>NC_053040.3:409640541-412140541 GCF_002575655.3 Aegilops tauschii subsp. strangulata | reverse complement strand
GGCGATTGCCTGGCACCATTTCCCGTTGCTTTATGTCCCCGAAAGCCAGAGATGCCACCTCGAGGTGGGTTAGGCGTGTGCCATTGAAGATACGACGCTTCCTCTCCTTCCACAGGTTCCAAATAGTGTAGAGAAGGTGCCCACTGCGTCGGGACCGCGATTCCCTGATTCCATTGAAAGCATGCAATCCCACCAGTCGGAGATGCCCCCAGGGTTCGGGAGAGTTAGGTTAGTCGTAGTTGCCTCCCCAGACAAGGACTTAATATGATTCCAGGCCGCGACCGCAAAAGGACAATCTTTGCAAAGGTGAGCCGCGGTCTAACTAGTAGCGCAGTTCAAGAGCTAATAGCCCAGTATGTATATGCTTAGTTTGGAGGTTAGGCTGTAGATTGTTTTGTATACATGGTGCATACATGTGCCTTTTGGCAGCGCAGTTCAAGAGTAATAGCCCAGTATGTATGCTTAGTTTGGAGGTTAAGGCTGTGAATTGTTTTGTATTCTGGGGGACTTTCTGTGGGCCTGATGTTTATGTCAAAACCTTTTTGGTATTACTACAGAAATGGACAAGAGTCATGCACTTTCTACTGGAAGCTGAACAACAAATTTCCAATCCTGTCTGTTCTGTTTTGTTTTGTTTTGTTTTCTTTATGCATTTCCATAAGATTAGACATGTTTTTTTTTTTGAGGAACCAGAAGGAGCACTGCCTTTTTGGTATAGAAGAAGTAATAAGGTAACCCATGTACAACGTGGTTTGACACGTTTTTGTGGGGAACATGTGCTGAAACCCCCAAATAAGGAAAAAAACTCGACTAGTCTATGCCCTCACCTGGCGGTTACCTGGCAAACGCCATTTCCCGTTGCTTTTATGTCCTCGAAAGCCAGAGGTGCCACCTCGAGGTGGCTTAGGCGTGTGCCATTGAAGATACGACGGTTCCTCTCCTTCCACAGGTTCCAAATAGTGTAAGAAGGTGCCCACTGTGGCGGCGCCGCAATTCCTTGAACTCCATTGAAAGCATGCCATCCCACCAGTTGGAGACGCCCCCAGGGTTCGGGAGAGTTAGGGTAGTTGTGGTTGCCTTCCCAGAAAAGGACTTAATATGATGCCAGGCCGCGACCGCAAAAGGACAATCCTTACAAAGTTGGGCCGCAGTCTCCGGGGCCTGAAGGCAAAGCATGGGGGTCGTGAGGCCATCCCTTAACCGCCAACATGTTGGCCGTGAGACTCCTGCCGTGGAGAGCAAGCCAGGAGAAGAGTTTGCATTTTGGCTCAGCATGGGTGGACCAGATCTATTCCTTCCAGTAGCAATTGTGAAAAGGCAGGCATCACATGCTTCAGCTGCCCACGTCCGCTCCAATTATCATGCCAGAATAAAGCCCGTATATAATTGGCGTTGACAGCGCGATGTGAATCCACAGAAGGTTGAGGTGACTGCGGCGGGTTATAAATGATCCCGTATGAGCCGTGTCAGCAACTCGGCCAATGGTTCCTTTCAACTGGCTGTTTGAAGTTAACCAAACCGTAGTGGCGGTGACTTGTGCACCTACCCATTGAGCCATCCAATGCAGACGGCGGCTGATAAGACATGATAACTTGCCTCCAATTTGTTGGAAGAAAACCGGGCTACCCAAGCAGTGACTTGCTCATACTCAATAAACAGCTCATGCAGACAGGTGCGGCCCGGTGTGCCCATTTCCAAAGGTGTTGGTAGTAGAAGCCCAGAAGAGATCCATATTTGTCGCAAGGGAGTAAGTAGCCCACCCATGGGCGGTCGGGGTCAGTCCATTGCAACCAAGGCCATCGCAAACGCAAGGCCCTGCCAAATCTGTCTATGTCGGCAATACCCAGACCACCCAGCCCCTTTGGCCGACACACAGTTTTCCAATTCACGAGTGAGTGGCCCGCCTGAATGTCATCACTGCCATCGCCATGCTAGACGAAAATGTGCGTGTTGATTGACAAATAGTGAAAAACTGCACTATTTTCAATCAACATGTCTAATCAGCCCCTTTTGACAAATAGTGCAATTTTCACTCAGTGTGTTGCTCTCATACTCAGCTCTCTTTATTGCACTGCAACACAACATATCTGTGCTTATAGGAACCCCTTAGCTGATTTGAAGAAATGTCAATTGTTGGTAAGGTAATGTCAATACTTCAGTGGCTTGTTTCAACTCTTTGATCATAGTTACACTAGCTAAGTACTCGTACGTTGCTATGGAAGTTAAATGCTCATGCATTGGTATTGAAGTTCTTGTATCGCATAAGTTGTTTAAACGCTTCGTTATAGTCCCTAACTCTGTGCATATAAAAATATTACTTATTTGTATGCAATTATTTATATATATTAGGCTATTCATAGTGGTGAGCTAATTTAAATTAGTAACATGCATATGTTACTAGTCTATGTTACTAATTCCGTAGTGGTATGTGTGATAACATAAATAACTCATTTATTACTTTGTAGTCATTTTTATTTGGGGGCGCTGTGTGATGGTAACATATTATGTTACTCCATTTGTCTCTGTCATTTTTAATTACTTGCCAAATCATTTTTTGGGCAAGGGGAAGCGCACCGGGGCGGGGAGGGTTAAGGCTGACGGAGACGCGCCGGCGGTCAGCAGACGGGCTGGACGCCGGAGCCAGAAGAGGCGCCCCGCCGCCACCATCCTGGGAGCCGGCTCGGGCTTCGTCAGCCGCTTCTCTGATGACGGCGAGGTGGTGGGAGGGTCAGGGAGCCCCCACCGCCCCCCCCCCCCCCCCCCCCCCCCCCCGGCGACCGCGGTTAGGGCTCCCCTGCCGCTGCAAGGGAGGGCGAGGGGGGGAGGGGGCGGTCGCGTAGTCTTACATGCATGCGCCGTTTGCTATTTGTGCATCTCTTTCTGTAAAACGCATATAAATGCATGTTATTGTGTATTGAAAGACGAATGCCGAGAATGTGCAAAGTTAACACACCATCAATGGTGGCTGCCTCCAGTAAATGCAAAACCATAATTGGTGCACAAGTGTAGTTGGATGAATTTCTCCTTGCGTTTGATACTTAAAATGAGGACGAATGTGCTAAGCTGGAGGCTATATTGTTACTTTGCTAGAGAACCATGCTAAACTCTTACCTTCACTTCTCAAATATTCTTGGCTTTTTGTAAGACTTAAATGTTTCATCTTCTGTACAGCATCACTTGAACTCAAATACGAATGAAACCTGCTTATTAATTAAGTGCCACACTGGCACCCTGATGAGTGCGGTGGACCTGGCATGTGTGTGGGCTGTAGCCCGTGAGGCTGGTGCCGTATGTGGCCAAGGCCCTGTGTGTGTGCGGAGGATGTATCTAACACTTAACCCCTGTATCGGTCGAGGCATGAAATGAGTATCATCTGATCTCTCTCGTCTCTGCTTCTTCTCACCTACTTTCTCCCCAAGACTCATCTCATCCCCTTCCCCAATTTACCCAATCCTCTTGTGCGATCCCAATCCAACAATTGGGTTCCTTACATTAAGGTAGCCCTGAGGTAGCTCCAACTCTTGCTCATGCATTGGTACTTAAAAGATGTCCGGTTTTTGTCCTCAAATTCATATTCCACTGTCTATTTGTTGGTGCTGTTGTGGTACTGTAAAAATTACCAGCATGTAAGAGCCCTTATTTCTATGTTTAATTAGCTACTTGAGTTACTTCCTTCACTGTAGCTCGACCAAATTGTTGCTAAATTCCTCTTAATGTGCTGAAAATGTCCATTTTTGGAATTTCATAGGTGTTCAAGAACCAGGGGGCATCTGCCGGAGCTTCAATGGCACACTCACACAGCCAGATGTTGGGAACTCCTTTTGTCCCTCCATCTGTTACCTCCCGGCTTAACTGCATGAAGGAGGTCTTCGAGAGGTCAGGAAAGTGCAGCCTCTGTGTGGTTCCGTCCAAGGATATCTTGGTCAGTGAGACGCACAATTTTTCTGCATTTGTCCCTTTTGCAGCTTCTTATCCATTTGAGATATGGATCGTTCCGCGGCAACATAGCTCCTACTTCCATGAAACAGATCAGGATAAGGTATAAATTGCTCCTGAATCTGTTTGGTCTTCCATTGTTGTATAAACCATGCTGGTTTAAATCACATTCGTCTGCAGAAATGGAAGTGTAATAGCCTGAAGTACGAAAATAAATTTCATAGAATACACAGTTTCTCCTGCCACCTGGCTGAGCTCATTGCCCTTTTTATCGCATTATAAATGATTGCTCTGTTGTCCACAGGTATTGGATCTTGCGGGTCTGTTGAAAAGCATGCTTCATAAGTTGTGTAAGCAACTCAATGATCCCCCATTCAACTATATGATCCACAGCGCACCGTTTGGACTCTCCTCATCTTGTCTACCTTACACGCACTGGTTCCTCCAAATAGTGCCACAGTTGAGTGTAATCGGTGGATTCGAGATGGGAAGCGGGTGCCACATAAACCCAGTTTTCCCTGAAGACGCTGCAAAAATTCTGAGGGAAATCGACGGCTCAGTATAGTTCGGTACTTACATGTGATTTGTTTCTCAGTCATGTAAAAAGGAAGTTTGTATGTCGCTAATAATCTGAGTGGACTGTTAACTTTACGTACTGCTGAGAATTTGATCAAACCTGGAAGTTTTAACCTTACTAACGTTATTCTGTTACCTGGAAGGGTGGTCTTGAACTCAAGTTATCTGAGCCTCGTACCGAATTGGTTGTCATAGCATAGCTATGATCCAGTGTTCATTGACCTGATGGTACAACTATAAACTACCCAAGATGTTCGGCTGGTTCCTGAAGACACGCTCAGAGCCAGGAAGGGTAGAGCACTTGTATTGTCGAACCATAGTTTTCTGAAAAAACAACAGGCCATTCCATTGATTTCCATTAAAGAAACCGCTAGTCTGCAAAGTTCAGTACTGAATCAGAGGTTATGAAACAATATTGTTTCCTCCTTTGTCCATCTACAAATCACGTGAAACAAAAGTTCTTAGCACTTGAAATGATGGCTTGTACAACCACATTTGGCCTCTGTTATGCAAACTAGATGACCCGTTGCGCCAATGGCGCAAAGGCCGAGTGTAAGCCAAGTATTGGAAGAATGTGCATTAACATATTGTTGTTTGAAAAGATCATGATACTATATGCAGCAAGCAAGCGATAGTCATACACACACGATTGTCATGATTTGTTTTACATAAGATAAAAAATGATGCACTAAGTCATGTACGAAAGGATTCTTGTGATCTGTTTAGATTGGATAGACAATCATGCAGAGGCTTTTGGACGTGCATTTGAAGACAAAAGCATATATTTCTTTTATCATAGTTGTTACAAAAGCATACCACACAGCAGCCTAAGCAGCAAATAACCGATAGCTAAATGCATAGGATGGTCTTAGGGGATTACATAAGATCCAAAAGGATGATAAACACAGAAGTCTTGGTAGCATTTATACTAATATTAAGTTATATAACAAGGGGCTTTTGCAGTTTGCTTATATTGAGTAGACGATCAGGCGCAGTCCCTTGGAAGTGCATTTGAAGACAAAAGCATATGCTTGCCCTTTGTTCATGCTAGATGACCCGTTGCGCCAATGACGCAAATGGCAAGATCAAACCAAGTATTCAAACAGTGCACATTAAAATATTTAAACACAGAGAGATACTTAGTGATGATACATAGTGTTCTAAGAAGTTTCGGAAATCCCTTTTGGAGCTCGGCCTCCGGTGAGGCCTCCAAATTCAAAATTGAAATTTCATTGAAATTCATATTTTTACATTTCAAAAAATTCTAAAGAAAAATATAGATATACATGAAGGTATAATACACATGTGTGTAAATTTTCAGTTCAAAATACACTGAAATAAGGGCTGTGCAAAAAAGACAAATCTCAGGCTATTTAACACATGATACTATTCATCTTCCCATGCCATGAATTTGTCTTTTTGTATAGGTCGCAACTCAAGGTATTTCATCATGAATTTTTACACACATGTGGGTTACATCCTTACATACATGCATTTTTTTTTCAGAATTTTTTGAACCATAAAAGTTTGAATTTGAATTTTTCAAGAATAAAGGCCTCCATGGAGCTCGGCCTTCAAAACGCCTCTCTCAAGAAGTTTATGGTAGATTATTTACAATGTTATTAGCAAGCAAAGTACATAGCCAGAGATACATCATACAGACTATTGTGGTTATGAAGTGGTGAACATCAGATAGTCATCGCTGCATGTGCCATTGGTATTTAAAATGACTTCATCGTCCAGGCAACTCTTCATTGTCTAAAGCAGAAATTCCTTTGATATCATTGACCAAGCTCCAATAATACTTGTTTGTTTGTTGTAGAACATAATCTGATTGTGTAGTTGTATCACTAAGATAGCATATCTTATCTGTGACAAAATATGATTCGGATTGTTGTGTTTGGGTGTTTATCCTACTGTGAAGTTGCTATCTATTACAGGGTAAAGTTCCTTTGCTGCCATGCGATCTCCACTGAGAGTACTGCACCAGCTATTGCTAAAATAGCCTGTTATTCCTTTTTCTCTGCTGATGCTCCAGAGACTTATATTTTTGCTGAACCAGCTGTAGTTTGTTATAGCTGAGGTCTTGCAGAACCTTCCCGTAAGAGACTTCAATGTACATGAGAGTTTAGTTGCCAGTCGATCTTCAGCTTCTTTGAATTTACCATACACATAGATGGATATCGATTTCCTGGGAAGTCCGTTGGTGCTTAGATGGATAGAATTGAATGGTTGCATCAAGACCAACCGTCCTTGCCTTTTGTGTTGAGTACACGGCGTTTGGAAGGCCAATACGCTGCATCATAGCGTCCAGAAGCACTTTTGTTGGGATATGTATGTATATTAATTTGATAATTTCTAGCAAGAAACACAATGCTCATAGTAACTGAATGATATGTGTCGTGTAGCTATTTCTAAAGAGAATAGCAGGAGCTTGAACATGTTCTACTTGTACTATTTGTCAAGCAGCAAGAAAACAGGGCATCAACAGGTGTGGGATTATATTTAGAAAGTATACACAGTGGTAGCAGAACACAAATTTCGTTCTCTTGTTCTTGATGCTACTGTATTTATAAGATCAGGTTATGGAAGTAAATCTAAGTTAAAATCATTCTTTTCTATGATTCTGACGGAATAACACTACCTACCTATCACCCTCTTTCCAAAGTAAGCTGAAATTGCTAGGATGAATCAAACAGCATATTGATGTGCCTTTGTTTATGAAGCAAAATTTCCTCTAGAAAGAACAATGGTAGAAAATGGAAATAATACTCAAGCAGCAAGTAAATAGGAGATCAACATGTGTGACCATGCACTAAATTATTATTTAGGTGTTGAGCAGGAAGCATACACGCAACAGGGACCGGTAGTTTAACCAGAGAAGGAACTTCATTCTCTTACACTTGATATGATAGCATTTATCAGATCAGGTTATAGAAGCAAATATGAAGTACCATCAGACTGATGTCTGATTCTCAATGAACTACACTTCATACCCACTATTATTGTTGTCCATGTGGAGCAGGGCTTGTAAATAAACGTATATATTGTTGTAGTCAAGTTAACTTGAATTAGCTAGGATGAATCAGACACTTTTGCAATTTCCATTAATAGATCAACAGGGTAGTCATCCACATGAGAGCCGATCTATTCTTGTTAATAATGAAACAAATATCAATTTCAGTCACGGAGAATAACTACACAGCTGTATTTGTCTCAGAAGTAGAACTTTTCTATTTTGACCATGCCTCTAGGAAAAAACATTGGCTGGAAACTGAAATAATACCGTGCTATTGGTCAAGGTATGTCTGGAAGCGGGCGAGGCAGCTTGATTTGGTGATGATTCACCCGAAGAACTGACCTCCCGGCACAATGCGTAGAGGGGAGGGAGCTGACCTTGCGGGTGAGGAAGCAGATCTTGCAATCGAAGTCATCTTTCCGATGCAGAGGAACACTGGCGATGGAATGGAAGAGAGAGGGTGGGTGAGAAAATGCTGGTGCATAGAGCGGAGAAGGGAATGGATAAGGTCAAGTCTTTAGCAATTGAGCAAGTGGAACAACCTCGCCTTGTCCAATATCCCGTTCCGGCCCATAACACGGTATAAATATGAATTGGAACAACCAAATTGTATTAACAAAAGAAATCATGACGCTTACAAAGGTTTATAAAATGCAGTAATAAACAGGATAGTAAAGTTTAGTCGGATTTTTAGAACATAAATTTTTATTGTTATTAATTGTTAGTGACGGCGTCTGAATGAAAGAACGATATTAGCATGTTTGCAATAAGAAAGTGGAATATGTAATCACATTACATGGGAAAACTGTGATATAGAACATCACTACGACAACCTTGCTCATATGTTTCAATCAGTACAAAATATGTGCCTGAAATAGATCAACTTTGATCATTTCCTTTCTCTCCAATGTTGTGCTCCTCTTAGCTAAAGTAAGTGCATGCAACTATGTCTAACCTCTTAAGTTACAAAAGAATCTACATTTGAATAATCCAGTGGTTATATTCAACTTAAACTCGGAATTGTATGCATGATATTTTGTAAGAATATCTATGAGATAGAAGTAAACAGTTATATTAGCAAACTGGGTGACATAGTCAATTGTATCCCTGGAAAATATATTACGATCTCTGAACTACAGCAGCGTGCAAACAGGTGACAACCAACGAAGGAAGCGGACACTGACAGAAATGACAAACCCAAGTCAGGGAAGGATGATAGTCGGATAGATATCTCATCCCTGCTGCAGCTCATCTATGTTTATTCAAAAGCAACAACTCATTTATATATATGTTGTGCGCCCAACTCTATCTCAAGCATTGCCCGCTGCTGAACATACACATGAAAAAGCTAAAAATGTTCTCATTCTTGTTCTGCCTCATGCAACAAACCTGATTAACCTACAACTCAGTATGTAATTTATGAAAAGGAAATATGGGGAATGATGGGGGAAGAACAACCTGGTGAACAACTTGAACTGATACTTTAATTCATTGTAGGACTACAGTTGCATAACACGTCGGTACATTACTGGGCATTACCGTGTTCCTATGCAAAACACAGTAATAAAGAAAATTATGAGTGAAAGATGTGTTCCATGTTGCTAATCACAGACATTGAATGGAGTAGGAACCAAACCTTCAGTGGGTCAACAATTTTGATTCTTTTTCTTCATCTCCCTTTGAAGCATTAGCACAAGACTCAGAAATAGAACCATATTTTCTCAGTGCTTTGAACCCTAGTTTCAGAATGATTCTCAAAATATAAATGTCTGTAGACCAACAAAAAAACAAACAGCAAAAATTTCACTATTGACGGAGGCTTCTCTACGTAAATCAGGGCAAATCCAAATCTAATGTATAGAGAAATAATAGAAAGACCAAACTCTGCGGCTACTGTTTTAATGCACAGTAAGCCGTATCTTCTATAAAAGTGTCCTGATATAATTGGTAATGAATGATTGGTAACCTTCCTATTTTTTAGGAGATGTCAACAATCAAGTTCTACAGAAGACTTGTATACACCTAACTACAGGAGGTACTGTAACATCCCAAAATTCTAAATTTTGGAATGTTATAATAAATAAATAGTTTTGATTGTTTGTTTGATTGTGGTGTGGTTGCTTGCGTGAAATTGAGTGAAACTCGAAACTTTTTGAAAGTTAAATAAGAGGGAATAAAAGGACTTTCCCAAACTTTCACCTTACATTTATGACCTCCATGAATTCAAATTTACTTCAACAAAAAAAACTAGAGAGAAGATGACATGACTTCTTCCATTTAAATAAATGAAAAGGGTTGTTGAAAATATTTGAATTTCATTTATAACTATTTCAAATTCGAAAACTTTATGCAACTCAATGATTTTCATGAGAGAAGATAAAATGACTTCTTCAAATGATATGAAATATGAGTTGGGAGTTTCAAAGAATCAAATTTAAAGTCCCTTTGAAATTATTTTCAATTTGGAGTTATTTGGATTTTATTCAAATTATTTTTCTCCAAAAATAAAATATATGGAAATTAGGGTAAAATGATTCGCTAGAGTAGAAAATTGGAGAAAAATGAGTTTGAAGTCATTTTGATATTTTTAAAATATTTTATTTGGTTTTTGAATAAATCAGTAGCACTCTTTGTTTTATTTAAAATTTTGTGGATTTTATTTGACGATAAAAAAATGTTCATGTTGTAGAAACTATTTTTCTGAAAATTTTGATATATAATATGCCTATATATCATTTATTTTTTATTTGTTGTTTATTACTATTTTGTCTGTGAATTTGTTTTTTTTAAACAGCGCGCCCCAGGCCGAGCGCCAGCCTGTCAGCCCATATGGCCTTTCGGCCTACCGCCAACTCCCGCGAGCGAAGCCCCTTGGCTTTGATTGACCGAGCTCTCCCTCCCTCCCTCGCGGTCACTGCCATGCGGGGCCCGCCCGTTCTTCTTCCCCGCGCCAACGGGAGTCCGGCTCCCGCACAAGTCGCCGGCGCCGCCGTGTCCGACTTGACTTCCACCCCACGCCGCCTTGCCCCTCCCTCACGAAACCCCGCATATTTATAGCCCCGGACCCCGGCCTCTCTTTCCCCTCAAACCCCAAGCCCGAAATGACTCGAAGCCGGCGCCGCGTCTCGTCGGAGTTCCACCGCCGCCGAGATCCGCCACCCGCTCGTCCGCGCTCCACCGTCGTCGATGACCGAAGCCGCCGCCTCCATCTTCTTCGTCACGTTCCACCGCCCCTCCCCGAGCTCTCCGCCGCCCTCGAGGACCCCGGAGTCGCCGCCTCCGTTCAAGCCGAAGCCGCCACCGCCGTCCTCCTCGCCGCCCACAGCTACCGCCGCCGCGGTAACGCCCCGTCTCCCCTCGTCCATTAGATCGTAGATCTAGAGCTAGGATTAGATCACGTTTTTTTTTCTTTTCAAACCGTTTTCTGTTATTTAGTGAATGTTCGCTAGTTAAGCCTCTGGAGCGAACACTTTCATCGCTTAGGTCTCTGTAGCGAACGTTCGTTCGGTAGAATTTTTCTTTTTCTTTTTAATTTCGGCCAGGGACCCATCCATGAATATTTTATTTACAGATTAGTTCCTGATTTTTAAACCTTCGCTAGTTTTTGCTCGCTTGTCCAAATCCAACAAAACCAACGCCCACTTCTTTGTTATGATCCCCTCTATCCAGAGAACATATAAAATCAACTTTTTGAAATTTTAAAATTTGAATTAGATCAAATTTGAATTCAAACTTGTTTTCGCTATAACTTGAGTTTTATAACTTCGATTTAATTGATTCTTTTTGCTAATTGAAGCTCTTGACCTAAACTTTCTGATAAGGCCAAATTCACCTAATTTTTGGTATTGTTAGAAATTGTTTTCTGTTGCAAGAGTTGTTTGTTTGTTTTCGAGGTTTTCCGAGTTCTTTTCTTCATTTTTTTTGCATGATTGCTTATGTGTGGTTACTATTGCTTGCTTACGATAGACTGACCGGAGTGTGACGAATAGAACTATCAGGAGTTATGAGTGCGATTCATTTTCATCAACAGTATAAGGCAAGTTCACACTTTGATCATACCCCTTTATTACCCAGTTTTTATGCATTAGATTCAATCCTCAAACACTGTATGGTTAGGACTTGATAACATGTGGGTATTGGAAAGTAGTTGATGAGGTAGAACCGATTGCCTTGCATTCAAACCTGGGTATTTACTACGTTATGCTTACTGCTATGCTATGCTCGTAGACGTAGATTGGTTTGAGAGAATTCATGGAAGATTGTGAGAGATTATTGTTAACTAAGGAAAACTTAAGGTGGTTATTTTAATACATATCTGGGTGGATTGGTTGAGGCACCCAGGGGATACCAGTGGATTGCCCGGACACCTGAGGAATCCAGTGTTGTCCAAAGAGATCCCGAACGGCACGAACAGCACGAATGGCACGTTACCGAACGGCACGTTACCAACTCACCGTCAAACCCTCTCCCGACGTCGGCACCAACGTCCTCCACAACGCCGTCTCATTCCCGACGCATTAACTGTCCCCAACTGCCACCTGCAATACGTCCGTAGTCTCGCATCTCCGCCTGATGGACGAGCGACGATAGCGAGAGCGCGCGAGCTCGTCCGCGCCTGGTGATTTTCGAGGCTGCTTCCTTCTTTTCTGTCGGGTGCCCTCATCTCCGGTGTCTAGTTCATCACAGTAAGCGCAGTTTCATTTTCTTAGATATCACATTTAACTCGGAGGCATCATACATGAGCCAGAAGTCAGCGGAAAGTATGAGTTTAACAATTGATTTCCTGTTGCCCTCCTAATAAAATACTACTAGCATCCATCCATAGCCGCCGGGCATATCATACTCACTAACCGAAGAACGCCATTAACTACTTCCGGACGACCAGGCCCAGTCTCATGGTCACAGAGGAAAGTCAATGCCAAGAATGGCAATGGAGCCGTGTCAAACGTCGATTGCTGGAACATGACGGAAGTCCCACAATACGCTTCCGCTCCTGCAAAACACCAATTTCCGGTGTGCTGGCGGGCGCCGCAAAAGTATACTGTGGACCTCTTCAATCATCGTCATCTCCCCGGGCGCCTCTCATTGCAAAGCAGTCTTGACGATCTACAGAGCATACAATTCTACAACCAAATGCGGTACGCATACTATATATATACAGGTAGAACTCCATCGTGGAAACATACTAGGCAAGAAAGGGAAAGAGAAATAGACAGCGGAAAGTTGCCTCCATAGTGGAAACAGGCTAGGCGTGAGAGAGTTCAGTTTTGGCAACCACAGCATGGGAAGTGTTCCAGCAGCCACCCCCAGCGTGCGCGAGATCTGGCGCGCGCAGCGCGCCGACGGGCCGGCGGCCGTGCTCGCCATCGGCACGGCGAACCCGGCGCACTGCGTGCCCCAGGACGAGTTCCCGGACTTCTACTTCCGCGCCACCAACAGCGACCACCTCACTGCCCTCAAGGGCAAGTTCAAGAGAGTCTGTAAGCATGCCCCAGCTTTCTTGATCATCTTCCATTTAGGACGTGTTTGATTGGACCATTAACTAACTGTTTGTTTGGTTGGCATGCGTCGAGCGCAGTTCAGAAGCTAGGCGTTGAGAAGCGCTACCTCCACCACACGGAGGAGCTGCTGCGCGCCCACCCCGAGTTCCTCGACGACGAGGCGGCGTCCCTGGACGCCCGGCTGGACATCGTCGCCACCGCCGTCCCGGAGCTGGCCGCGGAGGCCTCTAAGAAGGCCATCTCCGAGTGGGGCCGGCCGGCCGCCGACATCACCCACCTCGTGGTCACCACAAACTCCGGCGCCCACATCCCGGGCGTCGACTTCCGCCTCATCCCGCTTCTCGGCCTCCGCCCCTCCGTGCGTCGCACCATGCTCTACCTCAACGGCTGCTTCGCCGGCTCCGCCGCGCTGCGCCTCGCCAAGGACCTCGCCGAGAACAACCGCGGCGCGCGCGTCCTCGTGGTCTGCGCCGAGCTCACCCTCATGCTGTTCAACGGGCCCAAGGAGGGCTCCTTCGAGAGGCTCATCCACCAGGGGCTCTTCGGCGACGGCGCGGGCGCCGTCGTCGTCGGCGCCGACCCGCTGAGCCCCGTCGAGCACGCCCTGTTCGAGATGGTGTCCGCCGCGCAGACGGTGATACCGGACTCCGGCGACGCCATCACCATGCACATCACCAAGGGCGGGTTCGGCGGCAACATCTCCACGAGGGACGTCCCGGTGTTCATTGGGGACAACGTCGAGCGGTGCCTCCACGACTCGCTGGAGCCGCTCGGCATCGGCGCGAAATGGAACGACCTCTTCTGGGCGGTGCACCCCGGGTCGTCTGCCATTCTGGACCGCATCGACACGGTGCTCCAGCTCGAGCCGGAGAAGCTGGCGGCGAGCCGCCGGGTGCTGAGCGACTACGGCAACATGTTCGGCGTGACAATTATATTTGTTCTCGACGAGCTGCGCCGGAGGCTTAGGGAGCAGGAAGGGGCCGGCGGCGCGCCGGAGTGGGGTGTGGTGATGACCTTCGGGCCGGGGCTCACCGTGGAGACGATGGTGTTGCACGCCACTGGGCACATGCATGCGTCCCCATGAAGAGGAATTGACACTGGATTAAGAGGTCAATTCGTTGTATCAGTTTGCACTTATTTGGCACTGTTTGAAGTCGTTTACCAAAACCATCCTTACTTGAATGTGTGCGTAATAAAGTCAAAGTTCAATAGTTTCAGGATCTATTCAGTCTGGACTCTTTTTGGAAAAAATCACCATGTGTTGATTAAGAAACGATGATACTATCATTCGTGACAAAATTCTTCATGACGGAACATCCCCAACAAGCACTCTTTCTCTACTACTTAAAAAATACTCCCTCCGTTTTCAAATATAAGTCTTTCTAGAGATTCTAACAAGTGACTACATACGAAGCAAAATGAATGAATCTACACTCTAAAATATATCTACATGCATACGTATGTTGTAGTCCATTTAAAATGTCTAAAAAGACTTATATTTAGAAACGGAGGGAGTAATTAACCAACTCGGTTCCCACGATTATAGGATCGACGAGGCGATCAAGGAGGCGACGAGGGTTCCCTTGCGCGTCGCCGGTGACGCCGCCGGTTCCCTCTCTCTCCGTCAGCCGCTCCGGCGGCGGGAGGGAGGGGGAACCTCGGGTCTGTTCGCTAGGTGGGTGTGTGGTAGGGTTAGGATTAAGGGAGACGTTGCCGAGTCCGTTGCGGTGGTGTCGCGTCGGAATAAGTTTCTCCGGGCTCCGTTCGCGGTCAGGCGAGGCTTTTGCCTGCGTCCAGGAGCCAGCGGGGTTGGGGATCCCCGTATCTCGTCGAGGTCGCGGGCTATGATGCCCGGAGGTCCATCGGCACTGGCCGTTTGGGTCCTCAGATGGGCGATGGATACAGCGAGACGAAGACCTTTCTTCCTCCTTGTTGGTATGATTTGCTGCTGCTGTTCTTCTCCTTCCTCTGTGCTGATGCTGGTGGGAGATCCTGCTTTGCCCAGGCGGATGGCCCGGCCGCGGTGCTGGACCGGTCGGATTGTTGGGGATCGTAGCAGAAATTTAAAATTTTCTACGCATCACCAAGATCAATCTATGGAGTCATCTAGCAACGAGAGAGAGGAGTGCATCTACATACCCTTGTAGATCGCGAGCGGAAGCGTTCAAGAGAACGGGGTTGATGGAGTCATACTCGTCGTGATCCAAATCACCGATGACCGAGCGCCTAATGGACGGCACCTCCGCGTTCAACACACGTACGGTTGGGGAAGACGTATCCTCCTTCTTGATCCAGCAAGGGGGAAGGAGAGGTTGATGGAGATCCAGCAGCACGACGGCGTGGTGGTGGAAGTAGCGGGGATCTCGGCAGGGCTTCGCCAAGCTCAGCGAGAGGGAGAGGTGTCACGGGAGGGAGAGGGAGGCGCCAGGGGCTTGGGTGCGCAGCCCTCCCTCCCCCCTCTTTATATAGGGGTCCAAGGGGGGGCGCCGGCCCCCAGAGATCCCATCTCAAGGGGGGGTGGCGGCCAAGGGGGGGACTTGCCCCCCAAGTCAAGTGGGGCGCCCCCCACCCCTAGGGTTTCCAACCCTAGGCGCAGGGGAGGCCCAAGGGGGGCGCACCAGCCCACCAGGGGCTGGTTCCCTTCCCCACTTCAGCCCATGGGGCCCTCCGGGATAGGTGGCCCCACCCGGTGGACCCCCGGGACCCTTCCGGTGGTCCCGGTACAATACCGGTGACCCCCGAAACTTTCCCGGTGGCCGAAACTGGACTTCCTATATATAATTCTTCACCTCCGGACCATTCCGGAACTCCTCGTGACGTCCGGGATCTCATCCGGGACTCCGAACAACTTTCGGGTTACCACATACTAGTATCTCTACAACCCTAGCGTCACCGAACCTTAAGTGTGTAGACCCTACGGGTTCGGGAGACATGCAGACATGACCGAGACGACTCTCCAGTCAATAACCAACAGCGGGATCTGGATACCCATGTTGGCTCCCACACGTTCCACGATGATCTCATCGGATGAACCACGATGTCGAGGATTCAATCAATCCCGTATACAATTCCCTTTGTCAATCGGTACGTTACTTGCCCGAGATTCGATCGTCGGTATCCCAATACCTTGTTCAATCTCGTTACCGGCAAGTCACTTTACTCGTACCGTAATGCATGATCCCGTGACCAAACACTTGGTCACATTGAGCTCATTATGATGATGCATTACTGAGTGGGCCCAGAGATACCTCTCCGTCATACGGAGTGACAAATCCCAGTCTCGATTCGTGCCAACCCAACAGACACTTTCGGAGATACCCGTAGTGCACCTTTATAGCCATCCAGTTACGTTGTGACGTTTGGCACACCCAAAGCACTCCTATGGTATCCGGGAGTTGCACAATCTCATGGTCTAAGGAAATGATACTTGACATTTGGAAAAGCTCTAGCAAACGAACTACACGATCTTGTGCTATGCTTAGGATTGGGTCTTGTCCATCACATCATTCTCCTAATGATGTGATCCCGTTATCAATGACATCCAATGTCCATAGTCAGGAAACCATGACTATCTGTTGATGAACGAGCTAGTCAACTAGAGGCTCACTAGGGACATGTTGTGGTCTATGTATTCACACATGTATTACGATTTCCGGATAACACAATTATAGCATGAACAATAGACAATTATCATGAACAAGGAAATATAATAATAACCATTTTATTATTGCCTCTAGGGCATATTTCCAACAGTCTCCCACTTGGACTAGAGTCAATAATCTAGTTACATTGTGATGAATCGAACACCCATAGAGTTCTGGTGTTGATCATGTTTTGCTCTAGGGAGAGGTTTAGTCAACAGATCTGCTACATTCAGGTCCGTATGTACTTTACAAATATCTATGTCTCCATTTCGAACATTTTCACGAATGGAGTTGAAGCGACGCTTGATATGCCTGGTCTTCCTGTGAAACCTGGGCTCCTTCGCAAGGGCAATAGCTCCAGTGTTGTCACAGAAGAGAGTCATCGGGCCCGACGCATTGGGAATAACTCCTAGGTCGGTAATGAACTCCTTCACCCAGATTGCTTCTTGTGCTGCCTCTGAGGCCGCCATGTATTCCGGTTCACATGTAGATGCCGCCACAACGCTTTGCTTGCAACTGCACCAGCTGACCGCCCCACCATTCAAAATATACACGTATCCGGTTTGTGACTTGGAGTCATCCAGATCTGTGTCGAAGCTAGCATCGACGTAACCCTTTACGACGAGCTCTTCGTCACCTCCATAAACGAGAAACATATCCTTAGTCCTTTTCAGGTACTTCAGGATGTTCTTGACCGCTGTCCAGTGTTCCATGCCGGGATTACTTTGGTACCTTCATACCAAACTTACGACAAGGTTTACATCAGGTCTGGTACACAACATGGCATACATAATAGACCCTATGGCCGAGGCATAGGAGACGACACTCATCTTTTCTCTATCTTCTGCCGTGGTCGGGCATTGAGCTGTGCTCAATTGCACACCTTGCAATATAGGCAAGAACCCCTTCTTGGACTGATCCATATTGAACTTCTTCAATATCTTGTCAAGGTACGTACTTTGTGAAAGACCAATGAGGCGTCTTGATCTATCTCTATAGATCTTGATGCCTAATATATAAGCAGCTTCTCCAAGGTCCTTCATTGAAAAACACTTATTCAAGTAGGCATTTATACTTTCCAAGAATTCTATATCATTTACCATCAATAGTATGTCATCCACATATAATATGAGAAATGCTACAGAGCTCCCACTCACTTTCTTGTAAACACAGGCTTCTCCATAGGTCTGTGTAAACCCAAACGCTTTGATCATCTCATCAAATCGAATGTTCCAACTCCGAGATGCCTGCACCAGCCCATAGATTGAGCGCTGGAGCTTGCATACTTTGTCAGCATTCTTAGGATCGACAAAACCTTCCGGCTGCATCATATACAATTCTTCCTTAAGGAAGCCATTAAGGAATGCCGTTTTGACGTCCATTTGCCATATTTCATAATCATAGAATGCGGCAATTGCTAACGTGATTCGGACGGACTTCAGCTTCGCTACGGGTGAGAAATTCTCATCGTAGTCAACCCCTTGAACTTGTCGATAACCCTTAGCGACAAGTCGAGCCTTATAGATGGTCACATTACCATCCGCGTCTGTCTTCTTCTTAAAGATCCATTTATTTTCTATGGCTCGCCGATCATCGGGCAAGTCAGTCAAAGTCCATACTTCGTTTTCATACATGGATCCTATTTTGGATTTCATGGCTTCTAGCCATTTGTCGGAATCTGGACCCGCCATCGCTTCTTCATAGTTCAAAGGTTCACCGTTGTCCAACAACATGATTTCCAGGACAGGGTTGCCGTACCACTCTGGTGCGGAACGTGTCCTTGTGGACCTACGAAGTTCAGCAGTAACTTGATCTGAAGCTTCATGATCATCATCATTAACTTCCTCCCCAGTCGGTGCAGTCACCACAGGAACATCTTCCCGCGCTGCGCTACTTTCCGGTTCGGAAGGGGTGACTATCACCTCATCAAGTTCCACTTTCCTCCCATTTATTTCTTTCGAGAGAAACTCTTTCTCCAGAAAGGACCCGTTCTTGGCAACGAAGATCTTGCCTTTGGATCTGAGGTAGAAGGTATACCCAATGGTTTCCTTAGCGTATCCTACGAAGACGCATTTTTCCGACTTGGGTTCGAGCTTTTCAGGTTGAAGTTTCTTGACATAAGCATCGCATCCCCAAACTTTAAGAAACGACAGCTTAGGTTTCTTTCCAAACCATAATTCATACGGTGTCGTCTCAACGGATTTCGACGGAGCCCTATTTAAAGTGAATGCGGCAGTCTCTAAAGCATAACCCCAGAATGATAGCGGTAGATCGGTAAAAGACATCATAGATCGCACCATATCCAATAGAGTGCGATTACGACGTTCGGACACACCATTACGCTGAGGTGTTCCAGGCGGCGTGAGTTGTGAAACAATTCCACATTTCCTTAAGTGTGTGCCAAATTCGTGACTCAAATATTCCCCTCCACGATCTGATGGTAAGAACTTTATTTTTCTGTCACGTTGATTCTCAACCTCACTCTGAAATTCCTTGAAGTTTTCAAAGGTCTCAGACTTGTGTTTCATTAGGTAGACATACCCATATCTACTCAAGTCATCAGTGAGAGTGAGAACATAACAATAGCCACCGCGAGCCTCAACACTCATTGGACCGCACACATCAGTATGTATGATTTCCAATAAGTTGGTTGCTCGCTCCATTGTTCCGAAGAACGAAGTCTTGGTCATCTTACCCATGAGGCATGGTTCGCACGTGTCAAATGATTCGTAATCAAGAGACTCCAAAAGTCCATCTGCATGGAGCTTCTTCATGCGTTTGACACCAATATGACTAAGACGGCAGTGCCACAAGTATGTGGGACTATCATTATCAACCTTACATCTTTTGGTATTCACACTATGAATATGTGTAACACTACGTTCGAGATTCATCATTAACCAGCGGGGCATGACCATAAAACATATCTCTCATATAAATAGAACAACCATTATTCTCGGATTTAAATGAGTAGCCATCTCGAATTAAACGAGATCCTGATACAATGTTCATGCTCAAAGCTGGCACTAAATAACAATTATTGAGGTTTAAAACTAATCCCGTAGGTAAATGTAGAGGTAGCGTGCCGACGGCGATCACATCGACCTTGGAACCATTCCCGATGCGCATCGTCACCTCGTCCTTTGCCAGTCTCCATTTATTCCGCAGCTCCTGCTTTGAGTTACAAATATGAGCAACCGCACCGGTATCAAATACCCAGGAGCTACTACGAGTGCTGGTAAGGTACACATCAATAACATGTATATCACATATACCTTTGGTGTTGCCGGCCTTCTTGTCCGCTAAGTACTTGGGGCAGTTCCGCTTCCAGTGACCACTTCCCTTGCAATAAAAGCACTCAGTCTCAGGCTTGGGTCCATTCTTTGGCTTCTTCCCGGCAACTGGCTTACCGGGCGCGGCAACTCCCTTGCCGTCCTTCTTGAAGTTCTTCTTACCCTTGCCTTTCTTGAACTTGGTGGTTTTATTCACCATCAACACTTGATGTTCCTTTTTGATCTCCACCTCCGCTGATTTCAGCATTGAATATACCTCAGGAATGGTCTTTTCCATCCCCTGCATATTGAAGTTCATCACAAAGCTCTTGTAGCTCGGTGGAAGTGACTGAAGGATTCTGTCAATGACCGCGTCATCCGGGAGATTAACTCCCAGCTGAGTCAAGCGGTTGTGTAACCCAGACATTTTGAGTATGTGCTCACTGACAGAACTATTTTCCTCCATTTTACAACTAAAGAACTTGTCGGAGACTTCATATCTCTCGACCCGGGCATGAGCTTGGAAAACCATTTTCAGCTCTTCGAACATCTCATATGCTCCGTGTTGCTCAAAACGCTTTTGGAGCCCCGGTTCTAAGCTGTAAAGCATGCCGCACTGAACGAGGGAGTAATCATCAGCACGCTGCTGCCAAGCGTTCATAACGTCTTGGTTCTCTGGGATGGGTGCGTCACCTAGCGGTGCTTCTAGGACATAATCTTTCTTGGCAGCTATGAGGATGATCCTCAGGTTCCGGACCCAGTCCGTATAGTTGCTGCCATCATCTTTCAGCTTGGTTTTCTCTAGGAACGCGTTGAAGTTGAGGGCAACATTAGCGTGGGCCATTTGATCTACAAGACATATTATAAAGATTTTAGACTAAGTTCATGATAATTAAGTTCATCTAATCAAATTATTCAATGAACTCCCACTCAGATAGACATCCCTCTAGTCATCTAAGTGAAACATGATCCGAGTCAACTAGGCCGTGCCCGATCATCACGTGAGACGGACTAGTCAACATCGGTGAACATCTTCATGTTGATCGTATCTTCCATACGACTCATGCTCGACCCTTCGGTCTTCCGTGTTCCGAGGCCATGTCTGTGTTGGGGAACGTAGCAATAATTCAAAATTTTCTACGCATCACCAAGATCAATCTATGGAGTCATCTACCAACGAGAGAGAGGAGTGCATCTACATACCCTTGTAGATCGCGAGCAGAAGCGTTCAAGAGCACGGGGTTGATGGAGTCGTACTCGTCGTGATCCAAATCACCGATGATCCTAGCGCCGAACGGACGGCACCTCCGCATTCAACACACGTACGGAGCAGCGACGTCTCCTCCTTCTTGATCCAGCAAGGGGGGAGGAGAGGTTGATGGAGATCTAGCAGCACGACGGCGTGGTGGTGGAAGTAGCCGGGATCCCGGTAGGGCTTCGCGATGCACTAACGGGAGGGAGAGGTGTCACGGGAGGGAGAGGGAGGCGCCAGGGGCTAGGATATTGCTGCCCTCCCTCCCCCCCACTATATATAGGGCCAAGGGAGAGGGGGGGCACAGCCTTGGCCCTTCCTCCAAGGAAGGGTGCAGCCAGGGAGGAGTCCTTCCTCCCCAAGGAACCTCGGAGGTGCCTTCCCCCTTTAGGACTCTCCGTTTTTCTTATCTCTTGGCGCATGGGCCTCTTGGGGCTGGTGCCCTTGGCCCATATAGGCCAAGGCGCACCCCCTACAGCCCATGTGCCCCCCCCGGGGCTGGTGGACCCCCTTGGTGGACCCCCGGACCCCTTTCGGCACTCCCGGTACAATACCGATAAAGTGCGAAACTTTTCCGGCGACCAAAACAAGACTTCCCATATATAAATCTTTACCTCCGGACCATTCTGGAACTCCTCGTGACGTCCGGGATCTCATCCGGGACTCCGAACAACTTTCGGGTTACCGCATACTAATATCTCTATAACCCTAGCGTCACCGAACCTTAAGTGTGTAGACCCTACGGGTTCGGGAGACATGCAGACATGACCGAGACGACTCTCCGGTCAATAACCAACAGCGGGATCTGGATACCCATGTTGGCTCCCACATGCTCCTCGATGATCTCATCGGATGAACCACGATGTTGACGATTCAATCAATCCCGTATACAATTCCCTTTGTCTATCGGTATGTTACTTGCCCGAGATTCGATCGTCGGTATCCCGATACCTTGTTCAATCTCGTTACCGGCAAGTCTCTTTACTCGTTCCGTAACTCACATCATCCCGTGATCAACTCCTTGGTCACATTGTGCACATTATGATGATGTCCTACCGAGTGGGCCCAGAGATACCTCTCCGTTTACACGGAGTGACAAATCCCAGTCTCGATTCGTGCCAACCCAACAGACACTTTCGGAGATACCTGTAGTGCACCTTTATAGCCACCCAGTTACGTTGTGACGTTTGGTACACCCAAAGCATTCCTACGGTATCCGAGAGTTGCACAATCTCATGGTCTAAGGAAATGATACTTGACATTAGAAAAGCTCTGAGCAAACGAACTACACGATCTTGTGCTAGGCTTAGGATTGGGTCTTGTCCATCACATCATTCTCCTAATGATGTGATCCCGTTATCAACGACATCCAATGTCCATGGTCAGGAAACCGTAACCATCTATTGATCAACGAGATAGTCAACTAGAGGCTTACTAGGGACATGGTGTTGTCTATGTATCCACACATGTATCTGAGTTTCCTATCAATACAATTCTAGCATGGATAATAAACGATTATCATGAACAAGGAAATATAATAATAACCAATTTATTATTGCCTCTAGGGCATATTTCCAACAGTCTCCCACTTGCACTAGAGTCAATAATCTAGTTCACATCACCATGTGATTAACACTCACATGTCACATCACCATGTGACCAACATCCAAAGAATTTACTAGAGTCAACAATCTAGTTCACATCACTATGTGATTAACACTCAATGAGTTCTGGTTTGATCATGTTATGCTTGTGAGAGAGGTTATTAGTCAACGGGTCTGAACCTTTCAGATCCGTGTGTGCTTTACGAATATCTATGTCATCTTGTGGATGCTACCACGTGCTACTTGGAGCCATTTCAAATAATTGCTCTACTATACGAATCCGGTTTACTACTCAGAGTCATCCGGATTAGTGTCAAAGTACGCATCGACGTAACCCTTTACGACGAACTCCTTTTCACCTCCATAATCGAGAAAATTCCTTAGTCCACTAGATACTAAGGATAAATTCGACCGCTGTCATGTGATCCATTCCCGGATCACTATTGTACCCCTTGACCAACTCATGGCAAGGCACACTCCATGTGCGGTACACAGCATAGCATACTGTAGAGCCTATGTCTGAAGCATAGGGGACGACCTTCGTCCTTTCTCTCTCTTCTGCTGTGGTCAGGTCTTGAGTCTTACTCAATACTCACACCTTGTAACACAGCCAAGAACTCCTTCTTTGTTGATCTATTTTGAACTCTTTCAAAAACATGTCAAGGTGTGCGTTCTTTGAAAGTATCATCGGGCGTCTTGATCTATCTCTATAGATCTTGATGCCCAATATGTAAGTAGCTTTTATCCAGGTCTTCCTTTGAAAAACTCCTTTCAAACAACCCTTTATGCTTTCCAGAAATTTTACATCATTTCGGATCAACAATATGTCATTCACATATACTTATCAGAAATGTTGTAGCGCTCCCACTCACTTTATTGTAAATACAAGTTTCTAACAAACTTTGTATAAACCCAAAAACTTTGATCACTCCATCAAAGCGTATATTCTGACTCCGAGATGCTTGCTCTAGTCCATGGAAGGATCGCTGGAGCTAGCATACCTTTTAGCATCCTTAGGATCG
This sequence comes from Aegilops tauschii subsp. strangulata, assembly GCF_002575655.3. NCBI lineage: Eukaryota > Viridiplantae > Streptophyta > Magnoliopsida > Poales > Poaceae > Aegilops > Aegilops tauschii. The sequence continues at coordinate 412,116,715 of NC_053040.3, read as the reverse complement.
ACAAAACCTTTCTTATTGTATCACATACAACCTTTCCTTACGAAAACTGGTAAGGAAACTTGTTTTGACATCCATCTGCCAGATTTCATAAATGCAGCTAATGCGAACATGATTCCGGCGGACTTAAGCATCGCTACGGATGAGAAAATCTCATCGTAGTCAACTCCTTGAACTTGTGGAAATACTCTTTGCCACAAGTCGAGCTTCATAGACGGTAACATTACCGTCCACGTCCGTCTTCTTCTCAAAGATCCTTTTATCTCGGATTTCATGGCTTCTAACCATTTGTCGGAATATGGGCCCACCATCGCTTCTCCATAGCTCGTAGGTTCAGTATTGTCCAACAACATGATATCTCAGACAGGATCACGTACCACTCTGAAGTAGCACGCATCCTCGTCGTCCTACGAGGTTTGGTAGTGACTTGATCCGAAGTTTCATGATCACTATCATAAGCTCCCACTTCAATTGGTGTAGGTGCCACAGGAACAACTTCCTGTGCCCTGCTACACACTAGTTGAAGCGACGGATCAATAACCTTATCAAGTCTCCACCATCCTCCCACTCAATTCTTTCGAGAGAAACTTTTCCTCGAGAAAGGACTCGTTTTGCTTCCAGATCTGAAATGGGAGGTATACCCAACTGTTTTGGGTATTCTATGAAGATGCATTTATCCGCTTTGGGTTCGAGCTTATCAGCCTGAAACTTTTTCACATAAGCGTCGCAGCCCCAAACTTTTAAGAAACGACAATTTAGGTTTCTCTAAACGGTGTCGTCTCAACGGAATTGCGTGGTGCCCCTTTTAAAGTGAATGCGGTTGTCTCTAATGCCTAACCCATAAACGATAGTGGTAATTCGATAAGAAACATCATGGTATGCACCATATCCAATAGGGTGCAGTTATGATGTTCGGACACACCATCACACTATGGTGTTCCAAGCGGTATTAATTGTGAAACACTTTCCACAATGTCTTAATTGTGTGCCAAACTCGTAACTCAGATACTCATCTCTATGATCATATCACAGACATTTTATCCTCTTGTCACGACGATCTTCAACTTCACTCTGAAATTACTTGAACCTTTCAATAATTCAGACTTGTGTTTCATAAGTAAATACACTCAGCATCTACTCAAATCATCTGTGAAGTAAGAACATAACGATATCCACTGCATGCCTCAGCACTCATTGGACTGCATACATCAAAATGTATTACTTCCAATAAGTTGCTCTCTTGTTCCATCTTACTGAAAACGAGGCCTTTCAGTCATCTTGCCCATGTGGTATGATTTGCATGTCTCAACTGATTCAAAATCAAGTGAGTCCAAACGATCCATCTGCATGGAGTTTCTTCATGCATATATACCAATAGACATGGTTCGCATGTCTCAATCTTTTCAAAAACGACTGAGTCCAAAAATCCATCTACATGGAGCTTCTTCATGCGTTCTATACCAATATGACTCAAATGGCAGTGCCACAAGTATGTGGTACTATCATTACTATTTTATATCTTTTGTCACGAACATGTGTATCACTGCGATCGAGATTCATTTTAGGTGCAAGACCATTGAAGGTATTATTCAAATAAACAGAGTAACCATTATTCTCCTTAAATGAATAACCGTACTGCGATAAACTTAATCCAATCATGCTCAACGCAAACACCAAATCTCGATGGTAGAGGGAGCATGCGATGCTTGATCACATCAACCTTGGAAACACTTCCAACACACATCGTCATCTCACCTTTATCCAGTCTCCATTTATTCCGCAGCTTTTACTTCGAGTTACTAACACTTAGCAACTGAACTGGTATCTAATACCCTGGTGCTGCTAGGAGTACTAGTAAAGTACACATTCATATAATGTATATCCAATATACTTCTGTTGACCTTGCCTGCCTTCTCATCTACCAAGTATCTAGGGTAGTTCCGCTTCAGTGACCGTTCCCCTCATTACAGAAGCACTTAGTCTCGGGTTTGGGTTCAACCTTGGGATTCTTCACTAGAGCAGCAAATGACTTGCTGTTTCATGAAGTATCCCTTTTGCCCTTGCCCTTCTTAAACTAGTGGTTTTACTAACCATCAACAATTGATGCTCCTTCTTGATTTCTACTCTCGCGGTGTCAAACATCGCGAATAGCTCAAGGATCATCATAACTTTCCCTGATATGTTATAGTTCATCACGAAGCTCTACTAGCTTGGTGGCAGTGACTATGGAGAACTATAACTATCTCATCTGGGAGATTAACTCCCACTTGATTCAAGCGATTGTGGTACTCAGACAATCTGAGCACATGCTCAACGATTGAGCTTTTCTCCCTTAGTTTGCAGGCTTAAGAAACTTGTCAGAGGTCTCATACCTCTTGACGCGGGCACTAGTCTGAAATCCCAATTTCAGTCTTCGGAACATCTCATATGTTCTGCGACGTTTCACAAACGTCTTTGGTGCCACAATTCTAAACCATTAGAACTATCACGTAGTCATCAAAACGTGTATGTCAGATGTTTCGCAACATCTACAGACGACGCTGAGGTTCAGCACACCGAGCGGTGCATTAAGGACATAAGCCTTCTGTGCAGCAATGAGGACAATCCTCAATTTACGGACCCAGTCCGCATAATTGCTACTACCAACTTTCAACTAAATTTTCTCTAGGAACATATCTTAACCAGTAGAACTAAAGCGTATGACATAATTCGCAAAGACCTTTTGACTATGTTCATGATAATGAAGTTCGTCTGATTAATGAACTCCCACTCAGATAGACATCCCTCTAGTCATCTAAGTGATACATGATCCGAGTCAAACTAGGCCGTGTCCGATCATCACGTGAGACGGACTAGTCATCATCGGTGAACATCTCCATGTTGATCGTATCTTCTATACGACTCATGCTCGACCTTTTGGTCTCTTGTGTTCCGAGGCCATGTCTGTACATGCTAGGCTCGTCAAGTCAACCTAAGTGTTTCGCATGTGTTCCGAGGCCATGTCTGTACATGCTAGGCTCGTTAACACCCGTTGTATTCGAACGTTAGAATCTATCACACCCGATCATCACGTGGTGCTTCGAAACAACGAACCTTCACAACGGTGCACAGTTAGGGGGAACACGTTTCTTGAAATTTTAGTGAGGGATCATCTTACTTACTACCGTCGTTCTAAGCAAATAAGATGCATAACATGATAAACATCACATGCAATCAAGTAGTGACATGATATGGCCAATATCATTTTGCTCCTTTGATCTCCATCTTCGGGGCACCATGATCATCTTTGTCACCGGCATGACACCATGATCTCCATCATTGTGTCTTTATGAAGTTGTCACGCCAACGATTACTTCTACTTCTATGGCTAACGCGCTTAGCAATAAAGTAAAGTAATTGACATGGCGTTATTCAATGACACGCAGGTCATACAAAAAATAAAGACAACTCCTATGGCTCCTGCCGGTTGTCATACTCATCGACATGCAAGTCGTGATTCCTATTACAAGAATATGATCAATCTCATACATCACATATATCATTCATCACATCTTCTGGCCATATCACATCACATAGCACATGCCGCAAAAACAAGTTAGACGTCCTCTAATAGTTGTTGCAAGTTTTTACGTGGCTTGTATAGGTTTCTAGCAAGAACGTTTCTTACCTACGTAAAACCACAACGTGATATGCCAATTTCTATTTACCCTTCATAAGGACCCTTTTCATCGAATTCGTTCCGACTAAAGTGGGAGAGACAGACACCCGCTAGCCACCTTATGCAACTAGTGCATGTCAGTCGGTGAAACCTGTCTCACGTAAGCGTACGTGTAAGGTCGGTCCGGGCCGCTTCATCCCACAATGCCGCCGAAACAAGATAAGACTAGTAGCGGCAAGAAGAATTGGCAACATCGACGCCCACAACTACTTTGTGTTCTACTCGTGCATAGAAACTACGCATAGACCTGGCTTTGATACCACTGTTGGGGAACGTAGCAACAATTCAAAATTTTCTACGCATCACCAAGATCAATCTATGGAGTCATCTACCAACGAGAGAGAGGAGTGCATCTACATACCCTTGTAGATCGTGAGCGGAAGCGTTCAAGAGAACGGGGTTGATGGAGTCGTACTCGTCGTGATCCAAATCACCGATGATCCTAGCGCCGAATGGACGGCACCTCCGCGTTCAACACACGTACGGAGCAGCGACGTCTCCTCCTTCTTGATCCAACAAGGGGGAGGAGAGGTTGATGGAGATCCAGCAGCACGACGGCGTGGTGGTGGAAGTAGCGGGGATCCCGGTAGGGCTTCGCCAAGCACTAACGGGAGGGAGAGGTGTCACGGGAGGGAGAGGGAGGCGCCAGGGGCTAGGATATTGCTGCCCTCCCTCCCCCCACTATATATAGGGCCAAGGGAGAGGGGGGGGCGCAGGCTTGGCCCTTCCTCCAAGGAAGGGTGCGGCCAGGGAGGAGTCCTTCCTCCCCAAGGCACCTCGGAGGTGCCTTCCCCCTTTAGGACTCTCCGTTTTTCTTATCTCTTGGCGCATGGGCCTCTTGGGGCTGGTGCCCTTGGGCCCATATAGGCCAAGGCGCAACCCCTACAGCCCATGTGGCCCCCCCGAGGCTGGTGGACCCCCTTGGTGGACCCCCGGACCCCTTTCGGCACTCCCGGTACAATACCGATAAAGTGCGAAACTTTTCCGGCGACCAAAACAAGACTTCCCATATATAAATCTTTACCTCCGGACCATTCTGGAACTCCTCGTGACGTCCGGGATCTCATCCGGGACTCCGAACAACTTTCGGGTTACCGCATACTAATATCTCTATAACCCTAGCGTCATCGAACCTTAAGTGTGTAGACCCTACGGGTTCGGGAACCATGCAGACATGACCGAGACGTTCTCCGGCCAATAACCAACAGCGGGATCTGGATACCCATGTTGGCTCCCACATGTTCCACGATGATCTCATCGGATGAACCACGATGTCGGGGATTCAATCAATCCCGTATTCAATTCCCTTTGTCTATCGGTATGTTACTTGCCCGAGATTCGATCGTCGGTATCCCGATACCTTGTTCAATCTCGTTACCGGCAAGTCTCTTTACTCGTTCCGTAACACATCATCCCGTGATCAACTCCTTGGTCACATTGTGCACATTATGATGATGTCCTACCGAGTGGGCCCAGAGATACCTCTCCGTTTACACGGAGTGACAAATCCCAGTCTCGATTCGTGCTAACCCAACAGACACTTTCGGAGATACCTGTAGTGCACCTTTATAGCCACCCAGTTACGTTGTGACGTTTGGTACACCCAAAGCATTCCTACGGTATCCAGGAGTTGCACAATCTCATGGTCTAAGGAAATGATACTTGACATTAGAAAAGCTCTTAGCAAACGAACTACACGATCTTGTGCTAGGCTTAGGATTGGGTCTTGTCCATCACATCATTCTCCTAATGATGTGATTCCGTTATCAACGACATCCAATGTCCATGGTCAGGAAACCGTAACCATCTATTGATCAACGAGCTAGTTAACTAGAGGCTTACTAGGGACATGGTGTTGTCTATGTATCCACACATGTGTCTGAGTTTCCTATCAATACAATTTTAGCATGGATAATAAACGATTATCATGAACAAGGAAATATAATAATAACCAATTTATTATTGCCTCTAGGGCATATTTCCAACAGTCTCCCACTTGCACTAGAGTCAATAATCTAGTTCTCATCACCATGTGATTAACACTCACAGGTCACATCACCATGTGACCAACACCCAAGAGTTTACTAGAGTCAACAATCTAGTTCACATCACTATGTGATTAACACTCAATGAGTTCTGGTTTGATCATGTTATGCTTGTGAGAGAGGTTATTAGTCAACGAGTCTGAACCTTTCAGATCCGTGCGTGCTTTACGAATATCTATGTCATCTTGTGGATGCTACCACGCGCTATTTGGAGCCATTTCAAATAACTGCTCTACTATACAAATCCGGTTTACTACTCAGAGTCATCCGGATTAGTGTCAAAGTTCGCATCGACGTAACCCTTTACGACGATCTCCTTTTCACCTCCATAATCGAGAAAATTCCTTAGTCCACTAGATACTAAGGATAAGTTCGACCGCTGTCATGTGATCCATTCCCGGATCACTATTGTACCCCTTGACCAACTCATGGCAAGGCACACTTCATGTGCGGTACACAGCATAGCATACTGTAGAGCCTACGTCTAAAGCATAGGGGACGACCTTCGTCCTTTCTCTCTCTTCTGCTGTGGTCAGGTCTTGAGTCTTACTCAATACTCACACCTTGTAACACAACCAAGAACTCCTTCTTTGCTGATCTATTTTGAACTCTTTCAAAATCATGTCAAGGTGTGTGTTCTTTGAAAGTATCATCAGGCGTCTTGATCTATCTCTATAGATCTTGATGCCCAATATGTAAGCAGCTTTATCCAGGTCTTCCTTTGAAAAACTCCTTTCAAACAACCCTTTATGCTTTCCAGAAATTTTACATCATTTCGGATCAACAATATGTCATTCACATATACTTATTAGAAATGTTGTAGCGCTCCCACTCACTTTATTGTAAATACAAGTTTCTAACAAACTTTGTATAAACCCAAAAACTTTGATCACTCCACCAAAGCGTATATTCTGACTCCGAGATGCTTTCTCTAGTCCATGGAAGGATCGCTGGAGCTAGCATACATTTTAGCATCCTTAGGATCGACAAAATCTTTCTGATTGTATCACATACAACCTTTCCTTACGAAAACTGGTAAGGAAACTTGTTTTGACATCCATTTGCCAGATTTCATAAATGCAGCTAATGCTAACATGATTCCGACGGACTTAAGCATCGCTACGGATGAGAAAAACTCATCGTAGTCAACTCCTTGAACTTGTGAAAACACTCTTTGCCACAAGTCGAGCTTCATAGACGGTAACCTTACCGTCCACGTCCGTCTTCTTCTTAAAGATCCATTTATCTCAATGGCTTGCCGATCATCGGGCAAGTTCACCAAAGTCCATGCTTTGTTCTGATACATGGATCCTATCTCGGATTTCATGGCTTCTAACCATTTGTCGGAATATGGGCCCACCATCGCTTCTCCATAGCTCGTAGGTTCATTGTTGTCTAGCAACATGACTTCCAAGACAGGATCACGTACTACTCTGAAGTAGCACACATCCTCGTCGTCCTACGAGGTTTGGTGGTGACTTGATCTGAAGTTTCATGATCACTATCATAAGCTTTCCACTTCAATTGGTGTAGGTGCCACAGGAACAACTTCCTATGCCCTGCTACACACTAGTTGAAGTCATGGTTCAATAACCTCATCAAGTCTCCACCATCCTCCCACTCAATTATTTCGAGAGAAACTTTTCCTCAAGAAAGGACCCGTTTCTAGAAGCAATTACTTTTGCTTCCAGATCTGAAATAGGAGGTATACCCAACTGTTTTTGGGTATTCTATGAAGATGCATTTATCCGCTTTGGGTTCGAGCTTATCAGCCTGAAACTTTTTCACATAAGCATCGCAGCTCCAAACTTTTAAGAAACGACAATTTAGGTTTATCTAAACGGTGTCGTCTCAACGGAATTGCGTGGTGCCCCTTTTTAAAGTGAATGCGGTTGTCTCTAATGCCTAACCCATAAACGATAGTGGTAATTCCATAAGAGACATCATGGTATGCACCATATCCAATAGGGTGCAGTTATGATGTTCGGACACACCATCACACTGTGGTGTTCCAGGCGGTATTAATTGTGTAACACTTTCCACAATGTCTTAATTGTGTGCCAAACTCGTAACTCAGATACTCATCTCTATGATCATATCACAGACATTTTATCCTCTTGTCACGACGATCTTCAACTTCACTCTGAAATTACTTGAACCTTTCAATAATTCAGACTTGTGTTTCATCAAGTAAATACACTCAGCATCTACTCAAATCATCTGTGAAGTAAGAACATAACGATATCCACTGCATGCCTCAGCACTCATTGGACTGCACACATCAAAATGTATTACTTCCAACAAGTTGCTCTCTTGTTCCATCTTACTGAAAACGAGGCCTTTCAGTCATCTTGCCCATGTGGTATGATTTGCATGTCTCAAGTGATTCAAAATCAAGTGAGTCCAAACGATCCATCTGCATGGAGTTTCTTCATGCATATATACCAATAGACATGGTTCGCATGTCTCAATCTTTTCAAAAACGAGTGCGCCCAAAGATCCATCTACATGGAGCTTCTTCATGCGTTCTATACCAATATGACTCAAATGGCAGTGCCACAAGTATGTGGTACTATCATTACTATTTTATATCTTTTGGCGCGAACATGTGTATCACTGCGATCGAGATTCATTTTAGGTGCAAGACCATTGAAGGTATTATTCAAATAAACAGAGTAACCATTATTCTCCTTAAATGAATAACCGTATTGCGATAAACATAATCCAATCATGTTTATGCTCAACGCAAACACCAAATAACAATTATTTAGGTTTAACACCAATCTCGATGGTAGTGGGAGCATGCGATGCTTGATCACATCAACCTTGGAAACACTTCCAACACATATCGTCATCTCACCTTTAGCTAGTCTCCATTTATTCCGCAGGTTTTATTTCGAGTTACTAACACTTAGCAACCAAACCGGTATCTAATACCCTGGTGCTGCTAGGAGTACTAGTAAAGTACACATTCATATAATGTATATCCAATATACTTCTGTCGACCTTGCCTGCCTTCTCATCTACCAAGTATCTAGGGTAGTTCTGCTTCAGTGACTGTTCCCCTCATTACAGAAGCACTTAGTCTCGGGTTTGGGTTCAACCTTGGGATTCTTCACTAGAGCAGCAAATGATTTGCTGTTTCATGAAGTATCCCTTTTGCCCTTGCCCTTCTAGAAACTAGTGGTTTTATTAACCATCAACAATTGATGCTCCTTCTTGATTTCTACTTTCGCGGTGTCAAACATCGCGAGTTGCTCAAGGATCATCATGTCTATCTCTGATATGTTATAGTTCATCACGAAGCTCTAATAGCTTGGTGGCAGTGACTATGGAGAACCATCACTATCTCATCTGGAAGATTAACTCCCACTCGATTCAAGCGATTGTGGTACTCAGACAATCTGAGCACATGCTCAATGATTGAGCTTTTCTCCCTTAGTCTGCAGGCTTAAGAAACTTGTTAGAGGTCTCATACCTCTTGACGTGGGCACTAGTCTGAAATCCCAATTTCAGTCTTCGGAACATCTCATATGTTCTGCGACGTTTCAAAAACGTCTTTGGTGCCACAATTCTAAACCGTTAGCATTACGCACTGAACTATCACGTAGTCATCAAAACGTGTATGTCAGATGTTTCGCAACATCTACAGACGACGCTGAGGTTCAGCACACCGAGCGGTGCATTAAGGACACAAGCCTTCTGTGCAGCAATGAGGACAATCCTCAGTTTACGGACCCAGTCCGCATAATTGCTACTATCAACTTTCAACTAAATTTTCTCTAGGAACATATCTTAAACAGTAGAACTAAAGCGTAAGCTATGACATAATTTGCAAAGACCTTTTGACTATGTTCATGATAATTGAGTTCATCTGATTAATGAACTCCCACTCAGATAGACATCCCTCTAGTCATCTAAGTGATACATGACCCGAGTCAAACTAGGCCGTGTCCGATCATCACGTGAGACGGACTAGTCATCATCGGTGAACATCTCCATGTTGATCGCATCTACTATACGACTCATGTTCGATCTTTCGATCTCTTGTGTTCCGAGGCCATGTCTGTACATGCTAGGCTCGTCAAGTCAACCTAAGTGTTTCGCATGTGTTCCGAGGCCATGTCTGTACATGCTAGGCTCGTCAACACCCGTTGTATTCGAACGTTAGAATCTATCACACCCGATCATCACGTGGTGCTTCGAAACAACGAACCTTCGCAACGGTGCACAGTTAGGGGGAACACGTCTCTTGAAATTTTAGTGAGGGATCATCTTATTTATGCTACCGTCGTTCTAAGCAAATAAGATGTAAACATGACAAACATCACATGCAAATCATAAAGTGACATGATATGGCCAATATCATCTTGCGCCTTTTGATCTCCATCTTCGAGGCGCGGCATGATTACCTTCGTCACCGGCATGACACCATGATCTCCATCATCATGATCTCCATCATTGTGTCTTCATGAAGTTGTCTCGCCAACTATTACTTCTACTACTATGGCTAACGGTTAGCAATAAAGTAAAGTAATTACATGGCGTTTTTCATTGACACGCAGGTCATACAATAAATTAAGACAACTCCTATGGCTCCTGCCGGTTGTCATACTCATCGACATGCAAGTCGTGATTCCTATTACAAGAACATGATCAATCTCATACATCACATATATCATTCATCACATCCTTTTGGCCATATCACATCACATAGCATACCCTGCAAAAACAAGTTAGACGTCCTCTAATTGTTGTTGCATGTTTTACGTGGCTGCTATGGGATTCTAGCAAGAATGTTTCTTACCTACGCAAAAACCACAACGTGATATGCCAATTTCTATTTACCCTTCATAAGGACCCTTTTCATCGAATCCGATCCGACTAAAGTGGGAGAGACAGACACCCGCTAGCCACCTTATGCAACTAGTGCATGTCAGACGGTGGAACCTGTCTCACATAAGAGTACGTGTAAGGTCGGTCCGGGCCGCTTCATCCCACGATGCCGCCGAATCAAGATAAGACTAGTAACGACAAGTAAATTGACAAAATCGACGCCCACAACTACTTTGTGTTCTACTCGTGCATAGAAACTACGCATAGACCTAGCTCATGATGCCACTGTTGGGGAACGTAGCGGAAATTCAAAATTTTCTACGCATCAGCAAGATCAATCTATGGAGTAATCTAGCAACGAGGGGAAGGGGAGTGAATCTACATACCCTTGTAGATCGCGATGCGGAAGCATTGCAAGAACGTGGATGAAGGAGTCGTACTCGTAGCGATTAAGATCGCGGTTGATTCCGATCTAAGCGCCGAACCACGGCGCCTCCGCGTTCAACACACGTGCAGCCCGGTGACGTCTCCCACGCCTTGATCCAGCAAGGAGAGAGGGAGAGGTTGGGGAAGACTCCGTCCAGCAGCAGCACGACGGCGTGGTGGTGATGGAGGAGCGTGGCAATCCTGCAGGGCTTCGCCAAGCACCGCGGGAGAGGAGGAGGAGGGAGAGGGGTAGGGCTGCGCCAAGAGGGAGGAAGTCTCATGTGTATGGCAGCCCCAAAACCCCCACTATATATAGGGGAGGGGGAGGGGCTGCGCCCCCATCTAGGGTTCCCCCCCAAGGGGTGCCGCCAGCCCTAGATGGGACTTGGGGGGGGGGGGGGGGCGGCCAAAGGGGGAGAGAGGGGGGCGCCCCACTAGATGGGCCTTAGGCCCATCTTAGCCTAGGGTTTCCCCTTCCCCCCCCCTTCCTGCGCCCTGGGCCCCTTGTGGAGGCGCACCAGCCCACCTAGGGGCTGGTCCCTTCCCACACTTGGCCCGCGCAGCCCTCTGGGGCCGGTGGCCCCACCTGGTGGACCCCCGGGACCCTCCCGGTGGTCCCGGTACGTTACCGATAGCACCCAAAACTTTTCCGGTGACCAAAACAGGACTTCCCATATATAAATCTTTTCCTTCGGACCATTCCGGAACTCCTCGTGACGTCCGGGATCTCATCCGGGACTCCGAACAACATTCGGTAACCACGTACATCTATTCCCTATAACCCTAGCGTCATCGAACCTTAAGTGTGTAGACCCTACGGGTTCGGGAACCATGCAGACATGACCGAGACGTTCTCCGGCCAATAACCAACAGCGGGATCTGGATACCCATGTTGGCTCCCACATGTTCCACGATGATCTCATCGGATGAACCATGATGTCGGGGATTCAATCAATCCCGTATTCAATTCCCTTTGTCTATCGGTATGTTACTTGCCCGAGATTCGATCGTCGGTATCCCGATACCTTGTTCAATCTCGTTACCGGCAAGTCTCTTTACTCGTTCTGTAACACATCATCCCGTGATCAACTCCTTGGTCACATTGTGCACATTATGATGATGTCCTACCGAGTGGGCCCAGAGATACCTCTCCGTTTACACGGAGTGACAAATCCCAGTCTCGATTCGTGCCAACCCAACAGACACTTTCAGAGATACCTGTAGTGCACCTTTATAGCCACCCAGTTACATTGTGACGTTTGGTACACCCAAAGCATTCCTACGGTATCCGGGAGTTGCACAATCTCATGGTCTAAGGAAATGATACTTGACATTAGAAAAGCTCTTAGCAAACGAACTACACGATCTTGTGCTAGGCTTAGGATTGGGTCTTGTCCATCACATCATTCTCCTAATGATGTGATCCCATTATCAACGAAATCCAATGTCCATGGTCAGGAAACCGTAACCATCTATTGATCAACGAGCTAGTCAACTAGAGGCTTACTAGGGACATGGTGTTGTCTATGTATCCACACATGTATCTGAGTTTCCTATCAATACAATTTTAGCATGGATAATAAACGATTATCATGAACAAGGAAATATAATAATAACCAATTTATTATTGCCTCTAGGGCATATTTCCAACACATCTTCACCAACACCATCTCCTCTCAAACCCTAATTCATCTCTTGTATCCAATTCTTGTCTCTAAGTCCGGGATTGGTACTTTTAGGTTGCTAGTAGTGTTGATTACTCCTTGTAGTTGATGCTAGTTGGTTTATTTGGTGGAAGATCATATGTTCAGATCCTATATGCATATTAATACTCCTATGATAATGAACATGAATATGTTTTGTGAGTAGTTACGTTTGTTCCTGAGGACATGGGAGAAGTCTTGCTATTAGTAGTCATGTGAATTTGGTATTCGTTCGATATTTTGATGAGATGTATGTTGTCTCTCCTCTAGTGGTGTTATGTGAACGTCGACTACATGACACTTCACCATTATTTGGGCCTAGAGGAAGGCATTGGGAAGTAATAAGTAGATGATGGGTTGCTAGAGTGACAGAAGCTTAAACCCTAGTTTATGCGTTGCTTCGTAAGGGGCTGATTTGGATCCATATGTTTCATGCTATGGTTAGGTTTACCTTAATACTTCTTTTGTAGTTGCGGATGCTTGCAATAGGAGTTAATCATAAGTGGGATTCTTGTCCAAGTAAGGACATCACCCAAGCACCGGTCCACCCACATATCAAATTATCAAAGTACCGAACGCGAATCATATGAACGTGATGAAAACTAGCTTGACGATAATTCCCATGTGTCCTCGGGAGCGCTTTTCTCTATATAAGAGTTTGTCCAGGCTTGTCCTTTGCTACAAAAGGGATTGGGCCACCTTGCTGCACTTTATTTACTTTTATTACTTGTTGCTCGTTACAAATTATCTTATCACAAAACTATCTGTTACCTATTATTTCAGTTCTTGCAGAGAATACCTTGCTGAAACCGCTTATCATTTCCTTCTGCTCCTCGTTGGGTTCGACACTCTTACTTATCGAAAGGACTACGATAGATCCCCTATACTTGTGGGTCATCAAGATTCTTTTCTGGCACCATTGCCGGGGAGTGAAGCGCCTTTTGTAGGTGGAATTTGGTAAGGAAAAATTTATATAGTGTGCTGAAATTTACTGTCACTTGTTACTATGGAAAGTAATCCTCTGAGGGGCTTGTTCGGGGTATCTTCACCCCGACCAGTAGAGCAAAGAGTTGCTCCTCAACCTACTTAAAATGAAAATGTCTACTTCGAAATTCCTTCGGGTATGTTAGAAAAACTGCTAGCTAATCCTTTTGCAGGAGATGGAACATTACATCCTGATGAGCACCTAATATATGTGGATGAAGTTTGTGGATTATTTAAGCTTGCAGGTGTGCCCAATGATGTTATTAAAAAGAAGGTCTTCCCTTTATCTTAGGGAGATGCATTAGTATCTCTTGAACATCACAGTCCATAGGATAACACTCTTCATGAATTAGTATCTCTCGAACATCACAGTTTAATCCTCCCCAAAATCTATCCATAAAATCTTCTTCACTTTCTTCTAAAAATGAGTGCAACAAAGTAGTTTGTAAATCATCATAGTATTTTGTTACCGTGTTAGTGCCTTGTTTTAAATGTTGTAATTTTTTAATCATGCCACGAGTATAATAAACATCAACGAATCTATCTCTCATGACAAGTTTTAAATCATCCCAAGTAGTAGGTATAAGATCAGGGTTTAACCGACAATATTCACTCCACCAAACTAAAGCAAAGCTACTGAAAGTACTAACCGCAGCTTGAAATTTTCCACGCTCATCAAAATTATGGGAAGCAAATATAGCATTTATTTCGTACTCCCATTCAATATATAAATCAGGCCTAAAACAACCAGTAAATGGTGGCATGAAAACATTAACCTGGTCATGTGCATTCTGATGTTGTTGCTCCTCTTGTGACGATTGTTATATTTTCTTAGGTGATGGCAAATCTCCCACGATCGATGAAGCCCAAGAACTAACAAGTCCGGAACCTGCCATGATTAGTAGAAAAAAATCAAGAATAATCCTATAAACTACTAGGATGTGGTGGTAAAGTGCTCAGTAAAGCAAATATCAATATCTTACAAGTTCTTACCATGCAACAGGTGGTGACAGGCAATCAGCGGTGTCAAATAACTCCGAAGATTGAGTAAATCGATTGCCAGGGGAACGTACGTATAGACGGTGTAGAAATATGTGGAGCTGGGTTGGCTATATATGGTAGCAAAAAATTAGCAATAATCAATTCAGAGATGCAATGTTGAATAAACGCTCAACGACGGTATTATGCTGGTCCTAAGCTAGATCGGACTAGAGACGCGAGCCTAGAACACTAATGAGGTCACGGCATAGCACAACTAGTATCAATAAAGGATACAAAGTAGCTCTGGACAGCAAGATATAAGTGAAGATCACAACGGAAGTAAAGATAATGATGAAAAACAACTGTCAAGCAGGATATACAACAACTCTCTCTCTAACTTTCCTCTTAAAAGGTTTGAGCCAATTTCATGATTTTTTTTTCAAAGAATGCTACCAACTCAAGCTTTCCAATGCAAAAAGAATCACTCAATTCCGAGTTGATATGAGGAGTCAAAAAATTATATAACTGGCCTAAAAAACTGGAACAAGGTGTCAAATATTGGATTAGCTTCTGCAACTATTTAGATGCGGCTCATCGCTAGCTTTAATTTGAGTACTCGCGGAGCCAAAACGGACTTTGTATGAGAAAGTTATGCCTGTTTTACTGAACAGTGCGCAAAACAGATTCCAATCCAAATTCAGGTACGAGATTGACTCTAGATAGATCCGAATTTTGTTTTTTTTCTCTCGTTTTTTCCTCACATTTTTTTCTTTTTGTTTCTCTCCTTTTTTTCTTTGACTTTTTTTAACTTTTTCTCTCTCTTTTTTTTCTCTCCCACTTTCCGAAACAAACTAGATAAGATGCAGATTGGATCAAGTAGATATGCGAATGACCTCAACTATGATTATGACAATGAATGATGGGTGGCACGTGGTGGAAATTGATGGATGGAGCTGGTGGACAGCGGAAGTGATAACGATGCAGTGGTGGCGTGACTAATGTGAACAGAACTCGAAACTCTAAATGAACTAGACACTAAGACCAGCAACTCGACACGACGATGCAACCGTAAATTCAATAAAGCAAACAATGAAAAGAAAATTTGCAAAGGCTCGGACTGGCTTGGACAAAGGATGAATATATCTAACTTTTTTGTGCCTTTTTCTTGGACAATAGGTAAGAAAATAAATCTAATCTAGGGAAAACTGGAAGTTCTCACCGAGCAACCTGAAAACTGATACCACTTGACAGAGGCGGTGGTGTCCCGATATTTCGATGAGATGATAACTATCGATTTGGTGGAGTCGACTTCGACGATCCGACTACAAACGTGCACGACGTTGCGCCTTAGCAATCGCTAAACCAACTCCGAGAGGTTATTGACCATGCCGGAGCACGACCAACCTGACCACAAAGGTCTATTCCTGCAAACAATCAAAGAACAAGCAAGAATATGATAAAGCAATCTGAATATTGCGAATATATATGAAGTATTGATAAAGGTGGGGATCCGGAAGCGGTCTTGGTCTGGTCGTTGGACACAAACGAAGTACACGAAGTTGCAATGGCTAACTTTTAACTAAACAAATCCCAAGGAAAAAGCTACTAGATGGATCTACTTATATAGGAGCAAGGGGTGGCGGCCAAGGAGGTGGGAGGACGTCCCAAGGCAGCCTAAAACTAGCCCTAGGTCGTATAAGGCTCATGGGCCCAAGTGGAGGTGATGTAACACCTTTGGACTTGTAGTTTGACTAGGATTCTGCTGCAGCGTCAGATTGTTTCGTCGACAACTCAACGCTCCGGACGAATTTTAAGGTGAATCCAAATGGGTTGGAAAGAGCACGAAATCTACTTTCCAAAAAAAAAAGAATCACCCAATTTGGAGTCCGTATGAAAGAGTTCTTGGCGTTTTGAGTTAGGTATGTCTGTGCACTCCGAATCTGAATTCAGAACGTGAGAGACTTGGACTCTATCTTCTCTTGGCCCAAAAGTAACGTGGGAGGACTTTTTGAACATCACCTAAACATCTCTTTTCCCCTTATCTTCATATGTGGATTGTACAAATGTCCCATACACCTCCATTTAGACATCACACAAAAGTTTGTTAAGTATTTTTGTCCTGGATGACATAAATAAACTATTGCATAGTTTACATTAGAAATCACCTCACAAATATACATATATACAATATTTGTGGTCGTATCCAAGGTAGTCATGTCCTTATTAGAAATGGCCTGATTTTAGCAGCAAATGTTGGTTGTTGAGTCTGATAGTTCTTTTGCGGGGGATACACACAGTACGAGCAGAATGCAAACAACTTGCATAAATTTTTGCTAATTCTAGTTTTACGCATTGCTGCAGAGAAGCTAATAAATACTCGCTCTTATATTTTCTTATGGAAGGAGTAGCTAATAGTCTAGGTAAGAATTCTTTTAGCAATAGAACCTCAATGTTCTGGAATTTCACTTCCTGACTTTATTCTTCTCAAATTGTAAACGGTATGGTTGTTATTGAAGGGATAAAGTTTTAAGGTTGTCAAAAAGTCTAGAAATTAAACTTTTTTTTGAACATCAGTACACACGCAAGCGCTCATACATACACGCATACACTCATCCCTATGAATGCGCGCGCACACACACCCTATTCCTATGAGCACTTTCTTAAAATTTACGAAGTCGCCGTAGGAACGTCTCCTCGCACTGAAAGCCCATCACCAAAAATTCTGAAATAAATCCAGAAATAATGTGAGCACCAGGACTTGAACCTGGTTGGGCTAGGGATACCATTGTCCCTCTAACCATCCAACCAAAGGTTAGTTCGCTCTAGAAATTAAACTTGGGTGAACAGATTTCATCACGATGATTTCTTTTTTTTTAATATAAATCACAATGAACTATTTGTGCGCTCAGTTCGCGACGGGCGCACCGCGCACAGATACCGCTTAATTCGGAAGAAGAAAACGCGTGGAAGAGATGATGTGTGATTCCAGACAATCCAAAAGGAAATAAAAGAGTGATGATGTGTGATTCTAGACAACCCCGAAAGGAAGAAAAAACGAGGTGTTCAGTGTTACTCGGCGAAGCAGGTGGAGAGCAGACACAACAGTCGTTCGTCAGGGGACGGAGGTGCGAGAAGACTCCCCCAACTCCCGATTCCCCAAAATGGAGGCGGCCGCGTCGTCACCGTCGCCGGAGCAGCCGCTGCTGGCACCGCCGCAGGCAGGCGCCGGCGCCGGCGCGGGGCCCGGGAACCAGCCCGCCACGCCCCCGCCCCCGGCGGCGGCGAGGCCGAGCCGCCTCGCGGCGCTCATCGGGCGCGCGGCGGGGCGGCGCGGGCCGTCGATGCTGGTGCGCGAGACGGCGGCGCTGCAGCTCGACCGGAGGCGCGCCGACTGGGCCCACTCCCGCCCCGTCGTCGCGCTCGACGTCGCCTGGAACGTCGCCTTCGCGGCGGCCGCCGCGGCGGTGCTCGCGGCCTCCACCGCCGAGAGCCCCGCCAAGCCGCTCCGCCTCTGGCTCGTCGGCTACGCCCTGCAGTGCGTCGTGCACGTCTCCCTCGTCTGCTCCGGCACCCGCCGCCGCCCCGCCGCCCCCGCGCGAGGCCCCGACATCGAGTCCGGCGCCGCCAACGCCGGGTCCGGCAGCTCGGAGAGCGATGAGGGGAACGACGAGGAGGCGATGGAAGAGAGGGCAAGGTAAAGCCAAAACGGAGAACCCCCAAAATTTTCCTCCGGTTTCGCTGTTGTTCAGTGGTGGAAGCTGAACTAGGGTTAGTGGGTTTGTGGGTTGTGATATCTGCTTAGCTAGAAATCACGCTTGTGCCTGTGTGTGTGCTTTGATGTGCTGACTGCCTTTTGATGATTTCCTTACTTGTGCAGCTCTACAGACCGTTGTGAGTCGGTCAACACGATGGTGTCATTCCTGTGGTGGATCATTGGGTTCTACTGGGTGGTGACCGGCGGCGATGTGCTCGAACAAGGTGCTCCAAGGCTGTATTGGTACTGTCGCCTTAAACCTACACCCATCACGCACTTCATTTGTTTGTGGGAATTTGAATGCTTAATTTCTTGTGGTAACCAGATTGCAATTGCACATCTGTAACCGAAACCACTAGCGACATAGGTTTATCATACTCCAGATATAACAAGGAGTCAAAAGGCAGTTTTATCATACTCCAGATATAACAATGAGGTATGTGTTATATCTGGAATTTTGCGACGTGCAAAGTTGAATGCAAGACGGCAGAACAATAACTCTTTTGTCGTTAATAAACGTGTACTGTAAACCCAGAGCAAGTGCGCCAAAACACTTGTTGACTAAAGTGGTATGCTGTCATATGTTATGAATATGAACATTTATAAGTTTTGAAATCTGTTATCTAGTTAACAATATTATAAGCCATTTCCCTTTCTGGTAAATACTTAATGCGACTGACAGATAAAGCTGTATCATTCAATCTTCACTACCATTTGGTGAGTGCTAACTTCCTATTAAACCTAACAGAGTTTCCTGGCTTCTGATTTGTTGTGCAGGTTAACTGTCGTTTTTCTCGCGTTTGATGTCTTCTTCGCTGTTTTTTGTGTTGTTGTGGCCTGCTTCATTGGGGTTGCACTGTGCTGCTGCTTGCCTTGCGTAGTTGCAATACTGTATGCCCTGGTTGGCCAGGTAATCAATTGATTCTGCGTTTGAGGAAGTGTTAGCTACCTTACTACACAAACTATTATTACTTTGCTCATTCCCTTCACTCTTACATATGTAGGAGGGTGCATCAGATGCAGATATTGGTGTTCTCCCCAGATATAAATATTCTGATCCCAGTGAGAATGGAGAAAAAGGGACAGATGAGGGGGTTATGATTCCTATCCTTAATAATAGTGGAACATCAACGAGCGAACGAATTCTCCTTCGTGAGGATGCTGTAAGGATTATGCTTTATGCTTTCTAATTGTATAGTAAAAGTTGCTTTGTTTGTTTGCATAGTTCTTTATATTATCTCTGATCTTTTTATATATCCTATAGGGTATTTCCCACAGAAGTGAGCATATAGTTTAGTGGTCCGTTACACTAGAGAAAACATTGCATGTTATGCCAGTTCACAAATTTAGACAATCTATTCTCAGGAACCAAACAATGCTGTGAACTACCTATACAAACAAGGACGGTGCTCAGTTCTATCTAGTCTTCCGATGCTCTGCTGACAGCTTGTTTGTTCTAACAGGAATGCTGCATATGTCTCTCGTCATACGAAGACGGAGTGGAGCTATCTGCCCTCCCTTGCAACCATCACTTCCATTCAACATGCATCACGAAATGGCTACGCATGCACGCAAACTGCCCGCTTTGCAAGTACAACATTCTCAAAGGCAGTGAAAACTGAGAACTCACTGAGGACTTACACTGACGTAACTTCCATACTCAAGGCCTGTATGCATGAACATCCTGGAGCAAGCAGCAAGTGAGAAGCCTTGTGATTCCTGTCTGTTTGTAAACTGATGATATCGATGAGAGTCTGTTTGTAAACTGGTGATATCAATGAGAGTCTGTTTGTAAACTGGTGGTATCAATGAGAGTTTTGTGAGGATTGGCTGTGCTTTCTGTTTAGGATGTGAGCGTGTACAAGCGTACATGAATGAACATTAACATAAAGTGTGGCAATGGGGAGTTTTGTGAGGATTGGTTGTGCTTTCTGTATAAGGTCACAGAATAGCTTAACGTTTGGTTATGGACTCACTTTATGCAAAATTGGTACCTGAATATCTGTATATTGCTATAGATGTAACAATAATAGGAGTGATAACAGAAATCGTAGAAGCAGCTGGGTGAGTATCTGACACATTTTATGACACGGGTCTGGAGATGAATGTGTTTACAAGTCATTTTCTACAGCTGGTAGAAACCTTCATCGGACCTTTGCTGATACTCCTAGGTTCTGCCATGCTCAGCGCCATGTGAACCAAGATCAAATTACTTGTTCTAAGACACACGACAGATTGACAGTAAACACAACAATTTATAAGCAAGCAATGCACTTATGCACACAAGATTGCTATCCGAAATTCGCCTACGGTCCGAGTGAAAAAGAGTCAAACAATTCTTCATCCCTCAGAGAATTGTGAGCTGAGCATCTCTCACTCCACATTGCCCCTGACTATTACAAGACAGTAGTCCAAGGTACAATGAGGCTGCACTAAATGACCAGTGAGAGACCCTGTGTGAGCTGACATGATGAAAGTCAGTGGTAGACAACACTACAAAACTACCAGGCCCTTTGCTTGCATTTTACAGGCACCACAACATCTGCATCTAAGTAGTGTATCCACAACGAAAACATAGGTGTTTGATGGGCGGATCCACATCCACCATAGGGTCAGCTGGGGCAGCTGCCCAACTATCCTTCTCCTCGATTGGTTTTCATGGGTCGAAGCTCTGCCCTGTTTGGACGTTAGAAGAACATCTGGAGAACGCCTTGTGCCGCCCAAGCCCCCCTACCGTGTTTCACATATCCCAACTCCACTCCGTTAGCCCGAAGCATTTATCTTCTCCACTGGACACAGGATCATGCTTCTTCTCTTCAGATGAAGTACCCATCTCCATAGACCTTCGAGAACGCATCATTCACATAAAAGTTCCTCTCTTGGATCATCGCACAGACATTTTCAGCATCTCGCCACTGCCTACACCTGACGTACATATGCACAAGTAAAGTTTGCAGCACCACATTTGTCTCAGAGCCTATCTTAATGACATGAGCATGTATCTGCCTTCCGTAGCGCAAAAGCCCTTGGTACCGGCAAAGGCTTAGAAGCCCTGCCAAGGTGTACTGGTCAGGCCTGATGCAGGCCAGCTCCATTTGGCGGTAAATGTTTATCGACGCACCTGGTTGTCCATCCCCTACATAACCTGAGAGGAGAGCGTTCCAGGATATCAGGTTCCTCTCGTTCATCCTAAGGAACAGTAGCCGGGCAACCTCAATGCAGCCACACTTTGCGTACATGTCGATCAGCTCAGTTTCCAGAACCACATTCATCTGGTGTATGGCCTTGATGGCATGGGCATGGATTTGCCTTCCATACTCTGTATACCTTCTGTTGCCACAAAGCTTAAGAAGGTTCACAAAGGTATGCTGGTTAGGCTTTATGTTTGCAGACTCCATTTGTCGGAAAACCTTGAGTGCCAAGTCGACCTGCCCATTTTCAACGTAGCCAGACAAGAGTGCATCCCAGGCTACATAATTCCTTTCATCCATTCTGTCAAATACCAATCGAGCATGCTCCATCAAACCACATTTCCCGTACATGTCAACGAGTGCGCTGCCCCGGATAGCATCAGTGTCTAATGCTCTTCTTATCAAATAACCATGGAATGCACTGCCACTGTCAATGTCAGCCAAATGGGCACAAGCTGCGACTCCACTGCCAAGGGTGAATCGATCAACGGTGAAACCACATTGCTGCATCTGGATGACCATGTCGAGTGCCTCTTCACAGAAACCAAGACGAACATAGCTTGAGATGATGGTATTCCAACTCACTTGATCCCTGTCTACCATTGTCTCAAAAACTGCCCTGCAACTATCCATGTCACCACACTTCCCATACATGTCAATGAGGCAGTTCCAGACGGTGGTGTTCCTTTCAAATCCGAGGGCGACCGCCAACCCGTGCAGCTGCTTCCCGCGAACCAGGCACAACAACGCACTGCACGCCTGAATTGCCATCACAAGAACTGAATCAGCCGGAAGCACCCCAGCACGCTGCATTGCGGAGAAAGCACCCCATGCCTCGTCCCACCGACAAGAACGGACATAGCCTCCGATGATCACGCTCCAGGAGACCATGTTGGCCTCGTCCATCTGAGCGAACGCGTTGCCCGCATCATCCATCAGCCCGAAATCAACGTACGCGCTGACCAGCGCGGTGCCCACGACGACATGCTGGCACAGGGCGCACTTGATGACCACGGCATGCGCGGCCCGGAGCATCCTGCTGTCCTGGAGGCGCGCAGAGGCTTTGAGGACGCTGGGCAGCATGAACTTGCTGACCGGCAGTCCGTCCCGCCGCATCCTGCAGAAGAGCTCGAGGACCTCCGCGTGCCTGCTGGCGTGCGCCAGCGCCAGGATCGCCGAGCTAGCGCTCTTCTCGCCGCTCCCAGGTGGACCACGTACGCTCGCGCCCTCGCCGCTCGGGCGAGGCATTTCGTCGAACAGGTTGCCCGCCGTGTTGGAAGTCGCGACGGTCCTCTCCTGCATTCCGTCGAACGGCCTACGGGGGTTCTTCGGTCTCTCGGAGGTTGTTGGGTTGGTTGGCGCGAGTTGTTCCTGTAAGGTGAGCGCGGAGACAGCCACGCGCCGGAGGAGATGGCGGCGACGGCGCCGGCAGCATGGGGCCCATTTGAGGTGGGCACGCTGGGAGGTGGGATTGGAGGGAGGAAGAGGGAGCGGCTGTGGATAAGGGTGCAGCAGGCAGGAGTCCATCTTCCGCTCAAGTGAGCTCTTTGCCTCTCTCTCGCGGAGTACTACTACTAACGACGACGACGACAGCAGAGTAGCCACGTCTGCAAAACCTATTCAGCTAGAGTACAATGTTTTTTTTTTAGCCAACACAATGATTCTCCGAAGGAAAATTTGAGATCTTATGAGAATATTGTGAATATTCCATTTCAAGGCACATGAAAACACAATAGAACAAGCTTTAAAAAGAAAATTCCATTTCAAGGCACATGAAAATACTGTAGAACAATTGTTCTGGGCTTCAACAAAATATATTGTTTCAAGGCACATGAAAGCTTAGAGCCTCTTTGATTCAAAATACTTTTATAGGAATTTTAGAGGATTAAAATCCTTAGAAATTTATATATTTTTTGTTCATCATAGGATTCAATCCTATAAGACTTTCTCCTAAGGATTTTTTGTTTTTGACGCATGTGACTCAGGGCTCCGATTCATTAGAAAGATGGAAGAGAGTTGACCAATTAGTTTTTGAAAACTCGGACGAAAACTGTTGGAACATGCCCATAAGATAGGGCACTCCGGCGGACATGGCTACCCACAAGACCAACACGCACCATCGCGGTTGTTCATGACGCCATCATCATCACTTCTCCCCTAGCAAGCGACTCCGACCTCACGACACCCGTGAAGGATCATCAGCTCCTAACGAATTCATTGCACTGCATTTTATAGGAATTTTGCATCCATTCAAAAGAAACGGCTTAAATCTGTAAGAGGTCTCAACTGCCCCAAGCGACGTGCTACTGTCAATGAAACGATCACTGCCTCTTCATGTCAGATCGTGTGCATTCAAGAAACGAAGCTCGACAATATTGATCCCTTCACCGCTAGGTTCCTGGGAGGGGGTAGACTAAGTAGTTTTGCTCAAAGGCCGGCGATCGGAACTAGAGGTGGTATCCTCATGCTTTGGGATGACCAGCTCCTCCACGTCACCGACATCAACACCACTCCACACTGCCTCTCTGCCATGGTTCTAATCAAAGCGTCCAATGTGCATTACAAGATCACAACTGTGTATGGCCCGTCCTCCCGCTCTCTCAAGGACGCTTTCTTCGCCGAGCTCATCACTCAGAGGCCTCCCACTGGTACCCTCTGGCTTTGTCTGGGAGATTTCAACCAAATTTACAGAGCACGTGACAAAAACAAGAGAAACATCGACACTAGGCGTCTAAACCGTTTCCGTGCAACGCTTCAAAGTTGTGGTTTGACGGAGATCCACCTCCAGAATAGACGTTTCACATGGTCAAACGAGAGGGAAAACCCAACCCTTTGCAAGCTCGACTCGTTCTTTTGCAACGCGGAGTGGGACGATCAGTTTGGCAGCCACATCCTTCATGCACTCTCGTCCTCGCTCTCTGATCACTGCCCCCTCCTCCTCGCCGAGGTTAGGGGACCCCGGAGACCGCGCAGCTTCAAGTTCGAGAATTTTTGGGCTTCCCTTCTAGGGTTCAAGGAGGTCGTCCTCAAGGCATGGAATGAGCATACCGACCATACCGAGCCGTACCGAATCCTACACTACAAGCTCAAGAAGACCGGTACCCGCCTTTCCGAGTGGAGTAGGGGGTTGTTCTCCGGAGCGAAGGTCCAACTCCACGCCGCCCTCTTGGTCATTTTGCACCTTGACATGGCCCAAGACAACCGGCAACTCTCTGTGGGGGAAGGGGACCTCCGCAAGCGGCTCAAAAGACGAGTCGTCAGCTTAGCGGTCATGGAGAGGGCCCGTAAGAAGCAGTGCGCGAGACTGGCCAACATCAAGGAGGGCGATGCAAACACCAAATTTTTTCATCGGAGGATCAATGGAAGACGCCGCAAAAACTTCATCCACAGGCTTAAGCATAATCAGGAATGGGTCACCCAC
The DNA here is from genome assembly GCF_002575655.3 of Aegilops tauschii subsp. strangulata. Classification (NCBI taxonomy): domain Eukaryota; kingdom Viridiplantae; phylum Streptophyta; class Magnoliopsida; order Poales; family Poaceae; genus Aegilops; species Aegilops tauschii. Next base: position 412,091,659 of record NC_053040.3, on the reverse strand, counting down.
CATGATGTCAAAGAGAAGGTTGTCCACGACCACTTCACCGAGGCCATGGGAAAGGGGTGCCCGCGGGCGCGCGACTTCAATTGGGAAGAGCTCGGCTTAGAGGTACACAACTTGGACTCCCTCGCGGACCCCATCACCGCGGAGGAGGTGCACGAGGCCATTAAGCAAATGCCAACCGACAAAGCACCCGGGCCAGACGGTTTCACCGGTTTGTTCTTCAAGAGTTGTTGGGACATTATCAAGGATGACATCATGAGGGTAGTCTCTCTTTTCGGCAACCTGCACACGGCAAACCTCCACTGGCTCAACTCTGCAAACATTGTACTAATTCCTAAGAAGGAGGGTGCTGAGGGGATCACCGACTTTCGGCCTATTAGCCTCATCCACGCGATTGCGAAGATTGTGGCAAAAGTTTTAGCAATTCGGCTAGCCCCTCACATGAACAAGCTTGTCTCCAACGCGCAAAGTGCTTTCATCAAGACTAGGAGTATCCATGACAATTTCATGTATGTGAAAAATCTCGCGCGTCGCCTTCACAAGAGCAAAACTCCGTCCCTCCTTTTCAAGCTTGATATAAGAAAGGCTTTCGACTCTGTGAGATGGGAGTATATCATTGACATCCTCCAACAGAGGGGGTTTCCGAGCACCTTTCGAAATTGGATCACCGCCCTCTTATGCACCTCCTCCTCGCGGGTTCTTCTCAACGGCATCCCCGGCAGCCCCATTGCCCATGGAAGCGGCTTCCGGCAAGGGGATCCTCTTTCGCCTTTGCTATTTGTCATTGCCATTGATCCACTTCAAAAGATCCTCAAAATCCGTGGTCGTGGGCCCATCATGAGAACATCCCTCTACGCCGATGACGCGGCCGTTTTCATTGCACCCAGCAAGAAAGATATTGACAACCTCTCCGTGTTGCTCGATGCGTTTGGTGACGTCACGGGACTATGCACTAACTTCCAGAAGAGCTCGATGGTCCCGATTCGGTGCAGGCACCTACACCTCGACACCATCCTCCAGAACTTTCCTGCTGCCCGGGCTTCATTCCCAATAAAATATATAGGGCTACCTCTCTCGGTCTGGCAACTAAAAGTTCGGGATTTCCAATTCCTCGTGGACAAGACTGCTTCCAAACTTGTTCCATGGGATGGGAAAAATATCACAGCCATTGGTCGGGCTGCCCTTATCAAGTCTGTGCTATCCTCACAAGCCATCTACTTCATCACTCCATTGATCGTTCCACCAAGCATCCTCCACAATGTCAACAAGCTTGAGAGAGCTTTCCTTTGGGCGGGAACAGATAAGACTACCGGCGCGAAGTGCAAAGTTAATTGGGAATCTGTATGTCGACCGGTCGAATATGGAGGTCTTGGGGTGCTAAACACGGAGAAATTTGCAAGGGCACTTCGCTTGCGTTGGCTTTGGTTCGAATGGAAGGAACCCACCAAGCTATGGGTTGGGACCGGCAATCCATGCGACGAGATGGACAAAAATCTTTTCTATGCTTCAACGACCATAACCGTTGGCAACGGTGCGCGCACGCCCTTCTGGGACTCCCCTTGGGTGCGGGACCGCAAGCCAAGAGACATTGCACCGCTTATCTACGCCGCTTCCTCTCGGAAGACATGGAAACTTCGGGAAGCCCTCCAAGATGATGCTTGGGTTCGCAAGATCAAGGTCACTCCCAACTTCACCTTCGAACATCTTCGACAATTTATTGAGCTTTGGTCCACCATCCGCGACTTCCCTCTTGAGGTACACGCCGAAGACGACATTGTGTGGAAACACACAGAGAGCGGGATTTACAGTGCCAAGTTCGCCTACTTGGCCCAGTTTTTTGGCATCACCCGCTCACCCATGGAGCTTGCAGTGTGGAAGGCCTGGGCCCCGCCCAAGGTTAAATTTTTCGCGTGGTTGGCCATGCAAAATAGGGTATGGACTGTTGACCAGTTGGCCAAACGGGGGTGGCCCAATTGTGGGCTTTGTCCTCTTTGCAAGCGCATGCAAGAGTCCATCGATCACCTCCTCTTCAGATGCCGGTACACTACTAGACTTTGGGAAATGATAAAAGATTGGCTTCAGCTCGAAAGCATCAACACTTCCACTTTGCACTTGGCACGGTCAACCAAAGAGTGGTGGATCGGGCTCTCCGACTCTACCATACCGAATAGGAAGGCCATGGCTACCCTCTCTATGCTCACCTCTTGGACAATCTGGAATGAAAGGAACGCTCGCATCTTCCAACTCAAGAGTGCCCCACCGACGGTTCTACTAGCTAACATCAAGATTGAGGCTCAAATTTGGGTCACCGCGGGTGCAAAGAAATTGGGATCTATCATATGCCGCGAGAGTAGGCCTTTTGTAGTGGTGTTGTAACACGATGGGTGTTGTAACACAAATTTTAAACTCCTTTTCCCCCTCTTAATTAATGAATGGGGCAAGTCTTTTGCCTCCTTTAAAAAAAATCTCAGGATTTTCAGAAGCAATTTTTTTGTACAATAGCAGCAAGAATGAACTAGAGAACAGGTAATGAAGCACATCCCACCAGGATTTTATTCACAGAGGCCAACAGTTTCAGCACTTGCGTTGCAATCAGCACATGTGTATAACACCGTCGCTGCACCGGTAGACAGCAGTGCAGCTCTTCATTCTCCAGTATTATACATTAGCAACAGTACAAGCATTCCAGAGAAAGGTCTGCGTGCTGTACCTCAACACAGACCTAAAACAGCCATGAAAAATATGTACAAGGCGAATGTTTCCTCCCAACTACCTGTCCTCAATGTTACATGCCGCGGCAACAGGACTACAAAGCATAGATCTTCTTCTCATGGTCTTCCACGGCCTCCAGGTCCGACAACCCTTCACGGACAGACCAGGAGAAGGACTTGCTGCCGCTCCCCCTCCTGATGCGCCGCTGCCTGTCCTCGCCGAACGTGAACCGCGGGCGCAGCAGCAGGTAGGCGAGGAACAGGAGGGTCCCGATCATGATCGGCCCTCCGACGGCCGATATGGTGAAGGCCATCCACGCGTGCTGCGGGCCGACCACGACGTAGGCCAGCGACACGAACGCCGCGCACGTGCTGAGGCACGCCGTCCACATCAGCTTGTTCACGATCTTGATGATCTGCTTCTGCGCGCCGGTCTCCCAGGCGACCAGCGTGATCTGCACCACGACCACCGCGAGCGAAATGAAGAGGGCGATGGCGTTCAGGAGGCAGAACACACGGAACCCGGTGAGCTTGGATATGTAGGCCTCGCCGATCTCTCCCCCGTGTTCAGTGTCCTGGTAGTACTGGCCTGGCAGGTTGAAGATCGAAACGAACGCGATGGAGGCGATCAGGGTTGCCACCAGAGTAACCGAGTTGATGGTGTTCTGAACCGCTTCTCTGTGCAGCTTCCGCAGCTCTTTGGCGATCCCCGTCACTCTTTTGTTGGTCTTCATATTCTCACTGAGCTGTGCTTGCACGTTGTGCTTGATATCACTCACAGTTCTCCTTAGCTCTGACGCTTCGTCAACTTTACCAACATTTACGGCATTCTTTGCACCAGCCTCTGACAGCCACTCGATGATTTCCGTTTTAGACTCAGCATAGGGAACTTTCTCAGCCAAGTCCATAGCTGTTTCGTTTTGACTATTGATGGCATTTACTTCAAGTGAATCATAGGCGAGCAGAAGTTGAACCATCTAGAGATCCCAAAAGAAAAAAAATGGCAGAGAAATATAAAGTTGTTAGATTAACAAAGCATGCTAGGACATAAAGCACCGAGAAAAATTATCAGTTCACGTGGGAACAATGAATCTCCCATGAAGGGAAAAACAGGCGTATCTTCTGTTTCAAAATCACATAAGAGTTCAGACAAATCTCACAGCTTTAGTAGATCAGCTGTCCCTACCTCTTTGCTTTGATCCTTTTTTATTCAGGGGGCAGTAGAAAACTAGAAAATCACCTAGAAAGCACTTAGACAAACTAAATCAAATTTGTAACCGCACTCGGCAGCTTTCATTTCACACACGATACCACTGGATGAAATGTAGAAGAGTAATGCTATGTGTGTCTCGATCTTAGCTTCATGGTTATTTGTTTTTTCCAGCTGATGTACAAAGGTACTACTTACATGTACTGAAAAATAGACAATAGTGGCAGAAAGTCAACAAGAAGACGAATACTGTTTTTATAGTGTTCCATCCTTCATATGTGACGGGCACACATTTTTGCTACACTTGGTAATTCACTATATACTCCATCTACCAGGCACTAGCAAGGTGCCTTGCCCGAAATATATATATGTTACGTTGGGAAAGTATGGAGTTACTCAAATTACCAATCCTGTCAAATTGAGCACGATGTAGCCAATGCCCAAATGGCTGTCATTGTCTCATATATAATGTTGGTTAAGTCTGTTCTAATAGATTCAAAGTGGTATGACATCAACTAATACCAGTCTCAGGCTAAATATAACTGCAGAAATTTTACAGCTCTATATAGAAGATCTTAGTCATTGCAACTGTGAGTATATGTTACAGCTTTCCATTAGTTAAACTAGATTCCTATGACGTTGCAGTAGCCCAAGGTGGGCAGGTTGTTGAAAAGGGCGATTAAGAATATAAGAGAAATGTTAAGGTATATATATTCCAATCTAAGTAAGGTAGGGTTAACCAAAATGATCAAACAAACAGGAGAAGATACATGCAATGTGCTCATCATGTAATTTTTAGAAAAGAAGTATACCTGGGGCCTCCATTTTCGTGTAGCTATATGTAAGGCTGTGTTTGCCTTCTTGTCACGCACATTGAGGATGGAAACATCAGCCATCAGCAATTCTTCCACCACATCTGTGTTTTTACCCTTCACGGCCATGTGAAGGGCAGTTTGTCCCTTCCTATCTTTGATTGCAACAATTCCCGGGTCTCTCTCAATGAGTGCTTTGACAATGCGATGGTACCCTATCCTTGCAGCATTATGTAGTGATGTCTTCCCATTTTTTCGCACAATCTTTACGCAGCTATCGTCAGTGTCCAATATAGCATTCACCACATCCAAGTGGTCTTTTACGGCAGCAGAGTACAGTGGGCAAGTGTTGGACGAGTCACACACTGAGCAAAGCTCAGGCCACCGCCCCAAAAACTCCTTCACGACCTCTGTTTGGAAAGCAATTTATCAGTCTACTTGGCATGAGAAAAAATAGCATTCCTCATTGAACAATAGCTGCCGCATCAGCAGAACCTTGAAAAAAAGGTAGGTAGTTCATGCTAGAAGTAGAAAATCTAAGGATTCTTAACCACATCAAATTACATATCGGCATCCGATTTCCTTTTGATAAACACCAAAAGCCACCATTATTATCACCGGTACAACCACAACCCTAGATAATTCACATACACATCCAGTGCCATAGCGCAATCGATCGAACTGCAAAGCCCAGAACACCAAACAGCTCAAAAAGCTATCCTGGATTCAGCCTAATCTGGCCGAGGTCGAGGCAGCAGCCCTGGGCTGAGCTAAAATATAGCAACACACTGGTCCTAAACATCAAATAGTTCCAAAAACACACTGGACTTGGCTCGTTCTAAAAACCCAGCGGAAGCTACTAATCGAGCGAGGAGAGGGGCTCACCAGTGTGCCCTTGCTTGGCGGCGACGTGGAAGGCGTCGAGGTCGAGGCGGGAGCGGAGCTTGGCGGCCTCGAGGTCGTAGAGCGGGAGGAGGAGGCGCACGACCTCGAGCGCGCCGGCCTCCGCCGCGACGTAGAGCGCGGACTCCCCGGCGTCCGTCTGCGCGGCGGCGAGCGGCGCGGTGGAGCCGGACGCCTCGGCGCCGGCCAGGAGGCGGCGCACGGCGTCGGCGTCCGCGGATCGGACGGCCGCGAAGAGCGCCTGGTGGGAGAGCGGCGGAAGATCCATCGGCGGGCGGGCGACCAACCGGAGAGCCGGCGCGGCGCTGATTCCGCGGGTGGGTCGGCGCGGGGGAGGGGAGGGGAGGGGGGAGGGACTGGAGGCGCCCGCCGTCGCTGTCGCCGCACTGCACTGATTGGTGCGGGTGGACTCGGCAGCTGGGCTCGGAGTTGGTTATCGGAAAGTAAAATCCTTCCGCTCAGAAGAAAAAATGAAAGTAAAATGCTGCCCGCCTTTCTTTCGAATCTTCCTTTTCTGTCTCTGGGAGTGGGAGAAAGGTGAAGGGCAAAAGCAGCGACGCGCGTCGCATGTGTTGCCGCGTTGGGTGGTTGGGGCTTTCCTGCCTGATTTCCTTCACTGTTCTCAATTAAACATGTCAGGGAATCTCTCATGGTGACCCGCAAATTTTCTCCCGCATCCGTCTACGGACAGAGGGGCGGTTCGCAGACACAGATGCAGGAGGCCGCCATACAATGTTATCGGCATACATCCGGCCTTGTAAAGCCTTCTTAATATGATGGTTGGCTTCTTAACATGACCATGTTACTGCCCTTGTAAAGCCTTCTTAACGTTATTGGCAAGCCAAAGAAAGCATGCCAAAGACCATGTGATGCAACTGTTTCCAGAATGATGGTTGGCTTCTTAACATGACTCTGATATTGTCCTTGTAAAGCCTTCAGGCTGTTCTTTCCTTTTCAATGCATGCAGTTAATGGATCCAAGCAAATCGGGCCACCCTCTTACTTTTGAGATTGAAGAGCCTCTCGGTATCTGCCACAGTTGGTTCTCTCTGGCACTGAGGTCTAAACACCTCAACCACGGCAATTGCAAACCTGACCATGACATCTCCGCATGTGCTTTCGGACATCCGTAGGTACTCGTCCTACGAATCAGCGACCGTGCCATATGCAAGCATCCGGGGTGCGGCCGTGCACTTCTGATAACTAGAGAACCCAATCGAACAATAGGACTACAAGCCATGGTACAAATGATCGAAGACGGTCTTGCGCATCCGGAAACGCCGAAGAAAATGGTCAGCGGAGAGTGGATCGGGGGCAAAGTAGTCATCCATCAGTGTCAAATGGTCGCGCGCCCTGTTACGGTTGAGCACTCGATAACCCTTGATCGATCCGTTGAAATTGAGAACACGCTCCTCCGCACACTCTGCATCTTCAAGGACCGCCTACATCATCGCCGTCTCATACATGTAGTCCTCCTTGTCGGATGATTCAACATAGTGCCCGTATATGTACTCCAAATCGGAATCCATTGCTTGAAACAAGAAGGAACAACATTTTTAGCTCCGGCAATTCATCGAACAGTTGCTGGGCATGGTGAGTATAGCAGTAGCGGATGGTACCAAGCGTGCGCGGGGGGGGGGGGGGGTCGAAAGAGATGGGTTGAACGGCGACGGAGGAGAAGCGGGCTGGAGCCCGACTTGGGGAACGTAGTATTTCAAAAAAATTACCTACGATCACGCAAGATCTATCTAGGAGAAACATAGCAACGAGCGGGGAAAGTGTGTCTACGTACCCTCGTAGACCGAAAGCGGAAGCATTTAGTAACGTGGTTGATGTAGTCGAACGTCTTCGCGATCCAACCGATCCAAGTACCTACGCATCAAAAACCACAACGATTTTTCATCAACTGTGCTGTTTTAACCTTCAACAAGGACCGGGCGTAGTCACACTCGATTCAACTAAAGTTGGAGAAACAGACACCCACTAGCCACCTATGTGCGAAGCACGGCGGTAGAACCAGTCTCATGAACGCGGTCATGTAATGTCGGTCTGGGCAGCTTCATCCAACAATACCGCCGAATCAAAGTATGACATGCTGGTAAGCAGTATGACTATTATCGCCCACAACTCTTTGTGTTCTACTCGTGCATATAACATCTACGCATAGACCTGGCTCGCGATGCCACTGTTGGGGAACGTAGTATTTCAAAAAATTACCTACGATCACGCAAGATCTATCTAGGAGAAGCATAGCAACGAGCGGGGAGAGTGTGTCTACGTACCCTCGTAGACCGAAAGCGGAAGCGTTTAGTAACGCGGTTGATGTAGTCGAACATCTTCGAGATCCAACCGATCCAAGTACCGAACGCATGGCACCTCCGCGATCAGCACACGTTCATCTCGGTGACGCCCCTCGAACTCTTGATCCAGTTGAGGCCGAGGGAGAGTTCCGTCAGCACAACGGCATGGTGACGGTGATGATGAAGTTACCGGCATAGTGCTTCGCCTAAGCACTACGACGATATGACTGAGGTGTTTAACTGTGGAGGGGGGCACCGCACACGGCTAAAAGATCAACTTGTGTGTCTATGGGGTGCCCTGGCCACGTATATAAAGGAGGGGAGGGAAGAGGTGGCCGGCCCTAGGGGGGCGCGCCAGGTGTGGGGAATCCTACTAGGACTCCCCAGTCCTATTAGGATTCCCCTCCTCTTTCCTATTCCTAGTAGGAGAAGGAGGGAAGGAGGAGGATGGGAGAAGGAAGGAGGGGGGCGCCGCCCCCTCCTAGTCCAATTTGGACCAGCCCATGGGGGGGCGGCCACCCCTTGAGGCCCTTCTGTCCTTTCCCGTATGGCCCATTAAGGCCCACTACTTCCCCCGGCGAATTCCCGCAACTCACCGGTACTCCGAAAAATACCCGAATCACTCGGAACCTTTCCGATGTCCGAATATAGCCTGCCAATATATCGATCTTTACGTCTCGATCATTTCGAGACTCCTCGTCCTGTCCGTGATCTCATCCGGGACTCCGAACAACCTTCGGTACATCAAATCACATAACTCATAATACAAATCGTCATCGAACGTTAAGCGTGCGGACCCAACGGGTTCGAGAACTATGTAGACATGACCGAGACACATCTCTAGTCAATAACCAATAGCGGAACCTGGATGCTCATATTGGCTCCTACATATTCTACGAAGATCTTTATCGGTCAAACCGCATAACAACATACGTTGTTCCCTTTGTCATCGGTATGTTACTTGCCCGAGATTCGATCGTCGGTATCCTCATACCTAGTTCAATCTCGTTACCGGCAAGTCTCTTTACTCGTTCCGTAATGCATCATCCCGCAACTAACTCATTAGTCACATTGCTTGCAAGGCTTATAGTGATGTGCATTACCGAGGGGGCCCAGAGATACCTCTCCGACAATCGGAGTGACAAATCATAATCTCGATCTATGCCAACTCAACAAACACCATCGGAGACACCTGTAGAGCATCTTTATAATCACCCAGTTACGTTGTGACGTTTGATAGCACACAAGGTGTTCTTCCGGTATTCGAGAGTTGCATAATCTCATAGTCAGAGGAACATGTATAAGTCATGATGAAAGCAATAGCAATAAAACTAAACGATCATTATGCTAAGCTAACAGATGGGTCTTGTCCATCACATCATTCTCCTAATGATGTGATCCCGTTCATCAAATGACAACACATGTCTATGGTCAGGAAACTTAACCATCTTTGATTAACGAGCTAGTCTAGTAGAGGCATACTAGGGACACTTTGTTTTGTCTATGTATTCACACATGTATCAAGTTTCTGGTTAATACAATTCTAGCATGAATAATAAACATTTATCATATATACTTTTATTCACTTTGCCATCCTTCTTATCCGCCAAGTATTTGGGGCAGTTCCGCTTCGAGTGACCATTTCCTTCGCAGTAGAAGCACTCAGTTTCAGGCTTGGGTTTAGCTTTGGGCTTCTTCATGGGAGTGGCAACTTGCTTTCCATTCTTCTTGAAGTTCCCTTTCTTTCCCTTGCCCTCTTACTTGAAACTAGTGGTCTTGTCAACCATCAACATTTGATGCTTTTCTTAATTTCTACCTTCGTCGATTTCAGCATCACGAAGAGCTCGGGAATCGTTTTCGTCATCCCTTGCATATAATAGTTCATCACGAAGTTCCAGTAACTTGGTGATAGTGACTAGAGAACTCTGTAAATCACTATTTTATCTGGAAGATTAACTCCCACTTGATTCAAGCGATTGTAGTACTCAGATAATCTGAGCACATGCTCACTGGTTGAGCTATTCTCCTCCATCTTGTAGGCAAAGTACTTGTCAGAGGTCTCATACCTCTTGACTCAGGCATGAGTCTGAAATACCAATTTCAGCTCTTGGAACATCTTATATGCTCTGTGGCGTTCAAAACATTTTTGAAGTCCTGGTTCTAAGCCGTAAAGCATGGCGCACTAAACTATCAAGTAGTTATCATACCGAGCTTGCCAAACGTTCATAACGTCTGCATCTGCTCCTGCATTAGGTCCGTCACCTAGCGGTGCATCAAGAACATAATTATTCTGTGCAGCAATGAGGATAATCCTCAGATCACGGACCTAGTCCGCATCATTGCTACTATTATCTTTCAACATAGTTTTTCTCAAGGAACATATCAAAAAAAAATGGGGAGCTACATCGCGAGCTATTGATCTACAACATAGTTATGCAAATACTACCAGGACTAAGTTCATGATAAATTAAAGTTTAATTAATCATATTACTTAAGAACTCCCACTTAGATAGACATCCCTCTAATCATCTAAGTGATCACGTGATCCATATCAACTAAACCATGTCTGATCATCACGTGAGATGGAGTAGTTTTCAATGGTGAACATCACTATGTTGATCATATCTACTATATGATTCACGCTTGACCTTTCGGTCTCAGTGTTCCGAGGCCATATCTGCATATGCTAGGCTCGTTGAAAGATCGAGGATGTCGCCTAGAGGGGGGGTGAATAGGCGCTTTAAAATAATTACGGTTTAGGCTTGAACAAATGTGGAATAAACCTAGCGGTTAATTAGTCAAGCACAAAACCTACAACAACTAGGCTCACTTATGTGTGCCAACAACTTATGCTAAGCAAGATAAACTACTAGGTGATAGCAAGATATATGACAAGAAACAATATGGCTATCACAAAGTAAAGTGCATAAGTAAAGAGCTCGGGTAAGAGATAACCGAGGCACGCGGAGACGACGATGTATCCCGAAGTTCACACCCTTGCGGATGCTAATCTCCGTTTGGAGCGATATGGAGGCACAATGCTCCCCAAGAAGCCACTAAGGCCACCATAATCTCCTCACGCCCTCGCACAATGCAAGATGCCGTGATTCCACTAAGGGACCCTTGAGGGCGGTCACCGAACCCGTACAAATGGCAACCCTTGGGGGCGGTCACCGAACCCGTACACTTTGGCAACCCTTGGGGGTGGTCACCGGTACCCGTCAAATTGCTCGGGGCGATCTCCATAACCTAATTGGAGACCCCGACGCTTACCCGGAGCTTTACACCACAATGATTGAGCTCCGAACAACACCAACCGTCTAGGGCACCAAGGCACCCAAGATGAACAAGCTCTAGGGTGCCCAAACACCCAAGAGTAATAAGCTTCTCAAACTTCACTTCCACGTATCACCGTGGAGAACTCAAACCGATGTACCAAATGCAATGGCAAGGGCACACGAAGTGCCCAAGTCCTTCTCTCCCAAATCCCACCAAAGCAACTAATGCTAGGGAGGAAAATGAGAGGAAGAACGAAAGAAGAACACGAAGAACTCCAAGATCTAGACCCAAGGGGTTCCCCTCACTTAGAGGAGAAAGTGATTGGTGGAAACAAGGATCTAGATCTCCTCTCTCTTTTCCCTGAAGAACTAGCAAGAATCATTGGAGGGATTGAGAGTTAGCAAGCTCGAAGAAGGTCAACAATGGGGGAAGAACATGAGCACAAAGGATAAGCTTCATTGGGGAAGAAGACCCCCTTTTATAGGTGGGAAAAAATACAACCGTTATGGTCACAGCCCGCACCGAGCGGTACTACCGCTAGGGCGGTAGTAGCCCTTTGAAACACAACAGCGAGGAGGCAAAAAAGCCAGAAGAACCGTCGGAGCGGTAGTACCGCTTGACCTCACGGTACTACCGCTAGGGGTAGCGGTACTACTGCTTGCGAGCGGTACTAAAAAATTACATCCGTGCCTACCACCGCTGGACTTGTGACGAGTTTTTGGTCCCGAGCAGAAGTAGCCACGGAAGTAGCCGCGGTAGTACTGCTCCAAGCGGTAGTACCGCTCCCAAGAGCGGTAGTAAAAAATTTACATCCGCTCCTATCCGCGGTAGTACCGCTGCAACCTTTTCAGAACACCGAAACTGACACAACTTCTGCAAACGGACTCCGAATTCGACGAAACCAAGTTTGTTGGAAAGCTAGCGACAAGGGCTAACACAATCTTGATAGAAATACCAATAGGAAGCAAATGAGAAAAGGCCCAAAAGAAAATGGTGAGAACCCTTCCTCGGATAAGACCGGTAAAACCTCCAACATCGAAAACATCATAGAAGACGCATGCAAACTTCGTTTTCGATGAACTCAAGCTTGTCATCAAGATGACCATAAGCTCTAAGACTCACAAAGAGAACCAAACAAGAACCACGAAACATGATGCAAGGATGCAATGGTTTGAGCTCTCGACGAACGATACGATCAAGCTACTCACTTGAGAGCCCCCCTTGATAGTACGGCTATCGATCCTATAACCCGGTCTCCCAACTACCACCATGAGACCGGTAAAATAGAAAACCTATCAAGGGCAAACCTTTGCCTTGCACATGGTCCACTTGAGCTAGATGATGACGATCTTGACTCCCTCAAGTTGGACCACCTTTCTTGATTGCGTTGGCTCGATGAAGACTAGATGGTTACTCCCCCATAGTCCACTATGGGTGAGCCACTCTTCGGCACATCTTCACAAGTCCGTTGTCACCACAATGGACGGCAAGCTTCAAGCACTTGATCTCTTCGTGATGCTCCACTTGAACTTGCACGCGGCAATCTTGATGACGATCACCACTTAATGTGATCCTCTCCATGGGTTGAGTGATATCTTCCTCTTGACGCAAGCCCATGAACACGTACCTAACCCCACATAGAACTCTCACATAGACCATGGGTTAGTACACAAAGCACAATGGACAATGCTTACCATACCATGGGATCACTTGATCCCTCTCGGTACATCTTCTACGCTTTGTGAGTTGATCAACTTGATTCACTCTTGACTTAGTCTTGATCAACCTAGAATCTTTCCAACTCTCTTCATTTGGATGATGTCTTGAAGGTAAACATGAATGATCACACAATGTTCTTCTTCAAGACATGCTTGCACTAAGCTCAACTCTCACATGACCAATCTTTGGATAATTCCTTAATAGCACCTTGGTCAACACAAACTCTCCTTGAAACCAACACATGTACTCCAAGAAAAGCCTATGGACAAAACCTTCAAATATAACTCAAGGCAATCATTAGTCCATAGAGATTGTCGTCAATTACCAAAACCAAACATGGGGGCACCACATGTTCTTTCACTCGTCAAGTTTAACCCGAGTATTCTGCGTGTGCAAAACTAGCTTGCACCCGTTGTATGTGAACGTAGAGTTTATCACACCCGATCATCACGTGATGTCTCAGCACGACGAACTGTAGCAACGGTGCATACTCAGGGAGAACACTTATACCTTGAAATTTAGTGAGAGATCATCTTATAATGCTACCGTCGTACTAAGCAAAATAAGATGCATAAAGGATAAACATCACATGCAATTAATATAAGTGATATGATATGGCCATCATCATCTTCTGCCTTTGATCTCCATCTCCAAAGCACCGTCATGATCACCATCGTCACCGGCTTGACACCTTGATGTCCGTCGTAGCATTGTTGTCGTCTCGCCAACTATTGTTTCCACGACTATCGCTACCGCTTAGTGATAAAGTAAAGCAATTATATGGCGATTGCATTTCATACAATAAAGCGACAACCATATGGCTCCTGCCAGTTGCTGATAACTGTGTTACAAAACATGATCATCTCATACAACAATGTATATAATCACGTCTAGACCATATCACATCACATCATGCCCTGTAAAAACAAGTTAGACGTCCTCTACTTTGTTGTTGCAAGTTTTACGTGGCTGCTACGGGCTTAGCAAGAACCGTTCTTACCTATGCATCAAAAACCACAATGATTTTTCATCAAGTGTGTTGTTTTAACCTTCAACAAGGACCGGGCTGTTGGGGAACGTAGTAATTTCAAAAAAAATCTACGCACACACAGGATCATGGTGATACATAGCAACGAGAGGGGAGAGTGTTGTCCACGTACCCTCGTAGAGCGAAAGCAGAAGCGTTAGCACAACGCGGTTGATGTAGTCGTACGTCTTCACGATCCGACCGATCCAAGTACCGAACGTACGGCACCTCCGAGTTCAGCACACGTTCAGCTCGATGACGTCCCTCGAACTCCGATCCAGCCGAGCTTTGAGGGAGAGTTCCATCAGCACGACGGCGTGGTGACAGTGATGATGATGCTACCGACGCAGGGCTTCGCCTAAGCACCGCTACGATATGATCGAGGTGGAATATGGTGGAGGGGGGCACCGCACACGGCTAAGAGATCAAGAGATCAATTGTTGTGTCTATGGGGTGCCCCCTGCCCCCGTATACAAAGGAGCAAGGGAGAGGCTAGCCCTAGAGGGGGCGCGCCAAGTGTGGGGAGTCCTACTAGGACTCCCAAGTCCTAGTAGGATTCCCCTTTCCATTCCGGAGTAGGAGAGAAGGAAAGAGGGGGAGAGGGAGAAGGAAAAGGGGGCTGCACCCCTTGTCCAATTCGGACCAGGGGGGCGCCTCCTTCCTTTTGGCCTCTCTCCTCTATTCCCGTATGGCCCAATAAGGCCCAATACTTCTCCCGGTGAATTCCCGTAACTCCCCGGTACTCCGAAAATACCCGAATCACTCGGAACCTTTCCGATGTCCGAATATAGTCGTCCAATATATCAATCTTTACGTCTCGACCATTTCGAGACTTCTCGTCATGTCCCCGATCTCATCCGGAACTCCGAACTACCTTCGGTACATCAAATCACATAACTCATAATACAAATCGTCATCGAACTCTAAGCGTGCGGACCCTACGGGTTCGAGAACTATGTAGACATGACCGAGACACGTCTCCGGTCAATAACCAATAGTGGAACCTAGATGCTCATATTGGCTCCTACATACTCTACGAAGATCTTTATTGGTCAAACCGCATAACAACATATGTTGTTCCCTTTGTCATCGGTATGTTACTTGCCTGAGATTCGATCGTCGGTATCTCAATACCTAGTTCAATCTCGTTACCGGCAAGTCTCTTTACTCGTTCCGTAATACATCATCCCGCAACTAACTCATTAGTTACAATGCTTGCAAGGCTTATAGTGATGTGCATTACCGTGGGCCCAGAGATACCTCTCCGACAATCGGAGTGACAAATCCTAATCTCGAAATACGCCAACCCAACAAGTACCTTCGGAGACACCTGTAGAGCACCTTTATAATCACCCAGTTACGTTGTGACGTTTGGTAGCACACAAAGTGTTCCACCGGTAAATGGGAGTTGCATAATCTCATAGTCATAGGAACATGTATAAGTCATGAAGAAAGCAATAGCAGAATACTAAACGATCAAGTGCTAAGCTAACGGAATGGGTCAAGTCAATCACATCATTCTCCTAATGATGTGATCCCGTTAATCAAATGACAACTCATGTCAATGGCTAGGAAACATAACCATCTTTGATCAACGAGCTAGTCAAGTAGAGGCATACTAGTGACACTCTGTTTGTCTATGTATTCACACAAGTATTATGTTTCGGGTTAATACAATTCTAGCATGAATAATAAACATTTATCATGATATAAGGAAATAAATAATAACTTTATTATTGCCTCTAGGGCATATTTCCTTCACGGGCGTAGTCACACTCGATTCAACTAAAGTTGGAGAAACAGACACCCACTAGCCACCTATGTGCGAAGCACGGCGGTAGAACCGGTCTCATGAACTCGATCATGTAATGTTGGTCTAGGCCGCTTCATCCAACAATACCGCCGAATCAAAGTATGACATGCTGGTAAGCAGTATGACTATTATCGCACACAACTCTTTGTGTTCTATTCGTGCATATAACATCTACGCATACACCTGGCTCGAATGCCACTGTTGGGGAACGTAGTATTTCAAAAATTACCTACGATCACGCAAGATCTATGTAGGAGAAGCATAGCAACGAGCGGGTAGAGTGTGTCTACGTACCCTCGTAGACCGAAAGCGGAAGCGTTTAGTAACGCGGTTGATGTAGTCGAACATCTTCGAGATCCAACCGATCCAAGTATCGAACGCACGGCACCTCCGCGATCAGCACACGTTCATCTCGGTGACGTCCCTCGAAATCTTGATCCAGTTGAGGCCGAGGGAGAGTTCCGTCAGCACGACGACATGGTGACGGTGATGATGAAGTTACCGGCACAGTGCTCCGCCTAAGCACTACGACGATATGACCGAGGTGTGTAACTGTGGAGGGGGGCACCGCACACGGCTAAAAGATCAACTTGTGTGTCTCTGGGGTACCCTGGCCACGTACATAAAGGAGGGGAGGGAAGCGGTGGCCGGCCCTAGGGGGCGCGCCAGGTGTGGGGAATCCTACTAGGACTCCCCAGTCCTATTAGGATTCCCCTCCTCTTTCCTATTCCTAGTAGGAGAAGGAGGGAAGGAGGAGGATGGGAGAAGGAAGGAGGGGGGCGCCGCCCCCTCCTAGTCCAATTTGGACCAGCCCATGGGGGGCGGCCACCCCTTGAGGCCCTTCTGTCCTTTCCCGTATGGCCCATTAAGGCCCACTACTTCCCCCGGCGAATTCCCGCAACTCACCGGTACTCCGAAAAATACCCGAATCACTCGGAACCTTTCCGATGTCCGAATATAGCCTGCCAATATATCGATCTTTACGTCTCGATCATTTCGAGACTCCTCGTCATGTCCGTGATCTCATCCGGGACTCCGAACAACCTTCGGTACATCAAATCACATAACTCATAATACAAATCGTCATCGAACGTTAAGCGTGCGGACCCAACGGGTTCAAGAACTATGTAGACATGACCGAGACACATCTCTGGTCAATAACCAATAGCGGAACCTGGATGCTCATATTGGCTCTTACATATTCTACGAAGATCTTTATCGGTCAAACCGCATAACAACATACGTTGTTCCCTTTGTCATCGGTATGTTACTTGCCCGAGATTCGATCGTCGGTATCCTCATACCTAGTTCAATCTCGTTACCGGCAAGTCTCTTTACTCGTTCCGTAATGCATCATCCCGCAACTAACTCATTAGTCACATTGCTTGCAAGGCTTATAGTGATGTGCATTACCGAGGGGACCCAGAGATACCTCCCCGACAATCGGAGTGACAAATCCTAATCTCGATCTATGCCAACTCAACAAACACCATCGGAGACACCTGTAGAGCATCTTTATAATCACCCAGTTACGTTGTGACGTTTGATAGCACACAAGGTGTTCTTTCGGTATTCGGGAGTTGCATAATCTCATAGTCCGAGGAACATGTATAAGTCATGATGAAAGCAATAGCAATAAAACTAAACGATCATTATGCTAAGCTAACAGATGGGTCTTGTCCATCACATCATTCTCCTAATGATGTGATCCCGTTCATCAAATGACAACACATGTCTATGGTCAGGAAACTTAACCATCTTTGATTAACGAGCTAGTCTAGTAGAGGCATACTAGGGACACTTTGTTTTGTCTATGTATTCACACATGTATCAAGTTTCCGGTTAATACAATTCTAGCATGAATAATAAACATTTATCATGATATAAGGAAATATAAATAACAACTTTATTATTGCCTCTAGGGCATATTTCCTTCAACTGGAACGCTGGAGGTGACTAGGACGTATAATTATGGCAGGGGTGTTATATGGAGGCCAAGGTTGTGGAGCGGCGGCGAAGGCAAGAGAGAAAGAAGGAAGGAGAGAAAATAGGAGGGTGGAAGCGCGGGGTCCGAGAAGGGTTTTGGGTGGGCAGGGGCTATCGAAGTCCTATGTGTCTGCTGTCCGGACTCCCGCAAAGCACCCCCTCCCCCATGTTTGTCTCCGGTTTGCCGAAAAAAGTACGTCTGGACCGCCCTGCGGACCGATATAGGCCTACGTTAGATGGCTTCCTCGGTCCGGACAGCGAGGTGTGGACGTATGCGGGCGGTTTGAGGGTCTACGAAAGGACATGCGGCACCCCCATGTATGGTTTTGGTAATTGATGACATCTATGGACTAATGGTTGCGTTGAGTTATATTTGAAGGATTTGTCCATAGGCATTTCTTGAAGTTCATGTGTTGGTTTCAAGGAGTTTATGAGTTGACCAAGGTTCTATTAAGGAATTATCCAAAGATTGGTCATGTGAGTATTGAGCTTATTTCAAGCATGTCTTGAAGAAGAATATTGTGTGATCATTCATGTTTACCTTCAAGACATCATCCAAATGAAGAGAGTTGGAAAGAGTCAAGGTTGATCAAGACTAAGTACAGAGAGTGATTCAAGTTGATCATCACACAAAGCGTAGAATATACACCGAGTGGGATCAAGTGATCTCACGGTTTGGTAAGCATTGTCCATTGCGCTTTGTGTACTAACCCATGGTCTTTGTGAGAGTTCTATGTGGGGTTAGGTTTGCTTCCATGGGCTTGCATCGAGAGAAAGATCACATACAACCCATGGAGGATGACATCAAATCAAGGTTGTGTTGTGCAAGTTCAAATGGAGCATCACGAAGAAATCATGCTTGAAGCTTGACGTCCATTATGGTGACAATGGACTTGTGAAGGTGTGCCGAAGAGTGACTCACCCATAGTGGAGTATGGGGGGGCAATCAATCAGCCTTCATCGAGCCAACACAATCACGAAAGGTGGTCCAACTTGAGGGAGTCAAGATCGTCATCATCTAGCTCAAGTGGACTTCGTGCAAGGCAAAGGTTTGCTCTTGATAGGTTTTATATTTTACCGGTCTCATGGTGATAGTTTGGAGACCGGGTTATAGGATCGATAACCGTACTACCAAGGGGGGCTCTCAAGTGACTAGCTTGATCGTATCGTTCGTCGAGAGCTCAAACCATTTCATCCTTGCATCATCTTTCTTCATTCTTATTTTAATTTTCTTTTGAGGTTTTAGAGCTTGTAGTTATGTTCGTAACAAGCTCTAGTACATCGAAAACGGATTTCATTTGCTTCCTCTAATGCGTTTTCGGTGTTGGAGGTTTTACCGGTCTTATTCGAGGAAGGGTTCTCACCTTTTTCTTATGGGCCTTTTCTAATTTGCTTCTTATTGTTATTTCTATCAAGATTGTGTTAGCCCATGTCGTTAGCTTTCCAACAACTTGGTTTTGTTGAATTCGGAGTCCGTTTGCAGAAGTTGTGGCAGTTTTGGTGCCCTTAAAGGCTGCAGCGGTACTACCGCGGCTACTACCGCTTGGAGGGGATGTAATTTTTTACTACCGCTCCAGAGCGGTACTACCGCGGCTAGTTCTGTGGCTACTTCTGCTCCGGACCAAAATCTCATATTAAGTCCAGCGGTGGTAGGCACAGATGTATTTTTTTAGTACCGCTCGCAAGCAGTAGTACCGCTACCCTTAGCGGTAGTACCGCTACCCCTAGCGGTAGTACCATGAGGACGAGCGGTAGTACCGCTCCGGCGGTTCTACTGGCCTTTTGCCTCCTCGTTGTTGTTTTTCAAAGGGCTTCCACCGCCCTAGCGGTAGTACCGCTCTGTGCGGACTGTGAGCATAACTGTTGGATTTTCCCCACCTATAAAAGGGGGTCTTCTTCCACAATGAACTTAATCCTTTGAGCTCGTGTTCTTCCCCCATTGTGACCTTCTTCGAGCTTGCTATCTCTCAATCCCTCCATGGATTCTTGCTAGTTTTGGGAGGAAAGAGAGAGGAGATCTAGATCCACATTTCTACCAATCACTTTCTTCTCTATGTGAGGGGAACCCCTTGGATATAGATCTTGGAGTTCTTAGTGTTCTCCTTCTTGTTCTTCCTCGCATTTTCCTCCCTAGCATTAGTTGCTTTGGTGGGATTTGGGAGAGAAGGACTTGGGCACTCCGTGTGCCCTTGCCATTGCATTTGGTGCATCGGTTGGGGTTCTCCACAGTGATATGTGAAAGTTACAAGTTGAGAAGCTTATTACTCTTGGGTGCTTGATACCCTTGAGCTTGTTCCTCTTGGGTGCTTGGGCGCCCTAGACGGTTGGTGGTGTTCGGAGCTCAATCATTGTGGTGTAAAGCTCCGGGCAAGCGTCGGGGTCTCCAATTAGATTGTGGAGATCAGCCCGAGCAATTTGACGGGTTCCGGTGACCGCCCCCAAGGGTTGCCATTTGTACGGGTTCGGTGACCACCCTCAAGGGTCCCTTAGTAAAATCACGGCATCTTGCATTGTGCGAGGGCATGAGGAGATTACGGTGGCCCTAGTGGCGTCTTGGGGAGCATTGTGCCTCCACACCGCTTCAAACGGAGATTAGCATCCGCAAGGGTGTGAACTTCGGGATACATCGTCGTCTCCACGTGCCTCGGTTATCTCTTACCCAAACCCTTTACTTATGCACTTTACTTTGTGATAGCCATATTGTTTCTAGTCATATATGTTGCTATCACCTAGTTATTTATCTTGCTTAGCATAAGTTGTTGGTGCACATAGGTGAGCCTGGTCATTTTAAGTTTTGTGCTTGACAAATTAACCGCTAGTTTTATTCCGCATTTGTTCAAGCCTAAACCGTAATTATTTTAACGCGCCTATTCACCCCCCCCCCCCCCTCTAGGCGACATCCACGATCTTTTAGTCTACCTTGGAGATGCCCTTATATTTGGAAATCGCTCAGAAAAATGTATAAATTTCAAATATGCTATTATCATGCATGTTAATTATTTCTAAATTTTTGTGTAGGATGTACGCTTAATTAATACTTTTATTTATATGGTGTATTTTGAAAATGCCTATTGTATACTTTTTTACCCATTTAAATTGGTTAGATATGATAGTTTGATGCTCTCAACAAATCTATTATTGGCACCATAGGGGGGATGTATATGCTAAAGGTTACTACATGCATATAATCATCCTCTCTATTTCGGCGAGTGTACAATAACCAACCCATATAGACGATCTACACTAAACTACTCATATTAGCTTTATGTCAACCAATGGCTTAATGTTGATTTCCAGAAATGGTGCCTATAAATGATTTTTTAAGAATATCAATGTTGACATGCAACCCTGAACATTTGTCATGCATGTCCTTACAGATTAATTATTTCTGATAGAGATGTCTAATATGTGCTCTTATACTCATGCTATAATTGAGTACTAAAATGTACTCCCTCCGTTCCATAATATAAAATGTTTTTTGACATTAGTGTAGTGTCAAAAAACAACTTATATTATGGGACGGAGGGAGTACTTTGTTATTTTTAGCCTAACACACTATTTGTTGGGCATCCGTGAGGAGGTAGGCATGAATTGATACAGAAACCTAGCTAGATATTTTTGTTGTCTAATAAATTAGACACATCTTCACTACACTTAAGAAATCGTCCCAATTTTATGTCTTTGCACAACACCACTTATCATATTGTTTCTCGTACGACATCATGAAATAATTTTAAGGGATTTGCTGATGTCGTCCAATGTTTCTATGAGCGATGATTTTTTTCTCTCGTCGCAACGTACGGGCACGTTTGCTAGTAGAACAATAAAACAAAAATCCATAAGTATATGGATACACATAACATGAATTAAACAACTTGTTACCTACCCATACATGGGTCTGTAATCAAAATGGTAATTCTAATTGTTTGCCAAAACGAAAGAGACACATGTATAACAAAGTGCTCTATTGTCAAAATTTCTAAATGATTGGCACAAAATCAGCATTCAAGAGAAAATTTTCGGACATGATAGTGGCACTCAAATCCACTTTTCCGAATAAGAAGTTTGCAGCTTAGATAGTTTCATAATATACACAACAATGAGATAACTATGAAAATAGTAGCACACACAATACTGATTACCAACACGGCCACACCAATTCAACCTATATCCTATTAACAAAGCAAGTTGTGTTTCTTTGATTTTTCATCCGTTCATCGTCGGATCTTTTTTATTATCTGAGGTGGTATAAAATTTTTGTGCGTTCCTCTGCTAGAAAAGAAAAAACGGATTGTGCAAAATTGCGTACATGGGCCGCGTGCGTTGTGGCCCAGCGAAAACCCTATTTGCCGCATGTGGCAAAAAATAGTTGGAGCTTTGCATAGGGCGCCCAAGAATGGCTCGTCCTGTTTTCCATTTTTTTTCTCTGTTCTATTTCTATTTTTCCTTTTCGGTCCCTTTCTATCTTTTTTGCCTGTTTTTCTTATTTCTTTCTTCCAAGTTGTTTTTTTCTTTTTAAAAAAATTCAGAACTTTAAAAAATGTTCAGAATTTCAATTGTTTGCTCAAATTTGGGAAAACTGTTCAAAATTCCAATTTTTTGTTCCCATATTTTAAAATGTTCAGAACGTGGAAAAAAGTTTCCCATTTTTCCAAAAAATGTTTGGGTTTTCCAAAAACATTGTGCTTCCGACTGCTAGAAAAGGAAAAACAGTTTGTGAAGAATTTCATACGTGGATGTGCACGTTGTGGCCCAGCGAAGCCAACCCACTTATTTTTCTGCCAACACAGCTTGGAGAAACCTATTTGCCGCATGTTATGGCAAATAGTCACAGGCGTCCAAGAATGGGCCTGGCCATATTCCTTTTTTGTTCTGTTTCTGTTTCTGTTTTTCTTCTTCTATTCATTTCTCTTTTTCTTTTTTCATTTCCATGTCTATTGAGGAGTAAACTCCCTCCGTGAGACCCCTCGCGTCGCCCCCGCGGGGGACCCGGGGGGAAAACCCTAGCCGTCGCCCCTCGAGTCTCCTCCTCCTCTCCCCCTCCTCACCGCCGTCCATAGTGCCGCCGGGGCTTCTCCCCATCCTCTCCGTCTTGGCTGGCGCGGGACAACGGGATCCAGAGGAACGCCGGGCGAACGTGGGGTCCGGCGGCGCGGCAGGCGGGTCTCCCATCGGCGTCGTGCGCGGCATGGCGGTGGCGACCTATGTGTCGTGAGGTGGTGGCTGCGTTGGCCTGACCGGTGGTCGCGGGTGCCGCCGGATCCAGATCGGATCCATCTGGATCCTTTCTTCGGACTCCGTCGGCCGCCGCGGGGTGGTGATGATCGTCGCTGGCCACGTCGGATCGTTGGATTCGGTGTCTGGAGATCTACAATGAGTTCTTCTCGATCCTCCTTTCTGGTGGGTTGAGCCCCATGGCTCTTTCATCTTCGCGGGTTTCAGATCGTGGCTTGCCGGATCCGGAATACACGGAGGTTTGGTGGCATAGGATGGGGACCGGAGGAAACTTTGGTCGGCGTGTTCGGCCCGGCATCGGCGACGTCACTTGACGCCGTTACCCTTCCTGGAGGCGAAGCCGAGGTCCCCCCTATCCACCCCCGAACCCCTCCCGGACGAAAGTCCAAAATTCAGATTGGGCGGCGGCCGCGTCCTGCGCATCATATCCTCCATGGAGGCGCCGTCTTGGGAGGAAATGCTGTTCGGGGGAGAGATGTTATGGATGGTGGGCTCCGAGTAGCTCCAGCAGTGGCGATGGTGTGGAGGTTGCCAGGTGGTGCGGCGTTGTATCTACCGCGTCATTGACGACGAGTGGTGGCGGCATGGTGCAACTGCATATCGACGACGGATGCGGCTGGATGGACGAGCGCAGGGTGGTCGAGCTGTCTGGCGCCATGGTGGCGTCGACGGCAGGCCTGGCAAGGTCTGTGCGTCAGTACCTGCTCTGGAGATGGATCGGTGGAAGAAGGCGGCGACAGCCTCGGTGAGTGCGCCGGACCGGCGTGTGACCCAGTCCCGGTATGTGGCTAGGATGGGGCATCTGACATTAGATGTTAGGATTTGGTGCGATGTCTGTTTGGTATTAGGCTCGGACATTCGGCACCACTGCATCAAGGGGGCAGGAGTAGCGACAGATGTTGCCTAGATGGTGGCTTCAGGCTTACTGATGTACTACTTTGTAAGGTCTTTTGTGCTTAATAATTAATAAAGTGGTCGTATGCACCGTCCAGATGCAGAGGCCGTGCATCCTCCTTTTCTAAAAAAAAAATCCATGCCTATTGTCTTTTTTAACTTTTTTGTAAATTCAAAGCTTTCGAAAAACAATTAGATTTTTGCAAATTTTGAAAAATGTTATAATTTCAATTTTGTGTTCTTGTATTGAAAATGTCCAGAAATAGAAAAAAGGTTCCCATTCTTTTTAAATGTTATCCGAAGTGGCATTAAATTTTTGTGTGCCCGTCTGGTAGAAAAGGTAAAATGGTTTGTGCATAATTTCGTACACGGGCCGCACGCGCTCTGGCCCGGCGAGGCCATGCCACTTATTTTCCTCAGCACGCAGTTGGGAAACCCCTATTTGATGTATGTTGCGATAAATTGTTTGAGGTTTGCATCGGGTGCCCAGGAATGGCCCGGCCTGTTTCCCTTTTGTCTTTGTTAGGTACTATTTTTTCTTTTCTGTTCCTTTCTCTCTTTTCTTCATTTTTCATTTTTTTCTTTCAAGTGTGATTTCCTTTTTTGGTAAATTACAAGTTTTGATTTTTTTTAGTTTTTTTGAAAAATTTAAAGAAATCCAAATTTTTATTCTCAAATTTATAAATGTTCCGAACTTTTAAAAAATCTTCTCATTTAAAAAACATGTTTGTGTTTTCCAAAAACATTGTGATTCAGCTTGCTAGAAAGAAAAAACGGATTGTGCAGAATTCCTTACATCGGCCACGCGTGTTGTAGCCCAACGAAGCTAGCCCCCATATTTTTCTGCTCACGCAACTGGGAGATACCTATTTGCCGCACGTCACGACAAATAGTTGGTGCTTGGCAGAGGGCGTCCAAGAATGGGTCGGCCCATTTTCCTTTTTTTTCTTTGTTTCGTTTCTATTTTTCTTTTTTGTTGTTTCCTTGTTTCCTTTTGCTGTTTAGTTTCTATTTGGAAGCGAGCACGGTGGTTTTAAAATTTATAGCACAGCTGGGAAGACCCTATTTGCCGCATGTGGTGGCAAATAGTTGGAGGTTTGCACAGGGCGCCCAAGAATGGCCCGGCCTGTTTTCTCTTTTTTTTCCTTTGTCTTGTTTGTATTTTACTTTTCTGTTTCTTTCTCTTCTTTTTCGTTTTATTTTTTATTTTTTCCTTCCAAATTTGATTTGATTTTTTCCTTTTTTCGTAATTTGCAAATTTAAAAAAACTTTTGGATTTTCAGCTTTTTGTTCAATTTTTTGAAAATGTTCAAATTTTCAAATTTGTGTTCCCGTATTGAAAAATGTTTGGAACTTGAAGAAAATGTTCCCATTCTTTAAAAAATGTTAGTATTTTTCAAAAACATTGTGCTTCAGCCCACTAGAAAGTTCATACGCTCACACGAGCTTAGATGGTCGCATGAAATGTCATTAAATGCTCTGGACTTCTTCTCTGTTTGTGTCGAAAGTTCATATGACCGCTCAGACGAGTTTAGATGCTTGCATGGAACACTGTCGAATGCTTTGTTGCCTCTAGTGTGTTTTTGTTGGGGCCGCCAGGATTTTATACGACCAGCCATACGACGTTCACGGTCGCACGTTAGGCCATCTTTTATTTTGTTTCTTCCGAAACTTCACTTTTCCTCTAATTTCTATGGTGTTAGTTCCAACATAATGCATAGGCATATTATCAGGCATCCAAACATCGGTACAACACGATAATTTTGCACAAAACAAAAGCCTCATTCGAACAACTCTTCTCAACTTATCTTCCTTGACAACAACATCCACACTCTTTTATTGAAACCAAAACAAAAACTTACTTTCTACCTTATTCGCGTGGGTTGCCTCCCACGAAGCGCTTGTTTTCGGTTGGATAACTCAGTCGCAGTGATGATAAATTGGGTAAAATACACCAAGCTCATAATTCGAGCATTGACGACAATGTCGTCTTCAGTGTATATCTTCATTTTTTGTTTCCCGGGGAAATGTCTCACAACATGATCCTTAGGTAGGTCAAATCTTACATTTCCCTCAAACACATTAATCACAACATCTATGGTCCTAAGAAAAGGTTTACCGAGAATTATATGAGCAATGGGATCTTCTGGCATATCAATTATAACAAGATTAATCATGACAGGGCAATCATTTATTTGAACAATAACAACATGCTTAATCCCTACTTTTTTGGAAAAGGAGGTTAAACCCCCGGCCTCTACATCAATCGATTCATACAGTCATCTTTATTAATTATTTCACAAAGGTTTGACAAGAAAATACATCAAGCCATCTGAAGCCACCACTCATGCCTACAAACTCGATAATGTGGAGTGCTCTCACCCATCATATCTAAAATCGGTGTCGTCGCCGATCCATCCACTTAACATATCGGGACCAATAGCCGGTGCAGCAGACCTAAAGCGCGCACCACATGCACACGTTTTAGAAGCCAGAAGCCGCCATCATCCTCGGACCGCTGACCCATCTTCAGGATAGAGATTAGCATCATCCTTGCCACTTCAGACATCCGTCGACGCCACCATGGCGCCCAACAGCGCCACCGTCCTGCGCATATTCATCCAGACGCGAAGACTCTGGAAGATTTGTCGTGCGTAACACCTGCCGACCAGGCATGACACAACGTAGCACCTGTCATCCAGGCATGACTTGACATCTTCACCAAAGCTCCGTGCAAGACTTAGCCGCTCCACCTCCTGCTTCTGTCTTCCAGCGCTGCCCCACAAACGATGATCTCAAGAGAGTAACGACACCACAATACCGCCATCGTCCGATCTGGATGACCAGATCTTGGGGCTTCCCCCGAAGCAACACGAGTGGGTCGACAGAAGTTACACGACGATGCCTTCATCAAGGTAACGACGCAAGACGCCGCCATCGGCTCGGTTTTCACCGGCAACTCTGTCTCCCCAACTCGCAGCCGGGACTAGATGATAGATCTGGAGATCCGACCACCCAGCCTCAGGCTGACCATCTCCGGTGAAGGAGGCGACCACCACCGCCACGCCCAGGGTCGGAGCCCCCGATGTCCTCGTGATGCGGGTTGATCCCAGGGGCAGCGTGCCGTTGATGGGACGGTACACGACATCAGCAAGTGCAGCCCGCCCGAAGCCCATCTGGACCCAAATCGGTGACCAAGCCGCCGCTGGACTCGTCGCCGAACGCCTCCGCCGCCCCGCAGCACTGCTTTGATCCGGCCATCGCGGACCGTTGCTGACCTGGCCGAATCGTTGGCCAAGGAGAAACGTCGTCGCCGCCGCTGTGGCACACAGGCTGGTAGGGTTAGAAGCGGAGGAGCAGGTTAGGAGCGTCGTACTTCTGCTTAATCCCTACTACTTGCGTAAAAGTAGAATTGGCCATATTCAACGTAATCTTAGTAGGAGCATAAGGACCAAGATTGAGACTATCATAAACAGACTTAAGGATAGTGGAAACAATAGCAATTAGATCACATATAGCACTGAATTTATCCAAACCAATCTAAATCTCAATAGTAGGCTCAAAAGCATCTTCTTGCTTAGCGGGTAACTTACTGCATAGCTTTTTTCCTTTCATCATCCAACTCACGTACCTTAGCTACAACATGATCAATAAGTACATTAGATGCATCATCATTTGATACCTCAGGTGGTGGGTGTTTCATTGCTATCATCTTCAGGAAGTCTGCAACTGTATAAGTATATATGGCACATGGCTTTTATCAAGCTCTTCTGCATTTTCTTCGTTCATTTTCATCACATCTTCCATCGGGTTAGGTTCCAGTTTACCTGCAAACTTGGCTAGGATTAAAGTTAGGCTCTCTGCATTTTTAGCCACTTGTGCTTCCATACTATTGGTTCTTCCATCAAGAATCTGCATATCATTAGTGAGTCCAACAATCTTATTGTTCAACTAACCAAGTAAGTTATCATGATTCTTCAAGATATTTTTAAAGGTGTCAATCTGCTCACTTTGACTAGCAATAAAATAATTTAGCATCTCTTCAAGAATATTTCTATTGCTATTGCTCACTCCATTACAATTGTTAGGTGCTCCACTATTATTAGGATAAGGTAATCAAGAGCATACCCATTATTTTTCTAGTTGGGATTATAGCTATTACGAGCAGTGAAATCTACATCATTAACTTCTTAATCAGTAATAGTATTCACACTTACCTCTTCTTTACCTTTCACGACGGAGATGAGTTCATCAAGATTAGCGGCCAAGTCCGTATTATTCTCTTCAATTGCATTGACTCTCTTGGTGGTAGTCCTTTCAACATGCCATTGGGCATGTTTTCTTGCATATCATCAAGCAACCTTTTAACATCATCAATGGGCTTACCCATAATAGTTTGTCCTGCAGTAGTAAACATAGTTTTCAACATAGGATTTAGAGCATCATAAAACATATGAAGGATTAACAATTCCTCCATTCCATGGTTAGGCCAATTTCTTATAACTTCCTTTCATGTGATCCCACGCAAGTGCATGTGGCTCAGTGATACGTCTCCAACGTATCTACTTTTGCAAACACTTTTACTCTTGTTTTGGAATCTAATTTGCATGATTTGCATGAAACTAACCCGAACTGACATTGTTTTCACCAGAACTACCTTGGTGTTGTTTTTTATGCAGAAATAAAAGTTATCGAAATTGGAAAGAACTTGGCGGAGATTTCTTATTGAATATATATAAAAAATACTGGTGTGAAGATCTACTCAAGGGGGGGGGGGGCACCACCTGCCCACAAGGCAGGGACACACCCTGTTGCCGTGTCGGGCCCTCGTGGCTCTATTTTCCCTACCTCTAGACCCATAATTACCGTCTTCCCAAGAAAAACATTAGAGAGGAAGACTCATCGCGTTTTCAGCAGAAGTACCTTGGTGTTGTTTTTTCTGTTTTATTTTTTCCACGTTTTTTGTTTTTATTTTTTGCTTTCCTTTTTTACCTTTGTTTATAATTCCAATTATTTTAGATAAATATATTACAAAATCATTCTTCATAAAAACATTTGGAAAATGTTGACCAAGCATTTGAAAAGTGTTAAATGTGTATAGAGAAAATGTTTATCACGTATACGAACAATGTATTACAAAAAATAAAAAATGTGTATGAAATAATTTCATAATGTATTTTTAAAAGTTAATCAAGGATTTGAAAAAAAAGTTGAACAAGTGTTTGAAAAATGTTGAGCAAGCATTTGGAAAATATTAGATGTGTATAAAAAAATGTTGACTATGCACTCAAAAAATGATGAAACAAATTTGATCATGTATATAAAAAATGTTAATCAAGCATTTGAAAAAATGTTGAACATGTATTTGAAAATGTTAAATGTGTATAGAAAAATATTGGCCTTGTATTGAAAATATGATCACGTATATATAAAAATGTTAATCAAGCATTTGTAAAAGTTGAACAAGTATACAAAAAAAAATAATTAAGCATTTGAAATATGTTAAATGTGTAGCGAAAAAATGTTGACAATGTATTAAAAAGTGATGACTTTTTTTACCAAGTATGTAAACATTTTAACCAGTCATCAGAAAAAATGTTGAAAAATTAGTTGAAAAATGATGGTCAAGCATTTGAAAAATGTAAATTTGTATAGAGAAATTGTTGACCCTGTATTTAGAAATTGATAAAAAAATATACGCTATGTAAAAAAATGATAATAAAGCATTTGAAAATATGATGAATAGGTATTTGTAAAATGTTTATAGAGCATTTGGGAAATGTTAAATGTGTATAGAATTTTTTTTGATAATGTGTTCAATAAAAGTTAATATTGAATTTAGAAAAAAATAGTCTAGCGTTTTTAAAATATTAAAATGTGCATAGAAAAAATGTTAATATTGTATTTGTAAAATGTTGATCAAGCATTTGATTTTTTGAAATATGTATAAAAAATGTTGACAATATATTAAAAATTGTTAAACCAGTATTAGAAAAGTTAAACGTGTATTAAAAAGTTGTTGTTAACATATAAAAAAATGTAGAATGAAAAAGAAGGAAAGAGATAAAACCAAAAAAACAAACAAGATAAAAGAAAAAACGAAAAGTAAAAACAAAGAAATAAAGATAGAAAGAATAAAAAATAATGAAAGAAAAACAAAAAATCGGAGAAGAAAAGAGAAAAAGAAACAAAAGAAAACGAAAAAAGCATTGAAAACCAAGAAACATATGAAAAAATATTGGACAAACAAAAAGAGAGAAGAAGAAATAAAATAAACGAAAAAAAACCAAGAAAACAGAAGAAATATTGCCAAAGCATTTGGAAAATGATAAATGTGTATAGAATTTTTTTTGACTACGTATTTAAAAATGAAAAAATTGATCATGTATATAAAAAATGTTAATCAAGCATTTGAGAAAAATGTTAATAAAAGATTTGGAAAAAATGTTGAAGAAGTATTTGGAAAGTGTTAAATGTTTATAGAAAAACTCTTGACTATGTATTAAAAAATTGATGAAATTTTTTTCATCATGTATATAAAAATGTTAATGAAGCATTTTTAAAATCTTGAACAAATATATATATATAAATTTAATCAAGTATTTGAAAAACGTTAAATGTGTATAGATTTTTTTACAACGTATTAATAAGTGATGAATTTTTTTGATCATGTTTATAAATATTTTGATCAAGCATCAGAAACTTTTTTGAAAAATTATTTAAAAAATGTAACTTTGTATTAAAAAATTTGACCCTGTATTTGGAAATTGATAAAAAAATATAAGTTGTATAAAAACGGGTAATGAAGCATTTGAAAAATGTGTTGAATAAGTATTTGTAAAATGTTGGTCAAGAATTTAGGAAATGTTAAATGTGTATAGAAAAAATGTTGACCATTTGTTCAATAAAAATTAATATTGCATTTAGAGAAAATTAGTCAAGCATTCTAAAAAATATTGAAATGTGCATAGAAAAATTGTTAATCTTGTATTTGAAAAATGTTGATCAAGCATTTGATTTTTTTAAATATTTATATAAAAAATGTTGACCATGTATTAAAAATGTTAAACTTGTATTAAAATTTAAAACATGTATTAGAAAATTGTTGTTAACATATACAAAAAATGTAGAATGAAAACAAAAGAAACGAAAAAATGAAAACCGAAAAATAAACAAGGTAAACCAAAAAGAAAAACCAAAGAATAAAATATAAAAAGAACCAAAAAAGAATGAAAGCAAAACAAAAAACCGGAGAAGAAAAGAGAAAAAAAGAAAACGGAAAGGCATTGAAAACGAAGAAACAAATGAAAAGGAATGGAAAAACAAAAAAAAAGAAAAAAGAAGGGAAAACCGAATAAAACAAATGGAGAAAAGAAAAGAAAAAAATAGAAAACCAGTGAGAAAACAGTTCTTTTCCTTCTACTCCCTCCGTTCCTAAATATATGTATTTTCAAAGATTTCAATATGGACTACATACAGATGTATATAGACATAGTTTAGAGTGTAGATTCACTCAGTTTGCTTCGTATCTAGTTCATATTAGAATGTCTAGAAAGACTTAGGGCCTCTTTGATTCGTAGGATTTTGAAAACGTAGGAGCATGAAAAGTATAGTATTGGAGTGTCATGCCCACTTGAATCCTATAGGATTAGCAATGAGTGTTTGATAGCACAAGAAAAACAAAGGAATTGTAAAAAGAGGTTGGAGTGGATGTTAGATTTCCAATGAAATGTAGTACAAAAGATTCCATGGAAAAAATCCTATGAGATTCAATCCTATGAATCAAAGGAGCAACATCTACTATTATAAAAAAACCGAGTTGGTGATGATGGTGTGCGTGCCATCCTGCAATATAAATCGTCCGATCTATATCTGACGGGTAGAAAGAAAATGGCAATTTTGCAAAAAGATACCTGCACCCCTCTCCACATTTGTAGATAAGGCCTTCCCTCGTTCATCTTCGTCTCCCATGAGATAAACAACTCATATAAATGCATCTTGATGTTCCGTGCAACGCATGGGCCTTTTGCTATCTCTTATAAAAAGCAGAGTTGGTGATGATGGTGTGCCTACCATCCTGCAATATAGGCCATCCGATTTATATCTGACTGATCAGAAGGAAACTATGGCAATTTTGCAAAAACATACTGACACCCCTCTCCACATTTGCAAATAAGGCATTCCCTCGTTCATCCTTTTCTCCCACAAGATAAACTACTCATACAAATGCATCTTGATATTCCGTGCAACGCACGGCCATCTTGCTAGTAGAAAAAAATCCTAAGGATTTCAATTCTCCAGAAATCCTATAAATTCATTTGAATCAAAGGAGCCCCTATATATAGAAAAGGAGGGACTAATAGGTTGCCCCAAGTAGGTTAACAGGAATTGGATGTTGTCCCAGTGGCTATTAATGCAAGGAAGCAACCTTGAGCTCCCATCCCCACGCCCTCCCCCTTTTACTCATCTTTTCGAAAGAATATCGCTAGTAATGAGTTGGCCCGATTATAGCGAACGATTCAGCGAGAGATCGCTACTCACTGTGAGACATAGCTCTCGCAATTCGAACCAAGCCCTCGCACGCAGCTTTTTGTGCTTTAGAATAGAAAAAAAATTGAATATGGGCCAGCCTAGCGCGGAGGAGAGGGTGTGCGCCCGGTTACGGAAATTAAGAAGAGTACTTTTGAAGGCAAAGCTTCTAATGGCAATGATGATAGGTTAGTCTAGTTTTTTCATTCGTTGGATCAAGGGTGACATGTTTGACTTGTCGAACCGCATGACCCATTTTGTATCCACATCATGTGGAATTTGATCAATAAAGCTTGGTTTTAACCTCTCAGAAAAAAAGAACGAGTGCTTAAGAGCATCTACACTATGACAAATATGGCCCCTCAAACGCTCCCGGACGCGCCGCGCGTCCGCGGGCAGTGATCGTGCACTCCTCAAATCAACACAACTGCATCCGGACATCTCATACTAGATTCTCGAATTCATACAAAAGCATGCAAACTTAAAAAGCTATGTACTATGTAGCTACTCCTCGCCGGAGATGTTGACAATCTCCGTGTCCGGCTCTGGGAACATGGGCGGCAGCTGCAGCTCCGACGCCTCTGGCTGCTCCACTCTGGCCTCCTTCTCCTCTATCTCCATGTCGAGTTCGGCGAAGAGTGCGTCGGACGCCGCCTGCTCCTGCCAGAGGAACCGCCGTGTGGCCTCCACATAGGCCTCCTCCTGGATGGACTCCAGGATGGCCTGCTCCTCTGCCATCTTCACGGCTTGGGCGACGGCGAACTCTCCACCTATGCCTCCGCCTCATCCTCCGGACCCGCCACCTCCATCGGCTCCGGCAGCGGCTCTCCCTACCCCTCCTCCTCCTCCTCCTCCTCCTCCGATTGCTCCTCCTCCTCCTCCGGCTCCAGCAGTGGCTCTTCTTCCTCCGGCTCCGGCGAGTCCGAGGGCAGCCCAACAGCGATGCGGGCGGCGCGCCGTGCCTCGATCTTCTTCGTGATATGCCTCTGGCGCTCCAGCGTGAGCATAGCATACGTGGTGACCAGACCCCGGACCATGGCGATGCTAGAGAGCGCGGGAGAGCAGGGTAGAGGAGGCGGATGGGCTCGGGTGGCGGCGCAGAGAGGGAGGAGGTGGATGGGCTAGGGTTGGGGGATGCCGACCGGCTTTAGCCTCGGGTCACGAGTCGGAGCGGCACGACGCGACGTTCACAACGCGGCCACAGAGGAGGCATCCGTCGGACCGTCGTGTTTCCGTGCGTTTCCGCGTGGGGCCCCATTATGAGTCCTACCTGGTGCGCGTGCCCCATATCCGTCCCATATTTGGGTCAGATATGAAAGGTGTTGGTCAGGCCGGGCATTTAAGGCCCATTCGAAGCACCCGTCTACGTCACATTTTCATAAACGGTCAGTGACTGGGCGGACCGCTCAGACGTTTGATGCCAGTTTCGGGCGTCGGGCTGTAGGTGCACTAACGCGCCGTTTAGGAATTTCTCCTCGCCGCCCTGACCCCTTGTGAGAGCCTGCCTTAATAGGAATGATAGACTACTCATATCAATAAGGAATTCCTTCTTTTCCGGGAGCCCATTAGAAAAGAACTCCAAAATTAAGCATGCTTGGCTTGGAGTTGAAGGAAATGTGCCCTAGAGGCAATAATAAAGTTGTTATTTATATTTCCTTATTCATGATAAAGCTTTATTATTCATGCTAAAATTGTATTGATCGGAAACTTAAATACATGTGTGAATACATAAACAAATAACGTGTCCCTAGTAAGCCTCTACTAGACTAGCTTGTTGATCAAAGATGTCCCTAGTAAGCCTCTACTAGACTAGCTTGTTGATCAAAGATGTCCCTAGTAAGCCTCTACTAGACTAGCTTGTTGATCAAAGATGGTTAAAGTTTTCTAACCATGGACATGTGTTGTCATTTGATAATGGGATCACATAATTAGGAGAATGATGTGATGGACAAGACCCATCTGCCAGCTTAGCATTATGACCGTTCAGTTTACTGCTATTGCTTTCTTCATGTCAAATACATATTTCTTCGACTATGAAATTATGTAACTCTCGGATACCGCAGGAATACCTTGTGTGCTATTAAACGTCACAACGTAACGGGGTGATCATAAAGATGCTCTACAGGTATCTCCGAAGGTGTTTGTTGAGTTGGCATAGATCGAGATTAGGATTGCCACTCCGAGTATCGGAAAGGTATCTCTGGGCCCTCTCGGTAAAACACATCCACTCGTACAGCAAGGTGCTATACAAACAGTTTTTAACCCCTTTCCGCGACGGCATTTGGAACCGTCGCCAAGTGAGTGTGGGCGATAGGGGGGGTCCTTCCCACACGACCCAGAAACCGTCGGGGATATGCCCTCCTGGCACACACGCTCGACAAAATAAGGTCGTGTGCGACCGGCGAGCCCTCAAATACAGTTATACATACAGTAATGCTAAAAAATACAATTATACAGGCGAAATCGTTTCCGGTCGTAAGTACATTCCACACAATTAGTCCCCGCTAAACGTTTTCGTTCATATGAACATCCCACACAGTCGCCCCAAGGAAAACGTTTCCGTTCGCAGGTACAACACACACAATTTTCCCCGTTAAATCGTTTGTGATAGCATTGCCATTGCACACGATATTAACAATTTTATCGTTTGCGTTATTGTATGCACCACACACGGTGCATAGAAGAAACTGTGTGGTAAAGGCTGTCCATCACACATAGTTTTTATGTGGTAAACATTTGTGCAAGGTGGCCTAACGCAAACAGTTTTCAAGAGAATGTCATGTGTGATTGTTCATTGATCCAACACAGTTTATGCCTAGAAACTATGTGCGTTGCCTGAGGTCATCGCCCATGGTGTTTTCTGAATAACCGTTTGCAATAGAAAAACCCAATTAGCAGGCTAATTGTCCTATTATTAATAATCCATTTATTAATCTAATTTACATTCATATTAAGAACATAATATGTTTCATTTCCATATTAAGGAAGCAGGATTTCATAATTGAAATACACCAGAGTACAACATGATATAGCTTCAGCACTCAGCTACCCCATTACACAACTGCAGCAGCACCAAGTTTCACATGCAACATCTAGAACCTTTCGAAATTAGCATCATAGACGGTACATAGAAAGATGCATCTCATCTGGAAAATTGTTGAAGCGGAAGGCGAATATTGAGCCTTCATTCATGTTGAAGGTCTTTGCAACTTTAGGCCAGTGCCTGTGGATGATTGATCGTCCATCCTTCGTCCTCTTCAGAAACACTTCAATATTGAACCGTGGGTGTTGTATGAAAACCTTCCTCATCTCCTGACCATAGAGGTGGTTTGAGAGGTAATCATTAGTGAAGCGCTTTGAAAAGGCTTGAAAACAAGGATGTGCATAAATATCTTCTCTATATTGGAAATGGGGCAAAGGAATAAAAAAAGACAAGGTATAATAGTTAGTACCATCTTGTAGTTAACTGATGTCTTCTTCATTGTGCAGACAAAGATCTTGTTGTTTTTTGTCGCTAATTTCTTTATCCTAACAATCTTTCTGAGTTTCTTGGCTTGATTGATATTCATGGACAACTCATTTCCCCATATGCAAAAAGGATCGAATAGTGGGTCAAAACCTCTGACAGCAGGACCTACATGTGCAAGACCAAATTATTAAAAACCTAAATATTAGAATGGTTCCTGCAATTGCACAATAATGTGCTATTAGAAAACGGACCATGCACGTGCTAACCTCGATTGTAAACCTCAGTGCTTCTCATTGTTTCCCTGCAACACATATAAGGTAGTTAGTAATCAGGTTAAGTAAGGGTTCGCATGCTATCAGTAAAATATGTTGATAAAAAATAGGCACATTGTAGATTCATCGGATTAATTCAAGCCACATGGAAAACCCATTTATCCAAACCAAGCATGACTAAGAACTAGGAAATATAGCACTTGTATATGTTTCTCATGTATTAAGTGCAGCCAAATTCGATTTATTCCTCACATGCACAACAATACAAAATTCCACCCACGACAATTGGACATCGCATTGCAGAATTGAAACAAGCAGTTAACTAAACACCATAACAAATGAACCAAACATTAACTGGGCACCACATTGTACAATATAACATACTCCTAATAAAATATCAGACAGCTAACCAAACCAAACATGCTTAGCAACTTGGAAATATAGCAATTGTAGTTGTTTCTCATGTATTTAGTACAACAAAATTCGATTTATTTCTCACATGGTATACAATAACAGAATGCACCCACAACAATTGAACATCGCATTGTAGAATTGAACCAACCAGTTAACTAAACACCATAATAAATGAATCAAACGTTAACTGAGCACCACATTGCACAATGTATAACATACTAGAAGATCAGACAGTTAACCAAACCAAGCATGCTTGACAACTTGAAAATATAGCAATTGTATTTGTTTCTCATGTATTTTGTAAAGAAAATTTTGATTTATTTTTCACATGGAAGACAATACAAAATTGCACCCTGAAGAATTGAACATCACATTTGTAGAATTGCACCAAACAGTTAACTGAACACGACAACTAATTAACCAACAGTTAATAAGTGAGCACCACATTGCACGACATATAAAACATATACACTAGAGCAACAGATTGCATGGTAAACGTAGATAGCACAATTCACTAGAATTTGTTAAGGACAGGCAGTATCTAGCACACTGAACATGGGTCCTTATAGTGAGCTAATGAGACAAGCTACTCCTCATTGTCAGATATATCGATAATGATTGGCTCCTTGGACATGGAAAAGGGCAAGACCTCCGCATCGTGGGTTCCCTCGTCGTAGTGGTGAGTTGCCTGAGCCGCTCCTGGCACCAACCCGCTGGCTCTCGAGATGAGGTAAGCACGTGCATGTTGAGAAAACACCTCACAGTCTTCGTCAAAGACATCGATGGTGGCCTTGAGAAAACGCCATGAACTGTCGTTTAAAGAAGCCAACCGCGTCGCGGCGTCGGCGCGCGAGGCATCGACGGTGGCCTCGACGGCGAGGTGCTCCTCCAAGATCTGGGGGTCGGCACGAATGGCAGCCATCAGGACCTCATCCGCGCGTGCGGCTGCGATTTGCTTCTTCGTTGCCAAATGCTCCTTGAGATCCTGGCTATACTGCGTGCACCATGGCTTAGGGCGGCGCTTATTTGATGGAGGGGTCGGTGATTTGGGTGGAAGGTGTCGCGCCGGCGGTCGGGGCATGTGGGATGTGGAAGGAGGAGGATGGGGGTCGGGTGTGGATTACCTGCCTGGATAGGCGAGGCCGAGTAGCGTGAAGGAGGGTCGCCGGCGAGGAGGTGGTGCTACAAGCAAGGAGTGAAGGTTTAAACTTGGAAAGGAAGGCGGAAACAAGGGAAATGTGGCTTTTGATAAGGGGGAGGGGCGGGGGGGGTAGATATTTCCGCGGAAGCCGAAAATTTTGAATCGCTTCAACGAAAAAACTGGCGCGCAAAGTGTCATCAGACGATGCTCCAGGATATTTTGTACTGCATCTCATACGGTTGGTGATAATAAATTGTGTGGGATCTACATGATTTTTCATTTTGATTTGAATTACATAATGGGGTCACAACGGCAATGGACGGTGTCAATATTAAACTACATGCACATGCTCCGGTGCAACAACATGGGTTGTAAAATCATATATGTGTCCATGGGTTTATGTTTATGTCCCATGCAAGAAATGGGGATGAATTCCGGGGATCGTTTGGACATTTTTATATGTTAACTGAGTTTTCTAGGCATTTATGTGCATAATTCAAAATTGAACTACATGCACATGCTCTAGTCCATAAAAACGGGTTGCAAAATCAAATGTTTGTCCTTGGTTACAAGCTTAGGTCACATGCAAGAAATGAGAATGAATGTCAAACACCTTGACACTGTCCCTCGGCCGCTAACATTGAGATACATGATTTTAAAATTCTAGTAAATCAAAAACTCGTCTGAAATTCATGAAACTTGACATGATATCATGCAACGGCATCGACATGCGTGGTAAAAATATTGTCCCACTTGGGGCAGGTTTGGGTATAAGCTTCTCGCAAACCAGAGCTTCTCTCACAACAAGCGTGATGGTTTTGGTAGGGAATGTGCCACCTTAGGGGACAAAACAATATCTGTTGCCTTTTCTTACTTTCAAATTTTTTCTCGTGTCAACATAGAACAATACGAGTGTTGTGTCAATTTTTGGTATTTTTGGGGGTTCGCTTGGATACTTTTATACATTAACTAAGTTTTCTTTGCATTCATGTGCATAATTCAAATTTGAACTACATGCACATGCTCCAGTGCATATAAATTGGTTCAAAACTGGAATGTGTGTCCTTGGTTACATGCTTAAGTCCCATGCAACATAGAACAACATGAGTGTTGTGTTAATTTTAGGAATTTTTTGAGGGTCGTTTGGACATTTTTATACGTTAACTGAGTTTTCTATGCATTTATGTGCATACCTCAAATTTGAACTACGGGCACATGCTCTAATACATATAAATTGGTTGAAAATTCTAATCCGTGTCCTTGGTTGCATGCTTAGGTCCCATGCCAGAAATGGGAATGAATATCAAACACCCTGCCACCGTCACTCGGCCGCAAACATTGAGATACCTGGTTTTTAAATTCTTGTAAATCCAAAACTTGTCTGAAATTCACGAAACTTGGCATGCTATCATGGAGCGGCATCAACAGGTCGTGGTAAATTTTTTGTCCCATTTGGGGCAGGTTTGGGTATAAGCTTCTCACAAACCAGAGCTTCTCACAACAAGCCAGATGGTTTCGGTAGGGAACGTGCCACCTTTGGGGGACGAAACGATATCCGTTGCCTCTTATTGCTTTAAAAAAATTTCTAGTGTCAACATAGAACAACAGGAGTGTTGTGTTAAATTTTGGAATTTTTCAGGGTTCGTTTGGACATTTTTATACATTAACTCGGTTTTCTAGGTATTTTATGTGCATACAAATTTGAACTACATGCACATGCTCTAGTGCATATAAATTGGTTGAAAAATCAAATCTGTGTCCTTGGGTGCATGCTTAGGTCCCATGCAAGAAATGGGAATGAATTTCAAACACCCTGCCACCGTCACTCGACCTCAAACATTGAGATACCTTGTTTTTAAATTATAGTAAATCCAAAACTCTTTTGAAATTCATGAAACTTGGCATGCAATCATGGAGCAGCATCAACATGCCGTGGTAAAATTTTTGTCCCATTTGAGGCAGGTTTGGGCATAAGCTTCTCACAACAAGCCTGATGGTTTCGGTAGGGAATGTGCCACC
The DNA here is from genome assembly GCF_002575655.3 of Aegilops tauschii subsp. strangulata. NCBI lineage: Eukaryota > Viridiplantae > Streptophyta > Magnoliopsida > Poales > Poaceae > Aegilops > Aegilops tauschii. The sequence continues at coordinate 412,051,930 of NC_053040.3, read as the reverse complement.
TTTGGGGACGAAACGATATCCGTTGTCTCTTATTGCTTTCAAAAAATTTCTAGTGTCAACATAGAACAACAAGAGTGTTGTGTTAAATTTTGGAATTTTTCGGGGTTTGTTTGGACATTTTTATACATTAACTGGGTTTTCTAGGCATTTTATGTGCATAATTCAAATTTGAACTACATGCACATGCTCCAGTGCATATAATTGGTTGAAAAATCAAATCTGTGTCCTTGGGTGCATGCTTAGGTCCCATGCAAGAAATGGGAATGAATTTCAAACACCAGGGCACTCTTGATTGCCGGCAAAATGTTGAGATGCTTTGTTTTTAAATTCTAGTAAATCTAAAACTCGTCTGAAATTCATGAAACTTGGCATGCTATCATGGAATGGCACCCGACATGATGTGGTATTTTTCGTGTCCATTTTGAGAGAAGGCGCACTCGAATAATAGCCAACAAAGGCATTTTGAAACAATAGCCGCCACTTTAATATCTCAAACGTTTGTATTATTGAAATCATGTGCGTTCTGTTTACCATTCACGTGATGCCACGTGTCTTGGTTTTAATGGCTATAGGAGGTGCCGTGCAGACAGCTGCTTGACTGAACGGGAGGTGTGCGAGTGGAGTCCGGTGCGCAGGCTGACCGAGAGGCGTGCAAGCTGTCCTCCAATGCGCAGGCTCACCGGGAAGCGTGCGAGCTGTACGCTGCGCATGCTCACTTGGAAGCGAGCCCTTTGACTTCCATGGACGCCCGCCTTCCTCTCCATTAATGGTGCCCGAGCCGCTGTTTAATACGGGCGGCCTCACTGTTCGCCTCCCATTCCCCTTCCTCCCGCAGACCTCCACCAACGCCATGGCGCAGAATGATCATGTGCCACTAGTCTTCAAGTTTGGTGAAGTCGACTCCGAGCCGGAGGAGATAGAAAACAAGGAGGAATGGGGCCTCATGGACGTGGCCCTGAACGAGCTGGCCACGGCGGTTGCTGCCCCCGTGATACGTCCATTTTGCGTCATGTTTTTATATTGATATTTATTGCATTATGGGCTGTTATTACACATTATGTCACAATATTTATGCCTTTTCTCTCTTATTTTACAAGGTTTACATAAAGAGGGAGAATGCCGGCAGCTGGAATTCTGGGCTGTAAAAGGAGCAAATATTAGAGACCTATTCTGCACACTCCAAAAGTCCTGAAACTCCACGAAAGTCAGTTTTGGAATATATTAAAAATATTGGGCAAAGAAAGCACCAGAGGGGGGCCACCCACTGTCCACGAGGGTGGAGGGTGCACCCTACCCCCTGGACGCGCCCCCTGCCTCGTGGGCCACCTGGAAGCCCCCCGATGCCCATCTTCTTTGTATAAGGTGTCTTTCTCCATGGAAAAAATAAGAAGGAAGCTTTCGGGACGAAGCACCGCCGTCTCGAGGCGGAACCTTGGCGGAACCAATCTAGGGCTCCGGCGGAGCTGTTCTGCCGGGGAAACATCCCTCCGGGAGGGGGAAATCGTCACCATCGTTATCACCATCGATCGTCTCATCGGGAGGGGGTCAATCTCCATCAAAATCTTCACCAGCACCATCTCCTCTCAAACCCTAGTTTATCTCTTGTATCCGATCTTTGTCTCAAAACCTCAGATTGGTACTTGTGGGTTGCTAGTAGTGTTGATTACTCCTTGTAGTTGATGCTAGTTGGTTTATTCGGTGGAAGATTATATGTTCAGATCCTTTATGCACATTAATACCCCTCTGATTATGAACATGAATATGATTTGTGAGTAGTTACGTTTGTTCCTGAGGACATGGGAGAAGTCTTGTTATAAGTAGTTATGTGAATTTGCTATTCGTTCGATATTTTGATGAAATGTATGTAGTCTTTCCTCTAGTGGTGTTATGTGAACGTCGACTACATGGCACTTCATCATTATTTGGGCCTAGGGGAAGGCATTGGGAAGTAATAAGTAGATGATTGGTTGCTAGAGTGACAGAAGCTTAAACCCTAGTTTATGCATTGCTTCGTAAGGGGCTGATTTGGATCCACATGTTTCATGCTATGGTTAGGTTTACCTTAATTCTTGTTTCGTAGTTGCAGATGCTTGCGAGAGGGGTTAATCATAAGTGGGATGCTTGTCCAAGGAAGGGCAGTACCCAAGCAGCGGTCCACCCACATATCAAATTATCAAAGTAACGAACGCGAATCATATGAGCATGATGAAAACTAGCTTGACGATAATTCCCATGTGTCCTCGGGAGCATTTTCCTTTATATAAGAGTTTGTCCAGGCTTGTCCTTTGCTACAAAAAGGATTTGGCCACCTTGCTGCACCTTGTTTACTTTTGTTACTTGTTACCCGTTATGAATTACCTTATCATAAAACTATCTGTTACTGATAATTTCAGTGCTTGCAGAGAATACCTTACTAAAAACCGTTTGTCATTTCTTTCTGCTCCTCGTTGGGTTCGACACTCTTACTTATCGAAAGGACTACGATAGATACCCTATACTTGTGGGTCATCACCCTGCTCCCGTCCCAGCTCCCATCCCCGCGCCCGTGCCAGCGACCATCCCCGTAGCATTGACGGGCTGGTCGCCAAGCACTACTATCGCAGAGATGGAAGACGCGGGCGTCAGTGAGGTCTCCGTGGACACGCGCGAGCTTGTGTACATGCCAGCGCTAGCGCCCGTTCCCGTGCGCACCCCTGCACCCACCGTGGCACCGGTCCCCGTGCGTTTGGCTGCACCCGCCGCGCCCGTGCCCGTGCCCGTGTGCGCCCCTCCAACCACCGCGGTGCCGATCCCCGTGCGTTTGGCTGCACCCGCCGCGCCTGTGCCCGTGCGCGCACCCTCCTCAGCAGCATGGGACGCCGCCATCGACCGCTATCTCTCAGCGCCGCCAGTTGCCGTCCTCCCGCTCCCCGCCCGTCGATCGCGTGACGACAAGATGTTTGATTTACTAGTGAAGAACATTTTGTGTTGCCTTGAAGACTTCAACAACGGCGTCTAAGGGAGTCCTGGACTAAGGGGTCCTCGGGCGTCCGGCCTGTTATCCATGGGCTGGACCGATGGGCTGTGAAGATACGAAGGCCGAAGACAATACCCGTGTCCGGATTGGACTCTACTTGGCGTGAAAGGCAAGCTAGGCGACCTATTATGAAGATTTCCTCCTATGTAACCGACCTCATGTAACCCTAGATCTCTCCGGTGTCTATATAAACCGGAGAGCATAGTCCGGATAGGACAGATTCATTACCATATTCACATAGGCCAGACTTCTAGGGTTTAGCCATTACGATCTTGTGGTAGATCAACTCTTGTAACACTCATATTCATCAAGATCAATCAAGCAGGAAGTAGGGTATTACCTCCATAGAGAGGGCCCGAACCTGGGTAAACATTGTGTCCCCCGTCTCCTGTTACCATCGATCCTAGACGCACAGTTCGGGACCCCCTACCCGAGATCCACCGGTTTTGACACCGACATTGGTGCTTTCATTGAGAGTTCCACTGTGCCGTCGACATAAGGCTCGATGCCCCCTTCAATCGTCGGTGGTGGCGATGTTCAAGGAGAAACCTTTCTCCCCAGACAAATCTTTGTGTTCGGCGGCTTCGTACTGCGGGCCAACTCGCTCGACCATCTGGAGCAGATCGATAGCTAAGCCCCTGGCCATCAGGTCAGATTCGGAAGTTTGAACTACGTCGCGGACATCCGTGGGGACTTGATCTTTGACGGATTTGAGACCGCGGCAATCGCTGCCCTTCGCCCCGTTGAACATGGCTTAAACCTGTCATCGGGCCGCATCCAGGAGATAGCTCCTGTAACAACTCCGACCTTAGATCCGGAGCAGATCAAGACGTCCGAAGATGGGAGACTCAACCCCATCACGGGGGCTACCGAGTCTGCGGCGTTGGAGCCGCGGGCAGATCCCACTTCATACGATACCTGCATCAACGGAACCCCGGATTCGTCTCCGATATCGAGTTCCGAACCCTGCGAGCTCGCGGATACCGAACTCGATCGTTTATCGATATTCAAGTTCAGTGCCGCAGATGTCTTTCAGCACTCGCCTATGGGCGATCTACTAAGCTCACTAAAAAACCTATCCCTGGCAGATGGCTCGTCGCCGAACTATGTCCGGTTCGACCTTACGGCGGATGACGGAGAATTTTGCTTCCCACCCGCCACCCACTTCATAGCCACTGTCGAAGACCCAACCAACATGCTTGACCTTCGCCCCGAAGACATCGACGGTATGGACGACGATGAGGGGCAAGGCCAGAGCTTACTATCTGCTAGACGCACGACGACCACTTCCTGGTATGACGTGTGTATGGTAGACACACCCAACGACGATATCGACGATGACAAGGAGGATCCAGTTGAGGATAAACCTCCTGGTACACAATCCGAACACCGGCGCCCCCGGCGCCGCTCTAGGTCACGTCGCCCAAGAGAAAACAATACTAGCAACGGAGGTGATACTACTCCGGACAACAAAGACCCTGTTGAGGCAGGATCCGAAGAGGAGGACCAGGAAAGCGGGCAAGATAGCCCCGATGAACAGGTCATGTACGGAGACTCGGAGGATAGCAATTATCTTCCCCTCTCCGAGGAAGAGGAGAGCCTTGACAACGAAGAATTCATCGTGCCAGAGGAACCTCTCGAGCATGAGCGCTTTAAACGCCGGCTAATAGCCACAGCAAGGAATCTAAGAATAAAGCAGCTGCAGCTTCAAGCAAGCCAAGATCTGCTCAATGATAAATGGACCGAGGTCCTAGCCGCCATAGAATACGACCCTAGTGGCCCGGACAAAAGCCACCCCAAATGCAGGTGGCTCCCTCCACATGATGGCAAGACGCTGGAGCCCGTTCCACCATCGAATAATGCGGCAGGTCGACCATAGTTCGGTCCAGATAAAGCAGCAGCCCAAGCAGAATACCATACCAACCAATCCGGCCGTAAGAACAAGAACAAGACGGTTCGGGAAAACAATGGCGACATCCGCCAAAGTTTAGTGGGCGGAGCAGGACAGACAAGATCGACGTACAGATCGCGGGGATATGCCCCGACCGGTTATGATGGTCAATCAGCCGGACTCAACCAAGCCAACCATGCCTGAAGCCGCCAACGGCACCCAAAGGAGGTGCTTCACAGTGTGGCCCAACATAGAGGAGCCACGCACCCGCTTTGCTTCACCAACGAGGTAATGGAGCACGAATTTCCAGACAGGTTCAAACCCATCAATATCGAATCATACGATGGAACAACAGATCCCGCAGTATGGATTGAGGACTATCTCCTCCATATCCACCTGGCTCGCGGAGACGACCTTCATGCCATTAAATACCTGCCTCTCAAGCTTAAGGGGCCAGCACGGTACTGGCTAAACAGTTTGTCAGAAAATTCTATTGGCAGCTGGAAGATTTGGAAGACGCCTTTCGTGACAACTTGCAAGGAATATATGTCCGGCCACCAGATGCCGACGACTTAAGCCATATTGTCCAACAGCCCGGTGAGTCAGCCAGGGAGCTCTGGACCAGGTTCTTAGTCAAAAAGAACCAAATTGTCGACTGTCCAGACGCGGAAGCCCTCCCGGCCTTCAAACATAGCGTCCGGGATGAATGGCTAGCACGCCACCTCGGCCAGGAAGGACCTAAATCCATGACCGCCCTTACCGCTCTAATGACTCGCTTTTGTGCGGGAGAAGACAACTGGCTCGCTCGTAAAAGCAACAACGCCAGCGACCCGGGCACTTCCGAAATCCGAGACGGCAACGGCAAGCCACGACTAACTGAACACAACAGTCGCAACAATAATGAAAGATTACGCGACATAGCGGTCAACGCCGGATTTCACAATCCGAAGCCCAGTCAACGGAAGAAGCCATTTAAGGCTAGCCAGGATGGACCATCCGCCCTCGACAGGATACTGGACCGACCTTGTCAGATTCACGGTCACCCTGATAAGCCAGCCAATCACACCAACAGAAACTGTTGGGTCTTTAAGCAGGCAGGCAAACTTAATGCCGAATACAAGGGGAGGAGGCCACCAAGCGATAAAGACGACGGAGCGGCTCGCCAGCCGAACACCAGGGGCCAGAAACAGTTTCCCTCCGACGTTCGACCACTACCGGAGCGGAAATAGCAGTTCGGCTTCCGCCACCCACCCACTATGCTGGCAAGATCTACACCACGCGTACATCACTACGCGCTCAAGATACCATGGGCATCGGCGGCAGCACAATACGGGCACCCCTGCAAACATTCCTGTAATGTTTTTTATCCGTTTTCTTCACTTTTCTTTATTATAAACAGGTGATCAACCGGACAGCACCTACAACGGACTCTATCGAAGTTCGGATCCGTACACTCACCTAAGGGGCTACTTCCATTAAGGATTCCCCTCCCAGAGGACGGGCGGCGCAGACGTGCGACAGGAGGTCCAAAATTGCTTTTTGTAGACCGCACTCTTTATTTTGAGCCTGTACTATGCCCTTTTTCCTCCGTTCCCGACCCCGAGCATGTCAAATAGCCGGGTTGTGGTTTTTCTTTTTATATATGAATTTATCATTGGCATATTGCTCCACTCCCAGTAAACTTTATCCGAGCTAATCTTAAAATACTCTTGCTACAATGAGTACGGCCGCAACAGCTGTGTCACAAGACGCATCTCGGCATAACATGCCAGAGGCCCGGTATGGGAGCAAATGAGTCACCAATAAAAGTCCGAACAGCTCTATAGCATACTTCGGCGTCGCAAGTTTGGCCTTATATGCATCAGCTTCGAATCATTGTCTTTGGTCAATAGTTGGGTTGCCCGGCTCCTGTGCTTGCTACCCTACATTCCGCTCTATCGGCTAGGGTAGTAAAGGGAGAACTACTGCGATTGTGCCCTGGCTTTGACCGGATGAGCACCTCAGTAGAGAAAGCCGAAAACTGACTATCCTGATGCGGCGAGAGCTGGTCAACCACTTGACGACTTATTCGAATCTTTAGCGATTCTCCGTGTTACACGAAGGATCTTTTTTCAGATCAAAACATGTAAGGCACAATATTACGATACGCCGCATACATACCAGGGGCTATGTCGTAGCCCCACCATAAAACTCCTATGGCTAAGTGAAAGTGTTAACGCCCTATAGTCCGATTGCCTGGTTCGCCGCATTATCACCTCCTTTATGGACCAAGACGTTGGATAAAGAGTGATTCAATGCTTTTCTGAACACCCCCGTATTTCCTACGAGGGGGCTGAAGCCGACGACTGGAAAACTTTCAAATTACATTAAAACGGCCGCACAGGAGGAATACAAGCTTTCGAGCAAAAAATAGATTAACTATAAAGTTGTCTGTTACAACCCTTGTACACATCACTCGAATATTATGTCTTTCGAGCATTGACCCTCTATCAAGCGGGCAGCCTCTAGGACGTCTCCAAAATGATGCTCCGGTTCCGGACGGTCCTTGCCTTTGGGTGGACTCTTCGTCGCAACATCGATGGCCTTCATCTTCCCCCAGAATGTCTTGACTCAGGCGAAGGCCATCCGTGCACCTTCAATGCACGCCGACTGCTTCACAACGTCGATACACGACACCGCGAAAGCAAGCCGCTGCACGAGGCCGAAGTAACTACTCGGAACAGGTTCAGTCGGCCACAAACGGACTAAGACGTTCTTCATGGCAGCGCCGGATATCCTATGCAGCTCTGCCCACTGGGACATCTGTTCATTCAGCAACAGAGGGCGCTTCGACGCGCCAAATTGCGACCAGAAAAGCTTCTCCGTTGCATACCCCTCTTGCGACTGATAAAACTACGCCGCATCGGAAGAACTTTTCAGCAAGTCTAAAAAATTGTCCGGAGAACTCCATACTTGGTTAAGCTGAGCATAGTTCGGGTCGCCGAACTTAGCCTGTAGCAAAAAGGGCTTGCCAGCCACAATCTCCCCAGCTTGCCGGATCTCCTCACGGGCTGCTCTAGATTCAGACTGCGCTTCCCTCGCCTCTCGTAAGGCCTTGTCAAGTTCAGCTGTTTTGGCTTCATTTTCCTTCTCAAGAAGTTTACAGCGTCCAGCCGCATTCTCTAACTCGCGCGCCATGGTGGACATTGCCTCCTTGTCCTGGCGCCGCGCGGCTTGTTCGGCCTTCAATTCAGCCGATGCCTTTTCGGCAGCCGCATTACTAAACCGGGCCTGCTCCTTGGCCCGGGCTAGCTCCGCCCGAAGGGCTTCCACGGCGGCAACACCATCTGCATTGATGCACATTTCATATCAAACTCTCTTCAGAGTCAGGCTTACATTACAAATATATTGGTGTAAGGAATGCTCGAAATATATACCTTGCGAGTCGTCAAGACGCCTGTTGATCAAAGCAATGTCATCCTCCGCAATATCCAGCTTTCGCTGCAGTTCGATTACCTCTGAATTTCGGGCAGTGGCAGGAGGGGAGACAGCCTGCATTCCAAATAAAACCAAGGTTAGTACCTGAAATATCTTTCGATCCTCCGATCACTTCCTTTGGAAGGCGATCTGAGTCTCAGGGGCTACTGCATACACAACAGGTGCATTCTGTCAATATTATTCAATTGGCAACATTACATCACAAACCTCAAAACCTCTCAGAAGGCTCGTAAAGGCCTCGTTCAACCCGCTCTTCACGGATACAACTTTTTCGACCACCGTTACCATTAAGGCACGGTGCTCCTCTGAAACGGACGCTCGTCACAGCATGTCCGTCAGCGTCTCCGGCACTCCTGGGTCTTCGGACACCGCTGCCGGAGCACGACATTCCTTTGAAGGAATCCGCTTACCAGCCTCCAGCATTGTCTCCGGCTGTAAACCGGACAGTTCGGGGCCGTCATTCTTGGTCCCCAAACCTTGAGTGACAGAGGCACCACCTTCGGGTGGCTCCTTCCTCGTTTCCTGCGCTACTTGCCGGTTGGGAGGAGCCCTCCGGGACGACACCTCGAGATCATCCGCCCTATTAGGCGAGGAGGCCAGGGAAGGCGTGTCAGTCTCCATCATCTCCGGAAGAAGGTCTCCCGAGGAGGAGGACGATTGAGAAACACCAGGCGTTAACCTGCGAGGACGCACATATGTCGGAGGGTTATTTCGGTAATAAGAATGAGGTATGGTTAAAGTGCCCTGCTCCACTTACGGTCTGGCCGGAGGTTCGTCCTCATCATCAAGCTCAACGACGACATCGCTTGCCCGGCCCAAGCCGCCCGACGATGGCATTTTCCCTTTCTTGGAAGGCTTCCCCTCCTGACCTCCAGAGGCGGCCCTCTGCATAAAGTGCCCCCTCCACGCCTTTGCCCCTGGGCAAAAGGGTTTTGGTTTCCCCGAACACAGCGCCTAAATCGCCCGTAGGATGGGCATCTCCTCTGGGCTCCCCGCTCTCGCCCCCCCCTCTGTAGACACCGGGTACGGTGTCGGGATCAACATCCGTGTCAGTAGGGCGGACGCAGGGTCTTCGGGAAGGGGCGCCGGACACCAGATTAACACCGCTTTCTTTATCCAGTCCTGTATAAGGGCAGGTTGTTTAGTGTCTTGTCAAGAGATGCTTGAATGAAAGGTGTGCGGGGATTGAATACTTACCGGAGTGTCCGGATGATTGCAGTCGAGGCCACGTCTTCGGTGGTGTCCGGCCATTGCTCTCGCTCCCCAAAATATAACTTCCACATTCCTTTGTGCATAGTACCGAAGAAGTGCTAAAGAGTCCGCCGCCCTTCTGGATTGAACTCCCACATACGGAGAGGCCGCCATTGACACGGCAGGATCCGGCGGACCAACATTACTTGAACGACGTTCACAAGATCGATGCCCTTCTCGGTAAGGCTACGGATGCGACCTTGCAGAGTCTGCACCTCATTAGCGGATCCCCAGTCCAACCCCTTGTTGATCCATGAAGCAAGCTGAGTTAGAGGGCCGGGTCGGAACGCAGGCATAGCCACCCACTTGGAGCCCCGCGGCTCGTTGACATAAAACCACCCCTGCTGCCATAGTTCGGAAGACTCGGCGAAGGATCCTTCAAACCAAACCGCGCTGGCAAGCTTGTTTATTACAACGCTGCCGCACTCTGCCTGCTCCCCCTCTATCACCCGCGGCCTCACATCAAAGGTCTTGAGCCACAAATCAAAGTGCGGAGGAGTCCGGAGGAAGGCCTCACACGTGACGATGAATGCCGAGATGAGAAGAATAGAGTCCGGGGCCAGATCGTGAAAATCTAGCCCATAGTAGACCATGAGCCCCCGGACGAAGGGGTTAAGCGTGAACCCTAACCCATGGAGGAAGTGGGACACAAATACTACCCTCTCGCCGGATTTGGGGGTGGGAATAATCTGCCCCTCGGCAGGAAGCCGATGAAGGATTTCTGGGGTCAGGTACCTCGCTACGCGGAGCTTCACAATATCCTCCTCCGTGATGGAAGAGGCCACCCACTGGCCTGAACGGCTGGACCCGGACATGATTGGGGCTGGTGGTGATTGGAACTCGAGGGCTAGAACTCGAGGTGGCTGGGGTTGAGGAAGAAGCAAGCACAGAAGAAGAAGACAAGTCTGGGTCCCTATATGAAGGCCCAGAATATCAAGCGTCCCATCCTGGGTCTTGAAACTTACCTATCCCCAAAGAGTTGTACCCAGGGGACGGTTGGGTTACCCATACCTGCATTGTTGAAAATCCCGCAAATAAGGGGACACGATCTCTGCTTTGACAAGACGTGCCAATAAAACCGCTTCCCGAGACGTGGGACGACGGGCTAGCCAACGGTTGGAAATAATAACCGGGCAGACGTGATACAATGTCATAAACAGTTGTTAGCAGATTGGACTCGTGGAGTATTGTATTTTCTGCAAGTTATATACACAGGTCCGGATACAATCGTCACATCCGAAGACTACCTTGGGGTTCGGAAGAAGGGGAACCCACCTTGCGATGCCGAAGACAATCTGCGCGCCGGACTCCTCGTCATTGAAGCCAGGTTCAGGGGCTACTGAGGGAGTCCTGGACTAAGGGGTCCTCGGGCGTCCGGCCTGTTATCCATGGGCCGGACCGATGGCTGTGAAGATACGAAGGCCGATGACAATACCCGTGTCCGGATTGGACTCTACTTGGCGTGGAAGGCAAGCTAGGCGACCTATTATGAAGATTTCCTCCTATGTAACCGACCTCATGTAACCCTAGATCTCTCCGGTGTCTATATAAACCGGAGAGCATAGTCCGGATAGGACAGATTCATTACCATATTCACATAGGCCAGACTTCTAGGGTTTAGCCATTACGATCTCGTGGTAGATCAACTCTTGTAACACTCATATTCATCAAGATCAATCAAGCAGGAAGTAGGGTATTACCTCCATAGAGAGGGCTCGAACCTGGGTAAACATTGTGTCCCCCGTCTCCTGTTACCATCGATCCTAGACGCACAGTTCGGGACCCCCTACCCGAGATCCACCGGTTTTGACACCGACAGCGTCCCAGAGGACGACAACGACAACAACGGCGCGACACGCCGCCTCCGCCTCCGCCGCCGCCGGAGATAGTTTTTTGGGGGGTTTAATACTGTATCTCAAATTCTCGATCATATGAATATAAATTTGCAGTGTGACTGAATGAAAGATATGGTTTGAACGAACTTGCGTTTTTCTCTCTTAATGTACAGACTTACCAAACGATTTTCTTTTGATCACAGACGTTTTAGATATAACACCCATATGCAAAGTGCTATATATGGTCTTCCCCCTTTAGTCAAGGGAAAATTCGCTGCGCAGGATTTGTGAATCCATTCAACGTAAACGGTTGTTTTGGATGACCCGTGCGCAACCACGTAGAAACAATTGGGTAAGATTTGCATTTGTCATATTGGGTATGTTGCCATTTGTCAAACTGGAAAGATTGACATTTGTTGATCTAGTAACATTGCCATTTGTCAACCTTGTAACACTGCGATTTGTCAAAATATGCAGCTAAAAATCACTAGCACTATCTAATTTTTGCTACTAAAATCACTAGCACTGTTCATATGGACATCAATACAAAGTGCCATTGTACTTTTTTTTGTCAAATTTGAGACCTGTTTTGATGTAATCTTTATCTAATTACAGACGGGAGATTATTAATAATTGGAAACCAATATCCCAAACGGATTATTTATTTGAACCGTGAGTGTTAGACCAACAATGGATACGTGCCATGCTTCGGTTAAGCAATAAAGCGGCAGCATTAATCATCCAAATAGAAAAACAATATATGTGCCGCCACGCGACCCGTGTGCCGTGCGAGCAGGCGTGAGTTGACGCGACGCATAATCAAATGTACCATTCATTACATACAACAAGTCATCAACACACAACGACAACAAGGATACATGTTGGATTATAGTTTATTTCCAACTTTACATTCTAGTAAATACTAACGTTTTTCTCACACAACAAATAACAAAGCGATGAAATGAACTTCAGCTCAACCAATCCTCGGCATTGGAAACGCTTGCTTTGAACCATAACTGATTCTCTGGGAAGCGCCATCTATTGTCAATCTCGAGACGAATGCATGACTGATCATCCAGGCTGAAGCGGCCTATATCAGGACACATACTATGATAGCCAGGGTAGGGAACCATAGCAATGTCTGAGGTATAGATACATTTGCTTCTCATAAATGGTAGTAACGTTGTGTCAACAACAGTTGGATCGCCTTTCATCATCATTGGATAGTTTTGTCCAAGGAAGAGCGAGTTTTCTCCAAGACTATCAATACTGAACCAGGGAGAAGGTGTTGGCGCTAGCACACTAGTATCCATCCCGAATACCCTGCAACGGATGTTGGAATAGGTCCGGAGAGTGCGACCATGGGAGACATGAAGGAAATATGCCCTAGAGGCAATAATAAAGTTATTATTTATTTCCTTATTTCATGATAAATGTTTATTATTCATGCTAGAATTGTATTAACCGGAAACTTGATACATGTGTGAATAGACATAGAGTGTCACCAGTATGCCTCTACTTGACTAGCTTGTTGAATCAAAGATGGTTAAGTTTCCTAGCCATAGACATGAGTTGTCATTTGATTAACGGGATCCCATCATTAGAGAATGATGTGATTGACTTGACCCATTCCGTTAGCTTAGCACTTGATTGTTTTAGTTTACTGCTATTGCTTTCTACATGACTTATACATGTTCCTATGACTATGAGATTATGCAACTCCCGAATACCGGAAGAACACTTTGTGTGCTACCAAACGTGACAACATAACTGGGTGATTATAAAGGTGCTCTACAGGTGTCTCCGATGGTGTTTGTTGAGTTGGCATAGATCGAGATTAGGATTTGTCAATCCGATTTTCGGAGAGGTATCTCTGGGCCCTCTCGGTAATGCACATCACAATAAGCCTTGCAAGCAATGTGACTAATGAGTTAGTTGCGGGATGATGCATTACGGAACGAGTAAAGAGACTTGCCGGTAATGAGATTGAGCTAGGTATTAAGATACCGACGATCGAATCTCGGGCAAGTAACATACCGATGACAAAGGGAACAACGTATGTTGTTATGCGGTTTGACCGATAAAGATCTTTGTAGAATATGTGGGAACCAATATGAGCATCCAGGTTCCGCTATTGGTTATTGACCGGAGACATGTCTCGGTCATGTCTACATAGTTCTCGAACCCGTAGGGTCCGCACGCTTAAAGTTCTGTGACGATCGGTATTATGAGTTTTTGTGTTTTGATGTACCAAAGGTAGTTCTGAGTCCCGGATATGATCACAGACATGACGAGGAGTCTCGAAATGGTCGAGATGTAAAGATCGATATATTGGACGACTATGTTCGGACACCAGAAGTGTTTCGGGAGGTTTCGGACATATACTGGAGTACCGGGGGATTACCGGAACCCCCCGGGGAGTATAATGGGCCTATTGGGCCTTGGTGGAGAAGAGGAGGGGCAGCCAGGGCAGGCCGCACGCCCCCTCCCCCTCTAGTCCGAATTAGACAAGGAGGGGGGGGGGGGGCGGCGCCCCCCTTTCCTTCCCCCCTCTCTCCTCCTTCCCCCTTCTCCTACTCCTACTAGGAAAGGAGGAGTCCTACTCCCGGCGCGCCCTCCTCCTGGCCGGCCGCCTCCCTCCTAGCTCCTTTATATACGGGGGCAGGGGGCACCCCAAGACACAACAATTGATCATTGATCTCTTAGCCGTGTGCGGTGCCCCCCTCCACCATAATCCACCTCGGTCATATCATAGTGGTGCTTAGGCAAAGCCCTGCGTCGGTAGCATCATCATCACTGTCACCACGCCATCGTGCTGACGAAGCTCTTCCTGGAAGCCCTACTGGATCGTGAGTTCACGGGACGTCACCAAGCTGAACGTGTGCTGAACGCGGAGGTGCTGAGGATCGGTCGATCGTGAAGACGTACGACTACATCAACCGCGTTGTTATAACACTTCCGCTTACGATCTACGAGGGTACGTAGACGACACTCTCCCCTCTCGTTGCTATGCATCACCATGATCTTGCATGTGCGTAGGAATTTTTTTGAAATTACTACGTTCCCCAACAGTGGCATCCGAGCTAGGTTTATGCGTAGATGCTATATGCACGAGTAGAACACAAGTGAGTTGTGGGCGATACAAGTCATACTGCTTACCAGCATGTCATACGTTGGTTCGGCGGTATTGTTGGATGAAGCGGCCCGGACCGACATTACGCGTACGCTTACGCGAGACTGGTTCTACCGACGTGCTTTGCACACAGGTGGCTGGCGGGTGTCAGTTTCTCCAACTTTAGTTGAACCGAGTGTGGCTACGCCCGGTCCTTGTAAAGGTTAAAACATCACTAACTTGACAAAATAATGTTGTGGTTTTGATGCGTAGGTAAGAACGGTTCTTGCTCAGCCCGTAGCAGCCACGTAAAACTTGCAACAACAAAGTAGAGGACGTCTAACTTGTTTTTGCAGGGCATTTTGTGATGTGATACAGTCAAGGCATGATGCTATATTTATTGTATGAGATGATCATGTTTTGTAACAGAGTTATCGGCAACTGGCAGGAGCTGTTGGAAATATGCCCTAGAGGCAATAATAAATAGGTTATTATTATATTTCCTTGTTCATGATAATCGTTTATTATCCATGCTAGAATTGTATTGATAGGAAACTCAGATACATGTGTGGATACATAGACAACACCATGTCCCTAGTAAGCCTCTAGTTGACTAGCTCGTTGATCAATAGATGGTTACGGTTTCCTGACCATGGACATTGGATGTCGTTGATAACGGGATCACATCATTAGGAGAATGATGTGATGGACAAGACCCAATCCTAAGCCTAGCACAAGATCGTGTAGTTCGTTTGCTCAGAGCTTTTCTAATGTCAAGTATCAGTTCCTTAGACCATGAGATTGTGCAACTCCCGGATACCGTAGGAATGCTTTGGGTGTACCAAACGTCACAACGTAACTGGGTGACTATAAAGGTGCACTACAGGTATCTCCGAAAGTGTCTGTTGGGTTGGCACGAATCGAGACTGGGATTTGTCACTCCGTGTAAACGGAGAGGTATCTCTGGGCCCACTCGGTAGGACATCATCATTATGTGCACAATGTGACCAAGGATTTGATCACGGGATGATGTGAGTTACGGAACGAGTAAAGAGACTTGCCGGTAACGAGATTGAACAAGGTATCGGGATACCGACGATCGAATCTCGGGCAAGTAACATACCGATAGACAAAGGGAATTGCATACGGGATTGATTGAATCCCCGACATCGTGGTTCATCCAATGAGATCATCGTGGAACATGTGGGAGCCAACATGGGTATCCAGATCCCGCTGTTGGTTATTGACCGGAGAACGTCTCGGTCATGTCTGCATGGTTCCCGAACCCGTAGGGTCTACACGCTTAAGGTTCGATGACGCTAGGGTTATAGGGAAAGCATGTACGTGGTTACCGAATGTTGTTCGGAGTCCCGGATGAGATCCCGGACGTCACGAGGAGTTCCAGAATGGTCCGGAGGTAAAGATTTATATATGGAAAGTTGTTGTTCGGGTTCCGGGAAAAGTTTGGGGTTTTTCGGTATTGTACAGGGAAGCTTCTAGAAGGTTCCAGAGGATTCCGGAGGGATCCGGAGGTCCGGAAAATGTTCCACCACGTCCAATACAGCAGCATGGGCTGTAAGGGGGCGCCCTAGCCTTAATGGGCCAGGGGCACCAGCCCCCCCAAGGCCCATGCGCATGGGAGAGGGGAAACCCTAAGGGGGAGGGCCTCCACTTGACTTGGGAGGCACTCCTCCCCCCTTTGGCCGCCGCCCCAACCCTAGATGAGATCTAAGGGGGCCGGCCCCCTCTCTCCCCACCTATAAATAGTGGAGGGGTGGGAGGGCAGCGACCACCCCAAGTTCTGGCGCAGCCCTTCCCCTCTCCCAAGTCCTCCTCCTCTCCCGCAGTGCTTGGCGAAGCCCTGCACGATTGCCCTGCTCCTCCACCACCACCACGCCGTCGTGTTGCTGCTGGACGGAGTCTTCCCCAACCTCTCCCTCTCTCCTTGCTGGATCATGGCGTGGGAGACGTCACCGGGCTGCACGTGTGTTGAACGCGGAGGCACCGTTCTTCGGTGCTTAGATCGGAATCAACCGCGATCTGAATCGCTACGAGTACGACTCCCTCATCCGCGTTCTTGCAAAGCTTCCGCATCGCGATCTACAAGGGTATGTAGATGCACTCCCCTTCCCCTCGTTGCTAGAATACTCCATAGATTGATCTTGGTGATGCGTAGAAAATTTTGAATTTATTCTACGTTCCCCAACAGTGGCATCATGAGCTAGGTCTATGCGTAGTTTCTATGCACGAGTAGAACACAAAGCAGTTGTGGGCGTAGATGTTGCCAATTCTTCTTGCCGTTACTAGTCTTATCTTGATTCAGCGGCATCGTGGGATGAAGCGGCCCGGACCGACCTTACACGTACTCTTACGTGAGACAGGTTCCACCGACTGACATGCACTAATTGCATAAGGTGGCTAGCGGGTGTCTGTCTCTCCCACTTTAGTCGGATCGGATTCGATGAAAAGGGTCCTTATGAAGGGTAAATAGAAATTGGCATATCACGTTGTGGCTTTTGCGTAGGTAAGAAACATTCTTGCTAGAATCCCATAGCAGCCACGTAAAACTTGCAACAACAATTAGAGGACGTCTAACTTGTTTTTGCAGCATGTGCTATGTGATGTGATATGGCCAGAAGATGTGATGAATGATATATGTGATGCATGAGATTGATCATATTCTTGTAATAGGAATCACAACTTGCATGTCGATGAGTATGACAACCGGCAGGAGCCATAGGAGTTGTCTTTATTTTTTGTATGACCTGCGTGTCATTGAATAACGCCATGTAAATTACTTTACTTTATTGCTAAGCGCGTTAGCCATAGAAGTAGAAGTAATCGTTGCGTGACAACTTCATGAAGACACAATGATGGAGATCATGATGATGGAGATCATGGTGTCATGCCGGTGACAAAGATGATCATGGTGGCCCGAAGATGGAGATCAAAGGAGCAAAATGATATTGGCCATATCATGTCACTATTTGATTGCATGTGATGTTTATCATGTTATGCATCTTATTTGCTTAGAACGACGGTAGCATAAATAAGATGATCCCTCACTAAAAATTTCAAGAGACGTGTTCCCCCTAACTGTGCACCATTGCGAAGGTTCGTTGTTTCGAAGCACCACGTGATGATCGGGTGTGATAGATTCTAATGTTCGAATACAACGGGTGTTGACGAGCCTAGCATGTACAGACATGGCCTCGGAACACATGCGAAACACTTAGGTTGACTTGACGAGCCTAGCATGTACAGACATGGCCTCGGAACACAAGAGACCAAAAGGTCGAACATGAGTCGTATAGTAGATACGATCAACATGGAGATGTTCACCGATGATGACTAGTCCGTCTCACGTGATGATCGGACACGACCTAGTTTGACTCGGATCATGTATCACTTAGATGACTAGAGGGATGTCTATCTGAGTGGGAGTTCATAATCAGATGAACTTCATTATCATGAACATAGTCAAAAAGGTCTTTGCAAATTATGTCATAGCTTGCGCTTTAGCTCTACTGGTTAAGATATGTTCCTAGAGAAAATTTAGTTGAAAGTTGGTAGTAGCAATTATGCGGACTGGGTCCGTAAACTGAGGATTGTCCTCATTGCTGCACAGAAGGCTTATGTCCTTAATGCACCGCTCGGTGTGCTGAACCTCAGCATCGTCTGTAGATGTTGCGAAACATCTGACATACACGTTTTGATGACTACGTGATAGTTCAGTGCGTAATGCTAACGGTTTAGAATTGTGGCACAAGAGACGTTTTTTTGAAACGTCGCAGAACATATGAGATGTTCTGAAGACTGAAATTGGGATTTCAGACTAGTACCCACGTCAAGAGGTATGAGACCTCTGACAAGTTTCTTAAGCCTGCAGACTAAGGGAGAAAAGCTCAATCGTTGAGCATGTGCTCAGATTGTCTGAGTACCACAATCGCTTGAATCGAGTGGGAGTTAATCTCCCAGATGAGATAGTGATAGTTCTCCATAGTCACTACCACCAAGCTAGTAGAGCTTCGTGATGAACTATAACATATCAGGGATAGTTATGATGATCCTTGAGCTATTCGCGATGTTTGACACCGCGAAAGTAGAAATCAAGAAGGAGCATCAATTGTTGATGGTTAGTAAAACCACTAGTTTCTAGAAGGGCAAGGGCAAAAAGGATACTTCATGAAACAGCAAATCGTTTGCTGCTCTAGTGAAGAATCCCAAGGTTGAACCCAAACCCGAGACTAAGTGCTTCTGTAATGAGGGGAACGGTCACTGAAGCAGTACTACCCTAGATACTTGGTAGATGAGAAGGCGGGCAAGGTCGACAGAAGTATATTGGATATACGTTTTATGAATGTGTACTTTACTAGTACTCCTAGCAGCACTAGGGTATTAGATACCGGTTCGGTTGCTAAGTGTTAGTAACTCGAAATAAAAGCTGCGGAATAAACGGAGACTAGCTAAAGGTGAGATGACGATATGTGTTGGAAGTGTTTCCAAGGTTGATGTGATCAAGCATCGCATGCTCCCTCTACCATCGAGATTTGGTGTTTGCGTTGAGCATGATTGGATTATGTTTATCGCAATATGGTTATTCATTTAAGGAGAATAATGGTTACTCTGTTTATTTGAATAATACCTTCAATGGTCTTGCACCTAAAATGAATCTCGATCGTAGTGATACACATGTTCGTGCCAAAAGATATAAAATAGTAATGATAGTTCCACATACTTGTGGCACTGCCATTTGAGTCATGTTGGTATAGAACGCATGAAGAAGCTCCATGTAAATGGATCTTTGGACTCACTCGTTTTTGAAAAGATTGAGACATGCGAACCATGTCTATTGGTATATATGCATGAAGAAACTCCATGCAGATGGATCGTTTGGACTCACTTGATTTTGAATCAGTTGAGACATGCAAATCATACCACATGGGCAAGATGACTAAAAGTCCTCGTTTTCAGTAAGATGGAACAAGAGAGCAACTTATTGGAAGTAATACATTTTGATGTATGCAGTCCAATGAGTGCTGAGGCATGCAGTGGATATCGTTATGTTCTTACTTCACAGATGATTTGAGTAGATGCTGAGTGTATTTACTTGATGAAACACAAGTCCGAATTATTGAAAGGTTCAAGTAATTTCAGAGTAAAGTTAAAGATCGTCGTGACAAGAGGATAAAATGTCTGTGATATGATCATAGAGATGAGTATCTGAGTTACGAGTTTGGCACACAATTAAGACATTGTGGAAAGTGTTTCACAATTAATACCGCCTGGAACACCATAGTGTGATGGTGTGTCCGGACATCATAGCTGCACCCTATTGGATATGGTGCATACCATGATGTCTCTTATCAAATTACCACTATCGTTTATGGGTTAGGCATTAGAGACAACCACATTCACTTTAAAAGGGGCACCACGCAATTCCGTTGAGACGACACCGTTTAGAGAAACCTAAGTTGTCGTTTCTTAAAAGTTTGGGGCTGCGATGCTTATGTGAAAAAGTTTCAGGCTGATAAGCTCGAACCCAAAGCGGATAAATGCGTCTTCATAGAATACCCAAAAACAGTTGGGTATACCTCCTACTTCAGATCTGGAAGCAAAAGTAATTGCTTCTAGAGACAGGTCCTTTCTCGAGGAAAAGTTTCTCTCGAAAGAATTGAGTGGGAGGATGGTGGAGACTTGATAAGGTTATTGAACCGTCACTTCAACTAGTGTGTAGCAGGGCACAAGAAGTTGTTCCTGTGGCACCTACACCAATTGAAATGGAAGCTTATGATAGTGATCATGAAACTTCGGATCAAGTCACTACCAAACCTCGTAGGACGACGAGGATGCGTAATACTTCAGAATAGTACGTGATCCTGTCTTGGAAGTCATGTTGTTGGACAACGATGAGCCTACGAGCTATGGAGAAGCGATGGTGGGCCCATATTCCGACAAATGGTTAGAAGCCATGAAATCCGAGATAAATGGATCTTTAAGAAGAAGATGGACATGGACGGTAATGTTACCGTCTATGAAGCTCGACTTGTGGCAAAGAGTATTTCCACAAGTTCAAGGAGTTGACTACGATGAGATTTTCTCATCCGTAGCGATGCTTAAGTCCGTCGGAATCATGTTAGCATTAGCTGCATTTATGAAATCTGGTAGATGGATGTCAAAACAAGTTTCCTTACCAGTTTTCGTAAGGAAAGGTTGTATGTGATACAATCAGAAAGGTTTTGTCGATCCTGAGGATGCTAAAAGGTATGCTAGCTCCAGCGATCCTTCCAAGGACTAGAGCAAGCATCTCGGAGTCAGAATATATGCTTTGATGGAGTGATCAAAGTTTTTGGGTTTATACAAAGTTTGTTAGAAACTTGTATTTACAATAAAGTGAGTGGGAGCGCTACAACATTTCTGATAAGTATATGTGAATGACATATTGTTGATCTGAAATGATGTAAAATTTCTGGAAAGCATAAAGGGTTGTTTGAAAGGAGTTTTTCAAAGGAAGACCTAGATAAAGCTGCTTACATATTGGGCATCAAGATCTATAGAGATAGATCAAGACGCTTGATGATACTTTCAAAGAACGCACACCTTGACATGATTTTGAAAGAGTTCAAAATAGATCAGCAAAGAAGGAGTTCTTGGCTATGTTACAAGGTGTGAGTATTGAGTAAGACTCAAGACCTGACCACAGCAGAAGAGAGAGAAAGGACGAAGGTCGTCCCCTATGCTTTAGACGTAGGCTCTACAGTATGCTATGCTGTGTACCGCACATGAAGTGTGCCTTGCCATGAGTTGGTCGAGGGGTACAATAGTGATCCGGGAATGGATCACATGACAGCGGTCGAACTTATCCTTAGTATCTAGTGGACTAAGGAATTTTCTCGATTATGGAGGTGAAAAGGAGTTCGTCGTAAAGGGTTACGTCGATGCGAACTTTGACACTAATCCGGATGACTCTAAGTAGTAAACCGGATTCGTATAGTAGAGCAATTATTTGAAATGGCTCCAAATAGCGCGTGGTAGCATCCACAAGATGACATAGATATTCGTAAAGCACACGGATCTGAAAGGTTCAGACCCGTTGACTAATAACCTCTCTCACAAGCATAACATGATCAAACCAGAACTCATTGAGTGTTAATCACATAGTGATGTGAACTAGATTGTTGACTCTAGTGAACTCTTTGGATGTTGGTCACATGGTGATGTGACCTATGAGTGTTAATCACATGGTGATGTGGACTAGATTATTGACTCTAGTGCAAGTGGGAGACTGTTGGAAATATGCCCTAGAGGCAATAATAAATAGGTTATTATTATATTTCCTTGTTCATGATAATCGTTTATTATCCATGCTAGAATTGTATTGATAGGAAACTCAGATACATGTGTGGATACATAGACAACACCATGTCCCTAGTAAGCCTCTAGTTGACTAGCTCGTTGATCAATAGATGGTTACGGTTTCCTGACCATGGACATTGGATGTCGTTGATAACGGGATCACATCATTAGGAGAATGATGTGATGGACAAGACCCAATCCTAAGCCTAGCACAAGATCGTGTAGTTCGTTTGCTCAGAGCTTTTCTAATGTCAAGTATCAGTTCCTTAGACCATGAGATTGTGCAACTCCCGGATACCGTAGGAATGCTTTGGGTGTACCAAACGTCACAACGTAACTGGGTGACTATAAAGGTGCACTACAGGTATCTCCGAAAGTGTCTGTTGGGTTGGCACGAATCGAGACTGGGATTTGTCACTCCGTGTAAACGGAGAGGTATCTCTGGGCCCACTCGGTAGGACATCATCATTATGTGCACAATGTGACCAAGGAGTTGATCACGGGATGATGTGAGTTACGGAACGAGTAAAGAGACTTGCCGGTAACGAGATTGAACAAGGTATCGGGATACCGACGATCGAATCTCGGGCAAGTAACATACCGATAGACAAAGGGAATTTCATACGGGATTGATTGAATCCCCGACATCGTGGTTCATCCGATGAGATCATCGTGGAACATGTGAGGGCCAACATGGGTATCCAGATCCCGTTGTTGGTTATTGACCGGAGAACGTCTCGGTCATGTCTGCATGGTTCCCGAACCCGTAGGGTCTACACGCTTAAGGTTCGATGACGCTAGGGTTATAGGGAAAGTATGTACGTGGTTACCGAATGTTGTTCGGAGTCCCGGATGAGATCCCGGACATCACGAGGAGTTCCGGAATGGTCCGGAGGTAAAGATTTATATATGGAAAGTTGTTGTTCGGGTTCTGGGAAAAGTTCGGGGGTTTTCGGTATTGTACCAGGAAGCTTCCAGAAGGTTCCGGAGGATTCCGGAGGGACCCGGAGGTCCGGAAAATGTTCCACCACGTCCAATACAGCAGCATGGGCTGTAAGGGGGCTCCCTAGCCTTAATGGGCCAGGGGCTCCAGCCCCCCCAAGGCCCATGCGCATGGGAGAGGGGAAACCCTAAGGGGGAGGGCCTCCACTTGACTTGGGAGGCACTCCTCCCCCCTTTGGCCGCCGCCCCAACCCTAGATGAGATCTAAGGGGGCCGGCCCCCTCTCTCCCCACCTATAAATAGTGGAGGGGTGGGAGGGCAGCGACCACCCCAAGTTCTGGCGCAGCCCTTCCCCTCTCCCAAGTCCTCCTCCTCTCCCGCAGTGCTTGGCGAAGCCCTGCACGATTGCCACGCTCCTCCACCACCACCACGCCGTCGTGTTGCTGCTGGACGGAGTCTTCCCCAACCTCTCCCTCTCTCCTTGCTGGATCAAGGCGTGGGAGACGTCACCGGGCTGCACGTGTGTTGAACGCGGAGGCACCGTTCTTCGGTGCTTAGATCGGAATCAACCGCGATCTGAATCGCTACGAGTACGACTCCCTCATCCGCGTTCTTGCAACGCTTCCGCATCGCGATCTACAAGGGTATGTAGATGCACTCCCCTTCCCCTCGTTGCTAGAATACTCCATAGATTGATCTTGGTGATGCGTAGAAAATTTTGAATTTATGCTATGTTCCCCAACAGGAGCCATATGGTTGTCGCTTTATTGTATGCAATGCAATCGCCCTGTAATTGCTTTACTTTATCACTAAGCGGTAGCAATAGTTGTAGAAGCAATAGTTGGCAAGACGACAACGATGCTACGATGGAGATCAAGGTGTCGCGCCAGTGATGATGGTGATCATGACGGTGCTTTGGAGATGGAGATCAAAGGCACAAGATGATGATGGCCATATCACATCACTTATATTGATTGCATGTGATGTTTATCATTTATGCATCTTATTCTGCTTTGTTTGACGGTAGCATTATAAGATGATCTCTCACTAAATTTCAAGGTAAAAGTGTTCTCCCTGAGTATGCACCATTTCCAAAGTTCGTCGTGCGGAGACACCACATGATGATCGGGTGTGATAAGCTCAACGTTCATCTACAACGGGTGCAAGACAGTTTTGCACACGCATAATACTCGGGTTAAACTTGACGAGCCTAGCATATGCAGATATGGCCTCGGAACACTGAGACCGAAAGGTCGAGCGTGAATCATATAGTAGATATGATCAACATAGTGATGTTCACCATTGAAAACTACTCCATTTCACGTGATGATCGGTTATGGTTTAGTTGATTTGGATCACGTGATCACTTAGATGATAAGAGAGATGTCTATCTAAGTGGGGGTTCTTAAGTAATATGACTAATTGAACTTAAATTTATCATGAACTTAGTCCTGGTAGTATTAGCATATCTATGTTGTAGATCAATAGCTCGCGATGTTGCTCCCCGTTTATTTTGATATGTTCCTAGAGAAAAACTATGTTGAAAGATGTTAGTAGAAATGATGCGGACTTGATCCGTGATCTGAGGATTATCCTCATTGCTGCACAGAAGAATTATGTCCTTGATGCACCGCTAGGTGATGGACCTATTGCAGGAGCATATGCAGACGTTATGAACGTTTGGCAAAGCTCGGTATGATGAGTACTTGATAGTTTAGTGCACCATGCTTTACGGCTAAGAATCGGGGCTTCAAAGACGTTTTGAATGCCACAGAGCATATGAGATGTTCCAAGAGTTGAAATTAGTATTTCAGACTCATGCCCATGTCGAAAGGTATGAGACCTTTGACAAGTACTTTGCCTACATGATGGATGAGAATAGCTCAGCAAGTGAGAATGTGCTCAGAATGTCTGAGTACTACAATCACTTGAATCAAGTGGGAGTTAATCTTCCAGATAAGATAGTGATTGACAGAGTTCTCTAGTCACTATCACCAAGTTACTAGAGCTTCGTGATGTGACAGCCTGGTTTTTGCCCTCTTCCCTTTGTCTGATTTTCATTTGATTTGGTTTTGAAATCTGGAGTTTTGAATCTTTTCGTATGGACTTAAACACTTGGGTACCCCTTGACTTTCACCCAAGTGCCTCATTTCCCTCTCTAACTATCATTTTCTCTTCTGTTCACCTCAAAATAATATTTTGAATATTTTTCTTAAATGCAAAATATTCATTTCCCTCTCTCAAACCCTAGCTAGATCAATGTGCTCCAAAGCAACCTCAATTTTTCTTGCCCACAAAAGTCTGAGAAAATCCCAAAATATTCTTTGAACCCTAGGTCACCTTCCTGAGCAAAAATATTTCATAACTTTTTGGAATATTTTTGCTACAGAAAATATTTTCTGTTCTGGACAAAAATGGTGGTTTCTACAGCAACTACCATTTTACTTGCTCTATTGTGGCTGATTTTTCTTGTGCATCATCACCTTAGTAGATGATTGCTAACCTCCAAAGCCCAGCTCCCAACTTTCAGTAGTTTGACCACAGTAATCTCTCAAAGTTACTGAACAGAAACTAACCAGGCAGTTGAAATCCATTCTACTGCGCCTGCAATCAAAACCAAGTGTGGTAACCTCTAAAACTACCACGAACTACATGCCAGACATGAGGTTTGGGCTTAGGTCGGCCTGAGGTCAGAGTTCACGCGGTGACAACGCGTGTGCACGATGCCAACCTGCATGTCGCCGCGCTCTGAGTGCCGTCGAGCGCTCTGTTGCGCGCGTGCTCGCTTCCCCGACTGCCTAAACTTGCCAAACCTCGCCACAATCATCGTCCTGATCTTCTTAACTCCCTCCTGGCGCTCGCCGACACGGGAGCTCGCCGCAGCGAGCACGGGCGCGGTCCGGCCAACGCAACAATGCGCTGCACACTGTGCTCGTCGTCACCCTCTCGCCCATGTGCTCGTCTCCGCTCGCCCACAGTTCCCGCGTGAGCAGCGTTGCCTTCCCCCTCGCTCACTGACGCTGTTCGTCGCCGGGCGCTGTGTCCAGGTGTCCTCCGGCAGAGCCCTCCCCTCTTGACGCTCGGCTATAAATAGAGCCCTCCCCAGCCTCCTCGAGCATCATCCACTCCTCCCACACACTCCATAATCTCATAGAAAGCCGTAGCCCGGCCGGGCAGGCCGCGGGCCACCGTCCCTGAGCTCGAGCTCGCCGGCGATCTCCTCGGGTCGTCTCCGCGGCTCCAGCCCCTCCTAGGCCCGGGCCACCCTTGCAGGGCCTCCTCCGTGCTCAGTGGTGCCGTTCCGCCCGGTTGGAGCCCCTGGTGTCGCCTCTGGTCGCCGTCGTCTTCATATCCGACGACCTCTGCTTCCTGTCTCCGCTAGAGAGGCTGTTTCCGACGCCGTCCGACCACCCCAAGCTACCCTACGGGTACGGGCAGGTGCATCTCCGTCTCTTCTTTCGATCCCTCCCTCCAGTTCAGGCCAAGGAGCTCTCCTCGCCGGCGTGTGCTCCGGGGGAGCCGCGCCGCCCTTTGTTTCCTTCTCCCCCTCCCTCTCACCTGACTAGCGGGGCCCGCTAGTCAGCCACTTTGTACGCGCACGAAGCCGTACGAGTGGTGGCGCCCGCGTGGTTTACGCCTTCGACGTCACCCCCCAGTTCTGTTTTATTTAAATTCAAAATTTAATTCTATCCAGAGAGCTTCAAACAGCCAAAACTTTTTAACCATAAGTCCAAATGAATTGATTCTTTTTTCATTCTGTTCTTTATGAAGAAATCTAGCAGCTCAGCAAAAATGAGATTTTCCCTACTGTCTAGATTTTCTGGTGAATTTCAGAAGGGTTCTTGATGTTTTCTTTTTGTGTTTATAAATATTTTCAGAAAGAGAAGCTTGTCTTAAGGATCACCAGGAGGATTGTGAACCTCATCTACACTAAGGCAAACCACAGCAACATTTTCATGGTGCCATTACAATATTTGTGATTTTCAACTTGAATTAAGGATTTAATCCATGCATTTAAATCACTATTATATGATTTATATTCTGTTGGTTGCTTGTTTAAGTTGATATGCTTAGTTTACAGAAGTTTGAAGCTAACTAAGTTGGTTAAATAACTAGAAGAAATAGTTTTTATGAAGAAGTAATATGGTTATGGATATAAGTAATTATTTTGAGTTATTTTCTTGGAGGAGGAAAATGATAAATTTGCTAAGTAAAGATTCTGTTTAAAGTGACGATTAATCATAACCAGAGAAGTGTTATGAGTTGTGATGTTTATGCTTAGTGTGGATATAGTTGACCCAGTTATTTCCGATGATATATGATGCATATATTCGTGTTGCATTTTCATGGCATATTATGACACCGGTTACCTTCGCTTTAAGTTGAACCTGGTAATAACTCAACTTGAATATATCGTTGACCGGGTCATGGTGCCACTGAATTGAGTTTTCCCAGTGCAACCACATTTGCCTTTATGGGAAGGCCTTTATTCGGTCCGTTGTCATGCCTCTGGTCAGTGCCTCCAACGAGGGAAGGTTATGGGCGTGCGGTACCCTGGCGCGGTAAGCAGACATAACCTTGTGTGCCCGTTGTTGATGTTATGGTACCTTGTCCTCGTTTGGGACCATTTATGTTTTGCCACAACGGTGGCCGTTGGTGTCTTAGGTAGACACGGGGCCACCCAGGACTAGCCCAGTGGGGAGTGAGTCGGAGTGGCCGAGAGAGTATCATGGCAATGGAGGGGTTTCGTCGGAATGCCATTGGTCCACCCGAATGGGAGTGCGAGGCCATGGGTTCCGTGGTGTGGGTATAGTGCGCTACCTCTGCAGAGTGTATTAAATCTATCGATAGCCGAGTCCACGGTTACGGACACGCTCAAAAGTAGGTCACACCATGGGTCAACGTTTAATAAATTTTGCACACTAAGTTATGAACTTTGCACTGTTGATGATGGTGGGTAGACCATTTTGATGTTGGAGACCAAGTGTTGGTCATGGCTGTGATCGCCGGAAAGATCACCGTTTGAGACCAAGTGATGGTCATGGTTGTGATCGCCGGAAAGATCACCGTTTGGTTACGAGGTAACCCGATCTAAGACCACGAGGTTGTTCCGTTTGTGATCCGAGAGCAATCACCGTTGGTAAGCAAGTCCGAGGGGCTTATATCACAAGAGCCTGATCACAGCATGTTGGATATATTGTTGCATTATTAAACAATTGGTTAAATATCATGATATTGTTTGTCATTATGTTTATGCTTGTTGTGAGCTTGCAAGTACATTCAATGTACTGACCTGGCGTGTCATGCCAGATTTCAGGAAAGTCTCGTTGGAAAGGGGTGATGTCCGAGTCTAGATCGTGTCCACATCGGTGTCCCTGTGCTATGCAGTTTCACTACGACGTTGTTCCGCTGCCACGTAGTTGTTCTGATCGAGGCCCCTTTATGTTCACTAAATAATGTACATATTGTTCGGCCGCACCGTGTGTGCCGCTTGGCCTCGCCACCTGTTGTAATATAAACTATGATCCGCTAGCATCAATAAACTGGTTGTTTTCTGTACCAAGATGTTGTGTGTTGCCAGAAGACATGATCTCTGGCTGGCAATGCATGGTAAACCAGTTGCTCTGAGCCGGGGTGCCACAACGCTTGGTATCAGAGCCGCGCTGACTGTAGGCCACGCTAGACTACGACGTGTTAACTGGACGTTAGATACGAGTTTAAGTTGAGTGCCGGTAGCATTTGTAGCTGGTTGTTGCATTGCATGCACTCATTTTACCTTTATGCTAACCTGCTAATGGTTGTGAGTGTAGATGGCTCCAGTGCTGTATCCGTGCCAATTGCAGCTGATGCCATACACGTTGCCGCATCTCCTTCGTGACGTGTGGCGTCAGATGTACCCCCTCGGTGACGACCCAGTCTATCGTGTGTACCGGGAGCGTCTAGCAGACTTAGTGTATGAGTATCACGCAGTGGTTACTCTGCGCATCAGTTCTGATTCCAGCACTTACACTCGTACTTCTCGGAGCAGTTTCGCTTCTACCGCTTCTCAGGCTGTACAGTTTGCTGCATTCGAGGTCCTTGTCGAGCTTTGTTATAACGAGGTCCGGATGCAGAACCACCCAAGTTTCTACTACTATCCCTCTCTGCACGACAATGGTCGTGTCCGTTTCCCTATCATTGATCTGGAGTCTGATAGTGTTGCTAGCCACCTTTCCCGTTATATCACTACTAGCTATCTGATGATCCACGAGCTAGCTCGAGAGGTGACTCGTGCTCGTACTGCTTTAGCCTCTACTAGATCTGTCACTGCTCCATCCTCTACAGGGTTTACTCCTTATATTCCACCCAGTTCTAGTTCACCCGTTTCACCGGTTACTCTTCCGAGTAGCTCGGGCGCCTCGACCGTGAATCCTCTCAGTGCTCCTGCTGAGTGGGTTTCACCTCTCACTACTCCTGTAGCCCCAATGCTTCACCCTGCACCTGCCCCAGAGGGAGAGCCCTCGAGGCAGCGTCGTCGTGTTACCTTTAACCCGGAGGTTTCAGTTAACCCCGTCAGTTCAGGATCCGAGTCCGCTTCAGGAGAGGACCCCGCTGCACCAACAGAGCAGTAGAGCTTCTGAGTATCCGCAGTCGTCAGGATGATGTACGGATGTAGTCGTACGAGTCATGATGTTTTGTTTCCTGTATGAGAGTAGTTGAACCTGGCATGTTGTTTACCTTTCATGTATGAGTCTATGTATAATTATGTTGGAACTCTATTTTATTCGCCGTATTTTCTTCGTTATTTTGGTTTCTCTCGGGCTTTGTTGCTGGCTTTTCCCCAATTTATTTTTGGATGTTTCTCATCTCGGTTGCGTTGTCTTGGGAAAATCCACAATAGGATGACGCGGGGAGCAGCAGTAGCGACGCTCATGCGGATACTCCTGTTCGTCGTTCCGCACGACAGGCAGGACACTCCCCCGAGCAGTACGTTCCACCACCGCCTCCACCGCCAAATTCGCCCTCCACCGAGCAAATTCTGCGTATGTTTGAGGAAAGGAGGAATAATGATCTGATTGAAATATTAAGAAGTGTGCAAGCTGTGGTTGGACAGAATGGAAATCAGAACGGTCATCACTCCAAGCTGTCAGATTTTCAGAGGACCAAGCCTCCCAGTTTCAGTCAGGTTATTGATCCCTTGGATGCAGACGATTGGTTGCAAACCATTGAGAGGAAGCTTGAGATTGCTCGTACTGAAGAAGATGATAAAGTTCCATTTGCAACTCATTATCTTGAAGGAGCTGCTGCCATATGGTGGGAAAATGCAAAAGCCATGTGGCCTGCTGATGAAGAAATCACCTGGGAAAAATTCAAGGATCAGTTACGGAAATATCATATTCCTACTGGAATAATGAAGGTTAAGCAACGTGAATTTCTCGCGCTCCTTCAAGGAAATCAGTCTATGGGTGAATATTTGCAAAAGTTCAATCATTTGGCCCGTTACTCCCTTTATGACGTGGCCACCGAAGAGAGAAAGATTGACAGATTTCTTGGGGGATTAAACCCGCAACTCCCATGTACCCTCAATATGCTTGATTTCCCAGATTTTCAAACTCTGGTGAACAAGGCTTTCATTGCTGAAAGGGAGCACAAGCTCATATTGGACAATCGGTCTGTATCACAAGCGCAAGTTCGAGCCAAGGAAGGAAGGGCCGCCAGTGCAAAAGGCTCGTACCTGGCAGCATACTCAGGTGGAGTACAGGCCCAATTTGCAGCAGAATGTTAATAAGACCACCACACAAGTCAAGAATGTCGTGACCAACCCGGTGCGAGAAGAGTGCCAGCGCAACAATTCTTGCTTCAGTTGTGGGCAAACCGGACATTATGCCAGACAGTGTCCCAAGAACGGCAAGGCAAATGCCCTATTCAGGCCACAAGTCAACTTTATGGAGTCATGCCCTACCGAGCAAAACATCAGTGGGCACGTTCATCATCTCTCCGCAGACGAAGCCCAAGAGAACCCCGAAGTCGTCATTGGTATGTTTTCTGTTAATAACATACCTGCCGTAATTTTATTTGACTCTGGGGCTTCCCACTCTTTTATTTCGCGGAGTTTTGTTGCCCAAAACAAATTTCCTTGTTCGCTTTTGGGCAAGAATATGCTGGTACAAACCCCAGGATCCTTAATTAGGAGAATCTGGTCTGCCGTAATCTGGAAATCAATATCAACGGAGTCTGTTTTCCAACTTCCTTGATAATCATTGAGTATGTAAAGTTGGATGTTATCTTGGGTATGAATTGGTTGACCCAATATCAAGTATGCATAAATTGCGCGACCCGAGAAGTCACTTTGACCAGTCAGAAGGGGCAGGCTACCAAATTCTATGCTCGCAGAAGCATACCCAAGAAACAAATGGTCTTCACCGCCGTGGCTGGTGAGTTGGAATTAATTCCTGTGGTCAGTGAGTTTCCTGATGTATTTCCATAAGAACTGCCAGGCATGCCACCAGATCGAGAGCTTGAGTTTGCAATAGATCTTGTGCTCGGAACCGCACCGTTATACAAGAAGTATTACCGGATGCCTTCATTAGAATTAGTGGAGCTAAAGAAACAGCTTGATGAAATGCTCCAGAAAGGATATATCCGTCCCAGCTCCTCACCATGGGGATCACCTGCTATCTTCGTGGATAAGAAGGATGGCAGCCTCCGCATGTGTGTGGATTACCGTCAGCTGAATGATGTCACCATCAAAAATAAATATCCACTGCCAAGGATTGATGACTTGTTTGATCAGCTTAGTGGCGCCAAAGTATTCTCCAAGATTGATTTAAGGACAGGATATCATCAGCTCAAGATTAAAAAGGAAGATATTCCTAAGACCGCATTCACCACTCGGTACGGTCTTTATGAATATACAGTTATGTCCTTTGGTCTCACCAATGCCCCT
Organism: Aegilops tauschii subsp. strangulata; assembly: GCF_002575655.3. Classification (NCBI taxonomy): domain Eukaryota; kingdom Viridiplantae; phylum Streptophyta; class Magnoliopsida; order Poales; family Poaceae; genus Aegilops; species Aegilops tauschii. The sequence goes on along the minus strand of NC_053040.3, from coordinate 412,020,124 downwards.
GCCTTCTTCATGCATAAAGAACACCTCCGAGCAGTGCTACAACGACTCCGTGACCATCAGCTATACACCAAATTCAGTAAATGCGAGTTTTGGCTCAACCAAGTGGGATTTCTTGGACATGTGCTATCCGCCGAAGGTATAGCCGTGGACCCGAGCAAAGTAAAAGATGTGCTCGATTGGTTGCCACCCACAACCGTATCACAAATCCAGAGTTTTCTTGGATTAGCCGGATACTACCGTCGTTTCATTGAAGGATTTCCAAGATTGCTAAACCCATGGCGGAGCTGCTCAAAAAGGATAAGAAGTTTGAATGGATTGAGGATTGTGAGAAAAGTTTCAATGAGCTAAAGATACGGTTGACGACCGCACCTGTGTTGACTCTTCCAGATATCTACCGCAGTTTTGATGTGTACTGTGACGCCTCCAAACAAGGTCTTAGATGCGTACTTATGCAAGATGGCAAGGTAGTAGCATATGCATCGCGACAGCTACGACCCCACGAGGGAAATTATCCTACTCATGATCTGGAATTGGTCGTGGTGGTTCATGCTCTAAAAATTTGGAGACACTACCTCACCGGGAAGAGGTGCCAAATTTTTACCGACCACAAAAGTCTCAAGTATATATTTACTCAGCCAGATTTAAATATCCGCCAATGAAGATGGCTCGGGTTAGTCAAGGATTATGATCTTGGAATAAATTACCACCTAGGTAAGGCCAACGTGGTCGCCGATGCACTCAGTCGAAAGCCTGTCAGCCTGAATGTCATAATGAAATCCTTGCCTCCTGAACTTCAAGAGGAGATTGCTCAGCTCAACCTGGTCATAGTTGATACCGGTCTTGCTAATATTTTGGAAGTTGCACCTACACTTGAGGAAGAGATCCGCAGACACCGTCCTGCAGAAATGTGCCAAGAGTATGGTAGCAGGACAGACTTCAGATTTTTCAAAGGATCAATTTGGTACCCTCCGATTCCGTGGAAGGATTTATGTACCCAGTCAGGCGGATTTAAAGAAGAAAATTCTATCGGAAGCACACGAATCTTCGTACTCTATTCACCCTAGAGGTACTAAAATGTATGAAGACCTTCGACAAATATTCGGGATGGAATGAAGAAAGACATTGCCTATTTTGTGGCCTGTTGCGACATATGCAACAAGGTGAAGGTAGAGCATCAGAAGCCAGCCGGACTTCTCCAACTGCTGCCAGTTTCACAATGGAAATGGGATGATGTCTGCATGGATTTTATCATAGGGCTACCTAAGACTCAGCGAGGCAATGATGCAATCTGGGTCATAGTGGACACCTTAACCAAGGTAGTTCACTTTATCCCGATCAGAACCACATATCGAGCGGATCAACTTGCACAACTATATGTATCCATAATAGTCAGTCTGTATGGAGTACCCCAAACAATCACTTCTGACCGAGGGTCACTTTTTACCTCCGCTTTTTGGTCACGTCTCCATCAAGCCTTGGGGACAGCGCTAAAAATATAGTACCGCTTATCATCCTCAGACTGATGGACAGACTGAGCGGGTAAACCAAATACTCGAAGATATGCTACGAGCCTGTGCTTTGGCCCAAGGATCTAAATGGGAAGACTGCCTGCCGTATGCCGAGTTCTCATACAACAACAGCTTCCAGACCAGTGTAAAGATGGCACCGTGTGAGGCTTTGTATGGCCGTAAGTGTCGCACTCCTTTAAATTGGTCTCAAACTAGAGATAGCTGTATTTTTGGAACGGATCTCATGATGGAAGCTGAGAAGCAAGTCAAGGAAATCCGAGACAGATTGCAATTGGCCAAATCGCGGCAAAAGAGTTATTATGATGCAAAGCACCGATAGATCAGTTTTGAACCCGGAGAACACGTATACCTCCGAGTCACTCCTATGAAAGGAGTCAAGCGATTCCAGACTCGTGGAAATTTGGCACCCAGATTTATTGGTCCATTTCCAGTTATGACTAGAGTGGGTACTGTTTCATATCAATTGGAACTACCCCCCGAATTGTTGGAAGTGCACAATGTGTTTCATGTTTCACAGTTGAGGCGATGCATATCGCCGCCTGAGAAAAAGACCGCTATGGCTGAAATAGAGTTGGCAAAGGATTTAACATATGAAGAGAGACCGGTTAGAATTTTGGATCAGATGGAAAGGGTCACTCGTAGTAAAGCAAGGAAGTTTTACAAAGTTCAGTGGGAGCATCACACAGAGGCAGAATCGACTTGGGAACGAGAAGAATTTCTAAAGGCACATTATCCAGAATGGTTTTCCCAAGCAACCGAATCTCGAGGACGAGATTCATCCTAAGTAGGGGAGGTTTGTGACAGCCTGGTTTTTGCCCTCTTCCCTTTGTCTGATTTTCATTTGATTTGGTTTTGAAATCTGGAGTTTTGAATCTTTTCATATGGACTTAAACACTTGGGTACCCCTTGACTTTCACCCAAGTGCCTCATTTCCCTCTCTAACTATCATTTTCTCTCTGGTTCACCTCAAAATAATATTTTGAATATTTTTCTTCAATGAAAAATATTCATTTCCCTCTCTCAAACCCTAGCTAGCTCAATATGCTCCAAAGCAACCTCAATTTGTCTTGCCCACAAAAATCTGAGAAAATTCCCAAATATTCTTTGAACCCTAGGGCACCTTCCTGAGCAAAAATATTTCATCACTTTTTGGAATATTTTTGCTACAGAAAATATTTTCTGTTCTGGACAGAAATGGTGGTTTCTACAGCAACTACCATTTTACTTGCTCTATTGTGGCTGATTTTTCTTGTGCATCATCACCTTAGTAGATGATTTCTAACCTCCAAAGCCCAGCTCCCAACTCTCAGTAGTTTGACCACAGTAATCTCTCAAAGTTACTGAACAGAAACTAACCAGGCAGTTGAAATCCATTCTACTGCGCCTGCAATCAAAACCAAGTGTGGTAACCTCTAAAACTACCACGAACTACATGCCAGACATGAGGTTTGGGCTTAGGTCGGCCTGAGGTCAGAGTTCACGTGGTGACCACACGTGTGCATGATGCCAACCTGCATGTCGTCGCGCTCTGAGTGCCGTCGAGTGCTCTGTTGCGCGCGTGCTCGCTTCCCCGACTGCCTAAACTTGCCAAACCTCGCCACAATCATTGTCCCGATCTTCTTAACTCCCTCCTGGCGCTCGCCGACGCCGGAGCTCGCCGCAGCGAGCACGAGCGCGGTCCGGCCAACGCAACAGTGCGCTGTACACTGTGCTCGTCGTCACCCTCTCGCCCCTGTGCTCGTCTCCGCTCACCCACAGTTCCCGCGTGAGCAGCGTCGCCTTCCCCCTCGCTCACTGACGCCGTTCGTCGCCGGGCACCGTGTCCGGTGTCCTCCGGTGGAGCCCGACCCCCTCTCGACGCTCGGCTATAAATAGAGCCCTCCCCAGCCTCCTCGAGCATCATCCACTCCTCCCACACACTCCACAATCTCATAGAAAGCCGTAGCCCGGCCGGGCAGGCCACGGGCCGCCGTCCCCAAGCTCGAGCTCGCCGGCGATCTCCTCGGGTCGTCTCCGCGGCTCCAGCACCTCCCAGGCCCGGGCCACCCTTCCAGGGCCTCCGTCGTGCCTCGGTGGTGCCGTTCCGCCTGGTTGGAGCCCCTGGTGTCGCCTCTGGTCGCCGTCGTCTTCATCTCCGGCGACCTCTGCTTCCTGTCTCCGCTAGAGAGGTTGTTTCTGACGTCTTCCGACCACCCCTAGCTACCCTACGCGTACGGGCAGGTGCGTCTCCGTCTCTTCTTTCGATCCCTCCCTCCAGTTCTGGCCAAGGAGCTCTCCTCGCCGGCGTGTGCTCCGGTGGAGCCGCGCCGCCCTCAGTTTCCCTCTCCCCCTCTCCCTCTCACCTGACTAGCAGGGCCCGATAGTCAGCCACTCTGTACGCGCGCGAAGCGGTACGAGTGGTGGCACCCACGAGGTTTACGCCTTCGACGTCACCCCCCAGTTCTATTTTATTTAAATTCAAAATTTAATTCTATCCAGAGAGCTTCAAATATCCAAAACTTTTTAACCATAAGTCCAAATGAATTGATTCTTTTTGCATTGTGTTCTTTATGAAGAAATCTAGCAGCTCGCCAAAAATGAGATTTTTCCCTACTGTCTAGATTTTCTGGTGAATTTCGGAAGGGTTCTTGATGTTTTCTTTTTGTGTTTATAAATATTTTCAGAAAGAGAAGCTTGTCTTGAGGATCACCAGGAGGATTGTGAACCTCATCTGCACTAAGGCAAGCCACAACAACATTTTCATGGTGCCATTACAATATTTGTGATTTTTCAACTTGAATTAAGGATTTAATACATGCATTTAAATCACTATTATATGATTTATATTCTGTTCGTTGCTTGTTTAAGTTGATATGCTTAGTTTACAGAAGTTTGAAGCTAACTAAGTTGGTTAAATAACTGGCAGATATAGTTGTTATGAAGAAGTAATATGGTTATGGATATAAGTAATTATTTTGAGTTATTTTCTTGGAGGAGGAAAATAATAAATTTGCTAAGTAAAGATTCTGTTTAAAGTGATGATTAATCATAACCAGAGAAGTGTTATGAGTTGTGATGTTTATGCTTAGTGTGGATATAGTTGACCCAGTTATTTCCGATGATATATGATGCATATATTCATGTTGCATTTTCATGGCATATTATGACACCGGTTACCTTCACTTTAAGTTGAACATGATAATAACTCAACTTGAATATATCGTTGACTGGGTCATGGTGCCACTGAATCGAGTTTTCCCAGTGCAACCACATTTGCCTTTATGGGAAGGCCTTTATTCGGTCCGTTGTCATGTCTCTGGTCGGTGCCTCCAACGAGGGAAGGTTATGGGCGTGCGGTACCTTGGCCCGGTAAGCAGACATAACCTTGTGTGCCCGTTGTTGATGTTATGGTACCTTGTCCCCGTTTGGGACCGTTTATGTTTTGCCACGACGGTGGCCGTTGGTGTCTTTGGTAGACACGGGGCCACCCAGGACTAGCCCAGTGGGGAGTGAGTCGGAGTGGCCGAGAGAGTGTCATGGCAATGGAGGGGTTTTGTCGGAATGCCGTTGGTCCACCCGAATGGGAGTGCGAGGCCATGGGTTCCGTGGTGTGGGTACAGTGCGCTACCTCTGCAGTTTGTATTAAATCTATCGATAGCCGAGTCCATGGTTACGGACACGTTTAATAAATTTTGCACACTAAGTTATGAACTTTGCACTGTTGATGATGGTGGGTAGACCATTTTGGTGTTGGAGACCAAGTGTTGGTCATGGCTGTGATCGTCGGAAAGATCACCGTTTGAGACCAAGTGATCGTCATGGCTGTGATCGCCGGAAAGATCACCGTTTGAGACCAAGTGATCGTCATGGTGTGATCGCCGGAAAGATCACCGTTTGGTTACGAGGTAACCCGATCTAAGACCACGAGGTTGGTTCGTTTGTGATCCGAGAGCGATCACCGTTGGTAAGCAAGTCCGAGGGGCTTATATCACAAGAGCCTGATCACATCATGTTGGATATATTGTTGCATTATTAAACAATTGGTTAAATATCATGATATTGTTTGTCATTATGTTTATGCTTGTTGTGAGCTTGCAAGTACATTCTATGTACTGACCTGGCGTGTCATGCCAGATTTCAGGAAAGTCTCGTTGGAAAGGAGTGTTGTCCTAGTCTAGATCGTGTCCACATCGGTGTCCCTGTGCTATGGAGTTCCGCTACGACGTTGTTCCGCTGCCACGTAGTTGTTCTGATCGAGGCCCCTTTATGTTCACTAAATAATGTACATATTGTTCAGCCGCACCATGTGTGCCGCTTGGCCTCGCCACCTATTGTAATATAAACTATGATCCGCTAGCATCAATAAAGCGGTTGTTTTTTGTACCAAGATGTTGTGTGTTGCCAGAAGACATGATCTCTGGGCTGGCAATGCATGCTAAACCGGTTGCTCTGAGCCGGGGTGCCACACGTGATGAACTATAATATGCAAGGGATAACGGAAACGATTCCCAAGCTCTTCGAGATGCTAAAATCGATGAAGGTATAAATCAAGAAAAGCATCAAGTGTTGATGGTTGACAAGACCACTTGTTTCAAGAAAAGGGCAAAGGGAAGAAGGGGAACTTCAAAAAGAACGGCAAGCAAATTGCTTCTCAAGTGAAGAAGCCCAAGTCTGGACCTTAGCCTGAGACTAAGTGCTTCTACTGCAGAGGGACTGGTCACTGGAAGCGGAACTGCCCCAAGTATTTGGCGGATAAGAAGGATGGCAAAGTGAACAAAGGCATATTTGATATACTTCTTATTGATGTGTACTTTACTAGTGTTTATAGCAACCCCTCAGTATTTGATACTAGTTCAGTTGCTAAGATTAGTAACTCGAAATGGGAGTTGCAGAATGAACATAGACTAGTTAAGGGTGAAGTGACGATGTGTGTTGGAAGTGGTTCCAAGATTGATATGATCATCATCGCACACTCCCTATACTTTTGGGATTAGTGTTGAACCTAAATAAATGTTATTTGGTGTTTGCGTTGAGCATGAATATGATTTGATCATCTTTATTGCAATACGGTTATTCATTTAAGTTAGAGAATAATTATTGTTCTGTTTACATGAATAAAACCTTCTATGGTCATACACCCAATGAAAATGTTTTGTTGGATCTCGATCGTAGTGATACACATATTCATAATATTGAAGCCAAAAGATGCAAAGTTAATAATGATAGTGCAACTTATTTGTGGCACTGCCGTCTAGGTCATATTGGTGTAAAGCACATGAAGAAACTCCATGCTGATGGGATTTTGGAATCACTTGATGCTTGCAAACCATGCCTTATGGGCAAGATGACTAAGACTACGTTCTCCGGAACAATGGAGCGAGCAACTGACTTATTGGAAATAATACATGTTGATGTATGCGATCCGATGAGTGTTGAGGCTCGCGGCGAGTATCGTTATGTTCTGACCTTCATAGATGATTTGAGCAGATATGGGTATATCTACTTAATGAAACATAAGTCTGAAACATTTAAAAAGTTCAAAGAATTTCAGAGTGAACTAGAAAATCATCATAACAAGAAAATAAAATTTCTATGATCTGATCGTGGAGGAGAATATTTGAGTTATGAGTTTGGTCTTCATTTGAAACAATGCGGAATAGTTTCGCAACTCACGCCACCCGGAACACCACAGCGTAATGGTGTGTCTGAACGTCGTAATCGTACTTTACTAGATATGGTGCAATCTATGATGTCTCTTACCGATTTACCACTATCATTTTGGGGTTATGCATTAGAGACAACTGCATTCACGTTAAATAGGACACCATCTAGATCCGTTGAGACGACACCATATGAACTGTGGTTTGGCAAGAAACCAAAGTTGTCGTTTCTTAAAAATTTGGGGTTGCGATGCTTATGTGAAAAAGTTTCATCCTGATAAGCTCAAACCAAAATCGGAGAAATGTGTCTTCATAGGATACCCAAAGGAGACAGTTGGGTACACCTTCTATCACAGATCCAAAGGCAAGACATTCGTTGCTAAGAATGGATCCTTTCTAGAGAAGGAGTTTCTCTCGAAAGAAGTGAGTGGGAGGAAAGTAGAACTTGATGAGGTAACTGTACCTGCTCCCTTATTGGAAATTAGTTCATCACAGAAATATGTTCCTGTGACTCCTACACCAATTAGTGAGAAAGCTAATGATGATGATCATGTAACTTCAGATCAAGTTACTACCGAACCTCGTAGGTCAACGAGAGTGAAATCCGCACTAGAGTGGTACGGTAATCCTGTCCTGGAGGTCATGTTACTTGACCATGACGAACCTACGAACTATGAGGAAGCGATGATGAGCCCAGATTCCACAAAATGGCTTGAGGCCATGAAATCTGAGATGGGATCCATGTATGAGAACAAAGTGTGGACTTTGGTTGACTTGCCCGATGGTCGGCAAGCCATAGAAAATAAATGGATCTTCAAGAGGAGGACGGACGCTGATAGTAGTGTTACTATCTACAAAGCTAGACTTGTCGAAAAAGGTTTTTGACAAAGTTCAAGGTGTTGACTACGATGAGATTTTCTCACTCGTAACGATGCTTAAGTCTGTCCGAATCATGTTAGCAAATGGCCACATTTTATGAAATCTGGCAAATAGATGTCAGAACTACATTCCTTAATGGATTTCTTAAAGAAGAGTTGTATATGATGCAACCAGAAGGTTTTGTCGATCCTAAAGGTGCTAACAAAATGTGCAAGCTCCAGCAATCCATCTATGGACTGGTGCAAGCATCTCGGAGTTGGAATATATGCTTTTTTGAGTTGATCAAAGCATATAGTTTTATACAGACTCACGGTGAAGCCTGTATTTACAAGAAAGTGAGTGGGAGCACTACAACATTTCTGATAAGTATATGTGAATGACATATTGTTGATCGGAAATAATGTAGAATTTTCTGGAAAGCATAAAGGAGTATTTGAAAGGAGTTTTTCAAAGAAATACCTCGGTGAAACTGCTTACATATTGAGCATCAAGATCTATAGAGATAGATCAAGATGCTCGATAAGTTTTTTCAATGAATACATATCTTGACAAAATTTTGAAGTAGTTCAAAATGGAACAGTCAAAGAAGGAGTTGTTGCCAGTGTTGCAAGGTGTGAAGTTGAGTAAGACTCGGAGCCCGACAACGGCAGAAGATAGAGAGAGAATGAAAGTCATTCCCTATGCCTTAGACATAGGTTCTATAAAGTATGCCATACTGTGTACCCGACCTATTTTATACCCTACACTGAGTTTGGCAAGGGAGTACAATAGTGATCTAGGAGTAGATCACTGGACAGCGGTCAAAATTATCCTTAGTGGAATAAGGATATGTTTCTCGATTATGGAGGTGACAAAAGGTTCGTCGTAAAGGGTTACATCGATGCAAGTTTTGACACTGATCCAGATGACTCTAAGTCTCAATCTGGATGCATATTGAAAGTGGGAGCAATTAGCTAGAGTAGCTCCGTGCAGAGCATTATTGACATAGAAATTTCCAAAATACATACGGATCTGAATGTGGCAGACCCGTTGACTAAACTTCTCTCACAAGCAAAACATGATCACACCTTAGTACTCTTTGGGTGTTAATCACATAGCGATGTGAACTAGATTATTGACCCTAGTAAACCCTTTGGGTGTTGGTCACATGATGATGTGAACTATGAGTGTTAATCACATGGTGATGTGAACTATTGGTGTTAAATCACATGCCGATGTGAACTAGATTATTGACTCTAGTGCAAGTGGGAGACTGGAGGAAATATGCCCTAGAGGCAATAATAAAGTTATTATTTATTTCCTTATTTCATGATAAATGTTTATTATTCATGCTAGAATTGTATTAACCGGAAACTTGATACATGTGTGAATACATAGACAAACAGAGTGTCACTAGTATGCCTCTACTTGACTAGCTCGTTGAATCAAAGATGGTTAAGTTTCCTAGCCATAGACATGAGTTTTCATTTGATTAACGGGATCACATCATTAGAGAATGATGTGATTGACTTGACCCATTCAGTTAGCTTAGCACTTGATCGTTTTAGTTTACTGCTATTGCTTTCTACATGACTTATACATGTTCCTATGACTATGAGATTATGCAACGCCCGAATACCGGAAGAACACTTTGTGTGTTACCAAACGTCACAACGTAACTGGGTGATTATAAAGGTGCTCTACTGGTGTCTCTGATGGTGTTTGTTGAGTTGGCATAGATCGAGATTAGGATCTGTCACTCCGATTGCCGGAGAGGTATCTCTGGGCCCTCTCGGTAATGCACATCACAGTAAGCCTTGCAAGCAATGTGACTAATGAGTTAGTTGCCGGATGATGCATTACGGAACGAGTAAAGAGACTTGCCGGTAACGAGATTGAGCTAGGTATTAAGATACCGACGATCGAATCTCGGGCAAGTAACATACCGACGACAAAGGGAACAACGTATGTTGTTATGCGGTTTGACCGATAAAGATCTTCATAGAATATGCGGGAACCAATATGAGCATCCAGGTTCCGCTATTGGTTATTGACCGGAGACATGTATCGATCATGTCTACATAGTTCTCGAACCCGTAGGGTCCGCACGCTTAAAGTTCTGTGACAATCGGTATTATGAGTTTTGTGTTTTGATGTACTAAAGGTAGTTCGGAGTCCCGGATATGATCACGGACATGACGAGGAGTCTCGAAATGGTCGAGACGTAAAGATCGATATATTGGACGACTATGTTCGTGTTGGGGATCGTAGCAGAAATTTAAAATTTTCTACGTATCACCAAGATCAATCTATGGAGTCATCTAGCAACGAGAGAGAGGGGAGTGCATCTACATACCCTTGTAGATCGCGCGCGGAAGCGTTCAAGAGAACGGGGTTGATGGAGTCGTACTCGTCGTGATCCAAATCACCGATGATCCTAGCGCCGAACGGACGGCACCTCTGCATTCAACACACGTACGGAGCGGGGACGTCTCCTCCTTCTTGATCCAGCAAGGGGGGAGGAGAAGTTGATGGAGATCCAGCAGCACGACGGCGTGGTGGTGGAAGTAGCGGGATCCCGGCAGGGCTTCGCCAAGCGCAAGCGGGGAGGAAGAGGTGTCACGGGAGGGAGGGAGGCGCCAGGGCTTGGGGTGCTGCTCCCATGCGCCTCCCCACTATATATAGGGGTGGAGGGGGCTGGTTTCTTGCCCTCCAAGTCCATTGGGGCGTTGGCAAAGGTGGGGGAAAGAAATCCCATCATTTCCCTTCCCCACCGATTGTTATCCCCCTTTTTTAGGGATCTTGATCTTATCCCTTCGGGATATGATCTGATTCCTTCTAAGGTGGGATCTTGGTGCGCCTTGACCAGGGGTGTGGGGCCTTGCCTCCACTACCCACGTTCATGTGGGTCCCCCCATGCAGGTGGGACCCACTTCGGAACCTTCTAGAACCTTCCCAGTACAATACCGAAAAATCCCGAACATTTTCCGGTGGCCAAAATAGGACTTCCCATATATAAATCTTTACCTCCGGACCATTCCGGAACTCCTCGTGACGTCCGGGATCTCATCTGGGACTCCGAACAACTTTCGGTTAACCGCATACTAATATCTCTACAACTCTAGCGTCACCGAACCTTAAGTGTGTAGACCCTATGGGTTCGGGAGACATGCAGACATGACCGAGACAACTCTCCGGTCAATAACCAACAGCGGGATCCGGATACCCATGTTGGCTCCCACATGTTCCACGATGATCTCATCGGATGAACCACGATGTCGAGGATTCAATCAATCCCGTATACAATTCCCTTTGTCAATCGGTACGTTACTTGCCCGAGATTCGATCGTCGGTATCCCAATACCTTGTTCAATCTCATTACCGGCAATTCACTTTACTCGTACCGTAATGCATGATCCCGTGACCAAACACTTGGTCACATTGAGCTCATTATGATGATGCATTACCGAGTGGGCCCAGAGATACCTCTCCGTCATACGGAGTGACAAATCCCAGTCTCGATTCGTGCCAACCCAACAGACACTTTCGGAGATACCCGTAGTGCACCTTTATAGCCACCCAGTTACGTTGTGACGTTTGGCACACCCAAAGCACTCCTATGGTATCCGGGAGTTGCACAATCTCATGGTCTAAGGAAATGATGCTTGACATTTGGAAAAGCTCTAGCAAACGAACTACACGATCTTGTGCTATGCTTAGGATTGGGTCTTGTCCATCACATCATTCTCCTAATGATGTGATCCCGTTATCAATGACATCCAATGTCCATAGTCAGGAAACCATGACTATCTGTTGATCAACGAGCTAGTCAACTAGAGGCTCACTAGGGACATGTTGTGGTCTATGTATTCACACATGTATTACGATTTCCGGATAACACAATTATAGCATGAACAATAGACAATTATCATGAACAAGGAAATATAATAATAACCATTTTATTATTGCCTCTAGGGCATATTTCCAACAGTCTCCCACTTGCACTAGAGTCAATAATCTAGTTACATTGTGATGAATCGAACACCCATAGAGTTCTGGTGTTGATCATGTTTTGCTCTAGGGAGAGGTTTAGTCAACGGATCTGCTACATTCAGGTCCATATGTACTTTACAAATATCTATGTCTCCATTTTGAACATTTTCACGAATGGAGTTGAAGCGATGCTTGATATGCCTGGTCTTCCTGTGAAACCTGGGCTCCTTGGCAAGGGCAATAGCTCCAGTGTTGTCACAGAAGAGAGTCATCGGGCCCGACGCATTGGGAATAACTCCTATGTCGGTAATGAACTCCTTCACCCAGATTGCTTCTTGTGCTGCCTCTAAGGCCACCATGTATTCCGCTTCACATGTAGATCCCGCCACAACGCTTTGCTTGCAACTGCACCAGCTTACTGCCCCACCATTTAAAATATACACGTATCCGGTTTGTGACTTAGAGTCATCCAGATCTGTGTCGAAGCTAGCATCGACGTAACCCTTTACGACGAGCTCTTCGTCACCTCCATAAACAAGAAACATATCCTTAGTCCTCTTCAGGTACTTCAGGATATTCTTGACCGTTGTCCAGTGTTCCATGCCGGGATTACTTTGGTACCTTCCTACCAAACTTACGGCAAGGTTTACATTAGGTCTGGTACACAGCATGGCATACATAATAGACCCTGGCCGAGGCATAGGGGACGACACTCATCTTTTCTCTATCTTCTGCCATGGTCGGGCATTGAGCCGTGCTCAATTGCACACCTTGCAATACAGGCAAGAACCCCTTCTTGGACTGATCCATATTGAACTTCTTCAATATCTTGTCAAGGTACGTACTTTGTGAAAGACCAATGAGGCGTCTTGATCTATCTCTATAGATCTTGATGCCTAATATATAAGCAGCTTCTCCAAGGTCCTTCATTGAAAAACACTTGTTCAAGTAGGCCTTTATGCTTCCCAAGAATTCTATATCATTTCCCATCAACAGTATGTCATCCACATATAATATGAGAAATGCTACAGAGCTCCCACTCACTTTCTTGTAAACACAGGCTTCTCCATAAGTCTGTGTAAACCCAAACGCTTTGATCATCTCATCAAATCGAATGTTCCAAAACCGAGATGCTTGCACCAGCCCATAGATGGAGCGCTGGAGCTTGCATACCTTGTTAGTATTCTTAGGATCGACAAAACCTTCCGGCTGCATCATATACAATTCTTCCTTAAGAAAGCCATTAAGGAATGCCGTTTTGACGTCCATTTGCCATATCTCATAATCATAGTATGCGGCAATTGATAACATGATTCGGACGGACTTCAGCTTCGCTACGGGTGAGAAAGTCTCATCGTAGTCAACCCCTTGAACTTGTCGATAACCCTTAGCGACAAGTCGAGCTTTATAGATGGTAACATTACCATCCGCGTCCGTCTTCTTCTTAAAGATCCATTTGTTTTCTATCGCTCGCCGATCATCGGGCAAGTCTGTCAAAGTCCACACTTTATTTTCATACATGGATCCTATCTCGGATTGCATGGCTTCAAGCCATTTGTTGGAATCTGGGCCCGCCATTGCTTCTTCATAGTTTGAAGGTTCACCGTTGTCTAACAACATGATTTCCAGGACAGGGTTGCCATACCACTCTGGTGTGGAACGTGTCCTTGTGGACCTACGAAGTTCAGTAGTAACTTGATCCGAAGTACCTTGATCATCATCATTAGCTTCCTCTCTAGTCAGTGCAGGCACCGCAGGAACATCTTCCTGAGCTGCGCTACTTTCCGGTTCAAGAGGTAGTACTTCATCAAGTTCCACTTTCCTCCCACTTACTTCTTTCGAGAGAAACTCTTTCTCCAGAAAGGACCCGTTCTTGGCAACAAAGATCTTGCCTTCGGATCTGAGGTAGAAGGTATACCCAATGGTTTCCTTAGGGTATCCTATGAAGACGCATTTTTCCGACTTGGGTTCGAGCTTTTCAGGTTGAAGTTTCTTGACATAAGCATCGCATCCCCAAACTTTTAGAAATGACAGCTTAGGTTTCTTCCCAAACCATAATTCATACGGTGTCATCTCAACGGATTTCGACGGAGCCCTATTTAAAGTGAATGCGGCAGTCTCTAAAGCATAGCCCCAAAATGAGAGCGGTACATCGGTAAGAGACATCATAGATCGCACCATATCCAATTGAGTGTGATTACGACGTTCGGACACACCATTTCGCTGAGGTGTTCCAGGCGGCGTGAGTTGTGAAACTATTCCACATTTCCTTAAGTGTCTGCCAAATTCGTGACTCAAATATTCCCCTCCACGATCTGATCGTAAGAACTTTATTTTCCTGTCACGTTGATTCTCAACCTCACTCTGAAATTCCTTGAACTTTTCAAAGGTCTCAGACTTGTGTTTCATTAGGTAGACATACCCATATCTACTCAAGTCATCAGTGAGAGTGAGAACATAACGATAGCCACCGCGAGCCTCAACACTCATTGGACCGCACACATCAGTACGTATGATTTCCAATAAGTTGGTTGCTCGCTCCATTGTTCCGGAGAACGGAGTCTTGGTCATCTTACCCATGAGGCATGGTTCGCACGTGTCAAATGATTCGTAATCAACAGACTCCAAAAGTCCAACTGCATGGAGCTTCTTCATGCGTTTGACACCAATGTGACCAAGACGGCAGTGCCACAAGTATGTGGGACTATCATTATCAACCTTACATCTTTTGGTATTCACACTATGAATATGTGTAACACAACGTTCGAGATTCATTCAGAATAAACCATTAACCAGTGGGGCATGACCATGAAACATATCTCTCATATAAATAGAACAACCATTATTCTCGGATTTAAATGAGTAGCCATCTCGAATTAAACGAGATCCTGATACAATGTTCATGCTCAAAGCTGGCACTAAATAACAATTATTGAGGTTTAAACTAATCCCGTAGGTAAATTTAGAGGTAGCGTGCCGACGGCGATCACATCAACCTTGGAACCATTCCCGACGCGCATCGTCACCTCGTCCTTTGCCAGTCTCCGTTTATTCCGCAGCTCCTGCTTTGAGTTACAAATATGAGCAACCGCACCGGTATCAAATACTCAGGAGCTACTACGAGTGCTGGTAAGGTACACATCAATAACATGTATATCACATATACCTTTGGTGTAGCCAGCCTTCTTGTTCGCTAAGTACTTGGGGCAGTTCCGCTTCCAGTGACCACTTCCCTTGCAATAAAAGCACTCAGTCTCAGGCTTGGGTCCATTCTTTGGCTTCTTCCCGGCAACTGGCTTACCGGGCGCGGCAACTCCCTTGCCGTCCTTCTTGAAGTTCTTCTTACCCTTGCCTTTCTTGAACTTAGTGGTTTTATTCACCATCAACACTTGATGTTCCTTTTTGATCTCCACCTCCGCTGATTTCAGCATTGAATATACCTTAGGAATGGTCTTTTCCATCCCCTGCATATTGAAGTTCATCACAAAGCTCTTGTAGCTCGGTGGAAGCGACTGAAGGATTCTGTCAATGACCGCGTCAACCGGGAGATTAACTCCCAGCTGAGTCAAGCGGTTGTGTAACCCAGACATTTTGAGTATGTGCTCACTGACAGAACTATTTTCCTCCATCTTACAACTAAAGAACTTGTCGGAGACTTCATATCTCTCGACCCGGGCATGAGCTTGGAAAACCATTTTCAGCTCTTCTAACATCTCATATGCTCCGTGTTGCTCAAAACGCTTTTGGAGCCCCGGTTCTAAGCTGTAAAGCATGCTGCACTGAACGAGGGAGTAATCATCAGCACGCTGCGGCCAAGCGTTCATAACGTCTTGGTTCTCTGGGATGGGTGCGTCACCTAGCGGTGCTTCTAGGAAATAATCTTTCTTGGCAGCTATGAGGATGATCCTCAGGTTCCGGACCCAGTCCGTATAGTTGCTGCCATCATCTTTCAGCTTGGTTTTCTCTAGGAACGCGTTGAAGTTGAGGGCAACATTAGCGTGGGCCATTTGATCTACAAGACATATTGTAAAGATTTTAGACTAAGTTCATGATAATTAAGTTCATCTAATCAAATTATTCAATGAACTCCCACTCAGATAGACATCCCTCTAGTCATCTAAGTGAAACATGATCCGAGTCAACTGGCCGTGTCCGATCATCACGTGAGACGGACTAGTCAACATCGGTGAACATCTTCATGTTGATCATATCTTCTATACGACTCATGCTCGACCTTTCGGTCTTCCGTGTTCCGAGGCCATGTCTGTACATGCTAGGCTCGTCAAGTCAACCTAAGTGTATTGCGTGTGTAAATCTGGCTTACACCCGTTGTATTCGAACGTTAGAATCTATCACACCCGATCATCACGTGGTGCTTTGAAACAACGAACCTTCGCAACGGTGCACAGTTAGGGGGAACACTTTCTTGAAATTATTGCGAGGGATCATCTTATTTAAGCTACCGTCGTTCTAAGCAAATAAGATGTAAAACATGATAAACATCACATGCAATCAAATAGTGACATGATATGGCCAGTATCATATTGCTCCTTTGATCTCCATCTTCGGGGCGCCATGATCATCTTCGTCACCGGCATGACACCATCGAATCCGATTCGACTAAAGTGGGAGAGACAGACACCCGCTAGCCACCTTATGCAACTAGTGCATGTCAGTCGGTGGAACCTGTCTCACGTAAGCGTACGTGTAAGGTCGGTCCGGGCCGCTTCATCCCACGATGCCGCCGAAACAAGATAAGACTAGTAGTGGCAAGAAAATTGACAACATCTACGCCCACAACAAGTTTGTGTTCTACTCGTGCATAGAAACTACGCATAGACCTAGCTCATGATGCCATTGTTGGGGATCGTAGCAGAAATTTAAAATTTTCTATGTATCACCAAGATCAATCTATGGAGTCATCTAGCAACGAGAGAGAGGGGAGTGCATCTACATACCCTTGTAGATCGCGCGCGGAAGCGTTCAAGAGAACGGGGTTGATGGAGTCGTACTCGTCGTGATCCAAATCACCGATGATCCTAGCGCCGAACGGACGGCACCTCCGCGTTCAACACACGTACGGAGCGGGGACGTCACCTCCTTCTTGATCCAGCAAGGGGGGAGGAGAAGTTGATGGAGATCCAGCAGCACGACGGCGTGGTGGTGGAAGTAGCGGGATCCCGGCAGGGCTTCGCCAAGCGCAAGCGGGGAGGAAGAGGTGTCACGGGAGGGAGGCAGGCGCCAGGGCTTGGGGTGCTGCTCCCATGTGCCTCCCCACTATATATAGGGGTGGAGGGGGCTTGTTTCTTGCCCTCCAAGTCCATTGGGGCGTTGGCAAAGGTGGGGGAAAGAAATCCCATCATTTCCCTTCCCCACCGATTGTTATCCCCCTTTTTTAGGGATCTTGATCTTACCCCTTCGGGATATGATCTTATTCCTTCTAAGGTGGGATCTTGGTGCGCCATGACCAGGGGTGTGGGGCCTTGCCTCCACTACCCACGTTCATGTGGGTCCCCCCATGCAGGTGGGCCCCACTTCAGAACCTTCCCGGTACAATACCGAAAAATCCCGAACATTTTCCGGTGGCCAAAATAGGACTTCCCATATATAAATATTTACCTCCGGACCATTCCGGAACTCCTCGTGACGTCCGGGATCTCATCCAGGACTCCGAACAACTTTCGGTTAACCGCATACTAATATCTCTACAACTCTAGCGTCACCGAACCTTAAGTGTGTAGACCCTACGGGTTCGGGAGACATGCAGACGTGACCGAGACGACTCTCCGGTCAATAACCAACAGCGGGATCTGGATACCCATGTTGGCTCCCACATGTTCCATGATGATCTCATCGGATGAACCACGATGTTGAGGATTCAATCAATCTCGTATACAATTCCCTTTGTCAATCGGTACGTTACTTGCCCGAGATTCGATCGTCGGTATCCCAATACCTTGTTCAATCTCATTACCGGCAAGTCACTTTAATCGTACCGTAATGCATGATCCCGTGACCAAACACTTGGTCACATTGAGCTCATTATGATGATGCATTACCGAGTGGGCCCAGAGATACCTCTCCGTCATACGGAGTGACAAATCCCAGTCTCGATTCGTGCCAACCCAACAGACACTTTCGGAGATACCCGTAGTGCACCTTTATAGCCACCCAGTTACGTTGTGACGTTTGGCACACCCAAAGCACTCCTATGGTATCCGGGAGTTGCACAATCTCATGGTCTAAGGAAATGATGCTAGACATTTGGAAAAGCTCTAGCAAACGAACTACACGATCTTGTGCTATGCTTAGGATTGGGTCTTGTCCATCACATCATTCTCCTAATGATGTGATCCCGTTATCAATGACATCCAATGTCCATAGTCAGGAAACCATGACTATCTGTTGATCAACGAGTTAGTCAACTAGAGGCTCACTAGGGACATGTTGTGGTCTGTGTATTCACACATGTACTACGATTTCCGGATAACACAATTATAGCATGAACAATAGACAATTATCATGAACAAGGAAATATAATAATATCCATTTTATTATTGCCTCTAGGGCATATTTCCAACAGCTCGGACACCGGAAGTGTTTCGGGAGGTTTCGGACATATACCGGAGTACCGGGGGATTACCGGAACCCCCCGGGGAGTATAATGGGCCTATTGGGCCTTGGTGGAGAAGAGGAGGGGCGGCCAGGGCAGGCCACGTGCCCTCCTCTTGGCCGGCCGCCTCCCCCCTAGCTCCTTTATATACGGGGGCAGGGGGCACCCCAAGACACAACAATTGATCATTGATCTCTTAGCCGTGTGCGGTGCCCCCTCCACCATAAGCCACCTCGGTCATATCGTAGCGGTGCTTAGGCGAAGCCCTGCGTCGGTAGCATCATCATCACCGTCACCACGCCGTCGTGCTGACGAAGCTCTTCCCGGAAGCTCTACTGGATCATGAGTTCGCGGGATGTCACCGAGCTGAACGTGTGCTGAACGCGGAGGTGCCGTACGTTCGGTGCTGAGGATCGGTCGATCGTGAAGGCATACACTACATCAACCGCGTTGTTATAATGCTTCCGCTTACGGTCTATGAGGGTACGTAGACGACACTCTCCCCTCTCGTTGCTATGCATCACCATGATCTTGAGTGTGCGTGGGATTTTTTTTGAAATTACTACGTTCCCCAACAAGACAACACCTGCTTCGTTAGTAACATCAGCAGTGCCCTGTATACATACAAGAAGAGGTGATCCATCGGAATAAGTTGCCAGGCGCCACTGAGTATATAGGTGTTGGAAATATGCCCTAGAGGCAATAATAAAATGGTTATTATTATATTTCCTTGTTCATGATAATTGTCTATTGTTCATGCTATAATTGTGTTATCCGGAAATCGTAATACATGTGTGAATACATAGACCACAACGTGTCCCTAGTAAGCCTCTAGTTGACTAGCTCGTTGATCAACAGATAGTCATGGTTTCCTGACTATGGACATTGGATGTCATTGATAACGGGATCACATCATTAGGAGAATGATGTGATGGACAAGACCCAATCCTAAGCATAGCGCAAAGATTGTGTAGTTCGTCTGCTAGAGCTTTTTCCAATGTCAAGTATCTTTTCCTTAGACCATGAGATCGTGTAACTCCCGGATGCCGTAGGAGTGCTTTGGGTGTACCAAACGTCACAGCGTAACTGGGTGACTATAAAGGTACACTACAGGTATCTCTGAAAGTGTCTGTTGGGTTGACACGGATCGAGACTGGGATTTGTCACTCCGTGTGACGGAGAGGTATCTCTGGGCCCACTCGGTAATGCATCATCATAATGAGCTCAATGTGACTAAGGAGTTAGCCACGGGATCATGCATTATGGTACGAGTAAAGAGACTTGCCGGTAACGAGATTGAACAAGGTATTGGGATACCGACGATCGAATCTCGGGCAAGTAACATACCGATTGACAAAGGGAATTGTATACGGGATTAATTGAATCCTCGACATCGTGGTTCATCCGATGAGATCATCGTGGAACATGTGGGAGCCAACATGGGTATCCAGATCCCGCTGTTGGTTATTGACCGGAGAGTCGTCTCGGTCATGTCTGCGTGTCTCCCGAACCCGTAGGGTCTACACACTTAAGGTTCGGTGACGCTAGGGTTGTAGAGATATTAGTATGCGGAAACCCGAAAGTTGTTCGGAGTCCCGGATGAGATCCCGTACGTCACGAGGAGTTCCGGAATGGTCCGGAGGTGAAGAATTATATATAGGAAGTCCAGTTTCGGCCACCGGGAAAGTTTCGGGGGTTATCGGTATTGTACCGGGACCACCGGAAGGGTCCCGGGGGTCCACCGGGTGGGGCCACCTATCCCGGAGGGCCCCATGGGCTGAAGTGGGAGGGGAACCAGCCCCTGGTGGGCTGGTGCGCCCCCCATGGGCCTCCCCCTGCGCCTAGGGTTGGAAACCCTGGGGGTGGGGGGCGCCCCACCTGGCTTGGGGGGCAAGTTTCCCCCCTTGGCCGCCGCCCCCCCCCCCCCATGTAGATGGGATCCCAGGGCCGGCGCCCCCCAGGGGGCCTATATATAGTGGGGGGAAGGGAGGGCAGCAGTACCCTAGCCCCTGGCGCCTCCCTCTCCCTCTCGTGACACCTCTCCCTCCCGCTTGCGCTTGGCGAAGCCCTGCCGGGATCCCCGCTACTTCCACCACCACGCCGTCGTGCTGCTGGATCTCCATCAACCTCTCCTTCCCTCTTGCTGGATCAAGAAGGAGGAGACTTCTTCCCAACCGTACGTGTGTTGAACGCGGAGGTGCCGTCCGTTCGGCGCTCGGTCATCGGTGATTTGGATCACGACGAGTACGACTCCATCAACCCCGTTCACTTGAACGCTTCCGCTCGCGATCTACAAGGGTATGTAGATGCACTCATTCCCTCTCGTTGCTAGTAGACTCCATAGATGAATCTTGGTGATGCATAGAAAATTTTAAATTTCTGCTACGATCCCCAACAATAGGTGTTGCTCGTCCTCATGCTCATGATCATCACCATCGTCATCTCCTCCTTGGTTATAAAAAATTTCAAGTATAGGTGGTGGAATGTTCACAGGACCTTGGAAACACAAGAAGGTTAATTAGTAAAGGGAAACTAGCTAACCCACATGCATGTGGATGAAACAATTATAATTACGGTGGAAGACAAACGTACCGAAACCATAAGGATTCCTTGCAAAAACAGTGCCACGAGTGGTGGCAGCAAACACAAGACCCTCGTACTGAATTGCATCACAGTACTCATCCGTGTACAAAAATTGATTTTTGAGCAATATCCATCGAGGCGTGGAAGTAAGGACGGCAACAAGCTTGTTGAATATATCAACAACTTCATAGTTCTTGTAATCCCAAGAGCGGTTGGGAATTCGACAAATTGCTATCTTCTGTAGACGACAGTCACCATGATCGTATTTGAACGTACGTAGACCAGCGTCATGGCGAAGAAGATAGGGGAGATCAAACCAAATCTGAACCCTTGGGTTCTTTGCAATGATGTTATTTGTTGAGTCGAGAATGACCTTGAACGAACCTGCCATGCTAGCCGAGGTGATGACGTCGCATCGATCAATGAGTTCCTCCACCACGTCATCTTTTAGATCGGTGCAAGAATAACGGGGTCGTTTCTGGCCTGTTCCCTCCATGGAGAAGACGATCAAACAATGGCAGAAGGAAGGGTGAAGGCAAATGGAGGAAGGAAGAGCGTGCGCCGGTAGTTCCAAATTGAGAGGGAAAGGCGAAGAGGCGGTGGACGGTTTCCATGGTACACGAAGAGGCTAGTGGGGAGCGAACGGTTGCCACAGAGGTCACACACTGATGACAAGGCCAAGTGAACCACACGCCATATATCGCACACACCTTGATCTGGCCGACCATTTCTTTTGTGTTGCCTAATCACAAACAGTTCATGCGAGTGAACCGTATGCTGTATATCGCACACACCTTCATCTGGCTGCCCGTTTCTTTTGTTCCTCCTCATCGCAAACAGTTAATTGAACTGGACCGTATGCCCTGCATCGCACACGCAACTAAAATCCGAACCGTGTTTGATGCATCCGTCATCGCAAACGTTTTGCACCTTTTTATGGTTTTTTTTACACCACCGTTTGCGATTATTGCATCGCACACAGTTTCGTCGAAGGGTCTCTGATCGTAGTGTCGCGTTAGCAGCATCCTGCAGTAGTGATCATAAGCTTGCAAGCAAATGACTAACGAGTTAGTTACGAGGTGATGTATTACAGAATGAGTAAAGAGACTTGCCGGTAACGAGATTGAACTAGGTATAGAGATACCGACGATCGAATCTCGGGCAAGTAACATACCGATGGACAAAGGGAATTACGTATGTTGGCATAACGGTTGGACCGATAAAGATCTTCGTAGAATATGTAGGAACCAATATGGGCATCCAGGTTCCGCTATTGGTTATTTACCGGAGAGGTGTCTCGGTCATGTCTACATAGTTCTCGAACCCGTAGGGTCCGCACGCTTAACGTTCGTTGACGATATAGTGTTATATGAGTTATATGATTTGGTGAATGAATGTTATTCAGAGTCCCGGATGAGATCACGGACATGACGAGGAGTCTCGAAATGGCCGAGAGGTAAAGATTGATATACATGACGATGGTATTCAGACACCGGAAGAGTCTTGGAGTGCACCGGGTAGTCATCGGGGCATCGGAAGGGGTTCCGGACACCCCCGACAAGTGTATGGGCCTTATGGGCCAAAGGGGGAGAAGCACACCAGCCCCTCGCTCCCGTTCCACCCCTGGTCCACGTGCCAAAGAGGGAGGGAAGGAAGGGGAAGGCGTCCCAAAGGCAGCCAACCCCCCCCCCCCCATACACAAATATGGAAAAGGGGGATTCCGCCAGGGCAGGCGCCCTAGGGCAGCCGCCGATCACTTGGGGCGCCCTAGGGGCTGCCTCCCTTCCCCCTCCACCTATATATATGAGAGGAAGGAGAGGGGCAACACACACCACAATTCCCTAGCCGTGTGCGGCGCCCCTCTCCCTCTAGTTCGTCCCTCGGTCATATTTTCGTAGTGCTTAGGCGAAGCCCTGCGGAGATAACTTCACCATCGCCACGCCGTCGTGCTGCCGGAACTCATCTACTACTTCGCCCGTCTTGCTGGATCAAGAAGGCGAGGACGTCACCGAGCTGAACGTGTGTAGAACTCGAAGGTTCCGTACGTTTGGTACTTGATCGGTTGGAGCGCGAAGAAGTTCCACTACATCAACCGAGTTACTAAACGCTTCCACTTACGGACTACAAGGGTACGTAGACTCACTCCCCCTCTCGTTGCTATGCATCTCCATGGATAGATCTTGTGTGTGCGTAGATTTTTTTGTTTTCCATGCAATGTTTCCCAACAGGAGTAATTCCAGGATGGATGAGCGACCGGGAAGTTGGTCCCGGGTACGCACAAGTGAGGACAAAGTGCGCAGAAAAGACTAGTGTTAATCTATGGGGACAGTCTTGATCCCAGACGTAACAGGGCATTAGAGCATGTATAGTTGGGTGCCCTATATCCGTCTCATACGCCTAGGCACGCCCTCCGGTCAATGACCGGTCATAAAATACCGACCCAAACGAGACTCAAACGCCTGGGCTGACCGGCACCCCTCATATCCCTCCCAAATGTAGGGCGGATATGAGGCGGTCCGGGCAAACTCGGGCGCGCCCGCCACATCAGCCCGACCCACCGCTAGCCCACCCCAATCCCACGAAAACCCGTCAGGCAGAAACCCTAGCTCACTCCGCTCCCCCCTTCCCGACGCTCCCATTTCCCCAATCTGCCCAATCCCTAGCGCCAGCGAGCATGTCCAGCACCGGCAGCCACTCCGACGGCAGATCCGGAGATGAGGAGGAGCTGGCGCGCCGTATCGCGCTCGAGCGCTCGCGGGTTGATACGGGCGGCAGCTCCGGGTTCGATGCGACGCCCCCCTGTCGCTTGTCAAGCCAGCGCCAATGCCGGCGCCGGCCCTTCCTGCCCCACGCGCGGATCTGCGAGGCCTGCCAGATCTGCTCCTCCCGCCCGACGGCCTCCTGCACCTCCGGCCGCTCAGCCGACGCCGCGGATGCGGACTCCGGAGTAGGAGGCACGAGCTGCCCGCCGCGAGAGGCAGAGGGCTAGGGAGATGGCTGGCGGGTCCGACGGGTCTGCATAGTCCGCCCGCCAACGCCGGGTGCACGACGAGGAGGACCGTCTCTTCGAGTGGGTGTGCCGCCGGTCACTGACTGAGGCGGAGACGAAGGCTCGACGGCTCCGGAGGCTCAACGCTAAGCAGCTCCGACTCACCATTGAGCAATCCGAGCGGGAGGCGGCGGAGGCAGCGAGGGTGGCCAAGCTCAAGCGCCAGCAAGACTGCGTCGTCCGGCGCTTGCAAGCTTCATCGTCATCTCCGATTCCTCCTCCTCTGACATGGACCCACCTCCTGCCGTGAACTCCTACAGCTGCGCCGGCAACCGGAAGGGCAAAGGGCCGGCGAGGAAGTGGTGAAGATTCGTCTTTATTTCAAATTTTTAGTTGTAGTTTGAACTTGTCCACCGTATTATGTGTATTATGTAAACTTTGGCTATTTTTCGATAATCCGGCTGTGATTTTTTGATGAACTGATTGTGCATTTGTATGTCCGCTCATGATCTACGTAGTTTTAATCAACGTTGCATGGTTTAATATGAAAATATGAGACGGAATATGAGATACGTGGATGTGGAGACGCGGATATAAAAAATGTCCGCTCAGTGTCCGCGACGCGTCCGTGGGCGTTCGAGGACTGTAGATGCTCTTACACCCCCACGCGCCCGACCGGAGCGAAGCAGAGCAGTATTGTACAGAAAGCGGTGGGCGGTACCGCGCCGCAGTCCGGTGAATGTGAATCCGGCCATGGTACATACGTGGGCCCCGGCGCCCTCAGGCAAGTCGGCCTCGGCAACTGTCAGTTCAGTCCAATAAACCAGCCGTACGATGGCCGTGCTATGCAGAACGTGCAGTGTTTTGTACCCAACCGGATGCATGGATCAATATTCAAGGCGCAAGTGTATAGTACTGCAACGCTGATGCTTTGCTTCTTTTCTGTCATGCCTCATTTTTTTAGTCTGCATATAATTTTTGTCTGAAGTCAAAGTATCTCTAGTTTGACTAAATTTATAAAAAAAGTATTAACATTTATAATGCCAAAGGAATATCTTTAGATTCATTATGAAATGTAGTTTCATATTATGTATATTTGACATTATAGATGTTAAAGTTCTTCTATATAAATTTAGTCAAAGTTTATAAAGTTTGACTCGACCCAAATCTTATATGCGGAGTAAAAAGGAACAGAGGGAGTAGTTGCTTCGCGTGAATGCGAGCTTTTTGGTTGAAGCATGCAATTAAACCTCGGAGTAGGTGGCTAGCTGACTGGCTGTCCGTGGTCCGATTTTCTTTTACAAGGCACCACCCTCGTCGCATCAACGTCCGGTACCAGGCTACCAGCAAGTCCCAAGACTCCCCAAGGGCCCAAAGTCCAGAGATGGCTCCAAATGAAAACCTCGTTCCCTTGACGAAACGCAAGAGGAGAAAACGTCACACATTGAAACGACAGTGTGATTAAGCAAGACTGCACGCAAGTCAAGCATAGCGATCGGCCAACGTAAGTTTACATGAAAGGGCTTGCTTGCTGGCAAGAGCAAGACCGACGACTCGAGACTTTGAATATCAAACAAGACTGATATTTAACCAAGTCTAAGTCAAATGATAACATGCAAGAAAGAAAAAGAAAAATTAAAAGAAATACACGGATCTCAACGTAAGATTCTACGAATATAGTCTCAATCGACTGAGACTTAGCAATCTCGATCAAACAGTCAACGATAGTCCTACCATAACCTTGCACTCCTGTTCTACTGGTGCTCCAAGTCCAAGTCCCAGCTCCCAACCAATGGCGACCCGGACCTCGTGATCCCCAGATCCACTGCACTGTACAGCGACGTGGCCGCGTACGGCGTAGGCGATGCGTACCCGCGTCAACCACCGCACGAGACGGCGACGCTGCCAACCAATCGGTAGGGTAGACCCGCGCTCGCTGCTTCAGCGAAAGCGATCGGGAGATTTGGAATCTGCGTACGCGGCAGCCACTTGCGTTACTCCTCCTTGGATTGGATGAATCTTCTCCCCCGCGACAAGAGAAGACTGCGAAAGGAACGTCCGTCCACCTTGCGTGATCACCCACCTCGCCGTCTCAGGACTCGGGAGGTAGAAATTAGATGCAAATTAGTATATGTGAGCACGCAGGTCTGAACGCTCTCTGGTGGTTTCTTTCTAGGGTGGATGCTAGGCGGTTTTCAGTCAGGTCCATCTCGGACGAGAAGGCATCGTTGTGGCGATCGATAGTGCTGATGAAAACAACTGAAACTTCGATGTCTCCAGAAGATATGTTTGGCCGTTGGCTCCAAGGTGTTTGTGAGATTAGCAAAGGAAAATAAGCACATCCTTTACTGACGATAATGTCAAGGGTGGTGGTTAGGATAATGCAGAACGAACAGATCAATGGCATCTCAAGATGATAAGATTAACATAGCTGGCATGCATGCATTCAGCTGTATGTACTCCTACATCGCACCTTGGATCCGCGTATGCGGACGCAGCCACTTGCGCTGCTCCTTGAATCTTCTCCCCGGCGACAAGGAAAAACTGCGAAAGGAACGTCCATCCACCTCGCTTTCTCAGGATCTAGAAAATTATCTGCTAGCTATATGTGAGCACGCAGGTCTCAACACTCCTTTTCTGTCCGGGTTTTAGTCAGTCAGGTCCATTTCGGACTAGAAGACATCGCTGTGGCGATCGATAGAGCTGACGAAAATCTCTGAAACTACGATGCCTCCTCGAGATAATTTTGGCCGTTGGCTCCAAGGTGCTAGCCACGATTAGCAAAGAAAAACATAACGCATCTCTGTAGACTAGACGATAATAATATTAACAAGCACTGAGACAGGAAAATTCAGAAGAAAACAGCTGGCAAGCATGAGGGCCATACGCGGCGAGACACAAGAGAAATGGCAGTACGAATGAATGTGCAATTCTGCTTGACGAACTCTCCCTGCTGAATATTTGTATACCTAGCCAATCTGCATTATATTCCAGTCCACTGTCCCAGTTGTAGTTTAAGAGATCTGGATCCGGCAATCTCTAGGTTTCGTTAACTAAACACAGCGCCCAATAGTTTTTGCACATCATGGCCATTCAGATTCAGAGGTAACGTTGCATGCACGATTCATGGCCAACTAAAACCCATGTGTCCAACTGTCCATGTGACTCGAATGACGGTGGTGCAACTCAGAACCCCAGATGCTTCGTGTCTCCCGGGAGGACCAGGCAACTGAAGATCTAGATCCGCAACCGATCGATTTCGTGGGCGAATCAGTCGCTCCGGGCGTGCTCCACGTTACGCGTGCGTGCGACCGGACGCTAATTATGTACTGTACTGTCTGCCGTACGCGCAGCCCGTGCGGGCTCCTCCATTGGTTCAGCCCGGCAAAGCGAGATCACAAGCTTTTCAAGTTCTGTCCTAGTGGGATCCCTGCTCATCGATGGGTTATCTGAAGCTCCCACGCATTTCACCTAGGAGCAGACGGTGGCTGACAGCAACAATGCTTTGCGGATTTACTACTGAAACGCCTCCTGGATCCAAGTCTGAAGTGGACAGCAATGCGCGCAATCCGCTCTGCTGAAGTGCTTCACGAATCGGCGGGGCTAATTTTCTTGTCCTGCGCTATGTTCAGTATATATTGTTTTTCACTGTCTTCCTCTGCAACTTTTATATTTTTCCTGAATTTGTCAACAGCCAAGAAAGCAACGCCCGCTTTTTCTTGTTCCCGGCGAGCACGAAGCCAGCGCCGCATTGGCCAGCAGACCCAACTCCGATACAACCAAGGACTTGAGCCTATCTCAATCCGATCGACATGCCGTCGATTCGCCGTAGAAGAAGAAGAAAAAAAAAACACCCAGTTAGTAGTAGTGTATGTCATGTTTCCAGAAGAAACTTTGGATGCTCTAGAAGGAGGAATAAAAGATTCAGGAATATCACCACTCGATCGTCACGGCCTAATAAATCCCGCGCACGTTGGAACTGGATGTGAGGCACGATCTAGTCATGTCGCATTGCTGCGGTATTGGGGCGCGAATAGGTCCAGCACCGGGGGAAGTAGTACTAGTAGCAGGTGATTCTGATGCAATTGCCAACAAGTTGCGGTACACTCATCTCCCATGGATGATGGAAAGCAGCTGACGTACCAGCATGAGATACTGCCGCCCATTCGTGGTTCAGTTATGCTCTCGACGGCGGCAAAGGCAGGGACTTCGAAGAACATCGCAGGATTCTCCTCAAATCAAATGCTAACAGGAATATCTGCGAAAATCCTGTCGAGATTTAGGTGAATAAAATTTGTTCTCCAAAAAAAAAAAGAATTGCCACTGGCCGAGTAATTTCGTCCGTCGCTGGAAAAACGTCGTGTCAAATACTACGCAAAATTTGTAGCGACGAAGTCAGGATTTTCTATCGTACGGACGCACGCCGAGTGCAAATCTTTTCAACGATGGCAGCGCGCGTGCGAGTTGTTGGGGCGCCAACGTCAGGAGTTGATTCCGTGATCGTGGGCCGTTGGAGGACCACAAAAGCACGATTTCACACAATTCCAGCTCGCTATACAGATGTTCCTGTGTTCGATTCAAAATGGGTATTCCGGCTTAGCATAACAAGTTTATTTAAAGTATAAGAGCAACTCCAATGGGGCGACCTAAATGGACGGCGATTTCGTCCGTTTTTTGTCTGTTTGGGTCCGGCCGCCCGCCCGGCATCCGCCCTGTTTTAGATAACGCGCTGACTCATATGTGCCGGGCGGCCGGCTGGCCGCTCTATTTTTACATTGATACAAATTTGCATTTAAACATATAGTCAAATAACATAGTTTGAACCGAATAAAATAGCATAGTTTTACAAGCCGAATAAAAATAAAAATGTCTCACATAGTTTTGCAAACGAATAAAAGAAGATACATCAATTGGTTGCCAACATGCGCCCATATATGCTCAACCAAATCATTTTGCAGTTGCACGTGAGTTTCCAAATCGCGCATGTTATGATGAAATTGGGTGAACCGTTCAAATGTTGCCGCTCCTCCATGCTCAGTCACAACATTCTCACCCTAAACTGAAAGCCTTGATCGTACAGACGTTCCGGGCGCTCGTCTTCTACGATCATATTGTGCATGATCACACAAGCAGTCATCACGTCCCACAATTTATGCGTGCTCCAAGTATTAGCAGGATACCGAACGATGCCCCATCGAGATTGCAAAACACCAAAGGCATGCTCGACATCCTTCCTAGCACTCTCTTGCTCTTGGGCAAATCTTTTCCTCTTCTCTCCGACAGGGTTGGGTATTGTCTTGACAATAGTGGTCCACTGATGATAGATACTGTCACCCACGTAGTATCATTTGTCGTAGTTGTGGCCGTTGACAGTAAAGTTCACCGGTGGGCTGTTGCCTTCGGCAAGTCTAGCAAACACTGGCGAGCGCTGAAGCACGTTGATATCATTGTGTGATCCGGCCATGCCAAAGAAAGAGTGCTAGATCCAGAGATCTTGAGACGCCACGGCCTCTAGTATGACAGTGCAAACCCTGACATGGCCCTTATACTGCCCTTACCAAGCAGAAGGGCAGTTCTTCCACTCCCAGTGCATGCAGTCTATACTGCCAAGCATCCCTGGGAAGCCCCTGCTGGCATTCATCGCCAACAAACGGGTTGTATCTTCAGCAGTCGGCTCTCTCAAGTACTCAGGGCCAAATATAGCAATAACAGCCTTGCAGAACTTATACAGGGACTCTAGGCATGTAAACTCGCCCATACGGATGTACTCGTCAATGAGATCACCGGGCACTCCGTATGCAAGCATTCGGATGGCGGCAGTGCATTTCTGATAAGAGGAGAAACCAATCTTGCCAACGGCATCCTCTTTGCACTCGAAATAGTCATCATAGCCGACCAACCCCTCTCTAATACGGTTGAAAAGATGCCTACTCATACGGAAACGGCGGCGGAATTTTTTATGTTTGAACAACGGGTTTGTTGTTGAAGGAAATATGCCCTAGAGGCAATAATAAAGTTGTTATTTATATTTCCTTATATCATGATAACTATCTATTATTCATGCTAGAATTGTATTAATCGGAAACTTAGTACATGTGTGAATACATAGACAAAACAGAGTGTCCCTAGTATGCCTCTACTTGACTAGCTCATTAATCAAAGATGATTAAGTTTCCTGACCATAGACATGTGTTGTCATTTGATAAACGGGATCACATCATTAGGAGAATGATGTCATGGACAAGACCCATCTGTTAGCTTAGCATAATGATCATTTAGTTTTATTGCTATTGCTTTCTTCATGACTAATACATGTTCCTCTGACTATGAGATTATGCAACTCCCGAATACCGGAGGAACACCTTGTGTGCTATCAAACATCACAACGTAACTGGGTGACTATAAAGATGCTCTACAGGTGTCTCCGAAGGTGTTTGTTGAGTTGGCAAAGATCGAGATTAGGATTTGTCACTCCGTGTATCGGAGAGGTATCTCTGGGCCCTCTCGGTAATGCACGTCACTATAAGCCTTGCAAGCATTGTGACTAATGAGTTAGTTGCGGGATGATGCATTACAGAATGAGTAAAGCGGTAGCGAGATTGAACTAGGTATGATGATACCGATGATCGAATCTCGGGCAAGTAACATACCGATGACAAAGGGAACAACGTATGTTGTTATGTGGTTTGACCGATAAAGATCTTCGTAGAATATGTAGGAGCCAATATGAGCATCCAGGTTCCGCTATTGGTTATTGACCGGAGATGTGTCTCGGCCATGTCTACATAATTCTCGAACCCGTAGGGTCCGCACGCTTAACGTTCGATGACGATTTGTATTATGAGTTATGTGATTTGATGACCGGAGTTTTGTTTGGAGTCCCGGATGAGATCACGGACATGACGACGAGTCTCAAAATGGTCGATAGGTAAAGATTCATATATTGGAAGGCTATATTCGGACATTGGAATGGTTCTGAGTGATTCGGGTATTTTTCGGAGTACCGGAGAGTTACGGGAATTCTCCGGGGGAAGTTAATGGGCCTTATTGGGCTTTAGTGGAGAGAGGGAAGAAGGGCCACGAGGTGGCGCGCGCCTCCCCCCTGCCCAAACCGAATTGGACAAGGGGTGGGGCGCGACCCCCCTTTCCTTCTCCCTCTCCCTCCTTTCTTTCTTTCCCACTCGGAAATGGAAAGGGAATCCTACTAGGAGTTGGGAGTCCTAGTAGGACTCCCTGCACTTGGCACGCCCCTAGGAGGGCCGGCCTCTCTCCATCTCTCCTTTATATACGTGGGTAGGGGGCACCCCAAAGGCACCCCAAGATTTGTCTTAGCCGTGTGTGGTGCCTCCCTCCACAGTTACACACCTCGGTCATATCGTTGTAATGCTTAGGCGAAGCCCTGCACCGGTAACTTCATCATCACCGTCACCACGCCGTCGTGCTGAGAAACTCTCCCTCGTCCTCAACTGGATCAAGAGCTCGAGGGACGTCATCGTGCTGAACGTGTGCTGAACACGGAGGTGCCGTACGTTTGGTACTTGGATCGGTTGGATCGCGAAGACGCTTGACTACATCAACTGCGTTATTAAACACTTCCGCTTTCGGTCTACGAGGGTACGTGGACACACACTCTCCCCTCTCATTGCTATGCTTCTCCTAGATAGATCTTGCGTGATTGTAGGATTTTTTTTGAAATACTACGTTCCCCAACAGTTGTATCAAAGTAGTCCTTCCAAAGAAAGAAATGCCCGCTCTCTCGGTTGCGATTCAACGCCGGAAGGTGGCCCGGAATGGAGCCACGGAACAACGGCCGCTGGCGGTTGAGGTGGTGATGGACCAACATGGCAGCCAATATCTCCTCCTCGTCATCGGACGATGAATCGTCGAAGTCGCAAAGGAAATTGTGAAAAAAGAACTCGTCAGCGGAGTCCATTTTGTACCTTGGGAAACTGTCGAACAACTTGCGGGCGTCGACGAAGGAGACGGCCGGCGAAGGGAGTCGCGGCGCGCACGGACCAGCTAGCTGCCCTGCCGGCGTCCGACGAGTGGGCCGGCATCCGACGAGCGTACCGATGAGGATCTGGCCGGGGCGGCAAGGCGACTTCTTGGTCGGGGGGCGGCTGTGTGGTGGGGGCATGGGGGTGGGAAGCACTCGGCTCCCCGGCGGCAAGACGGTGGTGGCGGGGGACCTGGGAGTGGGCGGCGTTGCTGGTCGGATGTGGAGGCGCCGGCAGCTGGCAGAGTCACCGGCAAAAATGGGCGGCGGCGTCGGCGACGAAGGAGGCGGGCGAGGGTTGCTGTTGGATGGGGGAGGCGAATGTGCCACCGACCAGCGGGCCCGAGGGAGGAGAAGGCGAGCGTGCGCGCGTCCGTCGAGTGTCCGCGCCGACGCAAATCCGGCTCAAAAATGGGCCAGAAATGGGTCGCCTGCGGATGAAAAGCAGATGCGCGTCCGTTTGGGTCGGCGCATTGTGCCGCCTTTTGTGTCCGCGCCGACCCAAACGGACGGTAGCGGACAAAATCGGTCGGCCCATTGGAGTTGCTCTTAACGCACTGAACCATTTGATCCGCGCGCGTCCGTTTGGGTCGACACGAACAGAAAAGTCGGCCCAACGCGCCGACCCAAACGGACGCGCATTCGCTTTTCGTCCGCCTCCCTGCCCATTTTTTAGCCTCATTTGCGTCCGCGCGGACACGAAACAAACGCGTGCGGCGCCCGTCTCCTCCTCCCCCTGGCCCGCTAGTCGGTGGCACATTGACCATCCTCTCCCACCCAAGATCGACAGTGAACCCTCGCCCA
This sequence comes from Aegilops tauschii subsp. strangulata, assembly GCF_002575655.3. Taxonomy (NCBI): domain Eukaryota; kingdom Viridiplantae; phylum Streptophyta; class Magnoliopsida; order Poales; family Poaceae; genus Aegilops; species Aegilops tauschii. The sequence continues at coordinate 411,987,120 of NC_053040.3, read as the reverse complement.
CCTCCGCCGCGTCGCCACCGCCACCCATTTGCGGCGCCTCTGCCAGCAGCCGGTGTCGACACACCTCCCCCCAACGCCGCCGCCGCCACCTCCCACATCGCCCCCACCACCGTCTCGCCGCTGGGGCACCGAAGCTTCCCACCCCCACCACCCGACGCCGACGCGGGCAGGAAGCAGCCTCGCCTCCCTGGCCAGCTCCTTCGGCCTGACGCCGGCACGCTCGTCAGACGCCTCCGGGGCGGCCACCTGGTCCAAGGGAGGCGCGCATCTCCTCGCCGGCCGGCTCCTTCGACAATGCCCGCAAATTGTTCGACAGTTTGCCAAGGTACAAAATGGACTCCGCCGACGGGTTCTTTTTTCGCAATTTCCTTTGCGACTCAGACGATTCCTTGTCCGATGATGAGGAGTAGATCTTGGCTGCCGTGTTGGTCCATCACCACCTTAATAGCCAGCGGCCGTTGTTCCGTTGCTCCATCCCAGGGCACCTTCTGGCGTTGAATCGCAACTGAGAGAGCGGTCATTTCCTTGTTTGGAAGGACTACTTTGACACAACCAACCCACTGTTCAAACAACAAAAATTCCGGCGGCGTTTTTCATATAAGTAGGCATCTTCTCAACCGTATTAGAAAGGGGGTAGTCGGATATGATGACTATTTCGAGTGCAAAGAGGATGCCGTTGGAAAGAATTGTTGGGAAACGTAGCATGCAATTTCAAAAAAATTCCTACGCTCACGCAAGATCTATCTAGGAGATGCATAGCAACGAGGGGGGAGAGTGTGTCCACGTACCCTCATAGACAGAAAGCAGAAGCGTTTGACAACGTGGTTGATCTAGTCGAACTTCTTCTAGCTCAGACCGATCAAGTACCGAACGTAGGACACCTCCAAGTTCTGCACACGTTCAGTGCGATGACATCCCTCGCCTTCTTGATCCAGCAAGGTGTCGAGGAAGTAGATGAGTTCCGTCAACACAACAGCCTGGTGACGGTGATGGTGAAGTGATCCGCGCAAGGTTTCGCCTAAGCACCGCGAGAATATTACCGGGGTTGTAAACTATGGAGGGGGCGCCGCACACGGCTAACAATTGATGTTGTGTGATCTAGCAGTGCCCCCCCAGATATATATATAGGTTGGAGGGGAGGAGAGGCAGCCAAGGGGTTCCCCAAGTAGGATTCGGCCTCCCCCTTTCCTTATATGCATGAAGGGGGAGGAAAGAGAGGGGTGAGGGAAGGAAGTGGGAATCCTAAGCCACACTTTCCTTTCCCTTTGAAGGGGGAGGAAAGAGAGGGGTGAGGGAAGGAAGTGGGAATCCTAAGCCACACTTTCCTTTCCCTTTCCCCCTTTCCTTCTCCTCCTTCCTATGGCCTTATAGGACGCACTAGCCCCTTGTGGGCTGCTGTGTTCCTTCACAAGGCCCATATGGCCCATAGGATTGTCGGGGTACCCGAAACACCATCCGGTGACCCGATAAGTACCCGATACTCTCCGGAACACTTCCGGTGTCCGAATATCATCGTCCTATATATCAATCTTTACCTGCCGACCATTTCGAGACTCCTCGTCATGTCCGTGATCTCATCCGGGGCTTCGAACAACATTCGGTCACCAAATCACATAACTCATATAATACTATATCGTCATTGAATGTTAAGAGTGCGGACCCTACGGGTTCGAGAACTATGTAGACATGACCGAGACACCTCTCCGGTCAATAACCAATAGCGGAACCTGGATGCTCATATTGGCTCCTACATATTCTACGAACATCTTTATCAGTCGAACTGTTATGACAACATACGTTATTCTTTGTCCATCGGTATGTTACTTGCCCAAGATTCGATCATCGGTATTCATACCTAGTTCAATCTTGTTACCGGCAAGTCTCTTTACTCATTCCGTAATACATCATCTTGTAACTAACTAATTAGTCACTTTGCTTGCAAGGCTTCTTATGATGTGTATTACCGAGAGGGCCCAAAGATACCTCTCCGATACTCGGAGTGACAAATCCTAATCTCGATGTATGCCAACCCAACAAACACCTTCGAAGATACCTGTAGAGCATCTTTATGATCACCCAATTATGTTGTGACGTTTGATAGCACACAAGGCATTCCTCCTGTATTCGGGAGTTGCATAATCTCATAGTCGAAGGAATATGTATTTGACATGAAGAAAGCAATAGCAATAAAACTAAAGGATTAATATGCTAAGCTAACGAATGGGTCTTGTCCATCACATCATTCTCCTAATGATGTGATCACGTTCATCAAATGACAACACATGTCTATGGTTAGGAAACTTAACCATCTTTGATTAACGAGCTAGTCTAGTAGAGGCTTACTAGGGACACGGTGTTTTATCTATGTATCCACACAAGTATCAAGTTTCCGGTTAATACAATTTTAGCATGTATAATAAACATTTATCATGAAATAAGGAAATATAAAATAACAACTTTATTATTGCCTCTAGGGAATATTTCCTTCAAGAATGGCTTCTCATCTTATCAGAAATGCACTACAGCCGTCTGGATGCATGCATACGGAGTGCCCGGTGATCTCATTGATGAGTACGTCCGTATGACCGAGTCTACATGTCTAGACTCTATGTACAAGTTCTGCAGGGCTGTGATTGATGTGTTTGGCCCTGAGTACTTGAGAGAGAGCCGACTACTGAAGATACAACCCGCTTGTTGGCGATGAATGCCGGCAGAGGATTCCCAGGGATGCTTGGCAACATAGACTGCATGCACTGGGAGTGGAAGAACTGCACTTCTGCTTGTAAAGGGCAGTATAAGGGCCATGTCAGGGGGCTTGCACTGTCATACTTGAGGTCGTGGCCTCACAAGATCTCTGGACCTGGCACTCTTTCTTTGGCATGGCCGGATCACACAATGATATCAACGTGCTTCAGCGCTCGCCGGTGTTTGATAGGCTTGCCGAAGACAACAATTGTTGGGGAACGTAGTATTTCAAAAAAATTGCCTATGATCACGCAAGATCTATCTAGGAGAAGCATAGCAACGAGCGGGGAGAGTGTGTCTACGTACCCTCATAGACCAAAAGCGGAAGCATTTAGTAACGTGGTTAATGTAGTCAAACGTCTTCGCGATCCAACCGATCCAAGTACCGAACGCACGGCACCTCCACGATCTGCACACGTCCAGCTTGGTGACGTCCCTCGAACTCTTGATCCAGTTGAGGCCGAGAGAGTTTTGTCAGCACGATGGCGTGGTGACGATGATGATGAAGTTACCGGCGCAGGGCTTCGCCTAAGCACTACGACGATATGACCGAGGTGTTGAACTGTGGAGGGGGGCACCACACACGGCTAAGAGATTGTCTGTTGTGCCTTTGGGGTGCCCCTTGCCCCCGTATATAAAGGAGGGGAGGAGGAGGCCGGCCAACAAGGGGCGCGCCAGGGAGAGGGGAGTCCTACTAGGACTCCAGTCCTAGTAGGATTCGGCCCCACCATTTTTTTCCTTCTACCGGAGGGGGAAAAGGGGAAGGAGAGGGAGTAGGAGAAGGAAAGGGGGTGGCGCCCCCTTCCCAAGTGCAATTCGGCCTCCTCCCTTGTGGGGGGCGCACCAGCCCCTTGTGGGCCGGTTAGCCTCCCTCGTATGGCCCATAAGGCCCATATCTTTCCCCGGGGGGTTCCGGTAACCTCCCGGTACTCTGAAAAAATGCCCCGAATCACTCGGAACCATTCCGATGTCCGAATGCAACCTTCCAATATATGAATCTTTACCAGTCGACCATTTCGTGACTCCTCGTCATGTCTGTGATCTCATCCGGGACTCCAAACAAACTTCGGTACATCAAATCACATAACTCATAATACAAATCGTCATCGAACGTAAGCGTGCGGTTCGAGAACTACCTACACATGTACGAGACACATCTTCGGTCAATAACCAATAGTGGAACCTGGATGCTCATATTTTCTCCTACATATTCTACGAAGATCTTTATCGGTCAAACCGCATAACAACATACGTTGTTCACTTTGTCATCGGTATGTTACTTGCCCGAGATTTGATTGTTGGTATTATCATACCTAGTTCAATCTCGTTATCGGCAAGTCTCTTTACTTGTTCCGTAATGCATTATCCCGCAACTAACTCATTAGTCACATTGCGTGCAAGGCTTATAGTGATGATCATTGCCGAGAGGGCCCAGAGATACCTCTCCGTTACTCGGAGTGACAAATCCTAATCTCGATTTATGCCAACTCAACAAACACCATCGGAGACACCTGTAGAGCATCTTTATAATCACCCAGTTACGTTGTGACGTTTGATAGCACACAAGGTGTTCCTCTGGTATTCGGTAGTTGCATAATCTCATAGTGAGAGGAACATGTATAAGTCATGAAGAAAGCAATAGCAATAAAACTAAACGATCATTATGCTAAGCTAACGGATGGGTCTTGTCCATCACATCATTCTCTAATGATGTGATCCCGTTCATCAAATGACAACACATGTCTATGGCTAGGAAACTTAACCATCTTTGATTAACGAGCTAGTCAAGTTGAGGCTGCTACCTCTTGAGCATGCGTTGGTTTTCCCTTGAAGAGGAAAGGGTGATGCAGCAAAGTAGCGTAAGTATTTCCCTCAGTTTTTGAGAACCAAGGTATCAATCCAGTAGGAGACTACACGCAAGTCCCTAGTACCTGCACAAACAATTAAGAACCTTGCAACCAACGCGATAAAGGGGTTGTCAATCCCTTCACGGCCACTTGCAAAAGTGAGATCTGATAGAGATAATAAGATAAATATTTTTGGTATTTTTGTTGTATAGATTGAAAAGTAAAGATTGCAAAATAAAATAGATTGGAAACTTATATGATGGAAAGTATACCCAGGGGCCATAGGTTTCACTAGTGGCTTCTCTCAAGATAGCATATTCTACGGTGGGTGAACAAATTACTGTCGAGCAATTGATAGAAAAGTGCATGGTTATGAGAATATCTAGGCATGATCATGTATATAGGCATCACGTCCGTGTCAAGTAGACCGAAATGATTCTGCATCTACTACTATTACTCCACACGTCGACCGCTATCCAGGATGCATCAAGAGTATTAAGTTCATAAAAAGAGAGTAACGCATTAGGCAAGATGACATGATGTAGAGGGATAAACTCAAGCAATATGATATAAACCCCATATTTTTATCCTCGATGGCAACTATACAATACGTGCCTTGCTGCCCCTACTGTCACTGGGAAAGGACACCACAAGATTGAACCCGAAGCTAAGCACTTCTCCCATTGCAAGAAAGATCAATCTAGTAGGCCAAACCAAACTGATAATTCGAAGAGACTTGCAAAGATATCAAATCATGCATATAAGAATTCAGAGAAGATTCAAATATTGTTCATAGATAAACTTGATCATAAACCCACAATTCATCGGATCTCGACAAACACACCACAAAAAGTATTACATCGAATAGATGTCCAAGAAGATCGAGGAGAACTTTGTATTGAGATCCGAAGAGAGAGAAGAAGCCATCTAGCTAATAACTATGGACCCGAAGGTCTGTGGTAAACTACTCACACATCATCGGAGAGGCTATGGTGTTGATGTAGAAGCCCTCCGTGATCGATTCCCCCTCCGGCGGAGCGCCGGAAAAGGCCCCAAGATGGGATCTCACGAGTACAGAAGGTTGCGGCGGTGGAAATAGGGTTTCGTGGTGCTCCTGAATGTTTTCAGGGTATATGAGTATATATAGGCAAAAGAAGTAGGTCGGTGGAGCCACGAGGGGCCCATGAGGGTGGGGGCACGCCTACCCCCCCCGGGCATGCCTCCCTACCTCGTGTCCGCCTCCTTGCTTCCTTGAAGTCCAGTCCAAGTCTCCTGGATTACGTTTGTTCCAAAAACGATCCTCGCGAAGGTTTCATTCCGTTTGGATTTGATATTCCTTTTCTGCGAAACACTGAAATAGGCAAAAAAAAATAGCAATTTGCACTGGGCCTTCGGTTAGTAGGTTAGTCCCAAAAATAATATAAAAGTGCATAATAAAGCCCATTAAACATCCAAAACAGATAATATAATAGCATGGAACAATAAAAAATTATAGATACGTTGGAGACGTATCAAGCATCCCCAGGCTTAATTCCTGCTCCTCCTCGAGTAGGTAAACGATAAAAACAAATTTTTTGATGTGGAATGCTACCTAACATAATCTTCAATGTAATTTTCTTTATTGTGGCATGAATGTTCAGATCCGAAAGATTCAAGATAAAAGTTCAATATTGACATAAAAATAATATTACTTCAAGCATACTAGCTAAGCAATCATGTCTTCTCAAAATAACACGGCCAGAGAAAGTTCATCCCTATAAAATCATATAGTTTGGTCATGCTCCATTTTTGTCACAGAAGAATGCTCTCTTCATGCACAACCCCGATGACAAGCCAAGCAATTGTTTCATACTTTAGTAATCTCAAACTTTTTCAACCTTCACGCAATATATGAGTGTGAGCCATGGATATAGCAATATGGGTGGAATAGAATATAATGATGGGGGTTGTGTGGGGAAGACAAAAAAAGATAAAGTCTCACATTGACGCGGCTAATCAACGGGCTAGGGAGATGCCCATCAATTGATGTCAATGCAAGGAGTAGGGATTGCCATGCAACGGATGCACTAGAGCTATAAATGTATGAAAGCTCAACAAAAGAAACTAAGTGGGTGTGTGTCCAACTTGCTTGCTCACGAAGACCTAGGGCATTTGAGGAAGCCCATTGTTGGAATATACAAGCCAAGTTTTATAATGAAAAATTCCCACTAGTATATGAAAGTGACAAAATAAGAGACTCTCTATCATAGAGATCATGGTGCTACTTTGAAGCACAAGTGTGGAAAAGGATAGTAACATTGTCCCTTTTATTTATTTATTTTTTGGGCCTTTCCTTTTTTGTATTTGGCCTTTTTTCGGGACAATGCTCTAATAATGATGATCATCACACTTCTATTTATTTACAACTCAAAGATTACAACTCGATACTAGAACAAAATATGACTCTACATGGATGCCTCCGGCGATGTACCGGTATAGGCAATGAATCAAGAGTGACATGTATGATAAATTATGCATGGTGGCTTTGCCACAAATACGATGTCAACTACATGATCATGCAAGGCAATATGACAATGATGAAGCGTGTCATAATAAATGAAACGGTGGAAAGTTGCATGGCAATATATCTCAGAATGGCTATGGAAATGCCATAATAGGTAGGTATGGTGGCTGTTTTGAGGAAGATATAAGGAGGTTTATGTGTGATATAGCATATCATATCACGGGGTTTGGATGCACCGGCGAAGTTTGCACCAACTCTCAAGGTGAGAAAGGGCAATGCACGGTACCGAAGAGGCTAGCAATGATGGAAGGGTGAGAGTGCGTATAATCAATGGACTCAACATTAGTCATAACGAACTCACATACTTATTGCAAAAATCTACAAGTCATCAAAAACCAAGCATTACGCGCATGCTCCTAGGGGGATAGATTGGTAGGAAAAGACCATCGCTCGCCCCCGACCGCCACTCATAAGGATGACAATCAAAGAACACCTCATGTTTCAAATTTGTTACACAACGGTTACCATACGTGCATGCTACGGGACTTGCAAACTTCAACACAAGTATTTCTCAAATTCACAATTAATCAACTAGCACAACTTTGATATCACCATCTTCATATCTCAAAACAATCATCAAGTATCAAACTTCTCATAGTATTCAATGCACTCTATATGAAAGTTTTTATTATACCCATCTTGGATGCCTATCATATTAGGACTAATTCTTTTTTAACCAAAGCAAATTACCATGTTGTTCTAAAAGACTCTCAAATTAATATAAGTGAAGCATGAGAGATCAATAATTTCTATAAAATAAAACCACCACTGTGCTCTAAAAGATATAAGCGAAGCACTAGAGCAAAATTATCTAGCTCAAAAGATATAAGTGAAGCACATAGAGTATTTGTAAGGGCATTTTTATCCCTAAGATGTTTTGGTGATTGATGACAATGCTTTTGCGGACTAATTGTGTGCATTGAGTTTTTCAGAGATTCATCCTTTGGCACGAGACGATTCCCTCCCCTCGGAGTTTGAAGCGAAGAAGGTGTAGTCCTTTCTAATTAGTTTGGTGGACTAGTTTTGTAGGGTTCACCGTACTATCAAGAGGAGGTCCGCTTTGGAAAGGCTAGGGTGGAATCATCACGTACACTTCCTTTGCACACCCTCCGAGCCTTTCCGCTTCGATGATGAGCTCGTTCCCCTCTCTCCGTGTGCCCTCTTTGGTCCCAGCGGTAGTACCGCGGGCCGGAGCGGTAGTACCGCTTGGGTGCTACAAGCGGCAGTACCGCTCCACAGCGGTAGTACCGCTGTAGCCCCCAGCCGTAGTACCGCTGCGGTTCATGCTAGTACCGCCTCGATTCAAGGGGTCTTTTTCCGTGTCGGGTTTTACGGTACTAGCCACAGCAGTGGGGGCGGTAGTACCGCTCGTGTGCGGTAGTACCGCTCTGGGCCCAGCGGCAGTACCGCGAGGGGGAGCGGTAGTACCGCTGGCCAAGCGGTAGTACCGCTCTCTGCGGGGCTGAAGTGGGTAACGGTTGGATTGCTCCCCCCACTATAAAAGGGGGTCTTCTTCCCCAAAGTTGACCTACCTCTTCCCCCAAAAGCTCCATTGTTGCTCCAAGCTCCATTTTCGCCCGATCTCTCTCCCTAGCCAATCAAACTTGTTGATTTGCTCGGGATTGGTTGAGAAGGCCCCGATCTACACTTCCACCAAGAGAAATTTGGTTCCCCCCCTAATCCCTAGCGGATCTTGTTACTCTTGGGTGTGTGAGCACCCTAGACGGTTGAGGTCACCGCGGAGCCATAGTCCAATGTGGTGAAGCTTCGTGGTGTTGTTGGGAGCCTCCAATTAAGTTGTGGAGATTGCCCCAACCTTGTTTGTAAAGGTTCGGTCGCCGCCTTCAAGGGCACCAATAGTGGAATCACGGCATCTCGCATTGTGTGAGGGCGTGAGGAGAATACGGTGGCCCTAGTGGCTTCTTGGGGAGCATTGTGCCTCCACACCGCTCTAACGGAGACTTACTTCCCCTCAAAAGGAAGGAACTTCGGTAACACATCCTTTTCTCCACCAGCTCCACTCTTGGTTATCTCTTACCTTTACTTGTGCACGCTTATATTGTGTTGTATCCCTTTCTTACTTGTGCGCTTGTTGTTGTTGCATCATATAGGTTGCTCACCTAGTTGCATATCTAGACAACCTACTTTGATGCAAAGTTTAAATTGGTAAAGAAAAGCTAAAAATTGTTAGTTGCCTATTCACCCCCCCTCTAGTCAACTATATCGATCCTTTCAGTATTCTAATAAATTCCGATTCATGTGTGTCTCTCCAAAAGGTGTGTACAGCAAGGATGATTGTGGTAAACTAAAAAGCAAAGACTCAAATCATACAAGACTCTCCAAGCAAAACACATATCATGTGGTGAATAAAAATATAGCCTCAAGTAAAGTTACCGATGGACGAAGACGAAAGAGGGGACGCCTTCCGGGGCATCCCCAAGCTTAGGCTTTTGGTTGTCCTTGAATTTTACCTTGGGGTGCCTTGGGCATCCCCAAGCTTAGGCTCTTGCCACTCCTTATTCCATAATCCATCAAATCTTTACCCAAAACTTGAAAACTTCACAACACAAAACTCAACAGAAAATCTCATGAGCTCTGTTAGTGCAAGAAAACAAAACACCACAATAAAGTACTGTAATGAACTCATTATTTATTTATATTGGTGTTAAACCTACTTTATTCCAACTTCTCTATGGTTCATACCCCCCGATACTAGCCATAGATTCATCAAAATAAGCAAACAACACACGAAAAACAGAATCTGTCAAAAACAGAACAGTCTGTAGTAATCTGTACCAAACGCAAACTTCTGTAACTCAGAAAAATCTACCAAAATAGGAAAACCTATATAATTTGTTTATTGATCTACTGCAATTGGAATCAGTATTTTTATCATGTTCTGGTGATTTTTAACAATTGTTTTCATGAGCAGAAAGTTTCTGACTTTTTCAGCAAGATCAAATAATTACTATCCAAGAAGATCCTATAGGTTTTACTTGGCACAAACACTAATTAAAACATAAAACCAAATATAACCATAGGCTAGATGAATTATTTATTCAAAAATAGAAAGGAAATATATTGGGTTGTCTCCCAACAAGCGCTTTTCTTTAACGCCCCAAGCTAGGCATTAATAATTTTGATGATGCTCACATGAAAGACAAGAATTGAAGCGCAAAGAGAGCATCATGAAACACGTGACAAACACATCTCAGTCTAACATACTTCCTATGCATAGGCATTTTATAAGCAAACAAATTATCATAGCAAGCAAAAATTAGCATATGCAAGGAAGAAGAAAGAGATGATAGCAATCTCAACATGACGAGAGGTAATTTAGTAAGATAAAAATTTCTACAACCATATTTTCCTCTCTCATAATAATTACATGTAGGATCATAGGAAAATTCAACAAAATAGCTATCACATAACATATTCTCAACATGATCCACATGCATGCGAAGTTGACACTCTTGCAAAATAGTGGGATCTAAAGTCGACACTTTTCCAAACCCACTTTCAATTTTATTGCAAACATTATTATCAATCTCATATTCATCATGGGGCTTAAATAAATTTTCAAGATCATAAGAAGAATCACCCCAATCATGATCATTGCAACAAGTCGTGGACATAGCAAAACTAGCATCCCCAAGCTTAGGGTTTTGCATATTATTAGCACACAATTGACATCAATAGAATTTATAATATCATCATTGCAATCATGCTTTTTATTCAAAGATCTATCGTGAATCACTTCATAAAGTACTTCATCACAATTTTCAGATTCTCGAATTTCAAGCAAAACTTCATAAAGATAATCTAGTGCACAAAACTCACTAGCAATTGGTTCATCATAATTGGATCTCTTAAAAAGATTAGCAAGCGGATGAGGATCCATAGATTTTAGGTTCTCTATTTAGCAATAAATAAACAATTATTCCAACCAAATGAGCAAACGAGCCAAGTAAGACATCAAGGCAAACGAGAAGACGAACAGAAAAAGGGCGAATAAAACGGCAAGGGTGAAGTGGGGGAGAGGAAAACGAGAGGAAAATGGCAAATAATGTAATGCGAGGGATAAGAGTTTGTGATGGGTACTTGGTATGTCTTGACTTGTGCATAAATCTCCCCGGCAACGGCGCCAGAAATCGGCTCGTTGACGGGAGATCAAATCTTGACTTGACTTGGCGTAAACCTCCCCGGCAACGGCGCCAGAAATCCTTCTTGCTACCTCTTGAGCATGCGTTGGTTTTCCCTTGAAGAGAAAAGGGTGATGCAGCAAAGTAGCGTAAGTATTTCCCTCGGTTTTTTGAGAACCAAGGTATCAATCCAGTAGGAGACTACACGCAAGTCCCTAGTACCTGCACAAACAATTAAGAACCTTGCAACCAACGCGATAAAGGGGTTGTCAATCCCTTCACGGCCACTTGCAAAAGTGAGATCTGATAGAGATAATAAGATAAATATTTTTGGTATTTTTGTTGTATAGATTGAAAAGTAAAGATTGCAAAATAAAATAGATTGGAAACTTATATGATGGAAAGTAGACCCGGGGGCCATAGGTTTCACTAGTGGCTTCTCTCAAGATAGCATATTCTACGGTGGGTGAACAAATTATTGTCCAGCAATTGATAGAAAAGCGCATAGTTATGAGAATATCTAGGCATGATCATGTATATAGGCATCACGTCCGTGTCAAGTAGACCGAAACGATTCTGCATCTACTACTATTACTCCACACATCGACCGCTATCTAGCATGCATCTAGAGTATTAAGTTCATAAGAAGAGAGTAACGCATTAGGCAAGATGACATGATGTAGAGGGATAAACTCAAGCAATATGATATAAACCCCATCTTTTTATCCTCAATGGCAACAATACAATACGTGCCTTGCTGCCCTACTGTCACTAGGAAAGGACACCGCAAGATTGAACGCAAAGCTAAGCACTTCTCCCATTGCAAGAAAGATCAATCTAGTAGGCCAAACCAAACTGATAATTCGAAGGGACTTGCAAAGATATCAAATCACGCATATAAGAATTCAGAGAAGATTCAAATATTGTTCATAGATAAACTTGATCATAAACCCACAATTCATCGGATCTCGACAAACACACCGCAAAAATTATTACATCGAATAGATCTCCAAGAAGATCGAGGAGAACTTTGTATTGAGATCCAAAGAGAGAGAAGAAGCCATCTAGCTAATAACTACGGACCCGAAGGTCTGTGGTAAACTACTCACACATCATCGGAGAGGCTATGGTGTTGATGTAGAAGCCCTTCGTGATTGATTCCCCCTCCGACGGAGCGCCGAAAAAGGCCCCAAGATGGGATCTCACGGGTACAGAAGGTTGCGGTGGTGGAAATAGGGTTTCGTGGTGCTCCTGGATGTTTTCAGGGTATATGAGTATATATAGGCGAAAGAAGTAGGTAGGTGGAGCCACGAGGGGCCCACGAGGGTGGGGGCGCGCCTACCCCCCTGGTCAACCTGGCAGTCGGGTCGGGTATCACCGGGTCGACCTAACCAGACCCATGCCCGAGTTCACTATCGGGCAGAGCACCCACCCGCTACCCTACCCGTAGGTCTCAACTCGGCCCCATGCCCGAACCCGACGGGTCACCCTACCCTATCGGGCACCTAGCGGGCACGCACGCAATAGCACACACAGGCAGCGACCTGCTGTATTTATAGCCTTGCTGCTGCTCCCTTCCTTGCTACCTTGGCGAGGTGGTACTAATTCTTCTAGGTGAAGCGAATGCATCAGCGTGTGTAGCTGGTCTTTGCATGGGTCGATAGAAAAGGAAAAGAACAGCGTATAAAAAAGAGCAGCAAGGGCCTGCTACTACTAGCGTGCTAGCGTACTACCAAGTGATGTGGGCTGTGACTACTAAAAAAAGTGATGTGGGCTGTGTGATCTACTAAAACAAACTGGGTTGTATATTGAGTGGCTAGCAAATGGCAGCAGTGAGCCATATTTGTCTCAAAAAATGCACTGAACCATATATGTAACATACAGAAATAGGGGCATGCGAGGCCAGGTCACTAGTTTAGGGTCTTTTTATACCGAGACCCACACGTCTGTTAATCGGGCGACCCATCGGGCAACCCATGAGCATGACCTTATGCCCATACCCTACCCATGACTAATCGGGTTACCCATCGGGCTTACCCACGGGTGAAAATGGCGACCCATACCCTACCCATTCGGGTCGGGTGCCCATGGGCGCGGCCGCCCATGGGTCGGATTGCCAGGTTGACCCCCTGGGCGCGCCTCCCTACCTTGTGGCCACCTCGTTGCTTCCTTGACGTCCACTCCAAGTCTCCTGGATTCCGTTTGTTCCAAAAACGATCCTCGCGAAGGTTTCATTCCGTTTGGATTCCGTTTGATATTCCTTTTCTGCGAAACACTGAAATAGGCAAAAAAAACAGCAATTTGCACTGGGCCTTTGGTTAGTAGGTTAGTCCCAAAAATAATATAAAAGTGCATAATAATGCCCATTAAACATCCAAAATAGATAATATAATAGCATGGAACAATCAAAAATTATAGATACGTTGGAGACGTATCAGAGGCATACTAGGGACACTCTGTTTTGTCTATGTATTCACACATGTATCAAGTTTCTGGTTAATACAATTCTAGCATGAATAATAAACATTTATCATGATATAAGGAAATATAAATAACAACTTTATTATTGCCTCTAGGGCATATTTCCTTCAGTCTCCCACTTGCACTAGAGTCAATAATCTAGTTCACATCGCCTTGTGATTTAACACCAATAGTTCACATCGTCATGTGATTTAACACTCTATAGTTCACATCGTCATGTGACCAATACCCAAAGGGTTTACTAGAGTCAATAATCTAGTTCACATCTGAAGGAAATATGCCCTAGAGGTAATAATAAAGTTATTATTTATTTCCTTATATCATGATAAATGTTTATTATTCATGCTAGAATTGTATTAACCGGAAACATAATGCATGTGTGAATACATAGACAAACAGAATGTCACTAGTATGCCTCTACTTGAATAGCTCGTTAATCAAAGATGGTTAAGTTTCCTAACCATAGACATGAGTTGTCATTTGATTAACGGGATCACATCATTAGGAGAATGATGTGATTGACATGACCCATTCTCTTAGCTTAGCACATGATCGTTTAGTATGTTGCTATTGCTTTCTTCATGACTTATACATGTTCCTATAACTATGAGATTATGAAACTCCCGATTACCGGAGGAACACTTTGTGTGCTACCAAACGTCACAACGTAACTGGGTGTTTATAAAGGTGCTCTACAGGTGTCTCCGAAGGTACTTGTTGAGTTGGCATAGATCGAGATTAGGATTTGTCACTCCGATTGTCGGAGAGGTAACTCTGGGCCCTCTCGGTAATGCACATCACTATAAGCCTTGCAAGCAATGTGACTAATGAGTTAGTTGCGGGATGTTGCATTACGGAACGAGTAAAGAGACTTGCCGGTAACGAGATTGAACTAGGTATTGAGATACCGACGATCGAATCTCGGGCAAGTAACATACCGATGACAAAGGGAACAATGTATGTTGTTATGCGGTTTGATCGATAAAGATCTTCGTAGAATATGTAGGAACCAATATGAGCATCCAGGTTCCTCTATTGTTATTGACCGGAGACATGTCTCGGTCATGTCTACATAGTTCTCGAACCCGTAGGGTCCGCACGCTTAAAGTTCTGTGACGATCGGTATTATGAGTTTATATGTTTTGATGTACCGAAAGTAGTTCGGAGTCCCGGATGTGATCACGGACGTGACGAGGAGTCTCGAAATGGTCGAGACATAAAGATTGATATATTGGAAGCCTATATTTGGACATCTGAAGAGTTCCAGGTGAAATCGGGATTTTACCGGAGTGCCGGAGGGGTTACCAGAACCCCCTAGGGGTTAATGGGCCTTGTTGGCCCTAGTGGAGAGAGAGAGGGGCCGGCCAGGGTAGGCCGCGCGCCCCCTCCCCCTCTGGTCCGAATTGGACTAGGAAGGGGGGGCAGTGCCCCCCTTTCCTTCTCCTTCTCCCCCTTCCTTCCCCCTCCTAGTAGGACTAGGAAATAGGGGAGTCCTACTCCTACTAGGAGGAGGACTCCTCCTCCTGGCGCGCCCTACAGGGCCGGCCGGCCTCCCCCTTGCTCCTTTATATACGGGGGCAGGGGCACCCTAGAACACACAAGTTGATCATTGATCTCTCCCAGCCGTGTGCGGTGCCCCCCTCCACCATAATCCACCTCGGTCATATTGTAGCGGTGCTTAGGCGAAGCCATGCATCGGTAACTTCATCAACATCGTCATCACGCCGTCGTGCTGACGAAACTCTCCTTCGAGCTCTACTGGATCGTGAGTTCGCGGGACATCACCGAGCTGAACATGTGCTGAACACGGAGGTGCCGTGTGTTCGGTACTGAGGATCGGTCGATCGTGAAGACGTACGACTACATCAACCGCGTTCTCATAACGCTTCCGCTTTTGGTCTACGAGGGTACGTGGACACACTCTCCCCTCTCGTTGCTATACATCACCATGATCTTGCATGTGCGTGGGAATTTTTTTGAAATTACTACGTTCCCCAACAGTGGCATTCGAGCCAGGTTTATGCGTAGATGTTATATGCATGAGTAGAACACAAGTGAGTTGTGGGCGATACAAGTCATACGGCTTACCATCATGTCACACTTTGGTTCGGCGGTATTGTTGGATGAAGCGGCCCGGACCGACATTACGCGTACGCTTACGCGAGACTGGTTTTACCGCCATGCTTTGCACACATGTGACTAGCGGGTGTCAGTTTCTCCAACTTTAGTTGAACCAAGTGTGGCTATGCCCGGTCCTTGTGAAGGTTAAAACAACACCAACTTGACGAACTATCGTTGTGGTTTTGATGCGTAGGTAAGAACGGTTCTTACTCAGCCCGTAGCAGCCACGTAAAACTTGCAACAACAAAGTAGAGGACGTCTAACTTGTTTTTGCAGGGCATGTTGTGATGTGATATGGTCAAGACATGATGCTAAATTTTATTGTATGAGATGATCATGTTTTGTAACCGAGTTATCGGCAACTGGCATGAGCCATATGGTTGTCGCTTTATTGTATGAAATGCAATCGCCATGTAATTGCTTTACTTTATCACTAAGCGGTAGCAATAGTCGTAGAAGCAATAGTTGGCGAGACGACAACGTTGCTACGATGGAGATCAAGGTGTCGCGCCGGTGACGATGGTGATCATGACAGTGCTTTGGAAATGGAGATCAAAGGCACAAGATGATGATGGCCATATCATATCACTTATATTGATTGCATGTGATGTTTATCCTTTATGCATCTTATTCTGCTTTGATTGACGGTAGCATTATAAGATGATCTCTCACTAAATTTCAAGGTAAAAGTTTTGTCCCTGAGTATGCACCGTTGCCAAAGTTCGTCGTGCCGAGACACCACGTGATGATCGGGTGTGATAAGCTAAACGTTCATCTACAACGGGTGCAAGCCAGTTTTTGCACACGCAGAATACTCGGGTTAAACTTGACGAGCCTAGCATATGCAGATATGGCCTCGGAACACCGAGACCGAAAGGTCGAGCGTGAATCATATAGTAGATATGATCAACATAGTGATGTTCACCATTGAAAACTACTCCATTTCACATGATGATCGGTTATGGTTTAGTTGATTTGGATCACGTGATCACTTAGATGATTAGAGGGATGTCTATCTAAGTGGGAGTTCTTAAGTAATATTATTAATTGAATTTCAATTTGTCATGAACTTAGTACCTGATACTATTTTGCTTGTCTATGTTGTTGTAGATAGATGGCCCGTGCTGTTGTTCCGTTGAATTTTAATGCGTTCCTTGAGAAAGCAAAGTTCAAAGATGATGGTAGCAATTACACGGACTGGGTCCGTAACTTGAGGATTATCCTCATTGCTGCACAGAAGAATTACGTCCTGGAAGCACCGCTAGGTGCCAAACCTGCTGCAGGAGTTGAACCAGATGTTATGAACGTCTGGCAAAGCAAAGCTGATGACTACTCGATAGTTCAGTGTGCCATGCTTTACGGCTTAGAACCCGGACTTCAACAACGTTTTGAATGTCATAGAGCATACGAGATGTTCCAGGAGTTGAAGTTAATATTTCAAGCAAATGCCCATATTGAGAGATATGAAGTCTCCAATAAGTTCTACAACTGCAAGATGGAGGAGAATAGTTCTGTCAGTGAGCATATACTCAGAATGTCTGGGTATAACAATCACTTGATTCAACTGGGAGTTAATCTTCCGGATGATAGTGTTATTGACAGAATTCTTCAATCACTGCCACCAAGCTACAAGAGCTTCGTGATGAACTATAATATGCAAGGGATGGATAAGACAATTCCCGAGCTCTTCGCGATGCTAAAAGCTGCGGAGGTAGAAATCAAGGAGCATCAAGTGTTGATGGTCAACAAGACCACCAGTTTCAAGAAAAAGGGCAAAGGGAAGAAGGGGAACTTCAAGAAGAACAACAAACAAGTTGCTACTCAGGAGAAGAAACCCAAGTTTGGACCTAAGCCTGAGACTGAGTGCTTCTACTGCAAACAGACTGGTCACTTGAAGCGGAGCTGCCCCAAGTATTTGGCGGATAAGAAGGATGGCAAGGTGAACAAAGGTATATGTGTTATACATGTTATTGATGTGTACCTTACTAGAGCTCGCAGTAGCACCTGGGTATTTGATATTGGTTCTGTTGCTAATATTTGCAACTCGAAACAGGGACTAGACATTGAGCGAAGATTGGCTAAGGACGAGGTGACGATGCGCGTGGGAAATGGTTCCAAAGTCGATGTGATCGCCCTCGGCACGCTACCTCTTCATCTACCTTCGGGATTAGTTTTAGACCTAAATAATTGTTATTTGGTGCCAGCGTTAAGCATGAACATTATATATGGATCTTGTTTGATGCGAGACGGTTATTCATTTAAATCTGAGAATAATGGTTCTTCTAGTTATATGAGTAATATCTTTTATGGTCATGCACCCTTGAAGAGTGGTCTATTTGTGTTAAATCTCG
This sequence comes from Aegilops tauschii subsp. strangulata, assembly GCF_002575655.3. NCBI lineage: Eukaryota > Viridiplantae > Streptophyta > Magnoliopsida > Poales > Poaceae > Aegilops > Aegilops tauschii. The sequence goes on along the minus strand of NC_053040.3, from coordinate 411,968,870 downwards.
ATAGTAGTGATACACATATTCATAATGTTGAAGCCAAAAGATGCAGAGTTGATAATGATAGTGCAACTTATTTGTGGCACTACCGTTTGGGTCATATTGGTGTAAAGCGCATGAAGAAACTCCATACTGATGGACTTCTGGAATCACTTGATTATGAATCACTTGGTACTTGCGAACCATGCCTCATGGGCAAGATGACTAAAACGTCGTTCTCCGGAACAATGGAGCGAGCAACAGATTTGTTGGAAATCATACATATTGATCTATGTGGTCCAATGAATATTGAGGCTCGCGGCGGGTATCGTTATTTTCTCACCTTCACAGATGATTTGAGCAGATATGGGTATATCTACTTAATGAAACATAAGTCTGAAACATTTGAAAAGTTCAAAGAATTTCAGAGTGAACTTGAAAATCATCGTAACAAGAAAATAAAGTTTCTATGATCTGATCATGGAGGAGAATATTTGAGTTACAAGTTTGGTCTACATTTGAAACAATGCGGAATAGTTTCGCAACTCACGCCACCCGGAACACCACAACGTAATGGTGTGTCTGAACGTCGTAATTGTACTTTACTATATATGGTGCGATCTATGATGTCTCTTACTGATTTACCGCTATCGTTTTGGGGTTATGCTTTAGAGACAACTGCATTCACGTTAAATAGGGCACCATCGAAATCCGTTGAGACGACACCTTATGAACTTTGGTTTGGCAAGAAACCAAAGTTGTCGTTTCTTAAAGTTTGGGGCTGCGATGCTTATGTGAAAAAGCTTCAACCTGATAAGCTCGAACCCAAATCGGAGAAATGTGTCTTCATAGGATACCCAAAGGAAACTGTTGGGTACACCTTCTATCACAGATCCGAAGGCAAAACATTCGTTGCTAAGAATGGATCCTTTCTAGAGAAGGAGTTTCTCTTGAAAGAAGTGAGTGGGAGGAAAGTAGAACTTGATGAGGTAACTGTACCTGCTCCCTTATTGGAAAGTAGTTCATCACAGAAACCGGTTCCTGTGACACCTACACCAATTAGTGAGGAAGCTAATGATGATGATCATGAAACTTCAGATCAAGTTACTACCGAACCTCGTAGGTCAACCAGAGTAAGATCCGCACCAGAGTGGTATGGTAAACCTTTTCTGGAGGTCATGTTACTTGACCATGACGAACCTACGAACTATGAGGAAGCGATGATGAGCCGAGATTCCGCGAAATGGCTTAAGGCCATGAAATCTGAGATGGGATCCATGTATGAGAACAAAGTATGGACTTTGGTTGACTTGGCCGATGATCAGCAAGCCATAGAGAATAAATGGATCTTCAAGAAGAAGACTGACACTAACGGTAATGTTACTGTCTACAAAGCTCGACTTGTTGTGAAAGGTTTTCGACAAGTTCAAGGAGTTGACTACGATGAGACCTTCTCACCCGTAGCGATGCTTAAGTCTGTCCGAATCATGTTAGCAATTGCCGCATTTTATGATTATGAAATTTGGCAAATGGATGTCAAAATTGCATTCCTTAATAAAGTTATTATTTATTTATTTCCTTATATCATGATAAATGTTTATTATTCATGCTAGAATTGTATTAACCGGAAACATAATGCATGTGTGAATACATAGACAAACAGAATGTCACTAGTATGCCTCTACTTGACTAGCTAGTTAATCAAAGATGGTTAAGTTTCCTAACCATAGACATGAGTTGTCATTTGATTAACGGGATCACATCATTAGGAGAATGATGTGATTGACATGACCCATTCCGTTATCTTAGCACTTGGTCGTTTAGTATGTTGCTATTGCTTTCTTCATGACTTATACATGTTCCTATAACTATGAGATTATGCAACTCTGATTACCGGAGGAACACTTTATGTGCTACCAAACGTCACAATGTAACTGGGTGATTATAAAGGTGCTCTATAGGTGTCTCCGAAGGTACTTGTTGAGTTGGCATAGATCGAGATTAGGATTTGCACTCCGATTGTCGGAGAGGTATCTCTGGGCCCTCTCAGTAATGCACATAACTATAAGCCTTGCAAGCAATGTGACTAATGAGTTAGTTGCGGGATGATGCATTACGGAATGAGTAAAGAGACTTGCCGGTAACGAGATTGAACTAGGTATTGAGATACCGACGATCGAATCTCGGGCAAGTAACACACCGATGACAAAGGGAACAACGTATGTTGTTATGCGGTTTGACCGATAAAGATCTTCGTAGAATATGTAGGAACCAATATGAGCATCCAGGTTCCGCTATTGGTTATTGACCGGAGACATGTCTCGGTCATGTATACATAGTTCTCGAACCCGTAGGGTCCGCACGCTTAAAGTTCTGTGATGATCGGTATTATGAGTTTATATGTTTTGATGTACCACAAGTAGTTCGGAGTCCCGGATGTGATCACGGACATGACGAGGAGTCTCGAAATGGTACAGACATAAAGATTGATATATTGGAAGCCTATATTTGGACATCGGAAGAGTTCCGGGTGAAATCGGGATTTTACCGGAGTGCCGGAGGGGTTACCGGAACCCCCGAGGGGTTAATGGGCCTTGTTGGGCCCTAGTGGAGAGAGAGAGGGGCCGACCAGGGCAGCCCGCGCGCCCCCTTCCCCTCTGGTCTGAATTGGACTAGGAAGATGGGGGGCGGCGCCCCCCTTTCCTTCTCTTTCTCGCCCTTTCTTTCCCCCTCCTAGTAGGAGTAGGAAAGAGGGGAGTCCTTCTCCTACTAGGAGGAGGACTCCTCCTCCTGGCGTGCCCTACAGGGCCGGCCGGCCTCCCCCCTTGCTCCTTTATATATGGGGGCAGGGGAGCACCCTAGAACACACAAGTTGAACATTGATCTCTCCCAGTCGTGTGCGGTGCCCCCCTCCACCATAATCCACCTCGGTCACATCGTAGCGGTGCTTAGGCGAAGCCCTGCGTCGGTAACTTCATCAACATCGTCATCACGCCGCCGTGCTGACGAAACTCTCCTTCGAGCTCTACTGGATCGTGAGTTCGCGGGACGTCATCGAGCTGAACGTGTGCTGAACACGGAGGTGCCGTGCGTTCGGTACTGAGGATCGGTCGATCGTGAAGACGTACGACTACATCAACCGCATTGTCATAACGCTTCCGCTTTCGGTCTACGAAGGTAAGTGGACACACTCTCCCCTCTCATTGATATGCATCACCATGATCTTGCGTGTGTGTAGGAATCTTTTTGAAATTACTACGTTCCCCAACAACATCGCCATGTGATTAACACCTAAAGAGTACTAAGCTGTGATCATGTTTTGCTTGTGAGAGAAGTTCAGTCAACGGGTCTTCCACATTCAGATTCGTATGTATTTTGCAAATTTCTATGTCTACAATGCTCTGCACGGAGCTAATTTAGCTAATTGCTCCCACTTTCAATATGTATCCGGATTGTGACTTAGAGTCATCCAGATCGGTGTCAAAGCTTGCATCGACGTAACTCTTTACGATGAACTCTTTATCACCTCCATAACCGAGAAATATTTCCTTAGTCCTCTAAGGATAATTTTGACCGCTATCTAGTGATCTACTCCTAGATCAAAATTGTACTCCTTTGCCAAAATCAGGGCAGGGTTTACAATAGGTCTGGTACATAGCATGGCATACTTTATAGAACCTATGGCTGAGGCATAGGGAATGACTTTCATTCTCTCTCTATCTTCTGTCGTGGTCAGGCTTTGAGTCTTACTCAACTTCACACCTTGCAACACAAGCAAGAACTCTTTCTTTGACTATTCCATTTTGAACTACTTCAAAAACTTCTCAAGGTATATACTCATTGAAAAAACTTATCAAGCGTCTTGATCTATCTCTATAGATCTTGATGCTCAATATGTAAGCAGCTTCACCGAGGTCTTTCTTTGAAAAACTCCTTTCAAACACTCATTTATGCTTTCCAGAAAATTCTATATCATTTCCGATCGACAATATGTCATTCATATATACTTATGAGAGAGGCTGTAGTGCTCCCACTCACTTTCTTGTAAATACAGGCTTCACCGCAAGTCTGTATAAAACTATATGCTTTGATCAACTCATCAAAGCGTATATTCCAACTCCGAGATGCTTGCACCAGTCCATAGATGGATCGCTGGAGCTTTGCACACTTTGTTAGCACCTTTAGGATCGACAAAACCTTCTGGTTGCATCATATACAACTCTTCTTTAAGAAATCCATTAAGGAATGCAGGTTTGACATCCATTTGCCAAATTTCATAAAATACGACAATTGCTAACATGATTCGGACAGACTTTTAAGCATTGATACAGGTGAGAAAATCTCATCGTAGTCAACACCTTGAACTTGTCGAAAACCTTTTTCGACAATTCGATCTTTGTAGATAGTATCACTACTATCAGCGTCTGTCTTCCTCTTGAAGATCCATTTATTCTTAATGGCTTGCCGATCATCGGGCAACTCCACCAAAGTTCACACTTTGTTCTCATATATGGATCCTATCTCAGATTTCATGGCCTCAAGCCATTTCACGGAATCTGGGCTCATCATCGCTTCCTCATAGTTCGTAGGTTCGTCATGGTCTAGTAACATGACTTCCAGAACAGGATTACCATACCACTCTGGTGCGGACCGTACTGTGGTTGACCTACGAGGTTCGGTAGTAACTTGATCTGAAGTTTCATGATTATCATCATTAGCTTCCTCACTAATTGGTGTAGGAATCACTAGAACTGATTTCTGTGATGAACTACTTTCCAATTCGGGAGAAGGTACAGTTACCTCTTCAAGTTCTACTTTCCTCCCACTCACTTCTTTCGAGAGAAACTCCTTCTCTAGAAAGTATCCATTTTTAGCAACGAATATCTTGCCTTCGTATCTGTGATAGAAGGTGTACCCAACAGTTTCCTTTGGGTATCCTATGAAGACACATTTCTATGATTTGGGTTCGAGCTTATCAGGTTGAAACTTTTTCACATAAGCATCGCCACCCCAAACTTTAAGAAACGACAGCTTAGGTTTCTTGCCAAACCACAGTTCATATGGTGTCGTCTCAACGGATTTAGATGGTGCCCTATTTAATGTGAATGCAGTTGTCTCTAATGCATAACCCCAAAACAATAGTGGTAAATTGGTAAGAGACATCATAGATCGCACCATATCTAATAAAGTACGGTTACGACGTTCGGACACACCATTTCGCTGTGGTGTTCCAGGTGGCGTGAGTTGCGAAACTATTCCACATTGTTTCAAATGAATACAAAACTCATAACTCAAATATTCACCTCCACGATCAGATCATAGGAACTTTATTTTCTTATTATGATGATTCTCCACTTCACTATGAAATTCTTTGAACTTTTCAAATGTTTCAGACTTATGTTTCATCAAGTAGATGTACCCATATATGCTCAAATCATCTATGAAGGTCAGAAAATAACGATACCCGCCGCGACCCTCAACACTCATCGGACCGCATACATCAGTATGTGTTATTTCCAATAAGTCAGTTGCTTGCTCCATTGTTCCGGAGAACGGAGTCTTAGTCATCTTGCCCATGAGGCATGGTTCGCAAGCATCGAGTGATTCATAATCAAGTGATTCCAAAAGCCCATCAGCATGGAGTTTCTTCATGCGCTTTACACCAATATGACCTAAACGGTAGTGCCACAAATAAGTTGCACTATCATTATTAACTTTGCATCTTTTGGCTTCAATATTTATGAATATGTGTATCACTACGATCGAGATTCAATAAACCATTTATATTGAGTGTATGACCATAGAATGTTTTATTCATGTAAATAGAACAATTATTCTTTGACTTAAATGAATAACTGTATTGCAATAAACATGATCCAATCATATTCATGCTCAACGCAAACACGAAATAACATTTATTTTAGGTTCAACACTAATCCCGAAGGTAAAGGGAGTGTGTGATGGTGATCTTATCAACCTTGGAATCACTTCCAACGCACATCATCACCTCGCCCTTAACTAGTCTCTATTTATTTTGCAACTCCCGTTTCGAGTTACTACTCTTAGCAACTGAACCAGTATCAAATACCGAGGGGTTGCTATAAACACTAGTAAAGTACACATCAATAACATGTATATCCAATATACCTTTGTTCACTTTGCCATCCTTCTTATCCGCCACGTATCTAGGGCTTGGGTCTAGCTTTGGGCTTCTTCATGGGAGTGGCAACTTGCTTGCCATTCTTTCTTGAAGTTCCCTTTCTTTCCCTTGCCCTTTTACTTGAAACTAGCGGTCTTGTCAACCATCAACACTTGATGCTTTTTCTTCATTTCTACCTTCACCGATTTCAGCATCGCGAAGAGCTTGGGAATCATTTCCGGTATCCCTTGCATATTATAGTTCATCACGGAGTTCTAGTAACTTGGTGATAGTAACTAGAGAACTCTGTCAATCACTATCTTATCTGGAAGATTAACTCCCACTTGATTCAGGCGATTGTAGTACTCAGACATTCTTAGCACATGCTCACTAGTTGAGGTATTCTCCTCCATCTTGTAGGCTAAGTACTTTGTTAGAGGTCTCATACCTCTCGATTCGGGCATGAGTCTGAAATACCAATTTCAGCTCTTGGAACATCTCATATGCTCCGTGGTGTTCAAAACGTTTTTGAAATCCGGTTCTAAGCCGTAAAGCATGGTGCACTAAACTATCAAGTAGTCATCATCCCGAGCTTTGTCAAACGTTCATAACGTCTGTATCTGCTCCTGCAATAGGTCTGTCACCTAGCGGTGCATCAAGGACACAATTCTTCTGTGCAGCAATGAGGATAATCCTCTGATCACGGACCAAGTCCGCATCATTGCTACTATCATCTTTCAACTTATTTTTCTCTAGGAACATATCAAAAATAAACGGGGAGCTACATCGCGAGCTATTGATCTACAACATAGTTATGCAAATACTATCAGGACTAAGTTCATGATAAATTAAAGTTCAATTTAATCATATTACTTAAGAACTCCCACTTAGATAGACATCCCTCTAGTCATCTAAATGATCACGTGATCCATATCAACTAATACATGTCCGATCATCACGTGAGATGGAGTAGTTTTCAATGGTGAACATCACTATGTTGATCATATCTACTATATGATTCACGCTTGACCTTTCGGTCTCAGTGTTCCGAGGCCATATCTGCATATGCTAGGCTCGTCAAGTTTAACCCGAGTATTCTGCGTTTGCAAAACTGGCTTGCACCCGTTGTATGTGAACGTAGAGCTTATCACACCCGATCATCACGTGGTGTCTCAGCACGAAGAACTGTCGCAACGGTTCATACTCAGGAAGAACACTTATACCTTGAAATTTTAGTGAGAGATCATCTTATAATGCTACCGCCGTACTATGAAAAATAAGATGCATAAAAGATAAACATCACATGCAATCAAAATAAGTGATATGATATGGCCATCATCATCTTGTGCCTTTGATCTCCATCTCCAAAGCACCGTCATGATCACCATCGTCACTGGCTTGACACCTTGATCTCCATCGAAGCATCGTTGTCGTCTCGTCAACTATTGCTTCTACGACTATCGCTACCGCTTAGTGATAAAGTAAATCAATTACATGGCGATTGCATTTCATACAATAAAGCAGCAACCATATGACTCCTGCCAGTTGCCGATAACTGTTACAAAACGTGATCATCTCATACAACAAATTATATATCATCACTTCTTAACCATATCACATCACAGCAAGCCCTGCGAAAACAAGTTAGACGTCCTCTACTTTGTTGTTGCAAGTTTTACGTGGCTGCTACGGGCTTCTAGCAAGAACCGTTCTTACCTACGCATCAAAACCACAACGATTTTTCGTCAAGTGTGTTGTTTTAACCTTCAACAAGGTCCGGGCGTAGTCACACTCGATTCAACTAAAGTTGGAGAAACAGACACCCACTAGCCACTTGTGTGCGAAGCACGGCGGTAGAACCAGTCTCATGAACGCGGTCATGTAATGTCGGTCTGGGCCGCTTCATCCAATAATACCGCCGAATCAAAGTATGACATGACGGTAAGCAGTATGACTATTATCGCCCATGACTCTTTGTGTTCTACTCGTGCATATAACATCTACGCATAGACCTGGCTCGGATGCCACTGTTGGGGAACGTAGTATTTCAAAAAAATTGCCTACGATCACGCAAGATCTATCTAGGAGAAGCATAGCAATGAGCGGGGAGAGTGTGTCTACGTACCCTCGTAGACCGAAAGCGGAAGCATTTAGTAACGCGGTTGATGTAGTCGAATGTCTTCGCGATCCAACCGATCCAAGTACCGAACGCACGGCACCTCCGCGATCTGCACACGTTCAGCTCGGTGACGTCCCTCGAACTCTTGATCCATTTGAGGCCGAGAGAGAGTTTCGTCAGCACGATGGCTTGGTGACGGTGATGATGAAGTTACCGGCGGAGGGCTTCGCCTAAGCACTACGACGATATGACCGAGGTGTTGAACTATGGAGGGGGGTACTGCACACGGCTAAGCGATTGTCTGTTGTGCCTTTGGGATGCCCCTGCCCCCGTATATAAAGGAGGGGAGGAGGAGGCCGGCCAACAAGGGGCGCGCCAGGGAGAGGGGAGTCCTACTAGTACTCCAGTCCTAGTAGGATTCGGCCCCACCCTTTTTTTCCTTCTACCGGAGGGGGAAAAGGGGAAGGAGAGGGAGTGGGAGAAGGAAAGGGGGTTGGCGCCCCCTTCCCAAGTCTAATTCGGCCTCCTCCCTTGTGGGGGGCGCACCAGCCCCTTATGGGCTGGTTAGCCTCCCTCCTATGGCCCATAAGGCCCATATCTTTCCCCGGGGGTTCCGGTAACCTCCCGGTACTCCGGAAAAATGCCCGAATCACTCGGAACCATTCCGATGTCCAAATGCAACCTTCCAATATATGAATATTTACCTCTCGACCATTTTGTGACTCCTCGTCATGTCCGTGATCTCATCCGGGACTCCGAAAAAACTTCGGTACATCAAATCACATAACTCATAATACAAATCGTCATCGAACGTTAAGCGTGCGGACCATACGGGTTCGAGAACTATGTAGACATGTCCGAGACACATCTCCGGTCAATAACCAATAGCGGAACCTAGATGCTCATATTGGCTCCTACATATTCTACGAAGATCTTTATCGGTCAAACCGCATAACAACGTACGTTGTTCCCTTTGTCATCGGTATGTTACTTGCCCGAGATTCGATCGTCGGTATCATCATACCTAGTTCAATCTCGTTACCGGCAAGTCTCTTTACTTGTTCCGTAATGCATCATCCCGCAACTAACTCATTAGTCACATTGCTTGCAAGGCTTATAGTGATGATCATTACCGAGAGGGCCCAGAGATACATCTCCGATACTCGGAGTGACAAATCCTAATCTCGATTTATGCCAACTCAACAAACACCATCGGAGACACCTGTAGAGCATCTTTATAATCACCCAGTTACGTTGAGACGTTTGATAGCACACAAGGTGTTCCTCCGGTATTCGGGAGTTGCATAATCTCATAGTGAGAGGAACATGTATAAGTCATGAAGAAAGCAATAGCAATAAAACTAAACGATCATTATGCTAAGCTAACAGATGAGTCTTGTCCATCACATCATTCTCTAATGATGTGATCACGTTTATCAAATGACAACACATGTCTATGGCTAGGAAACTTAACCATCTTTGATTAACGAGCTAGTCAAGTAGAGGCATACTAGGGACACTCTGTTTTGTCTATGTATTCACACATGTATCAAGTTTCCGGTTAATACAATTCTAGCATGAATAATAAACATTTATCATGATATAAGGAAATATAAATAACAACTTTATTATTGCCTCTAGGGCATATTTCCTTCAACAACCCACCGGTGAATGTTACAAGATACTACCTAGGTGATGGTATCTATTCTCAGTGGACCATTATTGTGAAGACAAACCCCAACCCCGTCGGAGAGAAAAGCAAAAGATTTTCCCAAGAGAAAAAGAGTGCTAGGAAGGACGTCGAGCGTGCCTTTGGTGTTTTGCAATCTCGATGGGGCATCGTTCGGTATCCTGCTAGGACTTGGAGGATGAAGAAGCTGTGGGAGGTGATGACTGCTTGTATGATCATGCATAATATGATCGTAGAAGATGAGCGTCCGAAAGGTATCTATGATCAAGGGTTTCAGTTTCAGGGTGAGAATGTTGTGCCTGAGCATGGAGGAGTGGCAACGTTTGAACAGTTCACTCAATTGTCGTCATGACATGTGTGATTGTTAAACTCACATGCAATTGCAAAATGATTTCGTTGAGTATATGTGAGCTCATGTTAGCAACCAATAGATGTATCTTTTTTATTGGGCTTGCAAAACTATGTGACACTATTTTTTTATTCGGCTTGTAAAACTATGCTATTTATTTGGTTTGAAACTATATGTTTGCTTGTGAAAATTTGTGCATATTTGTTGAAAAAGGGCAGCCAGATGTCCACGCCGGCAAATATGGGTCGGCGCCTTAGGCGCACTGTCGACCCAAATCTCAAACCTAGCGGACGCCGAGCGGGCGACCGACCCAAACGGACAAAAGCGCCGTCCGTTTGGGTCGGCGTGTTGAAGTTGCTCTAAGACCAACCCTTTTGGCGGAGTATTCAGAGACAAAGCTGAAGTAAACGTGCATTAGAAATGTACCCAGTGAAAATAGAGATACATTTTCATGTCTGATACTCCTTCCATCCCATAATGTAATGCGTATCCAACCGAGGCTCATAAACTCTACTCTGCCCAAGATTATTGCAAAAACCATCTATATTTACAATATCAAATATATACCATGTGAAGATATATTTCATGCTGAATCCAATGATGTTGATTCTGGTATTCTGGATGCTGATTAGTTTCTCTATAAACTTGGTCAAAGATTACAATATTTGACTTTGAAGGGACGGAGAGGGTATTATTTTGGATGCATTATTCCCTCCGCTCTAGCGCACTTGACATCGACCTCACTTGGGAGTGATTACAAGGTGGAAGTGTTGACTCCACCAAAATATGAGAACTCGACAGAGCGGTTAGGATCACGCGATGGGGCCACCGTCTACATGTGAGTGTTAATGGTGGCGGGGTCAAGAGGAACAAGCAAAATATTAAAATGAAAAGTTGAGTAATATAGATATATGTATTTCTTGGTTTTCCTCCTCCTAAAATCAGAGTCATGGCAAATCCTTCTCCTTCCTTCTCGACCTTCTTCTTTTTCTTTCTTCTTCTTCCTCTTTCTTCAAGATATATGATTTTCATATATGTTTGTATCGGTTTGAAAATTATCTCATTGGTTACATTGGCCCTCACATTTTCATATTACTACAATGTTTTTTTTACTTACAACGGAGATGTAGTTGAAGGTACTAGTGGACAAAAAGGCGGAAGCATCGGCACCACCGAGGTAGAAGACCTCCATTTAGCGATTAGGATCATGACGTTGAGCCACCGACTGATCGATGATGACAATGGAGCTGAGAGAAACGAATAAAATATAAAATGCGACCAAGATTTCATGGTCAATCCTTCTTCCTCCTTCTCGACATCTTCTTCCTAGCGTCATCACCGTTGCCTTCTTAGTCCAACCTGGCATCATAGGCACCGCATTCTTAGGCTCGCCGTATAGGGGCCAATCCTTCTTCCTTCTCAGCCATCTTCTTCCTTTCATCATCACCGCCTCATCCTCAGTCCAGCCTTGCATCATAGCTAGGCACCGCCTTCTCAGGCTTGTCATATATGGGCCTTTGGCTTCGATGAACGCTCCAACCATAGCCGCCCTAAACCCTGACCCCTAACTCTGATGGGGTCTCCTCTTCGGGACCAACACATTCACACGTGGTTTCCTCTCAGCTCTGTCGGCACCCTCGGCAAATTTAGCGTTCTTGCAACCCTAACCGAAGCCGATGGAACCCAAATATTTTTTCACCACAACAAAGGAAAAAAGAGAGGCAATCAGCTGAATAATAATTTTTTTTTTCAAAATAGCTGAATAATAATATCAAATGCAACCTTTCATATATATCGCTTGGGATAAGTAACCGATTGGGGCAGATACCCACACCGAATGAGCAGCCGGCATGCCAACCAAGATTCACATCAATCAAACTTGGAAAGATAAGATCCTCGGCACTGAATGCGCAAATGGGTCACGTGTGTGCTGCCGTCGCACCAGTTCATACCTCAGCTTTTTTTTCCTGAACCGGCGATCGATTCACCGCACCTTTCCTTTTTGCTCACCTCACGTGCGCTCCACCTCGTCATTTCCCCTCCTCGTGGCTCTTGCGGTTACAAACCCCGATTTTGGGGTAATTTTGGGCTTTTCAAAAAGCACACCGCCGGAGAAAAGATTCTCCCGTGTTTCAAACGTGGTTCTCCGGAGTAATATAAGGAAAAAAACAATGAAAGCACTGGACGAATTAAAATTTTGCTGGTGAGTCGCTTCCTTCTTTGCACCTCAATAAATCTGCAAGAATTTATGTGTGCACGCAGAAATGCGCGAGATTCCCTGGCGGGTGAAGATTCTCTGAATCTGCACCCCCACTCCCACTGGCGCATGAGGTGGGCAGCATTAGGTGGTAGCATGATTAAATTCCAGCAAATATTCAATCAATCTATTCCAGCTTTGGACTCCTCTCCAGCTCCAAAGCAAAACGTTGAAAAATAAAAGAAAGAAAAAACCTCCTTTACTTTACTTTACCCCTATGCTCGGAACTGATAATCAATCTCCCATCAGCACCACACCATCGACAAAGCTGCCGCCCGCAACGCATAAAATATTTTATTCACCTTTTTCCATCAACAAACAACCCCCCGTTTTTCCAGACTCCGTACTCCGTACCGTACGGCTGACAGCCGGGCCCATGCGCCGCGTCGGACCCGCTGGTCATCGTCGTGGGAGCGCCGGCAGCAGGTGCGGGGGACGTAACATCGCGCACCTACGCCCGGCCGATCGATCGATCGAACAAACTACTTATACCGGAAATAAAATATTTTCTTATTATCCGAGCCCGCGAAGGAGACGTCGCCACGGCGGAGTCCGCAGAGATAAACATATCTTTCTGAGAGAAAGTTGGTCGAGAACCCCGCACGTATAGCGGCGGTACACGGATACGCACTGCGCGCAACGGGTTTGGTTTGCCTGTAGCTCCTGCCGGGTGCGTGCGTGCTGGGTCGTCGCCATTATATAGCCGCCCTCCCGATCTCCCCTTGGACTCGCACCACCCCCACCCCACCCCACCCCACCCCACCCGCCTTCCTTCCTCCGCGACTCTGCGCGCCCTCAGTCAGCCGGCCATGGCGCTCCTCACCGATCTCCTCAACCTCGACCTCACCGACTCCACGGAGAAGATCATCGCCGAGTACATATGGTACGTCCTCCTCCCTTCCCCCGGACGACGGGGCTTCGGCCGTTCCTTCGCTGCGTCCGCGTTGGCCGCCGGCCGGGACCGCGCGGGCTCATCATGCCGCCGCCGCCGGCTGGTTCGCGGAGAGGAGGAGGGATCGCTCGGGGGACTGGGTTTTTTCTCTCGATGCTAAATTCATGGGGCCGTCGTCGTAGTTTGCGCTGTCGCGGGGATTCGTCCTAGTGTTTATTTTTTTATTTAATCAAACGCTTTTCGCCCTCGCGATCCCGTGGGTGCAGGAGCGGCGGTGCTCGCTCGTGTGGGTGGTAAACGCCACCTTTTTCTCTTGTTCAGTTCAGTTCCGTCCCGTTCCGTTCGGTTCCGTTCAGAGAGAGTTGGGAAATACACTAGGTTTTTGGCATGGCAGCGCGACGAGAAGAGGTTTTTGGTTTTTTGGTGGCGATTTATCACTCCCCATCACCCTTCCGGATATGCGCAACGCGAGGATGGATGTGCCACTGCCATATTCGTACCGGCAGTACGTTTTGTCCTGTTGGGGGAGAATCTCTGCGGTGGCATCCTCTGCCCCCCGGTCCCTCCCCTGCGCAACATGGCCCCGGCCCGGCGCGGCCAGATGCTCTGTTCCACTCCATGAATTTCCCACACGCGAGCTTTCGATCTTCACCATGTCGGAACCGAGGCCAATACCCATATTTTCACTGTGCCCGGCAAAAAACCGCGGTGAACAGTACAAAACACGCGGTCATGAGTTTTGCTTCTGTGGGCTGTTTCTGCTGGTATATTCACCGTCAATTTATTTTGGATTTATTGCAGGATCGGCGGATCTGGCATGGATCTCAGGAGCAAAGCCAGGGTAAGATACAGATGCAGATTCCACACCCTCCCCGGCCGGCATGGATCCCATGACCCTCCTTGCCGTGTCCTATCACTTTTCTTATCCACTACTGAGCTGTTCTTGTGCTTATATATCAGAGGTTGCGAGATTCCCTTTGGTTAACTGTGTGAATTTACTGTTGTTGCTCTGGTTGGTGCAGACCCTCCCCGGCCCGGTCACCGACCCCAGCAAGCTGCCCAAGTGGAACTACGACGGCTCCAGCACCGGCCAGGCCCCCGGCGAGGACAGCGAGGTCATCCTGTAGTAAGTGCCATTTGTCATGCCACTCCAAAGCTATTTACCTCTGTGAAGGGCAATTCCATCTTTTTTACTTTGGACCCAAGGAGTAATTTTTGTTTCCCTTGGGGCATGTGCCTTTGCTGCAGCCCACAGGCCATCTTCAAGGACCCGTTCAGGAAGGGCAACAACATCCTTGTAAGTGACCACCCCACTCATGTAATAGACTGTAGCACTACCACCGTGCAAGTGATCTGCACCTGTAGGCTCTAGTGTGGTAGTATTTGTCACTGCAGTTGATCGATCTAGCTCCTCTGGTCAACTAGGAGAGAGCAACGAGTTCCATTAAGAGGGGATATCAACTTAAACATCTTCTGATGCAGAATTTGAATGATTTTGGTCCAGTATTCTTTAGCTGCTACTACTCCTATTTCTGACGCAAATTGTATCCTAGTCAAGGATCCCTCAGGGTTCTGAATTTTTTTGTAGATATTTTTGGTTATTAGGTGTGCTTGTCTGGTCTACCTAACTAGTACAGTGCAGTAGAGAGGGAATCCAATGATCATCATCTTGTCAACATCCTTAGTAATCAAGATCCCCTTTACTAAATTCGAACCACTTGCAGGTCATGTGCGATTGCTACACCCCAGCTGGAGTGCCAATCCCCACCAACAAGAGATACAACGCTGCCAAGATCTTTAGCAACCCTGATGTTGCCAAGGAGGAGCCATGGTATATATAAAAATAACACACGAACTTGATCGATGATTACGAACACTAAAAAATAATGATCTAGTAACTGTTTTATGATGATTGATTGACTGGTCGTGTTGTTTTTGCGATGATAGGTACGGTATCGAGCAGGAGTACACCCTCCTACAGAAGGACATCAACTGGCCTCTCGGCTGGCCTGTTGGTGGATTCCCTGGTCCTCAGGTACGTCTCTTTCGGCTTGACCGACTGAATTTGGACTCTTGGCCCTAATTTTGGTGAAGTGTGCACTTACCAATCTCTTCTTTATGTGTGTAGGGTCCTTACTACTGTAGTATTGGTGCTGACAAGTCGTTTGGGCGTGACATAGTTGACTCCCACTACAAGGCCTGCCTCTTTGCCGGCGTCAACATCAGTGGCATCAACGGCGAGGTCATGCCCGGACAGGTGAAACACCGCTACAACACAGGACATTCCTATTTTCTGTATCTTGGAGAATTACTGTCTGTCTGACCATGGTAGAATTATGTTTGGTTTTCAGTGGGAGTTCCAAGTTGGCCCGACTGTCGGCATCTCTGCTGGTGACCAAGTGTGGGTTGCTCGCTACCTTCTTGAGGTAATGATAATAGTCATGTGATCTTATTCTGATAAGGGAGGCCTTTTGTGATGGAAGGACATCGTGTTCGGTTAAAATTCTTGTGATTAAATGGTGCTCTCCCTTTCTTCAGAGGATCACTGAGATCGCCGGAGTTGTCGTCACATTTGACCCCAAGCCCATCCCAGGCGACTGGAACGGTGCTGGTGCTCACACAAACTACAGGTAATTGAGATGAGATACTCGAACAGATCGATATGATCCGTTCATCTTGCCGTGCTATTTTGCTGATCACGAACGACTCTGCTGCATTCAGTACCGAGTCGATGAGGAAGGACGGCGGGTTCAAGGTCATCGTGGACGCTGTCGAGAAGCTCAAGCTGAAGCACAAGGAGCACATCGCCGCCTACGGCGAGGGCAACGAGCGCCGTCTCACCGGCAAGCACGAAACCGCCGACATCAACACCTTCAGCTGGGTACGCGCCCCTCGCCTTCTAGTTCTGAATCATCTGAATGGCTGAATCTTTCCATATCTCGTTACTCCGACAGTGGTTCTAAACACCATCTTGTTCCGCAGGGTGTCGCGAACCGTGGCGCGTCGGTGCGCGTGGGCCGGGAGACGGAGCAGAACGGCAAGGGCTACTTCGAGGACCGCCGGCCGGCGTCCAACATGGACCCCTACGTGGTCACCTCCATGATCGCCGAGACCACCATCCTGTGGAAGCCCTGAAGCCGAGCAGCGCCGACCGCCGTGCGATGATCAGTGATGGGTTGGGTTTGGTGGTGGCCACTGGAGGATTTGGACGAAATTCTTCCAAGATATTTCCGTTTCCGTTTGGTTGCATACTACGCGTAGTCCGCTTAGGTAGGTCACATCGTCGTCGTCGTCTGTCATCAGGGTGTCTGGTCTCTCTTCTCGTCTTTGGGTGGGTGGGTGGGTGGTGGCTAGAGGCGTGTCAAACACACAAGACTACTATTGATTGTTTTCCCTTGCCGTCTGGGTGCCCTGGTCTCGTGTAATCATCAATTGATATGGTAATAAAATGGTCCGTACCGCTGCCGTGGTACCACGCACGCCGCTTGTCTCATGCTACGGATGGACGGATGGTATTAGTGCTCATAATCATGCAACTTTGTGTAAAGCGGTTGTTGCGCTTCCAATGGTCGTGGATGAAGCTTAAATGACGCTAGACCATTAGTGCGCCAAGAGTGGGGAGCTACATTATCATACCATGGGATCGCTTTTCCTGAATTTCTAGTACTACTATAAATCGATAGATTCTACTAACAATTACTTTTCTTTCAAGACAATTATATAAGAAAAAGACAGTGTGATGGTAATTGGTTTGGTTTTCAAGGCGGTAGAGTGATAGGGAAAGAGAGCGCTCGGCTCAGCTGATAAGGGATGGGGACGCTGGCGTACCGGAAAAGCCTCGGCAGCATGCTCGTCCCGTAGCACAGCGAATCAATCAATCAGAGATTGCGATAAGCCTGCACGTTGCTCATCCGGTACAGTGCACGCGCTTTTGGCCCCCATGAATGGTGTCCCACAGGGCCGCGACTACAAGTGTGGACGTAGACTTGTGACTCGCCCCTCATTCCTGACCGTTCGTCCATACTTGTCACGACCCACAGGTAGGTCGCTAGGCCCCATGTGACGGCACAGTGCTACAGTGGTATGCACGGCAACGTGCCCCCAACCGCTCTTTCTCGAACATCGACCACGCCCCTCTTTCGTCCATGTACAGCGCCCTCACCAACTTTTGTTGTACTGCTAGTGTCACTTTTGATCACAATGTTTAAATGGCCGAGACCAAAGAGCCCATTTCTTTCTTCACCTGGTCAGCCCGCTGCCTGCCACTTTGCTGGTGAGCATCGGTCTATCAACGATGTCCGGCGTTCAAGCACGCCTCTCGGAATCTCGCCGATCCCAGCTGCGTTCGCGTGCCCAACGCGACGATGGCTTGGTCAAAAGAAGGCAGCGGATGCATCGGCCGCGCACGAATGAAACCGCGACCCAACCGGCGACCCGAGGGCCGCCATCCTTTAGCTGCCGGAAAGGTCTCTCCGGTCCCTCGATCGCCGGTCCAAAGTCCAATCCTGCACTGCTCTGCAGCATTGCACTGCACGAATCATGATCGATCGCCATGGAAGCAACAAACAAACGAACCAGGGAGCGACACTTCGCGCCGCGAAAAGCTAACATAACCACACTACACCCTCGGCTTAGCTGCAGTTTAGTAATGGCCTTATGGTAAACTATTGCGATTACGAGGAGGAGGGGAGTAGGAGTGTATATTGTAGTACAGTATATGGCAGCAATTTGCAGGTACGATAGGGGAGGCGCCAAGGGAAGGGAAAAGACGGAGGAGGTCGATGGGCCGGAGAGGAGCGTAGGATAGGACTAATCTAATCGCCCAGATAGACAGGCGGCTCTTCAAGTAACCTGACGCTCGTGAGCGACGGACGGGACCAGCAGTGCGTCGCGGAAACCGACGACGCTGATGCCATGCCAGCGAACGAACGTGGTGGCCGCGTGTGACATCGGCGACCGGGCGGTGATGGATGGCGAAACATCACTCGCCGTGTCACGACGGGTGCCCCGTGCGATTAGGAATCTTGAGCAGGTAGAGGTAGTAGGCAGGAGTGTCCCCGATCGTGTCATGGGATGGGTGCATCTATTACCATTGACTAAATACGAAGCGCAGAATCACGTCAAAGGTTGCAAGCAAGCCAGGGTGATTGAGGTCTGCAGATTATTCAGTCATGGACCTACCAACCTTGTGATTGACTGACTAACTTCAAGCTAAGATCATTTGAATATTCCATGAGCAGCCGTGTACGATTTCGGATGCCCGTGCAGTTTGGAATCTCGGGCAGGCATATCGAGTGGTTCTCGGAGTGGGTGTATCTACTGACTAAATACAGTACCAAAAATAAAATTAGCACGTCGGGATAGTGGCAACTAGCAAAGCCGGAATAATTGAGGTTTGAAGGGTATTCATCAGTTATAATAGGCCTTGCGAGTTGTGATTGACTGCTTCAAACAACGATACTATCTGACTATTCCGTGACCAGCTAACTACTACACTAGCTGGCGTAGATGACAAAAACTAACCAACGTGACGATCATCAACACCGATAACCCCAAGGAATATGGGACTATAAAACCTGCTCTTGGAAGACAATTATTAACAGAAACTCTTCTCCTATTCCTTTTTCGCTCCTAATCACAAATGAAGCAGCTCGATCACATTCTGCTACGAAAATGTGACTGATTCACACGAACAGACAATAACAAGGCACAGAACGAACATCTTCAAACACAGAATACACTCTTCTCACTGGCCTTCACCGTGCAGGTAACAAAGGGCATGTTCCCGTGCCAGGCACCGCGCCACCAAACGACTTACCAAGCAGCCGCAGGCAGGAGGGTTCGAAGCTGCAACCTACAGGAAACCTTCGGTCCCGTGGCCGGCGCAAGCTTCCCTGTATAGCTGCATCGCCTCCTCCATTACCTTGGCTCGAGACAAGAGCTCGGACCGCTTCTTACTCGAAGGATGAGTAGAGAGGTAGCTTTTCAGTACTGACTGATTGCCCGCGATTTGTCCTAGCTTCTCGTAGACCTTGGGAGCTGTGCGTGGGTCGAAACCAGCAGAAGCTTGAAGCATGAGCCCGATGTGATCTGCCTCTACCTCCATCCTGCAAACATGTAGCATACATCATCAGAAGGGCTTCTAACAAGAATTCCTTGCATGTGTTTGATGATGAGATAACAAGAACAACAACTGTACGATACACAGCTATTTTTCTTTTTTGAGGTCACACACGAGCTAATTCAGCAAGGACTGCAGCGAACATATACTGAACATCAAGAAGTGATTCATGCGGGGAAGGTGCTATGCAACTCATCGCCCAATCATATGAAATTTTATTGTATCTTTGAAGCAATGAAGGCTGTATCTTTGAAGCAATGAAGGCTACATCAAGAAGTGACAGCTGGGGTGGGGTTTTAGAAAATCATGTCCACAGAAAGTGGCATCGGCGGATCCTGATTGGAAAAACGCATGGAGATACAGTCAGCTATTCAATAATGCAACAAGGAGTGGAGTAAAGTCGGAGATAGATAATGTGTGGCAGATCAGATTGCCAAGATGGATCAGTAGCTAGTCCATATATCAGAAGATGTCTTCAGTTACTTGTCCTCTCCTTTCAAGGAAACTGATGGATACAGCTCCGGATAGCTAAACATCCTACCTCCTGTGATGCATCATTTCAGATGCACTAGGCAGAAGCACTGAATGTCTGCACTTGGTGGCTTTGCTTGGTAGAAGGTGCAAGGAAGTTTTGGCCATGTCATACATCAACCAATTCAAAGATGAACTTTGATCACAGAAAGGTTGTACCAACAAGGCTCAACAGCTAAGCAACACTAATTAGTCCATTATAATTGAGTGTGTGTCTGAAAAGATATTATTTTTCTGGAAATTGCCGTACAGAGTATTTATTTCCGAACAAACATACCTAAGATATGGTTTTTATAAAGGTATCTGAACATACAGAACTACTTTCCCCCTTGAACCATTTGGGGATTTTTTTTTTTACTTCTGCATAAAATTTCCCCAATTTAGTCAGGTCTGGGAAGTTCAAGTTTCCCCATCACCGACGATCCTAACTGACCAGTGACCACCACTGCTTCATACTGGAAAAGTAAGCACTGGTGACGAGGACTGATTTTACAGCAGGTCAGAAATGCAAACTTGCCAAATATTAAACCTTGTATATTTCAAATACAGACTACCCCATCCTCACAAATCACACATATGTTGTAAAACGATTCTTACATGCGAATCTGATAAAAAATCAATGGACAATAGAATAGTCACGCACAATGCATTGGTGATGAAATTTTAGTAGTTGCACAAGAAGGGGCATCATCCTAGTCAACTTTGGTAGGATTTGTAAGAGATGAACAAGAAGGATATCACATTATCATTCCAGTCAATTTGGTGTTTTGGGATCAATTCCATGCAGATCCAGAATTCTGTACATAAGAGTACATGACATATGCTATAGTAAATCTGATTTCATCTACTTTCTAAGAACCTGTGTGAATAGCTAATAAGTCCATCAGAATAGACTCTGGCAACCACTGAAAAAAGTGAGAGAACAGAGAACTAGATGTCTCTCCAAGCTCCAATGCCCTGTTGGGGACAAGAATTACCAGTAATAATCTCATCTGCAGGGCAATCAAGAGCCATATGTTTTATTACTAGAATTTTCACCGCTGTTAGTTAAGTCTGTAGCGAAATTAAATGGTACTCCCTCCGTCCCATAATGTAGGACATCTTTTGACACTACACTAGTGTCAAAAAATGCCCTACGGTATGGGACGGAGGGAGTACTAGATGATACCCCGCACATTGTTGCGGGTTTTGCAATATAATTGAATGTGATTTGGTTGCATGGAACATAAATATTGTGAGCAATAATGAGAAATAAACTGAAAATACATATGATATTGTGTTTGATCATTGTATAGTTGCACAATATTTATTAAGTAAAAATAGAAAACATAAAAAAATTATCATGCATGTTTTCATGTTGATATGAGCTTTTTCCTATGAATGGTTGATCACTTTACCTAGATAGATTCTCACTGATCTGTGGTACATTAAGCTGAAATAATAGGTTGGCTCAGAATAGTATAGAATGGCCCACATGGAGGCACTTGAAGCAGGAGTCATATCATAACTTATAGCAAAACGAGATACCTAGACAAAACAAGCCCATTGGTGCCAATTTATTGGCTTTTGCCAGATCTGGTAGCATCTCATTTCAGTCATATATGCAGCTTATCATGTGTAGAATGTAAATAATCGTGATTCCACGAACAATATGAAATGCAGAAATGATACCTTCGTGAGAAGGGCAGTCTGAGGAGTAAAGTCGACATTGCATTAATTAAGTCTGGCATGTAAATAAACTGTAGGACGATAAGCTGCAGGATAGTAAACCACATGCCCTTGGTGATCATCTCTGGCAAGTGCCTCGCGATAGCGTGCCCAATCTAAAACATAGAGGTACCAATATCAGTTCCAATGCACTGTAAAACCACCACAAAGTACATATGAGCCCACAACCCAATTAGTAAACCCACCTCATGCGAAAGCACTGTCGCAATCTCAGCATCCGTCTTGAAATGGTCGAGCAATCCAGTGAAGACTACAATTTTACCACCGGGCAAGCACATTGCATTGATGAGCTTATCTCTGACGACGATCACCTCCCAATTGAGCTCATTGAGGTGCTTCGTCTGTGGCTGCGCTCCGCGTGCCTTCCCCCGTCTACGGCTCTCGGCGACCCACCTGTCATCGAGAAGCTCGTCGTCTCGCTGAGCCCTCGCGGCCGTGCCCGCGGTCTTGCCAGGCGAGACCCGGTGCATCACGTCCTCGGCATCCAAGTCGCGGGCCTTGACGGCGATGTCGGTGGAGATGTCGCCGTAGGAGGCGTCATCGAAGTCGTCACTGCGGCGGTCGGCGAGGCCGCGGTGGAGCGCGCGGACGATCTCGGAGGCGATGAGGCGGACGCGGACGCTGTCGGGGTGGAGCGGGGGCAGGATCTTGGGGGCGAGCTCCTTCTTGAGATCGGCGAACTGGGACTCGCCGAGCTGGCGCTCGAGCTGGGGCGAGACGAGGACGAAGTGGGTGCGGTTGGTGTAGGGCACGGTCTCGAGGTTGCCGAAGTAGACGACGATGGTCCCGCCGCCGGCGAGGAGGACCACCGCGGCGACCTTCCGCCTGTCGTGGTACCACCGCGCCCCGCCGCGGCGGCGCGCGAAGTGGATGACCTCCGGGCGGCGGGAGGAGGTGAAGTAGTGCCGGGGAGGAGGCACCTGCGCCTGCGCCGGCGGCGGCCGGAAGAGGGCGGCGGGCTCGTGGCGGAGGGGCCCTCGGCTGAAGGACTGAATGAACCCTGGGCGGCGCGGGGCGGCGTGGTAGTGCCGAGCGGCCGTTTCCCGCACCACCGGCGGGGGCGGGGGCGGGGGCTGCGGCCGGACGGCGGCGGGCTTGTGGCGGAGGAGACGGGAGAGGGCGGAGCGCGAGTTCTTGAGGGGGTTCATGTCGTTTTAATTTTCGCTTCTTTTGTGTGGGATTTTCGGGAGTTCGTTTGATCGTCCAGCGGAGAGGCGAGGATGGATTTGGGGGTTTTGCCTTCTGGAAGCCTCCAGATGGCAAAGTAGGAAGAGCGGTGGGCGGTGGGGAAATCGCGCCGCAGCTCGTTATGGGGACGCTATCGGGCCCATCTGCAAGGGTGTGTGTTGGTGGGCCAACCGGATTTTTCGGTTTTGAGAAGGTATTACGTGGTAATTTTTTTCCCTTTCTTTTCTGTATTTTCAGCGGTTTTAAAAGTTTCAATTTTTTTCCCTGTTCGTTTTCAATTTTTCCCCGTATTATATTTCTTTCATTTTTATTTTTCACATACTAAATTATGAATATGTATCAAAATTCGTGGACATTTTAAATCTTGTGAACATTTCTCCGAATTCATGGATATTTTTAACATTCACAAGCATTTTTTTAAGTCGCTGAACATTAAAATTTTACAGACCTTTTTCAAATTGTGGATATTGTTTGACATCCATGGATATTTCTAGAATTCACAAATATATTTTTTAAACTCATGTTTCTTATTTCGTAGTATTTTTTAAATCCAAGATTTTTCTTAAACGTGAGCTTCCTTTGATTTAGTGAACTCCTTCAGGTAAAAAACGATAGTAGATTTTTTCTGGGCTAGGAGTGGAGCAAGCAAAAAAGATTAAGCGAGCGAGCAGAGTAGGGAGCTGAGCTAAGCGAATGAGAGATCCATGGGCGGCTCATGTGACCATTATAACAGCAATCCCATGATTTGAACAGGGAATAAGAGCTCCAAGAGGCTCTCACAACCAGCACCACCTAGTCACTTTATTCTCCTCATCGTTTCCTACAGCAGCCCAACACGATATACGAATAAAAAACATAATTAAAACCCAAGCAAGCGTGTGAAGAGTTTATAGCCTCTAGTTAACCATATAGGATATGAAGCATGTCATATTCCATAATTTAATCTTACCATCAAAGATATAGGACTCGACTTGCTCTCGTCCCGCACAAACACACCATCCATAACAACACTACTACACCAACACCAATAAGAACTGAATGATGTCACTCTAATTTCACTTATTTGTGTACTACTTACAATTTAATATTCAACCATTACCAAAATCATACTCCATCCGTTTCAAAATAATTGAAGTTATATGACTTTCCTAAGTCAAACTTTTAAAGTTTGACCAAGTATATATAGAAAATACCCATAAAGATTGTTGATATCAAATACATATAATATGAGAACATATTTCATAGTTAATCTAAACGAGTAAATTAATTTTTTTAGATGTTTGTATATTTTCATAGACTTGGTCAAACTTCATCAAGTTTGATTTAGGAGAATCATATAACTTCAATTATTTTGAAACAGAGGGGGTAGTAAGCTAATAACGAATCAGTAGGTACCACGAAAATATCACTTCGGCGAATTCACATAAATAACCTTCATGCTATAATTCTAGCAGAGGGGCTAGGACGCGGAGGAAGAGCGGACATGTGATGCGATGATGTTTTGCCGCTGCACATTATTTGCCCATTATTTGTTGCGTGAGATGTGCATGAGATATAAAGCGGAGAAAGCAGTTGATATCGCTACGGAAGGAAGGTCCCTTCGGGAAAGAGCGCGTGAAGCGGCTGGCAGACCCGGATCAAGATATTTTTCACCAAACTGACCTACCTCGGTTGCAAGGCGCACCAAAAGTATCCCCCATCTGATCCCCTACTAATTGTACATATCAACACCCGATTAAGCATTTAAAGACCGCAAAATAACTAAAAAAATACACAAAAAGGAATCATATCAGAAAATAGAGCAGACAATATAGCTTTTCCAGTAACATAGAGCCCTCATTTCTAATTCACCCACTGAATGCTCTGAAATTCGCCTACTGGACGCTCATAATTCACCTATGGACGCTCCTAATTTGCATGCAACACAGAGTCCTCACTCCTAATTCGCATGCCGAATGTTCATAATTTGCGTGCAACACGGCTCACCCCTAATTCGGCCTACCGAACGTTCCTCATTTGCCTGCAACATGCAATCCTCACTACTAATTCACCTACAAAACGCTCCACCAAGCTGAGTACATATTTTTTGATATGCACCAAAAAAACACATATTAATTTGCCTACCAACACCGCTAACTTGGGAAGTCAATCACATATTCTTTGAGGAAGAACTTAAATCCCATAGATATAAAGCAACAACACTAATACTTACTAACAATACGGAGGCACTTTTAAATTGCCTTTTCAAAACATGATAATGTGCATGCAACTTCTTTGAGTTTTTGCTTCACACCATCTACTCCTTTTTTTGCAAGGGCCAGAAGAAATACATTAACATACAACAAGAGTGGTTAGCGAGCATTTGTTTTTGCAAGGAACTTGACGAAATGCGCAACAAAACATTAGGTTTCACATGGACAAGAACATGAAAAAACTACCAGATTCAAAGCAAGTTTTGTAGTTCGGATCCTCTAAAAAAAGTCAAGAGAAACAACTTATTCTTTTACCCTTCTATTTTGCCTGCTCCTCCCCCACCCAACCCCACCCCCGGCGTATAATATTGTTGCACAGTTCTTTTTTTTCTTGATGTATGTAATGTTGGATATGAGAGGAGAGGGTGGAGGGGTGATCAATCAGGTCTTTTGGGTAGGCTTGGGCGAGAGTTTTTTTTTTTCAATAATGAGGTTCACGTGGACGCGAGGACCCGGTTGTTTTTTCTTTGCAGGAGCTACTAAGAGCGAGGGGCAAATAACTTTCCTTTTTTAGTCCCGCTAGGTACCAAGTGATTGCTGCCTAGCAACGTCCTTCCGATTTTCAAAATGTTAAACAAAGCATTTGAAAAAAAGTCAAACAAGTATTTGAAAAATGTTAGTCAAGCATTTAAAAAATATTATTTGTGTATAGAAAAATTATTGACCATGTACTGGAAACATGTTAATCAACCATGTAAAAAATGTTAAATGTGTATATAAAATAGTGTCCATGTATTTTAAAAAAATTAATCAAGCATTTGAAAAAAATGTTAAATATGTATGGTTTCTTGACAATGTATTAAAAAATGTTATTTTTTTAATTTGTATTAGATATATAGCAATAATGTACAACGTGTATGAAAAAAATTATACATAAAAATACATGTTTTCAAATAATGTTAATCATATATTTAAAAAATGTTAAACATGTATATAAAAAATCTGATCTATAAGAAAATTACTGAATGTGTATTGAAAAAGTCGGCATGTGTTGGACAAAAACCCCAATGGAAATAGAAAAAGATACTCCCTCCATTCCTAAATATAGGGTGTATAGTTTTTGGCACGGAAATTAAAGAACACTCATGGAGGGAAAATTTTACAAGTTCTGGATGAGATTACACCTGACTAATGGACATGAGAAAATAGAGGAGCTTGCCTGGTATAAAAAAATGTAATCAAATCCCTAAAAAAATATCCAGACGAGTTGTGCAATGTAATACACCTTATATTTTGGATTTTTTTCTCAAAAATCTATACACCTTATATTAAGGAACAGAGGGAGTACTAAACAAACCAAGAACCCCAATAAAGACGAAAATAATAACCAAAGAAAACCGATGCCCAAAACGAAAATAGAGGAAGCCGAGAAAGAATCAAAGTAAAATGAAGAAAACTGAAGGAATCCAAGAAATAAAGAAAGATGAATGAAGAAAGAAAGAAAAGCATAAAGGCAGTGAAAAATGAAAAAAAAACAAATAAAAAAAGAATGAAAACCAGTACAAACTGTGAAGGAACAAAGAAACCCGATGAGAAAAAAAATAAAAAATAACAGAAAGATAAAACAATCCTGATATAGAAATAGGTAAAACCGAGAGAAAACATACAAAAAATGAAGAAAAGAATCAAACCTTTACTTGCACCGCGCGAGCCTACAGCCAGCGATCCTCGAACATATAGTTCCCAAGAAAGACCAGAACAAACAGACCGGCCCAGCTACAACAGGAAGGCGAATCAACCTGTGACTGGATGGTTAGAGGGACTGTGGTATCCGCAGCCCACCAAGGTTCAAATCTTGGTGCTCGCATTTATTCCTGAATTTATTTCAGGATTTCCGGCTATGCGCATTCAGTGGGAGGAGACGTTCCCGTCAACGACGAGGCACCTACGGTGACTTCGTAAATCTCAAGATGATATGCCAGCTCAGTCTTTCGGATGTGCTCATAGGGGTAAGATGTGCATGTGTGCGTTCATAGGGATGAGTGTATGCGCGTGTATATGAGCTTGTGTGTGTACTGATGTTAAAAAAAAAGCTACAACGGGAAGAGCCGAAAGCTTCAGACAAGACGGAACGAGCATTATGCGATCCCATGAAAAAAATCCTAAGAATTGAAGTGGAGAGGCCATCTCAATCCTTTAATTTTCCTATTTCTTTGTTTTGAAGATCCACTGAATGAGCCCTTAAACTGTCGATGTATATCATTCGAAAAAAAAACTGTCGATGTATATGCAGGCCCCACATATGAGGCCTACACTGTTGTCTTTCCATGGATGGTCAACACTTCTTATCTTCACGGTGCACTATTTACGTGCAAACATTTGTAGTTGTACACCATAGACCATAGTACACCGTACAAAGCTCTTGCTCACTTGGCCACCAGCGCGCTAGCTTCAATTAAACCATGTCGTCGTTATCTTCGTCGTCCGCCTCAGCCTCGGCGCCGCCGCCTCACGTGGTCGAGGACTGCCTCGGCGTCGTGCAGCTCCTCAGCGACGGCACGGTGACGCGTCCCACGCGAAGCTTCCTTTCTGACCCCCCGGTGCATGACGTCCGCCGCGACCTGCCCGTCCAGTGGAAGGACGTTGTCTACGACGAGGCCCACCGCCTCCGGCTCCGCATGTACAGGCCTACGACATCCATCGGCCTTGCCGGCGGAGGCGAGAAGAAGCTTCCGGTGCTCGTCTACTTCCACGGCGGCGGCTTCTGCATCGCCAGTTTCGAGCACCCCAGCTTCCATGCCGTGGCCCTTCGGATCGCCCACGACCTCCCGGCCATCGTGCTCTCCGCGGACTACCGCCTCGCCCCGGAGCACCGCCTCCCCGCGGCCCACCACGACGCGGAGACCGTCCTCTCGTGGTTACACCGCCACGCCGTGGCCGGCTCCGCTGCCGACGCGTGGCTCGCCGAGTCGGCTGACTTTGGACGAGTGTTCGTCTGGGGCGACTCGTCCGGTGGCAACATCTCTCACCACATCGCCGTCCGGTACGGCTCCGGCGGCCTCGATATAAACCCGGTGCGTATCGCCGGGTGTGTCCTGCTCGGTCCGTACTTCGGCGGGGAGGAGAGGATGGCGTCGGAGGCGTGTTCGCCTGCCGACGTGCTCATGAGCCTTGCGCTGTTCGACCAGATGTGGCGGCTAGCGCTGCCGGCGGGGGCGACGAGGGACCACCCGGCGGCGAACCCATTTGGCCCCGAGAGCGCGCCGCTCGATGACGTCGCGTTCCCACCGGTGCTCGTCCTGAACGCCGAGCATGACCTGCTGCGTGACCGGACCGCGGACTACGTCGCGAGGCTGAAGGCCATGGGGAAACCCGTGGAGCTGGTGGAGTTCGATGGGCAGGAGCACGCATTCTTCGTCTACGAGCCATGGGGCGCCGCGGCGGACGGGCTGATCCGAGTGGTGCGGCAGTTCGTGCACGGCGGCGCGCCGGACACGGCGGCTGCCTTGTCTGGAAGTCCCGAATTACATAGTACTAATTTTTTTTTCAGACATTTTTAGTGTCCAACTTATTAGAGCCTAACGCGTGCTTTGCCGCTCCATTTTTCAATCGTGGGATTAACTTTTTTTAAAGAAAAGCTTCGTGGCTAGCCTTATTAAATCACAAAACAATTACACTGTTCACTAATTGGCTGATAAGGAAACCCGGGAGGTTCATCAGTCCAATTATCACTACTCTTAGCATGTTATTATGGTCGTTTATTATGTTATATGGTTTTGTTAGCGTTGGCTTGGACTATAATTATGTTCTGGTGTATATCATGTGGGATTGTTAAAGACAATATTTGTTCTGAGATGAGAGTGAAATTATTCCACACGTGGTTGTAGTGCCCTTACACCTTTCGGCCTCAGTGGCAGCTAGTGTTGATTGTGTGAACCTCTTGGAAGGGAAAGTCCCCAACAACTCATGAGCTCAGCATGAACAGTAAATTTGAAAAAGAACATTCAAAAATTCTGAATTTTTGGTAAACTGTAACAAATGTTTTAAGAGCCTGCAATTTTTCACTTTGAAATGACATTCCAGGAAGTCGTAGGAAAAAAAAACAAAATCAACACTTCAAAATGCTTCTGAAAATGGCATTTTTTGAGCACTGATTTTGTTTATTTTTGCCACTACTTCCACAAATGTGATATCATGATGAAATTTTACAGGCATTCAGAACATTTGTCAATGTTTTGCACAAACAAAATTCAGAATTTTTTGAACTATTTTCATTTTTTTTACGATTTCACTGTTCATACGAGCTCATTTGAGTTCGAGCTGAGAATAGTTGCGTCCCCTTGGAAGCTCATATTCCACGCTGAAATGATGCAATTGTTGCTATAACGCTTACATGGGCTGGCCCATGAAGCTCTCGCTCGCTCAGCTCGTCTCTTTGCACGGCTCACTCATTTGTTTTGCTTACTTGGATACAATCTGCTATCGTTTGTTTATTTGAAAACGTTCCTTAAATCAAAAGATGTTCACGGATTTATAAAAAATGTTACGAATTAAAAAAACTCATAATTTTGGTAAACTTGTTCCCGAATCTAAAAATATTCGTGGACCTCAAGCAATGTTCGTAAATTTGAAAAAAGGTCTGCAAGTGTCCATAGACATTAAAAATGTTCATGGACTCTAAATATATTCACGAACTTTTAAAATACTAATGGATTTCAAAACTCTTCAAGATTTTTATTAAAATGTGAAAATAATAAATAAGTAAATAAATAAATAACAACCAGGAAAAGGCAAAAAATAAGACCAGTAGAGAAAACATATAAAGAAAGAAAAAACCCAAGAAATACCTTCTATAACCTTCTCAAAACATGGAAAACCGTCTGGTGAATTACGACTATATACATATGCATTACTCTGAACCTGCGACACACCCCCTTACAAGTGGCCCCCATAGAGACCGTCATATAACAGATCACACCAGGAGGCTCCATATATATCGAGGACTTAGTATCTGAATGAAAAATGCTCAATGTGTATTTAACAAATATATACCTTGTTTTTAAAAAGGATGTACCTTTGAAAAATGTTTAGCGTGTATCTGAAAAATGTTGAACATGTATACGGAAAAATTTCAACATGTACTAAAACAAAATCGACATGTATTTGAAAAGCAAAAAAACAATAAGAATACAAAAACCCCCAAAAGAAGAAAAACAATAGAGAAAACATAAAGAAACCAAAAAACCAAATAAAACCAATAAAGAAAAACACGGAAGAAGAAAAAAGAAAATGTCACACAAATGGTTCTAAGACCAGTCTGTACCGGTTTGTAGAACCTTCCCAAAATCGCTCTATCAGTCCAGCCCACTAAGAAGCACACAACGCAGAGACAAGAGGGCGCTACATCTCGTAGTAAGGGAGAATAGTACTGGCATTGAAATAAGGCCACGCGTGGCTGTTGCTGGGTCGGCGCACACCACACCCCAATCGTAGGCTGACAAGCCGGCCCATAAGCACGTCACCGAGAGTGAAGGAAAGCGCTCCAGTAGACCAATAAATTATGCTACGGAGGATAAGGGGTGGTCAATCCAGCAGACTACTATAGCATCTTCAAACGTAGTCGCCACCTCCTTTTTCAAAGAAAAGGTGCTTAGGATTTTTGTGCCTCCCGTTGCCACCACCGATCTGCCTCGTCTTTAGAGCCATGGAGGTGCGGTGGACCACGACCCTTGCCGGTGGGAGGGGTCTTGCTATAGTTTTAGGCCTTCTTTGGTTTAAAGGAATCTTGTAGGAATTTCATAGGATAGGATTTCTATAGTAAAGTTTTCTTTAGAGCCCTTTTGTTTGTAGGAATGTAATCTTATTCTTATGGAGGAATTCTTCTTATCCTTCACATTTCATAGGAAAATAAACATTAGCTAGACTCAATGGAGAAAATCCAATGATATGAATCAAACGACATCTCTTTTCCTATTACTACTCATAGAATTTGAGATATATGTCATCTCATTTCTTATAACTTTTCTATTCCTACTATTTTTATACCCTATGAACCAAAGGAGGCCTTAGGCTTTATTTGGTTCATAGGATAGGATTATCACAGGAATAGGAAACTTGTAGGAAATCAAATGACATTCTATCAAATCCTATGAGTATGATTAGGAAAAGAGATGTCATTTGGTTCACATCATAGGAATTTTTCCGTTGAGTCTAGGCTTATGTTTATTGTCTTTTGAAAAGTGGAGGATAGGAACCAATCCTATGTAGGAATAGGAATCCATTCCTATGAACCAAAGGGCTTTAAAGAAAAAAAATCCTACAAAAATCCTTTCCTATATAATTCCTGTGAAATTCCTCCAAACCAAAGGAGGCCTTAGGTATTCTTATGAGTTTGTTCAGAGTTTGTGTCCTTTTCAAAAAGGAGGCGGTGGCGGCTCTCTGAGGATGGAATAAGGTTTTCCCCGCCTAGCGCCTGTTCCGGTGATGCGTCTATTTCATCAAAGGGCATGCGAAGGTGTGTCTTTGAAGGATCCCGCAGGATTTGGTCGGTGCTGGTCTTCGGTGGATCTCTTTGGATCCATTCTTTGTTTGTGTGTCTACAAGTTGGATTTTTTGATCTATACTTCTCTTCATCAGGGACAGTTGTTGTTCTGGTACGTTGGTCATATGGGGCCTTAACACGGCGACTTCCTGACTGTCTACTACAACAAGTTTGTCCCGGCTCTCATGAAGGAGGGGCGATGAAGGTGGCGCACCTACGGCTCGCTCTAGTGCTTGTAATCGTCGCTATGTGGTATATGGACATGTATGTATTTTTTTGTTATTTCCGTGTTCTTTCTACTGCCATGGCATGATGAATGGATCAAAAGTTTTCTTGCAAAAAATCCCAATTGACTACACACTACGGTGCAAAGATAGGAATGCATAGTTCTTGTAGGTTTTTAATGCTTTCTTAATTCTGTACTGTGCACCTTAGATTTTCATACTTGTCACGCAGATAAGAGAAACTCACCAAGGAATCAATGTGTCGCTTCCCGCTAATGGTTGTCGCCGCCTGACATTGCTACTTTCGCTACTTGTTGTCATCCTCCCGACCTTTCTCATCAGAGAAACCAAACAAAGAAGAAGCTCGAAATGGGAAAGGATAAGCGGACCTCCTGTCTAGCCATGAACTTTGCAGGTGAGGCGGTTGAACTGGGAGCAAAGCTTGCGACAGATGACATAATCTGCTACCAGGGAAGAGGTCCCGAAAGTAGGCCTCGCCGGAGGCCAGTGAGAGGATGGATCTAGTCCCCGGGGTCCTCAACCCGCGGATCCTCGGAGTAGGTCTCAACCTACTTACCACCTCGGGTCCCCAAAATCACTAGAGAGGTTCTGCTTGGCTGAGTCTGGGTCCTCAGGCCCTTAAACCCAGGTACTTGGAGTCCCTGGGGGGCAACGGTCGCAAATGCCTAGGGGTATAAATCCTCCCTTCTTCCTCCTCCCACCTCTAACATTTTACTTGAGCTTGCTCCACCATTCCTAAGCCCTAAAAGCTCGATTGCTTTCCATCCCTCCACCTAGACACTCCTATTCTATAGGGATTGGAAGAGGTTCAACCGATCTATACTTTCACCAAATTGATTCATGATGCCCCAACTTGTTCTTCACCAACACTTGTTAGTCTTGGTGTTTTGGGCTCTTAGGCGATAGGAGTTAAGGCCCGGAAGTTTTCTTGCTCGTGGCGTGCTCTAGGAAGTTTGTAAAGGTGTTGTGGTCGCGTTCAAGATCAAACTCGAGTGATTTGAGGCTCATCCATTGGGGGTGACTCAAACAGAGCATAGGGTGAGACACTTGGTGGCACTCTGGAGCTTTGGCTTTGGCATTCCTCCAACAAAGATTAACACTTCCTAAAGAGTATGAACCCCGGGATAAAAGTCATGCCCTGCACTAACTTGTGGTTAATCCTTTCACGTATATTTACTTGCATTGTATGCTTGTTATCTTGCTATCTACTACCCCCGTCCTGGTTTATTGGACCTCTTAGTATTTTGTGCCAATTTTGACCATTGATTTACTTAACAAAATGTTATTGCATGTCACAAAAAATAGTATCATTAGAAACTATGTTTAAATACGAATCCAATGATATAATTTTTTATATGCATTAACATTTTGTCACTTAAATCTATGGTAAAATTTGGGCATAAAATACGAAGAAGACCAATAAACCAGGATGGAGGTAGTAGTTTGTTGCCTAGCATACCTTGCTTTTCTGCTTGCTTGCCATATAGGTTGTTCCCATCTACTCCCTCTGTTCTATAATGTAGTGCATATAGACATTTGAAAAGTCAAACTTAGTAATTTTGACCAAGTTTGTGGAGAAAAACATTTCCATCTAGAATGCCAACGATATATCATTAGATTCATCATAAGATGTAGTTTCATATTTTATATATTTGGTATTGTAAATATAAATAGTTTTATATACAAATTTGATCAAAGTTTGCAAACTTTGACTTTTCGAAAAATCTGTACGCACTATATTATGGAACGGACAGAGTAGTTGCATATCTAGATAACTTACTTTATCTGCATTACCCTAAAGTTGGTAGTTAAGTATTCACACCCCCAGTCGGCCTCTTGATCCTTTCACGTGTTGTCTAAAAAATTTATGCCCCCCCAGAATACACATTGTCTGTGGTTGCAAGCTCATGACCAAAGATAATATGAAAAAAGAAATATGGGTAAGTGTGAGGACTGCTTGTTCTGTATTGAACATGAATCCATTTTTCACCTGTGTAGTAGATACTAAATTTGGATTTTTATTTCTGCTTATTTCTATTTTTGTGTTGGTGTATCCTTTGAATCTGCTGCTAGATACTAGGTTGCTAACAAAAGAACCAGATGTTGTTGAAACTAGTTACTTTGTAGTTCTTTAGTGTATCCAAAAATATAAATATAGTATGGTTTTTATGGTGTGTTATGGATGGACATTAAGCAATTCTTGTAAGATTTTTTAGAACAATGAGGAATTGTGCTATCCCCTATCCAATTAAAAAGAAATAGGAGTTTGGTATTGTCTGTGAGCATCTGGCTACTATGTTCAGAGCACCGTTGGCAATCAAATGTAGCTGACAAATCCTTCTATGGACACCTAGGGATCATCTCTCCTCCCACCAGGTCTGGCCAAGGACATCTTGCAAGCACTCAAGTTTGATGATGGAGATGTTGGTCAAAGTTCCCCGTTGAGGGGCAAACAGACCGCAGATCAGGTCTTCCTGAGCTCAGCTTCTATCCTAGATGCTTGCTAGTTGTCAGCGAAGGAACTCCAGCCCAGAAGCCCAAGGTGACTCTGACAGCTCCACGACTTGTTCATTTTTTATTTTTGTGCTCAGTTGTTAGTTCCGTTGGAGGAGACTTTGGGTAGTTATGTTATGACATAGACTTTTCATTGTTCTTTGCCCTTCTGTGGCCTTTTAACTATAATTTGGACCATGTTTTGTTCTCCGATTTCTATAATGGAGCCGGAGAGGGTTTCTTCTTGATTTCTCTACAAAAAATCTCCTGTGTGAATCACCCGTCTCTGCTAGCCAACAGCAAGGAAGTGTTATAAAGAATGTCTTTCATTTATTTTTTTCTTCATAAATTCCAAACTCCATCGATCCTTTCTTTCAAAAAGACAAAATCGTCCAACTAGAAAAAAAGATGAAAGTGTTCAAAAAAATAAAGAAAGGAAAAGGGAAGAAAATGCAAAGCAACGGTGTCCCCTTCACCATGTGGTGCTTGGATCCCCAATGCTCACGCTATAACGGCCCCATACGACAATTATTCCCTTCACTCCACTCTATCTGCAATATCAATCATCCACTCCACTCTGCCTCTCCACTCTTACTCACTCCCCAACTCACAGATGGCACTGGTGTCCCTTGTTGCTTTATGTTTTAGGTAAACCTTGAGGATGCAATGCATGGGAATTTTGGAGTAACAACATCACCTTCTTCACTACAAAGTTCTCACATATACCCTTTCTAGCACCATGTGTTGAGGACTTAGTATAGCTTATAGTATAATACTATGCATGGTGGATTTTCTTGGAGTTCAAGAATTTCTCTTTCGATCTGTGTAGTTTAATTATCTTTCACTAAGACATGTTTTATTGCCTATGGTTATCAGAGATATTCTCGGTTATTGTTTTATCTTTTTTCTTGGTGTAACATGGTGTTTCTTTATTCTTGTGCTATATATCATATGAATCATGTCGTGGATGTCCTTCAAATAGAGGAGACTATGTCGAATATTTGTAGAAACCGGTGTTACCTTTCACTTGTCAGTTTATGTAGTAGCATTCCAAGCGCTAGCGCGCTTGGGGGTGTTACAATGGGTGTCTAGATCTTGCTAATAGCTATTGACCTAAAGGTGTTCTTGACATGTCCCCTATAGGGCCACACACTTAGCGACTAGCGGTATGTAGAAGAACTAGGAGATAATAGAGAATGGGAGGCTGGGCTTCCAATAGTACTTTGGATGGTTACAAAAATTTTCTAGAAGATCCTGGAGCTGTACCGGTGATATCCGGGAGCATCTTGGTATGCCCTGAAAGAGATATTCTAGAAGGTTCATTGCAGGCCAACCCACGCCGCCTCAGGGGACAAGGCACCACCAAGGGCCCAAGTCAGCCAGCCGTGAGAGGCTTGAGGGGCAAGCCTGGGAGTCTAAATCCGAGGAGTAATCCTTCCTGCATGGGGGAAAGCCCCCTCCCCCACCAAGTCAATGGACCCCCCTTGGTCCACCAATATAAAGGGTCAAAGTCCACACCAAGACCACCAAGTCAACCTCCCTTCTACCACGTGTCTCGTCTCTCTCCCGGTCTAGACTAGTTCTAGTCTGGCACGTCTCTAGGCTATCTCTATCCCTCTAGTTCTTTGTGAAGATTCTTTGTGCTGGTTCCACAGATTGTTGCGGACTTGCGGTACTACTAGATCGGTACATGTGGATACCTTGGAGATGTCATCTTCAAGACTTGATCAGTGGATTTGTTGGGGAACGCAGTAATTTCAAAAAAATTCCTACGCACACGCAAGATCCATCTAGGTGATGCATAGCAACGAGAGGGGAGAGTGTTGTCCACGTACCCTCGTAGACCAAAAGTGGAAGCGTTATGACAACGCGGTTGATGTAGTCGTACGTCTTCACAATTGACCGATCCTAGTACCGAAAGTACGGCACCTCCGCGATCTGCACACGTTCAGCTCGGCGACGTCCCACGAACTATAGATCCAGCTGAGTGTCGAGGGAGAGTGAAAGTGCTAGTTGTCGACTAGAGGGGGATGAATAGGCGATTTTTATGAAAGTCTTCAAAACATGAGAGTTTCGAAGACAAGCAATAGAAATGAACCTATTGATATGCAGCAGAAGGTAGACTACACTAGGCAAGCCATAGTCAAGTATTCAATGAAGTGAAAGTGCGAAGACTAATAGCAGCTAGGTAGTACGGATCAGGATGGAAGATGGTATGAAGCCAAACAATGATAGAAGTCACACAGTGAAGACAAATAGGTAAAGCAAACAAGCAATGACTTCACGAAGACAAACTGTAAGTAAAGAGAGGGAGAGGATAGAACCGGTCACTTGTTGAGGACACAGGATTTGTTGGACCAGTTCCAGTAGCTGTGACAACTGTACGTCTGGTTAGGGAGGCTGAGATTTAACTCAGAAGACCGCGTCTTCACCTTATTCCCCTTGAGATAAGGACACCCAGTCCTCGCCCAATTACTCTGGTAAGTCTTCAAGGTAGACTTCCAAACCTTCACAGACTTCGTTCACCGGCGATCCACAATGACTCTTGGATGCTCAGAACGCGACGCCTAACCGGCTGGAGGATTCACAGTCCTCAAGTGTAACAAGTCTTCAGGTCACGCGGACAGAAAGACTTCAGTGATGCCTAACACTCTTTGGCTCTGGGTGTTTGGGCTTTGTTCTCGCAAGGATTTCTCTCTCTCAAAAGCTTCGGAGGTGGGTTGCTCTCAAACGACAAAAGCCGTGCACTAACTCTGAGCAGCCACCAATTTATGGTGTAGGGGGTGGGCTATTTATAGCCACTAGGCAACCCGACCTGATTTGTCCGAAATGACCCTGGGTCACTAAGGAACTGACACGTGTTCCAACGGTCAGATTTCAAACACACGCGGCAGCTTGACTTGGGCTACAAGTAAAGCTGACTCATCCAGCTCTGGATAATATTTGCTCTCATTGTCTTCACTCGAAGACATAGGATTTTGGTTGAGCATCACTTCAGTCACTCTGACTTTGTTCACTGGGACCCCACTTAACAGTACGGTGGTTCCTACGACTCAACAAAGAAGAAAAGGAAACAACGAAACAACGAAGTCTTCGCGCTCCATAGTCTTCACGCGATGCCTTCTCTTGTCATAGTCTTCAATGTGAATATCTTCACATACCACCATTGTCGTCAATGTCTTCATACATTTTTAGGGGTCATCTCCGGTAGGTAAAACGAATCAATGAGGGACTACTACCTGTGTTATCCTGCAATTCTCTCAAACACATTAGTCCCTCAACCAGGTTTGTCGTCAATACTCCAAAACCAACTAGGGGTGGCACTAGATGCACTTACAATCTCCCCCTTTTTGGTGATTGATGACAAACTGGTTGAAGTTTTCAATGGGGATAAAAGTATGTGAAATTGTAAAGGATAGAGGTATTGTCTTCGTAAGTAGCAAAAGGCTCCCCCTGAAGATGTGCATATAAGTAATTTGCTTTTGGAATGCAAATGCACATGGCAGGTTGTACTTGTGGAGATCCTCTTCAACTTATGAAGACAATTCATCATGCATGATTTGATATAACAAGGATAATGACATGCATAATGAGAAATGGGCGTCCGCAAAATGACTAAGTGCGGAATTTATCATCGCACATGCGGAATTTATCATCGCATCACAGAATAGCAAACAAGTAGCAGACGACCATCAAGTTTAAGTGTTACAACTCAAAGAACCAACTGTATCAAAAGCGAGAGTTGTAAACACTAGGCAAAATATAAAGCAACCACCCATATGGACCCGCTTGAAGAATATCAACTCATATGCTTCTCCCCCTTTTGTCAGTAAGGACCAAAAAGGTTTGAAGACATAGAGCCTCTACTCTTTCCCGGAAGGAGTAGGAGAGGATGCAGGGTCGGCGTCGGGGCTTGGTGCAGTGTCGATACGCGCTGAAGTTGGAGGAGGTGAAGTTGCATCATCTTGATCATCGATTATTCTGGCATTCACCGTTGCAGCGGAGGAGGGAATAATCAGAGTCTTCAAGAGACGGAGTTCGACGCAAGATAACATTCCTTGGAGGAGTGGAGTCAAACTTGAATCTTTCAGTGAAGCCATCATCTTGAAGATCTGCTTCTGTACTGAGCAATGTCAAACTCTTCCATGACCTCTGACAGGTTTCATGTATAACAAAGGCATTCTTGGTGGAAAGATTGCGAATGCGATTGACGTCCACCAAGAGGCTTTGCATCTGCCGCTTCAGCCAGAAGTGATGCTTATCTTGTTTCCGATGCAGGGCAACGTGAAGTCCTCGGTCATTGAGAACACGAGATCGCTTCCGAGGCCTTTGAGCAATAGTGCTTTCAGTGGCTTCAGTTTGAGCACGGTGAGGTAAGCGTGTATTGCCAGCCAAAGGATAAACACAAGTGACTGCCTGGACTCCTTCAATGGGTTGCGTGAAGCTTTGGTGATCAACATTGTGAAGACAAACAGGCTCCTTGGCGGGCTCTGGGTATATGGCTTCAACTGACATATCAACCTTTGGTAGAAAGATCAGATGGTTGCGAGCAGAGGGCTGATAGTTGACAGCTGTGTGTAGCTTGATGAGGCGCATGACCCACGGAGCATAGAACTTCAGTCCAAAGAGATCAGGGCCTGATGCAGCCAACTGCCTGATAAAGAAGTCTTGAGCATTGAAGCTGATGCCGTTGAAGATATAAAAGACCAAAGTCTTCATTGCTCCTTCAAGTTTTGCTGCTGAAGAATGTCCTTTGACAGGCCATAGAGTTCGCCTGATGATGTGATAAATAGTGCGTGGCAGATACTCTAGATCTTCGACAAAGAACTCCTTTGGGTAATCAGCGTCATGTGGCAGAGGCTTCATCATGCTCAGCATTTGGCTCATGTTGGGCTCTGGCTTGTAGAAGATACTCTCCAGAGCATTGCGGTGAAGCTGACAACCAGGTTCATATAATTCTCCTGGAGTGGGCAGGCCGGTTAGCTCAATGATGTCAAAAGCTTTGGCTTCATGATGGACATTGCCTGTCATCCACTCAAGGACCCAAGTCTTCGGATCCCTGTTGTATCCGCGAATGTGGAGGGTAGCATAAAATTGAAGCAGAAGTTCTTCATTCCAATGCTCCTTATCAGTTACAAAATTTAGCAAGCCAGCATCACGGAAGCAGTCAAGGGCTTCTTCAAGGCATGGCAATCCAGCAATGGCTTCGCAGTCAAGACGCATATGAGGAAAGATGCGCCCCTGATCATAAAGAACACATGAATAATAACTGCGCTGCTGATAGCTCCAGAACTGATCCGATGAAATCCTTGGCTTGGAATAGGGGTTCTTGGCGCTATCAAAGAAAGTGTTGTGCGCAATGAAGCCATTTGCATTGAAGGACCCTGGTGAAGTGGCAGTACCTGGAAACCTGGGCAGTCTTGGCTTTGGCTTCTGGACATGTGGCCTGTGCGCGACATGATAGTCAAATTGCGGACCAGCAGCAGGAGGAGGAACCAGAATACCATCTGACAGTGACCAGCTGACCATAGTTGTATGCTTGCTCAATAGTATGTGGCCTGGGAGGCGGTACAGGAGCAGTGGCAGTGACAGTGACTTCAGGCTGCAGATTGGCATCAGGTGCAGCATTGACTTCAGGTGCTATCACTTCAGGCACCACATTGACTTCAGGCGCCACATTAGCTTCAGCCATGACAACGTCATTGGCTTCAGTATTGGTGTTGGTGGCCGCCTCAATGTTGTTAACCTCCACTTGAGTAGCTGGAGGGTCAGACACGTTCTCCTCGAGAACAACTTGGTTGGTAGGGGGTGTAGCAACACATGCTTCTTCTTCTCTTGGTCATGGGCTGTTGCAGTCGGAATATCTTCAGCCATATTGGCTTCAGTCTCGGGGTTGTTCACAGTTGGAGAGGCTTCATGAAAGACTTGGCGTGAAACGGATTGGCGCTCTTCTCCTTCTGGAACACTTGACAGAGTGACCTGTGGCCTTGGTCCTTTGCGAAGCCTGCGAAATGCTGGCGACGCTTGTGGAGATGGAGCTGGTTTGGCCACAAAGTCTTCATCTTCAATCACCGGAGTGGTGACTTGAGTTGTGGGAGTAACAAGTGTTTCTTCTTGACGGGGGGAGTCTTGTGGGTGATCAGCCCATGAGTCATCCTGAGCAGTTGGCGTCAATGGACGACCAATGCTGATGAGTTCACTGTTCGTAAGAACAGGCGATGATACCACGTTGTGCTCGATCTGAGGAAGGACTTCATCATCTTCAACATTGTCATGATGACCAATCTCTTCAGCTGCGGTGGGGTCAACAGCTGGAATGTCTTTAGCTTCAGGAGCCTCTGTGGAAGCAGGCTCATGAACTATCACTCGACGTTCTTGTTGTGCAAATTCAGGACGAGCAATAGAAATCGGTTCGACTACAAGGGGCTCTGTGGGAGCAGCGCGATCTCTCTTCTTGGTCTTGCGCTTCTTGGTGGGTGGAGCATCATCAGTGGTGTTCTTGGTCTTGTGCTTTCTGGCCTTGGCTTCAGCTTCCCTTGTCTTCTGAAGCTCTGAAGCCACTAAGGTGACCTTAGGCTTCACGCCTGTCATACTGGCTGGGAAGACAATGCGAGGTTCTTCCCGCCTGGATGGTTCAATTTGGTCCATAGATGGCTTCTTCTTCTGCTTGGCAGCCATCTTAGGGTCGATGCCAGGACGGCCAAGTGCCTTGCGCTTCTCAGCTTCATTGTAAGCTTGAACACACTTGGCAGCGAGAATCTTCATGCGCTCACGAGAACCTTTGGCTTCATCACGTTTCTTGTGAAATGCTTCCTTGAGCTCATGCAACATGACCTTGAAGTTCTGGACGTCTACCATGCTGAGCTTGGCCACATGCTTCTTGAACTGAGCCTTTTCATAATCGATCTTATGCTTCAGCTCAACAATTTTCTGAGCAAGAGCCAGCTCAGGAGCAATGGCTCCATGGAAGGAGACGCTTAGGCCAATTGGAAGTTGCAGATC
The DNA here is from genome assembly GCF_002575655.3 of Aegilops tauschii subsp. strangulata. Lineage (NCBI taxonomy): Eukaryota > Viridiplantae > Streptophyta > Magnoliopsida > Poales > Poaceae > Aegilops > Aegilops tauschii. The sequence goes on along the minus strand of NC_053040.3, from coordinate 411,927,410 downwards.
GTCAAACCTGAGATTGGGGGTGTCAAACCACTCATCAATGAAGTTGTTCAATACTTCCACGTCAAAGAGAGGCAAATCATTGAAGATTTCCGCCTCTTGCTTGCTCTTTATCAGCTGCTCAAGAGCGTCATCAGCAAGATCGTCATCACTTGACAGATCAATGGCGTCATTCTCGTTCCTCAGAACAGCAGCAGGGGTCAGAGCTGGACCAGTGGAGTGCATAGGCTTCTTTTTCTTCTTCTCGGACTTGGAGATGCGTGAGAGATCTTCAGACTGCACACTTGGTGCAGGAGGAGCAGTGGCCAGAGGCTTCACTCGTGAAGCTGTTGGTGCAGGGGAAGGCTTCGAAGCTTTAGGTTTCTTCAGCTTCTTTGGCTTCGATGGTGCAGGCGCTTCGTCAGAATCAGCGTCGTCTGCAGGCTCATCCACGGCTGTACCTTGAACCATAATATGAGTGATGAGACCTTCTAGGTTGTAGAAGGGCCCAACAAGATTGGGTTCAGCTTCGCGTGTGCCATCGGCACGAGGAGCAGAGGGGCCTGGATTGAAGTCTAATCCCCGCGACTTCTTGTTTTCTTTGGCCGAGTTCTTGGCAAACTGGAAGTTGCGCTTGAACAAATTGTCGTCACGACACCATAGCAATGAAGATGGGTTGGCATCTGCGTGCTGTGGTCCACGGACCATGCAAGGGTAGAAGCCTTGTTCAATGGCTTCAGCTCTGGACCTGGGTGGAAGATTTTTGTACAAAATGTCTCCCCATGGTCGCTTGATGGCATTGTTCTCAGCATATTCCTGGGTCACGAACCTGTACTTGTACCATTGTTCTGCCCAATATCTTCGAATCCATTGGATTCGGGTTTTTCGCTGATTGTAGTCCTCCTCTGGATCTGTCTTGTACAACTCATAGAGGCAGGAGGCAAATCTCTTGAGGTGTTCCCATGGCGCTGTCTGCCACCTTTCCTTGCAGACTTCTCTATTGCCATGAAGTTCAGACTGAATGGCTTCAACACTGTCAAAGGCTTCCGTCAGCTGGTCAGACAGGAACTGGCTTCAGGAGAGTTGATGTGATGTTGTAAGAATTCTGCAAATGAATGCAGACTATGAGAACCAAGGGATTCTCCCACGGTCATGTACCTGTGACAGCATTAGAGATGCGAGGGAAGGGGAAGAGGTCATATGCATTCTCAGAAGATTTTGAAGATAAATCAGTTTAGAAGACATTGACCTCATAGCGCGAAGACATTCACTTATATGTTGAGAGTTGGTTCCAGATTTGTATGAATCCAAGAATAAGTACAAGTGAGGAATCTAACTATGTGTGAAGCATAAGTGAATATACTAGGCATCATATGAGATGCAGACAGGATAGATCCAAATTTGTGGAGGCAGAAACCACTTTTGGTAGAAAGGATGAATCTATAGGATCAAAAAGACGGTAAAAAGAGGGTTTTAATTTACCACACGATGAACTGCTAGATAGAGTAGAAGATGAGGCCGAGCAGTTCGATCTTCCGTGCCCTAACTTGGCGACGGAGGACACCTACGGCGGCGGCGGAGAAGACGATGTCCGCGGCCGGCGTGAAGACGACGTTGGAGAGGTCGCGGCAGCTAAGCGCTTCGTCGCCGGCGTCGTCGAGAGCTAGCGGTGGCGCTAGGGTTTGTCGAGGTGGAGAGGTGGAAGAAGGATTTTGACCACGATTGGACGGGTATTTATAGGGAAAGGGACGGCACAACGCAATTATGCAGGTGCCCCTGGCGGTTCACATCTGAGGGACACGTGGCGAACAAGCAACACATTGGGAGTTGTCCCACGTTCCCACGCCCGCCTGGACTGTCGGATGGTCGTTCCGGCTTCTCCGGGTTTCAGGCAATAAGAATTGAACATTTAAAACAGATTTAATGTTTGTCTCTGTATCTTCTGCTGACAAGGACGCAGAGAAGACATTCGACAGTTTCAAAAGAATGCATATGTTTGGATAGATAGAGTTTGAGGTAGGAAGCATAGAGAGGTTAGGGTCCGATCACATTCACTTAGTTCAAAAGATTCAAACGAGAAGACATAGCTATAAGTGAATGCTGTAGAGGACAGAACACTAATATATGTATATATATCAGAATGCAACCAAATCAACATAGTGAAGATAATCATGAAGACAAGTTGAAATTGAAGACAAACCAAATGCGAAGACATAGCAAATGTAACGCCATGAGAAAAACACTTCAAACAGAAGAATTTGGTGGTGGCGTTACCCACCGTATAGGAAGTATTAGACCCAGACACGGCGCACAATTATCGTGGCGCTCCGAAGTCAAATTCCGCGTTAATGTATTCACACTTAGAATGTAAGTCTTCATTGATTGAAGATATACTTTACTTCGTGTGTTGCACATCTAAGTCATCATCATGCATAAGTGTTAGGATGTGTGCCTGATCACAGCATTTGAGGATTCCAAGATATTTAGCTCACACCGTAACTTGCAAAACCTTTTCTCATCCAAGGGCTTTGTGAAGATATCTGCCAGTTGCTCTTCAGTGTTGACGTGTATGATATCAATATCTTCCTTCATGACATGATCTCTGAGAAAGTGATGACGAATTTCAATATGCTTTGTCTTTGAGTGCTGAACTGGGTTGTTGGCAATCTTGATGACGCTTTCATTGTCGCAGTAGAGTGGTACTTGTTTCAGATGGATGCCATAGTCCTTGAGAGTTTGCTTCATCCATAGAAGCTGAGCGCAGCAAGATCCAGCAACAATGTATCCAGATTCAGCAGTGGAGAGTGATACACAGTTTTGCTTCTTTGAAGACCAACAGACAAGTGATCGTCCCAGAAAGTGACATGTGCCTGATGTAGACTTGCGATCCACCTTGTCACCAGCATAATCAGCATCCGAGAATCCGACTAGATCAAACTCTGAGCCCTTTGGATACCATAATCCTAATGTTGGGGTGTAAGCCAAATATTGAAGAATTCGCTTCACAGCTAAGTAATGCGATTCCTTTGGTGTCGCTTGGAATCGAGCACACATGCAAACACTAAGCATAATATCTGGCCTAGATGCACATAAATAAAGTAAAGAACCAATCATGGAGCGGTATACCTTTCGATCGAACTCTTTACCATTGACGTCAGGACCCAGATGACTCTTGGTTGGCATTGGCGTCGTGTAACCTTTGCAGTCTTGCATTCCAAACTTCTTTAGGCAATCTTTGAGATATTTCTCTTGAGATATGAAGATGCCATTGCTTTGTTGACGGATTTGAAGACCAAGGAAGAACTTCAGCTCACCCATCATTGACATTTGATATTGCTCTTGCATCATGTGTCCAAATTCATCACTGTATTTCTGGTTGGTGCAGCCGAAGATAATGTCATCCACGTATATTTGGCACACGAACAGTTCACCATCATATGTCTTCGTGAAGAGTGTGGGATCCAGGGAACCAGGTTTGAAGCCTTTGCTTTTCAGGAAGTCTTTGAGTGTGTCATACCAAGCGCGAGGGGCTTGTTTGAGGCCATACAGTGCCTTGTTTAGCTTGTACACCATATCAGGATGTTTTGGATCTTCAAACCAGGAGGTTGTGCGACATACACTTCTTCTTCAATCTTGCTGTTGAGAAATGCACTCTTCACATCCATTTGATACAGCAAGATGTTGTGATGGTTAGCATAGGCTAGTAATATGCGAATAGCTTCAAGCCTAGCCACGGGAGCAAACGTTTCATCGAAGTCAATTCCCTCAACTTGAGTGTATCCTTGAGCAACAAGGCGAGCCTTGTTTCTGACAACTTGACCATGCTCATCTTGCTTGTTGCGATATATCCATTTTGTGCCTATTATATTGTGCTTGTGAGGGTCAGGACGCTTGACAAGTTCCCAGACATTGTTCAGCTTGAACTGTTGAAGCTCTTATTGCATAGCTTGAATCCATTCAGGTTCCATGAAGGCTTCAACAACTTTCTTAGGTTCAGATATTGAGACAAAAGCAAAGTGCCCACAGAAATTTGCTAGTTGTGTTGCTCTTGAACGAGTGAGTGGACCAGGCGCATTGATGCTATCAATTATCTTCTCAATCTGTACTTCATTTGCAACACGAGGATGAACTGGACGAAGATTTTGCTCTTGCTGATCATTGTCATCGTTGGGAGGATTGTCGTCGGGCTGAGCATTGTCTTCAGGTTGATTAGGTGCAGAAATGATAAGTTCCTCTTCAGGCTGTGCTTCAGACGGTATGATTTCTCCAGTTCCCATTAGCTTGATGGATTCACTGGGTGGAACTTCATCTAGCACATTTGGCAGGTGCTCTCAGTGAGGAGTTCATAGGATGTTTTCTTCAGAAGCTTGTGAAGATAAACACGGTTGATGACATGGCATGCAGTATCAATAGCTTCAGGCCAGAACTTTCTGGGTGTCTTGTATTCATCAAGCATCGTCCGAGCCATCTCAATGAGTGTTCTGTTCTTGCGCTCCACGATGCCATTCTGCTGAGGGGTGTACGGAGCTGAGAACTCATGAGTGATGCCTAATGTATCAAAGTACAGATCGAGGCCGGTGTTCTTGAACTCTATGCCGTTGTCACTCCTGATATGCTTGATCTTGATGCCATAGTTGTTCATGGCACGGTTGGCGAAACGTCTGAAGACATCCTGCACTTCAGTCTTGTAGAGAATTATGTGCACCCACGTATATCTTGAATAATCATCAACAATGACGAAGCCATAGAGACAAGCAGTAGTAGTGAGAGTAGAGTAGTGAGTAGGGCCAAATAAGTCCATGTGTAGCAGCTCGAAGGATTGAGATGTTGTCATGATTGTCTTCAAGGGATGCTTTGCCCTAGTCATCTTTCCAGCTTCGCAGGCACCGCACAAGTGATCCTTCTTGAACTTGACGCCCTCGATGCCTATGACATGCTTCTTCTTTGCGAGAGTGTGTAAGTTCCTCATGCCAGCATGCCCTAGCCTCCGATGCCAGAGCCAGCACTCTGAAGCTTTTGCAAGAAGGCATACGGCAAGCTGTGGCCCTGCTGAGAAATCTACCATGTATAGATCATCTTTTCGGTACCCTTCAAAGACTAGGGACTTGTCAGATTCCATAAGTACAAGGCAACGATATTTTCCAAATATCACAATCATGTTCAAGTCACAAAGCATTGAGACAGACATTAAGTTGAAACCAAGGGATTCAACAAGCATCACTTTATCCATGTGCTGATCCTTTGAGATTGCAACTCTACCTAGACCCAATACCTTGCTTTTACCAGTGTCAGCAAATGTGATGTGACTCTTGTCAGATGGACGTAAGGTTGAGTCCATGAGAAGACTTCGATCACCAGTCATATGATTAGTGCATCCGCTGTCCATAATCCATTCTGAAGCATGAGGTGTCATACCCTACAGTACAGTTAGGGGGATAGGCTTCACCAAGAGTATTGTGAAGCATAAACATTTGACGGGCAAGAGGATTATCAAAGCTCAGATCAAGATTAGGACTGATAGGATGATTGGCAAACGATTCAGGAACAAAATACATAGTGAGACCATTTGGGCATTTGATCTTGCGCCCTACAAGATGTTTTAGGTCCCCAGCAATAGCATCAAACGCCTTTGATTTCCGGCTGGAGACCTTTCCCTGCAAAAGAAAGTTAATTCGTCTTAACCACCCACATCTTCAGGGGTGGCTTAGAAGCAATGAGTCTAAGTGCAGCATCTGAGAACTTCGGCTTTGGAGCCCTAGCAAATAGCCTTGCAGGAGATGAATGATACTCATATGAATAAGCAGAAAAGTTCTTGGTCTTATGAACATAGCAGTTTGAAGAAACACGCTCATATTCATAAGTCTAAGTATGGTTTCCCTGCAAAACATTGGCGTTAGGGTGACTCAGGTGAGTCCTCTGTCTGTATGAAGCCTTTGGGCCATATGAAGCCTTTGGTCTGGGATTTGTCTTCTTCCCAAGTGGTGTCATGATGACATTCACAGGAAGATTCTCAAGACAACTTTTGGGAACCCAGATCTTCTTCATAGGTGGCCCATTCCTGCAGTTAGTACCAATATACCTGGCAAACACTTCACCATTCTGATTCTTAAACAGTTTATACTTTGCATCAAAGGAATCATCAATGATAATTAAGCCAGATAAGGTGGATGGATCCACTGAAGGTCCCTTTGCAGCAACCCATGTGGTTTTGGGGTACTGCTCAGGCTTCCAGTAGGAGCCATCAACATTCATTTTCCTCTCGAACCCAACACCCTCTTTCCTAGGGTTTCGGTTCAGAATCTGCTTTTTGAGGACATCGCACAGTGTCTGATGCCCTTTGAGACTTTTGTACATCCCTGTTCAAGCAATGTCTTCAACCTAGCATTTTCATCAGCAATAGTAGTGGTATCCTCAGCAGAGGGGTTAGTTACCACATCAGCAGTTGAAGATATTGCAACAGTAGCAACAGAAGTAGCGTTATCATGCTCAAGGCATTTTAGACATGGTGGTTCAAATCCTTCCTGAGCGAAACTGATCTGTTGAGCGCGAAGTGACTCATTCTCTTTTTGAAGATCTTCATGAGTCGCTCTCAATTTCTCAAGCTCTTGCTTCCTTTGAAGATAATCATAGGAGAGCTTTTCATGAGTTGTTGAGAGCGTTTCATGACGACTTTCAAGTTCCTGGTACTTAACATGAAGATTTTTTATGTCTTCAATTAAGGACTGAGAACGGGTCATTTCAGCGTCCAACAGGTCATCGCTTTTATCTAACATTTTTTGAGTATGTTCCATAGCTTTCTGTTGTTTAGATGCAATTTTAGCAAGTGTTTTGTAGCTGGGTTTGGATTCACAATCAGAGTCATCTTCACTAGATGTTTGAAAGTAAGCATCGCGTGATTTTACCTTGGCACCACGTGCCATGAAGCAGTAGGTGGGAGCAGAGTCATCCTTGTCATTAGCTTCAGCGTTGGTGACGGAGCCATTGTCTTCAGTGTTGAAGATGGACTTGGCAACGTAGGCTGTAGCTAGAGCCAGACTTGCAACGCCAGGGTTGGACTCCTCCTCAGACTCCACCTCCGCCTCCTCAGAAGCAGACTCCTCCTCTGAATCCATCTCCTTGCCGACAAAAGCACGAGCCTTGCCAGATGAGCTCTTCTTATGAGATGAAGACTTGGATGAGGGCTTGGAAGAAGACTTTGAGGATTTCTTCTTCTTCTTGTCATCAGAATCATATTCCTTGCTCTTCTTCTTCTTCTTCTTCTTGTTCTCATTGTCCCACTGTGGACACTCAGAGATGTAGTGTCCAGGTTTCTTGCACTTGTGACATGTTCTCTTCTTGTAGTCCTGAGTGGAAGCTTCATCATTTCTTGAGCTAGATCGTGAAGACTTTCTGAAGCCCTTCTTCTTAGTGAACTTCTGGAACTTCTTCACAAGCATAGCAAGTTCCTTTCCAATGTCTTCAGGATCATCAGAACTGCAATCAAATTCTTCTTCAGATGAGGAAACGGCTTTCGCCTTCAAAGCACGAGTTCGGCCGTAGTTGGGACCATAGATATCTCTTTTCTCAGATAGCTGGAACTCATGTGTGTTGAGCCTCTCAAGTATATCAGACAGATCGAGTGTCTTGAAGTCAGGACGTTCTTGTATCATGAGGGAAAGGGTCTCGAACGAGCTGTCAAGTGATCTCAGTAGTGTCTTGACGATTTCATGCTTGGTAATCTCAGTGGCGCCGAGAGCACGAAGCTCATTTGTGATGTCCGTGAGGCGATCAAACGTGAGCTGGACATTCTCATTGTCGTTTCTCTTGAAGTGGTTGAAGAGGTTGCGAAGAACACTGATCCTTTGATCTCTCTGGGTTGAGACGCCTTCGTTGACCTTGGAGAGCCAGTCCCAGACTAGCTTCGACATTTCCAGAGCACTCACACGGCCATACTGTCCTTTGGTCAGATGACCACAGATGATGTTCTTGGCAGTAGAATCCAGTTGAATGAACTTCTTGACATCAGCAGGGGTGACACCTTCACCAGTCTTGGGAACGCCATTCTTGACGACATACCTGAGGTCGACATCAATGGCTTCAAGATGCATGCACATCTTATTCTTCCAGTAGGGATATTCAGTTCCATCGAAGACGGGGCAAGCAGCCTAGACTTTGATTATCCCTGCAATAGACATAGCTAAAACTCCAGGTGGTTAATTATCTTTCACTTTCGATCTGTGTAGTTTAATTATCTTTCACTAAGACATGTTTTATTGCCTATGGTTATCAGAGATATTCTCGGTTATTGTTTTATCTTTTTTCTTGGTGTAACATGGTGTTTCTTTATTCTTGTGCTATATATCATATGAATCATGTCGTGGATGTCCTTAAAATAGAGGAGACTATGTCGAATATTTGTAGAAACCGGTGTTACCTTTCACTTGTCAGTTTATGTAGTAGCACTCCAAGCACTAGCGCGCTTGGGGGTGTTACAATGGGTGTCTAGATCTTGCTAATAGCTATTGACCTAAAGGTGTTCTTGACATGTCCCCTATAGGGCCACACACTTAGCGACTAGCGGTATGTAGAAGAACTAGGAGATAATAGAGAATGGGAGGCTGGGCTTCCAATAGTACTTTGGATGGTTACAAAATTTTTCTAGAAGATCCTGGAGCTGTACCGGTGATATCCGGGAGCATCTTGGTATGCCCTGAAAGAGATATTCTAGAAGGTTCATTGCAGGCCAACCCACGCCACCTCAGGGGACAAGGCACCACCAAGGGCCCAAGTCAGCCAGCCGTGGGAGGCTTGAGGGGCAAGCCTGGGAGTCTAAATCCGAGGAGTAATCCTTCCTGCATGGGGGAAAGCCCCCTCCCCCACCAAGTCAATGGACCCCCCTTGGTCCACCAATATAAAGGGTCAAAGTCCACACCAAGACCACCAAGTCAACCTCCCTTCTACCACGTGTCTCGTCTCTCTCCCGGTCTAGACTAGTTCTAGTCTGGCACGTCTCTAGGCTATCTCTATCCCTCTAGTTCTTTGTGAAGATTCTTTGTGCTGGTTCCACAGATTGTTGCGGACTTGCGGTACTACTAGATCGGTACATGTGGATACCTTGGAGATGTCATCTTCAAGACTTGATCAGTGGATTTGTTGGGGAACGCAGTAATTTCAAAAAAATTCCTACGCACACGCAAGATCCATCTAGGTGATGCATAGCAACGAGAGGGGAGAGTGTTGTCCACGTACCCTCGTAGACCAAAAGCGGAAGCGTTATGACAACGCGGTTGATGTAGTCGTACGTCTTCACAATCGACCAATCCTAGTACCGAAAGTACGGCACCTCCGCGATCTGCACACGTTCAGCTCAGCGACGTCCCACGAACTATAGATCCAGCTGAGTGTTGAGGGAGAGTGAAAGTGCTAGTTGTTGACTAGAGGGTGGTGAATAGGCGATTTTTATGAAAGTCTTCAAAACATGAGAGTTTCGAAGACAAACAATAGAAATGAACCTATTGATATGCAGCGGAAGGTAGACTACACTAGGCAAGCCATAGTCAAGTATTCAATGAAGTGAAAGTGCGAAGACTAATAGCAGCTAGGTAGCACGGATCAGGATGGAAGATGGTATGAAGCCAAACAACGATAGAAGTCACACAGTGAAGACAAATGGGTAAAGCAAACAAGCAATGACTTCACGAAGACAAACTGTAAGTAAAGAGAGGGAGAGGATAGAACCGGTCACTTGTTGAGGACACAGGATTTGTTGGACCAGTTCCAGTTGCTGTGACAACTGTACGTCTGGTTAGGGAGGCTGAGATTCAACTCAGAAGACCGCGTCTTCACCTTATTCCCCTTGAGATAAGGACACCCAGTCCTCGCCCAATTACTCTGGTAAGTCTTCAAGGTAGACTTCCAAACCTTCACAGACTTCGTTCACCGGCGATCCACAATGACTCTTGGATGCTCAGAACGCGACGCCTAACCGGCTGGAGGATTCACAGTCCTCAAGTGTAACAAGTCTTCAGGTCACACGGACAGAAAGACTTCAGTGATGCCTAACACTCTTTGGCTCTGGGTGTCTGGGCTTTGTCCTCGCAAGGATTTCTCTCTCTCAAAAGCTTCGGAGGTGGGTTGCTCTCAAACGACAAAAGCCGTGCACTAACTCTGAGCAGCCACCAATTTATGGTGTAGGGGGTGGGCTATTTATAGCCACTAGGCAACCCGACCTGATTTGTCCGAAATGACCCTGGGTCACTAAGGAACTGACACGTGTTCCAACGGTCAGATTTCAAACACACGCGGCAGCTTGACTTGGGCTACAAGTAAAGCTGACTCATCCAGCTCTGGATAAGATTTGCTCTCATTGTCTTCACTCGAAGACATAGGATTTTGGTTGAGCATCACTTCAGTCACTCTGACTTTGTTCACTGGGACCCCACTTAACAGTACGGTGGTTCCTACGACTCAACAAAGAAGAAAAGGAAACAACGAAACAACTAAGTCTTCACGCTCCATAGTCTTCACGCAATGCCTTCTCTTGTCATAGTCTTCAATGTGAATATCTTCACATACCACCATTGTCTTCAATGTCTTCATACATTTTTAGGGGTCATCTCCGATAGGTAAACCGAATCAACGAGGGACTACTACCTGTGTTATCCTACAATTCTCACAAACACATTAGTCCCTCAACCAGGTTTGTCGTCAATACTCCAAAACCAACTAGGGGTGGCACTAGATGCACTTACAGAGAGCTTCGTTAGCACGACGGCGTGATGATGGTGATGATGAAGTTACCGACGCAGGACTTCGCCTAAGCAGTACAATGATATGACCGAGGTGGAAATCTATGGAGGGGGGCACCGCACACGGCTAAACAATCAACTTGTGTGTCTATGGGGTGCCCCCCTCCCCCGTATATAAAGGAGTGGAGGAGGGGAGGGCCGGCCCTCTCTATGGCGCGCCCAAGGGGAGTCCTACTCCCACCGGGAGTAGGATTCCCCCCTTCCCTAGTTGGAGTAGGAGAGAAAGGAAGGAGGAGAGAGGGAGAAGGAAAGGGGGGCCAGCCCCCCACCCCAATTCAGATTGGGCTTGGGGGGGGGGGCGCCCCCACCTTGGCCGCCTCCTCCTCTCTCCCACTAAGGCCCAATAAGGCCCATATACTCCCCGGGGGGTTCCGGTAGCCCCCCGGTACTCTAGTAAATGCCCGAACTCACCCAGAACCATTCCGATGTCCACACATAGGCTTCCAATATATCGATTTTTGTGTCTCGGCCATTTCGAGACTCCTCGTCATATCCGTGATCATATCCGGGACTCCGAACAACCTTTAGTACATCAAAACACATAAACTCATAATACCGATCATCACCGAATGTTAAGCGTGCGGACCCTACGGGTTCGAGAACTATGTAGACATGACCGAGACTCATCTCCGATCAATAACCAATAGCGGAACCTGGATTCTCATATTGGTTCCTACATATTCTATGAAGATCTTTAGCGGTCAACCCGCATAACAACATACGTTGTTCCCTTTGTCATCGATACGTTACTTGCCCGAGATTCGATCGTCGGTATCTCAATACCTAGTTCAATCTCGTTACCGGCAAGTCTCTTTACTCGTTTCGTAATGCATCATCTCGCAACTAACTCATTAGTCACATTGCTTGCAAGGCTTATAGTGATGTGCATTATCGAGAGGGCTTAGAGATACCTCTCCGACAATCGGTGTGACAAATCCTAATCTCGATCTATGCCAACTCAACAAACACCATCGGAGACACATGTAGAGCATCTTTATAATCACCCAGTTACGTAGTGACGTTTGATAGCACACAAAGTGTTCCTCCGGTATTCGGGAGTTGCATAATCTCATAGTCATAGGAACATGTATAAGTCATGAAGAAAGCAATAGCAACAAACTAAATGATCAAGTGCTAAGCTAACGGAATGGGTCAAGTCAATCACATCATTCTCAAATGATGTGATCCCGTTAATCAAATGACAGCTCATGTCTATGGCTAGGAAACTTAACCATCTTTGATTCAACGAGCTAGTTAAGTAGAGGCATACTAGTGACACTCTGTTTGTCTATGTATTCACACATGTACTAAGTTTTCGGTTAATACAATTCTAGCATGAATAATAAACATTTATCATGATATAAGTAAATATAAATAACAACTTTGTTATTGCCTCTAGGGCATATTTCCTTCAGTCTCCCACTTGCACTAGAGTCAATAATCTAGATTACACAATAATGATTCTAATACCCATGGAGTCTTGGTGTTGATCATGTTTTGCTCGTGAGAGAGGCTTAGTCAACGGGTCTGTAACATTCAGATCTGTATGTATCTTGCAAATCTCTATGTCTCCCTCCTTGACTTGATCGCGGATGGAGTTGAAGCGTTTCTTGATGTGCTTGGTTCTCTTGTGAAATCTGGATTCCTTTGCCAAGACAATTGCACCAGTATTGTCACAAAGGATTTTCATTGGACCCGATGCACTAGGTATGACACCTAGATCGAATATGAACTCCTTCATCCAGACTCCTTCATTTGCTGCTTCCGAAGCAGCTATGTACTCCGCTTCACACGTAGATCCCGCCACGACGCTTTGCTTAGAACTGCACCAACTTACAGCTCCACCGTTCAATATAAATACGTATCCGGTTTGTGACTTAGAGTCATCCGGATCAGTGTCAAAGCTTGCATCAACGTAACCGATTACGACGAGCTCTTTGTCACCTCCATAAACGAGAAACATATCCTTAGTCCTTTTCAGGTATTTCAGGATGTTCTTGACCGCTGTCCAGTGATCCACTCCTGGATTACTTTGGTACCTCCCTGCTAAACTAATAGCAAGGCACACATCAGGTCCGGTACACAGCATTGCATACATGATAGAACCTATGGCTGAAGCATAGGGAATGACTTTCATTTTCTCTCTATCTTCTGTAGTGGTCGGGCATTGAGTCTGACTCAACTTCACACCTTGTAACACAGCAAGAACCCTTTCTTTGCTTGATCCATTTTGAACTTCTTCAAAACTTTGTCAAGGTATGTGCTTTGTGAAAGTCCAATTAAGCGTCTTGATCTATCTCTATAGATCTTGATGCCCAATATATAAGCAGCTTAACCGAGGTCTTTCATTAAAAACACTTATTCAAGTATCCTTTTATGCTATCCAGAAATTCTATATCATTTCCAATTAACAATATGTCATCCACATATAATATTAGAAATGCTACAGAGCTCCCACTCACTTTCTTGTAAATACAGGCTTCTCCAAAAGTCTGTATGAAACCATATGCTTTGATCACACTATCAAAACATTTATTCCAACTCCGAGATGCTTGCACCAGTCCATAAATGGATCGCTGGAGCTTGCACACTTTTTTAGCATCCTTTGGATTGATAAAACCTTCGGGTTGCATCATATACAACTCTTCTTCCAGAAATCCATTCAGGAATGCAGTCTTTACATCCATTTGCCAAATTTCATAATCATAAAATGCAGCAATTGCTAACATGATTCGGACAGACTTAAGCATCGCTACGGGTGAGAAAGTCTCATCGTAGTCAACTCCTTGAACTTGTCGAAAACCTTTCGCAACAAGTCGAGCTTTGTAGACAGTAACATTACCATCATCGTAAGTCTTCTTCTTGAAGATCCATTTATTCTCGATGGCTTGCCGATCATCGGGCAAGTCAACCAAATCCACACTTTGTTCTCATACATGGATTCCATCTCAGATTTCATTTCCTCAAGCCATTTCGCGGAATCTGGGCTCATCATCGCTTCCTCATAGTTTGTAGGTTTGTCATGGTCAAGTAACATGACCTCCAGAACCGGATTACCGTACCACTCGGGTGCGGATCTTACTCTAGTTGACCTACGAGGTTTAGTAGTAACTTGATCTGAAGTTACATGATCATCATCATTAGCTTCCTCTCTAATTGGTGTAGTAGTCACAGGAACTGATTTCTGTGATGAACAACTTTCCAATAAGGGAGCAGGTACAGTTACCTCATCAAGTTCTACTTTCCTCCCACTCACTTCTTTCGAGAGAAACTCCTTCTCTATAAAGGATCCATTTTTAGCAACGAATGTCTTACCTTCGGATCTGTGATAGAAGGTATACCCAACAGTTTCCTTTGGGTATCCTATGAAGACACATTTCTCCGATTTGGGTTCAAGCTTATCAGGTTGAAGCTTTTTCACATAAGCATCGCAGCTCCAAACTTTAAGAAACGACAACTTGGGTTTCTTGCCAAACCACAGTTCATAAGGTGTCGTCTCAACGGTTTTAGATGGTGCCCTATTTAACGTGAATGCGGCCGTCTCTCAAGTGTAACCCCAAAATGATAGTGGTAAATCAGTAAGAGACATCATAGATCGCACCATATCTAATAAAGTGCGGTTACGACGTTCGGACACACCATTACGCGGTGGTGTTCCGGGTGGCGTGAGTTGCGAAACTATTCCGCATTGTTTCAAATGAAGACCAAACTCGTAACTCAAATATTCTCCTCCACGATCAGATCGTAGAAACTTTATTTTCTTGTTACGATGATTTTCCACTTCACTCTGAAATTCTTTGAACTTTACAAATGTTTCAGACTTATGTTTCATCAAATAGATATATCCATATCTGCTTAAATCATCTGTGAAGCTCAGAAAATAATGATACCCGCCGCGAGCCTCAATATTCATCGGACCACATACATCAGTATGTATGATTTCCAACAAATCTGTTGCTCGCTCCATTGTTCCGGAGAACGGAGTTTTAGTCATCTTGCCCATGAGGCATGGTTCGCAAGTACCAAGTGATTCATAATCAAGTGATTCCAAAAGTCCATCAGAATGGAGTTTCTTCATGCGCTTTACACCAATATGACCCAAACGGCAGTGCCACAAATACGTTGCACTATCATTATCAACTCTGCATCTTTTGGCTTCAATATTATGAATATGTGTGTCACTACTATCGAGATTCAACAAAAATACACCACTCTTCAAGGGTGCATGACCATAAAAGATATTACTCATATAAATAGAACAACCATTATTCTCGGATTGAAATGAATAACCGTCTCGCATCAAACAAGATCCAGATATAATGTTCATGCTTAACGTTGGCACCAAATAACAATTATTCAGGTCTAAAACTAATCCCGAAGGTAGAGGTAGCGTGCCGACGGCGATCACATCGACTTTGGAACCATTTCCCACGCGCATCGTCACCTCGTCCTTAGCCAATCTTCGCTTAATCCGTAGTCCCTGTTTCGAGTTGCAAATATTAGCAACAGAACCAGTATCAAATACCCAGGTACTACTGCGAGTATTAGTAAGGTACACATCAATAACATGCATATCACATATACCTTTGTTCACCTTGCCATCCTTCTTATCCGCCAAATACTTGGGGCAGTTCCGCTTCTAGTGACCAGTCCCTTTGCAGTAGAAGCACTCAGTCTTAGGATTAGGTCCAGACTTAGGCTTCTTCACTTGAGCAGCAACTTGCTTGCCGTTCTTCTTGAAGTTCCCCTTCTTCCCTTTACCTTTTTTCTTGAAACTGGTGGTCTTGTTGACCATCAACACTTGATGCTCCTTCTTGATTTCTACCTCCGCAGCCTTTAGCATTGCGAAGAGCTCGAGAATCGTCTTATCCATCCCTTACATGTTATACTTCATCACGAAGCTTTTGTAGCTTGGTGGCAGTGATTGAAGAACTCTGTCAATGACACTATCAACCGGAAGATTAACTCACAGCTGAGTCAAGTGATTATGATACCCAGACATTTTAAGTATATGCTCACTGACAAAACTATTCTCCTCCATTTTGCAGCTATAGAACTTATTGGAGACTTCATATGTCTCAATCCGGGCATTTGCTTGAAATATTAACTTCAACTCCTAGAACATCTCATATGCTCCATGACGTTCAAAACGACGTTGAAGTCCCGATTCTAAGCCATAAAGCATGGCACATTGAACTATCGAGTAGTCATCAGCTTTGCTCTGCCAGGCATTCACAACGTCCGGCGTTGCTCCTGCAGCGGGTCTTGCACCTAGCGGTGCTTCCAGGACGTAATTCTTCTGTGCAGCAATGAGGATAATCCTCAAGTTACGGACCCAATCTGTGTAGTTGCTACCATCATCTTTCAACTTAGCTTTCTCTAGATACGCATTAAAACTCAAAGGAACAGTAGCACGGGACATTGATCTACAACAACATAGACATGCAAAATACTATCAGGTACTAAGTTCATGATAAATTAAAGTTCAATTAATCATATTATTTAATAACTCCCACTTAGATAGACATCCCTCTAATCATCTAAGTGATCACGTGATCCAAATCAACTAAACCATGTCCGATCATCACGTGAGATGGAGTAGTTTTCATTGGTGAACATCACTATGTTGATCATATCTACTATATGATTCATGCTCGACCTTTCGGTCTCAGTGTTCCGAGGCCATATCTGCATATGCTAGGCTCGTCAAGTTTAACCCGAGTATTCTGCGTGTGCAAAACTGGCTTGCACCCGTTGTATGTGAACGTAGAGCTTATCACACCCGATCATCACGTGGTGTCTCGGCACGACGAACTTTCGCAACGGTGTATACTCAGGGAGAATACTTGCACCTTGAAATTTAGTGAGAGATCATCTTATAATGCTACCGCCAAACTAAGCAAAATAAGATGCATAAAGGATAAACATCACATGCAATCAATATAAGTGATATGATATGGCCATCATCATCTTGTGCCTTTGATCTCCATCTCCAAAGCACCATCATGATCACCATCGTCACCGGCGCGACACCTTGATCTCTATCGTAGCATCGTTGTCGTCTCGCCAACTATTGCTTCTACGACTATCGCTACTGCTTAGTGATAAAGTTAAAACAATTACAGGGCGATTGCATTGCATACAATAAAACGACAACCATATGGCTCCTACCAGTTGCCGATAACTCTGTTACAAAACATGATCATCTCATACAATAAAATTTAGCATCATGTCTTGACCATATCACATCACAACATGCCTTGCAAAAACAAGTTAGACGTCCTCTACTTTGTAGTTGCAAGTTTTACGTGGCTGCTACGGGCTGAGCAAGAACCGTTCTTACCTACGCATCAAAACCACAACGATTTTTCGTCAAGTGTGCTGTTTTAACCTTCAACAAGGACCGGGCGTAGTCACACTCGATTCAACTAAAGTTGGAGAAACTGACACCCGCCAGCCACCTGTGTGCAAAAAAGCACGTCGGTAGAACAGTGTACGCGTAATGTCGGTCCGGGCCGCTTCATCCAACAATACCGCCGAATCAAAGTATGACATGCTGATAAGCAGTATGACTATTATCGCCCACAACTCTTTGTGCTCTACTCGTGCATATAACATCTACGCATAGACCTGGCTCGGATGCCACTGTTGGGGAACGCGGTAATTTCAAAAAAAATCCTACGCACACGCAAAATCCATCTAGGTGATGCATAGCAACGAGAGGGGAGAGTGCTATCCACGTACCCTCGTAGACCAAAAGCGGAAGCGTTATGACAACGCGGTTGATGTAGTCATACGTCTTCACGATCGACCGATCCTAGTACCGAAAGTACGGTACCTCCGCGATCTGCACACGTTCACCTCGGCGACGTCCCACGAACTCTAGATCCAGCTGAGTGTCGAGGGAGATCTTCATTAGCACGACGGCGTGATGACGGTGATGATGAAGTTACCGACGCAGGACTTCGCCTAAGCACTACAACGATATGACCGAGGTGGAAATCTGTGGAGGGGGGCACCGCACATGGCTAAACAATCAACTTGTGTGTCCATGGGGTGCCCCCTCCCCCGTATATAAAGGAGTGGAGGAGGGGAGGGCCGGCCCTCTCTATGGCGCGCCCAAGGGGAGTCCTACTCCCACCGGGAGTAGGATTCCCGCCCCCCCTTCCCTAGTTGGAGTAGGAGAGGAAGGAAGGAGGAGAGAGGGAGAAGGAAAGGGGGCCGGCACCCACCCCAATTCAGATTGGGCTTGGGGGCGCGCCCCCACCTTGGCCGCCTCCTCCTCTTTCCCACTAAGGCCCAATAAGGCCCATATACTCCCCGGGGGGTTCCGGTAGCCCCCCGGTACTCCCGTAAATGCCCGAACTCATCCGGAACCATTCTGATGTCCAAACATAGGCTTCCAATATATCGATCTTTATGTCTCGACCATTTCGAGACTCCTCGTCATGTCCGTGATCATATCCGGGACTCCGAACAACCTTCGGTACATCAAAACACATAAACTCATAATACCGATTGTCACCAAACGTTGAGCGTGCGGACCCTACGGGTTCGAGAACTATGTAGACATGACCGAGACTCATCTCCGGTCAATAAACTATAGCGGAACCTGGATGCTCATATTGGTTCCTACATATTCTACGAAGATCTTTATCGGTCAAACCGCATAACAACATACGTTGTTCCCTTTGTCATTGGCATGTTACTTGCCTGAGATTCGATCGTCGGTATCTCAATACCTAGTTCAATCTCGTTACCAGCAAGTCTCTTGACTCGTTTCGTACTGCATCATCCCGCAACTAACTCATTAGTCACATTGCTTCCAAGGCTTATAGTGATGTGCATTACCGAGAGGGCCCAGAGATACCTCTCCGACAATCGGAGTGACAAATCCTAATCTCGATCTATGAAAACTCAACAAACACCATCGGAGACACCTGTAGAGCATCTTTATAATCACCTAGTTACGTTGTGACGTTTGATAGCACACAAAGTGTTCCTCCGGTATTCGGGAGTTGCATAATCTCATAGTCATAGGAACATGTATAAGTCATGAAGAAAGCAATAGCAACAAACTAAACGATCAAGTGCTAAACTAACGGAATGGGTCAAGTCAATCACATCATTAAAGAATAACAACTTTAATGATGTGATCCCGTTAATCAAATGACAACTCATGTCTATGGCTAGGAAACTTAACCATGTTTGATTCAACGAGCTAGTCGAGTAGAGGCATACTAGTGACACTCGGTTTGTCTATGTATTCACACATGTACTAAGTTTCCGGTTAATACAATTCTAGCATGAATAATAAACATTATTGATGATATAAGGAAATATAAATAACAACTTTATTATTGCCTCTAGGGCATATTTCCTTCAGGATTGTCCCGGAGAAAGCTTTAACTGCTGGGAGGTATAACCTAGCTCTGGGAATCAGTGAGCTTCATCAACTCGCCTTCTTCTTCTGCGTGGACTGTTGATGAGATCATCGTTACATGTACTTCCATACTGATCATGGGATTGATTGTGCATTTTTTTGAGTAGCACGTTCCTCTACACTAAATGGTGTTCCTGGATTAAAAAAACTCTCTTCTGCTACTTCTATTGTCTTACCTAATGGTGTGCTTGGCAATCGGTATAAATGCAAAAGCGGAGTCAGACAAGGGGATCTTCTGCCACCACTTTTGTTTGTGCTAGCAGCTGATTTTTGGAAACCATTTTATATGATGCCATGGAGAGAAGTGTATTGCAACCACCTGCCAGATTTTCCTTCGACCTTGATTTCTCCATCCCGCAATATGTTAATGAAAATCTTGTCATCATGAAAGCCTATCCAGATCATTTGGAGCAGCTAGAGGACATGGTTGGTCTCTTGAACAAAGCTTATGGTTTAAAAGTTAACTATAAAAAATCTACCCCGTCCGTCCCATAATATAAGAGCGTTTTTGACACTACACTAGTGTCAAAAACACACTTATATTATGGGACGGAGAGAGTAACTTAATTCCCCTTAATGTGGCTCAGGCTGATGCTCAGAACTTGTCTAATAGTTTTGGTTGTCACATTGGGATGTTTCCATTTATCTATCTAGGGGGCCACTCAGTTTTACAAAGCTAAGAATGAAACACTCCATGTATATTATTGAAAGGATTCAGAGGCGATTAAGTGTTTTCTCACAGTATCTGGGTTATGATGGTAGACTTCTCATGGTCA
This sequence comes from Aegilops tauschii subsp. strangulata, assembly GCF_002575655.3. Classification (NCBI taxonomy): domain Eukaryota; kingdom Viridiplantae; phylum Streptophyta; class Magnoliopsida; order Poales; family Poaceae; genus Aegilops; species Aegilops tauschii. The sequence continues at coordinate 411,907,428 of NC_053040.3, read as the reverse complement.
ATCTTGTCCTTTCCAATCTTCCTACTTTTATCATGAGTTGTTTGCAACTATATAGAGGCATTATTGGACAACTGGACTAGTATGGGAGGCACTACTTTTGGAGATGAAAACATCTTAAAAAATATCTTCCTCTTGCTGCTTGAGATTGGTCTATAGACCTAAAAATAAAGGAGGGTTAGATGTTTTGAATCTGCAGATGCAGAACACCTACCTCTTGCTTAAAATGATTCACAAGTTCTTCGATCATATGGATATACCCTTGGTTAACTTGATTTGGAAGGCCTATTACCAACATGGGCTTCTAACCATCCAAACACCTGAATGATCCTTTTGACGGAGAGTTTGTCTCAAATTTCTTTTAGTATACGAAGAACATGCTGCTTGTCACATTGGGAATGGCCAGATAATTGACTTTTGGTCAGACAATTGGAACGGCATACCCAGATTGCAACGGTAGACACATTTGTATTCCTTCTCCCAAATTTATCACATTTCCATTGAAGCAGTATGGAACTTTGAAGATCATGCTGACCACTTCCTTTTACCTCTCTCAGAGGAGGCATATGAGCAATTATAGGAGATGATGCAACAACTCATTACTTTGCAACTAAATAAAATCCAGATAGTTGGCAATTTCCACATGGTGTTGTTAGGTACCAAGTATCCAAAGCTTTACAAACTGCTCTCGGGTGATCATGAAGTCTTGTATGTTCTCACATGGATTGGGAAGACTTGTTGTCAAGTTAAACATAATTTTTTTTCTTTTGGATGCTGATTCATAACCGGTTGAACACTACAGCTCTTCTTGAGAGAAATAACTTCTTTATTCCTGACTATACATGTGTTATGTGCGGCATGCATTTCATTGAGACCAGAGATTGCCTCTTCTTTCATTGTCCATTCGCTCAGATTTGTTGGTCTTATTTATGTCCCACCTGGGACGCCACACATGGAGGCATTCAGGATGAAATTGATCAGCTCATTGAAGATTATCATACTAATCACATGGGCTATACGGAATACTCGTAATGACTTCATTTTTAAAGGCATTGCTCCTAACCTTTATGCTTGTAGGGAAAAAAATCAATGACGAGCTTCAATGGATCATCTTCAAAGCAAAAAAAAAGGAACTCAATAATTTTGAGTATTGAGTCAAAACTTTCAGATAGCTCATTAGCTCTTCTTTATACATGATGTTGTTGTATTTTGTTCAGTTTGTATATCCTATTTGTTTTGACTTTGTATTTTTTTAAATGAACAAATAAAACGCAACAAAGTCATGTTGTTTCCCTCGATTTTTTTTAATGACAAACTCAAAAGGACGGTGACGTCAGTAGGATACAAACCACACTATATCTTAGATGTATGTATTATCATATATTCACACAAAAGCAAGTATTAGTAAACGGATTTGTACTTTTCGAAGTCTCTTGAGAAATATTGGTTATCGGAAGCTTCTTTTTTGAAATGTAGGTAATCAGAAGTTGGGGTATGTGAGGAAATGAAATAGACCCGGTTCCGGCAATATACAGGGAGGCAGCCAAACCGCGTCGATCGGCGGAGGGAAAAAGTGACTGCAGTTGCTTAACCCAGTCGGAGGCGTAACCTCACCGCCGGTGACGGCATACGGCCCCACGCTCACGTGACCATCCGCACCGACGCCAGCTGCAAACGATGATGCTGGATCCGTGACTGCAGCGACGGCATGCACCGCGTCCTCGCGAGCAGGCAAACACACATACGAACAGTGCGGAAGGCCGGTTGCCCTGGCTCTTGACCAAATTCAGTGCACTCCTTTCGGTTAGTAGTAGTATTTCTTAGACAAGTTAATGGCCAATTACGCCTATGGATCGGACCGCTTAGCTCAGATCTTGGATAGCATCCGAACGGATGGTGTCCAGTTAAAAAAAATACTACTCCCTCCGTCCCGGGTACAAAACGCTCTTATATTAGAGTAACTTCAATGGGGCGATCCAAACGGACGGCGATTTCGTTCGCCTTTTGTCTGTTTGGGTCGGTCGCCCGTCCGGCGTCCGTTCTGTTTTAAATATTGGTCGGCAGCGCGTCCAACGCGCCGACCAATATGTGCCGGCGTGGCCGCCTGGCCGCCTTATTTTGCATTGATGAAATTGCATAAACATATTGTCAAATAACATAGTTTGAATCGAATAAAATAGCATAGTTTGAATCGAATAAAATAGCATAGTTTTACAAGTCAAATAAAAATAAAAATATCTCACATAGTTTTACAAACGAATAAAAAAAGATACATCTATTGGTTGCCAACATGAGCTCACATATACTTAACCAAATCATTTTGCAGTTGTACGTGAGTTTTTCAATCACGAATGTCATGATGAAATTGGATGAACTGTTCAAACCTTGCCGCTCCTCCATGCTCAGGCACAACATTCTCATCCTGAAACTGAAACCCTTGATCGTACAGACGTTCCGGGCGCTCGTCTTCTATGATCATATTGTGCATGATCACACAAGCAGTCATCACCTCCCATAGTTTCTGCGTGCCCCAGATATTAGCAGGATATCGAACGATGCCCCATCGAGATTGCAAAACACCAAAGGCACGCTCGACATCCTTTCTAGCACTCTCTTGCTCTTGGGCAAATCTTTTCCTCTTCTCTCCGCAGGGTTGGGTATTGTCTTGACAATAGTGGTCCACTGAGGATATATACCGTCACCCATGTAGTATCCTTTGTCGTAGTTGTGGCCGTTGACAGTAAAGTTCACCGGTGGGCTGTTGCCTTCAGCAAGCCTAGCAAACACCGTCGAGCGTTGAAGCACGTAGATATCATTGTGTGATCCAACCATGCCAAAGAAAGAGTGTCAGATCCAGAGATCTTGAGACGCCACGGCCTCTAGTATGACAGTGCAAGCCCTGACATGGCCCTTATACTGCCCTTGCCAAGCAGAAGGGCGGTTCTTCCACTCCCAGTGCATGTAGTCTATGCTGCCAAGCATCCCTGGGAAGCCCCTGCTGGCATTCATCGCCAACAAACAAGTTGTATCTTCAGCAGTCGGCTCTCTCAAGTACTCAGGGCCAAACATAGCAATAACAGCCTTGCAGAACTTATACAGGGACTCTAGGCATGTAGACTCGCTCATACAGACGTACTTGTCAATGAGATCACCGGACACTCCGTATGCAAGCATTCAGATGGCGGCAGTGCATTTCTGGTAAGAGGAGAAACCAATCTTGCCAACGGCATCCTCTTTGCACTCGAAATAGTCATCATAGCCGACCGTCCCCTCTCTAATACGGTTGAAAATATGCCTACTCATACGGAAACGACGGCGGAATTTCTGATGTTTGAACAACAGGTTTGTTGTATCAAAGTAGTCCTTTCAAAGAAGAAAATGCCCGCTCTCTCGGTTGCGATTCAACGCCGGAAGGTGGCCCAGAATAGAGCCACGGAATGGCGGCCGCGGGTTGTTGAGGTGGTGATGGACCAACACGGCAGCCAATATCTCCTCCTCGTCATCAGACGACGAATCGTCGGAGTCGCAAAGGAAATTGTGAAAAAAGAACTCGTTGGCGGAGTCCATTTTATACCTTGGCAAACTATCGAACAGCTTGCGGGCGTCGACGAAGGATACGGCCGGCGAAGGGAGTCGCGGCGCGCACGGACCAACTAGCTGCCCCTGTCGGCATCCAACGAGTGGGCCGACGTCTAACGAGCGTGCCGGCGAGGCGGCTTCTTGGTCGCGGGCGGCTGTGTGGTGTGGGGGGCACGGGGGTGGGAAGCAGTCGGCTCCCCGATGGCAAGACGACGGTTGCGGGCAACGTGGGAGTGGGTGGTGTTGCTGGGCGGATGTGAAGGCGCCGACAGCTCGCAGAGTCGCCGGCAAAAATGGGCGATGGCGTCGGCGACGAAGGAGGCAGGCGAGGGTTGCTGTTGGATGGGGGAGGCCAATGTGCCACCGACCAGCGGGCCCGAGGGAGGAGAAGGCGAGCGTGCATGCGTCCGTCGCATGTCCGCGCCGACGCAAATCCGGCTAAAAAATGGGCCGGAAATGGGTCACCCGCGGATGAGAAGCGGACGCGCGTCCGTTTGGGTCAGCACGTTGGGTCACCTTTTGTGCCCGCGCCGATCCAAACGGACGCCAACGGACGAAATGGGTCGGCCCATTAGAGTTGCTCTTATGAGACGAAGGGAGTGCCTCCGTATAAACGTCTTATATTTTAATACGAGTCGAGTATTAAAGGTTATACAATAGGTTTAGTGCATCTCTAGCGGATCCCACAAAAGTGGTTAGGGAAGTAAAATTTTGGTTTTAAGGCCATTTGCAACGTTGACTTGCAAATTTGCTCTGCATACGTCCGCGGACACTGGTGCCGTAGGCGGCCATCCAATGCCACCTGCATACATTTCAAGTCGGGTTTCAACTAACCGGGCACAATTCGTGCAAACACGACGGATTTTGATATGAACCGAACGAAATTCATTACATCCGAGCATTTTCATCACATTTAGAACAAGAAAAAAACGTCTCGACCCTAAACCTATACTACGCCGACGGTCGTCATCCACTTCCTTCGTATTCTACATCGGTGACCACGTCCTCCATCTGCCGTCTCCATGAACGACGGCGGGGTTCAGGACCTGTGAAGCGGAGGTGCGGATTCCGGCGAGGAAGAGTAGAACTTGGGAGACCGACCGACCCACATGGGTGACGTGGATTAGCACTACGTTGGTTTTCCCCCAAAGAGGAAGGAATGATGCAGTGCAGCTATGGTAAGTATTTTCCTCAGTTATGAAACCAAGGTTATCAATCCAGTAGGAGAACCAAGCAAAACACTATGTAAATGGTACCTGCACACAAAGAACAAATACTTGCAACCCGACGCGTAAGAGAGGTTGTCAATCCCTCTAGTAAAAAGATAGATAAAATTATGGTAGATTAGATAAATAGATCTTGCAAAAACATGAAATAAAGTAAGTAAAGAAAAAGTGCAGCAAGGTATTTTGGGGTTTTTGGAAATATAGATATGAAAACAATATGATAAAAGATAGATACGGGGGCCGTAAATTTCACTAGTGGCTTCTCTTAAGAAAATAGCATACGGTGGGTAAACAAATTACTGTTGGGCAATTGATAGAAGAGTAAATAATTATGACGATATCCAAGGCGATGATCATGTATATAGGCATCACGTCCAAGATTGGTAGACCGAAACGGTTCTACATCTACTACTATTACTCCACACATCGACCGCTATCCAGCATGCATCTAGTGTATTAAGTTTTAATGGAGAAACGGAGTAATGCAATAAGAACGATGACATGATGTAGACAGGTCTATTCATGTAGGAATAGACCCCGTCTTTTTATCCTTAATAGCAACGATACATGCGTGTCTCGTTACCCATTCTGTCACTGGGTGAGGACATCGCAAGATCGAACCCATCACAAAGCACCTCTTCCCATGGCAAAAAAAATCAATCTAGTTGGCCTAACTAAACGAAAGATTCGGATAAAAAATACGAGGCTATAACAATCATGCATATAAGAGATCAAAGAAGACTCAAATAATATTCATGGATAGATCTGATCATAAACTCGCAATTCATCGGATCCCAACAAACACAACGCAAAAAGTCATTACATCAAATAGATCTCCAAGAACATCGAGGAGAACATTGTATTGAGAATCAAAAAGAGAGAAGAAGCCATCTAGCTACTGCCTACGGACCCGTAGGTCTATGGTGAAGTACTCACGCATCATCGGAGGAGCACCAATGAGGATGATGAACCCCTCCGTGATCGTGTTCCCCTCCGGCAAAGTGCCGGAATAGGGCTCTAGATTGGATCTCGTGGTTCTGGAACTTGCGGCGGCTGGAATTGTGTTTCGTCGACTTCCCTAGGGTTTCTAAAATATTTGGGTATAGAGTTGAGAGGCGGTGCAACGGAGCTCCGTGGGCCCCACGATCCACCAGGGCGCGCCTGGGCTCTTTTGAAGGAAATATGCCCTAGAGGCAATAATAAAGTTGTTATTTATATTTCCTTATATCATGATAAATGTTTATTATTCATGCTAGAATTGTATTAACCGAAAAATTAGTACATGTGTGAATACATAGACAAACAGAGTGACACTAGCATGCCTCTACTTGACTAGTGATGTCTACTACGCAACCTTCTTCTTGTAGACGTTGTTGGGCCTCCAAGTGCAGAGGTTTGTAGGACAACAGCAAATTTCCCTCAAGTGGATGACCTAAGGTTTATCAATCCGTGGGAGGCGTAGGTTGAAGATGGTCTCTCTCAAACAACCCTGCAACCAAATAACAAAGAGTCTCTTGTGTCCCCAACACACCCAATACAATGGTAAATTGTATAGGTGCACTAGTTCGGCGAAGAGATGGTGATACAAGTGCAATATGGATGGTAGATAAAGGTTTTTGTAATCTGAAAATATAAAAACAGCAAGGTAACTAATGATAAAAGTGAGCGTAAACGGTATTGCAATGCTAGGAAACAAGGCCTAGGGTTCATACTTTCACTAGTGCAAGTTCTCTCAACAATAATAACATAGTTGGATCACATAACTATCCCTCAACATGCAACACAGAGTCACTCCAAAGTCACTAATAGTGGAGAACAAACGAAGAGATTATGGTAGGGTACGAAACCACCTCAAAGTTATTCTTTCCAATCAATCCGTTGGGCTATTCCTATAAGTGTCACAAACAGCCCTAGAGTTCTTACTAGAATAACACCTTAAGACACAAATCAACCAAAACCCTAATGTCACCTAGATACTCCAATGTCACCTCAAGTATCCATGGGTATGATTATACGATATGCATCACACAATCTCAGATTCATCTATTGAACCAACACAAAGTACTTCAAAGAGTGCCCCAAAGTTTATACCGGAGAGTCAAGACGAAAACGTGTGCCAACCCCTATGCATAAGTTCATGGGCGGAACCCGCAAGTTGATCACCAAAACATACATCAAGTGAATCACGTGATATCCCATTGTCACCACAGATACGCACGGCAAGACATACATCAAGTGTTCTCAAATCATTAAAGACTCAATCCGATAAGATAACTTCAAAGGGAAAACTCAATCCATTACAAGAGAGTAGAGGGGGAGAAGAAACATAAGATCCAACTATAATAGCAAAGCTCGCGATACATCAAGATCGTGCCAAATCAAGAACACGAGAGAGAGAGAGATCAAACACATAGCTACTGGTACATACCCTCAGCCCCGAGGGTGAACTACTCCCTCCTCGTCATGGAGATCGTCGGGATGATGATGATGGTCACCGGTGAGGGATCCCCCCTCCGGCAGGGTGCCGGAACAGGGTCACGATTGGTTTTGGTGGCTACAGAGGCTTGCGGCGGCGGAACTCCAGATCTGTTCTGTTCCCCGATCGTTTTAGGGTATATGGATATATATAGGCGGAAGAAATACGTCAGGGGAGCCACGAGGGGCCCACGAGGGTGGAGGGCGCGCCCAGGGGGGTGGGCGCGCCCCCTGCCTCGTGCCTTCCTCGTTGCTTTCTTGACGTGGACTCCAAGTCTTCCAGGTTGCTTTCTTTCCAAAAATAACTTCTCCAGAAGGTTCCATTCTGTTTCGACTCCGTTTGATATTCCTTTTCTTCGAAACACTGAAACAAGGGAAAAAACAGGAACTGGCACTTGGCTCTGGGTTAATAGGTTAGTCCCAAAAATCATATAAAAGTGCATAGTAAAGCCCATTAAACATCCAAGATGGATAATATAATAGCATGAATACTTCATAAATTATAGATACATTGGAGACGTATCAACTAGCTCGTTGAATCAAAGATGGTTAAGTTTCCTAGCCATAGACATGAGTTGTCATTTGATTAACGGGATCACATCATTAGAGAATGTTGTGATTGACTTGACCCATTCCGTTAGCTTAGCACTTGATCGTTTAGTATGTTGCTATTGCTTTCTTCATGACTTATACATGTTCCTATGACTATGAGATTATGCAACTCCCGAATACCGGAGGAACACTTTGTGTGCTACCAAACGTCACAACGTAACTGGGTGATTATAAAGGTGCTCTACTGGTGTCTCCGATGGTGTTTGTTGAGTTGGCATAGATCAAGATTCGGATTTGTCAACACTTTGTGTGCTACCAAACGTCACAACGTAACTGGGTGATTATAAAGGTGCTCTACATGTGTCTCCGATGGTGTTTGTTGAGTTGGCATAGATCGAGATTCGGATTTGTCACTCCGATTGTCGGAGAGGTATCTCTGGGCCCTCTCGGTAATGCACATCACTATAAGCCTTGCAAGCAATGTGACTAATGAGTTAGTTGCGGGATGATGCATTACGGAACGAGTAAAGAGACTTGCCGGTAACGAGATTGAACTAGGTATTGAGATACCGATGATCGAATCTCGGGCAAATAACATACCGATGACAAAGGGAACAACGTATGTTGTTATGCGGTTTGACCGATAAAGATCTTCGTAGAATATGTGGGAGCCAATATGAACATCCAGGTTCTGCTATTGGTTATTGAACGGAGACGTGTCTCGGTCATGTCTACATAGTTCTCGAACCCGTAGGGTCAGCACGCTTAACGTTCGGTGACAATCGGTATTATGAGTTTATGTGTTTTGATGTACCGAAGGTAGTTCGGAGTCCCGGATATGATCACGGACATGACGAGGAGTCTCGAAATGGTCGATACATAAAGATCGATATATTGGATGACTATGTTTGGACATCGAAATGGTTCCGGGTGAGTTCGGGCATTTACCGGAGTACCGGGAGGTTACCGGAACCCCCCGGGAAGTATATGCGCCTTATTGGGCCATAGTGGGAGAGAGGAGAAGGGAGCCTAGGAGGGGGCGCCCCCCCAAGCCCAATCCTAATTGGGTGGGGGCCGCCCCCCTTTCCTCCCTCCTTCCTCCCCCTTCCTTCCTCTCCTAGTCCAACTAGGGAAGGGGGGAATCCTACTCCCGGTGGGAGTAGGACTCCTCCAGGGCGCGCCATAGAGGGCCGACCCTCCCCCCTCCTCCACTCCTTTATATACGGGGGAGGGGGCACCCCATAGACCCACAAGTTGTCATTGTCTTAGCCGTGTGCGGTGCCCCCCTCCACCATAATCCACCTCGGTCATAGCGTTGCAGTGCTTAGGCGAAGCCCTGCGCCGGTAACTTCATCATCACTGTCATCACGCCATCGTGCTGACGAAGCTCTCCCTCGAGACTCAGCTAGATCGAGAGTTCGTGGTACGTCACCGAGCTGAACGTGTGCAGATCGCAGAGGTGTCGTACTTTCGGTACTAGGATCGGTCGGATCGTGAAGACGTATGACTACATCAACCGCATTGTCATAACGCTTCCGCTTTCGGTCTACAAGGGTACGTAGACAACACTCTCCCCTCTCGTTGCTATGCATCACCTAGATGGATCTTGCGTGTGCGCAGGAATTTTTTTGAAATTACTGCATTCCCTAAAAGTGGCTACGAGCCAGGGCTATGTGTAGATGTTATATGCACGAGTATAACACAAAGAGTTGTGGGCGATAATAGTCATACTGCTTACCAGCATGTCATACTTTGATTCGGTGGTATTGTTGGATGAAGCGGCCTGGACCGATATTACGCGTGCGCTTACGCGAGACTGGTTCCACCGACGTGCTTTGCACACAGGTGGCTGGCGGGTGTCAGTTTCTCCAACTTTAGTTGAATCGAGTGTGGCTACGCCCGGTCCTTGTTGAAGGTTAAAACAGCACACTTGACGAAAAATCGTTGTGGTTTTGATGCGTAGGTAAGAACGGTTCTTGCTCAGCCTGTAGCAGCCACGTAAAACTTGCAACAACAAAGTAGATGACGTCTAACTTGTTTTTGCAGGGCATGTTGTGATGTGATATGGTCAAGACATTGTGCTAAATTTTATTGTACGAGATGATCATGTTTTGTAACAGAGTTATCGGCAACTGGCAGGAGCCATATGGTTGTCGCTTTATTGTATGAAATGCAATCGCCATGTAATTGCTTTACTTTATAACTAAGCGGTAGCGATAGTCGTAGAAGCAATAGTTGGCGAGACGACAACGATGCTTCGATGGAGATCAAGGTGTCAAGCCGGTGACGATGGTGATCATGACGGTGCTTTGAAGATGGAGATCAAAGGCACAAGATGATGATGGCCATATCATATCACTTATATTGATTGCATGTGATGTTTATCTTTTATGCATCTTATTTTGCTTAGTTCGGCGGTAGCATTATAAGATGATCTCTCACTAAATTTCAAGGTACAAGTGTTCTCCCTGAGTATGCACCATTGCGAAAGTTCGTCGTGCTGAGACACCACGTGATGATCGGGTGTGATAAGCTCTACGTTCACATACAACGGGTGCAAGCCAGTTTTGCATAGGCAGAATACTCGGGTTAAACTTGACGAGCCTAGCATATGCAAATATGGCCTCGGAACACTAAGACCGAAAGTCGAGCGTGAATCATATAGTAGATATGATCAACATAGTGATGTTCACCATTGAAAACTACTCCATCTCATGTGATGATCGGACATGGTTTAGTTGATTTGGATCACGTGTTCATTTAGATGATTAGAGGGATGTCTATCTAAGTGGGAGTTCTTTAGTAATATGATTAATTGAACTTTAATTTATCATGGACTTAGTACCTCATAGTATTTTGCATGTCTATGTTGTTGTAGATAGATGGCCCGTGTTGTCGTTCCATTGAATTTTAATGCGTTCCTAGAGAAAGCTAAGTTGAAAGATGATGGTAGAAACTACACGGACTGGGTCCGTAACTTGAGGATTATCCTCATTGCTGCACATAAGAATTACATCCTGAAAACACCGCTAGGTGCCAAACCCGCTGCAGGAGCAACGCTAGATGTTATGAACGTCTCGCAGAGCAAAGTTGATGACTACTCGATAGTTCAGTGTGCCATGCTTTACGGCTTAGAACCAGGACTTCAACGACGTTTTGAACGTCATGGAGCATATGAGATGTTCCAGAAGTTGAAGTTAATATTTCAAGCAAATGCCCGGATTGAGAGAAATGAAGTCTCCAATAAGTTCTACAACTGTAAAATGGAGGAGAATAGTTTGAGCATATACTCAAAATGTCTGGGTATAACAATCACTTGATTCAACTGGGAGTTAATCTTTCTGATGATAGTGTCATTGACAGAATTCTTCAATCACTGCCACCAAGCTACAAGAGCTTCGTGATGAACTATAATATGCAAGGGATGGATAAGACAATTCCCGAGCTCTTCGCGATGCTAAAGGCTGCGGAGGTAGAAATCGAGAAGGAGCATCAAGTGTTGATGGTCAATAAGACCACCAGTTTCAAGAAAAAGGGTAAAGGGAAGAAAGGGAACTTCTAGAAGAACGACAAGCAAGTTGCTGCTCAAGTGAAGAAGCCCAAGTCTGGACCTAAGCCTAAGACTGAGTGCTTCTAATGCAAAGGGACTGGTAACTGGAAGCGGATCTGCCCCAAGTATTTGGCGGATAAGAAGGATGGCAAGGTGAACAAAGGTATATGTAATATACATGTTATTGATGTGTACCTTACTAATGCTCGCAGTAGTGCCTAGGTATTTGATACTGGTTCTGTTGCTAATATTTGCAACTCGAAACAGGGACTACGGATTAAGCGAAGATTGGCTAAGGACGAGGTGACGATGCGCGTGGGAAATGGTTCCAAAGTCGATGTGATCGCAGTCGGCACGCTACCTCTACATCTACCTTCGGGATTAGTTTTAGACCTGAATAATTGTTATTTGGTGCCAGCGTTAAGCATGAACATTATATCTGTATCTTGTTTGATGCGAGACGGTTATTCATTTAAATCAGAGAATAATGGTTGTTCTATTTATATGAGTAATATCTTTTATGGTCATGCACCCTTGAAGAGTGTTCTATTTTTGTTGAATCTCCATAGTAGTGACACACATATTCATAATATTGAAGCCAAAAGATGCAGAGTTGGTAATGATAGTGCAACTTATTTGTGGCACTGCCGTTTAGGTCAATTGGTGTAAAGCGCATGAAGAAACTCCATTCTGATGGACTTTTGGAATCACTTGATTATGAATCACTTGGTACTTGCGAACCATGCCTCATGGGCAAGATGACTAAAACTCCGTTCTTCGGAACAATGGAGCAAGCGACAGATTTGTTGGAAATCATACATACTGATGTATGTGGTCCGATGAATATGAGGCTCGTGGCGGGTATCGTTATTTTCTCACCTTCACAAATGATTTGAGCATATATGGGTATATCTACTTAATGAAACATAAGTCTAAAACATTTGAAAAGTTCAAAGAATTTCAGAATGAAGAGGAAAATAATCGTAACAAGAAAATAAAGTTTCTACGATCTGATCATGGAGGAGAATATTTGAGTTACGAGTTTGGTCTTCATTTGAAACAATGCGGAATAGTTTCGCAACTCAGCCACCCGGAACACCACAACGTAATGGTGTGTCCGAACGTTGTAATCGCACTTTACTAGATATGGTGCGATCTATGATGTCTCTTACTGATTTATCGCTATCATTTTGGGGTTATGCTTTAGAGACGGCTGCATTCACGTTAAATAGGGCACCATCTAAATCCGTTGAGACGACACCTTATGAACTGTGTTTTGGCAAGAGACTCAAGTTGTCGTTTCTTAAAGTTTGGGGCTGCGATGCTTATGTGAAAAAGCTTCAACCTGATAAGCTCGAACCCAAATCGGAGAAATGTGTCTTCATAGGATACCCAAAGGAGACTGTTGGGTACACCTTCTATCACAGATCCGAAGGCAAGACATTCGTTGCTAAGAATGGATCCTTTCTAGAGAAGGAGTTTCTGTCGAAAGAAGTGAGTGGGAGGAAAGTAGAACTTGATGAGATAACTGTACCTGCTCCCTTATTGGAAAGTAGTTCATCACAGAAATCAGTTCCTGTGACTCCTACACCAATTAGCGAGGAAGCTAATAATGATGATCATGTAACTTCAGATCAAGTTACTACCGAACCTCGTAGGTCAACCAGAGTAAGATCCGCACTAGAGTGGTAAGGTAATACAGTTCTGGAGGTCATGTAACTTGACCATGACGAACCTACGAACTATGAGGAAGCGATGATGAGCCCAGATTCCGCAAAATGGCTTGAGGCCATGAAATCTGAGATGGGATCCATGTATGAGAACAAAGTGTGGACTTTGGTTGACTTGCCCGATGATCGGCAAGCCATCGAGAATAAATGGATCTTCAAGAAGAAGGCAGACGCTGACGGTAATATTACTGTTTACAAAGCTCAACTTGTTGCGAAAGGTTTTCGACAAGTTCAAGGAGTTGACTACGATGAGACTTTCTCACCCGCAGCAATGCTTAAGTCTGTCCGAATCATGTTAGCAATTGCTGCATTTTATGATTATGAAATTTGGCAAATGGATGTAAAGACTGCATTCCTGAATGGATCTCTGGAGGAATAGTTGTATATGATGCAACCTGAAGGTTTTATCAATCCAAAGGATGCTAACAAAGTGTGCAAGCTCCAGCAATCCATTTATGGACTGGTGAAGCATCTCGGAGTTGGAATAAACGTTTTGATAGTGTGATCAAAGCATATGGTTTTATACAGACTTTTGGAGAAGCCTGTATTTACAAGAAAGTGAGTGGGAGCTCTGTATCATTTCTAATATAATATGTGGATGACATATTGTTGATTGGAAATGATATAGAATTTCTGGATAGCATAAAAGGATACTTGAATAAGAGTTTTTCAATGAAAAACCTCGGTGAAGCTGCTTATATATTAGGCATCAAGATCTATAGAGATAGATCAAGACGCTTAATTGGACTTTCACAAAGCACATACCTTGATAAAGTTTTGAAGAAGTTCAAAATGGATCAAGCAAAGAAAGGGTTCTTGCCTGTGTTACAAGGTGTGAAGTTGAGTCAGACTCAATGCCCGACCACTACAGAAGATAGAGAGAAAATGAAAGTCATTCCCTATGCTTCAGCCATAGGTTCTATCATGTATGCAATGTTGTGTACCAGACCTGATGTGTGCCTTGCTATTAGTTTAGCAGGGAGGTACCAAAGTAATCCAGGAGTGGACCACTGGACAGCGGTCAAGAACATCCTGAAATACCTGAAAAGTACTAAGGATATGTTTCTCGTTTATGGAGGTGACAAAGAGCTCGTCGTAATCGGTTACGTTGATGCAAGCTTTGACACTGATCCGGATGACTCTAAGTCACAAACCGGATACGTATTTATATTGAACGGTGGAGCTGTAAGTTGGTGCAGTTCTAAGCAAAGCATCGTGGCGGGATCTACGTGTGAAGCAAAGTACATAGCTGCTTCGGAAGCAGCAAATGAAGGAGTCTGGATGAAGGAGTTCATATCCGATCTAGGTGTCATACCTAGTGCATCGGGTCCAATGAAAATCTTTTGTGACAATACTGGTGCAATTGCCTTGGCAAAGGAATCCAGATTTCACAAGAGAACCAAGCACGCCAAGAGACGCTTCAATTCCATCCGCGATCAAGTCAAGGAGGGAGACATAGAGATTTGCAAGATACATACGGATCTGAATGTTGCAGACCCGTTGACTAAGCCTCTCTCATGAGAAAAACATGATCAGCACCAAGGCTCCATGGGTGTTAGAATCATTACTGTGTAAACTAGATTATTGACTCTAGTGCAAGTGGGGGACTGAAGGAAATATGCCCTAGAGGCAATAATAAAGTTGTTATTTATATTTCCTTATATCTTGATAAATGTGTATTATTCATGCTAGAATTGTATTAACCCGGAAACTTAGTACATGTGTGAATACATAGACAAACAGAGTGTCACTAGTATGCCTCTAGTTGACTAGCTCGTTGAATCAAAGATGGTTAAGTTTCCTAGCCATAGACATGAGTTGTCATTTGATTAACAGGATCACATCATTAGAGAATGATGTGATTGACTTGACCCATTCCGTTAGCTTAGCACTTGATCGTTTAGTATGTTGCTATTGCTTTCTTCATGACTTATACATGTTCCTACGACTATGAGATTATGCAACTCCCGAATACCGGAGGAACACTTTGTGTGCTACCAAACGTCACAACGTAACTGGGTGATTATAAAGGTGCTCTACAGGTGTCTCCGATGGTGTTTGTTGAGTTGGCATAGATCGAGATTAGGATTTGTCACTCCAATTGTCGGAGAGGTATCTCTGGGCCCTCTCGGTAATGCACATCACTATAAGCCTTGCAAGCAATGTGACTAATGAGTTAGTTGCGGGATGATGCATTACAGAACGAGTAAAGAGACTTGCCGGTAACGAGATTGAACTAGGTATTGAGATACCGACGATCGAATCTCGGGCAAGTAACATACCGATGACAAAGGGAACAACGTATGTTGTTATGCGGTTTGACCGGTAAAGATCTTCATAGAATATGTGGGTGCCAATATGAACATCCAGGTTCCGCTATTGGTTATTGACCGAAGACGTGTCTCGGTCATGTCTACATAGTTTTCAACTCCGTAGGGTCCGCATGCTTAACGTTCGGTGACGATCGGTATTATGAGTTTATGTGTTTTGATGTACCTAAGATAGTTTGGAGTCCCGGATATGATCACGGACATGACGAGGAGTCTCAAAATGGTCGAGACATAAAGATCGATATATTGGATGACTATGTTTGGACATCGGAATGGTTCCGGGTGAGTTCGGGCATTTACCGGAGTACCGGGAGGTTACCGGAACCCCCCGGGAAGTATATGGGCCTTATTGGGCCATAGTGGGAGAGAGGAGAAGGAAGCCTAGGAGGGGGCGCGCCCCCCAAGCCCAATCCGAATTGCGTGGGGGCCCGGCCCCCCTTTCCTTCCTCCTTCCTCCCCCTTCCTTCCTCTCCTAGTCCAACTAGGGAAGGGGGGGGGGGAATCCTACTCCCGGTGGGAGTAGGATTCCTCCAGGGCGCGCCATAGAGGGCCGGCCCTCCCCCTCCCCCACTCCTTTATATACGGGGGAGGGGGGCACCCCATAGACACACAAGTTGACATTGTCTTAGCCGTGTGCGGTGCCCCCCTCCACCATAATCCACCTCGGTAATATCGTTGCAGTGCTTAGGTGAAGCCCTGCGCCGGTAACTTCATCATCACCGTCATCACGCCGTTGTGCTGACAAAGCTCTCCCTTGACACTCAGCTAGATCGAGAGTTTGTGGGACGTCACCGAGCTGAACGTGTGCAGATCGCGGAGGTGCCGTACTTTCGGTACTAGGATCGGTCGGATCGTGAAGACATACGACTACATCAACCGTGTTGTCATAACACTTCCGCTTTCGGTCTACGAGGGTACGTAGACAACACTCTCCCCTCTCATTGCTATGCATCACCTAGATGGATGTTGCGTGTGCGTAGGATTTTTTTTGAAATTACTGCGTTCCCCAACATCTTTGGTTTGCCCTGGTGTATCGTGGTCCCCACGGGCCTTCTCTCGTCCACTTCCTTGGTTCTCAAGTTGTCTCCTGGTCCAAAAAAATCTCTAAAATTTTTCGTTGTGTTTGGACTCCGTTTGATATGGATATTCTACGAAGTAAAAAGAAGCAAAAAAACAGCAACTGACACTTGGCAGTATGTCAATAGGTTGGTCCAATAAAATGATATAAATTTGCTATAAAATGAATATAAAACATCCAAGAATGATAATATAACAACATGCAACAATAAAAAAATTATAGATACGTTCGAGACGTATCAATGGGACACAATGCCCTGTCGCGTCCCATGCCCTACTCATCCTCGAAGGAGTCCGCGACCTGTCCGTCACCGGCGCCGGTGGACGTGAGGTCGATGATGGACGTGGACGGTCCGGCATTGTCCACCTACCACACGCGCCCCTGAAAGTTGGACAGCAGCCCGTAGGAGGCACAGCTGGCGGCGTTCTCGTCCTCGACCGCCTGCACTGTCGGCGCTTGTGCAGCCGCGTCTAGTTGCGTTGGCACTGCGTTGAGAGTAGCGCGCTGAGCACGCGCGACCTTATTCAGCGCCCGCTACTCCGCAACGAAGTTCGGGTTTGCCGCGTCCATGTCAGCCACGGCCTCCTCGCTTGCGCGCTCGACGTAGATTTAGTCCTCCGCCAGCCGGTGCTGCTCGAGGAGGAGCATGTTGTACCTCTGCTCCTCCTGCGCCTATCGAAACACCGACATAGAAACTGGCGCATGCTGCTCCTCATCCGCCATGGAGGCGGCGTAGTGCGCCTGTGCTTGCTTCATTGTCATGCCGGCATGCACCAGTGCCGGCTCCGACATGGTGTCATCGTCGGATCCTGTGTCCTTTGTGGGGTCGTCGTTGGAGAGCTCAGGGGAGCTGGCAGGCAAGCCGACCTCAATCCGCCTGCCACGGCGACTCTGCCAGGTAGTCGCAAGGGCGGCGATCTCGTGCCTTATCTCCATCGAGAGGCTCTCCACAGAGTGCTCGCGCTTGTGGTTACGGTGGATGTGGTGCAATGGAGGAGTATGTGGTTCAGATGTGCTGTGGTATGGAGTTTAGCCGGGCATGATTGCCTTTAAATAGCGGATTCTGGTCAGGCCAATCATCCGGGTGCGTCAATGTGTGGCGCCGGAGTTGGTTCCTCGGCCGATGCGCATGCTTAATGGCGGCATATGGACAGATGGGCATTGAACGGGCGTGGTAGATATCCATCCCGCCCCATACAACATACATCTCTCCGGCATTGAACAGGCGCATGCGCTGGAGCCGCGGGGCGGACGCTCTTGGGCGACGCGCCATTTCAAAGCCTGCGCAATGCAGAGCTGCCGCTGTATAGCGGCATGAATGCAGGTAGCTAGCGCCGGGTGGGAACGCACACGGGTGCGGGAGGATGGTTTTTTGGCGGCTAGTGTAGTCAGGAGCGGGTGTGGCAGTCGGCTCGACGCCTGCAAAGCACCCACCCCCACTTTGTCTTGGTTTGCGGGAAAAAGTGCATCCGGACCGCCGAGCGGATCGATACAGGACCGCGTTAGATGGCTTCTGGGGTCCGGACTGTGCGGTCCGGACGTATGCGGGCGGTTTGAGGGTCGACATTGGAGATGCACTAAGGTTTTAAACCGGACCTAGCCAATCCCTTATCTCCTTTAGAAGAGTAAAAAAATTACTCCTTGCATCGGTGACCCCTTATATTTACTAGACAGTCATGTATCACAAAAAATTCCCTCCCGCGTGGTCGCCTCTCCCCCAATCGACCGAACCCACTCCGGCGTGGCTGCCCTTGCCTTTGCCGACCACCGGGCGTCACCGCAGTCGCTCTATACCACCCGTCGCTCCCCTCCCACTTTGATTTGGTCGCCGCACATCCCCATGCTACCAGATTTGACGCGTCTATGCCTGTTACCGTCATTGCCGGATTCGACGCACCTACGCCCCGACGCCCCTCGTATTTCGTTAGGTTCATTATAAAAACCGAACCACGCAGCCACCAAAGCTCATGGCGCCGCCTCGCGGTATGTCTTCCTCCTCTCACTGCTGGCATCATTGTCCAACCACCGACGCATCCTCGTCGGCCGGTAGGCCAGGCTCGGCCCTCGCCTAGCAACTCGTCAGCATGCTTCTACCGATCATCAAGTGTGTGACTGTTGGTGGCTGGTGATGCGTAGGGTCTCAAAGACAATAGAACATCCTGGATTGATCAAGAGAGGTATATTGGATGTTGGTGCATTAGTTGGTCATGCGGCGGGTCTCAAAGACGATATAACTTCCTTGATTGCTCCTACTCGAAAGAAATCTTGCAACTTTTGGTTTGGAAAGAAGAATACATTGATAATTGATCAAGAGAGGTCTACTGGATGTTGATGCACTAGTTTCTAGAGATGAGATTGAAGATGACGTAATGTCCAAATTTGAGGAGGCTGAGAAGAAACAAGCACGCAAGCTAGAGAATGCAATAGAGAAGAGCGATGGAGAAAAATATTAATTGAACATGTAGGAGTAGTCAAGGAAGTGTGTTTCTATAAAGTGGTAGTTTTCCTTGTTGTTTCCTTTGGATCAGTGCTCGTAGTGACGAACTGCTGTAGCATGTGCCTAAGATGTCGTTTAATAAAGTAAGTGAGCAGTAAGCTTTAAATCCATGGCCTCAGGCCTCAGAATATATGAATTTGCGTTATTTTCTTAATGAGTTAAGCTTTAAGATTCAGCTAGGAACTTTTTTGGCTACTGCTACAATTCATCCGGACGATTTCTTAGGGCAGCCGTCCAATCAGCATGCTGTGTCCGTTGGATCACATCAACGCCACAACTGTAGTAAGCGCGAGACTGTTCCGATGCAGCGTTACTGCACCCCGGCAAAAGCTCCACTGCAGCTCTCATGGCGCACCGTCGGTGTCCGGTGAAGCTCTAAAGCCGCATCGACGATGTGTGGCGAAGCTCCAATGCATCTCCGCTAGAGCTCCAACGTAGCACCGACGACTCCGGCGAAACTCCAATGCAACTGCGGCAGAGCTCCAACGCGGCACTGACGGCTCCGGTGAAGCTCCAATGCAATTCCGGCAGAGCTCCAACGCAGCACCGACGGTGTCCGGCGAAGCTGCATTGCAACTCCGGTGAAGCTCCATTGCACTGTCGGCTATGCTTCTGGCGGCCCAGGGTTGCTCCATTGCAACAGTGGCGGTGCTCCCCAACAGTTTCAAGGCAACATTGCCGAAGTTGCAGCGTCCCCTCGTCGTCTACTCGCCGCGGTGACCGTCGCAGCGCCGCTCCATTGCATCTCAACGAGGCCATGCGCGATGCTCAAATCACAGCTCTGACGCCATGCGCAGATGCTCCTCGTCACAACACCAACAACAGCTTCGATGGCCATGTCAAGCGGTGGTTGGCGTCGAAGCTTCTGTCGATTCGCTGCAGCGCAACTGTGCCCCTTGTAACACCAACATCTCCGTGGTGGAAGAGAAGGGCATGCACGGTTATGGCAGTGGCCAGTAGGAGAGTGCGCGGCCATGGCAGTGGGCATCAGGAGAGAGCGTGGCCATGGCAGTGGGCAGCAGTAGAGAGAGGTTCTGCAAGGGGGATTGCGAGAGTCGCGAGGAAGACGACGATGCAGCAGAAAAATGCGTGGCTGTGGGCTTTTGCGCGGGATAAGGCAGATGGTAAACCGGCACGTGGGGCAAGCGATGGGATGCGTGTCGATCGCTCGAGGAGGCTTGTGTTTGGTTGTTTTCGTCCGGTTTATTTTAAATGTTTAACAACCTTTTTTAGGGGTCTCGTTGCTCGAGTGGAATTTTCCTCTTTATTGTGTTATTTTTTTT
Organism: Aegilops tauschii subsp. strangulata; assembly: GCF_002575655.3. Classification (NCBI taxonomy): domain Eukaryota; kingdom Viridiplantae; phylum Streptophyta; class Magnoliopsida; order Poales; family Poaceae; genus Aegilops; species Aegilops tauschii. Next base: position 411,887,131 of record NC_053040.3, on the reverse strand, counting down.
AGAGTACGCCAATGACGTACCTTAGCTTTATAGAAGTGAGAAAGATATGTACAAGAGTTTGCATGGTAGATCGTCACATTCCGGCGATCCCACCCAACCACTCCAATACACTAAGCGGACTACTCACAAACAGTTGTGCTCACAAAAACGTTGGACTCCTGCCATTCCCGCTAGCATCCATAGGTGCAACTCCTGAAAGATAAGGTTAACCGTAGCATACTCATCGCAAATCACACCTGACTGGAAAACCCTAGCAATCCTTCGCTTCCATAATGTCCAGCAAATCAACATGACGAAAGCATCGAAGCCCTTCTTCTCCGCTCTGCTGATCTGCTTGCCCGTACTCATCCACCACTGTTGTAGCTTCTCATGTTGCATGTGAATCAGGTTTGGATTGATGCCAACTTTGGAGAAGCATTGGAACCAGACCTGTCTCGCGGATACACACTGAATCATGAGGTGATCCACCTTGTCCTCCTCCTGGTCGCAGAAATAACAAGGAGAGACCATCTCTTGCAAACCATGCCCGAGCCTCCTATCCGAAGTCCAAATGCGATATTGAATAGCCAGCCACATGAAGATCTTGCAGGCAAGAGGGGCTCCGTTCTTCCAAATAGCAACTGCTGGTGGAAATCTGATTCCTCCGACACAGAACATCCGATAGGCCGAAGCAGCTGTATATTCACCTGAATCATGCCAAGCCCATATGGCCTTGTCTCCACTTCCTTGATTAATATCAAACTACATAAGGATCTCCCAAAGGTGGATAAATTGCGCTAGCTCCTCCGTCGACAGACTCTCCGGGATGTCCTTGGTCCAATCGTGCTGGTTTAACCCCTCGCTAGCCAGCCTAGTGTTGATCGTCCTCGTCTTCACCTTAGCCACCAGACCAGGGGCAATCTCAGCTATCGTGTTACCATGCACCCATCTGTCCTTCCAGAAGAGAATCCTTTTGCCATTACCGATCTCCCACGTCACCATGCTATTGAACGCGCACTGAACCTGCTTGTCCGGCACCAGATTCAGTCCTTGCGAGGGCCGGCAGTCATCCAATCTGCGTAGACACTCCTATCTCAGCCGAAGGGCAAGGCCATGCTTACTGAGATCCATAATGCCAAGACCACCCAGCTGTTTTGGGCGACATACTCTCTGCCAAGACACCACACACTTCCCACCGCTGACAGCGTCCGAACCGGCCCAAAAGAAAGCCCTACATCCCTGATCCACTTTCTGGATTGCCCACTTTGGCGCCTCAGCCACAATTAAGTGGTGCGTAGGCCGAGCCCTCATCACTTGATACACCAGAATCAACCTCCCCGGTCGAGTTACCAGACCTCTTTGCCATCCTGGAAGGATTTTGAGCGCAATCTTTTTCTTTTGAGTAGAAAAAGGAAAAGCAGAGCAACGAGACCCCTAGATTTTCTCGAGCCTTCCCTCACCGCGCGGTGCGCGGATCCCCAACGCTCACGCTAACGGCCCCACGCGACCATTATTCCCTGCACTCCACTCTCTCCGCAATCTCAATCCTCCACTCCACTCTGCCGCTCCACTCTCGCTCGCTCCCCAACCCGCCGGCGGCAATGGCGTCCCTCCGCGCCTCCCTCCTGCTCGCGGCCGTGCTGTGCGCGCTCGCGGCGTCGTCCGCGTCCGCCTCCCGCGACCTCCGCTCGCGCCCCACCCAGTTCGTCGTGCGCGGCCGCGTCTGGTGCGACACCTGCCGCGCCGGATTCGAGACCCCGGCCTCCACCTTCATCGCCGGTACGTGCTTACGCCGCACCCGAATCTTTCCTCCTCTCTCGATCCGTTACGGTTGTAGTATCGATTTCGCAGGAGCGCGTCTCTCCCCGTCGTTTCACTGTCCCTTTTCCCTCCTCCTGCTCCTTCTCCTTCCTCCAAAGGCGTTAGTTTATCCAGGAATGTTTCCTGATAGGAACAAGTACAGCAACTATGCGTCCAGGCGGTGAAAAATAGGCTGCTTTCTCTTCGTTTTCCCCTGCGATCTGATTTAGTAGCGGAAATAGCTAGTGGTTGGTTCACGCTGGATGCATGGTTTTTGGAATCCTCAGCACTAATCTGCGTTTCTTTGGGAACTTTTGTTAGATCTTCATGATCGCTTTGTGCACAAGTTAAACTAGCACTGTCTACTAGTAGTTTGCAGGATCTCATTTGTTATGTTTGCGGTTTGTGGTGAAGATATGAACTGACCGATGCGTTTTTACAGTTTACGGTTGGATAGATGCGAACATTCATGCGCCATGCCCGTGAAATTATTACAGGCTCTGTACCGCGCCGGGTTGAAATGTAGTAAGATGCTGGGTATGCTGAGTTGCAGACTGAGTTCATATCATGTGCTAGATCTAATATCATAGGATCTCTGGCCATGGTTGATGGTTTCATTTATCGCATAGTTCATACTCGGAACAGTATAATCAGACATTGTTGGATACTGGTGTCTGGACCTCATCCTACTGCTCTCTGTTAAATAACGATACAGAACACAAACCTCTGTCTAAACCGAATATAGTTGATTTACAGATGGGTTCGTTGGTGTTTGATATCTGAAGTAAGTTGGCATTTTTTCAGACAAATGATAAAGTGGACTCCCACAATGCACACACAACATGCTGGTGCACGCAGGCAGTTCGCTGCACACTCTAGTAAAGAAAATATAGGCTCAGTATCCAGAAGAACCAAAACCACACATTCATCTGAACTGCAGAGAGATTGTATCATTAATGAACACAAACATATATGAATTCTCCAGTTTTTCACTGAGAAAAATGTTATTCTTGACACCAGATAGTATAAGCTGATGTACAGTTAAGTATCCATACTTCAATCTTTATAAAGACTAGACTGAACCTGCTATGAAATGAGAACGCTCGAACTTAACATGATTTGGTTATTTAGCTAGTCTGCAGGTGGCAACGACCAATTTAATTTTGGTTCAAGTTGGATTTTTAGACAGATAGCTAGTGTTAATTATGTTTTGCTTTATGTACAAAACCCTTTGTGAATTGGATTGATTACAAATACATCTCACCTATCATTACCCACTGTTAATGGTACGTTCAAGAACATCCTGTGAACATACTCATGGAACCTGTACAGGCACCTTCCTATGTCAAATTGTCAATAGAATTATAACTTTTGTAGTACTGTTCTTGTATGCATTGATTATCTTTGTACAAACTTTGTTGTTTTGTGATTTTGTGCAAATGGATTCTTTGCTTGATAAAATTGCTAGTGGTCGAATCACAATATATCTTATGTGTTTGGCTACTAAGTATCTTTGTGCTGTCAGGCTACATGACTTAACCGGTTTTCCCTAAAAGAACAGAAGACTTCACCGGTTTAACTGGTTGTACTTCTATTGTGAGATACATGCAATTCGAATTTTTTGGCATTTGCAATAGGACATATTAGAAAAATAAGCATACTAGTATGCCATGTAATTTATCTTAGCACTACACTGACCTTCATTTTGTGCATCTTTCCTGAACCTTTCCCATCCATTTTAAATTTGTCGTTTGCAAACAAAACAGTGTAAGAAATGGAACACAACAGTCTAGAAAACTGCAGTTACTTATAAGGCATGCCAAAATGCAAAACAGCCTGGAATGAAGTGGCATGCATGTCACGGCGAAGAAATATGTTCACAACTCAAGTTAAATCTCAGTTACTCCCTCCGTTGCAAAATACTTGAAGTTCTAGGTTTGTCCTAAGTCAAACTTCTTAATGTTTGACCAAGTTTATAAAAAATATACCGACATCTACAGCACCAAATTAGCTTCATTATCATAATATATTTTCATATTGTATATGTTTGATTTTGTAGATACTCTATTAGAAAAAAAAATTGTAAGGTTGGAAAATGTTTGACTTAGGACAAACCTATAACTTCAAGTATTTTGGAACGGAGGGAGTATCATATACTATCCAGATTTTGGACGAGTACCCTGTTGTTATGGATCAATAATTCAAGATACTACTTGCAAATAGGTCCTTGTAACATATTGTCTGTTGTATTAGGCTTCATCGCAGCAGCTGCATCACATAACACGGGGCAATTCAGGCAATAAACCCTATTTAGGTTTGTAGAAAGTAACATTTTGTCTGTTGAAAGCTGGGCCAGATCAAATGTCCTGCTCGGTTATCTGACATTGCTTAAATAACCATCCATTAGTAGCATCTGTACATGTTGTGCAAATAGCGCAGAACTGCACATTCAGCATGGATGTTTGTCACACTGAGGAGGCGAGGACTAGAAATCAGCATTGCTGATAGAACATACCATTGAGGGTTCAATGCATCTCGAGAACAGAAGACAAAGTTGTTTTATGACTTCTATAGTTACCTTGGTTGGTTCTTCATTTTGGATCTTTATGGTTAACTGGCCTGGTAATAACCATTCGTAAAATGCTACGAGTTAGAGCTGAAAGTGAAAGTTGAATCACCATTAGTTTGTGGTTGTGACAATACATAGTAGTATGACTATAGGGCCGAATGTTTCATGGTAGACTTTATTCGGATCAATGTTAGCTTCTCAAACATTCGACCCTATAGTCAAAACATGGTAGATCTCATTCGATAAAATCTCATCTATCAAAACTACCAACTACTTACTATTCATGAGAATTTATTGTTTTTGTTTGCCAACTGTCAATAATGTGCCATCCTTGCTTTCAACAGGAGCGAAGGTTAGAGTTGAGTGCAAGTCGAGATCTACTGGGGCCCAGACATGCAGCTTCGAGGGTCACACCGACCACACCGGTACCTACAACATCCCTGTGGCCGACGAGCATGAGCACGAGCTCTGCGAGTCTGTCCTCGTCAGCAGCCCGGACACGGCCTGTGCCAAGACAGTTGCTGGGCGGGAGAGGGCCCCTGTCTTCCTCAACAACAACAACGGCGTCGCGTCCAACGTCCATTTGGCGAATGCTCTGGGGTTTGAGAAGGACACCCCTCTGGCTGCATGCGCGCAGATCCTCAAGATGTACGAGGAGGTCAATGATCGCGTCTGAGCACTCCGAGCTCGCTATCGTGAAACAGGTTAACGTATTACTAAAGCCGTCGTGTGAAATGTCCTGAAACATCTATTTATATGTGTTACCAAGACCAGAAGTATCGCTGCTTGTGTGCTTGACATTATGGCGTAGCGCTTGAGTGTGTATGTTGATCGCTGGTTCAGGTTGAACCACGAAACTTGTGAGCTAGTAAATCAGACATGTTGGTTCAGCTTAGCAGGCTAATGTTATGAGATTGTTGTTTGTCTAAGAGTGCGTACTGTGTGCAGTTTTATCAGGCGGCAAATCACGCTGATGTGCGTACTGTGTGCAGTTTTCTCTTTCGAAATGGGAAATCTTAACTGACATTTCATTTGCCCAGCAAAAATGACATGGTTGAGGAAGGAAGTTCTTTGCCGGCTGAAAGACAAATATGGTTCTTCTCAACTGAAACGATTGGAGACTTTAGGAAAGTGGATTCAGTTTTGAATTGTGATTCCCAAGACGATCAACACTTCGAGCGTCCACAGCTGGACTCCTTAAATTGACCGGACATAAGAGGAGAAAAAGTTGACCCAAACGGACCCTCAAAGCCTCCCTAAACGTCCAGGCTGTTCAGTACTCCTTTTACCCAGCCCATAGATTGGGGCAATATGAGGAAAGCCCGTGCGTGTCGGTACTCCTTATACCCAGCCCATAGATTGGGGTAATATGAGGAATGCCTGTGCGTGTTTGGCAGTGGTCCTGTGTTAGAGCAACTCTAGCAGACCCCGCATCCTTTCGACCAGCAAAACGTTTTTGCAGTTCGCGGAAAAACGATTTTGCGGGTCGGCGCGGACAGCCGCAGTTGCAGACCCCGCATAATGGACTCGTAAAAAAGATATTCCCAGAATATGCTTTTTTACGGGTTGGGGTTGCGGCGTCTGATCTGGCGCATCTTCTCCCGACCCGCAAAACTTAAATTTGCAACTTAATTTGATCTAGCATATTGCATTGCTTTGTTTTATAACAACATTGGATACAAAAAGCATCACCAAATCTTTGCTAGAATAGCAAGGCCAAAGAAAACAAGAACTACAAGTATGCATTTTAGAAGATTTCCAATTTCCATAACTGCTCCCACTAGTTGGACTAATATCTTCTCCATGCATTCGTTGTTGATCTGTGGATTCTTGATTTTGCATTCTTCTTTCTTCATCTTTGGTTCGAAAGAAGTAGATGTTGCTTCCCCTCTAGTTCCACATGTAGCCGCATCATTGCCTTCGATTGTGCTAAGGAGTGCACTAACATCTATTAAATTTCTTTCTATCAACAAATCAATGTATTGCCCTTCCCAAAACCAAAATGAGCATCCTTCGTCCTACACAAAAGAATGAGCAAGCTCGAAGTGAGCCACCGCAATTTAGCTAAAGAATGAACTGTGAAACGAGCTACCGCAAGTGCACGTACCCCGTCGTTTTCGCACTTGAAGAACACCCATCCGGGGTGCTTCGGCGTGCTCGAAGTGAGCCGCATCACTTTCCGTGTGCAGTCGCTGCACTCAATGAGCGGCATCGGCAAGCCACAAAGACGATGCGCGAGCGCCGAGCCTGGTGGACGGCCGGACGAGTCCATGCCCGCAAACCTTCGGCGGCGGCGGGCGGACGAACTCGCACCTGCATGCGGCGATGCGCCCTTGCCTGGGTTGCGGGAGAGGCTCCCCGACCACTCCATCGCTTGGGGCAGCAACCGGCGGCCGGAAAAAGCCAAATCCGGCGGCCCGCGATGAAGTGCCGCAGATCTGCAAATCCGGCGGCCCGCCGACGCAGGGGGAGGGGGGGAGGCCTCGTGCGCGTGGCGGCCTTCCGGCGTGCTCCTGCCGGCTGCCGTCGCCGGAATCTTGGGCGGCGGTCGGTGGCGGCGCGAGAGGGGAGAGGAGAGGTGGTTGGTGGGAGAAAGCGCGGGATGAAATGTCCCCCCACCAACCGCTCCCGCTTATATGCAGGGCACCGCAGCCGCGAGGGGGAAACCCGCGTTTTCCCGGGTTGGGCTCGCGATTTTGCCGCGCCCCCTAAAGTTTTTTGCGGGCCGGGGCGGGATGCGGGGTCTGATCGGGCGGGTTTTTCCGCCCCGGCCCGCATTTTGGCGGTTATTTTACGGGTCGGGGCGGGATGCGGGGTCTGCTAGAGTTGCTCTTAGCAACATAGGATTTGACCCACCATGGCCCATCTTTATTCTTTCTTTCTCTCTCTCCGTCTCTATCAATCACATGCATGCGCCCGGACGTATAGGAAAAAAGTGGGGGAAATGGCCGCGTGCACGGACAAATAGGAATTCAAAACGGACACATTCAGACACTGACCGTGTGCGTCCACAGATGTTTGAGAGGCCAATTTTGCCCACTCTGGCCGTAGATGCTCCTTTGGCTTGTTTGGTTGCAAGGGATCCTCCCAGGATCCCCCTCCTTTCCCTGGGTGGCAAAGCCACGAGCTGAATCGACCCTAGAGAGCTTACGACAACTTTTGGAACTGACAAAGGGTATGGATTCCGTCCCTTTCTTTGGGCCTACCCTGGGTTATATTCTGCCCTTGAAGTGCCAAATGGTGTCGAGGAACTCCCTTGGAATGCCCATGGATTCCAATGTTTTAAGGAAAATTACACTTGTGCCTTTTAATCCTGGAAAATCTCTCCCCAGCAACCAAACATAGCCTTATGTATATCAAAGAGTTTAACAAGAGTCACTTGATTTTCTTAAGTTCCATTTTCCATAAAAGGTCCAAATATTTTCTTCAGGCCAAAGGGACATGTAAGGGCATCTCCAAAGCTGACCTACAACTGTCTCCTTATATGTACGTTTTTATGTCCGGATGTGGTCCGCAGACATGATGCAGGAGGAAGCCATCCAATGCTAATCACAAAGTATCCGGTTGGGAGGAGAAAAAAAGGTGGAGACCATGCATGTTGTGGGACATTTGTGGTTTAATGTCCGGTTGGGAGGAGGAGATGAGAGGGGGACCATGCATGTGATCGGTCAAGTGCATGTCCGAACTCCAGCAAAGCAACCCACGTTTGTCTCTTGGATACTGGAGTTCGGACGTCCGAGCTGCTAAACGGACATACACAGGTTCATGTTGGATGACAAAAGTGGCCCAGACATATAGTGGAGGTTTGAGGGTCGGCTTTGGAGATGCCCTAAGGGCCTCTTTGATTTGCCGGACTTTCTAAAACATAAGATTGAGTGGCATGCCATGCTGAAAAGCATTTGGCTCATTAGCTAAGTTGACTGTCATCAACCTATGTACAAGGTGAAGCCAAGCATGCCATTTATCTCTGATCAGAGTTCGTCTGAATTGGATATTCAAGTGAACACTCCCTAATATTGTGTTGAAGAATGCCTCTTTTCATTGCATGGTACAGATACTATAAAGCTAGTGACGCATCCCCTAGCTAACTATCATCCCAAAACGACATGGTACCACCATCTCCCACCTTAAAAGCATCCCTATTAAAGAACACAACTTGCAACTTTAGTCCGCATCAAGCCTTTTAGAAGGTAGAGTTATACAGCTGTTCTATGACTTGGGGGACATAGTTAGTCACAAAATCTTGGAATGAAGGTATTTGGTACTCAATAACCGAATCCATACCCTATCTTCCTTCGAAGCAAGCATGTACAAAGTATGTAGGTAGGTACCTTTTCCATTCTTGAAAAGAACAATGACTCTAAAAGCTACACCACGTTGGAACGGTAGCCAGTTCAACAGTTTTAAAGCTCGGGTTAATGGCATTGAGGTAGTGAAGTTGAAACACTACAAGGCAATATCAAACAAGCTAGTACTCTAGAAAATGATAACCTCTAAGGAAACAGAAAAATGCAGGTACACATGCATCATCCACATTTGGCAGTGGTAGCATAGAGCTGAAGGTCTCGTTGCTAACATCGAATTCAATGATGACACCGTATTTACAGAGGAAGTGGAGACGCCATTCAAGAACGCGCTAGGGTTCACCTCCACCATGGTGCACGCGACCTCACAAGCACACATCAATGGTTCTATGTGGATGTGCTGAATAGAAACATTACCCTATACTTGTCGGTCGCCGAGCAATAACCAAAGCCATACGCTACATGCGGGTACCGCAGGAAGCTGTTAGGGATACAGAAGACTCCACCAGTAGAAGGGTTGTATAAGTAATAGTCATGGAGAAGCGCGAAGGTATAGAGAGACCTGGTGAGAGGAGCCTAAAAGTGAAAATTGTTGGGCATGAGTTTCTCGATAGTACCACTAGGTTGCAAAGAATATAAAAAACCATATAAAAGCTTCAACTGGCCCGACAGTAGAGCTCGATGGAGGGCGCCGACGAGAGTGTGACATGCCACGAGCGCGGTAGGCTACAAAAGTGGTGGATCGAGACTTGGCCGACAGGTATGAGAAAACCCCGATAAGGATATCATTAGGCAAAACATTCCTTTTCTTGTGCCGCAGAGCAGTGATCCATGCCCATTTGGGCTGAACAATCGTTGCCATATGTACATGTGTCACGGGTCTATAATACGATGTCCTACTTATAAGAGGCAATATGATGTGTCTGATGAGGCTTAGGCACAGACAATGTGTCATTTTTTGGTGTCTAGTTTTCTAAAGTTCATTTTTAGATCACCACAGAGCAATTCCCTAGTTCCAGTTCATTACAAAACACAACCATGTCTAGATTGGCCCTAGATTACAAACAAACAACAACAAGGATCAGAAAAGATAACAAAAAAAGCTACAGGTCTAGTTTCATCCCACTAACCCATTCAGACCACTCGAAGATTAGCTAAACATGTAACATAGAAGAAAGGTAAAAATATGGAGGAGTCGTCAAAACAAGATATTACAACACATGACCTAACAACTCTTTATTCCAGCAGCTGATGAAACTTTGGAGGGAGGTAGAAGCTCATCCCCTCACCACATGGAGTGCATCATCTTCCAAAGGGTTCTTGTGTAAGTATACTCTAGGGAAGGTAACCGTCGTGTCCTCCATCATCCACTACTCTAGACCAAGCAGGAGCATCATCCATCTCCTATCAAATTCTCATCCGGTGTCCAAAGGCAAAGGAGCCCTTAGCTTGCATAACATACGCTAGATGAACCTGTCCACCATCACACATTCTTCTCCCTTGAAGATCATCCTCCAAGATTTAAGGTTTTTCCAAACCACGAGCCAGACTTGTTTCATGTTCAACCAGCAACTCGCTTAAGCATTAGGTCATTTCTCAACAACCACAACCCCCACAGGATTGTATATGATACTATGTTCAGTTTTATACTTTTTGTTAAATATCCATTTCGACACTAACAAAATGAAATCATGAATATGCACCTAAAAATTAACTTGGTGATACGTCCATTTTGCATCATGTTTTCCTACTGTTATTTATAATGTTATTAATCAATATAACACTTTGTGAAGCAATTCTAATGCCTTTTCCCTCTTAATTTGCAAGATTTATATGAAGAGCTGGAATTCTGGACCTGAAAAGCTATGTCAGAGATACCTATTCTGTACATCTCCAAATGAGCTAAAAATGTTTGGAGAATTATTTTGGAATAAATAAAAAATATTGGAAGAAAGAAATACCAGAGGGGGCCACCCAGGCGCCCACGAGGCACTAGGGCGCGCCCTAATGGCTTATGGGGCCCCTGGCCTTGCCCTAGAAAAAAGAAGAAGATGACTTTCGGGCCGGAGCGCCGCCATCTCATAGGCGGAACTTGGGCAGGAGCACGTTTGCTCTTCGGCGGAGCGATTCCGTCGGGGATACTTCCCTCCGGGAGGGGGGAATCGAAGCCATCGTCATTACCAACAACCCTCTCATCGTGAGAAGACCAATCTTCATCAACATCTTCACCATCACCATCTCATCTCAAACCCTAGTTCATCTCTTGTATTCAATCTTTGTATCAAAACCTCATATTGGTACCTCTAGGTTGCTAGTAGTGTTGATTACATCTTGTAGTTGATGCTAGTTAGTTTATTTAGTGGAAGATCAAATGCTCAGATCCATTATGCTATTCAATACCCCTCTAATCATGAACATGAACATGATTTGTGAGTAGTTACTTTTGTTCGTGAGGACATGGGAGAAGTCTTGTCATAAGTAATCATGTGAAATTTGTATTCGTTCGATATTTTGATGATATGTATGTTGTTGTTTCCCTTAGTGGTTATCTGAACGTCGACTACATGACACTTCACCATCTTTGGCCCTAAGGAAATGCATTGTGGAGTAATTATTAGATGATGGGTTGCTAGAGTGACAGAAGCTTAAACCCTAGTTTATGCGATATTCCGTAAGGGGTTGATTTGGATCCATATGTTTCATGTTATGGTTAGATTTATCTTAATTCTTCTTTCATAGTTGCGGATGCTTGCGAGAGAGGGTAATCATAAGTGGGAGGCTTATTTAAGTAAGAACAACACCCAAGCACCAGTCCACCCACATAACAAATTATCAAAGTAGCAAACGTGAACCAAACAAACATGATGAAAGTGACTAGATGAAATTCACATGTGTCATCAAGAACGCTTTGCTTATTATAAGAGACCGTTTTGGCCTGTCCTTTGCTACAAAAAGGATCGGGATACCTTGCTGCACTTTTGTTACCGTTACTACTTATTGCTCGTTACAAATTATCTTGCTATCAAACTATCTGTTACTGACAATTTCAGTGCTTGCAGAGAACACCTTACTAAAACCGCTTGTCATTTCCTTCTGCTCCTCGTTGGGTTCCACACTCTTAATTATAGAAAGGACTACGATTGATACCCTATACTTGTGGGTCATCACTTGGACCTTGGCCCACTGTTGTTTTGCTAGGATGCATCCAAAATATAAGTGAAACACCGATTCTATTTATTTGCAATGCTCACATTCTAAAGATTTGGGTATCCCTCTTTTTATCAAACTATCCGTGACCAATATCTTGTTCTGAGATAGCAACCACATGAAAAATTGTATTTCGGGAGGAACTTTTAAAGACCAAAAAAAGGCAAATAAACAAGCTTAACACCTCTCAAGTTATAACAACATACAAGGATCTAAAAGAGTAAAGAAGCAATAAGAAACTGTCCTCCTCTTCGACTAAAGTAATAGTAAACCAAAGCCTCTAGCTCAGTTTCCTAAAACCCTTCACTCTTATTGGCTCACAATTCCGGCTTCTTCGTGTCAGAGCAGGTTCGTTAGCCTGGCAACCTACCATCCATGATGCAGCCAATTGGCAGGGGCGGCTTCTTCCTTCGGTTGATGCATTAGGTTGCAGAGAAAAAGCCCCACGGACATAAACATCACAGAACGCTAGGCAGAGCAGTTGCCACAGGCGAATCAGTATGAGGTTCTAGCGATCACTTTGTTGAAGTGTATATGTGGATTGCCTAGTCCTTTTCATTAGTTTGGAATTTTGGTCACGTTGGCTAGTTCATGAAGCTTAATATGGTATCAGGTACTGAGGTCTTGAGTTCAAGTCCTGGGTTTCAAAATTTATACAAAAATTATTGTTGCCCCCTATGTGTTCACGTATAGGCCTCTTTAGCCATGCCTCCAAGTCTATCTACATGTTGACTTCCCTCATGAATCTTAACATGATATCTTATGTCTACTAGAACTACGTCGGTATTTCCCCAAAGAGGAAGGGATGACGCAGCACAACAACCATAGGTATTTCCCTCAGTGACGAGATCAAGGTTATCAAACCAGTAGGAGAACCACACAACACTACGTGAACGACACCTACACACAAATAACAAATACTCGCAACCCAACGTATTAAAGGGGTTGTCAATCCCTTTCGGGCAACGGCGCCAGAAATTGGCAAGTAGACGAGATAAAAATTGTTGGGGATCGTAGCAGAAATCAAAAAATTTCTACGCATCACCAAGATCCATCTATGGAGTTTACTAGCAACGAGAAAGAAGGAGTGCATCTACATACCCTTGTAGATCGCGAGCGGAAGCGTTCAAGTGAACGGGGTTGATGGAGTCGTACTCGTTGTGATCCAAATCACCGATGACCGAGCGCCGAACGGATGGCACCTACGCGTTCAACACACGTATGGAGCAGCGACGTCTCCTCCTTCTTGATCCAGCAAGGGGGAAGGAGAGGTTGATGGAGATCCAGCAGCACGACGGCATGGTGGTGGAACTAGCGGGGATCCCGGCAGGGCTTCGCCAAGCGCAAGCGGGAAGGAGAGGTGTCACGGGAGGGAGAGGGAGGCGCCAGGGGCTAGGGTACTGCTGCCCTCCCTCCCCCCACTATATATAGGGTCCCTGGGGGGCGCCGGCCCTGGGAGATCCCATCTCCAGGGGGCGGCGGCCAAGGGGGTGGCTTGCCCCCCAAGCCAAGTGGGCCCCCCCACCCCCAGGGTTTCCAACCCTAGGCGCAGGGGAGGCCCAAGGGGGGCGCACCAGCCCACCAGTGGCTGGTTCCCCTCCCCACTTCAGCCCATGGGGCCCTCCGGGATAGGTGGCCCCACCCGGTGGACCCCCGGGACCCTTCCGGTGGTCCCGGTACAATACCGATAACCCCCGAAACTTTCCCGGTGGCCGAAACTGGACTTCCTATATATAATTCTTCACCTCCGGACCATTCCGGAACTCCTCGTGACGTCCGGGATCTCATCCGGGACTCCGAACAACTTTCGGGTTTTCGCATACTAATATCTCTACAACCCTAGCGTCACCGAACCTTAAGTGTGTAGACCCTACGGGTTCGGGAGACATGCAGACATGACCGAGGCGACTCTCCGGTCAATAACCAACAGCGGGATCTGGATACCCATGTTGGCTCCCACATGTTCCACGATGATCTCATCGGATGAACCACGATGTCGAGGATTCAATCAATCCCGTATACAATTCCCTTTGTCAATCGGTACGTTACTTGCCCGAGATTCGATCGTCGGTATCCCAATACCTCGTTCAATCTCGTTACCGGCAAGTCACTTTACTCGTACCGTAATGCATGATCCCGTGACCAAACACTTGGTCACATTGAGCTCATTATGATGATGCATTACCGAGTGGGCCCAGAGATACCTCTCCGTCAAACGGAGTGACAAATCCCAGTCTCGATTCGTGCCAACCCAACAGACACTTTCGGAGATACCCGTAGTGCACCTTTATAGCCACCCAGTTACGTTGTGACGTTTGGCACACCCAAAGCACTCCTACGTTATCCGGGAGTTGCACAATCTCATGGTCTAAGGAAATGATACTTGACAATTGGAAAAGCTCTAGCAAACGAACTACACGATCTTTGTGCTATGCTTAGGATTGGGTCTTGTCCATCACATCATTCTCCTAATGATGTGATCCCGTTATCAATGACATCCAATGTCCATAGTCAGGAAACCATGACTATCTGTTGATCAACGAGCTAGTCAACTAGAGGCTTACTAGGGACACGTTGTGGTCTATGTATTCACACATGTATTACGATTTCCGGATAACACAATTATAGCATGAACAATAGACAATTATCATGAACAAGGAAATATAATAATAACCATTTTATTATTGCCTCTAGGGCATATTTCCAACAGTCTCCCACTTGCACTAGAGTCAATAATCTAGTTACATTGTGATGAATCGAACACCCATAGAGTTCTGGTGTTGATCATGTTTTGCTCTAGGGAGAGGTTTAGTCAACGGATCTGCTACATTCAGGTCCGTATGTACTTTACAAATATCTATGTCTCCATTTTGTACACTTTCACGAATGGAGTTGAAGCGACGCTTGATATGCCTGGTCTTCCTGTGAAACCTGGGCTCCTTGGTAAGGGCAATAGCTCCAGTGTTGTCACAGAAGAGAGTCATCGGGCCCGACGCATTGGGAATCACCCCTAGGTCGGTAATGAACTCCTTCATCCAGATTGCTTCTTGAGCTGCCTCTGAGGCCGCCATGTACTCCGCTTCACATGTAGATCCCGCCACGACGCTTTGCTTGCAACTGCACCAGCTTACTGCCCCTCCATTCAAAATATACACGTATCCGGTTTGTGACTTAGAGTCATCCAGATCTGTGTCGAAGCTAGCATCGACGTAACCCTTTACGACGAGCTCTTCGTCACCTCCATAAACGAGAAACATATCCTTAGTCCTCTTCAGGTACTTCATGTAATTCTTGACCGCTGTCCAGTGTTCCATGCCGGGATTACTTTGGTACCTTCCTACCAAACTTACGGCAAGGTTTACATCAGGTCTGGTACACAGCATGGCATACATAATAGACCCTATGGCCGAGGCATAGGGGATGACACTCATCTTTTCTCTATCTTCTGCCGTGGTCGGGCATTGAGCCGTGCTCAATTGCACACCTTGCAATACAGGCAAGAACCCCTTCTTGGACTGATCCATATTGAACTTCTTCAATATATTGTCAAGGTACGTACTCTGTAAAAGACCAATGAGGTGTCTTGATCTATCTCTATAGATCTTGATGCCTAATATATAAGCAGCTTCTCCAAGGTCCTTCATTGAAAAACACTTATTCAAATAGGCCTTTATACTTTCCAGGAATTCTATATCATTTCCCATCAATAGTATGTCATCCACACTTAATAAGAGAAATGCTACAGAGCTCCCACTCACTTTCTTGTAAACACAGGCTTCTCCATAAGTCTGTGTAAACCCAAACGCTTTGATCATCTCATCAAATCGAATGTTCCAACTCCGAGATGCTTGCACCAGCCCATAGATGGAGCGCCGGAGCTTGCATACCTTGTTAGCATTCTTAGGATCGACAAAACCTTCCGGCTGCATCATATACAATTCTTCCTTAAGAAAGCCGTTAAGGAATGCCGTTTCGACGTCCATTTGCCATATCTCATAATCATAGAATGCGGCAATTGCTAACATGATTCGGACGGACTTCAGCTTCGCTATGGGTGAGAAAGTCTCATCGTAGTCAACCCCTTGAACTTGTCGATAACCCTTAGCGACAAGTCGAGCCTTATAGATGGTCACGTTACCATCCGCGTCTGTCTTCTTCTTAAAGATCCATTTATTTTCTATGGCTCGCCGATCATCGGGCAAGTCAGTCAAAGTCCATACTTCATTTTCATACATGGATCCTATCTCGGATTTCATGGCTTCTAGCCATTTGTCGGAATCTGGGCCCGCCATTGCTTCTTCATAGTTCGAAGGTTCACCGTTGTCTAACAACATGATTTCCAGGACAGGGTTGCCGTACCACTCTGGTGCGGAACGTGTCCTTGTGGACCTACGAAGTTCAGCAGTAATTTGATCCGAAGCTTCATGATCATCATCGTTAACTTCCTCCCCAGTCGGTGTAGGCACCACAGGAACATCTTCCCGCGCTGCGCTACTTTCCGGTTCGGAAGGGGTGACTATCACCTCATCAAGTTCCACTTTCCTCCCACTCACTTCTTTTGAGAGAAACTCTTTCTCCAGAAAGGACCCGTTCTTGGCAACAAAGATTTTGCCTTCGGATCTGAGGTAGAAGGTATACCCAATGGTTTCCTTAGGGTATCCTATGAAGATGCATTTTTCCGACTTGGGTTCGAGCTTTTCAGGTTGAAGTTTCTTGACATAAGCATCGCATCCCCAAACTTTTAGAAACGACAGCTTAGGTTTCTTCCCAAACCATAATTCATACGGTGTCGTTTCAACGGATTTTGACGGAGCCCTATTTAAAGTGAATGCGGCAGTCTCTAAAGCATAGCCCCAAAATGAGAGCGGTAGATCTGTAAGAGACATCATAGATCGCACCATATCCAATAGAGTGCGATTACGACGTTCGGACACACCATTTCGCTGAGGTGTTCCAGGCGGCGTGAGTTGTGAAACTATTCCACATGTCCTTAAGTGTGTGCCAAATTCGTGACTCAAATATTCTCCTCCACGATCTGATCGTAAGAACTTTATTTTCCTGTCACATTGATTCTCAACCTCACTCTGAAATTCCTTGAACTTTTCAAAGGTTTCAGACTTGTGTTTCATTAGGTAGACATACCCATATCTACTTAAGTCATCAGTGAGAGTGAGAACATAACGATAGCCACCGCGAGCCTCAACACTCATTGGACCGCACACATCGGTATGTATGATTTCCAATAAGTTGGTTGCTCGCTCCATTGTTCCGGAGAACGGAGTCTTGGTCATCTTACCCATGAGGCATGGTTCGCACGTGTCAATTGATTCGTAATCAAGAGACTCCAAAAGTCCATCTGCATGGAGCTTCTTCATGCGCTTGACACCAATGTGACCAAGGCGGCAGTGCCACAAGTATGTGGGACTATCGTTATCAACTTTACATCTTTTGGTATTCACACTATGAATATGTGTAACATCACGTTCGAGATTCATTAAGAATAAACCATTGACCAGCGGGGCATGACCATAAAACATATCTCTCATATAAATAGAACAACCATTATTCTCGGATTTAAATGAGTAGCCATCTCGCATTAAACGAGATCCTGATACAATGTTCATGCTCAAAGCTGGCACTAAATAACAATTATTGAGGTTTAAAACTAATCCCACAGGTAAATGTAGAGGTAGCGTGCCGAGGGCGATCACATCGACCTTGGAACCATTCCCGACGCGCATCGTCACCTCGTCCTTCGTCAGTCTCCGCTTATTCCGCAGCTCCTGTTTTGAGTTACAAATATGAGCAACCGCACCGGTATCAAATACCCAGGAGCTACTACGAGTACTGGTAAGGTACACATCAATTACATGTATATCACATATACCTTTGGTGTTGCCGGCCTTCTTGTCCGCTAAGTATTTGGGGCAGTTCCGCTTCCAGTGACCACTTCCCTTGCAATAAAAGCACTCAGTCTCAGGCTTGGGTCCATTCTTTGGCTTCTTTCCGGCAACTGGCTTACCGGGCGCGGCAACTCCCTTGCCGTCCTTCTTGAAGTTCTTCTTACCCTTGCCTTTCTTGAACTTAGTGGTTTTATTCACCATCAACACTTGATGTTCCTTTCTGATCTCCACCTCTGCTGATTTCAGCATTGAATATACCTCAGGAATGGTCTTTTCCATCCCCTGCATATTGAAGTTCATCACAAAGCTCTTGTAGCTTGGTGGAAGCGACTGAAGGATTCTGTTAATGACCGCGTCATCCGGGAGATTAACTCCCAGCTGAGTCAAGCGGTTGTGTAACCCAGACATTCTGAGTATGTGCTCACTGACAGAACTGTTTTCCTCCATCTTACAACTAAAGAACTTGTCGGAGACTTCATATCTCTCGACCCGGGCATGAGCTTGGAAAACCATTTTCAACTCTTCGAACATCTCATATGCTCCGTGTTGCTCAAAACGCTTTTGGAGCCCCGGTGCTAAGCTGTAAAGCATGCCGCACTGAACGAGGGAGTAATCATCAGCACGTGACTGCCAAGCGTTCATAACGTCTTGGTTCTCTGGGATGGGTGCATCACCTTGCGGTGCTTCTAGGACATAATCTTTCTTGGCAGCTATGAGGATGATCCTCAGGTTCCGGACCCAGTCCGTATAGTTGCTGCCATCATCTTTCAGCCTGGTTTTCTCTAGGAACGCGTTGAAGTTGAGGGCAACGTGGGCCATTTGATCTACAAGACATATTGTAAAGATTTTAGACTAAGTTCATGATAATTAAGTTCATCTAATCAAATTATTCAATGAACTCCCACTCAGATAGACATCCCTCCAGTCATCTAAGTGAAACATGATCCGAGTCAACTAGGCCGTGTCCGATCATCACGTGAGACGGACTAGTCAACATCGGTGAACATCTTCATGTTGATCGTATCTTCTATACGACTCATGCTCGACCTTTCGGTCTTCCGTGTTCCGAGGCCATGTCTGTACATGCTAGGCTCGTCAAGTCAACCTAAGTGTATTGCGTGTGTTCCGAGGCCATGTCTGTACATGCTAGGCTCGTCAACACCCGTTGTATGCAAACGTTAGAATCTATCACACCCGATCATCACGTGGTGCTTCGAAACAACGAACCTTCGCAACGGTGCACAGTTAGGGGGGAACACTTTCTTGAAATTATTATAAGGGATCATCTTACTTACTACCGTCGTTCTAAGCAAATAAGATGTAAAACATGATAAACATCACATGCAATCAAATAGTGACATGATATGGCCAATATCATTTTGCTCCTTTGATCTCCATCTTCGGGGCGCCATGATCATCTTCGTCACCGGCATGACACCATGATCTCCATCATCGTGTCTTCATGAAGTTGTCACGCCAACGATTACTTCTACTTCTATGGCTAACGTGTTTAGTAATAAAGTAAAGTAATTTACATGGCGTTATTCAATGACACGCAGGTCATACAAAAAATAAAGACAACTCCTATGGCTCCTGTCGGTTGTCATACTCATCGACATGCAAGTCGTGATTCCTATTACAAGAACATGATCAATCTCATAAATCACATATATCTCATTCATCACATCCTTTTGGCCATATCACATCACAAGGCATATGCTGCAAAACAAGTTAGACGTCCTCTAATTGTTGTTGCATGTTTTTACGTGGCTTCTATAGGTTTCTAGCAAGAACGTTTCTTACCTACGTAAAACCACGACGTGATATGCCAATTTCTATTTACCCTTCATAAGGACCCTTTTCATCGAATCCGTTCCGACTAAAGTGGGAGAGACAGACACCCGCTAGCCACCTTATGCAACTAGTGCATGTCAGTCGGTGGAACCTGTCTCACGTAAGCGTACGTGTAAGGTCGGTCCGGGCCGCTTCATCCCACAATGCCGCCGAAACAAGATAATACTAGTAGTGGCAAGAAAATTGACAACATCTACGCCCACAACAAGTTTGTGTTCTACTCGTGCATAGAAACTACGCATAGGCCTGGCTCATGATGCCACTGTTGGGGATCGTAGCAGAAATCAAAAATTTTCTACGCATCACCAAGATCCATCTATGGAGTTTACTAGCAACGAGAAAGAAGGAGTGCATCTACATACCCTTGTAGATCGCGAGCGGAAGCGTTCAAGTGAACAGGGTTGATGGAGTCGTACTCGTTGTGATCCAAATCACCGATGACCGAGCGCCGAACGGACGGCACCTCCGCGTTCAACACACATATGGAGCAGCGACGTATCCGCCTTCTTGATCCAGCAAGGGGGAAGGAGAGGTTGATGGAGATCCAGCAGCACGACGGCGTGGTGGTGGAAGTAGCGGGGATCCCGGCAGGGCTTCGCCAAGCGCAAGCGGGAAGGAGAGGTGTCACGGGAGGGAGAGGGAGGCGCCAGGGGCTAGGGTACTGCTGCCCTCCCTCCCCCCACTATATATAGGGTTCCTGGGAGGGCGCCGGCCCTGGGAGATCCCATCTCCAGGGGGGCGGCGGCCAAGGGGGTGGCTTGCCCCCCAAGCCAAGTGGGGCGCCCCCCCACCCCCAGGGTTTCCAACCCTAGGCGCAGGGGAGGCCCAAGGGGGGCGCACCAGCCCACCAGTGGCTGGTTCCCCTCCCCACTTCAGCCAATGGGGCCCTCCGGGATAGGTGGCCCCACCCGGTGGACCCCCGGGACCCTTCCGGTGGTCCCGGTACAATACCGATAACCCCCGAAACTTTCCCGGTGGCCGAAACTGGACTTCCTATATATAATTCTTCACCTCCGGACCATTCCGGAACTCCTCGTGACGTCCGGGATCTCATCTGGGACTCCGAACAACTTTCGGGTTTCCGCATACTAATATCTCTACAACCCTAGCGTCACCGAACCTTAAGTGTGTAGACCCTACGGGTTCGGGAGACATGCAGACATGACCGAGACGACTCTCCGGTCAATAACCAACAGCGGGATCTGGATACCCATGTTGGCTCCCACATGTTCCACGATGATCTCATCGGATGAACCACGATGTCGAGGATTCAATCAATCCCGTATACAATTCCCTTTGTCAATCAGTACGTTACTTGCCCGAGATTCGATCGTCGGTATCCCAATACCTCGTTCAATCTCGTTACCGGCAAGTCACTTTACTCGTACCGTAATGCATGATCCCGTGACCAAACACTTGGTCACATTGAGCTCATTATGATGATGCATTACCGAGTGGGCCCAGAGATACCTCTCCGTCAAACGGAGTGACAAATCCCAGTCTCGATTCGTGCCAACCCAACAAACACTTTCGGAGATACCCGTAGTGCACCTTTATAGCCACCTAGTTACGTTGTGACGTTTGGCACACCCAAAGCACTCCTACGTTATCCGAGAGTTGCACAATCTCATGGTCTAAGGAAATGATACTTGACAATTGGAAAAGCTCTAGCAAACGAACTACACGATCTTTGTGCTATGCTTAGGATTGGGTCTTGTCCATCACATCATTCTCCTAATGATGTGATCCCGTTATCAATGACATCCAATGTCCATAGTCAGGAAACCATGACTATCTGTTGATCAACGAGCTATTCAACTAGAGGCTTACTAGGGACACGTTGTGGTCTATGTATTCACACATGTATTACGATTTCCGGATAACACAATTATAGCATGAACAATAGACAATTATCATGAACAAGGAAATATAATAATAACCATTTTATTATTGCCTCTAGGTCATATTTCCAACAAAAATATGATAGATTGGATAAATAGATCTTGCGGGAATGCGAGATAAAATAAATAAGAATAAATTGCAGCAAGGTATTTTTGGGTTTTTGAAAATTTAGATCTGAAAATAAAAGCAAATGAAAATAGACTGCAAAGGCAAATATAATAAGAAAGAGACCCGGGGGCCGTAGGTTTCACTAGTGGCTTCTCTCGAGAAAAATAGCAAATGGTGGGTAAACAAATTACTGTTGGGAAATTGATAGAACTTCAAATAATCATGACGATATCCAGGCAATGACCATTATATTGGCATGACGTCCAAGATTAGTAGACCGACTCCTGCCTGCATCTACTACTATTACTCCACACATCGACCGCTATCCTGCATGCATCTAGTGTATTAAGTTCATGGAAAAATGGAGTGATGCAACAAGAACGATAACATGATGTAGATAAGATCTATTTATGTAGAAATAGACCCCATCTCGTTATCCTTAATAGCAACGATACATACGTGTCGGTTCCCCTTCTGTCACTGGGATCAAGCACCGTAAGATCGAACCCATCACAAAGCACCTCTTCCCATTGCAAGATAAATAGATCAAGTTGGCGAAACAAAACCCAAATATCGGAGAAGAAATACGAGGCTATAAGCAATCATGCATATAAGAGATCAAAGAAGACTCAAATAACTTTCGTGGATAAAAAGATAGATCTAATCATAAACTCAAAGTTCATCGGATCCCAACAAACCACCGCAAAAAGAGTTACATCATATGGATCTCCAAGCGACCATTGAATTGAGAATCCAAAGAGAGAGAGGAAGCCATCTAGCTACTAACTACGGACCCGTAGGTCTAAAATAACTACTCACGCATCAACGGAGAGGCACCAATGGACATGATGAACCCCTCCGTGATGGTGTCTAGATTGGATCTGGTGGTTCTGGAACTTGCGGCGGCAGGAATTGATTTTCGACGACTCCCCTAGGGTTTCTAAATATTGGGGTATTTATAGAGTAAAGAGGCTGTTCGGGAGGCCATCGAGGTGGGCACAATGCACCAGGGCGCGCCTGGGCCTCCAGGCGCGCCCTGGTGTCTTGTGCTCACCTCGGGCTCCCTCTTTGGTACTTCTTTGGCCCACTGGATGTCTTCTGGTCCAAAAAAATCCACAAAAAGTTTCGCTGCGTTTAGACTCCGTTTGGTATTGATTTCCTGTGATGTAAAAAACATGCAGAAAACAACAGCTAGCACTTGGCACTATGTCAATAGGTTAGTACGAAAAAGTGATATAAAATGACTATAAAATGATTGTAAAACATCCAAGAATGATAATATAACAACATGAAACAATAAAAAAATATAGATACGTTGGAGACGTATCAACATCCCCAAGCTTAATTCCTGCTCGTCCTTGAGTAGGTAAATGATAAAAACAGAATTTTTGATGTGGAATGCTGCCTAGCATGCTCATCTCATATTGTTTTCTTTGTAGCATGGACATTTGGACTTTTATATGGTTCAAAGCAATAGTCTAGTTTTGACATGAGGACTTTAATACTCAAGCATATCAACAAGCAATCATGTCTTTCAAAATATCAAAGCTAAAATAAGTTATCCCTAGCCCATTATGCTCAATCATTGATCCATTCATGAAACACACTCGCATATTAGTTACACCCAATGCTCAAGTACGATCATAGTGCCCCTTAGTTGGTGCTTTATAAGAGAAGATGTAGACTCAAATAAAAATAAAAATTGCATAAAGTGAAAGAAAGGCCCTTCGCGGAGGGAAGTAGGGATTTGTAGAGGTGCCAGAGCTCAAAGCGAAAAAGATAGAGATAAAAACATTTTGGGAGGCATGCTTTTCCTGTCAACGAGAACGATTGAGTAGTTCCCAATACTTTCCATGCTAGATATATCATAGGCGGTTCCCAAACAGAAATTAAAGTTTATTCCTTTTTCAACCATACTTTCACTTTCCATGGCTAGTCGTATCCACAGGTGCCTTCCATACCAACACTTTCCAAGGAATTTATTATTTGATAACATAAAGTAAATTCATTTTTCATTTCGAGACTGGGCATCCCTAATACCTTTGCCTTACTCTCGTGCAATGACAAGTGAATAAACACTCATCGTGAGAATAACATATCTAGCATGGAAATATATTAGCCACCCCTACCGTTTCATGAGCGGTACGAGCACACAAAAGAGAAATTTATTTTGAAAAGAGATGGCACATACAAATTTGCTTAGAACGGCAAAAGAATACCACATATAGGTAGGTATGGTGGACTCATGTGGCAAAACTGGTTTAAAGAATTTTGGATGCACAAGTAGTGATCATACTTACTGCAAAATGAAGGCTAGCAAAAGATTGAGAAGCGACCAACCAAGAAGCAAAAAATCTCATAAGTGAGCATTGAGCATAATTAACACCGAAGAATGCATCACAAGTAGGATGTAATTTCATTGCATAACTATTGACTTTCGTGCTTGCCTAGGGAATCACAAACCTTAACACCAATATTCTTACTAAAGCATAATTACTCATCAACATGACTCACATATCACATCATCATATCTCGAAACCATTACAAGGAATCAAGTTTATTTTGTCCAATGATCTTCATGAAAGTTTATATTATATCCTTCTTGGGTATTTATCACTTTGAGATTAATTTTCATGTGTTGCTTTTGATAAGCTCGAACAAATATAAGTGAAGATCATGAGCATAATATTTCTTTCTCTCAAATTACTTTAAGTGAAGAAAGAGAGAATTTCTTCAAAAATACTAAAGCACACCGTTCTAAAAAAGATATAAGTGAAGCACTAGAGAAATTCCATAGCTCATAAAGATTTAAGTGAAGCATAGAGAGCAATTCTAACAAGTCATGGCATAATTTTGGCTCTATCAAATAGGTGTGTCCAGCAAGGATTCAAGACTTAAAATAAAAAGAAAAATAAGAAAAGAATCATATTATACAAGACGCTCCAAGCAAAACTCATAGTATGTGACGAATAAAAATATAGCTTCGAGTAAAATACCGATGGTCATTAGAAGAAAGAGGGGATGCCACTCGGGCATCCCCAAGCTTAGTTGCTTGCTTCTCTTTGGATAATAGCTTGGGATGCCATGGGCATCCCCAAGCTTAGGCTCTTATTACTCCTTATTCCTTCATCCATCGTAACATCACCCAAAACTTGAAAACTTCAACCACGCAAAACTCAACAAAACCTTCGTGAGATCCGTTAGTATAAGAAAACAAATCACTACTATAAGTAATGTTGCAAACCCATTCATATTTTATTCTTGCATTATATCTACTGTATTCCCACTTTTCTATGGCGAAAACTCTTCAAAGAAAACCATAGAATCATCAAAACAAGCACGCAACGCAAAGAAAACAGAATCTGTCAAAAACAGAACAGTCCGTAGCAATCTGGATATTTAGGGCCTGTTCGGTAGCTCCCCAACTCCCGTAAATCCTGAAATCCAGCTTCTATTTGGACCGCCAGCTTCCGACGCGAGCGCCAGCGCTGAGAAATTCGTTCGGTGTCTCAGCTCCAGGTTTCGGTCGCCACACATGGGCTGCCAGCCATATTCACTGGAATTCGGCCATGTTGGGTATTGAGGAGAGGCCCAAGTGAGCCCAAGAACGAGGCTGGGGGGAAAGTCACGTGAGGCCCGGCTCTTAGGGGCTGAAAAGTTGGCTAAAAGGCCTAATTTGGACCGAGTGGAGGGCATTTTTCAGCCCAGATTGCTGGGAGACATCGTTTTCTCCCTTTTCTGTACGTTGCTTCACTAACAAAGAGCAATTTTAGTCTAGTTTGCTATGCTTTCAAGAGTGCAAATTATGACTAATGCATCTTCGAATGTTTATTTTGACTGAAAACAAAATGTTGGCAACTCATATTTTAAGGATCAACACAGTGCACGCATATTTCATTCAACAAAAGCATAATATTTGCATAAGTTCTGCAAATCAAAAGTGGTACATATTCCTAAAGTAATCTTCACCAAAGTGGTACATATTCCTAAAGTAATCTTCACCAACCTAGAGCAATGTCAGTAGCAAGTTGGTTCCTAACCAGATCCATGTCAACACCATTTTCCTCCGAAGTTGACGTATCCGATGCATTTGTAGGAACAACAAACTTCTTATACCGTTCTGGAATTGTTGGCACATAATTCGGATCCCTATCACATCAAACAAAGTGGAGATCTGACTTGTCATGGAAGCGAACATAATTGTGCAATGCCATGGTAGCAACCACTATCATCTTCTGGGTTTTAATTGAGTAGCTTGGCATCTTCAAAAGAATTTGCCATTTCATCCTCCAAACTCCAAAGGCCCTCTCTATGCAATTGCGTTTGGACGAGTGGATCCTGTTGAACTTCTCCTTAGGAGTATTCGGTGGTGCACCTCTTTGAAAGTCAGGGACATGATACCTTTCTCCTTTGTAGGGCGCGAGATATCCAATTCTGTTAGGGTAGCCAGCATCTACAAGATAGTACTTGCCTACAAAATAGAGAGAATGGTGCATGTAAGTTCTTGGACATAAGACCTAAGTTGCAACAAGCAAAAATGCTTACCCTTTGGAGGATGGGGAAAGGTGGCCTTATCCATATGCATTGCGGTATATAGCACAGTTGTGTCATGCATAGAACCAGGTTGACCAATAGAAGCATACGTGAAATGCATATCGAAGTCACATATTGCCATCACATTTTGAGTTATTGCTCCTGTTCTTCCGATGTACCTCACTTGTGCGGCCTCGGGAATAGAAGCCCTAATGTGAGTCCCATCTATTGCACCAATGCAGCCTTTCAAGTGTGGATAAGCCCTTTTGTCATTCCGAATCCTTGGATGCACGGTCCTAAAATTTGGGTCCTTAGGCTTGATGTAGTCAGCTGACATCTTCACCACACAAAGTAGTACTTCATGGAATTTACGATGGATTGTATCGGCGGAATGCTTGAAACGGTTTTGGTTCTTCTATTTGATTCACACCCCCAAGGTCCACAAGAACATAGCAAGAGACTCATAACTGCTAACAAAAGGGGAATGGCTCAACCCATACTTATCCTTCAACAAGTCATGAAGTTCAAAGAATTCCGTTGCCTTCATTCTAAGCATGGTGAAGGTCTCTCCCAGTGTACCGATAGTCTCCTGCAACCATCCAAATCCACTCAAGATAGATGTCCTAGGATCGGCCTTCATCATCCAACTGTCACAATACTTCTCAAATATGGTTGATGCACTCAGATACATGATGTTCATTTCTTGTGCATGGGCACGAACCATTCTTTTCTTCTTTTCATAATAGTTTTCATCATCACTGACACTGTCAGATGACATCTGCACATACACAACCAATGAGTTAACTAACAAAGGTTAGCATGGTGAGTAAGAAATATGAAGATGAAACTCCACTTCATACATAAATATTATCCAATCAGTTATTACAAGCCTTATAGGAAACAATTGTTCAACACCGAGTACTTAATATTGTTCAACCTCACACATAGGATACAAAATGGTTCAGTACCATAGGACATAAGCAACCGTCACACATATGACATAAATTGGAAACAACTAGTTCCCGTACTTGACGCTGAACTTCCTCTTGAGCCGACCCAAACGAGTTTCAACACTCATGCTTAGAAACATCTCCCTTTGCTCTCTTTTGATGAAAAGCTCAGAGGCAATGAAGTGCTCATCACTACCTTCTATTGCACCACAAGTAATTGCTTCTTTCATAACAGATGCAACAGAGGTGGTGTCATCGTGCTTAAAGAACGACTGAATGTCGAGTGTGATTCCTTACAAATGTCCCCAATCACTGTAATCTGCTCCTGCATGACTTGTGCGGTCTTCGGTTTCTTGTTTGTGTCACAAATGATCTTTCCAAGCCTTTTATTAACCTTTGGCGTAACAGGAGATGGTGTCTCTTGGGTATCCTCCAACAGATCAACATCTTCTATTTGCTCAAGATGTATGCCACTTGATATTAGTGCGGTGGAAGTAGGGGGGATGCCAGAAGTCGGATTCCAGTGATCGGAACTGTCACTTGTGATGTCTTCAAACATGATGCGCAAGTTCTCTTCATTGCGAAGTCCATGCTTCCTGAACTCGTAACAACCTGGAATGTCCTATAAATATACAACGAAGATAGCATTTGTTAACAACAACTAATGAGAAGAAAGATATGGTATGCACAACATGAGGATGAAAACACACTATCTTTGCCTTCTTCCACCACTCCGCATCTTGTTTGACAGTTTTACGCTCTATGTCCCATCCCGCTCCTGTCTCCTTCAACTTAAGTTTCTTGAATATGCTGTATTCACTTCTCAGTTTGTCCCATTTATTCTTCAATTGGTCATTGATGTACTCCAGCCCTGTTATTAGTTTGAATTCCCTCCCCACCTCATCATATGCATTGGAGGTCAAGTGAGTATTTGGCCTATTTCCAGCTCTCACTTGTTTGACAAACAACTCGGTGATAATCCTTGTATTCTCAATGTTCCATTCAACAACCATGTTGGACAATTCTATATAGAAGTTCATGTCACTGTGTGTGCTAAAAAAGATTGTATGCACTCATTTATAAATCTGTACAGCGACTACTTCCTCTAAAAAGATTGTATGCTCTCATATAAATCTAAACCTCATCCATGTCATCTGAATTTATGAACATGAAAAAACAGTGTGGGAGACTACCAAAACTATGTCATCTGAACATATTTAAAACGGTAGAAGGACTACCTCAACTATGTCATATAGAAATCGGTACATGGGACATCCAAAAATATGAACCAAAGGGACCCATCTGGCCATCCTAAAATCTGAACCAAATGGCCTCATCTGCACATCCTAAACTATGAACCAAATGGTTTGACTGCATGTAACATGAACTGAATGGAGATGGGGAGGGGTTGTGCATACGCACAAGCTCACCTTGAGCTTCTAGAGCGGCGCCGACGGGGCAGAGGAGCAAGGCCGATGATCTTAGGCGGTGCCGGCTGCTGACAGGTTGGGGTGGCGAGACAGAGGAAGGACTCGCGGTGTCGGGGAAGGGGCGGCCGGACGAGTTGGCCGGCGGCGGCCGGGTCGCCGGACAAGTTGGCTGGCGGCGGCGGGATGGCCTCGTCCGTCGCTGGCGGCTAGGGTTGACGAGCGGGTGAGGACGGAGGAGATTGGGGATCAGGCTAATAGGCTTTCTATTGAAGAGGTAAGCAACTTCGCGGTGGCAAGTTTGTGTAAATACCCCGAACTCCAGTTTTCTCAATTCCTGGGATCGGCAAAGCTGCGGCTCCACGTTTTTGTGCATGGACGACGGGTAGATCCGAGAAGCCAGCTTCCTGGAGCCACACCATTCGGGCCAGCTCCGCTCGCGGATTCGCTGAATCTGGGAGCTGGCGAGCTGCCGAACAGGCCCTTAGAATATTTCTGAAACTCCAAAACTTCTGAAAAATTAGGACAACCTAAGAAATTTGTATATAAATCTTTTGCAAAAAGAATTGGTATTTTATCACGCTTCTGTTAAAAATGAAAATTATTTTCATGAGCGCAAAAGTTTCTATTTTTAGCAAGATCAAATCAACTATCACCCAAGAAGATCCTAAAGGCTTTGCTTGGCGAAACACTAATTAAAACACAAAAAACACAATCATAGTAGTAGCATAATTGTGCAAACACTCAAGAACAGAAAGCAAAAGACAAAAATAAATTTTATTTATTGGGTTGCCTCCCAACAAGCGCTATTGTTTTACGCCCCTAGCTAGTCATAAAGCACGAATCTAAGTGTTGTCATCCTTGTTGTCCAACTCTTTAATCACACACTTAGAATTCTTCAAAGATTTAGCATATACATTTTCAACAACAATACTTCTAGGAACAAGGTTGAGGAATTCATTTTTGCCGATAGGATCTCTTATTATTTCAACGAAATCCGGGTAAAAACTAATCATCTTAAGATCTTCTTTGTTGCTATTGGAAGTTGCACCCTTGTTCTTAGTAACTTGAGTAATTTTGCTAATTTTTACGGGAGTTTTTCAATAGTTTTAGCGGAAGCAAAAACCGTGCTTAAATTACTAAGGATTTCTTCCAGTTTATCAATCCGAGACGGACTTTCTTCAATTCTTTCATGAATTACGGTGCCCTTTTCTTTTAACAACTTAAAAACTTCTCCCGCTTTTGACCCAATTTTAGTAGCAAAATTATGCATCTTTTTATCCAAGTTTTCCATATGTTCTTCGGTAAGCATTTTCTTTTCAATAGCATCTAATCTTTCCATAACATGCTCAAGAGTCAAAGTTGTTTCATTAATCGTAAGAGGTGGCGAGCCTACTAAATTTCCCATAGCATTAAAAGCATCAAGAGTAGGACACATCAAGAAATTTCCACCGGTAATCGTATCAAGGACAAATCTATACCAAGTGGTGATGCCCACATAAAATCAGTGAAGAAGAACAATGGTAGATTGCTTACGGATAGATCTATTATGAGCGTTGCAAATCCTATACCAAGCATCTTTTAAATTCTCCCCTCCCCTTTGTTTAAAGTTAAGAACCTCGTTCTCGGGAGTGCACGCAATAGAGAAAGAACTATCCATAAGGACAAAAGTGGCAAACAAGATTGCACACAAAAACAGATCCAGCAAGAAAACAACGAACAAAAAAGAGGGTGGATAAACGGCAAATTTTTGTGAAGTAGGGGAGAGGAAAACAAGAGGCAAATGGCAAATAATGTAAATTGTAAGGAGATGAGATTTGTGATTAGGAACCTGGTAGATGTTGAAGATGTCTCCCTGGCAACGGTGCCAGAAATTGGCACGTGGCCCGGAGACTATCTTGATGCGATCCTCCCCGGCAACGGCGCCAGAAATTCCTTTTGATGTCTGCTATAACTACGTCGGTATTTTCCCAAAGAGGAAGGGATGATGCAGCACAACAACGGTAGGTATTTCCCTCAGTGATGAGATCAAGGTTATCGAACCAGTAGGAGAACCACGCAACACTACGTGAACGACACCTGCACACAAATAACAAATACTCGCAACCCGACATATTAAAGGGGTTGTCAATCCCTTTCGGGCAACGGTGCCAGAAATTGGCAAGGAGATGAGATAGAAATATGATAGATTGGATAAATAGATCTCGCGGGAACGCGAGATAAAATAAATAAGAATAAATTGCAGCAAGGTATTTTTGGGTTTTTGGAAATTTAGATCTGAAAATAAACACAAATGAAAATAGATCTCAAAGGAAAATATAATAAGGAAGAGACCCCGGGGCCATAGGTTTCACTAGTGGCTTCTCTCGAGTAGAATAGGAAACCGTGGGTAAACAAATTACTGTTGGGCAATTGATAGAACTTCAAACAATCATGATGATATCCAGGCAATGATCATTATATAGGCATCACGTCTAAGATTAGTAGACCGACTCCTGCCTGCATCTACTACTATTACTTCACACATCGACCGTTGTCCAGCATGCATCTAGTGTATTAAGTTCATGAAAAAACGGAGTAATGCAATAAGAACGATGACATGGTGTAGACAAGATCTATTTATGTAGAAATAGATCCCATCTTGTTATCCTTAATAGCAACGATACATACGTGTCGGTTCCCCTTCTGTCACTGGGATCAAGCACCGTAAGATCGAACCCATCACAAAGCACCTCTTCCCATTGCAAGATAAATAGATCAAGTTGGCCGAACAAAACCCAAATATCGGAGAAGAAATATGAGGCTATAAGCAATCATGCATATAAGAGATCAAAGAAGACTCAAATAACTTTCATGGATAAAAAGATAGATCTGATCATAAACTCAAAGTTCATCGGATCCCAACAAACACACCGCAAAAAGAGTTACATCATATGGATCTCCAAGAGACCATTGAATTGAGAAGCAAAAGAGAGAGAGGAAGCCATCTAGATACCAACTACGGACCCGTAGGTCTACAAAGAACTACTCACGCATCATCGAAGAGGCACCAATGGACATGATGAACCCCTCCGTGATGGTGTCTAGATTGGATCTGGTGGTTCTGGAACTTGCGGCGGCTGGAATTGATTTTCGTCGACTCCCCTACGGTTTCTGGAATATTGGGGTATTTTTCGAGCAAAGAGGCGGTTCGGGAGGCCACCGAGGTGGGCACAACCCACCAGGACTGGTGCAAGCATCTCGGAGCTGGAATATATGCTTTGATAAAGTGATCAAAGCATATGGTTTTATACAGACTTGTGGTGAAGCCTGTATTTACAAGAAAGTGAGTGGGAGCACTACAACATTTCTGATAAGTATATGTGAATGACATATTGTTGATCAGAAATAATGTAGAATTTTCTGGAAAGCATAAAGGAGTGTTTGAAAGGGGTTTTTCAAAGAAAGACCTTGATGAAGCTGCTTACATATTAAGCATCAAGATCTATAGAGATAGATCAAGACACTTGATATATTTTCAATGAGTACATACCTTGACAAGATTTTGAAGTAGTTCAAAATGGAACAGTCAAAGAATGAGTTCTTGCCTATGTTGCAAGGTGTGAAGTTGAGTAAAGACTCAAAACCCGACCACGACAGAAAATAGAAAGAGAATGAAAAGTCATTCCCTATGCCTCAGCCATAGGTTCTATAAAGTATGCCATGCTGTGTACCAGACCTATTGTGTACCTTGCCATGAGTTTAGCAAGGGGGTGCGATATTGATCCAGGAGTGGATCACTTGATAGCGGTCAAAATTATCCTTAGATGACTAAGGAGATATTTCTCAGTTATGGAGGTGATAAAGAGTTCGTCGTAAAGAGTTACATCGATTCAAGCTTTGACACCGATATGGATGACTCTAAGTCTCTATCTAGATACATATTGAAAGTGGGAGCGATTAGCTAGAGTAGCTCCGTGGAGAGCATTGTAGACATAGAAAATTTGCAAAATACATACGGCTCTGAATGTGGCAGACCCGTTGACTAAACTTCTCTCACAAGCAAAACATGATTACTCTTTGGGTGTTAATCACATAGCGATGTGAACTAGATTATTAACTCTAGTAAACCCCTTGGGTATTAGTCACATGGAGAAGTGAACTAATCACATAAAGATGTGAACTATTGGTGTGAAATCACATGACGATGTGAACTAGATTATTGACTGTAGTGCAAGTGGGAGACTGAAGGAAATATGCCCTAGAGGCAATAATAAAGTTGTTATTTATATTTCCTTATATCATGATAAATGTTTATTATTCATGCTAGAATTGTATTAACCGGAAACTTAGTACATGTGTGAATACATAGACAAACAGAGTGTCCCTAGTATGCCTCTACTTGACTAGCTCGTTAATCAAAGATGGTTAAGTTTCCTAGCCATAGACATGTGTTGTCATTTGATGAACGGGGTCACATCATTAGAGAATGATGTGATGGACAAGACCCATCCATTAGCTTAGCATAACGATCGTTTAGTTTTATTGCTATTGCTTTCTTCATGACTTATACATGTTCCTCAGACTATGAGATTATGCAACTCCTGAATACCGGAGGAACACTTTGTGTGCTATCAAACGTCACAACGTAACTGGGTGATTATAAAGATGCTCTACACGTGTCTCCAATGGTGTTTGTTGAGTTGGCATAGATCGAGATTAGGATTTGTCACTCCGTGTATCGAAGAGGTATCTCTGGGCCCTCTCGGTAATGATCATCAATATAAGAC
This sequence comes from Aegilops tauschii subsp. strangulata, assembly GCF_002575655.3. Lineage (NCBI taxonomy): Eukaryota > Viridiplantae > Streptophyta > Magnoliopsida > Poales > Poaceae > Aegilops > Aegilops tauschii. Next base: position 411,853,826 of record NC_053040.3, on the reverse strand, counting down.
TTGCAAGCAATGTGACTAATGAGTTAGTTGCGGGATGACGCATTATGAAACGAGTAAAGAGACTTGCCGGTAACGAGATTAAACTAGGTATGAAGATACCGACGATCGAATCTCGGCCAAGTAACATACCGATGACAAAGGGAACAACGTATGTTGTTATGCGGTTCGACCGATAAAGATCTTCGTAGAATATGTGGGAGCCAATATGGGCATCCAGGTTCCGCTATTGGTTATTGACCAGAGAAGTATCTCGGTCATGTCTACATAGTTCTTGAACCCGTAGGGTCCGCACGCTTAACGTTCGTTGACGATATAGTATTATATGAGTTATGTATGTTGGTGACCGAATGTTATTCGGAGTCCCTGATGAGATCATGGACATGACGAGGAGCTCCGGAATGGTCCGGATATAAAGATTGATATATGGGATAATAGTGTTTGGTCTCCGGAAGGGTTCCGGAATTCACCGGAAGGGGTTCCGGATGTCTCCCGAAATGTTTGGGTACGAGAACACATTATTTGGGCCAAAGGGGAAGGCCCACGAGGCATTTGGAAAGTGCAAAAGGAAGTTTTGCGGAGACCAGAGGCTAGACGCCAGGAACCCTGGCGTCTAGGGGGTAGACGCCGGGAACCCTGGCGTCTAGCCCTGGAGTCCGAGTAGGACTCTTGCCTTTCGGGAAAAACCGACTTTGAGGAGGCTTTTACTCCAAGTTTCGACCCCAGGGCTCAACATATAAATAGAGGGGCAGGGCTAGCACCAAAGACACATCAAGAAACACCAAGCCGTGTGCCGGCAACCCCGTCCCCTCTAGTTTATCCTCCGTCATAAGTTATCGTAGTGCTTAGGTGAAGGCCTGCGAAGATTGTTCTTCACCAACACCGTAACCACGCCGTCATGCCGTCGGAACTCATCTACTACTTCGCCCCTCTTGCTGGATCAAGAAGGCGAGGACGTCATCGAGCTGAACGTGTGCTGAATGCGGAGGTGCCGTACGTTCGGTACTTGATCGGGACGGATCGTGAAGGTGTACGACTACATCAACCGCGTTGATAAACGCTTCCGCTTTCGGTCTACGAGGGTACGTAGACACACTCTCCCCTCTCGTTGTTATGCATCTCCTAGATAGATCTTGCGTGATCGCAGGATTTTTTTTGAAATACTGCGTTCCCCAACAGTTAGTACCAAAAAATGATATAAAATGACTATAAAATGATTGCAAAACATCCAAGAATGGTAATATAACAACATGAAACAATCAAAAATTATAGATACGTTGGAGACGTATTAATATCCAGGGCTGGGGTCTTGAGTTCAAGTTCTGACTTTCAAAATGTATCTAAAAATTGTTTTTGCCCCCTCTGTGTCCATAGATAGGCCTCTTGAGACTTGAGCCATACTCTGAATCTATTCACGTGTTGACTTTCGTGTTACACATGAGAGGGGGTGTTGAAGTGTATGTATGGATTGCCTGGCCCTTTTCATGAGTTCAAATTTTTGTTGTGTTGGCTTGTGCATAAAGCTTAACACATTTTACGGTATTCTTTGTGCTTTCTTGGTCATCAAACAGTGTGAGAACTGCTTCACTTGCTTTCTTTCCTTAGCACACACTTAGATAGTAGGCTTAGGTCTGCTAAGAGTTCATCGAACTCCTATGAAAAACACGATCACCTGCTAGTGGAAGACTTTCTGCGTCTAGTCAATCTACACAGAGTGAATCGGTTCGTAAGGAACCCTTGAAAGGGTTGTCGTCCGGTGGCATGAGGTGTGGGCACACACACCCCATGGCTCGTGCTATTTCTTTGGACTTCGAAATCTAAATCTATTATATCTTTTGAACTAGAAGTTCAGTCATTGATCTTTTCTTTCATGGGCTCTGTAAATTCTTCATACCATTTTCAAAATACAAAACTCTAAAAATGATTGAAGCACAATAACTACGCCAATTACTATTTTAGGGCAAGGCATTGCCATGTCGGGTCTTTAACTGAAGTGCATCAATCCATGACACTAGTGCCTGCTCTGCAATCTCAGTGGTTAATGATGCATATTCGGTTCCTTGTGACGAGTTCTTTAAACTTCACGAAGTTTCACATCAGTGACGAAACTAGACATCATCTGCTGGGGGGGGGGGGGGGGGGGGACGTAAAATACAAGTGTTTAGGAGGGAGGCACAAAAGTTGGTTCCATGTGGTGTGTGTGTGTGTGGGGGGGGGGGGGGGCTGTACATACTCCCTCCGTCTTTGAAAGAGTGTACTTCCAACTTTGTTGAAGAGTCAATTTTTTTTATGTTTGACCGAATACATCAATATTTATGACATCAAATTTGTAGCATTAGATTCATGATAAAATATATTTTCATCATATAAACATCGATATATTTTTGCACAAACTCGGTCAAACTTTGAGATAGTTTGACTCTTCAACAAAATACAAAGGAATAAGGTAGCGTACTACTACTCCTTAGAGCATGCATTATGTGACGTGTAGACGTCTAGTTACTTGTACGTTGTACCGGCTTATGCCACATCACAAGCCGACGGACGGATATTGCCCACTCCAATTCTTCCCCGTGCAGCCCCGGCACCCACCATAGGTTGCAAGGGGTGGTACGTACGTGCTCTGCCACTACTGGGCTGGCTAAACAACTCACATGCTTTCCATTGAACTTTGGCGAGTGGCATCGGTAAGCTCGTTAACCACTCCATCGGCGTGCAGTATTATTACTCGCCTTTCGCTCCGTGCATGCGCGTGGTGCGTTGTGCGACAACAGGCAGCAGGCATGCCGTCTACTAGGAGAAGGATCGGACCACGAAATGGTTACAAGAAGATAAACATAGCCGGTGCGTATCGTTCGTTATCTTAACAGAATAGCCGTCGCGAATAAAGAATTCAGGCGAACCTATCTTCGTGTCCCGAAATGCATGGGTGCGGCGGCTGGATTACGATCATTGACCACGACCCGCACCTACCATCGCGCCATGCATGCATGAATCCATATTGAATAAGAAATTGAAAGGAAAAATCGCAACGCGATTGGACCAAGTTCCCCGTACCCCGTACTTGCTCGGACAATTAGCGGAACAGGCTACATGCTCTCTGTCTCAAAATAAGTGTCTCGCTAATAGTATAGTCAACAATCCGATTTCATGTTACATATAGTGAATCCAATAGCCAAAATGTATAGTAGCTATAGTTGCTAAGTAGTACTACTTTATTAATGCATGATCCACCGTATATCCTTACAATGTTTCTTGGAGCCCGTGTTGTAATCGGCTGTTAATTTACAGCCCGCTTCCCTTCTCCCTTCTCTTCTCTCTCATCCCACGAAGGTTAAGGCACTTATTTTGGGATGGAAGGAGTGCATCTAAGAGCAACTCTAGCAGACCCTGCAAAAACTTGACCCACAAAACACGTTTGCAGTTTCACGAAGATCGCGTTTGCGGGTCGAAAACTAGCGCGGCGGAACAGATACTTAAAACAAACTGTAAAACTGGAATAAAGAGCTCCTTTCTCTAGTCCGGCCGTTGCCGCCCTTCCTCCAGCCGACCGCGCCCCGTCGCCCGCAGGCCATGCCCCGTCGCCCGTTGGTCGCGCCCCATCACCGCGCCGGTCGCGCCCAGCCTCGCCGGCCACGCCCCGTCGCCTCCATCGTCCGCGCCCAGCCATGCCGGCCACGCCCCGTCGCCTCCGTCGTCCGCGCCTTGCTCTATTGCCAGGCGAGCCGTGCCCCTTTGCCTGCCGCGTCGGGAGGATTCCGGCGGCCAGGCTGAGGTCATGGGAGGCCACGATGATGTCGAGCTCGTCCAATTCGAACCGGCGGCGATCGATTGCGGCGTGTAGCGGCCTTTTCCGATGTGCGGTGATGAATTCCGGCGAGTTTAGGGCGGATTCCGGCAAACTCCGTGGCGGCGTGTTTGCTCCGACGAGGTTTGACCGAAATACGGTGCCTCCTATATTCGGATTTCCAACCTCCAAAGATAAGGGTTTCGGGTGTGCATTTGCGGTGGCCCTTAAAAATTTTACGAGTTGGACTAGTTTTACGGTTTCTGTTCTGGACACTTTTTTCGCCCAAAACTGTAAAACGCAAATTTTTTACGGGTTTGACCACTTATGCGGGGTCTGCTAGAGATGCTCTAAGTTAGTGCATTCATGAGATTTTGCATTGAGATTCATGCCATTCTTTTCTTTTTATATGCCATGTTTTTTGAATGAGACATAGCCACATCCTTAGTGAAAAGGTGGTGTCTCGGAGGTGCATCATTTTGATGCTCGGGCTCATGAAGTCTTTGTTCTGTTCACGCAAAAAAAGGTCATTTCTCTGAAACATTCAAAAATCATGATCCAAAGTTTCAAAAAATTCTAAAAAAATTCATATGTACCTACATGCGTGTAAAATTTCATACGAAAATATATTGATTTGCGAGGTACACACACAAAAAATCATTGGTTTTATATAGTGAACCAAAACACGTCAACTTTTTTCTTATTTTACAGAGTATTTAACATGTTGGTTTGATCAACATATCTGAGAGCATCTACAGTCGGACTTGGCAACCCCCCCCCCCCCCCCCCCCCAAACACCCCCAAACGCCGCGGATGCGTCCGACCTGCTGGACAGCCACACACCTCAAATGTGAATCCTCAAATCCATGCATGTGGATCATATAGCACAAAATGACCATTTTTCGACAGTTCAACAATACGAGAAAGCAAAATAAATCATAGTTCAACAATCCTGACATGCCAAAATAAAATTCAAATCCGAGCATGACAGATCACTAGCTGGCCGGATCACTCGCCGGGCACCATCCAGACCGCCTGCTCCGGAGCCAACCTTGCCTCTTGCTCTGTAGCCATGTTTGTCGGCGGCGAGGATGGAGGAGCAAGGATGGATGATAGCAACGGCTCAGACGCGGGAAATGATTGACGAAGGCGGAGGAGGGCGGTGGGTTTGGTCTACATGGAGGATTTGATGCAATTTGTAATGGGGTCCGACTGTCTGGTCTGACGTTATGGACGCGCCCCGGCCTTCCCATATTCGCCCTGTATTTGGGTTGGATATGGCCATATGGGAGGGTGCAGGTCAGCCCGGGCGTTTAGGACTGGTACAAGGAGCCTGTCTTGATTTTTTTTTACCGATCAATGACCGAGCGTCTGTCTGGACGTTTGAGGGCGGTTTGTAGCGCCCGACTGTAGATGCTCCGAGTCCTTTTTCAAGAGAAAAGTTATGTGGAAAATAGTAAGAAAAGTAGCACAAACGCTGACCAACGTAGTCGGCCGGGTGGCCTCTTGATCCCGTGACAAGCACGTGACCCGTATGGCTCTATAAACGACCCTCCAACCTTCCCTGTCAATCGCGCAACCAGTTACTAGCGAGAGATATTCATCGATAGATAAGCTCCTTGGTCTACTCCATACGTTCCATTCCCTCCCTCGAGCTAGGTCCGAGCCTTCACTTCGACCATGGCCTCGTCCTCCGCGCTGATAGCGCTCCTTGTGGTCCTTGGCTGCGCTGCGGCGGCCTCCGCGGCCACGTTCACCGTCGGAGATGGGCAAGGCTGGACGACCGGCGCCAATTACGCCACCTGGGCCAGTGGCAAGACCTTCGCGGTTGGAGACAAGCTCGGTGAGTCCTCAGCACTCGTATTTCTACACAATGATTTTAGATGATAGAGCAGCTAGCTGATGATGGCTAGGTGGTGCACCCTCAGTAACTACACTGATCGTGGCCTAATATTTTCGTCTCTCTGTTTTCTCAGTGTTCAACTACGCCAGCCAGGCCCACACAGTGACCGAAGTCACCAAGAGCGAGTACGACGCCTGCTCCAGCAACGCCAACGGTGACAACAGCGGCGCCACCACCATGACCCTCAAAGCCGGCGCGAACTACTACATCTGCACCATCGGCACCCACTGCGCCGCCGGCATGAAGCTCGCCGTCACCGCCGGCGACTCCAGTTCCGGTTCCGGTACCCCCGCGGCGGGGACGCCACCTACCACCCCGTCCGGGTCCGGCGGCCACCGCATGGAGGTCGGCCCCGTTCTCGCGGCCACCGCTGGCGTCCTCCTCAAGCTCGCCCTCTTCTGATCCGCCGATGATTCGATGTTGGAAAGTTTCGTCGATCGTTCTATGTTTGATTCTGACGGCCACGCACACGCTAGTTTGTACCGGAGAGTGGTTGCCTGTGCTTCCTGATGTGATATGATTGGTTGGTTTCGTAGTAGTTGGCGTGAGTGACTTGTATGGATTATTATCTCGATGTATCTATCTAGTACAGTAGTACTCGTAGTAATAGGGCTCCTCCATATGAGTGTGGTTAAATAAGTTTGGATTCTGTCAATGCTGAGGTTTAATCGTTCTCACTTTCAAGAAAAATGCAGATTTTTTTCTTTGCAAATGAGGATAACCCTAGATTCGGCATCAAATCGAATGATGCACACAACCATATATTATTAAAATATCCAGCAACCGAACAATCGCGATGATAGCTCCACCAATTAACCATTGACTCTAATAAAAGACAGAAACAAACAAAAAATACACAGCTCCTAGACTAAGCCTTCAAGAAAAAATGCCGCACGTGCGTCGATGATGACGAGTTTTGATCCACCATCTTTAACAAGGACACAACCATGCATGTGTCGGCATAGCCGATTGTGCAAACTCATCGTTGAAGCCGTCTCTACCTTCATCCCTTGACCGGCGACCGACGCCTCATTTATACACACGCACGCTTATTTCTATGAGCACCTTTAAAAGACCAGGCCGATTAATTTTAAAAAGAACACTCATGTCAAGTATATGACTTAAACCCATTGAGTTGATTCTACCACAAGAAACCTAATCGTCTGAGCAACGCTCAATGTGCAATTGTTCTTGCATTTCCTTCTTATACCTAGTTTTGGTCATGGGTGAGAGTGATGCATGTGGGCGGTTAGGCAGGCTATGGTCGTAAGACTGTGACTAGATTGACGGAACTAAAGAATGGAATTATGAGAAGACAACAAGATCGGACGGCGGGATCGGTTTGGTTAGGATGGCTACGTGTCATCACAAGTTCCAACGTGTGGACATATTTTGCAACATCTTCCGAGAAAACAAGGCCGAAAAGGAGAGATGGACGATAGTTTGGAGTGCACAAATTGTTGATGAGTTACTTTTTTGCGATAGGAGTGGAGTGGTTGGCACTAACTATATACGATCGTTAGAGATTCAACGGCGAGAGTAGCAAGTCCTTTTCGGTGTTTCCGTTCAGAATTCTGCAGGACAAAAGTTTCCAGAGTCAACACCTGCTCCGGCCGGCCGTGCGAATCCTGCGGTTAGTATAATCCGTGCGAATACTACGTAGCTAGGTTGGCCTAAATTCTTTTTCTTGAGAAGAACTGATGAGGTGAACTCTCTTGAAAAAAGAGGCAAGTAGTTTTTGTCAAAGGGCGACGATTTTTTCTTAAGAACTGTTGAAGGACGCTGCTACACGGCAGTCGACCGATCCTAGCCCCGGATCGGTTCCCTTCTGAGCCGTTTGATCATCAAACGGTAGACTTACTATCGTTCCTCTACACGGAAGTCACACACGCACGCAACCGCCTCCTCCCAACCTCATCTTCCGCAATGCTTGCGCTGCGCTCCCTGAGCCGCCCTCGTCGATCACTTCCCTGGAGCACTGCTCTCACTTGACTCACACCTCGCAGCACTTGGCACCGACTTCGCTCGCTGATCGTTGCACCCTGCCACTATCGCTCATAGCAACCAGCCACGGACTCACATGATCAGCAATCACACCAAAATCTCTCAAAGTCTGCCTTATCCATAACAATTGAGTGCAACAGCTACTGCAGCAATATATCCGACTTCGACGGCGGAGGTTGATACGAAGTTTTGTTCTTCGTGGCCCAACTAACAAATGATCTTTCAAGGAATTGACATGTTCCGGAGGTTGACTTCCTATCTCCATTGTTGAGTATCGTGGTTATTAAAAAAGTTAGGATAGCGTAGGATATTATTCTACCTTGCCTTAACTTTAAGCAAATCATGTACTCACTATATATATGTCCACGACGCTTAAGCAATAAAACGAACTATTCCACCAATCCTCTCTCTCCCTTCTAACATGGTATCAGTTTTCGGATTCTAAACCCTAGCCGCCGTCGCTTCCGCACCCGCGCGTCGCCCCCGGGACGGTCGACCTCCATGATCGCCGCCGGGGGCCGCGCCGCCCGTACCTAGGGTTCGTCCGCCGGTCGTGTTGACCGGCTGCCCTAAAGAGTCTTTTTCCTGATCCGTTGATCGGGATTTTTCTCTCTCGTCGATCGATTGGTCGCTGATTGATTGATCGGTGTTATTTCTCTTTGATTTGCCGATCTAAGATTGGATTGCGTCGCCCATCGCCGTCCTCGTCTACAGTGCGCCTCTACTCCGACCTGATAGCCACTACACCGGCCTGTTCTCCCCATGGCTTTATCGCGGCATGCGGCCTCCTTCGCCTGCATCACCACGACCGAAGCTAGGAGCGCATCAGGTGCGGCCACTGTTTGCATCGTCCGCAGGCGTGTCCATCGGCGCGGCGTGGCCACTCTGCGTGGGTTGCTCGGGCGCCTGAATTGACCCATCGGTCCACGTCACATCCAGGGCACTTGAGCATCACGTGCATGTCTTGATCGCATGTCAATGCATCCCATGCGAGTTTATACTAGCACACATGCATGATGTCTGATTCAGCTCTCGTGCACAGCTCGTGTCCCGCTCCTGCCACGTCTGGTCTGCTCTTCTCGATATCGCCCGTCGCGCTTGCGGTCTGATCAACCGTCTGCATGGGCCTCTGCAGGTCCTATAAAGATTGTTCCGAGTACAACGCGTCCTTTCACCGATCGAGCATCGGACTACCGCTGCACCGCCCCGTCGGGTTGCAGGGTCGCCGCCCTGTGGTTCTTCTGTCGGCTGCATTGACCTGCGTCACCGCTGTGTCGCTCCTTCGGGCCGTAGTGCCGCGGCCCGCGGTCTATCGCCGTCCCGAGGCCATCCGCTCCAGGTCGTCCCTGTGGCTGCATCGACCCTCGCGCCGCCCCTGCGTCGCCCCGTCGGGCGTAGCGAGCGTGGCACGTGGTACACGCCGCGGTCCCGAGACCGTTCCCGCGATTGCACCGACCCGGTTCCGCCGCTGCGCCGCCCCTTCGGGCCGTAGCGCCGCGGTCCCCGCCGCCACCCCGAGGTCTTCTCGCCGTCGCCCCGACCTGCCTGCCGCCGCTGCATCGCCCCATCGGGCCGTAGCGCTGCGGCCCGCGGTCCACCGCCGTCCCCGCGCGTCGACTTCCCGTGGTATGCGCCGCGCCGCCTCCCTTGGCGCAAGAACGCCACCGTCCGCGCCGGTCTTCGTCACGCTGTTGGGTTCCTCGCCCACTTCGAGCACCGCCGCCGCGCTACTAACCTAGCCGGCGCCGCCGCCGCTCTTCTTCGACCGCCGCCGCCGCTACCCCCGTAGCCGCCGCCGCTCGTCCACCTCCTTCGTCTTCGTCCAGCACCAGCCCGTCGCCAGCGTTGCCGTCATCTACCCCGACCACTTCGTCTACTCCGACAACCGCAAGCAACATCGGCCCCGCGCCGATTGGCGTCGCAACCGTCGTCGAGTTCTTCTCTGCTGGCCTCTCCGACTTCTCTGACATGGCGTACAGCTCTTGCAGGTCCCAGTCTATGCATGCCCGGTGCTGGCAACACCGATGCGTGCCTTCGTCTACGACGTGTCCCCGGTCCTGGCAAGCCTGGTGCGGTGCTTCGTCAACTTCGTCTTCGTCCGTCTTCGCATGTCTGGTGTTGGCAACACCGGCGCGTGCCTTCGTCTACGATGTTTCCCTGGGTTTGGCACACCCGATGCGACGCCTCATCAACACCGTCTTCTTTCCGGCGCACCACTCCTTCGACACTACTGCGCCCATGACTAACTCAGCGCCTCCTTGCGCCCGCGGCTCCACGGCGACTTCCTCGACACCGGCCACCCCGACTCGACATCGACCACCGCATTCTTCGCACGACTACCTCGACCACGGCTACACCACCCTACACTCTCGGCTACCTCGACATCGGCACAAAGGGCTATCATCCGCTTGAGCAACTCGTCGGCTTCCTCTCGAGTCAACGCGTCCGCGACGCGACACCGTCCACGATGCTCCCGATAGGACTGCGGGGCGATGTCAGTCCGTCGGCTGCTATTCTCTCCAGTCTGACCGTCCGCGTCGCTCCTGTTGTTCGCAACGCGACTGCGGGGGGATGTTAGAGATATATTTGGGTTACATATGTTTGGTAGTCTAGGATTTGTAATCCATCTCCTACCTTATCTATAGGAGAGGCGTCTTGCCCTCCAAGCCTTGTACTCAATATATACTCGCCCTCGAGGCTCAATAATACATCCATCATATTCCGTAACAATCCCTCTCTCTCCCTTCTAACATCCATGATCTGAATCCAAATGTCCAACGAAATCAAAGGAGGCATCCTTAGGGTACCAAAGCCCAAAGTTTGGCGTATGAAATGAAAGCCGGGAATTCAAAATCACACCAAGACTGCCTCCTTACGAAATCAAAGGAGGCATCCCGAATATCCAACAATCACACCAAAATCTTTCGATTTCGTGAAAGACTAGAAATGAACTAACGCAATCATACCAAGCTCTCCAGGGGCTTGCTTTAAACTATATAATGCCTTGTGAAGTTTAGACATTTTCGGGGTTACGCTGATCCTCAAAAACCGGTGGTTGTGCTACATATACCTCCTCATTAATTGGTGATCTAGTTTCATCTTCCAGATGAAATGGCGCAGTTCACTTCTTAGCTCTTGGGTGAGTGTCTCCACCTTCCGATGGATCGACACCCTTCATGCCAGGGCGAGGGGCATGGAGCCCCTTCGAAGATGGAGGAGGGTGTCACTATGTGAGACAGAGCCATGAAGATGACGAGAGTGTCTATTCACCTGCCGATTGTTCCTTCCGTCAAGGCCCTGCTGTGTCGTAGTTTGTTCACATTGCAGAGCTTCATCGACTCCGAGCTGCTTGTTCCTTTACATATCTTTGTTTGTAGTTTCTGGAGCATGTTAGATGTTTCCAGAACACTTTGTATATTTTCACTATTTTCTGGTCTTATTTGTGTAAGATGTGAGTTGTAATCTCCTGGCAGATTTTTGGCTTTGTTTATTCAAAGTAGGGCTCCTTTCGAGCCTTCTCTCTAGGAAAATGCTACACTTACGGAAAACAATTACATATATGATTGAGTTTAGTTAGTTTGTTGCCTAAATATCTCCATTTGCATCCCTTCACACATTCTGGACTCAAGAGATTAATACTGATGGAGACGAATGCAACTGGCGTGGAGAAGCATCTTCCCGCCATGGTCCCAGCGAGGAGATTACGGATTTCTGATCTGCCTATTTCCTAGTGCCTACTACCTCCCTTGATGTCCTCTCTAGTATGACATGCTCATGTAGTGATACCAGCCCACGTAGGCCGTAAAGAGTGTGCATGGAGACAAGGAGTGCAAATGCAACCCAGTCAAGTGCAATACATAGACAAGTACACGACCTGATCATACACAAGGAGCACAACAATGCAAAATTGCGCATCTACCATTTCCAACCTTGGCTTCGCCTGCCCCTAATATCGAAGGGGTCAGGAATGGAGAAACGTTCAGCTTCTTTGACGGGACTAGCTTCCCTGTATAATTCCATCGCCTCCTTCAAGACTTTGTCCTGCGACAAGGACTGCACTCTTTTCTTACCTGAAGGGTGAGTAGAGAGGTAGTTTTCCAATTCTGAATTTCTTGAGAGCTTTCCTAGCTTCTCTTCGACCGCAATGGCTATGTGTGGATCGAAACCAGCTGCAGCAAGTAGCAGCATTCCAATGTGATCTGCCTCTATCTCCATCCTACAAAGGTAACATGTAACACCATGAGAACTCCTAACATGAGGCATAGTTGCACATATTTGATACTACATTGACAAGGTGAGAACTGTACAACACGCAGCTCTCATAGTTTTATTTTTTGAAGAGTAAGGTAACGCCTCCCATGGATGATACATTGAATCTAGTACTCTACCATATAAGCAACAGTATTGTGTTGGGCTAACTCTGCCATATTAGAACCACGGTCATAGAAGGGAAAGTAATGGTCTCAATTCCTGTGAAGATGCTAAGTGCAAGGACTTGCTCACGCAATTTCTTTGGGTGTCTACAAATTTTCATGAGGGAAGCACAAGTGTTGTGTCATGTATTAATAAAGAAACAAGTTTTTTTACACAGGGGCACAAAAAATTTTGTTGAATAAAAATTGACATCAACATAAACGGCACTAACATGACCATGTGGAAACAAAAATATGTTTCTTTCTTTCTAATGTTCACGATTTTATTGCCCATCCTTAGAATTCTACTGGTAATAAACCTATCGTCGGTTATGTCTAAGAATCTACATCTATACAAATTTCATTACACAGAATTGTTTGTGATGCACGGCTATAACAAGGAAATCTGGAATTTAGACTACCTGATGGACTCTATCAAACATGGTCATGATTTAAGAATAGCAATTCTTACCTGTCCATTACATAGAAATAATTCTCTGTTTTTTTAGACAATCGCATAGTATGGAGTGAAATAACAACAATATCTTTTGCGGATTAGCTAATTCTAATCCAGATGGGAATTAACAAAGTCTCATCTAACTGTTGTGCCATTTGACTTTACGCAAAGATCCATGCCGATTTTGTTTTCTTTCTTCTTTTTCATACTAATGTCATTTAGATGAGACATAGTTAATTCTCATATACTCCCTCCATTCCCAAATATAAGATATTTTGAATATTTCAATGTGGACTATATACGAACTGAAATAAGTGAACAAACACATTAAAATGTGTCTATATACATTCGATTCACACAAAAAAAACTATAATATCTTATATTTGTGAACGGAGGGAGTAGATGAGAGCTAGACATACCCAGATACCCTATCTTTTGAGCAATTAGCACTAAAAGAACAGAAAATCACTAGTCCTAGGCCAATTACTTAACACTAGATTTATCACACTCTCATTGAGAAATTAATGCATCAAGGGTCAAAGCAATTTCTACCATTTCAATAACATTTGCAACTTAATTATCACACATGCAGAATGTAGATCACCGTGAACAATGTAAAATGCAGAAGTGATGAATACATGTCTTACTTTCGTGAGAAGGGCAGCGTGAATAGTAATTTCGATACACCCCTCATGAAGTCTGGACTGTCCCGCCCCATGACAAGTCGTTGCACAGCATAAGAACACAAGCTCTTGGTGATCGCCTCGGCCGAGTGCCTCGCAATAATGTGTCCGACCTGCGCAAAAAATCACCGGTTTCAGTTTGATGGGTTCACTGTAAATTGTAAACCCTCCCAAGATTGCATAGTATGCAGAGGCCGTGTCTGGTTTGCCCTAAGTACGGCTGTATAGCCTTGATGGGATGATTGAATTGGATTAATATTAAAAAAATCCTTTGTCGAAAAATAAATAAATAAATAAGATCTTGTTACCACCTCATGCCCTAGCACAGAGGCGATCTCGGCATCGGTTTTGAAGTAGTCGAGCAATCCAGTGTAGACCACGATCTTGCCTGGGACGCACATCGCGTTGACCTGCCTATCTTCCACGACGATCACCTCCCAATCGAGCCCGTCGAGATGCCTCGTCATCGCCTGCTTCCCGTAGTTCCTGGCCATGAACCTGTCATTCAGCAGCTCCCCGGCTGGATCGACGGGCGCAACTCCAAGGGTGCGTCGGGCGGCGCGGACGATCTCCGAGGTAATGCGCCTGACGCGCACGCTCTCGTAGTGTTCCGCGGGTAGGATCATGCCGGCTTTCTCCTTCTTGAGATCGTCGAACGCGCGCCCGCCGAGCCACCGCTCGATCCGGGGAGAGAGGAACACGAGGTGGGTGCGGTTGGTGTACGGCACGGTCTCGAGGTTGTGGTAGTAGGCGGCGATCGCCGCGGCGCCAGGGGCGAGAACCCGCGCGGCCAACTTCCGCCAGTCGTGGTACCAGGGCTCCCCGCCGCGGCCTCGGGTGAAGTGGATGAGCTCCGGGCGCTGCGGACATTGGCTTGGGGTAGTGGCCGAGCGCGAGACCGCAGGCAAGCGCCGCCGGTAGGCGCGGTAGGACCTAGTGGCCGTGCGCAGCGGCGGCTGTGGTGGTCGGACTTGGACCCCCGGCTTGCAGCGCACGATGAGCCGGAAGATGGCGGAGCCCGATTTCTTCAAAATTTGGTTCATGTTCGCTTTATTTCCCTCGTAGACGCCGGATTGATCGGAGAAGGGAGGTAGTAGCTAGCTAGCGGCGCCGGTGCGCAATAGGGGGCGCATCTGCCGCTCGCCGTCGCCGGGCGCTTACGTGTTTCTTTAGCGGGCTTACGCAGTTCGTAAAGCCCTTTGCCATGGGTTACGTACGATTTGGCCTTATAGCCTTGTCAATCAAGCCTGCGAGTTTCCCGTTAATAACGGGAGCAACTAATTAACAAGCGCTCCTTCGGAAGCCTCACAATAATCAGTGCCACTTGGCGCTCTCAGCCATTCACTACGTGTCGCGCTTTGAGCGCTATCTCCGGATTTTGTTTTTTCTTTTATTTTTCCGCATGCGTTTTCGACTTTTTTAACAGTTTTTTTTAGTTTTTTTGACGTTTTGGTTTTCACCAGTCTTCCCTAGCTTTTCGATAAAAAAAAGTTTTTTTGCGTAAAAAAACACTTTTTTTCTTTCATAAGAGTCACGGTTTTGCTTTCGCGAGAGGCACGGTTGTGCTTTCGTGAGAGTCACGGCCGTGCCTCTCAGAAAGGGAAAAACGCGCTTTCTGTTTTTTCCTTTCACGAGAGTCACGGTTTTGCTTTCGCGAGAGGCACAGTTGTGTTTTCGCGAGAGTCACGGCTCTGCCTCTCGGAACGGAAAAAAATGTGTTTTCTGTTTTTTTCACGAGAGTGACGGTTTTGCTTCCGCGGGAGTCACGGCCGTGCCTCTCGGAAACAGGAAAAAAATGCGTTTTCTGTTTTTTTTTCGCGAGAGTGACGGTTTTGCTTCCGCGAGAGGCACGGTTGTGCTTTCGCGAGAGGCCGTGCCTCTCTAAAACAAAAAAAACGTGTTTTCTGTTTTTTCTTTCGCGAGAGTCACGGTTTTGCTTCCGCGAGAGGCACGGTTGTGCTTTCGCGAGAGTCACGGCCGTGCCTCTCGGAAAGGGAAAAACGTGTTTTTTGTTTTTTTTGTTTCGCGAGAGTCACGGTTTTGCTTTCGCGAGAGGCACAGTTGTGCTTTCGCGAGAGTCACGGCCGTGCCTCTCGGAAACCGAAAAAATGCTTCTTTTTTTTTGCGAGAGTGACGGTTTTGCTTCCGCGAGAGGCACGGTTGTGCTTTCGCGAGAGTCACGGCCGTGCCTCTCTAAAACAAAAAAAACGTGTTTTCTGTTTTTTCGCGAGGGTCACGGTTTTGCTTTCGCAAGAGGCACGGTTGTGTTTTCGCGAGAGTGATGGCCGTGCCTCCTTGGAAACAAAAATAAAAGCGTTTTCTCTTTTTCTTCTTTTCTTTCGTGAGAGGCACGGTTTTGCTTCCGCGAGAGGCACGGGCTTGCCTCTTTTGGAAAGGAAAAAAACCCGTGCTTCCGGTTAGGTTTTTCGTTCGTTTTTTTCTGAAAAAAAGTTCGCTAAAATCTATCAACATGTAATCTAATTTTGAAAATCCCGACGCAAGGAATCCAACAGTGTAAGCTGTTCAAGATTTAAATGCACATTTTAAAAGATAAAATATTTTGAATAAACGGATCTACGAACGAAGAAAAAACTCTCAGGTTGCGACAAGTGGCGCACATGCAGCGCGCCATTTGTTGCAACCTGGGAAAGTTAGAGTGATCTTGGCAACGAATACTCGTTAACTAAGTGATTTCGGTTAATGACTCATGTTTTCACTCCGATCAGTCGAAGGGAAAATCCTATACGACGCTAATTGCGGCAGAGTGCTGCTGAATCGCGTAGGCAGCAAGCTAGCGATGTCATAATGGGCCGGCCCGTTTTAGCGGTAGCAGTGTACACAAGGTTTCAGTTTTGGAACCATTCAGAAGGTTCCTTTGTCTAAAAAATAAAAGATCTAGATGGTTCATGTCTGAACCGTTTTCTTTCTCAGTTGTTTCTTTACTGGTTTTCCTTCTCTTTTAACTTTGTTTAATTTTTTTACAAATTTCAGAAACGTTGATGATTTTATGAAAATATTCATGTTTTAAAAAATTCTCATGTTTCTAAAAATGTTTGGGTTTTCAAAAGATATTCCAGTTTTAAAAAAACTTGTTAACAAATTCAAATAAATGTTCCAAATATTCAAATATGTTCCTGTTTTAAAAAATTGTTTAGAAATCACAATAATGTTCATGTTTTATTAACAGTTCACGTTTCCAAAAAGTGTTCAAAACTAAAATTGTTTGTGTTTTCAAAAAAAGTTTGAAAATTTCAAGAATGTTCACGTTTTCAGAATTATAAAGATTGTTTCTGTTTCCATTATTTTGCTCACAATTAAGAAAACGTGTTCCAAAAAAAAGGTCACGGTTTCAAAATATGTTCACAATTTTAAAAATTTATCACCTATCCATTTGACTATCTTTTGGGAATGCTTCCGGAAATATCTGTTAAGCTTGAAGAAAGTACACTCCACTACTGCACTCACTGACAATCAATGGTCACCCTTGAGCACATTGTTGACACATTCAATCATGTTGCTCATCATGTCGTCGTATTTCTAACCTCCTTAATCATGCCCGCGTGCCCACTTGTGTTTCTCGTCCATATTCCTTTTTAAGAATTCTTTTCCCCCTTTGTTCAGTGCTAGGTATAGTTTTTCGTAGCGAGATTGGAATGCATCGGTGGTGAAGGTCATGCAAACATGGATTAGATCTTGGCTGAACTCCTTGCTCTTACATGCCTAGTAAAAGTTTGCCACGAAATGCCTCATGCGCCGTCGGTGGTGAAGCTTTGAAAGACGTGGAATAACAATGTCCATTGCCTTGAGTATGCCATGGAGCCGGTCTGATCTGATGTATACCTCCTTATCTACATTCACCTTGTTCCTCACATGCCTCATGAACCACTCTCAGTTGTCTTGGTGCTCCGAAGGCACCAAAGAAAATGCCACTACCAACAAATTTGTTGTTATTGGATGAGTGCGTCATTGCTATCATTATTGTGCCATTGTATTTGTCGGTCTAGGAAGTGTCATCTATAAAAAATGACCGACAATACTTAAATGGCCCAATGCATTGCCCATAACTCCAAAAGGCACTGTGGAACACTCCAATATCGCCCTGAACCACATGGTACATGTCCGAGTTCCTATGTGTAATCGCTCCGGACAACCTCGAGAGGCGATTGTATTCTTCTTCATAATCACCATAAAAATAGCATTTGCATTGGCCTTCCAGGTCTTTCCATACTTGACTTCATATCCATAATGTCTTTTCCCCGTACGCATGAGAAACTCCACCTTGACGGCTGGATCACATGCTATTTCTTTCATCAATTTGTACTCGAGATACTCAAACATGAGTCGACGGTGTCCCTTACAGCGGCCTAATTCCGATGGCGGTGGGCAGTTGTGAGTGACTACACAACTTTGTAACACCCTTTGCCCAGTTTCGTAAATTATGCTTCGCGGACCTTCTATGGGCTTCCTTCTTTGTTACATTCACGGTTTAATACACTTTTTGGTTGGAGTGGCCACCAATATATGACCTATGGTTCCTAATGGCAGTCACTCAGCCGCACCTTGAACTCCTCCAAGCACACAAACTTCACGCATTTCTTCAAATAAGCATTCTCGTCCTCGTTCTTCGGCCTTGGGTCGCCTAGTTCCGAGCAGGGTGTCGGCTCAATCGCCGCCATTCTCATGCCACCATCAACTATGGCCTTATGGGCAAGGCTAAGATCACGAAACAAGGAAGTTTATTTTTCCTTACCCGTCAACTCGAATAAGATTTGGTTTTCTTTCTATGTGAATCCATCATCGTCCAATTCTTCCTCCAACCCTCGTCACCCGAGTGATACCCATACATATACCTAAAGGGAGCTCAAAATCCATGTCCTGCTGCGCGACAAGGACATTGAAATCACCGATATCATTATAATGAATCTCTTCCTCTTGCACAAAATCATCACTAACGACATCACCATCATCTTGAATTACTATGGCAATAGATTCACCTCAACTTCATTTGATTGGCTACTTTGTGGTTGGCTAGAAGCATTAGGGGCATACACCCTGATACGTCTCCAACGTATCCATAATTTTTTATTGTTCCATGCTATATTATATTCTGTTTTGGACATTATTGGGCTTTATTATACACTTTTATATTATTTTTGGGACTAATCTATTAACCGGAGGCCCAGCCCAGAATTGTTGTTTTTTGCCTATTTCAGAGTTTCGCAGAAAAAGAATATCAAACGGAGTCCAAACGGAATGAAACCTTCGGGAACGTGATTTTTGGAACGAACGTGACCCAGAGGACTTGGACCCTACGTCAAGAAAGCAACCAGGAAGGCACGAGGTAGGGGGGCGCGCCTACCCTCCCCCCCCAGGCGCGCCCTCCACCCTCGTGGGGCCCACGTTGCTCCACCGACGTACTTCTTCCTCCTATATATACCTACGTACCCCCAAACTATCAGATACGGAGCCAAAAACCTAATTCCACCGCCGCAACCTTCTGTACCCGTGAGATCCCATCTTAGGGCCTTTTCCGAAGCTCCGCCGGAGGGGGCATCGATCACGGAGGGCTTCTACATCAACACCATAGCCTCTCCGATGATGTGTGAGTAGTTTACCTCAGACCTTCGGGTCCATAGTTATTAGCTAGATGGCTTCTTCTCTCTCTTTGGATCTCAATACAATGTTCTCCCCCTCTCTTGTGGAGATCTATTCGATGTAATCTTCTTTTGCGGTGTGTTTGTTGAGATCGATGAATTGTGGGTCTATGATCAAGTTTATCTACGAACAATATTTGAATCTTCTCTGAATTCTTTTATGTATGATTGGTTATCTTTGCAAGTCTCTTCGAATTATCAGTTTGGTTTGGCCTACTAGATTGATCTTTCTTGCAATGGGAGAAGTGCTTAGCTTTGGGTTCAATCTTGCGGTGTCCTTTCCCAGTGATAGTAGGGGCAGCAAGGCACGTATTGTATTGTTGCCATCGAGGATAACAAGATGGGGTTTATATCATATTGCATGAGTTTATCCCTCTACATCATGTCATCTTACTTAAAGTGTTACTCTGTTCTTTTGAACTTAATACTCAAGATGCATGCTGGATAGCGGTCGATGTGTGGAGTAATAGTAGTAGATGCAGGCAGGAGTCGGTCTACTTGTCTCGGACGTGATGCCTATATACGTGATCATACCTAGATATTCTCATAACTATGCTCAATTCTGTCAATTGCTCAACAGTAATTTGTTTACCCACCGTAATACTTATGCTCTCGAGAGAAGGCACTAGTGAAACCTATGGCCCCCGGGTCTATTTTCCATCATATTAATCTTCCAACACTTAGCTATTTTTATTGCCTTTTATTTTACTTTGCATCTTTATCATAAAAATACCAAAAATATTATCTTATCATATCTATCAGATCTCACTTTCGTAAGTGACCGTGAAGGGATTGACAACCCCTTTATTGTGTTGGTTACGAGGATTTTATTTGTTTGTGTAGGTGCGAGGGACTCGTGCGTGGCCTCCTACCAGATTGATACCTTGGTTCTCAAAAACCGAGGGAAATACTTACGCTGCTTTACTGCATCACCCTTTCCTCTTCAAGGGAAACCAACGCAGTGCTCAAGAGGTAGCAAGAAGGATTTCTGGCGCCGTTGCCGGGGAGTCTACGCAAAAGTCAACATACCAAGTACCCATCACAAACCCTTATCTCCCGCATTACATTATTTGCCATTTGCCTCTCGTTTTCCTCTCCCCCACTTCACCCTTGCCGTTTCATTCGCCCTCTCTTTTCTGTTCGCCTCTTTTTCGCGTGCTTCTTGTTTGCTCGTGTGTTGGATTGCTTGCTTGTCACGATGGCTCTACCTAGATTTGGTGATCTTCACCTTAAAAGGTTAGAAGAAATCGAAAGCAACGTTAGGAGTTTTGTGGTCTTACAATTTGAGCATAATAATTTCTTTAGAAACGAGCTTAAGGAACAAAAAAGCTTTATGGGTTGTATGAATAAAGAGCTCGATGATATGTCTAAAGAATTTGATTGTTTGAAATCTCAGATTGCTCATCTTGAGAAGTTAATAGCTGAAGTTTCGGATAAGCAGGCCACCTTAGTTAATAAGCCGGAATTGATTTTGGAAAATAAAGATGAAGATCCAAAAGTTATTGATGTGTCCCCTATTAAATCTTTGTTTTGCAATATGAATCTTGATAATGATGGCACTGAATATGATCCACCTTTACCTAGAAGGCGTTCCAAAAATTCGGAGTTTTTAGATCTTGATGCAAAAATTGGTAAAAGTGGGATTGAAGAGGTCAAAACTTTAGATATTAATGAACCCACTATTTTGGATTTCAAGGAATTTAACTATGATAATTGCTCTTTGATAGATTGTATTTCCTTGTTGCAATCCGTGCTAAATTCTCCACATGCTTATAGTCAAAATAAAGCTTATACTAAACATATTGTTGATGCTTTGATGCAATCTTATGAAGAAAAACTTGAGTTGGAAGTTTCTACCCCTAGAAAACTTTATGATGAGTGGGAACCAACTATTAAAATTAAAATTAAAGATCATGAATGCTATGCTTTGTGTGATTTGGGTGCTAGTGTTTCCACGATCCCAAAGACTTTGTGTGATTTGCTAGGTTTCCGTGATTTTGATGATTGCTCTTTAAACTTGCACCTTGCGGATTCCACCATTAAGAAACCTATGGGAAGAATTAATGATGTTCTTATTGTTGCAAATAGGAATTATGTACCCGTGGATTTTATTGTTCTTGATATAGATTGCAATCCTTCATGTCCTATTATTCTTGGTAGACCTTTCCTTAGAACGATTGGTGCAATTATTGATATGAAGGAAGGGAATATTAGATTCCAATTTCCGTTAAGAAAAGGCATGGAACACTTCCCTAGAAAAAAATAAAATTACCTTATGAATCTATTATGAGAGCCACTTATGGATTGCCTACCGAAGATGGCAATACCTAGATCTATCCTTACTTTTATGCCTAGCTAGGGGCGTTAAATGATAGCGCTTGTTGGGAGGCAACCCAATTTTATTTTTTAGTTTTTTGATATTTGCTTCTGTCTACGAATAAATATTTGCTCTAGACTCTGGTTAGATTTGTTTTTATGTTTTAATTAGTGTTTGTGCCAAGTTTAACCTAGGATCGTCTTGGATGATAGTTATTTGATCTTGCTGAAAATTCCAGAAACTTTCTGTTCACGAAAATAATTGTTAAAAATCACCAGAACGTGATAAAATATTTATTCCAATTTCTGCTGATCAATAAACAAATTTTCTATGTCTTCCTATTTTGGCTGAATTTTTGGAGTTCCAGAAATTTGCGTTAGTTACAGATTACTACAGACTGTTCTGTTTTTGACAGATTCTGTTTTTCGTGTGTTGTTTGCTTACTTTGATGAATGTATGGCTAATAAAATAGTTTATAAAACATAGAGAAGTTGGAATACAGTAGGTTTAACACTAATATAAATAAAGAATGAGTTCATTACAGTACCTTGAAGTGGTGTTTTGTTTTCTTTCGCTAACGGAGCTCACGAGATTTTCTGTTAAGTTTTGTGTTGTGAAGTTTTCAAGTTTTGGGTGAAAGATTTGATGGATTATGGAACAAGAAGTGGCAAGAGCCTAAGCTTGGGGATGCCCATGGCACCCCAACATAATCTAAGGACACCTAAAAGCCAAAGCTTGGGGATGCCCCGGAAGGCATCCCCTCTTTCGTCTACTTCCATCGGTAACTTTACTTGGAGCTATATTTTATTCACCACATGATATGTGTTTTGCTTGGAACGTCTTGTATTAGTTGAGTCTTTATTTTTTAGTTTACCACAATCATCCTTGCTGTACACACCTTTTGAGAAAGACACACATGATTCGGAAATTGTTAGAATACTCTATGTGCTTCACTTATATCTTTTGAGCTATATAGTTTTGCTCTAGTGCTTCACTTATATCTTTTAGAGCACGACAGTGGATTTGTTTTATAGACACTATTGATCTCTCATGCTTCACTTATATTATTTTGAGAGTCTTAAAATAGTATGGCAATTGCTTTAATTATAATGTCATGAGAAATTTGATGCTTGATAATTATTTTGAGATATAAAGGTGGTAATATCATAGTTGTGCTAGTTGAGTAATTGTGGAATTGAAAAATACTTGTGTTGGAGTTTGTGATTCCCGTAGCATGCACGTATAATGAACCGTTATGTAACGAAGTCGGAGCATGAGGTATTTATTGATTGCCATCCTTTGTGTGGCGGTCGGGATCGCGCGATGGTTAACTCCTACCAACCCTTCCCCTAGGAGCATGCGTAATAGTACTTTGCTTCGAGGGCTAATAAATTTTTGCAATAAGTATATGAGTTCTTTATGACTAATGTGAGTCCATGGATTGTACGCACACTTACCTTTCCGCAATTTTCTAGCCTCTTCGGTACCGTGCATTGCCCTTTCTCACCTTGAGAGTTGGTGCAAACTTCGCCGGTGCATCCAAACCCCGTGATATGATACGGTCTATCACACATAAACCTCCTTATATCTTCCTCAAAGCAGCCACCATACCTACCTATTATGGCATTTCCATAGCCATTCCGAGATATATTGTCATGCAACTTTCCATCGTTTCGTTTATCATGACACGCTCCATTATTGTCATATTGCCTTGCATGATCATGTAGTTGACATTGTATTTTTGGCAAAGCCGCATTCATAATTCTTTCATACATGTCGCTCTTGATTCATTGCATATCCCGGTACACCGCCGGAGGCATTCACATAGAGTCATATTTTGTTCTAAGTATTGAGTTGTAATTCATGAGTTGTAAGTAAATAAAAGTGTGATGATCATCATTATTAGAGCATTGTCCCAAGTGAGGAAAGGATGATGGAGATTATGATTCCCCCACAAGTCGGGATGAGACTCCGGACTAAATAAATAAAAAAAGAGGCCATTTAAAAGAGAAAAGGCCCAAAAAAGAGAGAAAAAGAGAGAAGCACTACTGGAATAAGCTAATTTACCATCTGCCAGCTCTTTGCCGTCTGCTAGCTGACGGCAAAGAAGCTCTTTGCCATCAGCTACCCAAAAGCAGACGGCAAAGAAATGGCAAATGGCAAAGAAGCTCTTTGCCATCTGCCAGCTCTTTGCCGTCTGCTAGCAAACGGCAAAGAATCTTTGCCGTCCGCTGGCAGACGGCAAAGAGGTGGGTGGGTCCAGTTATTGTTTAACCCACCGGCCCCACCTCTTTGCCGTCCGCAAGCGGACGGCAAAGAGGCGGGTACGTTAACGGCCGTCCCGCCCCGTCTCTTCTCCCCACTCTCTCATTCGTCCCCACCCACACCCGCGCCGCCGCCGACCCCGTAGCCGGCTGCCCCGCCGCCCCACACCCCTCCCCTGCGACCCCCGACCTCCACCGCACCCCCGCCGCCCCTTCCACGTCACCCCGCCCACACCGCCCCTCCCCTCCGTCACCATCCCCCACCCACACCGGCCCGCGCCGCCGCCGTCGACCCCGTCCGGCGTAGCCGGCCGCCCCGCCGCCCTGCATCCCTCCACGACCTCCACCGCGGCCCCGCCGCCTCTTTCACGTCGGGAAGCCGCGCCGCGGCTGTCCCCGCCCCGTCCCGCCGCGGCCGTCCGGCCTCCCCCTCCACCGGGTCGCCGCCTCCTCCAGCGGCCGCCGCAGCCGTTTGGCCTCCGCCACCACCGGGTCGCCGCCTCCTCCAGCGGCCGCCGCAGCCGTCCGGCCTCCCCCTCCACCAGGTGAGCTCCTCTCCCCCTTTTTTTGTTTAATTAGTTTCTTTTTGTTTATTTTAGTTTAGTTTCTGTTTTAGTTATAGTTTTAGTTTAGTTTTAGTTTTAGTTTAGTTTATTTTAGATTAGTTTTAGTTTAAGTTTATTTTAGATTAGTTTTAGTTTTAGTTTAGAAGAAGAAGTAGAAGGAGGAGGGAGGAACAGGAGGAGGGAGAAGAAGAAAGAAGAAAAGAAGAAGAAGAGGAAAAAGGAGAAGAAGAAGAGGAAGAAGAAGAAGAGGAGGAGGAGAAAGAAGAAGAAGAAGAAGAAGAAGAAGAAGAAGAAGAAGAAGAAGAAAAGAAGTAGAAGACGGGGGATGAGAAGAAGTAGAAGAATGAGAAGAAGTAGAAGTAGTAGAAGAAGAAAAGAAGTAGAAGACGGGGGATGAGAAGAAGTAGAAGAATGAGAAGAAGTAGAAGTAGTAGAAGAATGAGAAGACCCCCTGACCCCCCAACCCCGACACCACACCCCGACACCCGACCCCGACTCCACCCCGACACCCGACCCCCTAACCCCCTGACCCCGACACGACACCCCGACCCCCCGACCCCGAAACAGCATCCCGACCCCGACACGGCACCCCGACACCGACACGACACCCCGACAAGACACCCCCGACACCCCAACCCCGACCCCGACCCCGGCCCCGACACCCTGACCCCGAGCCTGACCCGACACCCCGACCCCGACACCGACACGG
This sequence comes from Aegilops tauschii subsp. strangulata, assembly GCF_002575655.3. Lineage (NCBI taxonomy): Eukaryota > Viridiplantae > Streptophyta > Magnoliopsida > Poales > Poaceae > Aegilops > Aegilops tauschii. Next base: position 411,829,073 of record NC_053040.3, on the reverse strand, counting down.
CACCCCGACCCCGACCCGGCACCCCGACCCGACACCCCGACCCCGAGACCCCGACCCCGACACGACACCCCGACCCCCGACACCTCCCGAAAAGGTGTTCTTTGGCCTTCCAGAGGCCGACGGGGTCATATATTTGTGAATTATTAGTTAGGTCATATATTTTTCGATTTTGTTATGAAAATGTGCAGTTGTTTCATCGCTGCGAGGTTTGGTGTTCGACGACCTCGCCGTGCGTTTGACGAGCTCTGCCCCTTCGTTCGTGGGTGAGCACAAATGACATGTCCTCCCCCCATTAATTATTTGATCTATTCCGATGAAACATGATAGCTAGCTATATATGTGTCTTGAATCATCAGTATGCGTAACCAATATGTGTCTCCCGTTCGAAAGCGTCATAGTTATAAATATGCATGCATTTGCATATTTATAACCTTGATTCTTTCGAATTGTCCAACGCTATCCATGGACATCCCGAGTATGTTTAGATTGGGTTCGTTTTCCCATATGCTTTGCTCCGGATCCGACGCATAAATTTCGTCAGTGCCTCCCCTGTTAGCTCTTAAATGATCCATTTCACCTAAATTAGCTCTTAAATGATCCATTTCACCTAAGTTAGCTCAAAAAGATCCATTTCAACTAAATTAGCTCATAAATGATCCATTTCACCTAAGTTAGCTCAAAAACGATCCATTTGAACTAAGTTAGCTCATAAATGATCCATTTCACCTTAGTTACCTCAAAAACGATCCATTTGACCTTAGTTAGCTCATAAACGACCCATTTGAACTAAGTTAGCTCATAAATGATCCATTTCACCTTAGCTAGCTCATAAACGACCCATTTCAACTTAGTTAGCTCATATATGATCCATTTCACGTAAGTTAGCTCATAAATGACATACTCTTCTTGTTCTAGTCTTCTTCTTGTTCTACTCTTCTTCTTGTTCTACTCTTCTTGTTCTAACTTTCTTATTTTTCATTTTGCAGATTTCATTCACTTGACGAAAGCTTGCATAGATGGAGTGCTCCTTATCCCTTTCTCTGTTTCTTTTGTATCGTTGAACTATGCATGTATCGTTGGATGAAACTATTGTAATATATATGGTTGGATGCCTCTATGTTGAACTTGTTATGTATGATGGAACTATGCATGTAATATATATGGTTGGATGATGAAGTTATGTGTTGGATATCTTATATGTTTGCTCTGTAATGGCCTTTTGAAATATATCTATATATGTCATATATATTTGTGATGAAAATTGTTGGATTTAATAAAAAACAGAAAAAAGAGCCAATATGCAGGCTCTTTGCCGTCTGCCACCGACGGCAACGGGCTCTTTGCCGGATGCCGCAGACGGCAAACAAGCCACGTGGCAGCCAGTTGTGCTTCCTGGGAGCTGACCCATTTGGTCAGTTTGCCTACAGTGGCAGACGGCAAAGAGTAAACGAGTTTGCCGTCAGCGGCGGACGGCAAAGGCCTGCCATGTAGTGACGTGTAGATGACATCATACGGCGGACGACAAAGACACTAGAAAGTTTGCCGTCCGCTGGCAGACGGCAAAGGAACTAGAAAGTTTGCCGTCCGCGGCGGACGGCAAAGGCCTGCCGTTAGCCACTTAACGGACTGAGAGCACAATTATTGCCGTCCGCTCTCTTTGCCGTCCGCGGCAGACGGCAAAGGGCCTTTGCCGTCAGCCGCCAGGAAGCAGACGGCAAAGTAGCTGTTTACCGTAGCCTACTTTGCCGGAGCCTTTTGCCGTCCGCGGCTGACGGCAAAGGTCTTTGTCGTCCGCCGTTCATGCCTTTGCCGTCCGCCGTGACGGCGGAAATAGCTGATTCCTGTAGTGAAGGGACAATGTTACTATCCTTTTACCACACTTGTGCTTCAAAGTAGCACCGTGATCTTTATGATAGAGAGTCTCTCATTTTGTCGCTTTCATATACTAGTGGGAAATTTCATTATAGAACTTGGCTTGTATATTCCAATGATGGGCTTCCTCAAATGCCCGAGGTCTTCGTGAGCAAGCAAGTTGGATGCACACCCACTTAGTTTCTTTTGTTTGAGCTTTCATACACTTATAGCTCTAGTGCATCCGTTGCATGGCAATCCCTACTCCTTGCATTGACATCAATTGATGGGGATCTCCATAGCCTGTTGATTAGCCTCGTTGATGTGAGACTTTTTCCTTTTTTGTCTTCCCACATAACCCCTACCATTATACCTTATTCCACCATAGTGCTATATCCATGGCTTGCGCTCATGTATTGCGTAAAAGTTGAAAAGGCTGAAGCGCGTTAAAAGTATGAACCAATTGCTTGGCTAAAATCGGGGTTGTACATGATATGAATATTTTGTGTGGGGAAGATGGAGCATAGCCAGACTATATGATTTTGTAGGGATAACTTGCTTTGGCTATGTTATTTTGATAAGACATAATTGCTTGGTTAGCATGCTTGAAGTATTATTGTTTTTATGTCAACATTAAACTTTTATCTTGAATCATATTAAATCTGAACATTCGTGCCACAATAAGAAGAATTACATTGAAATTATGCTAAGTAGCATTCCACATCAAAAATTCTGTTTTTATCATTTACCTACTCGAGGATGAGCAGGAATTAATCTTGGGGATGCTTGATACGTCTCCAATGTATCTATAATTTTTGATTGTTCCATGCTATATTATATTCTGTTTTGGACATTATTGGGCTTTATTATACACTTTTATATTATTTTTTGGACTAACCTATTAACCGGAGGCCCATCCCAGAATTGTTGTTTTTTGCTTATTTCAGAGTTTCGCAGAAAAAGAATATGAAACGGAGTCCAAACGGAATGAAACCTTCGGGAACGTGATTTTTGGAACGAACGTGATCCAGAGGACTTGGATCCTACGTCAAAAAAGCAACTAGGAAGGCACGAGGTAGGGGGGCGCGCCTACCCCCCCCCCCAGGCGCGCCCTCCACCCTCGTGGGGCCCACGTTGCTCCACCGACGTACTTCTTCCTCCTATATATACCTACGTACCCCCAAACTATCAGATACGGAGCCAAAAACCTAATTCCACAGCCGCAACCTTCTGTACCCGTGAGATCCCATCTTAGGGCCTTTTCCGGAGCTCCGCCGGAGGGGGTATCGATCACGGAGGGCTTCTACATCAACACCATAGCCTCTTCTATGATGTGTGAGTAGTTTACCTCAGACCTTCGGGTCCATAGTTATTAGCTAGATGGTTTCTTCTCTCTCTTTGGATCTCAATACAATGTTCTCCCCCTCTCTTGTGGAGATCTATTCGATGTAATCTTCTTTTGCGGTGTGTTTGTTGAGATCGATGAATAGTGGGTTTATGATTAAGTTTATCTACGAACAATATTTGAATCTTCTCTGAATTCTTTTATGTATGATTGGTTATCTTTGCAAGTCTCTTCGAATTATCAGTTTGGTCTGGCCTACTAGATTTATCTTTCTTGCAATGGGAGAAGTACTTAGCTTTGGGTTCAATCTTGCGGTGTCCTTTCCCAGTGACAGTAGGGGCAGCAAGGCACGTATTGTATTGTTGCCATCGAGGATAACAAGATGGGGTTTATATCATATTGCATGAGTTTATCCCTCTACATCATGGCATCTTACTTAAAGCGTTACTCTGTTCTTTTGCACTTAATACTCTAGATGCATGCTGGATAGCGGTCGATGTGTGGAGTAATAATAATAGATGCAGGCAGGAGTCGGTCTACTTGTCTCGGACGTGATGCATATATACATGATCATACCTAGATATTCTCATAACTATGCTCAATTCAGTCAATTGCTCAACAGTAATTTGTTTACCCACCGTAATACTTATGCTCTCGAGAGAAGCCACTAGTGAAACCTATGACCGCCGGGTCTATTTTCCATCATATTAATCTTCCAACACTTAGCTATTTTTATTGCCTTTTATTTTACTTTGCATCTTTATCATAAACATACCAAAAATATTATCTTATCATATCTATCAGATCTCACTTTCGTAAGTGACCGTGAAGGGATTGACAACCCCTTTATTGCGTTGGTTGCGAGGATTTTATTTGTTTGTGTAGGTGCAAGGGACTCGTGCGTGGCCTCCTACTGGATTGATACCTTGGTTCTCAAAAACTGAGGGAAATACTTACGCTGCTTTACTGCATCACCCTTTCCTCTTCAAGGAAAAACCAACACAGTGCTTAAGAGGTAGCACACCCCAACTTCATTTGCTAGGCTAGTTGGTGGTTGGCTAGAAGCATTGGGGCACACAGCTCGACCCTATCCACAACACGCGGCACACTTCTACTCTTGCTCATATCATGAATTGGGTAGGAGGCATGCTGGTTCAAGTCGATTTCAAGCCGAGGACCTTCAACCTTGGTGGAAAACAATTCAAGTGGCTTTTCTTTTGATTTCGCAAGTTTGTCCTTGTATACCTTTCAATGCAAATCCGAGGTGATATGCATACCCTTCAATCGAGATATTGATCCCAGTCCAACATCATACCTTCCTATTACTTTAACTTCGTCATTGGGGTCCATCAACTTCAACACATATCTCACTTTCTCACAAACCTCCTCATAACTAGGGTGTGTATCGAAAACAATGGCTTCCACACCATTGCCCGCATTGCTACTCAAGAATGCATCCTTGTACAAATAATGAACATTAATCTTGTATCTCCTCATCTAAATATAGTATAAATAAAATTAAGGCATTAATGATAAGTCTAATGTATTGTATGGATAATTCATTACTATGCATTATATCCAAAGAACAAAACAACTACACTAGTCAATGGCTAAATTAACACATAAATGTGAAATTGCTTAGCAGTTAGCACGAGCCATAACCTTACTTCTTGCTACCAACCATAAGAATATACCTACTACACATCAAAAAGCACAAAAAAAGTACCATCCATCATATCCACTGTTAGCACTAGCCATAATCTTACTTCTTGCTAACCATAAGAATATACCTACTACACATCATAAAGCATAAAAAAAACTATCATCCATCATATCCACTGATTAACACAAATGGGTACAGCTAGGGTTTGCTCCCAAGTAAATAATGCCATCAACTGAGATAATTCACACCAGCCAAATTGTAGGGGAGGGGGGGGGGGGGGGTGAGAAAGGCTACATCAAGTGATTAAAATGGCCATGCTTCATGGACAAATGGCACCCAATGGAGAGATTTGAGAGGGATTTGAATGGGGGAGAGAGGGGAAGGGCAGCAGCCCAAGCCTCCCACTCACTCACCCCTCCAGGGCCTACCGCCATTGAGCCTGGCGTTAGGCTATAATGGGTTGCCGTTGCAACCCTAGTGGTAGCCACTTAGCCACGTCAATGAGGGTCGTGACAGCGCAGACACGTTGACCTGGTTCCTACCTTCAGTGACCCCAACCGCGCGTCATGGTGCCCTACCTCCAGCTATGACAACGGTAGAAAAAAGGTCAGATCCAAAAAAGAAATTCAAACGGGTTCAAACTGTGCTAAACTTGGCGCTTAAGGTCAGAACAGTGATTTCGCCTTTGGGATCCTCTACCTTTATAACTGACACAAACACAGGAAGTTCTGTCTTGCTGCCTCTAATAGAAACGCATACACCCAAACAACAACCAAACACATAGCAGATTCATATGCTTTTAATTTGTGCGGAATTCATACTGAATTTTTCTTTTATTATAGAATGACACAAACTTTCGTTTACTTCAGACCTCGTTGCTTGAGCTCTGCACAGGAACAAGAACAAAGAGAAAGATGTGTCTAAAACCTTGCGGACGCAATACCACCGGACATTAGCAGTTCAGAGACGTTGGGAGAGACAGAAGAGCACACCAAATATCTGAACACCGGGCACATTATGACAGCAGAACACATAATGTACACTTGTTGGCGAATCAAGCTCCCATCCAATAAACATCCAGCTTCACCAGATTTCAGCCAACCTTTAAACTTTGAACAATCGCAAGCACATGCTTCTGCGTGATGGATAGGGATATTGGCTCAAAACTCGTCCACTGAACAGTCTATACGAAGCAATTACCGACGATCTTCTGAAGCATAACAGGCACAGTCTTTCCCATATTTATTTGTAGCATCCAACCAAGTTTCAGATGCGATCAAATTCTCCAAAAGATTAGAGAAGCAGGCATTAAAAAAATGCTTAACTTACTTTTCATCAGGATGTTGCCACCTCAAGCCCAAAACATTAATTCGATATGATAGACTGTAGGCATATTATAAATCAAAGATGGTTCTCCAAAAGATCAAAGACAAGTGGGCATAAATTTTGACTTCACTTTTCAACGAGAAGGGCAAGAGATTTCAGGTTACAGAACAGAGAACACATCAATGATCAAAAGATGCTCGTGAGGCCCAGGATTTAGATACTTCCCTTTTTTAACTGCAGGATCTAGATACTTGAGGGGGCAGCGGCAAATTGTTTGAAGCGGACAGCAACAACATGAGAACAGATGAGATATCACGAACACTTTGATCAAATTTCGTCAGCAGAATTGCTGTTACTCAAACTTAAAGCATCAGCAATTCATCATTTACTGATCCAAACTTGTCAATAGCCGTTTGCTTTACCAAATTCAGATGGAAAGTTGCAAACATAGAAATAATAAAGCACTGCAAACATCAAGCAACAACGAACGAATCCAAAGAAGGCATGCATTCCAAAACAATCAGCCCACACAAATCAATAGCTAAAATGGAAGTTACAGAAAACATAGAAGAACAGAAGATGGATCAAGTTTTCTGAAGCTGCTTCAACACTCAAATCCTATACTATTACTAAAGGCTGACCCAGGTTATGAATAAAAGCTAGCATCATATGTTCTTCATGACCAGAACCAGAGTATTATACCTTCTTTTTTGTTTCCCTTCACAAAATGGTACTATAAATTACAAGTCTCTCCCACTATAGAACTAGAATCACCCAATAAAAAGCCGGCATTCTTCCATCTTGTGACATAAATCAACTCACATTCCAGACCCAAACCAATTTCCATTCAAACCACCGTAATAACAAACATTAGCCAAAGAAATCTTGAAACTATCATCTCCCACCAAGGCAAGCATCTGGGGCTCCCGCAGCAAAGCCAGAGACTCGATACCTTTCACAACCAGGGCAACTAAACACGCACTATTCCGGTTCCCATGGGGCCTGAACTAAATTTCTCAAGCATGTGGCAAGAGAAATCAACAAACATCCATGAGCAACAAGTTAATGAAAAGTATGATTCCAGCATGGCTATCCAAATTTATGGTTCTGAGACACATTCGCAAGAACGTTTTGCAGGAACAGTGTTCATGATGATCTTTATCGCATAAAGACCTATTTTACTCGAACTAGATCTGAAGCAGGTAAGTGATAACAGAACGCTAGCGAAATCCGGATCACGATCTCAAACATCCACACTACAAAGGAACAAGAACACGGAACACATGCATCACAGGGTGTATCTAGGAGGAACATAAACGCGGGTGAAGACGGAACAACGACACCGTCGGCCGGGGCCGTGACGCGATGGGGAGGGGGATCAGTCGTCGCGCTTCTTGAGCTTGTCGACGCGCTGCTGGAGGTGGTCGAGCTTGACGACGAGGGAGGTGACGGAGAAGAGGATCCAGTAGAGGAGCAGCGCGGCGGCGATGAGGAGGGCGTTGCGCTGGGACTTCATGATGGACTTCTGGTGGCGGAGGTGCTCGGAGGGGGTGCAGGCGTGCTCGTCGTCGCAGGTGGGCCGCATCTCGTACTTCCAGTAGATGTCCATGAGCAGGAAGAGGCAGAAGGGCACCACCGACATCATGGGCTTGAGCGCGCTCCGCACCACGGAGATCATCCCGCGCCGGAGCGCGTCGAGGCCCGGCAGGGTCAGCAGCAGCAGCATGATGGCCTCCGCGCCCGCCGCGTACCCCAGCACCACCCACTCCAGCGCCATCGCGGCCGGATCTCTCGCCTTCCGATTCGCCGGAGATCGCTTTGCTTGGGAGATGGGATTTGGGAGATTGGGGATGGGGAAAACTCTGGGGTGCGTGCGTGCGTGTGCGCCGGGGGATTTCGGCTTTAGCAAGGGGAGCGGGGAGGGGATCGATCTGGGGGGGCTTTTGGGTGGAATGGGTCTATGGCGTGGCGAGGCGAGGAGGAGGTTGGGTTGGAGCGGTTCTTGTAGACGCGGTGCAGGCAGGCGCGCCAGATTTAGACGGACGACACGTTCGAGGGGCTCGATGGCTGAGTCAGTACGGGGCGGGCGGAGACGAGAACCTTCGTGCCGACCACGGAAATCGTCGTGGACGGCTCTGATCGAACTGCGGTCAAGCGACGAAAGGGAGATTCGTACACGGACGACACGAAGCAAAGTACTACGAGATTTGCTTCGCTGTTAAGGTTGGGTCTCAGCATGTCAGAGAAATATAAAATGGTTGGGATCGCGGAGCGAGTTTCATCGCTGGTTTTCTTAGAGCATCTCCAATAGGCGCCAAACGCGCGCTAAAAACTGTTTTGACGTGCGCCCATCGTCTGATTTGGCACGGCGCGCAGCGCTGGCTCCAGCAGCCGCGCTAAAATGCAGCGCGCGCGACTCTCGCACAAACAACATATGCATTCCAAAACAGAAGCAAAAAGATCAAACACAAATAAAAATAAATCAAAATAAATAGTTCAATTTCGTTATTACAACTCAAACAAACAGTTTATCGTTCAATACAACAAATAGTGCAATAAACACAACAAACAGTTCAGCAATACAATATCAAACGCACAAATCATGACGCTCTTTGTCGTCCATTCCATGCCCACCACTCCTCAATGAGATCCTTCTGAAGATCATTATGCGCTGCGGGACGTCGAATGGCATGATAGGAGGCAACAAAACGGGCCACCCTTTCAGCCCTCCGTCGCACTCGCACGGGATGTCCCAATGTTGTGTTTGTGTCGAATATTTTGTACTAGTTGGGTTACGCTTGAACTTGGTGTTGTAGTATGGGTAGGATACTTGTAGTGTCGGAGTCGGACACGTTGTACCCTTGGCCTCTTATATATGAGGAGGCACCCCACGTTGTAACTCATGACGACTAGATAGCGACAGGTTCGCAAGGGGGTGCTGGCGGCTTGTGCCGGCGCCCGGGTGGCCGGTGTTGCAGTATCTCGGGGAGGAGCGCCCGTAGTCATTGCCCCGGGGAGTAGGCGAGTTCGCCGAACCTCGTTAACGAATCTCGGTGTCGTCATGTGATGTGATTGCTTGTTCCTCGGTGGATCGACCGCGTATCTGATTTATTCTAACAAGTGGTATCAGAGCTAGGTTATCTCGAGGCATGTTTTGTTGATCGAAAGGATTAAGAAGCGACTGGAAGCAGCTGGCTAGTTGATCGGAATCGCCGCCTGGTGGTCAGACTCGAGTTGGAGATCTCGACGAGTTTGTACTGCACGTGGTGGCTGCACACGCTAGTCACGGAAGTTGCGGCGGCAACGCTGTCGATGCGGCCCATATGGCCCGCTAGCGTGCACCGTGTGGACTGTAGCCGTGCGTGGCACGTACGTGCAGAGGAAGAGCCAGGCTGATTGCCATCATATGACCGAGTTTGTTTTGGAAACAAAAGAGGGACCAAGTCCCTGGAGAGTTCGCTCTCGTGTCCAGGCCGGATTGCTAGCCGTGCAAGCGCACATTAAAAGGCAGCCGCAGGGACGCACACCAGATAGAGGCAAGAGATCAGATCGGCCAGAAACAAGTGCATTGATACGTAGCAACACATCGGAAGGCAAGGGCTGAGGCAAAGCAAGTTTCGCTAGCATCGGAAAGTTGAGCCAAGATCAAAGTAGCTATACATGTGAAGACAAAAGGAGGTTTTTGGTTGGAAGTGCTAGTAGTACGTGGAGGACCGGAGGTTCAGTTTGCGTACTTTGGGCATCGTGTGCAAAGCTCAGATAATTTTTCGCAGGGTCAGCCGTACAAAGAACCATGGCACCACCGGGTACCAGGTTTGAGGTGGAGAAGTTCAACGGAACTGGAAGCTTTGGGTTATGGCAGACAAGGGTGAAAGATTTGTTGGCACAACATGGATGCTTGAAGGCGTTGTTGCAGGAAGCCAAGCCAGCTAAGATGGAGGCGGATGACTGGGAGGAGTTACAGTTGAAAGCAGCCGGGACTATACGGTTGTGTCTGTCGGACCAGGTTATTTATCATGTGATGGATGAGAATTCGCCGAAGAAGATCTGGGAGAAGCTGGAAAGTCAGTTTATGTCCAAGACTGCAACGACCAAGGTGTATCTGAAGCAAAAGTTGTATGGGATGAGGATGCAGGAGGGGTCAGATCTTGTGGAGTATATGAACGCCTTTAATCAAGTCGTGACGGATCTAGCACGCTTGGGTGCAACGGTTGACGACGAGGATAGGGCAATTCTGCTTCTTTGTTCGTTGCCATCATCCTATGACCATTTGATCACTACTTTGACGCACGGCAAGGAGACCGTCAAGAATGAGGATATTACTGCGGCATTGCTATCTTATGATATGAGAAAGAAGAACGCGGTGGAAGTCTCTCATGGTGAAGGTTTGCTAGTCAAGGGTGAGCAGTGGCGGAAGGGATATGAGGCTGGGAAGAACAAGAAAAAGAAAAAGAATATACAGTGTCACAAGTGTAAGCAGTGGGGACATATGAGAAAGGACTGTCCAGAACTCAATAGTGGGGCAAGTGCTAACAAGGCAACTCATGGTGATGACTCAGACAGCAGTAGTGATGTTCTCATAGTATCAGACGGGCGGTCAACCGAAGGTGAAGCGTGGATGTTGGATTCAGCTTGCTCTTTTCATGCGACACCCAACAGGGAGTGGTTCTCTTCGTACAAGTCTGGTGAGTTTGGTTTAGCCTATGTGGGCGATGACACAGGTTATCGTGTTGCTGGAGTAGGTGACATCAAAATCAAGATGTTTGACGGAGTTGAGCGGGGAGTCAGGCATGTGCCAGGGCTAAGGAGGAATCTAATTTCGCTTGGTGTTCTTCATGATGGTGGTATAGTATTCCGTTGCGATCGGGATAGGAAGACCATGAGAATCATGGAAGATAAGGTGACCGTGATGATTGGAGAGAGGACGGCTTCGCATCTTTACAAGTTGCAAGGGAGCACTATTGCAGGTGGAGTCACGGAGACTGGAGTTGCAGGAGTAGCAGCGGGGTCTCACGGCGGCGGCGGGTCTGGGGCAGACTCGTCGAGTAGCTCACAGTAAGCTATGAAGAAGACAACACAAGTCCGGAGTACATGGAAGTTTGACGCATGGACAAATTCAAGGTGGTGGAGAATATTCGCCAAGGTGGAGTTTGTTGTGTTTGTGTCGAATATTTTGTACTAGTTGGTTTACGCTTGGACTTGGTGTTGTAGTGTGGGTAGGATACTTGTAGTGTCGGAGTCGGACACGTTGTACCCTTGGCCTCTTATATATGAGGAGGCACCCCACCTTGTAACTCATGACGACTAGATAGCGACAGGTTCGCAAGGGGGTAATGGCGGCTTGTGCCGACGCCCGGGTGGCCGGTGTTGCAGTATCTCGGGGAGGAGCGCCCCGTAGTCATTGCCTCGGGGAGTAGGCGAGTTCGCCGAACCTCGTTAACAAATCTCGGTGTCGTCATGTGATGTGATTGCTTGTTCCTCGGTGGATCGACCGCGTATCTCGGATTTATTCTAACACCCAAGAGCTCATACTGAGAGTAGTCTACATCTTGGCCACGCTCATTCTCGATGATCATGTTATGCATGATCACACAGGCGTGCATGATGTACCAAAGCATTTTCTGATCCCAAAATCTAGTCGGTCCTCTCACAATAGCAAATTGGGCTTGCAAAATCCCAAAAGCTCTCTCCACATCTTTTCTAGCCGCCGCCTGAGCATTGTGGAAATCAAGATTTTTCTTACCTTCTGGCTTTTTCAACGGCTTGACAAAGGTTTGCCACTTTGGATAGATGCCATCCGCTAGATAATAGCCATAGTTGTATGTACGGCCATTTGCTACAAACTCACCAGTGGCAACTCACCATTTGCAATCTTATTCATTAGTGGTGACCGGTTGACAACATTGATGTCATTCAAAGATCCAAGCATTCCAAAGAATGCATGCCAAATCCAAGTCTCTTGATCGGCCACCGCTTCAAGGATTATAGTGGAACCCTTTTTTTGGCCGTGGAATTGCCCATGACATGCCTTTGGACAATTCTTCCAACTCCAATGCATGCAATCTATTGAGCCAAGCATGCGAGGAAAGCCGCGAGCTTTGTTCATCGCCAATAGCCTTGCGGCATCTTCAGCATTGGGAGATCTCAAATACTCCTCGCCAAACACTTGCACAATTCCGACTGCGAAGCGCTTGACACACATGATGGCTTGGCTCTCACCCATAGCCAAGTGATCATCAACTAGATCAGCCGGTATACCGTATGCCAACATACGCAAAGCGGCTGTCACCTTCTGAAAGGTGCTATGCCCGAGCTCTCCGGCGGCATTCCTCCTTTGCTGAAAAAAGCGGTCATGGCTCGCTAGTTTCTCTGCAATGCGCCTGAACAACTCGGTGCTCATCCTAAACCGGCGACGAAAATACGACTCGGGGTATGTGGGATTCTCCGCAAAATAATGTCTGATCAATCTGTTGTGGGCATCGATCCTATCCCTCCAAATTTTCTGCCGACCCATAACCGAACCATCGTGCTTCGGTTTTTTATTGATATGCATAGCTAGGATCATTGCAAGATCCTCCTCCTCTTCCATATCAAATTCTTCTTCGGAAGAATCATACGACGAACTCATCTACAATGTTCAATACTATGCTATAAAAACTACAATCAACATGCACGAAATTCATGGCTTTTGAGCAATACATACCTTCTAGGCGTTTTGTCGAACACCTTGCGGGCGGCGAGCGGCAGCGAGCGCGCGGGCGCTGTTCGTCGGAGGACGGACGCGCGCGAGGGGGGGGGGGGGCGGGACTAGAGGGGGGGTGGGGGCGGAGAAGTCGCCGCGGGGCGGGGATAGGCCGGGGAACGGTCGCCGGGTGGCGCGGTCGGCGGCAGCGGCGTGGCTGGATGGGGGTGGGAGTTGCGAGCGAGCGCGCGAGAGTCCAGTGCGCGGGAGCGGGCGCAGCAAATAAGCGGCGCGCGATTGAGTTTCGGCCCGCGCGCTGAACTACATATGCCGCGCACGCTGTTTTTGCGCGCCCGCTGGAGCAACTATATTGGTTGCGCGCGCGCTAAAACGGGCAATTTTGCGGCGCGGCCCTAGTTTGGCGCGGCTGTTGGAGATGCTCTTAGGCACTGAAGTATATAGTCACTCAATTTTGAAATACACTCGTTACGGTCATTATATATGATGGGATGTAAATATACGGTCACTGTTGCATGTATGTGATGCGTACAGGCTCTTTGACCAGGTGTTGACCGATCATTCCGGACAGGTGGCGAACCGCGGAGCCGCCGTTGTGGAGATATGTGTTGGTGAACGTAGTAATTTCAAAAAAATTCCACGAACCGCGGAGCCGCCGTTGTGGAACCGCGAAGCCACCGCAAGATCATGGTGATGCATAGCAACGAGAGGGGAGAGTGTTGTCCACGTACCCTCGGTTCAACTAAAGTTGGAGAAACTGACACCCGCTAGCCACCTCTGTGCAAAGCACGTCGGAAGAACCAGTCTCGCGTAAGCGTACGCGTAATGTCAGTCCGGGCCGCTTCATCCAACAATACCGCTGAACCAAAGTATGACATGCTGGTAAGCAGTATGAGTTATATCGCCCACAACTCACTTGTGTTCTACTCGTGCATATGACATCTACGCATAAAACCAGGCTCGGATGCCACTGTTGGGGAACGTAGTAATTTCAAAAAATTTCCTACGCACACGCAAGATCATGGTGATGCATAGCAACGGGAGGGGAGAGTGTTGTCCACGTACCCTCGTAGACCGAAAGCGGAAGCGTTAACACAACACGGTTGATGTAGTCGTACGTCTTCATGATCCGACTGATCAAGTACCGAACGTACGACACCTCCGAGTTCAGCACACGTTCAGCTCGATGACGTCCCTCGAACTCCGATCCAGCCGAGTGTTGAGGGAGAGTTTCGTCAGCACGACGGCGTGGTGACGATGATGATGTTCTACCGACGCAGGGCTTCGCCTAAGCACCGCTACGATATTATCGAGGTGTAATATGGTGGAGGGGGCACCGCACACGGCTAAGAGATCAATGATCAATTGTTATGTCTATGGGGTACCCCCTGCCCCCGTATATAAAGGATCAAAGGGGGGGGGAGGTGCGGCCAGCCTTGGGCGCGCCAGGAGGAGTCCTACTCCCACCGGGAGTAGGACTCCCCCCTTTTCCTAGTTGGATTAGGACTTGGGAGGGGGGAAAGAGAAGAGGGAGAAGAAGGAAGGGGGGCGCCGCCCCTTTCTCCTTGTCCTATTCGGACTAGGGGGGAGGGGCGCGTGGCCCTGCCCTAGCCGCCTCTCCTCTCTTCCACCTAGGCCCACTAAGGCCCATTATGTTGCCGGGGGGTTCCGGTAACCTCCCGGTACTCCGGTAAAATCTCGATTTCACCCGGAACACTTCCGATATCCAAACATAGGCTTCCAATATATCAATCTTTATGTCTCGACCATTTCGAGACTCCTCATCATGTCCGTGATCACATCTGGGACTCCGAACAACCTTCGGTACATCAAAACATATAAACTCATAATATAACTGTCATCGAAACGTTAAGCGTGCGGACCCTACGGGTTCGAGAACTATGTAGACATGACCGAGACACGTCTCCGGTCAATAACCAATAGCGGAACCTGGATGCTCATATTGGCTCCCACATATTCTACGAAGATCTTTATCGGTCAGACCGCATAACAACATACGTTGTTCGCTTTGTCATCGGTATGTTACTTGCCCGAGGTTCGATCGTCGGTATCTCAATACCTAGTTCAATCTCGTTACTGGCAAGTCTATTTACTCGTTCTGTAATACATCATCTCGCAACAACTCATTAGTTGCAATGCTTGCAAGGCTTAAGTGATGTGTATTACCGAGAGGGCCCAAAGATACCTCTCCGACAATCGGAGTGACAAATCCTAATCTCGAAATACGCCAACCCAACAAGTACCTTCGGAGACACCTATAGAGCACCTTTATAATCACCCAGTTACGTTGTGACGTTTGGTAGCACACAAAGTGTTCCTCCGGTAAACGGGAGTTGCATAATCTCATAGTCATAGGAACATGTATAAGTCATGAAGAAAGCAATAGCAACATACTAAACGATCGAGTGCTAAGCAAACGGAATGGGTCAAGTCAATCACATCATTCTCCTAATGATGTGATCCCGTTAATCAAATGACAACTCATGTCAATGGCTAGGAAACATAACCATCTTTGATCAACGAGCTAGTCAAGTAGAGGCATACTAGTGACACTTTGTTTGTCTATGTATTCACACAAGTATTATGTTTCCAGTTAATACAATTCTAGCATGAATAATAAACATTTATCATGATATAAGGAAATAAATAATAACTTTATTATTGACTCTAGGGCATATTTCCTTCAGTCTCCCACTTGCACTAGAGTCAATAATCTAGATTACACAGTAATGATTCTTACACCCATGGAGCCTTGGTGCTGATCATGTTTTGCTCGTGGAAGAGGCTTAGTCAACGGGTCTGCAACATTCAGATCCGTATGTATATTGCAAATTTCTATGCCTCCCACCTGGACTAAATCCCGGATGGAATTGAAGCGTCTCTTGATGTGCTTGGTTCTCTTGTGAAATCTGGATTCCTTTGCTAAGGCAATTGCACCAGTATTGTCACAAAAGATTTTCATTGGACCCGATGCACTAGGTATGACACCTAGATCGGATATGAACTCCTTCATCCAGACTCCTTCATTTGCTGCTTCCGAAGCAGCTATGTACTCCGCTTCACACGTAGATCCTGCCACGACGCTTTGTTTAGAACTGCACCAACTGACAGCTCCACCGTTCAATGTAAACACGTATCCGGTTTGCGATTTAGAATCGTCCGGATCAGTGTCAAAGCTTGCATCGACGTAACCATTTACGATGAGCTCTTTGTCACCTCCATAAACGAGAAACATATCCTTAGTCCTTTTCAGGTATTTCAGGATGTTCTTGACCGCTGTCCAGTGATCCATTCCTGGATTACGTTGGTACCTTCCTGCTAGACTTATAGCAAGGCATACATCAGGTCTGGTACACAGCATTGCATACATGATAGAACCTATGGCTGAAGCATATGGAACATCTTTCATCTTCTCTCTATCTTCTGCAGTGGTCGGGCATTGAGTCTTACTCAACTTCACACCTTGTAACACAGGCAAGAACCCTTTCTTTGCTTGATCCATTTTGAACTTCTTCAAAACTTTGTCAAGGTATGTGCTTTGTGAAAGTCCAATTAAGCGTCTTGATCTATCTCTATAGATCTTGATGCCCAATATATACGCAGCTTCACCGAGGTCTTTCATTGAAAAACTCTTATTCAAGTATCCCTTTATGCTATCCAGAAATTCTATATCATTTCCAATCAGCAATATGTCATCCACATATAATATCAGAAATGCTACAGAGCTCCCACTCACTTTCTTGTAAATACAGGCTTCTCCAAAAGTCTATACAAAACCAAATGCTTTGATCACACTATCAAATCGTTTATTCCAACTCCGAGAGGCTTGCACCAGTCCATAAATGGATCGCTGGAGCTTGCACACTTTGTTAGCTCCCTTTGGATCGACAAAACCTTCCGGTTGCATCATATACAATTCTTCTTCCAGAAATCCATCCAGGAATGCAGTTTTGACATCCATTTGCCAAATTTCATAATCATAAAATGCGGCAATTGCTAACATGATTCGGACAGACTTAAGCACCGCTACGGGTGAGATGGTCTCATCGTAGTCAATCCCTTGAACTTGTCGAAAACCTTTCGCAACAAGTCGAGCTTTATAGACAGTAACATTACCGTCAGCGTCAGTCTTCTTCTTGAAGATCCATTTATTTTCAATGGCTTGCCGATCATCGGGCAAGTCAACCAAAGTCCATACTTTGTTCTCATACATGGATCCCATGTCGGATTTCATGGCCTCAAGCCATTTTGCGGAATCTCGGCTCACCATCGCTTCTTCATAGTTCGTAGGTTCGTCATGGTCTAGTAACATAACCTCCAGAACAGGATTACCGTACCACTCTGGTGCGGATCTTACTCTGGTTGACCTACGAGGTTCAGTAATAACTTGATCTGAAGTTTCATGATCATCATCATTAACTTCCTCACTAATTGGTGTAGGTGTCGCAGAAACTGGTTTCTGTGATGAACTAGTTTCCAATAAGGGAGCAGGTACAGTTACCTCATCAAGTTCTACTTTCCTCCCACTCACTTCTTTCGAGAGAAACTCCTTCTCTAGAAAATTTCCGAATTTAGCAACAAAAGTTTTGCCTTCGGATCTGTGATAGAAAGTGTACCCAACAGTCTCCTTTGGGTATCCTATGAAGACACATTTCTCCGATTTGGGTTCAAGCTTATCAGGTTGAAGTTTCTTCACATAAGCATCGCAGCCCCAAACTTTAAGAAACGACAACTTTGGTTTCTTGCCAAACCACAGTTCATAAGGCGTCGTCTCAACGGATTTTGATGGTGCCCTATTTAACGTGAATGCAGCCGTCTCTAAAGCATAACCCCAAAACGATAACGGTAAATCAGTAAGAGACATCATAGATCGCACCATATCTAGTAAAGTACGATTACGACGTTCGGACACACCATTACGCTGTGGTGTTCCGGGTGGCGTGAGTTGCGAAACTATTCCGCATTGTTTCAAATGAAGACCAAACTCATAACTCAAATATTCTCCTCCACGATCAGATCGTAGAAATTTTATTTTCTTGTTACGATGATTTTCAACTTCACTCTGAAATTCTTTGAACTTTTCAAATGTTTCAGACTTATGTTTCATTAAGTAGATATACCCATATCTGCTCAAATCATCTGTGAAGGTGAGAAAATAACGATATCCGCCACGAGCCTCAATATTCATCGGACCACATACATCTGTATGTATGATTTCCAACAAATCTGTTGCTCTCTCCATAGTTTCGGAGAACGGTGTTTTAGTCATCTTGCCCATGAGGCACGGTTCGCAAGTACCAAGTGATTCATAATCAAGTGGTTCCAAAAGTCCATCTGTATGGAGTTTCTTCATGCGCTTTACACCGATATGACCTAAACAGCAGTGCCACAAATAAGTTGCACTATCATTATCAACTCTGCATCTTTTGGCTTCAATATTATGAATATGTGTATCACTACTATCGAGATTCAACAAAAATAGACCACTCTTCAAAGGTGCATGACCATAAAAGATATTACTCATATAAATAGAACAACCATTATTCTCTGATTTAAATGAATAACCGTCTCGCATCAAACAAGATCCAGATATAATGTTCATGCTTAACGCTGGCACCAAATAACAATTATTTAGGTCTAAAACTAATCCCGAAGGTAGATGTAGAGGTAGCGTGCCGACCGCGATCACATCGACTTTGGAACCATTTCCCACGCGCATGGTCACCTCGTCCTTAGCCAATCTTCGCTTAATCCGTAGCCCCTGTTTCGAGTTGCAAATATTAGCAACAGAACCAGTATCAAATACCCAGGTGCTACTGCGAGCATTAGTAAGGTACACATCAATAACATGTATATCACATATACCTTTGTTCACCTTGCCATCCTTCTTATCCGCCAAATACTTGGGGCAGTTCCGCTTCCAGTGACCAGTCTGCTTGTAGTAGAAGCACTCAGTTTCAGGCTTAGGTCCAGACTTGGGTTTCTTCTCCTGAACAACAACTTGCTTGCTGTTCTTCTTGAAGTTCCCCTTCTTCTTTCCTTTGCCCTTTTTCTTGAAACTAGTGGTCTTATTAACCATCAACACTTTATGCTCCTTTTTGATTTCTACCTCCGCAGCCTTTAGCATTGCGAAGAGCTCGGGAATCGTCTTATCCATCCCTTGCATGTTATAGTTCATCACGAAGCTCTTGTAGCTTGGTGGCAGTGATTGAAGAATTCTGTCAATGACGCTATCATCCGGAAAATTAACTCCCAGTTGAATCAAGTGATTGTTATACCCAGACATTTCGAGTATATGCTCACTGACAGAACTATTCTCTTCCATCTTGCAGCTGTAGAACTTATTGGAGACTTCATATCTCTCAATCCGGGCATTTGCTTGAAATATTAACTTCAACTCCTGGAACATCTCATATGATCCATGACGTTCAAAACGTCGTTGAAGACCCGGTTCTAAGCCGTAAAGCATGGCGCACTGAACTATCGAGTAGTCATCAGCTTTGCTCTGCCAGACGTTCATAACATCTGGTGTTGCTCCTACAGCAGGCCTGGCACCCAGCGGTGCTTCCAGGACGTAATTCTTCTGTGCAGCAATGAGGATAATCCTCAAGTTACGGACCCAGTCCGTGTAATTGCTACCATCATCTTTCAACTTTGTTTTCTCAAGGAATGCATTAAAATTCAAAGGAACAACAGCACGGGCCATCTATCTACAATTAACATAGACAAGCAAGATACTATCAGGTACTAAGTTCATGATAAATTCAAGTTCAATTAATCATATTACTTAAGAACTCCCACTTAGATAGACATCCCTCTAATCCTCTAAGTGATCACGTGATCCATATCAACTAAACCATGTCCGATCATCACGTGAGATGGAGTAGTTTCAACGGTGAACGTCACTATGTTGATCATATCTACTATATGATTCACGCTCGACCTTTCGGTCTCCGTGTTTCAAGGCCATATCTGTTATATGCTAGGCTCGTCAAGTTTAACCTGAGTATTCCACGTGTGCAACTGTTTTGCACCCGTTGTATTTGAACATAGAGCCTATCACACCCGATCATCACGTGGTGTCTCAGCACGAAGAACTTTCGCAACAGTGCATACTCAGGGAGAACACTTATACTTTGATAATTTAGTGAGGGATCATCTTATAATGCTACCGTCAATCAAAGCAAGATAAGATGCATAAAAGATAAACATCACATGCAATCAATATAAGTGATATGATATGGCCATCATCATCTTGTGCTTGTGATCTCCATCTCCGAAGCACCGTCATGATCCCCATCGCCACCGGCGCGACACCTTGATCTCCATCGTAGCATCATTGTCGTCTCGCCAATCTTATGCTTCTACGACTATCGCTACCGCTTAGTGATAAAGTAAAGCATTACAGGGCGATTGCATTGCATACAATAAAGCGACAACCATATGGCTCCTGCCAGTTGCCGATAACTCGGTTACAAAACATGATCATCTCATACAATAAAATTTAGCATCATGTCTTGACCATATCACATCACAACATGCCCTGCAAAAACAAGTTAGACGTCCTCTACTTTGTTGTTGCAAGTTTTACGTGGCTGCTACGGGCTTAGCAAGAACCGTTCTTACCTACGCATCAAAACCACAACGATAGTTTGTCAAGTTGGTGCTGTTTTAACCTTCGCAAGGACCGGGCGTAGCCACACTCGGTTCAACTAAAGTTGGAGAAACTGACACCCGCTAGCCACCTCTGTGCAAAGCACGTCGGAAGAACCAGTCTCGCGTAAGCGTACGCGTAATGTTGGTCCGGGCCGCTTCATCCAACAATACCGCTGAACCAAAGTATGACATGCTGGTAAGCAGTATGACTTATATCGCCCACAACTCACTTGTGTTCTACTCGTGCATATGACATCTACGCATAAAACCAGGCTCGGATGCCACTGTTGGGGAACGTAGTAATTTCAAAAAAATTCCTACGCACACGCAAGATCATGGTGATGCATAGCAACGAGAGGGGAGAGTGTTGTCCACGTACCCTCGTAGACCGAAAGCGGAAGCGTTAACACAACGCGGTTGATGTAGTCGTACGTCTTCATGATCCGACCGATCAAGTACCGAACATACGGCACCTCCGAGTTCAGCACACGTTCAGCTCGATGACGTCCCTTGAACTCCGATCCAGCCGAGTGTTGAGGGAGAGTTTCGTCAGCACGACGGCGTGGTGACGATGATGATGTTCTACCGACGCAGAGCTTCGCCTAAGCACCGCTACGATATTATCGAGGTGTAATATGGTGGAGGGGGCACCGCACACGGCTAAGAGATCAATGATCAATTGTTGTGTCTATGGGGTGCCCCCTGCCCCCGTATATAAAGGATCAAGGGGGGGGGGGGAGGTGCGGCCAGCCTTGGGCGCGCCAGGAGGAGTCCTACTCCCACCGGGAGTAGGACTCCCCCATTTTTCTAGTTGGATTAGGACTTGGGAGGGGGGAAAGAGAAGAGGGAGAAGAAGGAAGGGGGGCGCCGCCCCTTTCTCCTTGTCCTATTCGGACTAGGGGGGAGGGGCGCGCGGCCCTGCCCTAGCCGCCTCTCCTCTCTTCCACCTAGGCCCACTAAGGCCCATTATGTTGCCGGGGGTTCCGGTAACCTCCCGGTACTCCGGTAAAATCCCGATTTCACCCGGAACACTTTCGATATCCAAACATAGGCTTCCAATATATCAATCTTTATGTCTCGACCATTTCGAGACTCCTCGTCATTTCCGTGATCACATCCGGGACTCCGAACAACCTTCGGTACATCAAAACATATAAACTCATAATATAACTGTCATCGAAACGTTAAGCGTGCGGACCTTACGGGTTCGAGAACTATGTAGACATGACCGAGACACGTCTCCGGTCAATAACCAATAGCGGAACCTGGATGCTCATATTGGCTCCCACATATTCTACGAAGATCTTTATCGGTCAGACCGCATAACAACATACGTTGTTCCCTTTGTCATTGGTATGTTACTTGCCCGAGGTTCGATCGTCGGTATCTCAATACCTAGTTCAATATCGTTACTGGCAAGTCTATTTACTCGTTCTGTAATACATCATCTCGCAACAACTCATTAGTTGCAATGCTTGCAAGGCTTAAGTGATGTGTATTACCGAGAGGGCCCAGAGATACCTCTCCGACAATCGGAGTGACAAATCCTAATCTCGAAATACGCCAACCCAACAAGTACCTTCGGAGACACCTATAGAGCACCTTTATAATCACCCAGTTACGTTGTGACGTTTGGTAGCACACGAAGTGTTCCTCCGGTAAACGGGAGTTGCATAATCTCATAGTCATATGAACATGTATAAGTCATGAAGAAAGCAATAGCAACATACTAAACGATCGAGTGCTAAGCTAACGGAATGGGTCAAGTCAATCACATCATTCTCCTAATGATGTGATCCCGTTAATCAAATGACAACTCATGTCAATGGCTAGGAAACATAACCATCTTTGATCAACAAGCTAGTCAAGTAGAGGCATACTAGTGACACTTTGTTTGTCTATGTATTCACACAAGTATTATGTTTCCGGTTAATACAATTCTAGCATGAATAATAAAAATTTATCATGATATAAGGAAATAAATAATAACTTTATTATTGCCTCTAGGGCATATTTCCTTCAATATGACAAAAGCCCCTCGGGCATCATCGAATCCCCCATTCATCCCTCCTCCACTCACGTCGCATCTTCGTCTTCAATTCGAGTAAGGGGACGAGCTGCATAGGCGACGCCGCCCCAACGTTCATCAGTGGTAGAGGCGAAGACAAGGGATGATTTCTTTCGTAGTTGCAGAGGCGCCGGCGCCGCGCGTGTTCTTCACGTGGCAGGCGGAGGCGATGGTCCCTGTTTGTCGTGAAGAACGGGCGCCAGCCGTGTACAGTAAGTCTCACTTTTTGAAGAACATGAGCTTTTTGATGCGTTTTGATGTTGAAAACCCCTCCTTTTAGGGCCGCATTTGTCATACTAGATATGTTGTAGTTGCTAGTTTCGACAGATTGTTCTAGGGTTTTGGCATAGGATTTGGGGGCATGGGAATTGGGGCTTAGGGTTTTAGGTGCTTAAATAAAATGATGTTCCAATCGATTCTAATGCATGTTGTATCTGTGTTGTTGTAGGAGAGGCGTCGTTGAAGCACCAATTTATCTGTGGAAATCAATCTTGGTGGATTTTTTGTTGGGCATGACAGGAACCGTGCTTATGTTAATGGTCGTGCCATTTGGTATGATCATCTGGATAAGGTCACTTGATCACCAATTGTCATCGAAAACCTAGTTGAGGAAATTGGTTATGAGATAGTAGGAAGGCTCAAGGTATTCTACTGTGTCCCCATCCTTACACTCAGCACTAATGGTCTTAGAGAAATTAGTGATGATGAGCACACAGATAGAATGATGTTCTTTGTTGATAATGGGCACCACTCCTTTAGTGTTTTTCTAGATCATGATGAAAACTTCCAGCCAAATCTGAAATAGGATGATGTTGTGAACTATCCAAGAACAAATTTGCCTCCAGTCTTCAGCCCTGCAAGGAGAGTGCCCAACAACAGTGTACACAATGAAGAAATTTGATAACCCACAAGTATAGGGGATCGCAACAGTTTTCGAGGGTAGAATATTCAACATAAATTTATTGATTCGACACAAGGGAAGCCAAAGAATATTTGCAAGTATTAGCAGCTGCGTTGTCAATTCAACCGCACCTGAAGACTAAATATCTACAACAGAGTGATCAGTAGCACAGTAGTATGGTAATTTGATAGCAGTAGCAATAACAGTAACAATAATGGTAGCAACATTAGTTTTGTAGCTATTGTGACAGTAGTAGCAATAGTAGTAACTTGGCAAAGATCAATATATGAAAAGCTCGTAGGCATTGGATCGATGATTACGTTGGATAACATTCATCATGTAACAGTCATAACCTAGGGCGACACAGACTAGCTCCAATTCATTAATGTAATGTAGGCATGTATTCCATGCATAGTCATACGTGCTTGCGATAAGAACTTGCATGACATCTTTTGTCCTACCCTCCCATGGCAGCGGGGTCGATAAGAAAACTAAGGGGTATTAAGGCCTCCTTTGAGTAGAGAACCGAAACAAAACATTAACACATAGTGAATACATGAACTCCTCAAACTACGGTGATCACCGGAAAGAATCCCAATTATTGTCACCTTGGTGTATGCGGATCATAACACGTAGCAGGTGCTTATAACTTGCAAGATCGGATCAAGAATAAATATATTCATGAAAACATAAAGAGTTCAGATCTGAAATCATGGCACTTTGGTCCTAGTGACAAGCATTAAGCATAGCAAAGTCATACCAATATTAATCTCAGAACATAGTGGATACTAGGGATCAAGCCCTAACAAAACTAACTCGATTACATGATAAATCACATCCAACCATCACCGTCCAGCAAGCCTACAAAGTAATTACTCACTCCCGGCGGTGAGCATCATGAAATTAGTGATGGAGGAAGGTTGGTGATGACGACGACATCAAATCCCCCTCTCCGGAGCCCAGAATGGACTCCAGATCACCTCTCCCGATAAAGAACAGGAGGTGGCGGTGGCTCCATATAGTAAAACATGATGATTCCTTCTCTCTGAATTTTTTCTTGGCGAATAGGTACTTATGGAGTTGGAGTTAGGGATGTGGGGGCTGCCAGGGGCCCACAAGTGTGCAGGGCGCGCCCCAGGTGGGGGTGCCCCCTGGGCTTATGGCGCCCTGGTGGCCCTCCTCTGGTAATTTCTTCCGCCAATGTTTTTTATATATTCTGGAATAATTCCCCGTAATTTTTTAGCTCAATCTGAGAACTTTTATTTCTGCACGAAAACAACACCGTGGCAATTCCGGGTTAGTTTCATTCAAATCATGCAAATTAGAGTCCAAACACAAGAGCAGAAGTGTTTGGAAAAGTAGATACGTTTGGGACGTATCAACTCCCCAAGCTTAACTCATTACTTGTCCTCAAGCAATTCAGTTGACAAACTGAAAGTGATAAAGAAAAACTTTTACAAACTCTTTTTGTTCTTGTTGTTGTAAACATGCTTAACTAATGTTCAAATTTTCAGCAAGGATTATGAACTAACCATACTCATGATAACATTTAGGTCTCACATTTACTCATACCAATGTCATAACCAACTAGCGAGCAATAATAGGATATCTCGGATGCCAACAATTTGTCAAAACAATCATGATATAATATAATAACATGGTATCTCGCTAGCCCTTTCTGAGACCGCAAAACATAAAGCATAGCACCTCTAAAGTTCACATTATAATTTATGGTACAAAAGATCCAGTCATGTCACACTTAGTATTAACTATACTCAATGCATAAGAATGACAATAGTGCTCCCCAACCGGTGCTTAAATGAGAGGGTGGTGTAACACCCCGGATGTAACTTTCCATATTTGTAACTCCAACTCTTGCCATTTTCGGCTATGTGTTATGATATTCCCTTCGTGGTCGGGTTTTGTCTTTCGTTTTGCATTTTGTTCATGTCATGCATCTCATATCATGTCATCATGCGCATCTCTTTTGCATACGTGTTCGTCTCATGCATCCGAGCATTTTCCCCGTTGTCCGTTTTGCAATCCGGCACTCCCACATGCACCGGCGCACCCCTCTTGTTTCTTTTCGTGAGCGGGTGTTAAACGTTCTCGGAATGGACCAAAGTTTGTCAAGTGGACTTGGTATACCACCGGTAGACCACATGTCAAGTTTCGTTCCATTTGGAGGTCGTTTGATGCTCCAACGGTTAACCGGGTAACCGCAAAGGCCTTTTGGGTGTTGCAGCAAAACCCCCCTCCAAACAGCCCAATAACCCATCTAAGTCACTTCCATGCTCTCGATCGTTCGATCACGATCGTGTGGGCGAAAGCCGTGCCTCATTTGGACTCTCCTAGCTCCCTATGCCTATATAAACACCTCCCCCTCCGAAATTTGCGTCCAAACCCTAGCCTCTTCCTCCTCCGCGCGTCGGACAAAACATTCCCACCGCCGGACACGTCCGCCGCCGCCCTCGCCCAATCCGCCGCCGCCACGTGTCGCCTCCCCGCGCGCACATCGCCGCCGCCGCCCGGGGCCCAGATCCGGCCCGCCCCGGGCCGAACCGGGCCACGCCGGGCCCCGCGCCCCGCGCCGCCGCCCTCGTCCTCCCGCTCCTCCGCCGGCGCCGCGCCCCGAGCCCGCCGTCGACGACCCTGCTCGTCCTCGTCCGCCGCCGCCTCCTCTCCCTCACCGCCGCCTCCTCCGTCCTCGCCCGACCCCGCTCGTCCTCGTCCCCGCCATCTCCTTCCTCTCCGGCCGTCTCCGGCGAGCTTGCGCCGGGCCTCGGTTCGCGCGCCGCCCCGATCCAGATCTGGAGAGGTTGACCTTATTTTTTCCTCTAAGTCCCCGTTTTATTGCATTATGTGCCTCATGTTCATCGCATCATATATCATTGCATACTGCTCCGTTTTGCATGCATGATATATCGAAATGTTCGTCACGAGATGCTCTCCATTTTGTTCCATTGTGCTATGCTCGTTTGAGTCCATATTGATGCCCAAATCTCTGGTGCAATAGTGCTATATGATGTTTACTGCTGTTACTTATCAGAACTTGGTGATTTGTCTTTTTCATTGCATTTAATGTGTGCATCTTATGGACATGAGCTCTACAGGTGTTTTGATCTATGCCATGCCATCTTTACACAGGTGTATTGCCATGTATTTGTGTGATCTATGTGGTGATTAGCACAAGCATGCAAACTAGGCTTCGTGATGTTTCTGTTTTCAGGGACAAGATTTTTGCCAAGTCTGTTACTGCTGTTATTTTGTTGCCATGTATCCATGTGTCTACAGAGAGATCCATGCCTCTTTTGGGTATGTTCAGTAAGAATGTTTTGTAGATATAGTTGTGCTCTATCCATTCTTGCCCCTTTTTGCAATTATGGAGTGCCGTAGCATGTCTCAATCTTGCTCTACTTTTGCTATAAAATATTCCTGGCAGATTGTTAACATAGTATTCAATTTTGCCAAGGTTGTTGTAGTTGATCCATACATGCTATGAACTTGCTCTTGCTATGGTTAGCTTCATGAACATGCCACCTTGCTGCACGTATGCTGGTTTTGTCATTCATTGCTTTGTGAGGAGTGAATCAAGCTCACCAAGATGCCTTCATAATGCTGTGAATGCCATGCTCTGTTTTCTGCTAAGTCTGGAACCTGTTAACGAAACTTGCTATGTTTACATGGGTGCCATCATATCTTCTGATCCTTTTGGGCTCATGGTCAGTAAGCGACTTTTGTTCTATGCATTTATTAGATTCATTCCATGCCTTGTTTTACTATATTAAGTTCCTATAGCATGTGTTTGGCTTGCTCTGAACACTGCTACCTGATGCTGTTTCAGCCATGTTTAGTATTTTCACCAAGTCTGTGAAGCTGATATCTTTTGCACTTTTGCCATGCTTGTTTGAACCGGTTATGGTATGATCTAGCCGTAGCTCACTGTTCATCGTTTGTCAAGCATCTCTTGTAGGTCACTGTCATATGCTTTGTTGCTATGCTGGGATGCTGTAGCATAGTTACTTGATGTATTCTAAGTGCTATCATGCTGTTAATCGCAGAATCGTGTCATTCTTGTTTTGCTTGCCATTTGCAAACCGTGCATCCATTTCCGGTGATCTTTATATCGATTTCGACTGAAAACATCTCATATTTCCAGTGGCATACTTGGTTTGCCAAGTCACTGCCTTGTTCATCCTTTTTCTTCCGGAGCACGCATATGCATCGCATATCATATCTCGCATATCATGCATGTTTTGCATCATGTTGCTTGTGCATTTCTCGTGATTGATTGTGGTTCCATTGCTTGTGTTCTTGCTGTGGGTAGAGCCGTGAGACGAGTTCCTGAACGAGGAACCTGTTGAGTACGCTTGCGAGGATCAAGCTTTCGACAACTCTGAGAACCTTGTAGGCAAGATGACCATACCCTCGAAATCACTTCTATCTTTGCTTTGCTAGTTGTTCGTTCTATTGCCATGCTGCGCTACCTACCACTTGCTATACCATGCCTCTCATATTGCCATGTCAAGCCTCTAACCATCCTTTCCTAGCAAACCGTTGTTTGGCTAAGTTACCGCTTTTGCTCAGCCCTTCTTATAGCGTTGCTAGTTGCAGGTGAAGTTGAAGTTGGTTCCATGTTGGAACATGGATATTTTGGAATATCACAATATCTCTTATTTAATTAATGCATCTATATATTTGGTAAAGGGTGGAAGGCTCGTCCTTATGCCTGGTGTTTTGTTCCACTCTTGCCGCCCTAGTTTCTGTCATACCGGTATTATGTTCCTTGAGTTTGCGTTCCTTACGCGGTTGGGTGATTTATGGGACCCCCTTGACAGTTCGCCTTGAATAAAACTCCTCCAGCAAGGCCCAACCTTGGTTTTACCATTTGCCACCTAAGCCTTTTTCCCTTGGGTTTTCGCGAGCCCGAGGGTCAACTTTATTTAAACCCCCGGGCCAGTGTTCCTGAGTGCTGGTCCAAACTAGAGCCCTTTGCAGCACCACCTCGGGGAAACTTGAGGCCTGGTTTTAGTTGTACGGACTGCTCATCCGTTGTGCCCTAAGAACGAGATATGTGCAACTTCTATCGGGATTTGTCGGCACATTCGGGCGGCTTTGCTGGTCTTGTTTTACCATTGTCGAAATGTCTTGTAAACCGGGATTCCGAGACTGATCGGGTCTTCCCGGGAGAAGGTTTATCCTTCGTTGACCGTGAGAGCTTATAATGGGCTAAGTTGGGACACCCCTGCAGGGTATTATCTTTTGAAAGCCGTGCCCGCGGTTATGAGGCAGATGGGAATTTGTTAATGTCCGGTTGTAGAGAACTTGACTTAATTAAAATACATCAACCGTGTGTGTAGCCGTGACGGTCTCTTTTCGGCGGAGTCCGGGGAGTGAACACGGTTCGGGTTATGCATGAACGTAAGTAGTTTCAGGATCACTTCTTGATCATTTCTAGCTTCGCGACTGTTGCGTTGCTTCTCTTCTCGCTCTCTTTTGCGTATGTTAGCCACCATATATGCTTAGTGCCTGCTGCAGCTCCACCTCATTAGACCATCCTTTCCTATAAGCTTAAATAGTCTTGATCTCGCGGGTGTGAGATTGCTGAGTCCTCGTGACTCACAGATTCTACCAAAACAGTTGCAGGTGTCGACGATACCAGTGTAGATGACGCAACCGAGCTCAAGTGAGAGTTCGACGAGGAACATGGTCGTTACTATGTTTCGTTTCCTGATGATCAGTAGTGGAGCCCAGTTGGGACGATCGGGGATCTAGCATTTGGGGTTATCTTATTTTCATTTGGATTTGACCGTAGTCGGTCTATGTGTGGATTTTGGTTGATGTATGAAATAATTTATGTATTGTGTGAAGTGGCGATTGTAAGCCAACTCTCGTTATCCCATTCTTGTTCATTACATGGGATTGTGTGAAGATGACCCTTCTTGCGACAATACCTACAATGCGGTTATGCCTCTACGTCGTGCCTCGACACGTGGGAGATATAGCCGCATCGTGGGCATTACAAGTTGGTAATCAGAGCCATCCCCGACTTAGGAGCCCCCTGCTTCATCGAATCACTGGCGTTGTTGAGTCTAGAACAAAAATGTTTTGAGTCTTAGGATTATATATATCGGAGAGTAGGATTCTTTTACTCCTCAGTCCCTTCGTCGCTCTGGTGAGGCCTCCTGACGTAGAAGTTTTGACTCTTCTCTCCTCAAATTTCACTAAAAAAATTTTAGGATCACGCCGGTATCTTGGAATCGTTCCGATGGTTTTGTGACGAGAACATTGTTCTTGGTGCCTCCTGACATTTAGGGGTTGTGGCAGTGTCCTGGGGAGTTGAGCTCCGAGGTGTTGTAGTCACAATTTTATCGTTGCAGTTCTGGAATACCTGAGTTTTGCCGACATCGAAAATCTCTTTTATGCAGTTGTTGGTGAGATCACCTCGACGCCACCCAGTACTGGGGCGGGAGTTCGGGAGTATTGCCATAACTCGTATAACGGATGCTTTTCGAAGGTTGAGGTACACGATTTTCGAAGGTTTCTTGGTTATGTGTTGACGGATGGATACAACTAGATCCAGGGATTGCTAGTTTGGGTGATATATTTTGTGTCCCCTCTATCCCCAACACCAGATTGCGTAACCAGAAAGTTTCGGGAGTTTATAGGTGGGATTCAAGTAGCTCTTAGCATTTCTTCCCGCAGATATTTGGTTTGTGATTGGGTAATCCTTACCATTTATTTGTTCCAGTTGCACCTTGTTATTTTATTCATCAATCTCTTATCAAGTGGCTTCTCACCTTATGGAAGTGTGATGATTTACTATGGAATTCATTCGTTCATCCTCGTTCAAATGTTTATTGTGAAGACTATATGTTGCAATTTCTATCCGTTGATTCAACTTGTCTATTTGTCTATCAAGATGCTAACGGATGTCACCCTCTTCAGGATGGCTCCGCCAATGCGTCAGAATCCGGAACGCAATGAAGGGAGTCAGGCGAACCCTCCGCCACCACCTCCGCCTCCGGAGGCATGGCAAGCTATCATGGCAGCCACGAACGCCAATGCTCAGATGATTTTGCAACTCTTGCAAGAGCGCACCCAAGGGCAAGGCAATCAAGGAAATCAAGGCCAAGGCAACAATCAGCCTCACTTCGCTACCCTCAACCAGTTCCTCGCAAATCAGCCGAAGTCTTTCAGCTACTGTGCCGAGGCCACAGATGCCGATGATTGGCTCGTGGACATCAACAAGCATTTTGAATGTAGCAATGTCAGGCCTGAGGACTTTGTCAAGTTCGCTTCTTTTCAACTCAAGGATCAAGCTGCCGAGTGGTATCAACAATACAAAGATTCCAGAGGAGGTCGTGTGATTACCTGGGATGATTTCCGCTGAGACTTCAAAGCTCACCACATTCCAGAAAGTGTTGTTGAGAGCAAGCGTGAGGAGTTCCGCAATCTCAAGCAAGGCAGCATGTCCGTGTATCAATACAATACCCAGTTTCAGAAACTCGCTCGCTTCGCTAAGCAAGACGTTCCTGATGAAAAGAGCATGATCTATCAATTCAGAGGTGGCCTCAAAGAGGATCTGCAATTACCTCTCGTGCTTTTTGAGCCGACCAAGTATGATGATTTCTACAATATGGCACTGAAGCAAGAGGCTGCTCAGCCCAAGTGTGAGGCTTCTAAGAAGAGAGTCAGGGACGCAGTTCAGTCTTCTTCTTCCTCACTAGTGGCTGCTAAGCAACAGAAGTTCTGGTTGCCTCCTCCTCCTCCGTTTCGTCAGCCTTTCTAGCAGAAGAACAAAGGTGGCCATGGATCTTCCCACTCATCCAACCCTGGCTATCAGAACAAGTCTCAGAATCAAGCACCAAAGTCGAATGCTCCTTATCATCGCCCACTCTCAGAGGTGACTTGCAACAAGTGTCAGCAGAAAGGTCACTATGCTAACAAGTGCTTCAACCAAAGGCGCCTTCCGCCTCCTCCTCCTATGAGATCTTCCAGCAATGCAGTGGTCAAGCATAATCCCAAGTCTGCAAAGGTGAACATGATGAATGCAGCTCAAGCGGAGGAATCTACTGATGTGATAATGGGTAATCTCTTAGTTAATGATATTCCTACAAAAGTCTTATTTGATACTGGTGCATCGCATTCTTTCATTTCAAGACCTTTTGTGGCTATGCATGATTTGGTTACTCAAGTATTGTCGACTCCTTTGTCTATTGTTTCCCCGGCTCGGCAAATGACTTCTCGAGTATTCGTTCGGGATTCCGTTATCAAGATGGGCGATTATAAATTTCTGTCTTCTCCAATTGTTCTTGGTGACTCGGATATTGATCTAATTCTCGGGATGGACTGGCTTTCTAAGCACAAGGCTCAACTTGATTGTGCTGCCAGGAAAAATTCAATTGACACACTCTTCTGAGGATGTTATCATCTATGCCGCTCGTGATGAAACCATTCGGTTATTTTCTCTCAATGAGAAGGGCGAGTTGGATGCTATTTCTCAAATTCCAGTCGTTTGTGAGTACCAAGATGTCTTTCCAGAAGAGCTTCCGGGTATGCCTCCTCACCGGCTAGTTGAGTTTGTTATCGATCTTGAGCCCGGCACTGAACCCGTTTGCAAGCGTCCATACAAGCTTGGACCCAAGGAGGTGAAAGAATTAAAGAAACAGCTTGATGAACAAGAGCGTCTGGGTTTGATCAGACCGAGTTCATCTCCATGGGGTTGTGGTGTTCTTTTTGTCCAAAAGAAGGATGGCACGGACCGACTTTGTGTCGACTACCATCCATTGAACAAGAAGACAATCAAGAACAAGTATCCACTTCCCAACATCAATGAGCTATTCGAGCAACTCAAAGGTGCTAAAGTATTCTCCAAGCTTGACCTTCGAATGGGTTATCATCAGATTCGCATTCGTGAAGAAGATATTCCCAAGACAGCATTCAGAACAAGCTTTGGTTCTTATGAATATACTGTCATGTCTTTCGGCCTTGTCAATGCTCCTCCAACATTCTCTCGAATGATGAATTTCATCTTCAACCCCTATACCAATGAATTCGTCCTGGTGTATCTCGATGATATTTTGGCCTTCTCCAAGAATAAGAAGGATCATGCCAAACATTTGCGATTGGTGCTCGATAAGCTCAGAGAGTATCAATTCTATGCGAAGTTTTCCAAATGTGAGTTTTGGCTTGATGAAGTTCTTTACCTTGGTCATATCATCTCTGCCAAGGGCATCGCTGTTAATCCCGAGAAGGTGTCTGCAATTGTGAATTGGGAACCTCCTCAGAATGTCAAGCAGCTCCGCAGTTTTCTTGGTCTTGCAAGCTATTGCCGAAGATTCGTTGAGAATTTCTCTAAGATTGCAAAGCCTCTTTCGAACCTCCTCTAGAAGCATGCAAAGTATGTCTGGACTCCTGAGTGTGACGTTGCTTTCAACGCTCTCAAAGAGAAACTCGTCACAGCTCCTGTCTTAACTCCTCCTGACGAATCCAAGCCATTCGAAGTTTTCTCTGATGCTTCTCTTCAAGGTCTCGGTGCTGTGTTAATGCAAGAGAACAAAGTTGTGGCCTATACCTCTCGTCAGTTGAAGCCCAACTAAAAGAACTACCCCACTCACGATCTTGAGTTGGCGGCAGTTGTCCATGCATTAATAACATGGAGACATCTCTTGTTGGAAAGAAAAGTGGACATATTCACCGATCACAAGAGTCTCAAGTACATCTTCACTCAGCCCAACCTCAACCTCAGACAAACTCGATGGGTCGAAATGATTCAAGAGTACAATCCGAGTATTGAATATACTCCAGGCAAGGCCAATGTCATTGAAGATGCTTTGAGCAGGAAGGCTTATTGCAACAGCTTAATTCTCAAGCCATTCCAACCGGATCTTTGTGAAGCTTTCCGCAAACTGAATCTCCAAGTTGTTCCTCAAGGATTTCTTGCCAACCTCATAGTCTCTCCTACTTTGGAAGATCAAATTCGTGAGGCACAACTTCTTGATGCCATGGTGAAGAAGGTGAAACGTGGTATCGACAAGGGTCTTTCCAAATACAAGTGCTA
Source organism: Aegilops tauschii subsp. strangulata (assembly GCF_002575655.3). NCBI lineage: Eukaryota > Viridiplantae > Streptophyta > Magnoliopsida > Poales > Poaceae > Aegilops > Aegilops tauschii. The sequence continues at coordinate 411,795,479 of NC_053040.3, read as the reverse complement.
TCGCATTGATGACAGAGTAACTTTATTCTTCGAGGACCGGATTGTGGTTCCTAAAGGTGATCTAAGGAAAGTCATTATGAACGAGGCGCACAATTCTCTTCTTTCCATTCATCCTGGAAGTACGAAGATGTACCATGACCTCAAGCAGTCATATTGGTGGACTCGAATGAAGTGAGAAATCGCTCAATTCGTGAATGAATGTGATGTCTGTCGAAGGGTGAAAGCAGAACACCAACGACCAGCTGGTCTCCTCCAACCTCTTGCTATTCCAGAATGGAAGTTTGATCATATCAAAATGGACTTCGTGACTGGATTTCCAAAGTCCAAGCGCGGAAATGATGCTATCTTCGTTGTCATCGATAAGCTCACTAAAGTGGCTCATTTCCTTCCAATCAAAGAATCTATCACAGCAGCTCAGTTGGCAGAGCTATACACCTCCAGGATTGTCTCCTTGCACGGCATTCCACAATTGATATCTTCAGATCGTGGAAGCATCTTCACTTCTAAGTTCTGGGACTCCTTCCAGAAGGCCATGGGCACCAACATTCGCTTCAGCACAGCTTTCCATCCTCAAACTAGTGGCCAAGTCGAGCGAGTCAATCAAATTCTTGAAGATATGCTCAGGGCTTGTGTCATTTGCTTTGGCATGAAGTGGAAGATTGTCTTCCATATGCCGAGTTCTCCTACAACAACAGCTTCCAAGCGAGTTCGGGCAAGGCCCCATTCGAGATTCTATATGGCAGAAAGTGCCGTACTCCTCTCAATTGGTCAGAGACTGGTGAACGCCAACTTCTTGGCAATGACTTAATCACAGAGGCTGAAGAAATGTGCAAAGTCATCCGTGAAAATCTCAAAGCCGCGTAATCGCGCCAGAAGAGTTACTATGATAGCAAGCACCGTGACTTGGCTTTCGAGATCGGAGACCATGTCTACCTCCGCATCTCTCCAATGAAAGGCACTCGTCGCTTCGGTATCAAAGGGAAGCTTGCCCCTAGATACGTGGGTCCTTTCAAGATCATTGGCAAAAGAGGCGACCTCACCTATCAACTTGAGCTTCCCTCCAACTTCGCGAACGTGCACGATGTGTTCCACATGTCACAGCTTCGCAAGTGCTTCAAGACTCCCGAGCGCACCATCAACTTCGAAGAGATTGACCTCCAAGAAGATCTGTCTTATCATGAGCACCCCGTTGCTATTCTTGAAGAAACTGAGCTCAAGACTCGCAACAAGTCAATCAAATTCCTGAAAGTGAAGTGGTCGCACCATTCCGACCGAGAAGCCACCTGGGAACGTGAGGACCACCTCCATTCCGAATATCCGGAGTTCTTTCAGTCCTAGATCTCGGGACGAGATCCCCTCGTAGTGGTGGAGTGTTGTAACACCCCGGATGTAACTTTCCATATTTGTAACTCCAACTCTTGCCATTTTCGGCTATGTGTTATGATATTCCCTTCGTGGTCGGGTTTTGTCTTTCGTTTTGCATTTTGTTCATGTCATGCATCTCATATCATGTCATCATGCGCATCTCTTTTGCATACGTGTTCGTCTCATGCATCCGAGCATTTTCCCCGTTGTCCGTTTTGCAATCCGGCACTCCCACATGCACCGGCGCACCCCTCTTATTGAGGATATAAACCTTGGAGTCACCCGCCTGGTGGGGCCGGGTTACTCATAAGGGTCATCACCTGAAGCCCGGCGCCAAGCTTGAAGACGGTAGGCCAAAAGATGAGCTTAAGACCCGGAGATGGCTTAAGGCCCGTAGTTACAACCGTCATTATGGTAGAACTTGTAGTGTAAGGCAAGAATAGTTGAGAGTCCGAGCCGGACACTCTTATGAGCCGGCCGGGACTCTCAGAAGCTGCTAGGCCTCAACCTCTCTATATAAAGGGATGACCCGGCAGCGGTTTAGGGGTAAGAAAGATCTCGTCGAGAGCCAGGCATAGCAGTTAAGCTCCCTGGTCATCGAAACCCTAATCAATACCACCTCAACTGGACGTAGGCTTTTACCTTCACCGTAAGGGGCCGAACCAGTATAAACCTTCGTGTTCCTTGTCCGTTTAACCCCTTCAAGCTTCCTAGCGGCGATGGCTCCACGACTAAGTCCTAGCTTGAGGACATCTGCCGTGACAATTCCACGACAGTTGGCGCCCACCGTGGGGCACGCGCACGGTGGATTTGAGTTCTTTAAGGGCAGCTTCGAAGGGCTCAAGGGATACGCTGTGGGCCGGATGACCAAGAGTCATCGCGGCAAGCTCTACATTGACGATGCAAACTGGGGCCCCGACGCTGGCTCAATTGAGTACGGGTACCGGGTCCCCTTCGGCAGAATTCATGTTTTCATTGGCAAGATTGGTGAGCCGGACGACTGCGCCGATCTCATCGAGACGGCTCAGCGCGCACAACCCGCCCGGGCCTTGCCGGCCTTGAAGCATGCTTTTGTGGGATGTATCCATGGAGGGCTCTCTGATTGACCTGGATCTGGTGATGAGACGGCCGCCGGCTATGACGGCGAGTCGTCCACAGATGAGTCAAACTCGTTGTATCAACTTCAAGATGGCAGGCTCATGGGTTGTTCTGATGGTGATAGTATTCCGGACCCGTTTGAGCCGCCGAGCCGGGTTGGAATCTTCATGGCCGGTGCGCAGCCTGTTCAGAACCCTGCTGCTGGGGCGGGAAACCCGGTGCCCTCGCCGGCTCAGGTGCTGATGGATCTCACGGACAAGATGACGGCCCTGTTGACCGCCGCGGTTGACCCTGCGGATCAAGCTCAGCATGACGCGGAGGTGGCGCAGTTAAAGTTAGATCTAGTGAAAGCCAAGGAGGATCTGGCAGCGGAAGGGATCAGGATGGCTGCGGAGAGGGCGGCTCTCGACGCCCAAACTCAGTTGATTCAGGCGCAGTCCTTCCGGCTCACGATGGATCAGAACGCGTCCAATGAGGTCATGAGAAGGAGGCATCAAAAGGCCCAATCTCGACTCCCTCCGGTCTACGATCCTCGAAACCTCTTCAACACGCCAGGCGCAGGGTCTAGTAACCCGCCAGGAATCATAGTGCCCGGGTCTGGGACCCCTGTTCAGCCACAAGTGATGAGGCCTCCCCGGGTGAGCCCTGCCCCGCCTCAGTATGTGCCAATACCACCGGGTCATTATGCTAACCCGCTGGAGAACATGGTCGCCGCAGCAGCATGGCTGGCGGCCCTCCCAATTGACGGCGACTCTCCAACGGCTATTGAAACCCGCCGGGTCAGGGAACTCTTTCAGACAGCGCTGGCACAGCAAGAGGCGTACTCTTACAGCCGGGACAGGATCCACTCGACCCCTCGTCCAGGCCGGAGCCCGAGTTATAGCAGACACATGGTCTCAGCGACCGGCTCAATTAATGTCCGACGCCATGACCCGCCCCCTGGCCATGGTCCGGCTCATAAGGGAGCCTTTCACGCAGCAGACCAAGACAGAGCGCGGCAAGAGGCGGAGCAGGTGCATCAGTTGACGGCTTACCAGACCCCCCGGCTTATCCGACGACTTCCGTCGATGTGGGTATCCCTACGAGGACTGGAGGTGTCCCTTGTTTAGTGCCAGCTCTCCGCAATGAACGTTTACCCAAAGACTTCAAAGGCCCTAGGAAGGTGCCTAATTACACAGCTGACTTACAACCCGGAGCCTGGATCGAAAGTTACGAGATGGCCATGGAACTGCTGGAGGTCAGTGAAGCGGCGATGGCCAAGTACTTCACCATGATGCTAGATGGGACCGCCCGCACTTGGTTGAAAGGGCTACCACCGAATTCCATCGGATCTTGGGCTGAGCTGAAGGCCCGGTTCATACAAAACTTCAAAGACACCTGTAGGCAGTCTATGTCAATAGTGGATTTGACTAATTGTAAACAGCAGGAGGGTGAGTCTACGACACATTGGGTTCGCCGGGTCAAAGAGATCATACATTCATCGGATAAGATGGATGCCGGCTCTGCAATCTCAATGTTGGAGCAAAATTGTCGTTTTCTGCCCCTGAAGATGAAACTCGGGCGGCTTAAGCGCGACTGCAATGATATGGGTACGCTGATGGCGGCTCTCGTCAAGTACGCCGATTCTGATAGTACCAAGGACCCCACTTCAGATGATGAAAGGACAGGGAAGGGAAAGAAGAACGGCAATGGCAAGGGTCATCGGCATAACCCGGGGAACCAAGGAGGTGGCAAGCGTAAGGCCGACGACAGCCTAGAGTTCGTGGCCAACGCTAGCTCACAGGGTAATAGCCAGAGACGCAAGGGGAGGCCCCCTCCCCGAGCCGGCGGGTCAGGCCCGACGCTGGAGCAGCTGTTGAATGAGCCCTGTCCAAGGCATGGCTCTAGAGAGAAGCCAGCTACTCATCTATGGAAGGATTGTGCAATCATGAAGGCCTTTAAGAATTCCAACGCCTTTAACGGCAACAATGGCCCGGGTGGTGGCTCAGGCGCCGGTGGCTTTCATGGCCCGGGCGGCGGCTCAAATTCTAATCCTCAGAACGGTCAAGGGGGCTTTAATCAGCAGTCTGGCCAGGGTCATCAACAGCAGCAGGGGGTTATCAGACCAACCCAAAGCAGCTTAGCGGTGGACAGTATCATGTATTTACCACCAGTCTGTGTAAGCGAGATCAGAAGCTTCATAAGAGGGCTGTGAATGCTGTTGAGCCGGCGGTTCCACGCTATTTAAGATGGTCTGAACAACCTATCGTGTGGAGTAGGGAGGATCACCCTCCCCGGGTGGATAATCCGGGTCACTTGGCCTTGGTGGTGGCTCCTCAGGTGGGAGGATATAAGTTCACTAAGGTGCTCATGGATGGAGGCAGCAGCATCAACATCCTCTATTATGAGACTTTTCGTCGTATGGGGTTGATTGATAAGAACCTCAGCCAGTCAAACACTATTTTCCATGGTGTGGTACCTGGTAAGTCGGCTTATCCAGTCGGCAAGATCCAGTTGGAAGTGGCCTTTGGAGACGAGCACAACTACAGGGTGGAAAAATTGACCTTTGAGGTGGTCAAGATAAGAAGCCCATATCATGCCATATTTGGGCGGCCGGCTTACGCCAAGTTCATGGCACGGCCGTGTTACGTGTATTTACAGCTCAAGATGCCGGGTCTCAATGGGACCATTACGGTTCATGGCAGCCGGAAGGTGGCCTTGGAGTGTGAGGAAGGCGATGCAGCTTATGCAGAATCTGTTTGTGCAACAGAGCAGTTAGAATTTTACAAGGACAATGTTGACCCAACAGATATGACCTCTCTGAAAAAGCCGACTATGGAGCATGAGCCGGCAATGAAATTTAAGTCGGCTGATGAGACTAAACTTGTTGATTTCGTTCCGGGTGATTCATCTCAGCAGTTTAGCATCAGTGCTAATCTGGATCTGAAATAGGAAAGCGCGCTCATCGAGTTCATCCGTGAGAATAGGGACATTTTTGCATGGAAACCTTCTGACATGCCAGGTGTACCTAGAGAACTCGCTGAGCACACTCTCAATGTTGATCCGAAATTTAAGCCAGTCAGGCAATTCCTTCGGCGGTTTAATGAAGAGAGGCGGAAAGCTATTGGTGAAGAGGTGGCCCGGCTCTTGGCGGCCGGGTTTATTGTGGAAGTCTTTCACCCAGAGTGGTTAGCTAACCCGGTGCTCGTACTCAAGAAGAACGGCACCTGGCGGATGTGTGTGGACTACACGAACTTAAACAAGGCGTGTCCGGCTGATCCTTTTGCCCTTCCCCGTATTGATCAAATCATTGATGCTACGGCGGGTTGTGAGCGCTTAAGTTTCTTGGATGCTTATTCTGGATATCATCAGATTAAAATGGCAGTTAAGGACCAGGAGAAGACGGCGTTCATCACTCCCTTTGGAGCCTTCTGCTATGTGTCTATGCCCTTTGGACTCAAGAGTGCACAGGCGACTTATCAGCGTTGCGTGCAGAACTGTCTTAACCAGATTGGGCGCAATGTTCATGCTTATGTGGATGATATTGTGGTTAAATCCAGGAAGGAGGAAACCTTGATAGATGATCTGAGGGAAACCTTTGATAATCTCCGGGTCTACAAGATGATGCTTAACCCGGCCAAGTGTGTTTTTGGTGTTCCTGCAGGCAAGCTCTTGGGTTTCTTGGTTTCTAATAGAGGCATTGAAGCTAACCGGAGAAGATCAAGGCCATCACCTCCCTAGCTAAGCCGGCGTGTATAAACGACGTCCAGCGCTTGGCGGGTCGCATCGCTGCTTTAAGCCGGTTTATAAGCCGTTTGGGTGAGAAGGCCATGCCGTTATATCAGTTGATGAAGAAAACTGATGACTTTGTCTGGAATGATGCAGCTAATACTGCTTTTGAGGATTTGAAGAGGCAGCTGGCAGAGCCCCCAGTCCTTGCTGCTCCGGTTGACAAGGAGCCTTTATTGCTGTATGTGGCTGCTAACACGCGAGCCGTCAGTGTGGCTGTGGTGGTGGAGCGCAAGGAAGAGGGTAAGGAGCATCCGGTTCAGTGGCCGGTTTATTATGTCAGCGAAGTGCTCATCGAGTCCAAACAGCGGTATCCACATTGGCAGAAGCTTGTTTATGGTGTGTTCATGGCAAGCCGGAAGCTTAAGCATTATTTCCAGGGTCACCCCATCACTGTGGTTAGTTCTGCCCCCCTTGGAGATATCATTCAAAACAGAGAGGCCACAGGGAGAGTGGCTAAGTGGGCTATAGAACTCGGACCTCATGGTCTGAAATACGTACCGCGCACTGCTGTTAAATCTCAAGCCTTGGTGGATTTCATCAACGATTGGACAGAGTTACAAGTGCCCGAGCAAAAGCCGAATAACACATATTGGACTATTCACTTCGATGGGTCCAGGCAATTGGAGGGCTCGGGGGCTGGAGTCGTGTTGGCTTCCCCTAAGGGTGACAAGTTCCATTATGTGCTACAGTTGATGTTTCCTTGCACTAACAATGCGGCTGAGTATGAGGCCTTGCTCCACAGTCTTCGGATGGCTAAGGAGATGAGCTTGAGCCGGGTAAGGTGCTTCGGCGACTCAGACTTGGTGGCTCAACAAGTATCAGGAAAGTGGGACTCCAAGGACCCTCTCATGGCGGCTTATCGCCGTGAAGTTGATGCCATTGCTGGGCACTTTCAGGGTTACCAAGTAGAGCACATCGATCGCAGGAAGAACGAGGCGGCTGATGCTCTAAGCTGGCTGGGCTCTCAGCGAAAACCGGTGCCGCCTAATATTTTCCTGGACGTCCTGCATAACCCTTCTGTTAAGTTGCCTACAGAGGAAGACTTGGCTGTCCCTGACCCGGAGGCATTACTGGTGGCGGCTCTCCACATCATCCCGGATTGGACAGTGCCCTATCTGGCTTACATGACCCGGGGAGATTTGCCTGAGGATGAAACTTTGGCCAGACAAATAACCCGGCGGTCTAAGTCAATGGTTGTTATCAATGGTGAGCTGCATCGCCGCAGTGTTACGGGAGCGTTCCAGCGTTGTGTCTCCCCTGAGGAAGGTCAAGAGATCTTGCGTGAGATTCATGAAGGGGATTGTGGCCATCATGCTGGCTCAAAGTCCCTTGTGGCCAAGGCTTTTCGTCATGGTTTTTATTGGCTGACGGCTCATGCTGATGCGGAGGACTTGGTCAGTAAATGTGATGGTTGCCAAAGGTTCTCGCGACGGGCTCATGTGCCGGCTCAGGAGCTGAGGATAATCCCAATTACTTGGCCCTTTGCGGTCTGGGGGCTTGATATGGTTGGGCCTTTTAAAAGGTCCAAGGATAAGAAGACCCACCTCTTGGTGGCAGTTGACAAATTTACAAAGTGGGTTGAAGCAGAGCCAGTTAGCAAGTGTGACGCAGCCACGGCGGTTCAGTTTATGAAAAAGGTGATCTTTCGCTTTGGCTTTCCGCACAGCATTATAACTGACAATGGTACCAATCTATCCAAAGGCGCCATGGAGGAGTTTTGTCAACGAGAGCATATTCGACTTGATGTTTCATCAGTGGCTCATCCTCAATCCAATGGTCAAGCTGAGAGAGCTAATCAGGAGATTCTGAAGGGCATCAAGCCCCGACTTTTGGTCCCTTTGCAACGGACGCCGGGTTGTTGGGTGGAGGAGTTGCCTTCCGTGTTATGGAGCATCAATACTACACCTAACAGGTCTACGGGTTACACGCCTTTCTTCATGGTTTATGGAGCGAAAGCAGTCCTCCCCAGTGACATCCGTCACGACTCGCCTCGAGTGGCGGCTTATGTTGAGGCGGATACTGAACAGGCGCGCCAGGATGCTCTTGACTTGTTAGACGAGCAGCGTGATGTGGCAGCGGCTCGATCCGCGATTTACCAACAAGACCTGTGCCGTTATCACAGTCGCCGGGTTAAGTCCCGGGTCTTCCAGGAAGGTGATCTAGTGCTCCGGCTCATCCAAGATCAAACAGATACGCACAAGTTATCCCCGCCTTGGGAAGGACCCTTTGTGGTCAGCAAGAACTTGCATAATGGGTCATATTACCTCATTGACATTCGGGAGCACAAAGATTCACGCAAGTCGGAGGAGGAGACCCGTCGGCCGTGGAACATAGCTCAGCTTTGACCCTACTACACTTGAGCCACCGGCTCTCATAATGTATATATTTCTATAGCCATGTATATATTATGATAAGCAATAAAGCAGGACCTCTGTCCTTTTTTCTCCTCCAAAGATGGACGTGTTGTTTCCATTGGAAGATCACATGATAACTTGAAGGAGGATCCGGCTTATGATCGTATTCGAATCTAGCCGTACGTGATAAGGTCACTTGGGGGCTTCCTGTTTAAACATAGGTCGTATTCGAACCAAAGAGAACATAGCTGTCGATACCCATTTGATTGGCAAAGTGCCAAGCTCATTGGGGAGTTTTCTTTGATCATATTTGAATCATAGGTCAACCCCCTTCGGGAACCGATGTGGATCGTATTCGAATCAGCGTCGTTAAACAACTCTTAAGGTCATTTGGGGGCTTCCTGTTCAAACATGGGTCGTATTCGAACCAAAGAGAACATAGCTGTCGGTACCCTCTTGATTGGCATCGCCACACCCACTGGGGGCTATATGATCACATTCGAATCTTAGCATAACCCCTTTGGGACGGGTCTCTGGTCGTATTCGAACCGGAAGCCCCTAAGTTTTTTCTGATTTATAACGAGTTCTTCTGATTGTTTCAATAGTGTGCACGACGGGTCTCACTTTGCCGGCTTAACTTTGATTCACAGTACTAGTTGAACACAATCGGCGTTTTTAAGACTGGTAAACCGGGATGAGGTACCAGCCTTATTACCCGGGTTATATTAACCAGAAGTGAGCTTGAAAGGCCGGTAAGTGTGTTGTTACGGTTATATCAAGGACATAATTGAGAACCAGTCTTTTGTGATTCATATTCCGGGTTATATGTATAAGACTATGATTCTCCGTGTGGTAAGCCGCCTAGAGACTTGTGATTTGTCTTTCTATGCAGGATAGTTAAAGACAACTATTTGAGCTTAAGGAACATGAATGACCCGGAGGAATATAAGGAAACAACTTCCATGGAATTAAGTATTCAGCACGTGCACGATGGCACGACAAAGTTAAAATGGGCCTATTCTATTACAAGATTCATCGCGTTCAAAAGGGTGAAGCATTGTTTGAATAAGTCGCCTACAGAGTTAAGATGCTTGCTGGGTTGAAGCTTCCGGCTCATCCCTCTCCACTCCTCCGGCTGTTCCCAAGACCTGGAAAGTTGATGATTTCCAGTCAATGCCGCTCAGAGCTTCAAACTGAGCTTCCTCGTCAATTTCCGGGGCAAAGGTGTGCTTACGAGTCGGCGGGATTAAGCTGATGGCTTCATAACGCGGAGTGGGGATCCTCTGATTCTCGGCATCGTAACCCGGCTGGTACTTGGTCAGATCCGTGTCATTTCCGATCAGGGTGGCCACCGGGCGCACGATCTTCACGCAGGCTGCAAAGTCCCTTTGGTCGAAGGGGGTGCCGTCTTCCTTCAAGCTGGGATAGCCAAGGGCAATGTCCGCCGGGTCTAGTTCTGGAAGGAACGCCTTGGCTCGGCTCAGAGCAGCTATGGCTCCGGCTCTTGCAGAGGCCCGTCGCAGCTCTTGGACACGCTGAGGAAGAACGGCAAGCCGGCGAAGAACTTCCGCCAGGTGAGTCGGCACCTCATTGGATAAAGCCACCACGGCCAAGGCGCGCTGTGACCCGGTGTAGAGTTGCTCCACCAGGGTGTACACGGCCTTCAACTTGGTCAGCACACTTTGGTTGAGGTTGGCGCTTCTGGGACCTGTTTAGCAGAGTAAGATAAGCCGCTGGCAATGATGGGTTATGAGACATAAAGAATATAAACTGGACGAGAGCCGGTGGAATGACTTACCGAAGATTGCGGCAACCATCTGTGACACGTGGCGCTTTAAGCCGGAGAGTTCGGCGGTTTTCTCCGTCAGAGCCTTCTCCGCCTGTTCGGCCCGGCTCACCAGGGCAGCCTTCTCTTCGGCCCAAGTTTTCCGTTCGGCTTCAAAGTTCTTCTTCAGCTTCTCTTGAGCGGCAATACTGGACACAAATTTGGCGTTGGCCTTCCGGGTCTCGGTTTCCTGCGTCTTCAGGCGGGTCTTCAGATCAGAGATGTCAGCTTCAAGTTTCTTGCAAGCAGCCTGCACAATTTCCGGGTTATAATATGAATAGTTACTATGCAAATTTAAAAGTCCCAAGCGCTTTCCAAGCAAAGACACTTGGCACTTGGGGGCTAATGCATGTCGAACGTTTCTATCTACAAATTACCGGTTCATGGAAGTAAGCCGGAACTTAAGTCTACAACATATTCAATCATAAGTCGTTGACTTGGGGGCTAGTATGGTAAAGATAACTATGCAGTAAGCAGTAGAGTGGTACCTCAGACTTCTGCTGTATCTGATTCACCATGTTGATCTCCAAATCCCGGCTCTTGTGCACCTGACTCACATAGCTGGAGACGATCTCTCCGACGCTCAAGTTTGTGTAATTGGTGAGGTCCAGATTGGCCCGGCTGCGCTCTAGCAACTCTTCCTTGGCGGAGTGCTTGGCCAGCACAGTGGGTCTCCCCGGCTCAACAAACTCCGTCCGGGTAATTACCACGTCCGGGTCATCGGCTGGCTGAGCCGGGCTGGAGATATCCGGGTTGGTGGAAGTCTCCATGGCTGGCTCATCGGTGGGAGCGGTGGCTTCAGGAGCAGAGGTGGCTGGCGGCTCTTGAGCGGAAACTTCCGGTTCCGTCACGACCGACTCCTCCGCCAGCTTATTCTTCTTTGCTCTTTTACTGAGCTTTGCTTGAGCACTGAAAGGACAAGAGGTTAGTACAAAAGTATGAGTAAAGATAAAGCACAGCAAGGGATGATCATCATTACCCGGGTACGGTCTTGAAAGCCGGCAAATTCGACTGCATCGAGTCACCAGAGGAAGGAGATGTTTCCTGATAATTTGAATCAGAAGAATTGAGAGGTTGACGTATAACACCCGCCAGAGGATGAAAAGGATATAAGTTGGAGATAACCTCGGTCCGGCGCTTCCTTGATGCCTCAGGTAAGCCGGAGGAGAGGTCAGCATCCTTGTTGGTCCGGGTGTGCTGCCGGCTCTCATGAATCTGTTGCTTCAAAAGAAATTGAGGATCTTGATAAGCTAAAGGATGTGACAATCTTACTTTCCGGGTTACCCTTCGGACTTTCAGCCTTGGCAAGGGCTCCGAGTCGGAGGAAAGTGTCATTACCTCTTCCACCACCGGGTTACTTGCTCTGGTGTCATCCTGTTGATGAACAGTATTGATAAAGGTGGACAGAAATAAATAAGAAATGCAACAAGACCTCACAGGTTCAGGGGTTACCTCTGACTCGGAGCTGTCACTCAGTTGAAGCAGCTCTGAGGCAGTGGGCCTGCTTCCCTTCTTGCGGGGAGCGGCTCTCTTGGCGGCTTTCTTAGCCTTCCAGGCCTTCTTGGCCGCCTCATGGTCATATTTGACCTTCCAGAATTTGTCATCAGCCTGAAAAATACAATGACGATTTCTTAAGGTTCAGATGAAAGCTATCTACAGAAGAAAATAAGATGTTCAGATCAGTGGCTTACCGCTGGGGCCGGGTTGGTCTTGCAGAAGGGGCTTAAGCCGGTCCTCCCGCAGTCTGCCAAGCTCTCGTTCAAGAGAGCCTTGGTCATGTCTTCAGCAACGTCTTCAGGAAGATCATTGCGGCTGTGTCTCAGGGGGTCATCTTTCCGGCCCGTGTACTCAGACATTAAGCCGGGGCGGCGGCTTAAGGGGATCACCCGCCACGAGATCCAGACTCGGACCAGATCTGTCGGGGATATACCCCGCGGTATGACCCGGCCGGGAGTATGACCCGGCCGGACTTGGCGCTTCATCGTAATCCGACGGACGATTGGCGACTCATGAGCCTGGCGATTTAATGATGGCCCCGACGGCGGGTCAGATAGATGACAAGGGCCCAAGGCCCAGTAGGCCGGCTCATGTTATTATGGGCCGGCTTAAGACGGAAGGCATGAGGAATATTTCCTTTACGAGCAAGCAAGACCCGGACTTGTATTCAACTTGTAAGAAAAGATAGACTAGTCCTAGTCCTATTAGGACTCCACATGTAACCCGCCCCTCTAACTTATATAAGGAGGGGCAGGGCTCCCCAAGAGGGACAGGTAACAAGAAACACTCGCTAGGGCTAGACACAAAGAGCCGGCCGAACCGGCGACTCACTCATGATCATAATGAGACCTAGCCTCAAACAGCATGTAGGGTTATTACCGGATGATGTTCCCCGGGGCCCGAAGCTGTCTAAATCCTTGTCTTGTGTTGTGTCTCTCGATTCCGCCCAACCCCTCTCAAGCTACCGCATAGATGCGTTGGCCTCGCGACTAAGTCCTGACACCTAGGACATCTGCCGTGACAATTCCACGACAGTTGGCGCCCACCGTGGGGCCTGTGCACGGTGGTGTTGAGGTCTTGGAGGGATCTCTTCAGGGATCGAGGAGCTCGTGATTAGACAGATGGAAGTTTTGAGTTCAAGAAATTAAGATGGCGTCGGATGCATCGCCGCCGCTGCAAGTTGAAGACCGATCAGTGCAAGGATCACGTTGCACGGACCGATAGGAGATTTTTTGCAGTGTGTTAAAATTACAAGTCGCCGAGAACGTCGATTTCCTGTTACTGCGTGTTTCTCGGGTGCGTCAAGTATGGATGAGACACGGAATTGCTGCTATTACTTTTGCCAAAAAAGCCTTGCTGGGCATTGTGATCTCCGCCACAAGGAAAGAAAATAAATAAATCAAGTATGACCATGACCCGAAGAAGGACACGGGTTCTGCGGTAACCCTCGCTCCGAGTCGTCACCTGTGATTGTGCTGCGCCGTCCCGGTTTACCCTGTCTGGTTTGACCCGCCCGAAGTTGTCAGCTATGGGACTGGCTTACTCGGCATCTCCTCGGTCCGCTGAGCGACGGCTGTCGTAACCCGCCGCCGTCGCCCTGTGTGATCTGTAAAACTTAGCAGGTTCTGTTGACCCAATCAGTTGTGTTAAGCTAAATCCATGAAGATCAGTGCAATCCGCGAATCGCCGTACTGTATCACGAGAAGTAGTCCGATACTATATGTCTGATTTCAAGGGCTCAAGACCCGAGGCTGCCTATGAGTTAAACCAGCAATCACGTGAAAGCTCAGATTTTGGGAAGGAGTAATCTATACAGCAAGATCCAGATTCGTTTTTTAATCATTCCTTTGATCAAACCAGCCGTGAGTACTAGTACGTGAATCTACTAGTAGCATTTGTTCAGTTCTTTCAAGGGGAAGAAGACCACAATCCGGATTTTGCTCCGTTGCCGAGTCGCCCGCGGCGTCCAAAATCACCGTCAAGCCACCTCCTCTGCGACGGGTACCTACGCAGTGTCACGCACCTGACCCAGAAGCAAATTATCCTCAGATTCGGGTTATTCCGTTGACCCCCATTCAGAACCGCCTGGGCCTCAAACTGACGTCTCTGCTGGTCTCTGAGCCGCTGTCACCGGACGGGTCTCTGACTGTCGCTCGGCCGCGGCCCTGCTGCACCGGCGCTTTTCAAACCCGCCGCCGGCTTGGCCACACTTCACTACCTTTCCTTGAGCCGCTACGATGAGCCGCCGCCGCCCGCGCCGGTCCTCCGAGCCGGCCACAGACCCATCTCGCCAAGCCACTACTTCGATGCCGCCCCTGCACGGATTGATTTTGACCTCAAGACGCTGCTCACTTCTGCCCACGCGTGGCATCTGAGCCGCCGGCCACCATGGTCGTCGTTGCAAGCCGTCGTCACTTCGGTGCTGCCTCCAAGTCGCAGCTTCTAGGGCCGTTTTCTGCCTCGGTCGCTGTCCTAAAATCACCAATCCGTTGAACCGTCTGGACTGCTCGCCCGTTGAGTCACCGTTTCCACTTTTAGTGTGAGCCGCCCGTACACGGGTCTCGCGGCTAGCTACCGTGTGAGCCACCCGCTCCGAGACGTCCTTTGAGTTCTAAAAACCGGGCTATAGTGTTGTCAAGGAATCGTGCGGTTTGTCGGATCGGTCAATCAAGTTGACTGATGTGCCACTAGCTAGCTTTAGAGTGAAGCTGCTATGAAGCAAGTGTATCAAGGTACTACTAATTGCAATGCACAGAGTTCAAGTACGTGCGTCCATGTCAGACTGTACCTGGACTAAATCATCTGGAAGTCCACTCAGGTGATATCTTTCCTCTATATTTTGTCAGCGTATTAAATCGTTTGAGAACAATTAAGTTGGTCTGTGATATTTTTTCGCAGGACCATTATTCATTATAAAAGTGCCGCATAACGCACGGGCCAACATCACTTTTGGACTAGCGTTTATTGAGCCGCTGAGGCCGCGTTGAGCCGCTTTTGCTGTGTTGAGCCGCCGGGAGTCACCGGTCTGCCTGAACCGCCGAAATTATATTGAGCCGCCTGTGACGCGGCATACAGATCATCTGTCATTCACAAACATCAGGTGATATCTATCTGAACTATCTTATGAAACACTTATTGTTTTTTGTCAAAGAACAATTACTCTGCCCTGTAACATTTTTACACAGGACAATTGTTTATGCCATTATACCGCGGATGCACATTCGGCTGTGCCGCACAGCTTCACGGACATGTGTGTTGCGGTCCGTTTTGCATCAACACGTCGGCCGACTTGTCTGTCTGCGCCGCCTTACAACGCCACAGACGACTCGCCCGTCCGCTCTCGCGGCCGGTTCACGCGTCTGCGCCGGCTTCCAACGAGGAGGACAACTTGCTCGTCCGCACCGGCTTACAACACCGCCGCCGACTCAGCCGTAATTGATTTCAGCTTCACCATGGTGATCGTCAACTCCGCGTTCTCCAGTGCAGGACAAGTTATATCATTGAGATGTTGAATGACTCATACCGGTTTATATCACGGTCAAATATGGAGAGTCTCAAGCCAACTCCTCGAGTAGTCTTAAGACTCGGGGGCTACAATGACATGACTCGGGAGGTCCGGGTCATTGGAGGGAATGATAACCCGGTTCCGGAGGACACCGCCATATTAATGAAAATTTAAAGGCCGTCAGAAAATTGTCGGGTCAAAATAAAGATTCCGGTTTAAAATATGGTTCAAGAGACATCTCTCTCCCGCAAAGCTTTGAAGCTCTCAAATCCAATTCAAACATCCGGCTCAAGGTAAATTTGTCTCTTACAATGCTTTTAAGCTCTCAAATCCGGTTTAAAGTTTCGGTTCAAAAAGAAT
This sequence comes from Aegilops tauschii subsp. strangulata, assembly GCF_002575655.3. NCBI lineage: Eukaryota > Viridiplantae > Streptophyta > Magnoliopsida > Poales > Poaceae > Aegilops > Aegilops tauschii. The sequence continues at coordinate 411,779,704 of NC_053040.3, read as the reverse complement.
TAATCTATCACAAGTTCGAGTTCTCAAACAAATTAAGGGTTGCCAAAAGAGAACTTGCTGCCATGATGCGCGGTTCAAACATGGATATCCTGCCTTACGGCTTATCTTATTATGGTCACTTGGGGGCTTCCTGTTCAAACATAGGTCGTATTCGAACCAAAGAGAACATAGCCGTCGATACCCTTTTGATCGGCACACTGCCGAGCTCACTGGGGAGCTTCTTGATCATATTTGAATCATAGCTCAACCCCCTTTGGGAACCGACGTGGATCGTATTCGAATCAGCGTCGTTAAACAACTCTCAAGGTCATTTGGGGGCTTCCTGTTCAAACATAGGTCGTATTCGAACCAAAGAGAACATAGCTGTCGGTACCCTCTTGATCGGCAACGCCAAAGCCACTGGGGGCTATATGATCGTATTCGAATCTTAGCTTAACCCCTTTGGGACGGTTTTATGATCGTATTCGAATCAGAAGCCTAAATTTTTTTTCAAGTCTCTTTTTGCAAACAATTTTTTGGATTTTATTTGAAGCTCTTTTGATCATATCTAAAGTGTATATGAGTGGTTGCTATTTAACCCGGTTTGACTTTGGATGATAAGTCGCCATCATATGACAATCATAAACATTTGGAAGTCTTGATTTCTAAAGATTGGGTTACCACCCTTACTGCACAGGTCATGTAAACCGGCAGTACAAATTCAATATCACAATGGTTATATGTGAGATATTATGACCCGCCCTACGGTAAACCGTCAAGGGATTTTGTGATCTACTTGTGTGCAGGATAAGACTACATTTGGGTGGTTACCCGTCCTGGATTTTGACGTTAAGTCGCCAGGGCATATGTTGTTTAATCTCTGTGCAGGATTTACAGAGCTATGACTTACATAAATGATTAAGTTCGAGCCCATCATCAAATATTGAAATTGGTGTCTCAAAAGGGTTATCAATTCTTGATTTTCTCAAAGGCTATAAGCCGCGGGGTTATAAAAGTTCCGGCTTACAATGGAGGCGTATTAAATTGCCATCGGCCAAGAGCCGCCGGGTATTTAAAACTCTGGATTTACTTATCAACAGATGAGGAATTCAAAGTCGCTTTGGCGCAGTGACTATTATTTTATCAATGGATATGATTTATTATACAATGGAAGGAATAGTCCCGAGTCGCTGCAGGCTTACGACCCGGCACTTGGGGGCTACATTATTCAAATTGATATTATATCGAATATGCAAGTCCCATGTTACTGCCAGCATATACCATGGCACTTGGGGGCTACCAATTGCTCCTGTCGAAAATTCAAGGTACACAAGCCTTAATCTATTATATTGAAAGATCCACTACTCAGTTGGTAGAGTACAAAGCTCTTAACCTTGTGGACGTGGGTTCAAGCCCCATGGTGGAGATTACATCATATGCTGTTATTATCAATGAATCATATACAAAGTCCCAGCCCGGTAATATCTTACTGACCCGGCCCTTGGGGGCTACACGTTGCTAGTCAAGTTTACATGATCATATTTACAAAGTCCCTGCTCATTATTATATAATGACCCGGCCCTTGGGGGCTACACTGGTTGAAGTTTTTATGAGCATAGGGCAATTACAAGTCCCAGGTTGCTGCAAGCATGACAACCCGGCACTTGGGGGCTACATATGTGGAATATTCAGTTTATGACTAATGATTGAGATGAATAACCCGGTTTTCTTCAAGGTTGCAACACTTATATTGAAGCAAGTCTTAAGTTATCACTATGTTCTCCTCTTAAGACTTGGGGGCTACAAGTGATATGCATATAAGGGAGAAAAAATCTTCAAATTCTCAGTTTGGAGCAGACCAGATTGACCCGGTGTTTGCAACAAGCAAGACCCGGTGTCACCAATAATAATGACCCGGTGTCGGTAACAGTTATGACCCGGTGTTATCAATATTTACAAGACGGTAATTTTGGCAATTATAACTAGCCAGCCTCTACATCGTTAAACTGGCGGATCACCAGATGAATCTTGAGTCTAAAATGTTTATTAAGCCGGAGTTTTGGAAACCGACTAAAATGGATTATTTCTTATAAAGAGCCAATGTCAGCAAATTGGTTATGAAGCTGGCCTATTGACCCGGATTTTTTAGAAGAAGTGCCTGGATTTTTTGCATTAGCAAGGTTTGGACATATCTGTTAAAAGAGATTTGCTATAAGATCTTGAGTATGCATCCAGGAGGAAATGACAAGGACTTAAAGATGATCAGGTGCCGGTTCAGGAAAATATTTAACCCGGAGCACAACCTATCAAGTTTGTTCTTGTGTTTATTTTACAGGATCAGTTTAACATGGATAAATCCAAATTAAACTGGGGGCTAATGTCGGGGATATACCCCGCGGTATGACCCGGCCGGGAGTATGACCCAACCGGACTTGGCGCTTCATCGTAATCCGACGGACGATTGGCGACTCATGAGCCTGGCGATTTAATGATGGCCCCGACGGCGGGTCAGATAGATGACAAGGGCCCAAGGCCCAGTAGGCCGGCTCATGTTATTATGGGCCGGCTTAAGACGGAAGGCATGAGGAATATTTCCTTTACGAGCAAGCAAGACCCGGACTTGTATTCAACTTGTAAGAAAAGATAGACTAGTCCTAGTCCTATTAGGACTCCACATGTAACCCGCCCCTCTAACTTATATAAGGAGGGGCAGGGCTCCCCAAGAGGGACAGGTAACAAGAAACACTCGCTAGGGCTAGACACAAAGAGCCGGCCGAACCGGCGACTCACTCATGATCATAATGAGACCTAGCCTCAAACAGCATGTAGGGTTATTACCGGATGATGTTCCCCGGGGCCCGAAGCTGTCTAAATCCTTGTCTTGTGTTGTGTCTCTCGATTCCGCCCAACCCCTCTCAAGCTACCGCATAGATGCGTTGGCCTCGCGACTAAGTCCTGACACCTAGGACATCTGCCGTGACAATTCCACGACAAGATCAATGCCATTAAGGCCATTTCCCAGGAGAGCCTTGATTTTGTTGATGGTGGGGATCAGAGGTTGGCGCTCCGCCCGAGTTAACTTGTCTGACAGAGGGTGAGTTGGTTCCAGACGCGAAGGACGAAAGCCGGGCAGCAGGCTCTCGTCAGCCGGCAACGTGTCTTGGCAGTAGAACCACGTCTGGTTCCAGTCCTTTGGGTGGCTTGGCGGCTCGGCGTAAGGAAAAAGGCAGTCTCTCCGTCGCTGAATGGAGATTCCACCAAGTTCTAAGCTCGGCCCGTTGGCGCACTCGTTCTGGCGGTTCAGATAAAAGAGTTCTCTGAAGAGCAGCAGGTTGGGCTCTTCTCCAAGGTAGACCTCGCAGAATACTTGGAAATTGCATATATTCGACACCGAGTTGGGTCCTATGTCTTGTAGCCGCAGATCAAAGAAATTCAGCACATCTCTAAAGAACTTTGAGCCGAGTGGTGCGAAGCCCCGGCTCATGTGATCAGCAAAAATTACCACCTCCCCGTCCTTTGGCTGTGGTCTCTCCTCTGATGGGTCGGGGGCACGGTAGGACATGACGTCCTTCTTGGGCAGGTAACCTGATTTCACGAAATCTGCTAATGTCTCGTCGGTGACGTTGGACCTCATCCAATTGCATGTGATGGGTGCTTTGGGAGCTTTGGGAGGCATGGTGAAAGTCGAAAGCCTATGATAAAAGGAAATGTCCGGTTTAATTATAAGCCGGAGGAAATATACAGTTCAATGTTTAAAGTGGCGGCTTATGGAGGGGCCTAATGACATATATGTAAGTGCATCGGGTTATCTAAGCCGCTGGAGGAATTGAGAGTAATTCAATCGTCTACAGCCTTGTTGTAAATGAGCCGGAAAATTTTATGGCGCGTGGCTTCTTTTGAGCCGGAAGGTTTTACAGTGCGTGGCTTCTTTAAGCCGGAAATGTAAACCGCCATGATTCACCAGGTGCAGTTTTTTACTAAGTGTGGTGAAAACAGGTTTCACACATCACAGTAATTAATTTGGATCAAAACGGTCGGCTAAAAAGGAAAGTTTCTAGACCTAAAACAGACGCAAAAGAAGTTCTTGGGTTCGAACGGAGCTTTTATGCAGTGAAAAGAGATCTATTTGCATTTGAAATGGGTGCCAAACAGCTACCGTGTTGGTTTTATACTATCTTAAGATCAAGAAAGGGCGGTGGTGGTGAAATCTATGAAGAGTTCATGACGAACGGCGAAGAACACGGGAAGAACAGCAGGAGCTTAATGTAGATCTATTCTACGAAGAGGAAGGAACTTACAGATGCAGGTGTACTGCGAGGATTCGCCGCGGTTTTCTGGACAGTTCAGGGTGATGCAGCGGCCAAGGTCGACGAGGACACGGAGCTCTGCTGCGGCGGCGGCGGCGGCGGAGCTCGAGCAGCACAAGAATAGCGAGAGGAAGAGGACGACAGAAGGGGGAGAATGGAAAAGACCCGAGGGTCGAGCTATTTATAAGGCCAGACTCATAAGTGGGCGCGAGAAACTAGGAGGCCACGGCGCGGTTATCTCATCATAAAATGCCTCGATTTTTGGGATGGCAGTAAAGATAAGATCCGTTGCGGATATGGTGGAGTAAAAAATGGACTTAATGGAAGATGACGTCACGACGGATTACCCGGAATCCAGAGGATGACGTCACGCCGGGTTATGGCCTTCACACAATTGTAAGCCGGAGATTTTCTGTCGAAAGAATTGAAGATTGACATGAGCCGGCTCAAATCAATATGGGGCCTAATGTTGAGGATATAAACCTTGGAGTCACCCGCCTGGTGGGGCCGGGTTACTCATAAGGGTCATCACCTGAAGCCCGGCGCCAATCTTGAAGACGGTAGGCCAAAAGATGGGCTTAAGACCCGGAGATGGCTTAAGGCCCGTAGTTACAACCGTCATTATGGTAGAACTTGTAGTGTAAGGCAAGAATAGTTGAGAGTCCGAGCCGGACACTCTTATGAGCTGGCCGGGACTCTCAGAAGCTACTGGGCATCAACCTCTCTATATAAAGGGACGACCTGGCAGCGGTTTAGGGGTAAGAAAGATCTCGTCGAGAGCCAGGCATAGCAGTTAAGCTCCCTGGTCATCGAAACCCTAATCAATACCACCTCAACTGTACGTAGGCTTTTACCTTCACCGTAAGGGGCCGAACCAGTATAAACCCTCGTGTTCCTTGTCCCGTTTAACCCCTTCAAGCTTCCTAGCGGCGATGGCTCCACGACTAAGTCCTAGCTTGAGGACATCTGCCGTGACAATTCCACGACACCTCTTGTTTCTTTTCGTGAGCGGGTGTTAAACATTCTCGGAATGGACCGAAATTTGTCAAGTGGCCTTGGTATACCACCGGTAGACCACCTGTCAAGTTTCGTTCCATTTGGATGTCGTTTGATGCTCCAACGGTTAACCGGGTAACCGCAAAGGCCTTTTGGGTGTTGCAGCAAAACCCCCCTCCAAACAGCCCAATAACCCATCTAAGTCACTTCCATGCTCTCGGTCGTTCATCACGATCGTGTGGGCGAAAACCGTGCCTCATTTGGACTCTCCTAGCTCCCTATGCCTATATAAACACCTCCCCCTCCGAAATTTGCGTCCAAACCCTAGCCTCTTCCTCCTCCACGCATCGGACAAAACTTCCCCACCGCCGGACACGTCCGCCGCCGCCCTCGCCCAATCCGCCGCCGCCATGTGTCGCCTCCCCGCGCCCACATCGCCGCCGCCGCCCGGGGCCCAGATCTGGCCCGCCCCGGGCCGAACCTGGCCATGCCGGGCCCCGCGCCCCGCGCCGCCTCCTCCCGCGCCCCGCGCTGCCGCCCTCGTCCTCCCGCTCCTCCGCCGGCGCCGCGCCCCGAGCCCGCCGTCGCCGACCCCGCTCGTCCTCGTCCGTCGCCGCCTCCTCTCCCTCACCGCCGCCTCCTCCGTCCTCGCCCGACCTCGCTCGTCCTTGTCCCCGCCATCTCCTTCCTCTTCGGCCGTCTCCGGCGAGCTCGTGCCGTGCATCGGTTCACGCGCCGCCCCGATCCAGATCTGGAGAGGTTGACCTTATTTTTTCCTCCAAGTCCCCGTTTTATTGCATTGTGTGCTCATGTTCATCGCATCATAGCTCATTGCATACTGCTCCGTTTTGCATGCATGATATATCGAAATGTTCGTCACGAGATGCTCTTCATTTTGTTCCATTGTGCCATGCTCGTTTGAGTCCATATTGATGCCCAAATCTCTGGTGCAAGAGTGCTATATGATGTTTACTGCTGTTACTTATCGGAACTTGGTGATTTGTCTTTTTCATTGCATTTGATGTGTGCATCTTATGGACATGAGATCTACAGGTGTTTTGATCTATGCCATGCCATCTTTACAGAGGTGTATGCCATGTATTTGTGTGATCTAAGTGGTGACTAGCACAAGCATGCAAACTAGGTTTCGTGATGTTTCTGTTTTCAGGGACTTAGGATTTTTGCTAAGTCTGTTACTGCTGTTATTTTGTTGTCATGTATCCATGTGTCTACAGAGAGATCCATGCATGCTATGAACTTTCTCTTGCTATGGTTAGCTTCATGAACATGCCGTCTTGCTGCAGGTATGCTGGTTTTGTCATTCATTGCTTTGTGAGGAGTGAATCAAGCTCACCAAGATGCCTTCATAATGCTGTGAATGCCATGCTCTGTTTTCTGCCAAGTCTGAAACCTGTTAACGAAACTTGCTATGTTTACATGGGTGCCATTATATCTTCTGATCCTTTTGGGCTCATGGTCAGTAAGGGACTTTTGTTCTATGCATTTAGTAGATTCATTCCATGCCTTGTTTTGCTATGTTAAGTTCCTGTAGCGTGTGTTTGGCTTGCTCTGAACACTGCTACCTGATGCTGTTTCAGCCATGTTCAGTATTTTCACCAAGTCTGTGAAGCTGATATCTTTTGCACTTTTGCCATGCTTGTTTGAACCGGTTATGGTGTGATCTAGCCATAGCTCACTGTTCATCATTTGTCAAGCATCTCTTGTAGATCACTGTCATATGCTTTGTTGCTCTGCTGGGATATTGTAGCATAGTTACTTGATGTATTCTAAGTGCTATCATGCTGTTAATCGCAGAATCGTGTCATTCTTGTTTTGCTTGCCATTTGCAAACCGTGCATCCGTTTCCGGTGATCTTTATATCGATTTCGACCGAAAACATCTCATCTTTCTAGTGGCATACTTGGTTTGCCAAGTTACTGCCTTGTTCATCCTTTTTTATTTCGGAGCATGCATATGCATCGCATATCATATCTCGCATATCATGCATGTTTTGCATCATGTTGCTTGTGCATTTCCCGTGATTGATTGTGGTTCCATTGCTTGTGTTCTTGCTGTGGGTAGAGCCGGGAGACGAGTTCGTGAACGAGGAACCTGTTGAGTACGTTTGCGAGGATCAAGCTTTCGACAACTCTGAGAACCTTGCAGGCAAGATGACCATACCCTCGAAATCACTTCTATCTTTGCTCTGCTAGTTGTTCGTTCTATTGCCATGTTGCGCTACCTACCACTTGCTATATAATGCCTCTCATATTGCCATGTCAAGCCTCTAACCATCCTTTCCTAGCAAACCGTTGTTTGACTAAGTTACCGCTTTTGCTCAGCCCTTCTTATAGCGTTGCTAGTTGCAGGTGAAGTTGAAGTTGGTTCCATGTTGGAACATGGATATTTTGGAATATCACAATATCTCTTATTTAATTAATGCATCTATATATTTGGTAAAGGGTGGAAGGCTCAGCCTTATGCCTGGTGTTTTGTTCCACTCTTGCCGCCCTAGTTTCCGTCATACCGGTATTATGTTCCTTGAGTTTGCGTTCCTTATGCGGTTGGGTGATTTATGGGACCCCCTTGACAGTCCGCCTTGAATAAAACTCCTCCAGCAAGGCCCAACCTTGGTTTTACCATTTGCCACCTAAGCCTTTTTCCCTTGGGTTTTCGCGAGCCCGAGGGTCATCTTTATTTAAACCCCCGGGCCAGTGTTCCTCTGAGTGCTGGTCCAAACTAGAGCCCTTTGCATCGCCACCTCGGGTGTCGGGGATATACCCCGTGGTATGACCCGGTCGGAAGTATGACCCGGCCGGGCTTGGTGCTTCACTGATGACCCGCCAGAGGACTGGCGAGTCACGGGTCTGGCGGCTCACTGGTCAGACGACTCACGAGCCTGACGACTCACGGATGGCCCTAACGGCGGGTCAGATAGAAGACTAGGCCCAAGGCCCAGAAGGCCGGCTCATGTTATGGTGGGTCGGTTTACGAGGAAAGGCATAAGGAGTTTTCCCTTAAGGGGGCAGACTAGGATTCCACTTGTAATAGACTAGTCCTAATCCTAATAGGACTCCACATGTAAACCCGCCCCTTCAACTTATATAAGGAGGGGCAGGGCTCCCCAAGAGGGAGAAGGAACAAGCAATAATCTCTAGGGCTAGACACAAAGGGGGAGTCGGCTTATGCGGCGACTCTCTCATGAGCATAATGAGATCTAGCCACAAACAGCATGTAGGGCTATTACCGGATGATATTTCCCAGGGCCCGAAGCTGTCTAAATCCTTGTCTTGTGTTGCGTCTCTCGATTCCGCTCAACCCCTCTCAAGCTACTACAAAGATGCGTTGGCCTCGCGACTAAGTCCTCACACTAAGGACATCTGCCGTGACAATTCTATGATAGTTGGCGCCCACCGTGGGGCTTGCGCGCGGTGGTGTTGAGTTCTTGGAGGGATCTTTTCTAGGGTTCGAGAAGCTCGCAATTTATCGGACGAAGAAGACTTGGCATGAAGCAACAGTATTGGACAGAGCTGCAGCCGGGTTAATTAAATTAGCTGGTCAACGATGAAGCTGGCAGTGCAAGTTTTTTAGGGTTACGGCAGACAAATGTGAACCAGTGATCCGTCGAATCCGAAAACGAGTTGATATCCACTACAGCAGCCGCCGTCCTCGTGGCTTTGTTCAAAGTTGTCGTGCAAACACTTCAGCGTTGAAATCACAGTCAAGCAAAGGGTCCAATCAGTAGCATAAAAAAAAGAGAAAGGAAAAGCATCCCACGACCCGGCCGCAACCCGGATTCGTCCATCGTCTGCGCCCGCCTCCTCACCTCGAGGCGCCCGCCTCTGTCGAGCCACTACGGTCTCCCATCGCCTCCGGGCCGGTCGTCGCCATCACGCCCTCGTCATTCGACTCGCCGGTGCCTCTCCGACCGCGCCGCGAGTAGTTCCCCTCAGCCGCAGTGGAACCAAGCCGCCGCCTGCCTAAGTCGCCTCGTTGGGCCGCCCGGCACCTCGTATCTCCGCCGCCGTTTCATCCTCGCTCAGAGCCGCCCTCGCGGCCCGCGCCTCCGAGGCCTCACCTGCGCCGTCGCGCCTCAAGCCGACCCTACCTTGCGGCCATCTCCGCCGTGGTCTTGAGCGGCCGTCTCTGCCCTGAGCCGCCTGCCTAAGTCGCCCCGAGCACCTGCGGCCTCTGTGACCTTGAAGCGCCGCTCGATCTCTCTTCTCCACCATGGTCCTGACCAACTACTGCTGAGAGCCGCCAAGTACTCAATCTCACTTGCAAATCGCCATCTCACTTAGCCTTGGCTCCGCAAACAACCTTGCCACAAGCCGGCCATGTTTCAAGTTGCCCCCGTCCTTCACGCCCGGTCGCCTCCGCAGTCACCGCCGCCTTGTGGCTAAGCGCCTGGCTGTTTCTTGTCCAAGCGCATGATTTTTTCCATCTGAATATGGTTCAAGGGAAGACCCGTTCCCTGCAGCTTAAACTAGACCAAGATCGTTCTATGTGGTCTTGCTGCGATTGTTTTGCATCCACCCAGGATTGGGGATAATACAAGACTATTCAAGGACCAATGTATCGTTTCTAGGGAGGTGTTCCAAGCAGACCCCCAGAATGCTTATGTGGAGGAATATTCTGCAAAAAAGTATCTCAAGGGAAGATGCTTGATGCCCATAAAGTTCAGACTGCTTGTTGCTACGACAGCCTCGATCCACTCCAGGCCTTATTGATCAACTACAACAGTACTGCCATGCAACCTGCTGAACATGACATCAGGGATTGGACAAGTACGGAGAGCTGGTTGAATTTACCTACTGGATTATCAGTACAATATGAAGTATACAAGGCAGCAAAGAGACCAACTACTAGTATACTACTAGTATATGTTATTCCTACTAGATGACCCGTTCCGCCCATGGCGCAAAGGCCGAGCGCAAGCCAAGTATTGTAAGAGTGTGCATTGAAATATGTAGATACAAAATGAAACATATGTAAATAAACGCATAAGAGCCTTTTCAGTTGGCATACATCTGGACTTATTTGAGCTAATATTCTTGATAGAGCAAACAACAATATTTTTCTTTACACCAAGAATTTCAAAAAGCAGAGCTTGCATACCTGCAATGAGTAGAGAACATGCAATAGACAAAGGAACAATTTTTTTAAAGTATTGCTGCTGCCAAAGCACAGCAAATGATACTGCATGCAGCAAGAAAGCGATAGTGATAGACAATTATGCAGAGGCCTTTGGATGTGCACTTGAAGGCAAAAGCATATATTTCTTTCATCATAGCCGTTTCAAAAGCATACCACACAACAGTCTAAGCAGCAAATGACCGACAGGTTAAATGCACAGAATGGTCTTAGGTGATTACATAAGATTCAAAAGGATGATAAACATAGAAGTCTTGGTAGGCATCTATACTATGTTAAGTTACATAACAAGGGGCTCTTGCAACCTGCTTATATAGAGTAGACGATCAGGCGCAGTCCCTTGGAAGTGCATTTGAAGGCAAAAGCATATGCTTGACCTCTCTTCATGCTAGAGGACCCGTTGTGCCTATGGCGCAAAGGGCGATAGCAAACCAAGTTTTCAAACCATGCAAGTCGGAATATTTAGAGACCGATATCCTTTAAACATAAGGAAATAGTTCATACATAGTGCTATATATTACATTGATGGGTGGTTCGTAGGCTAAAAGAAAACAATGAGATCAGTTTATGCTAAGCAAAGCTACATAGGCAGAGATGCATCATGTAGATTGTTTTGATCACCCAACTTTTATAAGAAAAGCTACATAGGCAGAGATAGATCATGTAGATTGCTTTGATAACCCAGCTTCTGGTAACTAAGATATGTAGTCTTTCACCATCCTCATAATTAACTTTTTTGCCACTTCTGCAAAATAAAACTGTACAATAAATGAATAGAAAAACCGATCGTGGTTACACACACAAATACATTTGGGGAAGAACTTTGTAAGGTAACTATTGTTCTATCTAATAAGTAATTTCCCAAGAAAGAGCATCATCTTTCTCCCAACAAAATGAAAATGTAAAAAGAAAAGACACTGCAACAACATTAGCTTTCAAGAGACACAAACAAATGGAAGAAAACAAAGTGCAATAAGAAGAAAATCAACTTCCTCTCTCCACAAACGTTTTGAGTTCCCTAGTGAAAAATCAAAGGACCACAATAAATCCCTGGAAAGTAGCATTTCACCGTGATAATCATTTTTCTCAAGGATTTCTGCACACCTATCCCAGGTTACACTTTCTTGCTGATGTTTGTTCTTGGCTAAAGTTGGTTGTTGAATATGAACTATTAATTGAAGAAAGATAAAGAAGTCTCAAATTCTTTGCTCTTTTTGAGCTGAACAATTCCCTCCACAGCAATGGTCAAGCTGGTCATAAAAACAGACACACACAAAAAATGCCGAGAAAAGTAAATTGGTAAAGGAACAACAAATGTATGTGAACAATGAAGAAGGGGTTAGTGCTTTTAAGCACCATATCAAGATCCTTGCCGCTCACAACAAACAAATTTTTTACTTTATCGTCAATTCCAAAGTGCTTTTGAGATTTTGTACACCACATAATTTTGGACCATATTTTTTATTAGGTATTGGCGCATAATAGTACCAGGAGGAAGCTATTAAAAAGATACGTGGAATGCAAACAATAGTGTAAACCCTAAATGATTAATTTCAAGCTTAATATCTTATCCTTGCTATAGACAGAATTAATTCGCCGCAACAGTCACATCACAAGCAGAGCCGCATCCTCCGGCGGGGATGCGGCGCAATGGGTGTCCGGCGACCCCTGGTGCCGCAACTGCATTATGGTGGACGTGTCCATCCATCGTAGATCTCACGTCTATCGACTACATGCAGGCTCCGCGCTCTGAAAAGGAAGAGTAGGGCATGGGAGACGTTGGCACCTCGAGCCCCACGTGTCCCATGTCCTACTCTTCCTCCCCGGTGATCGCACTTCCACTCCGAGAGGCGCAGCCGGCTGTCAGACACGAACGGAACAATAAGGACTGTCGCCGGCGAAAATTTAGAGTAGTTTAGTTGCATGTAATTGTATGGATTTGATGATTTGCAAATGAGGTATATGGTCATGAATACAATTTTTTTTGCTAGCTACTCACTGTCCGCGAAAGAGCAGCGCGTCCGCAGGCGGCCCTTATATTCTGAGAATAGTAGTTGGAATAAATCAGACAAATCAATACAGATCATACAAGTGCTACAAATTAGCACCAAGATAAAATTACAATTGTGTCACTGTGACAGAGAACCACACATTCTGGACACCTATACACACACGTGGCGCATATAGCATAGAGATCACCACGTGGTTGACTGTTGGTCTTGGTTCCATCGACTAGTTCATTGGATTCGTTCCCCTCTCCCCACTGTACTCGTACTGGAGAGAAAGCACGGCTCCATCTTCACGGCAGCTCACGCTGCAGCTTGGCGGCGGAGCGGCTGTCGCTGCAGCTCGGAGGCGCTGCGGCTACACCTGCATCTCGGTGGTCCGGCAGCTTGGAGGCATAACGGCTCGCCGGCTACATTTGCATCTCGGCGGACCAGCAGCTCGGAGCTGCGGACGGGGGTATGGCGCCGCCGTTGCTCGTATTGGCGAGCCAAATCCTCGCATTTGGTGTTGTTGCTCCCCGCCAAAGGTGGCATCTATTCTGGCTGTGCCGACACTCTCTGAAGCTGATGACTTTCAACTGCAAGCGAGGCTCCAGCAAGACCACGGTGGTCGTCGTTGCCGCTCAGGTAAAAACTAACCTCCTTCATTGTTTGATGAATCTGTAGAATATTTTGTGATTCAATTCCACAATAGCACGAGGGGCACCATAATCTAGTCTTTTGCCGAGATTAGTGGAATGGCAAAGTACATCTCCATTTTCTGAAAAATAGAACAAAAAACAGAAGAAGATGCAGGGAGTGACCACCCATTAGAAGTAAACTCCAAAAGGAGAAACTTATAACTTCACTAAATAACTATACCGGGAGCAACATTACTGATTACATCCTCATGGTCTTGTCATCTATAGTAGGCCCAGTTGGAATATGGCCTGTCAGGCCGTCGACGTTGCTGATGTGGTGCACCGGCCCACATTATCAGTGAACCGTTGTCGGAGTTGAAATTGTTGATGGACAATGATGGTGGAATGCATCCCTAAGGCCTGAACGAACTGAGCATTTTCTTGTTTTTTTATCTAGCCTCTCATTCTTAACTTAGACATACAAATGAAAAAAAATAGGTACCAGAGAAAGAGGGTGGACACTAAACAAAGAGAAACCAAGATACCAAATGAATAGTGATAATGAAAATAGAAAGCAAAAAGTGAATAAAGAGAAACCAAACACTCGAGAAAATAGAGAGTAAGAACGAACGCCGAAGACCTAGCACTACTTTGCTAATAGCCAAGTCTCGAGGGAGTGTTGATACTTAGCTGAGTGATTCAACACTAAGTACTAATTAGCGGCTGGGACTGCTCCAATCATCAAGCTGGGTATATTGTATAACATACTTAGTCGAGTGATCGCCTTTAGATGTTTCAAATGCTGAAGAGTATTTTCCAATTGAATCACAGATGATTTTGAGTTCATCCCATCCTAGATCTCCTCCAGTCACAGGGTCAAGCATGTACATACTATGCTATGCATACTGACACACATGCACCTCCTTGGAATTGTTGATATATATATATATATATATAGCAGCCGTCGTTGGCCTAGTTGGAGAACAAATAAGTATTTTAACATAAAGGCATCACATAATTAGTTACAAAATCTGAATACAAAAACTATGCTAGGTCTGCAGTTTTTTTCATGCATCATCTGAGTTTATTGTACTTTATATGCAACAGCAGCCTGAAGCCAAAAGAACACAAAACTGTACAAACTAAAGTAAAAACATGTCCAGATCCTAATAACTTTAAAAGTCTGAGTCCTAATAGAACAATTCAAATAATTAATAGTCAGAAGAGGCTAATTATAATTAAGGTACTTGTATAAGGTACTTAACTGGGCATACATAATATCTAGGATGAAAGAATTTAGATAAGCTGCCAAGGATTCTTCAGTCTATAAATGGCACTCACTTGAATACAAAGCCATGGTTGTCATTGCATAGCTCTAGACCAAATAATAAGGGCATAACCAAAATATTTATGTATTAGTGCATGAACGAAGAGGAAACAAAATAAGCCTATAATGTCCCTATATGCACACCAAATCAGGGCAACAGAAGATCACCCATATGAAAAAAGGAACTACGTGAGTACAAATTTTCAGGAAAACGATAGAATGGTGAGATTCATTGTGTAATAAGGATTATAATATAAGCTCGGTTATGTACATTTGAACAAATCGAAGATTAAGAAAGGGCTACATGCAACAAAAAAAGCTTCCGAAAAGTAGTTTTAATTTGACCTCTATAACAAAGGAAGTACAAAAATGCATTAGTTGGCATTTCCTCCGGGTGACGAATTGCCTGGAAAAAAGATAGCAGTAGATATAATGATGATGTTACTTTCTTGCACAAGCACTAAAACTTCACCAAAAGAGTAAAATATATTGGGAGCATTGAACCTTTATTTTCCCTATAATCCTTGCCCTTGCTTCTAGACTATATGATGGTGGTGCAAGCTAGCCAGCATCTTCAGATTAGTCCATCCAGAAAGTACACCAAAGGTAATAGTTGGATTGACTGTATCATCCCTGAAACATTGTTATCAGAAATTCAGTTGGCACTTAATAGTATATAGAAGTGCAGGAGTTGCTTATCACGCTGACTTAGGACTCACAGGCCTTATCTAATCCCTCTCCAAAGCAAACCATCTATCTATGAAAATAGGCAAGAGGTAGGCAAAAATGCTACCAAAGAGTATATGTCAATCTAAACTGAAGCACTGCTCACAAGAAACTGAGTATGATAACATGTCGTTGCTCACTCTAATAATAAATAAGTTGTTGGAAAGGAGGGGGGACTATTTTATTTATACAGTTTAGTTTAGTGATTAAGTACAAATAAGGACATGTCCAAACCTGACAGGCACGACAATCTCAAATCCACCGGGTCAGCTTAGTTAGATTAGGATGAGCAGAAATGAAACACACCATATACATTTTTCCATGCATCAACATATATCCGTGAAAAAAAATAGAGAACCGTTTCTACGCATCCACATATACTCACTAAAGAAATAGAGAATAGCAATTGCTCCTCAACTATTTGTATGCATCCACATACACTCATTAGAAAAACAGAGTAATATGTGCATGTTATATAAGTTAGTTGGCAACCAATCGTACTCCTTTAGGGCACTACCATATGTTAGATTTTAATATAGAAGACATAATATCGGTTCATTTTCTACATGAACTTTCTTGCAAAAATACATGACTTTCTTGTCATATAGGATTCAGGGGGGTCCATATTTAGAAAAAAAAAGGGATATAAAATAGCCACTATGTTATTCAAAAGTATGCAATGCAAAAGAAAATTAGTCACCAGCCTTTTGCACTAAGTGGAGATCTCTAATAGACTCGCACCATTTGTACAGGGAAAGAGGCTGTTAAGCTGTAGTAAACTATAGAAGATTGCACTACATAGTTCCATTATTAGGTCAATGTATTTTAGAAATCCGTAATCATAGAAACACAACAGACCCGCCTTTGACCTGAGTCTTTAATATGTAGGCCTTTTCCCATTCCTAAACAAAGATCATAACAAAACTGTAGTAATAAGTGTCCCTTGAAGGTCACAATTGTTTTTGTCAATTATTATGATGAGGTTAAACTACAATATTTGTTAGATTTGGACATATTTTACCAAGGCTTATAGGCGCATTGGCACATAGGTACATGCAATTAAAACTTCTGCCCAGCATGAAGAAAGGGGGGATATAATCATGGATGTTGTAGAACATACAAATTGAAAGAGCTAAGACCTCCCAGCCTGAACAAAGGGAGGACTTGACACTGCAGAACATACAAACTTCAATAGTTAAGACCTCTGGCTAGCCTAAAGAAAGGGAGAACTTGACCATGGAAGCTGCAGAACATACAAATTGCAGCAAATAGTTCATTAGAAAGAACAGTACGCCGTAGATTAAACAATGCAATGCATGTAGTTAAATCAATCAATATTGGCACGTTCATAGAAACATTTTTCTCTACTGCCCTACAATCATTTTTCAACGCACCTTTTGTCAGTATGAGCAGACAACATCAGCTAAAAGGAATCATACAAATGTAGGTACGATAGTAAATCCAAAGAGTGAACGAATCAGCACTACAACCTATTTCTTGGTTGATTATTCACTATGGAATTAATCAGTTACCCTACATAGATCCATAGTATTTGACGTTGTACGACAACCCTCTATAATGTAAACATCAGACCCATGATTATTTTTGTAGAAACTATCGAAGATTCCTTATGATGCATATTATAAGCCTGAGCTGTAGTTCATGAGCAATCTTAGTGCACTCGTTAAGCAAGCCCATGTTCTTGTACAGGAACACGACAACACTACAAATTAACCACAAAAGGAATAAGATTTCAGAAAAATCGGTAATTTGCAAGTATTGTACAAAGAAAACTGCTGCAGCAGGAGGTTTGTTAGGAAATTAACATGCAATTGAATGAGCTGAAGCACACACAATTTTTTTTGGTGAGTACAGTACCTGCTAGCAGATACAGAGTAGATCATTAAAATTCTCAAATATCACTACAATACTCAATCCCCATGAACAATATATCAGGTAGATTTACATCCTCGAACCTGCACCTCCAGAAACATAAAGAATGTAAGCTTCTAACTATAGCTACTCTCTTGCACACCAAAATAACATAGCCTCCTGCAGAACAACTGAACATGAGTGTAGAGGGAGGGGGGGGGGAGAGAGAGAGAGAGAGAGTACCATTGAATCCATACGTCCATTGTCAGGACCGGGTTTTCGGGATATATTTTTCCAGAAAATGATCCTTGTGCTCACCAGCCCCAGGATTTCTGTTAGCTGATGAGGCACCAACTTGATACAGAAAATTCCAAGCAATGTACATAATATGTAGTACAAGACCATTGTGGCCTATGAGTACAACAAATGGTTTCTAGTGGCTGATGGCGGAAGCAGTTTGTGGTTCATCTGCGTCTATGGGACTCCATTTCCCACAGGAACAGCTGACCAGGATAACTCCTATCTTCGCGAGGCTGCTATTACCTTTGCATGGGTTCCGGGGCTGTCATCGCGGCGCTCCTCTCCATGCAAGAAATCTGGCCAAGACAATAGCCAGGGACAAGTCAGTGAGTACTTTGAATGTACTCGCAAACATCATGAAAACAGGTATAACATAGCAGGTGATAATCATCCACTAAAATAATCCACGATCACTTAGTCAGTCCCAAAATAAAACTCACGATGCACGTAAGCAGGAAATTAAAAATGCACCGATCGGGTGTCTGAAGCGACACCTTGAATGGGTAATAATATAAAGCGTGCCTCAGTCGGGCGTCTGAGCGACGTCACATAAAGGGCTTATATAAAGAAATAACAAACATGCCACAGTCGGGCGTCTGAGCGACACCACATAAAGGGCTTATAAGGTAAATAAATAACAAGCATGCCACAGTCGGGCGTCTCAGCGACACCACATAAAGGGCTTATAAGGTAAATAAATAACAAGCATGCCACAGTCGGGCGTCTCAGCGACACCACATAAAGGGCTTGTAAATAAATAACAAGCATGCCACAGTCGGGCGTCTCAGCGACACCACATAAAGGGCTTATAACGTAAATAAATAACAAGCATGCCACAGTCGGGCGTCTCAGCGACACCACATAAAGGGCTTATAACGTAAATAAATAACAAGCATGCCACACTCGGGCGTCTTAGCGACACCACATAAAGGGCTTATAACGTAAACAAATAACAAGCATGCCACAGTCGGGCGTCTCAGCGACACCACATAAAGGGCTTATAACGTAAATAAATAACAAGCATGCCACAGTCGGGCGTCTCAGCGACACCACATAAAGGGCTTATAAGAGAATAATCGCAGTGAGTAACCAGGAGGTAGAACCGTCCCAGGGATACTCAATAATTCAAATAATGTAAATGGTTAGTCCAGAATAATAATAATCATAATCCTCATATGTCACAGGTCATAATCAATGTTCTGGTTTAGCAGTTTTTCCTCCGAAGACCGACACTAAGACCGACACTTGACCCATCCCAGACTGTAGTCCTTAACCATGGACACGGCTATTCGAATAGATATATAATCTCTGCAGAGGGTGTACTCATTACCCACGGGTAACGGATATCTTTAGTCCGTCGGCACTAATTCCGTCTACGGTCTTTTAATTGAAAACACACCTAACCGCACACACCAGCCTAACTTACCGGTGTCTGGAAGCACCCACGACACCCGTTAAGCGAAACTCTAAGTGGGGAGGCTACAACCTCGACTTAGCATGGGATCACAAAATTTATACCGAGCCCAAACTAGGGGAGCTACCCCTTCGGCTACAACCGAAACACCCATGCCCCCGGACCAGTTGGCATGCCTACCGGATGCCTCCGGTATCTTCCACCATGGCCTCTCTGTACGGTGTGTGCTAGGTAAGGGGTTGATAACTTACTGAACCGTACCCTACCTATGGCAGGGACAAGTGGTAGTACGAAACAAGTATGGGGGTTACTGGAACAAGACTCGATCTACGGCCGACTCAGGAGGTTTATGTATTCCCTGCATGGTTAGCATAGCAATGTTCATCTTAGTTTCCCGACAGGGTCACCACCCCTCATGCCCCATCATGCCTTACTGCACATTCTCGCCACAACGAGACGTCAGTCACGGGGTTGTGTTCACCGGAACATAACCTCCTTTCGGACTCCCTCCGAACTATCATCAGGCACATGTGGCATGAGAAGTAGCTACTGTCACCAATGTCACATACATAACAGAAAAGATTTTCACCATGTGCTTATATGCATGAGTATGATTCCACATAAAATAACACCACTCCACATTAGCATAAATGATGGAGTTCTAAAATATTCTAGCAAAACAACACCCAACTTGTATCATATCTGAGTTCAAGATGCTTGCCTTCAAGGTATGGAGGGGTGAGGTGCACTCCAAAACTTTTGAAAGTTATAATCTCTCCTCCAAATTCCTATTTTCAAAAATATTCAAATAACACATACTTTAAAAACAGCGGAAAAAGTTGTCCTAGATATTTTTGAAATAAATCTTAAAATAAACTAGGTGGAATTTGAGAGAGGTAGGAAAAAGAATTAATTCGTTTGGGTTTTATTTAAAAGGATATAGCCAGTCAAAGTTTCAGTCGAAATCTGATTTTAAAATAAAACAGAAAAGAAAACGTTTCGGACGAAATACGCTTTCGAGAGGGGGACACGTACTTCGGGCTTTACGCCTCCACTTAACCCGCGCGGGCCGACCCGTGGGTCACTGACAGTGGGCCCCTTGGGTCCACTGGTCAGGTTTGACCAGTCGTCCCCGCCTTCCTCTCTTCTGGCCGAACGGAGGCGGAGCTCCGGCGATCGCCGTCGGCGAACGGAGGCTCCTCGCGGGGTTCTGATGGCGGGGATGGATCCGCCATTCCAGGGCGGTCCTCCTGGTGGTTGCTAGGCTGGCGGGGGTGGAGGGGGTCGCCGGCGGCGAGCTCCGCGGCGGACGGTGGTTCTGGTGGATTTGGGCTTCGAGCTACGGTGGCTCCCGATCGAGGCTGAGGTGCTGGGTAGCTCCGTGCGGTCGAGGGGAGGAGGATGGGAGCACGGGAGGGGGGTTAGGGCCTCGGTCTTGGCCGGATTTCACCGGAGTGTGGCGGCGGCCGAAACTGCCGGAGGTGAGGAAGACGACCTCCTCCCGTCGATCGGTGACTGTGGGGGCTCTAGAGAGGAGGTATGAGGCTGCTTGAGGGCCTGGACGAGCTCGGGGGCTCCTTATATAGGCAGTCGAGGTCGGTTCCGACGGCGCCCGTGGATAGGATCGACGGCGAACCGCCGTTCTGTAGCTGCAGGGCGACGTGGCGGCGACGGGCGCTAGTGGACGAGCTCGCGGATAAGCTTGGACTGCTCCAGAGGCGAGCTGGCGAGCGGCTGTGGCTCGGGCGGCACCGTCCATGGCAGGGGCCTGCCGCCGACGCCGGCGTGCCGCCAAGGGGCTCTGACGGCGGCGCTGTAGGGCGCCAGGGGGAAGCTTGGAGCGCTCTGGTGTGTGGACGAGGACGGGCGTGGCTCTGCAGGCGAGCAAGGGCCAGGGGCGGGACGCGGTGGCTCGGGTGCACGCACGTGCAAAACGCGCGCTTTGGCCGCGCCCAGAGCACGCACGCCAGGTGCTCGACGTAATGACAACGCGTGATAGAGGACTCCAATCGACATGGGGTTTAACAGTGTGGAGCTATAGACTAGTGTAGAGCCCTGAGACATGCTGGTTAGGCAAAGCAAGCAGGTTCCTAATGTAAACTAGAAATTATGCCAAGTCTGGCCATGCACTTAAAGTGCTCGACAGAATGTTATGGGCATCTAGGCATCTCTTGGGGTGGCCATAAACTCCAGATCCTAGTCTCTTTAGATGATAGAGAGGGTGGCAATGTTAGTTGGGCAAAACCAGAAACTTGTTAGTGCAAGTTTTTGAGAAAACCAAATCTGGGCAGAAACTGAAGGCTATAATTGCATGAACCAAAAATACACCAATGGGTCCACTCTCCTGGAATTAAGGGTTTTGCAGGGTGGACTATAAGCAGGAAAAAGAATCATGGGCAACAGAGCAAACAAAAATAGAGTTGCAGTAGAAAATGCCAAACTGGACCAGAGAGCAAAAGAGGATGATTTGCTCAAATTTTCAAAGAACACTCATGGGTTTTTGCATAAAGTAGAATTATATGCATCTACTGACATCTCCAAACACTTGGAAGAATTTTTAAAGAAATATTTAAATAGGTTGCAGTGCAAAATTATCAACAGGACCAGATTTGAAAATTTGGTGTAGAGCTCAAAATCTCCAATGACCAAAAGATATTTTTGCATAAAAGTGATGTGGAAACATCACATGACATCCCCAAATTTTGGTTGAAATTTTAAAGAAGTATTTGAAAGGGTTACACTCCAAAAGAGGCTCCATAACTTATGAAAAATCATTTTTAGAAGAATAAAGCTCAGGAAAAACAATTATGCAAATAAACCCACTGATAAAAGAAATGTTTTCTTGAGAGGGTATACAAGTCCAATAATATTTTTGGAAGGTTTTCACTTGGGGTAAAACTTCACAATATCAAAGAAAAGAGAGGTTCTGAAATCAAAAGATAAATCCAGAAAATAAAAATTTAATTTCCTGGCAAAATTTTAATTAATAAAACAAGGTCAAAATTTTGAGGTGTTACATCCATCCCCACAAACCTGTATAAAAAAGACAGATTCAACAACTATATTTCAACGGCCAACCAAGTGTTTGATAACTGTGGACTGCACATACAAATCAAATGCGCAAATGGTGAGCTCAAAGGATTAGTGCTGCAATCCAAATCTAAGCTGAAAGATGGCATTTCTAATGTTTAAAGTGACAATAGTAGGAGAGATAGTCCGTCGTCGCTGCAAGCAGAGTAGGACGCACCTGCTGGTAGCTAAACGGTGTAGCTACGTGCGTTCTTCACGAGTAAAACTTCCATGCATACATTTTCTGCCAAGAATGGGTTCACAATTGAAATAAACTAAATATGATATTCACTGATTCCGCCTAGATACACGACACTAACCTAGGAAGGAACCTTTAAGGAGATTATGATTGCATAAGTACAGGTACAAATTAATTCCATGAACCAACAATTCGAAGCAAGGATGAACAGATTGTAATGTATACATGTCATGCAAATTTGGAAGCAATATTCAAGAGAGAGAAAATCAAGCCAATTATACCTAGATCGGGTGTGGTCAGTTGTCTCTCAATCTCAGTCAGGGGCCTCCACCAATGGTGCCCGTGGTGGTAAGGTCTCCCGGTGGCTACGGCAAAGCTCAAACACAACTTACGATATCTGTGACATTCCGGTGCCTCAAGGAGACCACATCTGGCCATAGTTGATTAAAATTGATATCATGTTTATGTGAAACATGGAGCTGGTTTAGCAGCAAAGTTCAAACACAACTTACGATATCTATGACATCCCGAATAAAAATCATTAGTATGCTAAATTAGAAAACCAATCACGTGACTGATTGTATGTAATGCATAATTTGAGTCCCTGAAATGGCACATAGAGGCAGCCATCAAGGTCTCCAATACAATCCTAAACCCGCTCATGAAAAATCTAGCCTAAATTTGGATTAGCACACATCTGAAAATTGTTCTTATTCCCGTGCTGCCTCATACAACAGATCTGACCAACCTATAGATCAGTGTGTATAAAATTCTAAAAACAAAGTATGGGGAACAGTGGCACCACCTAAAAAAGAGAGGCGCTCGGTGGGCGAGGTTGCAGAAGTCGAGGGATGTGCAGCTGCTAGCCGATGCTGCCATCACTGTAGGAATCAAACCCGGCCGAACCATAGCTCCCTAAGGGAAAAAATAGGAAGATATGAATTAGAGAGAGGATCTCAATTCACCATGGGGAGTTAGGGAAAGCAGGAAGAAAGAGCTCACCTGTACCGAGAGTCTTCTCCATGAATTGGGGGTTGTCCTCGAGCTATCCTCCCCTGCAGGCTGCCGCCTGGGTGGGGGTCGACCTAGATTCCTCTCATGTCGGCGTATCGTGCAGCCATCATGTTGCCTATATGCCTGTGTGTGCCGCCTCCACCCTGCTTTAGTGGGAGATGGGAGGAGGAGGAGGAGCGGTAGTGAGGAAGAGAGGATCCGGAAAGAGGAAAAAAAGAGGAGGGCTCACCTAAGGCCGCTGTGCCGACGGCAGCAGCTGGAAGATGAGCAGGCGGAGGCGGTCGTGTCCGTGAGGAGGAGCTGCGCCGCCGTTGCTCTACCTCGAGCGTGGGGGCAGTAACCCAAGAGAAGGAGGTAGGAGGGCGGCCGGTGATGAGGCAGGACGCCGGGCGACGAGACGGCGACCGCGGAGGTGGAGAATCCGGGGAGAAGGGGAAAACGAGGGGCGCGGGGCTCGAGGTAGGGAGAGGATTGGTTGCTCGCTAGGTTTTCACCACGACCCCCTCGACCTATCTATCCGCAGTACACACCCCAACGAGATTTACACCCACGCATAAACACACAATCAACGCTTCGTTGCCTGGCTCGTGGCTAACAAGCCCCACTTACCATTGGCCCCTGATGGAGCTGCAAAAGTGCATCATGAATTAGAGAAATAAACGGCTGAGGTAATGCCAGCTGTAAAAACCGTACGAAAGGGATTTCATCGAACGACCCAGCGGCAATAGCGATCGCAAGTGCTCCAGAATGGTGGGTACTCTACCAAGGTTTATATGTTCAATGGGTGTCACATCAAACAAAGAAACGAGCTTACAATTGCTGGAATGGCATTCACCCGACAGAGCATCAGGTGATGTTTTTCCTCTGTATTTTATTAGCGTATTATTAATTCGTCTGAGAACGATCACTCTGGTCTATGGTAATTTTTTTTGCAGGACCATTATTCATTATAAAGGTGTTGCAAAGGGGTGTGCGTCAATATTATTTTTGCACTAGCGCTTGTTCGTGCAGCGCTGCTGGACGGATACGTGTGCAAGTCACCGCCCCCGCTACATCAACACACTCGGCTGACTTGACATCCGCACTTGCGGCCGACTCGCCCGCGTCCGTGTCGTTTCCAACGTTGCAATTGACTCGCCGGTCCGCACCGGCTTACAAACGCCGCGGCCGACTCTCTCGTCTGTACCGGCTTACAACGCCGCGGCCGGTTCATTCGTCTGCTCCCGCGGCCGACTCGCCCATGGTGATCATCAACTCCGTGGTGGATAATTTCTGGCCTAACATATCAAGGTGAAATCTGTCCAATCAATTTTTATTGATATATTTTACTCTTTAAAAGAACAAATTACTCCGGCTGGCGATATTATTTATGCAGGAGCAATTATTCATCACAAAAGCTATGGCCGTGTCATGGATGTATAGCTTGCGCACCATTATAATGCGCTAGCATCTGACCACACCATCAAGCTCGGTGAATATATCTGCAAGCCGCCATTCTGCACACCAGTTTACATCAACATGATGTGGTTAACTCGCCCGTCCGCACCGGTTTACAACTCCGCGGCCGACTCATATGTCTGTGCTGCCTCTGAAGCCGCAGTCGTCTTTACCGTCCGTCTCTCGCGGCCTGGTCTACATCAACACACCGGGCCGCACCTGTCTGCATGAGTTGTTATTGAGTATGAGCATGTCACTGCTTGGGAAGCCCGATTTTCTTCCAACAAATTGGAGGCAAATTATCATGTATTATCAGCTGCCGTCTGCACTGGATGGCTCAATGGGCAGGCGCACAAGTCGCCGCCACTACAGTTTGGTTAAACTTCAAACAGCCAGCTGGAAGGAACCATTGGCCGAGTTGCTGACACGGCTCATACGGGATCATTTATAAAACCCGCCGCAGTCACCTCAACCTTCTATGGATTCACATCGCGCTATCAACGTCAATGATATACACCTTCTGCTATGGTCAAATATGGAGAATCTCAAGCCAACACCTCGAGTCGTCTTGAGACTCGGGGGCTACAATGGTATGACTCGGCAAAGTTAGCTGGTTTCAATGAATTCAAGAAGTCCGGGTCATTGAAGGGAAAAATAACCCGACCCCGGGGATTACAGCTAGATCGATGAAAATTTAAGGGCCGTTAGAAGATTTCCGGCTCAAAATAAGGATTCTGGTTCAAAATCCAGTTCAAGGACAATCTCTCTCCCACAAAGCACTGAAGCTCTTAATATCCGGTTTAAAATCCGGTTCAAGGAAAATTTATTTACCACAAAGCTTTGAAGCTCTCAAATCCGGTTCAGAATTCGGCTTAAGGTAAATTTACCACTCACAAAGTTTTAAACTTTCAAATCCGGTTTAAGGTTCCGATTTAAAAAGAATTAATCTCTCGCAAGTTCGAGTTCTCAGAAAGATTAAAGGGTGCCAAAAAGGGCTTGCTGCCATGATCCACGGTTCAAACATGGGTATCCCGCTTTACGGCTTATCTTATTATGGTCACTTGGGGGCTTCCTGTTCAAACATAGGTCGTATTTGAACCAAAGAGAACATAGCTGTCGGTACCCTCTTGATCAGCACACTGCCGAGCTCACTAGGGGGCTTCTTGATCGTATTCGAATCATAGCTCAACCCCTTTTTGAGAACCGACGTGGATCGTATTCGAATCAGCGTCGTTAAACAACTCTCAAGGTCATTTGGGGGCTTCCTGTTCAAACATAGGTCGTATTTGAACCAAAGAGAACATAGCTGTCGGTACCCTCTTGATCGGCAACGCCAAAGCCACTGGGGGCTATATGATCGTATTCGAATCTTAGCTTAACCCCTTTGGGACGGTTTTCTGATCGTATTCGAATCAGAAGCCTCAAAATTTTTGAAGTCTCTTTTTGCAAACAATTTTTTGGATTTTATTTGAAGTTCTTTTGATCATATCTAAAGTGTATATGAGTGGTTTCTATTTAACCCGGCTTGATTTTCAATGATAAATCGCCAGCTTATGACAATCATCATCTATTTGGAAGCGTTGGCTTCTAAAGATTGGGTTATCACCCTCACTGCACAGGTCATGAAAACCGGCAGTACAAATTCAATATCACAGTGGTTATATGTGAGATATTGTGACCCGCCCTGCGGCAAACCGCCAAGGGATCTTGTGATCTACTTGTGTGCAGGATAAGACTACATTTGGGTGGTTACCCGCCCTGGCTTTTGACGTTAAGTCGCCAGGGCATATGTTGTTTGAACTCTGTGTAGGATTTACAGAGCTATGACTTACATAAATGATTAAGTTCAAGCCCATCATCAAAGATTGAAATTGGTGTCTCAAAAGGATTATCAATTCTTGATTTTCTCAAAGGCTATAAGCCGCCGGGTTATAAAAATTCCGGCTTACAATGGAGGCGTATTAAATGTTGGAAATATGCTCTAGAGGCAATAATAAATGGTTATTATTATATTTCTTTGTTCATGGTAATTGTCTATTGTTCATGCTATAATTGTGTTATCCGGAAATCATAATACATGTGTGAATACATAGACCACAACGTGTCCCTAGTAAGCCTCTAGTTGACTAGCTCGTTGATCAACAGATAGTCATGGTTTCCTGACTATGGGCATTGGATGTCATTGATAACGGGATCACATCATTAGGAGAATGATGTGATGGACAAGACCCAATCCTAAGCATAGCATATAAGATCGTGTAGTTTCGTTTGCTAGAGCTTTTCCAATGTCAAGTATCTTTTCCTTAGACCATGAGATCGTGCAACTCCCGGATACCGTAGGAGTGCTTTGGGTGTGCCAAACGTCACAACATAACTGGGTGACTATAAAGGTGCACTACGGGTATCTCCGAAAGTGTCTGTTGGGTTGGCACGGATCGAGACTGGGATTTGTCACTCCGTGTGACGGAGAGATATCTCTGGGCCCACTCGGTAATGCATCATCATAATGAGCTCAATGTGACTAAGGCATTAGTCACGGGATCATGCATTGCGGTACGAGTAAAGAGACTTGCCGGTAACGAGATTGAACAAGGTATTGGGATACCGACGATCGAATCTCGGGCAAGTAACATACCGATTGACAAAGGGAATTGTACACGGGATTGATTGAATCCTCGACATCGTGGTTCATCCGATGAGATCATCGTGGAACATGTGGGAGCTAACATGGGTATCCAGATCCCGCTGTTGGTTATTGACCGGAGAGGCGTCTCGGTCATGTCTGCATGTCTCCCGAACCCGTAGGGTCTACACACTTAAGGTTCCGTGACGCTAGGGTTGTAGAGATATGAGTATGCGGAAACCCGAAAGTTGTTGGGAGTCCCGGATGAGATCCCGGACGTCACGAGGAGTTCCGGAATGGTCCAGAGGTGAAGAATTATATATAGGAAGTCCAGTTTCGGCCACCGGGAAAGTTTTGGGGGTTATCGGTATTGTACCGGGACCACCGGAAGGGTCCCGGGGGTCCACCGGGTGGGGCCACCTGTCCCGGAGGGCCCCATGGGCTGAAGTGGGAAGGGAACCAGCCCATAGTGGGCTGGGGCGCCCCCCATGGGCCTCCCCCTGCGCCTAGGGTTGGAAACCCTAGGGTGGGGGGGCGCCCCACTTGACTTGGGGGGTAAGTTACCCCCCTGGCCGCCGCCCCCCCATCCAGATGGGATCCTGGCCGCCCCCCGTCCCAAGGGGCCTGTATAAAGGGGGGGAGGGAGGGCAGTAGCATTACAGCCTTGGGCGCCTCCCTCCTCCCCTGCTACACCTCTCCCTCTCGCAGAAGCTCGGCGAAGCCCTGCCGAGACCCGCTACGTCCATCACCACGCCGTCGTGCTGCTGGATCTCCATCAACCTCTCCTTCCCCCTTGCTGGATCAAGAAGGAGGAGACGTCGCTGCACCGTACGTGTGTTGAACGCGGAGGTGCCGTCCGTTCGGCACTCGGTCATCGGTGATTTGAATCACGGCGAGTACGACTCCGTCAACAACGTTCATTGGAACGCTTCCGCTCGCGATCTACAAGGGTATGTAGATGCACTCCTTTCCCCTCGTTGCTAGTATACTCCATAGATGGATCTTGGTGAGCGTAGGAAAATTTTAAAATTCTGCTACGATCCCCAACATTAAATTGCCATCAGCCAAGAGCCGCTGGGTATTTAAACTCCGGGTTTACTTATCAACAGATGAGGTATTCAAAGTCGCTTTGGCGCAATGGCTATTATTTTATCAATGGATATGATTTATTCTACAATGGAAGGAATAGTCCCGAGTCGCTGCAGGCTTACGACCCGACACTTGGGGGCTACATTATTCAAATTGATATTACATCGAATATGCAAGTCCCATGTCACTGCCAGCATGTACCATGGCACTTGGGGGCTAATGTAAAGTCACTTTTTGTTCAACTTGTTGAAAATCCGACTCATCACATTGTAATGAGCCGGCCCTTGGGGCTACCAATTGCTCCTGTCAACAATTCAAGGTACACAAAGTCTTAATCCATTATATTGAAGAATCCATTGCTCAGTTGGTAAAGCACAAAGCTCTTAACCTTGTGGTCGTGGGTTCAAGCCCCATGATGGGAGTTAAATCATATGATGTTATTTTGAATGAAGTTTATATAAAGTCCCAGCTCAGTATTATCTTACTGAGCCGGCCCTTGGAGGCTACATGTTGCTGTTCAAATCTACATGATCATATTTATAAAGTCCCTGCTCATTATTGCATAATGACCCGGCCCTTGGGGGCTACACTGGTTGAAGTTTTTATGAGCATAAAGCAGTTACAAGTCCCAGATTGCTGCAAGCATGACAACCCGGCACTTGGGGGCTACATGTGTGGAATATTCAGTTTATGACTAATGATTGAGATGAACAAACCGGATTTCTTCAAAGGTTGCAACACTTATATTGGAGCAAGTCTTAAGCTATCACTATGTTCTCCTCTTAAGACTTGGGGGCTACAGGTATTATGCATATAAAGGAGGAACATCTTCAAATTATCAGTTTTGAGCAAATCAGGAAGATCAATTACATGACCCGGTGTCAACAACAATTATGACCCGACATCGTCTGTTTTATAACCCGGCAATTTTGGTAATGATAAACCGGCAAGTTTTACATCTTCAAGCCGGCTGAATATCAGATGAGTATTTGAAGACCAATATTTTTTAAGCCGGTACTTTGGAAGCCGACTCAAGTGGATTATTCTTCACAATATTTTTCAGTGAGAAACCAACATCAGCAAATTGAGTATGAAGCTGGCTTATTGACCCAGATTTTCTAGATGAAGGAAATGACAATTGGACTTAAGGATAATCAGGTCCCAGCTCAGGAGAATATTTAACCCGGAGCACAACCTGTCAAATTTGTTCTTGAGTTATTTTGCAGGATCAGTTTAACATGGATAAATCCAAATTAAACTGGGGGCTAATGTCGGGGATATACCCCGTGGTATGACCCGGTCGGAAGTATGACCCGGGCGGGCTTGGCGCTTCACCGATGACCCGCCGGAGGACTGGCGACTCACGGGTCTGGCGGCTCACTGGTTAGACGACTCACGAGCCTGACGACTCACGGATGGCCCTAACGGCGGGTCAGATAGAAGACTAGGCCCAAGGCCCAGAAGGCCGGCTCATGTTATGGTGGGTCGGTTTACGAGGAAAGGCATAAGGAGTTTTCCCTTAAGGGGGCAGACTAGGATTCCACTTGTAATAGACTAGTCCTAATCCTAATAGGACTCCACATGTAAACCCGCCCCTTCAACTTATATAAGGAGGGGCAGGGCTCCCCAAGAGGGAGAAGGAACAAGCAATAATCTCTAGGGCTAGACACAAAGGGGGAGTCGGCTTATGCGGCGACTCTCTCATGAGCATAATGAGATCTAGCCACAAACAGCATGTAGGGCTATTACCGGATGATGTTTCCCGGGGCCCGAAGCTGTCTAAATCCTTGTCTTGTGTTGCGTCTCTCGATTCCGCTCAACCCCTCTCAAGCTACTACAAAGATGCGTTGGCCTCGCGACTAAGTCCTCACACTAAGGACATCTGTCGTGACAATTCTACGACATCGGGGAAACTTGAGGCCTGGTTTTAGTTGTATGGACTGCTCATCCGGTGTGCCCTGAGAACGAGATATGTGCAGCTCCTATCGGGATTTGTCGGTACATTCGGGCGGCTTTGCTGGGCTTGTTTTACCATTATCGAAATGTCTTGTAAACCGGGATTCCGAGACTGATCGGGTCTTCCCGGGAGAAGGTTTATCCTTCGTTGACCGTGAGAGCTTATAATGGGCTAAGTTGGGACACCCCTGCAGGGTATTATCTTTCGAAAGCCGTGCCCGCGGTTATGAGGCAGATGGGAATTTGTTAATGTCCGGTTGTAGAGAACTTGACACTTGACTTAATTAAAATACATCAACCGTGTGTGTAGCCGTGACGGTCTCTTTTCGGCGGAGTCCGAGAAGTGAACACGGTTCGGGTTATGCATGAACGTAAGTAGTTTCAGGATCACTTCTTGATCATTTCTAGCTTCGCGACCGTTGCGTTGCTTCTCTTCTCGCTCTATTTTGCGTATGTTAGCCACCATATATGCTTAGTGCCTGCTGCAGCTCCACCACATTACACCATCCTTTCCTATAAGCTTAAATAGTCTTGATCTCGCGGGTGTGAGATTGCTGAGTCCTCGTGACTCACAGATTCTACCAAAACAGTTGCAGGTGCTGACGATACCAGTGCAGATGACGCAACCGAGCTCAAGTGAGAGTTCGACGAGGAACGTGGTCGTTACTATGTTTCGTTTCCTGATGATCAGTAGTGGAGCCCAGTTGGGATGATCGGGGATCTAGCATTTTGGGTTATCTTATTTTCATTTGGATTTGATCGTAGTCGGTCTATGTGTGGATTTTGATTGATGTATGAATTAATTTATGTATTATGTGAAGTGGCGATTGTAAGCCAACTCTCGTTATCCCATTCTTGTTCATTATATGAGATTGTGTGAAGATGACCCTTCTTGCGACAATACCTATAATGCGGTTATGCCTATAAGTCGTGCCTCGACATGTGGGAGATATAGCCACATCATGGGCATTACAGATGGTGACTCAATGCATAGGAATGACAATAGTGCTCCCCAACTTGCTTCCTTACATGGGTCCTGCCGCGCTACTCGGCAAAAGCTTTTTAGATAACTACAGGTGGTGAGTTCACCTTGTATTTCAGATATGGTGGTGCTTAGTGATCATGGGAGTACCCTGCGCCTTGTGCGGACGGTCATGGATCGAGGAGCAGTATGCCCGTTTCGCCACACACCTCGGGATGATGGGTATGTGTGTTTTCTTCTTCTTGTCTCACGGCCACCAATACAGTTTCTTTGATTCAGAGTTTCTGAGATGAACTAATGGTTATGTGATAATAGGTACTCCCTCCGTCCGAAAAAATTTGTCCCTCAAATAGATCTATCTAGCACTAAACATCCATTTGATGGACAAGCTTGGGTGCTAGATACATTTATTCGAGGGACAAGTTTTTTCGGACGGAGGAAGTATCATCGTGAACATTATCATGTTCTCTCACTGGATACTGGCCGCCAATGCCCTGTACACCATGTGGACTTTCCTAGGGTTGGCAGGCCTCTGCTTCCTCGGGTATTGGATACGGGTACGAATTCTTGCCTCTCTTGCTCTTTATACTGACATTTGCGAAATTTGTACTAACCCTTTTGCATGAATGTCAAAATGCACTGTTGTATGTTAGGTGAGGTATAAGCAACTAGGAGAACAAGCAGCAAGCAGGCACTGGAAGCTGCTTTCATGCAAGAAGATACACCGTCGGCAATCAAACGACAAATGTGTGCTCTTCTCAATTTTGAATGTGGCCGCAAGGGTTTAAGCTTCGGGCTTCCTTGAAATGAATGCGTGATACCGATGCATGTAGTTGGATCCATGGAAACTTGTCTTTTGCTTTTTCTCTCTTGAAGGCAAGCTATAAACTGCTTATGTGAATTCTTTACTTTTTCTAGATAATTGAAGTACACTCGGACCCCCGATTTCTGTCAAACTCGGTTTGAACCGCCTTTAACTTGCCCACCACTTAAACATATGCATAACATGATAATTAGGCATCACTGTTACCTGACACCGAAAGCCCCGAGACTAAGTGCAGTAGAGTTGACACCCCCATTGCAAATCTGAGATAGCAGAATGATGACAAATATAATGGAACAATGTAGGTTCTGTATGCAAACGGTTCACTACAAGATTTTCTAGGATATGATTCAATACAAAATGAATGTATGCTTTACCCCTCATAACGCAAATTTTACACTGAAAAGTTCCTGTTAATCACTGACGGAGTAGGTGTCTGCATATCTTCATGTGTTAAGCACCAAAAGAATCCTGCCGGCACGAGAGAAAGGATCAAAAGAAGTATCATTGTAAAGTTGTCCTGCAATTCTTGATTCTGGTACACAAATCGCACCACCAAGAGCCAAACCGCCCATGCGATGCCACCTGTGAGTGTAAAACCCTGGGAAATCATGGTAAATCTGTCAGAGCGCATACATAATCGCGCACCACTCGATGAGATTTAGCGGTGCCGATTCCCATCATCATACATAACCCACGAGCTGAATAGCTAACGAGTAAATTCAGGCATTGAGTATGTACGGTTCAACCACTGAATATCTGATAGTACGTCTGTGAACTCTGCAGAGCTAGTAGATAAGAGGATCGACCAAGGAAGGAGATGTACTATTACGTACCCTAATGAAGATTGACCAGAATTTTATCTGGGCGGCGGTCCGCCGTGGTCGCCATCCTTCTTCCATCCCGCGGAAGGAAAGGTCCTCCTGGATCGCTGGAGTTCCCGGCTGCAACAGTGGAGCAGAGCGAGATTGGTCGCGTTGACGGGACGATTTCATCAGAAGCAGGTGACGACCGGCTGAAAACGGGAATCCAGCCATGGATGGAGCCCGCCGGCGCCTGACGTCAAGTCGTCAAGAGAGGAGATTTTATGGTTTCAGATAGGTCGACGAGGAGTCTTTCTTGTAGAGAGAAGAGAGGTCGTCCTCGGCTTGACTTCATGGTTTCTATAATTGATCTTGTTTCGGCTTTCATTTCTTTTTTCAAAATCGGAGGAGTCCAAATGCCTCTATCAATTACAGTAATTAAGAATTTCGCATTTTTTTTACAGTAATTAAGAAGAATATAATTGTCCAACGAATTAACAAAAAATTAAGTGAAAACCGTTACAATAAACACAAGTCACACCCATGCAACATGACCGTCCATGTTGCACCACCGGACGGCATGGACACCGAGGCACACTTAACACATGCCGCTGAGAAGAAATATGATGTCGAGGTCGGAACAAGTGTCGTCATCATACTTATCTCGTGGCAAGTCACTCAATTTCACCATCGACCCTACACCAAAAAAAAAATTCACCATAGACAATCATGAAGTGGGTTCTCTTCTCATCACGAAAGCCACATAAGAATCCACACCGTCCCATGCCAAATAGCCGGACACCCCGCTAGTAGCTAGGCATCTCTGATTCGAAGGCGAGCAATGGAAGACAAATATGCAATGTCTGTGTGCCGCATAGGATCACCACCACTAGGTGCCCATCACTTGTCATTGCCACTGCCTAGACGACACCACCATAGCCCCTGATTGCACAACAACCAAAAAAAAGCACGGAGACCCGCAAACCCACCGGAAACCCGACTACCATAAACCTTGTTGCGGCTCAAGCACCGCTCAACACTGTTGTAGTTGTTGCACAAGGCACCACGCCAACTCCACATCGTCTGACGGACACCTGCCAACCGCGATGTCACACACATCGAATCCTAGGTATGCGCAAGAAGGTTAGGTCTTTTTGAGAATACGCACCAAAGGGAAGGGCTACATGGGAGACGACGTTGTTTGACCCTACCGTTGTTGAGGGATTTACATAAGTCCTAGCAGTGGTACTAGAGGGAGTGCCTGGAATTTATAGTCAAGGAGACGTCTTGTTAGGAGACCACACATAACACAAAGTCACACGACATACACAGGTTCAGGCCCCCAATGCGGGTAAAAGCCTGACTTCCCCCTTTAGTATTTTTCCTTACACATGTGGAAACACGAAGCGGATGAGGGCAGCGACGCTAGGGTTTTTCCCAAGCAGCTCCTGAAGCGACACATGCAATAGGGTGGTTTTTTCCCCTCGCGTTGAACTTTTTCACTTGAACATCTATGCATAATGTGACAATTAGGCACTGAAGGCATCACGGTTACCTAACATCAAAAGCTCCATGCAGTAGAGTTGACATGCCCCATTGCAAATCTGAGTACCATGACCTTACCTCCGTAAGGGCAACTCTAACCGATCCCCTATCTGGCACTAAGGGAGGATAAATTCGGTTATCCTCCCTTACGCCGCACCTAGCCGATCCCCTAAAATGATTAGTGGAGGATATATTATCCTTCTCCGTCGCAAAAAAACCCCGATCTCCCTAAATATCCTCACCGCACGCCCGGCTGAGGAATAGTGGCGCCTCCTCTCCCGCCTCCTCTTTCCCGCCACAGCCGCCTCCACGCCCTGCCACTGCCACCGATGACCGAACCACCCACCAGAATGGATAACCTGGACCCCGCCAGCCACCGTCGCTGCCGGAAACGACCCTCGTGCCGCCGCCCGCGCTGAAGAAGAGCTTGGGGATAAAAAAATCGATCGGGTTCAAGCTCCGGCTCCAACCGTGGCAAAGGCTGCCGGGGTGGAAAGCCCCTCTTCGGTGATGGTGCGCCGCCCTCCTGCTGCTCCCCCCGCATCCAAACGAGCAAGAAAACCAATGGCGGTGGCACCGTCCCTCGCCGAGGGGGCCGCGAAGAGGAAGAAGAAAAATGCCACAACGGCGTCCCGCCCACGGCTGGCACCTCGTGCATCGTCTTTGGCGACACCTTCCAGCACTGCTCCGGCGCGTCTGATGGCGGCAGCCGGCAAGAAAGGTCACGACCACCAAGTGTTCGACGTAATGCCCACAAGGTAAAAACTTCAACATTTTGGCCGGCCGGTGATTGTTGGTAGCTGATGGTGATGTACTTTGCTTGTTTTGTTGTTGTAGTGCGGAGATGAACACACCTGAATTTTTAGCATCTTTGGAGTTTGTAACATCCCGAGAATCATGCCACAGTAATGTCCCCTCTAATCTTGCCAAGTCATCATGTTTCTCAAGCTTAAGTGCCACTTGCTCAAATTCAAACCCAAATTCAAATTTAAATTGAAAGTCAAATTTCTATTTCTTCAAATTGTCCAAGAAAAATGTTCATTGGGTTGAAAATAATCACTAAGTATTTTTAATGTATAAAACAATATTATTTTAAATACTAAATTACCCCTAACCGATTTAAATCAGTGCCCAAAACAGCCACTTTGCATTTAATAAAAAATCAAATGAGTTCAAATATTACCCCAACCATTTTATAACAGTGCCAAATATTGCATGGTATTTATTGAGCCAAATCCCATATTTTAAAAAAGTCATTTTGTACCCAAACAATTAGCAACTGAGAGAGTTAAAAAAACATAAAAAAGAAATTAGAAAGGCCAGAGATGCACTGCACTGCTGGGCTTCAAGTCAAACAGGACCGACCTAGCCCACACCGGCAACCTCTTCTACCTCTGTTCATCAGGGGCTCGGTGGCCGTCGTGCAGCTGCCCACGGCCATGGATGGCCACGCGGCGGCCATCCGCACCCCTGCCCCGCCTACAAGTCAACCCAACGTCCCTCCCGAACCCTAGCTCGCCTCCCCTCGCGCCCCCATCTTCCTCTCCCTCTGGATCCACCGGAAAGTATCCCAACCATTTTTTTTTCGAGGGTAGGCTAGAGCCTGTTTAAGCCTAGCTACTGGACTCGCCTTTGCCTGAATGTGAAAATAAGAAATTTCAGGAGCGAACTCAAAAGAAGTTGAAGAATTTCAACACAGGTTTTAGCTAGCTCTTCAGCAACCTACAGTAGGAACCAGCCCCCCGTTAGTGGCATGCAGTAGATTTCCCATAAGAAAGAAGCAGCCACACGAGTTAAAAGTTAAGAATTGCTATAGCTGAACCATGAGTTTGCATCTAAACTGGCAAGTGTCGCTGTGTATCCGTAACATAAGTTGTAAATCATCAGTTCCCTTGCTAATGAAGACAAACCTCTACTGTTTTGCCATGTCAAAACCGGCCCTCTAATCAGAGGGCACTGGTAATTTCTATAAACGAGGGGTGTGCAGACTGAGTTGCAGCAACGGAACAGCAAACAGTCAATAGATTGTATTCTTTTATTAGCTCATCGGCTCGTGAACTGTTCCGTGGAGTCAAGTTACCAATGGTAACAAGCTGAAAATCTGAAGAATCATACTAGAATTTTTGCTTTTTATTAGTGATAATTGGTCTAAAAGATAGTAACAAAGTTTGCAGCAAGGTACCTTACTGTATTGAAACAGTATCCTTGTGTTCATTTTCTTCCTCTCAGCTGCCTCCCTCCTCATGAACCAAGGATTCAGCTTGTGGTACTGCTTGCTGTAAGCAAAGCCTGTAACATGACATAGAAGTATACATATAAACTTGCAGTAGCTATAGTAATCGCTTTGCTGTTCTGTCTTGGCTTAGAAACATGTGGATGATCAGGTGGAAACCATTTCGACACAATGCTAGAAGTTGCGTCAGTATGCAGGCGAAACAACATACCCAAAATCATAGCAAGCAAACCAATCCCTGAGCCCCTCAACGGGCCCCGATTCCATCCAACATCAAACAGGCTGAAGCCCCGCCCTTTTACCTCACCAATTCTTCCCTCCCCTTGCCTCCCAGCAAGATCACCCGTCCGTAACCGCCGTCCCCAGCCGCCACCCCTCCGGCAAGAGCCGAGCGACCACCTGATAAATCCTCCCGCCCCCGTTGAGAACACAGTAACCGCTCTCCTCATCATCCCCTTCCCCCCTCCGCCCCCGCAGCAAGAAACCAAGAACTTGGTTGGTAGAAACATTTGGTAAAATTCTAACAATCTGAATTATAATGTGATCATAGATATATGTGGTGAGGACATACATTAAAATTAAACCATAACCAATATATTGATATAAACAATTTCATGACAGTTTCCTTATCACATCACGATTAGATGCAAAAGATAGACAGAGGAAACATTGCAATATTCTATCCTCTAATGAACAGCATCTTCTACACTTTGCTCCCCTGAAAAAAGCATCTTCCACTATCCTGGGCATCTTCTAATGAACAGCATTTTTCGTAGATGTTTTTCTTTTGAGGGTTACTCTGAAGTACTGGATAATCAGCTGGAGTAACATTGCCATATTGTCGTTGACTATGAGCAGGACTGTTCGCCGCCATGGGGCAACTGGCTCCTATCCAGACCTTCTCACTCGGCGGGTCCCTGTGCCTGCTCCCTTACATGGGTCCGGCTGCGCTGCTGAGTGACGCTGCCCACTATGATATTGATTACAGATGGTGGGTTCAGCTTGCTTTTCAGATATGGTGGTGCTTGGTTATCGTGGGCGTGCCCTGCGCCTTGTGTTGCCGGCCAAGGATCGAGCGAATCTATGCCCGTATTTCCGCACACCTCGGAATGCTGGGTATGTATATTTTCCTCTGCTCTTCTTGTCTCACTGCCACAAATGAAGATTGTTTGATTGGGAGTAATGGTTTTGTTACTGTTAAAACAGGTATTACTGTGAATGCCCTTTTCTTCTGTCATTGGATGCTGGCCGCCGTTGCCACGAAGCTGATGAAGCTCTTTCTGGGCGGTGCCGTTGCCTACTTCCTGTTCTATTGGATACGGGTATGACTTCCTCCTTGTACTCCACATTTACAGGATTGGCAACTTATGCATGGACTTACAGAATTGGTAACTTATGCATGGCTTCAACTGCAGTGTTGTGCGGTTGGAGAGGTCTGAGCAACCAGGAAACGGGGGAGGGATCCTGTATATGTCCAGTTTTGAAGATGGCGACAGAGAGTTGAATCTTCCGGCTTCTTTTACATGAATGCGTGATACACTGATACCTGCATATGTTCAGTTTTAAAGATGAACATGAATGTTTGATACTGAAACCGTGTGACGATGTAGTCAGCTAATCTCTAGTTTTCCATGCTTTTGGACTTATGGTCATGGAAACCTGCCTTGCCTTATTTTCTCTTCAAGGCAAGCTGGAACTGCTTATGTAAATTCATTCATTTTTCTCACTTAGAAATTTCCAGATCCTATATCATTGTTATGGTTTCACCCGTGCCACCTCTGGAGCCACACGGGCAACGGGGTGGAAGTTTTTTTCCCCTTGTTTTCAACTTTTTCAGTTGAACATATTTTTTAGATCAACAGGGAGAGAGTTCAGTCGAACATACGTATAACGTGACAAGTAGGCACTGAAGGCATCACCATTACCTAACATCAAAGCCTCTAAGACTAAATGCCTAAATGCAGTAGAAATTGACACCCCCATTGCAAATCTGAAAACCAGTGTCCATGGAAACTGCCTTGCCTTATTTTCTCTTCATGGCAAGCTAGAATTGCTTATGTAAATTCATCATTTTTTTCCCTTCGAAATTCTAGATCCTCGATTATTGTCCGACTCGCTTTCAACTTTCTTTTTAACTGGAGTCTAATAACCTCTATCAATTATCTATTAACTAGAAAAGAGAAGAATTGTGCAATGAATTAACCCAATCCTCGATCATGGAAACTTTCAACTTTTTAACTGGAGCCCATGACGGCAGGTTCCACGTGCCGCCCCCATTCCCGCCTCGCTCCAAATCCTGCAATACAAGGGGTGCCGGTGGCGGCAGGCCTTGCCGCGTGTCACTCGCCAGGCCTGCCACCATGGTAGTTTCGTCGATTGCATTTGAAGGTGGTCTTTTCTTTCATTACACACGCGCATGTGGTTTATAATGCAAAATAATCGACGCGGGCGACGGGGTGGAATTTTTTTTTGCCCCTCGCTTTGAACTGCTTGACAGTTAGGCACCGAAGGCATCACTGTTACTTTACATCAAAGGCTCTAAAGACTAAGAGCATCTCCAGCCGTTCGGCCCCCCAGGGCGCCGAAAAAGAGCGGCTTGGGGGTGCGCCGGCGATAAACTCGGCGCTGGGGGCGGTTCGGCATCCAGCCGTCGCCCCCCCCCCCCGGTCGCCCCCAGGCGCCGTATTCAGCCCAGCTTTCGGCCCAAAAACGGCCCGATATCTGCGTGAATCGGCCCATATTCGGTGCGGTTCGGCGTGTTTCGGTGTTAATTTTCGCATACAAATATATAAATCAATTATTTCGTCACATAGTTCGGCGTGGTTCGGCGTGTTTCGGCGTGTTTAACAAATAGTTCACTACAAATTATATAGTTTAACAAATAAAAACTCAAGTTTCATCGCACGTCATTCCCAGCCTCGCCCTTGAGCCTCCATAGGTGCTCCACCAGATCCTGCTGCAGCTGATGATGTACCTGTGGGTCTCGGATCTCCTGACGCATACTGAGGTAGGCAGTCTAGGTTGCCGGTAGCTGGTGATCAACTTCGGCTAGAGGGCCTTGCCTGTAGTATGGTTCAGTGTCAAACACTGGGTCTTCGTGCTCGCTTTCGATGATCATGTTGTGCAAGATGACACAACAAGTCATCATCTCCCACATTTGATCTTTCGGCCAGGTCTGAGCGGGGTACCAGACAACAGCAAATCGAGATTGGAGCACACCAAATGCCCGCTCGACATCCTTCCTGCAAGCCTCCTGAATCTTCGCAAACCAGGCATTCTTGCCTCCTGGCACAGGGTTTGAGATGGTCTTCACAAATGTCGACCATCTCGGATAGATGCCATCAGCTAGATAGTACCCCTTGTTGTAGTGCCGCCCATTAATCTCGAAGTTCACCGGAGGAGAGTGACCTTCAACAAGCTTGGCAAAGACAGGAGAGCACTGCAGCACATTGATGTCATTGTGAGTTCCTGGCATATCAAATAAGGAGTACCAAATCCAGAGGTCCTGTGTGGCCACCGCCTCAAGTACCACACTGCAACCGCCTTTGGTGCCTTTGTACATCCCCTGCCAAGCAAATGGGCAATTCTTCCATTTCCAATGCATGCAGTCGATGCTTCCAAGCATCCCAGGAAATCCTCTTGCTGCATTCTATGCTAGGATCCGAGCGGTGTCTTCCGCATTGGGTGTTCTCAAGTATTGCGGTCCAAACACTGCCACCACTGCCCGACAGAACTTGTAGAAACACTATGCTGGTGGACTCGGCCATGCGCCCATAGTTGTCGAGTGAATCACCGGGAGCTCCGTATGCAAGCATCCTCATAGCTGTCGTGCACTTCTGGATGGAGGTGAATCCAAGTGTGCCGGTGCAATCCTTCTTGCACTTGAAGTAGCTGTCAAACTCCCGGATGGAATTCACAATCCGGAGGAAAAGCGTTCGGCTCATCCGATAACGGCGCCGAAATGTTTTCTCACCGTGCAATGGAGCGTCGACGAAGTAGTCCGAGTAGAGCATGCAGTAGCCTTCCAGACGATGCCGGTTCTTTGCTTTCACCCGCCCAAGCGCCGAGCCACCTCGCCGCGGCTTCTCACTGCTCACGAGCAGGCCGGCGAGGGCGGCGAGCACCATGAGATGCTCTTGCTCCTGGACGTCGGCTTCGGCTTCCTCATCCAGCAACGCCGCGAGCGCCTCCTCATCTTCAGAGTCCATCGCCGGGCCGGGCAATTCACCGAACACCTTGTGGGCGAGGTGGGCGCAAGCCCGCCGGTGTACAGGCCCTGCGCGGCCGGAGCGCCGCAAAAGGTGCCTGGGCGGCGGCGGAGAGGCTGCCTCGGCAAAACCCCTTCCTTTTCCCGGCTGGGGATGGTCTACCTAGCTGCGGCGGGCGGTGGTCGGCGCCGGGATCGGCAGGGTGGCGCAAGGTGGCGGCCGAGCGTGGGGGGTAGGAGGCGAATTTGGGCGGGTAGCTTGACTTTTCGCCTGTCAATGTGGCCCCAGGAACGCTTTTCCCTTGCGCCGGAGCCCCCGAGCGCCCCCCAATGCGCCGGGTTCGGCCTGCGAGCGCCGGGCGCAAAAACGGGCCGAGCCGGCGGAATTCAGCGTCCTGGGGGCGCGACTGGGCCGTTTTTTCGGCGCCGGCGCGAATAAACCACCTGGAGAGGCCGTTCTGGGAGCGCGGCTGGAGATGCTCTAAATACAGTAGAGTTGATACCTCATTTCAAATCTGAAAACCATGACCGTTACTCCGTCAGATTAGCACAATGATGACAAATATGACGGAATAGTGCACATCGTTTATGCAAAAGAAGAAGATTCACTGCAAAATGACTGCATTGTTCCCATATAACGACATAACGTAAAGAAAACTCACACTGACTGCTGATATGCTCTAGGACGGAGTACTTGTCTGCATATCTTCATGTGTTACCGCAAAAAAGAATACTGCCAGCATGAGAGAAGCTACCAAAATAAATATCATTGTAAAGTTGTCCTGCAGTTCTTGATCATGGTATACAAATCGCATCACCAAGAGCCAAACCACCATTGCCAAGCTACATGCAGCTACACCGCCCTGGGAAATCATGGTAAGTCTGTCCGAATAACATAATATGGCACCACTCTGCCGCGCGGAGGATACAAAGGGAACAGCGAGCTGAATAACCAATGAGTAAATTCAGGCGTG
Source organism: Aegilops tauschii subsp. strangulata (assembly GCF_002575655.3). Lineage (NCBI taxonomy): Eukaryota > Viridiplantae > Streptophyta > Magnoliopsida > Poales > Poaceae > Aegilops > Aegilops tauschii. The sequence goes on along the minus strand of NC_053040.3, from coordinate 411,738,049 downwards.
GAGTACTAGATACCTGAAACATCTAACTTCTTCGAGCAATAGAGCTACTACTAATAGATAAGAGGAGTGGATCATCAAGGAAAGAGATGTAAGTAGTACCCTAATGAAGATTGCCCAGAATCTCTTATGGGCGGCCGTTGGTTGAGTCGGCGGTGGTCGTCGGCCTTCTTCCATCCGGCGGAAGAATAGTTCCTCCTGGATCGCTGGAGTTCCCGGCGTGTGCAACAACGGAGCAGAGCGAGATTGGTCGCGTGGACGGGACGATTTCATCAGAAGCAGGTGACGACCGGCTAAAAACGAGAATCCAGGCATGGATGGAGCCCGCCGGCGCCTGAGGTCAAGAGAGGAGATTTTCTTTTTGAGGGGTTCAAGAGAGGAGATGGATCGCCGTGAAACCTCAAGCGCGGCCAAGGCAGGCCGATCAGTAGTCTTTCTTGTAGAGAGAGGCCGTGCTCGGTTTTGACTTGTGGCTTCTAATTTGACCCCGTATGCCTGTGATCTATGTTGTTGTGGCCAAACCATTACCTCTCAGGTCCTTCCTCTGCACTTCCGTAACAAACTACTTTGCTAGATTCTCATTGTTTTTTTTATCAAAGCTATTGAACATCTAACTCGTAAGTCTACGCTGCAAAAAAAAAAAAAAAAACTCGTAAGTCTAGATATCTTTTTTCTTTCTTACACACCCCCACCTTGTAAACCTCCTAACCCTAACTTTTTGGGACGTGCTACAAGCACGCGTCCGCCGGCCGATCTCTTTAAAAGATCGGACCGGTCGCGAGCCATCAGATCCGACGTCATCGCGCGATCGAGGGTCGTGCTCCCCATTGCAATAGAGGTAATGTTGCAGAAGTTTTTGAAACAAAGGTCATGATGGAAACTTTTGCAATAAAGGTCCTGTGTTAGAATTTTTTTGAAACAAGGTACTTGTTGAATTTTTTTTCAACAAGATCTATGTTTCAGAAAAGCATCTACAACTCCCAGTCGTGTCCGTTGTGGTTTTTTTTTTGTTTGCAACAAAGGTCTGATTGCAGATTTGTTTTTGTAACAAAGTTCTCGTCGCACATTTGTTTTTTGCAAAATAAGTGATGATGCAGAACTGGACAACAGACTTGGCGGTGGCGAGCGGAGGTTGTCTTCTTCATCACCCGGTAGTAGCAGCAAGAGCGGGCCACGAGCTCCACCAGATGGTGGTGAGGGAGGATCGATGCTGCCCGTCCCCGCCTTCGCGCCTCCGCCGGCAAGCACCGGACCTTCGACCAGGTCGCCTCACCGCCATCCCTTCCTTCTATTTTTTTCATCTGCCCGTCTCTTATCGCAGGAGCGCCGTGCGCCGCTGCCATCGTAGGTCCTCGGGATGAAGCCAACCCCGCCGGACCTCACTGAGCCGAGCCCCCACCGTTCCCGGACGTCCTCGCCTCTTGTCAGCGACATCCTCGTTCGATATGGTTGGAATCCTCGCCGCCGTCGCCCTCCCAGCCACACGAATATCCGCCCCCGCCGCTCCCGGACGTCCCAGCCACCTGCCCACGCGCCATACTCGTCGGATTCGGCTAGTATCCTCGCCGACATCGCCCTCCAAGCCGCACTAGTCTCCGCCTGCCATGGGATCTAGCCAGACAATTGCAAACTCTCTTTTCTGAAATAAAGCATGAGTTGCAGAAACATGGACATGGAGGGGGTGCTCTCGACCGTCTGATCAAGAGTCAATCTGATGGACACAGAGGCGGCGGACGCTCGCACACGATTGGTCGGCTGAAGGTAAGTGTTTCCCTATGTTTTTACTACAGATTATATCTGATACATGGAAATGTGACAACTTGTTTTCCTTTATTTTCACCTCTGATAATTGTACAATTTTTTAAAAGTCCAAATGTGTGAACACTAGACACATGAAGATTATTTTAATTGCATGAACATTTTTGAAAGGCGTAAACACTTATGAAAGTTTGATAAAAAAACTGTGAATACTTTTCAAAGGCCTAAACACTTCTGAAAGTTTCACAATTTTACCTATCTGCCCAAGCAATTACCACAGGATGGAATAGATCCGCGGCCTAGGGTCCCTCCACACCACCACCCCTGCCCCCTTGCTCTTTGCCATCTAGTAGCTTCGACGACGGCCAGGGGAGGGGGACCCGTCCCTTCGTAGATTTCAGTTTTTGGTAGGTCCTTCTTCCCCTCAGGTTTTGGTTTACTCACGGCATTGGCAAGGTGGTGACGACGATGGTGTGTTAGAATAAAGTCTCTTTGGCCTCTTCCTACCTCGACGACGTCTAGTCTTATGACGGCAAAGAGCCAGTGAGGGTAGGTGTTCTCAGATCTGTTGGCTCTCTTCATATCTTTGGCAATTGGCGTGCCAACCAAGGGCAGTGGTTGAGTGGATTTAAGTGTGGTGACTTTGACCTCTCTTTGAGTTGTTCTGCGACCATGCTTGGTTTTTCCAACTCTTTGGATTCATGGTGAAGTATTGCAATCCCACGTTGCTTGAGATGTTTCCCCAACCAATGCTCCTTCAGCGATTACCACATCACATTGTTCACAGCGAGTGGGTATTGTGGTCTTCAAAGTCATGTGCGACAAGAGCATTTACATGTGTCCCTTTCCGCTACTGTGGGCTTAGTGCAAGTTTCATGCTTCGGAAGGCGGTGAACAATCGAAGAAAGAAACGACCAATATGAGTTTCGATGTAATTCTATTTGTTTTCAGTCGTTCCATGTCATGTTGTCCTTTCTTTGTACCTACTTTTGTTTTTCATGACGAATATCAGACATAAGATGTCTTCAGGTTTCTATTTTTTTAAGTTTAACATTTTAAGAAAACCACTGGCTCTAGAAGCCGGTCTGGATTCCTTGGTATCCGGTTTTCATGCAGTTAGGTTAGTTTGTGTCTTTTTAAAAAAAAATTCTTTTGGTTATATCCTTCCCTTTTAACTTCTTTTTTTGTTTTGTTTTTCCCTATTCTGTTGTGTTTCTATTTCGTAAAAATCCCCCTTTTTTCACTTTTGTTTTCTATTTGTTTTCTCAACCCTTACTATCATATAAAAAATCTTTTGAAAAAATATATAAATTTTATCTGGACAAATACGTTAACGCTTTGTTAAAATGCGTGAACACCTTTTAAATTTACATTAACATTGTCTATAAATTGTGTGGATTTTCTAAAGAATTAGATGAACATCATCTCTAGCTGATGATGTGAAAATGTTTTCGTGCCCCAAAAACTACCATTTAGGGCATTTAGGGCAAAAACAGAGCTCCAACATAAGCTCTATCTGCATTTGGTGATGAAAAAAAATTGGGCACCCCTAATTTTAGTTTGAAGTGCTACAACTTTGCAACACTACTACCTGCTTTCGCAAAACTAAATCGCAGCCGCACGAACACCAAACGTCCCTCTGAAGTTTCCCCGCCGCCACACCACGCCTATTCCGATTGAATATTGCCATAGTGACGAGTCTATTGTCCGCCCATGGCCCAACCGCCACCCTGCCGTCCATTTCCAGCTCTCCGGACATCCGCAACAACCCCTGTCGCCTCCGTCGATTGTCGATCTGCCACCGTTAGGTTTTGGGAAAAAGAAATCATTTGATACACCATGATAGCCGCTACGTTCTTGCACAACATGATCATTGAGCATGTGCGCCGGCAAGATGCAGATTACTCCTTCTATTATGAATTCATTCATGGGATAGCACTAGTAGAAAAAGGGGCTTTTACCCCGGTTGGTAAGGGCCTTTTGTCCCGGTTTTCGAACCGGGACTAAAGGGTCATTACTAAAGCCCTAACCCTTTAGTCCCGGTTCTTACATGAACCGGGACAGAAGGTCCTCCATGTGGCCGCTGCTGCCAGCCCAGGCAGGGGGGCCTTTGGTCCCGGTTGGTGCCACCAACCGGGACCAATAGGCAGGGCCTTTTGTCCCGGTTGGTGTCACCAACCGGGACCAATAAGCATCCACGCGTCAACATTTCAGGGGCTGGGGTTTTTGTTTTTTTGAAAGGGGAGGGGGGGGGGGTTGGGGGGTTAATTTAGGTGTTTCATATATTGTGTTAGCTAGCTAATTAATAGAGAGAAGTGTCCTCTCTTATCTCCGTGCTTGGTCGACGCTACGTACTATATACGTATGGAGAGGACTAGACACGCTAGCTAGTAAGCAAATGAAGGAAACAGAAAATCGTCATGAACATATGCATACAGAGAGAAGTGATATCGACCACCTCTCCTTCTCCAAGAGATTGGTCGAACAACAAGTTCTCGTATATCTATCTGACAGTACCGGCTACATATATACAATAATTATCTCTTACAATATAATCTCCTAATTAAATTGTAAGAACACAGGGGCCACATAGTATTCTCCGTTTTCAGCGATCACGTGGTCAAGGAAGAATGCCACCAATTCCTCTTGAATTGCTCGCATACGATCTTCTGCTAGGAGTTCATCCCGCATCCGAAACATCTAATTTGAAGAAGGGGGTCAATATATATATATATATATATATATATATATATATATATATATATATATATATATATATATATATATATATATATATGAATAAATGAAACTCGACACAAATGATGGTAATAAAATAAAATTGTGAATATTATTGCTTACGCACTTCATATTGTTCGTCAGAGTAGCCCCGCTCACAGGTCGTGTGGCGGATAGACTCGCAAACGTAGTATCCACAGAAATCATTCTCTTGTTCCTGCCACAACCACTTTACAAGAAATAGAGGTCAATCTAACTGATAAGCAAGCATGCTAAATGGTATTGATGAAACTAGCGCTTGAATCACTAGGAGATGTGCGGAACATGCTACTATAGTACTTACTTTCGGGTGTCTAAATTGCAGCTTCTTCGGCAGTCCCAGAGCTTTTGTGGTGAATTTTCTCCAAACCCTGCCAGACAAAGAAAACAATTACTTGATATCAGGAAATGAACAAAGTTGCTGATATGGTGGATAATGATCGATTTAACTTACTTCTCGAGCATTTGAGTCATGTCCGCATAGTCATGGGGATCTTTTCGTCTCGAGTCTAAGACGGTTACTACTCCCTGCTCAAGCTTAATCTCTAGGAGAATATAGTGGAAGCTGCGCATCCATGCATAAGTCATCAATTACATTACCATAACCTGGACTAATAAGGGAAACCGAATATGCACAAGACAGTAACACTCACTTGAAGTTGTAAGGAAAGAGTATTATATCTTTGTTTTGATTTAATACCAACGATCGTAGCAAATTGGCCTCGGCTTCTTTGGCATGTTTTTCAACCGTATATGCATCTATGAGATTTGTGTTAATGAACCCAATATCACCGATTTGTCTTTTCTTCAATTCGGCGATCTTCAATCTGCATAATATAGTGAGGATAATTATAAATACATGCAATGAAAGAGCTGACCTATATAGAGAGACTTAATGACAGAAGTAGTACTACTTACAGACAGTAGCAAGTGATCGTTGATTTATCGAGGGCCTTTTGATTGTAAAACTGGAAGAACTCCTCAAATGGAACATTTAGCAATTCAATTCCAACGAGGTCATGCTCCGGTTTAACTCTCAGCGTCAAAGTATTCATCCCATCAGACTCTCTGCAGGTTTTCATGTACCAATCATGTAATCTTCGCATCATCGTTGTTAGAGATCTTTCATCTTTGACGAGAGGCTTCCCGTAATGGTATTTGTGTTCGTCCACCTCCATGATTTCATAATGTACATCGTCGGGCAGGTAATCTCCAAGATTGCTATAACCGGCCACCATCCTCGGATCATTAGCGACGATGTCTTTAGACACCTTGAGCGGGGGGCACGATTGGTTCGCTTGTTCGCCGAGCTGGGCAATTTTTTTCCCAGCTCGTCGTTCTTTTAACCTTTGATCACTGACAGTACTTCTCGACCGCTCCGCTTCGACAAATGTCTTTGCAATAATGCGCTCGTAGTTGCCTTTCAGCGGAGACTTTGGTGGTTTTGTCAGGGCATCCAGAGTGCGCTTCGCTTTCACCGGATCTACCTTCTCCTCCGGAGGTGGATGTTTCTTTGCTTTCACCCCATCAAAGAAGTTCTTCACTTCGGCTCGCACGATCTTCGCGTTCTCCTCCTCGGTCCTCTCGTATGGTAACTTCTCTGGAGTCTTGAGAGAAGGACCGAATCTGTATTGCCTCCCGCCTCTGGCAGCTGTACTGCTTGACGCCGGCAGAGCAGACGGAGCGGCTGTGGCTGTCTTCTTTCCTTGCTTACGAGGCGGAGGAGAAGGACTACGACGCGCCGGAGTAGCCGGAGCGGCGGCGGGTCTCTTCCGCCCTTGCTGACGAGGCGGAGAAGGAGGAGGCTGGCTTCTCTGGCACGCCGGCGCGGGCGGAGAAGGAGGCGGACTGCCGCCACGCGCCGGAGAAGGAGGCTGATGAGTGCCCTGATCACTCGCCGGAGGAGGAGGCGGAGTGCCGCCATGCGCCGGAGAAGGAGGCTGAGTGCCCTGATCACTCGCCGGAGGAGGAGGCGGCGGCGGAGTGCCCTTACTCGCCGGAGGCGTCCAGTTCAGAAGGTTAATGAGCTCCTTCCGCCATAGGCACGGAGTCTTCAGAGCTAAACCCAGCCGAGTCTCCCCTTCACCGGTAGGGTGGTCAAGCTGGAGGTCCTCAAATCCCTCCGTTATTTCATCCACCATCACCCTAGCATATCCTTCTGGAATCGGCCGGCAGTGGTAGGTTGCGCCGGGTTCAGGAGGTAAAACAGAGCCAACAGCCGCCTTGACTTTGAAGTTCTGCCATTGCGTCATAAGGTGGCAATGTTGAGACTCCGTGATAGCATCCACGGGGTAGCTAGCAGGAGCCGTCAAGACATGCTCCGGCTGAAGCAGCTCGGTGGAAGCCACGCTGCTTCTCCGCTGAGATGGCGGGGTAGCTTCGGGGGTAGTTTCGGCATGTCGATTGTCGTCTCGTTCCTCTAACGCTTGAACCCTTTCGTGCAGCTTCTGAATTTGGGTCTGCTCCATTTTTTTCCTCCTCTCCTGGCTTTTGTAACTGTCTGCGTCCGGAAAACCAGCCTTCCATGGAACGGAGCCTGGTGTGCCTCGTGTCCGTCCAGGGTGCTCAGGATTCTCGAGGGCCATTGTGAGCTCATCGTTCTCTCTGTCTAGAACGAACGTCCCTTCCTGCGCTGCATCGATATATTGCTGAATCTTCTTGACAGGTATTCTCAAAAGCTCGTTCGTCCAAATGCACCTCCCTGATACAGGGTCCAAGTTTCCGCCAGCCCTGAAGAACCAAGTCCGGCAACGGTCTGTCCAGTTCATTTTCTGTGGTTCGATCCCTTTTTCAAGCAGATCATTCTCAGCCTTGGCCCACTTAGGCCGGGCTTTGAGGTAGCCACCTGACCCCGTGCGATGGTGAAGCTTCTTCTTCGCAGCATTCTTCTTGTTTGTCGCTGACATCTTCTTACTCTTTTCCGATGTCTTGTGGGCCACAAATGCGGGCCAGTGATCTCTGATCTTCTCATACCGGCCGATGAATTCTGGTGTCTCGTCTTTGTCGACAAACGTTTTCAGCTCATTCTTCCACCTCTTGAATAGGTCTGCCATCTTCTTAAGAGCATGAGACTTGATTAATTGCTCTTTAACTGGCTTCTCCGGATCCTCCTCTGGCGGTAGGGTGAAATTTTCCTTCAGCTCAGTCCAAAGATCATCTTTCTGCATATCATTGACATAAGACACCTCAGGGTCTTCCTTCTTAGGCTTATACCATTGTTGGATGCTGATCGGGATCTTGTCCCTAACTAGAACCCCGCACTGAGCAGCAAATGCATCCTTTGTCCGGATGGGTTTAATCGGCTGGCCGTCGCGCGCGATTGCTGTGATCTCAAACCTTTCATCCGAGCGCAACTTTCTCTTCGGGCCTCGTCTCTTTACCGAAGTTGTGCTCGATCCGGAGGGCTAGAAAAAATAAGAAAGACGAGTGTTAATTAATATGTGTACATAACAAAACAATGAATGCATCAATTAGCTAGTCAGCACAGGCTTAACTAATATATTTACCTGGCCGGACTCTGTTCGGTCGCCGGAGCCGTCACCACGGGCTCCTTCTTGCACCAGCATTGGGTCACCGGAGCCATCATAATCATGTCTTTCCTCCTCCACTCTTCGATCACCGTAGCCTGCTTCTTCACCCTGTTCTTCTAGACCATCATTGTCGTTAAGATACGGCAAGATATCACCTCCGGCTAAGATTATGTCCCCCAACACCTCTTCTGCTTGCTCGTCTCGTCCGTGCTCCATTGTTTCTGCAAATATTACAACATGGCAATTATTACACAAACATGACAGCAGGTGGATATATTAGTGCAAACGTAGACCTAGCTTATTCCGGGTTTGGGGTGGCCTCGGCAACGCTTCAGGGGTAGGGCGCGGCGGGAGGGGGTAGGAGACCGACATCGTTTTTTTCTAGGGTTTGGGTGTCCTTGAGAGTTTTGGTCGAGCAAGAGGGTCGGGGGGGGGGGTGCTCCCGTGGTATAAGTTATCACGGTCGAGAGGGGGTATAAATATCGACCGTCCATCATGTCGAAGTTATCTAGGAGGGAGTTATATATATCGACAACGACGACATACATACATGGGAAAATAATGTTATCGGGGAGGGGGTATATCGAAACCCCACATGTTGAAGTTATCGGGAGGGGGTTATATCGACAACGACGACATACGTACATGGGAAAATAATATTATCGGGGAGGGGGTATATCGACCCCCCTCGTGTTGAAGTTATCGGGAGAGGGGTATATCGACGACGACAGACCCGATAAAACATAAGAAAACGAAGAAGAAATAAAAAGAGGAGAAGAAGAAAGGAATAGAGGAGAAGATCGAAGAAAAAAAGAAGAAAAAAAAGAGGAGAAGAAGAAAGGAATAGAGGAGAGAAGAAGAAAAAATAGAATTTTTTTCTTCTTCTCTTCTATTCCTTTCTTCTTCTCCTCTTCTTTTTCTTCTTTTTCCTCTTCTTATTTATTTCTCCTCTTCTTCGTCTCCTATTCTTCTCCTTTCTTCCTCTTCTTATTTTCCTTTTTCCTCTCATTCATAAAAAAATGTTCAAATAGAAAATTTCAAAAAAAGTAAAGGTTTTGCCTAATGCATTGTTCATACGAATATACAAACATTTGCATATTCTACAATAATTAATATCACCAAAAAAATCTATGAACAGAAAAAATCCTAACTTTTCTAAAAATCTATCTTTTGCATATATACATGAACATATATATACACAGAGAACATATATACATACATATACATTTTTATAAAAATGCAAAAAAAATCTAAAAAAGGACATATAAACAGATATACACACACATATACTCATACATATACATATAATCAGGAAAAAAACATCATATATATGTGCAGAAAAAAATCGGGAGGAAGGGGGCAGTGCCGGCCCTGACCAAGGCGACGGCGGCGCGTCGGGGCAGGGGCAGAGGCGACGGCGGCGTGGTCGGGGCAGGGGGAGAGGCGACGGCGGCGTGGTCGGGGCAGGGCGAGGCAGAGGCGACGGCGGCATGGTCGGGGCAGGGGTGCGCGGCGTGGTCGGGGCGGGCCGCCGGCGGCGTGCTCGGGGAAGGGGCGGCTGCGCGTCGACGAGGCAGCAGAGGGCGGCGACGGCGTCGACGGGGCGAGCTCGGGCAGCCTGGCGGCGGCGTCGGGGCGGGGGAACTGATACAGAGATGAATCTGAAAAACGCTAAGTGCTTTCTTATATACTGAGAGCATTGGTCCCGGTTCGTGGCACCAACCGGGACCAATGCCCCCCCTTTAGTCCCGGTTGGTGGCACCAACCGGGACTAAAGGGGGGGCATTGGTCCCGGTTGGTGCCACGAACCGGGACCAAAGGGTGGCATTGGTCCTGGTTCGTGCCACCAAGCGGGACCAATGGCCTTGCACAGCGGCATGGTGGTGGGAGTTTAGTCCCACCTCGCTAGCTGAGAGAGAGAGCCGCACCTGTTTATAAGGTGCGGTGCGCCTGAGCTGTCGAGCTCCTCTCTAAAGCAGGCTTACGGGCCTAACCTCTCTGTACATGCCTGTGGGCCTACTGGGCCTTCTGCGGGCCTGAATCCTGGCCCATGGATGGGTTTCTAGTCGTATTCAGGCCGTGGTGGCCCAGTAGGTGGCATAATTTTTATTTTTTGCCTGTTTTTTTGTTTTCATTTTTGCTTTATTTATTTTGTTTTGTTTCTACTTACAACAAAAAACTTATTTATTTTGTTTCTAATTACTTATTTATTTTACTTTATGATAATTCTTTTTGCTATTAAAGTTTCTAACAAAAAAAGTTCTTTATGAAAATTATTTTTGCTTTCAATGATTTTGAACAGAAAATACTTCGATAATTTTAGTTGCATCAATTTTATATAATTTTAGTTTCAATAATACTAGAGGTTGCTTATAATGTTTTGAACAGAAAATACTTTGATAATTTTAGTTTCATAAATTCTATTTATGTTATTAAAGTTTATTTTATTTTGTTTCTACTTATATATTTTATTAAAGTTTATATTATTTTGTTTCTAATTACTTATTTATTTTATTTGTTATTTTTCATGCACCATTTTTCATGCATTTACTGATTATTTTGAGCTATAAGACCCTAAAATTGAAAAGCATTTCAAATGAACTCTGAAAAGGTTGAAAGTTGGCATGGTATCATCATTTCATCCACATAGCATGTGCAAGAAAGTTGAGAGGGTTACGGCAAAAACTGGATGCACTTCGTGTACAAAACGGACAATCTCTTTCGAAGTATCAGGATTTCATTCGGAAACTCGTCTGTTACAAAGGGATTTTATTTTTTAAAACTTATTTGAACTCCTGACTTTTTGTGTGTTCAAAATGCACCATTCAAAGCCACATCATCAATTTTCAACCCTTTCTGACTTCATTTGTTATTTTTCATGCATTTACTAATTATTTTGAGCTATAAGACCCTAAAATTGAAAAGCATTTCAAATGAACTCTGAAAAGGTTGAAAGTTGGCATGGTATCATCATTTCATCCACATAGCATGTGCAAGAAAGTTGAGAGGGTTACGGCAAAAAACTAGATGCACTTCGTGTACAAAACGGACAATGGTATCATACTCGTCTGTTACAAAGTTGGCATGGTATCATCATAATAGTTGCGGGAGAAAGTCTTCACTTTTTCTTCGCTTGTGTCATTTGCTTATTGCGCCGTAACCATGGATAATCTTCATCGTTTATCAGGATGCTTGGGTCAGCCTTGACTTTGAAGGGAGGAATTTCATGAAACTTTTCATAATCTTCAGACATGTCTGTCTTGCCCTCCACTCCCACAATGTCCCTTTTTCCTGAAAGAACTATGTGGCGCTTTGGCTCATCGTATGATGTATTCGCTTCAACCGGGACCAAAGGGGCCGGACGAACCGGGACCAATGCCCCCACGAGGCCCGGCAGGCCCCTGGCCGCACGAACCGGGACCAATGCTCACATTAGTCCCGGTTCGTGACTGAACCAGGACTAATGTGAATATTGCCCTGTGACCAATGCCCAGTTTTCTACTAGTGTAGGTGGTGCATCTGCGTAAAGGAAGACCGCATCCAACGCTTTCTTCAAGTTCACCATAAATTTGAAAACCATGACCGTAACTCCATAAGGCCTTGTTCGACTGACAGGGATTTAGAAGGGATTTGGCAGGGATTGAGGTGGATATAATCCCGTACAAGTCAAAATCCACCCAAATCCCCTTCAATCCTCTTGAGAAAAGGTGTAACCGAACAAGGCCTAAAATAGCACATCCACGACAAATATAATGGAACAATGCACGTCCTTTATGCAAAGGATTCACTACAAAATGACAGTATTGCTTCCATATAACGCAACGAAAATTCGTGCTGATTGCTGGTATGCTCTAGGATGGAGTAGGTGTCTACAGTTCTTCGTATGTTACCACAAAAAAGAATACTCCTGGCACGAGAGAAATGATCAAACAAATTATCATTGTAAAGTTGTCCTGCATTTCTTTATCCTGGTACACAAATAGCATCATCAAGAGGGAGACCACCATTGCCAAGCTATACGTAGCTGCAATACCCTGGGAAATCATAGTAAACCTGTCAGACCAACGTAATCGCGCACCACTCTTGGCATTCAGAGGAGACAGACGAGCTGAATAACTACTGAGTAAATTCAGGCGGGGGGCACTAAACATCTGAAGCATCTAACAATTGGAACCAAGCAATAGAGCTAGTAGTATTAGATAAGCGGATCATCAAGGAAGGAGATGTAGTACGTACCCTAAGGAAGATTGCCCCGAGTCTCTTCTGGGCGGCGGTTAGTTGGGTCGGCGGTGGCTGTCGGCCTTCTTCCATCCCGCGGAAGGAAAGGTCCTCGTGGATCGCTGGAGTTCCCGGCGGCTGCAACAAGGGAGCAGAGCGAGATTGGTCGCGTTGACGGGACGATTTCATCATAAGCAGGTGACGACCGGCTAAGAAGGACGGGAATCCAGCCATGGATGGAATGCGCCGCGCCTAATGGAGATCGATCAACGTGAAACCTAAAGCGCGGCCAAGGCAGGCATGCCGATGAGGAGTCTTTCTTATAGAGAGAGGTCGTGCTCGGCTTGACTTTATGTTTTTTTTAACACTTGACTTTATGGTTTCTATAATTGATCTTGTTTCGGCTTTCTTTTTTTCTTTTCAAAATCGGAGGAGTCCAAATGCCTCTATCAATTACAGTAATTAAGAGCAGATGTATTTGTCCAACGAATTAAGAAAAAATTGAATGAAAACCGTTGCAACAAACACAAGTCACACGCATGCAACATCACCGTGCATGTTGCACCACCGGATGGCATGGGCACCGAGGCACACTTAACACATGCCGCCGAGAAGAAATATGTTGTCGAGGTCGGAACAAGTGTCATCACCATACTTATCTCATGGCAATTCACTCAATTTCACCATCGATCCCCTCCCCCCCGCCAAAAAAAATCACCATAAGACAACCATGAAGTGGGTTCTCTTCTCATCACGAAAGCCACACAAGAGTCCACACCAGCCCATGCCAAATAGTCGGACATCCCCGCTAGTAGCTAGGCATCTCTGATTCGAAGGCGAGCAATGGAAAACAAATATGCAATGTCTGTGTGCCGCATAGGATCACCACCAATAGGTGCCCATCACCTGTCATTGCCACTGCCTAGACGACACCACAATAGCCCCTCACTAGTAGAAAACTGGGCTTTGGTCACAGGGCAATATTCACATTAGTCCCGGTTCAGTCACGAACCGGGACTAATGTGAGCATTGGTCCCGGTTCGTGCGGCCAGGGGCCTGCCGGGCCTCATGGGGGCATTGGTCCCGGTTCGTCCGGACCCTTTGGTCCCGGTTGGTGGGACAAACCGGGACCAATGGGCCACGCTCCTGGCCCACCACCCTTTAGTCCCGGTTCATACCACAAACCGGGACTAAAGGGCTGGTCCTAGTTGCGGCAAGTGTTTAGTCCCACCTCGCCAACCGAAGGGCGCTCACACCAGTTTATAAGCCCGTCCCTTTCTACCTTGTTGAGCTCCTCTCAAAGTGAAAATAGATGCCCTTATACAGGGAATTTGACCTAAATTCACAGTAAATTTCTTTGAATTTCATAGAAATTTATTATGAATTTAGGTTGAATTTTCTCTGTAGGCGCATCTATGTTCATTTTTTATAGTAAATAAATAAATAAACCTTAATAAAATAAATAAAAATAAATAAACCTTAATAAAATAAAATAAAATAAAATAAACTATAGTAACTAAAATAAATAAACCTTAATAAATTAAATAAAAATAGCAGCAGCAAAATAAATAAAAATAAAATAATTAAAGTAAAATACATAAGTAATTAGAAATAAAATAAATAAGTTTTTTGTTGTAAGTAGAAACAAAACAAAACAAAACAAATAAAGCAAAAGAGAAAACAAAAAACAGAGAAAAAAATTATGCCACCTACTGGGCCACCACGGCCTGATTACGACTTGAAACCCATCCATGGGCCAGGATTCAGGCCTGCAGAAGGCCCAGTAGGCCCCACAGGCAAAGAGAACGGTTAGGCCCGAAAGCCTGCAGTTGAGAGGAGCTCGAGAGGGTGGGCGCAGCAGCGCTTATAAACCACTCTCGAGCCCTCTCAACTAGCGAGGTGGGACTAAACTTTTGACGCGAGGCAGCACAAGGCCTTTGGTCCCGGTTGGTGCCACCAACCGGGACTAAAGGGGGTCATTGGTCCCGGTTTGTGGCACCAACCGGGACCACCAACCGGGACCACCAACCGGGACCAAAGGCCTTTAGTCCCGGTTGGTGCCACGAACCGGGACCAATGAGTTCCCTATATATACCCCATCGCCACAGCAGAGCACTCCACAGTGCTCTGATTTTTCTGGCCGGCGAGGGGAGGGCATTTGGGTGCTCTAGCTCACCTCCTATGCACATGAGGTGTTTGATGAAATGTCTGAGCCACACTAGTTAATCTTTCTCCTCTCGAAACTCGACCTCCGAGCTCCATTTTCCCCGAGATTTGTCTAGGTTTCGCGGTCCGTCACGTCCCGTCCCCGTCTTCACCGCCGTCGATCGCCCGCGCCGATCTCGTCGCCAGCACCACCGTGGGGAGCCTCTTGTTCTTATCTTCTTTCTGAAAGGAAAAAAATTCTTACTTTAGATAGATACTTGTCTAATTTTGTTACTTTTATTATTCCTTCTTATTACATAGTGCGATGGTTTTGGTACCGCCCCCGTCGGCCCTCGTCCTGTCTATGATTCGGATGTGGTATATATTATCTTTTTATAACTATTTGGTTCATTTATTGTTTATGACAAATATACCGACCGACGTGACATAGATTTTATTTATCTAGGAGGTGGTTGAACCGGAAATTCTAACCGACCCTATTGTCGAGAGGTTAAATTTAGTTGAAGAAGAAAACAATTACTTGAAGGAAAAAATAAAAAAAAAATTGAGGAGGAGAAGATGATATTGGAGTTGCATGTTGCGGATGTCGTTGATGATCACAAGATCAAGATGGATGCAATGCGCTTGAAGATTAGAAAGATTAGAAAATATGCCATTCATACCGAGGCTTGGTATCATTATGCCGTTGGATCAATTGTTACCTTGGTTGCGATTATGATCGCATTTGTTTTCGCATTGAAATGTTTTACATAGTTTCAATGTATGGTTTAATTAATTAAATGCTCTGGAGAGCTATATATATGTTGTTAGATGAGAACTATGTATGTACTTTGGTTTTAATGTGATGATGAACTTCTATTAATTTGGTCACTTAATTATCTATTCATGATGTTCTGTAATGGTTTTTGACACACTTAATTATATATAATGCACGCAGATGAACCGGCAATGGATGTACGGTGACAAGCACACCTCCGAGTACATTAAGGGCGTGCATGATTTTCTCGAAGTGGCTGAGGCAAGCAAGAAGAATGGTTTTATGTGTTGTCCATGCCCTATATGTGGGAATACAAAGTCTTACTCTGACCGGAAAATCCTTCACACCCACCTGCTTTACAAGGGTTTCATGCCACACTATAATGTTTGGACGAGGCACGGAGAAATAGGGGTTATGATGGAAGACGGCGAAGAAGAAGGGACGATGACAACTATGTGCCCCCTGAATACGGTGATGCTGCAACGGGGGAAGCTGCTGAAGATCAAGAGGAACCAGACAATGTGCCCAATGATGCTGCAAGGGGGGAAGCTGCTGAAGATCAAGAGGAACCAGTGCCCGATGATGATGATCTCCGCCGGGTCATCGTCGATGCAAGGACGCAATGCGAAAGTCGAAAGGAGAAGCTGAAGTTCGATCGCATGTTAGAGGATCACATAAAAGGGTTGTACCCCAATTGCGAAGATGGCAACACAAAGCTCGGTACCGTACTGGAATTGCTGCAGTGGAAGGCAGAGAATGCTGTGCCTGACAAAGGATTTGAGAAGCTATTGAAAATATTGAAGAAGAAACTTCCAAAGGATAACGAATTGCCCGACAGTACATACGCAGCAAAGAAGGTCGTATGCCCTCTAGGATTGGAGGTGCAGAAGATACATGCATGCCCTAATGACTGCATCCTCTATCGCGGTGCGTACAAGGATCTGAACGCATGCCCGGTATGCGGTGCATTGCGGTATACGATCAGACGAGATGACCCTGGTGATGTTGACGGCCAGCCCCCCAGGAAGAGGGTTCCTGCGAAGGTGATGTGGTATGCTCCTATAATACCACGGTTGAAACGTCTGTTCAGAAACGAAGAGCATGCCAAGTTGATGCGATGGCACAGTGAGGACCGTAAGAAAGACGGGAAGTTGAGAGCACCCGCTGACGGGTCGCAGTGGAGAAAATCGAGAGAAAGTACCAGGCTGAGTTTGCAGCTGACCCAAGGAACGTATGGTTTGGTTTAAGCGTGGATGGCATTAATCCTTTCGGGGAGCAGAGCAGCAATCACAGCACCTGGCCCGTGACTCTATGTATGTATAACCTTCCTCCTTGGATGTGCATGAAGCGGAAGTTCATTATGATGCCAGTTCTCATCCAAGGCCCTAAGCAACCCGGCAACGACATTGATGTGTACCTAAGGCCATTTGTTGAAGAACTTTTACAGCTGTGGAATGGAAACGGTGTACGTACGTGGGATGAGCACAAACAGGAGGAATTTAACCTGCATGCGTTGCTGTTTGTAACCATCAATGATTGGCCCGCTCTCAGTAACCTTTCAAGACAGAAAAACAAGGGATACCACGCATGCACGCACTGTTTAGATGACACTGAAAGTATATACCTGGACAAATGCATGAAGAATGTGTACCTGGGCCATCGTCGATTTCTTCCGACCAACCATCAATGTCGAAAGAAAGGCAAGCATTTCAAAGGCGAGGCAGATCACCGGAAGAAGCCCGCCATGCGTACCGGTGATCACGTACTTGCTATGGTCAATGATTTACACGTAATCTTTGGAAAGGGTCCCGGTGGACTAGCTGTTCCGAATGACGCTGAGGGACACGCACCCATGTGGAAGAAGAAATCTATATTTTGGGACCTACCCTACTGGAAAGAGCTAGAGGTCCGCTCTTCAATCGACGTGATGCACGTGACGAAGAACCTTTGCGTGAACCTGCTAGGCTTCTTGGGCGTGTATGGGAAGACAAAAGATACACCTGAGGCACGGGAGGACCTGCAACGTTTGCACGAAAAAGACGGCATGCCTCCGAAGCAGTATGAAGGTCTTGCCAGCTACGCTCTTATGAAAGAAGAGAAAGAAATCTTCTTTGAATGCCTGCTCAGTATGAAGGTCCCGACTGGCTTCTCGTCGAATATAAAGGGAATAATAAATATGCCAGAGAAAAAGTTCCAGAACCTAAAGTCTCATGACTGCCACGTGATTATGACTCAACTGCTTCCGGTTGCATTGAGGGGCCTTCTACCGGAAAACGTCCGATTAGCCATTGTGAAGCTGTGTGCATTCCTCAATGCAATCTCTCAGAAGGTGATCGATCCAGAAATCATACCAAGGCTAAGGAGTGATGTGGCGCAATGTCTTGTCAGTTTCGAGCTGGTGTTCCCACCATCCTTCTTCAATATCATGACGCACGTCCTAGTTCATCTAGTCGACGAGATTGTCATTCTGGGGCCCGTATTTCTACACAATATGTTCCCCTTTGAGAGGTTCATGGGAGTCCTAAAGAAATATGTCCGTAACCGCGCTAGGCCAGAAGGAAGCATCTCCATGGGCCATCAAACAGAGGATGTCATTGGGTTTTGTGTTGACTTCATTCCTGGCCTTAAGAAGATAGGTCTCCCTAAATCGCGGTATGAGGGGAGACTGACTGGAAAAGGCACGCTTTGAGGGGACTCAATAATATGCAGGGACGGATATTCTTGGTCTCAAGCACACTACACAGTTCTACAAAACTCTACCTTGGTGACCCCGTATGTCGATGAACACAAGAACAGTCTGCGCTCCAAACACCCGGAGCAGTGTGACGACTGGATTACATGTGAACACATCAGGACTTTCAGCAGTTGGTTGGAAACACGTCTCAGAGGTGACACCACTGTTTGTGATGAGTTGTACTCGTTGTCCAGGGGACCATCTTCGACTGTATTGACTTACAAAGGATACGAGATAAATGGGAATACATTTTACACGATCGCCCAAGATCAAAAGAGCACCAACCAAAACAGCGGTGTCCGCTTTGATGCAGCAACCGAGAGGGGAAAGGACACATATTACGGTTACATAATGGACATATGGGAACTTGACTACGGACATGATTTTAAGGTCCCTTTGTTTAAGTGCAAATGGGTCAATCTGTCAGGAGGCGGGGTACAGGTAGACCCACAGTACGGAATGACAACAGTGGATCTGAACAATCTTGGGTACACTGACGAACCGTTCGTCCTAGCCAATGATGTGGCACAGGTTATCTATGTGAAGGACATGTCTACCAGACCAAGAAAAAGAAAAGATAAGGAAACGAATACATCATATGATGAGCCAAAGCGCCACATAGTTCTTTCAGGAAAAAGGGACATTGTGGGAGTGGAGGGCAAGACAGACATGTCTGAAGATTATGAAAAGTTTCATGAAATTCCTCCCTTCAAAGTCAAGGCTGACCCAAGCATCCTGATAAACGATGAAGATTATCCATGGTTACGGCGCAATAAGCAAATGACACAAGCGAAGAAAAAGTGAAGACTTTCTCCCGCAACTATTATGATGATACCATGCCAACTTTGTAACAGACGAGTATGATACCATTGTCCATTTTGTACACGAAGTGCATCTAGTTTTTTGCCGTAACCCTCTCAACTTTCTTGCACATGCTATGTGGATGAAATGATGATACCATGCCAACTTTCAACCTTTTCAGAGTTCATTTGAAATGCTTTTCAATTTTAGGGTCTTATAGCTCAAAATAATTAGTAAATGCATGAAAAATAACAAATGAAGTCAGAAAGGGTTGAAAATTGATGATGTGGCTTTGAATGGTGCATTTTGAACACACAAAAAGTCAGGAGTTCAAATAAGTTTAAAAAAATGAAATCCCTTTGTAACAGACGAGTTTCCGTATGAAATCCTGATACTTCGAAAGAGATTGTCCGTTTTGTACACGAAGTGCATCCAGTTTTTGCCGTAACCCTCTCAACTTTCTTGCACATGCTATGTGGATGAAGTGATGAAACCATGCCAACTTTCAACCTATTCAGAGTTCATTTGTAGTGCTTTTCAATTTAAGGGTCATTTATAGCTCATGAACTAATAACAAAAAGAATGAACTAAAAATAATCAATTAAAATATGCTGTTATGATCAACTAAAACAAAACTATAATATTCTTCAATAGCCAAAAGAATCAACAAAAAAGCTTTTATAAAACTCCAATAGCAAAAGGAATTTTCATAAAGAATGTTTTTGGTAGAAACATTAATAGCAAAAAGCATTATCATAAAGATTTTTTGGTTAGAAACTAAAATAACAAAATCTGTTTTTGAATAGAATCATAAAACACAGTAATATTAAATAGCAGGGAAAAGAATCACTCCAAAATCTATTTTTATAGTAAAGTTAATCACAAACTACTGATTCACACAAATTTCAAAGAATTCAAATTTAAACTATTCAAATTTGAAAACTAATGGCACTAACAGAAAGTTTATAATTTTTGTGACCTAAAAGCAAAAAGAATTAAAAAATAAAGCAAAAAACAAAAGAAAATAAATAAAATAAAAAACAAAACAAAAAAACTGGAGAAAAAACTGCCACCTATTGGGCCACCACGGCCTCAATACGACTAGAAACCCAACCTGGGCCAGGATTCAGGCCCGCAGAAGGCCCAATAGTCCCACAGACAGCATAGTGTGAGATTACGCCCGTAAGCCTGCATTTGAGTGGAGTTCGAGAGGGCAGCCGCAGCAGGGCTTATAAACCACTCCGAGCCCCTCTCAACTAGCGATGTGGGACTAATCTTTGGCCGCGACGCGGGCAGCAAGAGGCCTTTGGTCCCGGTTGGTGCCACCAACCGGGACTAAAGGGGGTGCATTGGTACCGGTTCGTGAGACCAACCAGGACCAATGCACCCCCTTTAGTCCCGGTTGGTGCCACCAACCGGGACCAAAGGCCGTCGCTTCCCGCCCTTTGGGCTGCTGAAAAGAGGGCTTTGGTCCCGGTTGGTGGCACCAACCGGGACTAATGCTTACCTTTAGTCCCGGTTGGTGCCACGAACCGGGACTAAAGGCTTTGCTATATAAGCAAACACTTAGGAAAATTTTCAGAGTTCATCTGCAGTTTGCCCCGACGACGCCGACGCCGCCAGGCTGCCCCGACGCCGCCCGCCGCCCCTGCCGTCGCCGTCGCCCGTGCCCGTCGTCGCCATCGCCGTTGCCCGCGCCCTCGCCGTCAGCCGCGCCCCTGCCCTGACGCGCGCCGCCCCGGCCCGTCCCCGTCATCGCCGTCGCCATGCCCCGCCCTTCGCCGCCGTCGCCCCCTACCCCGAGCGCGCGCCCACTGCCCCGTCGCCATCCTCTCCGCCGACCCCGCGGTCCTCCTCACCTTGGTCCGGCCGGCGCCCTCCCTAGCATTTTTTCTTGTTTTTTTTCATATATATATGCTTGTTTATATATATATATATATGATATATATGCTTGTTATCATAATTGTTTTTGTTCATATATATATATGTAATGATTTTTTTATAGAATATGATGTTTTTTTATAGATGATCACATATATGATGTATGCATGGATGTGGATGAAATATGATGTTTTTTTTGTTCATAGAACATGATGAAATATGAACAATGCATTAGGCAAAACCTTTACTTTTTTTCGAAATATGAACATGATGAAATATGAACAATGATGAAATAGGAAGAAAGGAGAAGAAGAGGAGAGGAAGAAGAGGAGAAATAAATAAGAAGAGGAAAAAATAAGAAAAAGAAGAGGAGAAGAAGAAAGGAATAGAAGAGAAGAAGAAAAAATAGAAAAAATTCTATTTTTTCTTCTTCTCTCCTCTATTCCTTTCTTCTTCTCCTCTTTTTTTTCCTTCTTTTTTTCTTCGATCTTCTCCTCTATTCCTTTTCTTCTTCTCCTCTTTTTATTTCTTCTTCGTTTTCTTATGTTTTATCGGGTCTGTCGTCGTCGATATACCCCTCTCCCGATAACTTCAACACGAGGGGCGGTCGATATACCCCCTCCCCGATAATATTATTTTCCCATGTATGTATGTCGTCGTTGTCGATATAACCCCCTCTCGATAACTTCAACACGTGGGGGGGTCGATATACCCCCTCCCCGATAACATTATTTTCCGATGTATGTATGTCGTCGTTGTCGATATATATAACTCCCTCCCAAATAACTTCGACATGATGGACGGTCGATATTTATACCCCCTCTCGACCGTGATAACTTATACCACGGGAGCACCCCCCGGCCCTCTCGCTCGACCAAAACTCTCGAGGACACCCAAACCCTAGAAAAAAACGATGTCGGTCTCCTACCCCCTCCTGCCGCGCCCCTACCCTTGAAGCGTTGCCGATGCCACCCCAAACCCGGAATAAGCTAGGTCTACGTTTGCACTAATATATCCACCTGCTGTCATGTTTGTGTAATAATTGCCATGTTGTAATATTTGCAGAAACAATGGAGCACGGACGAGACGAGCAAGCAGAAGAGGTGTTGGGGGACATAATCTTAGCCAGAGGTGATATCTTGTCGTATCTTAACGACAATGATGGTCTGGAAGAACAGGGTGAAGAAGCAGGCTAAGGTGATCGAAGAGTGGAGGAGGAAAGACATGATTATGATTGCTCCGGTGACCCAATGCTGGTGCAAGAAGGAGCCCGTGGTGACGGCTCCGGTGACCGAACAGAGTCCGGCCAGGTAAATATATTAGTTAAGCCTGTGCTGACTAGCTAATTGATGCATTCATTGTTTTGTTATGTACACATATTAATTAACACTCGTCTTTCTTCTTTTTTCTAGCCCTCCGGATCGAGCACAACTGCGGTAAAGAGACGAGGACCGAAGAGAAAGTTGCGCTCAGATGAAAGGTTTGAGATCACAGCAATCGTGCGCGACGGCCAACCGATTGAACCCATCCGGACAAAGGATGCATTTGCTGCTCAGTGCGGGGTTCTAGTTAGGGACAAGATCCTGATCAGCATCCAGCAATGGTATAAGCCTAAGAAGGAAGACCCTGAGGTGTCTTATGTCAATGATATGCAGAAAGATGATCTTTGGACTGAGCTGAAGGCAAATTTCACCCTACCGCCAGAGGATGATCCGGAGAAGCCAGTTAAAGAGCAATTAATCAAGTCTCATGCTCTTAAGAAGATGGCAGACCTATTCAGGAAGTGGAAGAATGAGCTGAAAACGTTTGTCGACAAAGAAGAGACACCAGAATTCATCGGCCGGTATGAGAAGATCAGAGATCACTTGCCCGCATTTGTGGCCCACAAGACATCGGAAAAGAGTAAGAAGATGTCAGCGACAAACAAGAAGAATGCTGCGAAGAAGAAGCTTCACCATCGCACGGGGTCAGGTGGATACCTCAAAGCCCGACCTAAGTGGGCCAAGGCTGAGAATGATCTGCTTGAAAAAGGGATCAAACCACAGACAATGAACTGGACAGACCGTTGCCGGACTTGGTTCTTCGGGGTTGGCGGAACCTTGGACCCTGTATCAGGGAGGTGCGTTTGGACGAACGAGCTTTTGAGAATACCAGTCAAGAAGATTCAGTAATATATTGATGCAGCGCAGGAAGGGACGTTCGTTCCAGACAGAGAGAACGACGAGCTCACAATGGCCCTCGGGAATCCTGAGCACCCTGGACGGACACGAGGCACGCCAGGCTCCGTTCCGTGGAAGGCTGGTTTTCCGGACGCAGGCGGTTACAAAAGCCAGGAGAGGAGGAAAATAATGGAGCAGACCCAAATTCAGAAGCTGCACGAAAGGGTTCAAGCGCTAGAGGAATGAGACGACAATCGACATGCCGAAACTACCCCGCCATCTCAGCGGAGAAGCAGCGTGGCTTCCACCGAGCTGCTTCAGCCGGAGCATGTCTTGACGGCTCCTGCTAGCTACCCCGTGGATGCTATCACGGAGTCTCAACATTGCCACCTTATGGCGCAATGGCAGAACTTCAAAGTCAAGGCGGCTGTTGGCTCTGTTTTACCTCCTGAATCTGGCGCAACCTACCACTGTCGGCCGATTCCAGAAGGATATGCTAGGGTGATGGTGGATGAAATAACGGAGGGATTTGAGGACCTCCAGCTTGACCACCCTACCGGTGAAGGGGAGACTCGGCTGGGTTTAGCTCTGAAGACTCCGTGCCTATGGCGGAAGGAGCTCATTAACCTTCTGAACTGGACGCCTCCGGCGAGTAAGGGCACTCCGCCGCCGCCTCCTCCTCCGGCGAGTGATCAGGGCACTCAGCCTCCTTCTCCGGCGCATGGCGGCACTCCGCCTCCTCCTCCGGCGAGTGATCAGGGCACTCATCAGCCTCCTTCTCCGGTGCGTGGCGGCAGTCCGCCTCCTTCTCCGCCCGCGCCGGCGTGCCAGAGAAGCCAGCCTCCTCCTTCTCCGCCTCGTCAGCAAGGGCGGAAGAGACCCGCCGCCGCTCCGGCTACTCCGGCGCGTCGTAGTCCTTCTCCTCCGCCTCGTAAGCAAGGAAAGAAGACAGCCGCAGCCGCTCCGTCTGCTCTGCCGGCGTCAAGCAGTACAGCTGCCAGAGGCGGGAGGCAATACAGATTCGGTCCTTCTCTCAAGACTCCAGAGAAGTTACCATACGATAGGACCGAGGAGGAGAATGCGAAGATCGTGCGAGCCGAAGTGAAGAACTTCTTTGATGGGGTGAAAGCAAAGAAACATCCACCTCCGGAGGAGAAGGTAGATCCGGTGAAAGCGAAGCGCACTCTGGATGCCCTGACAAAACCACCAAAGTCTCCGCTGAAAGGCAACTACGAGCGCATTATTGCAAAGACATTTGTCGAAGCAGAGCGGTCGAGAAGTACTGTCAGTGATCAAAGGTTAAAAGAACGACGAGCTGGGAAAAAAATTGCCCAGCTCGGCGAACAAGCGAACCAATCGTGCCCCCCGCTCAAGGTCTAAAGACATCGTCGCTAATGATCCGAGGATGGTGGCCGGTTATAGCAATCTTGGAGATTACCTTCCCGACGATGTACATTATGAAATCATGGAGGCGGACGAACACAAATACCATTACGGGAAGCCTCTCGTCAAAGATGAAAGATCTCTAACAACGATGATGCGAAGATTACATGATTGGTACATGAAAACCTGCAGAGAGTCTGATGGGATGAATACTTTGACGCTGAGAGTTAAACCGGAGCATGACCTCGTTGGAATTGAATTGCTGAATGTTCCATTTGAGGAGTTCTTCCAGTTTTACAATCAAAAGGCCCTCGATAAATCAACGATCACTTGCTACTGTCTGTAAGTAGTACTACTTCTGTCATTAAGTCTGTCTATATAGGTCAGCTCTTTCATTGCATGTATTTATAATTATCCTCACTATATTATGCAGATTGAAGATCGCCGAATTGAAGAAAAGACAAATCGGTGATATTGGGTTCATTAACACAAATCTCATAGATGCATATACGGTTGAAAAACATGCCAAAGAAGCCGAGGCCAACTTGCTACGATCGTTGGTATTAAATCAAAACAAAGATATAATACTCTTTCCTTACAACTTCAAGTGAGTGTTACTGTCTTGTGCATATTCGGTTTCCCTTATTAGTCCAGGTTATGGTAATGTAATTGATGACTTATGCATGCATGCGCAGCTTCCACTATATTCTCCTAGAGATTAAGCTTGAGCAGGGAGTAGTAACCGTCTTAGACTCGAGACGAAAAGATCCCCAGGACTATGCGGACATGACTCAAATGCTCGAGAAGTAAGTTAAATCGATCATTATTCACCATATCAGCAACTTTGTTCATTTCCTGATATCAAGTAATTATTTTCTTTGTCTGGCAGGGTTTGGAGAAAATTCACCACAAAAGCTCCGGGACTGCCGAAGAAGCTGCAATTTAGACACCCGAAAGTAAGTACTATAGTAGAATGTTCCGCACATCTCCTAGTGATTCAAGCGCTAGTTTCATCAATACCATTTAGCATGCTTGCTTATCAGTTAGATTGACCTCTATTTCTTGTAAAGTGGTTGTGGCAGGAACAAGGGAATGATTTCTGTGGATACTACGTTTGCGAGTCTATCCGCCACACGACCTGTGAGCGGGGCTACTCTGACGAACAATATGAAGTGCGTAAGCAATAATATTCACAATTTTATTTTATTACCATCATTTGTGTCGAGTTTCATTTATTCATATATATATATATATACATGTGTGTGTGTGTGTGTGTGTATTGACCCCCTTCTTCAAATTAGATGTTTCGGATCCGGGATGAACTCCTAGTAGAGATAAGAGAGGACACTTCTCTCTATTAATTAGCTAGCTAACACAATATATGAAACACCTAAATTAACCTCCCAAAACCCCCCACCCCCCCCCTTTCAAAAAAAAACAAAAACCCCAGCCCCTGAAATGCTAACGCGTGGATGCCTATTGGTCCCGGTTGGTGACACCAACCGGGACAAAAGGCCTGCCTATTGGTCCCGGTTGGTGACACCAACCGGGACAAAAGGCCCTGCCTATTAGTCCCGGTTGTTGGCACCAATCGGGACCAAAGGCCCCCCTGCCTGAGCTGGCAGCAGCGGCCACGTGAAGGACCTTCTGTCCCGGTTCGTGTAAGAACCGGGACTAAAGGGTTAGGGCTTTAGTAACGACCCTTTAGTCCCGGTTCAAAAACCGGGACAAAAGGCCCTTACAAACCGGGGTAAAAACCCCTTTTCCTACTATTGCCTGATTGCACAACAACGAAAAAAGCACGCAGACCCGCAAACCCACCGGAAACCCGACTACCAAAACCTTGTCGTGACTCAAGCACCGCTCAAATTTTCAACATGCAATAATACAGAAAATTTGTAAATGACATATGCGGTAAGTTTTATTGTGGCAGTGTACAGAAATTATAACATAAATTTTCAACATGATTGAAAAAAATCATACAATTGTAGAAAAGAAATTGTGAGCAGCACCAGGGTAGAGGAGGCAGCGGTCATGCGCCTCCATGGGTCGGCCCAACTACCAGGCGAGTGATCACTCATGACGTGCCGCTTGTCCTGATTTGCTTGTCGCTCTTTCGGCAATTGACCAGTCGTGGTTGACCGGTCCATTGACGGGTGACTTTCGTAGAAAATGTGAAAAATAAACAAATAGGAATTAACAAAAAATTAAGATTTTTTTAAATAATGAATTTGAAAAAAATGGGTTCAAAAAAAGATCATGGATCTGAAAAAGTTCGCGAGTTCAAAAAAAAGTTTGCTAATTTGAAAAGAATTCATCGATTTTGATAAAAAACTTCACGAAGTTTGAAAAAACATTGTGTATTTATAAAACACAGATTTGGAAATATTCATCTATTTTGAATATTTTTTTCCACAAATTTAATAAAATTTCCATCGATTTTGCAAAAAGTACACAAATTTGGAACAAGTTTGTGGATTTGAAAAAGTTCATCAATTTTGAAAAAGGGTTTAAAATTTGAAAATATGTGGATTTTCATGAATTTGAATAAGTTCATGAATTCCAAGAAAGTTTTGAATTTGCAAAAAATTCACAAAAAAAAATGAATAAGAACCGTCTGGAAAATCGACCAGCGAATTGGAAAAACTGGTTTGGGAAGCTTCCCAAGACCAGGAGCTTCTTTTTTTTTGCGGGTGAAAAATGTATTACTCAACTCGAGAAGTTCATACAGTCAATCGTAGCTAATTCCGTAGCAACCAAAGGCCCAGAACCAATCCAAGTCATGGTTCTACCTTCTAAACGAGCAAACTTAGCTAAACTATCGCTAACCTTATTTTGGCTACGAACGATATGAGTAATACATGATTCACGAATAGACATAAGATATCTAATCGCCTTGATAAGCGATGCATAGATTGATCTATCCACCTCTTTTGCCTGGATCATCTTCACTGCAATAAGGGAGTCCATCTCGATTGCAACTGGAAGCTCAGTTCTCTGGATAGCCAATGACAGACCCTCCATACACGCACATAGTTCAGCTTCGAGGGGTTCACGACAAGAGAAAAGTTGCCTGCATGACGAGAAAATAATAGCACCTTTATCATCTCTCAAAACCATACCGGCACCTGGTGAACCATCGTCCGCAAATGAGCCATCAGTACATAAATTTACCCAGCCAACAATTGGAGCTCTCCATGTAGGTACAGTAGTTATGAACGCATGCGGTCTATTGGTGCCTGTATCATATGTGATGATTGATTTTCCCATGCTTTTATCTGAAGAGAGATCTGTCTTAATGCCAATAAGGGAGTCAAGGTAACTCACCAAGAAACGACTAGAAGCTTCCATGGGCGGTGGAGGTTTATTATGTACCACCTCATTCCGGATATGCCAAGCCCGCCATAACAACATGAGAAGCATAGAACGTTCAATTTCTGGAAGAGGTTCTAACGCATGTAGAAGCCACTCTTTCCCAGTATTGAGCATCGTAGAAATACTTGGCAATGTCCAAACTCCAGCCATTGTATCCCATAGTACACGTGAAAAGGTGCAGCGGCAAAGGGCATGAAAACTATCTTCAGTTTCAGTGGCACATATAGGACAAAGTTCGCTAGTCTCAATTCCACGAACATATTTATTCTTCCAGGTTGGCAATGAATCAGTAGCAACTCGCCATGCAAAGTTGCGAACTGTTGGGGGAACATCCGATGACCAGATTAGTTGCCAGCAAGAACGACGTCCGTCTGGTCTGTAGCTGGAACCTGTTGCTGACCCCCTGTGCGCTTCATCAAAGCCTAGTTGATAAGCACTTTTTACTGTAAACATACCGTATTTGTCAGGACCCCATGCCAAGGTGTCATCCTCCAACCTGGGCGAGGCCCTAATCTTTATTATCTCTGCTACGTCCGCCGGTACAAAGTAGTTTTGCAGTAAAGCCTGATTCCACGAGCCATTATCGCTAAGTAATTCCGAGACAAAACGAATTCTGCACCTTCCTTGAGACGTGATGGGTTTATAGGAGTAGGGACGCGGAATCCAACTATCTCGCCAAACTCGAATACTCTGTCCGTTACCCACCCGCCAGATGAGTCCTTTCTTCAAAAGATCAAGACCATAACTAATGGCATGCCAGGAAGATGACGCATTGCCTGAAAAAACGGTGTCCTCAAGATTATCATCCGGGTAGTATCTAGCCTTTAAAACTTGTGCACACAAACTATCCGTTTTAGAGATCAAACGCTAAGCTTGTTGAGCTAGCAAAGCTTGGTTAAAAATACGGAAGTCCCGGAAACCAGCACCTCCTTTACTTTTTGGTTGCAACAAATCGTCCCATGCTCGCCAATGCACTTTCCGTTTACCCTTTTCAGCACCCCAATAAAACCCTCTCACCATCCTAGTTAGTTCATCACACACTGAAAAGGGAACCTTAAATACGCCCATAATATATGTGGGCAAAACCTGAGCAACAGACTTAATGAGAGTCTCTCTCCCGGGCTGAGCAAGATGGCCATCTCCCCACTGAATCAACCGTTTTGTCAAGCTCATTTGAAGGTTTTGGAACCGACCTTTAGACATGCGACCATCCGGACTAGGAAGGCCAAGATACTTCTCTTCAAAGACTAAGCTAGTCACATTGAGCACCTATCTAACTTCCTCCTGATTAACAAAAGGACAAGCAGGACCAAATAATATCGAACACTTGTCAAAATTCAAACTTTGACCTGTAGCATTGCCATAAATATCCAAAGCCATTTTAACTTTTTTCAGCCTGGCCACGTGAGGCCTCAAAAAATAGCAATGTATCATCAGCAAACAGTAGGTGCGAAGTACCAGGGGCTCTTCTACACACCTTCACCGGAGAAATATCACCCGCAGCCACATAATGCTTTAGAATTGCTGACAAGCCATCAGCCACAAAAAGGAGCAAGAAGGGAGAGAGAGGATCACCCTGCCGAAGCCCACGCGACGGTGCAAATGAATCCAAGAGGGTCCCATTAAGTTTGACAGAATACCTCACCGATGTGACACAAGACATAATCCAGTCTACCCATCGTTGAGAGAAACCCAGCTTTTGCATCATCTGCTCCAAGAACTTCCAGTCCACCTTATCATACGCCTTAGAGAGATCAAGCTTGTATGCACAGAAACCTTTCGTGGGGTCCTTTTCTTGTTTGATGTGATGAATGCATTCGAAGGCCACCAGTGCATTGTCAGTGATCATACATCGAGGAATAAACGCACTTTGCTCCGGAGAGACAATATCATCAAGGAGAGGCCTTAGACGGTTCACAAGACACTTAGATATAACTTTATAAACGACATTACAAAGACTTATTGGCCTGTAATGAGTCAAACTTGTAGGGTTAGGAATTTTAGGAATAAGTACAATAGAGGTAGAATTTACCCCTGCCGGCATGAGTCCTGTAGCAAAAAATTCCTTGACTGCTGAAATAACGCTGTCCTTCAGGGTGTCCCAATTGCACTAAAAAAATCTCGCCGGCAAACCGTCTGGCCCAGGTGCTTTCAAAGGACCAATCTAGAAAAGCGCATCCGAGATCTCCTTATCACCAAAGGGAGCGCAAAGACGCACGTTGTCCTGATCTGAGACCTTAGCCTCAAGAAGCTCAATAACCAAGGACGCATCAAGTGTAGGATCATCCGTGAAAACACCTTGGAAATACTCATTCGCCAAGGCCGCCATATCATCAAAATTTGTATGGACCACTCCAATACTATCTGTAAGCTCTCTGATTTTATTTTTGCGTGCACGCCAAACAGCTTTACTTTGAAAACCGGGAGCTTCTGCAAACAGAAGAAAGAAGAGAAAAAAAGAAATAAATAGGCACAACCGGTAAAGTGTCCTAGCTGGTTACCATAGTTTGAACTGAACGAAGAGCTCTAGAGTTTAAATCACGTCTCCCGCAACTTCTTTGAAGATTAACAGAAAACAGGAAAAAAAAAGTAAATGTGTCGGCCCGCCAGGGAGGGGGGTTGGGTGACGAAATAGTCTGTAACCGGCGCTAAGGGCGCCAAATAGGAGTTGGGATGGTTGCCATCACTCACCACGATGGCAGGTAGGCGCCAGCAGGCCATCCTGCGGAATATGGATGCAAGCAGGTACTAATATATCAATAATTGCTATTAGCTACTCACTCTTTTCA
Source organism: Aegilops tauschii subsp. strangulata (assembly GCF_002575655.3). Classification (NCBI taxonomy): domain Eukaryota; kingdom Viridiplantae; phylum Streptophyta; class Magnoliopsida; order Poales; family Poaceae; genus Aegilops; species Aegilops tauschii. Next base: position 411,707,726 of record NC_053040.3, on the reverse strand, counting down.
CTATTATAAGATGGTTTGGATATTTTAATATGAACTACATACACACTGAACTAAATGAACAAACACACTGAAACACGTCTATATACATTTGATTAAAAAACTAGAAGATATTATATTAGTGAATGGAGGGAGTATTAGTAATTTCTTTTTATGAATTAAAACTTTAGTATGAATGTTAGTATTTTTGCTTTGATTTCTGGGACCAATGGCAGCCGTCTGCGTGCTATGCCATTGGCGCATTACCATCAGCCACCAAAGGAAGCCCTGCTTGTTCGTCATCGAGTCTCTAGCTTCAACCATCATCACCGACTCATCTCAATGAGGTACTCCCTCCGGTCTTTTTTAGTTTGCATATAAGATTTGTCTGAGATCAAACCTTGTAAAGTTTGATCAACCTTATAGAAAAAAAATACCAACATTCACAATGTGAAATCGATATCATTAGATGCGCCATGACTTTAATTTTCATACCGTATAACTTTAGCATTGTAGATGTTGATATTTTTTCATATAAATATGGTCAAACTTTACGAAGTTTGACTTCAGACAATTCTTATATGCGCAGTAAAAAGGACCGAAGGGAGTACTAATTGTTGCTTGTGTGTCAGTACAATATTCTATACCATCCAGTCCCACGGCTCATATGGTCAGAGCTAGATCAAAATCTCAAGGTATATCCAACATACAACTAGACTATTCAACTATTAGGTAATGTTGTTGTTACATTGGTTACAACAATTTTAAAGTTGTATAACAACTACGTCAAGACGATAACTGAAAATTTTACTTTCACTTTGCTATGTTTCAAAAGTGGCATTATTGATTTGTTTGATATGCTTCGCTGTCTAGAGGGCAAGTACCCTTTTGAGTTCGAGCTCATTTGAGCTCGAATGAACACTCAATTTAATTTTATTTAAAGAAAAATCAACAACATTTTTCGTGGTATACTTTGACAAATGTTCTAAATGTTTGCAAATTGTAATCATGAGATCACATTCGTGGAAGGCATGACAAAAAAGAAAATCAGTGCTCCGAAATGCTTCAGAAAGTAGCATTTTTATAGCATCATTTTTGTATTTTTTTTTCTTGTCACGCCTTCCTCGAATGTGATCTGACGATAAAAATTTGCAAGCACTTAAACATTTGTCAAAGTTCACCACAAAAAAAATCAGATCTGTTTTCTTTTTTTTTCCGGGTTCATTTGATATTGGCTTCCTCGCGTCCATCATGCTCAAATATTGGCTCCACCCCTGCATGTAATGATTACCTATGATCAAAGCCTAGCGGATTGTCCTTGAAAAAACTTACACACAAGCTATAGTGATACGTCTCTAACGTATCTACTTTTTCTAACTTTTTCCTTTTCTTTTGGACTCTAATTTGCATGATTTGAATGAAACTAACCCCGGATTGACGCTGTTTTCAGCAGAACTACCATGGTGTTGTTTTTTGTGCAGAAATAAAAGTTCTCGGAATGAAACGAAACTTTGCGAGAATTTTTTATACAATAAAAGAGAAATTCTGGAGCCAAGAGTCACCTGAGGGGGGCAATTGGTGTTGGAAATATGCCCTAGAGGCAATAATAAATGGTTATTATTATATTTCTTTGTTCATGGTAATTGTCTATTGTTCATGCTATAATTGTATTGTCCGGAAATCGTAATACACGTGTGAATACATAGACCACAACGTGTCCCTAGTAAGCCTCTAGTTGACTAGCTCGTTGATCAACAGATAGTCATGGTTTCCTGAATATGGACATTGGATGTCATTGATAACGGGATCACATCATTAGGAGAATGATGTGATGGACAAGACCCAATCCTAAGCATAGCATAAAAGATCGTGTAGTTTCGTTTGCTAGAGCTTTTCCAATGTCAAAGTATCTTTTCCTTAGACCATGAGATCGTGCAACTCCCGGATACCGTAAGAGTGCTTTGGGTGTGCCAAACGTCACAACGTAACTGGGTGACTATAAAGGTGCACTACGGGTATCTCCGAAAGTGTCTGTTGGGTTGGCACGGATCGAGACTGGGATTTGTCACTCCGTGTGACGGAGAGGTATCTCTGGGCCCACTCGGTAATGCATCATCATAATGAGCTCAATGTGACTAAGGCGTTAGTCACGGGATCATGCATTGCGGTACGAGTAAAGAGACTTGCCGGTAACGAGATTGAACAAGGTATTGGGATACCGACGATCGAATCTCGGGCAAGTAACATACCGATTGACAAAGGGAATTGCATACGAGATTGATTGAATCCTCGACACCGTGGTTCATCCGATGAGATCATCGTGGAACATGTGGGAGCCAACATGGGTATCCAGATCCCGCTGTTGGTTATTGACCGGAGAGGCGTCTCGGTCATGTCTGCATGTCTCCCGAACCCGTAGGGTCTACACACTTAAGGTTCGGTGACGCTAGGGTTGTAGAGATATATGTATGCGGAAACCCGAAAGTTGTTCGGAGTCCCGGATGAGATCCCGGACGTCACGAGAGGTTCCGGAATGGTCCGGAGGTGAAGAATTATATATAGGAAGTCCAGTTTCGGCCACCGGGAAAGTTTCGGGGGTTACCGGTATTGTACCGGGACCACCGGAAGGGTCCCGGGGGTCCACCGGGTGGGGCCACCTATCCCGGAGGGCCCCATGGGCTGAAAGTGGAAGGGAACCAGCCCATAGTGGGCTGGGGCACCCCCCTTGGGCCTCCCCCAGGCTCCTAGGGTTGGGAACCCTAGGGGGGAGTTCCCCCTTGCCTTGGGGGGCAAGGCAACCCCTTCCCCCCTTGTGGCCGCCGCCCCCCCTTGAGATCCCATCTCTTGGGGCCGGCGCCCCCCCAGGGGGCCTATATAAAGGGGGGAGGGAGGGCAGCACACAACAGCCTTGGGCGCCTCCCTCCTCCCCTGCAACACCTCTCTCCACCACCACGCCGTCGTGCTGCTGGATCTCCATCAACCTCTCCTTTCCCCTTGCTGGATCAAGAAGGAGGAGACGTCGCTGCACCGTACGTGTGTTGAACGCGGAGGTGCCGTCCGTTCGGCACTCGGTCATCGGTGATTTGGATCACGGCGAGTACGACTCCGTCATCCACGTTCATTGGAACGCTTCCGCTCGCGATCTACAAGGGTATGTAGATGCACTCCCTTCCCCTCGTTGCTAGTATACTCCATAGATGCATCTTGGTGAACGAAGGAAAATTTTAAAATTATGCTACGATTCCAACAGTGGCATCATGAGCCAGGCCTATGCGTAGTTACTATGTACGAGTAGAACACAAAGCAGTTGTGGACGTTGAGTTTGCCAATTCTTCTTGCCGCTACTAGTCGTTTCTTGTTTCGGCGGCATTGTAGGATGAAGCGGCCCGGACCGACCTTACACGTACGCTTATGTGAGACAGGTTCCACCGATTGACATGCACTAGTTGCATAAGGTGGCTAGCGGGTGTCTGTCTCTCCTACTTTAGTCGGAACGGATTCGATGAAAAGGGTCCTTATGAAGGGTAAATAGAAATTGGCAAATCACGTTGTGGTCATACGTAGGTAAGAAACGTTCTTGCTAGAAACCTACAAACCACGTAAAAACTTGCAACAACAATTAGAGGACGTCTAACTTGTTTTTGCAGCAAGTGCTATGTGATGTGATATGGCCAGAAGATGTGATGAATGATATATGTGATGTATGAGATTGATCATATTCTTGTAATAGGAATCACGACTTGCATGTCGATGATTATGACAACCGGCAGGAGCCATAGGAGTTGTCTTTATTATTTTGCATGACCTGCGTGTCATTGAATAACGCCATGTAATTTACTTTACTTTGTTGCTAAACGCGTTAGCCATAAAAGTAGAAGTAATCGTTGGCGTGACGACTTCATGAAGATTCAATGATGGAGATCATGGTGTCATGCCGGTGACAAAGATGATCATGGTGACCCGAAGATGGAGATCAAAGGAGCATGATGATATTGGCCATATCATGTCACTATTTGATTGCATGTGATGTTTATCATGTTTTTGCATCTTATTTGCTTAGAACGACGGTAGCAAGTAGGATGATCCCTTATAATAATTTCAAGAAAGTGTTCACCCTAACTATGCACCGTTACGAAGGTTCGTTGTTTCGAAGCACCACGTGATGATCGGGTGTGATAGATTCTAACGTTCGAATACAACGGGTGTTGACGAGCCTAGCATGTACAGACATGGCCTCGGAACACACGCAATACACTTAGGTTGACTTGACGAGCCTAGCATGTACAGACATGGCCTCGGAACAAGGAGGACCGAAAGGTCGAGCATGAGTCGTATAGAAGATACGATCAACATGGAGATGTTCACCGATCTTGACTAGTCCGTCTCACGTGATGATCGGACACGGCCTAGTTGACTCGGATCATGTTTCACTTAGATGACTAGAGGGATGTCTATCTGAGTGGGAGTTCATTAAATTTTTTGATTATATGAACTTAATTATCATGAACTTAGTCTAAAATCTTTACACTGTGTATTGTAGACCAAATGGCCCACGTTGTCCTCAATTTCAACGCGTTCCTAGAGAAAACCAAGCTGAAAGACGATGGCAGCAATTATACGGACTGGGTCCGGAACCTGAGGCTCATCCTCATAGTAGCCAAGAAAGATTATGTCTTAGAAGCACCGCTAGGTGAAGCACCAATCCCTGAGAACCAAGACGTTATGAACGCTTGGCAGCAGCGTGCTGATGATTACTCCCTCGTTCAGTGCGGCATGCTTTACAGCTTAGAACCGGGTCTCCAAAAGCGTTTTGAGAAACATGGAGCATATGAGATGTTCGAGGAGCTGAAACTGGTTTTTCAAGCTCAGGCCCGGGTCGAGAGATATGAAGTCTCCGACAAGTTCTTCAGCTGTAAAATGGAGGAGAATAGTTCTGTTAGTGAGCACATACTCAGAATGTCTGGGTTGCACAACCGCTTGTCTCAGCTGGGAGTTAATCTCCCGGATGACGCGGTCATTGACAGAATCCTCCAGTCGCTTCCACCAAGCTACAAGAGCTTTGTGATGAACTACAATATGCAGGGGATGGAAAAGACCATTCCCGAGGTATATTCAATGCTGAAATCAGCGGAAGGGGAGATCAGAAAAGGACATCAAGTGTTGATGGTGAATAAAACCACTAAGTTCAAGAAGGGCAAGGGTAAGAAGAACTTCAAGAAGGACGGCAAGGGAGTTGCCGCGCCCGGTAAACCAGTTACTGGGAAGAAGTCAAAGAATGGACCCAAGCCCGAGACTGACTGCATTTATTGCAAGGGAAGTGGTCACTGGAAGCGGAACTGCCCCAAATACTTAGCGGACAAGAAGAAGGCCGGCAACACCCAAGGTATATGTGATATACAAGTAATTGATGTGTACCTTACCAGTACTCGTAGTAGCTCCTGGGTATTTGATACCGGTGCGGTTGCTCATATTTGTAACTCAAAGCAGGAACTACGGAATAAACGGAGACTGGCAAAGGACGAGGTGACGATGCGCGTCGGGAATGGTTCCAAGGTCGATGTGATCGCCGTTGGCACGCTACCTCTGCATCTACCCACGGGATTAGTTTTAAACCTCAATAATTGTTATTTAGTGCCAGCTTTGAGCATGAACATTGTATCTGGATCTCGTTTAATTCGAGATGGCTACTCATTTAAATCTGAGAATAATGGTTGTTCTATTTATTTGAAAGATATGTTTTATGGTCATGCCCCGCTGGTCAATGGTTTATTTTTGATGAATCTCGAACGTGATGTTACACATGTTCATAGTGTGAATACCAAAAGATGTAAAGTTGACAACGATAGTCCCACATACTTGTGGCAGTGCCGCCTTGGTCACATTGGTGTCAAGCGCATGAAGAAGCTCCATGCAGATGGACTTTTGGAGTCTCTTGATTACGAATCATTTGACACGTGCGAACCATGCCTCATGGGTAAGATGACCAAGACTCCGTTCTCCGGAACAATGGAGCGAGCAACCAACTTATTGGAAATCATACATACCGATGTGTGCGGTCCAATGAGTGTTGAGGCTCGCGGAGGATATCGTTATGTTCTCACTCTCACTGATGATTTAAGTAGATATGGGTATATCTACCTAATGAAACACAAGTCTGAAACCTTTGAAAAGTTCAAGGAATTTCAGAGTGAAGTCGAGAATCAACGTGACAGAAAAATAAAATTCTTACGATCAGATCGTGGAGGAGAATATTTAAGTCACGAATTTGGTACACACTTAAGGAAATGTGGAATAGTTTCACAACTCACGCCGCCTGGAACACCTCAGAGAAATGGTGTGTCCGAACATCGTAATCGCACTCTATTGGATATGGTGCGATCTATGATGTCTCTTACCGATTTACCGCTCTCATTTTGGGGCTATGCTTTAGAGACTGCCGCATTCACTTTAAATAGGGCTCCGTCGAAATCCGTTGAGACGACACCGTATGAATTATGGTTTGGGAAGAAACCTAAGCTGTCGTTTCTAAAAGTTTGGGGATGCGATGCTTATGTCAAGAAACTTCAACCTGAAAAGCTCGAACCCAAATCGGAAAAATGCGTCTTCATAGGATACCCTAAGGAAACTATTGGGTATACCTTCTACCTCAGATCCGAAGGCAAGATCTTCGTTGCCAAGAACGGGTCCTTTCTAGAGAAGGAGTTTCTCTCGAAAGAATTGAGTGGGAGGAAAGTGGAACTTGATGAGGTGATAGTCACCCCTTCCGAACCGGAAAGTAGCGCAGCGCGGGAAAATGTTCCTGTGGTGCCTACACCGACTGGGGAGGAAGTTAATGATGATGATCATGAAACTTTAGATCAAGTTACTGAACTTCGTAGGTCCACAAGGACGCGTTCCGCACCAGAGTGGTACGGCAACCCTGTCCTGGAAATCATGTTGTTAGACAACGGTGAACCTTCGAACTATGAAGAAGCGATGGCGGGCCCGGATTCCGACAAATGGCTAGAAGCCATGAAATCCGAGATAGAATCCATGTATGAAAACAAAGTATGGACTTTGACTGACTTGCCCGATGAGCGGCGAGCCATAGAAAACAAATGGATCTTTAAGAAGAAGACGGACGCAGATGGTAATGTGACCATCTACAAAGCTCGACTTGTCGCTAAGGGTTATCGACAAGTTCAAGGGGTTGACTACGATGAGACTTTCTCACCCGTAGCGAAGCTGAAGTCCGTCCGAATCATGTTAGCAATTGCCGCATACTATGATTATGAGATATGGCAGATGGACGTCAAAACGGCATTCCTTAACGGCTTCCTTAAGGAAGAGTTGTATATGATGCAGCCGGAAGGTTTTGCCGATCCTAAGAATGCTAACAAAGTATGCAAGCTCCAGCGCTCAATTTATGGGCTGGTGCAAGCATCTCGGAGTTGGAACATTCGCTTTGATGAGATGATCAAAGCGTTTGGGTTTACACAGACTTATGGAGAAGCCTGTGTTTACAAGAAAGTGAGTGGGAGCTCTGTAGCATTTCTCATATTATATGTGGACGACATACTATTGATGGGAAATGATATAGAATTCTTGGAAAGTATAAAGGCCTATTTGAATAAGTGTTTTTCAATGAAGGACCTTGGAGAAGCTGCTTATATATTAGGCATCAAGATCTATAGGGATAGATCAAGACGCCTCATTGGTCTTTCACAGAGTACATACCTTGACAAGATATTGAAGAAGTTCAATATGGATCAGTCCAAGAAGGAGTTCTTGCCTGTATTGCAAGGTGTGCAGTTGAGCACGGCTCAATGCCCGACCACGGCAGAAGATATAGAAGAGATGAGTGTCATCCCCTATGCCTCGGCCATAGGGTCTATTATGTATGCCATGCTGTGTACCAGACCTGATGTAAACCTTGCCATAAGTTTGGTAGGAAGGTACCAAAGTAATCCCGGCAAGGAACACTGGACAGCGGTCAAGAATATCCTGAAGTACCTGAAGAGGACTAAGGATATGTTTCTCGTTTATGGAGGTGACGAAGAGCTCATCGTAAAGGGTTACGTCGACGCTAGCTTTGACACAGATCTGGATGACTCGAAGTCACAGACCGGATACGTGTATATTTTGAATGGAGGAGCAGTAAGCTGGTGCAGTTGCAAGCAAAGTGTCGTGCCGGGATCTACATGTGAAGCGGAGTACATGGCAGCCTCGGAGGCAGCACAAGAAGCAGTCTGGATGAAGGAGTTCATTACCGACCTAGGGGTGATTCCCAATGCGTCGGGCCCGATGACTCTCTTCTGTGACAACACTGGAGCTATTGCCCTTGCGAAGGAGCCCAGGTTTCACAGGAAGACCAGGCATATCAAGCGTCGCTTCAACTCCATTTGTGAAAGTGTTCAAAATGGAGACATAGATATTTGTAAAGTACACACGGACCTGAATGTAGCAGATCCGTTGACTAAACCTCTCCCTAGGGCAAAACATGATCAACACCAGGACGCAATGGGTGTTCGATTCATCACAATGTAACTAGATTATTGACTCTAGTGCAAGTGGGAGACTGTTGGAAATATGCCCTAGAGGCAATAATAAATGGTTATTATTATATTTCTTTGTTCATGGTAATTGTCTATTGTTCATGCTATAATTGTATTATCCGGAAATCGTAATACATGTGTGAATACATAGACCACAACGTGTCCCTAGTAAGCCTCTAGTTGACTAGCTCGTTGATCAACAGATAGTCATGGTTTCCTGACTATGGACATTGGATGTCATTGATAACGGGATCACATCATTAGGAGAATGATGTGATGGACAAGACCCAATCCTAAGCATAGCATAAAAGATCGTGTAGTTTCGTTTGCTAGAGCTTTTCCAATGTCAAAGTATCTTTTCCTTAGACCATGAGATCGTGCAACTCCCGGATACCGTAAGAGTGCTTTGGGTGTGCCAAACGTCACAACGTAACTGGGTGACTATAAAGGTGCACTACGGGTATCTCCGAAAGTGTCTGTTGGGTTGGCACGGATCGAGACTGGGATTTGTCACTCCGTGTGACGGAGAGGTATCTCTGGGCCCACTCGGTAATGCATCATCATAATGAGCTCAATGTGACTAAGGCGTTAGTCACGGGATCATGCATTGCGGTACGAGTAAAGAGACTTGCCGGTAACGAGATTGAACAAGGTATTGGGATACCGACGATCGAATCTCGGGCAAGTAACATACCGATTGACAAAGGGAATTGCATACGGGATTGATTGAATCCTCGACACCGTGGTTCATCCGATGAGATCATCGTGGAACATGTGGGAGCCAACATGGGTATCCAGATCCCGCTGTTGGTTATTGACCGGAGAGGCGTCTCGGTCATGTCTGCATGTCTCCCGAACCCGTAGGGTCTACACACTTAAGGTTCGGTGACGCTAGGGTTGTAGAGATATATGTATGCGGAAACCCGAAAGTTGTTCGGAGTCCCGGATGAGATCCCGAACGTCACGAGAGGTTCCGGAATGGTCCGGAGGTGAAGAATTATATATAGGAAGTCCAGTTTCGGCCACCGGGAAAGTTTCGGGGGTTACCGGTATTGTACCGGGACCACCGGAAGGGTCCCGGGGGTCCACCGGGTGGGGCCACCTATCCCGGAGGGCCCCATGGGCTGAAAGTGGAAGGGAACCAGCCCATAGTGGGCTGGGGCGCCACCCTTGGGCCTCCCCCCATGCACCTAGGGTTGGGAACCCTAGGGGGGAGTTCCCCCTTGCCTTGGGGGGCAAGGCAACCCCTTCCCCCCTTGTGGCCGCTGCCCCCCCTTGAGATCCCATCTCTTGGGGCCGGCGCCCCCCCAGGGGGCCTATATAAAGGGGGGGAGGGAGGGCAGCACACAACAGCCTTGGGCGCCTCCCTCCTCCCCTGCAACACCTCTCTCTCTCTCTCTCTCGCAGAAGCTTAGCGAAGCCCTGCGGAGAACCGCTACATCCACCACCACGCCGTCGTGCTGCTGGATCTCCATCAACCTCTCCTTTCCCCTTTCTGGATCAAGAAGGAGGAGACGTCGCTGCACCGTACGTGTGTTGAACGCGGAGGTGCCGTCCGTTCGGCACTCGGTCATCGATGATTTGGATCACGGCGAGTACGACTCCGTCATCCACGTTCATTGGAACGCTTCCGCTCGCGATCTACAAGGGTATGTAGATGCACTCCCTTCCCCTCGTTGCTAGTATACTCCATAGATGCATCTTGGTGAACGAAGGAAAATTTTAAAATTATGCTACGATTCCCAACAATTGGGTGGGCACAACCCACCAGGGCGCGCCTGCCCCCAGGCGCGCCCAGGTGGGTTGTCCCCACCTGGTGGCCCCGCAGACCCTGAAACCGACGCTATAAAATCCTATTTTTCCAGGAAAAAATTAGGGAGAAAGAATTATTGCGATCCACGAGACGGAGCCGCCGTCACCTCCTGTTCTTCATCGGGAGTCCAGATCTGGAGTCCGTTTGGGGCTCAGAAGAGGGGGATCTTCGATCTTCATCATTACCGACCCTTCTCCATCGCCAATTCCATGATGCTCCCAACCGGGAATGAGTAATTCCTTCGTAGGCTCGCTGGTCAGTGAGGAGTTGGATGAGATTCATCATGTAATCTAGTTAGTTTTGTTAGGGCCTAATCCCTAGTATCCACTATGTTCTGAGATTGATGTTGCTACGACTTTGCCATGCTTAATGCTTGTCACTTTGGGCCCGGGTGCCATGATTTCAGATCTAAACCGTTTATGTTGTCACCATTATATCCATGTTCTAGATCCGATCTTGCAAGTTATAGTCACATACTATGTGTTATGATCTGGCAACTCCGGAGTGACAATAGTCGGGACCACTCCCGGTGATGACCGTAGTTTGAGGAGTTCATGTATTAACCGTGTGTTAATGCTTTGTTCCGGTTCTCTGTTAAAAGGAGGCCTTAATATCCCTTAGTTCCCAAATGGACCCCGCTGCCACGGGATGGTAGGACAAAAGATGTCATGCAAGTTCTTTCCATAAGCACGTATGACTATTTACGGAATACATGCCTACATTATATTTATGAACTGAAGCTAGTGCCGTATCGCCCTAGGTTATGACTGTCATATGATGAATATCATCCAACAAATTACCAATCCAATGCCTATGAATTTATCCTATATTGTTCTTGCTAAGTTACCATTGCTATCGTTACTGTTGCACTTTCTACAAAACTACTGCTATCACTGTTACCGTTACCATTGCTGCTGCTACTATTATCAAAATTATCATATTAGTTTGCTACTGATCACGTTACTACATGATGCGGCTTGATCTCTTATAGCCTTGTATTTCTTCTCCGATATTTGGTTTTTGTTTGGCCAACTTGATCTACTTATCTTGCAATGGGAAGAGGTGCCCGGTAGTGGTTTCGATCTTACGGTGCTCGATCCTAGTGACAGAAGGGGAAACGACACATATGTATCGTTGCTACTAAGGATAAAAAGACAAGATCTATATCTACCGCCATATAGATAAACGGATCTTGTCTACATCATGTCATCGTTCTTATTGCATTACTCTGTTTTTCCATGAACTTAATACACTAGATGCATGCTGGATAGAGGTCGATGTGTGGAGTAATAGTAGTAGATGCAGGCAGGAGTCGGTCTACTAATCTTGAACGTGATGCCTATGCAATGATCATTGCCTGGATATCGTCATAATTATTTGAGGTTCTATCAATTTCCCAACAGTAATTTGTTTACCCACCGTTTGCTATTTTTCTCGAGAGAAGACACTAGTGAAACCTACGGCCCCCGGGTCTTCTTTCTCATATATTTGCCTTGCGATCTACTTTTCCTTTGCATTTTTATTCAGATCTATTAAACCAAAAAAATACAAAAATACCTTGCTACACTTTATTTATTTGCGATCTATTATTTCAATCTACTACAATTTATCTCACGTCCGCTTACCAATTTATGGCGCCGTTACCCGAAAGGGATTGACAACCCCTTTAACACGTCGGGTTGCGAGGTGTTGTTATTTGTGTGCAGGTGTTGTTTACGTTGTGTTGCTCGGTTCTCCTACTGGTTCGATACCTTGGTTTCATAACCGAGGGAAATAATCTTCCGTCGTTGTGCTACATCATCCCTCCCTCTCCAGGGAAATACCGACGTAGTTCTAGCTACCATCAAGAGTCTCCCACAAGCTTGGGGGAGGCTTTGCCAATTACTTAATGCTTTTCCTGATCATCCTCTTAAGAAAAATGAAATACTTGATATCTTCTATAATGGACTAACCGATGCTTCTAGGGATTTCCTAGATAGTTGTGCTGGTTGTGTTTTCAGGGAACGAACTATTGGGCAAGCTGAAGAATTATTGAATAACATATTGAAAAATTATGATGATTGGACTCTTCCCGAACCACCGCCTAAACCCACTCTGAAGAAGAGGGGTATATTATATCTCAGTCCTGAAGATATGCAAGAGGCAAAGAAATCTATGAAGGAAAAAGGTATTAAAGCTGAGGATGTCAAAATTTTACCTCCTATTGAAGAAATAAATGGGCTTGATAAACCACCACCACCTAAGGTGGTAGAGGTAAATTCTCTGATGAAATTCCACGATAATGATAATCCTCACAATATGCATCCTAGCCAATGCCTCTATGAGTTTGAAACTACATTAGAAAACAAGATCGCTTCAATGCAAATGTTATGAAACAATTGAAATATAATTCTGATATGATTGCTCGCTTGAGTGACTTGTTATTTAGAATCTAAAATGATGTTAGAGGTGTGGGAAAGCAGGCTTCTATGGTTCAAACTCAGTTAGAACAAGTTGCTAAATCTCAAAGAGAGTTGTTAGATGAAATGAATAATAATATCAATGATCATGCTGTTAGAGTAATGACTAGAGGAGGTAGAATGACTCAAGAACAACTTTATCCGGAGGGACACCCAAAAAGAATTGAACAAGACTCTGAAAGAGCTAACACTGATGCACGTAGTCCTTCTAAAAAGAAAAAGAAGAAGAAAAATGGTAGGACTTTGCATGCCTCTAGTGAATCTGAAGTAGAAAAACCTCCTGATAATGATAATAAAATTTCTATCTCTGATGCTGAAACTCAATCTGGTAATGAACACTCACCTTCTCATAATGAAAAGATAATGATGAGGTTCATGAATGTACTCAAACAAATAATAAAGAACCACACGATGATGTTGAGATAGAACCTACAGTTGATCTTGATAACCCACAACCTAAAAATACAAGATATGATAAAAGGGACTTTATTGCTAGAAAACATGGTAAATAAAGAGAACTGTGGGTTCAAAAACCTATGCCCTTTCCACCTAAGTTAACTAAAAAGAAAGATGGTGAAGAATTTGAACGCTTTGCTGAAATGCTGAGGCCAGTCTATTTGCGTACTCGCTTGTTATGCAAAATACATGAAAGACATCATCACCAATAAGAGAAAAATACCGGAAGCTGAAATCTCCACCATGCTTGCTAATTATACTTTTAAAGATGGAGTACCTAAAAAGCTTGGATATCTAGGAATACCAACTATACCTTGCTCTATCAAAAGAAATTATGTGAAAACTGCTTTATGTGATTTAGGAGCTGGTGTTAGTGTTATGCCTTTCTCTTTATATAAAAGACTTGATTTGAATAAGCTCACACCTACTAAAATATCTTTGCAAATGGCTGACAAATCAACTGCCATACATATCGGTATTTGTGAGGATGTGCCCGTTGTTGTTGTTGTTGCTAATGTTACTATTTTGACTGACTTTGTTATACTTGAGATGCCCGAGGACGACAACATGTCGATTATCCTTGGTAGACCCTTCTTGAATACTGCAGGGGCTGTTATTGATTGCAATAAAAGCAAGGTCACTTTCATATCAATGGTAATGAGCATACGGTGCACTTTCTGAAGAAACAATTCCAAGTGAATGGTATTAATGTTATTGAAAAATCTCCGACAATCACTATTGGAAGTTTTCAACTACCTCTACCTGCTGTTAAAAAGAAATATGAAATGCTTATTGTTGGGGACATGCATATCCCCGTTGAGGTAACTTAGTGATTTACGAAAGTTCTTCGATTTCATGCTAATCGAAAGTGGTTGTTAATAAGACTTGATCAACCTTATTAATGGATCATTTTTGAGAGGTATGAAGTTGATGAATTTAGTAAGCACTACCTTCTATCCCTCTCTTTTGTTATCTGTTTTTATTAGTTAAATAAAATAAAATGCCATGTTTTGTCTGTTTCTGAATTACCCGTGCAATAAAAAATGACCCAAAAATAAAAGTTCTCATAATGCTCTGAAAATTTAATACGATTTTTTCTGAATATTTAAGAATTTTTGGTGCAAATAATATCAGAGGGAGGCGCGCCCTGGTGGGTTGTGGTCCCCACGTGCCCCCCTCACTTATCTCTTCATCCCACATCATCACCTACCTCCAGAGAAAATTCACCCTTGCTCTATCTCTCGTGTTCTTGCTCTCAAACCCGCGGATTTCGATCTCTTTGCTCGAAGCTCCGTTTCAGAAACTGTTTCGGGGGATTGTTGCTTGGTATGTGGCTCCATCGTTTGCCCAATTAGTTTTTGTTTTTGTGGTTTATATTTTGAATAATTAGCCTCTTGGTGCTGTTGTAGATGAGCTTGCATGTTGAATTCTTAGAGTTCTAAGTAGTTCGTATTCTTGCTATGGCCTCTATGCATCCTTATGAGTAGTTGCTATCAATCTTGTAAAGTTTTGTTGAGAAAATTTTGTGGACTAAGAATTTCAGAATTTTGTTCATAGGAAAAAGATGAATATCTTTAGGAAGTTTGCTTCCATGAAGAACTCCAAGGGAGTGATTGGGGAGTCGTTTGACAGTGATCTCCATACCCGGACATTGGCGGAAGTATGGCCGTGCGAATGGCTGCATACCCCGTCCATGGAAGGGGCTGGAGTCCTTCAAGAGTTTACACAATATGCTACTAATGCCAGCCTCATCGACTTCATGGTAGCTAAATGTGAACAGTACCATCTCCTCACAAACTCCTTTGTGCGAAGTTTTACTTTCCTTCCTAGGAATAATCCTCCTGAGGTGCAGTTTAATTTATACGCTGAGCCCCGTGAGATACCACTTACTGAGTTCTGTGAAATATGCTTGCTTCCTTCTGATGGTGGTTTGGTAGAGCCTAGGCCTGCAGAATTTGAGGCCATTTATCGTACCTTGACAGTGGGAGATGAGAGAGGGGTGTCGGGTATCACTGCCGCTGGCTTGCATTTTCCTGTTGTTCATTATTTCACTCTTTTTATTGCAAAATGGTTGCTTGCTAGAGAGAAGGTGGGTGCACTCAGTGCCCCAGACCTTGCTGTTTTACGTCGTGCACTTGAGGGCGACAACACTTATAGCTTGGGAGCTATTGTGGCACGCTGCCTTCACCTTAATAAATCCAAGGGTAAAATACATGGTGGAATTTACGCTACTCGTTTGGCAGCTCGCTTTAATGTTGAGATACGCCTTCATGATTATCCTCTGCCCAAGGTTTACCTAGATCGCGCAGCCATGGAACACCACCAGCTTATTGCACGAAACTACTGATAACCCACAAGTATAGGGGATCGTATGTAGCCTTCTTCGATAAATAAGAGTGTCGAACCCAATGAGGAGCTAAAGGCAGAAAAATATTCCCTCAAGTTCTATCGACCACCGATACAACTCTACGCACACTGGACATTTGCTTTACCTAAAACAAGAAACTATTTTGCAAGAATAAAACTACGAGTACTTTGCGAGAATAAAACTATGAATAAATTGCAAGGTAATAAAAGTAGATAGCTTTTGTCAACAAGAAAGTCATTTGTCCCTAGGCAATTGATAACAAGTACCGATAATCATTCTTGTAATTCTATATGAGGGAGAGGCATGGGCTAACATACTTTCTCTACTTGGATCATATGCACTTATGATTGGAACTCTAGCAAGCATCCGCAACTACTAAAGATCATTAAGGTCGTGAAACCCAACCATAGCATTAAGTATCAAGTCCTCTTTATCCCATACGCAACAACCCACCTACTCGGGTTTAAGCTTCTGTCACTCTCGCAACCCACCATAAGCGAATCATGAACGTATTGCAACACCCTATAGCGGGGGGCCCTTACATTTGCGCGAGATGGAGGGCACCATAGGACAACACCATAAATAAAATATACAATCATACCAACCAAGATCACGATTAACCCACAGGACAAAATAGATCTACTCAAACATCATAGGATAACCATAGATCATTGGGAAATAATATATGGAGTTGAGCACCATGTTTAAGTAGAGATTACAGCGGGGAGAAGAGAGGTTACACTGCTACATAGAGGGGGAGAGAGTTGGTGTTGACGGTAGCAAGATTGTTGATGTAGATCGCCGTCACGATCTTTGCCCCGGCGGCACTCCGGCGCCATCGGGAGAGAGGGGGAGAGAGCCCGTCCTTCTTCTTCCTTGGCCTCCCCCTAGATGGGAGGAGAGTTCCCCCTCTGGTCCATGGCCTCCATGGCGGCGTAGGGGCGGGAGCCCCTCCGAGATTGGATCTCCCTCTTTGTTCTCTTCTGTTTCGCGTTCCCCAGATCTGGCTGAAAACCTTTTCTTATATTCCGGGAGATCCGTAACTCCGATTGCGCTGAGATTTTAACACGATTTTTTTCTGGATATAAGCTTCCTTGCACCCAAAGTAGAGCTCCAACCGACGTATGAGGTGGGCACAACCCACCACCATGCGCCTGGCCCCTGGGGCGCGCCCTGGTGTCTTGTGGGCATGGTGGGCCCCCGTTTGTGATGATTCCAACTCCCAAAAATCACATATATTCCAAAATAATTCTTCATGAAATTTTATTGCATTTAGACTTCGTTTGATATGGATATTCTGCGATACAAAAAACATGCAAAAAACAGGAACTGGCACTGGGCACTGGATCAATAGGTTAGTCCAATAAATCATATAAAAAGTTGCCAAAAATAAATGAAAGTTCTATAATATTGGCATGAAACAATCAAAAATTATAGATACGATGGAGACGTATCAATTACCCTAACATTCCTATTCCGTATAACCTAGTTTTCAGCATGAACACTCGTGATATTATTTTGTTGCCTGTTCCTGCTTTGTTTGATCCTGTTGCCATGGGCGGATACAGGATTATGCCTGCGGATATCATCGCCTACCGGAACAACCAGGCTGCAGCAGAGGAGGAGCCTCAATAGTGGGATCCGTGGATGACCGCTCCTCAGCACCCCGACTATTCTCCAGGCTATTGACTGATTACCAAGTTAGGCCAAAAGCCTAAGCTTGGGGGAGTATGTATTCCCACCGACATTACATTCTTGTTTACACATTTCATTCCAGTTGTTGGTGTCCACACTTTTTCTTTGTATCATCCATGTTAAACTTATTTTCTCGCTTTCTTCTTGTGTGTTTGAAAAACCTTGAGAAAGTACAAAAATATTTCCTGCTTCTTTTTTATTTTTCTTTCTAGAGTAGTTAGCTGTAGCACTAAAAAGAAAACCCAAAAAGATTTCCTTGTTCTTCTTTTGCTTGTTGGGATCTTTCCCGTGTAAATAGTTTTTCTCATTTTTACTTTTCACTTTTATTTGCTTGTTCAAGAAAACCAAAAACTTCAAAAATATTTCAGTGTGTTTCTCTGAATTTATTTTCTTTTTATTCGAGTCATACCGAGGAGGAGACCACGATGAAAATGTTGAGTGGTTCTCAT
Organism: Aegilops tauschii subsp. strangulata; assembly: GCF_002575655.3. Classification (NCBI taxonomy): domain Eukaryota; kingdom Viridiplantae; phylum Streptophyta; class Magnoliopsida; order Poales; family Poaceae; genus Aegilops; species Aegilops tauschii. The sequence continues at coordinate 411,689,976 of NC_053040.3, read as the reverse complement.
ATGCATAATTGTTGATCTAACAAAGAGCCCATATTACCTTGTCTTCTCCTGTTGAATAAAATGTTTGCAGATTTCAGCTTAGTCCACGGCACTCTTGCACTATTATTATGTTCACATCGTTCGGTCGTGCAAGTGAATGGCAATAATGACGACATTTGATGAACTGACTGTGGCAGAGAGAAACGGGTATGAACTCGACTTGTTCTGTTTTTGTAAATATGTTTAACCTAGTATCCATGATTCAGCCCATTATGATTAAACATGTTTGCAATGACAATTAGAGATTATAGTTTCTCATGCCATGCATAAGTAGCTAGGAGTGGATAATGATTTGTCTTGGATACCAACATTGCGTTAAAATGATTGTGATGTAGTATGATGATATGGTATCCTCCTCTGAATGTTCGAGTGGCTTGACTTGGCATATGTTCATGCATGTAATTAAACCTAAACCAACATAGCCTCTATGTCGGTGTACAAAAGTAGGGGCTCTCCTTTTGATCCCTTTACTTGTGCACGGGCAGTCAGAGCCGCGCCCGCGGCCACACTTAGCAGGGAAGAAGAGGGAAGCCAGAGAGAAGCCGGAGCAAAAGACAAACCAGAGCAACACCAAGACCCAGAGACCACGAAGAGCAAGAAGGCGAGATGGACTCCCCTGGCAAGACCCTTGCCGGGACGGCCTCCGCGGCCCCGGCAAGAGCCTTGTCGGGGCAACTTGCCCGACGCCAGCAGAGTGTGCCGCCCTTGAGCCCACGGGTTCCAACTCCACCAACAAACCACATTGGGACCGAGGCTTGGGAGGCACCTCTGTGAAGGCATGCAGATCTTCGTCAAGATCATAAACACACAAGATCAGATGAGGACCAGAAGACGATGACCCTCAGCGGGATCCTAGCCAAGGAAATCCACGAGACCCCCGGCGAGCGCCTTGCTGGGGACGACCGCGACGCCACGGCAAGACCCTTGCCGCCCCCCCGGCAAGGCCCTTTCCAAGGGCATCAGCGGAACCACAGCCAGGCCCGCGCCTGCCAAGACACCACCGACGTCCCCATATGCAGCTGCCAGCTCAACCAGCTGAGCAGGCACCTGCGTGGCGACAAGCAGCCTCTACACCGACCTAGCAAACACCTGCATGGTGGCATGCAGATCTTCATGAAGACTCCACCACCGCGCCAGCCTAGCAGCCAGCCGACGTGGCGCCACGACGCCCCATCAGCCCGGACGCGTGTCGAAGCCAGGTGAGGCGACGAAAGCTGGGACGTGCTTCCTTGCCGTCCCCGATAAAGTGAGAGGGGCACATCGGCAGCGCATTATATGCGTTTGTCCGACGGTGCCAGAGGATAGACTCATCCACTGTACACCTTTCCACCTCCTGTGTGCCACTGTGGCAGCCCCTTTTTCCTATAAAAGGAGGCCCGAGGCGACCAGGAGAAGGATTCGGATCTTTTGGGCAAGTTACGCCCGTAGCTAGCTCAAGAACACAAGAACACTCAAATACATCCACCAAAGCAGGACCAGAGTATAACGCATCTCCGCGGCCCGAACGTGGGTAAACGATCTGTGTGCTTCCTGTCAGACCCGCTCTTTTCACAACCCTGCGCCCGCTGCTACCTCTTGAGCACTGCGTTGGTTTCCCCTTGAAGAGGAAAGGGTGATGCAGCAAAGTAGCGTAAGTATTTCCCTCAGTTTTGAGAACCAAGGTATCAATCCAGTAGGAGGCCACGCACGAGTCCCTCGCACCTACACAAACAAATAAATCCTCGCAACCAACGCAATAAAGGGGTTGTCAATCCCTTCACGGTCACTTACAAGAGTGAGATCTGATAGATATGATAATATAATATTTTTGGTATTTTTATGATAAAGATGCAAAGTAAAATAAAAGGCAATAAAATAACTAAGTGTTGGAAGATTAATATGATGGAAAATAGACCTGGGGGCCATAGGTTTCACTAGTGGCTTCTCTCAAGAGCATAAGTATTACGGTGGGTGAACAAATTACTGTTGAGTAATTGACAGAATTGAGCATAGTTATGAGAATATCTAGGTATGATCATGTATATAGGCATCACGTCCGAGACAAGTAGACCGACTCCTGCCTGCATCTACTACTATTACTTCACACATCGACCGCTATCCAGCATGCATCTAGAGTATTAAGTTCAAAAGAACAGAGTAACGCTTTAAGCAAGATGACATGATGTAGAGGGATAAACTCATGCAATATGATATAAACCCCATCTTGTTATCCTCGATGGCAACATTACAATATGTGCCTTGCTGTCCCTACTGTCACTGGGAAAGGACACCACAAGATTGAACCCAAAGCTAAGCACTTCTCCCATTGCAAGAAAGATCAATCTAGTAAGCCAAACCAAACTGATAATTCAAAGAGACTTGCAAAGATAACCAATCATACATAAAAGAATTCAGAGAAGATTCAAATATTGTTCATAGATAAACTTGATCATAAACCCACAATTCATCGGTCTCAACAAACACACCGCCAAAGAACATCGAATAGATCTCCACGAGAGAGGGGGAGAACATTGTATTGAGATCCAAAAAGAGAGAAGAAGCCATCTAGCTAATAACTATGGACCCGAAGGTCTGAGGTAAACTACTCACACATCATCGGAGAGGCTATGGTGTTGATGTAGAAGCCCTCCGTGATCGATGCCCCTCCGGCGGAGCTCCGGAAAAGGCCCAAAGATGGGATCTCACGGGTACAGAAGGTTGCAGCGGTGGAATTAGGTTTTTGGCTCCGCATCTGGTAGTTTGGGGGTACGTAGGTATATATAGGAGGAAGAAGTACGTCGGTGGAACAACATGGGGCCCACGAGGGTGGAGGGCGCGCCTAGGGGGATAGGCGCGCCCCCTACCTAGTGCCCTCCTGGTTGATGCCTTGACGTAGGGTCCAAGTCCTCTGGATCACGTTCGTTCCAAAAATCACGTTCCCGAAGGTTTCATTCCGTTTGGACTCCGTTTGATATTCTTTTTCTGCGAAACTCTGAAATAGGCAAAAACAGCAATTCTGGGCTGGGCCTCCGGTTAATAGGTTAGTCCCAAAAATAATATAAAAGTGTATAATAAAGCCCATTAATGTCCAAAATAGAATATAATATAGCATGGAACAATAAAAAAATTATAGATACGTTGGAGACGTATCAAGCATCCCCAAGCTTAATTCCTGCTCGTCCTTGAGTAGGTAAATGATAAAAACAGAATTTTTGATGTGGAATGCTACTTGGCATAATTTCAATGTAATTCTTCTTAATTGTGGTATGAATATTCAGATCCGAAAGATTCAAGATAAAAGTTTAATATTGATATAAAAATAATAATACTTCAAGCATACTAACTAAGCAATTATGTCTTCTCAAAATAACATGGCCAAAGAAAGTTATCCCTACAAAATCATATAGTCTGGCTATGCTCTATCTTCACCACACAAAATATTTAAATCATGCACAACCCCGATGACAAGCCAAGCAATTGTTTCATACTTTTAGTGTTCTCAAACTTTTTCAATCTTCACGCAATACATGAGCGTGAGCCATGGACATAGCACTATATATGTGGAATAGAATGGTGGTTGTGGAGAAGACAAAAAAAAGGAGAAGATGGTCTCACATCAACTAGGCATATCAACGGGTTATGGAGATGCCCATTAATAGATATCAATGTGAGTGAGTAGGGATTGCCATGCAACGGATGCACTAGAGCTATAAGTATATGAAAGCTCAACAAAAGGAACTAAGTGGGTGTGCATCCAACTCGCTTGCTCACGAAGACCTAGGGAATTTTGAGGAAGCCCATCATTGGAATATACAAGCCAAGTTCTATAATAAAAAATTTCCCACTAGTAAATGAAAGTGACAACATAGGAGACTCTCTATCATGAAGATCATGGTGCTACTTTGAAGCACAAGTGTGGTAAAAGGATAGTAACATTGTCCCTTCTCTCTTTTTCTCTCATTTTTTTTATTTTTTTTATTTGGGCCTTTTCTCTTTTTTTATGGCCTCTTTTTTTTTAGTCCGGAGTCTCATCCCGACTTGTGGGGGAATCATAGTCTCCATCATCCTTTCCTCACTTGGGACAATGCTCTAAAAATGATGATCATCACACTTTTATTTTCTTACAACTCAACAATTACAACTCAATACTTAGAACAAAATATGACTCTATGTGAATGCCTCCGGTGGTATACCGGGATATGCAATGAATCAAGAGTCACATGTATGAAAGAATTATGAACGGTGGCTTTGCCACAAATACGATGTCAACTACATGATCATGCAAAGCAATATGACAATGATGGAGCGTGTCATAATAAACGAAACGGTGGTAAGTTGCATGGCAATATATCTCGGAATGGCTATGGAAATGCCATGATAGGTAGGTATGGTGGCTGTTTTGTGGAAGGTATATGGCGGGTGTATGATACCGGCGTAAAGTGCGCGGTATTAGAGAGGCTAGCAATGGTGGAAGGAGGAAATGTGCGTATAATCCATGGACTCAACATTAGTCATAAAGAACTCATATACTTATTGCAAAAATCTACAAGTTATCAAAGCAAAGTATTACGCGCATGCTCCTAGGGGGATAGATTGGTAGGAAAAGACCATCGCTCGTCCCCGACCGCCACTCATAAGGAAGACAATCAATAAATAAATCATGCTCCGACTGCATCACATAACGGTTCACCATACGTGCATGCTACGGGAATCACAAACTTTAACACAAGTATTTCTAAAAATCAAAACTACTCAACTAGCATGACTCTAATATCACCATCTTTATATCTCAAAACAATTATCAAGCATCAAACTTCTCATAGTATTCAACACACTCATAAGAAATTTTTTACTAATCTTGAATGCCTATCATTGTCAAAGCAAACTACCATGCTGTTTTGTAGGACTCTCAAAATAATATAAGTGAAGCATGAGAGAACAATAGTTTCTATAAAACAAAATCACCACCGTGCTCTAAAAGATATAAGTGAAGCACTAGAGCAAACACTATATAGCTCAAAAGATTTAAGTGAAGCACATAGAGTATTCTAACAAATTCCGAATCATGTGTGTCTCTCTCAAAAGGTGTGTACAGCAAGGATGATTGTGGTGAACTAAAAAGAAAAGACTCAAATCATACAAGACGCTCCAAGCAAAACATATATCATGTGGTGAATAGAAATATAGCCCCAAGTAAAGTTACCGATAGACGAAGACGAAAGAGGGGATGCCTTCCGGGGCATCCCCAAGCTTAGGCTTTTGGTTGTCCTTGAATTTTACCTTGGGGTGCCTTGGGCATCCCCAAGCTTAGGCTCTTTCCAATACTTGTTCCATAATCCATCAAATCTTTACCCAAAACTTTAAAACTTCACAACACAAAACTTAACAGAAAACCTCGTGAGCTCCGTTAGTGAAAGAAAACAAAACACCACTTTAAGGTACTGTAATGAACTCATTCTTTATTTATATTGGTGTTAAACTTACTGTATTCCATCTTCTCTATGGTTTATAAACTATTTACTAGCCATAGATTCATCAAAATAAGCAAACAACACACGAAAAACAGAATCTGTCAAAAACAGAACAGTCTGTAGTAATCTGTAACTAACGCAAACTTATGGAACTCCAAAAATTCAGCCAAAATAGGAAGACCTAGACAATTTGTTTATTGATCATCAGCAATTGGAATCAATATTTTATCACGTTCGGGTGATTTTTAACAATTATTTTCGTGAACAGAAAGTTTCTGGAATTTTCTGCAAGATCAAATAACTATCATCCAAGAAGATCCTATAGGTTAAACTTGGCACAAACACTAATTAAAACATAAAAACAAATCTAACCAGAGGCTAGAACAAATATTTATTCCTAAACAGAAGCAAAAACAAAAAAAACAAAAAATAAAATTGGGTTGCCTCCCAACAAGCGCTATCGTCTAACGCCCCTAGCTAGGCATAATAGCAAAGATAGATCTAGGTATTGCCATCTTTGGTAGGCAATCCATAAGTGGATCTCATAATAGATTCATAAGGTAATTTTATTTTCTTTCTAGGGAAGTGTTCCATGCCTTTTCTTAACGAAAATTGGAATCTAATGTTCCCTTCCTTCATATCAATAATTGCACCAATCATTCTAAGGAAAGGTCTACCAAGAATAATAGGACATGAAGGATTGCAATCTATATCAAGAACAATAAAATCTACGGGCACATAATTCCTATTTGCAACAATAAGAACAACATTAATTCTTCCCATAGGTTTCTTAATAGTGGAATCCGCAAGGTGCAAGTTTAGAGAGCAATCATCAAATTCACGGAAACCTAGTAAATCGCATAAAGTTTTTGGAATCGTGGAAACACTAGCACCCAAATCACACAAAGCATAGCATTTATGATCTTTAATTTTAATTTTAATAGTAGGTTCCCATTCATCATAAAGTTTTCTAGGGATGGAAACTTCCAACTCAAGTTTTTCTTCATAAGATTGCATCAAAGCAGCAACGATGTGTTTGGTAAAGGCTTTATTTTGACTATAAGCATGAGGAGAATTTAGCACGGATTGCAACAAGGAAATACAATCTATCAAAGAAAATTATCATAACTAAATTCCTTGAAATCCAAAATAGTGGGTTCATTAATATCTAGAGTTTTAATCTCTTCAATCCCACTTTTACCAATTTTTGCATCAAGATCTAAAAACTCCGAATTTTTGGAACGCCTTCTAGGTAAAGGTGGATCATATTCAGTCCCATCATTATCAAGATACATATTGCAAAACAAAGATTTAATAGGGGACACATCAATAACTTTTAGATCTTCATCTTTATTTTCATAGAAACAAGAAGAACACGCTTTCACAAAGCAATCTTTCTTAGCACGCATCCTAGCGGTTCTTTCTTTGGACTCATCAATGGAAATTCTCATGGCTTTGAGAGACTCATTGATATCATGCTTAGGAGGAATAGATCTAAGTTTTAAAGAATCAACATCAAGAGAAATTCTATCAACGTTCCTAGCCAATTCATCAACTTTAAGCAATTTTTCTTCAAGCAAAGCATTGAAATTCTTTTGCGAATTCATAAACTCCTTAACACTAGTCTCAAATTCAGAAGGCATCTTATTAAAATTTCCATAAGAATTGTTGTAGGAATTACCATAATTATTAGAGGAATTACTAGGATGAGGCCTAGGATTAAAGTTTCCTCTATATGCGTTGTTACCAAAATTATTCCTACCAACAAAATTCACACCCATAGATTCATTATTATTCTCAATCAAGATAGACAAAGGCATATCATTAGGATCAGAAGAAACACTCTTGGTAGTAAATAATTTCATAAGCTCATCCATCTTTCCACTCAAAACATTAATTTTTTCTATCGCATGCACTTTTTTATTAGCAGATCTTTCAGTGTGCCATTGAGAATAATTAACCATAATATTATCTAGGAGTTTAGTGGCTTCTCATAAAGTGATTTCCATAAAAGTGCCTCCTGCGGCCGAATCTAAAAGATTTCTAGAAGCAAAATTCAATCCGGCATAGAAATTTTGTATAATCATCCACAAATTCAAACCATGCGTAGGGCAATTACGTATCATTAATTTCATCCTCTCCCAAGCTTGTGCAACATGTTCATGATCAAGTTGCTTAAAATTCATAATATAGTTTCTAAGAGAGATGATCTTAGCGGGAGGAAAATACTTAGAGATAAAAGCATCTTTGCACTTATTCCAAGAATCAATACTATTTTTAGGCAAAGATGAAAACCAAGCTTTAGCACGATCTCTAAGCGAAAAAAGAAATAGCTTCAGTTTAACAATATCATTATCCACATCTTTCTTCTTTTGCATATCACACAAATCAACGAATCTATTTAGATGGGTAGCGGCTTCTTCACTAGGAAGGCCGGCGAATTGATCTTTCATGACAAGATTCAACAAAGCAGCATTAATTTCACAAGATTCAGTATCAGTAAGAGGAGCAATCGGAGTGCTAAGAAAATCACTGTTGTTGGTATTGGTAAAGTCACACAATTTGGTATTATCTTGAGCCATCGTGACAAGCAAGCAATCCAACACACGAGCGAACAAGAAGCAAACAAAAAGGAGGCGAACGAAAAAGAGAGGGCGAATAAAACGGCAAGGGTGAAGTGGGGGAGAGGAAAACGAGAGGCAAATGGCAAATAATGTAATGCGGGAGATAAGGGTTTGTGATGGGTACTTGGTATGTTGACTTTTGCGTAGACTCCCCGGCAACGGCGCCAGAAATGGCTCGTTGTCGGGAGAGCGAATCTTGACTTGACTTGGCATAAGCCTCCCCGGTAACGGCGCCAGAAATCCTTCTTGCTACCTCTTGAGCACTGCGTTGGTTTTCCCTTGAAGAGGAAAGGGTGATGCAGCAAAGTAGCGTAAGTATTTCCCTCAGTTTGAGAACCAAGGTATCAATCCAGTAGGAGGCCACGCACGAGTCCCTCGCACCTACACAAACAAATAAATCCTTGCAACCAACACAATAAAGGGGTTGTCAATCCCTTCATGGTCACTTACGAGAGTGAGATCTGATAGATATGATAATATAATATTTTTGGTATTTTTATGATAAAGATGCAAAGTAAAATAAAAGGCAATAAAAATAACTAAGTGTTGGAAGATTAATATGATGGAAAATAGACCCAAGGGCCATAGGTTTCACTAGTGGCTTCTCTCAACAGCATAAGTATTACGGTGGGTGAACAAATTACTGTTGAGCAATTGACAGAACTGAGCATAGTTATGAGAATATCTAGGTATGATCATGTATATAGGCATCACGTCCGAGACAAGTAGACCGACTCCTGCCTGCATCTACTACTATTAGTCCACACATCGACCGCTATCCAGCATGCATGTAGAGTATTAAGTTCAAAAGAACAGAGTAACGCTTTAAGCAAGATGACATGATGTAGAGGGATAAACTCATGCAATATGATATAAACCCCATCTTGTTATCCTCGATGGCAACAATACAATATGTGCCTTGCTGCCCCTATTGTCACTGGGAAAGGACACTGCAAGATTGAACCCAAAGCTAAGCACTTCTCCCATTGCAAGAAAGATCAATCTAGTAGGCCAAACCAAACTGATAATTCAAAGAGACTTGCAAAGATAACCAATCATACATAAAAGAATTCAGAGAAGATTCAATTATTGTTCATAGATAAACTTGATCATAAACCCACAATTCATCGGTCTCAACAAACACACCACAAAAGAAGATTACATTGAATAGATCTCCACGAAAGAGGGGGAGAACATTGTATTGAGATCCAAAAAGAGAGAAGAAGCCATCTAGCTAATAACTATGGACCCGAAGGTCTGAGGTAAACTACTCACACATCATCGGAGAGGCTATGGTGTTGATGTAGAAGCCCTCCATGATCGATGCCCCCTCCGGCGGAGCTCCGGAAAAGGCCCCAAGATGGGATCTCACGGGTACAGAAGGTTGCGGCGGTGGAATTAGGTTTTTGGCTCCGTATCTGGTAGTTTGGGGGTACGTAGGTATATATAGGAGGAAGAAGTACGTCGGTGGAGCAATGTGGGGCCCATGAGGGTGGAGGGCGCGCCCAGGGGGGTAGGCGCGCCCCCCTACCTCGTGTCCTCCTGGTTGATGTCTTGACGTAGGGTCCAAGTCCTCTGGATCACGTTCGTTCCGAAAATCACGTTCCCGAAGGTTTCATTCCGTTTGGACTCCGTTTGATATTCTTTTTGTGCGAAACTCTGAAATAGGCAAAAAAAAGCAATTCTAGGTTCGGCCTCCGGTTAATAGGTTAGTCCCAAAAATAATATAAAAGTGTATAATAAAGCCCATTAATGTCCAAAACAGAATATAATATAGTATGGAACAATCAAAAATTATAGATACATTGGAGACGTATCACCCGCCAACCGTAGAAGGGATCCCAGTGATTCCATAGGTGTCGATTTCCCCCGACACTCTATGATATTTATGTTCATGGTGTTCATATCCTACTCATGCTAGTGTCCAATGTTACTTATGCATAATGCATGTTCAGGACCGTTGTTGCTCTCTAGCTGGCCGCTTCTCAACCTAATTGCTAGCCTTCGCCTGTACTAAGTGGGAATTCTACTTGTACATCAAAAACCTTGAACCCAAGTTATTCCAGATGAGTCCACCATATCTACCTATATGCGGCATCACCCTGCCGTCTTAAGTAAATTTGCATGTACCACCTTTAAAAACTTCAAATAAATATCCTTTTTGTGTGCCTGGATCGTTCATGGAACGACAGGAGGTGGTCAGTATCTTCCATGCTAAGCGGGTTATTCTCAGGTTGAGTGTTTATTCACTCACCATCACACGAGAAAAGGGCGGTAATAGGGATTCCCAGTCCCGAACTAAAAATTACAAATAATTAAACAAAACTCCCCCGGGACTATTGATGGTATGGACGGCACCCGTTGTTTCGGGCAAGCCGTGGAGTGTGATTGTTGGTGGAGGGGGAGTAAACATTTACTTTTATCTCTTGGGAACCTCCACTAGCGTGCTTAGCATGGAAGATATTGATAACTGATGGTCATGAAGTAAACAAGAAGGGTGCATTTCTCAAAATATCATTTACCTCTGTTTTAAAAATTTGTGCTCTGGCACCACTGCAAATGCTTCCCTCTGCGAAGGGACTATCTATTTACTTTTATGTTGTGTCATCACCCTCTAAAATAAGCGCCAGAACCTGAGAGCACTGCTGTCATGCTAATGCATTGTGTGTGGCTAATGTTGGGTGCATCATGACTGGATCTTTTCTACCATGAATTACAATGTTTAGTTGCTGCTTGAACTTTAGAGGTGCTCTGCATTTATGTTTTGCGGTCTCAGAAAGGGCTAGCGAGATACCACTATTGTCATATTATATCATGGTTGTTTTGATAACGTGTTGCTGTTTGAGATATCTTATTATTGCTCGTTAGCTGATTATGTCATTGATATGAGTTAATATAATTTTTAAGAGTTATTGTCGGCATGGTTAGTTATAATGTTGGTTGAAAAGCTGGGTGCTATTTAAACTTATTTATGCAAACAAGAGCAAAAGAGTTCGTAAAAGTTTTTCTTTTTCACTTTCAGTTTATCAACTGAATTGCTTGCGGACAAGCAAAGGTTTAAGCTTGGGAGAGTTGATATGTCTCTAACGTATCTACTTTTCCTAACGCTTTTCCTCTTGTCTTGGACTCTAATTTGCATGATTTGAATGAAACTAACTCCGGACTGACGCTTTTTTCTAGTAGAACTATCATGGTATTGTTTTTGTGCAGAAATAAAAGTTCTCGGAATGGAACGAAACTTTGCGAGGATTTTTTATACAATAAAAGAGAATTTCTGGAGCCAAGAGTCACCTGAGGGGGGCACCTGGGTGGGCACAACCCACCAGGGCGCGCCTGCCCCCCCCCCCCCCCCCCCGGCGTGCCCAGGTGGGTTGTCCTGATACGGACATCAGTGATGCTAGTGATGTCGAGGGATCAATACAGCGAAATATTTACGCTCCTAATTTTTTTCAGTTGAGTTAACATGGCGCGCTGGACAAATCATTGAACAATCTTTCTTGTTTTGTTTTGAGCGCATGCAATTATGGCGTATTTCTTGATTTGGTCCGGGGAGATAAGAAACGTAGTGAGTTATATGCTAATGGAAAACTACAACGTGAGTACTACTTGCATGGATCTCATCGGCCCTTGAGCCGTGCATACTCAGGCCACAAGGTTGTACGTATGGATGAGTCTACATGGGAATATTCTAATCGAAGATATAGAGGCGTTGTACGCTGGTTTAAAAGGAAATCAATGCAATTTAGATTTTTATATTTATTCTTGCCGGGTAAAGAGACGTATCAGGGAGGAACATGTAGAAGATGCAGCGCATGGAGTCTTCTTTCCTTAAAGGAAATTGGATGGGGTCCACCTGCCATGCAATCAGAGAAGACACACGAACCTACAACAGAATTAGTTTCCTTTTATGTTTAGCCGTGAGAGATATCAATTGATGAATAGTTCGGTTTGTTGCTCAAGTCAGATGGATTGGCTAATATATAAAGCCATGATGCGTTCATTATAAAACTTAGGTTATTTTTTATGAAACAGACACGATGTGTTTTTCTGGGTAGACACACGTATCAAGTTTTGGAGGGATCTTTTGAAAACCTCTATGTTGCGATTTCTCTTCGTGGAAATTGTTTTGCGCGTGAGTACCTTCGTCGAGATTGGTTTTCTCGTGCTGGGCCGCAAGGTTCAAACCCTCTACTTCGTGTACATCACGTGCGCGGGCGAGAGGTTGCTACTGCTAGTGGTGGAGTGTCGTGAAAGATCAGGCAGCAACAACAGATCGGATCTCGCCACGAGATTCGTTCTACATCAGGTGGTATCAGAGCAGAGGTTGTTCATGACATAATATTTTTCTTCGAGTTACTATTGAAGATTTTTTTATCATGAGAAAAGATTGTAGCTCGCAAATGATGATGACGGTGGAGAAGGATCCATTATGTGCTTTGTCGTGGTACCAATGCTTTACGCGTGTGCGTGTAGGGCCGGCGAGTTGTGCAACGTTGATGAATTGCTATTCCAATATGAATTTGGTGAGTCAGACTGTGGTTGATGCTTTGCACTTGCCGTTAACTGAACATCTAGAACCATATGAGCTTTGGTGGAAGGACAAGTTTGTCATGATCAAGCATCGTGTTGAGGTAAAATTTACTTTATCTGGATATGATGATCTGGTCGTGTGTGATGTGCTTCCTATGCACATGCATGCTTGCTCTCTACTACTAGGTAGACCATGCACAGATAAAAGACAATTGACATATCATTCGACCGGAGAATTTTCTTTTGTATGTGGAGGACAATACGTACCACTTGATTCATACACATCGGAGAAGTATATGGCCGATCGCAAGAAGCGGGATATTTCTCAAGCTGCATCAGAAGTAAAGAAGAAGGTTGAGACTCCGGAAAAAAATTTGATCGCTGCTCAGTCTGCAAAAATAAATATTGTTGAAGAGACTGATTCGAAACCGAGGACGGTTTCGTTTCAAGGAGGAGAGGCTGATACGGACATCAGTGATGCTAGTGATGTCGAGGGATCAATACATCGAAATATTTACGCTCCTAATTATTTTCAGTTGAGTGAACATGGCGCGCTGGACAAATCATTGAACAATCTTTCTTGTTTTGTTCTGAGCGCATGCAATTATGGCGTATTTCTTGATTTGGTCCCGGGAGATAAGAAATGTAGTGAGTTATATGCTAATGGAAAACTACAACGTGAGTACTACTTGCATGGATCTCATCGGCCCTTGAGCCGTGCATACTCAGGCCACAAGGTTGTATGTATGGATGAGTTTACATGGGAATATTCTAATCGGAGATATAGAGGCGTTGTACGCTGGTTTAAAAGGAAATCAAGTCGCACTCCCGCACACCCGGATGGACTCTCTGGACTGGTGACATGCCGTTCTCTAGCTCTCCTCTCTCTCTCCGCACGCTTGGTTCCTTCCTCCTCCATCCATAATCTTTTTCCCCCTGCTTCCTCTAGTAGTTTCCAGCGTTTTTCTTCTCCTCTGTTCTTCTTACCTCGGTTTCTCCGGTTGCTCTACTCGGCTTGAGATGGAAAGGCCAGATTTGGGGGGGCATCCAGGGAGGGAAACCTCTCTGGTTTCTCCGGAAGCTTTTAATCCAGATCCGGGGATTGAGATTAACATGCAGAGCTTGTCTATTCAGGATCCAGATGTTCTTCATATTCAAGCTCATCAAGAAATCCGAGATCAAGGACAGGATGCTAGATACCATATCTGTCGTTGCCACTGGGCAACTCACTCGCTCACCCGCGATCAATCTCCAGGTGAGATTCAGCTAGAGTTCAGAGAGACACGAAGTGGTTTTGCGCCGCCAACCAACTTGCGGCCTTTTCTGTTTTCTCTTCTTATTTCTTGCGTAACGATCGTGCCCGCACAGCTCGCTCCCGTTGCTACAAATGTGCCATCCCACGTCAAACGGATCGAGGCCGTGCACATCGCTACCAGCCCGTCGTGCTCACCGCACGACCCGGCCCTATACTTCTACACCAAGCAAACTACGTCCAAGTTGTGACACCACACAGGGCTGTCACGTACATGAAATAACAGAAGGAAAACTAGGCTAAGTCCTGGACCTACACCACTCAAGTAAATCCTAACAAATCACCCCCTTACTTGTGTCGTCCGAGCTGCACCTCCTCGACGCGGATCCTCTTCTTCAGCTCCATGAACTGAACTCTGCCCAGGGACTTGGTGAGCACATCCGCAAGCTGATCTTCAGTGCCCACATACTCGATGTCGATCTTGCCAGTCTCAACACAGTCTCGGATGAAATGATACCTCAAGTCAATATGCTTGCTGCGATCGTGATGCACCGGATTCTTGCTCAAAGCGATCGCCGACTTGTTGTCCACCAGCAGCTTGACACTCTTCGCTTGAGTGCCTTGAATATCAGCGATCAGCCTGCTCAGCCACACTGCTTGCATAGCTGCTGCAGCTGCTGCCACATACTCCGCCTCACAGGAGGACATGGCGATGATCTTCTGTTTCTGTGACGCCCAGGTAATCAGATTTCGACCAAGGAAAAACACTGACCCGCTCGTGCTCTTACGGTCATCAAGATCACCGCCATGATCGCTGTCACTGTACCCCACAAGGTCTGGTTCATCCCCTCCGCCTCGCTGGTACTTGCATCCATGGTGAATTGTGCCGCTGATGTAGCGCAGAAGATGCCTCACCGCGGCCATATGCTGCGCCGTCGGCGCCTCCATGTAGCGGCTGACAATCCCAACCGCATAGGCAATGTCAGCTCGAGTGTTCGCTAGATAGCGTAGGCTGCCCACCACACTCCTGTAGTAGGTCGCGTCCACAGCCGGACTCCCGTCGCTCTTCGACAGCCGCAAGCGATTTTCCATCGGCGTCGAGCACGGCTTGCAGCCTGTCATCCCCGTCTGCTCGAGAATCTTGCGGGCATAGCTGCTTTGGCAAAGTGTGATGGTGTCGCCCTTCTGCTCGACCTCGATCCCGAGGTAATAACTCAGGGGGCCGAGGTCACTCATGCTGAAAGTGCGCTGCATCTCCGCCTTGAACTCTGCGATCTCGCCGGCGTTGGCGCCCGTGATGATAAGATCATCCACGTACACCCCCACAAGCAGAAGGGTGTCGCCACTCCCGCGCTTGTACACAGCGTGCTCAAGCAGGCTCCGCTCGAAGCCGAGAGCCGCGAGCTCACTGTCCAGCTTGATGTTCCAGGCCCGCGGCGCCTGCCGCCGCCCATACAACGCCTTGCGCAGCTTCAGAACAGCTTGCCCGTTGTTGGCGTCGACGAAGCCCTCCCGCTGTCGCACGTACACTTCCTCGGCCAGTTCTCCGTTGAGGAAGGCCGACTTCACGTCCATGTGGTGAACGTGCCAACCGTGGTGCGCGGCGAGCGCGACGAGCACGCGCACAGTCTCCATCCGCGCCACCGGTTCGAACACCTCCTCAAAATTGATGCCCTCTCTCTGTGCATATCCCTTAGCTACCAAACGAGCTTTATGCTTGATCACATTACCTTGAGGATCTTTCTTGATCTTGAACACCCATTTCAGCCCAATGGCCCGGTGTCCGGCGGGGAGCTCCGTCAGCTCCCATTTCTCGTTGTCGCGGATGGCGCGCATCTCCTCTTCCATGGCTTTTCTCCAGCACCCCTTAGTGAGTGTGTCGTCGACGTTGCCGGGCTCCTCAGCAGCGAGTAGGCACAGCCCACTGTACTCGATCTCCACTGGCTCGGCGTGGTCGATCACTTCCTTCATCATGTGAAAACGGAGCGCCACCCCTTTCGTGTCGTGAGTCTCTCCTGTAGGAGGCGTCACGAACGGCACAGGCGATGGCTCCGGCGTGCGTGGCTCGCTGGGCGCCGAGGGTGCGCACGGCGTCGTCGGGGGCGTGTCCGGAGCGTTGTCACTGCCGCTGCTGGGCTCGGTGTTGTCGACGGTGTACTCGATAGTGAAGATAGCGGGCGCGCCCGCGGGCACTGCCGCGTCAGGCGCCTCTTCCCAGTTCCAGGGACGGTCTTCATCAAGGACCACGTCACGGGTGATGTGGAGCTTGCGGGCCGCTGGGTCGTAGACGTGGTAGGCCTTGCTGCTGTCCTCGTACCCCATGAACACCATGGGTGCCGCGCGGTCCGAAAGCTTGCTGATGCCCGGTCCCACCTTCTTCACGTAGGCCGTGCACCCAAAAGTGCGCAGGTAGGCGACGTTCGGGCGTCGGCCGTGCCATGCCTCGTAGGGAGTGACGCCGTCCAGAGCACGCGTGGGAACCCTATTCAGGATGTGCACAACAGTTTTTACAGCCTCACCCCATAACTCACCAGGCACTTTCATGGCCTTGAGCAGGCTGCGGGCGGTCTCAACCACCGTCTGGTTCCGGCGTTCCACGACGCCGTTCTGCTGCGGGGAGTACGGCGCCATTGTGTACCTCTTGACCCCATTCTCGTCGCAGTATGACTTGAACGCGATGGAGTTGAACTCGCCACCCCGGTCCGTCCTGAATGCCAGGAGCTTCACGCCGTGCTCGCTCTCGGCGAGCGCCTTGATCTTGCGGAAGAACTTGAACGCCTCGTCCTTTGTACGCAGCATCTCCACCCACATATAGCGGCTGTAGTCGTCGACGATGACGAGGAAGTAGCGGTTGCCGCTTGGTGTCGCCGGCGTCACTGGTCCGCACAAGTCGCCGTGTACCAGCTCCAGGCCGCGCTCTGCGCGATACGGGGACGCGCGTGGGAACGGCGTCCGATGCATCTTGGCCAGGGCGCACCCGTCACAGAGCTGATCCACCCGCGGGATCGGCGGCACGCCGACGACCATGCCCTTGCTGGAGAGATCATGGAGCGCCCTGAAGTGCAGGTGCCCGAAGCGCGCGTGCCATCGCCATGCCGCGTCGTCGGCCTTGGCGAGGAGACACACCGGGCCCATGATGTCGAGTTGCAGCGTGTACAGACGGCTCCTGGAGCGCCTCACGCATGCGAGCAGCAGCCTCTCCTGGTCGAAGATGCTCATCACGCCATCCTCGACCACCGTCTTGCAGCCCACCTCGTCGAGTTGCCCGATGCTCACAATGCTGCTCCTCAGCTGGGGTATAAAGTACACCCCCGTCAGTGCACGGTGCGACTTATTCCTGCAGTTAAACACCACTGTTCCACGTCCACGGATATCAACGGACGAGCCATCACCAAACCTGACTGTGCCAGTCACCATCTCATCGAGCGCAGAGAACACGGCCCGTTCGCTTGTCATATGGTTGCTCGCGCCCGTGTCCAAGTACCAGGCGTTGCACGCCGTCTGCACCGGGATCACGCCCTTCTCGTTGAGGAAGACGCGTTCGCGCACCGGCTCGACGTGGATCTAGGCGAGTCCGCAGCTCACCGCCATGAGTAGCGCAGGTTGATCCTCCTGCACTTGGTTGAGGTTGGCCTCTTCCTTGCGCTGCTGCTTGGGCTTGGTGCAGTCCCGAGCCATGTGGCCTTGGATCCTGCAGTTGTGGCAGTTCCCCTTGAAGCGAGAGCCGCCGCCCGATGACCCTCGGCCACCGCCAGGCGCGCCGTCTCCGGGCGCGCTGTCCCTGCCCTTTCCACCATGTCCTCTGCCGCGGCAGCGACCGACGCCGCGGCCACCGCCACGCGATGATCCCTCGCCCTGTTTGCACTGCTTGTAACGCGCCAGCCACTGCTCCTCAGTGAACAGCAGGCTTCCACCGGCCTGCCCTGAGCCGCCATGATCAAACCTCTCCTCGGCCGCTTTGAGGCAGCCTGTCAGATCCTCAATGCTCAATGTATCAAGATCAACAAGGGTTTCGATGGACAGGGCGATCTGCGAATACCGTGGAGGCACCACGCGCAAGAACTTTCTTACCGCCTTCTCCTCGGTGACCTTGTCGCCAAGGATGTTCAGGTTGGTGACCATGGAGCCGAGACGCATCGCGAAATCATCCACGGTCTCCCCGTCGCGGAACTCGATGGTCTCGAAGTCCCGTGCCAGCGACTGGGCCTTGGCTGCGCGCACGCGGTCGCCGCCGATGCGCATGGTGGCGATCGCGTCCCACGCCGCCTTCGCCGACGGTTTGACGGCCAGCGTGCCCACCATCTCGGGTGGCACCGCTCCAAGGATGGCCTCCAGCGCCATACGGTCCTCGTGGAAGTCGACGTCGCCGTACTTGACGGCGTCCCCGTAGCCGCGCGCCTCCAGCTTCACCTTCATCAGGAGCGACCAGTCGTTGTAGTTCGACTTAGTCAGCATCGGCCAGTTCGCCGATCCAGACTCCCGGATCACCTTCTGCACGACCGGCGCCGCCAGCTCACGGCCGCGGATCGTGCGGCTCCGTCCGCGTCGCGGGGGGAGTGGGATGGTGATCGTGAACGGCGCGGCGGCGACTTTGACCCTGACTCGTCGCCCTTCTCCGTCTGCACCGGCATCTTGCCGCCGGCCATGTCGACAGAATCTCTGACGAGGCTCTGATGCCACTTGTCGTTGCCACTGGGCAACTCACTCGCTCACCCGCGATCAATCTCCAGGTGAGATTCAGCTAGAGTTCAGAGAGACACGAAGTGGTTTTGCGCCGCCAACCAACTTGCGGCCTTTTCTGTTTTCTCTTCTTATTTCTTGCGTAACGATCGTGCCCGCACAGCTCGCTCCCGTCGCTACAAACGTGCCATCCCACGTCAAACGGATCGAGGCCGTGCACATCGCTACCAGCCCGTCGTGCTCACCGCACGACCCGGCCCTATACTTCTACGCCAAGCAAACTACGTCCAAGTTGTGACACCACACAGGGTTGTCACGTACATGAAATAACAGAAGGAAAACTAGGCTAAGTCCTGGACCTACACGACTCAAGTAAATCCTAACAATATCCTCATGAAGCTGGCAGTTACTGGAGGTGCTCCCAGGATTTTATCTCTCAATACGGTGCAGCAATCCATGGCTAGGGCTTGGAGAGACAACTATCAGGGCTTATCTCAGCTTTCAAGGTACATATTTGTTGCTCATTTTCAGTCATTGGAAGCAGCCATGTTTGTTTTTACTTGTCAGCCTTGGAGTATGGGTTCAGATAACCTTTAGATTGAGCTCATGGATCCAAAGGACCATAACAAAGATATTCAGGATTATAAATTTGATACTATCTTTGTTACGGTTCGGATTTATGGTGTTCCATCTCGCTTTCGTTCTCAAGAGCTCTTGAAAAAGATTTTAGCTAGTTTGGGCCAAGATTCAGAATTTCGTCCTTTCAGTCAAGCTATGCTTTATGCTAAACCTGAATACATGTGGGGCACCATCAAGATGGCTGATGCGGAGCATCCTACGGACATCACCATGTCAAGAGTCCATTTGGCAAGTGACACGTGCGACATCTACTTCACATACACAAAGGTGAATCATCTCATTTACACATGTTCACTTGACCCTCTTGAGGATGGTATACTACTTGACACTCCTCCCGTGTGCATGCATAGGTATTGTCGGAGCTTCACGAATGTCGAGGAGGAGTGCAAGCGCCAAGGAACAACTACACCATCCGCGAGGGAAGCGTGGAAGAGAAGGAAGAAGAAGCCTGGACAAGCTTCTGGAAAGCCCGGAACTTCCGGCCACCGGAACCTCCGGCCATTCCGGAGCTTCCGGCCCTGCTGCACCGAAGCCGTCCAAGAGTGTGCCAACTCTCTGGATAGCCCGGACCCTGCCCGGACCTTCGCCCGGAACCTCCAGCGCCCGGACCATCCGGCCGTCCCCGAAACTTCCGGCCCTGCCTGCGCGCAGAGACTCGGGCCAAGGCCCATGTACCCATTCGCCCCTCACTTACCCCTTCTAGGGTTAGCAAAGTGATAGCTCATTTGATAGAGAGCTTTGCTCCTTGTACCACTCTACTCTTGAGAGAGAGAGAGAGAGACCACCACTCCCATGGAGTTCAAGACCTCCATGTGAGAAGATCCTGCGGGATATATCGATCAAGACGCCCTCACGGGCGGCCCCCTTCAAGACCTCCTCATGGAGATGAACGCTACCTTGTATCTTTCCCTTTGTTGTTCATGTACCTTGTGGATCTTGTGTGTTTGATTGTCTAGTGGATGTGTGATTGGACTTGTTCTTGAGTGTTTCCCCTTGTGATTTCTCTCCGTTCTTCCCCGTGTTCGTCGTGTTCTTCGAGGGATCTCGCTCCTTTCGTGATAGATCGGCCATATGGAGTTCCACTCCACATCATCTTGGTATCATGAGCCACATTGATCACGAATTTGGAGCCTCCCCCACCATTTTCTATCCTTCTTTTGCTTGATTTCGTCCTAAATCCGAAAATCCCCACCAAAAATAGCCCCAATTTTTTCTGTGATTTGTTGGTTTTGATGATGTTTTGTTGATTTTGATCCATGGATTCGTTGTGTTTCAAGTGGATGTAGCTTTCCCCCATCTTTTTCCCCCTTTCCATCCACGAAATCTCCCCAATTTTGACCATGGAATCGAGTTTTTCTGCCCCGTTCTCAGATCTGGAATTTAGGGTTCGTCCCGGAAGAAATTCCACGACCCCCGGAACTTCCATCCCCCGGAACTTCCGTCCCAGCCCCGGAACTTCCAGGCTAAACAGAAAGTTTACCCCAAAAATCCCCCTGACCCCCGCACTTTTTCCGCGACCCCCAGAACTCCCGGCCACCCCCGGAACTTCCGGCCTAACCAGAAACTTTCCCCGAAATTTCAGCATCAGCCTCTTTCACCGTTTTCATCACAACTTTTCACTCCGAACTCCGATTTGGGTGTTCTTTGGCTCGTTTTGAAGCTATCGACGTGCCCGAGGTCCTCAAGTTGGTTTTACCACCTTTTGACACCATCAAATTCTTGGTACTTTGTCATCTTTGCCTAGGGCTTCCACCACATCATCCGCAATACCACCATAGCCTTGCGCAACCTAACCCATTTTGTTCCCCATAGCATTTGAGGTTGTTTGAGTAGTGATTCGAGTCTCCTAAGGTGTTTTGGCTACTTAGGGACGGATGCTTCCTCATCAACCATCACCACCACTTCCGCATAGGCTTACCCACCATACACTTCCGCCACCCCAACTTAACCCAATTTTATTTGTGTTGTGAGTTGTGTCTCCTAAGGTGTTTAGGCTACCTAGGGACCATGCTTCCAACTCCGACACCGTGTATAGTCCACCACCATAACCTCCACTTCTGCATTGCCTACTCGCATAACCCATCATTACATCACCACCGCATTTCCGCAACCACCATTTGACATTTGACGTTTGAGATTTTGAGTTGTGGTTTTTCCGTTTCCTAAGGTGTTTCGGCTAATTAGGGACGGCTCGACATCGAGAACACCACCACTCATCATCATTGACGGTAACCTCGACGACACCATTGTATATTCCCCTTGCTATTGCATTGTTAACCCCTAGCCCATTTTGCGTCACTTGCCTATCGAGACTAACCATTTGAGTATTGCCGGCAACGTTACTTGTGCACATTAGTGATCCACCCTTCCATTGCATATATACCATATCATATTGGTGTCATCTTGGTATCATATCATCCTTTGTGTCACAAGATTGTTCCCGCATATATACAAGGGATATTTAAATTAGTGCCCCTGGTTCCTTAGTTGTGCTCACTTTTCCCCACGCTCCA
Source organism: Aegilops tauschii subsp. strangulata (assembly GCF_002575655.3). NCBI lineage: Eukaryota > Viridiplantae > Streptophyta > Magnoliopsida > Poales > Poaceae > Aegilops > Aegilops tauschii. The sequence continues at coordinate 411,668,249 of NC_053040.3, read as the reverse complement.
AACGTTTGCTCACTTTTCCCCTCTTCCTTAGCTGAAACTCTCACAAATGCTCATAGCGGGCGTTTGCCGTCTTGACCGTCCATTGACCGTTAATTGCTGACGAGTGGAGCCGAGTCTTCGTCTGACTGTTGCTTGCTGACGGGTGGGACCGCAAGGAGACACGTATTGGGCAGCTTGTCTGAATCTGAAACAGATCTAGACAGGCCGCACTGCACCGCGCCGCCCCGCCCCCTTCGCTGGCGTCGTGCCGCGTCCACCGCAGTTGTTTCCTCCACCCTATGCCCCTATTCCGTTCATCGGCGACGCCGCGTCTCCGCCAGATATAGCCCACCTCCCCATCTGGGATTACATAGCGATGTTGAGTGAGGACGCCCGAAATGCAGTCGACCGTGGAGAGGATTGGGTCGAATCCGCGGCAGATAATTCATGGATTAAGCCTGGGTAAGCATTGTTTCCTCTTGAATTGACGTTCTAAGTCGTATTGTAGGCCGTATTTGACTTCTGTTTGCTTGAATTGTTCAAATTTGTGCTCGATTTTACCCGGCTAACTGAAGCCTTTGTTTCCTTCAACAAAATAGGATTTATCCCGCGCTGGCTTTCCGGCTGGCGATTAGAATGGAAACTAGTGTGCTGCATGGTACTAAACCGCATTTGATTTCATCATTTTTCTATCCCAAAGTGGTAGAAACCAGCATATCTTTCAAAGATCTGCGAGCTGAGCTCCGAAACACCTATCCTTGGAGTGATGCCGATGCTGTTGAACTGAATTACTTCAACAGTGATGAGCAAATATTTCTCCCACTAACTTGCGACGATCATATGCCGTTGCTTTTTGCTGGGATTGCTGGCTGCCGATTCGGTAAACTCCAAATCGATGTGCTTCAGCCACGCGCAGAACGGGCGAAGGGGAAGGGAGTTCAGACATCATCTGTCTGTGCTAATAGCCAGCACCCTGGCACTCCTTGTAGGTCGACACCAAGTAAAGCAAGTGGTTCATGGAGCCACAACATGCCTGCTGCCAATTCTGGTTCCGATTCAGCTGCTGCTTCTCGTGTACCTTCTGCAGTTGGTGTAGAAGAAGATGCAGAACCTGACGAGGCTGTGCCTACAAATGATGATGAAGACGAGATGATGTTTCCTGAACTGGTCGATGTAGCCAGTCAGCAAGCAGTGGATGACGAATATATGGAGGAGCCCACCAGCCAAGCTAGGTTTGATGACACTGACGATGAAGAGAAGGTGGAGAACATGGACAGCTTAATCGAGGATGAATACGATGGTGATGACATGCCAACAATTGAGTGGAACAGGGAAAAACCTGAGCTTAGTGTAGGTACCATTTTCCAATCAATGGTGGACTGTCGGGATGCAGTGACAACATGGTGCATTATATCTGAAAACACCTATAAGATTAAAAGGAGTGAGCCAGCAAGGTTCACAGTTTTTTGTCCATATCCTAGATGTAGGTGGAAGTTGCATGCATCTCGTATGAGAAAGAGCAAATATATTTAGGTAATCCAAGTTCAGTTAGTAATTTAGTTTCAGATTGTTGAGTAAGGTTTCTTAACTGTTGTTTACCCTTTTATTTTGTTTCGGATAAAGAAAAACCCACACAAGCACACCTGTCCACCTGGAGGGGGAGGGGGAAGGCCAAAACCAAGCTAGCAAAAACTAGGTGGGTGGCAGATGCTATATTGGATTGGCTGAGAGAAGAACCTGGACTTGGTCCGACGGCACTCCATGGGAAGCTTTTTGAGAAGTACAAGATAGAAATTCCTTACATGAGAATTTTCAATGCTAGGGAAAAGGCTCTTGACATAATTAATGGTCAATGGAATGACAGTTTTCAGCTGAAGTGGAGATGGCAAGTCCAGGGAGTGTTGTAGAGATTGACAAGCATACAGTTCCATTCAAAATAAAAGGGAAATCATTTAAGAAGGAGTGCTTCAGAAGGGCTTTTGTTTGTTTCAAGGCTTGTGGCAGGGGTTTCTAGATGGTTGCAGGCCCTATTTGGCTGTAGATGCTACACATTTGACTGGAAGATGGAGAGGACAGCTAGTAGCGGCTTCTGCAGTTGATGGACACAACTGGCTATTCCCAGTTGCATTTGGTGTGGTGGAGGCAGAGTCTGAGGAAAGTTGGGTCTGGTTTCTGCAGCAGTTGCGCAACATTATAGGCACACCCCCAGGTTTAGCTATACACATAGATGCTTGCAAGGGTTTAGAGAGTGCAGTGGAAATTGTATTCCCTAGAGTGGAGCATAGGGAATGTATGCGACACCTAGCGCTTAATTTCAAAAAGAAGTTCAAAGGTAAAGTTTATGATGAGAACTTATGGCCAGCATCATACACATGCAGCAAAAGGAAGCATGAACACCATTTGAGAGTGTTGTATGCTCAAAATCCTCTTGTGAATGAGTACATGGATGCACATCATGGTAAGTGTGGTCAAGAAGCAAATTCAACGAAATCTGCAAAGTAGATTATGTGACCAGTAACCTTGCAGAATGCTTCAATTCAAAGTTCAAGTCAGTGAAAGGGCTCTTGTTGTGGCAAGCATTTGACAAGATGAGGCAAATGATCATGATAAAGATGGCTCTTCGCAAAAGAATTGCAGAAACACAATATGTTGGTCATCAAATGCTCCCATCACTGATTAAGGCATTGCACTTGAAGGCAAGAGGACTGAAGATGAAATGTATTCGATCTGGTACATATGAGGGAGAGGTTACCTATACTGACACTAAAAATAGGGTATGGAGGTATCCTGTGAACCTAAGTACTAGAGAATGTACTTGTAGGCAATGGCAGATCCGTGGGAAGCCATGCATACATGCCCTACATCTGATGACCGTTATCAGGGGTGCAGATGGTGAAGTTGATCAATATTGCTCTGAGTATTTCTGTGTTGCCAAATTTATGGCTGCTTATGCTGACAATGTGCCTGCACTATTGGGGAAAGATCAATGGAACATAGTAGATCCAGGGTTCAAACTCCACGCTCTTGTCATTACTAGACCACCAGGAAGACCAAGGAACTAGAGGATTAGAGCAGGTGAGGAGGGTCGTCTACCAAAGAAGCGTGCTTGCAAAAAATGTGGAGTTCTGGGGCATATTGCTAGGCTTTGTACCAATGCAGTGGATGCATCATTTGGAGAGGAGGAAAGATGGACAGCAGCCAATGCTGAGGAGAATGCAGCAGCAATGGAGACTGAAGATGCAGTGGAGAATGCAGCAGCAAATGAAGCAGTGGAGAATGCAGAAGATTTTGAAACCATGGCCTTTAATGGTTTTGAAGCTATAAGAGAGGAAGAGGAGGGGGTAATTTTTCCAATTGTGCCTTTAAAGATTACTGAACCCATAGATGACCATCAAATGGTCGTCAAGTGCTCGGCGAGTGGAACTACTCCATCAGCACCTCCACGGGGAAAACCCCAAGTAAAGCCCAAGATCAAAAGGAACAAGAGTCTGAAAGAAAAGAGCATCTCAACTAGCGAAACCAGGAGCAAGACGGTGAAGCCAGCTGCAAACACAAGGAGCAAGTCGAAATTTTGAATTAAGTTGTCGGGAAATGTTTGTGTTGTCAATTTGAGGGCGAGTCGATCGCTTAAAACTTGGTAGATTTGTATTAAGATGTTGGCATCTTAAAACTTGGTAGATTTGAGCTACTGTGAAAACTTATCAGTTGTAATAATGTTGCTTCTACTTTGGTTTCTTATTTGAGTCAGAATTTAAATCAATATTTGAATTTGGGCCAAAATTTGGATTCGAGCCAAAGTTGAAGTTGAACATTGGAGGTTCATTGCTCTGTGCGGTGTATTTGATCGAGCATTTGAAGTCCAATATTCGTAGGTGAACAGTCCGAATGAGAAATGTGCTAGAAACGAGCTCGAAAGCTAGGGTAAACATCCCTATTTGAAATCAAGTTTTTTTTACCTTGCCTAAATGAGGCATATATATTTTTATTAACACTTGTTCCATATATATAGGGTAAAAACGAAGTCTCACTATTTATTGATTAATATTCATATTACTGCTTTTTTTTGAAAAAATATGCTTTTAATTCAAAACCGTCAAATAACACGTTTTAGATATGAAAATGAAAAAGTAAGTTCAGATCCTCACTCCAAAATGAAGCTATGGAGATTTTTCTGATTTTTTTTAATTATTTTGATTTTTTTCAAACCCTAAACCCTCTCTCCCTATTCTACGAACTCTGAACATGTTCATAGGTGATAGCTCATTTGTGTGAAGCCTTTTTTCATGAAAATGACCTACACCAAGTTTATATTTTTTTCTCATAACCTTGTCACATATGACGGCTATGTGCGCAAGAATTACAACATTTTGATTTTTTTTGAATTTTTTAAAAACATTTGAACATGATTTCGACAGATCACTTCAAAAAATGATTTTTCAAAAAAAGCCCCTATACCGAGTTTATATTTTTTTATGGTAACTAGGTCTCGTAAAAGGACGAACTACGTTTGTTTTATATTTTTGCGATTTTTTCTAATTTAGTTATGGCCATTTGAAATCTGGTCAAACCCTAATAACCCCGTTGACTCGCTCATAACCCCGCAGAAATGCTCCAAACCCTAGCGTCGAACGTCCGCCGTCGGATCCTACCAAGCGCCAAACACCACCCGTCAGATGTGGGGCAGGCATGCGCGATCCGCGTGATGCATCCTGATTGGCTACTGCACTGTCCTTCTCGGGTTTTTATGATCTGCCCCGCTTTACATATGAAATTGTATTTTTCGCACATGACCACCACATGTCAGTGTTAAGAGTTGGTTCAAATATTCAAACTGCAAAATACAATGTGGCAAATCGTCAATATAGCTTCCCCTTCTCCTCTTCTCCATTTGACAGACAAAGGCATCGAGCAGATCGAGCAATTCCTCTGTTTCTTTCCCCATCTTCTCGTTCTTCTTCCTCTCGAGCAATTCCTCTAGTTCTTCCTCTCGGGCGATATGTCGACCTCCTCGTCAGCCCCCCATTCCACGTGGCTGGTGTATGGTCCAGTGCTGATGACTCGATGCACTGACTTCCCATGGACTGCGCCACTGAAGCGGTTGACTTCGAAGGAGGAGAAGAATGGGAACTTTGGGCACGAGTTCGTCAAATGCGAGAGCAAGCCGGAGGGGCAGGTTAGATCTGAGTTTTCCTCGCATCCTTTATCTCTAATTTCTCAAAAAATCTGTCAGATTTGGATTTAGGTTACATGATTTCGTTTTCAGATCGTGAAGAAATGCCACCATTTCGAGTGGATGGATGATTACATCCAGAGGCTTCAAGTGTTGGGCTTGCTGGATTCGAGGGGGAATGCAATCCGCGAGTTCAATCTGCCCCATGACAGTGCCGCTCCGGCAGCAGCAGCGCGTCCGGAATACCCGACGGTGGTAGATGTCGAACTAAAGACGGAATTGAAGAAGATGAACAAGAACTTCAAGCAGCTGATTGAGTTGAAGAAGCAATCCAATCTGATAGCTTTAGGAATACTTGCTATAGGAATTTTTTACTTGATGGCCATCTCTCGTTAGAGATGTTTGTCTACTGTTGTTGCCACTGTTTAGCAATCCAAGTCTGTTTATCTCAAATGCAGCTCTGTTTAGTGCAACTGCCGATCTCTCAATGTATGCAGTTTACTGTTAAGTTTCGACACTTTCAGTTTTGGCAGAAGACAACTACCAGTTCAGTGATAGGATTATTTTGTTAGCTAATAACCTTGAGTGTTGGATCATACCCTAGCTCGTCAGATGACAGTAAGCAGTACTTGAGCAGCACAAGGGATATACATCAATTTCATCTCTTCTCTCTCGCACTTGCCAAACTTTTGTCCTCGAGTTTGTCAGTTCTGCTAGAAAAAAACCTAGTTCGCGGGCCCAAAGAGAATCAAGCTGCAATAGGCCCACAAAGGATAAATGAGGCCCAGAAACAAGCGATGTTTCTTTTTTTGTTTAGGAACGATTGCTTTATTCTTTTTGTTTCTGATTGCTTTTTTCATTAATTTGATTGCCCAATCTCTTCTATCTCATTGAGGAATTTTTTTGGCTTTCCTTTATGGGTCCCTTCATTTTTTAGAATCAAAGTATTTGCAAACCGCAGTATTATTATGCCTAGCGAACCAATACTTCATGATTGGAAAAAGAGGTCCAACCCTCTTTTTTATATACTTCAAACATAGTGTAGTTTTCTACATATTAAAGTATATAAAACTACACTTTTGACTAAAGCCAAACATCTCAAAGTATTTGATACTTCAATATTTCTGAAAACCAAAGTATTCTTGGAATGCCTAAAAAATACAGAGCTCTCAAACCAAAGCCGTGTACAAATGTACAATATGTTCTTATTTTTAGAAGGCATCTATAAACACATCATTTTTAGTTAGTTTGGTTAATTTTCCCACGCCAATTAGCCATGTCTAAACTTGGGACAAACAAAATACAAACATAACAAAGCATTAATATAACACACATAACTTAACTTAGATAGGGTTGCTAGGGCAACATAAGTTCTTACATATAACAAGACACCGATAGATAATAATAATTAACCTTACATGCATAGATAGGGTAGCTAGGTCGGGCAACACACACACCAAACTCACAGTACATTGTAGATAGGGTAGCTAGGGCAACACCGCCATGTCTTCACCGTCGTCTTCACCTTAACCGCCGGCTTCACCGTCTTCTTCGCCGCCGGCTTCAGTACTGCTCCTCCTCAAGGCCGTTGTCGCCGAGGTAGTACGGGAGGCTGTGCATGCGGTTGCGAGCGGGGAAGACGCTCTCGAAGTCGGTGAAGATGTTATAGGTGGTGAATGCGATGAACTCGCACCCACACCAATACACCTTGCCGAGCAGGTAGTAGGCATCGAACCTATTGGTGAAGTGGACGGCGAGCCCTACCACTGGAGCGTTGGCGTGGGGACGCTGCTCCACGAGGTTGAACATGGGCGGCGAGCCCGCCGGGAGGTGGTGGAAGCCCGCACGGAGGAACCCCCGTGCAAGCTCAGTGCTACCCCTCCAGCGTGAGAATGCCCACACGCGCGCGGAGCGATGCCTCGACGACGACGTTGGCGGGGTACCGCCGTTCCGGCACGGTGGGCGGCTCTTGGAACATCGGCCCGTTGTACTGCATCTTGAACGCTTCGCTGAGTGGAACGGCTTTGGCTTTGGGGGAAGAAGAGAAGTGGGAGGCGCAGATGGATCTGTAGAAGAAGAGGCAATGAAGGGAAGTTTAAATAGCCGGGGGAGACGAAGTGGTTACACGCGCAAACGGCGTAGATCGTGACTCAGTGCGTGCGTGAACCGATGCGATCATCAATGTGTGAACGTGAATCGATGCGAGCGTGCTTTGCGTGCTCTGCGTTGGCGGCTGCCTACCTCCCCCTTCTGCGTGCTCTGCGTTGGCGGCTGCCTGCCTCCCACAACTGAATCGAGCGGCAGCCGTGCGGCGTGAACCGATGCCTCGACATATGGACGCGAGCGTGCATGCAGCCTGCCCCTTCTGCCACCGGCACGTATGCCTACGACGCGTGAAACAACGCTGCGGAGCGACTGAATCCACCGGCAACCGTGCGGCACGGATCGATGCATGCATGTCGGCGTGCATGCATGCGTTTAGGTCTAGGTCACTAGATGCGTGCGTGGCGGTGTTCGCATGCATAGCAGGCTACATCGATGCCAAAGCCGGGCATGCATAGCAGGCTGCATCCATCGATAGCAGGCTTTTTTAATTTATTACCAACAAACTAACGGGCCCGTCCTATCAACACAAACACGGCCCAACCAGCGAAGCCACAGCCACAGTCAACAGAGTCCAACGTGGCCCCACAAGTCAGTTAACGGCCAAGACGGCAAACGTCTGTTATGAACATTTGTGAGAGTTTCAGCTAAGGGAGTGGGGAAAAGTGAGCAAAAGTTTGAAGCGTGGGGAAAACTGAGCACAACTAAGGAATTGGGGGCACATATGGAATAAGCCCTATATACAATTGCTATCTTGGTCTGTGCATTGAGCAAAAGTGGCCATATAAAAAAAAGAATAAGCTTATAAGCACAAACAAAGAAAGCAAAGAAGCTTGTAAGCAAAGAGATAGCTCATGTTTGTGTGAGAGCATTGCTCATCCACTTGGTTACCTTCTCCTCGGAGATCGCACCTCCTCGGTGAAGATCCTTCCAAGCGGATTCAAGACTCCCTCTTGGGCGGCCCCATCAAGACCTCCTCTCGGAGAAGAATCGGTTACCTCTTGTATCGTCCTTTGTTGACTTTGGATCATGTATCTCTCTTTTGTGTTCTTGGATCTAGCGCATGTGTGATCATATTCGTGTTGGTTGAGTGTTTCTCTTGTTTTCCCCCATGATTTCCCTCGTGGTCTTCCGCGCGTTCTTCGTGTTCCTCGTAGGGATCCTCTCCAAACGTGAAAGATACAAGAGCCATAGCATCATACCACATTGCATAAGATTGTCATATCCAATCATCTTGAATCAAACACCGGGAACCATACATATATAGCATACTTGGGATAGAAAGTTTATCCATTTTGCATCTTATAGGTTGTGCACAAGTGTCGTATCTGCCTATTGAGCAATCGTGCTAGCGTCTCTCTTGAGTTGTGCAACACGAGCGTTTTGGTGGATTCCACATTTTGAGCTCTTTCCTTGGTTGCACGGCCCCATTTATCTATCCGTGTGTGCGTTTCCGTGTGCCATTCATTGCTATTGGTCTACTTGTTTCACTTGCGAATTTGTGAATCTCTTTCAACATTATTGACTCTTGCTAACATTTTGCATTAAATTTTTGTGCCACTATCCTCACCAAGCTACTCCATAAGCTTTACTTGATAGGTGTGAGTGAACAAGTCCGGTACCAATTCCACTATTCTTTCATCTAAAATTGAGTGAAACGGGATACATCCTCAACTTTGGGAAAAGGTAACTTGGTATTGTTTATCTCATTTCCTACTCACCTCTACTCGAGTCTTGTGATGGATAGGCAACGCATTTCCCCTTTGGTCTACAACAACAACAACGAGTTCGATGCCACGAACAACTCCAACGACGCCAAGATGCAAGCTCAAATGGAGGAGATCAAAGCCCTCATCATGTCCTACAAGAGATCTTCCTCATCTTCGAGAAGACGCTCTAGTGCACATGCTTCCGAGCTACCATCTCCGGCAAGATCACATCGGCATCGACACCAACACCAACAAGAACGTGAAGGTCAAGAGCTCAACACCAACAACCGCTCAACGACTTCACCATCTCCCTTGGCATCTTCGCCAAGCGACTTCAAGGCATCTTTGTCTACAGACATACGGCATCTTCGCCAACAAGCACCCCAAGACTACGCTCAAGAGAAGCTCCCCAAGCTTAAGTGCGCGACTTCCACAAGCTACTACGACCTCGACACCGACCACGCGATTCCTTTCTATGGGACTCAAGAACCCGAGGAGTATCTCGAGTGGGAGCGCCTAATGGACGACTACCTCAAGCTACATCAAGTTCCCCCCGAAGATCAAGTGAAGTGTGCCACAAGAAACTTCCACAACTACGCCTCAACATGGTGGCTTCACACACCTTCAGAGACCTACGACATGAGTTGGCCCAAGTCGAAGAAAGCTTTGCGGCGAGAGTTCGTGCCCCCAACCTACACGGAACAACTTCTACGCCAATTGGAGAACACCATCCAAGGATCCAAGTCCATCGACGAGTACTTCAAGGAGATGAAGAATGCCTTGCAACGAGCCGGCGTGGATGACCCCATGTCAATGAAGTTCCACTTCATGATGGGATTGAAGAACGACATCTCCAAGACTATCTTACTCGAGAACTACAAGTCCCTCGACGACTACAACATTGGTGCTCTCAAGGCAGAACAAGAACTCATGAAGGCCAAGGCTGTGACGCCCCCGATTCAATCGTACACTAATCATGCACGCAAACGTGTACGATCAAGATCAGGGACTCACAGGAAGATATCACAACACAACTCTAAAAACATAAATAAGTCATACAAGCATCATAATACAAGCCAGGGGCCTCGAGGGCTCGAATACAAGTGCTCGATCATAGACGAGTCAGCGGAAGCAACAATATCTGAGTACAGACATAAGTTAAACAAGTTTGCCTTAAGAAGGCTAGCACAAACTAGGATACAGATCGAAAGAGGCGCAGGCCTCCTTCCTGGGATCCTCCTAACTACTCCTGGTCGTCGGCGGTCTCCCCGTAGAAGTAGGCACCTCCGGTGTAGTAGGAGTCGTCGTCGACGGTGGCGTCTGGCTCCTGGGCTCTGGCATCTGGTTGCGACAACCAAGTAGAAGGGAAAGGGGGAAAAGGGGGAGAAAAGCAACCGTGAGTACTCATCCAAAGTACTCGCAAGCAAGGAGCTACACTACATATGCATGGGTATATGTGTAAAGGGCCATATCGGTGGACTGAACTGCAGAATGCCAGAATAAGAGGGGGATAGCTAATCCTGTCGAAGACTACGCTTCAGGCCACCTCCATCTTGCAGCATGTAGAAGAGAGTAGATGGTAAGTTCACCAAGTAGCATCGCATAGCATAAACCAACCCGGCGATCCCCTCCTCGTTGCCCTGTTAGAGAGCAATCACCGGGTTATATCTGGCACTTGGAAGGGTGTGTTTTATTAAGTATCCAGTTCTAGTTGTTATAAGGTCAAGGTACAACTCCAAGTCGTCCTATTACCGAAGATCACGACCATTCGAATAGATAAACTTCCCTGGAGGGGTGCACCACATAACCCAACACGGTCGATCCCATTTGGCCGGACACACTTTCCTGGGTCATGCCCGGCCTCGGAAGATCAACACATCGCAGCCCCACCTAGGCACAACAGAGAGGTCAGCACGCCGGTCTAAATCCTATGGCGCAGGGATCTGGGCCCATCGCCCATTGCACACCTGCACGTTGCATGGGCGGCCGGAAGCAGACCTAGCCTAGCAGGCATTCCAGTCCAATCCGGCGCGCGCCGCTCAGTCGCTGACGTCACGAAGGCTTCGGCTAATACCACGACGCCGAGTGCCCATAACTGTTCCCGCGTAGTTGGTTAGTGCGTATAGGCCAGTGGCCAGACTCAGATCAAATACGAAGAACTCGTTAAACGTGTTATTTTAAAGTAACCGCGAACGCCGACCAGGGCCAGGCCCACCTCTCTCTTAGGTGGTCTCAACCTGCCCTGTCACTCCGCCTCAAAGTAACAGTCGGGGGCCCTCGGGAACCCAGGCCCACCTCTACCGGGATGGAGCCACCTGCTCCTTCAGCCCCCATCTCCGAACAGTATCATAAGTAATGTAACAGTATAAAGTATATATCATATGCCCGTGATCACCTCCGGAAGTGATCACAGCCCAGTAGTATAGCATGGCAGACGGACAAGAGTGTAGGGCACTGATGGAACACTAGCATCGTATACTAAGCATTAGGATAACAGGTAAGGGTAACAACTGTAGCAACAATGACAGGCTATGCAGCAGAATAGGATTAACCGAAAGCAATAACATGCTACACTACTCTGATGCAAGCACTAGAGAGAAGAATAGGCGATATCTGGTGATCAAGGGGGGGCTTGCCTGGTTGCTCTGGCAAGAAGGAGGGGTCGTCAACACCATAGTCGATCGGGGCAGCAGCGACGTCAGTCTCGTAGTCTACCGGAGAGAAGAGGGGGAAGAAACAATAAATATAATGCAAACATAAGCATGGCGATGCATGACAAGACAACGAGCGGTGCTAGGTGTGCCCTAACGCGGTAGTAGGTGATACCGGCGAAGGGGGGAAACATCCGGGAAAGTATCCCCGATGTTTCACGTTTTTGGGCAGATGAATCGGAGGGGAAAAGTTGCGTGTTCGCTATGCTAGGGATGCGTGGCGGACGAACGGGGTGTGTAACCGGATTCGTCTCGTCGTTCTGAGCAACTTTCATGTACAAAGTTTTCTCATCCGAACTACGGATTATTTTATATTAATTTTTAAAGTTTTAATTCATTTTCTAAATTATTTTAATTTGAAAATTAAATGTTAAATGCTATGGGTACACCTAAGTGTACCCAGAGGTGTACAATGTGGCTGACTGGTGGGAACAAGGGGCTGAGTCAGCAGCCCAGTCAGCAGTCAAAGTTTGACTGTTGACTGGTCAACCTAACCAGTGGGTCCCCATGTAAAAGACACATTAGATAACTAAGTTCAATTAGTTTAACTAAACAGATTAATTAGGTGGTTAGTTTAATTAAGCCTAATTAATTCACTAATTAATCAATTATATTTTAATTCTTTTCTTTTCTTTTTGTTTTCTAGGACGTGGGGCCTGGCTGTCATAGGCCCAGGCCAAACCGGGGCGGGTGCCGGGCGTGCGGGCGTGGGCGCCCGTTTGCGTGCACCGCGGCAGGGGAGCACAGGACGCGCCCGGTGCGGCGCGGAGCGCAGTCGGGCAGGGACGGCCACACGCGGCGGTTGCGGGCGCGCGCGGGGTGCAGAGAGCCGCAGGGGGGTCACCGGGCGCGGCTAAAGACGCGGTGAGCACGCGCTGGCGCGACGAAGGACGATGCCGATGCGCGTGCAGGACAGGGGAGAAAGGGGAGGGCGTGGCCCTCACCGGCGTTAGCGGGTAGGGGATCGGCGTGGCTCGATGGAGCCGTCGAGGGGAAGACGAGGAAGGGGCGATAGACGAGGCAGAGGAGCTCCAGGCGGCGGCGACGAGCAGCGACGGCAGGTGGTCCGACGATGGGTAGGCCTTCGGGCAGCGGCGAGGGGCGATGTAGTCCAGCGGGGAGGCAGACGAAGAGGCGGGCGACGGGGAGCACCGGCAACGACGGGGCGGCGAGGTGCGACGGGGATGCACTGACGACGACGACGACGCGGCGGTGTCCAACGTGGGGATAGTGGGGTGCGGGCCACATGCGGATGATCGGGGTGGAGGTGGTGACCGTGCGGGACGACAGCGCAGGTGGGCGCGCGGAGCATGGCAGTAGTCGGCGGCGTAGCGATTGGGGCGACGGGTGGCGGCGTCGGGGCCGGTTACCCCCGATCCAGATCGGGGGGAGAGGGAGGAGTGGACCGAGGGGGGAGTGGGGTGTTGGTTAGGGTTCCAGGCTAGCGGGGGGGTTATGGGGGGAGTGGGTGGCCTGTTGGGCCAGCCAGACAGCCTGGTGGCCTGCTGGGCCATAGCCCAGTGAGGGGGGGTTCCTTTTGTTTTTTTGTTTTATCTTTATCTTTTTTATTTATTTTATTTTCTGTTTTCTTTTAACTTCCAATTTATTTTAGTTTCAATAAAATACCAAAGTGGCACCTAAATTGTTGTTACAAATTATGTCACAACCACAAAAAGTTTCATCCCAAAATAATATAGTTTAATATTTTACAAAATACAAAAGGCATTTAATTAATGGTTTTAGCTACTGATTTAATTAGTTTAGTGCATTTAATTTTTTTATAAAGACTTGGTTCCTCCACCAATATTACATATGATTTATTTGTCACTTTTAGAACATTTTAGTTTTGACATTTGAAAACTTTTATTGTTTGCTTGATTTTGAATTTGAATACAAACTGGTTTCGAACTAACGCGAGATTATCAACAGTAACTGAGGTGACATGGCATCATTAGTAGGGAATTACTGTAGTCTAATTATCCGGGCGTCACAATTCTCCTCCACTACAAGAAATCTCGTCCCGAGATTTAAGAGGTAGAGTAAGGGGGAAAGATTTGGCTACGAAATTCTATCGTCTTCTCGGTCTTGGTTGCTCTCTTCGAAGAGGTCGATCCATTATGTTGATGTCTCCATTTCTCTGCTTCATGTCATCATGATGAAGTCGGCATCCTTCCTTCGAAAACTCCATCATACTTACGAAAGAATAAAGGGTGGGTATTCCAGAAGAATGGACCTATGAGTATCTCTCGAGTTGAACAAATGAAACACATCGAGAGCAAAGTAAGACGGTGCAATAAGAAGTTTCAAGCGGATAGGCAATCGTTCATTGCCTGAAACAGAGTGTCAAAGGGGTTCAGAGCAACGGGAATAAGTATTGTGTCCGATACCAGAATTGATCACTAGGAAGGTGGCTCGCAAATTACATACGAAACGAAGCGCAAGGGATAACTTCGAAACAGGGATGTACAGGAGAGTCAGGTTTCGATCCTGTGGAACTGTGGGTTAAAAGTAGAAGGAGCGGTGACATCTTGCTCGGTCATGACAGCAAGGCATGTCAAAGGGTAGCCTGTCAATTATGTCGGCAATAACGTCGGTACCAAGGGCGAGGGGCGAAGAGAACTATTTTCCTCGTCGTTGAACGAGGCGGACCAATAGGCAAAGTTCTCGTCCATCGGTGGTTACCGAAATGTCATCAATAATGGTAACAGGGTCTTGCCGACACAATTGTACACCGAGGTGTTTACATAAGCAGAAGAATGTTACTGCTTAGATCATATAGATCACAAGAAACGTTAAACCAACCAATGGAAAGGAAAATATGATTATCAGATTAAACAGAACAATGGAAAGGAAATGTGTTTAAACACATATTTCAAGGGTATATCCTTCCCAAGGACAAGCAGAGTATGATATCCATGACAGGATATAATGTAGAAAACTCTTTAGGTGGGGGAGAGAAATTTCATGACATTACCCATACAGCGGTGTTTGGATAATTGAGCAGGAAACATTTAGCATTGGGCTTCAAATGGTCTTTTTGAAAATCGGAGTACCATAGACATGCTTCGAGATAGCATTGACATGGTCACTGGGTAAAGATCAGACTTTGGATACACAAAGGATCCATCAGGAACAACTTATAGAATAAGTCTTACAATTTCCTCATGGAAGAATGGATAACCTTGCTGAAAAGGAATCTATAACAATAGGGCCTCTAGCCAGGTGTGCTAGGCTCGACATCATCTTACCGGGTCATATAAAGACCAATGTTATAACTCTTGGAAATATGTCCCAATCATCATATCTGACCGAGATCCAGATCTGATTGGTGCTAGGATGCCTCAAGCTCAGGATGCCTGAGAAGAAAAGGCGCAAAACAAATTGACGAGACGACATTGTAAGATTCTCGGGAAATGTACTATGGAGGCGAGTTCCGAAACAAGAGCTCATCCTTAACCCAATGAAGGGATAACGAGGTAGTTGATGAACCCAGCGACAATTCATCGAGACTTCCAAAAGATGGGTTTCCACAATTATGTGAACAAGGAGATAACATTAGTCAGATCAAATTATATAATGATGTATGCTCGAGGAAATCATACACAATTAAACAATGGTTGAAAGGTGCACCCAAAATATGGGCTTAGGTAGCATGACCGATGTTATAATGGTGATTCGATAACCAATGGTCTAAGAATGAAATGTCGACCATTAACTTCAAAGCAATAGGGTTGCTATAAGGAAATAATCCAAACAACACCGTTCACTTGTTGGAATCAACACGGGGACCAAGAAAGAATGGTGATGGTGAGAAGTATCACTATACCAAGAATTCTTAAGAGGTGGAGCAGTCCTCACAACATCCTTGATATTAAAAGATGGTAATACTCCAAGGTAAAGAAGAACAAATGCTGGATAGCAGGGATCTCAAGGTATAACACAAAACACGAACAAGTTTTTGTTGAACGGAAGGCAATAAAGTGGTCAATGATAACACAAATCATCGGGGGCAAGGATGGTATTTCCCATCAAGAATTCAATAGATATTTTGGAAGAGCTCAGAATGTTGATGATCACGACACCTTTGTCGAGAGATTTCAAGATGTAACCGATCGGCGATGACATCAAGTCAACGGAATGATGAAGCAAAAAGTTATTGGAATCATGAGTACGACACAAACTCGAAATCAAGCTTGCTATTCAAGGACAAACGATATGACGAGGAAGATCGATTGTAAGATTAGCTCACCGTCGAAATTTGTGCTCCGGGAAGAAGGACCCGGTAGCACAGTTAAAATCGACACGACGAGGATATAGCCAAGCATGCTAGGAATGACGTGATCGAGTTCAAACCCGTAAGTAATGAAGGTTACCAAGAGTTGTTTAATCGCGGTGCGGACCCGAGTCAATTATCGGTGTCTTTGAGTGTTTAATAACTCAGAGCCCGTGAAAAATTGGAATCGGTGAGAATGTAGCACTTGATGAAGAACTCATAAGATGCGACACAGTGCTTAGATATTCTCGAGATTCCAGAGTGTAATACTTGATGGTAGATCAAAGTAAAGGTTGGGCTGGGGTATTGATCCGCAGAAGACAAATGTTTAAATTTGCCTGAGAAATGGGATCAAAGAAGAACAATATGGTCGAAACCATAACTACAAGGGGTCCAATTTAATGACACCGAAAGAATTACTCAAATGAGTAAATATTTGGCAAGAAGCTTCCATGATAAGTTCCACATCGAGTCCATGGGCATGAACACAGAGTTCAAGGTCGACTCCCACTTCTCCAATGCATACCCTTTCATTCACTTCTCATTTTTGATGAAGTCGTAGTGTTGAAATTTTATCTGTCATAACACTAGTAGGGTATGACCCGTAGTAGTTTCCGGGTTCACACAGATTAGAAAAGGCATATGTCCAACCCATCGGGGCCTCTTAGGAACATATACCACAAGTTTCAAGAGTAAATATCACCAGCTCGAAAGCAGAGCAAGGTTGAGAAAGTAGAGGATACAATTTACCAAAGGCATTATGTATCCGAGGGAAGGCTCACAAGGTTATTGAATATGAAGGACGCTGTCGGATAAAATCCATTAAAGGATCTGCCGGTCCATAACAGAGCTGATGTGAGCATCGGCACACAACCAGAGGAAGTAACAATGCAAAGGCATTGGATTATAGAAACAACTGACTAATCCAGAGCTCAAATGCAAAGGAATTGTGATTTTCAAATCAAGGGATCAGAAGCAATGTTCTGATTAGGGATGGATAAGTTGAATAGCCTTAGGGGTACAATCGACGGCAATTGGAAAGGTTGAGAACTAGCTCATGTTTAATATGACGTCTGAGCCGGAAGGATGAATTCTAGGATCTGATTGAGGATTGCGAGCATTTGCAACATATAGAATCAAGGGACTCGAAATGATAATGACAAAGGATGCTAATGAATATTGCTAGTCATATGGAACGCAACCATAATGCAGGCTGACAAGAATTTCGAGAGCCATAGGCTGCAGAGGATTCTCGAACGATCGGATAATATTTTGAAGAATTTTGTGAAACACTCGAACAACTGGGGATGAACGAATCCCCGGTAAGTGTGAGGAATTATTCATACATGTATTCATGAGGAAAAGGAGCTGCAGGGCAGCGGACACAAAGGATTCTCGGAATATCCAAAGTATTTCAGGGTATCTTGTAATAACAAGAACAATTGGAAATGAAGTTATGGACGACAAGTGTATGTAGCTTTCCATAGGGATTTATCGGTTGTATGGAATTGCAACGGCGAAGGGCAGAAGGGTCTCGGGGAAACATCGGAGAGTATTTGTCAGAATCTTCTGTTGAAGCAGTCGATCATCTGCAATGAAGGGGCTCTCCGGCAGGAAGTGGTAACGAGAACCTAGAGTTAGATTTTAGCAAAATCATTTTAACCCGAATAGAAGAGAGACCAGAGTCCCAGAGTAAAGATCGAGGAGTAAAAGATCCTAATACCACCCAATGGCGACGTGGGCCCGTAAGCCACACAGCCATGTTAGTAAAACAGTTTTCACTGACTAGACTCAACTTCGGCCAAGGAGTTTGGAAGGGGGATTCCTACATGCAGTTGGCTCTGATACCAACTTGTGACGCCCCCGATTCAATCGTACACTAATCATGCACGCAAACGTGTACGATCAAGATCAGGGACTCACGGGAAGATATCACAACATAACTCTAAAAATAGAAATAAGTCATACAAGCATCATAATACAAGCCAGGGGCCTCGAGGGCTCGAATACAAGTGCTCGATCATAGACGAGTCAGCGGAAGCAACAATATCTGGGTACAGACATAAGTTAAACAAGTTTTCCTTAAGAAGGCTAGCACAAACTGGGATACAGATCGAAAGAGGTGCAAGCCTCCTGCCTGGGATCCTCCTAACTACTCCTGGTCGTCGGCGGTCTCCCCGTAGAAGTAGGCACCTCCGGTGTAGTAGGAGTCGTCGTCGACGGTGGCGTCTGGCTCCTGGGCTCCAGCATCTAGTTGTGACAACCAGGTAGAAGGGAAAGGGGGAAAAGGGGGAGAAAAGCAACCGTGAGTACTCATCCAAAGTACTCGCAAGCAAGGAGCTACACTACATATGCATGGGTATATGTGTAAAGGGCCATATCGGTGGACTGAACTGCAGAATGCCGGAATAAGAGGGGGATAGCTAATCCTGTCGAAGACTACGCTTCAGGCCACCTCCATCTTGCAGCATGTAGAAGAGAGTAGATGGTAAGTTCACCAAGTAGCATCGCATAGCATAAACCTACCCGGCGATCCCCTCCTCGTTGCCCTGTTAGAGAGCGATCATCGGGTTATATCTGGCACTTGGAAGGGTGTGTTTTATTAAGTATCCAGTTCTAGTTGTCATAAGGTCTAGGTACAACTCCAAGTCGTCCTGTTACCGAAGATCACGGCTATTCGAATAGATAAACTTCCTTGCAGGGGTGCACCACATAACCCAACACGCTCGATCCCATTTGGCCGGACACACTTTCCTGGGTCATGCCCGGCCTCGGAAGATCAACACGTCGCAGCCCCACCTAAGCACAACAGAGAGGTCAGCACGCTGGTCTAAATCCTATGGCACAGGGGTCTGGGCCCATCGCCCATTGCACACCTGCACGTTGCGTGGGCGGCCGGAAGCAGACCTAGCCTAGCAGGCGTTCCAGCCAATCCGGCGCGCGCCGCTCAGTCGCTGACGTCACGAAGGCTTTGGCTGATACCACGACGCTGAGTGCCCATAACTGTTCCCGCGTAGTTGTTTAGTGCGTATAGGCCAGTGGCCAGACTCAGATCAAATACCAAGAACTCGTTAAACGTGTTATTTTAAAGTAACAGCGAACGGCGACCAGGGCCAGGCCCACCTCTCTCCTAGGTGGTCTCAACCTGCCTTGTCGCTCCGCCTCAAAGTAACAGTCGGGGGCCCTCGAGAACCAGGCCCACCTCTACCAGGATCGAGCCACCTGCCCCTTCAGCCCCCATCTCCCTCGTCGTTCTGAGCAACTTTCATGTACAAAGTTTTCTCATCCGAACTACGGATTATTTTATATTAATTTTTAAAGTTTTAATTCATTTTCTGAATTATTTTAATTCGAAAATTAGATGTTAAATGCTATGGGTACACCTAAGTGTACCCAGAGGTGTACAATGTGGCTGACTGGTGGGGACAAGGGGCTGAGTCAGCAGCCCAGTCAGCAGTCAAAGTTTGACTGTTGACTGGTCAACCTGACCAGTGGGTCCCCATGTCATAGACACATTAGATAACTAAGTTCAATTAGTTTAACTAAACAGATTAATTAATCTAATTAGGTGGTTAGTTTAATTAAGCCTAATTATTCACTAATTAATCAATTATATTTTAATTCTTTTCTTTTTGTTTTCCAGGACATGGGGCCTGGCTGTCATAGGCCCAGGCCAAACCGGGGCGGGTGCCGGGCGTGCGGGCGTGGGCGCCCGTTTGCGTGCACCGCGGCAGGGGAGCACAGGACGCGCCCGGTGCGGCGCGGAGCGCAGTCGGGCAGGGACGGCCACACGCGGCGGTTGTGGGCGCGCTCGGGGTGCAGAGAGCCGCAGGGGGGGTCACCGGGCGCGGCTAAAGACGCGGTGAGCACGCGCTGGCGCGACGAAGGACGGCGCCGGTGCACGTGCAGGACAAGGGAGAAAGGGGAGGGCATGGCCCTCACCGGCGTTGGCGGGCAGGGGATTGGCGTGGCTCGGTGGAGCCGTCGAGGGGGAGACGAGGAAGGGGCGATAGACGAGGCAGAGGAGCTCCAGGCGGCGGCGACGAGCAGCGACGGCGGGTGGTCCGGCGATGGGGAGGCCTTCCGGCAGCGGCGACGGGCGATGTAGTCCAGCGGGGAGGAAGACGAAGAGGCGGGCGACGGGGAGCACCGGCGACGACGGGGCGGCAAGGTGCGACGGGGATGCACTGACGACGACGACGCGGCGGTGTCCAACGTGGGGATAGCGTGGTGCGAGCCACATGCGGATGATCGGGGTGGAGGTGGTGACCATGCGGGACGACAGCGCAGGTGGGCGCGCGGAGCATGGCAGCAGTCGGCCGCATAGCGATGGGGCGACGGGTGGCGGCGTCGGGGCCGGTTACCCCCGATCCAGATCGGGGGGAGAGGGAGGAGTGGACCGAGGGGGGAGTGGGGTGTTGGTTAGGGTTCCAGGCTAGCGGGGGGGGTTATGGGGGGAGTGGGTGGCCTGTTGGGCCAGCCAGACAGCCTGGTGGCCTGCTGGGCCGTAGCCCAGTGAGGGGGGGTTCCTTTTGTTTTTTTGTTTTATCTTTATCTTTTTTATTTATTTTATTTTCTGTTTTCTTTTAACTTCCAATTTATTTTAGTTTCAATAAAATACCAAAGTGGCACCTAAATTGTTGTTACAAATTATGTCACAACCACAAAAAGGTTCATCCCAAAATAATATAGTTTAATATTTTACAAAATACAAAAGGCATTTAATTAATGGTTTTAGCTACTGATTTAATTAGTTTAGTGCATTTAAATTTTTTATAAAGACTTGGTTCCTCCACCAATATTACATATGATTTATTTGTCACTTTTAGAACATTTTAGTTTTGACATTTGAAAACTTTTATTGTTTGCTTGATTTTGAATTTGAATACAAACTGGTTTCGAACTAACGCGAGATTATCAACAGTAACTGAGGTGACATGGCATCATTAGTAGGGAATTACTGTAGTCTAATTATCCGGGCGTCACAATTCTCCTCCACTACAAGAAATCTCGTCCCGAGATTTAAGAGGTAGAGTAAGGGGGAAAGATTTGGCTACGAAATTCTATCGTCTTCTCGGTCTTGGTTGCTCTCTTCGAAGAGGTCGATCCATTATGTTGATGTCTCCATTTCTCTGCTTCATGTCATCATGATGAAGTCGGCATCCTTCCTTCGAAAACTCCATCATACTTACGAAAGAATAAAGGGTGGGTATTCCAGAAGAATGGACCTATGAGTATCTCTCGAGTTGAACAAATGAAACACATCGAGAGCAAAGTAAGACGGTGCAATAAGAAGTTTCAAGCGGATAGGCAATCGTTCATTGCCTGAAACAGAGTGTCAAAGGGGTTCAGAGCAACGGGAATAAGTATTGTGTCCGATACCAGAATTGATCACTAGGAAGGTGGCTCGCAAATTACATACGAAACGAAGCGCAAGGGATAACTTCGAAACAGGGATGTACAGGAGAGTCAGGTTTCGATCCTGTGGAACTGTGGGTTAAAAGTAGAAGGAGCGGTGACATCTTGCTCGGTCATGACAGCAAGGCATGTCAAAGGGTAGCCTGTCAATTATGTCGGCAATAACGTCGGTACCAAGGGCGAGGGGCGAAGAGAACTATTTTCCTCGTCGTTGAACGAGGCGGACCAATAGGCAAAGTTCTCGTCCATCGGTGGTTACCAAAATGTCATCAATAATGGTAACAGGGTCTTGCCGACACAATTGTACACCGAGGTGTTTACATAAGCAGAAGAATGTTACTGCTTAGATCATATAGATCACAAGAAACGTTAAACCAACCAATGGAAAGGAAAATATGATTATCAGATTAAACAGAACAATGGAAAGGAAATGTGTTTAAACACATATTTCAAGGGTATATCCTTCCCAAGGACAAGCAGAGTATGATATCCATGACAGGATATAATGTAGAAAACTCTTTAGGTGGGGGAGAGAAATTTCATGACATTACCCATACAGCGGTGTTTGGATAATTGAGCAGGAAACATTTAGCATTGGGCTTCAAATGGTCTTTTTGAAAATCGGAGTACCATAGACATGCTTCGAGATAGCATTGACATGGTCACTGGGTAAAGATTAGACTTTGGATACACAAAGGATCCATCAGGAACAACTTATAGAATAAGTCTTACAATTTCCTCATGGAAGAATGGATAACCTTGCTGAAAAGGAATCTATAACAATAGCGCCTCTAGCCAGGTGTGCTAGGCTCGACATCATCTTACCGGGTCATATAAAGACCAATGTTATAACTCTTGGAAATATGTCCCAATCATCATATCTGACCGAGATCCAGATCTGATTGGTGCTAGGATGCCTCAAGCTCAGGATGCCTGAGAAGAAAAGGCGCAAAACAAATTGACGAGACGACATTGTAAGATTCTCGGGAAATGTACTATGGAGGCGAGTTCCGAAACAAGAGCTCATCCTTAACCCAATGAAGGGATAACGAGGTAGTTGATGAACCCAGCGACAATTCATCGAGACTTCCAAAAGATGGGTTTCCACAATTATGTGAACAAGGAGATAACATTAGTCAGATCAAATTATATAATGATGTATGCTCGAGGAAATCATACACAATTAAACAATGGTTGAAAGGTGCACCCAAAATATGGGCTTAGGTAGCATGACCGATGTTATAATGGTGATTCGATAACCAATGGTCTAAGAATGAAATGTCGACCATTAACTTCAAAGCAATAGGGTTGCTATAAGGAAATAATCCAAACAACACCGTTCACTTGTTGGAATCAACACGGGGACCAAGAAAGAATGGTGATGGTGAGAAGTATCACTATACCAAGAATTCTTAAGAGGTGGAGCAGTCCTCACAACATCCTTGATATTAAAAGATGGTAATACTCCAAGGTAAAGAAGAACAAATGCTGGATAGCAGGGATCTCAAGGTATAACACAAAACACGAACAAGTTTTTGTTGAACGGAAGGCAATAAAGTGGTCAATGATAACACAAATCATCGGGGGCAAGGATGGTATTTCCCATCAAGAATTCAATAGATATTTTGGAAGAGCTCAGAATGTTGATGATCACGACACCTTTGTCGAGAGATTTCAAGATGTAACCGATCGGCGATGACATCAAGTCAACGGAATGATGAAGCAAAAAGTTATTGGAATCATGAGTACGACACAAACTCGAAATCAAGCTTGCTATTCAAGGACAAACGATATGACGAGGAAGATCGATTGTAAGATTAGCTCACCGTCGAAATTTGTGCTCCGGGAAGAAGGACCCGGTAGCACAGTTAAAATCGACACGACGAGGATATAGCCAAGCATGCTAGGAATGACGTGATCGAGTTCAAACCCGTAAGTAATGAAGGTTACCAAGAGTTGTTTAATCGCGGTGCGGACCCGAGTCAATTATCGGTGTCTTTGAGTGTTTAATAACTCAGAGCCCGTGAAAAATTGGAATCGGTGAGAATGTAGCACTTGATGAAGAACTCATAAGATGCGACACAGTGCTTAGATATTCTCGAGATTCCAGAGTGTAATACTTGATGGTAGATCAAAGTAAAGGTTGGGCTGGGGTATTGATCCGCAGAAGACAAATGTTTAAATTTGCCTGAGAAATGGGATCAAAGAAGAACAATATGGTCGAAACCATAACTACAAGGGGTCCAATTTAATGACACCGAAAGAATTACTCAAATGAGTAAATATTTGGCAAGAAGCTTCCATGATAAGTTCCACATCGAGTCCATGGGCATGAACACAGAGTTCAAGGTCGACTCCCACTTCTCCAATGCATACCCTTTCATTCACTTCTCATTTTTGATGAAGTCGTAGTGTTGAAATTTTATCTGTCATAACACTAGTAGGGTATGACCCGTAGTAGTTTCCGGGTTCACACAGATTAGAAAAGGCATATGTCCAACCCATCGGGGCCTCTTAGGAACATATACCACAAGTTTCAAGAGTAAATATCACCAGCTCGAAAGCAGAGCAAGGTTGAGAAAGTAGAGGATACAATTTACCAAAGGCATTATGTATCCGAGGGAAGGCTCACAAGGTTATTGAATATGAAGGACGCTGTCGGATAAAATCCATTAAAGGATCTGCCGGTCCATAACAGAGCTGATGTGAGCATCGGCACACAACCAGAGGAAGTAACAATGCAAAGGCATTGGATTATAGAAACAACTGACTAATCCAGAGCTCAAATGCAAAGGAATTGTGATTTTCAAATCAAGGGATCAGAAGCAATGTTCTGATTAGGGATGGATAAGTTGAATAGCCTTAGGGGTACAATCGACGGCAATTGGAAAGGTTGAGAACTAGCTCATGTTTAATATGACGTCTGAGCCGGAAGGATGAATTCTAGGATCTGATTGAGGATTGCGAGCATTTGCAACATATAGAATCAAGGGACTCGAAATGATAATGACAAAGGATGCTAATGAATATTGCTAGTCATATGGAACGCAACCATAATGCAGGCTGACAAGAATTTCGAGAGCCATAGGCTGCAGAGGATTCTCGAACGATCGGATAATATTTTGAAGAATTTTGTGAAACACTCGAACAACTGGGGATGAACGAATCCCCGGTAAGTGTGAGGAATTATTCATACATGTATTCATGAGGAAAAGGAGCTGCAGGGCAGCGGACACAAAGGATTCTCGGAATATCCAAAGTATTTCAGGGTATCTTGTAATAACAAGAACAATTGGAAATGAAGTTATGGACGACAAGTGTATGTAGCTTTCCATAGGGATTTATCGGTTGTATGGAATTGCAACGGCGAAGGGCAGAAGGGTCTCGGGGAAACATCGGAGAGTATTTGTCAGAATCTTCTGTTGAAGCAGTCGATCATCTGCAATGAAGGGGCTCTCCGGCAGGAAGTGGTAACGAGAACCTAGAGTTAGATTTTAGCAAAATCATTTTAACCCGAATAGAAGAGAGACCAGAGTCCCAGAGTAAAGATCGAGGAGTAAAAGATCCTAATACCACCCAATGGCGACGTGGGCCCGTAAGCCACACAGCCATGTTAGTAAAACAGTTTTCACTGACTAGACTCAACTTCGGCCAAGGAGTTTGGAAGGGGGATTCCTACATGCAGTTGGCTCTGATACCAACTTGTGACGCCCCCGATTCAATCGTACACTAATCATGCACGCAAACGTGTACGATCAAGATCAGGGACTCACGGGAAGATATCACAACATAACTCTAAAAATAGAAATAAGTCATACAAGCATCATAATACAAGCCAGGGGCCTCGAGGGCTCGAATACAAGTGCTCGATCATAGACGAGTCAGCGGAAGCAACAATATCTGAGTACAGACATAAGTTAAACAAGTTTTCCTTAAGAAGGCTAGCACAAACTGGGATACAGATCGAAAGAGGTGCAAGCCTCCTGCCTGGGATCCTCCTAACTACTCCTGGTCGTCGGCGGTCTCCCCGTAGAAGTAGGCACCTCCGGTGTAGTAGGAGTTGTCGTCGACGGTGGCGTCTGGCTCCTGGGCTCCAGCATCTAGTTGTGACAACCAGGTAGAAGGGAAAGGGGGAAAAGGGGGAGAAAAGCAACCGTGAGTACTCATCCAAAGTACTCGCAAGCAAGGAGCTACACTACATATGCATGGGTATATGTGTAAAGGGCCATATCGGTGGACTGAACTGCAGAATGCCAGAATAAGAGGGGGATAGCTAATCCTGTCGAAGACTACGCTTCAGGCCACCTCCATCTTGCAGCATGTAGAAGAGAGTAGATGGTAAGTTCACCAAGTAGCATCGCATAGCATAAACCTACCCGGCGATCCCCTCCTCGTTGCCCTGTTAGAGAGCGATCATCGGGTTATATCTGGCACTTGGAAGGGTGTGTTTTATTAAGTATCCAGTTCTAGTTGTCATAAGGTCTAGGTACAACTCCAAGTCGTCCTGTTACCGAAGATCACGGCTATTCGAATAGATAAACTTCCTTGTAGGGGTGCACCACATAACCCAACACGCTCGATCCCATTTGGCCGGACACACTTTCCTGGGTCATGCCCGGCCTCGGAAGATCAACACGTCGCAGCCCCACCTAAGCACAACAGATAGGTCAGCACGCTGGTCTAAATCCTATGGCAGAGGGGTCTGGGCCCATCGCCCATTGCACACCTGCACGTTGCGTGGGCGGCCGGAAGCAGACCTAGCCTAGCAGGCGTTCCAGTCCAATCCGGCGGGCGCCGCTCAGTCGCTGACGTCACGAAGGCTTTGGCTGATACCACGACGCTGAGTGCCCATAACTGTTCCCGCGTAGTTGGTTAGTGCGTATAGGCCAGTGGCCAGACTCAGATCAAATACCAAGAACTCGTTAAACGTGTTATTTTAAAGTAACAGCGAACGGCGACTAGGGCCAGGCCCACCTCTCTCCTAGGTGGTCTCAACCTGCCTTGTCGCTCCGCCTCAAAGTAACAGTCGGGGGCCCTCGAGAACCCAGGCCCACCTCTACCAGGATCGAGCCACCTGCCCCTTCAGCCCCCATCTCCCTCGTCGTTCTGAGCAACTTGCATGTACAAAGTTTTCTCATCCGAACTATGGATTATTTTATATTAATTTTTAAAGTTTTAATTCATTTTCTAAATTATTTTAATTCGAAAATTAAATGTTAAATGCTATGGGTACACCTAAGTGTACCCAGAGGTGTACAATGTGGCTGACTGGTGGGGACAAGGGGCTGAGTCAGCAGCCCAGTCAGCAGTCAAAGTTTGACTGTTGACTGGTCAACCTGACCAGTGGGTCCCCATGTCATAGACACATTAGATAACTAAGTTCAATTAGTTTCACTAAACAGATTAATTAATCTAATTAGGTGGTTAGTTTAATTAAGCCTAATTAATTCACTAATTAATCAATTATATTTTAATTCTTTTCTTTTTGTTTTCCAGGACATGGGGCCTGGCTGTCATAGGCCCAGGCCAAACCGGGGCGGGTGCCGGGCGTGCGGGCGTGGGCGCCCGTTTGCGTGCATCGCGGCAGGGGAGCACAGGACGCGCCCGGTGCGGCGCGGAGCGCAGTCGGGCAGGGACGGCCACACGCGGCGGTTGTGGGCGCGCTCGGGGTGCAGAGAGCCGCAGGGGGGTCACCGGGCGCGGCTAAAGACGCGGTGAGCACGCGCTGGCGCGACGAAGGACGGCGCCGGTGCACGTGCAGGACAAGGGAGAAAGGGGAGGGCGTGGCCCTCACCGGCGTTGGCGGGCAGGGGATTGGCGTGGCTCAGTGGAGCCGTCGAGGGGGAGACGAGGAAGGGGCGATAGACGAGGCAGAGGAGCTCCAGGAGGCAGCGACGAGCAGCGACGGCGGGTGGTCCGGCGATGGGGAGGCCTTCCGGCAGCGGCGACGGGCGATGTAGTCCAGCGGGGAGGAAGACGAAGAGGCGGGCGACGGGGAGCACCGGCGACGACGGGGCGGCAAGGTGCGACGGGGATGCACTGACGACGACGACGCGGCGGTGTCCAACGTGGGGATAGTGTGGTGCGGGCCACATGCAGATGATCGGGGTGGAGGTGGTGACCGTGCGGGACGACAGCGCAGGTGGGCGCGCGGAGCATGGCAGCAGTCGGCCGCATAGCGATGGGGGTGACGGGTGGCGGCGTCGGGGCCGGTTACCCCCGATCCAGATCGAGGGGAGAGGGAGGAGTGGACCGAGGGGGAGTGGGGTGTTGGTTAGGGTTCCAGGCTAGCGGGGGGGTTATGGGGGGGGTGGCCAGTTGGGCCAGCCAGACAGCCTGGTGGCCTGCTGGGCCGTAGCCCAGTGAGGGGGGGTTCCTTTTGTTTTTTTGTTTTATCTTTATCTTTTTTATTTATTTTATTTTCTGTTTTCTTTTAACTTCCAATTTATTTTAGTTTCAATAAAATACCAAAGTGGCACCTAAATTGTTGTTACAAATTATGTCACAACCACAAAAAGTTTCATCCCAAAATAATATAGTTTAATATTTTACAAAATACAAAAGGCATTTAATTAATGGTTTTAGCTACTGATTTAATTAGTTTAGTGCATTTAAACATTTTATAAAGACTTGGTTCCTCCACCAATATTACATATGATTTATTTGTCACTTTTAGAACATTTTAGTTTTGACATTTGAAATTTTTTATTGTTTGCTTGATTTTGAATTTGAATACAAACTGGTTTCGAACTAACGCGAGATTATCAACAGTAACTGAGGTGACATGGCATCATTAGTAGGGAATTACTGTAGTCTAATTATCCGGGCGTCACAAAGGCTTCTCCACCCCAAGCACACTTCTCGAAGACCAAGATCCTAGACGACGAGCATGAGGCTAGTACCACCAAGATGTCCAAGCCCGATGAGCTCCAAGACGATGCTCCCAAGTTCGACTTCACCGCCATCCCTCTTTGTGGCATTGATGGTGCCGAGTCTACTTCGACTCTTTTTCAAGATGGTGCGGCGACGAGTACGACTACGGAGACCCTCAAGGACCAAGCTTTGGAGGCGAGCGACAACGTGGCGAGCAAGGATGATGCTTCCATCTTAGGAGGTGAGAGTGATGATGTGCCATCTTCGGCCTTCATCCACGGCGACGGTGACGAGATGGTTGAGTATTTCACTTCGTCCACGGCGACGTATGATGACTTGAGTGACTTATGCCACCATATTGAGAGTGAGAGTGACCTCACCACTAGCCCCATATATGACGAGTTGCCCCAATTCCCATGTGAGGAGAGCCACAACCCCCACCACTTGAGTGAGATGAGTGACTCCACCATATGTGACTTTGAGTGCACCTATTTTGAGGGAGTGAGTGAACCACCACATAGAGAGAGTGTGATAGTTGATAGGGCATGTGAGACCATTTCGATTTCTAACAACTTAACCTCTACCTCTATTGTGTCTTCTCATTTGGTGCTAGGTCCCATATATGATGACGCGCCGATTCGCGACAACTACGTCCTTCCTTTGGACAAGACGATGGCCATGGTGGAATATGATGCACCCCCACATGGTTCCATCAAGATGAAGATGACCACCATTTGGTCTTTCCCACCTCACCTACACTACATGAGTGGAATTACATAGGTAACAAAGGTGAAGGTGATGCTCTAGTCCCACTAGTGGACATTCTTGACATTGATTGCTTGCATGATGTTGATCAACCTATTACCATGCTTCATGCTAGTGCGACTTTCCTATGTGACGATTCATTGCCCATTTATGATGAGTATGATGATTCTCATGTCGAGTCTATTAGTTGTGATGCCATGTTACATAGGATTTCTTGTGACAATTCTTTAGGTCACATCATGTTTGACAATCCGCTTGACTTGTCATACGCTATGCATGAGATCAATCATATGTCATATTTGCAATCTCTTCGTAGTGACTATGCATATGCCATCAAGATAAACCCAATTTGCACTTATGGCATAGATGACAAGCCCACGGTTATTGGCATTTGTTTTTCTTGTCATGATATTGATATGCTCCCTTTGCATCATTTATCTCATATGCCATGCCATGACCAACTAGCTTCGGATATGCATTGTTTTGGATGTTGTCCATTTTCTACATATGATGTTTCCATTATTGCTCATGAGGAGACCCCCATAGTTTCCTCATACATTTTAGGAGATTTTGATCCATCCTATCCATTGCATGATCGCAATACTTGTGTGCACAATATGTTTCCCATGAATGAAAATGCTATTGATGTGCCATATAATTGTATGCTCAATTTGCATCCCCATCGTGTCATGCATAATAACTATTCTTTCATGATGGATGACATGTTCTTATACCATGCATCAAATTTCTTTGAGCGATGCTTATCTTGTGCTAACTCACACATGCACATACACATCATGATGGATGATGTGTACATTTACCACACACACAATTTCTTTCGCTTGTGTATTTGTTGTGTAGGTACCCATGAATACTTGTCAACCTCACAATCCCACGAGTTGACAAAACGAGCTCTAGAGAGCAATGATGACTTGGGATCCCATGGATTGCCTTTCCCACCGCTCTCTTCACGCGAGGTCTTCGCGCATTTCTTCTACATGACCCTCACTTGGCTATGGGTTATTGTCCATTACATATTATATGCCCATCTTGCCATGTTCACTTTGCATGATATGCTCATTACTATGCCTTTGCCATGCATTTGTGACCCATGCTTTGCATTACACATGATGATTGATTCTCATACTTGTATGTGTATTTGCAAGCTTGGTGGAGATATTGCTTGTTCTTGCCATGTTTACTTTGTGCCCAATGCTTATGATCATGCTTTGATCTTGCTTTGTGTTTGTGCTTGCGATATGTCATGTGCATTGCCTATGCCCATTAATTGCTCACATGACATGATTGCCATGATTTCCTCTAGTGTGTTGCATCTTCTCTCCACTAGTTTGCACGACTTGATTACTATGATTTCTTACCTTGTTGCATCACCGATGATTCATACTTGCTCACTTCATGCGGTTGATGACAACCATCTACATGCTTTGCACATGATTGTTATTGCTTCTTGTCATATCTCTCCATATGTTGCCTCCCTCATGCTAAATGATTTGCCATGTATTGAGCGCAGCTATGCCTTTAGTCTTGATAATGAGTTTGCCCCCATAGCATTCTCACATATATTTGGAAATTTTGACATAGTTCTTGTGAAGCATGCTTGTATTCCTTCTTTGCACCATATACCTAGTGTCATGAATATAGCCATTGTTGCATCTTATTATTCATGCACTTGTGCTTCTAATGGTTATGTGCAAGAGAAGAGAACCATCATGATGGATGATGTGCTTATCTACCATGCGCATACGTTCTTTGTTTTGTTTTGTTGTGTGCATGTGTAGGATACTTGGACTTCGTGTCGACTTCCACTTCACGTGAGTTGACAATTCGAGCTCTTGAGAGTGAACCACCTTCTACCACGACGATTCTACATTGCACTTTCTTGTGCTTCGGCATTGTGAAGAATGCACAAGGACACGCCTTCAAGGTGACATCTTTCTTGAGCATGGATATTGAGGATCATGCTACTTGTGTTGCTTGCACCATGAGACTTAGTGTTCGACTACTTGATTGCGCACATGTTAGAGATCTTGCTTCGACTTGTCGATTTCACACTTCCATGCATCATGATATATATGTCTTGTGTGTTGCATCCAATTCTTGGATTACTTGCTCCTATCACATGTTTGGTTGCAACAATGTCATTCCTTCACAAATGCCATGTCCCATTACTTGTCACATGATTAACTTGATTGCCTCACACATGATGAACAATTGCTCCTTATATTGTGTTGAGTGCCATACTATCTTCACTACACCCTATGCAAGTTATGCTTGGATTGTCTTGCACTTGACCCATGTGTTTAGACACTTCACTTTATTTGGTGTTGTGAATGATTCCTATGCCTACCATAGACCTTTCATTGAGCGCTTTGCCCATGATTGCTATCACCATGAGGTAGATGCTTCTTCTCTTGTCATACACATTTGCATCACTCCTCACATTTGCAAACTTGTCCCCATTATATCTTTGCTTGTGCTCAATTCATATGCTTACATGCCATGACACAATCCCTTGTCACACCATATGCTTTGCATGATGACGACACTTGTTTGGTGCATCACCCCTCGAATGCTTGGTTTTGCACTAACGCTAACCACATTTGTTTTTCCAAGTGTTTGTTGTCTTTGCTCCTTTTGAAGGAATCCCAAGACGGTGCGACATTGGAGAGTGCCCATTTCGAGCTTCAAGATGACGAGAACTTGGTGATCGACCACTCCTACACGGCGACGCCATCTCT
The DNA here is from genome assembly GCF_002575655.3 of Aegilops tauschii subsp. strangulata. Lineage (NCBI taxonomy): Eukaryota > Viridiplantae > Streptophyta > Magnoliopsida > Poales > Poaceae > Aegilops > Aegilops tauschii. The sequence continues at coordinate 411,636,489 of NC_053040.3, read as the reverse complement.
TTCCCATGGTGATTTGGATTTCGATCCGAGGTCGGATCTTTCCCAAGGGGCAGGGGATGATGCGGAGCATCCTACGGACATCACCATGTCAAGAGTCCATTTGGCAAGTGACACGTGCGACATCTACTTCACATACACAAAGGTGAATCATCTCCTTTACACGTGTTCACTTGACCCTCTCGAGGATGGTATACTACTTGACACTCCTCCCGTGTGCATGCATAGGTATTGTCGGAGCTTCACGAATGTCGAGGAGGAGTGCAAGCGCCAAGGAACAACTACACCATCCGCGAGGGAAGCGTGGAAGAGAAGGAAGAAGAAGCCTGGACAAGCTTCTGGAAAGCCCGGAACTTCCGGCTGCTGCCCGGAACTTCCGGCCACCGGAGCTTCCGCCCCTGCTGCACCGAAGCCGTCCAAGAGTGTGCAACCTCTCTGTATAGCCCATACCCTGCCCGGACCTTCGCCCGGAACCTCCGGCGCCCGGACCTTCCGGCCGTCCCCGAAACTTCCGGCCCTGCCTGCGCGCAGAGACTCGGGCCAAGGCCCATGTACCCATTCGCCCCTCACTTACCCCTTCGTGGCTACTACTATATATACTCATCCCCCTCCTCCATTCTAGGGTTAGCAAAGTGATAGCTCATTTGATAGAGAGCTTTGCTCCTTGTACCACTCTACTCTTGAGAGAGAGAGAGAGACCACCACTCCCATGGAGTTCAAGACCTCCATGTGAGAAGATCCTGCGGGATATATCGATCAAGACCCCCTCACGGGCGGCCCCCTTCAAGACCTCCTCATGGAGATGAACGCTACCTTGTATCTTTCCCTTTGTTGTTCATGTACCTTGTGGATCTTGTGTGTTTGATTGTCTAGTGGATGTGTGATTGTACGTGTTCTTGAGTGTTTCCCCTTGTGATTTCTCTCCGTTCTTCCCCGTGTTCGTCGTGTTCTTCGAGGGATCTCGCTCCTTTCGTGAAAGATCGGCCGTATGGAGTTCCACTCCACATCAATGGCAGTAGCTAATCCTGTTCGTGACAAAATATGGGTTTCATTTGCTGAAGATTTGGCTAACTGGGTCTATCTGTTCTACGAAAGAATTGGCAGTATTTGCACCTTTTGTGGAGTGATGTTTCATAGTGTGCAGCACTGTCCATCTAGAAACAATCTTCTGATTTCCAGGCAACGATTGCACATTGATCTGGATCAAATTCCTTCAGTTAGATTCGGACAATGGATGAACAAGGCAGAGCTCATCCCTATGAATGTTGATGCTGAGAGACAAGAGCCTCAAGCCGCTTTCTCAACTTTTCTGAATCCTCAGTTGATCAGATTGCAGCAGCAATCTATGCACTACAAGAAATATGTCAACTTGTGACCTTCTGTCAGTGACCCTGGAAGAATTGGTCATAAATCTATGACCATTTGAGACCAATTGGTCAAAAGCTGTTCGGGGGGCTCTAAACCCTAAACTATAATGACCATTTTGGTCAGAAAGGTCATAATTTCCTTACACAAAATGGTCATGAAGCAGACATCACTGGTCCGTTGCCTTATTTCTAGCTGATTACGACCAATATAGATGGTCATAACCTTGTAAATTGTGGTGGATTGCCATGACAAGGCGCCACCTCATCAGTTTTGCCTATGTGTCATGTCCATGTGTCAATTTTTGACCTAGGTTGTGAAGCAACCTATATTTCTGTCATTCCCAAAATTCCCCCAAAAAACTGGGCATTCTTTACTATCCAAATCATTGCCTCATGACAATATTCAACTCCATTTGCCTGGTAAATCTTCCTCGGCAAATTTCCAAAGTTTTTGTTCAGCTCGAACTGTTGTGAAGGAAGTACTGGCTAGGCATATCCTAATGAGCTGTTTTTTTGCCACATCTTCTATATCCCCAAATCATAGCTCTCCACGAAATTTGAGCCCCATCTAACAATACATGTGAGCTCAGCATCCAATCTTTGTTTCTAGTGATATTTTCAGTTTCTGAAGCAACTATTATTTATGTTGATTTATAATTGCTGAAATTTTACCACAACATGACCCTGCCCATAGAACCTCCCTCCACCAAATTTTAGCTCATTTATTCTAGCCAATTTCCCTCAGCATTTTCCCAATTTTCTGTTCAGTGGAGAGCACTTTGAAGGAAGTACCATTTTTATGTATCCAAATGGTATGAAAATTTTCAAGTGGCTTCACATGCCCAAATTATCATCCTCCTCCAAATTTCAGATCAATCCATTCATTCATTTGAGTCTAGCTTCAACATTCATATTTTTGTCCAGTGTGGTAGGTTGCAAAGCAAATTCCACCTAAGCTCCTCCATTTGAGCTGAAAATTTGTGAAGACAGTCTTCTTAGTAGATGCTCATCCTCAGCCAAAACTCACGCCCATTGGCCATATGCATTTCCCGTACCGCTAATCAAACACTTGGCTGCTAATTCATGTTTGAGCATAGCTCGGTCTCCTTGTTAGATTCTTGTGTTGTCATTTTCTTCCTAGCACCTACCCGGGGAGTTCCCAACACACTAGACATGCCTATGCCGTCCAGAACGCAGGGCAATGCCACGGTCATGCAGTGACCACGCGGCGGTCATGCGAGTTTACGCGCTCTGGAGTTGAGGCCCATGGCCACCGTCCAAACCTCGACGTATCGCAACCAAACCATGTATTTCTGATTAAATATATACTTATGTATCTAGAAATGATTTTTGGAAAAAATAAAGAGCAAACTATAAGGCAGTTGCAGTTCAAATTTGACCCGCTTCCTACTGAATCGGCGGAAATTTGTCTTTTTCAACAGAGGTGTATCAAAACTTTTGACACGCAACCATTTTGTCAATTGTGCATTAAATATGGTTTAGTATTTTATAGAATTGATTTGGTCCAATTTTGCAACAAATATATGGTAGGTCCTTCACAAAAAAAACTCATTTCGGGCACTCAAAAATGGAAAATGAATTTCCGTGCAAAGGAAATGAAAACTCCCTTAGGCAACATTGTTTGGAATTCCAAGATGCACCCTTGTGCACAATATGAGATCATTTGAAGAAACTATGCCATGAAGGTGGCCATAAGATTGATCATTTGGCTTGAAAGCCATGAATCTTCACGCATCATAGCTCATTTCTGAGAACACTTTTTCAAAAGAATTGTCGTATTACAAGTTTATTATTTTTCCTGGAAACTTGGTCACATATAATGACACAATGCAAAGGTTGTCCAATTTTTTGATTTTTTTTGAATTTTTTATGCCCGTTTCAAAATGCGATCAAAACGGCGGGCTTGACCGTTCCTAGCTAGTGGTTGAATCTTGGAAAACTTTTGATGTTTCTTTGATTAAATAGATACTTATGTACCTAGAAATGATTTTTGGAAAAAAATAAAGAGCAAACTATGAGGCAGCTGCACTTCAAATTTGACCCGCTTCCTACTGAATCGGCGGAAATTTGTCTTTTTCACCAGAGGTGGATCAAAGCTTTTGACACCCAAACATTTGGTCAATTATGAATTAAATATGGCCTAGTATTTTAGAAAATTAATTTGGTCCAATTTTGCAACAAATATATGGTAGGTCTTTCACAAAAAAACACATTTCGGGCACTCAAAAAATGGAAAATGAATTTTCCGTGCAAAGAAAATGAAAACTCCCTTAGGCAACATTGTTTTGAATTCCAAGATGCACCCTTGTGCACAATATGAGATCATTTGAACAAACTACGCCATGAATGTGGCCAGTGGCGTAGCTAGGCCCAGGCTACTAGGGCCATGGCCCGGGGCGTGGCCGCCTGCTGCTGTGCTTACTGTACAAAAAATAGCACTATTTGCTACTGTTCATTACTGTTGCAATGAGGTTAGCCCGGGGCATGGCTGTAACCTGGCTACGCCACTGGATGTGGCCATAAGATGGATCATATGGCTTGAAAGCCATGAATCTTCACGCATGATAGCTCATTTCTGAGAACACTTTTTTAAAATAATTGCCGTATTAAAATTTTATTATTTTTCCTGGAAACTTGGTCACATATAATGACACAATGCGAAGGTTTTCCAATTTTTTATTTAATTTTTATGCCCATTTCAAAATGCGGTCAAAACAGCGGGCTTGACCGTTCTTAGCTAGTGGTTGAATCTTGGAAGACTTTTGATGTTTCTCTGATTAAATAGATACTTATGTACCTAGAAATAATTTTTGGAAAAAATAAAGAGCAAACTATGAGGCAGCTGCACTTCGAATTTGACCCGCTTCCTACTGAATCGGCGGAAATTTGTCTTTTTCACGAGAGGTGGATCAAAGCTTTTGACACCCAACCATTTGGTTGATTGTGAATTAAATATGGCCTATTATTTTAGAAAATTGATTTGGTCCAATTTTGCAACAAATATATGGTAGGTCCTTAAAAAAACTCATTTCGGGCACTTGGAAAATGGAAAATGAATTTTTCGTACAAAGAAAATGAAAACTCCCTTAAGCATCATTGTTTGGAATTCCAAGATGCACCCTTGTGCACAATATGAGATCATTTGAAAAAACTATGCCATGAATGTGGCCATAAGATTGATCATTTGGCTTGAAAGCCATGAATCTTCACGCATGATAGCTCGTTTCTGAGAACACTTTTTAAAAATAATTGTCGTATTACAATTTTATTATTTTTCCTGGAAACTTGGTCACATATAATGACACAATGCGAAGGTTTTCCAATTTTTTTGATTTTTTTTGAATTTTTTATGCCCGTTTCAAAATGCGGTCAAAACGGCGGGTTTGACCGTTCCTAGCTAGTGGTTGAATCTTGAAAAACTTTTGATGTTTCTCTGATTAAATAGATACTTATGTACTTAGAAATGATTTTTGGAAAAAATAAAGAGCAAACTATGAGGCAGCTGCAGTTCAAATTTGATCAGCTTCCAACTGAATCGGCGGAAATTTGTCTTTTTCACAAGAGGTGGGTCAAAGCTTTTGACACCCAACTATTTGGTCAATTGTGAATTAAATATGACCTATTGTTTTAGAAAAATGTTTTGGTCCAATTTTGCAACAAATATTTAGTAGGTCATTCACACAAAACTTATTCTGGGCACTGAAAAAAACTATGACGGGCATTTCTAAGGACACTTCTTTTAAAGATATTTGTCTCATTGCTAGTTTGTTATTTTTTTTCTTAAAACCAGGTCACATTTGATGACACGACAAGAAAGATTTTCATTTTTTCAATTTGTTCAAATTTCTCAGGTCAAGAAAACAGCTAGATTTAACAAATTATTTTAAATCTACTCCGACCAATTTAAACGGTCATAATATTGTACGGTGTATTGCGTTCGGATTGGTCCAAAGACAACACACGTGGACCATGCATGAACACCGTTGGATCCTTCCGGATCCAACGGCAACCCACGCCCCTCGCCGCCCCATCACACTGTCCTTTGGGCATCTTCCATCCACCCACCCCCCCTCCCCCGCGCCTCCTTTCTTTCTTTCTCGTGACCCCGATCACGATCCCCTTGTTCTCTCCCTCTCCTCTCGCGACCCCGACCCCGACCCCGATCCCAACCCCGCCGCCGGCGATGCCTCCCCCACACCTTCTTCCTCTTGTTCAAGTCAAGATCACGCCAAGGAGGTCGTTCGAGCTGCTCTTGTCGCCACACCTCCCACGCCCGATCCTGGCGAGGACATAGCAGCCGGCGCCCTCGCGCACGACGGCGGCAGCGAGGTCGGCGCCCTCGTGGAGCGGCACGCGGCGCTGGCGGCAGGGTCTGGCGAGCGATGCCGAGATCTGCTGCGGCGCGACGCCGACGCGGTCCGCCACGACCGCCTGCAGCTTCCGCACGCCCAGCGACGGCTACACGGTCACCGTGCCCAGGTCCACCCTCTGCTCCCGATCCTAGCCCCCCTCCCCTCTCCTCCGTCGGATCGCCGCTCCCGTGAGCCTAACGCCAGTCGTCTTCCCCGTAGGTCGGAGGTGCATCGGGATGGGGACTGCCACCGGGCGGTGCAGCGCCACACCGACTGCAAGGACTCGTGGCCCGGCCAGTGGGACATCTCCAGCGCCGGCCACATCTCCGTCGTGGACTCCTCCGTCTCCTCCGCGCGGTGAGTGAGCTCGCTGGCCTCGCGCTCCTGTTGCTTGCTGTAGCGAACTCAGATGACTGCTGCACGGGGAATCTTACTCCTGTCACAAATAGTCAACTTATGGGATGTGTGGTTGCGCATGCGTTCTGCTACTAATAATGGTGTGAGGGGTTGTCAGATCAAATGTGTTCTTTGTTGTCACACATCGGGCTGCTGCTGGCCATCGGCCAACACCCGATCTGTTGTCTCTACTCCTTGTGTTATTTTAGTTATTTCAATAGCACTGGAGCAACCTAGTCCCTGTAGGATTTGTTAGCAACGGGGCTGATTAGTTGGACTGTTGGTGTGGATTGTTTTGCCCTTTCTTGCATCTCAACAATTCTAATTACCTAAGACAAAGCTATGTACGCTGCTTAGAATTCCCCTGTACAATCCTGATGGGATTAGGAATATGATCATGTCTCCTGTAGATTTGGATTTCTCTGGCTGTTCTGTAAACTGAATTTGGTTCAGTTAAAAAACTGCACTACCTGACAGTTTTGGGCAGCGAGCTTCTAACTGAAAAACGAGTTCGTTATGCTCATAATTTCAAGTTGCCCTCTACATATGAGTTGTAAAGCATGTTCTAAGGTTTCCGTAGAGTACTTATTTGCTCCGTTTGGATGTACGGTTTGAGAGCAGCCGTCTATTTGGTTTGCTGTCCAGAAATATAGTACAGTTTGTAAAAGCAACCAATTCATGATAAGACTTGGTGAGGCTGATGCACATAGCTACTTTCAGTACCTTGTTAATAGTGTTGATTGTAGGACAAGCTAAATCCTGTATCAGGGTCCTGTTCTTGTAAACATTATGTAAAGCTAAAATTCTTCCGTGTCTTGCTCTTTTGCTGGTGCCACTATACATGTAAGATTGCTAGATGTACTTGTTTCCATCTCAAATTACTTGGGTGTCATTCGTATGTACATAAGATAATTGTATTGCAAAAAGATCTTTTATATAAATTCTATTGGCTAAAGAAATAAGCTATGTACATCACACACAGATAGGAAATCTTCTTCTTTTGTTTGTGTTATTTACATAATTTCTTCAATAACTCCTCGGCTTCGATGCCCTAGGATATTCACTTTGCAACTCCATTTATTGATTCTTGAACGCGAAATGCAGTTTGCAGGAAGCTTAATAAAGCTTGGACAGTGGTGAGGGCTCCGATGGTGGTGATGTTGTTGGGCTGGTTGTGGCCTCGTGTGCGGCAGCAACGGCCTCCCTCCTGTAACCTCTATCGATGGCCATGGCATGGTGAGCTCTCTGTTTCCTGGATCCAAACCCCCTCCTTCGTTCAATCTCTGATTCCAACGTTTCCCCCTTTGCTCAATTGATTCGATCTGGGGCTGTAGGCAACCTCCACGGACGAGGAAAGGAGAGGAGGACAAGCAGTCCCTGACGCCAAGTATTCCTCAGGGTCCCAACACAAGGACAAGCAGCAGCAACAACATCTTCTTCCATTCAGCCCAAGGACAAGCAGCAGCAGCGACCACAGCAGATGCAGCCATGCAGGAGAGGACGATGACGCTCAGCAGCAGTAGCAGCTCAAGGCGGCGGTGCTGATTAGATTTGATCCTCAAGGTAGCCCTTCCCTTTCCCTTCTCTCTTCGATTCGATCCGATCTTGCAGCCATGGATGAACACTGACCGCAGTGTATGTTGCTCTATTCTTTGTGTTCTGCTGTGCTGCAGGACACCCATGGATCTTGCTGCAGGAGGTGGGTTTTGGAGAACCAACCTGAGATGCAGGAGGTGGGTTCTTGTGCTATGCTCTGCTCGAGCAGGAGGGGCAGGAGGGGTTTGCTCCTCTACTCCTAGGGCGGCCAAGAGGTCCTGCCCCGAGCTCAAGCACGTCCATGCCGACCCACCACGACAGGTAGCATCTCCATCTCCCTCTCATCTTCCTCTACTCGCTACTGCTGCTAAGTTGAGGAATAGTTGATGCAAATCCTATTTGTGTCAAGGAATTCAAGAAGGATTTGTATGAACAAGTCCAGTTTATTTATTTATTTAGTTAGTACCAAACAGAGAGAGAGAGAGAGAGAGAGAGAGAGAGAGAGAGAGAGAGAAGATGAGCTCCAGATTGGTCAATTTTGCTGCTACCACATGGATTTGTATCTATGCAACCATCTCCATGTTGTTTTTATTGTTTGGATTGCAAGAAATACAGTTTTGGGTGACCTGCACTTAGTTTAACTTCTCTGAATAATCAACCATTTGACATAAATATGTTGTGTACATTCTGAACCCCCCATCATGACACAATTGATATGTATATGCAGCAGGGCAATACATAGCATTATAAGTTAAATTCTTGCTTGCTCTGTTTGTTAATCCTTGCTTATTTATTTGTTTCGTTTGGATGTAGCAGGTGCCGTCCTTCCATGGACGAGGAGGACAACGACCTGGACCTCGACGGCGACGTTGTCAACCCCGCACAAGGTCGCTCGCACCCAATAAGCATTTTATTTTCAAGTTACCGTTGCTCTGTTTTTGCAATCCGCTCGTTGTTCAGTAAACTAGTTACTAGTGTTTGTGAGCATAGCCTCCTTGTTCACCAAATGAAGAATCCTACCAAGAATTTGACCATTTTCATTTGTAAAAAATGAATGGCCGCTACTATTTCTAGTTTTAGGTTGGGATGAGATGTGTGTTTGCATGCTTGTGCTTATGTGGTTGATGATCACATATGTATTGGTGTTGCTGGTGTTGGTCATGAAGTTTCTGTTATGTATGTTGAATTTGCAACCCAATGATAGAATTAGTATTAGAATGCTGCATGTTTATTAGGATGTGGCTGAAACCATTGGATGACCTTCCTGGACATGTTTTGTTGCTATCAATATTTGTTCCATGTTTTGTTTCCTTGCATACTTATTACCACAATCTTTACTACTTCTATTGCAATATCTACTAGTTGTGGTTCCCTCAAATTTACTAGTTTTGTAGAATATCTCTGTTCACATGTACACTACAACACCTTTGTACTAGTGTTGTTGTTGTTGTTTGGCAAACACCAGAGGCAAATCATATTTGTCATGCAGTTTTTGTAACTTGGCATTTCTATATGGCCTGTTTATATTATTATACATTGTGGTGTTCCATACATTTGTTGCTGGTTGAACATGATCATCGGTTCGATATAAAAGTAGAACTATTCATTGCTAGTTTAATGCTCCAGCATTGATGACACTCCCTTCATGCTTGCTGACCCACACCTTGCTCGGTTGTTCTCACAGTCCTGATGAGGCCATGATGCTTACCTTGCTGGAGCGCATCAACCCCGACCATGGCACCACATTCACAGTCTTGAGGTAGCCGTGCTGCAACTGCATCAACGCTATCTTCTCCGACTAGATAAGTCTAGGTCTATCCCATTATTTTCTTTTGTTACTTGGTCGATGAGCCATGATGCCATGACATATATTATTGTGTTGATTCCCTATGTGATGCATAAGCTATGTTGTTTTGTTTTGAGTCTGTTGTAAATTGAAATTGATAATGATTTGTGTAAAATTAGTGTAGAACATATATCTTGTTATCTTAATTCGTTCGTGCCGTGCTCAATGAACCATCTAAGATTGAATCATTTTCTGCGTTCAACTTCTTGAACCATTCTGGGAGTTTTGGTATTCATGCAACAACTGTGCGATCTTGTCTTTTGTGATCTTGTCTTTTGTGTTGTTTCTGTGAGCTGGTCCTTGTGGTTATTACTGTTACATGTTACATGTAGAGATGCTTCATGATTTAGTCCCTAGCTGCTTTCTATATTTTGTTTTTATTTTGTTTCTAACTCTTTTGGTTTATTGTTAGATGCCTTTGTTCAGCCTGTACGAACATATCCAGAAATGGTGTTTCCTCTCATTGAAGGAGCTTTGGCTTGAAGTGACGAAGTCTGGAGTATATTTGTAGTAGTAGTTATATGTTGTGATAGTATCACATGCAATGGTGAAATGAATTATGTAAAGATTGTGCTATTAGCCAAAATTGGCATGTGGTTTGATAATTTTCATTTGTTTGCTGTTCTGACTGAAATAATTGTGTGGAAATTAAACCTTGGCTATCTTTAATTAGAACCTGACAAGTGGGACCTAATAGTATTTGGCATCTAAAAAGGCCATTTTCCAAATAATATTCACAAGGAAAAATAATAATTAATGAATTGACTGTAAAAAGGCCGAGGCCCAATTGACAAATAGATGCGACCAAAAAAAGAAATGGTCCAAAAAAGGACCATGGCCCTGGAAATAAAAAGGCTATAAAGTTGGGCTTGGCCCATGTAGCTGACCAAAATTAATAGGGAAAATATATGTAAAAGGCTGAATTGTTGGGTTCGGCCCATGTAAAACACTGAACTGGACTGGGCTGATTCTTATCAACGACCTTCTCATTTGGTCGCAGTTTTGCCACGTCAGCTTGCCACGTCGGATCCGACGTGGCCTGGCCAGACAGCCAGTGACCAAAAACAGAAGGTCGTTGAACCAATGACCTTTTGTTTTGGTCGTTGCCTTCCACGACCTTCTCACAGAGAAGGTCGTTAATTTCAGTTTATGACTGCCAGTTTTTGACCATCTGTTTTTGGTCACAAAAAGGTCACAAATAAAAAACAACGACCTTTCAGCGACCAATAGTGATGGTCGCAAGTTGACATATTTCTTGTAGTGATGGAGGATGCTAAAGGGAAAACTAAGGTCAGTTCTGAGAAAAAATGCAGAGATGTTGGTCCTAAGGAGTTGTCATTACGGAAAATTAACAAGCAAATTCAGAGGTTACAACAGGGTAATTCATCTAAAGAAGCAAGTAAGCAACAGGTTCAGGAAAGAGTTCCTCCGTCTCAACTTCAACAGAGCACTGTTCACAGTCAAAGCGGTGAGCACAATCTTCTAGCATCAACAGTTCCACCTACTGCAGTTATTTCTGAGCAGACATAGGGCGGTGTAATAAAACGGGAGATAGTGCAATGCAATTCCCTGACAGACAAATTCACCTGCCTGCCTCTCTGCCTGACCCGTCTCAGTCAGGGGACGCAAATGCTTCTTATGGACCTCCAGTACACTCCTGGAGAAGAGATGAATATTCTCAGACAGAATTATGGGCCAGTGTTAGGCCAGCAGGCTTCTCAGCACATTCAGCTTCAGCAGGGTCAGTCTGCTACTTTCATTCAGTCCACTCCAGTTATCCTTCCGTCTTCAACCCTGGACACCTCTCGTCAGCATGAGCCTGCAAATCCTATTTCTCCCCCAAATTTGCTCAGTCTGCTCCTCTCAATCCGCAGTACTGCGCTTCCACTGCAATTCCTGCCAATATGGAGAATAATAGGTTTAGTGGGAAAGGAATCATTAGTCCTTCTCATAGTAGCCTGGTTCGCGGGTCGACGGTGCGATCCCTGACCCGGGGTCGATCGACCCGGATCGAGGGTCGGGGGCGAGGTAGGGTCGAGCTGGGTCATTGGATGGGTCGCGATCCCGATCGATGGGTGCTGATCCGGATTGGTATGGAAGAAGCAAAGAGTATGCATGAAGATTCGTGAGAAATTAAGCCTTACTAGGGCACTAGGGCGGGGCGATCTGCCACTTGGCCGTCGACGGCCGGCCATGGAGCTGTCCGCTGCCATATTCGGCCTCTCTAGTCCCGCTCCCTCCAAACATCGAACGAGATCAGCAACCCGCTTGAGAATCCGTGGCTGGAAGGTGGAGAGTGCTGGGCGGCTAGAGGATTCTACATGGATCCATGGTGTAAGCTTTGCCAAGGAAGAGAAGAAGACAATAGAGGGATTAGAGAGGAACATCACGCTTCGTGTGAAAGAAACAGGCAGTTGAGAAATCACGCCGAAGTAGCCGTCATCTGACTTACGAGCCTTTAATGATGATAATTTAAGGAAATAGTTATTAGATGCGCAAATTCTGGGGGATTTAGGAATGTAACGACCCGGATTTTCGACCCGGTTGTAGCGGGGTCGCGTCCCGTGATCCCAAATAGCGTCCCGAAGAAGAGTAGCCTTCTTCGACCCTCAATTTCAACTGTGGCGATCTGCGTCCCGCGACCCCGTTCCTCGACCCGATCGACCCAAAGTTCTGGCAACTATGGTCCTTCTATTCATCCCAGCTCCTCTTCTCCTCCAAGACTGAGCCCCAAGCGCCCCCTTGCTCTTCTTCCAGATCCTCCTTTGCCTCCGCTGAAGATACTTGAGCTCATTGTGGAAGAAGATGGTGCAGCCGGCTCTCAGGGATGCCCGGCGGTCGACCGATTTGCTGCGGGCCCAGTGCGAGACACATCTGAGGCAGCTCCACCTCCCGGCTCTGGTTCGGGCTTACTCGGTCCGCCACGAATCGGAGTCGCCCCCTCTTCACTGCGACTGGTGGGAGTCCCATGGCTGCCTCTCCTCAGTGCTCCGGAGGATCTGTAGCTACTGCCCGTGCCGGTGCTTCTCAAACAAGAATCAAGCCAGTTTCCCCTGCTGCAGGAGATGCATCTGGCTCGGGGCGCCGCCGTCGATTTGGAGTTAGCAGATGGGATGTTCCCCCAACTAGGAGACCTGGAGGTATGCGTCCCATTTTCAACCAGTTTCCTCGCCGTAGCTATGGTGCTACCACTTGGCACCGTGACAGTGGCACCGGTCAGGTGGGCTATAGCAGTGTGTTGTGCAGAGGCAGCATCAAACCTGTGGCAATTGTGGGTCTCGGGGCCGTTACGGATCAGAGCAGATTTTCTTTGGCAGAAGGCAATGAGGCAGGAGCAAGCCATGATCTGTGGCCGATTAGGACGCCTTCAAACTCTCTTAGTGCAGATGCAGACAGCTCCTACCAAGGTCCTATCTCTCCTCCTAGAACTGATCGCCTCCACCATTTGGGTTTGAATGTTGGTGGTCGCACACTTGACACCCGAGGTCAAACCACAATGGAAGATCAAGATAACATTAGCTCCACTGGCCAAGGTGACACGGTTGATATTCGCAGCCGTCAGGAGGCAGGTGATATGGAGCTCAGTGATCATGAGGGGGAAGGAATGGCTCACTCAGTTTCTTGGGCAGCGGCGCATGGTCCTAACGCTCCTCATGCGCCATGAAGGCCATTTCTTGGAACTGCCGAGGTATGGGTAGGGGCCTTGGTAGTGAGCGCATGCTTTACCTTGCTAATCTGATGCGGTCCACTAATGTTCAGGCAACCTTTGTTTCAGAAATTAAATCCTCCGAAGTCCATTCAGTTGATCTTGTTAATAGGTTTGATGTTTCTAATGCTTTTGTTGTTCCTTCTAGAGGTGCCTCGGGTGGTCTTTGCCTTATGTGGACTGATGAGCTCAAAGTTTCTGTTCATACCGCTGCTTTTCACTATATCTTAGCTAATGTAGTCCATGTAGCTTCTGGGGTCAAATTTTGCCTCATTTGTATATACGGTGACCCGTATCATAGGCAGACTAATGCCATCTGGGACCAAGTGGCTGCTTTTGTATATGATAATCTAGGTAAACCCATGATATGTATGGGAGACTTGAATGATATCCTGTATGATGTTGATGGTTGTATTGGTAATATCAACTACTATCGGATGCATGCTTTCCGATCCTTGGTTAAAAATTGTGGCTTGTTTGACATTGCCTTTAGTGGCCCTGCTTATACTTGGCGTGGTAGGCAGAATACTTCTAATCCTATTCATAGACGCCTCGATCGTTGCTTGGTTAATTCTGATTGGTGCTCTTATTATCCTAATACCTAAGTTTTGAACCTTCCCATCATTCTCAGTGATCATGCTCCTATTTTAATTTCTACTGAGAGTAAATTTGTGAAACCTAAGCAAATTTTCAAATTTGAGAATTGGTGGCTCATGGAGAAAGACTTTCAGTCTTTTGCCAAAAATACTTGGAATGCTAGTTCTTTCCCTTCTTTTGCAGCAAAATCATCTTCTTTGGCAGGTTCTTTAAAAATTTGGTGCAAGAAGAAAAAACCCCTTCAGCACAACCTAGCAGATTTGGAGGCCCGGATTAATGAGTTACAACAGCTTCCTCTTCATCAGCAAAACCCGGTTCTGGAAAACTCTCTCACCGCCAGGTATGAGCAAACTCTCACTCAGCTTAATAAATTCTATAAGCAACGTAGCAAGAAGAATTGGGCAGTTAAGGGTGATCGTAATACTAAATTTTTTCACCAAGCTGTTCTTAAACGTAGAAAGAGAAATACTATTTGTTCAATCAAAGATGAGCATGACATGATCCATTTCAAACCTGGCGCCATCATGCATACTTTTGTTAACTATTTTAGACACATTTTCTCTTCTTCTAATGACAACATGGACATGCCTTTCCCTCTTACCCAATGGTCTAATGATAATGACAATCCTACTTATTCTGTCCCTGATAAAGATGAGATTTTTTAGATTCTTAAGGACATGAAACTCAATGCTTCTCCAGGGCCAGATGGCTTCAATGTGGAATTTTATTTAGCTACTTGGGATTGGATTGGAGATGAGGTAACTCAGCTTGTGTCTAATTTTTATTCTACTGCCACTCTTCCTTCTCATATTAATGACACCAATATTGCTCTCATCCCTAAAAAGTTGGTTCCTCTTGTGCCCATGGATTATAGGCCTATTAGTCTTTGTAATGTGCTCTATAAAATCATTGCTAAATCTTTGGCTAATCGGCTCAAACCTCACCTTCCAGATTTTATTGACCCTGCTCAACAAGCTTTTATTGAGGGTAGAAGGATTAGTGACAATATTATTATTGCTCAAGAGATTGCTCACTCTTTTTCTCTCAAATCTTGGAAACAGGATGCTTTCATGCTTAAGATTGATCTTGCAAAGGCTTTTGATCGCCATGAATGGAATTTTATTGTTTACGCTCTGTCAAGTAAAGGGCTCCATGGTCATTTCATTAATTTGGTCTATGCATGCATTTCTTCTCCCACGTTCTCTATGCTCATTAATGGCCAGCCTTCTCAAAAGTTTAAAAGTTTCCGTGGAATCCGACAAGGCTGTCCTATGTCTCCTTACTTATTCGTCCTTGCTATTAATGAACTTTCAATTATGCTCAATGAAGCTTTGCAGGCCAGTCATTTAAGGGAAATTTCTCTTGGTCCAAATTTCCCTTTTGTGCATTCCCTCCTTTTTGCAGATGATCTTTTGGTTTGCGGGCAAGCTACTTTTCAGGAAGCTCAGACTATGGCTAACTTGATTCAACACTTTTGTGATCTTTCTGGTCAAACCCCTAAGTGGAATAAATCTGCCATCTTTTTTAGTTCTCATGTGTCTCAGGCCATTATCAATGACATTAAGTCTATTTTTCCTGTGGCTAATCTTGATGCTAATTTCACCCATTTGGGTCGCCCTCTTATTTTGCCTGCTAAAAATAGAGGTGTAGCTTACAACTTTTTGTTAGATAAATTTTTAAATAAGCTTCCCTCTTACAAGGCTAACATGCTTTCCCATGCTGCTCATCTTGAACTTATTCGCTCTGTCTTCTCTGCTATCCCGGTTTACTACATGGCTAATATTTTGTTCTCCAAGAAGTTCATTGCCAAACTTACTGCTATCATTAGGAATTTTTAGTGGACAGGTGTGCGAGAAGCAGATTCTAGGAGGAGTCTTTGTCTCAGAGCTTGGAAGGATATCATCAGTTCTAAGGCAGAAGGTGGACCAGGCATCAGAAACTTAAAAGCAATAAACGAAAGCCTAATTCTTGCTGCGTCCTGGAGGTTAGCTAAAGACCCTTCTTCTCATTTATATCGTGTTCTTCAGGCTAAATACTTTCCTACTGCTACTATTTGGAAGGCCACTATGGCCCCTCCTAAGTCAGCTTTCTGGGCTTCTGTTTTAAAAATGCTTCCCAAACTGAAAGATCATGCTTTCTATCAACTTACTAAAGGAAACATCTCTTTGTGGAGTATGCCTTGGTGTCCTTTTTGGAATTCCATTCATGATTTTCTTATAACTCAACAAGCAGGTTTTATTTATTCTTCTTTGGTTAGAGATCTTTGGCTGCCTGGGCAAAAAAACTGGAATCATCAACTTATTTTCTCTTTATTTCAGCAGCCTCTTGCTTCTCAAATAATTAACATTGATATCATTGAGGATAATAATGAAGATTTGATCTGTTGGCCCTTGGCTCCTGATGGGATTTGTTCTTCTAAAGCTGCCTACAACCTTTGTTTGCAAGCCATTCACTCTCATCCTAGAACTGCTCCTCTTCAGGTTTCTCTTGAGTTAAATAACTTTCTCAAAGTCATTTGGAAGCAGAAAAATTTGTTGCCTAAAGTCCAAACTTTTGCTTGGAGGCTTCTTAGTAAAGCTTTGCCGGCAGGTATTAGAGCAAGCCGTTTTTTCACTCATATTTCTCAGACTTGTTGTAGGTGTGCCCTGCAAGAGGATGAATTTCATCTCTTCTTTCTTTGTGATTTTGCTAGAGCTGCCTGGTTTTCTGCTCCTTGGTTTCTCAGATCCGTCTCTCATGTTCAGGGCCATAATTCAATGCACTCTATTCTCATTCATATGGTTACTATGGGTCATCCTTATGCTTCCTTGCAAAATGTTTTGAACTTTTTATGGTGTATCTGGAAAGCTAGAAATGATTTCTTGTTTGAAAGGAAAAGATGTCTTCCTTACAAAGTGCATATTGCTGCTGCTCATATTGACATTGCATTGCATGAGGATTCTTTCCTCCCTTCTAATAATCAGATTTGTGCTAAAAACCATCTTGAGGCTCAGGTTGTTCCTAAACAAGGGCAGACTCTTAAATCTGATATGTTGATTAATGGTACTAAAATATTTTCTGATGCAGCCTTTAGATCTTCAAAAATTCCAGGTCTTGCTCAAGGGGAAGTAAAGACAGGTGTAGGAGTTTACTTTTGCATACCTTCTCCTCAGAGAGAAATTAACATTCAGGTTCAAGCTTCAGCGCCTCCTACTTCTACTCCTATTCAAGCAGAAGCAGTTGCTCTTGCATATGCAGCTCATTTAGCAGCCAATCTTAGTGTACAACAACCAACATTTTTTTGTCTCTCTCTAGCTTCAGCTGTGGCTTCTAGGAAGATAACCCATTCGGCTGCCCCTTGGAACATCAGAAAAGAACTGGCTTCCTTTGTTACATCTACTGCTCATCTTAACTCCCAAGTATTTCATATTTCCAGGAACCTGAATGAAGTTGCTCACAACCTTGCTCAGCAGGTTTTTCAGTCTGTTTGTGGTCCTATTCTGGATTGTTCCTCTCACTCTCATGCTTTCGATGACTGTCCAGTGTCTGCCATTTTGGGTGATTTTAATTTTTCAGGTTTTCAGGTGCACAAAGTGTATTGTTTCTAGCAGTAGGATGGATTCTTGTTCAGGCAGCTCTTCTCTCCTTTCTGCTACTAGTTCAGGCCTGCATCTCAACATCAGACAGTCGATTATTACTGAAGTCTACGAAGAGATTAGCTTGCTGGTGGCCATCAGTCACGTTTGTGTTAAGCTTGGCTGATGCTACTTCTCTTGTATGCGTCTCAGTTCATGTGTATCACATCTGTTCTAGATGTAGTTCATCTGGTTGACTTTTGGTCAACCTATCTTTGCTAGCTTTTAACAGCTCATTTTCTTTGGCCGTTTCCCTTTTCCCTATCTCTATTCAAGCCATATGTACTCTCTCTTGTATTGTTGTTATGATCTGTTAATGATATTGGGCACCTTTTGGTGCCTTGTTCTGTTCAAAAAAAGAAGGAAATCAATGCAATTTAGATTTTTATATTTATTCTTGCCGGGCAAAGAGACGTATCAGGGAGGAACATGTAGAAGATGCAGTGCATGGAGTCTTATTTCCTTAAAGGAAATTGGATGGGGTCCACCTGCCATGCAATCAGAGAAGACACACGAACCTACAACAGAATTAGTTCCCTTTTATGTTTAGCCATGAGAGATATCAATTGATGAATAGTTCGGTTTGTTGCTCAAGTCAGATGGATTGGCTAATATATAAAGCCATGATGCGTCATTGTAAAGCTTAGGTTATTTTTTATGAAATAGACACGATGTGTTTTTCTGGGTAGACACCCGTATCAAGTTTTGGAGGGATCTTTTGAAAACCTCTGTGTTGCGATTTCTCTTCGTGGAAATTGTTTTGCGCGTGAGTACCTTCGTCGAGATTGGTTTTCTCGTGCTGGGCCGCAAGGTTCAAACCCTCTACTTCGTGTACATCGCGTGCGCGGGCGAGAGGTTGCTACTGCTAGTGGTGGAGTTACGTGAAAGATCGGGCAACAACGACAGATCGGATCTCGCCACGAGGTTCGGTCTACATCATGTCCCCACCTGGTGGCCCCGCAGACTCTGAAACCGACGCTATAAAATCCTATTTTTCCAGAAAAAATCAGGGAGAAAGAATTATCATGATCCACGAGACGGAGCCACTGTTACCTCCTGTTCTTCACCGGGAGGCCAGATCTGGAGTCCGTTTGGGGCTTCGGAGAGGGGGATCTCCGATCTTCATCATCACCAACCCTTCTCCATCACCAATTCCATGATGCTCCCCACCGGGTGTGAGTAATTCCTTCATAGGCTCGCTGGTCGGTGAGGAGTTGGATGAGATTCATCATGTAATCTAGTTAGTTTTGTTAGGGCCTGATACCTAGTATCCACTATGTTCTAAGATTGATGTTGCTATGACTTTGCCATGCTTAATGCTTGTCACTTTGGGCCTGGGTGCCATGATTTCAGATCTAAACTGTTTATGTTATCACCATTATGTCCATGTTCTAGATCCGATCTTGCAAGTTATAGTCACCTACTACGTGTTATGATCCGGCAACCCCGGAGTGACAATAGTCGGGACCACTCCTGGTGATGACCGTAGTTTGAGGAGTTCATGTATTCACCGTGTGTTAATGCGTTGTTCCGGTTCTCTATTAAAAGGAGGCCTTAATATCCCTTAGTTTCCAATTGGACCCCGCTGCCACGGGAGGGTAGGACAAAAGATGTCATGCAAGTTCTTTCCATAAGCACGTATGACTATTTACGGAATACATGCCTACATTATATTTATGAACTGGAGCTAGTGCCGTATCGCCCTAGGTTATGACTGTCACATGATGAATATCATCCAACAAATTACCGATCCAATGCCTACGAATTTATCCTATATTGTTCTTGCTAAGTTACCATTGCTATCGTTATTGTTGCACTTTCTATAAAACTACTGCTATCACTATTACCGTTAAAATTACCATATTACTTTGCTACTGATCACGTTGCTGCAGATAATTAATCTCCAGGTGTGGTTGAATTGACAATTCAGCTGCTAATACCCACAAATATTCTTTGGCTCCCCTTGTGTCAAATCTATAAATTTGGGTTGAATACTCTACCCTCGAAAACTGTTGCGATCCCCTATACTTGTGGGTTATCATATATCACATAGGATTTTCTTGCGAGGGCACACATTGGGTTTGCTGAAGCAAGAGAAACTCAATTGTAGTTGCATCGTTTTTCATTTGTAGCATATCGACATAATTATGAGCGGGTAGAAGGGACAAGGACTTTGCTAGGAGCGTGCCAAAGCCAATGACAACACATATGAGGGTGACGTCGGAAAAGAGGCAACTGGAGGTTTTACCGGTTCGAGTGTCGGAGGAAGAGGGAGGTCGTTGGTGACATAAACATGCCGGGTGATACGTCTCCATCATATCTACTTTTCCAAACACTTTTTCCCTTGTTATGGACTCTAACTTGCATGATTTGAATGAAACTAACCCGAACTGACGCTGTTTTTAGTAGAATTGCCATGGTGTTATTTTTGTGCAGAAATAAAAGTTCTCGGAATGACCTGAAAATCCACGGAGAATTTTTTGGAATATATAAAAAATACTGGCGAAAGAATCAAGGCCAGGGGGCCCACACCCTGTCCACGAGGGTGGGGGCGCGCCCCCTGCCTCGTGGGCCCCCTGGAGCTCCACTGACCTCAACTCCAACTCCATATATTCACGTTGGGGGAGGAAAAAATCAGAGAGAAGGATTCACCACGTTTTACGATACGGAGCCGCCGCCAAGCCCTAATCTCTCCCGGGAGGGTGATCTGGAGTCCATTCGGGGCTACGGAGAAGGGAATCCTTCGCCGTCGTCATCATCAACCATCCTCCATCACCAATTTCATGATGCTCACCGCCGTGCGTGAGCAATTCCATCGTAGGCTTGCTGGACGGTGATGGGTTGGATGAGATTTACCATGTAATCGAGTTAGTTCTGTTAGGGTTTGATCCCTAGTATCCACTAGGTTCCGAGATTGATGTTGCTATGACTTTGCTATGCTTAATGCTTGTCACTAGGGCCCGAGTGCCATGAATTCAGATTTTAATCTATTATGTTTTCATGAATATATGTGAGTTCTTGATCCTATCTTGCAAGTCATTAGTCACCTACTATGTGTTATGATCCGGCAACCCCGAAGTGACAATAGTCAGGACCACTCCCGGTGATGACCATAGTTTGAGGAGTTCATGTATTCACTATGTGTTAATACTTTGGTCCGGTACTCTATTAAAAGGAGGCCTTAATATACCTTAGTTTCCAATAGGACCCCGCTGCCACGGGAGGGTAGGACAAAAGATGTCATGCAAGTTCTTTTCCATAAGCACGTATGACTATATTCAGAATACATGCCTACATTACATTGATGAATTGGAGCTAGTTCTGTGTCACCCTATGTTATAACTGTTGCATGAATAATCGCATCCGACATAATTATCCATCACTGATCCAATGCCTATGAGCTTTTCATATATTGATCTCTGCTTAATTACTTTACCGTTGCCACTGTTACAATTACCACAAAACTGCTACTGTTACCTTTGCCACTGTTACCGTTACTTCCATACTACTTTGCTACTAAATACTTTGCTGCAGATATTAAGTTATCAAGGTGTGGTTGAATTGACAACTCAACTGCTAATACTTGAGAATATTCTTTGGCTCCCCTTGTGTCGAATCAATAAATTTGGGTTGAATACTCTACCCTCGAAAACTGTTGCGATCCCCTATACTTGTGGGTTATCAAGACTATTTTCTGGAGCCGTTGCCGGGGAGCATAGCTCTATTCTTTGAGTCACTTGGGATTTATATCTGCTGGTCACTATGAGGAACTTGAAAGACGATAAAACCAAGATTTATCCCTCAACTACGAGGGGAGGTAAGGAACTGCCATCTAGCTGTGCACTTGATTATCCTTCTGTTTTGAGTAAACTTGCGACACCTAAACCTGCTTATGCTATTAATTTTGATATGTCGCATGTTATTGATGATGCCACTTCTGCTATGCATCATGCTTATGATGAAACTACTTCTATGCTTGATAATACTGTGCCGCTAGGTGAATTTCTTGATGAACAACTTGCTAGGGCTAGAGAGAATGAAGTTATTGAACCTGATAATATTGATGAAAGTGATGATGAAGATTCTCCCCTAGATATGAATTGCCAGTTGTGCCTGAGGGTTATGTTATGGATGAAGAAACTGCTAGAGATTTTCTTGCTTGCAATGATAGATCTGATCTTAAGAAATTATTAGCTAAACTGAAAGAAAAGTCTTTGAATGCTAGAATGAAATATGACCCTGCTTTTGCGACTTCACCTATCTGTATCACTGATAAGGATTATGATTTCTCTGTCGATCCTGAGATAATTACTTTGGTTGAATCTGATCCTTTTTATGGCTATGAATCTGAAACTGTTGTGGCACATCTTACTAAATTAAATGATATAGCCACCCTATTCACTAATGATGAGAAAACTCGCTACTATTATATCCTTAAATTATTTCCGTTCTCATTAAAGGGTGATGCTAAGACATGGTTTAATTCTCTTGATCCTGGTTGTGTGCGTAGTCCCCAGGATATGATTTATTACTTCTCTGCTAAATATTTCCCCGCTCATAAGAAACAAGCTGCTTTAAGGGAAATATATAATTTTGTGCAAATTGAAGAAGAGAGTCTCCCACAAGCTTGGGGAGGCTTCTCCAATTACTTAATGCTTTGCCTGATCATCCTCTCAAGAAAAATGAAATACTTGATATCTTTTATAATGGATAACCTATGCTTCCAGAGACCACCTGGATAGTTGTGCTGGTTGTGTTTTCTGGGAAAGAACTGTTGATCAAGCTGAATTGTTATTGAATAATATGTTGACAATTGGACCCTTCCTGAACCAACTCCTAAGCCAACTCCGAAGAAAAGGGGTATTCTATTTCTCAGTGCTGAAGATATGCAAGCGGCAAAGAAATCTATGAAAGAAAAAGGTATTAAAGCTGAAGATGTTAAGAATTTACCGCCTGTTGAAGAAATACATGGTCTTAATTTACCACCAATTGAAGAAATGCGTGGTCTTGATAACCCGACACAGGTAGTAAAGGTAAATTCTCTCTATAGATATGATAAAGCTGAAATCCCTTCTACTAAGTTTACTAGCCAATGCTTGGATGAGTTTGATGACATTATGGCTAAACAAGAAAACTTCAATGCTTATGTTGGTAGACAATTGAAACGTAATGCTAATATGATTGATCACTTGAGTGATTATATGTCTAGAGTTAAAGGTGAACTTAAACTTATTAGTAAACATGCTTCTATGGTTACCACTCATGTAGAACAAGTGCTTAAAGCTCAAAATGATTTGCTCAGCGAACTGAATAATAAGAAAAATGATAATGCTGTTAGAGTTGTGACTAGAGGGGGTAAAATGACTGAGGAACCTTTGTATCCTGAGGGCCACCCTAAGAGAATTGAGCAAGATTCTCAGAGAACCTTTGCGCCATTAGTATGAATATTAGGTTTTTTTATTTTTTTTATTTTCTGTTTTTTGCACAGGTTACAAAATGTATAATTGGACAAAATATAGACAGCACACATCAACAACAGATTCATCGAATACAATAGAAGATTAGTCTCTGAATACAATTCATCATTTTAGTCTCCGAATACAATTCATCATATTAGTCTCCGAATTGAAAAGACCGAACAAAGATAGAACATTATATTACAAGTCTGGAGACCGCGAGTTTGTCTTCACATTACAAGTCGATATCGATCATCTAAACTACCATCACATAGAAGAGAGCTGCGGTCATCACGATGAGCATCATCACGATGAACCTCGTCTTCATCCGGTTCCTCCAACGCTCCCTCCCCTCTCCCGCTAGATAGCGGGCGTATCTAGATTCGGCCTCGGCCCTAGTGGCGTACCCTTTGTAACTGTTACCGCTGAATCGGTGAACCTGTCTCCGACACTCCTCCCAGTCGTCGTAGACTCCGGGAACCTTACCCTTGTACACGACATACCACGGCATCGCTATGCAGTAGCCAAACGAAACGTTAGTACCAATTCACAGACAATACATAAGTATGCAATAGAACGATCGGAAGAGAAAAGCAAGACATTAATAGCATCGATTACATCTAAGTTGAAGGACTCTCGAAACCAAAGAGACATACTACAAGTTCATTAAAGTTTAATTACAACATGAGCCAATCGATGTTTCAGAACTAGACACAGCATCACTGCTTTCGACTCGACTCAAGGGACCGGAGCGTGGATGAAGCCGCCGTCTATCGTGGGAGTCATGAAACAACGGGCGTTGTCAGCCTGCATTTGTAGGATTGTGTCGATGTCACTGTTGGACGGTTGATTTCTGAGGTAGAACTGCCCCGAGGTATGAAGGACATCTTGATGGATGATTTCCGCAAACTCCGACTGGATGCGAAAGAATTCTTGTCTGATGTCCGCGTCCTGGATTGCCGACACGCTCGCGGCCCAATCTTTGAGTCTACTCGGTAGCAGTAGTTGATGATGGTCCCGTACGATCGCCCGCATGTGATGGATGGCGTAGTAGGCACCCTTCTGACCGCCAGGCGGCTGCTTGACGCAGCAGAACGTCGTATTGTGGGAGAACACGTGCTTGCCGTACTTACGAATAGGCCTGGTGAAGGTGCCTCCAGATTTGACGTAGCCGGGGAGAACATCATCAAGAACCTTCTTGACATTTGTGTAGTCTACGTTCGACTGACGGTCCGGGTCGAAATACGTGGCCATGGAATATTTGGGGCTTAGGAGGATGAGCGTGCAATGTGTGTCACTGCAGAAAACACGGAATGTTAAAAGAAAAACGATCGAAATCTAAGAATTCATATGTTACGGGGCGGTTGAGGGGAGGACTTACTTGGGAAAGTAAGGCACGAGGTAGTTATCCTTATCTTGGTTTGCTAGAATGACGCCTTCGAGGTAAGAACTCGTGACTTGCCGGTCCCCAGCGCTGCCCAAGATCTTGGCACGCATGTAGAAGGGGTCGACTATCACGATGTCTGGGGTCTTGTCGCGAATGATCCACATCTCCATACTCAGCGAAAATAGCCGAACGAAGGTGTAGTGCAGCGGATGAAGGTTCAACATAGCGTGGATGTCATCAAACCGCAGGATGATCGTACCCCCGATGGAGTTATCCACAAAGCCCTTGTCCTCTGGCACCTTGGCCGCGAAAACCGGGTATGCCACATCCTTCTCTCGGAGACGCCGCTTCTCCAAAGAAAGAACACTGTCATGCAGACTCCGCATAGCACCGGTTGCAGCATCGAGCATATTTCTCGGTAGCATCGGCCTACCCGCCACATGCACCCTCCTCGAGATATCCGCAGTTGAAGGTGGCCCGTCCTGAGCATGGATCGTACTCGGTGCCGGCTGGCCCGCACCCTTGTTAGTCTTTCTTTTGTGTGCCTTCTTCTTCTCCTGTAATGGGACCGAGTTCTGCTCACAGACCGCCTTCTTGAGTGTGTTGGGGCTGATCATATTTTGCACCTCGCCTATCTGAGGCTCGGTGAAGTCGGCAGCTGGAGGCGTCTCCTGAGAGCTGAACTGCAGACGACGCATGTTGTAACTTGGCTTCTCCGCGGTACCAGCTAGATCGCACACGTCTTTTGTTGGGTTGGGTTCTTGAGAAGGAGGCCCCATGAAGTCGCCACCGTCCCCATGATCGGCAAAGTACTGATCGACGTTGGCAAATGTATCGTCGTCGTCGTCGTTCTGATCCTGTGCCATATGCATGTTTGGATCCAGTGGCATAGGGATGTCCGGCACCGTTGCGGCGGTCTTGCCATGGGGCCGACTTGGCGCCGGCACGACTGGCGGTGTTGTCTTTGGGGTGGTGTCCCCCGCCCCCAAACGAATATGGCTCTTCGGCCAAAGCAGGGGCCAGCTCAGGCAGGCGCTGAGGTTCATCACGTCATCATCGTCGGCCCCGATGGGTCGAATCGGAGGTAACACCTCGTCGCAGCCTGGCAGCACCCGAACCAGTTGAACCCTAAACAAGTTGGTGGCATCTGGGTACCGTGGAACAAGGGGTTGCCCGGTTGAACGATTTTGCCCTTGGCGACATCGACCAACTCGTTGTTCACGAAGTGCAGGAGAGTGCACGGAACGTCGGCGACGCCCTGCGAAAACATGTAGGGCGTTAGGGATGCCCAGTCAAAGGCAAGGAGATGAAGTCCTCGGCCGATAGAGGCTTAATTAGTTACCGTGATGATGGCGTCGAGCTCGGCTAATGTCGAGGCACCGCCAACGGCGGGCGTGCAGTTGACGGAGGGGCCGCTTGCTGCAGAGGTGCCGGCCGGCGTACACCCGGGTGCATTAAGCTCCCGTGCTGGCGTCGGAGACACCAATGCCGCCTCCACCGGAGACACCAATGGCCCCGCCATCGCGTTCTGCGAGTTGCTGGCCGTGAAGCTAGGAATCGGGGGCGGCCCCTGTTGGCCGCCCGCAATCCACGCACTAATCCCCTGGATCAAGGTAGGCACAATGGCGGTGATCGTCGCTCTGAGTTGTTGTTGCACTTGCTCTTGGACAATCTCCGGAATCCGCGCCACCTGTGCCCTGAGTTCTTGAACCTCGCGCGCCTGGCTTTCTGAGCTGGTCTTTTTCTCCTTTCGCCCAGCAGTGTTATAGTATGACGACCATTTTGTCGACAAGCCTTTGCCGGCCACACGACCAGCTGACGTCGGCTTACTGAGCTTATCCTTGTTCTTCATTACATTCAACGCCCTATTTAGAGTGGTGTCCCAAGGGTTGCTCTTAGTTGACCCCGTGCTACTGCTTTCAGTCGCCTGCAGAAGGAATGTGAACCATTTAGAAATTTGGCTTCATTAATTAGAATGCAACCATATGGAGCTAATTACGAGGGGGTGTATTCCTTACCAGAACAAGCTCAAGCGCCCTGGTCTTCGGATCCGTGGTAAGCTCCTTTGTTTTCGGGTCCTTCTTGTACCGGGCCCTGACAAAGTTCCTGGTCTGCTTGTCACCGTATTTATCGAAGAGGGGCGGTAGGCCTTGCTCGGCACGGTCCGCCTCCTCCTTGTCCCATATAGGCTCCGCCACTCTGTAACCACCGGGACCGAGTGTGTGTTCCCCTAAGTTCAGCTCCCGCATTTCTTTCCCCCACTTACTTGATTCGGAGTTTGCGGTGCTCGAGCAATTGATCTTGAAGTCGTTGTAGTCATCCTCGGTGATCGAAGGATTTTTCTCCTTGATCTTCTCATAACTCTCACCTTTCTCGATCATTCTCTTCACATTGCTTTTCCAAGTAGACAGGGCCTTGCTCATCTTCGTGAGGGCAGCATTGTTCACTTTATTCCCTTTGAGGCTTGTGTTTTCAAATTCAGCGGGGAACTTGTATCGTTCGTGCAGCTTCGTGAAGAGGAGGTTGCGCAAATTCCCTCGGTCAGGATGCCTCAGGTTCTCGGTGTTGATCGAGACGGTGCTCCGGAGAATGCACCCGAGCTGAAGCGAGTACCCCTTGACTATTCGTTCGGGCGCCGTTGGATTCCCGTCGGAGTCCACTTCAGTAACTTCCTCCTTGAGGGTGCGGAGCACGGTCGGGCGCCGGTCCTTCCGTTGCCTCTTCGGTTGGTTGCCATCTGTGCGTGCGCCGCCATCATCAGTGGTGGCATCCTCGGCGGCACCATCAGTGGTGGCATCAGTGGGGTCATCCTCGGCGGTACCATCAGTGGTCTCAGGATCGGTGGGGAAGGCGGCGTCCTCATACAAGTGAGGTTGTTCCTCCATCTCCTGGGACAGCTTCCAGAATGGCTTGACGCTCGAACCCCCGGCCTCATCGTTGTTGGCCATGTTTCTCTCTAAATAGGAACAAAGTTTGGTCAAAAAGTTGGTTATTGTCAAGGAACAAGATCATGGTCTCATCATTTAGGGTTTGTTGACACCGAGGCATCCTAAAAGCTAAGCTTTTATCATTGAGGGTTTTTCGACGCCGAGGCACCCTAAAAGCCTAAGCTTTCATCATTTCGGTTTTTATCGACACCGAGGCACCCTAAAAGCCATGCATTAGTCACAAGTACGCCGGGGCACTTGATCCTACTTAATTACCTACTAAGATACCCCGGCCCATGCATTAGTCACAAGTACCCCATATGTCCTATTTTTAGCAAAGTCATGCTAAAATTCACGGAAAATTTCAGCATGACCTTTGCTGAAAATAGGACATATGGAGTACCCGAATTTGCCGGAACGGAAGTTAATCGACATTCCGGCAAACTCAAGGGCCTCTCGGGTGGACAAGGGCCTCTCGGGTGGACAAGTATACCATCATTTTTCTTTTCTATACATCTTCTTGACCATCTACTACAATTGATACATCCTATCAAGAATGGTACACATCACCATATATTGCAAAGATGTACTGGTCAGCAGCAATTTTAACAAGATGTACTGGACAGCAGCAAATTGAGCAAAAAAAATGTACTGGACAGCAGTATATACAGGGGGAGAGGAAGAGGGGTTGGTACCTTGGGAGAGGAGGGTGTGCTTGGCTCTGCCGCCGTGCCTGAGTAGCAAGCACCTACGCCCCTGCCTTGTTCCACTTGTATCCTGCAGATCGAGAGAGGATGAGATGAATCAGATCAGTTGCTCATGCTTTTTACAAATTGTAGCTACTGTTTTTTATACCTAAACAAAATTGCCCTAGCTATATTTGCTACTGTTTTTATACCTAATTTTTTGCTACTGCTTTTTTTTATTTGCTACTGTTTTTATACCTAAACAAAATTTCCCTAGCTATATATGCTACTCTTTTTTTATTTGCTACTGTTTTTATACCTAATTTTTTTGCTACTGTTTTTAAAATTGCTACTATTCTTTTAAAATTGCTACTGTTTTTTATACCTAAACAAAATTACCCTAGCTATATTTGCTAATATTTTTTATTTGCTACTGTTTTTATACCTAATTTTTTTGGTACTGTTATTTTAAATTGCTACTGTTTTTGCTACTACCCTAATTTCCTAAAAGATTTCTAACTTTGCTAACTGTGCTAGATTTGCCCTAAAATTTATGCACAAAAACACAAAGAAGGCATTAGGCATTACACAAAAACACAGAGAACTGCTATAATTTACAACAGGCTTTTGGTTTCTGGAACCATTTCATGCCCAAGTGATCTGATCCTTGTACTTTTGCTACAATGATACAGTGATACAAGTAGAATATGAAGGCATTAGGCATTACAACAAAAGGAATAGAGCTGCTATATTTACAACATGCTTTGTATTATTTTATATGGGAAAATTTTGTTTTTGCCACTAGATTTTGTCAAATTTTCTTATGCCACTCTAGATTTTGACATCTCGCTTTTGCCACTCTTAGTTTGTGACAATTATCACAACTGCCATTCTGTTAGGTTAATGGATGTTTTGACCAAACGGAGCAGGGAAAAGACCATATTGCCCTATGTTATTTGTTTTGCTTTTGACACTCCAGTTTTCGCCAAATATTGCTTTTGCCACTAGAGTAACATCTAATGTTACACAGTATTTTAGCATGACCTATTTGAAAATCTGACATCACACATCTTATGTTAAAAAGTTTGGCATGACCTATTTGGAAATATGTCATAGATAATTACACAATATTTTCACACAAGTCTTGACAGTTAATGGCATCATTACCAGCAACATAGTTCATAATATCAGGAAATTAGTTCATAGGAGTACACATCCATCATCTAAACTTAACAACAAGGTTCACATGTAGTTGCATCAACTACGCAACAAGGTTCATATGTAGTTGCATCAACTACACTGCAAGGTTCACATATGCATACTGACCACCCAAAAGCAACATGTAGCTGCATCAACTAAACAACAAGGTTCACATATGCATATGGACTACCCAAAAGCAAGGCCTTTACAAGTCTACATAGTACAATGCAATAGCAAAATAACAGGGTTCACATATATGCATTGTGCTCTAGAAAGTAGCAATTCATCTCACATTTTTGGCACATGAGTGCAATCAAGCTTCTTTTTCTCTTAGTAGTATGCAACTTTGGACAAAGTGCAAGAAATGGCTACTATATTCAGCACGCAAATTCCCTTGGGTTATGTGATTATTGTTATAATTGCTATGAACAATATGTATAATGTCATAACATGTGTAGCTAGTTCAGAAAATAAATACACAATAGTGGCAGGTTTGCATTGTTTGAGTAAGCCAACCACCATAGTATCTACAAGTGGCTCAATCAAACAAGACTATCGCAGTCCACTACTGCCCTAACCCTAAAATTTGCAAACCCTACACCCTAAAATTTACAAAGGGGAAGGAGGAGGCCGGAGGGGGAGGGAGAGGTGGGGGCAGTACCTGAGGAGGCGGAGGAGGCCGGAGGGGACAAGGAGGAGGTCGGAGCGGCGCGGCGGTGGCGCGGATGAGGAGGAGGGCGAGGACGAGGACGACGGGGCGGCGGCGTCGGGAGAGGAGAGGGGAAGGGGATCGAGGGCGACGTCGAGGGGCGAGGAGGAGGTCGGGGCAGCGGCGTCGGGAGAGGAGAGGGGAAGGGGTAGCGGCGTCGGGGCGTCGGGGCAGAGACGAGGATGACGGGGCGGCGTCGAGGCGGCGGGGCAGCAGCGTCGGGAAAGGAGAGGGGAAGGGGATCGAGGGCGAAGGCGAGGGAGAGAGAGGGGATAGGTTATCTTCCAACAGGTACATCCATACTAATGGCGCACCTCACCCTGGTGCGCCATAAGTACATCCATACTAATGGCGCACCTCACCCTGGTGCGCCATTAGTATTTTTTTTTGATTTCTGCTCGAGCCAACAGGTTATCTTCCACCTGACCTGATCCACACCAAGTTCCCTCTACTAGCTCGACTGGTCAGCAGCCAGTTCTCACACCAGGAGGTCCTGGGTTCGATTCCCAGGCTCCACAATTTTTTTTATGCATTTAAAATGCTGTTTGATATTTATTTGTGTTTAAATATGTTCAAACTTGTTTAAATCATACCAGTAATATTTTTTATAAGACAGTAATAATTTTTTTAAAAATATCATCAAACAGTAATGCCGGTGGAGCGGGGGAGGGTGCGCGGGGTGCGGGGGGCCGGTGGACCGGGGGGTGCTCGGCGGCGAGGGGGACCGGATCTGGCGAGGTGGGATAGCGATCGAGATGGAGGGGGATCGAGATCGAGTGTCCATGAAATTTAAAAATATTCATGATAGTTCAAAAAGTGCCCATGAAATACAATCGAGAAATGAAGGCTACGATTTAAATACAATCGATCTTAGCTAGCTATCTGTTCACAATCTTCTTGCCCTTCTTTTTCGCAAATGGAGTTCTTCTGTGGAACGGACGTCCTTTAGGTAGGGTGGTCCTGCTTCTTCTTGTGGTGTATGCTGCTACTTCATCATCGTCGTCATGTTCGATTCTCGGGTCGCCGTACTTGTCGAAGTCTTGCTCATTGGCTACTCCATCCATTCCGATGATCTTCCTTTTGCCTCTCCTCACGACAACACGACTGGGCTTTGACGGGTCGGTAATGAAGAAGCATTGGTCCACTTGGGAAGCCAGTACCCATGGCTCATTTTTCGTGGTGACGTTTGCGCCTGCGGTCTTGGATTTGGCTTCGGGTATAACCATGGTGGTGAAATACCGGTCTTCTTTTAGGACGCTCTTGGCCCATCTGACACGGAACATCGGGACCTTCTCTCCAGCGTAGCTCAGCTCCCAGATCTCCTCGATCCTTCCATAGTATCTGTCCTTGTCGTTACCGGTGTAGGATTCCATCGTTACCCCGGAGTTCTGATAACCATCGCTCTTCATGTCCTTGGCCTCGGTGTAGAATGTGTAGCCGTTGATATCGTACGCCTCATAGGTCATCAGGTTGTGCTCGGCGCCCTGTGACAAGGCGAATATGAGTTGTTCTTCCGCGGAAGAATCCTCATGTAAAGGGTACGACAGAAGCTTCTGCTTGAACCAACGCGTGAAACATGAGTTGTGCTCTTTGAGTATATCTCCGTCCGTCCTTTGTTGGCCTCGGTCATTGTACGTCTTCTTAATAAAGGTTTTGTGCTCTACCACCCAAGGATCGACCACGTCTATGTGTTGTAGCGCGACTAGGTTTGCTCTTTCAAAGTCGGCGAGTCGACCCTCGAAGTCGACATGCATTTCGCGGCGACCCTCACGGTGACCCCATCCAGCGAGCCTGCCGAGGTGCCTGTTGACGGGTAGACCAACGGGGTTCTCGATGCCTAGATAATTCGTGCAGTAGGAGATGCACTCTTCGGTCAGAAAGCCCCTGGCTATGCTTCCCTCTGGACGTGACATGTTGCGAACGTATCCTTTGATGACACCATTCATCCTTTCGAACGGCATCATGCTGTGCAGGAACGTCGGCCCGAGTTGGATGATATCGTCCACGATATGGACCAGCAGATGCACCATAACGTCGAAGAATGCGGGCGGGAAGTACATCTCAAGCTCGCATAGTATCACCACGATCTCTTCCTGTAGCCTTCTGAGTTGCCTCACGCCAACAGACTTCCGAGAGATGACGTCGAAAAAGTTGCATAGGCCAAATAGCGTTTCACGGACGTGCGCGTCCATGATCCCACGGATTGCAACTGGAAGTATCTGCGTCATCAGCACGTGACAGTCGTGAGACTTCATCCCGCTGAACTTCAGCTTCGCTAGGTCTAGGTATCTGCTTATCTTCCCCGCGTAACCGTAAGGAAGTTTTACTCCTACGAGGTAGGTGAAAAACTGCTCGATCTCCTCCTGACTTAGAGTGAAGCACGCGGGAGGGTAGTCATTTCCGGTCTTCTTGGCCTTTTTGCCTTTGCGACGACTTTCCGTGTCCTGCTTCGCCTCATCATCATCATCATCATCATATATAGCGTGAAGCTCCTGCCTGATGCCCATTGATTTCAAGTCTGCCCTTGCTTTCGGCCCATCTTTGGTCCTCTCTGGCATGTTGAGCAGGGTACCAAGCAGACTCTCGCACACGTTCTTCGTGATATGCATGACATCAAGGCTGTGAGGCACACGGTGGATCTTCCAGTACGGCAAGTCCCAGAAAACAGACCTCGTTTTCCATACCTTCAGCAGCGGCTCTGGCGCCTTTCGCTTCTTTCCCGGCTCTGGCGCCTTTTGCTTCTTTCCCGGCAGTGGGCAGTCTTTCCAATTTTTCAACAGCTCATCTATTTCCTCGCCGCTCCTCGTACGCGGGCGTCCTCGGGGTTCGGTTTCACCATCGAATAGATCCTTGCGTTTTCTCCACGGGTCATCGTCGCGAAGCCACCTTCGATGTCCCATGAACACGGTTTTCAAAGACCCGGGATCTCTATCTAGCTGGCGATATGTTGTGTCATCCATGCACCTGACGCATCCAGAAAATCCGTGGACCACCTGCCCCGCGACATATCCGTAACCGAGATAGTCGTGCACCGTCGTGAGCAGCGCGGCTCTCATAGGGAAATATTCTTTCTCTGCGGCGTCCCACGTATTGGCTGGCGTTTTCCACAGCGTGTCAAGCTCCTCTTTCAGCAGCCCCAGATACAGATTGATGTCGTTCCCTGGTTGTTTCGGTCCTTCAATTAGCATACTCATGTGAATGTACTTCCTCTTCATGCACAACCAGGGGGGAAGGTTGTACATCCACACAAACACAGGCCAGGTGCTATGTGTGCTTCTCTGGCTGCCAAACGGATTGACTCCATCGGTGCTCGCGCCCAGCACGATGTTCCTTGGATCGTTCCCAAATTCTAGGTCTTCGAAGTTCAACGCTTGCCACTGGCTCGCATCCTTAGGGTGACTCAGCATCTTGTCTTTTTATCTATCTCCGGATCATTTGCGTCATCTTCTCGCTACTTCTCCTCCCTATCCGCGTGCCAACGCAGGAGCTTTGCTACCATAGGGTCCGCGAAATACAGCTGCAGACGAGGAGTGATCTGAAAGTACCACACCACTTTTCGAGGAGCTTTCTTCCTCTTCTTGTATCGAGTGACGCCGCACACCGGACATATGGTAGACTCCGCGTGCTCGTCCCGATAAATGATGCAATTGTTCATGCACACATGGTATTTCACGTGCGGTAAATCCAGAGGACACACGATTTTCTTCGCCTCCTCCAAACTGGTCGGGCACTTGTTCCCCTTGGGAAGACGTTCGTGCCAGAATGACATGTTCTCGTCGAAGCATGCGTCGATCATTTTGTGTTTTACCTTCATCTCCAGAGCCATGAGCGTTACTTTCAGGCGGGTATCCTCGGTCCTGCATCCTTCATACAATGGAGTAACCGCGTCTAACTCAAGTTGATCCATCTTGGCTTTCTCTCGGGCGGCAGCTCTTGCGTTATCCGTCTGCTTGAGAAGCAGCTCTTGAATATGAGGGTCCTGCACCCAGCCCATCGATGGTCCAGCGTCGTCTGCTCCGCCGGCATCATCATCTTCATGATCATGCCCGTCGTCTGCTCCGGCATCTTCCTCATCACCATGTCCTGCATCTTCTACATGATGACAGTGTACAACATCACCGTCGTGATCATCTCCTGGGGATTCTTCGTCTTCTCGCCCGCCCGAGCCGCGGTGGTTATCTTGCTGCCCTTCCTCATTTCTTGCCCGGCCCCCATGGACGACTTCGTAGTCATCTTCATCACCTTGCCACCGATAGCCATCCATGAAACCACGCAAGAGCAGGTGGTCCCGCACCTGCCCGGATTCCGGGTCCGCAATAAGGCTCTTCAGCTTGCATCTTCGACACGGACATCTTATCTCCGTCTCGTTCTTTTGAAGCATCTCGGCCTTCGCGGACCTCAAAAACCTATTCACGATGCCTTCGGTCATCATGCGGACCATGGTCGCCTGCGGGGTAGAGCAAAACGATATTTTAGAACCAAGAAAAAATTTGGCATGACTTACCCTAAAAATAGGACCAAAAAGAATGCTTAATGCCAAAATTCTCGCCGAAACGGAAATGAATCAACATTCCGGCAAAATATTGGCAACTATCGCATTTCAAATACCGGTACACCTCCAAACACAAACACATATGCAACACCACAAACATATGCAACACCACGAACATACATAGATCTAGCTAGGCCATAAAAAGTGCATGTGCACATTGTTGTAGGGAGAACAACATAAATATAGCTTCCCCCTTACTTACCTATCAAAACAAGGTAATTTAACCACTTAAATTGAATGAATCTATGGTGGAAATGAGGTGAAAAAGAGGAGGCACCCGAGACAAGGAGGAGGTGGAGAGAATGAAGTGGGGAGAAAGTGAGTGTGGGTAGGAGAGGCTGTCCAAAATATCTTGTTGCTGCCCACTTACTAATGGCGCACCAAATCTAAATGCGCCATTAGTAATCCAGGTTACTAATGGCGCACCTTCTGGTGGTGCGCCATTAGTAGTTTTGCAAAAAAAAAACATACTAATGGCGCACTGTTCCACAGTGCGCCATTACTAGTTTAAACTAGTAATGGCGCACGGTGGAAAAGTGCGCCATTAGTAGTTTTGCAAAAAAGGGAATACAAAATATAATAGAAAAAACAACATTAGTGGCGCACTTTCCGGCAGGTGCGCCATTACTAGTTACAACTAGTAATGGCGCACTGTGTCTGGATGCGCCATTAGTATGTTTGGACAGGCGCACTAGTTAATTTTTTTTTGATACTAATGGCGCACCCTGGGCCAGGTGCGCCATTACTAGTTACAACTAGTAATGGCGCACTGTGTCTGGATGCGCCATTAGTATGTTTGGACAGGCGCACTAGTTAAATTTTTTTTTGATACTAATGGCGCACCCAGGGCCAGGTGCGCCATTAGTAGTTTCAACTCTAATGGCGTATCAGAAGGTGGTGCGCCATTAGTATATACTAATGGCGCACCGCTTGTCTGGTGCGCCATTAGTGTCAATCCCATCTATAGCCCTTTTTCTAGTAGTGACGGTAAAGAAAGGGAGCCATGGGTTCAGAAACCCATACCTTTTCCTCCTAAACCATCCAAGAAAAAGGATGATGAGGATTTTGAGCGCTTTGCTGAAATGATTAGACCTATCTTCTTGCGTATGCGTTTTACTGATATGCTTAAAATGAATCCTTATGCTAAGTATATGAAGGATATTGTTACAAATAAAAGAAAGATACCGAAAGCTGAAATTTCCACCATGCTTGCTAATTATACTTTTAAAGGTGGAATACCTAAGAAACTAGGAGATCCAGGAGTACCAACTATACCATGCTCCATTAAAGGAAACTATGTTAAAACTGCTTTATGTGATCTTGGAGCCGGTGTTAGTGTTATGCCTCTCTCTTTATATCGTAGACTAGATTTGAATAAGTTGACACCTACTGAAATATCTTTGCAAATGGCCGATAAATCAACTGCTATACCCGTCGGTATTTGTGAGGATGTGCCTGTTGTGGTTGCAAACGTTACTATTTTAATGGACTTTGTTATTCTTGATATTCCCGAGGACGATAGTATGTCGATTATCCTTGGTAGACCCTTTTTGAATACTGCAGGGGCTGTTATTGATTGCAACAAAGGCAATGTCACTTTTCATGTTAATGGTAATGAGCATACGGTACACTTTCCGAGGAAACAACCTCAAGTCCACAGTATGAATTCTATTGGAAAAATTTCAATGATTACTATTGGAGGCTTTGAATTTCTGTCGGGGGAAATCGACACCTATGGAATCACTGGGATCCCTTCTACGGTTGGCGGGCGCGGGGTTGTGCAAAGAGTGGGTTTGACAGGAAGCACACAGATCGTTTACCCAGGTTCGGGCCGCGGAGATGCGTAATACCCTAGTCCTGCTCTGGTGGATGTATTTGAGTGTTCATGTGTTCTTGAGCTAGCTACGGGGTGTAACTTGCCCAAAAGATCTGAATTCTTCTCCTGGACGCCTCGGGCCTCCTTTTATAGATAAAAGGGGTTGCCACAGTGGCACACAGGAGGTGGAAAGGTGTATAGTGGATGAGTCTATCCTCTGGCACCACTGGATAAACGCATTCAATGCGCTGCCGACGTGCCCCTCTCGCTTTATCGGGGACGACAAGGAAGCTCGTCCCAGCTGTCGCCGCCTCACCTGGTTCCGACACGCGTCCGAGCTGATGAGGCATCGTGGCGCCACGTTGGCTGGCTGCTGGGCTGGCGCGGTCGTGGAGCCTTCACGAAGGTCTGCATGCCACCACACAGGTGCTTGCTGGGTCGGTGTAGAGGCCGCTCGTCGCCATGCAGGTGCCTGCCCAGCTGGTTGAGCTAGCAGCTGCATGGGGACGGCGGTGCTGTCTTGGCAGGCGTGGGCCTGGCTGTGGTCCCGCTGATGCCCTCGGCAAGGGCCTTGCCGGGGGTCTCATGGATTTCCTCGGCTAGGATCCCGCCGAGGGTCGTCGTCTTCTGGTTCTCATCTGATCTTGTGAATTTATGATCTTGACAAAGATCTGTATGCCACCACGGAGGTGCCTCCCGAGCCTTGGTCCCAATGTGGTTGATGGCGCTGGAACCCTTGGGCTCAAGGGAGGTGCGCTCCGTTGGTGTCAGGCAAGTTGCCCCGGCAAGGCTCTTGCCGGGGCTGCAGAGGCCGTCCCGGCAAGGGTCTTGCCGGGGGAGTCCACCTCGCCCTCTTGCCCTTCGTGTCTCTGGTCTTGGCATTGCCTTGGCTGTCTTGTGCTCCGGCTTCCCTCCTATGCCCTGCTAAGTGTAGCCGCGAGCGCGGCTCTGACTGCCCGTGCACAAGTAAAGGGGTCAAAAGGAGAGCCCCTACTTTTGTACACCGACAGGAGCCCCCGGGCCTGGGCCACACATAAGCGTGACGCGTTGCTGGGCTTGGCCTAGAACGGTGCGCGGGCGGGTGGGGTGGATTTTTACCGTAGTAACTTTTTCGTCCGCTGCGCTTCCCCACGACCCGCGTTGAACGCGCGACATGGAGGGTCGTGCGTGACGTGGGGGTCATGAGTGGGGCGGTTTGCACACGCATGCGTCACATCGTGGTAAAGAGGCGGCTCGCGCCTTCCCCATAAAAAGAGGGAGACGCAGAGGCGCGGCTCATTTACTGAGTGGACTCGGGTCGTGGTCTTCAAGGCGTCCGCGCCCCACGATCACGGGGTGGGGAACGGTTGCTTCACCCGTCCCCTCGATTCTGCTTGCTCGCCACGTGTCCCCCTGCAGGTGGCAGGCGGTGGAGGCGGTAAACCGGGTCGTCGCTGATTGGGGCAGCGGGTCGGTCTCGATTCCCTGCGCCTCCGATGGCCGGATTGGTCGAGTGGGGCGGCCGAGCCCTGACCCCGCCCCTTTATAAGAAGGGGGAGGGGGATGGCATCCCACATCCTTTCATCATCTGCCTCCATTCACTTCGGCTTCTTTCTTCTATTTGCCATGGCGAGAGGAGGCGCTGACCCTTCGACGGTGGCGGCGAGGGTCTCCACTCGACAGCGCGTCCCTGCTCCCCAAGAGCTCGCAGCGGCGGAGCCGACCACGAGAGGAAGGGGGAGGGGGCGAGGCCGAGGCCACCATGGTGCTCGGGGAAGAGGGGGATGGGGCGGCGCACCGGCCTTGCCTCCGCCGGCGATGCCTCTCCCAGTGGAGGGCCACGTTGGGGACCAGCCTCGTGAGTTCTTCATCAGGCTGCTCTGGCCACCGCGTCGTCGTCTTCGTCTCCCTACCCCATTTGCTCGGGAGATGGAGCTCGATCCACCCCAGACCCTCAGGCTGCACATGAGGGGCTGCGGGAACGATGGCACGCGGGTCGACGTCGACTTCCCCGCTCCTCATGTCATGTACCTCCATCGCAGATGGAAGACGTTCGCTCTTGTCCATAGCCTGACGGTGGGGCTCGTTCTCTACTTCAAGTTAATGGAGAACGACCTGCTCTCCGTCAAGGTCTTTGGAGATCTTGGAACTCGCCTAAAGTGCTGCGTGGAGAGCTCCTCCGACGATGAAGATTCCACCTCAAGCGGGAGTGACGAGGAGGACAGCGACAGCGACGACGAGGGCGTCGAGCGGCGGGACGCTGACCCCGACTCTGACTGACCGCGTCGTCCCTCCCTCGGCCACGCGCCCTGCCGAGGGCCTTCCTCGTCAAGCTCTCCATCGGCGCGTTCCCCGTCGCCTCCTTGGGCGGCTGGCATAGGAGGGCTGGAGAAGGCGAAGAAGGCGGGTGGCGGCCTTCAAGTCGGAGTACGCGGGCACCGACGCCTTCGTCGCGTATTGTCGGCCCGCTGCCTCATCTTCTAGCCCCCCTCCCGGCACCGGGATGTTCCCTTGGTGCCTTCTTCTCCTCGTACCTTGCCTAGGCACTCTTTTTGCCCTCCTGCTATCTTGTTCCACCTCCTGAAGTGAGGGACAAGAAAAGGATTACGGGCATCTTATCTCTTTTTAGTTTGTAAGCCTGCGGGCACTTGTTAATTTTAAGACTTGTAATCCCCTTGCTCATGTTTTTTATTCCGTATGAACTATACCTGTATGGGATGTTTTTAATGAAAAAGGGTGCTTGCCGGGTTCTTTCTGCGTGAGCGAGGCCCATGCCAAGGAATGAATCCTTGTTATTTTTAAGATAAACATTGTCGCCTGGCAACAGGCCTTGCCGTCCCCTTACTTCAGTCGACCATTCTCACGCTCTTGGTGGAGGCAGGGGCGAAGTAGAGTTAGGCCCTTCGTTTAATTCCTTGCCACCACGACTACGACCCGGTTCTGACCCAGGGACTTGGGTACAGGAAAAAGGGGGAACACGGTGGTCTAGGAGCAAAAACGAGGTTTCATATGTCCCAACTTCATACGGAAATGCACAATAGAGGATAAAAGACTTATCTAAATCTGCAGCCCCCGGCAGCCTTGGATTGCCGTGGTTGGACTTTTGTATCTGCAGCCCCCGGCAACCTTGGCTTGCCGAGGCCGGAGCGCCGGCTCGTTCTCTTTCTTCCAAACAGCTCAGCAGAAATTTCCATGTACCCTGCGAACCAAAGAGGATGGAAAGGAGCAAAGAAACACACACTCGACCTCTATGCTAGGGGTTAGTCGCCGCTAAGCACTATCAACCCTAACCGAGGGAGAGACTTAACCTAGCATGCATGCTAAAACTTAGGGCGCCAGCGCTTCATTTATTTATGCTCAGGGTCTGCGCCTGGCTTTGTACAGAGGGTTACATTCCTCGTCGGCAAGGCTTGTACAAAAGGTGGTTTGCCGGGGGGCTGGCAACCGCGCCTTATGGGTAAAACTTACGAAGATGTTCAATGTTCCAGGAGTTGCTCACTGGAATAGCATCTTCGGTCACCAGGCGGACTGCGCCGGGCCTGGTGACTCGTATTACCCGTTAAGGGCCTTCCCACTTTGGCGTCAACTTTTTGGAATTCTTGGCCGATTGAACGTGCCGAAGAACAAGGTCGCCTTCCTCAAAGCTTCGGGCATGAACCTTGCAGCTGTGGTAGCGGCGCAAGGCTTGCTGGTAGCGCGCTGCTCTCACAGCCGCCCAAAGACGATCGTCCTCGAGGAGCGTTGCATCATCCTGCCGCAATTGCTCTTGCTCAAGCTCGTCATAAGCGAGTACTCAAGGTGACCCGTATGTGAGTTCCATGGGGAGAACTGCTTCTGCCCCGTATACCAGGGCAAAGGGTGTCTGGCCGGTGGCTCGATTTGGCATCGTTCTAATTGACCAAAGAACCGCCGGCAACTCATCAATCCAGCGCCTTCCGCTCTGGTGCAGCCTGTCAAAAGTCTTGGTCCTTAGGCCTCGCAATACTTCAGCATTTGCCCTCTCCGCCTGGCCGTTGCTCCGTGGGTGTGCCACGGAAGCGAAACAGACCTTGTTGCCGAGGTCTTGGATGTATTGCATGAAGGTGTGGCTCGTGAACTGCGTGTTGTTGTCGGTGATGACTCTGTTTGGCACCCCAAAACGGCAGACTAGCCCCTTGAAGAACTTGACGGCTGACTGTGCTGTCACCTTCCTCACTGCTTCGACCTCCGGCCACTTTGTGAACTTGTCGGTTGCAACATACAAGTACTCAAAGCCCCCGACAGCGCGGGGGAAAGGGCCCAGTATGTCGAGCCCCCAGACCGAAAATGGCCAGGAGAGAGGAATTGTTTGAAGGGCTTGAGCTGGTTGATGAAGCTTCTTCGAATGGAACTGACACGCTTCACACTTGGTTACTAATGTCGTTGCATCCTGGAGGGCAGTGGGCCATAAGAAACCTTGCCGAAATGCCTTGCCGGCAAGGGCCCTCGACCCTATGTGGGAGCCACATATACCTCCATGTATCTCCACCAACAGCTCCAGTCCTTCTTCAAGGGGAATGCACTTCAATTTCACACCGTCCGGCCTTCGCCTGTACAGGATGTCATCGACGAACTGATACATAGCAGACCGACGGGCTACTTTCTCCGCTTCTTCCTGCTCCTCAGGAAGCTCCCCTGTTTGGAGGAATCAGACAATATGCTGTGCCCATGCCGGAGCCTGGGGCTCGATGGCAAGGACTAAAGCTATTTCTTCTGCCATGGGAGCGGCCGTCTCTACGGCCAGGGCTTGACGCCCTGCCGGAGTCAGTTGCCCCTCGGCAGGCTCAGTACCCACGGCAACATCCTTGCCGGTGGCCCCGGGGGCTCGGCGGGAAAGTACTTGCCGGGGCCTGATTTCCTCTGCTTGTTCTGCTCTGTTGATGGTTCAACGGATGGTTGAGTTAACCGAAGCACAAAAGTACCTGGTTCCACAGGTAGATTGAACGCAACACGCTTCGACAGGTAATCGGCGATGTCGTTCTCCACTCGAGGAACGTGCTCCGCTTGTATACCATCAAAGAGCTCTTCCAGCTTCCTCACTTCATCTACGCAGGCCTCCATCAACGGGCTCTGATAATCTTTGTTGACTTGCCTGACGACAAGCTGTGAATCACCCCTGACGATGAGCTTCTTAATCCTGAGGTTTGCCGTGATCCTGTGACCGGCAAGCAACCCCTCGTATTCAGCAGTGTTGTTTGTGGACATCTCCCTGGGAAAGTGCATCTGGATTACATACTTGAGGTGCTCTCCGGTGGGTGCGACAAGCAGCACACCAGCAGCGGCGCCTTGCAGCGAGAAAGCCCCGTCAAAGTACATGATCCAGTTGCGACTTGCTTCCTTGCCGGGGAGAGTGGTCTCCTAGATCTCTTCGTCGGGCGTTGGGGTCCATTCCACAATGAACTCCACCAAGACTCTGCTCTGGATTGTCGAAGTACTTTCAAACTTCAAACCAAAGCTCGACAGCTCCAAGGCCCACTCCACGATCCTCCCGGTTGCGTCTGGGTTATGCAGTATCCGTTGCAACGGGAGGCGGGTGACGACGGTGATTTCGTGTGCTTGGAAGTAATGACGCAGCTTCCTCGAGGCCATAAGGAGGCTGAAGAGCAATTTCTGCACACCGGAGTACCTTGACCTAGCCTCCTGCAAGAGGGAGCTGACAAAGTAAACCGAGTGCTGCATCATCTTCTTCTTCTACACCACTTCATTTGGTTGCACGGGCCCTGTCCCGATGGCGTCAGACTCTGCCGGGGGCCTTGCCTTGCCAGCGCCAGGCCCTGCCGGGAGGAGCTCTGGCTCGCCATCCGCCAGTCTGGCCGTTGCCGCTGCCTCTTCATCGACCTCCCTCTGTGCCACTAGCATGGCGCTGACCACTTGATTCGTTGCTGCTAGATACAGCAGCAATGGCTCTTGTGGTTTGGGCGCAACTAGTATTGGTGTAGAGGAGAGGTATTTCTTCAAATCCCGCAGTGCTGCTTCGGCCTCTGGGGTCCATTCCATTGGGCCCGCCTTTTTCAAGATTTTGAAAAAGGGAAGGGCGCGCTCGGCAGACTTGGAGATGAATCTGCTCATGGCGGCAACACAGCCAGTGAGCCGACGCACATCCTTGATCCACTTGGGCGCCTCAATTTGCTCGATAGCCTTGATCTTGTCTGGGTTTGCCTCGATCCCACGCTGTGACAGAAAGAACCCGAGAAGTTTGCCGGACGGAACACCGAAGACACACTTCTCAGGGTTCAACTTGAGGTTGATCTTGTGTAGGTTTGCAAACGTCTCCTCTAAATCTTGTACAAGTGTCGCCTTGTCCTTGGTTTTGACCACTATGTCATCCATATAAGCTTCCATATTTCTATGTAGCGGGGGCTCAAAACCAATTTGGACTGCCCTTGCAAACATTGAGCCAACACTCTTCAACCCGAAAGGCATCCGTAAAAAGCAATACGTACCACATGGGGTGATGAATGCTGTCTTCTCTTCGTCTTCTCTTATCATGAAGATCTGATGGTATCCTGAGTAGGCGTCAAGGAATGATAACAGATCACACCCAGCCGTGGAGTCAACAATCTGGTCAATGCGCGGCAACGGGAAGGGGTCCTTAGGACAAGCCTTATTGATATCTGTGTAGTCAATACACAACCTCCACTTTCCATTTTGCCTTGCGCACCACCACCGGATTGGCCAACCACGTCGGATGGAGTACTCCTCTCACCAAGCCTGCCGCTTCCAACTTCCTGATCTCCTCTGTGATGAACTCTTGCCTTTCCAAAGCCTGCTTCCAAACCTTCTGCTTGACGGGCCGCGCATGAGGACAAACAGCAAGGTGGTGCTCAATCACCTCCCTAGGAACGCTGGGGATGTCGGATGCTTGCCACGCAAACACATCGACATTCGCCCGCAGGAAGGTGATGAGCGCGCCTTCCTATTTGCTGTCGAGGGTGGAGCTTATGGTGAAAACCCCTCCCGTGCCATCATCCTTGACGGACACCTTCTTGGTCTCTGGCGGTGCAGCTC
The DNA here is from genome assembly GCF_002575655.3 of Aegilops tauschii subsp. strangulata. Classification (NCBI taxonomy): domain Eukaryota; kingdom Viridiplantae; phylum Streptophyta; class Magnoliopsida; order Poales; family Poaceae; genus Aegilops; species Aegilops tauschii. Next base: position 411,593,319 of record NC_053040.3, on the reverse strand, counting down.
TGGATTTCTTGCTCTTGCCGATGGAGCTCTCTGGCACGTCCTCGACGGTAGCACAACACTCCGAAGAGGTGCGCTTGCCGGAGTGGGTGCAAGAGGTCTTGGCGGTCTTCTTCTTCCCTCCCGGAGCTTCAGCGGCAGGAGAAAGTGCCTTGGCGGCAGTCGTTGTACTGCTTCCCAGTAGAGTAGGTCGGCGCAGATCAGCGCATCCTTCTTGTCGCAGGGACAGTGATGATGGTCATCGGCCCAGGCATCTTCAGCGTGTTGTAGGCGTAATGCGACGCCGCCATAAACTTGGCTAGTGTTGGGCGGCCGAGGATCCCATTGTAGGGCAAGGGGATCTCGGCTACATCGAAGACAATCCTCTCTGTCCTGCAGTTCAACTCGCCTCCAAACGTCACAGGCAGCATGACCTTACCCTTCGGCTGGCTCCTTCCCGGGTTGACCCCTTGAACCGTGCCCGTCTCCTCGAGGTCTCCATTAGGAATTTGCGGCCTTTTGATCACAACGGGTGAGATCAAGTTCAGACTGGCCCCGCCGTCAACCAGCATCTTGGTCACCTTGAGGTTGCGTATCGTTGGTGAAACCAACACCAGCAAATACCTGACCGCAGTTGTGCGATCAGGGTGGTCCTCAGTGTCAAAGATGATTGGCGTGCTGGACCACTTCAGCGGCTTCTGAGCGTCGAACGACGGCGCCGCTGCTGTGATCTCACGCGCCCACTGCTTGAGCTAGCGGTGAGAAGTATGCAGCGAGGCGCCACCATCAACGCACATGGCCTCCGTAGCCTTCTGGAACTCATGCTCGCTGGACTCATCGTCCTCGTCATGATCGTCGTCTTCCTACTTCTTGTCATGGCCCCGAGCGGGCCTCTTTTGCTGGTTATCCTTGCCGCGGCGGCCTCCTTGGCCGCCACGCTTCTTGCCGGATCCTTCGGCACCATCCTGACCCTTCTCCTTGTCCCGCCTCTCATACTCAGACTTTTTTCTTTTCAGCAAGCAGCTCAACTTGTCGGCAGTTCTGGAGGTCGTGGCCCTTGGTGCGGTGGATCTTGCAATACTGCTTGTCGGAGCCCCCTGGCTTGTCGGCAGCCGCCAAGGCCCGGCAAGCGGCACACTCAGCAATCTCCTTGCCGGGGTCGTCTGCCTTGGCCTTCTTGGCAGCGCCGGTGTCGTCGGATCCCTCGACGGCAAGCACGGCCTTGCCCTTGCATTTCCTGTTGTGGCGTCGGCCCTTCTTCGTCGGGGCGGCGGTGTCTTCGTCCGTAGAGTCGGTTTCTGCGCTGGCGTCCTCGCCGCGGTACTTCCTTCCCTCTTTAGCTCGGGCGCATCTATCCGCCAGAACATAAAGTTCGGCCACATCCTTGACCTTGTTCATCGCCAGCTCTTCACGCATCTTGCAGTTGCGCACATTCTGATGGAATGCGCTGATCACGGCAGCGGGATGAACATCTGGGATGTTGTATTGCACTCGGCTGAACCTCTGTATGTACTTGCGCAGGTTCTCACCATCCTTCTGGGGAATGATGTGCAAATCGCTCGCCTGGCCATGAGCTTGGTGGCCTCCAGTGAAGGCACCAACGAACTCATGACACAGATCTGACCAAGAAGAAATGGAATCCGCCGGCAAGTGCATCAACCAGGACATGACATTGGGTTTCAGGGCCAACGGGAAGTAATTGGCAAGCACCTTGTCGTTGCGAGCTCCAGCGGCTTGCATCGCGATGGTGTAGATGCTGAGGAACTCCGACGGGTGGGTCTTGCTGTTGTACTTCTCGCCGACGTCGGGCTTGAACGTGCGGTGGGACGGACACTGGAACTGCCGTAGCTCACGGGTAAAGGTTGGGCAACCCACCTCGTAAGGTAGGCCGCCGGAGCCTCCTGGTGTTGGGTGGTCCATAGCGGGCCCTGCCCGCCTATCTGACTGGTGGTGTGTATCGCGCCGGGGCTCGATGGTGGTTCGAGCGTCTTCATGGGCTCATTCCCGAAGAACTTGGCGCTGGTCGCGTGGGTCCGTGGGTCGGATGATGCTATGGAAATGTTATCACAAGCGTCATCACGACGGATCGACACCCGCGGTGGTTGGCGTGGAGGAGGAGAGTGCACCGTGACCGCAGCACCCCCCGCCCCTCCACCGCTGGCGTGCGGTGGTTCGACGGAGCGTCGGCCCGAGGGTCCCTCTGGTCGCGGTTCATCTTTGTTGGCGACACCGACGAGGCTCCGGATGGTGGCTCTCCACTCGTCGAGCTTTTCCGCTGCAGGAGGGAAGTCGAGGAGCAGCTGCGCGCGCGCCAAAGCTTCTGCTGGCGTGGGTGGCGGCGAAAGCTGCGTGGACCATGACGCGCTCCGACTTCTAACCACGTTAGAAGGAGCTCTATCACGGCCTGGCGGCTGTGCGCCATTTTCGCCAGCACTTCGGCGGGCATGCTGGCCTCCTTCGTCCCGCGAATGATGCACAGGACTCTTCCCATGGCGGCGTCTGGGGTTACCAGCGTGGTGACGCTGCTTGTCGCGCACACCCTGGGAAGAGCGCGTTGTGGGTGCCGGCGTAGGCGTCTTGGAGGTTGCTGCACCGCCCGTAGGTGGCACGGCGCCACCCCTGGAGGGCCCCGCGCCGCCTGCGGGGGTCCCAGCTCCATCCTTCGGTTCGGCGACGTGCGGCCTGTCGTCTTGCGCACGAACGACGCCTCTCGCCAGGCTCTGACTGCTAGAGCGATGTTGGTGCTCGCGGGCCGCGCCTCGGGTTCTGTCCGCGACCGGCCCGCTGCTCGCCCGCACCGGTACGGGCCGTCCGGCTCCGGATGAACCGATCACCGTGATCGTCTTCTTCTTGGGAGCCATGGCGATGAAGAACTGCTAGGCTAACCGCTAGGCCGGATTTCCACAACCGCGCCCCCTACCTGGCGCGCCAAAGATGTCGGGGGAAATCGACACCTATGGAATCACTGGGATCCCTTCTACGGTTGGCGGGCGCGGGGTTGTACAAAGAGCGGGTTGACAGGAAGCACACAAATCGTTTACCCAGGTTCGGGGCGCGGAGATGCGCAATACCCTAGTCCTGCTTTGGTGGATGTATTTGAGTGTTCATGTGTTCTTGAGCTAGCTACGGGGTGCAACTTGCCCAAAAGATCCGAATCCTTCTCCTGGACACCTCGGGCCTCCTTTTATAGACAAAAGGGGTTGCCACAATGGCACACAGGAGGTGGAAAGGTGTACAGTGGATGAGTCTATCCTCTGGCACCACTGGACAAACGCATTCAATGCGCTGCCGACGTGCCCCTCTCGCTTTATCGGGGACGACAAGGAAGCTTGTCCCAGCTGTCGCCGCCTCGCCTGGTTCCGACGCGCGTCCGAGCTGACGAGGCGTCGTGGCGCCACATTGGCTGGCTGCTGGGCTGGCGCGGTGGTGGAGCCTTCACGAAGGTCTGCATGCCACCACGCAGGTGCTTGCTGGGTCGGTGTAGAGGCCGCTCGTCGCCACACAGGTGCCTGCCCAGCTGGTTGAGCTAGTAGCTGCATGGGGACGGCGGTAGTGTCTTGGCAGGCGTGGGCCTGGCTGTGGTCCCGCTGATGTCCTCGGCAAGGGCCTTGCCGGGGGTCTCGTGGATTTCCTTGGCTAGGATCCCACCGAGGGTCGTCGTCTTCTGGTTCTCATCTGATCATGTGAATTTATGATCTTGACAAAGATCTGCATGCCACCACGGAGGTGCCTCCCGAGCCTTGGTCCCAATGTGGTTGATGGCGCTGGAGCCCTTGGGCTCAAGGGAGGCGCGCTCCGTTGGCGTCAGGCAAGTTGCCCCGGCAAGGCTCTTGCCGGGGCTGCGGAGGCCGTCCCGGCAAGGGTCTTGCCGGGGGAGTCCACCTCGCCCTCTTGCCCTTCGTGTCTCTGGTCTTGGCGTTGCCTTGGCTGTCTTGTGCTCCGGCTTCCCTCCTATGCCCTGCTAAGTGTGGCTGCGGGCACGGCTCTGACTGCCCGTGCATAAGTAAAGGGGTCAAAAGGAGAGCTCCTACTTTTGTACACCGACAATTTCCTCTTCCTACTGTCAAGAAGAAATATGATATTTTTATTATTGGGGACGTGCATATCCCCGTTGAGGTAACCTAGTGCTATTCGAAAATTCTCCGGTTTCATGCGATTCGAAATGAGTTTGTTAACAAGACTTGATCAACCTTGTTAGTGGATTCCTTTTGATGAGCATGAGATGGATGAAGTTCGAAAGCACAACTCTCTGTACCCTCCTTTTACTTTATGTTATTTAGATTAAATAAAGCATTACTATTTTCTGTGTGTTTCCTGAATTATCCTTGCAATAAAAAATACCCCAAAAATAAAAGTTCTCGAAATGCCCCGAAATTGAAATATGATTTTTTTCTAGAATATTTAAGAATATTTGGCACTGAGAACACATCAAGGGGCCACACCACCTGGCCACGAGGGTCCAAGGCGCGCCCACCCCCTGGGCGTGCCCCCTGTCTCATGGGCCCCACGTGTCCACCCTCCACTTATTCCAGCACCCACAGACTTCGTCTTCCTCCAGAAAAAATCACTATACAGCTCAAACTCGTGTTCTAGCTCGTTTTGCTGCGATTTTCGATCTCCTTGCTCAAAGCTCCACTCACGAATCTGCTTTGGGGGATTGTTCTTTAGTATGTGACTCCTCCAATGGTCCAATTAGTTTTTGTTCTAGTTCTTTATTCATTGCAAATTTTGGCTGCTTAGGTGACCCTGTTCTCGAGCTTGCATGTCAGATTTATATGGTCCCAAGTAGCTCTAATGCATGATATAGTCTCTAGGCACTTGTGGGAGTAGTTGCTATTAATCTTATTGAGTTTGGTTCACTTTTATTTTGGAGTCACTAAAAATTTCAGAAATTTTTTAGAGGAAGAAATATGTTTAGGAAAATGTACCAAGGTGGTTCTTCAAGGAAGCAAGGACCCAGGCCCACAATACGCGAGCCAGACCATGAACTACCAAGAGAAGCCCAAGTGCGGCCTTGTGAATGGCCGTCTGAAGATTTTATGATTCAAGCAGGCATTAAGGAGGAATTTGATGCATATGTGCGTACTGCTGATCTTGAGGGCTTCGTGTCAGATAAGTGCCCTCAATACTACTCCCTAACTGATTCCTTTGTGAGAAGGTTTAAGTTTACATCATCACACACTTCTCACATGGTCCTGTTTGATCTTTATGATAAATCTTATACCATGGATTTAGAGGATTTTAATACTGCTTGTAAACTCCCGCAGTGGGGTAGTGCTAGTGAACCTTGCAAATCTGAATATAAAGACTTTCTTGCTAGTATAACTGTGGGGGAATCTAGGGAAATCACGCAAGCTACCATAGGGAGCATTCATTTTCCTGCCATACATTATTTTGCTCTCTTTATAGGTAGATGTATTAATGGTAAAGAGGAAGCATGTCACATGTGCGTTCCAGATCTTTGTGTCCTCAGGAGTGCTGTGTTAGGAGATAAACAACATAACTTGGGGGCTATTGTTGCACGAAGGTTGCATCATAACAGTATTAGACGAGATTAGTTTGGTGGAATTTATGCAACCCGTTTAGCTAATTTTCTTGAGGTATCCATTCGTGAAAATGATATGGAGTTGCCTCCTGCTTATCTAGATTACAATGCCATGGTTTGCCATCAGTTTATTGAGAGGAATGAACAACCTCTTCAGTACCGACTAATCTCTGACAGACGTCGTGCTGTCCATATTGCTCTCCCTGCTCCTACTTTCCTTGACTTTCAGGAAAAGGGGAGATATGTCATAACCAGGGAGGAGGCAAACGAGTACGAGAGGAGGGCGAAAGCAGACGCCTCCAAGCTGCAGCCCAGAGAGCAGTAGATGCCGCATCTCAGTACGACCCCAGTTACAAATTTGGATATCCGCCAGGCCATCCGTGGGCATAGACCAACTTAGGCCAAAAGCCTAAGCTTGGGGGAGTACGTATTTCTCACCGACATTACATTCATGTTCACACACTCATTCTAGTTGTCGGTGCTCATACTTTTTCATTGTACTATCCATGCTAGTTTATTTTCCTTTTAAGCATTCTTCTTGTGTGCTTGGATAACCTTAAGAAAAACCAAAAAATTAGTTGTAGCTTTTAGCTAGTTTACTTTCCATGCTTGTAGTGGTAGTAATTAAAAGAAAACCCAAAAAGATTTCTCGTTCTTCTTTTGCTTGTTGGGAGCTTTCCCGTGTAAATAGTTTTATTTCTTTTCTTTTCTTTGGGGTCGCGAGGAGAAGACCGTGATGAAAATGTTGAGTGGCTCTCATATGCATTATTGTTGATTTAACCAAGAGCCCATATTACCTTGTCTTGTCCCTTGAATTAAATGCCTGCAGATTCCAGCTTAGTCCAATGCACGTGCACTATTATTATTATACACACCGTTCGGTCGTGCGAGTGAAAGGCAATAATGACGATATATGATGGACTGATTGAGATGAGAGAAACTGGTATGAACTCGACCTCTTTTGTTTTTGTAAATATGATTAGTTCATCGTTCCTGATTCAGCCTATTATGAATGAACATGTTTGCAATAACAATTAGAGATTATAGTTGTTCATGTCATGCTTGACTAGCTAGGAGTTTATAATGGTTTACCTTGTGTGCCAACATGCTATTAAAATGGTTGTGATGTGGTATAGTAGGGTGGTATCCTCCTTTGAACGATTCAAGTGGCTTGACTTGGCACATGTTCATGCATGTAGTTGAAACAAAATCAACATAGCCTCCACGATATTTATGTTCATGGTGAATTATATCCTACTCATGCTTGCACTCATTGTTGATTAATTTTAATGCATGTTCATGACTGTTGTCGCTCTCTAGTTGGTCACTTCCCAATCTTTTGCTAGCCTTCACTTGTACTAAGCGGGAATACTGCTTGTGCATCCACTTCCATAAACCCCAAAGTTATTCCATATGAGTCCACCATACCTTCCTATATGCGGTATCTACCTGCCGTTCCAAGTAAATTTGTATGTGCCAAACTCTAAACCATCACATGAAATTCTGTTTTGTATGCTCGAATAGCTCATGTATCAACTAGGGATGTCTGTATCTTCCATGCTAGGTGGGTTATTCTCAAGAGGAGTGGACTCCGCTCCTCACTCACGAGAAAATGGCTGGTCACCGGGATGCCCAGTCCCATGCTCAAACCAAATCAAAATAATTGCAAACAAAACTCCCCCAGGACTGTTGTTAGTTGGAGGCACCCGTTGTTTCGGGCAAGCCATGGATTGATGCTTGTTGGTGGTGGGGGAGTAAACACTTTACCATTCCGCTTGGGAACCGCCTATAATGTGTGTATCATGGAAGATATCGAGATCTCTCGGTTGTTATGTTGACAATGAAAGTATGCCGCTCAAAATATTATTTATCTCTATTTCAAAATCGACCTCTAGCACCTCTACAAATCCCTGCTTCCCTCTGCGAAGGGACTATCTATTTACTTTTATGTTGAGTCATCATCCTCTTATTAAAAGCACCAGTTGGAGAGCACCGCTGTCATTTGCATCCATTACTATTAATTTATATTGAGTATGACTATGACGGGATCTCTTTTACCATGAATTACAATGTCTAGTCAGTCCTTGATCTTCAGAGGTGCTCTGCATTTATGTTTTGCGGTCTCACAAAGGGCTAGCGAGATACCATCTTGTTATATCATATTATGATTGTTTTGAGAAAGTGTTGTCATCCGAGATTTATTATTATTGCTCGCTAGTTGATTATGCCATTGAGATGAGTAAACATGGGACCTAAGTATTATTGTGAATATGGTTATGCTACCTCTTGAGCACTGCGTTGGTTTTCCCTTGAAGAGGAAAGGGTGATGCAGTAAAGTAGCGTAAGTATTTCCCTCAGTTCTTGAGAACCAAGGTATCAATCCAGTAGGAGACCACGCTCAAGTCCCACGCACCTACACAAACAAATAAGAACCTTGCAACCAACGCGATAAAGGGGTTGTCAATCCCTTCATGGCCACTTGCAAAAGTGAGATCTGATAGAGATGATAAGATAATATTTTTGATATTTTTACGATAAAGACTAAAAGTAAAGAAAACAAAATAAACGGTTATAGAAATAACTTGTTGACGGGAGATTAATATGATGGAAAATAAACCCGGGGCCATAGGTTTCACTAGTGGCTTCTCTGTAGATAGCATAAGTATTACGGTGGGTGAACAAATTACTGTCGAGCAATTGATAGAATTGAGCATAGTTATGAGAATATCTAGGTATGATCATGTATATAGGCATCACGTCTGTGACAAGTAGACCGACTCCTGCCTGCATCTACTACTATTACTCCACACATCGACCGCTATCCAGCATGCATCTAGAGTATTAAGTTCATAAGAACGGAGTAACGCTTTAAGCAAGATGACATGATGTAGAGGGATAAACTCATGCAATATGATATAAACCCCATCTTTTTATCCTCAATGGCAATAATACAATGCGTGTCATTTCCCCTACTGTCACTGGGATCGAGCACCGCATGATTGAACCCAAAGCTAAGCACTTCTCCCATTGCAAGAAAGATCAATCTAGTAGGCCAAACCAAACTGATAATTCGAAGAGACTTGCAAAGATAACCAATCATACATAAAAGAATTCAGAGGAGATTCAATATTGTTCATAGATAATCTTGATCATAAACCCACAATTCATCGGATCTCGACAAACACACCGCAAAAGAAGATTAGATCGACTAGATCTCCAAGAGAATCGAGGACAACTTTGTATTGAGATCCAAAGAGAGAGAAGAAGCCATCTAGCTAATAACTATGGACCTGAAGGTCTGAAGTAAACTACTCACACATCATCGGAGAGGCTATGGTGTTGATGTAGAAGCCCTCCGTGATCGATGCCCCCTCCGGCGGAGCGCCGGAAAAGGCCCCAAGATGGGATCTCACGGGTACAGAAGGTTGCGGTGGTGGAAATAGGGTTTTTTTCTCCTCTGGTGATGTTTTCGGGGTACGTAGGTATATATAGGAGGAAGAAGTAGGTCGGTGGAGCTACGAGGGGCCCACGAGGGTGGAGGGCGCGCCCAGGGGGTAGGCGCGCCCCCTGCCTCGTGGCCTCCTCGTTGATTGCTTGACGTCCACTCCAAGTCCTTTGGATCACGTTTTTTAAGAAAATCATGTTCCCGAAGGTTTCATTCCGTTTGGACTCCGTTTGATATTCCTTTCATTCGAAACACTGAAATAGGCAAAAAAACAGCAATTTGGGCTGGGCCACCATTTAATAGGTTAGTCCCAAAAATAATATAAAAGTGTATAATAAAGCCCATTGAACGTCCAAAAAAGAATATATAATAGCATGGAACAATCAAAAATTATAGATACGTTGGAGACGTATTAGGTTAGTTCATAATCTTTGCTGAAAACTTGAATGTTGGCTTTACATATTTACAACAACAAGAGCAAACGGAGTTTGTAAAAGTTTTTCTTTATCACTTTCAGTTTGTCAACTGAATTGCTTGAGGACAAGCAGAGATTTAAGCTTGGGGGAGTTGATACGTCTCCATCGTATCTACTTTTCCAAACACTTCTACCCTTGTTTTGGACTCTAACTTGCATGATTTGAATAAAACTAACCCAGACTGACGCTGTTTTCAGCAGAATTGCCATGGTGTTATTTTTGTGCAGAAATAAAATTTCTCGGAATGACCTGAAAATCCACGGAGAATATTTTTGGAATATATAAAAAATACTGGTGAAAGAATCAAGGCCAGGGGGCCCACACCCTGTCCACGAGGGTGGGGGCGCGCCTACCCCCCTAGGCGCGCCCCCTGCCTCGTGGGCCCCCTGGTGCTCCACCGACCTCAACTCCATCTCCATATATTCACGTACAGGGAGAAAAAAATTCAGAGAGAAGGATTCATCGCGTTTTACGATACGGAGCCGCCGCCAAGCCCTAATCTCTCTTGGGTGGGCTGATCTGGAGTCTGTTCAGGGCTCCGGAGAGGGGAATCCGTTGCCGTCGTCATCATCAACCATCCTCCATCACCAATTTCATGATGCTCACCGCTGTGGGTGAGTAATTCCATCGTAGGCTTGCTGGACGGTGATGGGTTGGATGAGATTTACCATGTAATCGAGTTAGTTTGGTTAGGGTTTGATCCCTAGTATCCACTATGTTCTTAGATTGATGTTGCTATGACTTTGCTATGGTTAATGCTTGTCACTAGGGCCCGAGTGCCATGAATTCAGATCTGAACCTATTATGTTTTTATGAATATATGTGAGTTCTTGATCCTATCTTGCAAGTCATTAGTCACCTACTATGTGTTATGATCCGGCAACCCCGAAGTGACAATAGTCGGGACCACTACCGGTGATGACCATAGTTTGAGGAGTTCATGTATTCACTATGTGTTAATGCATTGGTCCGGTACGTTATTAAAAGGAGGACTTAATATCCCTTAGTTTCCAATAGGACCCCGCGCCACGGGAGGGTAGGACAAAAGATGTCATGCAAGTTCTTTTCCATAAGCACGTACGACTATATTCAGAATACATGCCTACATTACATTGATGAACTGGAGCTAGTTCTGTGTCACCCTATGTTATAACTGTTGCATGAATAATCGCTTCTGACATAATTATCCATCACTGATCCAATGCCTACGAGCTTTTCATATATTGATCTCTGCTTAATTACTTTACCGTTGCCACTGTTACAATTACTACAAAACTGCTACTGTTACCTTTGCCACTGTTACCGTTACTTCCATACTACTTTGCTACTAAATACTTTGCTGCAGATATTAAGTTATCAAGGTGTGGTTGAATTGACAACTCAACTGCTAATACTTGAGAATATTCTTTGGCTCCCCTTGTGTCGAATCAATAAATTTGGGTTGAATACTCTACCCTCGAAAACTGTTGCGATCCCCTATACTTGTGGGTTATCAGCGGGGTATAGAGGGGTGATAGTGGCAACCGGCAGCACATTATAGGCATCGACTCAGATAGGGTGGGAGTAGCGAGGGGTGCGAGAAACACCACTGGCCTTGGTTGGGATCCTTGCGGATTCAAAAAAAATCTAGTAGATGGAAACATAGGTGGTCCATATGAATAGGGATCTAAAGTATTTCTTAAGTTTGAGGGTTGTCTATAGACGTGATCAAAAGGTATAAATATGGTAGATGATTATTGTTCATGCTTGGAGCCTTCTCTACCCATTGATCTAACTTAATTCAGTTTTTCTATTTGTAATTTGTCTGATAATTCAAATTGCGAAGTCGATTTTCCTTGAGAGGGATCAAAGCCCCGAGCACGAGCAGGGGAGGCCATGACAGAAAACAAGTGGGAGACGGGGACATCGTGTCGGCGGCGACGACAAGAGCTAGTCCGAGAGGCTTGATGGGTTAGGGTGCAGGACAGTCACCGTCACCAAAGAAGGTTGGTGCATAGAGGGATGGGCCGAGGCAGTGGCGGCAAAGAGGATCGGTGAGGTGGTGCACAGCAGTGCCCATCGGTCGTGGGTGGCAGCAGTAGTCAGTTGGGCTGGCGGTAACATGGGGAGGGAGGAAGATGTGTTTGTTGCATGGGAAAAAATATTGTGCCTAGGAAGATGAACAACCGGCATTAGATTTCAATCAAATCCAATATCTGGAGTACAATCTACTAAGGCTGAGATGTTTTTGAGACAACTATTCTATGGGTAGTCCCGGTAAATTCTAAAAATTGATGAAACCCCGCGTGTTGCTGCAGAAGTATGGGTAAACAATTCGGTGTGCAAATGAAAAAAAAGTAGCAAACGGGAAGAGAAGACCTGGCCAAATAAAAATTCATGTTTCAATCAAGATAATCATGTGTGATACAGAGCCAAACTCAATATTTAGTTTCTTGAAGAAAAAACAGCAATCATTAATTTGAGAAGAATATAATGATTTAAATAGCAAGAAAAGGGTTACTATGTGTAAGCCTAGCTATTTGGTGAAAAGGTAGCCTATGGCCTCACCAAGATAAGGTAGCCAGACAAAAGAAAGGTAAGAGTTGCATGTTCCAAGTGCCACTGAAATCAATCTCAGCAAAAGAACGGGCACATGAAAAAGAATAGCACCCCTAAGGGTTTTTTCCTTCCAAAAAAGAAAACAAAAAAAGTACTCCACTGTAAATACATGGTTCGTATAAATCATTTTGTAGAACGATTGCAAAAAAGATAGAAATGACACTTATGGAAAGAATGCTTCAATTTCTATCATAGTAATCTCATAGGAATATAATGGCAGAATGATCAATAAGCCATATGCATGGAACAACTATGGAACCTGAACAAAACAGTAATGTATAGGTCAGAAAAGCATAAACTCTCTCTTTGCACCATAACATATACTACAAAATAATTTCAAGTTGCGTTTACCTTTGTGAAAGTAATATGGTTGAAGAAAGTCAGTATTTGAGAGAACATAGTTTCCTAAAAAGCAGATGCGTAACCTCAACATGGGACCATGTTAGATTTACATCAGCACCATCTTCTTCGCATTCCCTTTCAATGCTAAAGGCGGTTTAGTTAGAAAAATAGAAAATGCTATGACCAATGACTGTGAACTCCTTTTGGGGATCAGAACACAACATCCAAGAAGCGCTAGTTATTATGTTCGAGTCGAATACAAGAAATCATATGAGTAAATGAACAGTAGAATTACTAATAATCTGAACTTCTTACCCACCAATTTTGTCGAGCAAAGCTCACATTTAGTGTAGATGTTGTGGTTGACATCTATGCTAATCTTTGAGTGCCAACGCTTGGATTTGCTGAAAGAATATGATGCAGGAATTTGCATAATTAAACTCAGTTGCAGTATTTTATATATTTTACCTCATTCAACAGCTAAACACATCTCTAAGCGTATCTATTGTTAGGCACATAGACACAGAAGATGAAAAATTACATATAAAGAGGTTACAATTAGTAACACATCTATGACAATGCAGGAAAATCGAAGAAAAAATAACTCATTTTATGTTTGAGGTGAATCAATGTTTGTGGAGAGGTCGCATAATAATGGCATAACAAAGACAACAAAGGAAGAAACTACGAACCTTAAGTTTATTCTCGTCATTTAACTTCTTTTTGATCTCATAATTGTTTTCCTCTTGACCTCATCTTTGAATATATGATCAAATTCTTTGATTAATCAGCTGCAAGAACTCTCAGCAAATCTATGTAAACACCGTATAAGAATTCAGTATTAGTATCCAGGAAGAGAGGTTGCAAATATTCACCACACTACATGTAGAAGATCTAAAACTTCAAGTATAAACAAAAATTGGTGCATTATGAGAGCACTTGACAATGTTTAGACAGACTTACCACTTGCACTCCCTCATCTTCCTAGTGAGTCCTTCTCGCTGACTGGATGCACGTTAGAGTCCTTGATCTTGTCTATCTTCTGGAACCCACTCCTGCAACAACCAACCTCCCATAAGAATCAATCGACCCAGCAAGACATAAACCAATCATAGTTTAACCATGGGTAGGTGAAATCTAATCTTAGCACGCAGGTCATAGTACAACAATTAACATTTTTTTAGTACAACTACAGAATAAATTGAGGCCAAAATTGTTGAAGAAAAAAGTATTAGGGAAAGAATAGTACATTATTGAATCCCATTTACCAAGCTGGCGGGAACATTGGCGCCAATGATAGAGGAGTTGGGTGTGGAGGGTAGCGGTAGATGGGCGAAGCCGATGTGGACCATCGGAAGTTGCCGGGCTACGAAGCCAATGAGGGGCACCTGGGAGGCGCTGCGGGCATGCTACGGCACCATCCAGGCGTGACGTCGTAGCCAAGCGAAGGGTACATGGGAAGTGCAGCGTCGTGGATGGGAGAAGAGGAGCAAGGAGGTGCGGCGTCATGGCCGGGTGAAGCTAAGGCGAGGCATGAGGCATGCGCGGTGTCGTGGCCGGTTGAAGCTGCGGCGAGGCACACTAGAGGCTCTACGGGCGTGCCGTCGTGCCCTTGAGGGGCGACGTCGTGGCCGGGTGAAGCGGAGGCACTAGGAAGTCATTTCGGCCGTGCGGTGACGCCATCCAGGCGTTCTTTGTGGTGATGACGTTGCGCACATCAGAACTTGATTTTCGGTGGCTCGACCCAATTAAGAATGTGTGGAGGATGGGATGTATAGATAACAACCGTGTTAGAGCATCTCTAGTATATCCTGTAAAATGCAGTACCGCAAATTTCGGTTAAGGGATCCTGTAAAACGATTTTGCAGTAGCGGGAAGGCACGACGGAATAGATCCGGTATACAATACTGCATAATCTAAACTTAAACTACGCGCCACCATAGTTCATCAGAGTTCATCACACATTCAAACACATAAACTTAAAAACATAGTTGATAAAGTTAAATAAATCTAAATAAAGCTAAATCTAGACTACTCTAGGGCTTGACATTGAAGTAGTACTCGGTCACGGACTTGTACAGAGTGTACCCGAGCTGGTACCCATCCTTGGTCGCCTCGATCCTCACGGCGGAGCCTACGCGTCCTTCGCCTCATGGAGGTCGATCTTCACCTCGTGGAGACCCTTGGTGGCCAGCCAAAGGGCCTTCCTAATCTCGTCGAACTTGCTCCACACCCTCCGACCGCTGCTGTCACAGAGGGCACCACACTCCTTGGCCTGCTTCGAGCGCCATGCCTCGACCGCCGGGCGGCTGGAGCTGCCGGCCTCGGCGTCGTGGTGGGCTTGCTTGTCTGGTAGTGAGTCATCGCTGCCGTCGCGGGCACCATGCCCGTGACCTCTGCTCGACATGGATCGACTCGAAAAGTGGCGGCGTGTGCTAAAACGGTCGCCAGAGAGGGTGTACTTGGCGCTGGAGCAGGGAGTATTTGTGGCAGAGGCGGGTGGGGAAATGCCGGATAGGAACCCTAAATCGGCTGGATCCGATAAATATAGCGGCGAAGCCAGGGTTGTAGGAGCCGGGATTTTTTTACCGGATCTGCTCGGGCCAATAAATCATGTTAAACTATCTGTATTATAAAGGCCGGTGAGGTTTTAAAGGATCTGGTAGAGATGCTCTTAGATGCATCTGGACCCTTCGACTACCTCGTATGTTTAAACAGGAGAGAAGAGCTTTGACTGCCTCGTGTGCATGGAAGATGAAGAGAAACAACTAAGGGTGACTGTGTAGTAAACAAAAGTGGTTCTACACGGAGAGCAAACAATTTGAGCGATGACGGTTGCATTCTGTGTAGTAAATAAAAGTGGTACTACACATAAGAGCAAACAATTTGTGAGATGGCCGCATACTAAGTAGAAGTTGTGTGGCATGCTTTATTGAATTTTTTCCGAGGTGGCATATGTGGGACATGTGTGATGTTGTGGATGTGTTGCATGTCAGGAGAAATAAAATAGTGATGATGAAGTATTTAGTTATTATAGATGTATGTCCTGGTGCCGGTATTGTACGATCAATGTTTTAATCCGCTCGTCCTAGGATGCGTTTGGTTACTCGCATCGATTTTGGGCACTTTGCATTTGTGACCCAACTCTGCCTGGCTGAGTGAATATAGGTCAAAAACCAAGTTTTGCATATTGTTTGTTTGCCTACATCCTCTCTAGCTTGGCTGAGAAGCAACATCAAAACTTGTGTTTGGTTGTCTGCATGTTCTACCTAGATGGAAAGAGGTGTTGTTTGGTTACACACAACACAAGGGAGGTGGTAACGTCCTCTAGGATTGGTGAGGTTACCAATACACGCACACACAATAGAAACATATATCGCGTAACTATAAGCATAATCGTAAGCATATACCATAAGAATAAGCACAACCAAAACCATGAGCATGGTAGTTCAAACATAACATCACAACAAAACAAAATCTTCAAATTCAATTATCATAGCATAGATAGCCGCGATCCCATCCTAACAATGTCAGCAGTAGCAGCACCCTCATCATTACCTTCAGAATCTATGTCGAATGCTTTCTGGTGCTGCAAGCAATTCGCCACAATCTGAATGCTCTGGTCGTTGAAGAAGAGGACCCTCAAGTTGGCGGGGCTCACCAGCTTGAAGGTGAGAAGGCTCTCGATCCTGATGCCGTGTGCTACACAGAAGTCGGCGCAACCCTTATCCAGGGTGAGCCTGCCGTTCATCGTCTTTCAGGTGCGGTCGTTGTTCGTCGTCAGGCTGAATTGCTCTAGGACGGCGACGAGGTACTTGATGAAGGCAGAGGGCATCTGCAAAACCTTCAACTTAGGTCCGAAGACGGTCTTGCACAAGTGCGTCGGGCGGGCGGTGTGGCTGCTGGTGCTCATTCTTTTGGCCTATAAAGAGAGCTAGCCAATCCCTCAAAAAAAAAAAGAGAGCTAGCCAATCGATGAGGACAAGGACGGCCAAAGAGAAAGGCAGCGTTGGAGCAAGTTGGGCCAATCATAGCGCAAACTGGTGCACATCCTGCGATCACCAGCCTTCCCTGTTTCGCTTGCACAATCCAGCAAAGAGCCTAATTTCCTATGCCGGCACCGGCAGTGTAACGGTCGCAGCGAGCCATCGTGTTAACTTAATCCAAAGTATTTACATGTCTGCCTGCCTAGTGAACGGTGAAAGAAGGGTTAGAAAACTAGCCCCAAAAGCTTACCAAAGACAAGAACCACGCGACCCACTAACGTTGTACAGTTGGGTACCAGAGATATCCCCTCCATTCTTTCAAGTTTTGGTGGCGCAAAAGCTGAATCATTTGAATCCACTTTGCGATATACTACTGTGCTAAAATTTGAGATGAGCTTAGTGGCGCCTATTAATAAAGGTATCCCACGTCAAAAGCAAAGGTAAAGCCGGACAAAATTAAAGCTCTTTTTTATCCGCACTCTGTCCTGGTGTGCCTGTGGCATGCATATGCATGCCTGCCTTTGAGAGCGCAAGCATGATGAGTCGCTTCACGAAGTCCTTGCATTCCTTCTATGTGCGCACAAAATTATTATTGACTGTACTTTGGACTGTGGAATTATAAGAAATTCTGAATGATTTTCAGGCGGTTGTTTTGGTTACCATAAACCATTGAGATGCTACGAGAGAAGCATACATGGATGCACGGGTACGGGCTTGTTGGAAGTTGCAATTACGACTAAATATAGCAAGTAAAACAATGCTTCATCAGATCAGATTTACAGTTAAACACTTTGGAAACCCGGCTAAGTTACAACTTATACGTACGAACATGATAGTTTTGCTACACACAAGAGCAAAACTACACTGTATGTAATTCAATACGCGACATACATGTTGGTGTTGGCAATAACACAGCATAGCTAACATTGATCTCATCCCCATGCAGCAACCGTAACTAGACGAGTAGAACTGAAAAGTAGGCCAACGAAGCGAAGAAACCGCCGACGGCGAGAGCCAGCCGCTCACCGTTCATGCGCGGCCCAAATCCGTATCCATTTCCCGAGCTTGCGCCGCTGACGAAGCCGCCACCGTTGGACCAGAAGCGCGCGTAGCACTTGCCGAGGTACACTTCGCCGGCGGAGGCGTAGCCGCACCCGGCCTTGAGCTGCGCGGCCGCGGCCGAGACGCAGTCGGAGCAGGCCTTGGCGTCGAGGTCCCCCACGCACTGCGACATGGCCTGCACGCCCCCCGCTCCGCCGGCGCGGTAGCCACCCCCGGCGGGCGCCACCGAGGATGCGAGCCCTCCGAGCGCCGAGTCCCTCATGGCGGCGCCGCCGGCGTCCCCGGGCGAGCCGCCGCACTTCTTGAAGAGCACGGCCGTGTTGGGCTTCCCGACGAACGAGTCGTTCCCGTAGCGCACGAAGCACGAGCGCAGCTGCACGGCGCCGCCGGCGGACCAGGAGCAGAGGGAGGAGAGCCTGGAGATGGCGGAGCGCACGCAGCCGGTGCAGACGGAGGCTGGGAGGTCGGAGCGGCACTGGTAGAGGCCAGCCACGGGGGGTAAAGCCGAGGGGGAAGTGATGTTGGCGTAGGGGGCGTAGGGCGCGCTGTTGGCGAGGGATGTGAGCACGGAGTCCACGCCCGACTCGTACTGCGTCCCGGCGTCGTAGCGCCCCTGCGAGCAGCCGGCGTACACGAACGCCGAGTCGTCGTCCGCGCCGGCACGGAGCAGGAGCAGGGAGAGGACGGGGAGGAACGTTGCCGTCGCGCGGGCAGCCATGCTTCTGCTTCGTGCTTTCGCCACACCAGCGCTTGTGTCCAGTGAGCTTGTGAGTCGTGACTGGAATTTTAGGAGCGAAGGGAGTGTGTGATAGTGCGAGGAAGCATTGCGCTTACGGGACGTATTTGTGGAGAGTGTAGTGGGCTTATTTAGGAAAGGTAGAGTCCCAAAGCGTTAAGAAGGCTTGAACGCCATGTTATGTTTTGCTTAGCCCTTCTTAAGAATGCAAGTCAAAAGGCTGGACAGTTCATGGATTTTGAAAATGTTCATCAATTTTTAAAAAAATTCTTCAAATTTTAGAAAAAGTTCATCAAACTTATTAAAGTTCATCAAAATTTTAGAAAAAGTTCATCAAAATTTTAGAAAAAGTTCACGAATTTGAATGAAAGTTCATGGATTTTGGAAAAAATATTCATGAATTTGAATAAAAGTTCATCTATTTTGAATAAATGTTCACGAATTTGAATAAAAGTTCATGGAGTTTGGAAAAAATGTTCATCGATTTTGAAGAAAAATCTCATAAATTCTAAAAGAATCCATGCATTTAAGAAAAAAGTAAAAGGAAAAAAGCAAGAAAACGGTAAAATAAAAATGAATAAAAACTTCCAGGAAAAAACCCATGAACTGGATAAAGAAATATAAGAAAATAAAAACAATTATTTCCCAACCGGATGGATAGCCGAGTGGTTAGTGCGCATGCCATCGAACGCTGAGGTTGTGGGTTCGAGTCTAGTTGGCTACAAAATGCATGTTAACAAGCGCTGAAGGCGCTGAATAGAAAATTCCGGTCCGATCATGCATTGGTGTGGCAAGCTGAGGTTGTGGGTTCGAGTCTAGTTGGCTACAAAATGAACGTTAACGGGCGCTAAAGGCGTTGAATAGAAAATGTCGGTCCGATCATGCATTGGTGTGGCAAGCTGAGGTCGTGGGTTCGAGTCTAGTTGGCTACAAAATGCACGTTAACGGGCGCTAAAGGCGTTGAATAGAAAATGTCGGTCCGATAATGCATTTATGTGGTCTGTGCCTAGACCTGGCCATATGGGCAGGCACGGCCTGACTCGCCTATAAAAAGGCATGTGCCAGCTTTAATCCCCCAGTTGTGGGCCGGCACGTGTCCAAATGTCCCAAAAAGCTGTAAAAACCGGGAAAACAACCTATAAAGACCAATAAAGCCGTAAAAAGGCTCAAAATTCCAAGTTAAAATGGCTAAAGCAGCTCTAAAAAGGCCTAATAACTGATCATATAATCTGTGCTTATGAATGCCTACACTTCAAGAAGAAGAACACGACGGAAAAAAACATTGTGCTTTGAAACCTTATATGATGAAAACCTATCATAGGGTAGAGTGGGACTATTTGAAGGCTATCATGCTTAAACTTGGTTGATATTGTTATGACTATGGTTTCCTTGATAAGATTCTCAGTTTTGTTCAATGGGAAGAGATTATAAGAGTTTAAGCTTTCGAGAGGTATTCCACAGGGGGACCCTATTTCCCCATACCTTTTCTTTTTAGCAGCATAGGGCCTTTCGTACCTCTTAAAATAAAGAAATCAGTCATCCAATTTATGCGGACTTCAAGTTTTCGCCTCATGCACCACATGTTAACCACCTATTATTCGCATGTGTTAGCCTGTTGTTTTTCAAAGTAAACAGTGATGGGACAGGAGAGGTGCACCAAATCGTGGATATTTATTGGATGGCTACTAGACAACACATTAACAATGATAAGTAATCTATATATTTTGTAAGGACTGCCCGGGAAATATACGCGGGGAAGTGAAAGGAGTATTGCAGGTATCAAATGAAACATTAAATGTGAAATATCTTGGTATGTCATCTCAGGTGAGAGTTTCAAAAAATGGTGCTTTTAAGTATCTTACTGATTGTTTATGGAGTAAAGTCCAAGGTTGGATTGAGAAAACCATGTTCACTACTGGAAAGGAGGTCCTGGTGAAAGTTGCTGCACACGCAGTCCCGGTGTATTCAATGTCTTGTTTTAAACTACCACGGGGCCTTTGTGAACACCTCAATATGCTGATTACGAAATTTTGGTGGGGCGGTAAAGAAGGACAATGGAAGCCAAGTTGGGTATCATGGGAGGTGATGACACAACCAAAAGGGATGGAGGGCCTTGGTTTCAAGGATTTTGAGCTTTTTAATCTGGTGTTGCTGGCAAGGCAGACGCGACGCATCCTCCAAAACCCTAAAATCTTGAGTACGAGAATTTTGAAGTCTCTGTATTTCCCTTCATCATCTATTCTATAGGTAGAAGTAGGAAGCCACCCGTCCTCGGTTTGGGGAGCTATACTAGAAGGGAGGGACATCCTTTTGCAAGGATTGATTCGGCGGATAGGCAATGAGGAAACAACAGAAATATGGAACCACAATTAGTTATCTAGAGCTGAGATGATGAGACCGTGTTGCGGCTGATCCTTCTCATTTTGTGTCTGAGTTGATTGATCCCGCAACTGCCACGTGGAATAGAACACGGCCGAGGAGGCATTTATTCCTATACATGTCCCGGTTATATTGAAAATTCCTTTGTGTAGAAGAAATATTAGCGATGTTTGGGCATGGAATCATGAGAAGAATAGGGATTTTCCAGTTCGGTCAGCATATATAATAATGATTGCCACCAAATTTCTTAGAGAAGCTTGGCTAGAGGAGAGAGATGGATTGTCTAACTTGGTACATCAGGAGGCGTCATGGAAATCATTGTGGAAGATACAAGTCCCAAGAAAGTTTAGGATGTTCTTATGGAGGATGGCCAAGCACTCCTTACCCACGGAGGATGTACGGTGTCATTGTAATATGTCTACATCAAGCGCATGTGCCTTGTGTGGGCTGGAGGACTCGTGGCACCGTTCTTTAATAGAGTTTTCAATCTCGAGATCTATTTGGGAATTGGTGGATGATGATATGGCAGAACACATGATGGCAACCAATGAACCAAGTGTGAAACAATGGCTATTTGCGATGATGGATTCACTACCCCATGAAGCGTTCATGAGACTAGCAGCAACATTATGGCCTACCTAGTGGGCGAGGAGAAAGGACATACACAAAGGAGTATTGCAAAGCCCACTATCTACCCTATGTTCGTTGCAAACTTCATATCAGAACTTGAGTTGTATAACAGAAGAGCGCAAATTAGTCACAACAAGCAAGGGAAGTTCGGCAAGGTTTAGATCGTATGGTGCCACCACTTGCAGGATTTTCCAACATCCATGTTGATGCGGGCCTCGCTATATCAGGCATTGGTGGCTCTGGGGCAACTGTTTGCAAGGATTAAAATGGAAATTATCTAGGCTCGTCTGCATTAGTGGGCCATGGTGTTTGTGATATGGTTACACTCAAAACAATTGCTTGTAGGGAAGCACTATCTTTTGTTAAGGGTCTTTTTCTGCATGACACTGTGATCTCTATGGATTCAAACAAAGTTGCAAGGGACATCCAAAAGGAAAATGCGGGGTGCATGGTCAAAATATTGCTGAAATCAATTTGCGAGCTTCGAATTTTAAATGTAATTTCCTTTTTGAGGTTCGTGCATTGCTAAATTTTCTCATTCCTTAGCTCAGGGGCGCCACTTCTAGTTAGGACACCCCATGACCGTATTTATATCCCAAACATTGCGAATTGAGTAATAAAGTGTTAGGATTCATAAAAAAATCTTAAAATGCCTAAAAAGTCAAATAGTGCTAAAAGGACCATGTCGGGCAAGCCTTAAGGTCGTCTTTGAGAATCGGCTTTATTCCTTGGTGGGTCGAGGGTCGGCCCGGCCCTTTTATTCATGTATCTTGCCGGGCCAAAAATTTGTGCTCTCGGTTTGGTCTTGAAAGCACGGTCTATATGGCCAGGTTTGTTTGTGCCAAGCATTTTTTAACTCAGAAAGGCCCTAAAGGGCCTAGATATCTACATTATTACAAAGCTTAACAGAGATAGTACCAATATAGGTAAGTTTTCCACAAAAGGAGAAATTATACCTAAGTCCTTGATTTTAACAATGACATGAACCTAAAAAACTAAATTGCAATCGAGCCGAACAACACATCTGCTCAGATCCAACCTCAATGCCAACACTTGATGCATCATGGTCATCTTGACTGTTGATGCATGCTCGTCATGGGCTCCAAGTTAATGTAGCTCCTACCTCCCATAGGGGTTCCTTGTCGGGAGGAATTTTGTGGCCGGCATTCGGCCAGAAAAGGCAGAGATGCAACAAAGAGCGGCTTCCTCCACGCAACATAGCTCCTCTGAGAAATCCACCTCTGTTGATCTGCTCCACCTGATCCGCAAGCTCCAAGATCCTCTTCCTCGACGTGTCTTCATCTACCGCCTTGGTGACCTCGAGTGTCGAGAGAAAGGGTAGGGGATTTCTCTAGATCAAGGAACTCAGGCTTATTGAGGGGCACGCTGACGAAGAACGGTCCAGTAGCAGCCATCACATTGCCACCACTATCAGGATGAATGCCGCCGCTAGCCACCAAGTGTTGCTCGAGAACACCGGTAGGGTGCTCCCCAACGACAGAAACACCGGACACCCCGAGTGAAACACTAAACCTAACTCTACAACACATAGGGATGCGCCAGTCACCTCGTCCATCTCCCTTCCAGCCAGCGTCTCCGACAGAGGGGATCAGGGATTGTGCCTGCCCAAGCTCTCTCTCATGATGGATCGATTGACTCCCAATAGGGCAAAGAAGAAGGCAAATGAGCAAATAACCTCCCAGCACCATTGGTGCCCGATACATCGGGAGGATACCGTATGAACTGGATCTAGTTTTGTGTGAAAAACCTCCATTTTATTAATAATATGCAATGGTAGTACAAAGAATACCAAAAGTAAAAAAATACAGTCAAGTCCATGGAGCACCTAGCGGTGCCTACAAGCACGGGAGCGCGAGTCCTTCCTCACCGGAGCCTTGCCAACCATGTTGTAGTAGCCAACCGGCAAGTCATCATGCTAAGGTCCTAAAGGACCAATGCACTAGAACAGGAACCATCAATCATGATGTGAAGCGTAAAACAAAAGGGTCATACATGCAGAAAACGCCAACGAAATGAGGATTGATCGAATCTAGAGAGATCCACCGGAGACAAACGCCAACCGAATCCAAGAAGACTTGCCAGAGACACACGTCCACATGCCCTTCGTCTGTGCTAGTCGCATCGTCAAAGCGAGGATATGGAGAGGGGGGCATTATTCTAACTTTCGTACGCCACCACCCCACCAACACTAAAGCCACCTAAACAAGGAAGAGATCCCTCCCACCAGCAAGGGGAGGGGGTCCGCTGCACCTCCAACACACAGGTGTCGTGGAGCCTGGGTGACAGATGAGGAAGGCAAAAACCCTAAAGTTTCTTCGAGTCACATGTGGAGAAAGAGATTTCTTAGTTTGTGCTTGTATTGGCCCACTGAGCTTTAATTAAACGTTAAATTTGTCTTAAAATCAAAAAAATACTCATACAATATGTATACGAAAAACAATTCAAATTGCTGGACCAAAAACAACATAGTGTCGTCCGCCTCCATCATGCGCCACGCATCCCCATGTCCCCTCCCGCACCGCATGCCCTATTTTCAAAAATATCTCAACACATCTCGTCCCTCCCTATCATCTCTCCCCCTCGTCACTCTCTCATTCCCCCGCCCCCAATGTATGCTTGTTGCCGCTGCCACATGCCATTGTTGAAAGTGATAATGTAGCCCAC
Source organism: Aegilops tauschii subsp. strangulata (assembly GCF_002575655.3). NCBI lineage: Eukaryota > Viridiplantae > Streptophyta > Magnoliopsida > Poales > Poaceae > Aegilops > Aegilops tauschii. The sequence goes on along the minus strand of NC_053040.3, from coordinate 411,569,459 downwards.
CGCACCCACCATTGTTGCAAGCATGTGCCTGTTGCAACCCACACGTGTAGACGCACCCCCCTAAACCATTGCAGTTGTAAGGGCTGTTGAGGTGCTACGAGGGTCGGGGCACCGGATGCAACTAGGAACCTAGAACTACTGTGTTACAAGAGCAATGTCACTGTCGGTGCGGTTGTTCCAACCCTCGATGCGGTAGTGACCAGCGCTGCAACAGAAGGAAAAGCCACTCTACAAGGATGCCCGCTCCCACCATCGTCGTTGTTGCAATCTCTACCTGCAGCGGCCACCATTGCTGCAAGTCGAGATGCGAGTTGTGCAACATTGACAATTGTTGCAGGGCATGCATCGATGGTTGCTTGGGGCGGGCACCGGCACTGCAAGGCCAGGGCGCCGTCGACCGTGCTATTGCAAGGTAGCCACTCGTGAGTGCTGCAATTACATGTTTCACGTGGTGCTTCGAGGGCGGCAATGGCTCGGTGCCTTGGGGCCGCTGGAAATGGTGCTACAGGCGCGGGCATCGATGCTGCGAGCGATGATGGGCACTGCTGCCAAGTGGAGACGGGTTGCTACGAGGGGAGAGAGATTTTTTTGACAAGGCAAAACTTTATTTCTCCAATAATGGCGAGATCGTTTACAATAAGATGAGAAATAAAGTCTGGGATAGCATCTTCCCAAACCTCAGAAGATCTACTAGTGAGAGATGATTTTGCTATACAATCGGCTACACAGTTTGCTTCCCGAGGGCACTTACTTACTGCATACTTTGCATAGTCCATATCCATCTCTTTACTTTCCAGAAGGATAGCCGATTCGTGCCCAAGAAAGGTTTCTGAATTGAGAGCATCAACTGCATTTGAGCTATCTGACTCAGTGTGTAGGTTGTTACAACCAATCTCGGATGCTAGATAGAAACCATTCCGAATAGCAATCTTCTCTGCCGCATCCACTGACACCACATGCGGTATGAACCAGGCTGCAGCAGCTATAAACTCGCCATGTTCGTCTCGTGCCACTGCTCCTGTACCCGCAGACATATTTTCTGCGCTAAAGGATGCATCAACATTAATCTTAACTACTCCTATCCTTGGCTTGTGCCACATATGATCACGCTTCACCACTGGCTGGTTAGGTGTTAGTGAAGGAATAAAGTTTGTTGCTAGAACTCGTATTGATATTGCAGTTTGGTTCGGCTGCCGGACTATCTCGCCTTTGACAATTTGTTGTCGCTGCCACCAGATGTACCAGCTTCCCACCACGGTTAACTCAGCTACAGACAATGTGTTTTTAGTATCATGTCGCTCTACAAGAGCAGCCATTGTGAATGAGCCCGACTGGTCCTCCGCTATAGATTTCTGAACCTCTTCCTTAAGTCCCAGCTCCTTCCAGATATCCATCGCTCTTTCACATGTAAATAAACAATGTTGTCCATCTTCAAAACTTGTATGGCATATCGGGCATTGTCCCGTGACAGGCATATGGCGACTTTCTAGGGTACCATAACAAGGTAGGACTCCTCTGATTACCTTCCACACAAAGTCGGTGAAGAGGGTGGCCCGACAATCGTTCCATGGCCAACTACCAAGACCTCATGGAGATCGAAGCAAACGATTTCCCCCATGAGCTGTGGCATGATGATGGCGTCAAATACTTCTTCGCACACCTCGGCTCCGTCTCTGCTCTTGACCAGTACTGTGTGGGTGCTGGCGACTTCGTCAGCGTTCGCGCTCTGGTGATGGTTACTCGAGGCAAGAGGCTGCCTCCTGGCCTCGTCGTTCTTCTCCCGAGCCACGACCTCATCATCGTCTCCCTCACCCAACTCGACTTCCGCATGCACCGAATGACCTGTCCCCGTTCTCCTCTGACGATGGCAGCTATGCAAGCTCCAACGACAGCACGCCTCTGCAGTCCGCGAGGCCACACTCCGTGAGTTCGCTGAGCGCGCAAGGGGACGAGGGCCGCCTCCTGTCGGTGTCAAAACCGGCGGATCTCGGGTAGGGGGTCCCGATATGTGCGTCTAGGATCGATGGTAACAGGAGGCGGGGGACACGATGTTTACCCATGTTCGGGCCCTCTCTATGGAGGTAATACCCTGCTTCTTGCTTGATTGATCTTGATGAATATGAGTATTACAAGAGTTGATCTACCACGAGATCGTAATGGCTAACCCTAGAAGCCTAGCCTATATGACTATGGTAATGTGTATCTGTCCTTTCCAGACTATCCCCTCCGGTTTATATAGACACCGAGGGGATCTAGGGTTTACATAGAGTCGGTTACATAAGAAGGAATCTTCATAATTGGTCGCCAGGCTTGCCTTCCACGCCAAGTAGAGTACAATCCGGACACGGGTACAATGTTCGGCCTTCATGTCTTCACAGCCCATCAGTCCGGCCCATAGACGCCCGAGGACCCCTTAGTCCAGGACTCCCTCAGTAGCCCGTCAACCTGGCTTTCAATGACGAGGACTCCGGCGCGCAGATTGTCTTCGGCATTGCAAGGCGGGTTGCCCTTTCCCCGAACTCCAAGATAGTCTTCGGATGCGACGATAGTATCCGGACCTGTTACATACCACACACAACCGCAGAGAGAATATACATATATATTTTTACACGAGTCCTATCCGCTGACAGCTTTTTACAACACGACATCACGTCTGTCCGGTCATAATTTCGAACCATTTTTCATCTACCGCTCTATGTTTTGAGACGCGGTTGCCATTGGCACGTCTTGTCAAAGCAGAGATCGTGTCCCCTATCGCGGGATTCTCATCAATGCGGGCATGGGTAACCCAACCGTGTCGTTTATACGGCCCTTGGGAGTAGGCGAGTTTTTAGGGCGAGTGAGGAGGCTTTTAATATTCGCTGCCTTTATAAGGGGATAAGGACTCGCTCTTCCTCCCTCACGCCCTCTCTCTGCCTCCATCTTTCCAATCTCAAGCTCCAGCGCCCAAGTACTCATCTCCTTTCCACTCAAGCAACATGTCCGGATCCGGAGGTCAGGGTAAGTGGATGGTCTCCTCCATCAAGGAGGAGGACATTACTGAGCTCCGGGCTGCCGGATACTTGGCGGAGGGAATTGCCCACCGCTTGCCGGCCGAGGGACAAATCGTTCCCATGCCAGAGCCCAACGAGAGGGTGGTATTCCTCTCGCATTTCTTTCGCCGACTAGGGTTTCCACTCCACCCTTTTGTTCGCGGGCTGATGTATTACTATGGGATCGATTTCCACGATCTATCCCCGAGTTCCTTCCTCAACATCTCGGCGTTTATCGTCGTGTGTGAGGCCTTCCTCCGCATCTATCCCCACTTCAGTTTGTGGCTCAAAGTCTTCAACATGAAGCCGAAGGTGGTGGATGGCCAGCACGCGGATTGCGGAGGAGCCATGGTGAGTAAGCTGCCCAACGTCTCCTGGCCAAAAGGCACTTTCGTGGAGACAGTGAAGGAGTGGCAGAGACAGTGGTTCTACATCACAGAACCCCGTGAGACTACTTGGGACACCATCGACGGGTTCCGCTCCGGTGCTCCCATGGGACTCACCTCCTGGGTCAAGAAGAGTCCGGACTGGTGTTCGCCTGATGAGCTGATAGCGCTGCAGACACGCGTTCAGAGCATGATAACCAAGAACGTCAAGCTCGTTGATGTAATCAAGGTGATGTTAGTGCGCCAGATTCTTCCGTGCCAGCGCCGAAGCCGCCCTTTGTGGGAGTTCAATCCGAAGAAGCACCAGACCTTGGTGAGGCTCTTCGAGACTTCTCACGAAGACGCATGGAAGCTGCTCTTTAAGGGCGACGAGAAACCGCCGGCCGTGGATTCAGATCGCGGGCACGACGCTAAGCATCTCGCCAGGGAGGTATGTCTTTTTGAATGTATTCCCTGCATGTTTGTTTCAAGGATGATGCCTGAGCTTTTATTATTGCTTTTTTCAGGACTGGATGGAGAGGGCGAAGAGGATCTAGTGTCCGGCTCCGCTGCCTGAAGAACCGGTCATCCTGCGTCTAGCGAAGATGCTGGTGCCGGCACCATACACGGCGCCAGAGAAGAAGGCCAAGAAGAAGATGAAGGGGGCCAAGAGTGGCCCTCGCCGCAAGGGCACTGCGGACGTGACATCCGAAGACGATGAGGCTCATTCCTCTGTCCCGGAGGACAAGGACGAGGAAGAGGAGGAGGAGGAGGAACACAACCCTCCTCCTCAGGATAGGAAGAAGAAGAAGAGGGCGGCTCCGGTGCATCTGGAGGCGGAAACGCCCAAGAAGGGGAAAGGCGTCCCAGCGGTCAACACCGCATGGGATGTCGAAAGTAGTCCGGAACGACGCCCCCGCACTAAGCCCCATGCCGCATCGTAAGTGGCATGGCTTCCTTGTGCGCACATCCGGCCTTTTCTCTCCATTTATCTTGACATAGTTTAACTGTACTATTTGCAGTCCGGCGCGTGACCTTATCCAACGATCCTCATCTGGAGGTTCGTTGGCTCCGTCGGAGATGGCGAGCATGTCGCCACCGCCTGCTTATTCCCCCGGGGCCAGGGACGACACCGAAGTGTTGTCTCGGAGGGCCGCTCTGAACCGGGGAGGAGCTCAGGATGCTGTCCGGGGGGGCGCCACGAGGCGAGACCTCCACTGCCGGACACATGGGGGAGCCGATCCCCATGGAGACTGGCGAAGAGGGCCGCATCCAGTTCATCCCTCAGCCGAATACGATTCCGGAGACCCATATGGCTCCGGAATCGGGCGAGCAGCCCCCTTTGATGGAGGGGGGTGCGCCGCCTCCACCGGTGGCTCCTGGCCATCCAGGGGTGCCGGATAACCTGATGGAGGTGCTATGAGGCGCCTCTGTCATGGACGAGCACCGTGTCCTTATGGGTGCGGTGATCGAGAAGGTTCAGTCCACCAAGAGCGGACTGAATGAAGCCTGCAGCAACCTGTTGACAGGTTTGGAGCTAAGAAAGAGAAAAACCCCGTGTAGTCCGTAGCCCCTGAGACACTGTCCGGTGTTCGGCGAGAAGAACCGGACAGAGGATCAATCCTTAATTATAGGAGGCTAACTGAATATGTATCGATAAGCAGGCGTCGATGTTGGCCGCGACCTCGCATACTGCCGAGGTCTCTGAACTGAAGCAGAGGCTGGGGCGGACCGAGAACGAGCTCGGCGAGGTTAAAATTCGGCTCCAGGAGAAGCAAGGTGAGTGACGACCTGCTATGTGTTCGGAAAAAAATAAGCGTTGTATATTGACAGCGGTGTCATGATATGTGTAGAAGCCGCGGCCAAGGTCGAGGCCCTGAGGAAGGCCCTGGGCGAGGCCGAGGAGAAGGTTGTCCAGCAGCAAGCCACCCATAAGAAGCTCAAGGCCCGGGTCAAAGAAGTCCAGCAGGAGCTCCAGGATGCGGTTAACAAATGTGGGACCTTGGAGAATGATGCGTCGGCTCAAGGGGCCGAACTCACCAAGGCTCGTCAGAGCACGGAGACCGCACGGAATGAGGCCCAGGCCGCCCTCCAGGAGATCCAGGAGGCTAAGAAGATCACGGCGGGTAAGGCTTTTAAGATGCAAAGCAAGTATGCGGAGAAGCAGTACCTTCTACTAACTCGGGTTCAGAGTTCCCCAGGGGCTTTTGCTGATTTACCACGCAGTGTATCAGACGCCGTGGAGTTCTATCAAGCCGAAGGAGGGGGTTCTACGGAGAAGCTCTTCTGGTCGCAATATGCGGTGTCAGAGCCTGTCGTGTCCTCCACCGACCAGCTGAAACAGCTGGTGGAGCTGCATAGGGTGGCCGAATTAGCCATTAAGGATTTGACAATCCGGCTATGGCCAGCCGAAGCTATGCCTGGCAGCTACTTCGGGCTCGTGAGGCGGATGGTGAACGCCAGTCCTCGGCTGGACGTCGCCAAGCGCTCCGCCTGTATTGAAGGTGCCCGTATGGCCTTCGCTCGCTGCAAGATGTGGTGGGCGAAGATGAACGCCGTTGAAGTTCCCAGCGTGCCGCCGAAGGGCAAGGAGCACCGCACACCCGAGCGATATTTTGCGGATGTCATAGAAGGGTCTCGACTTGTAGCGGCGCAATGTTCGCAGGACATTGTATTTGAATGAATGTATTCATGTTGCCCTTGCTTTGTATTATGAAAACAAAGCCGGTTTTTGTAAAGTAATTTTATTATGCTTTGAATTGTTTCCTCCTATGCGGCCATGTTGCATGTAATCTGAGGGTTGGCCAGTCGTCGGCTTCTGCCCTCACGTAGGTAGTACGGATGTGTTTGGGATGGAATCTAAACAATCTTGATCCAATTACATGGTCCTTGAAGGAGTTGTTTAGCGCAACGAACAAGGCAATCATACTATACGGCTTGAACGCCCTCACTTAGCCATAGGAGTTTTATAATAAAGCATGTGCGCAGCCCCTCGTTTAAACCAGAGTGCTGTCAGCATCTGATCGGGAAGTGCCGATTTCTCGCATGACGCGGAAAAAATCTCCAACAATTTGTAACCCTCAAACAGCTGACCGGCTCTCGCCATATCATGACAGTCAGTTTTCGGCTTTCTCTACTGAGGTGCTCGTCTGGTCAAGGCCAGCGCACAATCGCAGTAGTTCTCCCTTTACTACCCTAGCTGATTCAGCGGAACGTAGGGTAGCAAGCACAACAGCCGGGCAACCCAACTATTGACCAAAGACATGATTCGGAGCCAATGCATATAATGCTAAATTCAGGGTGCCGAACTTATCTATAAGAAGTGTTCGGCCTTTGCTGGCGTATTATGGGACGATAGGGAGCCCCTGGCGAATATGAGATGTACCAGATTGTACGGATGCGATCAATAAGCAAATTGAAATAAAAATGAGGTAGAAACGCAAACCACAGAAACTGGGCCGCAAACCATTTTTATTATAATTGGATGGATACGTTAAGGTGTATATCTTGTAAAAATAGTGTGATAAACATCCGGACTATTTAACATGCCGGGAACAAGAAGGCGCAGCGTGCGGGTCCTAAGAAATAAGTGGAAACACCGTCAAGAAGAACGTATAGAGGTTACCCTACACACCTATGCTGCTTGCCTCCTTTGTATGTCGATCCTTCAAAGGGACTGGTGACCAGGCCCGTGGGAAAAGGAACCTGAAACAAAAAGAAAAAGGTGAAAGTATGCGTGTCCGGGATTGGTCTAGTCGAACTATAGATCCCGCGTTAGCTTGTGCCTCCATCGATGTCCATGGGATTTTGAGTGCATAATTATGTATGCGTGGTGCAAATGCCACTACTTCATCGGGGCTGGGACGGAGGCCGAATTGCTAATCGAGCTCTTGACGAGCTGCGCTGTCCTGCTGCAGTGTAGTCCGGACCCTTTTAATGATGTCCAGGGGCTCGACAGCCGTACTATGGTGCTGTTTGAGAAGGCCGCTCTGTACCTCTGCTGCTAGGGCGGCGGTGTGCTCCTCTGTTCGGAGGGAGCATTCCGTATTGCCATTGACTGTTATGACGCCGCGTGGACCGGGCATCTTGAGCTTGAGATAAGCATACTGTGGCACTGCGTTGAATCTAGCAAACGCGGTTCGTCCGAGCAGTGCGTGGTAGCCGCTGCGGAAGGGGACGATATCGAAGATTAACTCTTCGCTTCGGAAGTTGTCCGGAGAACCGAAGACCACCTCCAGCGTGATTGAGCCCGTACAGCGGGCCTCTACGCCTGGTATGACTCCTTTAAAGGTAGTCTTTGTGGGTTTGATTCATGAGGGATTAATGCCCATCTTCCGTACTGTGTCCTGGTAAAGCAGGTTGAGGCTGCTTCCACCATCCATCAGGACTCGTGTTAGGTGGAATCCGTCGATGATTGGGTCAAGGACTAGTGCGTCCGAACCGCCATGGCGGATACTAGTCGGATGATCTCGACGATCGAAGGTGATCCGAAATGACGACCACGGATTGAACTTTGGGGCGACTGGCTCTACCGCGTAGACGTCCCTGAGTGCCCGTTTGCGCTCCTTTCTGGGGATGTGCGTGGCGTATATCATGTTCACCATTTTGAGTTGGGGGGGGGATTTCTTCTACCCCCCGGTGTTCGGCTGCCGGGGCTCTTCGTCCTCGTCCTCACTTTGTGATCCCTTTTCTTTGTTCTCGGCATTTAAGTTGCCAGCCTATTTGAAGACCTAACAATCTCTGTTGGTGTGATTGGCTTGTTTGTCTGGGGTGCCATATATCTGGCATGGACGGTCGAGTATGCGGTCCAGGCTGGAAGGTCCCTCATTGTTCCTCTTGTAGGGCTTCTTCCGTTGGCCGGACTTGGAGCCGCTGTATCCGGCGTTTACTGTTGTGTCATCGGTGTTATCACCATTGCTTCGGCGTTTGTGTCTATTGCGCCGGAGCTTGCCGGTGCTGTTCTTGGCCTCCGAGGGGCCTGCCTCGCTGGTTGTGTTTTTGCTTCGGGCCAGCCAGCTGTCTTCACCCGTGCAAAAGCGGGTCATGAGTGCTGTGAGGGCAGCCATGGATTTTGGCTTTTCTTGGCCAAGGTGGTGGGCGAGCCATTCGTCACGGATGCTGTGTTTAAAGGCTGCTAGGGCTTCGGCATCCGGACAGTCAATGATCTGGTTCTTTTTGGTTAGGAACCTAGTCCAGAAATTTCTGGCTGATTCTCCAGATTGTTGAACTATGTGGCTTAAGTCATCGGCATCGGGTGGCCGGACATATGTACCTTGGAAGTTGTCGAGGAAGGCTTCTTCCAAGTCCTCCCAGCTGCCGATGGAGTTCTCAGGCAGACTATTTAGCCAGTGTCGAGCTGGCCCTTTGAGCTTTAATGGGAGGTATTTGATGGCGTGGAGGTCATCTCCTCGGGCCATATGAATGTGGAGAATAAAATCTTCGATCCACACTGTGGGATCGGTTGTGCAGTCGTATGATTCGATATTGACAGGCTTGAACCCCTCGGGGAATTCGTGATCCAGTACTTCATCTGTGAAGCAGAGAGGGTGTGCGGCACCTCTGTATCGGGCCACATCGCGGCGTAGCTCTGATGGAGTCCGTCTGCGGCATTTGGCCTGGGCGTAGTTAGGTTTGTCACGTCCGAATAGGTAGCCGTCGTCGTGCCTCGAGGCACGTCCTCGCGATCCGTAGATCGATCTTGTATGTCCTGCTCTACTATCCTGGGTCTGCCGGAGGTCGTACGTGTGACCCCGAACTCTTCCGTCTCTATTTTTACGGGAGATGGGGCCGGCTGCTGTTCGGCCTGAGTTACCGCTTTATCCCGACCGCGGGGTGGCCGGTCGGTCGCCCTGTCTCGACCACGTGGTGGTCGTTCCGCATTACACGGGGGAGATATGTGCTCCGATGCCTCCTCCTCGAATTGAGGTAGCAGTCTACGTTTTGGGTAGCTCTTGGCTGGGCGCTTGAGGCCGTATTCCTCGGCTGTCAGGACATCAGTCCATCTGTCGACGAGCAGATCTTGTTTGGCTTGAAGCTGCTGCTGTTTCTTTTTCAGGCTCCTTGCTGTGGCTATGAGCTGAAGCTTAAAGCGCTCCTGCTCTAGAGGATCCTCAGGCACCATGAAGTCTTTGTTGCCGAGGCTTATTTCCTCCTCGGAGTCATCTTCTATGGCCTGTTCTTTAGGGTTGTCTTGCCTATTTCCTTGTTCCTCCTATTCGGATGCAGCTCCGATAGGGTCTTCATTGTTTTCGGCGTCGCCCAGAGTGCTATTTTCTCCGGTGCCAGTGTTGCCATCTTTTGAGCGACGAGGCTTAGAACGGCGTTTGGGGCGCCGGCGCTTGGACCGTGTCTTAGAGGGTTTATTCGCGTCTGGTTCTTCTTTGTTGTCGCCAGATCCTTTAGGTGTATCAGCCATGTACACGTCGTACGAAGAGGTGGCCATCCAACGTCCAGTGAATGGCGGGTCTTGGCCTTGCTCCTTGTCGGCATCGTCGTCCATACCGTCGATGTCTTTGGAGCCGTAGTCAAGCACATCGGTTAAGTCATCGACAGTGGCTATGAAGTGGGTGGCGGGCGGGAAGCAAAATTCCTCGTCATCCATCTCTAGCTCGAACCGGACATAGTTCGGCTGTGAGTCCTTCTCCAAGGAAAAATTCTTTAAAGAGTTTAACACGTCACCCAAAGGCGAATGCTAGAAGATGTCTGCAGCGCTAAATTCGAAAATCGATAACCGATCCAGCTCGGTGTTCGCAGGCGTACCTGGTCCGGAACTTATAGCCGGAGACGAGTCCGGAGTTCCATTGTCTTGAATATTGCAGGATGTCGAGTCCGTGTGCTGCTCCAACGTTGTGGACTCTGTGGCCTCGGATGGCACGATCTGCTTTGGCTCTAAGGCCGTGGCAGCAGCAGGAACCATCTCCTGGGTGTGATTCGATGACAGATTTAAGTCACGTTCATCTGGGCGAGGGGGAGCGATCGCCGCGGGCTCGAATCCCATGAGGATCAAGTCTTCATGGGTATCCGCGACGTAGTTCAAGCTTCCAAATCTGACCTGATGGCCAGGGGCGTACCTATCGACCTGCTCCAGATGGCCAAGCGAGTTGGCCCGCAGTACGAAGCCGCCGAACACAAAAATCTGTCCGGGGAGGAAGGTTCCTCCTTGGACAACGTCGTTATCGACGATTGATGGGGCCATCGATCCTTTTGTCGACGGCACAGTGGAACTCTCAATGAAAGCACCAATGTCGGTGTCAAAACCGGCGGATCTCGGGTAGGGGGTCCCGAACTGTGCGTCTAGGATCGATGGTAACAGGAGGCGGGGGACACGATGTTTACCCAGGTTCGGACCCTCTCTATGGAGGTAATACCCTACTTCCTGCTTGATTGATCTTGATGAATATGAGTATTACAAGAGTTGATCTACCACGAGATCGTAATGGCTAAACCCTAGAAGCCTAGCCTATATGACTATGGTAATGTGTATCTGTCCTTTCCGGACTATACCCTCCGGTTTATATAGACACCGAGGGGATCTAGGGTTTACATAGAGTCGGTTACATAAGAAGGAATCTTCATAATTGGTCGCCAGGCTTGCCTTCCACGCCAAGTAGAGTCCAATCCGGACACGGGTACAGTCTTCGGCCTTCATGTCTTCACAGCCCATCAGTTAGGCCCATAGATAACAGGACGGACGCCCGAGGACCCCTTAGTCCAGGACTCCCTCACCTCCCTCGCCTCGCTGCTCGCTGTGGAGACGTCGCCGCGCCTCTGCTGCCTCCAATGGCGCCACCTCCATGCCAACCTTCATCGCCATGCAACCTTGTGACGCTTTGCCGGCTCTGCTCGTTCCTTCTCCTCAAGCTCTCTCGGTCACTCCATCGGTCGCCTTGGCCGATGCGGTCACGCACTCTTCGTCGGCCTTCCTCGCGCCCACGGATGGGGCGGTGTCCGTTGACAACACGCCCCCATGCCTGCACCCGCACCCGCAACCTTCATCGCTGCTTCACCCGCTCCCCCATCTTCGTTGGAGCAAATGGCGGTAGCCACCTCAGTGGCCGCACACGTGCCGACGCCCTCATCCTCTACCGCCATCTCGGAGCTCACCATCCATGCGAACACCATCTGCAAGCGTAGCGTCCACTCCCGACGCGTCGTCGGCTGCGTCGTAGTGCGTGCATCACCGAATGCGAGGCGCCTTTCTACGTCCCGATGGCCACCAAGGCGTCTTGGGCCAAGGCCGCCAAGTTCAACCTCTCCAAGGCCTCCATCGATCTCGCTGCGGTTGTCCATGGCTCCTCCCTCTGTGACTCGGACGGGCAGGACTCAGACATGGATGAAGCACCAGACAGGCTAGCGCAGATAGCTCCCATATGCGGTGCTGACGCTAATGAGGCGGACGCCATACGCGCCGCAGGTGCTCTGCCGTCTCCATGATCATCACCACTTCAACCGCTTGGAGAGCGCACCTTTGGGAAGGGTGCTTTTGGTCCATTACGCCCGCAGCCGCGCCCAGCTTAATTTCTCTTTGTAGTCTCCTTAGGTTTAGCCTCTCTGTTAGCATCGATAGGATAGTGTTTCGATGCTCTGCTCCTTCCCCCATGTATTTCCTTGCTCCTTCGTTCTCCTGTCAGCGGTGTACCACTTTCCTTTATGAATCAATCCAATTTCAGTATCCTGTCATGGAACCTTCGCAGTCTCGGTGATGCTGATAAATGCAAAGATATTTTCTCTGAACTAATCACGCTCAAACCCTCTGTAGCTCTACTTCAAGAATCCAAACTCAAGAACATTTCTGTCACCAAATTATACTCGTTCATGCCTCGATCCCTAGACCAAACCGTCTCCCTCCCAGCCATCGGGTCCGCGGGAGGCATCCTGTCCGCGTTCAACTCACACGCCCTAACTCTCCTTAGCCACTCGCACGGTCTCTTCACTACATCTCTAAATCTCTCTTCACCCTCCTAACAGTATCCAATGTTTACGCTCCCTTAAAACTTCTTTCCTTCAAGAGCTAAAAGATATCTCACCTGGCAGCTCAACTCCTTGGCTTCTTATTGGCGATTTCAACCTCATTCGGTTTGCCTGTGAAAAAAAAAACAATTTCCACTCCGCGGAAGCTGACATGTTCAGCTCAGCTATTTCCGACCTTCAACTCATCGAGCTCCCTCTCCTCGACAGAAATTTCAACTGGTCCAACAACTTTTCAAAGCCAACCCTGGAATGCATCGACGGAACCTTCTTTAACCTAGCTTGGGAAAATAGCTTCCCTAACTCAACCCTATCCTCCCTAACAAGATTCTCCTTCGACCATGTTCCGCTTATCGTCAACGTCTCTTCGCATATCCCTCGCTCCCGCCTCTATCGTTTTGAATCCTTTTGGGCTATTCACCCGGCGTGCAACCACATCATGTGCCGCGCTTGGCCTACTACCCTGCCGTCTATCCCATCGGACCTCGCCCTGGCCTCTGCTCTTAAGCGGACCAGAGCAGGTCTCAAAGCTTGGTCCAAAAGTCTTAGACCTATACACCAACGCGAGATCGACTGCAAACTTGTCATTGATAGGATCGATCGCTTGGAGGAAAAGCGCTCTCTCTCTCTCTCTCGTCCCGAGGCCTCGCTCAGACTTGTCGTTATAACTTCTCTTCAACGCGCTGTCCGCCAAAAGCTTCTCTTCTGGAAGCAACGAGGGAAAGTTAAAGCCGTAGTCGACGGTGACGAAAACTCCAAATTTTCCCACGTTTCTTCCTCCCAGAGGTTCTGCAAAACAACTTTGCAAACCTCAAAGAAAATGGGACGAAGTTCTCTTCCTAGGAGCAGAAAGCCGCCATCCTGCACAACTTCTTCCAGAATCTGCTAGGCTCTCGAACTGAAACATCCTGGCGTTTCTCGCTCTCTGATCTTTATCCAGCACCCCTCCCACAGCTTCATCACCTTGACTCTCGTCTCTCCCCTCAGGAAATCCAAGATGCCTTCTTTCAGATGAATGTAAATGCCAGTCCAGGTCCTGATGGCCTGGGACGGGTTTCTTCCAAAAATTCTGGCTCAACATCAAGCACACAATCCTCCCCTTCTTTGAAGACTTCGCCAACCTCCAAGTTGATCTCGAACGCTTCAACAGGGCCCACATGATCTTGCTTCCCAAAAAAGGAGCAGCTAGGACCCCGGATGATTTTAGGCCAATCTCTCTTCAAAATTGCACACCCAAGGCGCTCGCCAAAGTTATCACTAATAGGATCAAACTCTCGTCCCCCTTCTAGTTAATGGCGACCAAACAGGTTTCATTTCCGGGAGATGCATTGCCGAGAATTTCATCTATGTTGCTGACCTCCTCAGTGCTTGTCACATCAGGAAAGCTCCAACCATGGTGCTCAAACTTGACTTTCGCAAAGCCTTTGACTCCATCTGCTGGGACTCGCTCCTTCTCATCCTTCATGCTCGGGGTTTCCCGTCCACCACCATTAAATGGATCGAAACTCTACTTACCTCTAGCAAGACCGTCGTCCTCCTCAATGGGATGCCGGGACCATGGATCAACTTCAAGAAGGGCCTCTGACAGGGTGACCCTATATCCCCCTACCTCTTTATAATCGTCGCTGACCTGCTAAAACGCTTAATCCTACACGCCTCCTCCCCAAATCACTTATGACAACCAATCTTTCCTGATCACCCCCCTACGGTCCTTCAATATGCTGGTGATACTCTAATCATAGCTCACACATCCCTTGAAGCTGCAGCTACACTCAAGGAGATCCTCGACAACTTTGCCCTACACTGGTGCGCGTTGGTCCTAAACAAACGGTTTTTAACCCCTTTCTGGGATGGCATTTGGAACAGTCGCCAAGTGAGTGTGGGCGATAGGGGGTCCTTCCCACACGACCCAGAAACCGTCGGGGATAGGGCCCCTACAGTACTCCTACTCGTTTCTGCTCGCATTGCCGTCGCAGTCGGTATTCTGTGGTGCTACGTTTACGATGCGCGACCCATCACAAACGGTTCACTATTATAGAATGTGTATGATGCGCGGCCCATCACAAACGGTTCACCGTTAAGAAGATTAGCTAATCGTCGTACGAGTGTCAGACAGGATTATGAAACGTCGAACCATCGTAACATCGTCGTACACGACAACTATCGCACACGCTATCCTGTGGTGCAGCGCTTATGATGCATACCTCATCAGAAACAGTTCATGGTTGCAAATCGTGTACGATAAGGCAACTAACACAAACGTTTAGTTTGCCCGCACCGTTTGTGATATTGTCTGACATCGCACACGCTCTGCAAACGGTAAGTGTGTGCATGCTTGCACACGTTTTCTCTCTGTGAACTGTCTCCGATTATGGTGCATATCGCAAACGTTTGTGTTTTACCAATCGTGTGTGCCGTAACAACCTGGAGAGCGTAATTTCACCGTAATTTAATTGCTGCTTTTCCAAATTGTACCGGATTTGGATTTGAATTTGAATGTATGCTACAGCTTTATTCATATCCATCAGGTTCAAACAACCAATGCATTATTCGATTCATAGGTACATATGTTCAAGAATTACATAAGAACCAAATAAAGAATGATGAACCACAGTTGTATACTTGTACTATAAAAGACGGCAAAGAAAGAGGCGAAATATATTCTGGTTGCTGAACAAGGTGAAGCGGAATGCCCATATTGTGCCCTCCTCCATGCATAAGGAACGCACGACTCTAGTCCAACCCCTTGTGATGGCCGACCGCCCATTGTTCACGGTCTTCATGAAAACATCTAGATAATCATCGTGTTCTGGTAGAAATACTTTAACCTTTGCATGCCCACCAATCATGTAGTTTGAGAGGTAATCTTGAGTAAACTGCTTTGGCAACCACTGCAAAGGAAAAAGATTCAGACATTGTCGTCTAACACAACTCATTATGGGAAGTAAAAAGAAGGCTGCAGAGTTCTTACTTACCATCCTGCAGTTCGCTGTTGTCTTGGATAAAGTGTAAACAAATAGTTTAATTGCCATATTCGGACCCCATTTTAGTAACAATCTTTATCAGCTTCCTCTCTTGATGCCGGTTCATCGATATCTCATTGCCCCATATGCAGAAAGGGTCGAAACGCAGATCTTTACCAATGACATATGTACCTAAAAGCACCAAGTTAATATTAGAAGCTAAACAACAATTGCACAATGATGTAGTACAACACTCTTTTATAATATGTCTATATACATCCGTATGTGGTAGTCCATTTGAAATCTCTAAAAAGACAAATATTTAGGAATGGAGGGAGTATCTTATAACATCCAATATACTCACATATTAGATGAATTAACATCTTATATTATGGGCCGGAAGGAGTTCAGTTCATTCTTACAAATTATCTGCTGCTGTATCCACGGGTTACAGTTAGTTTGAGCTAGTTCGGGCTCAAATAGCCCTAAAGTATATCTAAACATGAGGACTAGTTTGAGCTAGTTGCATCTATGACCCACCAAAAAAACTAGTATCCAACCCAAGAGGTGCTAATTGGAGCTAGTTCTCCTAGTGCATTTATTGTCAATCTAACCCTGCCATCCAAACAACTCTTTGGATGGAGTTAGTTCAGGGTTAGTAATGAGCTAGAAACTAACTCTAACCTCTAGCTAAGTTGAGTATCCAAACAGGGTTGTGTTGTTGTTGCTGCTGCTGCTGCTCTTCTACGTATATCTAGACATCATTAGAACATTAATGTAACACTCTTCCTTGTTGCTATGTAGCCTAGGATTGCATATTTAGACATTAAGTACAGTGCATGTTGCTATGTAGCCTCAGATATATTACATATGGCCCTAGTTAACCTAAGGAAAAATGGGTTGCAGATATATTCAGTTAAAAGTCCGATTCACCAATTACTCCCTTATCAGCCGCTGGACTTTATGGTACCAGCTACCGATATGCTGAACAGTGAGCAGATATAAGCCATGGGATGAAACTAACCTCGATGGAAAATAGTAGTCGTTCCCAAAATTGTCCTGTGTAGGTACATCAAGAAGCATGTTAAGCACAACAGGCTAAACAGCAACCAAAATTACATATGGCAGACAAAATAATCTCCAAAAGATAGCTTCAGTGTGCAGGTTCAAGCACGCTAGTAAAGCAAAACAAGGGGAAAGGTGTGCTAACTGCAACAGGCCTAACATTTAACAACAAGCAAACATGGTCATTCAAACTGGTATTGTGCCGGTCTAAGTACACTGGTTATGGTTAAATAAAAATGGAAAGGCGTGTTAACTACAAGATGCAGCAACCAAATGTAGTCATTCATACTGGTATTGTTGAAACTGGTACTGATGAAATTGAACTGCACAGTTCATACTTGCTCATATAGAACATCACGTTGTGAATAACTGGAATAAACAAGGCATACTACGAACAACCAAAGATAGCATTTGAAACTGAACATATGCTAACTACAAACAACCGAACAATCAAAAAACTTTAAAAGAGGCATATGCTAGCTATAACAGGCTTAACAACAAGCAAATATATGCATTCCTATCGGTATGTTTAAAACTAGATTGATGAAATGTACTGCACAGTAAATAATTGCACATATAGAGCATCACATTGTGAACAAGTCAAATAAACAAGGCATACTTCAAACAACCAGATATAGGAATTAAAACTGGACATATTCTCACTACACTACAAAAGGGACTCAACAAAACAAATCATGGGTTTCCCCCTGTGAAGAGGACGGCAAAACAAATCATGGGTTTCCTCATTTGTCACGGATGGGCTCATTCCCGTGGGAAGAGCACGGACCCTGGATGCGCTCCATGTTGTCGCAGATGGGCTCCTTCCCCTTGGAAGAGCACGACTGTAGGGTGCCCTCCCTGATGTCGCAGACGGGCGCTTTCCCATTGGAAGAGCAGATGGGCTCTTTCCCCTTGGAAGAGCCGGAGAGGGTGCCCTCCTCGTGGTCGCCGTCGATGAGGTCTGACTTGGAAGCTGTGGATCCCAAGCCAGCGTCGTAGAACGTGTCCTTCAGAAATGACAAAAGGGGCTCAATGGCGATGTAGAATGACAAATTGTTGACAGCGAGCCAGAGGAGATCAGCGGCGGGGCCATGGATGAGATCGACGGCGGTTGAACCCGAGGGGTTGGGGTGGGCCACTTAACCTGTGACACAGCCCGCCTCAGGGCGTCGCTGTTGGTGACCTCGATGTCGTAGCCGGCGGACGAGACATGCCCGCATACTCTAGCCCGCTGCTTGAGTGCCTGCCGCCAGTAATGGTCGTCAGCTTCCTCGGTGAAGTCGGGTGAAGAGACCACTATACACCTCCTTTGGGCCAGTCGCTCCTCGAGCTCCACGGGAAGCATAGCCGGGCTTAGGCTGCGAAGCTCTGGAGTGGGGGATGGGGATCTGTGGGAAAGGAGGTGTTTGGCAGGCGCCATCTAAGAAACACAGGGCGGCCTGGGTATGGAGATCGGTGGGTAAGCTGCACGGGCAACCGGCAGATGTTGACAATGGAGGCCTTGCGGCGGCGGCGGGGACTTTGCTAGGGTTTCGAGCGAGGGAGGGAGTGTGTGTGTGTGTGTGCGCGCGCGCACGCCTGAGGAGGTTTTGGTGTGTGTGTGTGTGGAGGGGGGCGCGGGGTGTTTGAGGAAATGACGCGGGTACTGAAAATTTTACTACGTGGGAGTGAAATGCCGGGCTATTGAAAATTTTGACGATAGTGCATCGCACACGGTCCGGAGATAACAACCATGTGTTAGGAAACAGAAAAACCCTCGAGGCGGGCAGATATTTTCTAGGGATGCAGGCGGGATTGGGAAGCAGAAATATCGCACACGGTCTGGAGATAACAATCGTGTGTTATGAAACAGAAAAACCCTCGAGGCGGGAAGATATTTTTGAGAGGGGGAGCGTTGTGGAGCCCAATGTACTGTGCGGATGTGTGCGTGACAGGTGCGCCGGCGTGGCACACGGTTAGTTTGAGTGAACCGTGTCTGTTGCATCATCCGACTTGTCTAATGTTCATAAGTTTGGCGAAAAATGACGCGAGAGAGGGTCAGAACACGAACACACTTGCATGTGGACCAAATTTATGTATCGAAAGGGTGGTTTGATTTTCAAATACCAAATGCCACTTTGATGTAGCACCTCTCTCGCAAAGCGCACAGTATTGCTTGCACCGACCCGCCCTCGTGTCGGCACGAAGGGAATCCTAAGCTATTAATGCATGCCCCCTCCCCCTCAACCGAGGTTCACCTAGCAAAGTACGAAGTAGCTAGCAGCCCCCCTCCTCCCTCGTGTCGGCACGAACGGAATCCTAAGCTATGAATGCATGCCCCCCCAACTGAGGTTCACCGTAGCAAAGTGCGAAGTAGCTAGCAGCCCCCCTCCCTCGTGTTGGCACGAAGGGAATCCTAATCTATGAATGCATGCCCCCCAACTGAGGTTCACCTAGCAAAGTGTGAAGTAGAGCTAGCAGCCCCCCTCTCTCATGTCGGCACGAACGGATTCCTAAGCTATGAGTGCATGCCCCCCCCTAACCGAGGTTCACCTAGCAAAGTGTGAAGTAGCTAGCAGCCCCCTCCCTCGTGTTGACACGAAGGGAATCCTAGCTAACCTATGAATGCATGCCCTCCCCCCCAACCGAGGTTCACCCTAGCAAAGTGCGAAATAGCTAGCAGCCACCCCTCCCTCGTGTCGGCACGAAGGGAATCCTAAGCTATGAATGCACATGCCCCCCTCCAACCGAGGATCACCTAGCAAAGTGCGAAGTAGCTAGCAGACCCCCTCCCTCGTGTCGGCACGAAGGGAATCCTAAGCTATGAATGCATGCACTCCCCCCCCCAACCGAGGTTCACCCTAGCAAAGTGCAAAGTAGCTAGCAGCCACCCCTCCCTCATGTCGGCACGAAGGGAATCCTAAGCTTATGTACATGTCCCCCCAACCGAGGTTCACCTAGCAAAGTGTGAAGTAGCTAGCAGCCCCCCTCGTGTCGGCATGAAGGGAATCCTAAGCTATGAGCATGCCCCTCCCCCCCCAACCGAGTTCACCTAGCAAAGTGCGAAGTAGCTAGTAGCCCCCTACCCCCTCGTGTCGCCACGAAGGGAATCCTAATTAAGCTATGAATGCATGCCCCCCACACACTTTCAGTTGGCGGGCCAGAGAGGCATATATCTCACCAAGATGGATCATAAAACGGACCAAGAATAATCCACCTTGGTCGTACAATCTCTCTCTTGTTGTTGGTCAAAGTGATGGCCGTCCATGCGACCCCGGAGATGGGCTAGCTCGCCAATAATCACGCTAGTAGCTAGTCCCCGAAGACAGCCACTGCATGTGTGTGGCCCAAACATATGTATGGGGAGGTGTGTTTTTGAGTAACAATGGAACAAATTTGATGTGGCACCGTGATTTCGAACTAGAAATCCCCATACTGAGTGAGGGTTAGGTTGACGATGCATATGTATGTTACACCACACTTCAAGCCAACGACGGGGATTCATATATGCATGCATGCGTGCATAGTATATGCGCTCAAACTTAATTAGGTCTGAATCTCACCATGACCTATACTACGATAACACGAACCAAATGAAGAATCCGCCATGGTAACCTATCTTGTTGTTGGTCAAGGTGATCATGGATGTCCACGCGGGCCCATGAATATATAGGCTTGTCGCCGATAACCACGCGAGGGAGTGTATTGTTTGAAGGCAACCACTACATGCATATGTATGGAGGTGATGCGTGCATGCATGTTTGAATACACAACATTGATCTGGCGCGTGTGTCAAAAATCATACACTAGCTCCCCACAGAAAGCGAGATCGGTTCATGATGGTGTCACTGTACTAGCCACTTCGACTCGATGGGTGGGATTCATGCGTACACATGCATGTGTGTGTGCTCAAAGTGTATCATGCATGTCATCCCAGAGCAAAAATAATAATCCCCTCCTAAGTCAAATTAACCTCTCTTGTTGTCAGGCAAAAAGAAGTGATGGACCAAGCGGGCCCACAGATGGAAAGCATCGGTATCGCTGATAACCGCTTAAGTGGGTGTGAGAGGACAACCACCACCGCTTTGCATGTGGGCCAAACATATATATGTTGAATACCCAAAATGCACAACTTTGATGTGCCACATGCCTCAAAAACTGTAAACCATGCACCCACACAGAGCGGGGTTCATATGAAGCGTACTACATATGATGGTCCCCTTCCCGCTCTTCACCGCATACTATATGCTCCTGTCGTAATATATGTACAACCCAAAAGAATCCTCATCGAGGGTGAAATTAATTAACCTCTCCCGATGTAGGTCAAAGTGATGCATGCATGCATGCATCAACGATGGCCTCGTGGGCCCACAGATGGAAGCGTCACACGTGAGTGTCCTAGCTAGGATATATATGCATGTGGCCCAAAAAGGTGTTGTGTGATGTTTGAATAACTAATTTCACAATTTTGATGTGGCACGTGCCTCGGTAACCAAAAAGTCCCAACACTGAGTGAGGTGTACTTGTTCACGGACGCATACGTATAGTATATATGCTAGTCCCCTCCCACCTCTTCGACACGTACTATATACCACCATAACACAAACAAAAAAGATTCTACCTTGCTGGTCAAATTAACCTCACTACCGGCTGTTCGTCAAAGTGATGGACGACGACCTCGCGGGTCCACAGAAAGCGTCACACGCGAGTATCAAGTGTCGTGTAGGACAACCATCGACTGCATGTAGCCAAAACATTTATGTATGAAAGGGTTGTGTAATGTTTTAAATAACGATTTCACGACTCTGATGTGGCGCCAACCTGCTTAACAAAACGGCGAACCCGCACGGTGGCTCACAACTCGTAGTGTACTGCGAGCCACCCACCACCCCCAGACGCACACACCCACACACACACCGCGAATCCACCGCAACTATGATGCATGTTAAATTAATTATCCCGCATTGAACATACATGTTACCAAAGGAGGGACGTTTTAATTTCAAAAAAATCACACAGATCATTAAGAGACATTTTAGTACATTGATTGATTTTCTATGGGTATAATGTGCAAAAAAAATTGAGCAACATGCACACGTGACAGTGCACCTAAATGGATTGCAGAAACACATGTGTCTCACTGGGTGCATGTTTACTCCCCGTGCAACAAATTTCAAACATTGAGAATCTTGATTTTTAAATTCTAGTACATCCAAAACTTATTTGAAGTTCATGAAACTTATCGTGTTGTCATATGGACACCAATACAAAGTGGCATTGTAATTTTTTTGTCAAATATGAGACCAGTTTTGAGGTAATCTTTATCTAATTACAGATGGGAGATTATTAATAATTGGGAACCAATATCCCAAATGGATTATTTATTCGAACCGTGAGCGTTAGACCAACAATGGATACGTGCCATGCTTCGGTTAAGCAATAAAGCGCCAACATTCATCATCAAAATAGAAAAACAATATACGTGCTGCCGCGCGACCCGTGTGGCATGCGAGCAGGCATGAGTTGATGGGACGCATGCGAGCAGTCCGCCGTACAGGCAGATAGGGAGGCGTGCGTGCAGGTATGTGAATTGACGGAGGCGTGCTCGCTGCACAGTGTCATCGGGAGGCGTGCGAGTAGCTGTGTGGAACTTTTGTAGGCATGCCAGCAGTCCGGTGCGCAGGCTCACCGTGTGGCGAGCCATCGGTTTGACCGCCGCCCGCCTCTCTCCCACAACTCCCACTACTCCATATTAATGGTGCGCCCGAGCGGCCGCACCCCCCATCCTCGCTATGCACACACAATCCTCTCTCTCCGCTTGCATCCTCGACGCCGCTCTCAGTTCTCAAAGCCATCAGTGTATGAGGATGCCGCCGAAGCGCCCCATCGGAGGGAGTGGCAACATCGGGGCTGCTAAAGCACCGAAGCACGGCGTGGAGATGGAGACAGAGGTTGCCGTCACCGCCGGCGAGTTATCGCTGCACCCTGACGTCGTCGACGGCGTCGAGCTTCCACAGCCGGAGGCGGAGTTCCACACCGACTCCGACGACCACTCCGACGACGACTCCGACGATGACGGACAACTGGTTAGTCATCTATACCCATTTATGTGTCAAATAGATCACAGGGTTTCTCTGGTTACTCCTGCCTCCCCCTTTTTGGAATAGAAATCTTGTGGTTACGTTCTCCCAATCCATGAAATATGAGTAAGTTTCGTTACACCCGTGTAGTGTATTGATTGTTAGAATGGTACAGGTGATAAGTGATTAGTTGTTTCATCGGTGCAAATGATTTCTGCTAGTAATCCGACTAGGGTTAGTTTCGTGCTAATAATTCCTAGCCAGGACTTGACAATTGATTTTGAATGACCTACATATGTTTGTGCCATTATTTTCTTCAAGATTGGTCCGTACATAGACAACTATGCTTAAAAATCGAACCATAATATCTGGATATGTATAAATAAATAGCCATAAATTCCTAATCCTACTTCACGGCATGTAATCAGTGATTTGATGCCAAATTTGTTTTACTATTTGTATAGGTGTTGTCTGACGATGTGGACAGCGAGGATGAAGATGCCCAGAGGCGGTACAAGAGGCGAATCCTGAGGAAGCTTTATGCGGGAATGCATAACAGGCGTATTAGGACCTGGAACGACGGCTATGGATGCCCATTTTGCAACCACAAGATTCGTGATGCGTATCTAAGTGTTCTGGTGCATGCAAGAGGATGGGCCGTTGGCTCCTTCAAGCAAAAGTATTCTCGCAGGATGGCGCACGGCGCGTACGCCGAGTACCTGGAGAAGCTTCAGGATCGTGCCGGCTGCACGTGAGATGAGATGTGGGATGGATCGAACTATGTACGCTTGAGTATGCTTAATGACGGTTGAACTATGTACTTATGGTTGAACTATGCTTATGTACGTGTACGCTTATTATCTATGTTTGAGTATGTTAAATATTTCGCCAAATTTTGGTAAAACTTACAATGGGGGACTAATAAACCAGGACGGAGGTACTACGTCAATCACACATAGTTCCCAAAATTGGAACTGTGTGCAATGACTTTCATTTTGCCTGGTGCGTCAACCACACACGGTTCACTCTAACAAACCGTCGCCCCCAAAATTCTTTGTGGGACAGAAAACCCTCACCACCCAATTCAAAAAAGAAAAAAAAGAAAACCCTCACCATCCACACGTCACAAAAACCCTCACCCCGCTCACCACCCCCTCGGCCCCTCCGGTACGTTCCCCATTCACACCTGCACAAGCTCCTTCGCGTCTATGCCATGGCACCGCCTATCGCGGCGGTAAACACTTAGCTCGACGCTTGCCGCCGCCGCCAAGCTGCCGGCAAAGCCCACCCCATTTCGCCACTTCTGCTTGCCGCCACCTATCGCCATCGACTTTCTCGACGCTGCTCGCGGTCGACCCAGCTCCGCTCGGTTGGGGAATCTGCCGTACTGAGGGTTCTTTCTCATGGACGACAAGGTAACTAATTTAACGAGATATTATCTCATCTCTTATCCCAGTTCATCTTCCTCCTTTAATCACCCGGCGGAAATCGCCGTGAATTCATTTTTATTCGAGCTGATTTGAGGGTTTTCTTTCATTCACAGAATGTACAGTGCACCGACACTTCAGGACCTGGCGACCGCCGCGAGAGATTCCATCTCATCGTACCAGATGACTTGAGGACGCGAGCGGTATGTTCAATCTCACCCTAAATCAGTTGGCATGGCCTACTTTCTTGAACATATTCTAAATATTGCTACATTTGGATAAAAGGTGCCACATGCACCATATACGTCAAAGGGGATTTCGCCCTCTTCTGTCTATATTAGGCCAATTAATGATGTATTGTTCTTTCGATTACTCTCATTTTTCCATGACGTCATGTTTACCCTATCTATTTAATTATGGATTTTTGTCCTTTGATTTCAACTGTTGTACAGTTCTTTCAATTTGGGCCCATATTTGCATGTTACCATATTTTCTTTAACAATCCTACCATTTTCAGCAGGACATCCCTCGCTATGCAACAGATTATGTAGTGCATAATTTTTCCCTTTACATAGATCAAGGCTCCACGGATGTCATTGAGGGAGTCCTGGACTAAGGGGTCCTCGTGCGTCCGGCCTGTTAGACATGGGCCGGACTGATGGGCTGTGAAGATACAAGATCGAAGACTCTTACCCGTGTTCGGTTCGAACTCTCCTTGGCGTGGAAGGCAAGCTTGGCGTCCGGATATGAAGATTCCTTTCTCTGTAACCGACTTTGTACAACCCTAGTCCCCTCCGGTGTCTATATAAACCGGAGGGTTTAGTCCATAGGGACAATCATAATCATACAGGCTAGACTTCTAGGGTTTTAGCCATTACAATCTCGTGGTAGATCAACTCTTGTAATCACTACAAAAAAAAAGACACATCCGTGACATTTTGGGCCGAACGAATTTTTTTTGTCATACTTATGACACTTCTATGACAATAATTATGAAGAAACACGGTATCATCATAGATGTGGTGGGGTCCTACTTCTATTGCAAAAAATCATGACAGAAAATGGGCTTTTCGTCCTGGGCGGGCCGGAGACGCAGCTGCATGACATTCTTTGGGCCGTCCATGACGGAAAAAGCCGTGGTAGATGCGAGGGCGAGGAAAATATCGGGGTGTTCCCGGTTACGGTGGTTGGTCGGGGCCGAGCGATGCGCGTTTCTCTCGTACACGCATGCGTGTGGGTGCGAGGCGTTGGGCTCTAACTGAACCCGAGCGATTGCACTGTAGGCTACGCGTTACTGAACCCGACCGATCGATCGATGGCTATTAACTGAACCCGATCGAGCGATTCCTTCGCTACTACTGCTAACTGAAGCCGATCGATGCTGCCTCTGGATGAACAGTGAGCGTTGCTGGGGGGGTTTGGATGAACAGTTCCCGGTGGGGTGGATGAACAGGACCCCGTGGTGTTGCCTCTGGATGAATAGGACCCCGATCGATCGAGCTGGTTGGGGCTGGATTTACAGGACCCCGTGGAGGGCATGATGAACAGGACCACCCCGTGGAGGGCAGGATGAACAGTAGACGGTGGAGGGCTGGATGAACAGTAGCCCGTGGAGGGGTGGTTGAATAGGAGCCTGTGGAGAGGGTTGGTTGAACAGTAGCCGGTGGAGTAGCACGCGGTGGAGGCTGGATGAACAGGAGCCCGTGGATGAACAGTCGCAGGTGGAGGCTGGAGGAGGTCGACGGTGGATGAACAGTAGCCCGTGGAGGCTGGAGGGGGTCGACGGTGGAGATGAACAGTATCCCGTGGAGTCCCGTTTTGCGGTACGCCACACCCCTCCCGATGAACAGGACCCCCGTTTCGACCGTAGCCCCCCAACACAAGTCCGTTTCCTCCGTCTTGCGGTACGCCACAGCCCTCCCGCTCAACAACACCCCCGTTTCGACCGTAGGAGGTCCGTTTCCTCCGTTTTGCGGTATGCCAGACCCCTCTCGATGAACAGGATCCCGTTTCGAACGTGGCCGGTCGAACACAAGGCCGTTTCCTCCGTTTTGCGATACGCCAGGCATCGTTTCCATCAGCTGTTCCGTCCAAGCCGGTTGGCTCCCACGCGTTCCGTTGCCTCCCGATGAACACGACGCATTTTGTTGCCTCCCCATGAACGCACGACGACGACGCTGTTTCTCCGTTCCGACCCAGCCATGTACACGAGCCCTGGCCGTACGTACGCGCGAGTAGGCGTTCGAGACCCCGCCCGTATGTACGTACATGGCCGTATTTACTTTCTTGCACCCTGGCCGTTGTACGTACGTGTACTACTACGTGCGCGCCTCTACTACGACACGTGCGCGCCTCTACATCGACCAGTATGTACGTACACGTTCGCGACCAGAATGACAACGCTACGTATGCTTCGACCAGGTGGGTCCCGACTGTCAGGCACTTCCTAGCCTGCGAAGATGTAGCTGGTGGGTCCTAGCAGTCAGGGGGGCGAATCGTTTTTTTGGCCCGGACGCACTTCCTTGCGTGCGAAGATGTAGCTGGTGGGTACTAGCAGTCAGGGGGAAACGTTTTTTTTTGCGAAATACGGTGTCCCGTCCGGTGGGTCCCCGCTGTCTGGTGGAGGAATAATTATTTTGCGCGTAATAAGGAGGCACTTCCTTGCTGCGGCTGTGGACCCAGCTGTCAGCCTCTCCATGTACAGTACTCTTCCGATGGAAGTCGTTCCTTGACCATGTTGACCACGCCGCGCCGAGAGCACCAGGGCGGTGGACGACGGCGAGGCCTAGGAAGGGGATGACGTGGAGCCAGGGAAGACGCGGCAGTGGAAGCCCGCGTGGAGAGGAGTACGAGGGTTCACTGGTTCGGCTGCGGTGTGAGGCTGCCATCGCCGCAGGGCCTGGCCAGCGGTGGGAATAGTAGGGGGCGGTGAGGCCTCCGCGGGAACACAGGCGGCCACGGGAGGCAGGAGCATGCGGCACGACCGGCGCTGCTTTGGGCAGCTGGAGCAACAAGACCAGAGGTTGAAGAAGCACTACGGCCGTTGGATGGACATCGTACGTTCACTGGAGCTAGAATCGTTCATATTGACTTAGTTTACAAAGCACTCCGTCCCCGTCAACTTAGTAGGCCCACAAGTTAGCCTCCCACCAAGGTGGGTCCCAACTAGCAGGGGGAGTATTCATTTTCTTTGTGCGTAATAAGGAGGCACTTCCGATGGGTCCGAGCTGACAGTGGGGGGAACGTTTTTTTCACGAAATACGGTGGCCCGTCTGGTGGGTCCCAACAATCAGGGGGAAACGTTTTTTCGCCAAATATGGTGGCCCGTCCGGTGGGTCCCTGCTGTCAGGTAGAGGAATAATTATTTTCCGCGTAATAAGGAACCACTTCCTTGCGGCTGCCGTGGACCCACCTGTCAGCCTCTCCACGACAGTACTCTTCCGATGGAAGTCGTTCCTTGACCACGTTAACCACGCCGCGCCGAGAGCACCAGGGCGGTGGACGACGGCGAGGCCTAGGAAGGGTACGACGCAGAGCCGGGGAAGACGCGGCGGTGGATGCCCACGCGGAGAAGAGTACGAGGGTTCATTGGTTCGGCTACGGTGTGAGGGTGCCGTCGCCGCAGAATAACAGGGGGTGTGGGTGAGTAGAGGGATGCCCTGGCCTGCGGTGGGAGTAGTAGGGGGCGGTGAGGCCTGCACAGGAGGCGGGAGCAGGCGGTCCCGCCGGCGCTGGATTTGGCGGCTGGAGCAAGAAGACCAGAGATTGAAGAAACACGACGGCCGTTGGATTGACATCCAATGGTTACGTCTGCTAGAATCGTTTGTTGACGTATATAATAACTAAAAAAATCTTGCATACGCGTCAACTTTATAGGCCCATAAGTGAGACCATTCCCTCTTTTTTTTAATAATTTATATATAGCTCATTACGACTTCTTATGCAATTTATTGCAGTCCATTTTTTTTGGTTGGCCAGGGCCAATTTCGCATATTTATGTGGGTTCCAAACTATTTTTAATACCGAAATGTCGAGCCAGATTTAAAGTACTTTGAAGATATATTTAAATTAGGTTAATGCCCAGTGAAATAGGAATCTAAAAATGTGAAAAAATTCGGAAATTATAAAGTAATTGCCAATTTGTCATCTGTTTTTATATTTACAACCCATTTCATATTACTTTCAAGATTTGCAGGCGTCTTGAAAGAGTTGCAGCCCATCAAGGCGTAGAAAAATAAGTAGGCCTGGATTGGGTATTCTTCAGAAAAAATAAACTGGGCTCATTTTCACAAAGAAAAATAGCTGGGCTGGTCACATGGTGAACATAAAATATAAACCTGGGCTAGACGGGCCACAGCCCAGTTCAAACCCTGCTCCGTCTCAACAATAACAAAAAAAATACTGCTCGAGCTGCTACGTCCCAAGTGTCAGCCGATCTTGTGATGTTCTCTTGTCTATTGACTATATACGCTCACAATGTCGTGGGTCCCAGATGTCAAGAAAACACTAGGAGGAAGCATTTTATTTTTCCATACGCTGACATGGTGGGCCCTAATGTCATCCTCTCCACGTACTGCTGTCGATTCCTGTTGTTTGTTGACCATGTTGACAACGCGAGAGGGCGGCGCCGCGGCGAGCGCACCAAAGCGCGCGGAGGACGACAACGAGGCCTCGGACGTCGGCGTTAACGATTTAGGAGACGGTGGGGCGGCGATGCGTGTGCTGAGGCGCAACCAGCCTTGGGAGGCGGAAGCAGGCGGCCACGCTGGCGCTTGTTTGGTTTTGGCGGCTGGAGGAAGACAGGACTGAAGAAACACGACAGACTGTAAAAGCAGCAGGAGTACTTAACAACCTTAACTGAAACCAGCAGGGGCACTTAACAACCATAGCTGAAAGCAGTATGAGTACTTATAAAGGTTCAACCGTACAAAGCACGCCTCAAACAATGCTACTTTGCCTAGAGTTGACCAAGGGTGAGGCCGCCATGCCCCAGGACAAGGCCCAGGCACCACCCCGCGCATCCACAACCTTCTGAAAGCGGCTTCATCTCGCAATGTGGTCAATAAAAAGGATATTCGCTTTAGATCCATGGAAAAGCAGGAACATAATCTTCTGTCCTATTCTCCAAGATGGACGGGCCTTCATTATTTGAGACCACCCATGAATAAGTATCTTTTCACCTCCAAGGGGAATGGAGTAGGTCGACATAAACATCATGTTGTGACCAAGCGCAAGTCTGACCCGACCCTGGTCAGGCATCTGTATAGGAACAATAGAACTGGGCAGTTTCTGTTTCAAGAAGATCACAGCTGTAAAACTGTGTATAAGCAATAGTTTATGAACAACATATATAACAGAAAATAGCTCGTACCATAAGTTTCTCGACACAGTTGGACCTGTTCAACGAGTGCAGCAGTGGAACACATATCCCACGTGGCCTTCCACCATTGAAACGCCCCACAAGGACCTCAAGACGATCAATAAAGTGTAGGAACTTGTGGATGTCGTCCGATTCAACTTCAGTGCCATCAGTAACAGCCGAGTTGTTACAGAATAACAAACGAGCAGCCTGCTTAACTCTGAAAAACCTACACGTGCCACCAATTATAAGAAAATATTAGTTAGATGTAGCATCTTCGTGAGAGATTCGTTGCTACTTCTAAAGTTAAATTGTGATCAGTTAAACATAATAGGTGGATTAAGAAGTAATCGAAGCAACAAGCAAGAATCAGATACAAAACTAACATGGATGAACAATTGGAATGACGTCGGGGTGGAAGATCGCAGTGAAGATGAGACCAGGTTCTGCTATTTCCATCAACATTCGTGCGCCAACTTTCAGTCCGTAACACTTGAGAAAGTTTATCCAAGTTCGGCCATAAAAAAAGCAGCGATCTTCTTGGTTCATGAACCCAACTCGAAACTTATATCCATGGCTTGTCTTCACTGTTACCATTAAACTGGTGTATTCAGTTATGGCAAGGCCGAGCATCTTGAGTACATGTGTTCTGGCAGAGCAAGGAATGCACTGCAGGAAAAATAATATGAGAACACAATGTATTCCCTATATCCAAATCTAGAAATACTTTACTCCTTCACGTCAGTGTTGACCATGGTACTAGTACCTTTTATCCAAATATAGCAATCCAAATTTCCAAATTAGTCGACATCATGTTCAAAAAACCCCACCCTCCCGGATAGAAAAGAGGATTCTAGGAACATACTGTGCGCGTTTTAAAATCATGTGTTAGGATGAGAAGGAACAAGTGTGGCGTCTCGCCAAGGGCGCAGAAACCTGTAGGGTCCTCGCACTTTGGGCACTGCAAATGAAACACACTAGATTCAGTAGGAAGAAAAATGCATCAACGGCGGCGGCTACCATCCTAGGAGTACCCGCGACCAAGGGACTTGGATTTATCGGGGATGGATGAAGAATTCGTACCAGGTTCTCCATGAGAAAACCCTATCCAATCCCCGAGCGGGGGTTTTCTCTGAACAAGCACACAAGGGAGAAGGGATTCAGGCCGAGTGAAATATTGCCGCTTCGTCCGTCCAGCTTACTGCTAAAGCTGGAAAGGTGGGGTTTTTTTGTGATTTGAAAGCTCATTGGGCATTAATGTGCCGCTACGACCGGGGTGTGTCTACCGTGCAGTTGTGCACTCTAATTTGGTGCATATGGCATGTGGACCCCGTTGCCAGATGCCCCATATATCAGTGCAAGGAAGTAGAAAGACAGGAGTAACTAGTTATTACACATAAATATATTTTTGACAAAGAGATATTCCCTCTGTAAAGACATATAAAGATCTTTTATATCACAACTTTATAGATAAGAAAAATCAAGGGGAATATATATAACATATATAATTATAAAAAACAGAGTTTTTTAACACGGTATAGATGAGTTGGTGATGATGGTGTGCCTGTCATCCTGCAATATAGGTCGTCCGATTTATATCTGACGGATAGGAAGGAAACTATGGAAATTTTGCAAATAGGTACCCACACACCTCTCCGCATTTGCAAATAAGGCCTTCCCTTGTTCATCCTTTTCTCTCACAAGATAAAATACTCATACAAATGCATCTTGATGTTACGTGCAACGCACGGGCATTATGGGGGTTCAGCTGAGAAATACTCAGACAGGCTCACGGTTCTGGACTTTGGGCCATAGGCCGGTGGGCCTGCATGTTTGGGGGCCCATGTGTTCTACCTCAGCGCTTTTCATATTGCAAGCGGTCGGTACGGCGCTGGTTTTAGATGCTGTCGCAAGGCGAATACACAAAATTGAATAAAGCACAGCAGCTGTTGGAATGAAATCAAACGACAGTTCCTAACCAGCAATCAGAGTTGCAATTCTATCAATGATACTGTCGTACTACTTATACACACAGGACACTTGTTTCACCATGCCAGAGTATTACATCAAAATCTCTCGGCGGATAGATCAGTTCGGCAGTACTGAAGAATTTCAAAGTTGATTTGGACCAGCTCTCCTTGCCGAGAAAGTTCGATTTTGACATCATCCCCTACCGCAAGATATGATTTAGATTTGAACCTTGACCATCCTTTAGCATCAATCATCATGCGACCATCCTTTGTACTTACGGTATATTGAGCAGGTTCATTCACACCAAGGCTGCGCATGGTAAGAGAAACTTGGCCGCTGTCGCCCGGATTGTTGAACGACTCCCTCGTTGCTCTAGGAATTCTCTGTTTGCAAACAAGAAGACATACCCAAACAGTTAGATCAACACAGTGAATCATGTGAAACAACATGGAAATAAAAAAGAACGAAACACTTGGGCAGCCAATGCTTACCAAGAAGGTGGACATGTCGGTTTTTGTAAGGACTTTGGTATATGAAGTGCAAACTGCAGCCCAGTCTGTTTCCGGTGCAACTGCTTGTTCGGTTGCCACTGCACGGGCCGGAGAAGATGCAAGTGCAAGTGTTGGTGCAGGTGCCGAAGCCGCCGCTGCTACCGGAGATGGTGCTCCTTGTAGAGCTGGTGCCGGTTGAGGGAGTCCTGGATTAGGGGGTCCTCGGACAGCCGGACTATATCCTTTGGCCGGACTGTTGGACTATGAAGATACAAGATTGAAGACTTCGTCCCGTGTCCGGATGGGACTCTTCTTGGCGTGGAAGGCAAGCTTGGCAATACAGATATCTAGATCTCCTCCCTTGTAACCGACTCTGTGTAACCCTAGCCCCCTCCGGTGTCTATATAAACCGGAGGGTTTTAGTCCGTAGGACAACAACAATCATACCATACGCTAGCTTCTAGGGTTTAGCCTCTACGATCTCGTGGTAGATCAACTCTTGTAATACTCATATCATCAAGATCAATCAAGCAGGAAGTAGGGTATTACCTCCATCGAGAGGGCCCGAACCTGGGTAAACATTGTGTCCCCCGCCTCCTGTTACCATCCGCCTTAGACGCAAAGTTTGGGACCCCCTACCCGAGATCCGCCGGTTTTCACACCGACATTGGTGCTTTCATTGAGAGTTCCACTGTGCCGTCACCGTAAGCCTTGATGGCTCCTTCGATCATCGGCAATGATGCGATCCAAGGTGAGGCTTTCTTCCCCGGACAGATCTTCGTATTTGGCGGCTTCGTACTGCGGGCCAATTCGCTTGGCCATCTGGAGCAGATCGAAAGCTACGCCCCTGGCCATCAGGTCAGATTTGGAAACTTGAACTATACTGCCGACATCCGCGGAGACTTGATCTTCGACGGATTCGAGCCCATGTCAGGTGCGCCGCACAATCACAACGAGCATGATTTAGCTCTGCCATCGGACAGTGTTCGGGAGATCACACCTGCAACTACTCCGGCCCTCAATCCGGAACAAATTGCGCCATCTGAGGACGGGTGGATGGACCCCGTCACGGAGGCCGCACACTCAGTGGCAGTAGAGCCAAATACTGACTTCACCTCCTACGAGACCTGTGTTGCCGAACTGTTGGATTCATCCCCGGCCATGGGTTCCGAGCCGCCTGCGTCCGTGCCCGTCAAATCCGATTGGACACCAATCATGGAGTTTACCTCCGCGGATATCTTTGAGCACTCGCCCTTTGGCAACATGTTAAACTCGTTGAGGTCTCTCTCCTTGTCAGGAGACCCTTGGCCGAACTATGTCCGGCTAGAATGGGATGCGGACGACGAAGAAATTCGCTCCCCACCCACCACCCACTTAATAGCCACTGTCGATGATTTAACCGACATGCTCGATTTCGACTCTGAAGACATCGACGGTATGGACGACGATGCAGGAGATGAACAAGAACCACCGCCCACAGGGCGCTGGACTGCCACTTCATCGTATGACATATACATGGTGGACACCCCCAAAGAAAACAATGACGAGGAATGGAAGGATGGAGCAAAGGATAGCTCCCTCGAGAAGCAACCAAAGCGACGGCGTAGGCGCCGCTCCAAATCCCACCTCGGCAAAACAGCGATAACAGCGCAAGAGAAAATAACACCCCAATCGACTAAAGAGGAAACGACGACCACATTGACCCAGCGATAGAGCAGGATGAACCAGCGAACGGCGAACATAGTACGGATCCGCTGTCCGAACACGGCGACGTCGAGGATAAAGCTCATCAACCTCCCTCCGGAGAGGAAAACAGTCCGGACGAGGATGCACACATCATCCCGGAAAGCCACTTGGAACAAGAGAACCTCCGCAGAAGGCTTATTGCCACCGCGAGGAGTCTGAAGAAGCAGAAGCAAAGGCTTAAGGCCGCACAGAATACGCTCAACAGTAGATGAACAAAGTGCTCGACACTGAAGAAAAGTATGGTGGCAGTCGCCACACAAAGAGCTATCCAAAGCGCAAGCTGCTGCCCCGAATTCGATGATGAGGCCTTAGAGCCCACACAACCGAAAAATAAAACGGCCGACCGGTCGGGTCGACCACCTCGTGGCCGCGATAGGGCGGCTAACGAGGCCGCACATAAGTCAGCACACGATCCATGCGAGGACTCGCATCAAAAGGCCGGCGTGACCAGATCCATCTACGGATCTAGGAAGCGCGCTCCAGCGCATAATCAAAACCGAACACTACAACCGTTAGAACGCCATGACACATCCAAATACAGGGGTGCCGCTTACCCCCTATGTTTCACTGATGAGGTGCTGGATCACGAATTTCCAGAGGGATTCAAACCCGTGAACATAGAGGCGTACGACGGAACAACAGACCCTGGGGTCTGGATTGAGCACTTCATCCTCCATATTCATATGGCTCGCGGAGACGATCTACACGCCATCAAATACTTTCCCTCAAGCGAACGGGCCTGTAGCCTAGTGGTTGCAGCGACCTTAGTAGCACCCCAGGTCCTGGGTTCGACTCCCGGTGGGAGCGGATTTAAACAGGCTTGGGCAAAAATTTCTGGAATACCAGCTCGGCACTGGCTAAAGAGCCTCCCCAAAAATTCAATTGGAAGTTGGGAGGAGCTTGAGGATGATTTTAGGGCCAACTTTCAAGGGACCTATGTCCGACCTCCGGATGCAGACGATTTAAGTCACATAATTCAATAGTCCGGAGAGTCAGCCCGAAAGCTTTGGAACAAATTCCTCACTAAGAAGAACCAAATCGTCGACTGCCCGGACGCCGAAGCCTTAGCAGCTTTCAAACACAGCGTCCGAGATGAATGGCTCGCCAGACACCTCGGCCAAGAAAAACCAAGGACAATGGCAGCCCTAACAAGCCTTATGACCCGCTTTTGCGCGGGCGAAGATAGCTGGCTGGCCCGTAGTAGCACCAGCGACCCATGCACATCTGAAGTCAGGGATGGTAATGGAAAACCACGACGCAGTAAAAGCAAGCGTCGGAATAACGAAGACAGCCCAGACAACACGGCGGTAAACGCCGGATTTAGGGGCTCTCGACACGGTCAACGGAAACAGCCTTTCAAAGGCAATAGAGATGGACCGTCCAGCCTAAACAAGATTCTAGACAAATTATGTCAGATTCATGGCACCTCCGATAAACCTGCAAATCATACCCACAGAGAATGCCGGGTCTTCAAGCAGGCCGGCAAGTTAAACGCCGAACACTAGGGGAGGGATAAACCAAGTAAAGACGAGGATGAGCCTCGCCAGCAAAGCACTGGGGGACAGAAAAAATTCCCACCAGAGGTCAAAACAGTGAACATGATTCACGTGACAAAGAGGAGAAGCAAACATGCACTCCGCGACATACGTGCCGTAGAGCCCGTCACCCCTAGATTCAACCCTTGGTCGGCCTGCCCCATCACATTTGATCGCAGGGATCACCGGACAAGTATCCGACACGGAGGATTGGCTGCCTTGGTGCTAGACCCAATTATCGACGGATACCATCTCACCCAAGTCCTCATGGATGGCGACAGTAGTCTTAATCTGATATATCAGGACACGGTCCGCAAAATGGGGATAGACCTGACAAGAATCAGCCACAGTAATACTACCTTTAAAGGAGTAATACCAGGCACAAAGGCCCACTGTACGAGCTCTCTAGTACTAGAGGTTGTATTCGGTTCTCCCGACAACTTCCGAAGTGAAAAGTTAACCTTCGACATCGCTCCATTCCGAAGCGGCTATCAAGCACTACTCGGAAAAATAGCTTTCGCTCGTTTTAACGCAGTACCGCATTACGCTTCCCTTAAGCTTAAGATGCCCGGTCCACATTGCATCATCACAATTAGCGGAAATATTGAGCGTTCCTTGCGCGTGGAAGAACGTGTGGCGGCATTAGCAGCCAAACACTAAACGACCCCTCCAATCAGAATAAACGATCGGTCATTAAGACCGCGGACACGGCTAGACGAGTCCGGCGCATCACGAGCTATAACAGCTTAGATAAACCTGAGATTGGTTTGACGGATATACCCCCATAGGCGGTACCAGGGGCTTCCCGCATGTAAAAGGACTACAGTTCGGCTCGACCTTACTTATCTTGATTTTTAATGGTGTATTGAGAATAACCAATTTTTCACACGACAACTTTCACCTAAGTTCTTCTCTTTTACAGATGGTAATCGTGCTACACCCTTCCAGGATACGGCACAACGGAGACACAGGCGCAGACGTGCAGCAAGGCCCCGCTCAAAGTTTCTTTTTAGATTAAGACCCTGCGTAAACCTTTTTTACTGTCTCTTGTTGCTTCACATCCTCCGGATACTCAGCATAACCGAGAGCGATGCTGACGTTATTGGCATTTCGCCACGTCAGAATGATGCACGTACCTGGATACTCAGGGATCATTATCAAGGGCGTTGTTCAGCCCGATATATGTTGTAAAGACCGAATACCCTAGGGAGTGTTCGACATCGCGAGTTTGGCCTTATATGCATCAGCTTCGAATCATGTCTTTGGTCAAATGTTGGGTTTGCCCGGCTCCCGCGTTTTGCTACCTTACGTCCGCTCTATCGGCTAAGGTGGCACCGGGAGAACTACTGCGATTATGCCCTGGTTCATCCGGACGAGCACCTCAGTAGAGAAAGCCGAAAACTGACTGTCATGATAAAGCGCGAGGCTGGTCAACCACTCGACGACTTAGCGGAATCTTCGGGATTCCTCCGCATTAATGAAGGGCCGTTTCCCGATCATGTATGTACGCGCCCCGTATTCGGATGAGCGCGGAGGTACCAGGGGCTATATAGTAGTCCCACTGTCAAACTCCTATGGTTAAGTGAAAGTGTTAAAGCAATATAGTCCGATTGCCTCGTTCGCCGCGCTACCACCTCCTTCATGGACCAAGACGTTGGATCAAGTGTGAAGACGCGCTTTTGCGAACACCCCCGCATTATGTGCGTGGGGGCTGAAGCCGACGACTGCAAAATTTCAGGATATATACATATATATATACTTACATAAACGACCGCACATGAGGCATAATCATACTTTCAGGCAAAAATATAAACACAGCCTTTATAATTCAAATAACATTGTTCTTACAATTGGGATACATGTCACTAGAACATGATACGCTTCAAGCACTAAGCCTCTATTAAATGAGCGCCTTCTAAGACTTCTTCAAAATAGTGCTCGGCCGATACCCGGCCTACCGCCGAACTCTGGGATGCAATAGCGGTGGCCTCCATCTCTGCCCAGTATGTCTTGACACGGGCAAGAGCCATCCGCGCACCCTCTATGCACGCCGACCTCTTCACAGCGTCGATATGCGGCACAGCACCAAGGAATTGTTGCACTAGACCAAAATAACTATTCGGCCTCGGTCCCTTCGGCCAAAGGTGATCCACGACGGACCTGATAGCAAGTCCGGACAACCTATGGAGCTCGACCCACTCAGCCATTTGTTCATTTAACAGCAGCGGACGCGTTGGAGTGCGGAACTATGACCAGAACAACCTTTCCACCACATGATCTTTCTGATCTTTGAAAAACTTGGTCGCATCAGCGCACTTGCTGCTAAATACAAGTACGCGTCTGCAGAACTCCATAGTTTATCCAGAGGGGCATACTTCGGGTCTCCAAACCTCATCCGCAACAAAAAGGGCTTCCCAGCCGCAATATCTCTGGCTTGACGGAGTTCCTCCTTCGCCGCTCTGATTTGCGAGCGGGTTTCCTTGCCCGCTTTAATGGCCTCCTTCAGGTCCGCCGCCTTCGCTTGGCTTTCCTTTTCAAGAAGCTCATACCGGCCAGGGCGGCATCTTTCAGCTCAACAACCATCTTGGCTATTTTCTCTTTGCTCTGGCAATGGGCAGCCTGTTCGGCTCTTAGCTCTTCGACCGCCTTTAGGGCGGCCGCATCACTCTTCCTGGCTTGTTCCTTGGCTCGGGCAAGTTCTGCCCGAAGGGTCTCCACGGCGACAGCTCCATCTGCAATCACAGCATATTACAGATACTAGCATCATGCTCCTCTTAATATGTATTGATCTTAGGAGAATACATACCCTGTGCCTCATCAAGCCGCTTGTTTACAAGCACGATGTCGGCATCTGCCGCATCAAGTTGCCGCTTCAGTTCGGCAAACTCACCAGTCCGGCTAGCCACCGGACCCTCAGCCACCTGCACATGAAAGCAGCACGGTTATTACCTAGGACTATGATCCTCTATTTGCTGTCTTTTTGGACAGCAACCAGAGTCTTAGGGGCTACTATCTGCATAGGCCACACCTAGCGTGTGCGGTATCATCAAAAAATATATATTACTTTACGTACCTCAAAGCCTTTCAGCAGACTCATAAAAGTTTCATGCAACCCGCTTTCGGCGGATGAAATCCTCTCAACCACCGTACCCATTAAAGTACGATGCGTTTCTGAGATAGCCGCTTGCTCCAGAAGATTCATCAGTGCGTTTGGTCGCACACCGGACATTTCCGGACTCTTTCTGTTGCTCTCCTTAGGAGCCGAATACCCCGGACTTTGGGTGGCCGAAGGTTTACCTTCTGGCCTTGGCGGATCAGGAGAAATCCTCTGTGACGACACCTCAGGGTCGCCCACTTCACGAGGCGGGGAGACACGGGGAGGTGTTTCGCTCTCCATCATCTCCGGAAGAAGATCCCCTGAAGACGAACTCTGTCGAGAAGGGCTACGATCCGAACTACAAGACACACGCCTCGGTTATAGTTCTCGGAAATGAAGCAGGATATATTTACTATAATGTACTTCCGTTTACTTACAGCTCGGTAGAGGGATGGTCCCCTTGCATGTACTGTGCGGTAAGGATGCCCTCCGGGGAAGGACCCTCTGACAAAGGTTTCTTCCCTCGCTTGGAGACCATTACTTCCAAGTCTTCAGAGGCGGTCCTCTTCCTTCCCTGGGGAGAGGGAATTTTAGATTCTTCCCCCCGGTTATCCTCCTTCGCGGAGGCACTAATTCCCCCGATTTGGATGAATAGTGAGTGAGGCTTGCTCTCGGCTTCTTTGTTCCTCCCTTTGTCTTCCCCTGATGGCACTTGATAAGGCGCAAGCTCAAGCATCCTAGCTAGTACAGGATCCGGTGAGCCCTCGGGAAGGGCGGCCGGACACCTGATCATCTTCGCCTTTTTTATCCAGTCCTGGTCAAAAGGCGACTTTTCAGAACGATGTTGTGATAAATTAAAAGACAACGCGTTCGGCCGCGGAATTACTTACTTGAGTGTCTGGACGATTGCAGTTCAGACCC
Organism: Aegilops tauschii subsp. strangulata; assembly: GCF_002575655.3. Classification (NCBI taxonomy): domain Eukaryota; kingdom Viridiplantae; phylum Streptophyta; class Magnoliopsida; order Poales; family Poaceae; genus Aegilops; species Aegilops tauschii. The sequence continues at coordinate 411,530,461 of NC_053040.3, read as the reverse complement.
GCGTCCTTGGAGGTGTCCAGACACTCTATTTGTGATCCGAAGAACGATCTGTACATCTCTTCGAACGTCACGCCGAAGAAGTGCTGAATAGTTCGCGGTCCTTCCGGGTGGAACTCCCACATACGGAGAGGTCGACGTTTGCAAGGCAGGGCTCGACGAACTAGCATGACTTGCATTACCTTAACAAGGCTGACATCTCTCTCGAGGAGATCTCGGATGCGACTCTGCAATGTCGGCACATCATTTACTGGCCCCCAGTCCAGCCCCTTGTTGACCCATGATGCCAGTTGTGGCGGGGGGCCCGAGCGGAAGGCAGGGCGGCTACCCACTTAGTACCCCGGGAGCTGTGATATAAAACCACTCCCGTTGCCACAAACTGGACACCTCCGGGAAGGAACCCTTTGGCCATGGAACATCGGCTCCTTTGCTTATTCTGGCACCTCCGCACTCTGCGTGTCGCCCCTCAATCATCTTCGGCTCCACATTGAAGGTCTTGAGCCATAAGCCGAAGTGTGGGGTAATGCGGAGGAAGGCTTCACACAAGAGGATGAACGACGAGATGTGAAGGATGGAATCCGGGGCCAGATCATGGAAATCAAGCCCGTAGTAGAACATGAGCCCTCTGACAAAGGGATCTAGACTAAAACCTAGCCCTCGGAGGAAGTGGGAGACAAATACGACACTCTCGCCAGGTTCGGGAGCGGGAATGACCTGCCCTCGAGCAGGCAGCCTGTGCGAGATTTCGCCAGTCAAATACCTAGCTTCTCTTAGCTTCTTGATGTCCTCCTTTGTGACAGAGGAGGGCATCCACCGACCTTGAAGGTTGGATCCGGACATGATTGTAGGTCCGAAGCGCCTAGCCTGACCCTTGGGTGTTGGAACTCGAGGTGGGGGAAGGATTCGATTGAGCGCGAGAAGAAGGGGACAGGCCTAGGCCCCTTTATAAAGAGGATGAATATCAAGCGTCCTCCGCGTGGCCGTTTGGGACTTGCCTAAAATCAAGGAGTCATACCAACATACATGATTGGGTTACCCATACCCGTATTGATGAGAATCTCGTGAAATAAGGGACACGATCTCTGCTTCGACAGGACGTGCCAATAAAACCGCCTCGCAACATGTGCAGTGGCAGGCTCGGAAAAACGGTTCGTCATGACCAGACCACGGCAGTACATCACGTTATGAAAAGCTGTCAGCAGATTAGATTTGTGGAAATATTATTCTCTCTACGGTGGTATGTGGAATTTGTTTTGCAGAGCCGGACACTATCCTTGTGTTCAAAAACTTCTGCGGAGTATTCGGAGGAGGAACCCGCCTTGCAATGTCAAAGACAATCTGCGCGCCGGACTCATCGTCATTGAAGCCTGGTTCAGGGGCTACTGAGGGAGTCCTGGATTAGGGGGTCCTCGGACAGCCGGACTATATCCTTTGGCTGGACTGTTGGACTATGAAGATACAAGATTGAAGACTTCGTCCCGTGTCCAGATGGGACTCTCCTTGGCGTGGAAGGCAAGCTTGGCAATACGGATATGTAGATCTCCTCCCTTGTAACCGAATCTGTGTAACCCTAGCCCCCTCCGGTGTCTATATAAACCGGAGAGTTTTAGTCCGTAGGACAACAACAATCATACCATAGGCTAGCTTCTAGGGTTTAGCCTCTACGATCTCGTGGTAGATCAACTCTTGTAATACTCATATCATCAAGATCAATCAAGCAGGAAGTAGGGTATTACCTCCATCGAGAGGGCCCGAACCTGGGTAAACATTGTGTGCCCCGCCTCCTGTTACCATCTGCCTTAGACGCACAGTTCGGGACCCCCTACCCGAGATCCGCCGGTTTTGACACCGACACTGGTGTCGGAGCAGGTGCCGGTGTCGATGCCCGATCCTTCGGTAGATCAGCCTGATCCGCTGACGCTGCCGGTGCCCAATCCTCGGCTGGATCAGACCGAGCTGTTGCCGCTGTCAGTGCTAGAGCAACTGCCGGTGCTCGATCCATTGCTGAAGGTGGTACCGATGTGTGAGACAGCGGCGATCCTGTCTGGTTTGCTATGATGAGCTTTCTAACTTGACTAGGCTTCGTGACCGTGATCCAGTTTTTTTTCTTCATTTCTTTTAAATGCGAGAAGGACTAATTGTGGCATTTTTGTTAAACCAAATAGCAGTTCATCATAGGGATTTAGCTTGTACTCAGACAACAGACTGATCCAATTTTTTCCAGTAATATAAGTGATGGACAGTGCCTTCGTTATTGACACGACATAATAAGTGAATCCTGCAAAAATAGCCATCGTAGAGCAAACCAAATGGTTTATTCTGTGATGAATGTCACATGGAAAAACCTGCATCGTAAAAATGCAGGAAAAGAAAGAAAACATGACATTAAATCAATAAGGTTTAGAAAGTAAATCAATAAGATTTACTTGATGTGACACGAGTGAATCCTTACCAGGAAATCACTATGTTGAAGTACTAAACAGAAGGTTAATCGTCCAACTACGGGTGGCATGCAGGGGCCCCGCCTACTCCCACAAGCAGGACAGTCCAAAGGTCGTGACAAATCGTATGGACCGAACATCCATGGAACTGGAAATCCTGGTGGGTGCGATAAACCCTGCAATGCATACAGATATTGGAGTGTAACCATAATTGATATACCGTCCTCACAAAAAAGATGATATGGATACTTTAAAATATACAGACTGAATTGAGTGGACAGACATTAACATAGACCGTTCTTAGGACTGACCACACACCAAAAGCGGCAGTACTAATAAACAATACAGGGTTCACAAACACAAATCAAGTATTGAACAATAGTACTTACTATAGACAAGCAAAGTTGCACTAATTAAACTCTGCAGACTATTTCTTGCCACCGACCTATGGGATGAACCCCGCATAACTGACTTGGCCATGGACTTCGTGAGAGATGTCTACATGCACCATCACCATCTTGTCAACCTTGGAGAACCTAACAGAGTGGTCTTTCCACTCATAAACATGATCATGAAGACAGGCCGCATCAGATTTGTTGGGAAGCTTTACAAGAACCACACCCTTCGTAATCGAAGGCACAGCAAGGAAATTGTTGTGGTCAAGTACATCCTCGAGAACACGCCTGACAACAATGCTACAGGAAAACACTAGTTCAGGACACATGGCGACAAGGACACAGCAGCTGGATAGTTTAGCAGTAGAACTCATCCTCAGGTCTTCCAGTTCACACGGCATGACTTTGAGAACTTCATCTCCACCGCGGACCTGGTTCTAATTCAAACATAAACCATATTTTATTACTACCTCCGTTCAGAAATATAAGATGATTTTCGATATTATACTCCATATATGACTACATATACGCACAGAAATGAGTGAACAAAGACACAAGAACATGCCTTCAAAGGCAAGAGAGCAGAGGGATTACTTGCAATATCCATAACACAAGTTACTGAGGCAAATATACCCTCTTCAAAGGTAGCATTGATGTTCATAAAGTACTCCCTCCGTCCCAAAATTCTTGTCTTAGATTTGTCTAGATACGGATGTATCGAGTCACATTGTAGTATTAGATACATCCGCATCTAGACAAATCTAAGACAAGGAATTTGGGACAGAGGGAGTAGTTTAAAGTAATCTATAAGAAATCAGTGTCAACCTCTTGCATGTTTTGGTCAAAAGAGGAATTTAGAACCGTCATTTGGCACACAAAAATCACATGCAAGATCACCCAGAAAGTTGTACTACTAGTACTAGTACTGCGTGTTAGATGAAAAAACACGATCAAGATCGAGAAAAAGATCGTCAAGAAGAGATATTACCTGGACTTGCTTAATGAGGGATCCCGCAGAGGGGGGCTTGGACAGGGCGATGGCTTTGAGCTTGTCTGCGGTAGTCTCGGCTCGGTGCTTGCGCTTCTTTGTACGATGAGCCTCGACGGTTTTGGCCAGAGCGATAGACATCACTTCGGCCGGTGCTCCAACGTCAATCAATAAACTGTCAAATAGAAATAAAAGAAAAGAAACCATAATCACAAACCCAAAAGAAGAAAAGAGAGGGACTTATAGGATCAGTCTCGGGGTTGCAAGACCGGGCCTTGGCCAGAATCAACACCATTGATGCGCTCACCTTTCCTTCTTTGGGAGAGAAGAACAATGCATGGCAGAAGCAGGTCGGGGTTTTCTTGAAGAAATGAGGAACGAGATGAGGGAGAAGCGAGGGTTGGGTAGAGAGGAAGCTGAGAGAGAAGAGTGAAATGATGGTTGCTTCGTCCGTCCAACTTACTGCTGGAAAGGAGGGATTTTTGTGATTTGACGGCTCATTGGGCATTACTACGGCGCTTCAATCGGGGTAGTCTACCGTCACTCTACTACGGAGTAATTTATTACATGGGTGGTGGACCCCGATGCTGGCTGTCCCACACGTCGGCGAAAGTGAGTAATTTAGTGCATGGCTGGAGGAGGATCCACACGGTAGAGCGTGTCCATTGTTTTTCTGAAGAAAAAAAAGATCACAGCAAGCGTTTCCACTCTTACGACAGAGGAGTGCGAAACACGGCAGCCACTTGCACATACACAGTGCTCCTACTACTAGGCATGTGCAGTGGTTCATACGTCAGTACTACATAATCTTGTTGCTAGAGTAGTAAGATATGACGACAACAAACAATGTTGTGCGCATGTCAACTATATGAACAGTAATGTAGTAACATAGTACCGCTTTCTCGACTGTCCAGTCGAGAATGAACGGTGAGATCAATGTTAACAGAACTAGATCTACAGCGCACGGAGAGTACGGTGCTACAGTACTCCATGAAACATGAACCATATGAAGCACGAATAGTGTTAGGCAGGGTGTATGAAGGGTGCACGGGATGCGAGCAAAAGTTCCCTTTTGGGTGTTTGGCAGAGTGCATGAAGGGTGCATGAGTCCACACTAGTAGGTTAACACAAATACTTGAAGAGGAAACAACTACTCCGTCTAGGTGTGTAAGTCATCTTACGTTGTGCACTGCGACCAAGGCGGAGAGGAAAATGAGAAAACTTAATGTCTTTTTGCTAATCCATAGCATTGCATGCAATGAACTAACTACTGCATGTCATGTTTATTAGTCTCAAGTCATTGAAAGCATGCACGGCCCACGTCTCTTATTGGTTGATATGTCACAAAACAAGAAACGGGGAGGGAGTTAATGTACCGTGCCTAAGTGTTTTGGGATTATTTAGTTTTCTTAAGGTGACTTACACACTATATTGAGATGAGAATGCAACCAAGCACACCCACACGCTTTGTGCTACAGTGACTGATCTGCACCGTCTGAGTTTGATCCAACGGTCATATTGCGCCGAGACATGGACATGCCCATGCAAAGGGCACCTAAAGACCACCGAAGTCCCTCTGCTTCTCGAGGCGCACGACGTTGGTGATGCAGGGGCGAAACGGCTGAAAGGCAATGCAATCTACGGGAAGGCGGAGGGAGCCAGCCGAGGAGCGGGGAATCTTTTGGTTTTCACCATGGTAAAACACCAGTTGACGACTTCTCACATCAGGGAGCAGTGGGTTTTACAGGCGGAGTCATCGTGACTAATTGCTGCCGCGCCTGCTCCTGTCAATCAAAAAATTAAAAATCTTGCCGCGCCTGCTCCCGTCAATCAAAAAAATTAAAAATCCTACCGCACTCAAACACCAGAGCAACGCCGTGGTGAATGTTTAAATTTACCTGCCGACAAGTAGATAAAAAAGGGTTGAAAAACAAATGTGGCGGCGGCCTAGCTAATCGGTCGAACTAGCCCAACTAGCTAGCCACCGTGCTTCACTGATGTACTCGACGGGAAAAGTGGTCTTTCGTGATTTGACGACTCATTCATTTACTTGCTTCGGCAAAAACGCGCAGTAGGGCGTTCCATGTCAGGAAGAATATATGCGTGCACCACCCGGGAGGACCCCGAAACCGCGCGGTAGGGTGTGCCATGTCTCGGCACGGAGGAAAAATGTGCGTGAAAATTTACTGTATCAGACGTAGTACCTATGGTTCGACCTCGGGACCCAGCCAGTTGGTCGAAAACACCCCACTAGCCACACAGCTTCATCATGCTAACATAGCACGGAGGATAGGTGTGGTTAGCTCCGTCTCGACCAGCCGCAACGTCTCTTGTTCTAGGCGATTCTTCTATTTTCCAAGCTTTTTTTAGTTGTAATAACACCACGGCAAGCTAGCGCCGCTCTTCGTGTGTTTGCCCGTGCAAAGGTTAGACGATGGAGAGAAGAGAGAGATCGCAGACCTGGGACCCACCAGTAAGTGAGTCAACGGTCATGCACGTGTAGACGAGGCACTCCCTCTACTCTACTCAACGTACTACTGTATAAAATCAAGTTATGGGACAAAGCCAACAACCGTTGTTGTTTCAGGCTATCGACTTACGCTTTGTAGTCCAGGTTGCCAGTTCGAATCTCGTCTTTCAGATTTGTTAGTTTTAGGTCCAAATTTGATTAATGACAAGTGGGACCCCCGTGTGTTGTTCTGATATTTCAGTGTAGGATGATTTTTTTGAACAAACACTTTGCGCGGTTAGACAAGTAACGGCACAAGTTACACGTATTTTGCAAGTTTATGAACAAAAATGACAGCGGCATAGAATATCACATCGACCCCGCAGCTTAGATGCTATGGTGATACGAGTTTTTACACCGTTGGAAGTGAGATCCAATGGCTTGGGAGTAGTCTTTGTAATTATGCGCAATTTCCAAACTCTCCAAAGGTTTTTTTGCAAATAAAACATTCAGGCCTCATGTGTGCCGCTGCATCTTGGATCCAACGGCTCCCCGTTGCTCATATTAGGTGCTCCCCGTAGCTTAATTACCCGCTACGGTGATATGACCATCTAGGTCGTATGATCAGTGATCAGATGGCACATGCGTAGTACTTGTACTTTCTGCGCAATTCCAATGGCATTTGAGCAGTCTTTGTGCTTGTAAGCAGTCACTACTAGGAAAAGGCCTACTAATGGCGCACCTAATTTGGCCATTAATGGAGCATTAGTGGTGCGCCATTAGTAGCACGCCATTAGTATATTTTACTAATGGCGCACCACTGGTGCGCCATTAGTATCTGGTATACTAATGGCGCACCCCAGATGCGCCATTAGTATATACAACAATGCGCCATTAGTATGCCTCCCAGGGGGCCATCTATACCCAGGTGCTTTGGCATACTAATGGCGCACAACAACTGGATGCGCCAGGAGTAACTTCGGCATACTAATGGCGCACTGTTTAGTGATGCGCCATTAGTATCCTCTCGCATACTAATGGCGCACTATGATGTGATGCGCCATTAGTATGAATATTAGGTTTTTTTGTTTTTTGCACAGGTTACAAAATGTATAATTGGAAAAAATATAGACAGCACACATCAACAACAGATTCATCGAATACAATAGAAGTTTAGTCTCTGAATACAATTCATCATTTTAGTCTCCGAATACAATTCATCATATTAGTCTCCGAATTGAAAAGACCGAACAAAGATAGAACATTATATTACAAGTCTCGAGACCGCGAGTTTGTCTTCACATTACAAGTCGATATCGATCATCTAAACTACCATCACATAGAAGAGAGCTGCGGTCATCACGATGAGCATCATCACGATGAAACTCGTCTTCATCCGGTTCCTCCAACGCTCCCTCCCCTCTCCCGCTAGATAGCGGGCGTATCTAGATTCGGCCTCGACCCTAGTGGCGTACCCTTTGTAACTGTTACCGCTGAATCGGTGAACCTGTCTCCGACACTCCTCCCAGTCATCGTAGACTCCGGGAACCTTACCCTTGTACACGACATACCACGGCATCGCTATGCAGTAGCCAAACGAAACGTTAGTACCAATTCACAGACAATACATAAGCAATATATAAGTATGCAACAGAACGATCGGAAGAGAAAAGCAAGACATTAGTAGCATCGATTACATCTAAGTTGAAGGAGTCTCGAAACCAAAGAGACATACTACAAGTTCATTAAAGTTTAATTACAACATGAGCCAATCGATGTTTCAGAACTAGACACAGCATCACTGCTTTCGACTCGACTCAAGGGACCGGAGCGTGGATGAAGCCGCCGTCTATCGTGGGAGTCATGAAACCACGGGCGTTGTCAGCCTGCATTTGTAGGATTGTGTCGATGTCATTGTTGGACGGTTGATTTCTGAGGTAGAACTGCCCCGAGGTACGAAGGACATCTTGATGGATGATTTCCGCAAACTCCGACTGGATGCGAAAGAATTCTTATCTGATGTCCGCGTCCTCGATTGCCGACACGCTCGCGGCCCAATCTTTGAGTCTACTCGGTAGCAGTAGTTGATGATGGTCCCGTACGATCGCCCGCATGTGATGGATGGCGTAGTAGGCACCCTTCTGACCGCTAGGCGGCTGCTTGACGCAGCAGAACGTCGTATTGTGGGAGAACACGTGCTTGCCGTACTTACGAATAGGCCTGGTGAAGGTGCCTCCAGATTTGACGTAGCCGGGGAGAACATCATCAAGAACCTTCTTGACATTTGTGTAGTCTACGTTCGACTGACGGTCCGGGTCGAAATACGTGGCCATGGAATATTTGGGGCTTAGGAGGATGAGCGTGCAATGTGTGTCACTGCAGAAAACACGGAATGTTAAAAGAAAAACGATCGAAATCTAAGAATTCATATGTTACGGGGCGGTTGAGGGGAGGACTTACTCGGGAAAGTAAGGCACGAGGAAGTTGTCCTTATCTTGGTTTGCCAGAATGACGCCTTCGAGGTAAGAACTCGCGACTTGCCGGTCCCCAGCAATGCCCAAGATCTTGGCACGCATGTAGAAGGGGTCGACTATCACGATGTCCGGGGTCTTGTCGCGAATGATCCGCATCTCCATACTCAGCGAAAATAGCCGAACGAAGGTGTAGTGAAGCGGATGAAGGTTCAACATAGCGTGGATGTCATCAAACCGCAGGACGATCGTACCCCTGATGGAGTTATCCACAAAGCCCTTGCCCTCTGGCACCTTGGCCTCGAAAACCGGGTATGCCACATCCTTCTCTCGGAGACGCCGCTTCTCCAAAGAAAGCACACTGTCATGCAGACTCCGCATAGCACTGGTTGAAGCATCGAGCATATTTCTCGGTAGCATCGGCCTACCCGCCACATGCACCCTCCTCGAGATATCCGCATTTGAAGGTGGCCCGTCCTGAGCACGGATCGTACTCGGTGCCGGCTGGCCCGCACCCTTGTTAGTCTTTCTTTTGCGTGCCTTCTTCTTGATCTCCTGTAATGGGACCGAGTTCTGCTCACAGACCGCCTTCTTGAGTGTGTTGGGGCTGATCATATTTGGCACCTCGCCTATCTGAGGCTCGGTGAAGTCGGCAGCTGGAGGCGTCTCCTGAGAGCTGAACAGCAGACGACGCCTGTTGCAACTTGGCTTCTCCGCGGTACCAGCTAGATCGAACACGCCTTTTGTTGGGTTGGGTTCTTGAGAAGGAGGCCCCATGAAGTCGCCACCATCCCCATGATCGGCAAAGTACTGATCGACGTTGGCAAATGTATCGTCGTCGTCGTCGTTCTGATCCTGTGCCATATGCATGTTTGGATCCAGTGGCATAGGGATGTCCGGCACCATTGCGGCGGTCTTGCCATGGGGCCGACTTGGCGCCGGCACGACTGGCGGTGTTGTCTTTGGGGTGGTGTCCCCCGCCCCCAAACGAATCTGGCTCTTCGGCCAAAACAGGGGCCAGCTCAGGCAAGCGCTGAGGTTTATCACGTCATCATCGTCGGCCCCCATTGGTCGAATCGGAGGTAACACCTCGTCACAGCCTGGCAGCACCCGAACCAGTTGAACCCTAAACAAGTTGGGTGGCATCTGGGTACCGTGGAACAAGGGGTTGCCCGGTTGAACGATTTTGCCCTTGGCGACATCGACCAACTCGTTGTTCACGAAGTGCAGGAGAGTGCACGTAACGTCGGCGGCGCCCTGCGAAAACATGTAGGGCGTTAGGGATGCCCAGTCAAAGGCAAGGAGATGAAGTCCTCGGCCGAGAGAGGCTTAATTAGTTACCGTGATGATGGCGTCGAGCTCGGCTAATGTCGAGGCACCGCCAACGGCGGGCGTGCAGTTGACGGAGGGGCCGCTTGCTGCAGAGGTGCCGGCCGGCGTACACCTGGGTGCATTAAGCTCCCGTGCCGGCGTCGGAGACACCAATGCCGGCTCCGCCGGAGACACCAATGGCCCCGCCATCGCGTTCTGTGAGTTGCTGGCCGTGAAGCTAGGAATCGGGGGCGGCCCCTGTTGGCCGCCCGCAATCCACGCACTAATCCCCTGGATCAAGGTAGGCACAATGGCGGTGATCGTCGCTCCGAGTTGTTGTTGCACTTGCTCTTGGACAATCTCCGGAATCCGCGCCACCTGTGCCCTGAGTTCTTGAACCTCGCGTGCCTGGCTTTCCGAGCTGGTCTTTTTCTCCTTTCGCCCAGCAGTGTCATAGTATGACGACCATTTTGTCGACAAGCCTTTGCCGGCCACACGACCAGCGGACGTCGGCTTACTGAGCTTATCCTTGTTCTTCATTACATTCAACGCCCTATTTAGAGTGGTGTCCCAAGGGTTGCTCTTAGTCGACCCCGCGCTACTGCTTTCAGTCGCCTGCGGAAGGAATGTGAACCATTTAGAAATTTGGCTTCATTAATTAGAATGCAACCATATGGAGCTAATTACGAGGGGGTGTATTCCTTACCAGAACAAGCTCAAGCGCCTGCGGTCTTGGATTTGGCTTCGGGTATAACCATGGTGGTGAAATACCGGTCTTCTTTTAGGACGCTCTTGGCCCATCTGACACGGAACATCGGGACCTTCTCTCCAGCGTAGCTCAGCTCCCAGATCTCCTCGATCCTTCCGTAGTATCTGTCCTTGTCGTTACCGGTGTAGGATTCCATCGTTACCCCGGAGTTCTGATAATCATCGCTCTTCATGTCCTTGGCCTCGGTGTAGAATGTGTAGCCGTTGATATCGTACGCCTCATAGGTCATCAGGTTGTGCTCGGCGCCCTGTGACAAGGCGAATATGAGTTGTTCTTCCGCGGAAGAATCCTCATGTAAAGGGTACGACAGAAGCTTCTGCTTGAACCAACGCGTGAAACATGAGTTGTGCTCTTTGAGTATATCTCCGTCCGTCCTCTGTTGGCCTCGGTCATTGTATGTCTTCTTAATAAAGGTTTTGTGCTCTACCACCCAAGGATCGACCACGTCTATGTGTTGTAGCGCGACTAGGTTTGCTCTTTCAAAGTCGGCGAGTCGACCCTCGAAGTCGACATGCATTTCGCGGCGACCCTCACGGTGACCCCATCCAGCGAGCCTGCCGAGGTGCCTGTTGACGGGCAGACCAACGGGGTTCTCGATGCCTAGATAATTCGTGCAGTAGGAGATGCACTCTTCGGTCAGAAAGCCCCTGGCTATGCTTCCCTCTGGACGTGACATGTTGCGAACGTATCCTTTGATGACACCATTCATGCTTTCGAACGGCATCATGCTGTGCAGGAACGTCGGCCCGAGTTGGATGATATCGTCCACGATATGGACCAGCAGATGCACCATAACGTCGAAGAATGCGGGCGGGAAGTACATCTCAAGCTCGCATAGTATCACCACGATCTCTTCCTGTAGCCTTCTGAGTTGCCTCACGCCAACAGACTTCCGAGACATGACGTCGAAAAAGTTGCATAGGCCAAATAGCGTTTCACGGACGTGCGCGTCCATGATCCCACGGATTGCAACTGGAAGTATCTGCGTCATCAGCACGTGACAGTCGTGAGACTTCATCCTGCTGAACTTCAGCTTCGCTAGGTCTAGGTATCTGCTTATCTTCCCAGCGTAACCGTAAGGAAGTTTTACTCCTACGAGGCAGGTGAAAAACTGCTCGATCTCCTCCTGACTTAGAGTGAAGCACGCGGGAGGGTAGTCATTTCCAGTCTTCTTGGCCTTTTTGCCTTTGCGACGACTTTCCGTGTCCTGCTTCGCCTCATCATCATCATCATCATATATAGCGTGAAGCTCCTGCCTGATGCCCATTGATTTCATGTCTGCCCTTGCTTTCGGCCCATCTTTGGTCCTCTCTGGCATGTTGAGTAGGGTACCAAGCAGACTCTCGCACACGTTCTTCGTGATATGCATGACATCAAGGCTGTGAGGCACACGGTGGATCTTCCAGTACGGCAAGTCCCAGAAAACAGACCTCGTTTTCCATACCTTCAGCAGCGGCTCTGGCGCCTTTCGCTTCTTTCTCGGCTCTGGCGCCTTTTGCTTCTTTCCCGGCAGTGGGCAGTCTTTCCAATTTTTCAATAGCTCGTCTATTTCCTCGCCGCTCCTCGTACGCGGGCGTCCTCGGGGTTCGGTTTCACCATCGAATAGATCCTTGCGTTTTCTCCACGGGTCATCGTCGCGAAGCCACCTTCGATGTCCCATGAACACAGTTTTCGAAGACCCGGGATCTCTATCTAGCTGGCGATACGTTGTGTCATCCATGCACCTGACGCATCCAGAAAATCCGTGGACCACCTGCCCTGCGAGATATCCGTAACCGAGATAGTCGTGCACCGTCGTGAGCAGCACGGCTCTCATAGGGAAATATTCTTTCTCTGCGGCGTCCCACGTATTGGCTGGCATTTTCCACAGCGTGTCTAGCTCCTCTTTCAGCAGCCCTAGATATAGATTGATGTCGTTCCCTGGTTGTTTCGGTCCTTCGATTAGCATACTCATGTGAATGTACTTCCTCTTCATGCACAACCAGGGGGGAAGGTTGTACATCCACACAAACACAGGCCAGGTGCTATGTGTGCTTCTCTGGCTGCCAAACGGATTGACTCCATCGGTGCTCGCGCCCAGCACGATGTTCCTTGGATCGTTCCCAAATTCTAGGTCTTTGAAGTTCAACGCTTGCCACTGGCTCGCATCCTTAGGGTGACTCAGCATCTTGTCTTTTTTATCTATCTCCGGATCATTTGCGTCATCTTCTCGCTTCTTCTCCCTATCCGCGTGCCAACGCAGGAGCTTTGCTACCTTAGGGTCCGCGAAATACCGCTGCAGACGAGGAGTGATCGGAAAGTACCACACTACTTTTCAAGGAGCTTTCTTCCTCTTCTTGTATCGAGTGACGCCGCACACCGGACATATGGTAGACTCCGCGTGCTCGTCCCGATAAATGATGCAATTGTTCATGCACACATGGTATTTCACGTGCGGTAAATCCAGAGGACACACGATTTTCTTCGCCTCCTCCAAACTGGTCGGGCACTTGTTCCCCTTGGGAAGACGTACGTGCCAGAATGACATGTTCTCGTCGAAGCATGCGTCGGTCATTTTGTGTTTTACCTTCATCTCCAGAGCCAAGAGCGTTACTTTCAGGCGGGTATCCTCGGGCCTGCATCCTTCATACAATGGAGTAACCGCGTCTAACTCAAGTTGATCCATCTTGGCTTTCTCTCGGGCGGCAGCTCTTGCGTTATCCGTCTGCTTGAGAAGCAGCTCTCGAATATGAGGGTCCTGCACCCAGCCCATCGATGGTCCAGCGTCGTCTGCTCCGTCGGCATCATCATCTTCATGATCATGCCCGTCGTCTGCTCCGGCTTCTTCCTCATCATCATGTCCTGCATCTTCTACATCATGACTGTGTACAACATCACCGTCGTGATCATCTCCTGGGGATTCTTCGTCTTCTCGCCCGCCCGAGCCGTGGTGGTTGTCTTGCTGCCCTTCCTCATTTCTTGCCCGGCCCCCATGGACGACTTCGTAGTCATCTTCATCACCTTGCCACCAATAGCCATCCATGAAACCACGCAAGAGCAGGTGGTCCCGCACCTGCCAGGATTTCGGGTCCGCAATAAGGCTCTTCAGCTTGCATCTTCGACACGGACATCTTATCTCCGTCTCGTTCTTTTGAAGCATCTCGGCCTTCGCGGACCTCAAAAACCTATTCACGATGCCTTCGGTCATCATGCGGACCATGGTCGCCTGCGGGGTAGAGCAAAATGATATTTTAGAACCAAGAAAAAATTTGGCATGACTTTCCCTAAAAATAGGACCAAAAAGAATGCTTAATGCCAAAATTCTCGCCGAAACGGAAATGAATCAACATTCCGGCAAAATATTGGCAACTATCGCATTTCAAATACCGGTACACCTACAAACACAAACACATATGCAACACCACAAACATATGCAACACCACGAACATACATAGATCTAGCTAGGCCATAAAAAGTGCATGTGCACATTGTTGTAGGGAGAACAACATAAATATAGCTTCCCCCTTACTTACCTATCAAAACAAGGTAATTTAACCACTTAAATTGAATGAATCTATGGTGGAAATGAGGTGAAAAAGAGGAGGCACCCGAGACAAGGAGGAGGTGGAGAGAATGAAGTGGGGAGAATGTGAGTGTGGGTAGGAGAGGCGGTCCAAAATATCTTGTTGCTGCCCACTTACTAATGGCGCACCAACTCTAGATGCGCCATTAGTAATCCAGCTTACTAATGGCGCACCTCCTGGTGGTGCGCCATTAGTATGTTTGGACAGGCGCACTAGTTAAAAAAAAACTTTTTATACTAATGGCGCACCCTGGGCCAGGTGCGCCATTACTAGTTACAACTAGTAATGGCGCACCGTGGGCAGGATGCGCCATTAGTATGTTTGGACAGGCGCACTAGTTAAAATTTTTTTTGATACTAATGGCGCACCCTGGTCCAGGTGCGCCATTAGTAGTTTCAACTACTAATGGCGCACTGTCTCTGGATGCGCCATTAGTATGTTTGGACAGGCGCACTAGTTAAAAAAAAATTGATACTAATGGCGCACCCTGGGCCAGGTGCGCCATTAGTAGTTTCAACTACTAATGGCGCACTGTGTCTGGATGCGCCATTAGTATGTTTGGACAGGCGCACTAGTTAAATTTTTTTTTGATACTAACGGCGCACCCTGGGCCAGGTGCGCCATTAGTAGTTTCATCTCTAATGGCGTATCAGAAGGTGGTGCGCCATTAGTATATACTAATGGTGCACGGCTTGTCTGGTGCGCCATTAGTGTCAATCCCATGTATAGCCCTTTTTCTAGTAGTGAGTGGCCGGACTCTTTGGGGTCTTTTCTGCAAAAAAACATTCGAACCACCGAGGAGGCGTTGGGTCACAAATCCAACGGCTCCGAAGAGCTTGTATCACCAAAGCATCTAACGTGTGGTAGCACATGATATTCTTACATACATGAGAATATGATGTCCTCCTTCATCTTAGATGCTACGATGATACGAGCTTCGAGGTCATTGGATATGGGATCCAAGGGCATCTGAGTAGTTTTTGTACAAATTGTGTGCAATTCTCAAACTCATCAAGGTTTCGTGTAAAAATATTAAGACATCATGTGAGCTGCTATATCTCAGATCTACAAGCTCCAAGCAACTCGTATCGGCATATAGCATCTAAGGTATGGGGCACATGATATTCTCCCGGGGAGGAGGGTGGGGGGGTGCACAACCAATCGGTGGTTGGAACGGTGTAACACCCCCAGTGTCATGCTACAGTAACCCTCTGTGATTAAGCTAATCATTTTTCCAAACAATGCTTAATCACCTTTGATTCAAATCTCATTTGAAATTCCACTTTCGAATCAAATTCAATTTGCAAGTGAATTTTGAAGTTGCACAAAAGTTGCTGCAAAATAGTCAATCATTTAGTAAAAGTTCCATAACAAATGATTGTTAAGGAAAACAACATCACCTCCAAGCTAAGATGGACTATAGCAAATTAAAACAGTGCCAACTCAGCAAATTAATTGCTTTTCCTTTTTTTTTGCAAATTACATCTAATTCAAACTTCTTCCAAACTTTTTGTAGCTATGCCAAACATTGCATTGTATTTATGTGGACAATTCCCATATTTTACAAAACCCTTTCTGTAAAAGAAAAACATAATTATAGAAAAAAAGAAAAGGCCAGGTGCACTGTGGACTTGGCCCAGCCGCGCAACAGTGCAGCCCAGCCCACTTATCCGTGCCATCCCCCACCTCTGTTCACCAGGGGCTGGGTGTACTCGCGCGCCGTCCGTGGTCGCCGATGGCCACGGGGCAACCATCCGGCCGCTCCCCGGCGCCTACTAGGTTGCCCCCACCCTCTGTACAAACCCTAGCGCCCACTTTCCCCTCTCCCTCGCTCGCTCTCTTCTCCCCAACGCGAACCCGACGCCATCATCGCCATGGCCGACCTTGCCTGCGTGCTCCTCGTCGTCCTCGCCGGCAAGGAGCTTGTCCAAAAGCTCCGTCTGCCTCTGCTGCTTCCACTACGAAGATCGGTCCGAGCCGGGCGCCTCTGCATCGCGGGGATCGAGCCCATCTTCAACCTCCGTTAGCCACCGTTCGACGCGTCGATCCGCGTGTCTCCGACAGCCCCCGGCCTCGCCGAGCCCTCCCCAAGCTACGTTGTGAGCATCCGCACCCTTCTCCTTTCTGTAGAAGCTAGATTCAAGCTGGAGCTGACGGTAGCCACCTCCGAGCTCCGCCGTCGCTCTGTAGCCGTCGTCTAGTTCGTCACCGTCGTTTTAGCCCACCCCCTAGCTCTGAAAAGTACATCACTGCGCTCAGTACACCGCGTGGATGCTGCCCATGTCACGAAATCGACGGATCTGAGCCTGCTGGGTCGATCCCATCAAACTTCCGACACCGCTGCCACGGGTTGCCTCTGTTGCCCATCTCCCCGGCCATCCCCGCTTGTGCTGCGTGCACCAGACGATGTGACTTGTCCTGCTCGTCCGATAGGAGGTCGCGGACATCCTTTTGGTCGCCGCAGCCGCCGATTCCGTGCGTCGTTGCCGCTGCCTGTCTCGCTCGCCGGCTCTGCCGCTGCTCCTGGGCGCCAACCCCGCGCACTGCCGCTACTCTCCCCTGCGCGCGCGTCCTGCTCGGCCCTCCGTGCGCGCGCCCACGCAGGCCCACGCCGCGGCGCGCCCTTGCTCTCGCGCTCGCCTTGCTGCTCGCATATTGCTGCAGCTGTGCTAGTGTCGTTACTAGCTGCTTGCTTCTGCGGCTGTTGTTTTGCTACTGCTGCTATGCCGCTGCTACTGCTCTGCCTTGCTGCTGCTCCAGCCGCTACGGCCAAGTGCAGCCGCTGCCTAGTGCCACTACTAGCTGCTACCGCCAAGTGCTGCTGCTGGTGGCCATGGCCGTGGTGTGGTGAGTGTGCTGTGTGAGTGCACCTGTGTGTGCGTGTGTGCACAACCAGCCTCACGGCTGTGCCACCATGCCGGCCCTTGTTTAGTTATGTCTAGGCTTAGTTATTTTAGTAGTAATGCTTTACTGCTCAATTAGTCTAATCACATATGACAAGTGGTCACCTCTGTTTATTAGCCTTAATTAGTTGCTCTAAAAAGACTGAGTCAATGAAAAATAGGCGACATTGTTAATTAAGCAAATTTACCTAAACTACTAAGGTTAGAGTCAATGACATGCGGGCCCACATCTCCTATTCACTGGTTGACTAGTCTTTGTTGACTTGGTCAACCAGGCCCTCTGGCCCCATCTGCCAGCCACATGTGCATAATGCTGGGTACACTTCGGTGTACCCATAGCATTTATAGTTTATTTTCGAAATAATAATAAATCAAGAAAATGTTTAAATCTTTGAAAATTAATAGAAAATAATCCGTAGCTCGGCTGAAAAAGTTTTATACATGAAAGTTGCTCAGAATGACAAGACGAATCTGACTACGCAGTCCGTTCGTCTGTCACACGTCCCTAGCATAGCGAGCATCAAACCTTTCCCCTCCGGTTGGTCTGTCCGAAAATGCCTAACCCCGGGAAAACATTCCCAGATGTTCTCCCCCTTCGCCTGTATCGCGTAGTACTATGTTAGAGCACCCCTAGCGCTGGTTATTGCCTGTCATGCATCTGTTTGCTCTGTATTTACTGTTTCTCCCCCCTCTTCTCTTCGGTAGACCCCGAGACCGCAGCTGATGTCCCTGTGATCGACTACGTCACCGACGACCCTTCTTCCCTTTAAGTGGAGCTTCCAGGCAAGTCCCCCCTTTGATCATCCAGATATTGCCCATTCCATTCTCTCATGCTTGCATTAGATTTTGCTACTGTAATTGTTTGCTCCTATTCTGATGCATAGCCAGCTTTTGTATCTGCTGTTGTACCTTACCTGCTTATCCTAAACTACCTAGTATAGGTTGGTTAGCGATCCATCAGTGACCCCCACCTTGTCCTTGTTGCCCCTGCTTCATCATTCAAGACCCAATCAACGGGATCGAAGACCAGGCCCCGGCACCGCACATCACTTTCCCCTTAGTTGCTCGACACTACTGGGTTACTATCGAGTGCCGAGGGTGAGACCTCTACAGCACTTCTGATGTTAACCCTGTAGTGTAGCTATTCGGTCGTGGTCATCGGGGGTGATTCCGCCTTAACCAGTTCCTATATGACTCTGTCGTGCAACCCCTCAAGTGTGAACCTCGGGGGTGGTTCCTCTTACGTTCACCTTGATGATTACATTGAGTGGAATTCACCGGGGGTGATTCCTCGGATTTTCCCCTCGATGTTTGGACACACGGATACGTGGACTTTACAGCGATTTCTTGGAAAGGCGGGTCGACCCTGAGGGGTACCCGCGAGTGATGTGGAGTCGGGTTTGACCTGGAAGGTGCCCGCGAGATACTTACGAGGCGTGGCTGGGCATTCTTAGCCCTTGCCGCAAGTCCTCGAGATGGGGCAACGGGGTCACATATTTCGTGAGTCTCTGCTTGTTACCGCGTGCTCCTAATCCACTACGATTTTGATATTTGATCCGAGGGGCCTCTGGCCTGATAGCACTAACCATCACGTGGGCATAGTATGGGCGTTCTGCTTCGTATGCATCAGCCGAAGCTTATTAGACGTCAGCGACTGAGCGGCGCGTGCCGAGTTGGACTGGTAAGCTCCTGCCTTTTTTTAAGGAGGTAGCTAGGTCTGCTCATCGGCCGCCCACGCAACATGCAGGAGTTCCCAGGGCGATGGCCCATGACCCCTAGGGGCATAGGTTTAGTCCGGCGTGCTGACCTCTCTATTAAGCCTAGGTCGGGTTGCGGCGTATTGTTTGGCCGAGGCCGGGCATGACCCAGGAAAGTGTGTCTGGCCGGAGTTAATCGAGCGTGGTGGGTAAGTTGGTACACCCCTACAGGGAAGAAAACATCTATCGATCGCCTGTCCTATGGTAACGGACACTTGGAGTTGTATCCCGATCGATACAACTAGAACTGGATACCTGAGATGAGAAATGGATATGAGAAATGGAGATGAGAACTGGATAGTATGGCTCTGGGATTGCTTTCTTGCAGGGAGTCGAGAAAGGATCTCTGGCCGAGGTTGATAACACTACTACTACTTTACTTTATGCTACTCTTATCTCTCTTCTGCTGCAAGATGTTTGGTGCTACTTGAAGATGCTAGTCTTCGATAGGCTAGGCTTTCCCCTTCTCTTCTGGCATTCTGCAGTTCAGTCCACAGATACAACCCTTTTCATTGATACCGATGCATATGTAGTGTAGATCCTTGCTTGCGAGTACTTTGGATGAGTACTCATGGTTGCTTTGCTCCCCCTGTTCCCCCTTTCTTCTTCTTTCCGGTTGATGCAACCAGATGTCGGAGCCCAGGAGCCAGATGCCACCGCCGATGCCTACTACTACGTGGAGACCGCCTACGACCAGGAGTAGTTAGGAGGCTCCCAGGCAGGAGGCCTTGCCTTTTCGATCGATGTTGCTTTTGTGCTAGCCTTCTTAAGGCAAACTTGTTTAACTTATGTCTGTACTCAGATATTGTTGCTTCCGCTGACTCTTGTGTATTCGAGCTTATGTATTCGAGCCCTCGAGGCCCCTGGCTTGTAATATGAAGCTTGTCTTATTTTAATTTGTGTCTAGAGTTGTGTTGTGATATCTTCCCGTGAGTCCTTGGTCTTCGTCGTACACATTTGCGTGTATGATTAGTGTACGATTGAATCGAGGGCGTCACAAGTTGGTATCAGAGCCGACTGCTTGTAGGTAGCCCCCCTTCCAACTCCTTGGCCGTAGTCGAGTCTAGTCACTACAAAACTTTTACTAACATGGTTGTGTGTCTTACGGGCCCACGTCGCCATTGGGTGGTATTAGGATCTTTTATTCCTCGTCTATACTCTGGGACTCTGATCTCTCGTCTATTCGAGTTAAACATTTTACTAACTCTGACATTAGGTTCTCGTACCCACTTCCTCCCGGAGAGCCCCGACATTATCAATGATCGGTTGCTTCGCCAGAAGATTCTGCGGATACTCCTCGATGTTTCTCGAGACCCTGTGCCAACTGCCTTGCAGTTCCTGACCATCGATAATCCCCGTGAATAACATCCTTGCCGCCTGTACCTTCATCCCCAGTTGCTCCTGTTATTACAAGATACCACTAGTACTCTTCGTTGTTCGGACAATCCTTTATGCCTTGTGCTTTGCAGCTTCTTTTCAAACTGCGAATAATTCACTTAACCGGGGTTCGTTCATCCCCAGTTGTTCATTTGCTTTCCAAATACCTGAAAAGGCTTTCTGATGTTTCAAAATCCTCTGCAGCCTATTGCTCTTGATTCTCCTTGCCTGCTTGCATTAGGATTAATTCCATATGTCTAGCAATATTCTTTAAAATTCTTTGTGATTGTCATTTTGTTCCTATGGATTCAGCGTGTGTGCGAATACTCGCAATCATCAATCAATCCTGGGAAATTTTCTTTCCGGCTCAGACCTTCTTCCAGATATGAGCTGGTTCTTGCCCAATCCATATTTGATCGGGTACACCTCTAAGTCTATTCAACTTACTCATCTTTTGATCAGAGCCTCTGCTTCTGATCCTTCGTCTTGAAATTATAATTCCTTTGTACCCAAGCATCGAATCATTCAGACGTTTCTATAAGCGATACCTTTGCATCCCCTTCTACATCTGATTGATTACCGATACTCACATCAACTCTGTCGTGAACCGACAGATCCATTGCTGGGTTGTTATCCGACAGTGACCTTCACATCCAAAGTCTTGTGAGTTTTTCCCTGATACATAATACCTTCGGTAAATTGAATGATCTGCTGTGACTTCGATACTCTGCTTTTGAACTCGTATCTTTTGCTTGGTTGATGGGGGTATAGATTCGTAAAAATGCCCCGATGGGTTGAACTTATGCCTTCCATAATCCGTGTGAACCCGAGAGCCCTCAGGAGTCTTACTCTTCTGGTATTTCGCCAGATAATTCCTCTGCACTACAATTTCTTCGAAAACGAGGAGTGAATGCAAGGTTATGCATTGAAGAAGTGGGAGTCGACCTTGAACTTTGTGTTCATGCCCATGGACCTTATGTGGCACTTATCATGGAAGCTTCTTGTGATAATAATAATCCCCTTGTTATAGGTTCATATGGTATCTATGTTTGGTCCTTTGCAACTGTGGTTCTCACCATGATTGTTCTCCTTTAATTCCATTTCTCGGACAAGTTAAAGCACTTGTCTTCTGCAGATCAACGCATCTCCGCAACCTCTATTTTGATCTTCCTTCGAGTATTACCCTCCGGTACCTCGAGAATATCAAAGAACTGTGTTGGTTCCTATATGAGTCTTGATCTAGTATTGCTTCTCACCGATTTCAGATTTCCCCCGGGATCTGAGTTATTAATCACTCGAGGACACCGATAAGTGAACCGGTTGAATCGATTCCGCACTCCGATTCTATAACTCTAAGTAATTTTCATTGCTTACGAGTTTAATAATCCTTCAAGTCATTCCTAGCATGGCCGGCTATGTCATTATCGTGCTAAATTTTAACTGTGCTACCTGGTCCTTTTTCCCGGAACAGAGTTTTCGACGATGAGCTAAGCTTATGTCGATCTTCCTCGTCATACCATTTCGCCTTGAACAGCAAGCTTGCTTTCGAGTTTGTGTTGTACCCGTGGTTCCAATAACTTTTCGCTTCATCATTCCTTTGACTTGTTGTCATCGCCGATCGATTACATCTTCCTGAAATCTCTCGACAATTGTGTCGTGCTCATCAACATCTGAGCTCTTCCAGCATATCAATCAAATTCGTGATGAGAAATACCATCCTTGCCCCTCGATGATTTGGGTTATATCGACAACATTCTTGCCTTCCCCCAACACAAACTTGTTCATATCATTTTGGCATACATCCTTTTTGACATGTCGATGGATTGCTACTGAACCCATCGGCCACCTCCTCATCTTTTTCCTGATAAAATAGTATGATATGTTCTAAAAATTCCGATGGATCCTTTGTGTTCCCAAGGTCCGACCTTTACCTGATGACCATGTCAATGCTATCCCAAAGCATGATTGTGATACTCCGAACCTCTTTAAAACCATTTGGAGGCGCAATGCTAAAGGTTTCTTGATCACTTATCCAATCACTGTTGTCCGGGTAACGTCATGAATTTACTCTCCCCTTTACCTAAAAGGTAATATATTACCTTGTCATGATTATCCTGCTCTGCTTGTTCTTGTGAAGGATATACTCCTAATACTTGTGTTTCAACACACTTTCCTTTCCATTGTTTTGCTTAACCTTTCTTGTAAACTAACATACCTGGGCAGTGATAATTCCCTGCTTATGTAAACACCTCGGTGTACAAACTCTATCAGTAATACCTTGTTACTATTGTTGATGACATTTAGGTAGCCACCGATGGACGAGAACTTTGCCTATTGGTCCGCCTCGTCTTAACGAGTAGGAAAATTGTTCTCTTCATCCCTCGCCCTTGGTACCAACGTTGTTGCCAACATAATTGACAGGCTATCCTCTGACCTGCCTTGCCATCATGACCGTGCAAGATGTCAGCTTCCTTCCTACTTTCTACCACATGGTGGGCCCATAACCCACAGTTCCACAGGATCGAAACCTAACTCTCGTGTACATCCATGTTTTCAAAGGTATCCCTCGCACTTGGCTTCGTATGTAAATCACGAGCCACATTCCTAGCGATCTATTCTGGTATCAGACGCAATACTTATTCCCATTGGTCTGAACCCCTTTCACCGCTTGTTTCAGGCAACAAACGATTGTCTACCAGGTTGAAGCTTCTTATTGCACCTCACCTTGCTCTCGATGACTTTCTTGAATTTCAACTCGACAGATGTCTCTATGCCACATTCACCGACATAGTCCCCATGTACCTATCTTGTGTTGAGCTCCGTCCTTCCCGAGTCTTTCCCCTTACTCCACCTCTTAAATCTCGGGACGAGATTTCTTGTAGTGGAGGAGATTTGTAACACCCCCAGTGTCATGCTACAGTAACCCTCTGTGATTAAGCTAATCATTTTTCCAAATAGTGCTTAATCACCTTTGATTCAAATCTCATTTGAAATTCCACTTTCGAATCAAGTTCAATTTGCAAGTGAATTTTGAAGTTGCACAAAAGTTGCTGCTAAATAGTCGATCATTTAGTAAAAATTCCATAACAAATGATTGTTAAGGAAAACAACATCACCTCCAAGCTAAGATGGACTATAGCAAATTAAAACAGTGCCAACTCAGCAAATTAATTGCTTTTCTATTTTTTGCAAATTCAATCTAATTCAAACTTCCTCCAAACTTTTTGTGGCCGTGCCAAACATTGCATTGTATTTATGTGGACAATTCCCATATTTTACAAAAATCATTTTTGGCACCCCAAATATAACAAAACCCTTTCTGTAAAAGAAAAACAGAATTATAGAAAACAAGGCCAGGCGCACTGTGCACCTGGCCCAGCCGCGCAACAGTGCAGCCCAGCCCACTTATCCGTGCCATCCCCCACCTCTGTTCACCAGGGGCTGGGTGTACGCTCGTGCGCCGTCCGTGGTCGCCGATGGCCATGGGGCGGCCATCCGGTGGCTCCCCAGCACCTACTAGGTCGCCCCCACCCTCTGTACAAACCCTAGCGCCCACTTTCCCCTCTCCCTCGCTCGCTCTCTTCTCCCCAACGCGAACCCGACGCCATCATCGCCATGGCCGACCTTGCCCGCGTGCTCCTCGTCGTCCTCGCCGGCAAGGAGGTTGTCCAAAAGCTCCGTCTGCCTCCGCTGCTTCCACTACGAAGATCGGTTCGAGCTGGGCGCCTCTGCATCACGGGGATCGAGCCCATCTTCAACCTCTGTTAGCCGCCGCTCGACGCGTCGATCCGCGCGTCTCCGATAGCCCCCGGCCTCGCCGAGCCCTCCCGAAGCTACGCCGTGAGCATCCGCACCCTTCTCCTTTCTGTAGAAGCTCAGATTCAAGCTGGAGCTATCGCTAGCCGCCTCCGAGCTCCGCCGTCGCTCTGTAGCCGACGTCTAGTTCGTCACCGTCGTTTTAGGCCACCCCTTGGCTCTGAAAAGTACATCACTGCGCTCAGTACACCGCCTGGATGCCGCCCATGTCACCAAATCGACGGATCCGAGCCTGCTGGGTCGATCCCATCGAACTTCCGCCGCCGCTGCCATGGGTTGCCTCTGTTGCCCATCTCCCCGGCCATCCCCGCTTGTGCTGCGTGCACCGGACGATGTGACTCGTGCTGCTCGTCCAATAGGAGGTCGCGGCCGTCCTTTTGGTCGCCGCAGCCGCCAATTCCGTGCGTCGCTGCCGCTGCCTGTCTTGCCTGCCGGCTCTGCCGCTGCTCCTGGCCGCCAACCCCGCGCGCTGCCACTGCTCTCCCCTACGCGCGCGGCCTGCTCGGCCCTCCATGCGCGCGCCCACGCAGGCCCACGCCGCGGCGCGCCCTTGCTCTCACGCTCGCCTTGCTGCTCGCATACTGCTGCAGCTCTGCTAGTGTCGTTACTAGCTGCTTGCTTCTGCGGCTGTTGTTTTGCTACTGCTGCTATGCCGCTGCTACTGCTCTGCCTTACTGCTGCTCTAGCCGCTACGGCCAAGTGCAGCCGCTGCCTAGTGCCACTGCTAGCTGCTACCGCCAAGTGCTGCTGCTGCTGGCCATGGCCGTGGTGTGGTGAGTGTGCTGTGTGAGTGCACGTGTGTGCACAACCAGCCTCGCGGCTGTGCCACCATGCCGGCCATTGTTTAGTTATGTCTAGGCTTAGTTATTTTAGTAGTAATGCTTTACTGCTCAATTAGTCTAATAACATATGACAAGTGGCCACCTCTGTTTATTAGCTTTAATTAGTTGTTCTAAAAAGACTGAGTCAATCACAAATAGGCACCGTTGTTAATTAAGCAAATTTACCTAAGCTACTAAGGTTAGAGTCAATGACATGCGGGCCCACTTCTCCTATTCACTGGTTGACTAGTCTCTGTTGACTTGGTCAACCAGGCCCTCTGGCCCCTTCTGCCAGCCACATGTGCATAATGCTAGGTACACTTCGGTGTACCCATAGCATTTACAGTTTATTTTCGAAATAATAATAAATTCAGAAAATGTTTAAATCTTTGAAAATTAATAGAAAATAATCCGTAGCTCGGATGAAAAAGTTTTATACATGAAAGTTCCTCAGAACGACAAGACGAATCTGACTATGCAGTCCGTTCGTCCGTCACACGTCCCTAGCATAGCAAGCATCGAACCTTTCCCCTCCGGTTCGTTTGTCCGAAAATGCCTAACCCCGGGAAAACATTCCCAGATGTTCTCCCCCTTCGCCTGTACCGCGTAGTACTACGTTACAGCACCCCTAGTGCTGCTTATTGCCTGTCATGCATCTGTTTGATCTGTATTTACTGTTTCTTCCCCCTCTTCTCTTCGGTAGACCCCGAGACCGTTGCTGATGTCCTTGTGATCGACTACGTCACCGACGACCCTTCTTCCCTTTTAGTGGAGCTTCCAGGCAAGCCCCTGTTGGAAGTATGCCCTAGAGGCAATAATAAATAGGTTATTATTATATTTCCTTGTTCATGATAATCGTTTATTATCCGTGCTTGAATTGTATTGATAGGAAACTCAGATACATGTGTGGATACATAGACAACACCATGTCCCTAGTAAGCCTCTAGTTGACTAGCTCGTTGATCAATAGATGGTTACGGTTTCCTGACCATGGACATTGGATGTCGTTCATAACGAGATCACATCATTAGGAGAATGATGTGATGGACGAGACCCAATCCTAAGCCTAGCACAAGATCGTGTAGTTCGTTTGCTCAGAGCTTTTCTAATGTCAAGTATCAGTTCCTTAGACCATGAGATTGTGCAGCTCCCGGATACCGTAGGAATGCTTTGGGTGTACCAAATGTCACAACGTAACTGGGTGGCTATAAAGGTGCACTACAGGTATCTCCGAAAGTGTCTGTTGGGTTGGCACGAATCGAGACTGGGATTTGTCACTCCTTGTAAACGGAGAGGTATCTCTGGGCCCACTCGGTAGGACATCATCATAATGTGCACAATGTGACCAAGGAGTTGATCACGGGATGATGTGTTACGGAACGAGTAAAGAGACTTGCCGGTAACGAGATTGAACAAGGTATCGGGATACCGACGATCGAATCTCGGGCAAGTACCATACCGATAGACAAAGGGAATTGTATACGGGATTGATTGAATCCTCGACATCGTGGTTCATCCGATGAGATCATCAAGGAGCATGTGGGAGCCAACATGGGTATCCAGATCCCGCTGTTGGTTATTGATCGGAGAGTCGTCTCGGTCATGTCTACCTGTCCCCCGAACCCGTAGGGTCTACACACTTAAGGTTCGGTGACGCTAGGGTTATAGAGCTATTAGTATGCGGTAACCCGAAAGTTGTTCGGAGTCCCGGATGAGATCCCGGACGTCACAAGGAGTTCCGGAATGGTCCGGAGGTAAAGATTTATATATGGGAAGTCTTATTTTGGTCGCCGGAAAAGTTTCGCACTTTATCGGTATTGTACGGGGAGTGCCGAAAGGGGTCCGGGGGTCCACCAAGGGGGTCCCCCAGCCCCGGGGGGGCACATGGGCTGTAGGGGGTGCGCCTTGGCCTATATGGGCCAAGGGCACCAGCCCCAAGAGGCCCATGCGCCAAGAGATAAGGAAAAGGGAGAGTCCTAAAGGCGGAAGGCACCTCCGAGGTGCCTTGGGGCGGAAGGACTCCTCCCTGGCCGCACCCTTCCTTGGAGGAAGGGCCAAGGCTGCGCCCCCCCCCTCTTTCTTGGCCCTATATATAGTGGGGGGAAGGGAGGGCAGCAATATCTAAGCCCTGGCGCCTCCCTCTCCCTCCCGTGACACCTCTTCCTCCCCGCTTGCGCTTGGCGAAGCCCTGCCGGGATCGCGCTACTTCCACCACCACGCCGTCGTGCTGCTGGATCTCCATCAACCTCTCCTCCCCCCTTGCTGGATCAAGAAGGAGGAGACGTCGCTGCTCCATACGTGTGTTGAACGCGGAGGTGCCGTCCGTTCGGCGCTAGGATTATCGGTGATTTGGATCACGACGAGTACGACTCCATCAACCCCGTTCTCTTGAACGCTTCCGCTCGCGATCTACAAGGGTATGTAGATGCACTCCTCTCTCTCGTTGCTAGATGACTCCATAGATTGATCTTGGTGATGCGTAGAAAATTTTGAATTATTGCTACGTTCACCAACAGTGGCATCATGAGCTAGGTCTATGCGTAGTTTCTATGCACGAGTAGAACACAAAGTAGTTGTGGGCGTCGATGTTGTCAATTTACTTGCCGTTCTAGTCTTATCTTGTTTCGGCGGCATTGTGGGATGAAGCGGCCCGGACCGACCTTACACGTACGCTTACGTGAGACAGGTTCCACCGACTGACATGCACTAGTTGCATAAGGTGGCTAGCGGGTGTCTGTCTGTCCCACTTTAGTCGGAACGGATTCGATGAAAAGGGTCCTTATGAAGGGTAAATAGAAATTGGCATATCACATTGTGGTTTTACGTAGGTAAGAAATGTTCTTGCTAGAAACCTATACAAGCCACGTAAAAACTTGCAACAACAATTAGAGGACGTCTAACTTGTTTTTGCAGCATGTGCTATGTGATGTGATATGGCCAGAAGATGTGATGAATGATATATGTGATGTATGAGATTGATCATATTCTTGTAATAGGAATCACGACTTGCATGTCGATGAGTATGACAACCGGCAGGAGCCATAGGAGTTGTCTTTATTTTTTGTATGACCTGCGTGTCATTGAATAACGCCATGTAAATTACTTTACTTTATTGCTAAGCGCGTTAACCATAGAAGTAGAAGTAATCATTGGCGTGACAACTTCATGAAGACACAATGATGGAGATCATGGTGTCATGCCGGTGACGAAGATGATCATGGTGCCCCGAAGATGGAGATCAAAGGAGCAAAATCATATTGGCCATATCATGTCACTATTTGATTGCATGTGATGTTTATCATGTTATGCATCTTATTTGCTTAGAACGACGGTAGCATAAATAAGATGATCCCTCACTAAAATTTCAAGAGACGTGTTCCCCCTAACTGTGCACCGTTGCGAAGGTTCGTTGTTTCGAAGCACCACGTGATGATCGGGTGTGATAGATTCTAACGTTTGAATACAGCGGGTGTTGACGAGCCTAGCATGTACAAACATGGCCTCGGAACACATGCGAAACTCTTAGGTTGACTTGACGAGCCTAGCATGTACAGACATGGCCTTGGAACACAAGAGACCG
The DNA here is from genome assembly GCF_002575655.3 of Aegilops tauschii subsp. strangulata. NCBI lineage: Eukaryota > Viridiplantae > Streptophyta > Magnoliopsida > Poales > Poaceae > Aegilops > Aegilops tauschii. The sequence continues at coordinate 411,501,823 of NC_053040.3, read as the reverse complement.
AAAGGTCGAACATGAATCGTATAGTAGATACGATCAACATGGAGATGTTCACCGATGATGACTAGTCCGTCTCACGTGATGATCAGACACGGCCTAGTTTGACTCGGATCATGTATCACTAAGATGACTAGAGGGATGTCTATCTGAGTGGGAGTTCAATAATCAGATGAACTTCATTATCATGAACATAGTCAAAAGGTCTTTGCAAATTATGTCATACGCTTTAGTTCTACTATTTAAGATATGTTCCTAGAGAAAATTTAGTTGAAAGTTGGTAGTAGCAATTATGCGGACTGGGTCCGTAAACTGAGGATTGTCCTCATTGCTGCATAGAAGGCTTATGTCCTTAATGCACCGCTCGGTGTGCTGAACCTCAGCGTCCTTTGTAGATGTTGCGGAAAATCTGACATACACGTTTTGATGACTACGTGATAGTTCAGTGAGTAATGCTAACGGTTTAGAATTGTGGCACCAAAGACGGTTTTTGAAACGTCGCAGAACATATGAGATGTTCCGAAGACTGAAATTGGGATTTCGGACTAGTGCCCACGTCAAGAGGTATGAGACCTCTGACAAGTTTCTTAAGCCTGCAAACTAAGGGAGAAAAGCTCAATCGTTGAGCATGTGCTCAGATTGTCTGAGTACCACAATCGCTTGAATCGAGTGGGAGTTAATCTCCCAGATGAGATAGTTCTCCATAGTCACTGCCACCAAGCTAGTAGAGCTTCATGATGAACTATAACATATCAGGGATAGTTTTGATGATCCTTGAGCTATTCGCGATGTTTGACACCGCGAAAGTAGAAATCAAGAAGGAGCATCAATTGTTGACGGTTAGTAAAACCACTAGTTTCTAGAAGGGCAAGGGCAAAAGGGATACTTCATGAAACAGCAAATCATTTGCTGCTCTAGTGAAGAATCCCAAGGTTGAACCCAAACCCGAGACTAAGTGCTTCTGTAATGAGGGGAACGGTCACTGAAGCAGTACTACCCTAGATACTTGGTAGATGAGAAGGTAGGCAAGGTCGACAGAAGTATATTTGATATACATTATATGAATGTGTACTTTACTAGTACTCCTAGCAGCACCAGGGTATTAGATACCGGTTCGGTTGCTAAGTGTTAGTAACTCGAAATAAAAGCTGCGGAATAAATGGAGACTAGCTAAAGGTGAGATGACGATGTGTGTTGGAAGTGTTTCCAAGGTTGATGTGATCAAGCATCGCATGCTCCCTCTACCATCGAGATTTGGTGTTTGCGTTGAGCATGATTGGATTATGTTTATCGCAATACGGTTATTCATTTAAGGAGAATAATGGTTACTCTGTTTATTTGAATAATACCTTCAATGGTCTTGCACCTAAAATGAATCTCGATCGTAGTGATACACATGTTCGTGCCAAAAGATATAAAATAGTAATGATAGTTCCACATACTTGTGGCACTGCCATTTGAGTCATATTGGTATAGAACGCATGAAGAAGCTCCATGTAGATGGATCTTTGGACTCACTCATTTTTGAAAAGATTGAGACATGCGAACCATGTCTATTGGTATATATGCATGAAGAAACTCCATGCAGATGGATCGTTTGGACTCACTTGATTTTGAATCACTTGAGACATGCAAATCATACCACATGGGCAAGATGACTGAAAGTCCTCGTTTTCAGTAAGATGGAACAAGAGAGCAACTTATTGGAAGTAATACATTTTGATGTATGCAGTCGAATGAGTGCTGAGGCATGCAGTGGATACCGTTATGTTCTTACTTCATAGACGATTTGAGTAGATGCTAAGTGTATTTACTTGATGAAACACAAGTCTGAATTATTGAAAGGCTCAAGTAATTTCAGAGTGAAGTTGAAGATCGTCATGACAAGAGGATAAAATGTCTGTGATATGATCATAGAGATGAGTATCTGAGTTACGAGTTTGGCACACAATTGAGACATTGTGGAAAGTGTTTCACAATTAATACCGCCTGGAACACCATAGTGTGATGGTGCGTCCGGACATCATAACTGCACCCTATTGGATATGGTGCATACCATGATGTCTCTTATCAAATTACCACTATCGTTTATGGGTTAGGCATTAGAGACAACCGCATTCACTTTAAATGGGTCACCACGCAATTCCGTTGAGACGACACCGTTTAGAGAAACCTAAGTTGTCGTTTCTTAAAAGTTTGGGGTTGCGATGCTTATGTGAAAAAGTTTCAGGCTGATAAGCTCGAACCTAAAGCGGATAAATGCATCTTCATAGAAAACCCAAAACAGTTGGGTATACCTCCTATTTCAGATCTGGAAGCAAAAGTAATTGCTTCTAGGAACGGGTCCTTTCTCGAGGAAAAGTTTCTCTCGAAAGAATTGAGTGGGAGGATGGTGGAGAGTTGATAAGGTTATTGAACCGTCACTTCAACTAGTGTGTAGCAGGGAACAGGAAGTTGTTCCTGTGGCACCTACACCAATTGAAGTGGAAGCTTATGATAGTGATCATGAAACTTCGGATCAAGTCACTACCAAACCTCGTAGGACGACGAGGATGCGTACTACTTCAGAGTGGTACGTGATCCTGTCTTGGAAGTCATGTTGCTAGACAACAATGAACCTACGAGCTATGGAGAAGCGATGGTGGGCCCGGATTCCGACAAATGGTTAGAGGCCATGAAATCCGAGATAGGATCCATGTATCAGAACAAAGCATGGACTTTGGTGAACTTGCCCGATGATCGGCAAGCCATTGAGATAAATGGATCTTTAAGAAGAAGACGGACATGGACGGTAATGTTACCGTCTATGAAGCTCGACTTGTGGCAAAGAGAATTTTCACAAGTTCAAGGAGTTGACTACGATGAGATTTTCTCATCCGTAGCGATGCTTAAGTCCGTCGGAATCATGTTAGCATTAGCTGCATTTATGAAATCTGGCAGATGGATGTCAAAACAAGTTTCCTTACCAGTTTTCGTAAGGAAAGGTTGTATGTGATACAATCAGAAGGGTTTTGTCGATCATAAGGATGCTAAAAGGTATGCTAGCTCCAGCGATCCTTCCAAGGACTAGAGCAAGCATCTCGGAGTCAGAATATACGCTTTGATGGAGTGATCAAAGTTTTTGGGTTTATACAAAGTTTGTTAGAAACTTGTATTTACAATAAAGTGAGTGGGAGCGCTACAACATTTCTGATAAGTATATGTGAATGACATATTGTTGATCCGAAATGATGTAAAATTTCTGGGAAGCATAAAGGGTTGTTTGAAAGGAGTTTTTCAAAGGAAGACCTGGATAAAGCTGCTTACGTATTGGGCATCAAGATCTATAGAGATAGATCAAGACGCCTGATGATACTTTCAAAGAACGCACACCTTGACATGATTTTGAAAGAGTTCAAAATAGATCAGCAAAGAAGGAGTTCTTGGCTGTGTTACAAGGTGTGAGTATTGAGTAAGACTCAAGACCTGACCACAGCAGAAGAGAGAGAAAGGACGAAGGTCGTCCCCTATGCTTCAGACGTAGGCTCTACAGTATGCTATGCTGTGTACCGCACATGAAGTGTGCCTTGCCATGAGTTGGTCAAGGGGTACAATAGTGATCCGGGAATGGATCACATGACAGCAGTCGAACTTATCCTTAGTATCTAGTGGACTAAGGAATTTTCTCGATTATGGAGGTGAAAAGGAGTTCGTCGTAAAGGGTTACGTCGATGCGAACTTTGACACTAATCCGGATGACTCTGAGTAGTAAACCGGATTCGTATAGTAGAGCAATTATTTGAAATGGCTCCAAGTAGCGCGTGGTAGCATCCACAAGATGACATAGATATTCGTAAAGCACACACGGATCTGAAAGGTTCAGACCCGTTGACTAATAACCTCTCTCACAAGCATAACATGATCAAACCAGAACTCATTGAGTGTTAATCACATAGTGATGTGAACTAGATTGTTGACTCTAGTAAACTCTTTGGATGTTGGTCACATGGTGATGTGACCTGTGAGTGTTAATCACATGGTGATGTGGACTAGATTATTGACTCTAGTGCAAGTGGGAGACTGTTGGAAATATGCCCTAGAGGCAATAATAAATAGGTTATTATTATATTTCCTTGTTCATGATAATCGTTTATTATCCATGCTAGAATTGTATTGATAGGAAACTCAGATACATGTGTGGATACATAGACAACACCATGTCCCTAGTAAGCCTCTAGTTGACTAGCTCGTTGATCAATAGATGGTTACGGTTTCCTGACCATGGACATTGGATGTCGTTGATAACGGGATCACATCATTAGGAGAATGATGTGATGGACGAGACCCAATCCTAAGCCTAGCACAAGATCGTGTAGTTCGTTTGCTCAGAGCTTTTCTAATGTCAAGTATCAGTTCCTTAGACCATGAGATTGTGCAACTCCCGGATAACATAGGAATGCTTTGGGTGTACCAAACATCACAACGTAACTGGGTGGCTATAAAGGTGCACTACAGGTATCTCCGAAAATGTCTGTTGGGTTGGCACGAATCGAGACTGGGATTTGTCACTCCGTGTAAACGGAGAGGTATCTCTGGGCCCACTCGGTAGGACATCATCATAATGTGCACAATGTGACCAAGGAGTTGATCACGGGATGATGTGTTACGGAACGAGTAAAGAGACTTGCCGGTAACGAGATTGAACAAGGTATCGGGATACCGACGATCGAATCTCGGGCAAGTACCATACCGATAAACAAAGGGAATTGTATACGGGATTGATTGAATCCTCGTCATCGTGGTTCATCCGATGAGATCATCGAGGAGCATGTGGGAGCCAACATGGGTATCCAGATCCCGCTGTTGGTTATTGACCGGAGAGTCGTCTCGGTCATGTCTACCTGTCTCCCGAACCCGTAGGGTCTACACACTTAAGGTTCGGTGATGCTAGGGTTATAGAGATATTAGTATGCGGTAACCCGAAAGTTGTTCGGAGTCCCAGATGAGATCCCGGACGTCGCGAGGAGTTCCGGAATGGTCCGGAGGTAAAGATTTATATATGGGAAGTCTTATTTTGGTCGCCGGAAAAGTTTCGCACTTTATCGGTATTGTACCGGGAGTGCCGAAAGGGGTCCGGGGGTCCACCAGCCCCGGGGGGGCACATGGGCTGTAGGGGGTGCGCCTTGGCCTATATGGGCCAAGGGCACCAGCCCCAAGAGGCCCATGCGCCAAGAGATAAGGAAAAGGGAGAGTCCTAAAGGGGGAAAGCACCTCCGAGGTGCCTTGGGGGGGAAGGACTCCTCCCTGGCCGCACCCTTCCTTGGAGGAAGGGCCAAGGCTGCGCCCCCCTCTCCCTTGGCCCTATATATAGTGGGGGGAAGGGAGGGCAGCAATATCTAAGCCCTGGCGCCTCCCTCTCCCTCCCGTGACACCTCTTCCTCCCCGCTTGCGCTTGGCAAAGCCCTGGCGGGATCGCGCTACTTCCACCACCACGCCGTCGTGCTGCTGGATCTCCATCAACCTCTCCTCCCCCCTTGCTGGATCAAGAAGGAGGAGACGTCGCTGCTCCGTACGTGTGTTGAACGCGGAGGTGCCGTCCGTTCGGCGCTAGGATCATCGGTGATTTGGATCACGACGAGTACGACTCCATCAACCCCGTTCTCTTGAACGCTTCCGCTCGCGATCTACAAGGGTATGTAGATGCACTCCTCTCTCTCGTTGCTAGATGACTCCATAGATTGATCTTGGTGATGCGTAGAAAATTTTGAATTATTGCTACGTTCACCAACAGGCCCCCCCCCTTTGATCATCCCGATATCGCCCATTCCATTCTCTCATGCTTGCATTTGATTTTGCTACTGTAATTGTTTGCTCCTATTCTGATGCATAGCCTGCTTTTGTATCTGCTGCTGTACCTTACCTGCTTATCCTAAACTGCTTAGTATAGGTCGGTTAGTGATCCATCAGTGACCCCCACCTTGTCCTTGTTGCCCCTGCTTCATCATTCAAGACCCAATCAACGGGATCGAAGACCAGGCCCCGGCACCGCACATCACTTTCCCCTTAGTTGCTCGACACTACTGGGTTACTATCGAGTGCCGAGGGTGAGACCTCTACAGCACTTCTGATGTTAACCCTGTAGTGTAGCTATTCGGTCGTGGTCATCGGGGGTGATTCCGCCTTAACCACTTCCGATACGACTCTGTCGTGCAACCCCTCAAATGTGAACCTCGGGGGTGGTTCCTCTTACATTCACCTTGATGATTACATCGAGTGGAATTCACCGGGGGTGATTCCTTGGGTTTTCCCCTTGATGTTTGGACACACGGATACTTGGAATTTACAGCTGTTTCTTGGAAAGGCGGGTCGACCCAGAGGGGTACCCGCGAGTGATGTGGAGTCGGGTTGACCTGGAAGGTGCCCGCGAGATACTTACGAGGCGTGGTCGGGCATTCTTAGCCCTTGCCGCAAGTCCTCGAGACGGGGCAACGGGGTCACATCTTTCGTGAGTCTCTGCTTGTTACCGTGTGCTCCTAATCCACTACGATTTGGATATTTGATCCGAGGGGCCTCTGGCCTGATAGCACTAACCATCACGTGGGCATAGTATGGGTGTTCTGCGTCGTATGCATCAGCCGAAGCTTATTAGACGTCAGCGACTGAGCGGCGCGCGCCGGGTTGGACTGGTCAGCTCCTGCCTTTTTTAAGGAGGTAGCTAGGTCTGCTCACCGGCCGCCCACGCAATGAAGGAAATATGCCCTAGAGGCAATAATAAAGTTATAGTTTATTTCCTTATTTCATAATAAATGTTTATTATTCATGCTAGAATTGTATTAACTGGAAACATAATACTTGTGTGAATACATAGACAAACAGAGTGTCACTAGTATGCCTCTACTTGACTAGCTCGTTGATCAAAGATGGTTATGTTTCCTAGCCATAGACATGAGTTGTCATTTGATTAACGGGATCACATCATTAGGAGAATGATGTGATTGACTTGACGCATTCAGTTAGCTTAGCACTTGATCGTTTAGTATGTTGCTATTGCTTTCTTCATGACTTATACATGTTCCTATGACAATGAGATTATGCAACTCCCGTTTACCGGAGGAACACTTTGTGTGCTACCAAACGTCACAATGTAACTGGGTGATTATAAAGGTGCTCTACAGGTGTCTCCGAAGGTACTTGTTGGGTTGGCGTATTTCGAGATTAGGATTTGTCACTCCGATTGTCGGAGAGGTATCTCTGGGCCCACTCAGTAATGCACATCACTATAAGCCTTGCAATCATTGCAACTAATGAGTTAGTTGCAGGATGATGTATTACGGAACGAGTAAAGAGACTTGCCGGTAACGAGATTGAACTAGGTGTTGAGATACCTACGATCGAATCTCGGGCAAGTAACATACCGATGACAAAGGGAACAACGTATGTTGTTATGCGGTCTGACCGATAAAGATCTTGATAGAATATGTAGGAGCCCATATGGGCATCCAGGTCCCGCTATTGGTTATTGACAAGAGAGGTGTCTCGGTCATGTCTACATAGTTCTCGAACCCGTAGGGTCCGCACGCTTAACGTTCGTTGACGATATAGTACTATGAGTTATGTATGTTGTTGACCGAATGTTGTTTGGAGTTTTGGATGAGATCAGGGATATGACGAGGAACTCCGGAATGGTCCGGAAGTAAAGATTAATATGTGGATAGTGGTGTTTGATCTCTGGAAAGGTTCCGGAATCCATCGGAAGGGTTTACGGATGTTTCCCGAAATGTTTGGGCACGAGAACACTTTATCTGGGCCAAAGGGGAAAGCCCACGAGGTTTTTGGAAAGCGCAAAAGGAAGTTTTGTGGAGTCCAGGGGCCAGACGCCAGGGTCCCTGGCGTTTGGGTCCAGATGGCGGGAACCCTGGCGTCTGGCCCTGGACTCCGAGAAGGACTCTTGCCTTTCGGGTGAAACCGACTTTGTGGAGGCTTTTACTCCAAGTTTCGACCCCAAGGCTCAACATATAAATAGAGGGGTAGGGCCCGCACCCAAGACACAGCAAGAAAAAACAAGTCGTGTGCGGGCAACCCCGTCTCCTCTAGTTTATCCTCCGTCATAGTTTTCGTAGTCCTTAGGCGAAGCCCTGCGAAGATTGTTCTTCACCAACACCGTCACCACGTCGTCGTGCTGCCGGAACTCATCTACTACTTCGCCCCTCTTGCTGGATCGAGAAGGCGACGACGTCACCGAGCCGAACATGTGCAGAACTCGGAGGTGCCGTGCTTTCGGTACTTGGATCGGTCGGATCGTGAAGACGTACGACTAAATCAACCGCATTGATATAACGCTTCCGCTTACGGTCTACGAGGGTACGCAGACAACACTCTCCCCTCTCGTTGCTATGCATCACCATGATCCTGCGTGTGCGTAGGAAATTTTTGAAATTACTACATTCCCCAACAGCGGCATCCGAGCCTGGTTTTATGCGTAGATGTCATATGCACGAGTAGAACACAAGTGAGTTGTGGGCGATATAAATCATACTGCTTACCAACATGTCATACTTTGGTTCGGCGGTATTGTTGGATGAAGCGGCCTGGACGGACATTACGCGTACGCTTACGCGAGACTGGTTCTACCAACGTGCTTTGCACACAGGTGGCTGGCGGGTGTCAGTTTCTCCAACTTTAGTTGAACCGAGTGTGGCTACGCCCGGTCCTTGCGAAGGTTAAAATAGCACCAACTGGACAAACTATCGTTGTTGTTTTGATGCGTAGGTAAGAACGGTTCTTGCTCAGCCCGTAGCAGCCACGCAAAAACTTGCAACAACAAAGTAGAGGACGTCTAACTTGTTTTTGCAGGGCATGTTGTGATGTGATATGGTCAAAGCATGATGCTAAATTTTATTGTATGAGATGATCATGTTATGTAACCGAGTTATCGGCAACTGGCAGGAGCCATATGGTTGTCGCTTCATTGTATGCAATGCAATCGCCCTGTAATGCTTTACTTTATCACTAAGCGGTAGCGATAGTCGTAGAAGCATAAGATTGGCGAGACGACAACGATGCTACGATGGATATCAAGGTGTCGCGCCGGTGACAATGGTGATCATGACGGTGCTTCGGAGATGGAGATCACAAGCACAAGATGATGAAGGCCATATCATATCACTTATATTGATTGCATGTGATGTTTATCTTTTATGCATCTTATCTTGCTTTGATTGACGGTAGCATTATAAAATGATCTCTCACTAAATTTCAAGATAAAAGTGTTCTCCCTGACTATGCACCGTTGCCAAAGTTCGTCGTGCCCAGACACCACTTGATGATCGGGTGTGATAAGCTCTACGTCCATCTACAACGGGTGCAAGCCAGTTTTGCACACGCAGAATACTCACGTTAAACTTGACGACCCTAGCATATGCAGATATGGCCTCGGAACACTGAGACCGAAAGGTCGAGCGTGAATCATATAGTAGATATGATCAACATAGTGATGCTCACCATTGAAAGCTACTCCATTTCACGTGATGATCGGTTATGGTTTAGTTGATTTGGATCACGTGATCACTTAGATGATTAGAGGGATGTCTATCTAAGTGGGAGTTCTTAAGAAATATGATTAATTGAACTTTAATTTATCATGAACTTAGTCCTGGTAGTATTTGCATATATATGTTGTAGATCAATTGCTCGCGTTTAGCTCCCCTGTTTTATTTTTGATATGATCCTAGAGAAAACTAAGTTGAAAGATGTTAGTAGCAATGATACGGATTGGATCCGTGATCTGAGGATTTTCCTCATTGCTGCACAGAAGTATAATGTCCTTGATGCACCGCTAGGTGACAGACCTATTGCAGGAGCAGATGCAGACGTTATGAACGTTTGACAAAAGCTCAGTATGATGACTACTTGATAGTTTAGTGCACCATGCTTTACGGCTTAGAACCGGGACTTCAAAAATGTTTTGAACACCACAGAGCTTATAAGATGTTCTAAGAGTTGAAATTGGTATTTCATACTCATGCCCGTGTCGAGAGGTATGCGACCTTTGACAGTACTTTGCCTACAAGATGGAGGAGAATTGCTCAGCTAGTGAGCATATGCTCAGAATGTCTGAGTACTACAATCACTTGAATCAAGTGGGAGTTAATCTTCCAGATAAGATAGTGATTGACAGAGTTCTCTAGTCACTATCACCAAGTTACTAGAACTTCGTGATGAACTATAATATGCAGGGGATAACGGAAATGATTCCCAAGCTCTTCGTGATGCTGAAATCGACGAAGGTAGAAATCAAGAAATACATCAAGTGTTGATGGTTGACAAGACCACTAGTTTCAAGAAAATGGCAAAGGGAAGAAGGGGAACTTCAAGAAGAACGACAAGCGAGTTGCTGCTCAAGTGAAGAAGCCCAAGTTTTGACCTAAGCCTGAGACTGAGTGCTTCTACTGCAAAGGAACTGGTCACTGGAAGCGGAACTACCCCAAGTATTTGGCGGATAAGAAGGATGGCAAAGTGAACAAAGGTATATTTGATATACATGTTATTGATGTGTACTTTAATAGTGTTTATAGCAACCCCTCAGTATTTGATACTAGTTCAGTTGCTAAGATTAGTAACTCGAAACGGGAGTTGCAGAATGAACAGAGACTAGTTAAGGGTGAAGTGACGATGTGTGTTGGAAGTGCATCCAAGATTGATATGATCATCGTCGCACACTCCCTATACTTCCGGGATTAGTGTTGAACCTAAATAAGTCTTATTTGGTGTTTGCGTTGAGCATGAATATGATTTGATCATGTTTATTGCAAAACGGTTATTCATTTAAGATAGAGAATAATTGTTGTTCTGTTTACATGAATAAAACCTTATATGGTTACACACCCAATGAAAATGGTTCGTTCGATCTCGATCATAGTGATACACATATTCATAATATTGAAACCAAAAGATGGAAAGTTAATTATGATAGTGCAACTTATTTGTGGCACTTCCGTTTAAGTCATATTGGTGTAAAGCGCATGAAGAAACTCCATGCTGATGGGCTTTTGGAATCACTTGATGCTTGCGAACCATGCCTTATGGGCAAGATGACTAAGACTCCGTTCTCCGGAACAATGGAGCGAGCAACAGACTTATTGGAAATAATACATACTGATGTATGCGATCGGATGAGTGTTGAGGCTCGCGGGAGGTATCGTTATTTTCTGACCTTCACAGATGATTTGAGCTGATATGGGTATATCTACTTGATGGAACATAAGTCTGAAACATTTGAAAAGTTCAAAGAATTTCATAGTGAAATGGAAAATCATCGTGACAATAAAATAAGGTTTCTACGATCTGATCGCGGAGACAAATATTTGAGTTACGAGTTTGGTCTTCAAATTAAAATAATGTGGAATAGTTTCACAAATTCGTGCCACCTGGAACACCACAACATAATGGTGTGTCCGAACGTCATAACCATACTTTATTGGATATAGTGCAATCTATGATGTTTCTTACCAATTTACCACTATAGTTTTGGGGTTATGCATTAGAGACACCTGCATTCACGTTAAAAAAGGGCACCACCTCAATCCGTTGAGACGACACCGTATGAACTGTGGTTTAGCAAGAAACCTAAGTTGTCGTTTCTTAAAGTTAGGGGCGGCGATGCTTATGTGAAAAACTTTCAAACTGATAAGCTCGGACCCAAATTAGAGAAGTGCATCTTCATAGGATACCCAAACGAAATTGTTGGGTACACCTTCTATCACAGATCCGAAGGAAAATTCGTTGCCAAGAATGGATCCTTTCTAGAGAAGGAGTTTCTCGTGAAAGAAGTGAGTGGGAGGCAAGTAGAACTTGATGAGGTAACTGTACCTGCTTCCTTATTGGAACGTAGTTCATCACAGAAATCTGTTCCTGTGACTCCTACACCAATTAGTGAGGAAGCTAATGATGACGATCATGTAACTTTAGATAAAGTTACTACCGAACCTTGTAGGTCAACCAGAGTGAGATCCGCACCAGAGTGGTACGGTAATCCTATTCTGGAGGTTATGTTACTAGACCATGACGAACCTACAAACTATGAAGAAGCGATGGTGAGCCTAGATTCCGCAAAATGGCTTGAGGCCATGAAATCTGAGATGGGATCCATGTATGAGAACAAAGTGTGGACTTTGGTTGACTTGCCCGATGATCGGCAAGCCATTGAGAATAAATGGATCTTCAAGAGGAAGAAGGACGCTGTTAGTAGTGTTACTATCTACAAAGCTAGAATTGTCGCAAAAGGTTTTCGACAAGTTCAGGGTGTTGACTACGATGAGAGTTTCTCACTCGTATCTATGCTTAAGTCTGTCCGAATCATGTTAGCAATTGCCGCATTTTATGAAATCTGGCAAATGGATAAACAAAACTGCATTCCTTAATGGATTTATTAATGAAGAGTTGTATATGATGCAACCAAAAGGTTTTGTCCATCCTAAAGGTGTTAACAAAATGTGCAAGCTCCAGCGATCCATCTAAGGACTGGTGCAAGCATCTCAGAGTTGGAATATACGCTTTGATGAGTTGATCAAAGCATATAGTTTTATACAGACTTGCGGTGAAGCCTGTATTTACAAGAAAGTGAGTGGGAGCACTACAACATTTCTGATAAGTATATGTGAATGACATATTGTTGATCGGAAATAATGTAGAATTATTCTGCAAAGCATAAAGGAGTGTTTGAAAGGAGTTTTTCAAAGAAAGACCTCGGTGAAGCTGCTTACATATTGGGCATCAAGATCTATAGAGATAGATCAAAATGCTTGATAAGTTTTTTCAATGAGTACATACCTTGACAATATTTTGAAGTAGTTCAAAATGGAACAGTCAAAGAAAGAGTTCTTGCCTGTGTTACAAGGTGTGAAATTGAGTAAGACTCAAAGCCCGACCACGGCAGAAGATAGAAAGAGAATGAAAGTCATTCCCTATGCCTCAGCCATAGGTTCTATAAAGTGTGCCATGCTATGTACTAGATCTATTGTATACCCTACACTGATTTTGGCAAGGGAGTACAATAGTGATCTAGGAGTACATCATTGGACAGCGGTCAAAATTATCCTTAGTGGAATAAGGATATGTTTCTCGATTATGGAGGTGACAAAAGGTTCGTCATAAAAGGGTTACGTCGATACAAGTTTTGGCACTGATCCAGATGACTCTAAGTCTTCATCTGGATACATATTGAAAGTGGGAGAAATTAGCTAAAGTAGCTCCGTGCAGGGCATTGTAGACATAGAATTTGCAAAATACTTACGGATCTGAATGTGACAGACCCGTTGACTAAAATTATCTCACAAGCAAAACATGATCACACCTTAGTACTCTTTGGGTGTTAATCACATAGCGATGTGAACTAGATTATTGACTCTAGTAAACCCTTTGGGTGTTGGTCACATGACGATGTGAACTATGGGTGTTAATCACATGGTGATGTGAATTATTGGTGTTAAATCACATGGCGATGTGAACTAGATTATTGACTCTAGTGCAAGTGGGAGACTGAAGGAAATATGCCCTAGAGGCAATAATAAAGTTATTGTTTATTTCCTTATTTCATGATAAATGTTTATTATTCATGCTAGAATTGTATTAACTAGAAACATAATACTTGTGTGAATACATAGACAAACAGAGTGTCACTAGTATGCCTCTACTTGACTAGCTCGTTGATCAAAGATGGTTATATTTCCTAGCCATAGACATGCGTTGTCATTTCATTAACGGGATCAAATCATTAGGAGAATGACGTGATTGACTTGACCTATTCCGTTAGCTTAGCACTTGATCGTTTAGTATGTTGCTATTGCTTTCTTCATAACTTATACATGTTCCTATGACTATGAGATTATGCAACTCCCGTTTACCGGAGGAACACTTTGTGTGCTACCAAACGTCACAACGTAACTGGGTGATTATAAAGGTGCTCTACAGGTGTCTCCGAAGGTACTTGTTGGGTTGGCGTATTTCGAGATTAGGATTTGTCACTCCGATTGTCGGAGAGGTATCTCTGGGCCCACTCGGTAATGCACATCACTATAAGCCTTGCAAGCATTACAACTAATGAGTTAGTTGCGGGATGATGTATTACGGAACGACTAAAGAGAATTGCCAGTAACGAGATTGAACTAGGTGTTGAGATACCTACGACCGAATCTCGGGCAAGTAACATACCGATGACAAAGGGCACAACGTATGTTGTTATGCAGTCTGACCGATAAAGATCTTCGTAGAATATGTAGGAGCCAATATGGGCATCCAGGTCCCGCTATTGGTTCTTGACAAGAGAGGTGTCTCGGTCATGTCTACATAGTTCTCAAACCCGTAGGGTCCGCATGCTTAACGTTCGTTGACGATATAGTACTATGAGTTATGTATGTTGGTGACCGAATGTTGTTCGGAGTTTTGGATGAGATCACGGATATGAAGAGGAACTCCGGAATGGTCCGGAAGTAAATATTGATATGTGGATAGTAGTGTTTGATCTCCGGAAAGGTTCCCGAATCCAGCGGAAGGGGTTCCGGATGTTTCCCGAAATGTTTGGGCACGAGAACACTTTATCTGGGCCAAAGGGCAAAGCCCATGAGGTTTTTGGAAAGCACAAAAGGAAGTTTTGCGGATTCCAGGGGCCAGACGCCAGGGTCCCTAGCATCTGGGTCCAGATGCCGGGAACCCTGGCGTCTGCCCTGGAGTCCGAGAAGGACTCTTGCCTTTCGGGTGAAACCGACTTTGTGGAGGCTTTTACTCCAAGTTTCGACCCCAAGGCTCAACATATAAATAGAGGGGTAGGGCTAGCACCCAAGACACATCAAGAAACACCAAGCCGGGTGCCGGCAACCCCGTCTCCTCTAGTTTATGCTCCGTCAGAGTTTTCGTAGTGCTTAGGCGAAGCCCTGCAAAGATTGTTCTTCAACAACACCGTCACCACGCCGTCGTGCTGCCGGAACTCATCTACTACTTCGCCCCTCTTGCTGGATCGAGAAGGCGAGGACGTCACCGAGCCAAACGTGTGCAGAACTTGGAGGTGTCGTGCTTTCGGTACTTGGATCGGTCGGATCGTGAAGACGTACGACTACATCAACCGCGTTGATATAACACTTCCGCTTACGGTCTACGAGGGTACGTAGACAACACTCTCCCCTCTCGTTGCTATGCATCACCATGATCTTGCGTGTGCATAGGAAATTTTTGAAATTACTACGTTCCCCAAAACTGGCATTCGAGCCTGGTTTTATGCATAGCTGTCATATGCACGAGTAGAACACAAGTGAGTTGTGGGCGATATAAGTCGTACTGTTTACCAGCATGTCATACTTTGGTTCGGAGGTATTGATGGATGAAGCGACCTGGACCGACATTACGCGTACGCTTACGCGAGACTGGTTCTACCGACGTGCTTTGCACACAAGTGGCTGGCGGGTGTCAGTTTCTCCAACTTTAGTTGAGCCGAGTGTGGCTACGCCCGGTCCTTGCGAAGGTTAAAACAGCACCAACTTGACAAACTATCGTTGTGGTTTTGATGCGTAGGTAAGAATGGTTCTTGATCAGCCCATAGCAGCCACGTAAAAACTTGCAACAACACAGTAGAGGACGTCTAACTTGTTTTTGCAGGGCATGTTGTGATGTGATATGGTCAAAGCATGATGCTAAATTTTAATGTATGAGATGATCATATTTTGTAACCGAGTTATCGGCAACTGGCAGGAGCCATATGGTTGTCTCTTCATTGTATGCAATGCAATCGCCCTGTAATGCTTTACTTTATCACTAAGCGGTAGCGATAGTCGTAGAAGCATAAGATTGGCGAGACGACAACGATGCTACGATGGAGATCAAGGTGTCGCGCCGGTGACGATGGTGATCATGACGGTGCTTCGGAGATGGAGATCACAAGCACAAGATGATGAAGGCCATATCATATCACTTATAGTGATTGCATGTGATGTTTATCTTTTATGCATCTTATCTTGCTTTGATTGATGGTAGCATTATAAGATGATCTCGTACTAAATTTCAAGATAAAAGTGTTCTCCCTGAGTATGCACTGTTGCCAAAGTTCGTCGTGCCCAGACACCACGTGATGATCGGGTGTGATAAGCTCTACGTCCATCTACAACGGGTGCAAGCCAGTTTTGCACACACAGAATACTCAGGTTAAACTGGACGAGCCTAGCATATGCAGATATGGCCTCGGAATACCGAGACCGAAAGGTCGAGCGTGAATCATATAGTAGATATGATCAACATAGTGATGTTCACCATTGAAAGCTACTCCATTTCACGTGATGATCGGTTATGGTTTAGTTGATTTGGATCACGTGATCACTTAGATGATTAGAGGGATGTCTATCTAAGTGGGAGTTCTTAAGTAATATGATTAATTGAACTTTAATTTATCATGAACTTAGTCGTGGTAGTATTTGCATATATATGTTGTAGATCAATTGATCGCATTTAGCTCCCCTGTTTTATTTTTGATATGATCCTAGAGAAAACTAAGTTGAAAGATGTTAGTAGCAATGATACGGATTGGATCCGTGATCTGAGGATTTTCCTCATTGCTGCACAGAAGTATAATGTCCTTGATGCACCGCTAGGTGACAGACCTATTGCAGGAGCAGATGCAGACGTTATGAACGTTTGACAAAAGCTCAGTATGATGACTACTTGATAGTTAAGTGCACCATGCTTTATGGCTTAGAACCGGGACTTCAAAAATGTTTTGAACGCCACAGAGCATATAAGATGTTCTAAGGGTTGAAATTGGTAATTCATACTCATGCCCGTGTCGAGAGTTATGAGACCTCTGACAGTACTTTGCCTACAAGATGGAGGAGAATTGCTCAGCTAGTGAGCATATGCTCAGAATGTCTGAGTACTACAATCACTTGAATCAAGTGGGAGTTAATCTTCCAGATAAGATAGTGATTGACAGAGTTCTCTAGTCACTATGACCAAGTTACTAGAACTTCGTGATGAACTATAATATGCAAGGGATAACGGAAATGATTCCCAAGCTCTTCGTGATGCTGAATTCGACGAAGGTAGAAATTAAGAAAAACATCAAGTGTTGATGGTTGACAAGACCACTAGTTTCAAGAAAAGGGCAAAGGGAAGAAGGGGAACTTCAAGAAGAACGGCAAGCGAGTTGCTGCTCAAGTGAAGAAGCCCAAGTCTTGACCTAAGCCTGAGACTGAGTGCTTCTACTGCAAAGGAACTGGTCACTGGAAGCGGAACTACCCCAAGTATTTGGCGGATAAGAAGGATGGCAAAGTGAACAAAGGTATATTTGATATACATGTTATTGATGTGTACTTTAATAGTGTTTATAACAACCCCTCAGTATTTGATACTAGTTCAGTTGCTAAGATTAGTAACTCGAAACGGGAGTTGCAGAATGAACAGAGACTAGTTAAGGGTGAAGTGACGATGTGTGTTGGAAGTGGTTCCAAGATTGATATGATCATCATCGCACACTCCCTATACTTTCGGGATTAGTGTTGAACCTAAATAAGTGTTATTTGGTGTTTGTGTTGAGCATGAATATGATTTGATCATGTTTATTGCAAAACGGTTATTCATTTAAGATAGAGAATAATTGTTGTTTTGTTTACATGAATAAAACCTTATATGGTTACACTCCCAATGAAAATGGTTCGTTGGATCTCGATCATAGTGATACACATATTCATAATATTGAAACCAAAAGATGCAAAGTTAATTATGATAGTGCAACTTATTTGTGGCACTGCCATTTAAGTCATATTGGTGTAAAGCGCATGAAGAAACTCCATGCTGATGGGCTTTTGGAATCACTTGATGCTTGCGAACCATGCCTTATGGGCAAGATGACTAAGACTCCGTTCTCCGGAACAGTGGAGCGAGCAATAGACTTATTGGAAATAATACATGCTGATGTATGCGATCCGATGAGTGTCGAGGCTCGCGGCAGGTATCGTTATTTTCTGACCTTCACAGATGATTTCAGCTGATATGGGTATATCTACTTGATGGAACATAAGTCTGAAACATTTGAAAATTTCAAAGAATTTCAGAGTGAAATGGAAAATCATCGTGACAATAAAATAAGGTTTCTACGATCTGATCGCGGAGACAAATATTTGAGTTACGAGTTTGGTCTTCAAATTAAATCAATGTGGAATAGTTTCACAAATTCGTGCCACCTGGAACACCACAACATAATGGTGTGTCCGAACGTCATAACCGTACTTTATTGGATATAGTGCAATCTATGATGTTTCTTACCGATTTACCACTATAGTTTTGGGGTTATGCATTAGAGACACCTGCATTCACGTTAAAAAAGGGCACCACCTCAATCCGTTGAGACGACACCGTATGAACTGTGGTTTAGCAAGAAACCTAAGTTGTCGTTTCTTAAAGTTAGGGGCGGCGATGCTTATGTGAAAAACTTTCAAACTGATAAGCTCGGACCCAAATCAGAGAAGTGTGTCTTCATAGGATACCCAAACGAAATTGTTGGGTACACCTTCTATCACAGATCCGAAGGAAAATTCGTTGCCAAGAATGGATCCTTTCTAGAGAAGGAGTTTCTCGTGAAAGAAGTGAGTGGGAGGCAAGTAGAACTTGATGAGGTAACTGTACCTGCTTCCTTATTGGAACGTAGTTCATCACAGAAATCTGTTCCTGTGACTCCTACACCAATTACTGAGGAAGCTAATGATGACGATCATGTAACTTTAGATAAAGTTACTACCGAACCTTGTAGGTCAACCAGAGTGAGATCCGCACCAGAGTGGTACGGTAATCCTATTCTAGAGGTTATGTTACTAGACCATGACGAACCTACAAACTATGAAGAAGCGATGGTGAGCCTAGATTCCGCAAAATGGCTTGAGGCCATGAAATCTGAGATGGGATCCATGTATGAGAACAAAGTGTGGACTTTGGTTGACTTGCCCGATGATCGGCAAGCCATTGAGAATAAATGGATCTTCAAGAGGAAGAAGGACGCTGTTAGTAGTGTTACTATCTACAAAGCTAGAATTGTCGCAAAAGGTTTTCGACAAGTTCAGGGTGCTGACTACGATGAGAGTTTCTCACTCGTATCTATGCTTAAGTCTGTCCGAATCATGTTAGCAATTGCCGCATTTTATGAAATCTGGCAAATGGATAAACAAAACTGCATTCCTTAATGGATTTATTAATGAAGAGTTGTATATGATGCAACCAAAAGGTTTTGTCCATCCTAAAGGTGTTAACAAAATGTGCAAGCTCCAGCGATCCATCTAAGGACTGGTGCAAGCATCTCAGAGTTGGAATATACGCTTTGATGAGTTGATCAAAGCATATAGTTTTATACAGACTTGCGGTGAAGCCTGTATTTACAAGAAAGTGAGTGGGAGCACTACAACATTTCTGATAAGTATATGTGAATGACATATTGTTGATCGGAAATAATGTAGAATTATTCTGCAAAGCATAAAGGAGTGTTTGAAAGGAGTTTTTCAAAGAAAGACCTCGGTGAAGCTGCTTACATATTGGGCATCAAGATCTATAGAGATAGATCAAAATGCTTGATAAGTTTTTTCAATGAGTACATACCTTGACAATATTTTGAAGTAGTTCAAAATGGAACAGTCAAAGAAAGAGTTCTTGCCTGTGTTACAAGGTGTGAAATTGAGTAAGACTCAAAGCCCGACCACGGCAGAAGATAGAAAGAGAATGAAAGTCATTCCCTATGCCTCAGCCATAGGTTCTATAAAGTGTGCCATGCTATGTACCAGATCTATTGTATACCCTACACTGATTTTGGCAAGGGAGTACAATAGTGATCTAGGAGTACATCATTGGACAGCGGTCAAAATTATCCTTAGTGGAATAAGGATATGTTTCTCGATTATGGAGGTGACAAAAGGTTCGTCGTAAAAGGGTTACGTCGATACAAGTTTTGGCACCGATCCAGATGACTCTAAGTCTTCATCTGGATACATATTGAAAGTGGGAGCAATTAGCTAAAGTAGCTCCGTGCAGGGCATTGTAGACATAGAATTTGCAAAATACTTACGGATCTGAATGTGACAGACCCGTTGACTAAAATTATCTCACAAGCAAAACATGATCACACCTTAGTACTCTTTGGGTGTTAATCACATAGCGATGTGAACTAGATTATTGACTCTAGTAAACCCTTTGGGTGTTGGTCACATGACGATGTGAACTATGGGTGTTAATCACATGGTGATGTGAATTATTGGTGTTAAATCACATGGCGATGTGAACTAGATTATTGACTCTAGTGCAAGTGGGAGACTGAAGGAAATATGCCCTAGAGGCAATAATAAAGTTATTGTTTATTTCCTTATTTCATGATAAATGTTTATTATTCATGCTAGAATTGTATTAACTAGAAACATAATACTTGTGTGAATACATAGCCAAACAGAGTGTCACTAGTATGCCTCTACTTGACTAGCTCGTTGATCAAAGATGGTTATGTTTCCTAGCCATAGACATGAGTTGTCATTTGATTAACGGGATCACATCATTAGGAGAATGATGTGATTGACTTGACCCATTCCGTTAGCTTAGCACTTGATCGTTTAGTATGTTGCTATTGCTTTCTTCATGACTTATACATGTTCCTATGACAATGAGATTATGCAACTCCCGTTTACCGGAGGAACACTTTGTGTGCTACCAAACGTCAGAACATAACTGGGTGATTATAAAGGTGCTCTACAGGTGTCTCCGAAGGTACTTGTTGGGTTGGCGTATTTTGCGATTAGGATTTGTCACTCCGATTGTCGGAGAGGTATCTCTGGGCCCACTCAGTAATGCACATCACTATAAGCCTTGCAAGCATTACAACTAATGAGTTAGTTGCGGGATGATGTATTACAGAACGAGTAAAGAGACTTGCCGGTAACGAGATTGAACTAGGTATTGAGATACCTACGATCGAATCTCGGGCAAGTAATATACCGATGACAAAGGGAACAACATATGTTGTTATGCGGTCTGAGCGATAAAGATCTTCGTAGAATATGTAGGAGCCAATATGGGCATCCAGGTCCCGCTATTGGTTATTGACAAGAGAGGTGTCTCGGTCATGTCTACATAGTTCTCGAACCCGTAGGGTCCGCACGCTTAACGTTTGTTGACGATATAGTACTATGAGTTATGTATGTTGGTGACCGAATGTTGTTCGGAGTTTTGGATGAGATCACGGATATGACGAGGAACTCCAGAATGGTCCGGAAGTAAAGATTGATATGTGGATAGTAGTGTTTGATCTCCGGAAAGGTTCCGAAATCCATCGGAAGTTGTTCCGGATGTTTCCCGAAATGTTTGGGCACGAGAACACTTTATCTGGGCCAAAGGGGAAAGCCCACGAGGTTTTTGGAAAGCGCAAAAGGAAGTTTTGCGGAGTCCAGGGCCCAGACACCAGGGTCCCTGGCGTCTGGGTCCAGACGCCGGGAACCCTGGCGTCTGGCCCTGGAGTCCAAGAAGGACTCTTGCCTTTCGGGTGAAACCTACTTTGTGGAGGCTTTTACTCCAAGTTTCGACCCCAAGGCTCAACATATAAATAGAGGGGTAGGGCTAGCACCCAAGACACATCAAGAAACACCAAGACGTGTGCCGGCAACCCCGTCTCCTCTAGTTTATCCTCCGTCATAGTTTTCGTAGTGCTTAGGCGAAGCCCTGCGAAGATTGTTCTTCACCAACACCGTCACCATGCCGTCGTGCTGCCGGAACACATCTACTACTTCGCCCCTCTTGCTGGATCGAGAAGGCGAGTTCGTCACCTAGCCGAACGTGTGCAGAACTCGGAGGTGCCATTCTTTCGGTACTTGGATCAGTCGGATCGTGAAGACATACGACTACATCAACCACGTTGATATAACGCTTCCGCTTACGGTCTACGAGGGTACGTAGACAACACTCTCCCCTCTTGTTGCTATGCATCACCATGATCTTGCGTGTGCGTAGGAAATTTTTGAAATTACTACGTTCCCCAACACGCAACGTGCATGAGTTCCTGGGGCGATGGCCCATGACACCTGGGGGCATAGGTTTAGTCCGGCGTGCTGACCTCTCTATTAAGCCGAGGTCGGGTTGCGGCGTATTGTTTGGCCGAGGCCGGGCATGACGCAGGAAAGTGTGTCCAGCCGGAGTTAATCGAGCGTGGTGGGTAAGTTGGTGCACCCCTGCAGGGAAGAAAACATCTATCGATAGCCTGTCCTACTGTAATGGACACTTGGAGTTGTATCCCGATCGATACAACTAGAACCGGATACCTGAGATGAGAACTGGATAGTATGGCTCTGGGATTGCTTTCTTGCAGGGAGTCGAGAAAGGATCTCTGGCCGAGGTTGATAACACTACTACTACTTTACTTTATGCTACTCTTATCTCTCTTCTGGTGCTGCAAGATGTTTGGTGCTGCTTGAAGATGCTAGTCTTCGATAGGCTACGCTTTCCCCTTCTCTTCTGGCATTCTGCAGTTCAGTCCACAGATACAACCCTTTTCATTGATACCGATGCATATGTAGTGTAGATCCTTGCTTGCGAGTACTTTGGATGAGTACTCACGGTTGCTTTGCTCCCCCTGTTCCCCCTTTCTTCTTCTTTCCGGTTGATGCAACCAGATGTCGGAGCCCAGGAGCCAGATGCCACCGCTGAAGCCTACTACTACGTGGAGACCGCCTACGACCAGGAGTAGTTAGGAGGCTCCCAGGCAGGAGGCCTTGCCTTTTCGATCGATGTTGCTTTTGTGCAAGCCTTCTTAAGGCAAACTTGATTAACTTATGTCTGTACTCAGATATTGTTGCTTCCGCTGACTCTTGTGTATTCGAGCTTATGTATTCGAGCCCACGAGGCCCCTGGCTTGTAATATAACGCTTGTGTTATTTTAATTTGTGTCTAGAGTTGTGTTGTTATATCTTCCCGTGAGTCCTTGCTCTTGATCGTACACATTTGCGTGTATGATTAGTGTATGATTTAATCGAGGGCGTCACAAGTTGGTACCAGAGCCGACTGCCTGTACATAGCCCCCTTCCAACTCCTTGGCCGTAGTCGAGTCTAGTCACTTCAAAACTTTTACTAACATGGCTGTGTGTCTTACGTGCACACGTCGCCATTGGGAGGTATTAGGATCTCTTATTCCTCGTCTATACTCTGGGACTCTGATCTCTCGTCTATTCGGGTTAAACAATTTACTAACTCTGACAATAGGTTCTCGTACCCACTTCCTCCTGGAGAGCCCCGGCATTATCGATGATCGCTTGCTTCGCCAGAAGATTCTGCGGATACTCCTCGATGTTTCTCGAGACCCTGTGCCAACTGCCTTGCAGTTCCTGACCATCGATAATCCCCGTGAATAACATCCTTGCCGCCTATACCTTCATCCCCAGTTGCTCCTGTTATTACAAGATACCACTAGTACTCTCTGTTGTTCCGAGAATCCTTTGTGCCTTGTGCTTTGCAGCTTCTTTTCAAACTGCGGATAATTCACTTAACCGGGGTTCGTTCATCCCCAGTTGTTCATTTGCTTTCCAAATACCTGAAAAGGCTTTCTGATGTTTCAAAATCCTCTGCAGCCTATTGCTCTTGATTCTCCTTGCCTGCTTGCATTAGGATTAATTCCATATGTCTAGCAATATTCTTTAAAATTCTTTGTGATTGTCATTTTGTTCCTATGGATTCAGCGTGTGTGCGAATACTCCCAATCATCAATCAATCCTTGGAAAATTTCTTTCCGGCTCAGACATTCTTCCAGATATGAGCTGGTTCTTGCCCAATCCAGATTTGATCGGGTACACATCTAAGTCTATTCAACTTACTCATCTTTTGATCAGAGCCTCTGCTTCTGATCCTTCGTCTTGAAATCATAATTCCTTTGTACCCAAGCATCGAATCATTCAGTCGTTTCTATAATTCATCTGATTGATTACCGATACTCACATCAACTCTGTCGTGAACCGCCAGATCCATTGCTGGGTTGTTGTCCGACAGTGACCTTCACATCCAAAGTCTTGTGAGTTTTTCCCTGATACATAATACCTTCGGTAAATTGAATCATCTGCTTTGACTTCGATACTCTGCTTTTGAACTTGTATCTTTTCCTTGGTTGATGGTGGTATAGATTCGTAAAAATGCCCCGATGGGTTGAACTTATGCCTTCCATAATCCGTGTGAACCTGAGAGCCCTCAGGAGTCTTACTCTTCTGGTATTTCGCCAGATAAATCCTCTGCACTACAATTTCTTCGAAAACGAGGAGTGAATGAAAGGTTATGCATTGAAGAAGTGGGAGTCGACCTTGAACTTTGTGTTCATGCCCATGGACCTGATGTGGCACTTATCATGGAAGCTTCTTGTGATAATAATAATCCCCTTGTTATACGTTCATATGGTATCTATGTTTGGTCCTTTGCAACTGTGGTTCTCACCATGATTGTTCTCCTTTAATTCCATTTCTCGGACAAGTTAAAGCACTTGTCTTCTGCAGATCAACGCATCTCCGCAACCTCTATTTTGATCTTCCTTCGAGTATTACCCTCCGGTACCTCAAGAATATCAAAGAACTGTGTTGCCTCCTATATGAGTCTTCATCTAGTATTGCTTCTCACCGATTTCAGATTTCCCCCGGGATCTGAGTTATTAATCACTCGAGGACACCAATAAGTGAACCGGTTGAATCGATTCCGCACTCCGATTCTAGAACTCTAAGTAATTTTCATTGCTTACGAGTTTAATAATCCTTCAAGTCATTCCTAGCCTGGCCGGCTATGTCATTATCGTGCTAAATTTTAACTGTGCTACCTGGTCCTTTTTCCCAGAGCAGAGTTTTCGATGATGACCTAAGCTTATGTCGATCTTCCTCGTCATACCATTTCGCCTTGAACATCAAGCTTGCTTTGGAGTTTGTGTTGTACCCGTGGTTCCAATAACTTTGCGCTTCATCATTCCTTTGACTTGATGTCATCGCCGATCGATTACATCTTCCTGAAATCTCTCGACAATTGTGTCGTGCTCGTCAACATCTGAGCTCTTCCAGCATATCAATCAAATTCATGATGAGAAATACCATCCTTGCCCCTCGATGATTTGGGTTATCATCGACAACATTCTTGCCTTCCCCCCAACATAAACTTGTTCATATCATTTTGGCATACATCCTTTTTGGCATGTCGATGGATTGCTACTGAACCCATCGGCCACCTCCTCATCTTTTTCCTGCTAAAATAGCATGATATGTTCTAAAAATTCGGTGGATCCTTTGTGTTCCCAAGGTCCGACCTTTACCTGATGACCATGTCAATGCTATCCCAAAGCATGATTGTGGTACTCCGAACCTCTTTAAAACCATTTGGAGGCACAATGCTAAAGGTTTCTTGATCACTTATCCAAACACTATTGTCTGGGTAACGTCATGAATTTACTCTCCCCTTTACATAAAAGGTAATATATTACCTTGTCATGATTATCCTCCTCTGCTTGTTCTTGTGAAGGATATACTTCTAATACTTGTGTTTGAACACACTTTCCTTTCCATTGTTTTGCTTAACCTTTCTTGTAAACTAACATACCTGGGTAGTGATAATTCCCTGCTTATGTAAACACCTCGGTGTACAAACTCTGTCAGTAATACCTTGTTACTATTGTTGATGACATTCAGGTAGCCACCGATGGAAGAGAACTTTGCCTATTGGTCCGCCTCGTCTTAACGAGCAGGAAAATGGTTCTCTTCATCCCTCGCATTTGGTACCAACGTTGTTGCCAACATAATTGACAGGCTATCCTCTGACCTGCCTTGCCATCATGACCGTGCAAGATGTCAGCTTCCTTCCTACTTTCTACCACATGGTGGGCCCATAACCCACAGTTCCACAGGATCGAAACCTGACTCTCGTGTACATCCATGTTTTCAAAGGTATCCCTCGCACTTGGCTTCGTATGTAAATCACGAGCCACATTCCTAGCGATCTATTCTGGTATCAGACGCAATACTTATTCCCATTGCTCTAAACCCCTTTCAGCCCTTGTTTCAGGCAACAAACGATTGTCTACCGGGTTGAAGCTTCTTATTGCACCTCACCTTGCTCTCGATGACTTTCTTGAATTTCAATTCGACAGATGCCTCTATGCCACGTTCACTGACATAGTCCCCACGTACCTATCTTGTGTTGAGCTCTGTCCTTCCCGAGTCTTTCCCCTTACTCCACCTCTTAAATCTCGGGACGCATTTCTTGTAGTGAGGAGATTTGTAACACCCCCGGTGTCATGCTACAGTAACCCTCTGTGATTAAGCTAATCATTTTTCCAAACAGTGCTTAATCACCTTTGATTCAAATCTCATTTGAAATTCCACTTTCGAATCAAATTCAATTTGCAAGTGAATTTTGAAGTTGCACAAAAGTTGCTGTAAAATAGTCAATCATTTAGTAAAAATTCCATAACAAATGATTGTTATGGAAAACAACATCACCTCGATGCTAAGATGGACTATAGCAAATTAAAACAGTGCCAACTCAGCAAATTAATTGCTTTTCCTTTTCTTTGTTGCAAATTCAATCTAATTCAAACTTCTTCCAAACTTTTTGTGGCTGTGCCAAACATTGCATTGTATTTATGTGGACAATTCCCATATTTTACAAAAATCTTTTTTGGCACCCCAAATATTACTAAACCCTTTTTGTAAAAGAAAAACAGAATTATAGAAAAAAAAGCCATGCACACTGTGCACTTGGCCCAGCCGCGCAACAGTGCAGCCCAGCCCACTTTTCCGTGCCATCCCCCACCTCTGTTCACCAGGGGTTGGGTGTACGCTCGCGCGCCGTCCCTGGTCGCCGATGGCCACGGGGCGCCCATCCGGCGGCTCCCTGACGCCTACTAGGTCGCCCCCACCCTCTGTACAAACCCTAGCGCCACTTTCCCCTCTCCCTCGCTCGCTCTCTTCTCCCCAACGCGAACCCGACGCCATCATCGCCATGGCCGACGCCTGCGTGCTCCTCGTCGTCCTCGCCGGCAAGGAGCTTGTCCAAAAGCTCCGTCTGCCTCTGCTGCTTCCACTACGAAGATTGGTTCAAGCTGGGCGCCTCTGCATCGCGGGGATCGAGCCCATCTTCAACCTCTGTTAGCTGCCGTTCGACGCGTCGATCCGCGCGTCTCCGACAGCCCCCTGCCTCGCCGAGCCCTCCCCAAGCTATGCTGTGAGCATCCGCACCCTTCTCCTTTCTGTAGAAGCTCAGATTCAATCTGGAGCTGACGCTAGCCGCCTCCGAGCTCCACCGTCGCTCTGTAGCAACCGTCTAGTTCGTCACCATCATTTTAGTGTACGATTGAATCGAGGGCGTCACAGAGGGTGGGGACAAATATAATCTAAACAACCCTAAACAAAGCTTCACAATTTTATCTAAGGTCGAGGGGGTGACCCCCGATAATCATAGCTCCGCCTAATTAAACACAACATTTGCATGTACTGTAGTTCTAGACTTAATATTCATGTTTCAGTTTCATGTTCATTTTAAATATTGAATTGAGGGCCATGCATGTCTTACATTTTACTCCCTTCATTCCTAAATATTAGTCTTTTTAGAGATTTCAAGTGGACTAGCACATACGGATGTATATAGACATATTTTAGGGTGTAGATTCACTCATTTTGCTCCGTATGTAGTCGCTTGTTGAAATCTCTAGAAGACTAATATTTAGGAACAGAAGGAGTATTTTTGAATTCATGTCATACATGCATGGTTTGGAAAAATAGATGCACTATACTTATTGGATTGTTGTTGTGTTCGTGTGTGGGTGTCTGTGTGTGTGTGTGTGTGTGTGTGGTCATATGCTTGATACATACAAAGTTTTCTCACCTCCATGTTGTTCATCTTTTAAATTTGAATTTGCGTTGAAAAACTTAGCAGGGATACCATGAAATGTGGAATCCACGTTGTGATCACTATATCACAAACTCACTCTAATTCAACAACTCGTCATATCAATTACCACGTTGAGATTAGTATTTGCAAGGAAAATACGGGCATTGTAATACACATAGATTCGTTCGGCAACTTAAAAGGTTCCTTTCGTATTCTCGAATGGTAGGACCCGATGACGTACCAGCCAGACCTTGGCTCGTGTTGATCCTAAAAAAATAAAAAAAATAAAAACCGGGCTCGTGTCCTTCTGGTGGCGTGCGTGGTACGCACATTAGGCAACCCCAACCAGTCGAGCCTCCGCGTTTCGAGTCGAAATATCTGGCGGCCAGAATTCCAGCCCTAGGAAATTCCCCTCATGTCCCCGGTCCATAAAGACTACCGATGAACAACGGAGGGATGCTTTAGTAACTAGACAATGTTGTGTGCAAAAAAAAAGTAACTAGACAACGTTACCTACCGTGCCGAGCACGGTTCAATTCCCTCGGTCGCCGCTCGCCAAGGTCACCCGTCAACTGAATTGCCTAGTACTACTACTACTACACCAGGATGAGCACAGAATTGAGCCCGTTTGTTCGTGCCTAGTACTTGAGTTAATATATCAGGCAATGCACTGGTACGTAGGTATTATCCTTTTGCTCTGCATATATAACTTGTCTGAAGTCTAACTAAGAAAAATGTTTGACCAAATCCTTTCTTAAGAAATACAACAGGACAGATGTATGGCTTGAAAATTTATTGCATGATGCAGGTTATGATATTGTTTCGAATCCTGGATCTTAAATTTCAAAAAATCCAAAAGTGACCATAAATTCTTTAAAGTGAGCAAGGTCACGTGATATGGCACAAATATTACTTCGTAATTTTTTTCTTCAATTTGAGACAAGCTGCTTATGACAAGTTGCTCAAATGAAGAGCCAAGGTATTTTGGAACAAAGACCTGTCACGTTAAGGCGAACGCTTTCACTATTGAAACCGTGGGCGTTTACGTGCCGCCACGAGTCCCGCTTCTCATCGGCAGGTGCCGTCCGAGCAAGCGTGTGAGTCGACGGGAGGCGTGCGAGCAGACCGCTGCGCTGGCTGACAGGGAGGCGTGCGACCAGACCGCTGTGCAGGCTCACCAGGAGGCGAGCCCTTTGACCAGGCTCCGCCGCCCACCTTCGTCCCAACTTCTCCCACTTTTAATGTCGCCGGCGCCGCAGTTTAAAATCAACCCCGCACTACCCGGTATCGCTACAATATTCTCTCTTCCTCTCCGATTCTCCTGTCGTCTACCTCCAACCAGCCTGACCTAAACGTACGCCATGCCGCATCACGATGGTCTGCCCTTAGTCTTCCAGTTTCCTGAGGAAGAAACCCAGCCGGAGTCTCAAGAACATAAGGCGCTTTGGGACGAGCTTGGACTGGCCTTGCGGGAAGACGCCGCGCCGTCCCCGCTCCCGTTCCGGCTCTCGTCGCCCCGACTGCGCTAGCGCCCATCCCCGTGGCATTGATGGGCTGGGAGCCTCACATTGTCGCCGAGCTTGATGCCACAGGGTTCCACGAGGTCCTCGCCGACTTTCACGCGCCCGTGCACCTGCCAGCGCATGCGCTTGTGCGTGCAATGAAGCGCACGCCTGTGCCAGTGCCCGTGCACTGACGTGCGTGCCCGTGCCGGTGCCCGTACACACGAATGTCTCCGCCGCGCCGTTGACAGCGCCTATCCCCGCGAGGGTGCCAGTGCCCCCCTCAGTGGCATGGATGGCCGTCGTCGACCGCTTCCTTGCACCAACGCCAGTCGCCTCCTCCCGCCAGTTGACTCGCTCCTGGAGACCGAAGTCCAGAAAATTGTGGCCTTCCTTGAAGCTAGGGCCAACGTCCAGGAGTACGCCAACAATGGCGGAAGATGCCGCCGTCGCCGTCGGTCAGTGGCCCGACGACACACAGAGCACGGCAGAGGAGCTGCTTCCCACCGCAAGACGCCCCCGCCGCCGCCGCGTAATCTAAATTTGCCATGAAAAACGTTCGGATTGCCATGCTTAAAATCTAAACATTTATCATTTCCGTTTATTTTAGATCAATCGTCGTATAATTTAAAGTTGGAGTCAGACTGAACGAAATCTATGGTTTGATCGATTGAATGTTCTGGTAGAGCCGTATCAAATTAAATATAAAACGTCATCAAGCCACATGTATTCCTTGTCATCCAACGACCTAAACTGCTTCAATGTCGAGCGCTCAACACGTTTAGCGTGCAGTTAATTTCATGCCAAAAATAGTGCTAATCACATAATAACACGCAAATAATATCCAACTTAATATCCGCATGCACTTAATATACTTTCAAATTAAAGTGCATTGCACGTACACACTGACTGGTGCTGCTAGCACGTGAAACTGGTGCCATAACTTATGAATGCGTCCAGATATGGTCAACGGCAACATCGCCCGCGAGTTCTTCGTGTTTGCCCGTGCGTCTAAACGCAGAAGGGGGGGAGAGAAAGAGCACACATGGAACCCACCAGTAAGTGAAGGCGAATAGTACTAAAAATAATATTACATGTTATCAATTAAATAGGTTGTGGTAATATAAAAATATTATGTGAACAAAGGGAGGTACAACAAACATTGTTGTTCTATGTATGTTGCCTATTGACGTGCGGCTTGAAGGCCCTGGTCGCATGTTCGATCATCGTCCTTTATTTTTTAATTTGTATATGGGTCCAAATTTGTTTCATGACATGTGGGCCCCTCGGTGTGTAGTTTGTAGCACTTTAATTTGTGGGTCCAAATTTGTTCCATTCCAAGTGGACTATCGGTGTGTAGTTTTTTAGCTTATTTATAATAATTAAAGAAAACAACAGAGTTTTTTGCAATAATACCATGGTGCGACGTTGAAGGCGAGAAAGGACGTGCGAGAGAGCGATGACCGAGCCAGAGGGAAATCAACTAGGGGAGTTGTGGGGGTTGCAACGGTGTTTCGAGTAGTTGTGGGCCGAATGCTATGAAAATATAATCTAAACCGACCGGAATAAATGCCTACACAAATTAATCCAAGGTTGGAGTGCCCCTCGTAATGTAAATAGCTCCGGTTTTGGGAGGGATGGAGAGGTAGCTTCAATGTGTGGAAGATACGGCATGAGAAAGTGAGGCCAATCGAGAGACATATAGATAGAGAGACAAAGTGAGTGTGGCCCGACATTCATGGAACAAATATATATGCTCTGGAGAGATATTGTCCGATTGAGCTTTTGGCAAGGGTGAGGGCTGTAAGATAGAGCTTGAGAGATGATCCAGTCACAGACGTGTAGATATATTTTGTGTGTGGGAGGAAGCAAGGTCGATCGATCACATAGGGTCGTCGTGCGATCGAAAGAGTGAGACGGGTTGGAGAGAGTGACCTAGATAGACAATGTGCGTGAGAGAGTATACAATGTGAATAAGTCGAATTGGGCTCAAACATGGTGATATATCGTTTTTTGTCCGAGAAAGAGCGAGGTCAATCGAGACATACAAAGAGAGAGAGAGAGAGGGAGGGAGGGAGAGAGGGAGGGAGGGAGAGACAGAGGGAGAGAGAGCGAGCATGGCCCGCCATGAGGTCGAAAGAGTGGGGGCGGCTTCGATGGACTGACCTAGATAGACAATCTGTGTGAGAGAGTATAGAGTGTGTCGATCGAGGTCCGAACAGGGAGATATATCATTTGTGTGTGAAAGAAAACGAGGTTAAACGAGACTAAGATAAAGAGAGCTAGATTGAGCGAGTGTGGCCCGCCGTGCGGAAGAAAGAGTGAGACAATCTCGAGGGAGTGACCTAGATAGACAACGTGCGTGCGTGCGCACGAGAGGTTGGGGGGCTAGATAGGCAATGCATGTATTTAGCGCGAGAAGGTGAGAGGGAGAGGGAGAGAGAGAGAGCTCGGCATGGGGTGCAATGGCGGGTGTGTGAGGTAAATATATTTCGTAACAGAGTGGAAAAAGGGGGTTGTGTAGTTGAGAGAGTTATAGATCGAAACATGGAGAGAAAGAATGGATGTGTGTTGGAAACCAATAGCTTCCTAAGGTGGTTAGGAGAGGAAGATTGACCGATACAGGAAGTATGTAGCGTGTGTGGGGGGGGCTAAAAACAACATTTGAATCTAGATAGTACGGGAGTTAATATCGATGTTTCAATTCGGTGTACATTGTAAGATTTGAACTGAGGACCATGCATATGGAAAATTATTTCGAATTCGTGCCATACTAGGTTTCGAAAAGTTGACATTGACTCGATTTGTTGTGCTATTTTGTCGGTCATATGTTTGAATCCATCCAAAAGTTTTCTCACTACCATGGTGTTCATCATATACATATGAATTTGTATTAAAAAAGTAGCATGGATACAGTGAAATGCGAAATCCACGTTAGAATTGGAGATCGCTATGTGACACACACTCTAATTCAAATAACTAATTATTTGACACACACTCTAATCCACGTTAGCGTGGATACCGTTTCAATTTTTTTCAAATAACTCCTCATTAATTAATTTATAGTATCTCGTTTCAAATGACTAATTATTGCAAGGAAAACACGGGCATGGTAATACATACAGATTCGTTTGCAAATGAAAGAAGATTCGTTTGCATTCTCAAATGTAGGCGCACCAGGGTCGTGTCGTGGTGGTCACGTGTGTCGGACGGACGCGTAGCACCCAGCCACCCACCCCCCTCCCTCACTCCCCCCTCCCCCCCCCCCAAAAGGACGATGACAAAATAAGTTCGCGCTTCCACGTTTCGGTTTGAAATATCTGGCGGCCCCAATTCCAGCCCTGCAAAATCTCCCTTCTCCACCGTCCCCTTCCGCTCCAGATTGCTCAAATCCCTAATTCGCCGCCAACCCAAGCAAAGTTCGAATCGCCCCTCATCTCGTCTCTTCCCCACCTCTGTGCCGGACGACGACGACGAAGACGACGGTCGCGCTTCACCACCGCACCGGAGCTACCTCATCTATGCCCTCGTCCACCGCACCGGGTGGTCCACCGACAACGTCGGCCGCCGCAACCGACGTGCCTCACAGACACCGACTTTCACCACATCAGGTGCGCTTCACCGACGCCGTCTCCCAGCTCACCGGGCTACTTCACCGAGCACATCGTCGCGCCTCCGCCCCCCGAGGCCGCTGGGGCTTCACCAACGGTCTCGTCCACCGCATCGTAGCGCGCCGCTGCCACTCAAGATCTGCATCCGTGCGCGGCCAACCAACGCCAGCGCATCACCCTCAACGGCTCTGAAGTGACCCGCACTCTAGCTAGGCGAGCATGCCCAATCGCTGGCCCGAACTAGGTATCCACACATCACTCCCTTGTGCACTGTTCCGACGATGTTTGGATATCCTTTCACTGCTCTCTTAGCTTACACGCCTATCCAACTCTGACTTTAACTCTTATTTCTTCTAGAGATATCATCTGAAACAAGCAAATCCATTTTTTAGCGAAGCATGACGGCGCTACGGGATCTGGTACACATCCTGCACACCCGTATAACCTTGTAAGTATTTGTCCTCCGGTACAACAGCAAGGTCGATTCCTCTTATTTGATCAGCCATTCACCATGTCAAAAATGCAGAGGGGGATGCAAGGAGCACAAGGCCTGCACATCCAAGCAAGTGGTAACATGGACTTGTACATTGAACATCCCAAGTGCAAGCAGAGCTGCAGTGAGCCTGTACAACAAGCTAGCGTAAGTCCCTGCATTTCATTTAATTCGTACTGGCATTCGTGTATGATTTGTGTGCAGTGGCGGATCCACGAATTCAAGTTACCAGGGGCGAACATTTAACTTAAAAAATACGAAGGCACTTGCACTCCGGAAATCAACATAACTTGAGAAATGTGAAGCTACATGCACTTTGAAAACCAGCTAATGATCCAAAGTAGTTCAAATTATAAAGACTAAATGATGCAAGCACCAAAAAACACAAAATGCAACATGGTGTACAAGGACTACAAACATGGTCTGTACCTGCTTGAATTATTCGTTTTCTGGTTGAAAATATCGAAGTGTAATTGCACCTATAACCAGTGTGCAAACTGCATATCAATATATCTATCCTGCACAAGTATGCCAATAGTTTGAAACAACAGATTAGAAAAGTATTTATGCTACGTTGTCATGATACGGGGACTTTCTGGTAGATGGCCTCGACATTTCCTCAAGCCATGAAAATGCACTATAATTTGCTTGTCATCAATGCCTTGCAAATCTCTATGTCTCTATCAACATAGCAGATCATCATTAGAAACTAAATCCTTAAATGGGAGCTTGCAAAATGCTTGCATTAGATGCCTCATTAGACACTATATGTTCATCACCAGGAGCATGTAAAATGTTTGCATCAAATCCTTCATTAGCAGTCTGTTCATTAGACACTTCAGGCTCAAGAACAACATGAGCTTGGATGTTTGCACCGGAAACTTGATTAGATACATCAGATTCAGTCAGTTCAGTATTGATTGGGGGAGTTATAAAATAAGTAGAAATTGGTTTCATTTTCTCATAGATTCCCTACATACAAGAAGTTTTACAACACCGTCAGGTTTAACTATTGGCCAGAAATTGAAGAGTTGAATTAGATATAATCAGGGATGTGATGTACCTGCTCGTTGTGCATGCTACTCTTGCAAGCTGCGATTGTCCGTTTGCGCAAGCTCGATGCCATGCCCGTGCTGCCTCCGCTGCCTCCCACGTAGGCTACACCCAGGGTTGGATCTTCATCTTCTTGTCCTTCCGTTCGCTTGAAGCCCGGCAACCGCCCTCCAACGAGGGCGTGAGGAAGTGCTGTGTCGGTCTGTCCAGCGGCGGCTAGGTTAGGAGCGAACCAGACTGGAGGCTGGAGTGGATGAATTGGGATTTTTCTTGCTATCGATCGATATGGGAGGCGCTCTTTGGGCCGCGAGCCTGCTATAGGGCATGCCTTGCACTTATGTTATTGGCCTATCCAAATTGAAACATTTTTCTTCATTTTTTACATTGCCTGCTCGTGCGTTGGGACAAACAAAACTAGCCTGGGCCAACCTGGACGACTCAAACTAGGTGCACACTTTCGAGCCACCCAAGGCGGCCGCCCATACCAGCCCCTATGGTGGCGTCGCCCCTTTTTGCGTGTATGATAGGGGTAGTGAAAAATATTCCAATGGCGCTTTTGATTTACCCACAAAATGGTTGAATTGCTTGTTTCTATGAACTGAGTTCGCCAATAATGTGAAGGATGCCAGTCTTTTCATCCTATTGTAGATTG
The DNA here is from genome assembly GCF_002575655.3 of Aegilops tauschii subsp. strangulata. NCBI lineage: Eukaryota > Viridiplantae > Streptophyta > Magnoliopsida > Poales > Poaceae > Aegilops > Aegilops tauschii. The sequence continues at coordinate 411,466,642 of NC_053040.3, read as the reverse complement.
CTTAGATCTCGATATGCCAAAAGTAATTGCATGAAATATACAGTAAAAGCCAGTGTGATGTGGGTGGCTACAACTAGTCTGACTACACGTCCTCATATAACATATCAAGGACGCACCATCTTACCAGATTAACCATTCGACAAGTGTGGGAAGAAAGAAGTATTGGGACTGCGTATCCAAGCATTTGATGCCATGGACTCCTTCGTACAACCTTGTAAGCGAAAAAGAAGTTGCAGTGTGCCTGTACAAAGAACTAGCATAAGTTCAGTTACCTGCTTCTCGGAATTTTAGTTAGCCACTTATTGCAAAATTGTTCAATTACGTTGCTTGGCTTAATTTAGTTTGCTACTGATTACATAATGCCACAGCCTGTTAATCCTATTATAGACTGCACCTATCTATGTGTTTGATACTTACTGTTAAGAATTACCAGTTTGCCTGAACTTAAATAGCTACTTGTTTGTTTAACTGCTTTGTTGCAACAACGGGTTACAATGATGTTAATAACTACTTATCAGCATCGAATTGAAACTCTTTAATTCCTTGTTTGTTTAACTGGTTTGCTGTTATAACTCCCAGTTGAGATGTTTTGCTAACTTCAACTTTTCTGAATCCAATCGGAACTTTAATGGCAAAACAGGTTAGCCCAAGATCAAAGAGCGAGGTCCCCAAGGACGTTGTATCATCCCACAACAGTGGCACCGGCCTAATCGTGCATTATGAATGGCCAACTGCTGATGCTCTAGAGGCTAAACTAGTGGTAGAAAGAGATTCTGCTTCTGCACTTAGAGATGAAGTTGACATGTTGAGGAAGCAAACAGCACAATCAGTAGCAGTACTCAAGACAACCATTAAATATTTGGTGGATTTCAAAACGAAGCAAGCTGAGACTGACCACATTATTAAGGTCCTGAAGGAAAAAAGGAAATTAAATTCCCACTTGGTAAATCATAGGTGAAATGTTCTTTCCATCATTGAATAACCTTTGTGTTGTTTGTTCATGTAATCAATCAAACCATTTGTTTTAGAGATCATGTAATAATTGTTTTTTGTTTTTTGTTTTTTGGTTTGTAATTTTATTTGAGCACAAGTCTGTATTAATTGATAAGACTGGGAGACATTTCATTTTGATTGTTGTGCCAGACCTACAAATATGCCAATCGGGCTGAATGTGCATTCAGCAATAATAGTAGTATAGATGGACCATAGTGGCACACATCGGAAAGGGCCAAGATGCTGTAGTAGCTTGGCTAAAAAAAGGATGCTGTTGTAGCAAAGAAAAGTACAGTGGCCTGGCTTATGTATGTTAGTTGATATTATTGATCCATATACTCTATAAGTGTTTATATGTCTGTTAGTTCTGCACATTCTTGGTTGATTCACTCGGTATTTGAATCTTGATACATCGCTTGTGTACATATCTAAATGGGAGTACACATTATGTTGCGTGTGACATTTGAGTTGGACATGAAGTGTTCCAAATATTCAAATTCGCCTTAAACTGGATTCTAGCTTCTGAATTTGAGTATCGGCATTTGTAAACCATATTCATATATGACAGTGGAATACATCTTTGTCGTCCTTTTGAAGATATATAAAAACACATAGAATGATTTATAAAGATTCGTATAGGAATACAAAATGGATTCGAATTTAGTTGCCAGGGTAAACGTGGATGCTTATTGTCCCAAAATTCGAAAGAAGCGGCAAAATGTCCACTCCCACGTCGGCTGCCCGAAGCCAAGTGTTTGGGAGATGGAAATTACTGTCTACCCATTACACGGACAATCCATCGGCCCGACTTCCACTGCTCTAAATAGGGGTAGGATAGTAACTTCAATAAGACGTGACATGGCCGCCTCTGAGCCCATTCTGACACGGTGGGCGCCAAACATGGGCGGCAAAACACATTTGATTCAAGCTCGTCCGAAAGACCTCTGTTTCTCCCTCCATTTCCCCATTCATACACGGTGGGCGGCAAAACAAACTCGACTCGGCCGAAATCGATGTAGGCAAATATTTTCAATAGGGGCAGGTTTGTAACTTCACTCAAACGTGACACAACCGCCCTACCTGTCATCCCCGTTCATACACCGTGGGCGCCAACCACCCTCTCCTCGCCCGAAATCGCTCTGGGCAAATATTGGCGAGATGCGAGATTACCGTCGTATCCCCAACCGACGAGACGTCCAAATTTTAAACGGGGGCTAAGTTTGTAACTTTCCCATATTTCAGACAGGCGCGTCCCAAAAACATGGTTCCCCGTACCTCTCCCTCCATTTTCCCATTCATACACCGTCCATGCTAGAACACCATCCCCACACCAGCCTCCGTCCGCCACCCCATCCATCGCCGCCGTCCTCCACCACATCCATCGCCGCCATCCTCCACCACATCCATCGCCACCGTCCTCCACCATGCCGGAGCGCCTACCAAGACCGCGTCGTCCACTGCTAGAGATGAACGTTTCTCATCCATGGCGATGGACAAAGAGCCTTGCATCACGTCCTCTCGCTTCATCGGCGCTGTCGTCCTCTTTGCCGGGGCCGCTCACATGACCTTCTCTTCCACCGCAATGGGACTTATCCCCCGGTGCACCCATCTATCGTCGCAGATTTGCTTCAACGCCACCGACAGCCATCGCACCCCCGATGCCTACACGGCGCCGCAAGAGAGGTGGTACTTCATATCTCCTCAACTTTTTGATCTCAACCAGAAAATAGATCTTAACTTGGTTACTCTACTTTCTTTTCATCTCTTAGAATTTAGTTCTTAGTTCGAAGCAAACAATGGCTGCTAAATATCTTTTCTCCGGTTTCTCCCTTTTATGATCACTATACGATCAGAATATGTGCTTCGTGTCATAATAGCACTGCTCGACCCATCAAGCTAAACAAGCTTAGTTGTTCAAATACGAATCTGATATTATTAAAACAGATTCATTTAATTGGTCAGCTAAATGTTCCTAAATTAGTTTCGAAAATGCATGTTCGCCGCTCGGGTGTGTATCTCTACAGGGTGCCCACGGTGGGCCGGCCCACCCTGGGATTTTGGGTCGTCCCAGGCCCCGGTTCCCCTCTGTTCTGTTGCGCGCTTCCGATCTGTACTCGCCCCCAGCCGCCTGCCTCGCCGGCGACTTGCCGTCCCCAGACGGCATGACTCTAGGAGGAGACACCGGACTAACAGGAGGTCAGGAGCCGCTCGCCCAACAGCGTCACCACTGCCCGGGCGCGCCGCCGTGCCTACCTTCCCAGTCCGTTCAGGGCGCATGCGTGCAGCACCCACTAAGCCAACCTGATTTATCCTGAGATAAGTCCTCAACACCCAGCAGCCACTCCTCATAACCCATTTTCTAATTGATTCATTACTCATTAGGCAGGACTGTCATTAGGGTTTGTTGTGTGCTCAGTGCTACCTACACTTAATGGTTCAGATGTATTTCGGTAATCTTTAGTACCTGTAAAGTTCACAGGGTTTTCAAAATTCCGGCCCTAGGAACAGACACTAGTCATTTTGGATTGTTGGTCGTAGTGACATTAACCCAGATTACTACTGCAAGCCAGGTTTGTTGAAAATTTTACTTGTCTTTCTTACTCATTCGATATAATATCCAATTATTCACGTCGATTAGTTGCAAACAATAAGTGCTAGGAAAACTTCTTGATTCAGATTTTGGATGGTCTCTTACTGCAGTTACAATTCTACATACTTGTCCTAGTGAGCTCACAAGTAAATGATTGATTCACTACATCTATGCTTGCCTTGTCATATTTGTTGTCAATATTCTTTTAGGGTGGACCGCTCTGTTTCTAAATACTACAACTGTAGACATGAGTGAATAGTATTTCTCTATGTGATCTCTTCCATCATGTGTGGGCAACGAACACTGCATTGTATAGAAAGAAAGTGTCATTTCCAGTTTTCGCATAGGCTTCGATCTTTTACATGGAATACAATCTGCCTATGTCGGTGTACAAAAGTAGGGGCTCTCCTTTTGACCCCTTTACTTGTGCACGGGCAGTCAGAGCCACGCGCCGCGGCTGTCGGAGTAAATGGCCACGGGTAGCCTAACCGACTCCCCCTGGCTCTTCGAAAAATTATCAGGCCATTGGAGCCTTCAAGCATCCAGAGCATAGGGCCGCCTTCCCCCGGCCGGCTATCCCCAGGGCCGACTACCAGAAGGCGACCCGGCCTCAGAAACCTTCCCAAAGAAAGCTACGAGATGGCCGACTCCAAGAAGCCGGCCCCAAGAGGACCGACTCCCAGAAGCCGGCCATGAAGAAAGCCGACTCCCAGAAGCCGGCCAAGACTGCACCCACCAAGACTGCCCCCACCAAGACTGCATCCACATAACGGAGATAAGACGGGGCATGGCCGAAGTACAACCCACTACCCCCGAATCCCGGAACAGGCATGGCCACAGGGCGCCGTACGGGTCAGCCATCTCCCGTCCGGCGCGGCACTGTAGCCATGTTGACCTCGATGTCACCCACGACAGGCGCCAGTACTGCCCGCGGGCGGCGGGCCCCTTTAGCCAGAGAGACGCTCGAAGGCGGCCCGGCCTCCCCTAGTCGGTCGGGGGCGTGGCCGGCTCCCAATAGCCGGCTACCTCCCTCCCTCGAAACATGTGCCTCATTAAGGAGACAAGACGAGGTGAGGCTACAGTGAGAGCCCGCAAGACGGCAGCACTGTAGCCACGCTTACCTCGACAAAGCCCTCGTCATCAGAGGCGAGGCAACAGTAACCAGCCGCCGACAAGGCCTCCAAGCGGTGGGGCCGGCCTGTCGGCCAAGAGGCCGGCAGCCGGCGGGACCCACCAGTCGGCGGGCCCCAATGGCCGGCGGAGAAGCCGGCGAGCACAGACACTGATGGCTGGGACCCGCGCCCAGCCGGATTACCATTGTGCCCCTGGGGCGTAGGCCTATATAAACCCCCCGGGATACCCATGCAAAGGGTTGATCTCATAGAGTTTCACACACCACATAGAGAGAAAGGAAGAGCTAGCCTTGCCCTTCTTCCCCTAGCCAAACAGCTCAAGGAGCACTTGTAGCTACTTGTATTGATCTAGTGATCATGCGGAGACCCCGCAGAGCAGGACTAGGGGTGTTATCTCCACGGAGAGCCCCGAACCTGGGTAAGATCCGCCGGCGTGCATGTCTTCGCCTTATCCCGTTTCCAGGCACCGGCGATGTCTTACTGGCTCCCACAATGATAAGCCACCCGTTGGCATATGTCAAACCTACCACCCGACATTTGGCGCCCACCGTGGGGCCAGGTGCACCGTCGTCCGGAGACCTGTTCTGGACGGGAACCCTTTTCCTCCCCCGCGACCGTAGCCAGCCCGCTACGCCCGATGGTGCTTGCCCTGACGCGCTGCAAGGCGTCGATGACGCCTACGCGGCGAGCTGCCTCGCCGACCTTCTTGACGAGACTCGCATCTCTGATGAGCCCGCATCCGACACGGGCACAGACTACCCCGAGAGCCGCCTCGTCAGCCTCCTCGACCAGCTTCACGTCTCCAGCGAGCTTGCTATGGACTTGGAGTCGGTCGGCTCCACCGACCCGATGCTTGTCGACTCCGACACGGCATCGCTCGACGCCTTCCCCACCGACGTGGTGATCTTCGACGACCCTCTCCCTCGAACTGACTGTGGCAGCAGCGCTGTCACTGAGGTGCTGGTCATCAGCCACGGCGCCGACTCGGGCGAGAACGCCCACGACGCCCTACAAGCGGCAATGCACGACTTGTCCGTCTCCATCCCGGCCGACGCCGACGCCGAGACTCTGGAGGCACGCCGCCTCGCGCTCATCGTGGAGGGCCACAAGATAGCCTCCATGAGACGCCTCACCGAGGCTCACCAGCATGAAGTCGACCGCGCCGCCTTTGGTACGCCGCCTCATGGCGGGCCAAGCCGAGCCGGCCTCGTCAAGAAGCGCAGCGCGGCCATCGCCAGCATGCTGGGGGCAGACCGCACAGTCTACGCCACACCGCTCGAGAATCTGCGAGCTGCTCAGGAGGCCGCAAAAGAGCTGAACGGACTAGGGGCTGATGAGCTCCCCTGCATGACAAGGTGCATCCAGCAGCTGATCGACGCGGCCGCAGAACGGCATGAAGCCGGCGCACGCGCTGAGAGTCCTCCCCCACGCCGAGAACACGCCGCGACATCCCGGTCGTCGACTGCGAGCGGCGCCCGCGCGAGGAAAGACAATGAGTCGGCTGCTAGCCGCAGCCGGACTCGAATCACCATTGAGCGCGACGCAGAAGGCCGCCCCCGAGCGGTGGAGCGCCAAGGCAATCCGCCTCCTCCCCCGCCTCGTGGGGAGAGATATCCCACCCCGCCGCCTGTCACGCATCCGACTCTCGGTGGCCGACTAGGCCACCGTGAAGGAGTCGGCCAGAACGACGCCCGCCACCGGATCGACCGCCTAGCACGATCCCTGGCGCTAGAAGAACAAGACGAGGTCGGCCCGCCTTGCTTTGGCCCCCGCATCCGCGACGAGCCTTTCCCCAAAGGGTTCTCGCTCAGCAGAGACACGCCCAAGTACAACGGCTCCGTGAAGCCGGAGGATTGGCTGATCGACTATTCTACCGCTGTCAGCATAGCGAACGGCAACAGGCGCGTAGCCGTGAAGAACGTCCCTTTTATGCTTCAAGGCACGGCACGCACCTGGCTGAACAGCCTCAAGCCCTACAGCGTCAACAGCTGGCTGGACTTCACGGAAGTCTTCGTCCGCAACTTCACCAGCACGTACAAGCAGCCTCCCAAGCCCCTCCAGCTCTCCTTGTGCGTCGAAGGGCCCAGCGAATCGACTCGCGACTACCTCACGCGGTGGGCCGAGCTCCGCAACACCTGCGAGGGGGTGCTCGAGGTTCAAGCCATAGAATACTTCACCGCCGGGTGCCGAGAGGGCACCCTCCTCAAGCACCGACTCCTCTGCGACGAGCCGGCTACCCTCGATGAGCTGATGGTCATAGCAGACAAGTACGCCACGGCCGACTCCTCGATGAAGACCGAGCTCCGAGTGGACGCCTCTGGGAAGGTGCTTGCTCCGGCTCCCAAGACGCCGGCTGGTGACTCCAACCGACGCCCCTACCAGAATAACCACAAGCGCAAGGCCCCTATGCCGCCTTCCACCAGTCGGCGGGTAGCCACTGTCGAAGACGAGCAGGCCGAAGAGCGGCCCGCTCCGAAGAAGAAGGGCGGCAGGCCGGCTTGGCAGCCGACCTTCTCCTGCGAGCAGACTCTCGATGCCCCCTGCAAGTTCCACAGCGGCGTGAAGCCGTCCAACCACACGACCCGGAAGTACCACTCGCTCACACGGATCTCCAAGGGCGAGGGGTTGGTGCCGCCTCCGCCTCCCGGCCCGCCGCCTCCAGCCCCCCAGCAGCCGGCTGCTTGACCAACAGTCGGAGCCATTCAGGATGAGTTCCCAGATGAGCACGCCGCCTACGTCGTCTTCACGAGCCAGGTTGAAGACAAGCGCAGCCGGCGCCGACAGCACCAAGAGGTCAACGCAGTCGCCTCCAGCAATCCCGAGTTCATGCATTGGTCTGAAATGCCTATCAGCTGGAGCCGGGCCGATCACCCAGAGGTGATGCCGTCTCCTGGCTCCTATGCATTGGTGTTGGACATCACCCTCGCGACGGAGAGGCGAGCTGCCCGATTCTCCCGCGTGCTGATTGATGGCGGAAGCAGTATCAACATACTGTACCGCGACACCATGGAGAAATTGAACCTCAAGGCGAGGCAGCTCATGCCAAGCCGGACCGTGTTCCATGGCATCGTACCCGGCCTGTCCTGTTCCCCAATCGGCAAGATCAAAATGGATGTTCTCTTCGGAGACAAGGATCACTTTCGCCGAGAAGCCATCTAGTTTGAAGTAGTGGACCTAGAGAGCCCTTACCATGCCTTGCTTGGCCGACCTGCCCTGGCCAAGTTCATGGTTGTGCCCCACTACGCCTACCTCAAGATGAAGATGCTGAGCTCGAAGGGGATCATCTCTGTAGCTGGCGACTACAAGAAGTCCATCGAGTGCGCTGCAGCCAGCAGCCGACTGGCCGAGTCCCTCGTGGTTGCAGAAGAGAAGAAGATGCTGGAGCGAGTTGTGGCCATGGCCGGCAAGCAGCCGGACCTGTCCCCGAACCCCAAGGAATATGATGCTCAGGGCTCCTTCCAGCCGGCCAAGGAGACGAAGAAGATACCTCTGGACCCGGAGAACCCGGAGAGGTTTGCTCTCATTGGTGCAAACCTGGACAGTAAATAGGAAGGCGAGCTCATCGACTTCCTCTGTGAGAATCGAGACATCTTTGCATGGTCCCTAAAGGACATGCTGGGTGTTCCGAAGGATTTCGCCAAGCACAAGTTACACGTCCGAGCGGACGCGAAACCTGTCAAGCAGCCTCTTCGCCGACGGTCGGAGGAGAAGAGAAGAATCGTAGGAGAAGAGATAGCCCGGCTCCTGGCCGCCGGCTTCATTATGGAAGTGTTTTTCCCAGAGTGGCTTGCCAACCCGGTCTTGGAGTTGAAGAAGAACAACAAATGGCGTATGTGTGTAGACTACACTAGCCTCAACAAAGCCTGCCCCAAAGATCCGTTTGCACTACCAAGGATTGATCAAGTAATAGACTCCACAGCCGGATGCGAGCTGTTGAGTTTCTTGGATGCCTACTCAGGATACCACCAGATCAAGTTGGACCCAGCTGACCGCCTGAAGACCGCCTTCATCACACCATTCGGAGCTTTCAGTTACCTGACTATGACATTCGGCTTGAGGAATGCCGGTGCCACTTTTCAGCGTTGCATGCAGAAGTGCCTCCTCAAGCAACTCGGCAGAAATGCCCACGTCTACGTAGACGATATTGTGGTGAAGACAGAGAAGCACGGCACCCTGCTGGAAGACCTCAAAGAAACATTTGCCAACTTGCGCCGATTCCAGATCAAGCTCAACCCCGAGAAATGCGTGTTCGGAGTAACAGCCGGCCAACTTCTAGACTTTCTGGTCTCCGAACGTGGCATTGAGTGCAACCCTGTGAAGATCAAGGCCATGGAGAGAATGGAGATTCCCACCAAGTTGCGAGACGTTCAGAAGTTCACCGGCTGCCTGGCCTCCCTAAACCGCTTTATCAGTCGACTAGGGGAGAAGGCTCTCCCCCTGTACCAACTCATGAAGAAATCCACTCACTTCGAGTGGAACGACCAAGCAGACCAAGCCTTCCATGAGTTGAAGAAGATGCTGACCACTCCACCTGTCCTGGCGGCGCCGACTGAGAAGGAGCCCATGCTCCTCTACATTGCCGCGACTAGCCGAGTGGTCAGTACAGTCATCGTGGTCCAGCGCCCAGAAGAAGGCCGAGCCCAGTTAGTCCAGAGGCTGGTATATTATTTAAGCGAAGTACTGTCCACCTCAAAGGAAAACTACCCGCACTACCAGAAGATGTGCTATGGAGTGTACTTCACCGCCAAGAAGCTGAAGCCCTACTTTCAAGAGCATCCCATCACGGTCGTATGCACCGCCCCGCTTGCCGAGATCATAGGCAGCCGGGATGCATCCGGCCGGGTGGCTAAGTGGGCCATTGCGCTGGCTCCTTACACAATCTTCTACCAGCCCCGCACCGCCAGCAAGTCCCAAGCAATGGCCGATTTCCTTGTCGACTGGGCCGAGACCCAGTACCTACCGCTGGCTCCCGACTCCACTCATTGGCGGATGCACTTCGACGGGTCCAAGATGCGCACCGGCTTGGGAGCCGGCATCGTCCTCACCTCGCCCAAAGGCGACAAGCTCAGATACACGCTGCAAATCCATTTTGCCGCCTCCAACAACGTGGCTGAGTACGAGGCACTCATACACGGGCTCCGGCTAGCCAAAGAGCTCGGCATACGCCGGATCCTGTGTTATGGCGACTCGGACTTGGTGGTCCAGCAGTCGCCTGGCGACTGGGACGCCAAGGATGCAAACATGGCGAGCTATCAATTCCTCGTCCAGCAGATCAGTGGATACTTTGAAGGGTGCAAGTTCCTCCACGTGCCACGGGCCGACAACGACCAAGCAAATGCCCTGGCACGGATCTGCTCCACCCGACAGGCCATACCAACCGGTGTCTCTCTCCAGCGCCTCCTCAAACCGTCTATCAAGCTGTCTCCAGAATCGGACTCTATCTTCGCACCGCCCGCCCCTGATGCAGCCGGATCCGACTGGAGGAACCCAGCAGGCGGCTCGGGGACTTCGACGAGCGGCCCGGGGACTGTCGTAGTCGCACCCGGCTCGGGGACTTCAGAACCCGGCTCGGGGACTGCAGCAGTCGGCCTGGGGACTGCAGCGACACAAGAGGCGGTGGCCAACTCCAACTCTCCACCACCCAACCCACCCACCCGGGTCACAGTGGTCGTACTGACCATAGAAGAAGTCACAGCTCTATCATGGGCCCAGCCCATCCTCAACTTCCTAGTCAATAGAGAGCTGCCGACTGATGAGATCTCGGCAAGACTAGTGCAATGCCGAGCTGGAGCATACGCAATAATAAACAGAGAACTTGTCAAGCGTAGCGTCACTGGAGTCTTCCAGCGCTGCGTCGAGCCAGAAAAAGGCATAGAAATCCTCAAGGATATCCACCAAGGCGAATGCGGCCACCACGCAGCCTCAAGATCACTTGTCGCCAAAGCTTTCCGCCATGGTTTCTTCTGGCCGACTGCTTTGGAAGATGCCAAGGAATTAGTCAAATGTTGCAAAGGATGCCAAGTCTTCAGTTCCAAGCAACACCTGCCGGCTTCTGCACTCAAGACCATCCCCCTCACCTGGCCCTTTGCCGTTTGGGGGCTGGACATGGTAGGCCCATTCAAGACAGCCCGCGGCGGCATGACACATCTGCTTGTCGCCGTGGACAAATTTACCAAGTGGATTGAAGCAAAGCCGATCAAGAAGCTGAACGGGCCGACTACTGTAACATTCATCGCAGACATCACTACTCGGTATGGTGTACCACACAGCATCATCACTGACAACGGCACGAATTTTATCAAGGGAGCACTGGCACGTTTCTGTGCGACACAGGGCATCTGACTGGACTTAGCGTCCGTTGCCCACCCGCAGTCAAACGGCCAGGTCGAGCGAGCAAACGGCCTCATCCTCTCCGGCATCAAGCCCCGACTGGTCGTACCACTGGAGCGTTCGGCCGGCTGCTGGCTCAATGAGCTGCCGGCTGTCCTCTGGAGTCTGCGTACTACCCCAAACAAGTCAACCGGCTTCACTTCGTTCTTCCTCGTATATGGTGCTGAGGCTGTCATCCCAACTGACATCGAGTTCGACTCGCCTCGGGTCACCATGTACACGGACGCGAAAGCTAAGGAAGCACGAGAAGATGGCATCGACCTGCTGGAAGAAGGTCGGCTGTTAGCACTCACCCGGTCCGCCATCTACCAGCAGGGTTTGCGCCGTTACCACAACCGGAAGGTCAAGCCAAGATCCTTCCAAGAGGGCGATCTTGTGCTCCGGCTGATCCAGCGAACAGCCGGCCAGCACAAGCTCTCGGCCCCTTGGGAAGGCCCTTTCGTCATCAGCAAGGCCCTAGGCAATGACTCCTACTACCTGATCGACGCACAGAAGCCAAGAGCATGCAAGAGGGATGATTCTGGCAAGGAGTCGGAACGACCATGGAATGCCAACCTCCTGAGAAGATTTTACAGTTAAAAGCAGTATGTATCATGCTACCTTTTTGTATTAAGTACGAAACAACGGGCCCCCGAGGCGCACTCGGGGACTGCCCTCCTTTATCTATGAATGACGAGTGTCATACCCATGAATGTATTATTACATTTGATTCTCTATCTGGCACCAGGTTCGACTAGTCGGCCCGGGGACTGGCCGCCTTAAGTTATATTAAAAGTTCTACCTGAAGTCAGACAAGTAGTGTGCCAGCACCCGAGCCCTCCAACCACGCCTACCGGCTGTCAAAACAGCCGGTTGGCCGGCTTCCCAGTCACTTCGCTACAATCCAACAAAGCTAGAGTACTTTCCCTCCCAACTAGCCAAGCACTTCTCCAGCCACAGACTGCAGAGCAGCTGTCCGGCTGGGAAGGCGGCAACCAAGGGAGGGCGGCAAAGGAAACAGCCGAAGGATGAAAAGCAAAGAACAAGGGAAAGCCAAACACATGCATGATTATATTTACACATAAGGCCCTCAACAGGCCGGCAGTCAATATAGTTCGAATACACCCCTAGTGGGTGGAACTGTGCAAACTTAACAAAATACTGTTCCAAGAGTAATAAAACAGGAAGTAGAGGCAGCAGACTAGACTAAGGGCGCAGCAGGGGAGCTGGGTTGGTCGGTGGAGACGGCAGCGCCGGCTGGAGGAGTGGCCGGCTGGCGAGTCTCGGCTTGATCATCGCCCGCTGTAGGCGGTGCGCTCGCACGCGCCTTGTTGCTGGAGGCACGGTCAAGCTGAGGCTGACCGGCTGCTCCACCATCTTGCGCGGCGCCTTCACCCTCCTCCTCCTCCTCGCCCTCGTCGCTGGAGTCGATCTCCTCCGCCGAGTCCTCGCCATCTGCCGGGTTCAGCCCAAACCACTCCTCCGGCTAGGCAACGCCGTTGTCGTCCACCTCAGGAGCAAAGGCGCTGGTGTCGGTGTAGTCGGCGATCGCCAAGGCTCGCTGGATGAGAGCCGGCCGCACCGGCTCCAGCTCCGTGTCGGCCTCCTGCCACCAGGTGGCCAGCTGGTCCAAACTCAGCTCGGGATACCAGGCCTTGACGAACTCCAGCGCCCGCCTGGCGCCTGACCGAGCCGCAGAAGCCTTCCAGGCCTCGAAGCGGCCGGCCGCCACCTCCAGCCAGTCGGCAGTCCGACTGGGAGTGCGGGGAATCACCTCACCAGGCCAGAGAGCGGCCAGCACATGCGCCCCAACACGCTGAAGCCGGCGGAGCATGCGGTGAGCCGGCTGGAGGCAGGCTTGAATCGCCAAGAGCTGTTCCTCCAGCGACCGGCGAGCGTTCGGCGCGATCTTGGCGCCAGCCTGCCTTTGCGCCTCGCGGTGGGCCTCGACGACCTGGTTGGCGGCAGTAGAGTAGCCAGGGAAGTACTCTGCGCAAGAAAGAAAGAGAAAGAAGAGAAAAACACCAAGTCAGAAAACGAACCACACGGCAAGCGGCAAGCAAGGGACGAAGAAGAGGGCGGCCTACCGTCAACCAAGCCTTCGATCTGGCCGTAGCCGTTGATCAACGACTGCCTCGCCTCGGCCCAGCTCGCCGCCTCTGTCTCATATTCGTCTTGGAGGGTGGCCTCGCTGTCCTGCACCGCCTTCAAGGCCGCCTTGTGGCTCTCCTCCTGGTCGGCTAGCTTCTTGGCCAGGCGGTCACGCTCCTGGGCCAAGGTGTCAAACTCGGCTTCCTTAGCGTGAAGGGCGGCCTGAGTCCTACCCAGCTGCTTCCTCAGTTTGGCGTTGGCCGCTGCAGACATGGCAGAGAAGAAAGAAGCAATAAGGAAGAAGTCGTCAAGAAAGATCCGACCCGACTGCTCAGCAGTCGGCCCGAATCTCGGGGACTACACCCAGTGGGTGCGCTGACGCGCCCCCACATGAGATAAAAGATGAAGCACTTACCCCGGCTCTCAGATAGATCAGCATTCTTCTGGGTCAGCTCCCGAGCCTGGGAGTTGAAGGCAGCTGCACGGAGGTTGTGGTAGTCCTGCAAGTCAGGCAGAGAAGCGAATGAGAACAAGATAGCAAACAAAGCCCGCTAAGAAGTTCCAAGCCGCCTGCTCAGCAGCCGACTCGGAACTCGGGGACTACACCCAGTGGGTGCGCTGACACGCCCCCACGGAAGAAACCAAGATCAAAAAGCAAAAACGGGAAGACTTACCCGAATGGCCGCTCGCGTCGCGAGGAACTCGTCATTGTATTGCCTCAGCGCCATGGCCTGGGACTGAAGCCGGTTCCGGACTTCTTGTGCCGCCACATTCACCACGGCCGTCCCTCCACCCGGCGTCCACCCCGAGCTGGCGCTCGCTGCCACCACGTCCTGGGCTGACGAGCCGGAGCCCGCGGCCTTCTGCGGGTCCGAAGTGGCCTTCCCCGCGCGCTGGCGCGATTGCGACTGGACCACCAGGTCCGTCCTCGCAGCCGGCTCGCCCCCAGCCGATTGTGCAGGCGGCACGTTAGGCCGGCTGCCTTGGGCCGCCCCAGTCGGCGAGGACGGTGCCGCCTCCCTCTCCGGGGCGACGACGTCGTCCTCCCTCTCCAACCCCGGCAGGTCGCCGCCAGCATCCTCCGGCGGGGGCTCCGGGACCTCGGGCGCCGCGACACGCAGAGGGGTCGCAAGCAAGGCCCCCTCCGCTGTTGCCACGGCCGCAGCCTCCGCCTGGGCCTTGGCCGCTGCGTCAGCACGCGCCTTCGCCGACTCCTCCTCCTCCTGTGCCGCCTTGGCGGCAGATGCCCTCAGCTCCTCCGCCTCCCGCTCCTCCCGTGCCTCCCGCGCATTTCGCTCCGTCGCCGCCTGAAGCTCGGCGCGGGGGTCCACACGGCGGGTGCTCCCGGAACCTCCCGGCGATCAAACCACGAAGGCGGCAACAACCCGCTCAAGAGAAAGCGGGGCCCTGATTTTTGAGAAAGGACAAGGATTCAGAAATCAACAAGAAAAGAAGAAAGAGTATGCAAAAGAATATACACTTACGCTGACACCGTCTGCGGCTGCTTCACCACCTTGCGGAAGCGGGCCGCCTCATCCCGCTTGGTCACCGCCGCCCCGCCCTTGGGCTTCTTCGGCCGACTGCCGAACAAGCCCGATGCGGCCCGGCGCTTCTGCCCGCCGCCCCGACCAGGAGGCGCGGCGGAGGAACCCACGCCATGGCCGGACGCCGGCTGGCGGCGTGGGACGATTTCCGCCTCGTCGTCATCCGGCCAGTCGTCGAAGCTGACTCCAAGCCCGGAGCCGCCTGCTTCGCCGCCGGCCTCGCCGTCTCCCGCCTCGGTGTTGTCGTCCATGGCGGCCGCCCCCAAGTCGTGGTCCTCCAAGTCATGCTCCGCCCGGTCGGGAAGAAATCGGCAATCCGCCCCCAACCCGGGCGCAGGTTGAAGGAGAGGGCTCTGCCAAGACGTGTCGATTGGTCAGAGTCGGCCAAGAAAAACTCGGCGACAAAACTAAGAGAAGAAAGGATAAAGAGAGCATACGGTAGGCGGGGGATGAGCACGGGAGTGTGGCTCCTTGCCAAACCGCCACTCTGCGGATAGCTTGCAGTTCGCAAGATAATTCACCATATGAGCCACCTCGTCGTGAGGCATGTCCTTGGTGCACATCTGGCTCGGATCGAGTTGGCCGCTCATCTGACAGATCAGATGAGGGCGGCTTTGAAGCGGAAGCACCCGGCGCGCGACGAAGGCAGCCAGCAAGTTGGACCCAGTCAGGCTCTCCGACTGGATCATTACCCGGAGTCGGGCGACGGCCGCGGCTCCAGCCGGCGACAGCGTCACGGCCCGATAGGACCACTTGGGCCGCCTCCCAGCCGGCGAGCTGGCTACGTAAGCCGGCAAGTTGACGTAGTCGCCTTGCGGGGCGACGTTCCTCACGTAGAAATACGACTTCTGCCAGCGCTGCACCGACTGGATCAGCGTGATGACGGGGAAGGGGTTGTCGGCCGCCGGCCTCCGCATCGCGATGAAGGCGCCGCTCTGAGCCGGCACGCCCTGCATGCGGGTGCCGAGCTTGGTTTAGAAGAACTCCCCCCAGAGCTCGAGGGTGGGGAGAACGCCAAGAAAGCCTTCGCACAGGGTGACGAAGGCGGACAGCAGCACCACCGTGTTTGGAGTGAGGTGGTGTGGCTGGAGTTGATAGAAGTCGAGAAAGGAGCGGAAGAAAGCGCTCACCGGCAGGCTGAGGCTGCGCAGGAAGTGCGAGCGGAAGATTACCCGCTCGCCTTCCTCCGGCGCCGGCGTGATCTCCTTCTCCGGCGCGAGACGGACTCGCACCTGGTCCTTGCCGGGCAACCGCCGCGTCTTGCGGAGGAAGTCGATGTGGTCCATATGGACGTTGGAGCCGTCCCAGTCCCCGCCGTACTGCATGGTGGCGAGAAGCTAACGAGGAAGGGTGCGGCGGCGAAGAAAGCACGGCCCTGCGGCGGCAAAGCTGCGGGGCGGAGTGAAGATTGGCGGGACGACGCGGCAGCGAGGCGCTGCTGCGAGGGAAAGCAGGAGGAAGAAGATGGCGGAGAGGAGAGGAGCGTGCGAGCGTCTGCCGCTTCCCCTCCTCCCCCTACTTATAGCCTCGTGCGGCGAAGCCGAGGAGGCGAGGCGTGGGGAGGAACGTGGGATTAACTGCACCCACTCCCCCCACGTCCCGCGATTATTGCGCCCTAACGGCGTGCGGAAACCACCGCCGGAAGACGTGCAGACAGCTTTGGGCCACAAAGGATCCGCGCCTGGGCCTAGGCGTAGGAGTGGTGGGCCCCCAGCCAACGGCGACGTCCTGTCGCGCGCGTGGGTTGGCAGGCTTTTTTCAGCCGGAGGATGCCACGTGGTTCGCGGGCGGCGAGCGGTCGGCCCGCAGCCCGGCGCACGCCTTCCGACTTTAGAAATTTTGCCAAGACAGCGCGCCCAACCGAGGCCGGCTCCCAGCTGCTGGCTCGTCAAGATAAGAAGCTGACCGAGCTTCTCGACCTCCTCTCAGCCTCGAAGCCCAACCAACTTTGGGGACTACTGTCGGAGTAAATGGCCACGGGTAGCCTAACCGACTCCCCCTGGCTCTTCGAAAAATTATCAGGCCATTCGAGCCTTCAAGCATCCAGAGCATAGGGCCACCTTCCCCCGGCCGGCTATCCCCAGGGCCGACTACCAGAAGGCGACCCGGTCTCAGAAACCATCCCAAAGAAAGCTACGAGATGGCCGACTCCAGGAAGCCGGCCCCAAGAGAACCGACTCCCAGAAGCCGGCCATGAAGAAAGCCGACTCCCAGAAGCCGGCCAAGACTGCACCCACCAAGACTGCATCCACATAATGGAGATAAGACGGGGCGTGGCCGAAGTACAGCCCACTACCCCCGAATCCCCGAACAGGCATGGCCACAGGGCGCCGTATGGGTCAGCCATCTCCCGTCCGGCGCGACACTGTAGCCATGTTGACCTCGATGTCACCCACGACAGGCGCCAGTACTGCCCGCGGGCGGCAGGCCCCTTTAGCCAGAGAGACGCTCGAAGGTGGTCCGGCCTCCCCTAGTCGGCCGGGGGCGTGGCCGGCTCCCAATAGCCAGCTACCTCCCTCCCTCGAAACATGTGCCTCATTAAGGAGACAAGACGAGGTGAGGCTACAGTGAGAGCCCGCAAGACGGCGACACTGTAGCCACGCTTACCTCGACAAAGCCCTCGTCATCAGAGGCGAGGCAACAGTAACCAGCCGCCGACAAGGCCTCCAAGCAGTGGGGCCGGCCTGTCGGCCAAGAGGCCGGCAGCCGGCGGGACCCACCAGTCGGCGGGCCCCAATGGCCGGCGGAGAAGCTGGCGAGCACAGACACTGACGGCTGGGACCCGCGCCCAACCGGATTACCATTGTACCCCTGGGGGTAGGCCTATATAAACCCCCCGGGATACGCATGCAAAGGCTTGATCTCATAGAGTTTCACACACCACATAGAGAGAAAGGGAGAGCTAGCCTTGCCCTGCTTCTTCCCCTAGCCTAACAGCTCAAGGAGCACTTGTAGCTACTTGTATTGATCTAGTGATCATGTGGAGACCCCGTAGAGCAGGACTAGGGGTGTTATGTCCACGGAGAGCCCCGAACCTGGGTAAGATCCTCCGGCGTGCATGTCTTCGCCTTATCCCGTTTCCAGGCACCGGCGATATCTTACTAGCTCCCACAATGATAAGCCACCCATTGGCATATGTCGCACCTACCACCCGACAGCGGCCATATGAAGCAGGGCAAGGGAGGGAAGCCGGAGAGAAGCTGAAGTACAAGACAGCCAAGGCAACGCCAAGGCCAAGAACACAAAGAAGCAGAAGGACGAAGCAGGCTCCTCCGGCAAGACCCTTGCCGGGGCGGCTCGTCCTCACCAACAGAGCGCGCCACCCTTGAGCCCATGGCTTCCAAACACCATCAACCACGTTGGGCCAGGGCTCGGGAGGCACCTCCATGGTGGCATGTAGATCTTTGTCAAGACCAAGGAATATTCAAGATCAGATGAGGATTAAAAGACAACGGTCCTCGGCAAGATCCTTGCCGAGGAGAGCCACAAGACCCCCGGTGAGATCCTTGCCGGGGACGACAGCGCGCCACGGCAAGACCCTTGACGCGCCACCCGGCAAGGCCCTCACCGAGGACGCCAGCAGGGCCACTGCCAGGCCCGCACCAGCTAAGTCTCCACCTCCATTCGCATGCAGCTGCCAGCCCAACTAGCTGGGCAGGCACCTGCGTGGCAACATGCAGCTCCCAGGCCACATCAGCAAGCACATGCGTGGCGGCATGCAGATATTCGTGAAGACCCTACCACCGCGCCACCTCAGCTGCCTGCCTGCCTACATGGCACCGCGTACATCGCTGGCCAGGGCGCGTGTCGAAGCGAGTGGGAGCGGCGACGGACGGGACGGGCCTCGCTCCCGTCCTCGATAAAGCTAGGGGACACTGAAGCGGCGCATTAAATACGTCTTGTCCTGTAATACGAGCGATAAGCTTGTAGTACTATATGCCTTTCCACCTCCTGTGTGCCACTGTGGCTGCCCCTTTCAACTATAAAAGGAGGCCCATGGCATACTGGAGAGGGATTCGACTCTTTGGAACGGCTCAGCCACCGTAGCTAGTTCGAGGGCTCAAGAACACTCAATACATCCACCAAAGCAGGACTAGGGTTTTACGCATCCTCGCGGCCCGAACCTGGGTAAACGATCCTTGTGCTGACTACTAATCCTGCTCTTCTCGCAACCCTGCGCCCCGGCAACCGTAGTAGGGATTCTTGTGATCCCATAGGTGTCGTTCCACACCGACATCTTTGGCGCGCCAGGTAGGGGGCGCAATTGTGAGAATCTGGTCTAGTAGTTAGCCTAGTGGTTCTTCATCGCCATGGCTCCCAAGAAGAAGACGGCCACCGCGATCGGCTCGTCGGGGGCCGAACGGCCCTGCCAGTACGGGCGAGCAGCGGCCCGGTCGCGGACAGAACCCGAGCCGCGGTCCGCGAGCACTAGCATCGCCCTGGCAGTCAGAGCCTGGCGAGCAGCGCCGTTCGTGCGCCAGGCGACGGGCCGCAGGCCACCAAATCCAAAGACAGGGCTGGGCCCCCCGCAGGCGGCGCGGGGCCCTCTAGGAGTGTCGTTGTGCCACCCACTGGCGGCGCAGCAACCTCCAAGATGCCCATGCCGGCGACCACTGCGCGCTCTTCCCATGGTGTGCGCGACAAGCAGCGCCACCACGCCGGTGACCCTGGACACCGCCGTGGGAAGAGCCCTGTGCGTCGTCAGCGGGACGAAGGAGTTCAGCATGCCCGCCGAAGTGCTGGCGAAAATGGCGCGCAGCCGCTGGGTCGTGATAGATCTCTTTCTAACGTGGTTAGAAGTCGAAGCGCGCCACAGTCCACGCAGCTGTCGCCGCCACCCACGCCAGCAGAAGCTTTGGCACGCGCGTAGCTGCTCCTCAACTTCCCTCCTGCTGCGGAGAAGCTCGACGAGTGGAGGGCCACCATCCGGAGCCTCGTCGCCGTCGCTAACAAAGATGATCCGCGACCGGCGGGACCCTCGGGCCGGAGCTCCACCGAGCCACCACATGCCAGCGCTGGGAGGACCGGGGGTGCTGCGGTCACGGTGCACTCTCCTCCTCCTCGCCAGCCGCCGCGGGTGTCAGCCCGTCGTGGCGACGCCTGTGATAACATCTCTATAGCGTCGTCCGACCCACGGACCCACCGCGACCAGCGCCAAGTTCTTTGAGAACGAGCTCACGAAGATGCTCGAACCACTATCGAGCGCCGGCGTGATACACGCCACCAGTCGGACAAGCGGGCGGGACCCGCTATGGACCACCCAGCACCGGGGGCTCCAGCGGCCTACCTTCCGAGGTGCGCGGCCCAGCCTTTACCCGTGAGCTGCGGCAGTTCCAGTGGCCGTCCCACCGCACGTTCAAGCCCGACGTCAGCGAGAAGTACACTGGCAAGACCCATCTGTCCGAGTTCCTCAGCATCTACACCATCGCGATGCAGGCTGCCAGAGCTCACGACGACAAGGTGTTTGCCAATTACATCCCGTTGGCACTGAAGCCCAATGTTATGTCTTGGTTGATGCACTTGCCGGCGGATTCCATTTCTTCTTGGTCAGATCTATGCCATGAGTTTGTTGGCGCCTTCATAGGAGGCCACCAAGCTCATGGCCAGGCGAGTGATCTGCATATCATTCCCAGAAGGAAGGGGAACTCCTGCGCAAGTACATCTAGAGATTCAGCCGGGTGCAATACAACATCCCCGACGTTCATCCCGCCAGCGTGATCAGCACGTTCCACCAGAACATGCGCAACCTCAAGATGCGCAAAGAGCTGGCGATGACCAAGGTTAAGGACGTGGCCGAACTCTATGTTCTGGCCGATAGGTGCGCCCGGGCTGAAGAGGGGAGGAAGTACCCCGGCGAGGACGCCGGCACGGAAACCGACTCTACCGATGAAGACACCGCCGCCCCGACGAAGAAGGGCCGGCGTAACAACAGGAAACGCAAGGGCAAGACCATGCTTGCCGTCGAGGGATCCGACAGCACCGGTGCCGCCAAGAAGGCGAAGGCAGGCGACCCCGACAAGGAGATTGCCGGGTGCGCCGCCTGCCGGGCCTTGGCGGCCGCCGACAAGCCAGGAAGCTCCAGCAAGCAGTACTGCAAGATCCACCGCACCAAGGGCCACGACCTCCAGAACTGCCAGCAAGTCGAGCTACTTGCTGAAAAGCAAAAGGCTGAGTATGAGAGGCGGGACAAGGAGAAAGGTCAGGACGGGGCCGAGGGATCCGGCAAGAAGCATGGCGGCCAAGGAGGCCGCCACGGCAAGGACAACCAGCAAGAAAGGCCCGCCCGGGGCCGTGACAAGAAGCAAGAAGACGATGATCACGACGAGGACGACGAGTCCAGTGAGCAAGAGTTCCAGAAGGCTACGGAGGCCATGTGCGTCGATGGTGGCACCTCGCTGCATACTTCTCACCGCCAGCTCAAGCAGTGGGCGCGTGAGATTATAGCGGCGGAGCCGTCGTTCAACGCTCAGAAGCCGCTGAAGTGGTCCAGCACGCCCCTCATCTTTGACGCCGAGGACCACCTTGACCGCACTACCGCGGTCGGGTGTTTGCCGTTGTTGGTCTCACCAACGATACGCAACCTCAAGGTGAACAAGATGTTGGTCGACGGCGGGGCCGGCCTGAACTTGATCTCGCCCATCGTGACCAAAAGGCTGCAAATTCCTGATGGAGACCTCGAGGAAACGGGCACGTTTCAAGGGGTCAATCCGGGGAGGAGCCAGCCGAAGGGGAAGGTCACACTGCCCGTGACGTTTGGAGGGGAGTTGAACTACAGGACGGAGAGGATCGTCTTCGACGTGGCTGAGATCCCCTTTCCCTACAACGGGACTCTCGGCCGCCCGGCACTAGCCAAGTTCATGGCGGCGTCACACTATGCCTACAACATGCTAAAGATGCCTGGGCCGTTGACCATCATCTCCGTCCCCTCCGACAAGAAGGACGCGCTGATTTGCGCCGACCAGCTCTACCGGGAAGTAATTGCAGCCGCTGCCGCCAAGGAACTTGCTCCTACTGCTGAAGCCCCGGGAGGGAAGAAGAAGCCCGGCAAGACCTCTCGCACCCACTCCAGCAAGCGCACCTCCTCGGAGTGTTGTGCTACTGTCGAGGACGTGCCAGAGAGCTCTACTGGCAAGAGCAAGAAATCCAGAGCCGAGCCACCGCAGACCAAGAAGGTGTCCGTCAGGGAGGATTGCACGGGAGGGGCTTTCACCATAGGCTCCACCCTCGACAGCAAATAGGAAGGCGCGCTCGTCACCTTCCTGCGGGAGAATGTCGACGTGTTTGCGTGGCAAGCATCCGACATCCCCGGTGTTCCCAGGGAGGTGATTGAGCACCACCTAGTTGTCTGTCCTCATGCGCGGCCCATCAAGCAGAAGGTCCGATAGCAGGCTCTGGATAGGCAGGAGTTCATCACAGAGGAGATCAGGAAGTTGGAAGTGGCAGGTTTGGTGAGACGAGTGCTCCTTCCGACGTGGTTGGCCAATCCGGTAGTGGTGCGCAAGGCAAATGGGAAGTGGAGGCTGTGTATTGACTACACAGATATCAATAAGGCTTGTCCTAAGGACCCCTTCCCGTTGCCGCGCATCGACCAGATTGTCGACTCCACGGCCGGGTGTGATCTGTTGTCATTCCTCGGCGCCTACTCGGGTTACCACCAAATCTTCATGACAAGAGAAGATGAAGAGAAGACAGCATTCATCACCCCATGTGGTACGTATTGCTTTTTACGGATGCCTTTCGGGTTGAAAAGTGCTGGCTCAACATTTGCAAGAGCGGTCCAAATTGGTTTTGAACCCCAGCTCCATAGAAATATTGAAGCATGCATGGATGACATAGTGGTCAAAACCAAGGACGGGGCAACTCTGAAAGTGCGTTATATCGACTAGAGGGAGGGTGAATAGGCGATTTTTATGAATTCTTCACTGAGGAATTTGCCAGTGAGGAAATTCCTTAGCGAAGAACTACTTGCAGCAGAATAAGTACTCAAAAGAGTGCATAGCAGAACACAAGCATGGTCATCATGATGAAATGAAGACAAGCACAGAGTACAGAAAGCATAAACACAGGATAACACAGGATGAAGACAAACAGACTGAAGAAATTGAACTGAGGAAATTGAGAAAGTCTTCAGTCAATGTCTTCAAACGCAGATATGAACAAGTGCACAACACATCTATGAGGAAATGAAAGAGTTGAGGAAATAGAACCAGTTGGCTTGGTGAAGACAATGATTTGGTAGACCAGTACCAACTATTGTCTCAGTTGTACGTCTGGTTGGAGAGGCTAGGTATTTAAACCTGAGGACACACAGTCCTCACCGTATTCTCCTTGAGATAAGGTCACATAGACCTCGCCCAATCACTCGTGGTAAGTCTTCAGGTGACTTCCAAACCTTCACAAACTCGGTCACTCGGCGATCCACAATTTCCTCTTGGATGCTCTAGACCATGACGCCTAACCGTCTGGAAGAAGCACAGTCTTCAAAGGTAACAAGCGTCGGATCCACGCAGGATCAATCTCTTTAGTGATGCTCAATCACTTTGGGTTTGTAGGTGTTTGGGTTTGGGTTTTCCTCACTTGATGATTTTCGCTCAAAGTCCTCAGAGGATGGGATGCTCTCAAATGACAAGTGTCAGTTTCTCTCGAAGCAGCCGACCAGCTAGTGGTTGTAGGGGGCGGCTATTTATAGCCTAGGGAGCAGCCCATCATGATATGACATAAATGCCCTTCAATGATATGACCATTAGGTGGGTAGATATTTTGGGACAGCTGGCGCATAGCACAGCAACGGTCGGAAATTTGAGTATCAAATTCCTCAGGGCTATCATGTTCCTCACTGTGTAGGTAATCCACACTGGCAAATTCCTAACTCCTTAGTCAGAACAAATTCCTCAGAGACCAGAAGAACTTAGTCTCTGTCACTAAAGAATATGACTGGACTGTATGAGATTTCCAATGGCTTCACTCGAAGCGATTAGTAGGTGTAGGATTTTGAATTGAGCATCACATGGAAAATTTTCCGTAGTATTTCCTCGACCCCCTTTATCAGTACGGTGTTTCCTATGACTCAAGAAAGAGAAAATGAAACTACGAAAACAAAAGTCTTCACGCTTCATGTTCCTCAAACGAATACCAAGTCTTCAAGGTCACACCAATTTCTTCACTTTCAAAGTCTTCAGAAAGTCTTCAGAAATCCAAAGTCTTCAGTCGAAGAACTTCATTTTTAGGGGTCGACTTTCACTGTAAATGTCAAACTCCTCATAGACTTATAGACTTGTGTACACTCATAAACACATTAGTCCCTTAACCTATAAGTCTTCAATACACCAAAATCACTAAGGGGCACTAGATGCACTTACAATCTCCCCCTTTTTGGTGATTGATGACAATATAGGTTAAGTTTTCAATGGGGATGAACATATGAAGTGTAAATACTGATATTGAGGAATTTGATTGCAAGATATAGAAGAACTCCCCCTGAAGATGTGCATAGTGAGGAATTTGCTTTTGAAGCAATGCACACTTGAAGAGTTGAATCATGGAGATCTCCCCCTATATCTTGTAATTCATACACGCATTTGACATAATATACGAAGAATTTGAAATGCATGATGAACTATGGTGACTGATGTAATTCTGCATGCGTGCAATAACATTAACGAGGAATAAGCATGCAGAAGAAACAACAAAAGTATCAGGCCACCATAGAGTTTTAAGTTTACAACTCGATCCAACAAATTCATCAGAAGAACGAGAGTTGTAACTTAGAAAAAAATGCCCATATAAGATTGACCCGCTTGAAGACTAACTCAAATTTCTCCCCCTTTGTCATCGAATGACCAAAAGGTTCGAAAATGAGGACTAACGCCCCGGAAGAATATCAAGTTGATGAAGGAGCGTCGGCGTTGTTGGGGTCGTTTGTTGTAGTAGGGCCTGCCGCAGTGTTGTCCAAGTCTTCATGTTCATCAGTGTCACGTGATGAAGAATAGGAGCTGGCCACCAAGGAAGGAACCTTGACCTTCTTGTACTTCTTCGAAGGAGGTGCAGCCCAGTCAAGATCTTCCTTGAGACCCATGTTCTTCAGATCTTCTTCACCATATATGTGCGACAGAACAGCCCAGGTGCGGTTGAGGGTTTCATGAAGGTAGTAATGGTTTTTCTTCACTGCATTGTGGGTAGCAGTCATGTTGTGAAGAATTGAACCAAACTGACGCTTGACCCATTTGTGATTGCGATCAACCTTCTGGTGAAGACTGAGGAGAAGCTCACGGTCAGTCATCACCCTGGGAGCTGTGCCTTGAGGATTTGGCTTGGTTGCGTTGGCGGCAGAGTCATGGGTGGCAGAGTCATCATTGGTGGAGTAGGATGCAGCCTTGCGAAATTGACCATCCAATGGACGAATGCCTTCATCAATTACAGCAGTAGCCTTGCCCTTTTCATCAGCTGAGGAAAATGTCCATTTGAGGACTTCAATCGGGGGCAAGTAGCTGCAATGGTTCAGTGTATCAGCTTTGTAGTTGAGTGAAGACCTTGTTCTGATGAATCTCATAATCCACGGAGCATAAGGCTTCAACTCAAATGGTGACATTGCGACATTGGCCAGAGTCCTCATGAAGAAATCATGGAAGTTGACGGGAACACCATGAATGATATTGAAAAGCAGATTCTTCCTGATGCCAATGACTTCTTCTTCCGTCGAGTCGTGGCCCTTAATAGGACTCAATGTCTTCGTCAGAATGCGATAGACAGTCCGAGGCACATATAATAATTCCTTCACAAGGAATTTTGTTCTTGGGGCCTGACCTGGCTTCAATGGCTTCATCAGCACTTGCATATAGTGATCTGTAAGCTCAGGTTCACTGTAGACGCAACAAGCAGCTTCAAGCGGAAGACTGAGAGGCAAAGCCCAAAGCAATTCAGTAGTTGGTGCCTTGTAGTGAGTATTTTCAGACATCCAGTCCAGCACCCATGAATTCACATCTTCAGAGTCTCCGGTGATGTGCAGAGTTGCATAAAATTGAAGAATGAGCTCTTCATTCCAATCACATATATCAGTGCAGAAATTTAACAGTCCAGCATCGTAAAGAACACTGAGGACTAGCCCGAAGCACGGCAAAGATTCCATATCCACGTGAGGAATGTGCTCATGATTGAAGACTTTGTCTTTGTTGAACAGCACTGAGGAATAAAAGTTTGCCTGGCTGGCAGTCCAGAAACGCCTCTTCCTAATGCGAGCAGAGTCATAGGGGTTGTAATCAGTGAAGAATATGTGCTCGCCGAAGAAATCATCAGCCTTGAATTTTTGCTTCCTTTAGAATGGATCCTTTGGCTTGGGCAGAGGAGTGTCAGTGAGTTGCATCAGAACCTCAGGAATCGCAATCTCAGTTTATTCAGGCTGAGGAATTTCTGGTTCCTCTTCAGTGGCAGCTTGGTTCTTCAATTCTTCATTTTCATTTTCTTCAGCACTAGCGGCTGGAATGTATTCATGAGCTTCATCAGATCCCATTTGAACTGTAGTTGCTGGGGACTGAGGAATTTGTTGCAATGGAGTGAAGAGTGGAGAATTGGGGTGCTGACTTTCCCAAAACTCATCATTCATCATTGGTGTGGTACAGCCAATGTCCACATCTTCATCTTCCATTTCTTCAACGCCAGCCTCTTTAGCAGTAAACTGAGGCATAGGCGAGGAAACTGTGGGGGTTGAAGGGATTTTATCCACTTCAATTTCTTCATCCATCTGCTCTGACGAAGTAGCAGAAGGATTTTCTTCATCGGATCCGCTAGGGATCACATATTCTTCATCAAAAGGGACGATGTCCTTTGATGGCATGGAGGAAACTGGAACAACATCAATTGGATTAGCAAATGAGCTTGTCAATTTCTTCATCTTCTTCGGTGCTGAAGAATCTGAAGGAGCTGATGCTTTCCTTTTCTTCACTGCTGCACGCTCTGCAGCCTTTGTCTTCTTCACATCTGATGCAGATGGAAGGATTGGAGTTGGGGTAGGCGCAGGAGGAGCAGAGGAATGAGGTTGAGTTTCTTCAGACACAACTGATGCAGTTGCCCTGACCTCTTCATTTTCTTCAGGCGCACCACTAGTGGATGCCCTGGCAATTTCATCAACGGCTGGAATGCAGTCATCAGCCCTGGAACTCACATTTTCTTCAGCAGCCTGATTTTCATCAGCGGTGCTGGCATGTTCTTCAGTTGGCTGAGCAGATGCTTCAGCCTGAGGAATTTCTTGTTGCGATGGGGCTGCAACATTTGAGGTGAACATCTTAGTCAGTTTGACAAACCTGACCTTGGCTCCTTTCCAATCAGCATAGTAAGCATTGAAATCATCGCTGAGGACTTTGATTTCAGACTGGATCTTCACAAGTTCATCAGTTGTCATAGAGATAACGTTGTTCTTCAGGAATTTCTCCTTCCTGTACTGCGCTTTCTTGAGCTGCCTGGCCTTCTCTAATTTCCATTTCTCTTCTTGGATGAAGGCAGTCGGCATATGACTTTGACCAGAAGTCAGCTTAAAGTCAGGCATAGGAGTGTTTGGGTCCTTGTGCCAGAGATCAATGTAGTCGAGGATCAACTTTGGATCCAAAAGCAGAGGCACATTTGTGCTCTTGGCTCTAGCGGCCCTGACTTGCCTATCTCTGATGATTTCAGCAAGTTCTTCATCATCAGCTTCGTCTTCTTCAGACGGCACTTGGAAGGCGACCTGCTTCTTGTGAGGACTTGGGCGAGAGGCTCATCCAGCAGTGGTCTTTGTCTTCAGCAGAGAGGGTCCTGTCGAAGAATTTGGTGCAGCTGAGGAACTAGCTGAAACTCCTGAGGCAATAGAGATGCCTGTAGTCCTTTGGCACGTGGCAAGATGCACAGGTGTTGAGGATTTGGTCGGAGCAGCTGAGGACTTTGGAGGAGCAGGAGTAGTGTGAGGAATTTGGCCGTGAGGGCTTAGCTGAGGCACTTGGCCGTGAGGGCATTGAAGAAGAAGCACTTAGCTTATGCGTAGGCTTCTGTGCCATGGATTTCTTCGGCCTTACAGAGGCCTCAGCAGCAGCAGCAGTAGAGTCTTCGTTAAATTTTCTCACTGCATCTTTTACCTGTTTGGCCAGCTTGGCCTGGTGCTTGGCCCATTCTTCAGGAAAATCCTCACCGCGCTTGATGCTAGTGGGATCTGCTTCTTGGCCAGGTGCCAATGGTGGTCTTGAGCATCGAGGAGTAACAGCGAATTTTTTCATGTATTTTGGAGTCACATACCTGTACTCCCTCCACTCTTTTGCCCATCTCCTCTCTATCCTCTGAATGCGCACCTTGCGCTGATTTTTATCTTCCTCAGGGGGTGTGCAGTACCCAGCATAAATGTCCTCAGGGATTTCAAAGGCAGTATTGATTTCAGGCCTCTTTCCTCCTTTCTGTGGCTTCTTTCCATCAGCCATGTTCTTCAGTTGAGGAATTTGAACAATTGAACTCTCTGAAGAAGTATGCAACTTTTCTTCGAGGAACGATGCAAATGAGTTAAGTTGATGAGAACCTAGTGATTCAGCAGCGGACATGAGTACCTGTGAACAGAGTATAGTTGCGAGGAATTTGGAGAGGTCATATGCGTTCTCAGAAGGTTTTTCAAAAAGAACAAGTTTGAAGAATTTGACCAGATGAGTCTTGAGGAATTTCACTAAGCGTTCTTTGTCTTAGGTTCCAGAGTTGTATAGATCAAAGATCCACACAATTGAGGAATCTTGAAGAAAAATGATGCTTAGAGAAACGAATCAAGAACAGATGACATGTGAGGTGTTTAGTGTGTGAAAAATTTGAAGAATAAACACCTTTGAAGATTTTGTAGAAATCATTTGAATCAAAGAGGGCAGTAAAAGTAACTTTTAATTACCCTGGATGAAGAACACGACGAACTGTGATGTGGAGAAGTGAAGTTCGTCTGTGCAGATCTTCCATGCCCTAACTCGGCGGAGGAAGACGGCTACGGCGGCGGCGGAGTGAAGATTTCCGCGGCCGGCGCGAGTACGGCGGCGACGAGGTCGAGGCAGTGAAGCTCTTCCTCTCTGGTGACGATGAAGTAGCGGCGGCGCTAGGGTTTGAGAAGCTCGAGCGGGAGAGAGGTCGAGCGGAGTAAAGGAAGTGAGGAAAGGGAAGGGGGTATTTATAGCCACGGTGAAAAACTGTTCGCCCGAAGAAATTGGAAGAATGTGCCCCTGACCCTTCTCATTCGCTTGACATGTGTCACCCATGTACTGAGAAGTGGAGATCGTGTTAGATCGTGGGTGAATAGATAAGTATTTCGTGGGATGTGGAACGGTTTGAGCGGAAAAGCCGAAAATTTGGATAAGATAAGTTAAAAGTTCTGTTCGCAAATTCTTCAGCTGGCAAGGACACAGTGAAGATTTTGAACGAGTTTCAAATAGAACGCACATGAAGAATTTGTGAATAGATTAGGTTGAGTATAGCATAGAGGGGGAAGGGTCCGATCACATTCACTTAGCAGAAACACCAACTTGAAGAATTAGCCATAAGTGAATGCTGTAGAGGACATAAACTCATATATATATATATATATATATATATATATATATATATATATATATATATATACATATATATATATATATATATATATATATATATATATAGCCAATGAAGAAAAATGACGGAGAAGGTGAAGACAATGCAAAGTTGAGGAAAATGAACAACTGAGGAATTTCAAAAACTGAGGAAAAACTCAAATTGAAGATTTTCAACTTCTGTGGTGGCGTGACCCACCGTATAAGAATGATGATTTCAGACACCGCGTACAATTGTCGTAGGGTTCTGAGAATCAAATTCTTCATTAATTTCTTCACACTTAGAGTGTTATTCTTCATTGATTGAAGAAAAACGTTTCTTCATGTGTTGCACATCTAAGTCGTCAATTTTGCATAAGTGTTAGGATGAGTGTCCTTTTCAAAGAACATTCGAAGATTCTAGGATATTTAGCTCACACCGCAACTTGCTAAATCTCTTCTCATCTAAGGGCTTTGTGAAGATATCGGCTAGCTATTCTTCAGTCTTCACATGCTCAATAGAAATGTCGCCCTTCAACACATGATCGCGAAGAAAATGATGACGAATCTGAATGTGCTTTGTCTTCGAGTGCTGAACTGGGTTGTGAGCAATCTTGATGACACTCTCATTGTCACAGAAGAGAGGCACATTCTTCATGTTGCCGCCGTAGTCCTTGAGAGTTTGTTTCATCCACACCAATTGAGCACAACAAGAACCAGCAGCAATGTACTCAGCTTCAGCAGTAGACAGTGATACGCAGTTCTATTTCTTCGAGGACCAACAGACCAAAGATCGTCCGAGGAAATGACATGTACCAGATGTTGACTTGCGGTCCACACGATCACCAGCATAGTCAGAGTCAGAATATCCAATGAGATTAAAAGCCGAGCCCTTGGGGTACCATAATCCAAGTGTTGGTGTGTGAGCTAGATATCGAAGAATATGCTTCACAGCCTTATGGTGTGATTGCTTCGGTATAGCTTGAAATCGGGCACACATGCAAACACTAAGCATAATATCGGGCCTAGATGCACATAAATACAATAAAGAACCAATCGTGGAGCGGTATACCTTTTGATCGAAGTCAATACCATTTTCATCAGTGCACAGATGGCCAGTTGTGGGCATCGGAATTTTGACGCCTTTGCAATCTTGCATGCCGAATTTCCTCAGTACATCCTTGAGGTATTTCTCCTGAGATATGAATATGCCGTTGCGCTGTTGACGAATTTGAAGACCTAAGAAGAATTTCAACTCTCTCATCATAGACATTTGATATTCTTCACTCATCATATAGGCAAATTCATCACTATAACTTTGGTCAGTACAGCCAAAGATAATATCATCAACATATATTTGGCACACAAACAATTCACCATCATAAGATTTAGTGAAAAGAGTAGGGTCGAGTGAACCGGGTTTGAAGCCTTTCTTCATGAGGAATTCCTTCAAAGTATCATACCACGCCCGAGGGGCCTGCTTGAGGCCATAGAGGGCCTTATTGAGTCTGAAGACTTTGTCAGGATGCTTTGGATCTTCAAAACCTGGGGGTTGAGCAACATATACTTCTTCCTCAAGCTTACCATATAGGAATGCACTTTTCACATCCATTTGATATAAAGTGATATCATGATGGTTAGCATAAGCAAGTAATATGCGAATAGCCTCAAGTCTAGCAACAGGTGCAAAAGTTTCATCGAAATCAATTCCTTCAACCTGTGTGTAGCCTTGAGCTACAAGCCGTGCCTTATTCCTCACCACAAGGCCATTTTCATCTTGCTTGTTGCGGTAGATCCACTTTGTGCCAATGATATTGTGCGTGCGAGGATCTAGACGTTTAACCAGTTCCCAGACGTTGTTGAGTTCGAATTGATGTAATTCTTCTTGCATGGCCTGAATCCACTCAGGCTCCAGAAATGCTTCATCTACCTTAGTGGGCTCTGTGATAGAGACAAAAGCATAGTGCCCACAAAAGTTAGATAAATGTGAAGCTTTTGAGCGTGTGAGGGGACCTGGTGCTTCAATGTCATCGATGATCTTTTCAACTTGCACTTCTTTTGCAACACGAGGATGGTTGGTTGTCGTCGAGGAATTTGATCAGCATTTTCTTCAGCACCATTTTCTTCAGCATTTTCTTCAGGTGCATTAGCTCGACGTTCTTCACATTCTGGAATGAATTCTTTAGTAGATTCTTCGGTAGGAATGACATCCTCAGTAGCCTTGAACTTGATAGTTTCCTCAAGTGCTGGTTCATCTATCACAGAGGGTAGGTGCTCTCTTTGCGAGCCATTAGTTTCATCGAACCGCACATCTACAGTTTCAACAACCTTGTGAAGAACGTTGTTGAAGACTCTGTAGGTGTGCGAGTCCTTTCCGTAACCAAGCATAAAACCTTCATGTGCTTTCGGTGCAAATTTAGCATTGTGATGAGGATCTCTAATCCAACATTTAGCACCGAAGACTTTGAAATAACTCACATTGGGTTTCTTGTCAGTGAGGAGTTCATAGGCAGTCTTCTTGAAGAATTTGTGAAGATATACCCTGTTGATGATGTGGCACGCAGTATAAATTGCCTCAATCCAGAAGTGACGAGGCGTCTTGTACTCATCAAGCATAGTGCGAGCCATCTCAACAAGAGTTCTGTTCTTGCGCTCCACGACGCCATTCTGCTGAGGAGTGTAAGGAGCAGATAACTCATGAGTAATACCAAGTTCATCAAGACCAGAATTCTTGAACTCAGTTCCATTGTCACTTCTGATGTGCTTGATCTTCACACCAAAGTTGGTTGAAGCCCTCGAGGAAAATCGTTTGAAGACTTCCTGCACTTCATGTTTGTAAGTAACAATGTGTACCCATGTGTATCGAGAGTAATCATCAACAATAACAAAGCCATAGAGAGATGCATCATTTGTGACTGCTGAGTAATGGTTAGGACCGAAGAGATCCATATGAAGCAATTCAAATGGTCGAGTAGTGGTCATGATAGTCTTCGTTGGATGCTTAGCCTTGGTCATCTTTCCAGCTTCACAAGCTCCACACAAGTGATCCTTGAGGAATTTGACATTCTCAATGCCAATGACATATTTCTTCTCCGCAAGCGTGTGCAAATTCCTCATGCCTTCATGACCAAATCATCGATGCCATAGCCAGCCTTCTGAAGCTTTTGCAAGTAGGCACACGGCTGGTTGCGGTCCTGTAGAGAAATCAACAATATACAAGTCTCCTCTCCTAAAGCCTTCGAAGACGTTGGAATTGTCAGCTTCCATAACCACAACACAACGATACTTGCCAAAGACAACAACCATATCAAGATCACAAAGCATTGAGACAGACATGAGGTTGTATCCTAAGGACTCAACAAGCATGACTTTGTCCATGTGTCGATCCTTTGTGATCGCAACCTTACCTAGACCCAATACCTGACTTTTGCCTTTGTCAGCGAAGATGATATGCTTCAGATGCGATGGTGATAAAGGAGCATCCATCAGTAGATTCTTGTCACCAGTCATATGATTCGTACATCCACTATCGAGGACCCACTCAGTGGCTTTGGGTTGATCATCCTGCAGATGAATTAGTGCAGCTTACGAACTTCATATACTTCATCAGTGAAGAATATGACATCACAATTCATCAGACCAATTTCATCAAGCAATGCAACAGTTAAAACAGTATGAGGACATGAGAAACGAAAGTTCATTTCTTCATGATTAGCCTGCGTCCTTTCAGGCACTTTTCAGGTCTCCAGCAAATTCTTCAGACGTTTAAGTACGTCTGGAGACCCGACCCTGCATAAAAGATTAGTTCTTTTTCTTCACCACCCACATCTGAAGGGGTGGCAAAGATTTCATCACTCTGCGAGCTCCATATGAGAAAGGTGGCACAGAAGCCAATCCATTTCATTTCACATAAGAGGAGTTAGGGTAAGCATATGAATAAGCAGAGAAATTCTTCGAGGACTTATGAACATAATGAATAGAAGAATAATGCTCATATTCATAGCCCTTAGCTCTTCCCTGCGAAACAGAGTTGTTAGCACGATGATGTTCATACGAGGACTTTGATCCTTTTGAGGAATTTGATCCATGTGAGGAATTTGGTCTGTACGAGGACTTGGATCCATATGAACAATTTGATCTGGGGTTCCTATTCTTCACAGGTGGTGTCATGAGGACATTCACCTGAAGACTTTCAAGGCACCTTTTGGGACCCAGATTTTCTTCATAGGAGAACCGTTCCTGCATTTAGTGCCAACATATCTAGCAAATACTTCACCATTCTGATTTTTAAACTGTTTATAGTTCGAGTCAAATGACTCATCAGAAGAATGAGAAGAATCACATGTAAAGCCAGATAAATTAGATGGATCAACTGGAGGTCCTTTTGCAGCAACCCATGAGGTTTTAGGGTACTGCTCAGGCTTCCAATATGTCCCACCATCATTGAGTTTCCTCTCAAAGGCAATACCCTCTTTCCTAGGGTTCCTATTGAGGATCTGCTTTTTAAGCACATCACAAAGAGTCTGATGCCCTTTGAGGCTTTTGTACATGCCTGTCATGTACAATTCCTTCAGCCCTGCATCGTCAGGGATACTAGCAATGTCCTCAGATGAGGAATTAGTGATAGCATAGACAGTTGATGAATTTGTAGCATTAGAAGCATTTGAACATTCAGGTGAAGAATTAGCATATTCACGTTCAATGCATTTCAAACATGGAGGAACAAATTCTTCCTGAGCAGCGCTGATTTGTTGAGCAAGTAATGAATCGCGCTCCTTCTGAAGATCTTCATAACTCACTCTTAGCTTCTCAAGATCTTGCTTTCTTTGAAGAAATTCATAAGAAAGCTTCTCATGATCAGATAAGAGAGTGTTATGTTGATCCTGAAGGGTGTCATACTTAGTATGAAGTCTCTGAAGACTTTCAGCCAAAGCTTTTGACTGATCCATTTCTTCACCCAACATATCATCGCTCTTATTTAGCATGTATTGAACTTTTTCCAATGCTCTTTGTTGTTTAGTGGCAAGGGAAACAAGTTTGACATAGCTGGGTCCAAACTCATCACCAGATTCATCATCACTCGACTCGGATAGGTAGCATTCAGTTACCTCAGCACTTTTTGCCATAAGGCATGATGAAGAGGATGATGATTCTGGTTCGAATGTCATCGCTTTGAGAGATTCCTTGAAGTCCTCAAACCAAGGATCATGACGGGTTCGATGACCTTCATAGACCTCAGAGAGATGGTCCCAGATAAGCTTTGCATGATTGAGATGCATGATGTTCCTGAACTGATTTTGAGACAGACACGAGCAGATGACGTCCTTCGCCATGAGGTTGAGAAGAGTGTACTTGCGAATGTCATCAGCTTCCGCCGTCTTGCACAGATCGGTAAGACCAATCTCAGTGACGGTCCACAGTTTGCTGTTCATCGCCATGAGGCACTTCTTCATCATGGCCTTCCACTTGGGATACTCGTGACCGTCAAAGATGGGGCATGTCACTTTCTTCATACCTGCGGTCGACATAACTAAAACTCCAGGCGGTTAAACCAAAATCAGACAGAACAAGGGAGTACCTTGCTCTGATACCAATTGAAAGTGCGTTATATCGACTAGAGGGGGGTGAATAGGCGATTTTTATGAATTCTTCACTGAGGAATTTGCCAGTGAGGAAATTCCTTAGCGAAGAACTACTTGCAGCGGAATAAGTACTCAAAAGAGTGCATAGCAGAACACAAGCATGGTCATCATGATGAAATGAAGACAAGCACAGAGTACAGAAAGCGTAAACACAGGATGAAGACAAACAGACTAAAGAAATTGAACTGAGGAAATTGAGAAAGTCTTCAGTCAAAGTCTTCAAACACAGATATGAACAAGTGCACAACACAGCTATGAGGAAATGAAAGAGTTGAGGAAATAGAACCAGTTGGCTTGGTGAAGACAATGATTTGGTAGACCAGTTCCAACTACTGTCTCAGTTGTACGTCTGGTTGGAGCGGCTAGGTATTTAAACCTGAGGACACACAGTCCCGGACACACAGTCCTCACCATATTCTCCTTGAGCTCAGGTCACACAGACCTCGCCTAATCACTCGTGGTAAGTCTTCAGGTGACTTCCAAACCTTCACAAACTCGGTCACTCGGCGATCCACAATTTCCTCTTGGATGCTCTAGACCATGACGCCTAACCGTCTGGAAGAAGCACAGTCTTCAAAGGTAACAAGCATCGGATCCACGCAGGATCAATCTCTTCAGTGATGCTCAGTCACTTTGGGTTTGTAGGTGTTTGGGTTTGGGTTTTCCTCACTTGATGATTTTCGCTCAAAGTCCTCACAGGATGGGATGCTCTCAAATGACAAGTGTCAGTTTCTCTCGGAGAAGCCGACCAGCTAGTGGTTGTAGGGGGCGGCTATTTATAGCCTAGGGAGCAGCCCGTCATGATAAGACATAAATGCCCTTCAATGATATGACCGTTAGCTGGACATAAATGCACAGCAACGGTCGGAAATTTGAGTATCAAATTCCTCAGGGCTATCATGTTCCTCACTGTGTAGGCAATCCGCACTGGCGAATTCCTAACTCCTCAGTCAGAACAAATTCCTCAAAGACCAGAAGAACTTAGTCTCTGTCACTGAATAATATGACTGGACTGTATGAGATTTCCAATGGCTTCACTCGAAGGGATTGGTAGGTGTAGGATTTTGAGTTGAGCATCACATGGAAATTTTTCCTTAGTATTTCCTCGACCCCCTTTATCAGTACGGTGTTTCCTATGACTCAAGAAAGAGAAAATGAAATTACGGAAACAAAAGTCTTCATGCTTCATGTTCCTCAAACGAATACCAAGTCTTCAAGGTCACACCAATTTCTCCACTTTCAAAGTCTTTAGAAAGTCTTCAAAAATCCAAAGTCTTCAGTCGAAGAACTTCATTTTTAGGGGTCGACTTTCACTGTAAATATCAAACTCCTCATAGACTTATAGACCTGTGTACACTCATAAACACATTAGTCCCTTAACCTATAAGTCTTCAATATACCAAAATCACTAGGGGGCACTAGATGCACTTACATACTCCTATGTAAGATCTGGAAGAGACATTTGCCAACCTGCGCAAGATCAACCTTAAGCTTAACCCTGAGAAGTGTGTCTTCGGCGTTCTGTCCGGCAAGCTTCTCGGATTTTTCGTGTCGCAGCACAGGATCGAGGCAAACCCAGACAAAATCAAGGCTATTGAACAGATTGAGGCACCCAAGCAGATCAAGGATGTGCATCGGCTCACCAGCTGCGTCGCCGCCATGAGCCGATTCATCTCCAAGTCCGCTGAGCGCGCCCTTCCTTTTTTCAAAATCTTGAAGAAGGCAGGCCCAATGGAGTGGTCCCCAGAAGCCGAGGCGGCGTTGCAGGATCTGAAGAAATACCTTTCCTCCACGCCAATACCGGTTGCGCCTAAACCACAAGAGTCGTTGCTGCTGTATCTAGCAGCAACGAATCAAGTGGTCAGCGCCGCACTGGTGGCACAGAGGGAGGTCGACGAGGAGGCAGTGGCGATGGTAGGACCAGCGAATGGTAAGCCAAAGATTCCCCCGGCAGGACCTGGTGCCGGCAAGGCAAGGCCCCCGGCAGAGTCTGACGCTGTTAGGGCAACGCCCGCACAGTCGAGCGAAGTGGTGCAGAAGAAGAAGATGATGCAGCACCCGGTTTACTTTGTCAGCTCCCTCTTGCAGGGGGCTAGGTCGAGGTACTCCGGTGTGCAAAAATTGCTCTTCAGCCTCCTTATGGCCCCGAGGAAGCTGCGTCATTACTTCCAAGCCCACAAGATCACTGTCGTCACCCGCCTCCCGTTACAACAGATACTGCACAACCCAGATGCCACCGGAAGGATTGTGGAATGGGCCTTGGAGTTGTCGAGCTTTGGGTTGAAGTTTGAAAGTACCTCAACAATCCAGAGTAGAATCTTGGCAGAGTTCATTGCGGAATGGACCTCAACACCTGACGAAGAAATCCAAGAGACCGCTCTCCTCGGCAAGGAAGCAAGTCGCGACTGGATCATGTATTTTGATGGGGCTTTCTTGCTGCAAGGCGCCGGTGCTGGTGTGCTGCTTGTCGCACCCACCGGAGAGCACCTCAAGTATGTGATCCAGATGCACTTTCCCAAGGAGATGTCCACGAACAACACTGCTGAATACGAGGGGCTGCTTGCCGGTCTCAGGATCGTGGCGGACCTCGGGGTGAAAAAGCTCATCGTCAGGGGTGATTCACAGCTCGTCGTCAGGCAAGTCAATAAAGATTATCAGAGTCCGTTGATGGAGGCTTACGTGGATGAGGTGAGGAAGCTGGAGGAGCGCTTCGACGGTATCCAAGCAGAGCACGTTCCCCGAGCGGAGAACGACATCGCTGACTACCTGTCGAAGCGCGCTGCATTCAAGCTACCTGTGGAACCAGGTACCTTTTTTCTCCAGTTAACTCAACCATCCGTCGAACCAACAACAGAGCAGAACAAGCAAAGGAAGTCAGGCCCCAGCAAGTACTTTCCCGCCGAGCCCCCAGGGGCTACCAGCAAGGGTGTTGCCGCGGACTCTGAGCCCACCAAGGAGCAGCTGCCTCCGGCGGGGCACCAAGCCCTGGCCGTGGAGACGGCTGCCCCCATGGCGGAAGAGATGCCTTTGGTCCTTGCCGTCGAGCCCCAGGCTCCAACATGGGCACAGCATACCGTCCATTTCCTCCAGACAGGGGAGCTCCCTGAGGAGCAGGAAGAAGCGGAAAGAGTAGCCCGTCGATCTACCCTGTACCAGTTCGTCGATGACGTCCTGTACAGAAGAAGGCCGAACGGTGTGAAATTGAAATGCATCCCCTGGGATGAAGGACTGGAGCTGTTGGCAGAGATACATGGAGGCATATG
This sequence comes from Aegilops tauschii subsp. strangulata, assembly GCF_002575655.3. Classification (NCBI taxonomy): domain Eukaryota; kingdom Viridiplantae; phylum Streptophyta; class Magnoliopsida; order Poales; family Poaceae; genus Aegilops; species Aegilops tauschii. The sequence goes on along the minus strand of NC_053040.3, from coordinate 411,428,465 downwards.
TGGCTCCCACATAGGGTCAAGGGCCCTTGTCGGCAAGGCATTCCGGTAGGGTTTCTTCTGGCCCACCGCCCTCCAAGATGCAACGACACTAGTAACCAAGTGGTGAAGCGTGTTAATTCCATTCAAAGAAGCTTCATCAACCAGCTCAAGCCCTCCAAACAATCCCTCTCTCCTGGCCATTTTCGGTCTGGGGGCTCGACATACTGGGCCCCTTCCCCCGTGCTGTCGGGGGCTTTGAGTACTTGTATGTTGCAATCGACAAGTTCACAAAGTGGCCGGAGGTGGAACCGGTGAGGAAGGTGACAACACAGTCAGCCGTCAAGTTCTTGAAGGGACTAGTCTGCCATTTCGGTGTGCCAAACAGAGTCATCACCGACAACGGCACGCAGTTCACGAGCAACACTTTCATGCAATGCATTCAGGACCTCAGCAGCAAGGTCTGTTTTGCTTCCGTGGCACATCCACGGAGCAACGACCAGGCGGAGAGGGCAAACGCTGAAGTGTTGCGAGGCTTGAGAACGAGGACTTTTGACAAGCTGCACATGAGCGGGAGGTGCTGGATTGATGAGTTGTCGGTAGTTCTTTGGTCGATCAGGACGACGCCAAATCGAGCAACCGGCCAGACACCCTTTGCCCTAGTATATGGGGCAGAGGCAGTTCTCCCCACGGAACTCATATACGGGTCACCTCGAGTGCTCGCTTGTGATGAGCTTGAGCAAGAGCAGTTGCGGCAAGATGACGCAACGCTCCTTCAAGAAGATCGTCTTCGGACGGCTGTGAGAGCTGCACGCTACCAGCAGGCCTTGCGCCGCTACCATAGCCGCAAGGTCCATGCCCGAAGCTTTGAGGAAGGCGACCTTGTTCTTCGGCGCGTTCAGTCGGCGAAGAATTCCAACAAGTTGACACCAAAGTGGGAAGGCCCTTATCAGGTAATACGAGTCACCAGGCCTGTCGCAGTCTACCTAGAGACCGAAGATGTTGTTCCAGTGAGCAACTCCTGGGACATCGAGCATCTTTGCAAGTTTTACCCATAAGGCGCGGCTTGCCGGGCCTCCCGGCAAGCCACCTTTTGTACAAGCTTTGCTGGCAAGGCATGTAACCCTCTGTACAAAGCCAGGCGCAGACCCTGAGCATAAATAAATGAAGCGCTGGCGCCCTAAGTTATATCATGCATGCTAGGTTAAGTCTCTCCCTCGGTTAGGGTTGATAGTGCTTAGCTGCGATTAACCCCTAGCCTAGAGGTCGAGTGTGCGTCTTTCTGTTCTCTTTGGTTCGCAGGGTACTTCTGCTGAGCCGCTTGGGAAAAGGAGAATGAACCGGTGCTCCGGCCCCGACAGGGCAAGGTTGCCGGGGGCTGAGGATACAAGGATCCAGCCATGGCAACCCGGTTGCCGGGGGCTGCGGATTCAGATAAGTTTTTCATCCCCGTGTTATGCATTTCCGTATAGAACTGGGACATATGAAACCTCATTTATGTTCCCAAAACCACCGTGCTCCCCCTTTCCTGTACCTGAGAGCTACCTCCTGGGTCGGAATTTGGTAGTAGTCGCGGTGGCGAGGAGATAAACGAGGGGCCTAACTCTACTTCGCCCCTGCCTCCGCCAAGAGCGCGAGAATGGTCGGTCGAAGAAGGGTAATGGCAAGGGTCGTTGCCGGGCGACAATGTTTACCTTAAGAGTAACAAGGATTCATCCTTGGCATGGGCCTCGCTCACGCACAAAGAACCCGGCAAGCCCCCTTTTTCATTAAAAACGTCCCATACAGGTACAGTTCGTACGGAAAGAAAAACATGAGCAAGGGGATGACAAGTTCTAAATTTAACGAAGGCCCGAAGGCTTACAGACTAAAAAAGAGATGAGATGCCCGTAATCCCATTCTTGTCCCTCTCTCAGGAGGCAGGTCAAGAAAGCGAAACGGCAAAAGGGGCGCCTAGGCGAGCTATGAGCAGCAGAAAGCACCAAGAGAACACCTCGGCGGCTACCAAGGGTAGGCCGGTGATGACGGTGACGGAAAAGGAGCTGGAGGACGAGGCGGCTGGTCGCCAGACACGCGACGAAGGCGTCGGTGTCCGCGTACTCCGAGTTGACGGCCTTGCCGCCCGCCCTCTTCCTCTTCCACAGCCTCCCGACGCCAGTCGCCCAAGGAGACGGCCCCGAGATGTTCAAGGAGCTAGCCCCTCCCCCGGCAAAACTTTGCCGGAGGAGCGGCCAGGTGCAGATGCTGCTGCTGCCGCACCTGCCCAGGCACGGGGCGTCCGACGCCTAGTCGGACCCATCCCCGTCATCTGCCCCGATGTCCTCCTCTTCTCCGAGCACCACAACCTCTGCCACGGATTCGCCCACGGCCTCACCCCCTCCCCCTTCCCCTCGCAGCCGGCTCCACCACCGCAGGCTCAGGAGGAGGAGGGACGCGCTGTCGAGTGGCGACCCTCGCCGCCCCCGTCGAGGGACCGGGGTTCCCCTTCTCCATGGCGGATGAGAGGAAGAAGCAGAAGCAGGAGGAGATAGAAGATAGAACAATGCGGGATGCCATCCCCCCTTCCCTCTCCTTATAAAGGGGCGGGGTCGGGGCTCAGCCGCCCCGCTCGGCCAATCCAGCCACGAGAGGCGCAGGGAATCGAGACCGACCCGCTGCCCCAACCAGCGATGGCCCGGTTTCCCGCCTCCACCGCTTGTGACCCCAAGCGCATGGAGGACGCATGGCGAACGTGCAGAACCAAGGAGACGGGTGAAGCGACCTCTCCCCACCCCGTGATCGTGGGGTGTGGACGCCTTGAAGACCGCGACCCGACCCCATTGAGTAAATGGGTCGTGCCTTTACGCCTCTCCCTCTTCATGGGGAAGGCGTGAGCCGCCCCTGTATCACGATGTTATGCATGCCTGCGGAAACCGCCCCACGCATGTCGCCCACGTCACGCACGCCCCCTTCCCACGTCGCGCATTCAACGCGGGTCGTGGGGAAGCGCAGCGGATGAAGAGTTACTACGGTGAAAATCCGCCCCGCCTGCCCGCGCATCATTTTTTGGGCCTGGCCCAACAACGTGTCGCGCTTATGTGTGGCCCAGGCCCGGTGGCTCCTGTCGGTGTACAAAAGTAGGGGCTCTCCTTTTGACCCCTTTACTTGTGCACGGGCAGTCGGAGCCACGCGCCGTGGCCACACGAAGCATGGCAAGGGAGGGAAGCCGGAGAGAAGCCGAAGTACAAGACAGCCAAGGCAACGCCAAGGCCAAGAACACAAAGAAGCAGAAGGACGAAGCAGGCTCCCCCGGCAAGACCCTTGCTGGGGCAGCCTCAGCAGCCCCGGCAAGACCCTTGCCGGGGCGGCTCGTCCTCACCAACAGAGCGCGCCACCCATGAGCCCATGGCTTCCAAACACCATCAACCACGTTGGGCCAGGGCTCGGGAGGCACCTCCATGGTGGCATGCAGATCTTTGTCAAGACCAAGGAAAATTCAAGATCAGCTGAGGATTAAAAGACAACGGTCCTCGGCAAGATCCTTGCCGAGGAGAGCCACAAACCCCCAGCGAGATCCTTGCCGGGGACCACAGCGCGCCATGATAAGACCCTTGCCGAGACACCCAGCAAGGCCCTCACCGAGGACGCCAGCAGGGCCACTGCCAGGCCCGCACCAGCCAAGTCTCCACCGCCGGTCGCATGCAGCTGCCAGCCCAACCAGCTGGGCAGGCACCCGCGTGGCAACATGCAGCTCCCAGGCCAGATCAGCAAGCAAATGCGTGGCGGCATGCAGATCTTCATGAAGACCCTACCACCGCGCCACCTCAGCTGCCTGCTTGCCTACATGGCACCGCATGCATCGCTGGCCAGTGCATGTGTCGAAGCGAGGGGGAGCGGGACAGACGGGACGGGCCTCGCTCCCATCCCCGATAAAGCTAGGGGACACCGAAGCGGCGCATTAAATGCGTCTTGTCTTGTAATACGAGCGATAAGCTCGCAGTACTGTATGCCTTTCCACCTCCTTTGTGCCACTGTGGCAGCTCCTTTCGACTATAAAAGGAGGCCCATGGTGTACTGGAGAGGGATTCGGCTCTTTGGAATGGCTCAGCCACCGTAGCTAGTTCGAGGGCTCAAGAACACTCAATACATCCACCAAAGCAGGACTAGGGTTTTACGCATCCTCGCGGCCCGAACCTGGGTAAACGATCCTTGTGCTGACTACTAATCCTGCTCTTCTCGCAACCCTGCGCCCCGGCAACCGTAGTAGGGATTCTTGTGATCCCATAGGTGTCGTTCCACACCGACAGCCTACTTGCTTTGTGTCGCACTACCAACACTCCACCCTTGAAGCTAAACATTATGCCACTCATAATTCCTTAGTTTATTTGTTCAAATACGAATTTCATATAATTCTAATGTTCCTACTTCAGTTTTGAAATGTGTGTCTGCCTGTTATAGAGACATAAGGGGTTTGTATTTCTGTGTATGGTCTGGTCAGCACGGTTGGGGGGTGAACTTTGCATATGCAGAGGTTTATAGGGAGACACTCTTCGAGTTGAATCCGCAATTCATTCCATAGATAATCTGACTACTTTTTATGTTTTCATGAATCTCATATTCTGAACAGCATCATAATGACTATGAGCTTGCGCGCATGAAAAGAATAAAGCAGAACAATGCCATGGCTGTCAAACTTGGCATTAAGGGACTGAAATCAAGTCTGGATGCAATGCAACGCAAATGCTCTGCACCTACAGATTCATGCTCAGAATACGATCCTAACAGTGATTCTGAGCTAGAGGGAGACCTAAGTCAATGTAGCTCCCTAGTGGAGGAGTCAGAGGAAGATGCCCTATCTTATTCACCCATCAAGGTGCTTGCTCTAACTTTCCAAGGTTATATTTGTCGCACATATCTTGCAACTGATGCTTTGCATTGCTTCTACTTTGTTGAACTGCCATTAGCTTAGTTTACACATCGTGTATGTGAATACGGCCTGCCTATCCATTTTCAGTACATATTCCATCTGTCATCATACCATATTTATCCATTCAAATGTTGTTCTTGTGTATCAGACGTTCAAAAGGAAGAGGGTGATTGTTGATCGTGGAGGAGCACAAGCAAAGTATTTGGAAAAGGTAGTGGCACCTGATAAATCAAATAGCCCATTAGGTGTAGTTGCAATATCACCTGACCCACAAAACACCCCAACTCTAGCAGACTCTAGCCCTACTACACTGGTCATTTCTGATGCCCCAACTCAGCAGACCCCAACTACAGCAAACATTATGATTATGCCAGTTGACATAGCACCAGCTCTATGACGCAAAACCCCCATTCCAGCAAAGAGTACACCAAATCCAGTTGCCAAATCCCTTTTCGAACCAGAGAGAGCCCCAATTGCAGCAAATAGGACCCCTGTTCCATTTCTTCCCAGTTTAGAAGACAAAGCTTATATTGTTGTCAGGAACTTTGTGCGCATCTTTCCTTCATGGAAAGATTATACCGCAGACACAGAACAATTTCCAGTCTTCCTCCGCAACTTATGCGTAAGTAATGTATTAATGTTATTCATGGTCATTACTGCATATGTTTCTGCCGACAGAAGACACAAGATTTCATTCTTTTAAATAGGCGAGGACCAAACTGGATTGTGAAGATGAGCAAGGGTTGGTTGCGTTTTTCAAGCACTCGTTGATGAAGTATCGTTCCTACCTGAGGCAAGCGCACTTCGATGGCAAGCCTCTAAACAAAATTTCTGTAAAGTCTCCGGTGCTACATTTATCCGACGCTGACTGGAATAATATTGTTACACATTGGTCTCGGCTGCAGCGTAAGGTACTATCTATGATATCACATCACAATTTGAACTACATTTCTGCATTTGCCTTAACGTCTCACTTGTACGAAAACTGTTAGCAGAAGAACATTCGTCCTCAAGGGACCACAGAATCTCGTGAGTACCTCTTGCCCTGTATGACCATACTTACTTTCATAGCTGTTTGATTATGTAGCACCACTGCACATGTTAGCCTCGTTATCGTCCATTTGGTGGACATTATAAGATCCGTATGGACTCTTACATAAATTTAGAATCAACCCAATGCTTTTGAAGGTTTAGCTCTGCAGTCCTCTTGTAAGGACTGAACGTCGTCTATGACTGTACTTACATTAATAGCTACTCCCTCCGTCCCATAATATAAGAACGTTTTGTACAGTACACCAGTGTTCAAAACACTCTTGTATTGTGGGAAGAGGGATTGGTTCATTGTGTAGCATTCTGCATCTTATCTCCCTCGCCCACCATTTAATAAAAAATATGGGATCTATATTTAATCTTACCAAAAAGTAGAATACACAGACAATGCCAGTGCAGAAGTGTAGCCCATTGCTCTTGTCAGTACATTTTGTCCTGTAATGCTTGTACTTCCAGGGATTGGTAGTTGATTATGTAGCATCAATCTGCATCTTATCTTCATTATCCTCTATCCCTTCCAGTATTATCATATCTATAATTACTCTCTACAAAATGTAGAGTACAGGCAATGCTTATGAAGAAGATTATGTGTTGAAATTCTTGAGTTATCCTTCCCTTGACATGGAGAAGGGCATTATAAAGCCGGTGTTAACTGTTAATGTAAGTCAGTCCTTCTAAAGCCTTTATCCTCAACTGCTGTTTAATTTTCTCATACTCCCTATCATTTACTGTTGTTTAGTTTGCTATTTCTACCAAAATGCATGTTCTCAAGAACCATAAGTTCTAAGTTTTACTAGTAAAACCAAATTCCTTATTCATACCATGCACATTGCTCAATACTCCCTATATGTATGCTTGTTTTTGTGGATCTATAATCTAGTGTGTGGTGAAGCAGCCCACGTTTGCACCTTGTCATCTCCTGTTTTATCTTACTGATGTGGCTGATGATATGAACAACATGCCATGCACATTAACCAAAATAGATACAATGATTTTCTTTGCCCTTCATCTATGCTTGTTATGTTGACATGGTAATCCAGTAGTGTGGTGAAGCTCCCTGCATTATGAACAATGCCAAATTATGCTATTGATATTTTGAACTTACTCTTTATTTTCTAATTTGAAATTGGATGGAATTGACAGCACAGTTATCATCTTTGTTTATATACGTGCAAAAGCTGTCATTTCTGTGCTTTGTTTCAGGGTGATATGCCTAATGGCATGCACAAGTCTGTTGAAGGCTGTGCGACAAACCCAACATATATTGCAGCAAAGAAGGCAAAACATCTTGAAGATAGCGAGACAACCCCAAAGTCTTGTCTTGATGCAGTGTTCAAGTTACTTGAGACTAGCCGTCAGACAAGCTCACAGAATTTGTTGTCTGAGTCAGTTCGACTTCTTCAGTCCCAAGTTCTAGCAGAAAGGCATTCTGCAACTCAACTTCGACTTGAAGTCCTATCTCTAAGAAAGATTGCGGAGAACACCAATGAGAACCTCATCGCTAAACAGCTACACCTGGAAGCTATGACCGACATGCTAGGCCAGTCTCACAGCATTTCTTAGCAGCTTGCGCAGCAGTTCCCGCGCAAGGCTAACCTTTCTTGAACTGTCTTGGAAGTGGTCTCAGTTCAGTATTATTTTGTTACGCTGCAATGGTGCCCAGTTTTTGTAATCTACTTCTTTGTTGCGCTTTATGATCACTGGTGACGAACTTCGATGCCCAGTGGATGTAATATACCATAAATCCTTTATTGCATAGTGTAGGTTTATTCTTAGTTACTATGCGTAATTTCTTTATTGTATAGAGTAGGTTTGTTCTTAATTCCTACTAGTTACTGCCATCATTTGCTATCTGAAAAAAAATCAGATGTAGTCGACCGGGCCGAAACATTCGCCTCTAACAGGCCTGTTGTTTAGCGGGCCACAATTGGGCCAGCCTGCATCTTTCTTGGGCCCGAATGATTGGGGCCTTCACACTTTGCGCGAGGCCCACAACTTACACCGGCCTATATTTTAGTTGGGTCCTTCGTGGACCCAGCGCTTAGTTTGGCCCAGGTAGCGTTGGGCCATTAACAGGCGGAATATTGTACTGGCCTGCTACGGCCCAGATGAAACCATGGGCCTTTAGCAGGCCGAAATGCATATTGGGCCTCAATTTTCACTAGTCATCGACGGGCCTTCAGCAGGATGAAATGTAGACCGGGCCTTTTTGGGCCCAATTATATCATGGGCAGTTACCAGGCCGAAACATATCTCGGGCCTTAGTTGGCCCACTGATATCATGGGCCTTTAAGAGGCCGAAAGCTTAGTACAGACATCAACGGGCCGAATTATGCGACAGGCCTTTAACAGGCCCAAAGTCACGTTGGGCTTAACTGTTGCCACCTTTATCACGGACCGTTAGTGGGCCCGATGTCCCGTCGGACCATATATGGCCCATGGGCAGCACGGGCCATTCCCAGTCCGAAAGTCACACCGGGCTGAAATGGGCCCATGTCTACATCGGGCCTCTAAGAGGCCGAAAGTCACTGGGCTGTAATTGGGCCCAAATATTCGGCGAACAATTAACGGGCCAGATCTGGCTTCGGGCCGTAAATGGGCCTTTATTAAGTAGGTCGTTATTGGGCTGGCCCACTAGTACCTGAGGAAGTACTATGGGCCTTTGACTGGGCCGGCCTTTTAACCTATATGGGCCTCTGTTGGGCCGTTTATCGGACGTTGGACGGCCACTTCCTCGTATGACGTATACATGGTGGACACACACAAAGAGAATAGCAGTGACGACAAGGAAGACCCAGTCAAGGATAAACCTCCTGAGATACAATCAAAGCACCGACGTCAGCGGCGCCGCTGCAAGTCACGCCGTGGAAAAGACAGCAATACCGGCACAGGACAAAACAATACTCCGGACGATGCCGAAGACAATGAAGACCCCGTTGAACCAACTTCCGAACAGGACGAACAGGAAGACGGGCAAGTTAGCCCTGATGAACAGGCCATAAATGAAGACTCGGCAACGAGGATTTTATCGTGCCTGAGGAACCTCTCGAGCAGGAGCACTTCAAGCGCCGGCTAATAGCCACTGCAAGGAGCCTGAAAGAGAAGCAGCAGCAGCTTCAAGCTGATCAAGATCTGCTCAACGATAGATGGACTGATGTCCTAGCAGCCGAGGAATACGGCCTCAAGCACCCAGCCAAAAGTTACCCGAAGCACAAATTGCTACCTCAGTTCAATGACGAGGCGCTGGAGCCCGTACCATCATCGCGCAATGCGGCTGACCGACCACCGCGTGGCCGAGACAAAGTGGCAACTCAAGCCGAACACCAGCCTGCCCTAACTCACCGTAAAGGCAGAGATAAAACAGCTCGGGGACATACATATGACCTGCGGCGGGACTTGGACAGTCGTGCAGGTCAAAACAGATCGATCTATGGATCACGGGGGCGTCCCCCGACACGCGACAACGGCTACCTAGCCGGACGCAACAATCATAATCACGCCCGGGCTGAGAACCGCAGACGGACTCCATCCGAGCTACGTCGCGACGTGCCCCGATATAGAGGCGCCGCACACCCCCTTTGCTTCACTGACGAGGTAATGGAGCATGAATTCCCAGAAGGGTTTAAACCCGTAAACATCGAATCATACGATGGGACAACAGACCCCGCGGTATGGATCGAGGATTTTCTTCTCCATATTCATATGGCCCGCGGTGATGACCTCCATGCCATCAAATACCTCCCACTAAAACTCAAAGGACCAGCTCAGCACTGGTTGAACAGTCTGCCCAAAAACTCCATTGGCAGCTGGGAGGACTTGGAAGAAGCCTTCCTAGACAACTTCCAAGGTACATATGTTCGACCTCCAGATGCCGACGACTTAAGTAACATAATTCAACAGCCCGGAGAGACAGCCAGGAAATTCTGGACTAGGTTCTTAACCAAAAAGAACCAGATCGTCGACTGTCCGGATGCCGAAGCCCTAGCGGCCTTTAAACATAGCATCCGAGACGAATGGCTCGCCCGACACCTCGGCCAAGAAAAGCCGAAGTCCATGGCAACCCTTACGGCACTTATGACCCGCTTTTGCGCGGGCGAAGATAGCTGGCTAGCCCGTAGCAATAACAATGCAAGCGAACCTGGCACTACGGAAGCCAGAAATAGCAACGGCAAGCCCCGACGCAACAGACACAAGCGTCGAAGCAACGGTGATAATACCGATGACACGGCGGTCAACGCCGGATTCAGTGGCTCCAAGTCCGGCCAGCGGAAGAAGCCGTTCAAAAGGAAAAATTTGGGCTCATCTAGCTTGGACCGCATACTCGATCGCCCATGCCAGATACACGGCACCCCCGACAAACTAACCAATCACACCAACAGAAGTTGCTGGGTTTTTAAACAGGCCAGCAATATAAATGCCGAGAACAAGGAGAAGGGGTCACAAAGCGAGGTCGATGACGGGAGCGCCGTCCACCGAACATAGGGGGACAGAAGAAGTTTCCCCCTCAGGTCAAAACGGTGAACATGATATATGCTACCCACATCCCCAAGAGCGAGCGCAAGCACGCGCTCAGGGACGTCTATGCGATAGAGCCAGTCGCCTCAAAATTTAATCCATGGTCGTCATGCTCGATCACCTTCGATCGCAGGGATCATCCGACCAGTATCCGTCATGGTGGTTCAGCCGCACCAGTCCTCGACCCAATAATTGATGGATTCCACCTGACGTGAGTCCTCATGGATGGTGGCAGCAGCGTCAACCTGCTCTATCAGGATACAGTGCGCAAAATGGGCATCGATCCATCAAGGATCAAGCCCACCAAAACTACCTTTAAAGGAGTTATACTAGGTGTAGAGGCCCGTTGCACGGGCTCAATCACATTGGAGGTCGTCATCGGATCTCCGGACAACTTCAGAAGCGAAGAGTTGATCTTTGATATCGTCCCTTTCTGCAGTGGCTATCATGCACTGCTCGGACGGACTGCATTCGCTCGATTCAATGCGGTGCTGCACTATGCTTATCTCAAGCTCAAAATGCCCGGACCACGTGGCGTCATAACAGTCAACGAAAACACGGAGCGCTCCCACCGTACTGAGGAGCACACCGCGGCCCTAGCAGCGGAAGTACAGAGCGGCCTTTTAAGGCAGAATTTTAATTCAACAACCAAGCTCCCGGACACTGTCAAACGAGTCCGGATTACTCCGCAACATGACAATCCGGCTCATCAGGAGCTAGACTAGCAATTCGACCTCCGTCTCAATCCCAACCAAGTGGCGGCATACGTACCACGCGTACATAACTACGCACTGAAAATACCATGGGCAGAGACGGAGGCATAACCAGATTGTGGTCCACAATATGGCTCGACCTTCTCCGGACACACATACTTTCACTTTTCTTTTCATCCTTTTCAGTTTTCTTCTCCGCAGGCCCCTAGCGGCGGCCCAACCGTTGGTCCTTTCAAAAGACGGATACACCAAGGTGGCAGGTGGCACAGACGTGTGGGAAAATCTTTAGACGTTCTTTTCGATGATCGTCCTACCTATTTTCAGGACCCGCACACAGCTCCCCCTTGATCTTGGCATGTTAAATAGCCAGGTTGCTTATCACACTATTTGTATAAATACGCGTTGACATATCAATAACGAGAAATGTTTGCGGCCCAACTTATGTGGCACTAGCTTACAATTTCATTTTATTTCGTTACTCTTTTCGATTGCACACGTACACTTTGGTACGCTTTAATTTGCTAGGGGCTTCACTACGCTCCATATTACGGCAACAAAGTCCGAACACTTTTACAGTACAATACGGCGCCCCAAATTTTAGCATTATATGCATTGGCTCCGAATCATGTCTTTGGTTAATAGTTGGGTTGTCCGGCTCCTGTGCTTACTACCTTACGTTTCGCTCTATCGGCTAGGGTAGTAAAGGGAGAACTACTGCGATTGTGTCCTGGTTTATCCAGATGAGCACCTCAGTATAGAAAGCCGAAAACTGACTGTCATGATGCGGCGTGAGCCGCTCAGCTGTTCGAAGGTTACAAATCTTTTGCGATCTCTTCCGCATTACGTGACGGATCGGACTCAGTCCGATCAGGTGTTTACAGCACCCTAGTTCGGACTCACGGACACTAGGGGTTGCGCCTAAATCTTTATCGTCAAACTCCTATGGCTAAGTGAGGGTGATAAAGCCACATAGTCCGATTGCCTGGTTAGTTGCACTAAACACCTCCTTCAAGGACCAAACCTGTGGATCAAGAGTGTTTAGATTTCATCCCAAACACCCTCGTACAACCTACGTGGGGGCTGAAGCTGACGACTGGCCAACTCTCATATTTAATAAAAATGGTCGCACAGGAGGCAAAATTTTAAACTAACATAACGTTATATTACATAATAGCTTTGTTTCACAGGACAGGATAACATGAAAGCACTTCATTCAAATATCACATCCTTCGCACACTGCTCCGCTACAATGCGGGATCCCTCCAGGACATTGTCAAAATATAGCTCGGGCGTGCGGTGCTCCTTGCCCTCTGGCGGTCCCTCGGTCGCAAGCTTGACGGCGTTCATCTTCGCCCACTGCACCTTGACGCGAGCGAAGGCCATCCGCACACCCTCGATGAAGACCGATCTCTTGATGACGTCAAGCCGGGGGCAGGCGTTGACCAGCTGCTTTACGAGACCGAAGTAGCTGCTAGGTATAGCTTCGGCAGGCCATAGCCAGGTTATTAAATCCTTCATGGCTAGTTCGGCCACCCTGTGCAGTTCGACCAACTGTTTTAACTGGTCGCTAAGGGGCACCAGATGTTCTGGCGCAAGGTATTGCGACCAGAACAGCTTCTCTGTCGAGCTCCCCTCTTCGGCTCGGAAGAACTCTGCAGCATCGGCAACACTACGCGGCAAATCCGCAAACGCTCTTGGAAAACTCCAAATCCGGGTTAGTAAGAGATACCTCTTCTTCACATATTTTCTCTGCATAATGAAGGCCTTACCCGTCGCGGTCTTCTTGGCATCTTGGATCTCCTGGAGAGCGCCCTGGGCTTCAACCGGGCATCTTGTGCGCTTCGGCGAGCCTTGGCGAGTTCAGTCTCTTGGTCCGCAATATTGCGCTCCAAGGACTCGCATTTCTTGACGACATCCTGGAGTTCCAGCTGGATCTCATCAACTCTGGCCTCGTGTTTTTCACGGGCGGCTTGCTCCTTTGCCGCTTTCTCTTGGGCCTCGGCTAGTGCCTTCTTGAGGGTTTCCACCTTAGTCGCCGCCCCTACAAATACCATGGCGCTATAGTCAACATAAATCATTCACCCTTTCTGATATACAGAAGGTCATTACATACCTTGCTTGTCCTCCATTTGCTTCTTAACTAGGCTGAGCTCTTCCTCGGCCCGGTCCAGACTCTGCTTCAGTCCGGAGACCTCGGCAGCATGGGAGGTCGCAGCTAGCAGCGAAGCCTGCTTATTCACATGGACATATATGGTTAGTCTCCTGCGAAAAAGTACTTGATTCTCTGTCCGGCTCTTCTTTCCGAACACCGGACAGAGTCTCGGGGGCTACTGTCTATACTGTGACTTTCTTTTTACACAATTACACCGCCTACCTCAAAGCTTGTCAGCAGGCTGGTGCAGGCTTCGGTCAGTCCATCTTTAACGGACTGAACCTTCTCAATCACCATACCCATAAGGATACGGTGTTCCTCAACAATAGAAGCACCTCGCAGTGCTCCCAGTAGAGTATCCGGTGCCTCTGGTTGGACAGAGGTCACCGGCGGAATAGGCGCACCTTCTTCTTTCGAAGAAGGCTACTTGCCTGAATCCGGAGCCGCGCTGGCTTCCGGAGTAGTATTCGGCTGGGGGCCGTACTGGACATGGCCCCCATCGCCAGCCTCCAGGGGGACTTGCTCCCCCAGGTGTCCGGCAGCTAAGGTTTCACCCTCCAGCGCCGCTTTGATGGCCTCTCGCGTCTCTCCCTGGCCCTTGAAGGTCCTTCGGGACACCGCCTCGGCGCCGTCCATGGCCCTGGGAGAGGTGGTTGTCGGCAGCGAATCGCTGTCCATAGCCTTTGGATCCAGCGAACCCCTCGATGAGGATCGCTGGGAGCTGTCGTGGGCTGGACTACAGCACGTGATTCGACGCATTAGAATTGCGAAATAAAAAAGTCAGACATATAAGTGCGTTAGAGCCTCCGAATACTTACGATCCGGATGGGGGCTTAACCCTGGGGCGCCGCTCTGGGCTGTTGTCGATGTCCCACGCGGAGTTATCCGCGAGGGAGACCTTCCCCTTCTTGGACGGTTCTGCCCCCAGATCTGTGCAGGCCGCCCTCTTCTTCCTTCCCCCCTTAGGGGGGAGTTGCTTTCTTCATCCTCCTCATCGTCATCCTCGGTGGCGGAGGAGCGAGTCTCGGTGTCTTCGGACGTCATGTCCGAAGCACCCTTAGGCGGAGACCACCCCTGGTCCCCTAGGCCTTCTTCTCCGGTGCTTGATAGGGCATCGGAACCAGCATCTTCGTTAGAAGCGGGATAGCTGGTTCTTCGGGCAGCAGAGCCGGACTCTGAATCCGCTCCGCCTTCTTTGTCCAACCCTGAAAAAAATAAATAGGGAGGCTTAGGCATCCTCCCTAAATAAGCAAGTAAAGGATGCACCTTGAAACGCGAAAGATTTACCGGACTGGCGGGATGGGCCAGGTCATGCCCACGGTCCTCGGTCGTCTTCGGCGGCATCTCGGTGCCCTTAAAGAGCACCTTCCAGATGTTCGTGTGTGGTTCCGTAGAACCGTAGCAAGGTCTGGTGCTCGGCCGGATCGAACTCCCACAAATGGCAAGTCCGGCTCTGGCATGGAAGGATCCGGCGAACTAGCATCACCTGGATCACGTTTACAAGCTTGATGTTCTTGTCCACCATGCTCTGGGTGCGCGTCTGCAGCGCTGTCCGCTCGTCCGACGAAGCCCAATTCGGGCCCTTCTCTAGCCAGGCGGTGAGCCGCATTGGGGCTCCGGACTTAAATTCGGGAGCCGTGGCCCAGGTGGCATCGCGGGGCTCTGTGATATAGAACCATAGTTGCTGCCACCTTTGACGGTCTCCACAAAGGTACCTTAGGGCCATGTGACATTGGGCATCTTGCTCGCCATGGCGCCTCCGCACTCTGCGTGTTGGCCATCCACCACCTTCGACTTTACATTGAAGATCTTGAGCTACAGTCCGAAGTCGGGGGGGTGCGGAGGAAGGCCTCGCACATGACAATAAATGCCGAGATGTTGAGGAAAGAATTTGGGGCTAGATCATGGAAATCTAACCCGTAGTAGAACATGAGTCCGCGAACGAAAGGGTGGAGAGGGAACCCTAACCCGCAGATGAAGTGGGGGATGAACACCACCCTCTCACAGGGCTCCGGGGTTGGGACGATCTGTCCCTTGGCCGGAAGCCGGTGAGCAATTTCCTTGGCCAGATACCCTGCCTCTCGCAGCTTCTTGATGTCCTTCTCCTTGATGGAGGAGGCCATCCACTTGCCTTGCGCTCTGGATCCGGACATGGTCGGAGTGCTTCTTTGAGGTGGGAGAGATGAGGACTTGGGCGCTGGAGCTCGAGAATGGGTGGGCAGAGAAAGAGAAGGCGTGGGTGAAAGGGGGTGAATCCTTATCCCTTTATAGAGGCAGCGAATATCAAGCGCCTCCCCACTTGCCTTAAAACTCGCCTGTTTCCCAAGGGCCGCGCAGGCGGCACGGTTGGATTACCCGCGCCCGTATTGATGAGAATCCCGCAATAAGGGCACATGATCTCTGCTTTGACAAGACATGCCAATGAAACCGATCTCAAAACATGGAGCGGCGGGCCGAAAAATGGTTCGAAATAATGACCGGATGGTGACGTGGCATCACGCTATAAAAAGTTGTCAGTAGATTGGACTCATGAAATATTGTACTCTCTAAGGTTGTGTGTGGTACTTGTTCTGCAGAGCCGGACACGATCTTTGTGTTCGAAGGATGTTTTGGAGTATTCGGAGGAGGAACCCGCCTTGCAATGCCGAAGACAATCTGCACGTCGGACACCTCGTCATTGAAGCCTGGTTCAGGGGCTAGTGAGGGAGTCCTGGACTAAGGGGTCCTCGGGCGTCCGGCATGTTAGACATTGGCCGGACTGATGGGCTGTGAAGATACAAGACCGAAGACTCTTACCCGTGTCCGGATGGGACTCTCCTTGGCATGGAAGGCAAGCTTGGCGTCCGGATATGAAGATTCCTTTCTCTGTAACCGACTTTGTACAACCCTAGTCCCCTCCGATGTCTATATAAACTGGAGGGTTTAGTCCATAGGGACAATCATAATCACACAGGGTAGACTTCTAGGGTTTTAGCCATTACGATCTCGTGGTAGATCAACTCTGGTAATACTCATATTCATCAAGATTAGTCAAGCAGGAAGTAGGGTATTGCCTCCATAGAGAGGGCCCGAACGTGGGTAAACATCGTGTCCCCTGTCTCCTGTTACCATCGACCTTAGATGCACAGTTCGGGACCCCCTACCCGAGATCTGCCGGTTTTGACACCGACGGTGATACTGCACACAAACCATGGATTTACAAACGTTGCTACTATAAGACTTGATGAACGTGGTGACTCCTATTTTGCCACTGGCTTTTGGAATGAAATTGCAAAGTTTTATGTACTGAAAGCTGGCACTAAAATTGCACTGCACATAGAAGGGCCTGGTCATGAGATATATGCTAACTTCCCCGACGAAATCATCCGTCCAAACTTTGTTCGAAGTAAGTTTTCTTTTCAACTATCTGCATATGTTGATTTACCCAGCAATGTCAAATGAATTCTGTAGTATTTAAGCAACCAATTGGTATTCCCTTTTCTTACTATATTCCTACCTAATAACTTCTAGTTACCAATACACTTTTCTATTGCCCTGTTTTAACTATATATCCCCTGTACTCCCATTTCTATCAGAAAGCGCCGTTGACAAGGAGACTCCAGAGGTGGAGAACGGGGCTGCCAACAAGCGGAAGCGGCGCGATCTAGAACCGCAAGCGACTCCAGCAGGCCTAGACTTAATCAGCAGCCTCCCCGATGATATGTTGAGAGTCATCATCTCCCTCCTCCCAATCAAATATGGGGCGCGGACAACCCTCCTTTCCAGGCGGTGGCGCCCCCTATGGAACTCCAGCCCTCTCGACCTCATCGATACCCACGAGCTCTGCCATGGCTATCGCAAAAGATTGGATGCGTTCTCCAAGATCCTCGACAGTCACCTTGGCCCAACCAAAGGCCTTAGAATGGGCAAGTTCTGTTCCAACGGCAAGGACCGAGCCAAGCTTGACGACTGGTTCTGATCCCCCGCCCTAGATTAGCTCGAGGAGCTCACTTTTGATGATGGGCATATACGGTTGCTGCCAACGTCCGCACTCCGCCTCGCGCCCATGCTGCATGTCGCCAAGTTCAGGAACAGCCATTTCCCGCCCCTGAAGGACGCGTCCGCTCTTATTCTACCACGACTGAAGCACCTCAAGCTTGTCGCCGCCTGCCTCTCAAAGGGTGACATGGAGCGCCTGCTCCGTGGCTGTACTGCACTCGAATACCTTCGTCTTCAGGCGATCAATGGGTTGAGTACCTTCCACATCACCTCCATGACTTTCGGGACTATTTATGTGTGTTGCTGGTGCGGCAGGAAGACATCACAAAAGGTGGACCACGGTATGGTCATCCAGGACACACCTGCACTTGAGAGATTACTTGTAGTTGATCAAGAAGGTCCAACAAGAATCAATGTCATTTCTGCGCCGAAATTGACAGTGGTGGGCTACTCGTCTGACAAATACTCCGAACTAGTTATTGGATCCACACCCGTTCAGGTACAACAACCGCCTTCTACCTCTCCTTCTACAAATTAACATTATTACTAATTTTGAAGATGTTTGTTCGTCTGTCATTCAGAAAATGATTCCGACAAGCTTGACCCCGAAACTGCGCACAATGAAGGTCTTGGCACTAGAATCTATCGGCCCCGACCAGGAGCAAGTTGTCAGTTTCCTGAGATGCTTTCCGTGCCTGGAGAAGCTATATATCGAGGTGATGTCCCTTTCCTGTTAAATGTTAACCATAAGGGAGTTTAATTTGTGACACCTTTTTCCAAGTTTACAATGACAATGTACTACGATTTCTGAAGGTTCTTTTGGAGGATTTCAGTACATACATGTCCCCCCCATATTGGTTGCTTGATCCATATGGTTACAATCAATAAACATTTCTCCTTTGGATTCATCTGTACTAGTTTTCTTACGGAACTTTTCATCCACTCCAACCTCTTGTGAAGAAGGCTACATTTTTCTAGAATGTAATCAAGTGCCCATGTTAATCATGTCAGATCGAAGATGGCATGTTAGTGCATTTTACAAATCCTGCAAACCAAATAGCCCTGTCGTAATGTTCAAAACTGCATGTAGGCACTAACACGTTCTCTTCTTTTGCAGATAAGATTAGGCCCAGTGGTGGATAATGTGATACAATATAATAATCACGTCGAATGCCTAGATCTGCATCTCTCATAAATTACTTTGAAGAACTACCGAGGGACCTTACCAGAGATTATATTCGCCAGGTTCTTTGTTCTCAGAGCAAGGGTGCTGAAGGAAATGAGGTTTGCCCTACATTTATTTCGCAAAAATGAATGGTTTGTTGATTAGCGCCGGTGCCTGTGGCAGAATGGAGTAGGCTCCAAAAATGCTGAATTTCATTTTGGAACTTCATATGACAGAGTAATCAGAAGTCATTGTGTCAAGCCCATACATGACTTCTCAGTGGCTGACCCCTTTGCAGAAATTGTGAGGTTTTGAAACCAGACTTAGAAGCGGTGATATTAGTTTTAACCTCTCTGATAGCCATGTTCAGTGGATCAGCGCGAGCGTTTGCAGCTGATGAGCTGAATTTCATTTCTAATATCAGTTTGAACCTTGTAATCTTCGAATTTGAGCCATATAACTCTGGTATTTGAACCTTGTAACATTTCGAGCTTTTGTGGTACAATCGTTGAAATGGCATCGTATGAGACTGGTATATTGCTAGCACTATTTTGACCTTAATATGCAATGGTCTTAGATTTTATTAACCATTCTCGAATCAGTTTACCTTGTTGATCTCACAGCACACGTTCTGTATAGCTAACTCGACTGCGCTTCGACATTATTGCACACAGTTGGTTTCTTCCACCATGTGCACTGTAGAGCATAGAATTAATTATCACACTCGAGTGTCCATCATCACCCTTCTGTGTAACTTTGATCTCATCACCCAAGGGTAAACTTATGACCGAAGTCATTGCACACACTTCATTTTTACAAAGCTTTTTGCCAATAAACGCCCACGATTTGTTCTTCTTCTAGCTGACGCGTGGCCAAACTAGCCGGGCGGGAAGCTTGCGCGGTAAACAGCGTGGTAGCGTGGGAACAGGCTCACCGACGATACATTTGGCGCCTCTTCGAGCCCACGCCTGGGGTGCGGTGTTGTCAAGCGTGCACTGGATTCTGGAATCCTTCGCTATGAACGTCGTGACAGAAGACGTGACGATTACAGGCCGGCCGGTCCCCATTTATTACAGCGGCCATTTAACCTACCCTTGTGTCTCTTCAACCTTTCGATCGCGCCCCACCATTGCAAGAAGCACACCCACCATGAGAAATTCTTAGAGGGTATCCTGCGCGGCTCCAATGGTGCTCCGAGCGGCTGCCGACAACGAGCAGCAGTTCACCATGCGTGCCGTGGTGGACACCAACAGAAGGTTCATGGACCTCTCGGAGGTGTACACCAACAATCCGGTCTGGGTTGAGCACTCTGATGTCTACTACGCAACCTTCTTCTTGTAGACGTTTGTAGGACAGTAGCAAATTTCCCTCAAGTGGATGACCTAAGGTTTATCAATCCGTGGGAGGAGTAGGATGAAGATGGTCTCTCTCAAACAACCCTGCAACCAAATAACAAAGAGTTTCTTGTGTCCCCAACACACCCAATAAAATGGTAAATTGTATAGGTGCACTAGTTCGGCGAAGAGATGGTGATACAAGTGCAATATGGATGGTAGATATAGGTTTTTGTAATCTGAAAATATAAAAACAGCAAGGTAACAAGTGGTAAAAGTGAGTGTAAACGGTATTGCAATGCTAGGAAACAAGGCCTAGGGTTCATACTTTCACTAGTGCAAGTTCTCTCAACAATAATAACATAATTGAATCATATAACTATCCCTCAACATGCAACAAAGAGTCACTCCAAAGTCACTAATAGCGGGGAACAAACGAAGAGATTATGGTAGGGTACGAAACCACCTCAAAGTTATTCTTTCCAATCAATCCGTTGGGCTATTCCTATAAGTGTCACAAACAGCCCTAGAGTTCGTACTAGAATAACACCTTAAGACAGAAATCAACCAAAACCCTAATGTCACCTAGATACTCCAATGTCACCTCAACTATCCGTGGGCATGATTATACGATATGCATCACACAATCTCAGATTCATCTATTCAACCAACACATAGAACCTCAAAGAGTGCCCCAAAGTTTCTACCGGAGAATCAAGACGAAAACGTGTGCCAACCCCTATGCATAGGTTCATGGGCGGAACCCGCAAGTTGATCAACAAAACATACATCAAGTGAATCACGTGATATCCCATTGTCACCACAGATACGCACGACAAGACATACATCAAGTGTTCTTAAATCATTAAAGACTCAATCCGATAAGATAACTTCAAAGGGAAAACTCAATACATTACAAGAGAGTAGAGAGGGAGAAACATCATAAGATCCAACTATAGTAGCAAAGCTCGCGATACATCAAGATCGTGCCGAATCAAGAACACGAGAGAGAGAGAGAGAGAGATCAAACACATAGCTACTGGTACATACCCTCAGCCCCGAGGGTGAACTACTCCCTCCTCGTCATGGAGAGCGCCGGGATGATGAAGATGGCCACCGGTGAGGGTTCCCCCTCCGGCAGGGTGCCGGAACAGGGTCCCGATTGGTTTTTGGTGGCTACAGAGGCTTGCGGCGGCAGAACTCCCGATCTATTCTATTCCTCGATTGTTTTAGGGTATATGGGTATATATAGGTGAAAGAAGTGCGTCAGGGGAGCCACGAGGGGCCCACAAGGGTGGAGGGCGTGCCCAGGGGGTGGGCGCGCCCCCTACCTCGTGCCTTCCTCGTTGCTTCCTTGACATGGACTCCAAGTCTCCCCGGTTGCTTTCCTTCCAAAAATAACTTCTCCAGAAGGTTTCATTCCGTTTCGACTCCATTTGATATTCCTTTTCTTCGAAACACTGAAACAAGGGAAAAAACAGGAACTGGCACTGGGCTCTGGGTTAATAGGTTAGTCCCAAAAATAATATAAAAGTGCATAATAAAGCCCATAAACATCCAAGATGGATAATATAATAGCATGGAACAATCAAAAATTATAGAGACGTTGGAGACGTATCAGCATCCCCAAGCTTAATTCCTGCTCGTCCTTGAGTAGGTAAATGATAAAAACAGAATTTTTGATGTGGAATGCTACTTAACATATTTCTCAATGTAATTTTCTTTATTGTGGCAAGAATATTCTGATCCGTAAGATTCAAGACAAAAGTTTAATGTTGACATGAAAATATTAATACTTCAAGCATACTAACAAAGCAATCATGTCTTCTCAAAATAACATGGCCAAAGAAAATTATCCCTACAAAATCATTTAGTCTGGCTATGCTCTATCTTCATCACACAAAATATTAAATCATGCACAACCCCGATGACAAGCCAAGCAATTGTTTCATACTTTTGGTGTTCTCAAACTTTTTCAATCTTCACGCAATACATGAGCGTGATCCATGGACATAGCACTATATGTGGAATAGACTGGTGGTTGTGGAGAAGACAAAAAGGAGAAGATAGTCTCACATCAACTAGGCGTATCAATGGGCTATGGAGATGCCCATCAATAGATATCAATGTGAGTGAGTAGGGATTGCCATGAAACAGATGCACTAGAGCTATAAGTATATGAAAGCTCAACAAAAGAAACTAGGTGGGTGTGCATCCAACTCGCTTGCTCACGAAGACCTAAGGCATTTTGAGGAAGCCCATCATTGGAATATACAAGTCAAGTTCTATAATGAAAAATTCCCACTAGTATATGAACGTGACAAAATGAGAGACTCTCTATCATGAAGATCATGGTGCTACTTTGAAGCACAAGTGTGGTAAAAGGATAGTAACATTGTCCCTTCTCTCTTTTTCTCTCATTTTTTTTATTTGGGCCTTTTCCCCTTTTTTATGGCCTCTTTTCTTTCGTCCGGAGTCTCATCCCGACTTGTGGGGGAATCATAGTCTCCATCATCCTTTTCCTCACTTGGGACAATGCTCTAAAAATGAAGATCATCACACTTTTATTTTCTTACAACTCAACAATTACAACTCGATACTTAGAACAAAATATGACTCTATATGAATGCCTCCGGCAGTGTACCGGGATATGCAATGAATCAAGAGTGACATGTATGAAATAATTATGAACGGTGGCTTTGCCACAAATACAATCTCAACTACATGATCATGCAAAGCAATATGACAATGATGGAGCGTGTCATAATAAACGGAACAGTGGAAAGTTGCATGGCAATATATCTCGGAATGGCTATGGAAATGCCATGATAGGTAGGTATGGTGGCCGTTTTGAGGAAGGTATATGGTGGGTGTATGATACCGGCAAAAGGTGTGGGGTATTAGAGAGGCTAGCAATGGTGGAAGGGTGAGAGTGCGTATAATCCATGGACTCAACATTAGTCATAAAGAACTCACATACTTATTGCAAAAATCTATTAGTTATTGAAACAAAGTACTACGCGCATGCTCCTAGGGGGGTAGATTGGTAGGAAAAGACCATCGCTCGTCCCCGACCGCCACTCATAAGGAAGACAATCAATAAATAAATCATGCTCCGACTTCACATAACGGTTCACCATACGTGCATGCTACGGGAATCACAAACTTTAACTCAAGTATTTCTCAAATTCACAACTACTCAACTAGCATGACTCTAATATCACCATCTCCATATCTCAAAACAATCATCAAGCATCAAACTTCTCTTAGTATTCAACACACTCATAAGAAAGTTTTTACTAGTCTTGAATACCTAGCATATTAGGATTAAGCAAATTACCATGCTATTTAAGACTCTCAAAATAATATAAGTGAAGCATGAGACTTCATCTATTTCTTCAAAATAAAACCACCACCGTGCTCTAAAAGATATAAGTGAAGCACTAGAGCAAACAACAAACTACTCTGAAATATATAAGCGAAGATCAATGAGTCATCGAATAATTATACAACTATGTGAAGACTCTCCCATTTAATAATTTCAGATCTTAGTATTTCATTCCAACAGAAAGCAAATCTAAAGAAAATAAAATGACGCTCCAAGAAAAACACATATCATGTGGTGAATAAAAATATAGCTCCAAGTAAAGTTACCGATGAATGAAGACGAAAGAGGGGATGCCTTCTGGGGCATCCCCAAGCTTAGGCTCTTGGTTATCCTTGAATATTACCTTGGGGTGCCTTGGGCATCCCCAAGCTTAGGCTCTTTCCACTCCTTATTTCATAGTCCATCGAATCTTTACCCAAAACTTGAAAACTTCACAACACAAAACTTAACAGGAAACTTGTAAGCTCCGTTAGCGACAGAAAACAAAACACCACTTCAAGGTACTGTAATGAACTCATTCTTTATTTATATTGGTGTTAAACCTACTGTATTCCAACTTCTCTATGGTTTGTAAACTATTTTACTAGCCATAGAGTCATCAAAATAAGCAAACAACACACGAAAAACAGAATCTGTCAAAAACAGAACAGTCTGTAGTAATCTGTAAGAAACGCAAACTTCTGGAACTAAAACAATTCTAAAATAAACTGGTGGACCTGAGGAATTTGTCTAGTAATCATCTTCAAAAAGAATCAACTAAATAGCACTCTCCAGTAAAAAGTTGAAGCTAATCTCGTGAGCGCTAAAGTTTCTGTTTTTTACAGCATGATCATAAAGACTTCACTCAAGTCTTCCCAAAGGTTCTACTTGGCACAAACACTAATTAAAACATAATAACACATCTAAACAGAGTATAGATGGATTATTTATTCCTAAACAGAACCCAAAAGCAAGAAACTAAAATAAAATTGGGTTGCCTCCCAACAAGCGCTAACGTTTAACGCCCCTAGCTAGGCATGACGATTTCAATGATGCTCACATAAAAGATAAACATTGAAACATAAACAGAGCATCATGAAGAATATGACTAGCACATTTAAGTCTAACCCACTTCCTATGCATAGGGATTTTGTGAGAAAACAACTTATGATAACAATAATCAACTTGCATAGGAAGGTAAAACAAGCATAACTTCAAGATTTTAAGCACATAGAGAGGAAACTTGATATTATTGCAATTCCTACAAGCATACATTCCTCCCTCATAATAACTTTCAGTAGCATCATGAATGAATTCAACAATATAACCAGCACCTAAAGCATTCTTTTCATGATCTACTTGCATAGAAATTTTACTACACTCCACATAAGCAAAATTCTTTTCATTCGGAATAGTGGGAGTTTCATAAGAGACTTGAATACTATAAATTGTTTCCACATTAAAAGAGTAATGTTCAGAAAAAGGGTAATCATAATCAAGACAAGTTTTATAAGTATAGTCATCACTACTTTTTATAGCATAAGTTTCATCACAATAATCATCATAAGTAGCAACTTTGTTCTCATCATAATCGATTGAAACCTCTTCCGAAATAGTGGACTCATCACTAGATAAAGTCATGACCTCTCCAAATCCACTTTCATCAATATAATCATCATAAGTAGGAGGCATGCTATTATCATTATAAATTTGCATATCAAAACTTGGGAGACTAAAAATATCATCTTCATTAAACGTAGCCTCCCCAAGCTTGGGACAAACATTAATTGCAGCAAATATATTCTCAAAAACATCATCGTCATTAAACATAGCATCCCCAAGCTTGGGCCTTTTCATATCATAAGCATAATCACTCTCATCATTAATAGTATGGATAACACCAATAGTATAGCAATTATCATACTCTGCCAAGCAAGTACCAAAAAGGTTTTCAAGATCATAAGAAGTATTATTATCTTCCCAATCATAATCATCACAACAAGCAATAGGCATAACAAGATCGTCATCAAGTGCATCATCTTCCATAATTATTTTTGATTCATTTTCATGAGGCACAACAATAATAGGAGCAACATTATTTGGGAGAGATATCTTTTTACCTCTCTTCCTTTTCCTTTTCTTCTTCTTCACCACATCATGTGTGGGTTCAATCCTCTTTTTGGAGCTCCTTATTAATGAGATTGGTTGAATAGAAGGCTCCTCCTCGTTACCTGATTCATCATAAGAAATAATAGGAGGATATTGGGAAGTCTCTTCCCTTTCGTTAGTATTCTCTTCATCCCCTATTTGTTTTCTTTTCTTTATGTAATTGTCAACATAAGGATTTTCAATGCAATTCACCGCACAATAGATATAAATTTCTTCTAGATCAAAACCAAGAAGTTTGTCACGGGAAAATAGTGGAAGATAATTAGTTATACGTTTCATTTCTTCGTAACCCATAAGCAAACTAAGTTCATTATAATATGCAAGGGAAATCAAGTCATCACAATTTTTGGACACGGTTAGATCATGAAACAATTTGCATCGGATAGTTAAATGACCCTGTTCATTGCAAAGTTCACAAGTATGGCCAATAAAATTTAAATTTTCAGCACAAACATCTAGCCTTTCTTGCAACAATTTAGTTTCTAAATGCTTATGCCTCTTGCAATATGTATCTTCCCTGTTTGATGTGTACTTGCAAACCCAATGCACTCCACAAAAATTGACATGCTTATAGGAAACATTTTCATCATGACTAGTGCAATCATCATTAGTACTATGGATATTCAAAGAGTTCATACTAACAAAATTGCAAAAATGCTCATCATTCAAAGATTTAGTGCCAAACATTTTAATGCATTCTTCTTCTAACACTTTGGCACAATTTTCCTTTCCATCATACTCACGTAAGATATTAAAAAGATGAAGCGTATGAGGCAAACTCAATTCCATTTTTTTGTAGTTTTCTTTTATAAACTAAACTAGTGCTAAAACAAGAAACAAAAATATTCGATTGCAAGATCTAAAGATATACCTTCAAGCACTCACCTCCCCGGCAACAGCGCCAGAAACTGCTTGATGTCTACTACGCAACCTTCTTCTTGTAGACGTTGTTGGGCCTCCAAGTGCAGAGGTTTGTAGGACAGTAGCAAATTTCTCTCAAGTGGATGACCTAAGGTTTATCAATCCGTGGGAGGTGTAGGATGAATATGGTCTCTCTCAAACAACCCTGCAACCAAATAACAAAGAGTCTCTTGTGTCCCCAACACACCCAATACAATGGTAAATTGTATAGGTGCACTAGTTCGGCGAAGAGATGGTGATACAAGTGCAATATGGATGGTAGATATAGGTTTTTGTAATCTGAAAATATAAAAACAGCAAGGTAACAAGTGGTAAAAGTGAGCGTAAACGGTATTGCAATGCTAGGAAACAAGGCCTAGGGTTCATACTTTCACTAGTGCAAGTTCTCTCAACAATAATAACATAATTGAATCATATAACTATCCCTCAACATGCAACAAAGAGTCACTCCAAAGTCACCAATAGCGGGGAAAAAACGAAGAGATTATGGTAGGGTACGAAACCACCTCAAAGTTATTCTTTCCAATCAATTTGTTGGGCTGTTCCTATAAGTGTCACAAACAGCCCTAGAGTTCGTACTAGAATAACACCTTAAGACACAAATCAACCAAAACCCTAATGTCACCTAGATACTCCAATGTCACCTCAAGTATCCGTGGGTATGATTATACGATATGCATCACACAATCTCATATTCATCTATTCAACCAACACATAGAACCTCAAAGAGTCCCCCAAAGCTTCTACCGGAGAATCAAGACGAAAATGTGTGCCAACCCCTATGCATACATTCATGGGCGGAACCCGCAAGTTGATCACCAAAACATACATCAAGTGAATCACATGATATCCCATTGTCACCACAGATACGCACGGCAAGACATACATCAAGTGTTCTCAAATCATTAAAGACTCAATCCGACAAGATAACTTCAAAGGGAAAACTCAATCCATTACAAGAGAGTAGAGGGGGAGAAACATCATAAGATCCAACTATAGTAGCAAAGCTCGCGATACATCAAGATCGTGCCGAATCAAGAACACGAGAGAGAGAGAAAGAGAGAGAGAGATCAAACACATAGCTACTGGTACATACCCTCAGCCCCGAGGGTGAACTACTCCCTCCTCGTCATGGAGAGCGCCGGGATGATGAAGATGGCCACCGGTGAGGGTTGCCCCCTCCCGCAGGTGCCGGAACAGGGTCCCGATTGGTTTTTGGTGGCTACAGAGGCTTGCGGCGGCGGAACTCCCGATCTATTCTGTTCCTCGATCGTTTTAGGGTATATGGGTATATATAGGTGAAAGAAGTACGCCAGGGGAGCCACGAGGGGCCCACAAGGGTGGAGGGCGCGCCCCCTACCTCGTGCCTTCCTCGTTGCTTCCTTGACATGGACTCCAAGTCTCCCCGGTTGCTTTCCTTCCAAAAATAACTTCTCCAGAAGGTTTCATTCCGTTTCGACTCCGTTTGATATTCCTTTTCTTCGAAACACTGAAATAAGGGAAAAAACAGGAACTGGGCTCTGGGTTAATAGGTTAGTCCCAAAAATAATATAAAAGTGCATAATAAAGCCCATAAACATCCAAGATGGATAATATAATAGCATGGAACAATCAGAAATTATAGATACGTTGGAGACGTATCAGACTCCATCCACGTCATGGAGCTGTTGCTTGCCGAGGAGAAGTACAAGGTGGTCGGGTTCGACCTCTTGTACACCCGCGCTCGTGCCGGGTCTCGTCCCAAGGTCGCCGTCGCCCAGATGTGTGTGTGCCAACACGTCCTCATCTACCACTACTACCTGGCCACAAGGCCTTGCGAGCGTTTCGCCAGGTTTGTCAACAGCCCCTACTACATGTTCGCTATGGTGGACATCACCAATGATGTAAAGGCGCTCGAGAGTTCGGGCATCGCCTGCCAGAATCTTATCGACATCCAGGGCCAATACAAGATCTGGGGCAACAAGGAGCATGAGAAGGACTCAGTGGTTCACCTCGCCGAGGCCATCATCAACCCCTACTACAGAGACATGAAGGATTCGTGCCACAAGGACAAGCGTGCCTAGCACTCGGCCTGGATGGAGAAACTCGACAAAGCTCACGTTGTGTACGCGGCCAAGGAGGCGTACATGAGCTACGACATGTATAGGCAGATCGTTGACATGAGGAAGTGCCTCCTTCCCCAAAACGGCCAGGGATCCAGCCGGAAGCAGAGCAATGGCAAGCGTCGTCGCAATAATAAGTAGATGATTAGATCCTCGTTTCTCCTACTTTAGTATGCATGTAATTGCTTACTTTGGTGTGTGCAAATGTTATGTGTGTAGTCACTTGTGTAATTGTAAGCTTAATTTGGTTATGCAATGCTGTCTTTTTAAGTATATATGTCGATGCTCTGTAGACAGAGCGTAGATGATGTGCAGACAAAGAAAATCACATCGCACATGGACTAAACAATGGAACCTGTCGGTGATGTTTTCATCAATCACTCACAATTGTATACCAGCAATCGTTTGCTCACAACACACACGGCTTGTTCACAGTAATCGTCTGTGTTCTTATCGGTCTTCGCACACGTTTCTGATTACATACCTGTTTGCCTCGTATCACACACATCTTGTTCATTTGAACCATTTCTGTTCTCATGTCTCAACGCAAACAGTTCATCCGAGTGAACCGCATGCCGTATATCGCACACACCTTCATCTGGCTGCCCGTTTCTTTTGTTCCTCCTCATCGCAAACAGTTAATTGAGCTGAACCGTATGCCCTGCATCGCACACGCAACTAAAATATCAACCGTGTTTGATGCATCCTCCATCGCAAATGTTTTGCACCTTTTTTATGGTTATTTTACACCACCATTTGTGATTATGGCATCGCACACAATTTCGTCGAAGGGTCTCTGATCGTAGTGTCGCGTTACCAGCATACTGCAGTAGTGCTAGCTACAAGTTTAGCCATCAACTTTCATAAAACACCTTCGTTCCAATTCACACGGACCCCGCCGCTAGCCATAACATTGCTTCCACTTTCGGGTGTGGCCTCTCCTCCTTCCCCCAAATCTACCTCGGACTCCCCCTCTCTCACACTCGCCTTCCCTCCTCCGCCTTTGAACCTATCATTCAGCGCTTCCTAAAATACCTCTGTGGGTGGGCTGCCAAACTTCTCTCCCGCGGGGCAAGGCTCATGCTCATTTCCTCCACGCTCGATGCCCTCACCACCCACTTCATGTCTGTCTTTAGGATCACCAAGAAAGTCATTAAAAGACTAGATGCCATCCGTCGATCCTTCTTCTGGGCTGCTAAGGAAACCTGTTCCGGTGCTAAGTGCCTCATTGCCTGGAAAAATGTCTGTACGCCCAAGGCAGCTGGTGGTCTAGGCATTAAATCTCTTGCCCTCCAAAACAACTGCCTCCTTTTGAAATTCGCTTTCAAACTTCTTCAAAAACCATACTTGCCTTGGGCTAACTGGTTCTTCCAACACTACTCTCTTGATTTTACATCAAAGCCTCACAACCCATCCTACCTTTGGAAGATCGTTAATGGTCAACTAAACTCCGTTAGTAATATCTCCTTTGTCCTTACCAATAATGGTTCGTCCACCTTTTTCTGGCTCGACTCTTGGTTGCTTCCTACTCCGCTCGCAGTTTCTTACCCACATTTTTTTCTCACTCCACCTCCCCCTCCGTCCTAGTATCTCAAGTCATGCATAATGGTTTACTCGAGCCTCTTCGGAATTGCCTAACCAATGTTGCTTCCCTCGAGCTTGCGTCCGTTTTGTCTTTGTTGCAGGACGTTACCCCCAGTGATGCGCCAGATGACAGATTCCTCAACCACGGCTACCCGTTCTCCTCTAGGTGCGTGATACGTCTCCAACGTATCTATAATTTTTTTATTGTTCCATGCTATTATATATTCTGTTTTGGATGTTTAATGGGCTTATTTATACACTTTTATATTATTTTGGGGACTAACCTATTAACCAGAGGCCCAGCCCAAATTGTTGTTTTTTTTTGCATATTTCAGTGTTTAGCAGAAAAAGAATATCAAACGGAGTCCAAACAGACTGAAACCTTCGGGGACGTGATTTTTGGAACAAACGTGATCCAGAGGACTTGGAGTGGACGTCAAGCAACAGACGAGGAGGTCACGAGGTAGGGGGCGCGCCTACCCCTCCCCCCAGGCGCCCTCCACCCTCGCAGGCCCCTCGTGGCTCCACCGACCTACTTCTTCCTCCTATATATACCTACGTACCCCCAAACATCAGAAGCGACCATGAAAACCTAATTCCACCGCCGCAACCTTCTGTACCCGTGAGATCCCATCTTGGGGCCTTTTCCGGCGTCCTGCCGGAGGGGGCATTGATCACGGAGGGCTTCTACATCAACACCATACCCTCCCCGATGATGTGTGAGTAGTTTACCTCAGACCTTCGGGTCCATAGTTATTAGCTAGATGGCTTCTTCTCTCTCTTTGGATCTCAATACAAAGTTCTCCTTGATTCTCTTGGAGATCTATTCAATGTAATCTTCTTTTGCGGTGTGTTTGTCGAGATCCGATGAATTGTGGGTTTATGATCAAGATTATCTATGAACAATATTTGAATCTTCTCTGAATTCTTTTATGTATGATTGGTTATCTTTGCAAGTCTTCGAATTATCAGTTTGGTTTGGCCTACTAGATTGATCTCTCTTGCAATGGGAGAAGTGCTTAGCTTTGGGTTCAATATTGCAGTGCCCTTTCCAAGTGACAGCAGGGGCAGCAAGGCACGTATTGTATTGTTGCCATCGAGGATAAAAAGATGGGGTTTATATCATATTGCATGAGTTTATCCCTCTACATCATGTCATCTTGCTTAAAGCGTTACTCTGTTCTTATGAACTTAATACTCTAGATGCATGCTGGATAGCGGTCCATGTGTGGAGTAATAGTAGTAGATGCAGAATCGTTTCGGTCTACTTGTCAGGGACGTGATGCCTATATACATGATCATACCTAGATATTCTCATAACTATGCTAAATTCTATCAATTGCTCGACAGTAATTTGTTCACCCACCGTAATACCTATGCTATCTTGACAAAAGCCATTAGTGAAACCTATGGCCCCCGGGTCTATTTTCCATCATATTAATCTCCCGTTATTTCCCTTACTGTTTACTTGGTTTCTTTACTTTTACTCTTTATCATAGAAATACCAAAAATATTATCTTATCATCTCTATCAGATCTCACTCTCGTAAGTGACCATGAAGGGATTGACAACCCCTTTATCGCGTTGGTTGCAAGGTTCTTATTTGTTTGTGTAGGTGCAAGGGACTTGAGCGTGACCTCCTACTGGATTGATACCTTGGTTCTCAAAAACCGAGGGAAATACTTGCGCTACTTTACTGCATCACCCTTTCCTCTTTAAGGGAAAACCAACGCAGTGCTCAAGAGGTAGCAAGAAGGATTTCTAGCGCCGTTGCCGGGGAGGTGTGCGCCAAGTCAAGTCAAGACATACCAAGTACCCATCACAAAATCTTATCCCTCGCATTACATTACTTGCTAGTTGCCTCTCATTTTCCTCTCCCCCACTTCACCCTTGCCGTTTTATTCGCCCTCTCTTTTCCGTTCGCCCTCTTTTTCGCTTGCTTCTTGTTCGCTCATGTGTTGGATTGCTTGCTTGTCACAATGACTCAAGATAATACTAAATTGTGTGACTTTGCCAATACCAACAACAATGATTTTCTTAGCACTCCGATTGCTCCTCTTACCGAAGCTGAATCTTGTGAAATTAATGCTGCTTTGTTGAATCTTGTCATGAAAGATCAATTCGCCGGCCTTCCTAGTGAAGATGCCGCTACCCATATAAATAGCTTTGTTGATTTGTGTGATATGCAAAAGAAGAAAGATGTGGACAATGATATTGTTAAATTGAAGCTATTTCCGTTTTCTCTTAGAGATCGTGCTAAAACCTGGTTTTCGTCTTTGCCTAAATAGTATTGATTCTTAGAATAAGTGCAAAGATGCTTTTATCTCTAAGTATTTTCCTCCCGCTAAGATCATCTCTCTTAGAAACGATATTATGAATTTTAAGCAACTTGATCATGAACATGTTGCACAAGCTTGGGAGAGAATGAAATTAATGATGCGTAATTGCCCTACTCATGGTTTGAATTTATGGATGATTATACAAAATTTCTATGCCGTATTGAATTTTGCTTCTAGAAATCTTTTAGATTCGGCCGCGGGAGGCACTTTTATGGAAATCACTTTAGGAGAAGCTACTAAACTCCTAGATAATATTATGGTCAATTATTCTCAATGGCACACCGAAAGATCTACTAGTAAAAAGGTGCATGCGATTGAAGAAATTAATGTTTTGAGTGGAAAGATGGATGAACTCATGAAATTGTTTGCTAATAAGAGTGTTTCTTCTGATCCCAATGATATGCCTTTGTCTACCTTGATTGAGAACAATAATGAATCTATGGATGTGAATTTTGTTGGTAGGAATAATTTCGGTAACAACGCTTATAGAGGAAACTTTAATCCTAGGCCGTTTCCTAGTAACTCCTCTAATAATTATGGTAATTCCTACAACAACTCTTATGGAAATTTTAATAAGATGCCCTCTGATTTTGAGACTAGTGTTAAAGAATTTATGATTTCTCAAAAGAATTTCAATGCCTTGCTTGAAGAAAAATTGCCTAAGATTGATGAATTGGCTAGGAACGTGGATAGACTTTCTCTTGATGTTGATTCTTTGAAACTTAGATCTATTCCACCTAAGCATGATATCAATGAGTCTCTCAAAGCCATGAGAATTTCCATTGATGAGTGCAAACAAAGAACCGCTAGGATGCGTGCTAAGAAAGATTGCTTTGTAAAAGCGTGTTCTTCTAATTTTTATGAGAATAAAGATGAAGATCTAAAAGTTATTGATGTGTCCCCTATTAAATCTTTGTTTTGGAATATGAATCTTGATAATGATGGGACTGGAGATGAGCCACCTTTACCTAGAAGGCGTTACAAAAACTCGGAGTTTTTAGATCTTGATGCGAAATTTGGTAAAAGTGGGATTGAAGAGGTTAAAACTTTAGATAGCAATGAACCCACTATTTTGGATTTCAAGGAATTTAATTATGATAATTGCTCTTTTATAGATTGTATTTCCTTGTTGCAATCCGTGCTAAATTCTCCGCATGCTTATAGTCAAAATAAAGCTTTTACTAAACATATCGTTGATGCTTTGATGCAATCTTATGAAGAAAAGCTTGAGTTGGAAGTTTCTATCCCTAGAAAACTTTATGATGAGTGGGAACCTACTATTAAAATTAAAATTAAAGATCATGAATGCTATGCTTTGTGTGATTTGGGTGCTAGTGTTTCCACGATTCCAAAAACTTTATGTGATTTGCTAGGTTTCCGCGAATTTGATGATTGCTCTTTAAACTTACACCTTGCCGATTCCACCATTAAAAACCTATGGGAAGAATTAATGATGTTCTTATTGTTGCAAATAGGAACTATGTGCCCGTAGATTTTATTGTTCTTGATATAGATTGCAATCCTTCATGTCCTATTATTCTTGTTTGACCTTTCCTTAGAACGATCGGTGCAATTATTGAAATGAAGGAAGGGAATATTAGATTCCAATTTCCATTAAGGAAAGGCATGGAACACTTCCCTAGAAAGAAAATTAAATTACCATATGAATCTATTATGAGAGCCACTTATGGATTGCCTACCAAAGATGGCAATACCTAGGTCTAACCTTGCTTTTATGCCTAGCTAGGGGCGTTAAACGATAGCGCTTGTTGGGAGGCAACCCAATTTTATTTTAGTTTTTTTGCTTTTTGCTTCTATTTAGGAATAAATATTTTATCTAGCCTCTGGTTATATTTGTTTTTATGTTTTAATTAGTGTTTGTGCCAAGTTAAACCTATAGGATCTTCTTGGATGATAGTTATTTGATCTTGCTGAAAATTCCAGAAACTTTCTGTTCACGAAAACAATTGTTAAAAATTACCAGAACGTGATATAATATTGATTACAATTGCAGCACATCAATAAACAAATTATTTAGGTCTTCCTATTGTGGAATTATTTTTAGAGTTCCATAAATTTGCGTTAGTTACAGATTACTACAGACTGTTCTGTTTTTGACAGATTCTGTTTTTCGTGTGTTGTTTGCTTATTTTGATGAATCTATGGCTAGTGAAATAGTTTATAAACCATAAAGAAGTTGGAATACACTAGGTTTAACACCAATATAAATAAATAATGAGTTCAATACAGTACCTTGAAGTGGTGTTTTGTTTTCTTTCGCTAACGGAGCTCATGAGATTTTCTGTTAAGTTTTGTGTTGTGAAGTTTTCAAGTTTTAGGTAAAGATTTGATGGAGTATGGAACAAGGAGTGGCAAGATCCTAAGCTTGGGGATGGCCAAGGCACCCCAAGGTCAATCCAAGGACACCAAAAAGCCGAAGCTTGGGGATGCCCCGGAAGGCATCCCCTCTTTCATCCTCATCCATCGGTAACTTACTTGGAGCTATATTTTTATTCACCACATGATATGTGTTTTGCTTGGAGCGTCTTGTATGATTTGAGTCTTTGTTTGTTAGTTTGCCACAATCATCCTTGATGTACACACCTTTTGAGAGAGACACACATGATTCGGAATTTGTTAGAATACTCTATGTGCTTCACTTATATCTTTTGAGCTATATAGTTTTTCCTCTAGTGCTTCACTTATACCTTTTAGAGCATGGCGGTGGTTGTATTTTATAGAAATTATTGATCTCTCATGCCTCACTTATATTATTTTGAGAGTCTTAAACAGCATGGTAATTTGCTTTAATTGTGAAATTGATCTTCCATATTGAGTTCATTGAATGTTATGAGAAGTTAGATACTTGATAAGTGTTTTGAGATATAAAGGTGGTAATATTAGAGTGTGCTAGTTGAGTAATTATGAAATTGAAAAATACTTGTGTTAAAGTTGGAAAGTCTCGTAGCATGCACGTATGGTAAAAGTTGTGTGACAATTTTGACACATAGGTGTTCTTTTATTGCTTTCCTTATGAGTGGCGGTCGGGGACGAGCGATGGTCTTTTCCTACCAATCTATCCCTCTAGGGGCATGCGTAGTAGTACTTTGCTTCGAGGGCTAATAAACTTTTGCAATAAGTATATGAGTTTTTTATTACTAATGAGAGTCCATGGATTATACGCACTCTCAACCTTCCACAATTTTCTAGCCTCTACGGTACCGCGCATTGCCCTTTCTCACCTTGAGAGTTGGTGCAAACTTCGCCGGTGCATCCAAACCCTGTGATATGATACACTCTATCACACATAAGCCTCCTTATATCTTCCTCAAAGCAGCCACCATACCTACCTATCACGGCATTTCCATAGCCATTCCGAGATATATTGCCATGCAACTTTCCACCGTTCCGTTTATTATGACATGCTTCATCATTGTCATATTTCTTTGCATGATCATGTAGTTGACATCGTATTTTGTGGCAAAGCCACTATTCATAATTTTTTCATACATGTCACTCTTGATTCATCGCATATCCCGGTACACCGCCGGAGGCATTCACATAGAGTCATATTTTGTTCTAAGTATTGAGTTGTAATTGTTGAGTTGTAAATAATAAAAGTGTGATGATCATCATTATTAGAGCATTGCCCCATGTGAGGAAAGGATGATGGAGACTATGATTCCCTCACAAGTCGGGATGAGATTCCGGACTAAATAAAAAAAGGCCAAAGAAAAAAAGGAGAAGGCCCAAAAAAAGAGAGATAAAGAGAGAAGGGACAATGTTACTATCCTTTTTCCACACTTGTGCTTCCAAATAGCACCGTGATCTTCATGATAGAGAGTCTCCTATGCTATCACTTTCATATACTAGTGGGAATTTTTCATTATAGAACTTGGCTTGTATATTCCAATGATGGGCTTCCTTAAAATGCCCTAGGTCTTCGTGAGCAAGCAAGTTGGATGCACACCCACTTAGTTTCTTTTGTTGAGCTTTCATATATTTATAGCTCTAGTGCATCTGTTGCATGGCAATCCCTACTCCTCTCATTGACATCAATTGATGGGCATCTCCATAGCCTATTGATTAGCCGCGTCAATGTGAGACTTTATACCTTTTTTGTCTTCTCTCATAACCCCCATCATTATACTTTACTCCACCCATAGTGCTATATCCATGGCTTGCGCTCATGTATTGCATAAGAGTTGAAAAGGCTGAAGCGCGTTAAAAGTATGAACCAATTGCTCGGCTTGTCATCGGGGTTATGCATGATGAGAATGTTTGTGTGACAATATTGAAACATAGCCTAACTATATGATTTTGTAGGGATAAGCTTTCTTTGGCTATGTTATTTTGATAAGACATAATTGCTTGGTTAGCATGTTTGAAGTATTATTGTTTTTATGTCAACATTAAACTTTTATCTTGAATCTTTCGGATCTAAATATTCATACCACAATAAAAAGATGTACATTGAGAATTATGCTAAGAAGCATTCCACATCAAAAATTCTGTTTTAATCATTTACCTACTCGAGGACGAGCAGGAATTAAGCTTGGGGATGCTTGATACGTCTCCAACGTATCTATAATTTTTGATTGTTCCATGCTATAATATATTCTGTTTTGGATGTTTAATGGGCTTATTTATACACTTTTATATTATTTTGGACACTGACCTATTAACCGGAGGCCCAGCCCAAATTGCTGTTTTTTTGCCTATTTCAGTGTTTCGCAGAAAAAGAATATCAAACGGAGTCCAAACAGTATGAAACCTTCGGGAACGTGATTTTTGGAACAAATGTGATCCAGAGGACTTGGAGTGGACGTCAAGCAACAGACGAGGAGGCCACGGGGTAGGGGCGCGCCTACCCCCCCCCCCCCCCCCCGGCGCGCCCTCCACCCTCGTGGGCCCCTCGTGGCTCCACCGACCTACTTCTTCCTCCTATATATACCTACGTACCTCCAAACCATCAGAAGTGACCACGAAAACCAAATTCCACCGCCGCAACCTTCTGTACCCATGAGATCCCATCTTGGGGCCTTTTCTGGCGTCCTGCCGGAGGGGGCATTGATCACGGAGGGCTTCTACATCAACACCATAGCCTCTCCGATGATGTGTGAGTAGTTTACCTCAGACCTTCGGGTCCATAGTTATTAGCTAGATAGCTTCTTCTCTCTCTTTGGATCTCAATACAAAGTTCTGCTCGATTCTCTTGGAGATCTATTCGATGTAATCTTCTTTTGCGGTGTGTTTGTCGAGATCCGATGAATTGTGGGTTTATGATCAAGATTATCTATGAACAATATTTGAATCTTCTCTGAATTCTTTTATGTATGATTGGTTATCTTTGCAAGTCTTCGAACTATCAGTTTGGTTTGGCCTACTAGATTGATCTCTCTTGCAATGGGAGAAGTGCTTAGCTTTGGGTTCAATATTGCGGTGTCCTTTCCCAGTGACAGCAGGGGCAGCAAGGCACGTATTGTATTGTTGCCATCGAGGATAAAAAGATGGGGTTTATATCATATTGCATGATTTTATCCCTCTACATCATGTCATCTTGCTTAAAGCGTTACTCTGTTCTTATAAACTTAATACTCTAGATGCATGCTGGATAGCGGCCGATGTGTGGAGTAATAGTAGTAGATGCAGAATCGTTTCGGTTTACTTGTCACGGACGTGATGCCTATATACATGATCATACCTAGATATTCTCATAACTATGCTCAATTCTATCAATTGCTCGACAGTAATTTGTTCACACACTGTAATACCTATGCTATCTTGAGAGAAGCCACTAGTGAAACCTATGGCCCCGGGGTCTATTTTCCATCATATTAATCTCCCGTTATTTCCATTACTGTTTACTTGCTTTCTTTACTTTTACTCTTTATCATAAAAATACCAAAAATATTATCTTATCATCTCTATCAGATCTCACTCTCGTAAGTGACCGTGAAGGGATTGACAACCCCTTTATCGCGTTGGTTGCGAGGTTCTTATTTGTTTGTGTAGGTGCAAGGGACTTGAGCG
The DNA here is from genome assembly GCF_002575655.3 of Aegilops tauschii subsp. strangulata. Lineage (NCBI taxonomy): Eukaryota > Viridiplantae > Streptophyta > Magnoliopsida > Poales > Poaceae > Aegilops > Aegilops tauschii. The sequence goes on along the minus strand of NC_053040.3, from coordinate 411,390,161 downwards.
TGACCTCCTACTGGATTGATACCTTGGTTCTCAAAAACTGAGGGAAATACTTGCGCTACTTTACTGCATCACCCTTTCCTCTTTAAGGGAAAACCAACGCAGTGCTCAAGAGGTTGGAGTGCGCTTACTCGCTGCTCTCCTCCGACCACGAGATTGACCTCAACGCCGGGTACATTTGGAGCTCAAAGGCACCTATCAAGGTGAAGATCTTCGGTTGGCTTATGTGCCGTGACCGCCTGAGCACGATGGCTAACTTGCTGCGTAAGACCATTACCTCGGTCTCTTATTGCCCTCGGTGTGGCCTTACATTGGAGGATGCGACGCACCATGCCTTGCTCTACCCATGCGCGACCCAGGTGTGGTCCCTGTTAGGCCTGCAGACACCTCTCTCCATCGACCGTGTTTGGGAAACTCCCACCCCGGCTGGCCTCGACATCAACATTTGGCCTACAGTCGCCCTCGCCATCCTATGGAACCTCTGGGACTCTAGGAATGCTCGTGTCTTCCGCAACGAGCTACACTCCCCCGTGGATACCCTTAGGAACATTATTTCAGACTTTACTCTTTAGGCCTTTAGGTTTAAGGACCCCGCAAGTAGGGAGGCTGCCGTGTCTTGGCGCATGTACCTCTCCTCTCGCTGTAATCTATGATGTAACTCGCCCTTGGGCGTTCTTTGAGTAATATATTCAGGTGAGGACCCTCCCCCCCCCCCCCCCCCCCCGCGTGATTGTTCAAAAAACAAAGTGCTTAACCTTCCCAGGAATTCGAAGTTCCCGTACACGAGGGAAGAGAGATGGTGTTTTTTTGAGAATTTTTCATTCATATCACGAATCAGTACAAAGTAGTCGACCCTTACAAGCACACTGAAATGCAAACACGAAGGACCATGAACACCTAGAGTACCCTAAGACAACCATAACACAAGAAGATCTTCGGAGCCCTGTGTCATCATCCCTAAATCTTGAGAGAAGACCCCTGTAGTAGAAGGATCTGCAACCAATCGCAAACAGGTCATCATCTTCGACCACGGTACAATTGCCGCCACGCTGCTTTCTCCTTTCTTGACACCAGCGCTGAGAGGGTATGGACATCAATCCAACACACCTGCAACAGCTGTCGCCATCTTTGGCTTTGAGTACCGCGAAAATTGTCCCTTCCGGAAGGAAGAAAACTCGAGTCATCCGACCGGTCCAGCACTGCGGCCGGGCCATCCGCCCGGACAAAGCAGAATCTCCCACCAGCATCAGCGCAAAGGAAGGAGATGAACAGCAGCAGCAAATCATACCAACAAGGAAGAAGAAAGGTCTTCGTCTCCCTGCATCCATCGCCCATCTGAGGACCCAAACGGCCAGTGCCGATGGACCTCCAGGCACCATAGCCCGCGACCTCGACGAGATCCGGGGATCCCCAACCCCGCTGGCTCCTAGACGATGGACAAAAGCCTCGCCTGACCGTGAACGGAGCCCGGAGAAAGTTATTCCGATGCGACACCACCGCAACGGCCTCGGCAACGTCTCCCTCAACCCTAACCCCACCACACACCCACCTAGCGAACAGACCCGAGGTTCCCCCTCCCTCCTGCCGCCGGAGCGGCCGACAGAGAGAGGGGGAACCGGCGGCGTAACCGGCGGCGCGCAAGGGAACCCTCGTCGTCTTCCTTGATCGCCTCGTGCGATCCTACTTTTCTGGATCGCGCTCTCACCGTCGCGACTTGTTATTTGGGAGAGAGATGGTATTGTGTACTTGTGTGGGTAGACCGGGGCTGCAAGGCGCGGTGTCGCTCTCGCTCCTGCGAGCCCGCACGGTCTTCCGACGCTGCTACGGCCTACGGGGCGAGTCGGCGGTGCTACCAGGATTTTCCTTTTTTTGGTACGTTTGGGAGACGAGGAAGATGATGCTCCTCCCATTGATCGAACGGCTATGCACCTCGGGATCTCGAGCTGACTAACCCCCCTTGAAATCAGCGGGCTTGCATGTTTAGCCTAAAGTTAGTCAACTGGGTGGCGGCTGCAGGGCGATTATCATTGTTCCATTATGCGTTAACTGAACTTCTGACACATACTTCACTACTGTACTCGCGGGAACAGTTAGCATAGACAAATAGCACGAGCCCGGCGGCGTTGCAAACAAAAAAAAGAACGAAACCAAGAGCGTCACATGATGAACAGCTACCCTACCAGCTCATCCGCTGACCTTTAGCTAGCTTTATAAGTACCTGCTACGGTGTATGCCAAGAAGCATCACATATCAGAAGACAAACCGATGGGTTCGAGCGACGGCTCAGAGCAGCAGCTGATGGGGATCACCAAGGTCGACCTCCGCGGACTGGAGCCTGGCGGGCCAGGCTGGGGGGAAGCCCGGGACACGGTGACCGCGTCCATGCTGGCGCACGGCTTCGTCGTCGTCGCGCACGGCGCGCTCGGCCCGGAGCTCCGGCAGGCGCTGTTCGGCCGCGCCATGCCGGAGATCTTCGCGCTCCCGGTGGAGTCCAAGCAGCGGAACGTCTCCGCCGTGGGGCCGTTCACAGGCTATATCTCAAACATCCCCGGCATGAACTGGGAGAGCCTGTGCCTCTCCGACGTCACCGATGCCGACCGCGTCCGTGACTTCGCCGACCTCCTCTGGCCGCGGGGGAACCCTGCCTTCTGGTAACGATTGTCACCTTTTCTCTAGAATGATCTGACTCACCGAGGCTACCACCATTGCTCCGCCGCGCAGTTGTCGCCGATCCATTTTGACCTTCTCACCGTGTCCGCCGTCCATGCGCAGCGACACAATTGTGTCGGCAGCCAAGAACGTGTTTGAACTCCAGCGGACGGTGGAGAAGATGGTCCTGGAGGGCCTCGGCGTCCAGGAGGAGCACATCGACGCGCACTTCGGCGCGCTGGCCCACTCCGCCCGGCTGTCGCGCTACGGCGTCCCGCCCGATTCGGAGACCTGCATGTCCCTGCAGGCGCACTGCGACGACAGCGTGACCACCACGATCGTGCAGCACGGGGTGGAAGGCCTGGAGGTGCAGGCCAAGGACGGGAGCTGGCTCGCCGTGCCGCCTGATCCGGCAACGTTCGCCTTCGTGGCCGGCGAGTTGTTGACGGTAAGAGGCACGCGCGCCGTTTCTCTGTCATGTCTGATCGTGTGCGCGGGCGCATCTCCAGTCTGACGCCACAGGGATGTCACCGCCGTATATGCCGCAGGTCGTGACCAACGGAAGGGTGCCGCCGTGCCTCCACCGTGTCAGGACGCCGAGCAACCGTGAGCGCCTGGCAGTGCTGTTCGTCTGCCGGGGGAAGAACGGCGTCGTACTGAGCGCGATGGACGAGCTCGTGGACGGAGACCACCCTCTGGTGTACCGACCGTGTAAGAACGACGAGTACACCAAGTTCCGGCACTCGGAAGAAGGGCGCAAATTCAGTGATCCACTGAAGACTTTCTGTGGGGTGAAGAAGGATGGATCACCCATGGAATGATCGAACTCACAGGTCAATTTCACTTGGCCTCACCACTCTCGAGTGAGGTAGCCTGTTAGACGGGTAATCCGTCAAGGAAAGGGCATTTATCTTTGAGTGTAAAGTTGGTCAAAACCTGCAGCCACATTTAAGACACAAGTGTATCCCATTTAAGAAACTTAATCAGTGACACAAAGCACTTGTTTTACCAATTACTCCCTCCGTAGAGTAGCAATCTAAACACTTTTATATTTCTTTATAGAGGAAGTACATTTTTGTGAAAAATCACGCCAAAGCTTTCTTACGTAATTGTAATGTTCATAGGTACAAGAATTGGAACCAGCGAGGCCGGCGCCATACGCCCGGTGGCGCAACTGCCAATGAAAATCGCGCCGACTATAGTCATGGCGGACGATGGCGGCGTCTTTGATATCGTTTCCTTGTCGAGGCATCGTTGTTGCAGTTGGCGTCATCAGGCTCGCGATGCTCCAGGGGAAACCCTAGATCTGGGTCTCCCGGATCGGACGATGATGGCGTTCTTAGTAGCGCTTTCCCTCATGGGGGCATCGTTTTGGAGCAAGTGATGGTTGGAGGTGACAAGAGAAGGAGTGGTGCTTCATCACACACATTGATGGTGTCGGATCTCGATGGCATGGCGCTCTGGAGATTAGGCGTCTGATGTGCGATGATAGACTCGCGCAGGAGGTCGACACTGTCTGGCGTCGTGGTGGCGTCGGCAGCAGCTAGACCGGGCAACATTCATGCAGCAGTACAGCTCTGAAGATGGATTGGTGGCAGGTGGCTGCTGAGGGAGTCCTGGATTAAGGGGTCCTCGGGCATCCGGACTATGGTACGTGGGCCAGACTGAAGGGTTGTGAAGATACAAGACCGAAGACTCTCTCCCGTGTCTGGATAGGACTCTCCTTGGCGTGGAAGGCAAGCTTGGCATCCTGATATGAAGATTCCTTTCTCTGTAACCGACTTTGTACAAACCTAGTCCTCTCAGGTGTCTATATAAACCGGAGGGCTTAGTCCGTAGGGGCAAGAAGAAGAATAATCATAGTCATACAGGCTAGACTTTTAGGGTTTTAGCCATTACGATCTCGAGGTAGATCAACTCTTGTAATACTCATATTCATCAAGATCAATCAAGCAGGTAGTAGAGTATTACCTCCATAGAGAGGGCCCGAACCTGGGTAAACATCGTGTCCCCCGTCTCCTGTTACCATCAACCTTAGACGCATAGTTCAGGACTCCCTACCCGAGATCCGCCGGTTTTGACACCGACATTGGTGCTTTCATTGAGAGTTCCGCTGTGTCGTCGTCAAGAGGTTCGATGGCTCCGTCAATCATCTACAACAATGTTGTCCAGGGAGAAGTCTTTCTTCCCGGACAGATCTTCGCATTCGGCGGCTTCGCACTGCGGGCCAACTCGCTTGGCCATCTAGAGCAGATCGACAGCTACGCCCCTGGCCATCAGATCAGATTTGGAAGCTTGAACCACGTCGCGGATATCCGCGGAGACTTGATCTTCGACGGATTCGAGATCACGGCAGCTGCTCCCTATCACCGCGATGAACATGACTTACATATGTCATCAGACCATACCCAGGAGATAGCGCCTGTAACTGCTCTGGCCCTAGATAATGAGCAGATCGCGCCATCCGAGGACGGGAGGCTCAACCCCGCCACGGAAGCCGCAGACTCAGCAGCGTCAGAGCCGCACACAGACCCAACCTCGGGTGGGATCTGTGTCACTGGAACCTCGGACTCGTTTCCGGCTACAGGTTCCGAACCATGTGCGTTCGCGCATGTCGAGCTTGATCAGGCATCGATCGTCGAATTCAGCTCCGCGGACATCTTCCGGCACTCGCCTTTAGGCGACGTGCTAAACTCATTAAAAACACTCTCCTTAGCGGGGGACTCACAGCCGAATTATATCCGGTTCGAAGTGGAGGTTCATGACGGGGAATTTCGCTTCCCACCCACCGCCCACTTCATAGCCCTTGTCGAAGACCTAACCGACACGCTTGATCACGGCTCCGAAGATACCGACGGCATAGACGATGATGTCGAAGAGGAGCAAGGCCAAAACCCGCCGTTTACCGGGCACAAGACGGCCACTTCTTCGTACGACGTGTACATGGTAGACACACGTAAAGAGAACAATGGCGATAACGAGGAAGATCCAGTCCAGGATGAACCTCCCAAGATACAACCAAAGCGCCGACATCAGCGGCGCCGCTCTAAATCACGCCACAGGAAAAACAACAATACTGGCACAGGAGAAGATAACACTCCAGACGGTGCAGAAGACAGAGAAGCCCCCGGCGAACAAACCGCCGAAGAGGACGATCGGGAAGATGGGCAAGTTAGCCCTGATGAACAGGCCATAAACGAAGACTCGGAGGACAGCAATTATTTGTCACTCTCCGAGGATGAGGTGAGCCTCAGCGACGAAGACTTCATCGTACCCGAGGAATCTCTCGAGCAGGAGCGCTTTAAGCGCCAGCTAATCGCCACTGCAAGGAGCCTGAAAAAGAGGCAGCAGCATCTTCAAGCTGATCAGGATTTGCTCAATGACAGGTGCACTAACGTCCTGGCAGCCGAGGAATACGGCCTCGAGCGCTCAACCAAATGTTATCCAAAGTGCAAATTGCTACCTCCGTTCGATAACGAGGCGCCGGAGCCCATACCATCACCGTGCAATACGGCTGACCGACCACCACATGGTGGTGACAAAGCGGCAACTCAAGCCGAACACCAGCCCGCTCTACCTCACAGTAAAGGCAGAGATAAAACAACTCGGGCACATACATATGACCTGCGGCAGGACCTGGACAGTAGAGCAGGTCAGAACAGATCGATCTATGGATCACGGGGACGTGCCCCGACATGCGACAATGGCTACCTAGCTGGACGCAACAATCATAATCACGCCCGGGCCGAGAACCGCAGACGGACTACATCCGAGCTACGTCGCCACGCCGCCCGATATAGAGGCGCCGCACACCCACTTTGCTTCACCGACGAAGTAATGGAGCATGAATTCCCAGAAGGGTTTAAACCCATGAATATCGAATCATACGATGGAACAACAGATCTCGCGGTATGGATTGAGGACTATCTTCTTCATATCCACATGGCCCGCGGTGATGATCTCCACGGGGTTCTCAGCTCCCTTTCTATCAATAATATGCAAATCAAATTCTTGTAGCAAGAGAACCCATCTAATAAGTCTAGTTTTAGCATCTTTCTTTTCCATAAGATATTTAATAGCAGCATGATCCGTGTGAATAGTTACTTTAGAATCAACAATGTATGGTCTGAACTTATCACAAGCAAATACAACTGCTAAGAATTCTTTTTCAGTAGTAGCATAATTTCTCTGGGCACTGTCTAGAGTTTTACTAGCATATTGAATAACATTTAATTTCTTATCAACTCTTTGCCCTAGAACGGCACCTACAGCATAATCACTAGCATCACACATAATTTCAAAGGGTAAATTCCAATCAGGTGGCTGAACAATAGGTGCAGAAATCAATGCTTTCTTAAGTATTTCAAATGCTTCTACACAATCATCATCAAAGACAAATGGTATATCTTTTTGTAATAAATTAGTCAGAGGCCGAGAAATTTTTGAGAAGTCCTTAATGAACCTCCTATAAAAGCCGGCATAACCAAGGAAACTTCTTATACCTTTGATGTCCTTGGGGCATGGCATCTTTTCAATAGCATCAACTTTAGCTTTATCAACTTCAATGCCTCTTTCAGAGATTTTGTGCCCCAAGACAATACCTTCATTAAACATAAAGTGGCACTTCTCCCAATTCAAGACAAGGTTAGTTTCTTGACATCTCTGCAGAACTCGATCAAGGTTGCTCAAGCAATCATCAAAAGAGGATCCATAAATGGAGAAATCGTCCATGAAAACCTCACAAATCTTTTCACAAAAATCAGAGAATATAGCCATCATGCATCTTTGAAAGGTAGCAGGTGCATTACATAAACCAAAAGGCACACATCTATAAGCAAAAGTACTGAAAGGACAAGTAAATGTGGTCTTAGCTTGATCATCAGCTAACACGGGTATTTGAGAGAAACCAGAATAACCATCTAGAAAGCAAAAATGTGTATGTTTGGATAATCTTTCTAGCATTTGATCAATGAATGGCAAGGGGTAATGATCTTTTTAGTAGCTTTATTTAATTTGCGGAAATCAATTACCATCTTATAACCTATAATAATTCTTTGCGGAATCAATTCATCTTTATCATTTGGAACGACGGTAATACCTCCCTTCTTAGGGACACAATGGACAGGACTTACCCACTGACTATCAGCAACGGGATAGATTATACCTGCCTCAAGGAGCTTTAGTATTTCCTTTCTTACCACTTCTTTCATCTTAGGATTCAAGCGTCGTTGATGATCAATAACTGGTTTGGCATCTTTCTCCAAATTTATTTTGTGTTGACATAGAGTGGGACTAATGCCCTTAAGATCATCAAGAGTATATCCAATAGCAGCACGATGCTTCTTTAGAGTTTTCAATATTTTTTCTTCCTCCTTCTCTGAAAGGTTAGCACGGATAATAACAGGATATATCTTCTTTTCATCAAGATAAGCATAGTTAAGAGTATCAGGCAATGGTTTAAGCTCAAACACGGGATCACCCTTGGGTCGAGGAGGATCCCCTAGGATTTCAACAGGCAAGTTGTGTTTCAGAATAGGTCCCTGTTTAAAGAACACTTCATCTATTTCCCTTCTTTCATTCATAAACATATCATTTTCATGGTCTAGCAAATATTGTTCTAAAGGATCACTAGGAGGTACAGCAATAGAAGCAAGACCAATAATTTCATCTTTACTAGGCAATTCCTCTTCACGGTGTTGTCTACGAAATTTAGAGAAATTAAACTCATGAGACATATCACCCAAACCAATGGTAACAACATCCTTTTCGCAGTCTATCTTAGCATTAACAGTGTTTAAGAAGGGTCTACCAAATATAATGGGACAAAAGCTATCTTGTGGGAAACCAAGAACAAGAAAATTAGCAGGATATTTAGTTTTCCCACACAAGACTTCAACATCTCTAACAATTCCAATTGGTGATATAGTATCTCTATTGGCAAGCTTAATTGTGACATCAATATCTTCTAACTCAGCAGGTGCAATATCATGCATAATTTCTTTGTATAAGTCAATAGGTATTGCACTAGCACTAGCACCCATATCACACAAGCCATGATAACAATGATCTCCTATTTTAACAGAAATAACAGGCATGCCTACCACAGGTCTATGTTTATCTTTAGCACAAGGTTTAGCAATTCTAGCAGTTTCATCACAGAAATAAATAACATGCCCATCAATATTATCAGCCAAGAGATCTTTAACAATGGCAATATTAGGTTCAACTTTAACTTGCTCAGGAGGTGAATAGGTTTTAATATTGCTTTTACGAACCACGGTTGAAGCTTTAGTATGATCCTTTATTCTAACAGGGAAAGGTGGTTTTTCAACATAAGCAGTAGGAACAATAGGATCATTATAAGTGATAGTATTTTCTTCAACTTTAATAGGTGCAGCTACTTTTACTTCTATGGGAGGATGATATTTAAACCACTTCTCCTTAGGGAGATCAACATGAGTAGCAAAAGATTCATAGAAAGAAGCTACTATCCCAGAGTTAAGTCCATATTTAGTGCTAAATTTACGGAAAACATCGGTATCCATAAAAGATTTAACACAATCAAACTTAGGTGTTATACCTGGCTCCTTACCCTCGTCGAGGTCCCAATCTTCAAAGTTGTGTTTAATTCTTTCCAATAAATCCCATTTGAATTCAATAGTCTTCATCATAAAAGAGCCAGCACAAGAAGTGTCGAGCATGGTGCGATTGTTATCAGAAAGCCGAGCATAAAAATTTTGAATAATCATTTCTCTTGAGATCTCATGATTAGGGCATGAATATAACATTGATTTAAGCCTCCCCCAAGCTTGAGCGATGCTTTCTCCTTCGCGAGGCCAAAAATTTTATATATAATTGCGATCATGATGAACAAGATGCATAGGATAAAACTTCTGATGAAATTCCAATTTAAATCGCTTGTAGTTTCATGATCCCATATCATCACATAGCCTATACCATGTCAATGCATCTCCCTTCAAAGATAAAGGGAAGACCTTCTTCTTGATAACATCATCGGGCATACCTGCAAGCTTAAATAATCCACAAACCTCATCCACATATATTAGGTGCTCATCAGGATGTAATGTTCCATCTCCTGCAAAAGGATTAGCTAGCAGTTTTTCTACCATACCCGAAGGAATTTCAAAGTAGACATTTTCATGTTTAGTAGGTTCAGTAGGTTGAGGACCAACTCTTTGCTCTACTGGTCGAGGTGAAGATACCCCGAACAAGCCCCTCAGAGGATTACTTTCCATAGTAACAAGTGACAGTAAATTTCAGCACACTATATAAATTTTTCCTTACCAAATTCCACCTACCAAAGGCGCTTCACTCCCCGGCAACGGCGCCAGAAAAGAGTCTTGATGACCCACAACTATAGGGGATCTAGTGTAGTCCTTTCGATAAGTAAGAGTGTCGAACCCAACGAGGAGCAGAAGGAAATGATAAGCGGTTTTCAGCAAGGTATTCTCTGCAAGCACTGAACCTATAGGTAACAGATAGTTTTGTGATAAGATAATTTGTAACGAGCAACAAGTAAAAAAAGTAAATAAAGTTCAGCAAGGTGGCCCAATCCTTTTTGTAGCAAAGGACAAGCCTGGACAATTTCTTATATAAAGGAAAACGCTCCCAAGGACACATGGGAATTATCGTCAAGCTAGTTTTCATCACGTTCATATCATTCGCGTTCGGTACTTTGATAATTTGATATGTGGGTGGACCGGTGCTTGGGTGTTGTACTTACTTGGACAAGCACCCCACTTATGATTAACTCCTATTGCAAGCATCCGCAACTACAAAAGAAGTATTAAGGTAAACCTAACCTTAGCATGAAACATATGGATCCAAATCAGCCCCTTACGAAGCAACGCATAAACTAGGATTTAAGCTTCTATCACTCTAGCAACCCATCATATACTTATTACTTCCCAAGGCCTTCCTCTAGGCCCAAATAATGGTGAAGTGTCATGTAGTCGAAGTTCACATGACACCACTAGAGGAGAGACAACATACATCTCATCAAAATATCGAACGAATACCAAATTCACATGACTACTAATAGCAAGACTTCTCCCATGTCCTCAGGAATAAATGTAACTACTCACAAAGCATATTTATGTTCATAATCAGAGGAGTATTAATATGCATAAAGGATCTGAACATATGATCTTCCACCAAATAAACCAACTAGCATCAACTACAAGGAGTAATCAACACTACTAGCAACCTACAGGTACCAATCCCAGACTTAGAGACAAGAGTTGGATACAAGAGATGAAGTAGGGTTTGAGAGGAGATGGTGCTGGTGAAGATGTTGATGGAGATTGGGCCCCTCCCGATGAGGGGAGCGTTGGTGATGACGATGGCGATGATTTCCCCCTCCCGGAGGGAAGTGTCCCCGGCAGAACAGCTCCGCCAGAGCCCTAGATTGGTTCCGCCAAGGTTCCGCCTCGTGGCGGCGGAGTCTCGTCCCGAAAGCTTGCTTATGATTTTTCTTCGGACGAAAGACTTCATATAGCAGAAGATGGCCACCAGGGGGCCCATGAGGCAGGGGGCGCGCCCAGGGGGTAGGGCGCGCCCCCACCCTCGTGCCTGGTGGGTGGCCCCCCTCTAGTATTTCTTCTACTCAATTTTGTTTTATTCTGAAAATAACTTCCGTGGAGTTTCAGGACTTTTGGAGTTGCGCAGAATAGGTCTCTAATATTTGCTCCTTTTCCAGCCCAGAATTCCAACTGCCGGCATTCTCCCTCCTTATGTAAACCTTGTAAAATAAGAGAGAATAGGCATAAGTATTGTGACATAATGTGTAATAACAGCCCATAATGCAATAAATATCGATATAAAAGCATGATGCAAAATGGACGTATCAGACCCTCGTGGCTAGGTGCCAACTCCCCCTGATGTGTTCTCAATGCCAGATATTCTCAAATATTCCAGAAAAAATCATATTTCAATTTCGGGGCATTTGGAGAACTTTTATTTTCGGGGTATTTTTTATTGCATGGATAATTCAAAAATCTGACAGAAAATACTATTTTTACTTTATTAATTCTAAATAATAGAAAGTAAAAGGAGGGTACAGAAGGTTGTGCTTTCTAACTTCATCCATCTCATGTTCATCAAAAGGAATCCACTAACAAGGTTGATCAGGGCTTGTTAACAAACTCATTTCGAATAACATGAAACCGGAGAAATTTCGAATAACACTATGTTACCTCGACGGGGATATGCACATCCCCAACAATAAGAATATCATATCTCTTTTTGACAGTAGGAAGAGGAAATTCAAAACCTCCAATAATAATCGATGGAATTTTTCCAATAGAATTGATACTGTGGACTTGAGGTTGTTTCTGTTGACACACAAACACGTCACGTGTACCCTCGACGCCGGGGGTGATGCACCGCAACTCACGTCGAAGGAGACCCGACCAACAGCGCGATACGCCGGACAGTCGGCGGGCGCTTTTGCAGACCCGAAACCCCACACCCCCGGGAGGGACCCCGTCAGGGAGTGCGGCGGCTATGGGCTGCCCTAGGTCGATTCGCTCACCCCTAGAGCCTCGAGGATCGCTTCCCTTCAACACGAAGAACGAACGAAGAACGAGAGAGAAAGAACAAGGGAGAGATATAAAAACTAGGGTAAAAAGTAGTATATTGATTTGTCGATTGTGTGTTGTTCAATCGGCCGTCACCTCTCATCTATTTATGAGGCGGCTGGACTTCCCGTACAAGAAAAGGACTAAAAAGTCCATCCAAAATGTCGAAAACCCTAACCTAACTCGGAAAGGAATCTTTGGTAATTTTCCAGATCAACTCGGTCTCACCGATTGGTTTGCTTCGGTCCCACCGAGTGAACGTGGTCAACTCTCTGTAAATTTCTGTAATTTCCCGGATCAACTCGGTCTCACCGATTAATTTGCTTCGGTCCCACCGAGTGAGCGTTGCCAACTTTCTGTAATTTTCCGGATCAACTCGGTCTCACCGAGTCAATCAACTCGGTCAGTCCGAAATGACTCTGCAGCTTCTGTTTATGACCTTGTTTTGCCTCCACGGGTTGCATACGACCTCGGATTAAGATGCGACGATTATATCAAAATCAACCGATTCAACGAGACGCACAACTTTCATGTTGAAACGTTTTCCATCAGAGGCCATCTTAATTGAGTTTATGGCCATTTTATAATCTGATGTCAATATGCGCATCTCCGAACTTGTCATAACTTTTGCATCCGAGCTCCGTTTTAGACAATCTTCAAATCCATCTTGATCTTCTCGAATAGAGTTATCCCACGGTGACTTCCAATCATAACTTTGAATTAATCTTGACATAGCTTTAAGCAACTTTTATGATTTGCCACTTTTGAGCGTCAACACATGCCCCCCTGTTTTTCAACAAAGCTAGCGTGCCGAAAAATAATTTGTACCTGCTCTAATGACGGTGTCAACACTCCATCGGCCATTTATATGTGCTTAGGGCGATAAATATATGTCGGCCATGTTCATGCTTAGGGCGATAATTCTATATCGGCCATTGATTTCAACTTCTTGTTTACATCATACCTTGGAACCGATTACCACCAATCGGCTTTAAAGAGATGGGAATGAACCCGTTCCTTGTAGCACTAAGGAAATCAAACTCTGAGAGGGCACGCCCTGTTAAGCAAGTAACATCAGGATGATTCCAATCCACTGATGCATCGGCCAAAGTAACACAAGCCGAATAATCCTCGTGAATGATTTCTACCTCATCATCGACCCATTGTATTAAGAATTGATGCATGGTAGATGGCACACATTGGTTAGCATGAACCCAATCGCGGCCTAATATAACATTGTAGTTACCTTGCACCTCGGCGATGAAGAATGTGGTGGCCAAAGTTTTGCTTCCCACAGTGAGTTCCATGCACATCACACCTTTGGCCTCTGTCTTTTCTTTGCCCTCAAATCCATTAAGTACCATATTGGTCTTCATCAATGCGTCATCATCTAACCCAAACTTCTTGAAGACCGAATAGGGCATAAGATTTACCACAGCACCAACATCAACAAGCATCCTAGCAACCGGCGACCCGTTAATATGACCTTTGAGGTACAATGGCTTCAAGTGTTTCACCGGTTCTTTTGGCTTCTCGAAGATAGCGTTCTTAGGACCAAAATTTAGCTGGGCCACATCCTCTTCTTCACCTATAGCACGAAACTCGGCAGGTAAGTAATACACCATATTAATGTCCATACCTTCCTGAACCGGCGTAGATTCGTAATCCACCATCTCATCTTCATGTCCCAATGTGTATATTGGGCTTAAAGTTTCCCCAATTGAAGGGGATGTTTCAGGTGGTGTGGACAATGTAATAGGGGTCGCATCATCCTCTTTTGATGGTGAAGGTGTTGCTGCAGCTAATGTAGAAGCATCTGCGTTTTCTTTTTGTTTAGGCCTCCACACTTGTTTTGTGAGCGCCATGGGCCGAATTTCATTGAACAATTCGTCGCTTAGCTTCTGAATTTGGCACTCTACCTTCTCGTGGTTCCTCATGCGTTGTAATCTCCTTTTCATTGTCTTAGTTAAACCTGGAGGACACCACCTAGGTTGAGTATATTTGGGATCCCTATGTTTGGCCTTGCTTGTGCTAGCCTCATGATCAGTAGCAATGGAATCCTGCTGAACAATAAGAATATCACCATTAGAATTAGCCGGATTACCAACAATTGGCTCTTTGATCTCCTTTTGCTTGTCACATTCTGAAATTTCCTCATTAGGTGACTTAATATGCCACACTTTTTTATTGGCCTTACTTGGAGAAATTTTTGTTGTCCGATTAGCACCATAGCTCAAACGGCCTTGTGTGGGATAATAAAGCCTCTCGTGAGCAGGCCTTCTAGGTGCTGCCCACCCCATATGAAAAGCATAAGGAGCCACTGGGGGCTGCCCCCATCCTCCATTGAAGTCTCCCATGTAATATGGCGCATATGGGGGTTGTGACATCCATGGTGTCGGTGCCCATGACCCATATGCCCTTGCATAGCTTTGAAACTCTTGCTTCGGAGGCGATCTTGAAAGCTTTGAATGTGATGGCCGATTAGAGCTAGAACCGGCCGCTTGACTTGCATATTTGGATAGTAGCATATCAAAAGTTGGCTTGATTCGCTTGCGCTTAGCTTCACTCTTTTTCCACTTGCCAACTTCTGAATTCTTGGGCTTGATAAATTTAAAATGAGTATCCTCTTGCACTTGTGGTTGCCCCCCGAGTGTAGCATTTTTTATAGTGATCTTCAACACTTCCTTGCCATCGGGTTGCTTCTCAACAACAATCTTTCTTCCCAAGACCTTGTCGCCCTCCTTGCTATTCCTGGCTTCACCAATAACAACATTATCTTTATTAGCAGATTCGGCTATGCTAGGCCGAATTAACATTTTCTTTCCCTCCAAGTCCATGGTGCTTATCGGGAAGGGTTGTTTATCAACTTGCATCTCAGCAAAATTCAATCGTCCGTCATTAATGGCCGATTGTATATGTCGTCAAAAACATTGCAATCGTTAGTAGCATGAGAAAATGAATTATGGTACTTGCAATAAGCACGCCGTTTTAGCTCCTCAAATGGCGGTATGGTGTGCGATATTCTAATCATCTTGTCTTGCAAGAGAGCATCAAATGTTTTATCACACTTTGATATATCAAAAGTAAACCTCATCTCCTCATCACGATTCTTGCGAATCGGCTTAAGAGCGTTGCACATATAGGGTTTGGCCTTTGCGGACCAAACAAATTCAGTAGTATAGACATCAACCTCATCGTCCGAATTATCATCATTGTGTTCAACCATATGCATTCTAGGACGATCGGTTGTAGACCTATGGACCTCTTTACTTCGACTCTCTTGGGCCAAAGCTTTTTGTAAGACTTGATTAATGCTTAAAAACTCATAACTTTCTAGCCTCTCTTTAATGTGAGCTTTCAACCCATTAAGAACAAGATCCGCCAAGTCTCTTTCAATTATCACTAAGCTATAACATCGGGTTTTTATATCTCTAAATCTCTAGACATAATCGGTGACCGATTCATCATGTTTTTGCCTAACCGATGTAAGATGTGACAACTTCAGCTCATTATCGCCGCTATAAAAGTGATCATGAAACTTTTGCTCCAATTGCGACCATAAGAGAATTGATCCATGTGGTAAAGCAGCAAACCATGAAAATGCGATGCCAGTTAAAGACAAGGGAAATAAACGCACTTTCAACTCTTCTATGGAACCTGTTTCACCCAACTGTGCTAGATATTGACTCACATGCTCCAAAGTTGTTTTCGTGCCCTCTCCACTAAATTTAACAAAATAAGGAACCTTGTAACCTTGAGGGTACAAAACTGCATCAAAGTGTTCACGATAAGGCTTTTGGTATACACGACTCTTTACTTTCGGCTCGTTTCCGAAAGTTTCTTGAAACATCTTATGCAAATCCTCCCTTAATTTGGCTAAAATTGGATCCGAGGTAGATGAAGATGTTTGTGGCAATGACATAGGAGCAACCTGAGCACTAGCTAGCGGTGCAACTTGCGGGATGGGCGCCGAACCATAATTCGGCGGAAGACCAAACATGCTTGCGCCTATAGGTGGTGTGACAAAGTGATTCGGCATTGATGTCGAACTGGGCACACTAATAATAGGATTAGGATATGTAGGTGCAGCCACAAGCTGATTGGTTTGAGTAGGGTAAAAATTCAACGGCATACTATATTGTTGTTTCATAGGTGGTGCCGATGAAATAGGTAATTTTGGACTAGGGTTTTCAGATATACCAACAGTACCACTAGATGATGGAGGCATATTTTTCTGAGCATTAGCACTAGCCACAAAATAATTGTATGCCATCACATCACCCTTACTAACAAGACTCTCAATCACAGCCACTTGCTCTGGAGAAAAAACTTTACTCAAAGTGATTTCATCTTGTTCGTCAATGAGAGGAGGGAAATTGACGTTTCCAACCGGAGTGATGTTGCCTTGACGGTCCTTCTTGAAACTTGAAAGAAACGCCTCCAAATCCTCCTCCTCGCGCTTCTTCTTGAGCGCCTCAAAAGCCTCTTCATGCTGCTTCTTGCGCGCTTCGTAGGCTTGGCGATGTTCATCCGATAGTTCATCAAGACCGGGCTTAATGATGTTATCGGCGCTAACTTCTGAGGGCTTGGGGAGATCCGACATGGTTGATGATGATTCTTGATCTTTCTTCTCCAGCGGAGTCGCCAAAAAGTGTGTTGACACACGAACACGTCACGTGTACCCTCGACGCCGGGGGTGATGCACCGCAACTCACGTCGAAGGAGACCCGACCGACAGCGTGATACGCAGGACAGTCAGCGGGCGCTTTTGCAGACCCGAAACCCCACACCCCCGGGTGGGACCCCATTAGGGAGTGTTGCGGCTATGGGCTGCCCTAGGTCGATTCGCTCGCCCCTAGAGCCTCGAGGATCGCTGCCCTTTAACACGAAGAACGAATGAAGAACGAGAGAGAAAGAACAAGGGAGAGATATAAAAACTAGGGTAAAAAGTAGTATATTGATTTGTCGATTGTGTGTTGTTCAATCGGCCGTCACCTCTCATCTATTTATGAGGCGGCTGGACTTCCCGTAAAAGAAAAGGACTAAAAAGTCCATCCAAAACGTCAAAAACCCTAACCTAACTCGGACTGGATCTTTGGCAATTTTCCGGATCAACTCGGTCTCACCGATTGGTTTGCTTCGGTCCCACCGAGTGAACGTGGCCAACTCTCTGTAAATTTCTGTAATTTCCCGGATCAACTCAGTCTCACCGATTAGTTTGCTTCGGTCCCACTGAGTGAGCATTGCCAACTTTCTGTAACATTCTGTAATTTTCCGGATCAACTCGGTCTCACCGAGTCAATCAACTCGGTCGGTCCGAAATGACTCTGCAGCTTCTGTTTCTGACTTTGTTTTGCTTCCACAGGTTGCATACGACCTCGGATTAAGATGATTTTTATAACAAAATCAACTGATTCGACGAGACGCACAACTTTCATGTTGAAACGTTTTCCATCAGAGGCCATCTTAATTGAGTTTGTGTCCATTTTATAATCTGATGTCAATATGCGCATCTCCGAACTTGTCATAACTTTTGCATCCGAGCTCCGTTTTAGACCATCTTAAAATCCATCTTGATCTTCTCGAATAGAGCTATCCCACGGTGACTTCCAATCTTAACTTTGAATTAATCTTGACATAGCTTTAAGCAACTTTTATGATTTGCCACTTTTGAGCGTCAACAGTTTTCTCGGAAAGTGTACCGTATGCTCATTTCCATTAACATGGAAAGTGACATTGCCTTTGTTGCAATCAATAACAGCCCCTGCAATATTCAAAAAAGGTCTTCCAAGAATAATAGACATACTATCGTCCTCGGGAATATCAAGAATAACAAAGTCCATTAAAATAGTAAAGTTTGCAACCACAACAGGCACATCCTCACAAATACCGACAGGTATAGCAGTTGATTTATCGTCCATTTGCAAAGATATTTCAGTAGGTGTCAACTTATTCAAATCAATTCTACGATATAAAGAGAGAGGCATAACACTAACACCGGCTCCAAGATCACATAAAGCAGTTCTAACATAATTTCTTTTAATGGAGCATGGTATAGTGGGTACTCCTGGATCTCCTAACTTCTTTGGTATTCCACCCTTAAAAGTATAATTAGCAAGCATGGTGGAAATTTCAGCTTCCGGTATCTTTCTTTTATTAGTAACAAATTCTTTCATATACTTGGCATAAGGTTTCATTTTGAGCATATCAGTCAAACGCATACGTAAAAAGATAGGTCTGATCATTTCAGCAAAGCGCTCAAAATCCTCATCATTCTTTTTCTTAGATGGTTTGGGAGGAAAAGGCATGGGTTTCTGAACCATGGTTCTCTTTCTTTACCGTGCTTCCTAGCAACAAAGTCTCTCTTATCATAACGTTGATTCTTTGATTGTGGGTTATCAAGATCAACAGCAGGTTCAATTTCTACACCATTGTTATTACTAGGTTGAGCATCAACATGAACATTATCATTAACATTATCACTAGGTTCATGTTCATCACCAGATTGTGTTTCAGCATCAGAAATAGAAATATCATTGGAATTCTCAGGTGTGTCAACAATAGGTTCACTAGAAGCATGCAAAGTCCTATCATTTTTCTTTTTCTTCTTCTTAGAAGGACTAGGTGCATCAACATTAGTTCTCTGAGAGTCTTGCTCAATTCTCTTGGGGTGACCTTCAGGATACAAAGGTTCCTGAGTCACTTTACCCCCTCTAGTTGCAACTCTAACAGCAAAGTCATTATTCTTACTATTCAATTCATTGAGCAAATCATTCTAAGCTTTAAGTACTTGTTCTACTTGAGTGGTAACCATAGAAGCATGTTTACTAATGAGTTTAAGTTCTCCTTTAACTCTAGACATATAATCACTCAAGTGTTCAATCATAGAAGCATTGTGTTTTAATTCCCTACCAAAATAAGCATTGAAGTCTTCTTGCTTAACCATAAAATTATCAAACTCATCCAAACATTGGCTAGCAAACTTAGTAGGCGGTATTTCAGCTTTATCATATCTACAGAGAGAATTTACCTTTACTACCTGTGTCGGGTTATCAAGACCATGTGTTTCTTCAATAGGTGATGAATTAAGACCATATATTTCTTCAACAGGCGGTAAATTAAGACCATGTATTTCTTCAATAGCAGGTAAATTCTTAACATCTTCATCTTTAATACCCTTTTCTTTCATAGATTTCTTTGCCTCTTGCATATCTTCAGGACTGAGAAATAGAACGCCCCTTTTCTTTGGAGTTGGCTTAGGAGTTGGTTCGGGAAGTGTCCAATTATTTTCATTGGTCAACGTATTATTCAATATAATTTCAGCTTGATCCATAGTTCTTTCCCTGAAAACACAACCAGCACAACTATCCAGGTGGTCTCTGGAAGCATCGGTTAGTCCATTATAAAATATATCAAGTATTTCATTTTTCTTGAGAGGATGATCAGGCAAAGCAGTAAGTAACTGGAGAAGCCTCCCCCAATCTTGTGGGAGACTCTCTTCTTCAATTTGCACAAAATTATATATTTCCCTTAAATCAGCTTGTTCTTATGAGCAGGGAAATATTTAGCACAGAACAAATAAATCATATCCTGGGGACTACGCACACAACCAGGATCAAGAGAATTAAACCATATCATAGCATCACCCTTTAATGAGAACAGAAATATTTTAAGGATATAATAGTAGCGAGTTTTTTCATCATTAGTGAATAGGGTGGCTATATCATTTAATTTAGTAAGATGTGCCACAACAGTTTCAGATTCATAGCCATAGAAAGGATCAGATTCAACCAAAGTAATTATATCAAGGTCGACAGAGAATTCATAATCCTTATCGATAACAAAAATAGGTGAAGTAGCATAAGCAGGACCATATTTCATTCTAGCATTCAGAGTTTTTTCTTTCAGCTTAGCTAATAATTTCTTAAGATCACTCCTATCATTGCAAGCAAGAAAGTCTCTAGCAGTTTCTTCATCCATAACATAACCCTCAGGCACAACAGGCAATTCATACCTAGGGGGAGAATCTTCATCATCACTTTCATCAATATTATCAGTTTCAATAATTTCATTCTCTCTAGCCCTAGCAAGTTGTTCATCAAGAAATTCACCAAGTGGCACGGTAATATCAAGCATAGAAGTAGTTTCATCATAAGTATCATGCATAGCAGAAGTGGCATCATCAATAACATGCGACATATCAGAATTAATAGCAGAAGCAGGTTTAGGTGTCGCAAGCTTACTCAAAACAGAAGGTGAATCAAGTGCAGAGCTAGATGGCAGTTCCTTACCTCCCCTCGTAGTTGAGGGATAAATTTTTGTTTTCTCGTCTTTCAAGTTCTTCATAGTGACCGGCAGATATAAATCCCAAGTGACTCAAAGAATAGAGCTATGCTCCCCGGCGACGGCGCCAGAAAATAGTCTTGATAACCCACAAGTATAGGGGATCGCAACAGTTTTCGAGGGTAGAGTATTCAACCCAAATTTATTGATTCGACACAAGGGGAGCCAAAGAATATTCTCAAGTATTAGCAGTTGAGTTGTCAATTCAACCACACCTGGATAACTTAGTATCTGCAGCAAAGTATTTAGTAGCAAAGTAGTATGGAAGTAACGGTAACGGTGGCAAAAGTAACAGTAGTAATTTTGTAGTGATTGTAACAGTAGCAACGGAAAAGTAATAAGCGAAGAACAATATGTGAAAAGCTCGTAGGCATTGGATCAGTGATGGAGAATTATGCCGGATGTGGTTCATCATGTAACAGTCATAACATAGGGTGACACAGAACTAGCTCCAATTCATCAATGTAATGTAGGCATGTATTCCGAATATAGTCATGCGTGCTTATGGAAAAGAACTTGCATGACATCTTTTGTCCTACCCTCCCGTGGTAGCGGGGTCCTAACGGAAACTAAGGGATATTAAGGCCTCCTTTTAATAGAGTACCGGACCAAAGCATTAACACATAGTGAATACATGAACTCCTCAAACTACGGTCATCACCGGGAGTGGTCCTGATTATTGTCACTTCGGGGTTGCCGGATCATAACACAGTAGGTGACTATAGACTTGCAAGATAGGATCAAGAACTCACATATATTCATGAAAACATAATAGGTTCAGATCTGAAATCATGGCACTCGGGCCCTAGTGACAAGCATTAAGCATAGCAAAGTCATAGCAACATCAATCTCAGAACATAGTTGATACTAGGGATCAAACCCTAACAAAACTAACTCGATTACATGATAAATCTCATCCAACCCATCACCGTCCAGCAAGCGTACGATGGAATTACTCACGCACGGCGGTGAGCATCATGAAATTGGTGATGGAGGATGGTTGATGATGACGATGGCGACGGATTCCCCTCTCTGGAGCCCCGAACGGACTCCAGATCAGCCCTCCCAAGAGAGATTAGGGCTTGGCGGCGGCTCCGTATCGTAAAACGCGATGAGTCCTTCTCTCTGATTTTTTTTCTCCCCGAACACGAATATATAGAGTTGGAGTTGAGGTCGGTGGAGCTCCAGGGGGGCCACGAGGCAGGGGCGCGCCCTGGGGGGCCAGGCGCGCCTCCCGCCCTCGTGGACAGGGTGTGGGCCCCCTGGCCTTGATTCTTTTGCCAATATTTTTTATTATTTCCAAAAATAATCTCCGTGAAGTTTCCGGTCATTCTGAGAACTTTTGTTTCTGCACAAAGATAACACCATGGCAATCCTGCTGAAAACAGCGTCAGTCCATGTTAGTTCCATTCAAATCATGCAAGTTGGAGTCCAAAACAAGGGAAAAAGTGTTTGGAAAAGTAGATACGACGGAGACGTATCAGTAACTGATAAGGATTATGATTTCTCTATTGATCCTGAGATAATTACTTTGGTTGAATCTGATCCTTTTTATGGCTATGATTCTGAAACTGTTGTGGCACATCTTACTAAATTAAATGATATAGCCACCCTGTTCACAAATGATGAGAAAACTCGCTACTACTATATTCTTAAATTATTTCCGTTCTCATTAAAGGGTGATGCTAAGATATGGTTTAATTCTCTTGATCCTGTTTGTGTGCGTAGTCCCCAGGATATGATTTATTACTTCTCTGCTAAATATTTCCCCGCTCATAAGAAACAAGCTGCTTTAAGGGAAATATATAATTTTGTGCAAATTGAAGAAGAGAGTCTCCCACATGCTTGGGGGAGTCTTCTCCAGTTACTTAATGCTTTGCCTGATCATCCTCTCGAGAAAAATGAAATACTTGATATCTTTTATAATGGACTAACCAATGCTTCCAGAGACCTCCTGGATAGTTGTGCTGGTTGTGTTTTCAGGGAAAGAACAGTTGATCAAGCTGAATTGCTATTGAATAATATGTTGACTAATGAAAATAATTGGACATTTCCCGAACCAACTCCTAAGACAACTCCGAAGAAAAGGGGTATTCTATTTCTCAGTCCTGAAGATATGCAAGAGGCAAAGAAATCTATGAGAGAAAAAGGTATTAAAACTGAAGATGTTAAGAATTTACCTCCTATTGAAGAAATACATGGTCTTAATTTGCCGCCTGTTGAGGATATACATGGTCTTGATAACCCGACACATGTAGTAAAGGTAAATTCTCTCTATAGATTTGATGAAGGTGATATTCCTCATTATAAGTCTGCTAGCCAATGCTTAGATGAGTTTGATAATTTTATTGTTAAACAAGAAAACTTCAACGCTTATGTTGGTAGACAATTGAAACATAATGCTTATAGGATTGAGCACTTGGGTGATTATATGTCTAGAGTTAATGGTGAACTTAAACTCTTGGTGAACTTAAACTCATTAGTAAACATGCTTCTATGGTTACCACTCAGGTAGAACAAGTGCTTAAAGCTCAAAATGATTTGCTCAATGAATTAAATAATAAGAAGAATCATAATGTTGTTAGAGTTGTGACTAGAGGGGGTAAAATGACTCAGGAACCTTTGTATCCTGAGGGTCACCCTAAAATAATTGAGCAAGATTCTCAGAGAATTAATGATGATGCACCTAGTCCTTCTAAAAAGAAGAAAAAGAAAAATGATAGGACTTTGCATGCTTCTAGTGAACCTGTTGTAGACACACCTGAGAATCCCAATGATATTTCTATTTCTGATGCTGAAACACAATCTGGTGATGAACATGAACCTAGTGATAATGTTAATGATGATGTTCATGTTGATGCTCAACCTAGAAATAACAATGATGTAGAAATTGAACCTGTTGTTGATCTTGATACCCCACAATCAAAGAATCAACGTTATGATAAGAGAGACTTTGTTGCTAGGAAGCACGAAAAAGAAAGAGAACCATGGGTTCAGAAACCCATGCCCTTTCCTCCTAAACCATCCAAGAAAAAGGATGATGAGGATTTTGAGCGCTTTGCTGAAATGATTAGACCTATCTTCTTGCGTATGCGTTTTACTGATATGCTTAAAATGAATCCTTATGCTAAGTATATGAAAGATATTGTTACAAATAAAAGAAAGATATAGGAAGCTGAAATTTCCACCATGCTTGCTAATTATACTTTTAAAGGTGGAATACCTAAGAAACTAGGAGATCCGAGAGTACCAAGTATACCATGCTCCATTAAAAGAAACTATGTTAGAACTGCTTATGTGATCTTGGAGCCGGTGTTAGTGTTATGCCTCTCTCTTTATATCGTAGACTTGATTTGAATAAGTTGACACCTACTGAAATATCTTTGCAAATGGCCGATAAATCAACTGCTATACCTGTCGCTATTTGTGAGGATGTGCCTGTTGTGGTTGCAAATGTTACTATTTTAACGAACTTTGTTATTCTTGATATTCCCGAGGACGATAGTATGTCGATTATCCTTGGTAGACCCTTCTTGAATACTGCAGGGGCTGTTATTGACTACAACAAAGGAAATGTCACTTTTCATGTGTCGGTGTACAAAAGTAGGGGCTCTCCTTTTGACCCCTTTACTTGTGCACGGGCAGTCAGAGCCACGCCCCGCGGCCACACGTAGCAGGGCAAAGGAGGGAAGCCGGAGAGAAGCCAAAGCCCAACACAAGACGATCAAGGCAATGCCAAGACCAGAAACACAAGACATCAAAGGGGCGAGGTGGAGTCCCCCGGCAAGACCCTTGCCGGGGCAACTTGCCCAAACACCAACAGAGCGAGCCGCCCTTGAGCCCACAGGATCCAACCCAACCAACTACAATTGGACCAGGGCTCGGGAGGCACCTCTGTGGTGGCATGCAGATCTTTGTCAAGACCATGGATATATGAGATCAGATGAGGACTAGAAGACGGCGACCCTCGGCGGAATCCTTGCCGAGGAAAGCCACAAGACCCCCGGCAAGATCCTTGCCGGGGACGACTGCGTGCCAAGGCAAGACCCTTGTCGGGCCCCCGACAAGGCCCTTGCCGAGGACATCAGCAGGGCCACTGCCAGGCCCGCACCAGCCAAGTTTCCACCGCCGTTCGCATGCAGCTGCCAGCCCAACCAGCTGGGCTGGCACCTGCGTGGCAACATGCAGCTTCCAGGCCAGATCAGCAAGCGCCTGCGTGGCGGCATGCAGATCTTCGTGAAGACCCTACCACCGCGCCACCTCAGCTGCCTGCCTGCCTAAATGGCGCCGCATGCATCGCTGGCCAAGGCGCGTGTCGAAGCGAGGAGGAGCGGCGACGGACGGAACGGGCCTCGCTCACGTCCCCGATAAAGCTAGGGGACACCTAAGCGACGCATTAAATGCGTCTTGTCCTGTAATACGGGCGATAAGCTCATAGTACTGTAGGCGTTTCCACCTCCTGTGCGCCACTGTGGCAGCCCCTTTCGACTATACAAGGAGGCCCATGGCGTACTGGAGAGGGATTCGGCTCTTTTGAACTACACAGCCACCGTAGCTAGTTCGAGAGCTCAAGAACACTCAATACATCCACCAAAGCAGGACTAGGGTTTTACGCATCCTCGCGGCCCGAACCTGGGTAAACGATCCTTGTGCTGACTGCTAATCCTGCTCTTCTCACAACCCTGCGCCCCGGCAACCGTAGTAGGGATACTTGTGATCCCATAGGTGTCGTTTCCCACCGACATCTTTGGCGCGCCAGGTAGGGGGCGCACTTGTGAGAATCTGGTCTAGTAGTTAGCCTAGCATGTTCTGCGTCGCCATGGCTTCTAAAGAAGAAGACGGCCAGGAGAAAACGGCGCCGCCTGCGAGCGCGAAGGACGCCAGCGCGGCAACCAAAAAAAGCTAAGTCATTCAGAGCCTTGAGCTATTTCCTTTTATATATATGGTTATCGTCCTCGGAAATCCTGCCTATGTATGGAAAACCTGCACGCAAAGGGGCCCTCCCGCAATTGGCAACGCCCTTGTTCTGTTTCGAGTCCGCTCAACAGCTCAAGCGGCCGCGTCGAGAGTGGCAGGGTAGCCTTCCGCAACTTGGCAACGCTCTCGATTCTGACTCGAGTCAAACTCGACAGTTCGAGCGGCCGCGTCGGGGGCGGTGAGGTGGTTTGCCCGGCAGCAAGCACACCCGGCAGGCCAATGGGGATCCGTCCTCAAGACGCCACCCTGGGTTTACGCGCCGGCAAGCCTACCCAGTTGAACGTAAGGTGGACATACAAGGGAAAATCGAACAGGGAAATAACATGCATAATATCAAAAGTACTGCAGAGTTATATTACACCAATTCTTGCCGCGGTTCTAACTAAAGATAAAAACTGTCTTGGCCATGAACCTGCAGCGACAGTGGGAGACGGGGTGCCTAATCTCGGCGCTGGCCCTCTATCCTCTCAATTCCGCCGATGCTGCTGATGATGGGCTTGATACGCTCCTTGAGCGCCGCGAGGTCCACACCCGCCGGCAAGCTGTCCAGCGTGGCGTCGAAGTCGAGGTTGGGGTTCCAGTACGCCACCTTGGTGAGAACCTTGGTCATGGCACCCTGGAAAAGCCTCCGGGCCTCGTCGGCCAGTGAGGCCGCCCGGTTGGCGTGAAGCCGCTCCAAGGCACCGACGACCCTCTCGAAGAACAGGGTCAGGCTGCAGTTGGCGCTCACGCTCCGCTCCGGGGCGTACTTCACGTTCGGCATCCCCATGGTGGCCAGCTGCGCGGAGGCCTGGTCGGCAACGGCGGCGAGGCGATTGAGCCAGCGGTTCTCGCCCTCCACGTGCTCCTTGAAGTTGATGGCCTCGTTCTTCCGCAGCTGCTTCTCGGTCTCTAGGCTCTTGGCCAGGGTTCCCCTCCCGGGCCCTGGCCTCCGACGGCATCTTCTCGAGACCCTTCAGCTTCAGCCTGAGGTCTTTGATGGAGTTGTTGGCCTCAGAGAGCTTCCCGGCCCTGCTGACGGCTGCGCCCTGCACCTCCGTCAGGGCGCCGTTGAGCGTGTCCTTCTCCTGGGACAGCTTCAGGGCCTGCTCCTTCAGCCCGTCCCGCTCCACCTCCAGCTCCTTCACCTTGCCGGCGTGAACCAGAGCCTGGGCATCGAGCGCCTCCTTGTGCCTATGCTCCAGCTCGCGGGTCCGCTGCAAGACGAGCTTCCCCGCCTCTTCATCCTTGCCGCGGAGCATGGCGGCAAGCTTCTCCTCACGCGCGGCAAGGTCGTCCTCCTGGGAGTTCAGCGCGGCCTCGTGCTGGGTCCGGGCGGCCTCGGCGGCGGCGGCCAAGTTCTCCGCCGTCTCTTGGGCCTTCTCGATGTCGGCCAGCTTCATGGTGAGCTCCACGTCGTGCTTGGCCAGCTTGCCCTGGGCGGCCTTCAGCTCTTCGCTAGCTTGGCGGAACCAAGTCTGCGCCTCAGCGACGCGCACCTTGAGGTCAGCCTCCGCCTTGTCCACCGTTGCCATCCGTCCAGGCGGGCGCGGTGGAGCGCCTAGAGCTTCCGGAAATTGGCACCCATGGCCTGGAGAAGCCGCTCCTCCTGAGAGCCGTCGCCATCGGCGCTCGGCTCGTCGACGACCTCGAGCCCGGCGGAGGCAAGCACCTCTTCGTCGAACACCTCTCCCTCGACGGGCGCCCTGGAGCTGGACGCCCCTGGGAGGTGGACGAAGAGGTCGTCGATCACCCTTAGGTACCTGCCGGAGCCGGAGGCAGCAGAGGAGGAGGGCTGGTCATCAACGACCTCCTCCTAGGTGGCGGCCTTGCCGGCCTCTCCGGCAGACCCCTTGCCGGGCTCCCCGGCAGGCCCCTTGGCGGCGTCTTCGGCAGCGCCCTTGGTGGACTCCTCGGCGGCGATCTTCTCGGCCTCCGCCGCGGCGTCCTTGGCAACGTCCTTGATGATAGTGTCCAGGTCCTACCGGTCCGCCGAGAGAGGATCTGGATATCAAGAAGAGGGTGAGGTGAAGCCAAGACCAAGATTCAAAAAAGAAAAGAAAGAACAGGGGCAGAAGGCCAGAAACCTACCAGCGCCGGGCTGGGAAGCAGAGGCCCCCTCCCCGCCAACATTCGGCACCGAGGCGAAGCCACCGGCGCCCAAGTTCTCCTCCTCCTCCTCCTCCATGTGCGTGGACTCGGTGCTTGGCGCCCTTGCCGGGGACGCCCCTCGGGGCGGCGTGTTGAGGGCGGCCCTCTGTGGCTCCTCCTGCTGCTGCTCTCCTCCTGCATACACGGCAAGGTCAGCACCAAAGTATCGTACCCCTGACACATGTCGACGAGGGGTGAGTGATGAACTTACGCTGGGGGCTGTGCCGGGGGCTGATGTCCGGGCTGCTCAACACCACCAGTGGAGCGCCGGAGGCGCCTGCTGGGGGCTGGCCGCTCGTCGAGGTCCTGGCCCTCTTCACCCTCTAGGCCAGCATCTCCATCCCCCTGCAAATGAAGATAATCCAAGATAAGCGGCACTGTTTGAGGAAACGGAGATGACAAAAAGAAGGGGGAATAAAGAGCTTACTCCTCCTCCTCCTCCTCTGCCGTCTTCCTTTTCCTCCTCTGGCTAAGGGATCCGAAGTCAAAAGTGACCTCCGCGTCAACATCTGCCGGAGGAGGGGAAGGAGGCGGCGTCTAAACGCGTTTGGACGAAGAAGAAGCGGATGCCTTCTTCTTCGCCACCGCGGCCCTCGTCTGGCGCACGGACGTCTCCTGGGCCTGCCGTAGTTGCGCGGCCCTGCCAGGCCGGACCGGCTCGCCGGAGGTGGCCCGCCGCAGAACCCGTCCTCTCCCCGTGGCTGGAGGGTCAACGGCCACAGCCTCCTCCTCATCGGCCTCCTTCGACGACGACTCGCCGACCACGTCTTCGACGAGAGGAGCCCCGGTGCCGGCGCTGCTGGCCTCCCCGGCGGCCTCCGCCCACTGGGCGAGCTCCTTCTCCTCCGCTTCCGCCGCGGCCTTGTCCTCCGCGCCGCCGGCGCTGCTGGCCTCCTCGGCGAGCTTCGCCTCCGCCGCCCTGGCGGCGATGTAATCCAGCTCCACCTGGGAGGTGTCCTAGACGAGTCGCGGCTCGGCGGTGACGTACCCCTCGTGCAAAGTGTTGAAGAACTCCTGCACCTGAAGTTCCTCCGGCTCGGCCCAGCTCGGGTCGAGGCCATGCGCGTTGAAGTCCGGCATCATGGCAATGATGTCAGTCCGGTGAGAGTTGTTGCTCAGCGGGACCACTCCCGCTGGCAACCTGAACAGGGGCCCCTTGGCGACCTTGCCGGCCTTCGCGGCGGCCCTCGCGGCCTTGCCGGACCGCTCGACCTCGCCATCGCGGTTCACGTCAAGCTGGAAGAGCCGTGGCAGAAATGGGTGTGCCTCATCACCGTGAGGTTGTGGTCGAGGCCGGGGCGGAGCCTCATGATGTCGGCGGTGTTCGTGAAGAACCAGGCCGGCCTCCCCTTGTTGTGTAGCGGAGCGATTCGGCGGCGGATGAAATCCGCCCCGATCATCTCAAGGGTGAGCCCGGCCTCGGTGAGGTGAAGGATCCTGGTGGTGGCGACCGTGAGCTTCGCGTCGCCAGCATCAATGTCGCCCTAGTCGCCCCGGCGAACCGGCGGCGTGCTGCGGACCCGGCAAAAGTCTGGCGGGTCTTTCTCTTCAATCCAGCACCACCGGCCCCACCATTCGTCCCACCTCTCCTTCATGGCGCCCTCCGGGTACACCCCCTTGGCCCTTGGGATCCAAGCGACGCACCCGGAGATGGCGCCCCCTTGTTGGATCCGAGGGAAGAAGTAGTGGCGGAAGAGCGCCGTGTTGGGGTGCGCCCCGGTGAAGCCCTCGCAGAGGTGCGCAAAAAGAGCCATACACGCTACGACATTCAAAGTAAAATCTAAAAGATGGAAGCCATAGGTGTGCATGACGTCGTTGAAGAAATCGGAGAAGGGGGGACAGAGCCTGCAGGAGAAGTAGTCGACGAAGAAAGGGTACCGATTTGGGGCGGCCTCGGTGCAGTTGGCAGGGATAACGCGCGTGGATGGATGCCCCATTGTCTCTCCCCCCGTCTTCACCCCCCATAGGGCTTGAAGTAATCCCGCAGTTCGATCGCATCGACCGTCGAGGGGAAGTAGGCGAGTTGCGTCCGTCGCGCCGCCTGCTCACTCTCCGGCGGCTCCGTCGCCCCGGCATCTTTGGCCACTCCCTTGCCCTTGGTGGATTTAGGAGCCATGGCGGCTGCGGGAAGCAGGGGGCGGAGGATGGCGAAGGCGCAGCAGCGGCAAGCAAAGGCAAGATCTCAAGGAAGAAGAAAGGGGGCGGCGGCTCTGAGATTGGAGAAGACGCAGGGAGGGGGGTAAAGTGAGCAGCGCGCCCGCAGTTATTCCTTCTTACGGGGAAGGCGCGGGCCGCCTCCTTTCCCATTAACTGCGATGTGACGCATGCGTGCGGGAACCGCCCCACGCATGCCCCCCACATCACACACGGCCCCCCTCGTCGCGCGTTCAACGCGGGTCGTGGGAAAGCACAAAGGACGAAAATTACTACAGTAAAATCCGCCCCGCCTGCCCGCGCACCGTTTTGGGCCTAGCCCAACAACGTGTCGCGCTTATGTGTGGCCCAGGCCCGGGGGCTCCTATCGGTGTACAAAAGTAGGGTATCTCCTTTTGACCACTTTACTTGTGCACGGGCAGTCAGAGCCACGCGCCGCGGCCACACGTAGCAGGGCAAAGGAGGGAAGCCGGAGAGAAGCCAAAGCCCAACACAAGACGATCGAGGCAACGCCAAGACCAGAAACACAAGACAGCAAAGGGGCGAGGTGGAGTCCCTCGGCAAGACCCTTGCCGGGGCGGCCTCCACGGCCCTGGCAAGGCTTCTTGCCGGGGCGGCCTCCACGGCCCCGGCAAGAGCCTTGCCAGGGCAACTTGCCCAAACACCAACAGAGTGAGCCGCCCTTGAGCCCACAGGTTCCAACCCAACCAACTACAATTGGACCAGGGCTCGGGAGGCACCTCTGTGGTGGCATGTAGATCTTTGTCAAGACCATGGATATATGAGATCAGATGAGGACCAGAAGACGGTGACCCTCGGCGGAATCCTTGCCGAGGAAAGCCACAAGACCCCCGGCAAGATCCTTGCGGTGGACGACTGCGCGCCACGGCAAGATCCTTGCTGGGGACGACTGCGTGCCAAGGCAAGACCCTTGTCGGGCCCCCGACAAGGCCCTTGCCGAGGACATCAGCAGGGCCACTGCCAGGCCCGCACCAACCAAGTTTCCACCGCCGTTCGCATGCAGCTGCCAGCCCAACCAGCTGGGCTGGCACCTGCGTGGCAACATGCAGCTTCCAGGCCAGATCAGCAAGCGCCTGCGTGGCGGCATGCAGATCTTCGTGAAGACCCTACCACCGCGCCACCTCAGCTGCCTGCCTGCCTAAATGGCGCCGCATGCATCGCTGGCCAAGGCGTGTGTCGAAGCGAGGAGGAGCGGCGACGGACGGAACGGGCCTCGCTCCCGTCCCCGATAAAGCTAGGGGACACCTAAGCGACACATTAAATGCGTCTTGTCCTGTAATACGGGCGATAAGCTCATAGTACTGTAGGCGTTTCCACCTCCTGTGCGCCACTGTGGCAGCCCCTTTCGACTATAAAAGGAGGCCCATGGCGTACTGGAGAGGGATTCGGCTCTTTTGAACTACACGGCCACCATAGCTAGTTCGAGAGCTCAAGAACACTCAATACATCCACCAAAGCAGGACTAGGGTTTTACGCATCCTCGCGGCCCGAACCTTGGTAAACGATCCTTGTGCTGACTGCTAATCCTGCTCTTCTCACAACCCTGCGCCCCGGCAACCGTAGTAGGGATTCTTGTGATCCCATAGGTGTCGTTTCCCACCGACATCATGTTAATGGTAATGAGCATACGGTACACTTTCCGAGGAAACAACCTCAAGTCCACAGTATCAATTCTATTGGGAAAATTCCATCGATTACTATTGGAGGTTTTGAATTTCCTCTACCTACTGTCAAGAAGAAATATGATATTCTTATTGTTGGGGATGTGTATATCCCCGTTGAGGTAACCTAGTGCTATTCGAAATTTCTCTGGTTCCATGTTATTAGGAATGAGTTTGTTAACAAGACTTGATCAACCTTGTTAGTGGATTCCTTTTGATGAGCATGAGATGGATGAAGTTAGAAAGCACAACCTTCTGTACCCTCCTTTTACTTTCTGTTATTTAGATTAAATAAAGCAAAAATAGTATTTTCTGCCTGTTTTCCGAATTATCCTTGCAATAAAAAAATACCCCAAAAATAAAAGTTCTCCAAATGCCCTGAAAATGAAATATGATTTTTTCTAGAATATTTGAGAATATCTGGCACTGAGAACACGTCAGAGGGGGCAGCCACCTGGCCACGAGGGTGCAGGGCGCTCCCACCCCCCCCCCCCCCGGGCGCACCCCCCTGCCTTGTGGGCCCCTGGTGGCTCCCCTCCACTTATTCCAGCCACCACACACTCCTTCTTCCTCCCAAAAAAATCACCAACCAGCTCAAGCACGAATTCTAGCTCATTTTGCTGCGATTTTCGATCTCCTAGCTCAAAGCTCCACTCACAAAACTGCTTTGGGGGATTGTTCTTCGGTATGTGACTCCTCCAATGGTCCAATTAGTTTTTGTTCTAGTGCTCTATTCATTGCAAATTTTTGCTGCCTAGGTGACCCTGTTCTTGAGCTTGCATGTCAAATTTATATGGTCCCAAGTAGTTCTAATGCATGATATAGTCTCTAGGCACTTGCGGGAGTAGTTGCTATCAATTTTGTTGAGTTTGGTTCACTTTTATTTTGAGTTACTAAAAATTTCAGAAATAGATGAAGAGATTTTTGAGGGGCTCTTTGAGCCGAAGCTCGAAGGATAAGCAAAGTGAAGAGGATAAGAGGCCCAAATATAATGTCCCTCGCACCACGGAGGTTCGGCCGTGTGAATGGCCTTGTGATGAGTTCTTAACAGCAGCTGGGATTCATGATGATTTCTATTCTTTGGTTGAGAATGCGGGCCTCACCGACTTCCTTCGCGACCAGCGCGAACAGTATCTCTTACTCACTAATATTTTCATGCAAAAAATTTATTTCCATGCTAGGAGATCACCACCTTCGGTGGAATTTTATTTATATGATGAGCATAAGGAGATGTCCCTTTCTGATTTCTGCCGGGTCTGTAAGATACCCCTTACTGGCAGCATAGAGGAACCACGTCGTAATAACATGGAAGGGTTTATTGATATGATTGTTGTAGGGGAAACGAGTAAAGTTTACGATGCAAGAATTACTAGCATAAATTTTCCAGTTCTGCGTTACTTTGCGATATTTGCTAGTAGATGTTTAATTGGTCGCGGAAACCGTGGCAACCTTAGTGCCCCTGATATTGTTATTTTGTGCCATGCTTTGTTTCGTGACAACACTTTTAGTCTAGGCGCTATCATTGCCAAGCGGTAAGTCTGAACCACACGAAGGGTCCCATCTTGGGAGGTATCTTCGCCTCGCGCCTCGCCGCACACTTTAACATACCTACTAGACATTATGAGAAAGAAGAAAAGTTGTTGCCTCCTGTTTTTCTAGACTATAAGAGTATGGTAGCACATGATTTTATCGTTAAGAATAAGAAAAAGATGCTTAACTACATACTGTTATTTGATAAAAATCACCCTGAGACTATTACTTTGCCTGCTCCTTCTTTGTTTAACTTATCTAGAAGCAAGTATCTTGTTCAGCCGGAGGCATTTTATGCCTACCAGAACCCCACACCAGCTACAGAGCCAGAGCCGGAACCACAATTTGATCCTTCATGACAGTCTGTTTACCAGTGGGATCCGGAGGAGATTGCCAACCAGTGGCAATCCGAAGCTCCTTCTCAGTACGACCCCAACTACAACTTTGATCCATGGGCCTAGACCAACTTAGGCCAAAAGCCTAAGCTTGGGGGAGTACGTATCTCTCACCGACATTACATTCATGTTCACACACTCATTCTAGTTGTCGGTGCTCATACTTTTTCATTGTACTATCCATGCTAGTTTATTTTCCTTTTTATGCTTTCTTCTTATGTGTTTGATAAACCGTAAGAAAAACAAAAAAAATAGTTGTAGCTTTTATCTAGTTTACTTTCCATGCTTGTAGTAGTAATAATTAAAAAGAAAACCCAAAAAGATTTCCTGTTCTTCTTTTGTTTGTTGGGAGCTTTCCCGTGTGAATAGTTTTATTTCTTTTCTTTTCTTTGGGGGTCGAGAGGATAAGACCATAATGAAAATGTTGAAGTGGCTCTTATATGCATTATTGTTGATTTAACAAAGAGCCCATATTATCTTGTCTTCTCCTGTGTGTCAGATGCCTGCAAATTCTAGCTTAGTCCAATGCACGTGCACTATTATTATTATCCACATCGTTCGGTCATGCAAGTGAAAGGCAATAATGACGATATATGATGGACTGATTGAGATGAGAGAAGCTGGTATGAACTCGACCTCTCTTGTTTTTGTAAATATGATTAGTTCATCGTTCCTGATTCAGCCTATTATGAATAAACATGTTTGCAATGACAATTAGAGATTATAGTTGCTTATGCCATGCTTAATTAGCTAGGAGTTTATAATGGTTTACCTTGCGTGCCAACATGCTATTAAAATGGTTGTGATGTGGTATGATAGGGTGGTATCCTCCTTTGAATGATTCGAGTGACTTGACTTGGCACATGTTCACGCATGTAGTTGAAACAAAATCAACATAGCCTTCACGATATTTATGTTCATGGTGGATTATATCCTACTCATGCTTCCTCAATGTTTATTAATTTTAATGCATGTTCATGACTGTTGTCGCTCTCTAGTTGGTCGCTTCCCAGTCTTTTTCTAGCCTTCACTTGTACTAAGCGGGAATACTACTTGTGCATCCACTTCCATAAACCCCAAAGTTATTCCATATGAGTCCACCATACCTTCCTATATGCGGTATCTACCTGCCGTTCCAAGTAAATTTGTATGTGCCAAACTCTAAACCTTCAAATAAAATTATGTTTTGTATGCTCGAATAGCTCATGTATCAACTAGGGTTGTTTGTATCTTCCATGCTAGGCGGGTTATTATCAAGAGGAGTGGACTCCGCTCCTCACTCACGAGAAAATGGCTGGTCACTGGGATGCCCAGTCCCATGCTTTAAGCAAATCAAATCGAAATAATTGCAAACAAAACTCCCCCACGACTGTTGCTAGTTGGAGGCACTCGTTGTTTCGAGCCAGCCATGGATTGATGCTTGTTGGTGGTAGGGGAGTATAAACTTTACCATTTTGCTTGGGAACCGCCTATAATGTGTGTAGCATGGAAGATATCGAGATCTCTCGGTTGTTATGTTGACAATGAAAGTATGCCGCTCAAAATATTATTCATCTCTGCTTTAAAATCGAGCTCTGGCACCTCTACAAATCCCTGCTTCCCTCTGCGAAGGGCCTATCTATTTACTGTTATGTTGAGTCATCACTCTCTTATTAAAAAGCACCAGCTGGGGAGCACCGCTGTCATTTGCATCCATTACTATTAATTTATATTGGGTATGACTGGATCTCTTTTACCATGAATTACAATGTTTAGTCAGTCCTTGATCTTTAAAGGTGCTCTGCATTTATATTTTGCGGTCTCAGAAAGGGCTAGCGAGATACCATCTTGTTATGTCATATTATGATTGTTTTGAGAAAGTGTTGTCATCCAAGATTTATTATTATTGCTCGCTAGTTGATTATGCCATTGACATGAGTAAACATGAGACCTAAATATTATTGTGAATATGGTTAGTTCATAATCTTTGCTGAAAACTTGAATGCTGGCTTTACATATTTGCAACAACAAGAGCAAACGGAGTTTGTAAAAGTTTTTCTTTACCACTTTCAGTTTATCAACTGAATTGCTTGAGGACAGGCAAAGGTTTAAGCTTGGGGGAGTTGATACGTCTCCGTCGTATCTACTTTTCCAAACACTTTTGCCCTTGTTTTGGACTCTAACTTGCATGATTTGAATGGAACTAACCCGGACTGATGTTGTTTTCAGCAGAATTGCCATGGTGTTATTTTTGTGCAGAAATAAAAGTTCTCGGAATGACCTGAAAATCAATGGGGATTATTTTTGGAATTAATAAAAAATACTGGCGAAAGAATCAAGGCCAGGGGGCCACACCCTGTCCACGAGGGTGGGGGGCGCGCCCCCTGCCTC
Organism: Aegilops tauschii subsp. strangulata; assembly: GCF_002575655.3. NCBI lineage: Eukaryota > Viridiplantae > Streptophyta > Magnoliopsida > Poales > Poaceae > Aegilops > Aegilops tauschii. The sequence goes on along the minus strand of NC_053040.3, from coordinate 411,354,335 downwards.
GTGGGGCCCCTGGTGCTCCACCGACCTCAACTCCAACTCTATATATTCACGTTCGGGGAGAAAAAAATCAGAGAGAAGGATTCATCGCGTTTTACGATATGGAGCCGCCGCCAAGCCCTAAACTCTCTCGGGAGGGCTGATCTGGAGTCCGTTTGGGGCTCCAGAGATGGGAATCCGTCGCCATCGTCATCATCAACCTTCCTCCATCACCAATTTCATGATGCTCACCGCCGTGCGTGAGTAATTCCATCATAGGCTTGCTGGACGGTGATGGGTTGGATGAGATTTACCATGTAATCGAGTTAGTTTTGTTATGGTTTGATCCCTAGTATCCACTATGTTCTGAGATTGATGTTGCTATGACTTTGCTATGCTTAATGCTTGTCACTAGGGCCCGAGTGCCATGATTTCAGATCTGGACCTGTTATGTTTTCATGAATATATGTGAGTTCTTGATCCTATCATGCAAGTCTATAGTCACCTATTATGTGTTATGATCTGTTAACCCCGAAGTGACAATAATCGGGATCATTACCGGTGATGACCGTAGTTTGAGGAGTTCGTGTATTCACTATGTGTTAATGCTTTGGTCCGATACTCTATTAAAGGGAGGCCTTAACATCCCTTAGTTTCCATTAGGACCCCGCTGCCACGGGAGGGTAGGACAAAAGATGTCATGCAAGTTCTTTTCCATAAGCACGTATGACTATATTCGGAATACATGCCTACATTACATTGATGAACTGGAGCTAGTTCTGTGTCACCCTATGTTATAACTATTGCATGAGGAATTGCATCCGGGATAATTCTCCATCACCGATCCAATGCCTACGAGCTTTTCACATATTGTTCTTCGCTTATTTACTTTTCCGTTGCTACTGTTACAATTACTACAAAACTATTATTGTTACATTTGCCACTGTTACCGCTACTATCATATTACTTTGCTACTAAATACTTTGCTGCAGATACTAAGTTATCCAGGTGTGGTTGAATTGACAACTCAACTGATAATACTTGAGGATATTCTTTGGCTCCCCTTGTGTCGAATCAATAAATTTGGGTTGAATACTCTACCCTCAAAAACTGTTGCGATCCCCTATACTTGTGGGTTATCACTACTCTACCAAGACACTATCCGCAAAATGGGCATTGATCCTTCAAGAATCAAGCCCACCACAACTATCCTCAAGGGAGCAGTACCCGGCATAGAAGCTCACTGCACGGGCTCCAGCACACTGGAAGTCGTTTTCGGTTCGCCGAACAACTTCCGAAGTGAGGGCTTGACCTTTGATATTGCCCCGTTCCACAGTAGCTACCATGCACTCCTGGGGCATACCGCTTTTGCTCGTTTTAATGCGGTCCCACTCTACGCCCGCGCAAAACTTAAAATGCCCGGTCCACGTGGCGTCATAACAGTAAATGGAAACACGGAACACTCCCTCCATATAGAGGACCATACTACGGCTATTACAGCCGAAGTACAAAGCGGCCTCATCAAGCCGCACAACTCATCGGCCATTAAGCCGCCGGTCTCTATTAAATGGAACCGATCAATCTCAGAGCTGGATTAGCAGTTCGGCCTCCGTCGTTCGCCTTACACACACGCGAAGTTTATACCGCACATGCATAATTATGTACTTAAAATACCCTGGTCATTGGCGGAGGCACGGTACGGACAAGCCTATAGCACTCCCGTTTCCTCCTTTTCTTTTCTAATCATTTTTTATCTCTTATCACAGGTGGCTCAAACACTGGTCATCTCACAGACTCTTTCGGAGTTTGGCTTGATACACTTACCCAAAGGTTATTCCTGTTAAGGAATCCTTTCAACGAGGCAAGGCGACGCAGACGTGCGACAGGAGGTCCAAATAATTTTGTGTAGACCGCACTCTCTATTTCGAGCCTGTAAAGTGCCTTCTCCCTCAGCCTTCGACCATCGGCATGTCAAATAGCCTGGGTCGTGGCATTATTATTTGTAAAAAGGCAATTGACATATCAATCAAGTTCCAGTGAACATAATCCGTATCCAGTATTCGCTTTTTCTAAAGAGCTAAAAAAAATTCTGGTTGTTTCACACTCGCACCTCGGCACAAATTGCCAGGGGCTCGATATGGGAACAAATGAGTTGCCGACAAAGTCCGAACAGCTTTATAGCACACTTCGGCGTCACGAGTTTGGCCTTATATGCACCAGCTCTGAATCATGTCTTTGGTCAATAGTTGGGTTGCCCGGCTCCTGTGCTTACTACCTTACGTTCCGCTATATCGGCTAGGGTAGTAAAGGGAGAACTACTGCGATTGTGTCCCGGTTTATCCAGATGAGCACCTCAGTAGAGAAAACCGAAAACTGACTGTCATGATGCGGCGAGAGATGGTCAACCACTCGATGACTTACTAGAATCTTTCGCGATTCCTTCCATATTACACGAAGGGCCGTTCTTAAGGTCACCCATGTAATGCACCGTATTCGGATAACTGCGTACATACCAGGGGCTATATCGTAGACCCACCGTCAAACTCCTATGGCAAAGTGAAAGTGTTAAAGCCCTATAGTCCGATTGCCTAGTTCGCCGCATTGACACCTCCTTCACGGACCAAGACGTTGGGTCAAGAGTGATCAAGTGCTTTTCCGAACACCCCCGTATTTTATGCGAGGGGGCTGAAGCCGACGACTGGAAAACTTTCAGATTATACAAAAAAGGCCGCACAGGAGGAGCCAAAACTTTTAGGCATAGCCTTACAATATCATAATATTGTTTTTACAATTTCAATACATTTCACTCGAATATCATATCTTTCGAGCACTAGCCCTCTATCAAGCGGGCACCCTCTAAGACATCCTCGAAATAATGCTCTGGCGTGTGATGCTCCTTGCCCTTGGGTGGACTTTTCGCTGCAATATCGGTGGCCTTCATCTTCGCCCAGTACATCTTGACACGGGCAAAGGCCATCCGTGCACCTTCAATGCACGTTGACCGCTTAACGGCGTCGATACGCGACACCGCATCAACAAGTCGCTGCACCAAACCGAAATAACTATTCGGCATTGGCTCAGTCGGCCACAGCCGGACCATGACGTCCTTCATGGCAGAACCAGATATTTTGTGGAGCTCGGCCCACTGGGCCATATGTTCGTTCAGCAACAGCGGGCGCTTTGGCGTGCCGAATTGTGACCAGAAAAGCTTCTCCGTTGCATACCCTTCTAGCGCTTCGTAAAACTGCGCCACATTGGAGGCGCTCTTCGGCAAGTCCAAGAATGCGTCTGGAGAACTCCACATTTGATTAAGCGGGGAATACTTCAGATCGCCAAATTTAGTCTGTAATAAGAAAGGCTTACCAGCCACTATCTCCCCAGCTTGCCGGATCTCTTCCCGAGCCGCTCTAGACTCAGCTCGTGCTTCTCTCGCCTCTTGTAAGGCCTTGTCGAGATCGGCCGCTTTGGCTTTGTTATCCCTCTCAAGGAATTCGCACCGGACAGTGGCTTCCTTTAGCTCACGCGCCATAGTAGACATTCTCTCCTCACATTGGCGCTGAGCAGCCTGTCCGGCTTTTAACTCATCAGCTGCCTTTTCGGCGGCCACATTACTCATCTGGGCTTGCTCCTTGGCTCGGGCAAGTTCAGCCCGAAGGGTCTCCACCGCGGGATCACTATCTGTAGATGCGTATGTCTCAGAATATAATTCTAGCTTTGTGCTCATGTTATTATACATACATACACTGACCGCCCCAAAACATACCTTGCGCCTCGTTGAGTCGCCTGTTAATAAGCGTGATGTCGTCGTCCGCCACATCAAGTTTTTTCTTCAGACCTGCAACCTCTGTAGCGTGGGCAGTCATCATGGAGGTAACAGCCTGTGTTCCAATTAATTAGATTATTTCCTGGGCGCATCTTTTTCGATCCTCTGATTGCCTCCCTTTGGACGCCAACCAGAGTCTTAGGGGCTACTATCTATACGCAGGTGCATTTTGCGTGTAGAGCACAATCGAAAATGTAACATTACGTACCTCGAAGCCTCTTAGCAGGCTCATGAAAGCTTCATTCAATCCGCTTTTCGCGGACAGAATCCTCTCAACCACCGTACCCATCAAGGTACGATGTTCCTCTGAGACGGACGAATATCGCAACATGTCCATCAGTGTATCCGGCGCCTCCGGATTCCTGGAAGCAGCTGTGGGAGCACGGACTCCCTTTGAAAGGATATGTTTGCTTGACACTAGAGTTGTCTCTGGCTGCAAACAGGATAGTCCGGAGCCTTTATTGGTCCTCGTAGGGACTGCACACCCCGGACCCCGGGCAGCCGAAGTTTCACCTTGGGGCGTTGTCTCCGTTATCCTCTATTGATCGGGAAGATCCTCCGGGACGACACCTCGATGTCGTCCGCCCTATTGGGCGAGGAAGCTTGTGGAGGCGTCTCGCTTCCATCATCTTCGGAAGAAGATCCCTTGAAGAGGAGGATTGTTGAGGAAGACTGTATGCCGGACTGCAAAACATGTATTCTAGATGTCACCCTTGTAACAGGAAAAGGAACGGGATATGTCTAAAACACCTTTGTTCACTTACAATTCGGCTGAAGGCTTGTCCTTATGGAGGAACTGTGCGACAACGTCGCCTTCCGAGCCCGAACCGCCTGACAGGGGCGTCTTGCCTCACTTAGGAGCCTTTACCTCCCAATCTTCGGAGGCGGCCCTTTTCTTACCATGGGGAGAAAGGATGGCAGCTTCTCCTTCTCTTTTGTCTTCGGAAGAGGGAGCCTTAATCTCCCCGGACACAGTGTTTGGTGTACCTTCGGAATGGAGGCTACCTTTGGCTCCCCCGCTCTCCTTATTGTCCTCTTTCACCGGCACCAGGTATGGCGCCGGGACCAGCATCCTTGTTAGCACGGGACTAGCTGAGTCTTCAGGAAGGGGGGCCGAACACCTGATTCACTCCACCTTCTTTATCCAGCCCTGGAAGAAGATGGTTTTATCAGTATCTTATTATGAGATGTTTAACTAAGCTGTGTTCGGGAGTCGAGTGCTTACCGAGGTATCCGGATGGTTGCAGTCAAGGCCGATGTCCTCTGTAGAATCCGGCCACTGTTTTCGTGTCCCAAAAAATAACTTCCACATTCCTCTGTGCGTCGCGCCGAAGAAGTGCTGAAGGGTCCGTGGTCCTTCTTGATTGAACTCCCACATACGGAGGGGCCATCGCTGGCACGGGAGGACCCCGCGGACTAACATTACTTGAATCACGTCGATGAGTTCGGTGTTCTTTTCAAGGAGACTCCGGATGCGGCTCTGTAGAGTCTGCACTTCGTCGATTGATCCCCAGTCCAACCCCTTATTGACTCATGATGCGAGCTGAATTGGAAGGCCAGATCGTAACGCAGGTGTAGCTGCCCACTTGGTACCACGGGGTTCAGTGATGTAAAACCACTCCCGCTGCCATAAGTCGGAAGATTCTGTGAAGGATCCTTTTAGCCAAGGAGCGTTGATGAGTTTGCTCACTGTAGCACCACCGCACTCCACTTGTTTCCCATCAACTACCTTCGGCTTCACATTAAAAGTCTTGAGCCACAAGCCGAAGTGTGGGGGAATACGGAGGAAGGCCTCGCACGTGATAATGAACGCCGACACGTGAAGAAAGGAGTCCGGAGTTAGATCGTGAAAATCTAGCCCATAATAGAACATGAGCCCTCGAACAAAGGGGTGGAGAGCGAACCCTAGCCCTCGGAGGAAGTGGGAGATAAACACGACCCTCTCGCTAGATCTGGGAGTAGGAATAACCTGCCCTTGAGCAGGAAGCCTGTGGGGGTTCCGCGGTCAGGTATCTTGCCGCCCGGAGCTTCGCGATATCCTCCTCTGTGACAGAGGAAGCCACCCACCGACCTTGAGGGCTGGGTCCGGACATGACTGGGAAGCTCGAAGCAATTAAATTGAACCTTGGGTGCTGGAGCTCGAGGTTGGAGAGGTTGAGGAAAGGGTTGGCGTGAAGAAGCAAGACGGGTCTTAGCCCCTTTATAAAGGCAATGAATATCGAACGCCTCCTCCTAATCCTTAAAACCTGCCTATTCTTAAGGAATCATGCCAACCGGACGGTTGGAATACCCACACCTGTGTTGATGAGGATCCCGCAATAAGGGGACATGATCTCTGCTTCGACAAGACGTGCCAATGAAACTGCGTCTCAGAACATGGAGCGACAGGCTAAAAAACGGTTCGATATAATAACCGGGTGGTGACGTGATGTCACTCTACAAAAAAATTGTCAGCGGGTTGGACTCGTGAAATATTATACTCTCTGCGGTGGTGTGTGGTACTTGTTTTGCAGAGCCGGACACGTTCATTGTGTCTGAAGACTGTTTTGGAGTATTCGGAGAAGGAACCTGCCTTGCAATGCCGAAGACAATCTGCGCACTGGACACATCGTCATTGAAGCCTGGTTTAGGGGCTACTGAGGGAGTCCTGGATTAAGGGGTCCTCGGGCATCCGGACTATGGTACATGGGCCGTACTGATGGGCTATGAAGATACAAGACCGAAGACTTTCTCCCGTGTCCGGATAGGACTCTCCTTGGCGTGGAAGGCAAGCTTGGCATCCTGATATGAAGATTCATTTCTCTGTAACCGACTTTGTACAACCCTAGTCCCCTCCGGTGTCTATATAAACCAGAGGGCTTAGTCCGTAGGGGCAAGAAGAAGAATAATCATAGTCATACAGGCTAGACTTTTAGGGTTTTAGCCATTACGATCTCGAGGTAGATCAACTCTTGTAATACTCATATTCATCAAGATCAATCAAGCAGGAAGTAGGGTATTACCTCCATAGAGAGGGCCCGAACCTGGGTAAACATCATGTCCCCATCTCCTGTTACCATCAACCTTAGACGCACAGTTCAGGACCCCCTACCCGAGATCCGCCGGTTTTGACACCGACAGCTGCGGCGGCCTCATACCCGGCAGGCGTCCTGGTTGAGGAGCACGCCGGACTGGTGGGTGCCCATACCCGGCAGGCGTCCTGGTTGGGACCTCAGGTCTTAGATGTTAGGTTTTGCTGCGAGGTTTGTTTGGTATTAGGCCCAGACTATCAGCATCCCTTCATCAATTGGATAGGAGTAGCGACACTTTTGTTGCCTGGACGGTGGCTTCAGTCTTACTGTTGTATGACTTTGTAAGGTCTTGTATGAATAATTAATAAAGTGGTTGTATGCATCCTCCAGATGCAGAGGCCGGGGGTCCTCCTCCATTTCTATAAAAACAAGAATTGGATGGGGGGAGACCCAACCACACATGGCGGCTTGATATGGTAGCATGCCTATACCTAACATAGTAGCATGCTTAGCAAGATTACGAGCTTCAACATTTAAGTTTCCGCGCTCGTGCACAAAATTGCAGGACAGAAAACCAATCTTCAGGGCTGCATTCTCCCTGATGACAGCACTATGAGGGCAACGAGTTCCTTCTTCAATATCTTCTACCAAGCCTTTGCAATCGGTGCTGATGTGAATGTTCCTCAGGACAAGATCATATGTGAGTGCCATAGCTTCCCTACACGCAAGAGCTTCGAGTAGAGTGGAATCCGTCGTACCTTAAAAACAATTGCTGGGGATCCAAGATATGCACATGCTGATCTCTGCAGATCGCTACTGTTGGTCCCCTGTTGCTTGATATGGCGCCATCCACGTTAATTTTCATATAGTTATCTGGAGGGACGAGGCAGTGGGGTGTAGCTTCAACTCTGCCTCCAGCAGTACTATGCATTTTTGTCATAGGTTTTGTTAAAGCTTGAACATCATTGATGTAAGAATCGATAAAAAAATGATGGGGGCTCTGAAAAATGCATTCATGGATAGCCTTCCTCCCCGCTTATCAAATCGCCCATAAGGTGATAACCAGCCTGGTGAAGCGTCCATGAGATAGCGTTTCATGCATCTCAAATATCCAATTTCTCGCACTCGGTTCTCTATTTTCTGACATGTGCTTGATGTCTACTACACAACCTTCTTCTTGTAGACGTTGTTGGGCCTCCAAGTGCAGAGGTTTGTAGGACAGTAGCAAATTTCCCTCAAGTGGATGACCTAAGGTTTATCAATCCGTGGGAGGTGTAGGATGAAGATGGTCTCTCTCAAGCAACCCTGCAACCAAATAACAAAGAGTCTCTTATGTCCCCAACACACCCAATACAATGATAAATTGTATGGGTGCACTAGTTCGGCGAAGAGATGGTGATACAAGTGCAATATGGATGGTAGATATAGGTTTTTGTAATCTGAAAATATAAAAACAGCAAGGTAGCAAGTGGTAAAAGTGAGCGTAAACGGTATTGCAATGCTAGGAAACAAGGCCTAGGGTTCATACTTTCACTAGTGCAAGTTCTCTCAACAATAATAACATAATTGGATCATATAACTATCCCTCAACATGCAACAAATAGTCACTCCAAAGTCACTAATAGAGGAGAACAAACGAAGAGATTATGGTAGGGTACGAAACCACCTCAAAGTTATCCTTTTTGATCGATCTATTCAAGAGTCCGTAGTAAAATAACACGAAGCTATTCTTTCCGTTCAATCTATCATAGAGTTCGCACTAGAATAACACCTTAAGACACAAATCAACCAAAACCCTAATGTCACCTAGATACTCCAATGTCACCTCAAGTATCCGTGGGTATGATTATACGATATGCATCACACAATCTCAGATTCATCTATTCAACCAACACAAAAGTACTTCAAAGAGTGCCCCAAAGTTTCTACCGGAGAGTCAAGACGAAAACGTGTGCCAACCCCTATGCATAAGTTCATTGAACCCGCAAGTTGATCACGAAAACATACATCAAGTAGATCACGTGAATATCCCATTCTCACCACAGATAAGCACGGCAAGACATACATCAAGTGTTCTCAAATCCTTAAAGACTGGATCCGACAAGACAACTTCAAAGGGAAAACTCAATCCATTACAAGAGAGTAGAGGGGGAGAAACATCATAAGATCCAACTAGAATAGCAAAGCTCGCGATACATCAAGATCGTACCATCTCAAGAACACGAGAGAGAGAGAGAGAGAGAGAGAGAGATCAAACACATAGCTACTGGTACATACCCTCAGCCCCGAGGGTGAACTACTCCCTCCTCGTCATGGAGAGCGTCGGGATGATGAAGATGGCCACCGGTGAGGGTTCCCCCCTCCGGCAGGGTGCCGGAACAGGGTCCCGATTGGTTTTTGGTGGCTACAGAAGCTTGCGGCGGTGGAACTCCCGATCTATTCTCTCTCTGATGGTTTTAGGGTATATTGAGATATATATATATATATATATATATATATATATATATATATATATATATATATATAGGCGAAAGAAGTCGGTCAGGGGAGCCACGAGGGGCCCACGAGGGTGGAGGGCGCGCCCACCCCCCTGGGCCCTGCCTCGTGCCTTCCTCGTTGCTTCCCTTACGTGCACTCCAAGTCCCTGGATTGCTTCCGTTCCAAAAATAACTCTCCCGAAGGTTTCATTCCGTTTGGACTCCGTTTGATATTCCTTTTCTGCGAAACACTGAAACAAGGGAAAAAAACAGAAGCTGGCACTGGGCTCTGGGTTAATAAGTTAGTCCCAAAATAATATAAAAGTGCATAGTAAATCCCATTAAACATCCAAGATGGATAATATAATAGCATGAATGCTTCATAAATTATAGATACGTTGGAGACGTATCAGTGCTCGATCAGGTCCTCGCGGGAGAGCGCTTAGACGCAATGAGACATAGTGCAGCTCAAGAGGGAGTGTCCCCACAAATCTTTAGCTCCACACAAGGCACACGAACTGATTTGAGACATGATTTTGTGTTGCAAGACACCCGTCATCAACAGAGAATGTCTCACACCAATCTCCATACAAATACATTTAGCTTTGAACGGGTTGTAAATTTCCACACCGAGATCCAAGATTTAGCCTCCTTGCCATTATCCGAGGATCCGCTTCTACTCTCTAGCCAGTTCTCATGGTTCATCTTCGTAGTTACTAGAAGTTTGTAAGTCGAACGAACAAAGACTAGCCCTTCTGATCAGGATTCCAAGCACAAAAATCATCAACATTTCTAGTGCACACTGAGATCTTGAGAATCTATTCGACAGAAGAAATTTGAATTAACTGCTCATTGAAGGAAGTTATCGCTAGTAATAGAAGCTCGACACCACTTGAGGAGGGTTTTCCACTAGCTATAAGTTGGCATCAATGACGCCCGTTGATAGTGCAATACACCAGGGGTGGCTTGCCTAGGGGAAGTCTAGCAACAGGCCCGCCACGGGGCTTGTACGGCCCGAAGGGAGCTTGATGGTGGGAGGGATCCCAGAGGCCCTGCAAGAGCTCGGCGTCATCTTGGAGTGCAAGCCAAGCAAGGTGGCGGCGGGAGGTCAGTTAGATTCATGTGTAAACCCTAGCCCCTGTCATATATAAGGCGGGTCTGCGGACTAGCCAGAGCCATCTACTCTCGTAGAAACATACTTCGATAGCCATACATCATCCCCCATTGTAACCCTCGCATGAGGTACTCCACAATGAATATAAACCGGAAGCATGACATAGGGTGTTACCCCTCCAAGGGGCCTTGAACCTGGGTAACTTCCTCCTGTGACCTCCGTTTTAGCATTTCAGGCTACATTCGCCACCCCTACTGATGGTACTGACGATTCTACTTACCGTCACCCGTTTAGGGATCCAATTATCTGACCGTATGTTCGTTGATTGCCAGTTCTCCTCATTATCCCATGCTTCATAATATCCCTCCCCTCCAAAATTGCACGACATATTTGAGAAGGGCCAGAGCCAAGTTCAGTAGTAAGTATGGAACCTTCACGAAAGTACACCAATTTCAAAATCCTCACACTTAAATATGATGGTTCTTGCTGGATTCTCCATGATTATCTTGCAAGAAGATCAAGATTAAAAAGCTCAAGGTCCCTGTAACCCAAACCTTCCAAATACTTGGGCATTGTGATGAGGACATCCCTACCACAGTTACACCCATAGCCTCTAGTATTACACATGTTGGACCAATGGCTAGAGCTCGCACATGCCAATTATATTATAAGGTACTTTTGTTTATTGGCAACGATTCTAATGTTTAGGAGAATATGATGTTGCCTAAATTGGATACATTTCTATTCTTTAGGAGTGAAGGGCCTAGCATGGACAAGAGGGATGACCAATGGAGCATGACCAAGCGTGGAGATGAAGACACGCGCGGGGAACAACAATGAAGTTTCCAGTGGAGTTTTCAGCATTTGAAGCCAGCATGATGACATACAAGGACCTGGACGAATTATACAAGATGGCCTTTCATAAATTTTGTCACCTTATTTTTGGTTCAGTCCCATATATTTTTGAAATACCTGTTCATAAGCTATTTTTAGAGTCTGTGTTGTATGAAAAACGACTCAGGAAGGAATTTAGTCTCACCTTGCCAAGGGTGGATGAAATTCTCTCTCTTTTCCTGTATAAATACAAGGCGTTGTTTAGACTTGCTTTTTTAGATTGTAGTTTGCCATAGCTACAACTCGCATACTTCATTTGTGTCCAATGGCCAGGCCAAGACGTTCATCCCACTTTCATCAATAAAGCTTTCATCCTAATTCACAAATATCATATTGCAAATCGTAGTTTTTGCTTGTTCTTCGTTTGACCATAGGAAATATACCTCTGTGGTCAGGTTGATCATACTCCGGCGTGGTCAATAACCTCCCATAGTTGGTTTAGCTATTGCTTCCCACATTCGTAGTCGGGTCATCAAAGTCTACTTCACCCAAAACGATAGTTACTCCTCATCGAAATATCGGGACACCTCTGCCTCTATCACATTGTCATGACTTCCTAAGAAACCAATGCAACCTTCCTTTCGCCATGTTTACTGTCCCACCAAAATATCTGGATGAGTGAGTTTATGCGTTCACATAAACTCTATTGAACCTTAAAACATGCCAAGGAAAAACTGGTATGGCCTGAGCCACTAATTTGATCAATACTTCTTTGCCGCCTACGATAATAAATTTCACATCCATCCTTTTATTTTCTCCCAGATATGGTCACTAAGATATTTGAGTGTCCCTTTTTTGTAGCGCCCCACATCCGTTGGCATCCCTAGATATTTGTCACTCTGGGACTCGTTAGGAACTTGCAAATTACCTTTCACATCATCACGGTCAATCTTACGGCAACCCTTACTAAAGAATATAGAACTTTTTTGAGGGGTTACTGAAGAATACGGATGATTTATCACGGTTTATCCTCTGGCCAGAAGCCCAGCAGTAAGTATCCACTAGGTTGGACACCTCCTCTACTCCATTAACACTTGCTCTGAAAACAACAGGAAATTCCTTGAAAAAAAGAAGAAGAAAAGAACAGGAAATAACTGGAGCGGCGAAAGCCGCCGCTCATGATATATTGTAAAAGTATAGATTTTTTTTGAATCATGAACACTTTTCTTTAAAAATATGCACAAACGCTTTTTAAAATTTTATAAATATTTTTTAATGCTTCAGACTTTGGATTATTAGCGTTCTATCTCTTGCCATCACGTGATGAAACCTCTACTTCAATGAAGGCTCCTCCTGCTCCTCTTTATCTTACTTACTTGAAGTTTCGATAAACATTTTTTTACTCTAGCCTCTTTGACAAAGATACTAAGAACAAAACTTTTTAACATTACATGATTATTTTTAAAAAATGCATAAAATAGTTTTTTAGTTCTCAACAATATTAAAAAAATACATGACCACATTTTCAAAGTATACAGTCATTTTTAAAAATAATTTTCTTTTGTTTTGTTGTGTATGAGGAAATTTTATAACACACAACAATTTACTATCTAAGTAGTTTATATATACATTTTTATCATAAAATTGAAAAATAAATATGCCAAATGGGCCACAGAAAATGCAGTCCACTAAGTCGCCGATGTGGCGGCCCACACTATTTCCCTTGAGAGCTATGACTCGGTTGTACCGATTCCTATTAGGAATAGCCTACGTGCAAACGATTATCAAACCGCCCACTAGCGCAGGTCGCTCGCCGCCGCTCAGATCGCTGTACGTTTGTTGTGCTACAATTTTCTTTGGTTCCTTTTTTTTCTTTTTTGACATTCCTACTGTATTATTTCCTTTTTCCTCGTTATATTTTGGTTTTCTTTGGTTTTTTGTTTGTTTCTTTGTAATACTTTGGTTTTCTTTTTTTATTTTATCAATTTTGTTTTTTAATACATGTCTATTTTTCTCAGAGCATAATTTACATTTTTTACTGCACACGTGAAACATTTTTATTTATACATGTTGAACATTTTACAAATACATGATGTTCAGACCCCTCAAAAAAAATACATGATGTTCAGTTTTTTAAAACATGCCTGTTTTGAGTATATGGTAAAATTTTCTAAATACGAGTTGTACATTTTTGTAATGGCAGAAAACATTTTTCCAAACTAGTTGAACATTTGTTTGCATTGTATAAACATTTTCCGAAATTTCACAGACTTTTATGTAAACAAGTGAATATTTCTTTAATATTTCACATAATTTTTTATGGGAAAATCATTTCTTGAAATTATGTTTGACATTGTGCAAACATTGTTTTAAATGTCACGAAAAATTTGTTGAAACATGAGAAATTTTCTTTAAATATCACATACAATACCTTTTTAATGGTATGAAAGATTTCTATATATTACGCTCATTTTTTCTTATATTGTATACACATTTTTAACGGGACATTCACATTTGTGCCCCTAACTCGAACCCACTATCCAAATTTACCCCTAACTTTTTGATGTGTTATCCCTAAAAAGCATTTTAGGTCGCAAGAATGCCCTTCCATCTAGTCAATGTTGGTTGACCAAAACTTTGAAAATTCATATGACCAGCTGGAAGGGCATTCTCGTGACCTAAAATGCTTTTTAGGGGCAAATTTGAGCACATCAAAAAGTTAGGGATAGATCTGAGAGTGGGCGCAAATTAGGGGCATAAATATAAATGTCCCTTTTTAAAATTTCACGTACTATTTTTTGAACTATGTGAATATTTTTTACATTGGATTTGTTTTCAAAAATGAGATAAACATTTATTCAAAACGCATGGACATATTTTTCTAAATGTAAGTATGTAACACAATTTTTTAATGGTACAAAATTGTTTTTTTGGAATTACACGGTCATTTTTTGGCATTGATAAATTTGTAAGAAAATGTCACATACACATTTTTGTAATGTGTGAACATTTTTAAAATGTTCATATGTTTTCTAAATGGTAGAAGCGTTTTCTAAAAGTGAGGCGGCGCTACCATGTCGTAATTGTGTCAGCCCGCTACCAGCTGGTTGTAGGTAGCGCTAGCGTACACACGGCTCACAGCGAGCGGCACATAGCCGCGCCCACTATTGTCCGCGAGAAGCAGGGCATAGTATCGCCCGTATGTGCCGACCAACTCATACATACCATCGAAAAGCAGTAAACCGAGTTTGCTACCCATTGTGACTGTTCCACAACCTCTACCGACGAGTTTGATCCAAGGGTTGCAGAATGGGCATAGCGTAGACACAAAGGAAGTAGTTGATCAACATAAGTTATAGAAAGTAAAATTGATACAGAAAAGTAGGGGTAGAGCTCTTTATTATTCACTAGCAAAAGAGCCCGTGCGTTGCAACGGAAGAGAAAACATAACACACGCTCTTAACTCAACAACCATCACTCAAAACCACAATAGGTTCATCTCTTTTATTTTTGCGAGGCATCATATTTGTGTTGCCGCTTATCCTCCTTCTCACCCTTGCCGGCGATGGCCTCGGTGTTCACACAAAACAACAAAAACGTGTGTTGAATATGGTTAATCCTAAGGCGCCTCTCTCTCCCTCTCAACTCCCCCCCCCCCCCCCTTCTCTCTCTCGCGCTTTCTCTCATTCTCGCGATGAGAAATCTGTTGTTTCCCCTGCGACATTTTTTAGAGGTATGCATGTGTAGTTATCGATGTTTTCTTTTCCCTATATGGTTATAATGGGATGTTTATTTGCAATCTGGATCGCTGCCGGTATAAAAAAATGGATCTTGCGCTATAAATTATAAGTTTGCTTCCATAACAATATTTTAAAAATATTTAACAGGTAAAATTAACATCATATTTAAATTCCACACATTTTTCTAATAAAATTTCATATATAATATGTTAAAATCGAAGTTACGGTTTAAAAGATACGGATAATTTAAAAAATCATTTGGTTTGACTCAAATATATTCCAAAATAATATTTAAAAATACTTAACAGGTAAAAATAATCTCATATTCATAATCTACATATTTTTTAATCAAATTTCATATATAACATGTTCAAATCGGAGTTACAGTTTAAAAGATATGGATGATTTTAAAAAGCATTTGTTTGACTTAAATATGATCTGCGGATGAATTACCTAAAACATCAGGTTTTTCGAAAAATGTAAAATAACTGTTCGGGTGTGACTTAAATCCGGATGGCGGGTTGATTTCAAGAAAAAAGATAGGGACTTTTGTATAAATTACGAAAATAACGATTCGTGCGGGTTGAATTCTCTGTTCTGGTCGTACATCGTTAGCCTTTTTGCAGAAAAGTCCCTTCATTTATTAGAATTCAACCCGCCATCCTATTTTCAGTGGGTATATCAGAAAACGCTTTGTTTTTACAAAAACAACCCTGCATTAGTTACAATCCTACCCGCGATCCTTAATTAAACTGCTTCACCGCATTCTCCACCGCCGGGTACGGGCCGCCGCTTGCCGTCGGCGTCCACGCCGTAGGAGACAGCGAAGGGGTGGTGCATCGCGGCGGAAAAAAAGGAAGAAGGAGGCGGGTCAGCCTGCTGGTTAGCCAGCGCCGGAGAGGCTCGTGGCAGGGAGCTCCTCTCCTCTGCTTCAGGCACAAGTCGGTTGAAGCGTTCGGGCTGCGGAGCTACGGGGCGGGAGCCGAAGGGTGGCGAAGGCGCTAGATGGGACTTGGTGCAGGTCTCCGGCGAGATGGAGATGGCGTGGAGGGGGTCTGGATGCCGGCGGGTCCTTGGCCGACGGCGCTCCGGCATCGGGCGGCCATGGCCATCTCTCTGCAGAAAAATAAAAGACAGAGAGAGCTCTTAGAGAAAAGAACGGGAGAGAGAAGAGAGATGGAGGAAGAAGGGGAGGGCTCACCGACGTCACGTCTTGGCTGGAGACGCTCGGCAGCGAGCTGAAGAAAGGGAAGCGGTCGTGGGGCTCCTGGTTCCTAGGAAGTGCGATCATCGAAATGTTGCTCAGGGGTTGCCGTGCTCGCACGCGAGACCAACCCATGTCTGATTTGGATTGAAACGAAGAACGATGGCATGCTTCACCAACCAAAAATGCGGAAGCAGACCTGGGAGGAAGGTCACGAACAGTTGAAGAGGAAAGAGAAGCGTGAAATCCAAAAGAGGGGAGAGAGCCAATTTTAAGATACAGAAAAAAGGTCCGGGGTCAAGATACAGAGAAAAGGACTTGCGCCGGGACGGCATGTCGGCATGCCATGGCCGCCCATCCGATGGCGGGGTCGCAGTTGAACTACATGAGTACGAGAGTGGCTGTCGGTGCTGGAGCGCACGGCCGGAGCTAGAGGAGCCCTTCATGGCCGGAGGAGCGGGGATTCCCGGCGAGGGGAGCAGCCATCGCCATGGCCGGGTGGTGCGGGGATCCGGGGGAGCCGGGTAGCCAGTGCCCATGGCCGGGGGGTGGTGCGGCGTGCGGGGATCCAGTGGAGCGGGGAGGGTGGGGGTGGAGATCCAGCGGCGTGCGGCGCGGCAGTGGGTGTAGGCGGCAGGGGCGGCGTGACCCAGGGGAGGTCCGGTTGTGGACAACTGCCATCACGGAAGAGAAACCGAGGAGATAATTAATGAGTAAAATGCACCCGTGGTCATTGAACTTATCGCGTACACTCACTTTGGTCGCTGTATTTAAGAATACGATCAATACGATCACTATATATGTGTTGAGATGATTATACGGTCACTGCCAGATCGTATAGCCCTGTATTCCATTTATTTGACTGGTCAAACAATCCACAAGACACCATGTCAGCTCGTTTTCTCTCCCCAAACCTCGCACTTATGTGGCAGTACGCAAACCAGCTGCACCTATCCCGCCTACTCCCTGATTGGAGGAAGTAATCCTTTTATATCGTCTAGGTATTCACGTGACAGCCATTAGACTCTACAGCCGGTCGGGGCGGCCGCTGGCACCGTTCCATACATGGCCGACTGATCCTCGCCGGGCGCAAGGCGATGATGCGTGTGGGCGGCGCCGGCGGTGGCGTCGGGCGAGGTGCCGGCTGTTTTGGAGATGGACGTGCACGCAGCAGCCCGTCAAGTCGGCTAGGCTACGGCGAACGATGACGTGCAGGTAAACGCAACAGCCGGCCAAGCTGCGACTGATGATGTCATGGATGTGCACACAGGCGCGGAGGTGGATGCGCACGCAAACGTCGTGGACGCAGAAGTAAACGCAGCAGCCAGCCATGCTACGGTGAACGACGACATGGAGATCCACGCAGAGGCAGAGGTGGACGCGCACGTGGCGGACGAAGACATGGAGGTGCACGCAAACGACGACATGCAAATGCACGCACATAAAGTCGTAAACGCACCAGCCGGCCATGCTACGGCAGATGACGACCTGGACATCGACCCCTCATATTTACTGATAAAGGCTTTTCCCCCGCTTTATATTATAAAGCACCCACCGAATCACAAGTTCAACGAGACAAAAGAAAGGAAGAAAAAAACCATAAACAACAAAGATACAAGATACCAAAGGAGCCACTAACAAGACTCGAATGCACCAAGCACAAGCTTGAACATCGAAGCCCTTGGCGAAAAGGAGCCAACACACGCCGCGACTAAGCCGAGGTAGATCCCGCTGCAGGAGGATTGTCACACTCCGTCATCCCCCTTGAGCAAGGCCATCCGGTCCGCCATCCGTCTCTACCTCCGAAGAGAGCCCCCTGCCCTCTAGTCCTGGATCGGAGGACACTACGCCATCGACAGGCAGAGTCGCTCACCCCTGAGCTCGCATGACCAGGACCAACAGGTTGCCGGGAGGGGACGACAAGCACGACTACCGCACCAGGCAGCCGCACCACCGAGCATCGCCAACGCCGCGCGCCAGCGCCAACTTCAACCGCAAGTGCCCGAGCATGGACACCACTGACGATATCCGGCAGCCACCTCCCGTGCCAAAGCCTCGACCACCACTCCGCCGCTCCAAGGTGGTGTCTTCAAGAAGAAAAACGACGCCGGAGCGCCGTCACCACCCAATCCGGAGATTTGGGGCTTTCACCCGTGACGAGGAAGGGAGGGCAAGGGGGGGATTACGAAGCCGCCTTCAAGAAGGGGAACAACGCCGGAGTGTCGCCGACATCGTGGCCGCAGCGAACAGCCAAGGGGTTTCCCCCAATCCACCCCCCCCCCGAGAGGAAGCACCATCGCCAGATCTGCTCCAAGGGCAAACGGGGAAGCCCCAGGAGCCAGCCACGCTCACCGCCAATCCGCCGCCCACGCGGCCAGAAGCGGCGCTCCCGGCATCTGCATCAGCCACCCGCCGAAGGGGGGCCGACGCGCTCCACCGTCGGCCGCCGCCACCACGCCAGGCGCAACCGCGCGGAACCGAGCACCACCGAGCCCAACGCGCTGCCGCCAGGCACCGGCCCCGCCACCGCCGCCCGCTGCAGCGCCGTCACTCCCTCGGCCAGCGCCACGCCACCGCCCGCTGACCCCGACCCGCGTCGGCCCTAGCGAGCAGGCGAAGGAAGGCCCCACCGCCGCCGAGGCTGACAGGGCTTCGCCCGTCAGCGCGAGCCGGCGGCGGCGAGGGAGGAGTCGAGGAGGAGGAGGAGGGCCTGCGACCGGCGGCTAGGGTTTCCCTTCCGCGTCGCTCGCAGGAGCGACCGAGAAGGGAGGGGAAGGGGAAGGTCTGCTTGTTATGTTTATTCACCCCTCATATTGAGGCCTGAAAGCTGAATAAAACTGTTGATTGTTGATGATTTGGTGCGGCATACAAGAGTATATAAGAGGGTACAAACCGACTTGGGATAGGGGTACAAAACTGACTTGGACTAGAAGTCGTATACCATAATGACTACTCTAACATCCCCCCGCAGTATCAACGGCAGGCTCGACGACGTTGAGACTGAAACAGATATCTTGAAACGGCTTAGTAGGCAGTGCCTTGGTGAAAATGTCAGCAAACTGAGCCGTAGAGGGAACATGAAGCACCCGAACCTGACCAAGAGCAACCTTTTCACGAACAAAATGAATATCAATCTCAATATGCTTTGTGCGTCGGTGTTGAACTGGATTGCTGGTCATGTAGACTGCTGATATGTTGTCACAGTAGACAATAGTGGCCTGCTCAATAGGCCTGTGTAGCTCGGAGAGTAACTGCCGAATCCAGATTGTATCTGCAACGGCATGTGCCACAGCGCGATACTCAGCCTCGGCCGACGAACGTGAGACTGTAACCTGTCTTTTCGAAGACCAAGAAATCAAATTGTTACCAAGAAAAACACAAAAACCGGAAGTGGACCTTCGAGTGTCAGGACAACCAGCCCAGTCTGCAACAGAGTATGCGGTAAGCGAGTTTGGAGAAGAATTATTGAGGTGGAGACCATGATTGAGAGTTCCTTTTAAATACCGAAGAATGCGTTTAACATGATTATAGTGAGGAACCCGGGGATCATGCATATAGAGACATGCTTGTTGAACAGCAAAAGAGATTTCAGGACGAGTAATGGTGAGATATTGGAGAGCACCTGTTAGGCTACGATAGAGAGTAGGATAGGAAAAGGGTTCACCGGTAGCCGAAAGTTTAAAACTAGTATCGACAGGAGTGCGAGATGATTGACAGTCAAGCATACCAGCACGATTAAGAAGATCAAGAATATACTGGCGTTGGGAAAGAAAAAGGCTGGAGGAATCTCGAACAACAGCAATGCCTAAGAAATGATGAAGGAGTCCTAGGTCAGTCATAGAAAATTCAGATCTAAGAAGAGAGACAATATGATCTAAGAACTTTTGAGAGGAGGCGGTAAGAATGATATCATCTACATAGAGAAGTAAATAGGCAGTGTCAGAAGTTTGATGATACACAAAAAGAGAGGTGTCGGAGAGAGATGAAGTGAAGCCTATTGTTTGAACGAAGGAGGAGAAGCGTTGAAACCAAGCTCGTGGGGCCTGTTTAAGACCGTAGAGAGATTTCTGAAGAAGACATACATGAGTTGGAAAGGATGGATTTTCAAAACCCAGAGGTTGCTGGCAGTAGACAGTTTCTTGAAGGGAACCATGGAGGAAAGCATTTTTAACATCAAGTTGGTGAATGGGCCATGAAGAGGAGACAACAACACTAAGAACGGTGCGAATGGTGCTAGGTTTAACAACAGGAGAGAAGGTTTCTTCGTAATCAATTCCTTGTTGCTGAGAAAAGCCGCGACAAACCCACCTGGCTTTATATCGTGAGAGGCTCCCATCGGAGTGGAACTTTTGGCGAAAAATCCATTTGCCAGAAACAATATTTGTATTGGGAGGACGAGGAACAAGTTGACAGGTGTTGTTTTGAAGTAAAGCATTATATTCTTCTTGCATGGCAGCGGCCCAATTGGGATCAAGTAGAGCAGTTTTGTAATTCTTTGGAAGAGAAGTGAGAGATACGGAGGTATGAAGGTTTAGGCGGTCTTGGGGTTGATGAAATCCTGATTTGGCCCTAGTACGCATGCGATGATCATTAATCGGGGCTGCTGTAGGAATAGCACGAGGGGGTAAGGTGGGTACTGGTGAGTCCGGCGCAGTGGAAGAGTCGGACGAAGGAGTAGGGCTGGGTGGTGGAGTGGGAGCAGGGCTGGGTGGTGGAGTGGGAGTAGGGGCCGGGGGTGTTGGGGACGTCTCGGGTGGGGTGAGTGTATGGTTGGGATTGGCTATGGTGGGTGTTAATGGTGGTGGTGATAAGTTGTGTTCGGCAGGTAGGGGAGTATATAGTTGGAAAGGACGGGGAGAGGGGGTGTTTGCGGAGCTAGGGGTGTTGGATGGTGTAGTAGTGCGTTGTGAGAAAGGAAAAATGTGCTCAGCAAACGTGACATGACGAGAGACATGAACTTGTCCGGTGTGAAGGTCGAGACAGCGATAGCCTTTGTGCTCGTCAGAGAAGCCGAGAAAAGCACATGGGATAGAGCGTGGTGACAATTTATTTGCAGAAGTGGCGTAGGCATTGGGAAAACAGAGACATCCGAAAACACGAACCGCGGAGTAGTCGGGGAGGGAAAGAAAGAGGGAATAATAGGGAGTAGTGTTGGGTTTAGTTTTAGAAGGTCTAATATTTAGAAGGAAGGTGGCCATGTGTAGGGCTTCAGCCCAAAACTTGGGAGGCATAGATGATTGAATGAGGAGAGTGCGAACTATATCATTGAGGGTACGAAGAGAGCGTTCTGCTTTACCATTTTGAGGGGAGGTGTAGGGACATGAGAACCTAAGCAGGATGCCATGTTGTAAGAAGAAAGTACGATTTTTAATGTTATCAAACTCGCGATCATTGTCACATTGGATAAAGCGAATTGGGAGGAAGAAGTGAACAGACACATAGTGTTGAAAATTAAGGAAAAGAGAATGGACCTCGGATTTGTTGCGTAGAGGAAAAGTCCAGACAAAGTGAGTGAAATCATCTAGGATAACAAGGTAGTATTTAAAACCCGAAACACTTGCAATGGGAGAGGTCCATAAATCACAATGTATTAATTCAAAGGGATAAGTGCTGCAAGAACTAGAGGAACTAAAGGGAAGACGCACATGTTTGCCTAATTAACAAGACTCGCAAAACACAGAATTACGAGAGTCCCTATTACATGGTATGGTAAATTCACTAAGCATAGAAGCTAAGACGGCGGGGTTGGGATGTCCCAGGCGACGATGCCAGAGATCGACAGAGGCCAGCATGGATGTTGGAGGGGTGGCGGCAGGAACTCCATTAAGAGAATAAAGATCACCGGAGCTATTGAAGCGAGCGATCTCGGCCTTGGTCAGGTAATCCTTCACAGATAAACCAAAAGGGTCAAATTCAGCCGAAACTAGATTGTCGCAAGTAAATTGGCGAACAGAGATAAGATTTTTAATAAGGGCGGGTGCAACTAGAACATCGCGAAGTAAAAGAGGTTTGGTGGAAGAGGGAAGTTGAGCCTGACCAACACAATATATAGGAATAGATGATCCATCTCCAAGGATAATGGAAGGGAAAGGAGATTTAGTGCAAGAAGATAACCAATTACTAGATGCAGACATATGACTAGAGGCCCCTGAATCAAAGATCCAATCCGTACCTGAGTTTCCTTGTGCAGCAAAGTTATTCATGGCCTGGAGAAAGGCAGCTTGATCCCAGCTCGGCATCGCAGATGAGGGTGGCGTCGGAAGCAGTGCCGGCGGATACGATGGTGAAGGCAGTAGGGCCGGCTGGGGAGTGTAGTAGGCATTGGCCGGCTGTGGTGGGGGTGGCGTCGGGAGCAGGGCCGGCTGAGGTGTGTAGTAGGCGCCGCCGTCGGTGGTGTAATGACCATAAGGAGCATACGTCGGGGCGGCGTGATAGGCATTGGCCGGCTGTCGGGGGTTGAGAACCCCGGGAGCACCAGTAGGCGGCCGAAGGCCGGGTTGCCAGGCACCTGAGTATGCCGGCGGAGCACTGAGGGTGGACGGAGCGGACCAGGGCATGGGCCATGCTTGAACAAGCCCCGTCCAAGGATCATGAGGAGGCCGCCATGCAATCGCAGATGGAGCACTGGTGGGTGGTGCAGGACTCGGTGCTGGTGATGTCGTAGGCGGAACCGAACGAGTCGACGGCGGCCTGTAGATAGGGTTTTTGCCGCGGTAGTTCGGACTAGGACGCCAACCTGGGGGCGGTTGAACAGATGACGATGCGGACGGCCCGGCGGCAGGAGCCGGCATGGAAGGCGGCGCTGGTGTAGACGACAGAGGAGGACGAGCCGCAGCATGAAAGACCTTGGGGCGAGAGTCCTTGCGAGCTTGTGTTTCCGCCGCGAGTTGTAGCAAGGAACGAACTTCAGCGAAGGTAGGAGGGGGACGTATCATCGGTATGAACGAGGCTTGCTTGTCAAAGTCTTCGCTGAGGCCGACGATGACGATATTGATTAGCTGTGAGTCGCTAACTGTATCGCTGAGTTCGCGGAGCTCATCATCAATGGTCTTAACGCGCTGGCAGAACAGGTTCACCGGGGCGTCTCCTTGCACCATATTGCGAAGCTCGGTGTGGAGAGCGTTTTTCCGAGCGTCGGTGTTGCTTTGGAAGAGCTGACGGAGGGAGTGCCAGATGTTGGCAGCGGTGGCGCCGTCGTGATCGAGCATGTTGAAGATCTCGGTGGTGATGCGGGTGTAGAACCACTGGACGATCGCGAGATCGTCTTTCAACCATTGCGGATTGTCGGGGCGGGGAAGACAGTTGGCGGCGACATGCGAGCGCAGGTTGCAGCGGCCGAGGTGGAGATCGAAGAGATGTCTCCAATGGTAGTAGTTGTGGGCGGCGAGATCAAGAACTATGGGGATGTAGGGGCTGACGTCGGAGATTGTGTCAGCAAGAGATATTGGTGCGGCGAGGACGGGTGCAGGGTAGTTTTGTGGAGCTATGGTGAGGGCCGAGAGAGAAGCGGCCGCGGCGTTGGCAGCCTTGGCGATGAGTGTGGCCCGGCGCTCGAAGTAGCCGGGCGGCGGCGGCGGCGGCGGCGTTGGCGGAGCCATACCCTAAACTCTGGGACCGGTATCTGGTACCATGAAAGCTGAATAAAACTGTTGCTTGTTGATAATTTGGTGCGGCATACAAGATTATATAAGAGGGTACAAACCGACTTGGGATAGGGGTACAAAACTGACTTGGACTAGAAGTCGTATACCATAATGACTACTCTAACAAGGCCGACATAGACCTGAGTAAGTGCGGTTTGCTACATGATGATCATAGACTTTGCATGGTTAAAGATGATCTTTAAATTTTATTTGTACATATTTTTTTCAAAGTTTGCATTATTACTCTTATTTTGCATGCACAGATCGGGTTAACAAAAGAAAGAGGGGTTGGTACAACGTCGACGGCCAGTGCTCTATATACACATGATATGTTCAGAAAAGGTCGCACGGGTCGTCTGAAAAATGGCTGTCACGCAAAAAAAATTACCCCAATAGCTGTCACGTGAATGCCTGAACGATATAAAAAATTACTTCCTCCAGTCAGCCATTAGATGAGATAAGTGCCGCTGGTTAGCGTGGTCGAGTACAGAGTTTTATTTTCCCTCTACCTCTTTTCGTCCACCCACTGACAGATGGCCCCGCATAGATAGAGAGAGAAAACAAGCTGGTGAGGTGCCATGTGGTTGTTTGACCGGTCAAATAGATCGCATACAGAGATATATAATTTGATAGTGACCGTATAATCACCTCAACACGTATATAGTGACCCTATTGATCGTATTCTGAAGTACAGTGACCAAAGTGAACACACGTGACTAGTTCAATGACCACTCGTGCATTTTACTCATAATTAATCAGCGACGTTGCGAGCGACGAGTCCAAGGAGCGCTACCGACGCGGCTGCTGGTTTCTTCTAGACCAGCTAACGCGTGTGTGGCTAGCTTTATCTTTAGACTAGCGTGCACACAAGTCACAATTCCTGTTTTTTTTTCTTTTTGCCATTAAAAAACAATTCCTGCTTTTTGTAATTTGGATATTTTTCCTTTGCGAAATTAATACTTTGGATCCTTCACGCACCGATAAAAATCTTCGAGTCCATCACGCAAAAGTGTTAGAGCATTTACAGCCGGACATCTTCAATCCGTCTCAAACGTTCAGATGGACGGTTGGTCACTGATAGGTCACGAAAATTCGACTCAGACGGGCGCCTGAAACGGGTCTCAAACGTCCGGGCCGACCGGCACCCTCATATAGCCTAATATGGGCCGGATACGGGGGTGCCCGGGCGCGTCCTCCACATCAGACCCGGCCCATGTTGTCTCACCCGACCCTTTATATATTTCTCCCCATCCGCTCGCCGAACCAAACCCTAGCCACTTTACTCCACTCACCTCTCTTGATGTCCCTCATGACCTCATAATGACTGGCTACTAAAAAAGGAAACAAACACCATACATACATGGAGAAGAATTAGATAATGTTACACTAACATCTATACACATGTTAGGGCACACGAGACGAAAAGATATATGCTTGCACATCCAATAAAGTAACATATAAAATAAATTGTCTCCAACTGATCCCGGTTCATACAGTGCATAATAAACCAGAAAGGAGCAATTACGAGAATAGTAATATGGTGTGTCCTTAAGGAAGGAAAGAAATTAAGAGGAATAATATCAGGCTGGAAGGAATGGAATTAAGAGAAAGATTAAAACTCTCATGTCGGAGAAGGAAAGAATAAACTCCGTTCTTGCTAGGGACGAAAAGGAAATAGTACGATCAAAAATTAATATTTAAAATGTTTTTGCCTTCTGAAAAATGATGTGTAATTATTAGAAATCATTCGTGCATTTTAATTTATTTTGCGAAGTTTTAAGAAAAGTTGTCACGTGTTAAACTAATATTCATATAATTTTAAAATTGTTCACCCTTTTCTGCAAGAAAAAGCTTCTGTTATTCTAAAAAGTGTTCACATGCTTAAAAAGTCGTAATTAAAAAATATCCATTCTCTTTTAAGAAGTCCATGTGATTTAAAAAAATCGTAATTAAAAAATATCCATTCTCTTGTAAGAAGTCCATGTGATTTAAAAAGATTATATTTTTTTAAAGAACATCGATGCATTTTGAAAACTAATATACTGTTTTAAAGTGCATGTGCGTAGGAGGGATAGTGTGTGACTAGGTGTAGGTTGCAACGGGAAGGGCGGACGTCACGTCCAGCTCGTCGATTAGTTTTAAAACTATTAGACATTCACTTGTGATGGTGTGGTTCAGAGGCAAGTGTGAGTGGGTTTAGGGTTTAGGCGGTGGCCGAGATCGTCACCATAGGATTGGCCGCGTACGGACGCAATGTGATTAGATGGACACCACGATCATAGTTGATGAAGGCGGGAATGAGGATAAGCAATAACATGGATGAGGCGGTATGTTAAAATAGATATCATGGACATAAGTCGTGTTTATTATGCTAGAAGCATGTGTTTTATTCTCCCGTTGCAACGCACGGGCATGTTTGCTAGTTATTAGGTAAAGATTCATCAATTGTACGTACAATATAATGAGGGCTCTCCTCTTTATGAAACAAGGGGTGAGGGGATAAGTGTCTGATGTCTTGCAAGTGAACACTTGTTTAATTGTGCCCTTCTCAAATTAAGAATATCGATCCTACACTCACTCACGCGACGCATACTGAAGGCCGGATCGGAGTTGTGGAGCGGCTCGGGTCGTTAACATAAGATAAGAAATACGGATTCAAACTTGGCTCACTCGTGTAAACTCGCGAGTTAGCTCGCTGAATACCACAATCTACACACAAATATTTGTAGACTAGTTTTACATAACATAGACGCACACGCCCCCACGCACTCACACCACCACCACATATGGAGAGATGCTACACGCACGAAGAAGTTTTTACGTACTTCACGGACCAGCACAGGTGGCATCTTCTAATTGGGATTAGGGAGAGACAGGGGCCCATCCCCCTGAAAATCAGGGGGAGAGGCCAATTAGCGTTAACCAATCCGTAAAACGCCCGTCACATGTCCGTGCGTGTAGCATTATTGCCACATATGACATCTACTGAAGATTGGATTATGGAGATCACAACATACACACGGGCGCACTCACTCACACCACCACACAAATGCATCTCACCGTTTATTTGTTCCCTCCACTGAAAAAATAATCCATATCAATGAGACATGAAAGCGTCAAATCTGTGATTTGATCTCTCATAGGCTAGGGATATCATCACCTTCATAACCATCCAATCACTTATTAATCACAAACATTCATAATTTATACCAAAGACGAATAAAATGCATTCTAGAAATAATAACAATCAACAATCATTTTTCTATCTATATCATGTTCCTTCTAATTATAAAAAGCTAAACAAACAACTCGTTAGTCCTTGTTATTCAAATCAGCTGGTTAAGAAGCTTAGATTAAAACTTGACTCGACTCTAGTAAACGAGTTGGAGATGGGACGAGCCAATTCACCAGCATGTTTAGCTCACGGACCGGCTTGAGTGCAAGATGAGTTCGAGAGAGGCCATGTCACGAGCTACTACTGTTTGATATTTTGTGCGGCCCTACTGCCTGTCATCCGTGGTGGAGTACCAATTGTAATTATAGTTTTTTTTGAATTGTTTAGATTTCTTGTCATATGTGTCACATGGTGATTATAATTGTAATTAGATTAGACGAAGTCAAAGAATTCGAGTCAAGTCTTTTTTTCCCTCCCTGGCAGGGCGGCTCCGGAGGTGCAAAATCTAGCCTCGTGGGCCCCTTCTCCCGTCTTCCACTGGCTGCCGCCGGCATCGGTGCTGGCGGTGGTGGTGGCGCCCGACCATCGAGGCAGATAGCGAGGTCGGCGCCCCCCGACGGGCCTCCCTCACTCGGGGGAGCGGTGTCAAGCAGGCGGCGTGATGGATCTTTCAGGTGAGGTGGCGCTGCGAGGAGCGCACGGTGAGGCTAAGCACAGTCGTGAGCTTGTTGTGGAGGTCCAGGCGCATGGCGGTGTTCTTGGTGGCATGTCGAAGGAGGCTGCGCTCCCGGGTCAGGGAGGTGGCAGATCTCGACCAGGAGTGGCTGCGCGAGCGGGAGCTGCTGCGGTGGCTGGGGTCTGTGGTGTCCCTCCTGCCGACGCTGGCGTGGTTGTCGAAGGTAGCGTCATGGGAATTGGAGGTTGCGACGCGGGCTGGATCTGAGTAGGTGAAGCTGCATCGGTCGTTCGCTCTGTGCGTCCTGGCATTGGTGGCACCAGGGGTCGGGTCTTCTTGAGGACAGCGGAGTCCGGCGCTCGGACCATCGACTCATAGCGGAGAGCATCATCCGGTGGTGTGCGCGCTCGTGTCCGGGATGCGCATCGTGGTTGCTCTTCGGTTGTGGGTCCCATGGTAGTGGTCGTTGCGAAGCTGTCCGCTAGGAGTTCATGTGACCAACTACTGCTTGGGGTGCTGGCGGCTCCTGGCCGTGGTGTTGTTGGATGGTGTGCTGGAGTTGCATTTCCTCGGCCGTGTGTGTGTGTGTGTGTGTGTGTGGGGGGGGGGGGGGGGGGGGGGGGGGGGGGTGGAAGATGGATTGCGTGCCCTCAGCCATCCAGGGTGTCGGTATTCCGCGATATTACAGTCACAATGGTGAGGTGTTGCGGCGACGATGGTGTGGCCCCAATTCCTCGTGAGGGGTGGAAGGTGTGCGACGTTACGGATGAAAATCCTGCCGTCTTCGGTCAGCACGGGCGGCGCCGGCCCCCGTGGGTGTCGTTCCCCTCCTTGGAGGTGTCGCTAAGGTGTGTTGGCATCTCCTCTTGTCGGTTGGGTTGTTGTCTCCGGACGAAAGCCTAGATCTTGGCCCGACTATGGCGATGTCTTGACGTCATTCCTCTGTTGGGAGCATCGTATGTGAAGACATGGTTTGAAGGTTCCGCGTTGCGGTTCTTCAATGTGTGCCACTGATCCGGGTAGATGTTTTTTGGCGCAATGTACGCTGATGTTGGTGAGTCCAAGATGGTGGTTTTCTCAGGATCAACCAAGTCCCACAACTCATTCGTCATCTTCTTTAGGCAATTATGGATGATTGGTGTGTCGACAGCGGAAGTCCAGTTGAAGTTGTTGTTCTTCGCGGTGATCGGTGAAGGTCAAGACGTGAGTTTGATACTCTGGCCAGGATAGATTCCTTTGCGTGTTGTTTGTCGTGTCTGTGATGGCTTTTCTTCAGATTATCGCGGATGTGGTGTTTGTATTACATTTGCTGTTCACGTGAGAGGTAGTCTCTTATAATTGATTTTTGTCTTCTAAATAATATGATACCCCATTGACCTCTTGAGAGAAAAAAGTAGATGAACGCAAGTTTCCTCGAATTTAGACGAAAGCAAGCGGTCCATAATAATTTCTAGAAGGCATACTTAAAGCAGCCGGCTGCTAGTGATCACAGAAGGGAGAAGCCAGAACAGAAGTTTCTAAAAGTAAATGTGGATGCAACTTTCTTTGAAGAGGAAGGAGCAGGAGGCACACCAGCCGTCATTAGAGATGAAAAGGTAATTTTGTTGAGGCCCAGTGCAATTTTATCCCTACTTTTTTTGAAAGAAAAGGCAGACCATTATGTACCTTATGCGTTCAAACGAGACGGTGCTCGGATGACCGGAGGCCAATAATTTTATCCCTACTGATGCAGATTTGATAACCATTGAAGCGTTAGATATGCAAAATGGTTTGAATTTTGCTAATTTTCTGAGCTTTTATTACCAAATGGAGGCTGAATCAAACTCACTAAACGGCATTAAATTTTTAACTGAGCAAACAAGATGGTGGGACTCAAGATGGCTAATTTTCTGTCTGCTAACGAAGTCACATGTGCTAACTATTATACTCCTATTATTTTAATGAAAAATCACTTGATCGAGTAGATAACTTAGGACTGTCTGGTCAGCAAGCTCATGGACGATGTATATGTACTTTAAGGTTAATAGGGCTAGCTTTGCCGCAAAAAAAAGAAGACTGGCTATGACGGCCTTCATTTTGAAATAAGGCTGTCGATAATGGAAAATAGCCCTCGAAACCTACTTCTAGATGCGCTCGATATGGAAAAAGATTTAGAAATTCAGGAAAATTCAAAAATCTTTGAAACTTTTTTTGAATAAGCTTGACCTATTGGTGCACTTGTATTAAAAGTTTGACAAAGAAAACTCCCATAAAAAATCTGGGCGAAAAAAAACAAATTTCCAACGCAATATTGATAATAGATCTGGATCATTTTTATAAAAAATAAATAAATAATAACTCTAATACGGTGCTGATTTTTTTCCTTTCTTATCAACAATACCACGAAAGTCATTTCTTCGCAAAAAAATTAACGTGACTGTAACGCTTGAGCAAGTTTTTTTTAAAACTCATGATTTTCTACCATTTTTGCAATTATATTACTTAAAACGGTCCTATCCTAGCTTCCAAAGGTTCCCCTCCGGTGGATAATAGTTTTGTCGATGCCCCCATGCCCGACCTCCGTATTGAGTATTGACTCAAGCCGGTCGCTGCTCGATGCCTGGCTGTCCTGAAAGCGAGGTCGCAAGTGGGCGCTATGGAGTCCAGCTAGCACCGCCCGTCATCACGTACGCTACACCTCCCCATATCCACGAGAAGTCCAATCAGCGGCTCCATTAGTACTACTAATCACCGGTTGCTTCCTCCGTAGCTAGCTCCCGTCCACCTGATCTGCCTTGCCTGCCTACTCCACTGATTAGTTAAAGCCAATGAATAGCATTCCTCCGAGGGTACTATAAGTGCTCGCGGTCGTCGTCGTCGTCGTCCCCATCCCCTCTCTTCTCCATCGCCTTCTTGCTAGCAGCAGGCAGCAGCGCTCTCTTCTTGCTCTTCGCTATCTAGCTCCACCTTGCTCGTTGTCCTCTCCCTCTTGGACCGATTCGGCCTTCGCCGGCGATGAATTGCGCCGGGGTCGCCGATGGGTTGCCGGCAGGCGAGCCGGATGCCGGCCTTGTCGGCCAGCCACGGAGGAGGTGCTGCCTGTAGCCTAGCTGAGCTATAGTGCTCGATCGATCTGCTGCTTCTCGGGGGCGAGGAAGAGGAATAGCCGAGGCTTGGCAGCCAGCTCTCGAGGACAGGTGCAGCTCGATTTCTTGCTTAATTTCAGAGTGGTTTTGTGTTTGTTACTACTGTATTGGTTACTTTCTGCTGTTATAATTTGTGATTTGGATGTGAGCTGGATATGCTTGGGATCTGGGCTTGGGCTTCTTTTATATTTTTCTTCTAGAGATGATCACCATGGAACAAGAGAGAATAAAGATCAAAGGTTGAAAAAAAGAGTAGAGGCCCCAATCCCCAGTAGCACATCACAGCTCGTAGTAGTAGTAGTACCAACTCGTCCTCTCTATCTGCTTTCCCCTCCATTTTTGTCCTTTGGGAGGAAAAAGGTTGGGCTCTGCTTCGCCTTATCTAGCTTAGTAACACCATTGAGTTCAATCCTCCGAGCGAGATTGGGAGTAAGGACATCTCCAAGGCGGATCATCAAATTGACACAGCGGACTAGGCATCGACCATCCATAAGTGGACACCAAAATGTCTCTTTTTCCGAAAAAGAGGGTTACTCTAATATCTGCAGCAAAATGGTACATGCAGCCATCTTTTTATTGAATTATTCAAGGAAGTCTCACAAAGTAGATACATGAGTTGACCCAAAGCCCACCTTAATGACGATCTCAATCGCCACACCTGCAAATCTGATGAAGTGCATTGGCGCATCCATGCAAGCCATCTAATCCGGTGGCCTCACCAGGCTGCTCCACGGCGAGCCGAGAGCACCGACCGATCTAGCAGACCCTCGTCGAGTACCGCATGTGCACGTTCTAGAATCCACCGCCACAATCTTTCGCCGTCCCATCTTCAGAAGAGGTCAATGCATAGGCCTTGCCAGGCCCAACTATCATCGACGCCACAATAACGCCAGACAACGCCACAACCCTACACGCGTCCATTAACACACATCCAACACCGGGACCCCGCCGCGCCACGCCGCTGAGAAGGGCGAGGAGGGCCGGGGGCCGGCGGCGGCGGGTGGCCTCCCCTGTCACCCGCGGGAGCGCCAGAAGAGGGAGATCCTAATTTTTGTCTGGCCCATTCAAACGAATAGAGCAATAAAACAAACGGAATTGAAGATAAACGGATGAAATTTAATAAAGTTTGGGATATTTACAACCAACCGGACAAAATTTAACAAGTTCATATTAAACTTAAACTAAACTAAACTAAACTAGGCCAGGTACCGAAAGCCGACCTCGTAAGCATGGCCTCTAAGGCCGCCTGTAGCTCCGACGCCTACCGTCGTCATCGTCGTGCCAGTAGGGGAAGGTCCTCCAGGCATCGCGGCATCCCCGCCGGGCCGCTGTGGGGTGCTCGCGGCCCAGACGCTCTGCCGTATCCTTCACTACCTTGCGACGCTTGTCTTTGGCGACATCGACGACTCAGATGAAGGTGACATGCTCGGACTACACGAGCCGCACTTTGAGGAGCCCGTCTTTCTGCCGGTGCAGGCGGCAGGCGCCCGACTGCTCGGTCGTCTTGGACCGGCTGATGGTCCAAGCCTCCACGAGTACCCAAGTAGGCGCCACCTGGCTCTTCACGAACACTGCCCTTTGAGTTGAATGCGCTGCTCCTGGCGCACCACCTCATAGAGGCATTTGTTGGCCGTGAAGGAGGACACACCCCCGGCTCTAGCACCTTGGAGGTAGTACTCCACGCGCGGTTGTGGATTCGCCAGCGCGGAGGACTGGTCCTCCTTTTTCATGGCAAACGACCGCCACCTATTGGCCGCCTAGTGGTGGCAGGGAGGGCGGCTCCTCCTTCACGTGGGGGTGCGGTGGGGAGGTCGTCTCCACACTATGTCTGATCTAGACGTTGTGGTTGTACGGCGGGGAGGGCTCCTCCTTCATGCGGTGTCCGATTTGTACGTCGTAGTTTCGCGGAGGGGGCGATAGTATCGGACCATGATTGTTCAATGACTGCTGGAGTGTGATCTCCATCTACCGCGTGAACTCATCATCAGCCGTGGTAGCAGCGACGAGAAGGGGTGCCTTCTCCTCCCGGCTTGACGTTGAACGGATATCCTCGTCGCCGTCCGAGGAGATCAGCTCCGTCTTGATGTTGAACGGAGCTCTCCGCAATAAGTGGCCCGGATACCGTAGGCGGCAGCACCAACTGGATCTGGAGCTCCCCCGGATAGCCGGTCATCGGCCACCAGTTGGAGGCGTCCGATTTGTTGCCCATGGTGGCGGCCAGTGGTGGAGGTGTAGTGGCGTGGGGCAGGTTTGACGAGGAGGATGGTAGGACTTGCGTTCGCGGTCGGGCGCTTTAATAGCCGGGGCAGGCGGACCGGCGAAGCTTCAATGCAAGCATCATAGGAGTAGGTCTCTCAGTCGCCACGCCATGTGAATGTGGGTTGGCGTTTGACCTGTCAAGCCAGAGTGAATACACGGCGCGAAGGGTTCTAGAACAACCACGGCGGGAGAGGGGTTTCTCTGTGGTTCAAGTTGTCACAGTACCGCGTGGCAGACATCTGGACTCTCCAACCTCCCTAGTTTGATGCTGGTTTGTGGGATTTCGAATGTTCGGACGTTTGTTGAATCAATTTGGATGACTAAAAGTGTCTAGACTGTTTGATTCAGACTTTTGCTGTCTCGATTAGGCAAGAGTAAGAAACAGCTACAACGATCAATTTTGGTGATCGATTTGTTTTTGGTTAATCAATTGGGTAGGAAGATCAATTTTATAGTTGTGCCAATTGAGCAGTTGGCTGTAACACGTTGCTCGTTTTTTAGTTTGTGTTAGCCTGAAAGTATTCTACTCTTTGTGAGAGCATCTCCAACAGCCGCCCGGCGGCGCCCAAAAAACGGGTTTATAGCGTGCAAGTAGTTTTTTTAGGGCGCTAGAAGACGTTTGCTCCAACAAACGCTGTAAAATATGTTGCGCGTGAGGCACTAAATATATGCTTTTTTAATGTGCGCGCTGCATTAGTTATAGCGCGCGCTTTTTATGCAGCCGCTGGAGACTCCAAATCGGGTCCGCACGCGCTAAAAGCAGTTTTTATACCGCGCGTCGCTTATGTAGCGCTTCTGTTGGAGATGCTCTAACGTGTGACTAAGCTCTTTGTGTTATCACCAGGTTCATAGTGCTCCATCCATGATAATTGCCAAATAAGTTATGTGGGAGAAACTTGTTTCGCTCCTATTTAATATTATACACTGGGCATTGTATTATTATATCATAATTTGGTGTTTTTATGGTAATATTGTTTGTATTTTCTACGTTCTTTTTATGCAAATAACGAGTCAGTACAGTATATCAGTGTTTTTGTCTGTATGATACTGACCGTTGATTCCTTCCAACTGTAAGGGGAGCTAATGCATGTCCTCTTGTGTCCTCTCTTGTAGTCAATATAGTATACTGTATTAGATTCAAAGTTATGCGATGAAGACTAGAAAAATATCAAAAGTGCGTCATATATTTTGGGAAGGAGGGAATGGCGTATTAATGCTAAAGTTACGTGTGCATAATAGTTATTTTTACAAATTTTGGGTTCAGTTTGTAACTTGGTGAGGGTGAAGCTAGAATTTCCCGGCGACCGAGAAATTGGAAAAACCCGTGAGAGAAAATGGGCTTGAGATAATAACCTTTGTTGGCTATTACTACAATATATACACTCTTAAGAAGTTTGATGACATGACTATGTAATGGCATGTGTACTGGCTTTATCATCAGCAATGTAAAATTGTAAAATCATTGCATATCTATTGCTTATTTCATTCTCTGCTGCAGTACGCTGATATCAGCTCTGACAGCATGGATATGCCCAAAATTTTCAGCACAAGGCGGAGCCAGTTAATTTCCGGTGACGCACACCATGGATCCCCAGGCATTTGTGAGGCTCTCGGTCGGGCAGCTTGGCCTGAGGCTCCCCGGCGCAAGCGCCAGAAAGGCTTGCCACTGCGAGATCCGGCTCCGAGGCTTCCCGGTTCAGATAGCTCCGGTGCCTCTGGCAAATTCTTCAGAGTTCAACATTGATCCGCACGCAAACGCGGCCGTGTTCTCCCTGGACGAGCCCGGTCTCAAGGCGCTGCCGACGTCGAGGTGGTTCCGAGCCCCGGAGCCGCCGTACCTCGAGATCGTTGTGTACGTGAGCAGGCGCGACGGCGGCGGGCACTGCGTCGGGTTGAAGCGGCGGCTGGTCGGGGCGGTCAGGGTGGACGTCGGGCCGGAGTGGCGCGACGGGAAGCCTGTGCTGCTTCGCCATGGCTGGACGGGCATCGGCAGGGCGGCGGAGCTGCACGTGAGAGTGCGGGTGGAGGCTGACCCTCGGTACGTGTTCCGGTTCGAGGACGAGGTCGCGCTGAACCCGCAGGTGGTCCAGCTCCATGGCGGCGCCAGCCAGCCCATCTTTAGCTGCAAGTTCATCCGCGACGTGAGGCGGTGAGTGCTCCGCTGCTGACAGTGACACTGCCATGATATGAAATTCTGCACAAAAATGAATTGCCAGAAGCTTTATGAGGTTGTTGATGTCTCATCTCTGATTTGTTGCTGGCAGGGCGTCGCAGCCGGATCATTTGGGCGGGCAGTACTGGTCGAGCTCCGGAAGCGGCGTGGAGAAGGAGACGGACATGGCGGGGAGGAGGAGGGAGAGGAAGGGCTGGAAGGTGGCGATCCACGACCTGTCCGGCTCCGCCGTGGCCGCGGCGTTCATGGCCACGCCGTTCGTGCCGGCGACGGGCTGCGACACGGTGGCGCGGTCCAACCCAGGCGCGTGGCTCATCGTCCGCGCCGACACGACGGGGTCGTCGGAGAGCTGGCAGCCGTGGGGCCGGCTGGAGGCGTGGCGGGAGTGCGCTGCGCCGGCGGGCGGCAAGGACGCCGTGTGCCTTCGGCTGCATCTCCTCCCGGAGCGGCGGGACGCGTGCGTCCTCGTGTCCGAGACGCCTCTGAGCTGCGATAAGGGCGGGGAGTTCTCCATCGACATGGACAGACAGTCGGTCCTCCCGGAGGACGCGGTGGCGTCGGAGACGCCGTCGGCATCGTCGTACTGCGCGGCGAGCATGGGGGAGTCGTGCGCGGGCGGCGGGTTCGTGATGAGCTGCAGCGTGCAGGGCGAGGCGGCGACGAGCAGCAGGCCGCCGCTGGTGCACCTCGCCGCGCGGCACGTCATGTGCATGGAAGACGCAGCCATGTTCCTCGCGCTCGCGGCCGCCGTCGACCTCAGCGTCAAGGCGTGCCGGCCATTCCGGAGCAAGACGGCGCCGGCCAAGAAGAAGACGGCTGCTGGCTCCTCTTCCCCCGATCCCCTGGAGCTCGACACGTAGAGTAGCTAGAGCTAGCAGTCCTCAGTCAAGCATCAGATCATCCATGGTCACTCTGTAAATCCACTTGTTGACCAAACTTGTTGAAAACTCTACCAGTTTTTTCTAACCTGTAGACACGATGACGATTCAATCACGCCCCCACCTGACCAGGCACAGTGGACTCAGGCCAACTCCAACACACGACCCGAGAGGACGTCAATTTTATCTGGATTTTGTGTGTTTAGGTCCGGTAAAGGAGCGGTGTCCGGCATTTGTATATTTGCGCTGGGTGTCCGGCATTTGTACATTTGCACTGGCCGTGCGGATGGATTTTCGTCTGGCCGCGTAATGTTTTGCAAAGAAAATAGAATCGGAAATTTAACCCCCGTAGTTCATGCCTGCTAGAGCACCGGCGGCCGGCACATGTATCAGCCTACAAAATAATCACCACCCATAGTTTCATGACGGCAAAACAAAGTCAACGGTCGGCATACTTGCTAGCGCACAAAGAACAACCATATTTCATGTCTCATGGGTCTCCGTGGTTCATCCCGGCACACAAGACGGCTCAATTATCTTGATCGAGCATCTATTTTTGCTTTTTCTCGAACCAACTTCTTATTTTCGGGGTCATCTTGCTCAAGGCCACGGTCATGAGCTAGTGCCACCTCTTTCACTTTGGTGTTTGCATTGGTGGCCCCGATCTCGAGCTTCTTTCTTTGGACGACCTCGGTATCGGCTTTTCCGCTACAGCTGGGTATCCAGAGCGACCGTGTGCATTGGCGCCGTTGACCTCGGATTTTGCCGTCGCCGATACAAGGACCCAATGTCGGGTTTCTTGGATGACCCGACGCCATCATCAGCGGCGTGCCTATACCTCCAGCCATCGCTCTTTGGCTTTGGATCCAGAGTAGACACGCATCTCGAGCCGCCGGCGGACGCATCGCCGCCGCTGGATCCAAACGCAACTGGCTCATACGTCGTGAATGCGTGGGTAAAGGCGCACCTGACTCTCCAATCGAAACATGCTCCATTTGTCGCGAGCTTCCGACAATGGATTAAAGCCAGAGCGGTTCCGATGCCAGAGCTTGGTTATCCAGCAAGGCCCAACGAAATGCTAGTCGGATGGCTATCTCCTCCTCGTCCGAGTAGGGGACAGGGTCCCAATAGACAGATCCGGAGTTGTCGGACTCACATACGCTTCCTCCCATGCCAGAAATGACCGGAGAGGAGCTGGACGGAGCTTACTGGTGGTGGAGTGAGCTAGCAAATGGCTAGGGTTTGGTCTGTGCGAATAGGGACAATATATTTATGGGATCGGGATGAGACTGTCCGACGCGAGAACGCTCCCGGGTTTGGCTTAAAGGATCCGGTTAGAACTTAGATGGTGTTTTCGTGTCAGGGTGGTGTGTGGACTGTTCGCCTAGACGTTTAAAAAGAAAGTGAAGGACCCGGTTGTAGATGCTCTAAGTGCATCTCTATCTCTTATAATTTAGGAGTAGAGGAGTATATGACGTTTTATCCTTGAAATCCTTAAATTCGGTCCTCTAGGTTTCTAGGCGATCTCTTAAACTTAACTCCTTACAAAAATTGGACACAAAGCAAGTTTGATACAAACTAGTCCATCAAACTCAATTCAAACTTCGATTCAACTACTAGCATAAACTATATTTAAATAACTTCAAACAAAATCTAAACTAAAGATTGCATACAAACTGAAACAAACTAGTCACTGTCGATTATCTCGGGCATGATCCTCTCCCATTCGTCATCGGCGATGGGGCTGGCACCGCCTGTCCCGCTCCGCTATCGTCGGACCTGGAGCCGTCACCATCGCTGGAGACAAGACTGTCACCATTGCCAACTTAAAGAGATCGTACTGTCAAAGCTAGCTCTTCCTTGATGCGCTCCGGGTACACGCGGCGGAGCCCCGCCATGTACTCCTTGTCGGCATGCTCTGCCTCGAGGTGCTCGCTGTCGCGGGCCTCCCGGTCTTCCCACAGCTCGCATGCGGAGGCCAGTGGGGGTCGATCGGGGGGAGGGGGGCAAATCCGGCAAGCCGGGGGTTCTGAAGGGGAATTTAAGTTGCCCTTTTGCACCGTGGAGGCGCACCTACGAGTTCAATTAGGTGCGGTTTAGGAAAGGAAAATCGATCCTTAAAACTTTGTAGGGGATTGCCGGATCGGTTAGAGATGTTCTAACCCTCCTAGCGCCACCAGGGCGTGAAATACCGAAATACTCACTCCGTGTCAAAATATAAGACATTTTCTAACACTAAAACATCATATATTTTGAAATGGAAGGGGTATGTGCAAAGCATCTTCAAATGAGCGACGAGTTCAGGACAGACCTATGCACATGGACTGTACTATCGTATTAGATTGATGGAATCTGCAGCTCTCTTAAAAGATCTACCAGTGCGTACCATTTTCCGCCAAGATAATGATCTACTGTTACTTTGGCTCGCCTCATGGGGTGAACACCGGAGACTGAGTCCGCAACCACTCCACCTGCTGGCATGATTAGCACCCAGGGACTCGTGTCGCCGGCGTCGACAGCCGCGGGTTTCCACCTAATACCGTCAGACGAGCCAGCGCCGACGACGATTATGATATCGCTGAACACAGTTTCTAAACAGCCAGTCTCAGCGTACAGACAATGAAACAAGGGGAACAAAAAAGGAACAGCGCGACGGAACCTTTGTGAGCAGGCAAAGGATGCACGGGAAGATAAAGCTGACAGCGACCTAGCTCGCTGGCTCCATTGATTCCAGCGAATTAATAAAACGGGATTGATTGCAACAAGGAGGACGCAGACAAACATCACGGGCAAGACAAAAGAGAGACGTGAAATTGGAGTAGGTATTTTGTTTATCCAATAGTCAGCAAACCTTGGTTGGTAGGGATGACATCGCGAACGATTTTCACAACATATATAGTTACCGAGCATGGCAACTTCGCTTTAGTTTAATTTTTCATAAAATTATCATGCTTGCAAGCGAAAATTGTCATCCTCATGACAGCTAAAGTTGCATCAAAGTGTTCGCAATTGTCATCCTTCCCAGGAACATTCACCGATTATAATTACCATGGGGTTAATTTAGGGAGCTTTATTGAGGCGCCAGCCCCAGAAGAATCTCCTAGGAGGCTAGTTACAACGAAACAAAGGAGTAGGAGTACTCCATAGCCCATACAACTGCACCGCCTAGCAAGTCAGTCGTGCACGCATTGTAAATCCATATCCACAGGACACAAACAAGAGGACATCGGTCCCATCCCAAGATTCCGTTCACAAGCGTTCACACCTGTTCACACTGGCTATTTTTCTAACATTCGTTCAGCAGTATAGTACTGTCCGTAGCTATGTGGCGACAGACCGTGACGGCGTGACGCGACGAGCCAATCACACCGGATAAGTAATTTGGACTAGTACCAGTAATGCCCTGTACCTAGCCAGCGACGCATCGGTTCGGACGGACTCGAGTGTTCAGACTGGCCTCCGTCGCTTGTACGGTAGCCACACACACACCGTGACGGCGTGCCACGATCATGCCTGGGTTTCTTCTTGCGATGATGCCCTCCGCTCCTGCACCACCCTGGCGAAGAGGCTGCCGTCGTAGACGCCCCTGGCGTCCTCCTTGCGGAGGAGCCCGTCCTTGTCCTTGCCGATGCTGTACAGCAGCTTCCACTCCGCCGACGCGCCCGCCCTGCATATGT
Organism: Aegilops tauschii subsp. strangulata; assembly: GCF_002575655.3. Lineage (NCBI taxonomy): Eukaryota > Viridiplantae > Streptophyta > Magnoliopsida > Poales > Poaceae > Aegilops > Aegilops tauschii. Next base: position 411,314,550 of record NC_053040.3, on the reverse strand, counting down.
TGTTTCGTTTGCCGCGTCAGGAGGTCTGAAAATTACGTGCAGGATGGATAACAGGAGAGGCCGTAGATCGTGCGTACCATCCCGCGTAGTCGCTGGGCTGCCGGTTCGCGGTGATCAGCTCGTCCACCTCGGCGGACGTCAGGGCGTCCGGCACCGTCTTGCCGTGCTTGGCGAACGCCGCCTCCAACTTGTCCGGAACGAACCTGCAATGGTTGGTTGATCAAGCAGCGTTACTAGCGGATTACCATGCGCAAGTTGGAGCAGATGGAGAAGTTGGCGTGTGCTTTACCTTCCTTGGGAGTCATACGCGCCTGAGTCGCTCCCGTGGATGCCCTTGTGGATGTTCTCGATGTAGATGGACATGCGCGCCGTGTCATTTTCCTGCACGAGTTTCATAGCCCTTTAACTTGCTTGCACTTTGGGGGGAAAAATGAAGGATTGCCAAGATCTGCTCGGTTTCTTTGATTTGATAACTAAAGTTCGAAGCGAGTTGTGCAACATCACAGTGATCACAGAGTACAGCACTACTAGTACTAGCTAGTCATCTGCCCACGACTTCATAGAAGAAAAAAAATGTCCACATCTGACGCTTGTGCTGTCAAAATCTGAAACCAGGCATCCTTCTAAATTATACAGTAGTAAGTACATTTCATGATTTTGACAGTCATTACTTGTCAGACCCGGGATCGCGTATCTATGCACTCGTAGGAATACTACAGATAATTGAGCTTTTATCAACACTTGGAGAAAGCACAGTAAAAGGTGTTAAATGTTCCACAGAACAAAACTTTGTGGCTCAGGTAGCTAGCCTAACATACCAGAGCACTGAATAATCGGCTCAAAACCGCAGATAAAATGACGCGTTCTAATCTAGCGTTGCCTTCTCTTCTCAGGGAAGCAAGGGAATGTTGCAGACACAAGCTAACAGTAACCAGGAACCTTAAACTTAACAGAGAAGAAAACTCCGACAGACAAAGACATAAGGTTTCTCTGTCGAAGGATTACCGGTCTGGTCTGGGGGCCAAGGACGCCATTGATGAAGGTGGCACTCAAGGTGGAGGCAGCAAATCCAAATCCGAGGGCCCGAAACGCTGATATATATGCAAGGGGGGTAATTGAACGTGAGATAGAATCAACGAACATCAACCCGAGAATCGCCTGGCGAAATCTCTGTGGAAAAACAAGATGCAGGGAACAAAAGCAGAAAGTGAATGGGGAAAAAATTCGCTCACCTGCGTAAGTCTCAGAGAAGGTGACGACGCCGTCCTTGTCACCGTCGAAGAACGCCGCGTGCTTCTGCAGCGCCGTCATGCCGCCGGCGCCCGAATCGTCGCCGTACGCCGACGCCTGGCACCCTGTCCGGCCGGAATCAAGAAGAGGAAGAACGACAGATAGATATCAGCAAAGCGCGCAAGCCGCGACGAAATGGACAGCAGAGCAGAGCAGAGCCAGCCTTATTCATTACCTAGAAACATGGGGAACAGGAGCAGCAGGGACAAGGCCGCCGCCGGCGAGGACGATGCCCGTCGTGGTCTTGCGTCCATCTCAAGGGATTTCTTCCGACTCGCTCGCTCTTTTGACTGTTGTCCCCTCTCGCTTCTCTGTGTCTTTGCCGCGGCTCGCGTGGTGTGCACAGGTGTCTCGGCGTGCACCGTCCGTATATGTAGGATCGCGGTTTTGCGCAGTGTGAGTGGTTGGGCAGTTTCGGGATCGCACGTTTCCGCAAGAGGAGACGCGCACTCCTCAGATACGTGTTCTAGGCTCGGACCGTGCCCCCTGCCCGGAAAACATTTTTCTTGATCCGAATTATTCTGCCATGTCTCATCGTTTATTACTAGCACAAGCTATTCTAATTGTTTGTTTAATTTGTTGTGTACGCGTGATGATGCAGAGGCCGGGGCAATCCCTTTTTAACCAAAATAGAATAGTGTTATAATCATTTATAAGGCCATGAATATGATGTAAAGTGCCTAGGAAGATGCTTCGAGTACTACGAATGCTTATTTGTATACCAGATGTGTCTAATTAAGCACATGAATTGTACTACCAATACACATTATTGTAAGTAAAAAAAAAACTGTTACTCCCTCCTCTCCAGTTTACAGGGGTTCAAATATGAAATTTCATCAACCAATGCACATGGTGAGTGAAGAAATATATCTCGTACTTTAGAAAACCACCAAAATTAAACTAATGCATTAATTTGAATTAATTGCAGTGCATGCATACTTGGCCACTACTACTAGATGAGTAGGAACATTACATGCACTAGTAGAATACTCGTGCGTTGCTACGGGCTACAATGCATATAATGAAATCAGATAAACGATTAAGGTGCATATAAATGGAATTAGATAAATAATTAAGGTCGTCGTCAAGGTCAAAGCCCATTTCTCCCTCATACGTCCAGGCGGGTTCGCATAATTCATGCATACAAATGATTAACATCATTTACAAGTTCAAAGCTCATTTCTCCTTCATATGCCTAGGCGGGTTCGGATATCAAACATGCGCCCAACAGGCTCCTCAAAATTCAACCGTCTAGACAGTCTAGGCTCCCCCAAATCCATCCCATGTGTGTGGGAGAAAAGTGGTTGTCCTGGCTATCCGCCATCTTATCTCCAGCATGCGGTCCCGACACAAAATCCCCACACCAGGACACACCCTACCATTTTCCTGTCGGACCCTACGTTCCTACTTATTTCCTGTTGTAGTGGGACATTTATCATTGGAGCCTTCTTCTGTAAAACTAGATAACACCAATCTCACCTTTGCCATGGATCCCTTTCTCCTTCACACTGTACATCCCCACAGACCACTAAGGAGGAGTTGCCCGCCAATCACCCTGATCACCCCCCCCATGTTCATGCTAATCCATCACCGCCATCAAAGGGGGAGAAAGTGTACATCACCGCCATTGTCACGTTGTAACATTCAGATGAATCTCGTGCATTACAACGAAACAAAAATATGACGTATGTTATTGAGCATGCAACTCATACGCCCGTGCGTTGCCACGGGGGATGGGCGGGATTCACAATAAAAGAAACATACAAGGACATATTCTGATGGGAACCAAAATAACCAACATGATATTATCTTTTGATTATGAAACATTGAATTTTTGGCAACTTTGCAAGACTGACCGAAGGCCAAATTTGAAGGCCAATTTTTTGGTAACTTTGCAAGACTTACAAAATTTAGAAGAACAAGAATTCATCTTACATCTCAAGAAAACTGTTGGTAATGGTACCAGCCATTTACAAACATGTTTCTCTATCCCCTCTTTCCATATAACATCCAGTACATGAAGATTGCATTTCCGGTGTCGTTGGAAATGTAAAAAACAAACATTCATAGTGATAGTTGATTTTCCGATGTATGTACAACGAAGAAACAACAGAAAACACAAACGTAGATAGCTAAAAAAAGCAACATGTGATTCATGCATATACAAAGCAACTATTTCATGCATGTGACCTTTCATGCAATTGTCACTATCAAGCATGACCAAATGGGTAACGGTAAAGGAACATTCTGATGAAAACTAAGTTCCCTCTACTATGTTGCTTCTGGTATGAGCTGGAATGACTAATCCAAGCACTGATTACCCAAATAGGTTAAGCACTCAATTTGTTATGCCCATGATTCCATCCAGTGAGATGAGTATCTACAGAGCTTCTAGTCTATGTACCCATGTTGTCTAAAGTGGTTGGGTTCAGAGTATATGTGCTTTTGTAAAATCAAAGAAGAAACTAATATAATACTATTATAAAGTCTAACAACTAAGGGCCTGTTCGGCAACGCTCCAGCTCCTAGCTTCTTCAACTTCACACATGAAGCTCATCCGAACGCTAGCGCTCCAGGAAGCTGGAATCGAGAAGCTGGCGAGGTGCCGTAGTGTAAAAAAGGTGGAGTTGAGGAAGCTGGCCTTTTCCAGATCCGTGAATACCCAGAAGTTGGAGTTGAGGCTAATTACCACAATGTTGCCACCGCCAAGTGAGTTTGAGCGTACCGGTTCGTTTTCTTTCCCGAACTCGCTCTCTCTCACGTTGCCTATTCCTTTTGGGCCCCGAACCTGGCCTGCTAATCCCGCTAAATAGGATGGCAACCTCTTGGTTGACGATAGAACACGAAGCTGCGTTGCCGAACGCTTTCCAAATTGCCACCTGAAGCGAGAAGCTATGCGAGAAGTTGAATTTAGGAAGTTTCTGAGAAGCTGGGCAGTTTCAGAACATGCCCTAACTAAACTGAGAAAGCTGAAAGAAAACACATTTGACTCGAACCGAGAGGTAACATATTTTCATTTCATAACAATATTGCAAGGTGTTTATTGGTGCAAACAGATGATCACATCTTGTAGATTACATCCAAATTGAGCATCTCTAACTAATCTAAAAAATGTTCTTTAATAAATTACAAACTATAGGTCACCACCGGTGCCATCCTAGACCTCTCTCCATTACCTCTCACACAGCCAGCCACCTCCGACCCTCATTCCTCGATGCCACCGTCGCCATCACTCAGGGCCTCCCAAGGAAGAGATGGGAGGAGTTCTGACATTGGAATTTGCCATCACCTCGGTGTCACCACTGCCTCTATCATGTATGCCGCCATATGTGAAATAGGTCCCAATTGCATGTCGAGGGCGACTAATTCCATGGAATGATAATGTTGGGTTCTACGGTAGGGTGCGTCGACTGCAAATTAAAATTTCCTACATGCAGAACAACCAAGAACATGCTACGGGAGATGGATCACAGTTCGTTACCACTAGACGCGCAGTGCCGTGCAGCAGAAGAAGAGTTGGGGCAGTGCGTCCGCGTGGATCGTCTCCTCCTCGTCCGATCTCCCTCGAACAGCCGGTCGCCGATCCCACGTACAAGTTCGCCGGAGCGGCGCAGGTGCACCACCTCTAACGGTATTCGCGCGTGCGGGAGGAACGTCGTGCGACGGACTGCTAGGTCCGATCACACAACCGGCGGCGAGTGGAGGTGTTTATTCGCAACACATGCAAACCCTAGTGACAGCGCCGAAGCGATCAATCGCATGAGTGTGCCGCACCCCACTTTATATAGGCGTCCGTCGCGGGCTCAACACTTGGGCCTCGCACGGACCCTAAAAGCCCATAAGTCTACTCGGCCACAATCCGGATACAACAGCTCGAATCACATCCGACCAGTGTCCCCGGATCGGACCTCGTAGGTTCCTTCCCTTAAGCGCGCGACCCCTTAGGTTCAAGCCGGCTTGGTCGCAGTTCGGATCACCTCCGAACTGCACAGTTGGTAGCGGCCTCTAGCAAGGCATGCCGAACACCAAGCAGACTATGAAGCTGGTTAGGCGAACCTGTACATCACACTTCCATTCCTTTTACCACACGATATATGTTGTCGAGCTCAAGGCGAGTCTGTCGTCCTTGTGCTAGCCCGACCTCTTTCTCGTTCCAGTGATGCCGACCACTATCCGGATTATCTCATAATCCTTGTCGCATGGCCATGCTTATCCTGGTCGGATCACACGAGGGGCCCAGAGTATATCTCTCCTGATCGGAGGGGCAAATCCCATCTTGCTCGACCACGTCTCGCATCATGGGTCTGGACAAGGCTGAAACCTACCTTTGTAACTACTCAGTCACAGAGTAGCGTTTGGTCGGCCCAAAGCAAGTCTGTCACCATCCCGAGTACATGTGCCAGCTCAGGTCTTAGGACATAGAACATATGTTGTACTAGAGACTCACAGATGACATATCGATGCGTCTCATAGTTGGGTCTGTCCGACTCGCACCTTATCTCGACTCGGATCCGACTACGTCGAATCCGACCAGACCTTTCCAAGCCCATATTATCTGGTTAGCATCCAATGCTCCATGGCTAGTGAGACCAAGCCATCGACCATGTCATATGCTAGTCTAGTCGGCTGCGCGTCCACACAACCCTTTCGACTAGGGACCTTTTAGGACAACCATCATACAATGCATAGTCCCACAAACAAGTCACGTACTTGCCGATACACATCATTGATAATGTCCAAGGACTATCTTTATTCATAAACACATAGGAAATATCATCATACATGATTGCCTCTAGGGCATATCTCCAACAGATAAATGCGCCCAAATTAAGCTCATCCCTGAAGCACTACATTGGGCCCATGCGATGAGGAAATGGAGCAGAGTCAGCATGAATGCTTCAAAACCGAAAGTCCTTCTTGAACTTGATTAATTCAGCCCAATGAATCATGGCAAAATGCAAAAGTTATGAGAAACTACAGAAATCAAATGTATCCACACTTTAGTATATTAGATTATGCAAAACCTTATGCAGCTTTAAGGGAAACACGCCAAGTTAAAGGAATAGTCTTACTCAATAAATCTGTCATGTTTGTCCGTTTTGTTCTAGCCCCCAGCCTTGCCAAATTTAGACACAAGCCAGTCAATCCCAGTTGGAGAAACTGGGTATCCAAGATTGAGAAAGGCACCATGCTCTGGTGCATCAATTGTATCACTTCAGTAACGGCCAAACCTCTGAAATATAGCCTGCACAATGCATGTGGAAATGTAACACATGGAATGTTAAAAGTTACTTCATCAAGTTAGTTGATTGGTTCCCTCACAAAGATAAGACAAAAATGTCAGATATGGAATAATATACTTGACGCTCTAAAACAAATAAAGCCAAAATACAAATGGGAGATAATTCTGCATAGCAAGCTACAAACGCGAACATTGTGGAAGATTAACCTCATTTCACGTATTAAATATTGAGCAAAATTCAAGGGCATAAACCAAAAAATTCTTGTGCCATGATGGATCGCACACCAAAGAGCTTACATACTAATTGGTTTATCCCGCAAAATATTGTTAGCAAACCACAGTTTCAGCACAACAGAAACTACTCTGGTTTTGTTGGAATACAGTTACAGAGAGTATCTAAAACTTTCAAGGCTAACCAGCTTATGTCAAAATAAGCTTCAGCCAAGTGTACATATGGAATATCAAAGTAGTGCGTGAAAATACTCCATAAAAAATGGAACCGTCAACTGGTTAAGTGCGAAGACAGTTAAGGTGCTGCAGTTTATCCTAAATTAAGAGAAACATTGTCTTAATTAGGCAATTGCACATGGTTGTATGATAATATTATCAAAGTAGCGGTACTCTACACTGAACGTTCACTTTGTTCCAGCTCTACTTGGATTTTTTCATGGCCGTGTGTGTGTGGGCATCCTAAGTCGCACGTGCACCCGCACGCGGATGGAAGACTATTTCTAGTACATATATGAAGGTAGAGATGGAGAAGGTCTTAGAAGGCATGATGGAGAGAATGGGTAGGCGGCGGATCAGTGAGGTGGCGCATCCCAGTCTGCGTGAGTCGCGCTTGTGGAGGCAACAACAGATGGATTGAAGCGGGTTGGTTCGTACAAGATGAGAAGAGGAGGCGGGTGCATGGGGGCGGAGCGATAGCAATTAAACCATGCGTTGGTTTTGGGGAAGGATTGATGGGGTGCCGGGTTCCTAGAAGGAAGACGAGGGAATACGAGATCCATTCAGATTGAGATCGGAGGAAAGCGCTAACTAATTCAAGCGTCCGATACTACAATTTGTTGAATTCCTAACCAGTACTACCACAAATAACGCCAGGTAGTTTCCATAGGTGAGATTTTTGCGCGAGTTATCGCTAGGTAATTTCTGTTCCTACTTTTTCAAGGGGGCATCCGATAGTACAAACCGATAGTACAATTTGTTGAATTCTTAGCTAGTATACTATGACAGATAACGTCATATGTGGGTTTTTTACACCAGTTATGATCTATCATTCTCTAAAACCATATACAAGTACCTCTCTCCACCGGCTTGCTTGGTTTGGTTTGTTTGATTTTTGTTCTCTTTCACATCTGCTTGCCGGCTGTTGTACCTGGTCTGTGCATTTCGTAACATATAAACAACGGGTCAACATGGCTACAAATTCTTTTTAGTGCGAAGTTTGAAAACAGGTTATCTTTGACAAAAGCTGGTGCCGGATCACCATCGAACTCCACAAAAGTGTTGCTTGCGGGTTCAAACAAAACAAATAAGAGGACTAGTGTAGTTCCAAAAGCATTGCACATCACTTTCCATCCAAAAACGAATACACCGTCCATATTTAGATTGAAATTCAGAAACCCCTGTGCCCGAGGAATTCATAACCAAGACAACATATTTCATCAACATAACACGTACAAGCATCCTAGTATTGCTTGGCTTCAAGACACAGCCGACAACCAACCAATACCAGTTTGTCTCCATTATATATGAAATAGTATGTGCTGAAATGAATGAACAAGTTAACAACATTCATGGAGAACAACCAAAAAAGATTCAATCCATGGGGAAGCAAAAGGATTCAGCGAGCCAAAATCTGTTGCTACTTCTTGACATTGACCAACTTAGTACAATCCAAAGTTTACAACTACTGCCGACCGACATCTCCACAGTTTACAACATTCGACCAACAACACAAAGTTTTGGCAGCGCCACTGCAACATTATCTTTGACACTTCCACACAAGTGTTGCACGATGCAAGATCATAAACAAACAACATGAGAAGAGGTTTGTGCATCTTCAGATTGTACAACAGGCACTCACAGAACTGATCCACACCACCAGAAATAAATCACATCCGGCAGTCACCCAATTTCAACCAAGCGGTTCCATCGATCGCTCTTCTCACCCACCACAGGATCAAACTTCCGGCGGCAACGGATCCAGGACCCTCTCTGGGCAGAGAGAGATAGAGAAAGAGATCTGTTAAAAGCCAAGATAGGAATATATCTTAAGATCAGCACAAACCAAAGAGGTCTCGTCCATAAGAAAATTAACTCTTAAGTCTGTTCTCAAGCAAAAAAAAAGCTTAATATCCACATGTGTTCATGCATGCATTCAGTTTAATTTCTTTCATGGAGATAAAAAAGAGGCTAATGGAAACATGGGACCTGGTATCAACATAGTATAGGATGTTGCGTTTAGCATTACATCCTAATAATGTAGTCATCCTTTTTTAACATGTTTGCCCCTCAGTTGCAACACAGGATCATGATCATTAACAGAGAGCAGATCACTAAGCCTTAACATGTCAACAATAACAACATAGTATTGTTGGCCAGACCACTACCACTAGATCGTGTATGGACATAGCTCGAAGGCTAGGAGGTCCAGAAGCAGAAAGAAGAAAGGCAGGGAACTCACCTAATTAAATAGTGGTAGCCAAGGAGGCAGTCGTTAGAGCGGACCCTGTCGTCGGTGCCAGAAACAAGGCGGCGCACCACCGTTGCCGGAGACCACGAGGACAACCACCAGATTCCACAACGAGAACTTCCATGTGCACACAAGGCCAGGACCAACCTGCACATACACACCAATATTAGTTGCTGACAAACATCACATACAATCAGCATGCCGTCAAACTTCTATGAATTCAACCCATGCCAAACTGTTGCATAAGAGAAAGCAGATAAGAGCCCTGCAAATAATTTGTTTTAGTTGACGCCCATTACTTGGCACATTCCATTATGTGTCTAATTTCAAAGATCTAGCCTTGCTGATTTATTTTTATATTGCATTACAATCATTTTTACACCATGCTCCAAAATAGAATTTGTAACATTCTGGAACTAGGAAAAAGTTTAAGAAAGTTAGTTACTTCTCATAAAGAACCTACAAATGACCAAAGTGTATTTGTTACACATGCCACATGGAGGTAGTAATGATAGGGTGACAAGACAGCTACAACTTTTATACAAACCTGAATACTACCAGCTTCGAGATCCTCAACCATGGTAAGAGCAATCTGGTAGCATGTGTCAAACCTGTAGACCAAGAACTGATTAGCAGTTAAAACACCTCCATTTGAAGGCTATCAAAATAGATATAACAAGCTAGGGAGCAGTATAAACCTTGGCCGGTCGTTCCCTACAAAAGACCAGTTGAGGATTGTGGCAGGACCAGACAACACCCCCTTCATTGGGCGAGGATTCATGCTCTGAGCCATCTTGGACCAGAAGACTGTCACGGGTTTTGGGCGGCTGACATCACGGGTTTACAGGGCTCAAATCTGAAATCAATCAAGTCAGATGGTGAGTGAAGCAATATACTCCCTTCTTTCCAGTTTATAGGGAATAGAGGGGACAGTAGTCATTGCATGGAGATAAGCCCTCTAAACCGGAAAAAATATGCATGGAGATAAGTCACACCGCCAAAAATAATATGAAGATGGACCCTTTAAATCGGAAAAAATTGAGATAAGCCCTCTAAACCGGAAAGAAGGGAGCGTTCTCTAAATACTCTCCTTTGTACATGGCACCCCATTTTCTTCAATGGAATGGAATTTTGATCTCTAACCGTAAGAATTGTTGACAAGACCATGGTTCACACTTCTGCACCGTCATACCCACCCTCAGAGAAGTTGCCGTCAGAGCCACCACCACTAAAACCTCTTCACTGCACCCCTTGGATACAACCACCATCAAAATTGATGGCTTGCTAAACACCCCCGCCATAACCACCGACATGCTCACCAACACCACTAGCACCAAGATCGTCGCGAAAACGCTACCTCGACATCAACACCTGAGATTGCTTCCTTATTTAGGTTCTTCGACACGGGTCGAGGGATACAAGTGGCACCGGTTGGGTTGTATGTCTCTAGTTATAACCTAGAAACTATCGTAAACTAGACCTAGTAGACGCCACCTGCAATCTAGCCCCATGATGGGTCGTTTCCCTTGGACCCTGATGATGGGCCAAGCACGATAGTCCCATCTGTGTACAAAACTCGTCTAGGCAGTTTGAAAATCAAACTACTCACATGTCGATTCACCATTATTATAGCCATTACAGAGTAGTTGGTGGAGGGAAGGTATGTCGTGTTGCTACTACCACCGGAGACCCTCTCCACCTATGGAAAAACCGTGATCCAGGTGGCACTGTCTAGGAAGCCCCGGTGTCATAGTATTCGTGCGATAGTGTCGTCGGTGGACGACTATTTGTTCGGTAGGGGCGGACGATGGCCGATCGACTGATTAGAGAGAGCACACAGATGGTTTACCTAGGTTCGTGCCCTCAGGGGAGGAGGTAAGACCATACTCCTGGATGTCGTATTGAGGTGGTCATTAGGGATCTAGAGGATCACCGACGAGTTCTGCCCTAGCAATTACAACCCACCTTGCCTGGCGGCAGTGGATGGAGGTGTTCTTGAAAGTGGATCTGTCCTAGGTTTTCTCTCTCTCTCTCTGCCCTCAGGGGATCCCTGGTTCCACCTTATATATGGCTGGTCCTCGGGTTACATACACTTTCAACCCTTCGGAGCTCTGCCCTGAGAATCTGGGCAGTGACAGACTCATGGCCTTCTTCTCATATCATTAATTTCGGGGAGATTGGGGGTTGCCCTGGCTCCCAGCTAGAGCCCTATCGGGAGCACACTCGCATCTCCCTTGGGAACTGAGTCTCGATCCAGGATGCCCGAGGCCCCTCCCTTTCTTGGGGGGGGGGGGGGTTGCCACCCATGACGGCGCATCGGGCTCGCCCTTCGCTCATGTGTGTTGGGCCGACTTAGGGTCATGGTGGTCAGTCTTTGATACCCTTGGTCTGTGGCCTTTAGGACCTAGGGTCCCATTCCTCACCGCCATGGCCCGCTGAGAACTTGTCATTTGGACATGATTTTCGAGATGATGTATGGACCTGGGGTCATTGGGCGCAAGACGGGTATGCCATGATGGCTTGTCCCACTCCCCCATGTAGTTTAGTCAGCCTACCCATAGTGGGTTGATACTTTGATTGTTCATCCTATTATATTACCAATCTTAGATACTTTATATGCAATTTTATCTTATTTTTGGGGACTAACATATTAACTCAGTGCCTAGTGCTAATTTTTGTTTTTTTCTTGTTTTTGGCTTTTCAGAAAATCAGTACCAAACGAAGTCCAAACACGATGTAACTCTATGGGGATTTTTCCTGGACTAGAAGGGACCCTAGAACGTTCGGGAGGAGGCCAGAAGATCTACGGGAGAGCCATGAGCTCACACGGCGTGCCTCCAGGGGGCGCCACCTGAGCTCATCGGTCCCAAGTAGCTCTGTTTGACCTAATTCGAACTCCATAAATTCCTATAAATCCCCAAACCAACAAAGAGCCATCTGAAACAATTTTTCCGCCGCCGCAAGCTCCTGCTCTTCTGCAATCCCATCTAGAGGCATTTTTTGGTGCTTTGCCGGAGGGGGAATTGATCACGGAGGGCTTCTACATTATTCTTGCTACACCACAAATGATGTGTCAGTAGTCTACCACAGACCTACGGGTCCATATCTATTAGCTAGATGACTTCTTCTTTCTCTCTAATCTTTAATACAATGTTCTCCTCGAAGATCTATTCGATGTAATCTTCTTTTGCGGTGTGTTTGTTGGGATCCGATGAATTGTGTGTTTATGATTAGATTATTCATTGAAAGTAATTGAGTCTTTGCTGAACTTTATTATGCATTATTGTTATAGCTTTGTATTTCTCTCTGATCTATGTGTTTGTTTGGCCAACTAGGTTGATTTATCTTCAGTGAGAGAGGTGATTTGTAGTAGGTTCAATCTTGCGGTGTCCTCACCTCGTGACAGAAGGGGTATCGAGGCACATATTTATATTGTTGCCATTAAGGGTAAAACGACGGGATTCAATCATATTGCTTGGTTTTATTCCGTCCACATTACGTCATCATACTCCATGCATTACTCTGTTTGTTATGAACTTAATACATAGAGAATCAAGCATAGAAGTGCTCTCGAAGTGGAGTAATAATAGTAGATGTAGAATCATTTCGGTCTACTTGTCACGGACGTAATGCCTATATACATGATCATTGCCATGACTAACATCATAACTATGCGCTTTTCTATCAATTGCCCAACAGTAATTTATCTACCCACCGTATGCTATCTTTATGAGAGAGAAGCTTCTAGTGAAAGCTATGGCCCCCGGGTCTACTTTTATCATATTACAAAAACCAAAAACTGGGCCTCAAAGGTGGTTAGCGGGATCGTTCATTGGCGGTACGATGGACTCCAAGTATGATCTACACCGACTCGTCTGCTTCCGCTACAACTCAGAGTTGGTAACGATCATGATCCAATCCTCTAATGCACCTTCATATTGTTCCTCGGTGTTCGTAGGATGATTTTTTTGTTTTCTACTATGTTTCCCAACACCATGAAGGATCCATCTCCTGGATAGAGGAAGGTCAGTATTCCGATATGCGTCCAGTCGTTCGTCCCGGGCCCTTAGAGGCGTCTTATCACCGTTTCATGGCCCCTTCATCAGGGGCTACGGGGTAGGGTTCCCGGCACTTTCCGAGGCCGAGTGGTCTTTGTCGCCACCCAGTTTGCCTGTGGCATCCACACGGAAATATAGGCGTTCGAAATGGAAGACCTGACCGTTGGTCGATTCCCTGCATCCCTGTAGTGGTACTAAAGACGACCGAGGGTTGGGCCTTGGCTGGTCGTGTGCTCAAGGGGTTCCAGGCCAAACAAGCCACTGTGATATGCTTGGCCTGATCTGCGTGCACCATCCCCTACCTTGTGCGCCAACTATACTGGTTTTGTGCGACATTTTCGTCGATGGATGACTATTTATTGATATGGGCAGATGGCGACCGAATTAGGGCTTAGGGAGGGAACACAGAAAGTTTACCCAGGTTCAGACCCTTCTGGGAGGAGGTAAGATCCTACTCCTACCTTTAGTATTCTAGTGGTTGCCGAGGATCTAGAGGATCATCGGTGAGATCTGTCCTAGCGATTACAACCAACCTTGCCTCGTGAAGGTGCATGGAGTTGTCCAAGAAACTAGATATGCCGTAGTTATTTTCTTTCACTCCCCTCAAGGGCTCACTAGGTCCGCCTTATATATGGCGCGTCCTTAGGTCACATTCGCTTGCTACCCTTCTTAGGGGGAACTATGTCCTAAGAAGCTCGCCAGTGGGTGGACTCACCTATGAACCCTTTTCCCTTCTTCTCGTCCTTCCTTTTTTTGGGTCATGGCCATCTTCCATTCTTGTTCTCGCATCACCCCGGCAGCACCGGAGACTGGTGCACAACCAGGGAGAGGGCCCCGTCATGGATGCCACTTCGACTCTGGTCGTTAATGCACCATCCGCGTCACCGGATCTTCATTCTTTGCAAGCAAGGAGCCGATAAACCCCTCCTATATCGGCGATGCTCATGCCGGATCATTTCATGTCACTATGTCATCCGCGAGTGCTGGCACCTCAGGCACGAAGTACCCACAGATGACTGCGGTGCTTGAGAGACGCATAATGGACAAATGCCAAAAGGCCCCCCATCGACATCGTCGTTGTTGTTTTCAATATCACCGATAAGTGCCAAAATTCCCCCTAGTTGCTTTTAATAAGCCTCCACTTTTCGTTGTCATCTTTATGGCAGCTTCAGAGGCTTGTTTAAATACCACTACTAGAAAAATAGCTATAGCCAATATGGACACTAATGGCGCACTATACATGTGGTGCGCCATTACTATTTGTGTAGGTGCCCCATTAGTAACCAAAACAGTAATGGCGCACCAGGTGAAAAGTGCGCCATTACTAAGTTTGATCAAGGTTTGACCCAGTCATACACATAGTAATGGCGTAGTGCGCCATTACTAAGTTGACATAGTAATGGCGCACCTTTACAAAGTGCGCCATAACTATGTGTATGACTGGGCCAAACCTTGGTCAAAGATACAGGGCTTTTAAGATCTAGAGCGGGGGAAAATGGAAAAAATTCAAACTTAGTAATGGCGCACCATTTGCTAGGTGCGCCACTAGTAACAGAAAAAAATGACCGGGAAGTTTGAAATATTTTTTCAAAATTTCATCACACTCATGAACATGAACAAAGTCCTAGACATCAACAAGGTTTAATAGGATTAATATGATAGATATATCAACAAGTGCCTGTTAAGTGAGCTGGTGCTGGGGTTGGATAGAACTGGGAAGTTAAGCATGCTGGGGCTGGAGTAGTGTGAGGATGGGTGACCTTCCGGAAAGTTTGACCATGGAGTGCGATTTGACTTGAGATTAAGCATATTGACCCGAGATTAAGCCATAGTGACCCGAGATTAAGAAAAAAACGAAAAAACATTTTCTGAAAAAAAATTGAAAAAAAAAATTCTGAATTTTTTTTGAAAAAAATTGTTAGTAATGGCGCACTTCTATGTAGTGCGCCATTACTAAGTCAGATAGTAATGGCGCACTTCTAGGCATAGTAATGGCGCACTATAGGTGCGCCATTACTATTTATTACTAATGACGTGTTAATAATGGCGCACCTATAGTGCGTCATTAATAGCAAAAACTGGTGCGCCACTAATAGCCTTTTTTCTAGTAGAACCAAGCTTTGCCAATTTCTTCTGTAAGGAGGGAAACCCCTAGCCTCTGCGCTGGGTGATGTACACAACCAGGGCCGGTCCTGATATTTTGGGGGCCCGGAGCGAAGCTAGAACTCGAGGCCCTTATTTTGTTTTGCCTCAAAATAATAACCTCGTTCCTTAGCGAATTATTATCATCTTCTTTCATAATAATACAAAAATGTCAACTGAGGATTCAGCAGTAGAACGAGTTTACTAGAGAAATTATTGAATAGGTTAGAATTAGCACTGATTTAAGGTTTGATGTTTGAATTTGAACTATTATCCTCAGTTTGAAGTCAATTTTTAAAGCTTCATTAGTAACAGCAAATTAACCTGATGTTTACAGGAGTATGAGTGGGCCTTTTATATAACAATGTTTGGATTGAAGCTATGGATGTAATAGCCGAGTCCATCGTCGAAATTCTAAGTTAACTTGCAATCAACAAAGAAGACTCTCGGTGTAGTAAGAAATAGTCAAACAATGAACAGTGCGACACCAAGAGCAATTGAAACAGCGGAACGGGCAGATGGACTAAATTTTTTCACTACGGCACATGCGAATCATCATAGGAGCTACTTCCTCCGTTTCAAAATAGATGACTCAACTTTGTACTAATTTTAGTACCAAGTTGGATCATCTATTTGGAACGGAGGGAGTAGCTATTACGACACCATTGAAACGTGACCACACAGAAAGGGAAAATGAGTGGAAGGGATTGTCTCTGCACATCAGAGATTCAGAGGCATCTCGCGGACAAAGATAAGCACAAGGGGACTTGGAAGAACTCACGATCACAAGGGGACCGTTCAGGTGCATGGCGACGAGCGGATTTACTTCAGCGGCGGCGCGGCGTGATTCGCGAACGAGGCCCCCGGGGACATAGGATCGTCACAACGCAGGCGAACTCACGACGGAAGAAGGAATACATGACGACGTGGGCTATGTGCGACTTGGGCCATGGGCTACCTGCAAACCTGGGAGGGGGCCCCAGGATTTCGGGGGGCCCTGTACACAACCATAATTGAGTTCCGTCATGAGCTATCTTATTATTACTCTTTATCCACCTTTGCACATATGAGATATGAGCATTCATCTTGCATCCATAGCTACTAAAATATAGAGGAAAATTAATCAACTTGATCCCAACAACCGAGGTTAGTAGAGTTGTTCCAACTGAAGTGATCGTCGTCAACGGCTATGGTTGGGATCCAATACATAGCATCACTAGCTGGGATAGCTACCACGGAATCTAAGGAGTTGCTGCTATTAGACGCCATTGTAGCATTGGAAGTTGCCGTTCTAGATCCCAACTTGCCAAGATACTCGACACTTTGAGACCCTGAGTTGATGATGCTTTCATTACTCGCTAGTGTACATGACGAACCGGGTTTTTCCCGAGGAAACGATGACAAGCCTTCATATGTAACAAGTTCTGTATCATTTACCACCACTTCCTCTAGTTTATCCCATTGCTCGTATGCCCTGGAGGCCAATTGCTTCACTTGTACCTGTAATTAAGAATAAAGGAGAAGTAAGAAACTACCAAGTTTGGTTAGTTCTTCACAAATTGATGCGAATGAGGTACCATTTGTTGCTGCTGTAGATGTTGCAAAGAGCATGTTTGGCCTCCAATTCTTGCTGCTAAAATCTCTCCTATAGGGCTGAATATAACATCACACCCTTCAGATTTGAAGATGTAGCCTTTTTGTCCCATTTTACACGTTTTTGCGTGATTCAGTGTTGTCCTCCATTGCCGATCTGACATGCCAACGAGCTAAAAATATATGGAATAGATAATCAGAATTAGTACCATGCGAATGAAGTATGCACATAATTTCCACTATGACATGCTTACATTTTTTAGCTTATCAGGATCTACAGTTTGAAGCTTCAGGAGGTCTTGAACGTTCTTGACCCCATCAGACTCCAATCTCTTGTCAATCGGTCCATCTTTTCCGATGTTTTTGAGCCTCCATATATTGTCAGTCAAGAGTGGAGGGTAATGCTTCTTGTACACTAGTAAACGAAGGAAATGTGGTTTAATGTAGTGTTTTACTACTTCACATATGTATGCCAAGGTATATGGTATGGACGAAGAAACAAAAAGGCTACATGTAGTCATGGAACTCACATTCAACATATAACAATGATCTTAAAGGTTGATTAACTACGAGCATCAAACTTACATTCGCCTCGATGATCTTTCACTATGAAGCTTTCGCTCACTGCCTCCTGAATCCTTCGCCCATAATAGCTCGCTCCCATGACACGAACACCGATTCGGAACTTACGGCTCCTTATCCAGCTTGAATTATCAGTGAAAGCCACATCATTAATCATGGCCACTCCTTGATTGTTCATTGCTACATTGAGTGTACTACCCACAAGTAGTGGTCTCCTACCCTCTCTAGCCTTCACAGTTGCAGCAATAAACTGATCATCCGTCCACCCCATGCCATCTTCGCAACTGAAATCGCCATCTAGGACAAGTACCTCCAGCTTCAGTGTTGAAGAGCCTTCGTTAGTTTCTGTTTGAGTGATATGGTGGTTGGTTCTAGTATCCATGAGCAAGATTTCAATTTTGTTCTTGGTGGCATCAACAAGCTTGTTGTTGGTGAAGATAGGTAGCATGAGCTTCTTTGCAAAGGAAAGCTTCAACCTAGGCGAGACATCGACCTCTTGGATGTGTAAAGGGAGAGACCTGATTAATAATGGTTGATTTTATCATATTGATATTGCATTCCCATATAGTTGAAGCAAATTGATGGAATTGATACATCCATACAATTAAATTTGCTGAATAAAAAATATTTCATTGTCAAACAATAGTATTTTTATTGTATATGATGCCAAAGAATATATTTGAAATGTGTGTTGATTCTTAACATGTAATATTTGAAAATAGGATGGTGCAAACTGTCAGGAAATATATGAACATGTTGCAGATTATTATTTTAGAAAATCAGTCAGGCTGTATACTGTTGACTGCAAAAGTATGAAGAAAAGACATATCGTGTCAACAAATGGCAGAATATAAGCTATGTAACCGAATGCTAGTAGCGTCTGATGGAAAGACAATAATTGTAATATACCTGTGTGGTAAGTGATCGTGCTGAGAAAAGATGTTCTGAATTTCCTCTCGTACCTAAATATTAACATCAAATAGACACTTAAACATTGCACTCAATGTCTTGCATGTGATGATGTAGTACAAATTTGGAAACAAAAGGAATGAGAATTTGTGCCAATTCATACGCAGTTGCTCGCATAAATATTAGGGATCAACAGGGTGCAAACTGATTGGATAATGGGTTTTTATTTAGTCCGGCTTTAGTGTTACATTTATCTTTACTCTTTGTAAAGAGACATAAATGAAGCTAGTTCGAATTGTGGCAATACTAGGCTCAGCAATAGATGATTTAATCTATGTCACATGAATATATATGATTCTGAAGCTTACCACCCTACGAATAACCGGTTCCAAACTCATGGCAATTTGCTCGACAGTGTCCGCTGCCATGGCTCTTCCGATGCTGCTGCAAAGATAGTCCAGAAATCCAAGTAATTTCGAAGTTAGTTAACACTCCTAAAACACACATGTGCAAGCCACGAATATGGATATTTAGAACTTCTGTGCAGAGCATACAATTGGTTACTAAGCTAAAGACAGGGCTTAGACGGGTTATAATTCTTACTAGTTAGTATTATTTGCTTAGCTATATCTAAAATACGATTTCATTACTTTTAGAAGAGTTGAGGCATGAGGTGTTTGATTCAATGTAACCATGATATATAAGCTCTTTGTGACGCTCCCCGCTTACAAGGCTAAGTTTGTCCATACGAGCTCTTTACTTATATAGGTTAGTTATATTGTGTTAGAAAAGCAAATCTATAAAATTAATACCTTCCATATATATCAGACCAAACTCATTTCATGCCACATGAAACGGTGTAGAAGAGAAACATTTCTTTAGAGCTAGATATATGGTACAGGATCTGTTTAGCTTTCGCAAGCTCTTGGCTTGGATAAGAAATTTACCCTAGTGTAGTACTTGCGTCTAACAGATCGAACATATCATCCTAAAGGGAGGCCTAATTAGTCTCACTTGTACCATTCTTAATTAGCATCCCAAATATTTGTGTGCATCTTTTGATGCAGAGGCCGATGGTTTTTCTTCTAAAACAAAGTCCCAAATATTTATTTTCTTATTTGAATGTAGAGCAAGGTCCATCTTAACCTTATGTGACTTATTACCTGCTCTAAGGTAATATGATTATATCATGCCAATATGTAGAACACACGAAATTAACGGTCCATGTCGATTGTGTGTACCTTAACAATTCTCAAGATATGAACTCATGTGATATTTCACCCCTTGACCCAAAGATTATGTTATTACACCGAACGATTCAGGAAATATGTAAGGAGAACAAACGGCTAATCCAATTTATCGTTATATATGCACTCGGATTGATCAAGGAGAAGCAAGAAACAAAGATACATAGTTGCTAGCTACGAGGAAAGAAACCAAAGCATGGGCTGAAAACCGTTCCAAAAGCCAGAAGTTAAGTGAAGGGACTAACGATCTGAAGGAGAGTGGCGCGGCCGGCCGTATCCGCCTCGGGCCGTGCCGTTGCTGATGATAGTCGCCTCCGCTCCCCTGCTCGTCGTCTTCCTCTTCGCCCCGTGGCCTTCGCACCGACATCTTAATTTAGCAGATGAAATGGGAGAAATCAGGAAGAGCTAGCAGATTAATGAAGCTGGCCGCAAGCTAGCTGCGGGTTGGGAAGGAAGCTACGCGCTACGCAGGCATAGGGCATCAATGGCCATGGGGATACTCGAAAGCAATCTAGCCTAAAGCCATATATATACTAGCTCTAAAGAAATGCAATCTAGCCATGAGTACTACAGCTAGCCAGGCCTACGTAGAGAAATCGCTGCAAGCTTTTGTCGTCGGCAGAAATAAAGAATTGCAGTGCCGCATCGGGACAGAATGTCCCTAGCAGGCTCCAGGAAGGTGGCCGGAAGCTGGCTAGCTAGCCACCGGGCGCATCGCACGGTTAATCTTGGGGTTAGTTTCAGTTTACAGCCATGGTTAATTACCAGCCTTCCGGAGGCAATGGGCAATGCAAAGTCTTGCTTGGGTTGGTGCAGGGCAGCTTCTCAGGCATGACAAGGAAAGTTTGCGAGTCGTCAAATCGTCAGTCGGTCTCAGTCATGCATGTTCATATGTGGCTATTACGTACGTACCCCGTCCGTCCGACAAAGTTTGTTCCTCAAATGAATGCATTTAACATCAAATTAATGCTACGTACATCCATTTAAGGAACAAGCTTGGAACAAGTTTTTTCGGTCGGAGGAAGTACACATTAATGACCGGATGGACATGGAAATCAACGCGGCCCGAATTCCGTCTTCAGTTCAATGCCGGCTGTAGGCTGTAGCCTGTTGCTACAAGTGAGTGGGAGACGAACGTGCTGCTATGCTTCCGTGAGCATTCTCTTGAGTCTCCCGAGAAATTAAGAGCATAGCAGCCGTCACCTTGTGCACACGCACGTACCCATCGAGCCCAGGAGGCGACGCCACCTTCCAAAAAGTACCACCAAAGGACACCTTCTAAAACGTACCATGGCCATGATAGCATCGAAATTACGGCTCCTTAGGTACATTTATTAACTGCTTATTTAGCTGGTAATTAAGTAGCAAGCTCTAGCTGGAAGCAACTTTAGTAAGCTTGACTTCATGTTGTTTTCCATACACCTTCTCAACTGAAAGCGACCGGTTCAGGCGATGCTTACAATTTTTTCTCGAGAATACGTGTAGCATGTGTATCATATATTAAAACGGAAGGAGCAAAGAATCCCGACTAAATTTTCTCGCAAAAATGGTAACCATCCACTTAGAGAAAACATAAATATATTACTGGGTGATCATTCGTAGATCGTCTGGTAGTTTGTGACAAAGACCTTGGTATCGGTTAAATGAAATCGAAGGAGGAGGCCCCTCTTTTCTTAAAAAAAAAACAGCAGGTAATCATCCTCCTATTCAAGGCTTCGAGCTCCCAATGAAGGAGTCCCGCACTCCGGCAAGCATCGCCTTCCTAGTGCAACCAGGCGCGAGAACATCATCACAGAGGGTGCCGCAGGGTTGAGCACAATAACATTTCTATGTTTCAAGGACCAACATGATGATGGAGTGCACATCTCACCACTGGCCATGGGTGGTAACTCTACAACTCCACCCATCGACCAAGCGATAATCCGCCAATGACGTCCAATTGGCATGAGCCTTTGCTCCAAATTGAACGCGCAAGCACGCCCTAGCAATAGGTGGTCGATGGTTATTTGTGTTGTCTGTCGGCTCGGCTTGCCGAGGCATCGTTGAGAACATCTTCGTCTTCTTCAACTGCCTCTTCTGTTGAGCCTTTGCGAGCAAGGTCGTTGGCCTTGTCTGGTGATAATACCTATGTTGTCTCCCTAGATCGGGGTGATGCCCACGCTACTATACCCGGCTCGATTGCCAGTCTCTTTCATACACGGGGATCTACTTGTGGTGATTCAACGACAGTTGATCACTATGTCTTTTTAGGTCCTTCAATGACTGCCTTTCTTGATGTTGTCCACCGTTGGCAACATCTATGGTGGCGTAATGATAAGAAGTTCAGTTGCGGCTTCGACAAGATTGCTTTTGTGTCTATAGGTTTGGTTACCATATTATCTAGTTGTATCCGATGAACTATTAATCTAACACAGACCATACATTGATTAAAAGTAAGTCAGTCAGCCTTGTATACACCATGCACACGCGTACGAGTTCCCAACTTAATAAGGGAGTCACCTTCCAGGTACCACTAGAATGGCACTCTCTTATGCTAAAGAAAAAGAATTGTACTCTGTTGCTATGTTAGTATCGAAATCAATGTTCTTTAGATACAATGATAGAAGCTGTGCTAATGATCACGTAGCTAGCTGGATGAAAGCACGACTGAAAGCAACTTACTTACCATTTAGCAAACTGAATTCTTCGGTGCTTCCAAAAAGCCTAGTGGTCTCATACTCTCATATGCACCAAACGGACTAATCATCCCACATGGCATTCATCGCTTTGTAGGAAAGAAAAACATCTTAAGAGAAAGACAACTCATTATCGTTTATCTTGAAGAAGACAAAGATGACTCGGCGTTGAAATTAAGGGCGAGACACTAACGAACACCCGCGAAAGTACATAGAGCAGTCGTCCTTTCAGATGTTGATAACTCAATTAGAGTCTACGTGCCCGCGTGACATTAGCTCTTCGAAGGAGGAGAAGAAGAAAAGCCATATTTAAATGAAGACAGCTCGTTGTTGTTTTCCTTGTACTATCTCTCTCTCAGTTTACAGGGCGTGCGCGTATCCCTAGGTCGTCAATTTGACCAACCAAATACAAGTCATATATTACAAAAAATATACCAATATAAACTTCAGATGTTCTATTTTCAAACGGTATAATTTTTGTGTTATATAGTTTATATTAGGGTGACAAAATTGACAACCTAGGTATGCGCGTAAGACTTATAAACTGAAACGGAGGAAGTAGTAGATGGAATAGACTAAGATGGCTCGGCGTTGAAATTAAGGGTCCGAGAGAGTACTACATAGAACGCCTTGCATGTGACCAGCGAAAGTACATAGAGCAATCGTCCTTTCAGATGTTAATAAGTTATTTGTGTTTATGTTCTTCTTTTTCTTGTTCTAAATATTTGCATGGTTAACTCTGGAGTGAGCCCAGAGCACGCACTTAACCTTGATGTTTACGACGTTCATCCCGGTGGCGCCCCTGGACTGGAGTGGGCGTGGGATGCATGAATTCTCTGGTTACTCTCTCCTCATCTACCGCTCATCCCTTTGTGTAGGCTCGTGTTGCCAATGCAGACATAGACTGCGGTCATGCATATTTGAACTGTTACCATGGCATTGTCATCGAACCCACGGGTGAAGTACTCCATGGGCATGTTAGGCATTTGCTAGTTGTGGTACACTTGCTCTTCAAATTAGATGTTGTCCTAAACTCCTAATTACCATGGAAATTGATTGCAATATATTTTAATAAAATTTGTTTGTATGGTATGTGAGTATTTGATTATTAAAAAAAAGAACGGGAAGTAAAAAACATTTTTGGTATTGGAAAAAAGTTTATTTGTAAAATATTTGCCAAATACAATTAGTGTATGTAATGGAGGCAATTTCCCATTATTGGTTGCATGATGTGGTTGGCTTTTTCATCTATGATTGGATATTGAGAGAAATATATTAGCGAGGATCACCTATTTTGTATACTAGATGATACTCTGCGCACTGTTGCAGGAACATTTTGTAGTACCCCGTATATTTTAATAAGATTTAGTTGTATGAAACATAAATATTTGGAGTAATATATGATACCCAAAAATAAAACTACATATGATGATTTATTGTGTTTTATAATTGTATACTTATAAAATATTTATTAAATATAAATATCATAATAGAGTAAAAATTAGCATGCATTATTTATGTTCAGGTAGATTTTTCTATGCATGTTTGCATGTTAATGTGTCTTTTCCCATGCATGCTACATGATCAGGTGTTATTTTTGCATATTAAAAGAAATAAGTTAATGAGAGTAAAAAAATTTAGAAAAAAAGTGTACATGCACACACGCTCGCAAACATGTACATATATTCACCCCTCCTATGAACACATGAATAGTAGTCGTTCGGTGGCCTCAGAATCTCGATGTGCTTTCTATTATATTCAAGTTGTTTTGTACTTTTGATGAATTTTTATAATAGATCTGATCCTTTTCGAGAAAAGAATTGTTCAAAAGAATATGTCCCTAAAAATAATACTTCCTCCATCTCGTAATATAAGACATTATTCCATCTAATATACTCACATATTGAATGTAATAACGTCTAATATTATGGGACAAAAGGAGTATTGAGAAACAAAATGAGTGATGAAGCCATCCCATACAGCGAGTGGCACTGGGCTGTTGGCGCTTCTCGGCTTCTGTTTCGCCGGGGCTGGCCCATGTAAGCATCCCCAAACGCGTGGAAGTCCCAAAACGTTTTGGGCTGGAACAAAAATCTCTAAACCCATTCCGCCAATGTAATGCCTAAGCGTGGATCGTCTCAATAAATATTTTAAAATACACTAAAACTTTTCTAAAAATCACGAAGATTTTTTTTACAAATATCATTCAAAACAAATATGGATATTTTGTAAAAAAAAAAGTGAGAACGCTTTAATATTTTGGGCATCTTTAAAATACTTTTTCCCAAAAATTAATAACTATTTTTTGAAATACATAAATCTATTTTAAATCTATTAAAAAACTAAAACTCCTGAACATTTTTTCAGAATATATATATATTAAAAAATTGAAGTACACATACTTTATTAAACAAAAAATCGAAATAAAAAAACTACTAGAAAAACCCTTGGTAAAACCGGATAGGGACATGGGGCACAAGCGGAAACTACCTAGGTCTGGCCCAACCTGCTTTATAGCTCCTATCCATTGGATAAAGCGGTGAATAGGAGAATCCCACATTCGCATCGCAGCCTAGCACACAACCACGGTTCCTTTTTTGATCTTTTTGATGGATCAAATTAAACTCTACACAACCTTTCAGGTCATATGCCACCACATCGCCATGCTCACAATTGTTTTGAGTGAAATGGTCGGTCTTTATCATATATCGATCGTCCATGGTACAATAAAAACATTAAAAATGCCCTACAATGAAGATCTAGCGAGGAGGTGGACTTCACCTTTGGATGCACATCCTTTGTGGATGAAAGTCGCCTCGTCAAAACTTCCTCTACACTTCGGGGATAGTCTTTGTATCAATGTTCATCAGTATCATAAAAATGAAATTAAGTGTGGGGCACGAGATCCCATATTAGGAAGTATAAAATTGAAATGACACATAAGCAGCGATTGATAAAAAGTTAAAACTTCCTCCGTGTAAACATGGAATGTGAGTACATGTCACCTTTTTGTTTGACACGCCTCCCAAAATTGGGAGACGGGTTCCATTATATATCAGGATGGAACAAAGGTTTGAAATAAAAGGAAGGAAAAAGAACCAAGGTTTTGTCCCACCTACATAAACCAACAACCTAACCAACTTAACTCACACCATAGTGACTAGCTTTCTGCATGCCATCAAAATAAAAGTCAAGGCACGGCCAAAACACCAGGAAGCCCATACCATGAGACCGACTCCAACCGAGGACATATTTACAACATAAGCAAACGGGCATAACCAACCATGCCCCAGCTACAACAAGTTTAACAAAGGAAATTAAGCATCACCAGATTGGTGCAGCCATCACTTATTCTTGTGTCATCATTGTTGGAAATATGCCCTAGAGGCAATAATAAATGGTTATTATTATATTTCTTTGTTCATGATAATTGTCTATTGTTCATGCTATAATTGTGTTATCCGGAAATCGTAATACATGTGTGAATATATAGACCACAACGTGTCCCTGGTAAGCCTCTAGTTGACTAGCTCGTTGATCAACAGATAGTCATGGTTTCCTGACTATGGACATTGGATGTCATTGATAACGGGATCACATCATTAGGAGAATGATGTGATGGACAAGACCCAATCCTAAGCATAGCATAAAAGATCGTGTAGTTCGTTTGCTAGAGCTTTTCCAATGTCAAGTATCTTTTCCTTAGACCATGAGATCGTGTAACTCCCGGATGCCGTAGGAGTGCTTTGGGTGTACCCAACGTCACAACGTAACTGGGTGACTATAAAGGTACACTACGGGTATCTCTGAAAGTGTCTGTCGGGTTGACACGGATCGAGACTGGGATTTGTCACTCCGTATGACGGAGAGGTATCTCTGGGCCCACTCGGTAATGCATCATCATAATGAGCTCAATGTGACTAAGGAGTTAGCCACGGGATCATGCATTACGGTACGAGTAAAGTGACTTGCCGGTAACGAGATTGAACAAGGTATTGGGATACCGACGATCGAATCTCGGGCAAGTAACGTACCGATTGACAAAGGGAATTGTATACGGGATTGATTGAATCCTCGACATCGTGGTTCATCCGATGAGATCATCGTGAAACATGTGGGAGCCAACATGGGTATCCAGATCCCGCTGTTGGTTATTGACCGGAGAGGCATCTCGGTCATGTCTGCATGTCTCCCGAACCCGTAGGGTCTACACACTTAAGGTTCGGTGACACTAGGGTTGTAGAGATATTAGTATGCGGAAACCCGAAAGTTGTTCGGAGTCCCGGATGAGATCCCGGACGTCACGAGGAGTTCCGGAATGGTCCGGAGGTGAAGAATTATATATAGGAAGTCCAGTTTCGGCCACCGGGAAAGTTTCGGGGGTTATCGGTATTGTAACGGGACCACCGGAAGGGTCCCGGGGGTCCATCGGGTGGGGCCACCTGTCCCAGAGGGCCCCATGGGCTGAAGTGGGAAGGGAACCAGCCCTTAGTGGGCTGGGCGCCCCCCCATGGGCCTCCCCCTGCGCCTAGGGTTGGAAACCCTAGGGGTGGGGGGCGCCCCACTTGGCTTGGGGGGGAAGCCACCCCCCCTTCCCCCTTGGCCGCCGCCCCCCCTTGGAGATCTGATCTCCCAGGGCCGGCGCCCCCCCAGGGGTCCCTATATATAGTGGGGGGGAGGGAGGGCAGCAGCACCACAGCCCCTGGCGCCTCCCTCTCCCCCTGCAACACCTCTCCCTCCCGCTTGCGCTTGGCGAAGCCCTGCCGGGATCCCGCTATTTCCACCACCACGCCGTCGTGCTGCTGGATCTCCATCAACCTCTCCTTCCCCCTTGCTGGATCAAGAAGGAGGAGACGTCACTGCTCCGTACGTGTGTTGAACGCGGAGGTGCCGTCCGTTCGGCACTCGGTCATTGGTGATTTGGATCACGGCGAGTACGACTCCATCAACCCCGTTCATTAGAACGCTTCCGCTCGCGATCTACAAGGGTATGTAGATGCACTCCTTTCCCCTCGTTGCTAGTATACTCCATAGATGGATCTTGGTGATGCGTAGGAAATTTTAAAATTCTGCTACGATCCCCAACAATCATGATCGTCAATCTTGACCACCTCAGTAACGCGCAAGAGCTTGCCAGCAGGCGTCGACCTCACGACATTGTGAGCTCTGATTGCATATTGTTGAAAGTTGATGAACCTTGTAGTAGGATGTCCTTGACACCGCCCTTCTGCCAACATGCCCAATTCCAAATGAAAGCACACTCATAACATATCAACTCAATGGGGGTAGATGGAAGCTTATGCTCAAAGCAAGCTATATTATGAGTTTTTCAAAGAGCCCAGCAGAAGGCATCAATACTAATAACATGAATATTAGGTCCAAATGGGAGTTTATGAATCCAGCTGAAGTATTGAGTAAAATATGAGGCTATCATAGGCACCAATGGATATGCATATCGAGCTTCACATATACGATGCAGCATAACAAGAAAAAATTGATGATTATCCTTATCCTCATCATAGAATCTACAAGTAAAATCCCGCACCCACTTATTTTTATCTAAGAGGAGGTAAAAGATTTTCCTTGTCAATTAATTAAGTAGAAGAGAATTGCCCAGTTAATTGATGAAAAATCAGGCGAAACTCGTTACAACATGGCCACATGTGGACTACTTCTAAAGCATAAATCTCCAAGACCACCCTACTGAAAGAAACATGCCCTAGAGGCAATAATAAAGTTGTTATTTATATTTCCTTATATCATGATAAATGTTTATTATTCATGCTAGAATTATATTAACCGGAAACTTAATACATGTGTGAATACATAGACAAAACAGAATGTCCCTAGTATGCCTCTACTTGACTAGCTCGTTAATCAAAGATGGTTAAGTTTCCTAAACCATAGACATGTGTTGTCATTTGATGAACGAGATCACATCATTGGGAGAATGATGTGACGGACAAGACCCATCCGTTAGCTTAGCATATTGATCGTTTAGTTTTTCTGCTATTGCTTTCTTCATGACTTATACATGTTCCTCTGACTATGAGATTATGCAACTCCCAAATATCGGAGGAACACTTTGTGTGCTATCAAACGTTACAACGTAACTGGGTGATTATAAAGATGCTCTACAGGTGTCTCCGATGGTGTTTGTTGAGTTGGCATAGATCAAGATTAGGATTTGTCACTCAGTGTATCGGAGAGGTATCTTTGGGCCCTCTCGGTAATGCACATCACTATAAGCCTTGCAAGCAATGTGACTAATGAGTTAGTTGCAGGATGATGCATTACGGAACGAGTAAAGAGACTTGCCGGTAACGAGATTGAACTAGGTATGATGATGCCGACGATCGAATCTCGGGCAAGTAACATACCGATGACAAAGGGAACACCGCATGTTGTTATGCGGTTTGACCAATAAAAGATCTTCGTAGAATATGTAGGAGCCAATATGAGCATCCAGGTTCCGCTATTGGTTATTGACCGGAAATGGGTATCGGTCATGTCTACATAGTTCTCGAACCCGTAGGGTCCGCACGCTTAACGTTCGATGACGATTTGTATTATGAGTTATGTGATTTGATGACCAAAGTTTGTTCGGAGTCCCGGATGAGATCACGGACATGATGAGGAGTCTCGAAATGGTCGAGAGGTAAAGATTCATATATTGTAAGGTTACATTCGGACACCGGAATGGTTCGGGTCGTTTCGGATGAGTTTCGGAGTGCCGGGGGTTACCGGAAGCCCCCCCGGAAGTTCATGGGCCTTAGTGGAAAGGAGAGAAGGGCCACAAGGGAGGCCGCACCCCCCATGGCCAGTACGAATTGGACTAGGGAGGGGGCGGCGCCCCCTCTTTCCTTCTCCCCTCTTCCTCCTTCCCTCTCTCTCTCCCTCTCTTGGAAAGGAAGGGGAATCCAACTAGGATTGGGAACGCGCCCCCCTTGGGCCGGCCACCTCTCCTCCCCCCTTTATATACGTGGGAGGAGGGCACCCCAAAGGCAGACCAAGCCTTCCCTTAGCCGGGTGCGGTGCCCCCCTCCACAGTTACACACCTCGGTCATATCGTCGTAGTGCTTAGGCGAAGCCCTGTGCCGATAACTTCATCATTACCATCGCCACGCCGTCGTGATGACGGAACTCTCCCTCGGTCTCAACTGGATCAAGAGTTTGAGGGATGTCATCGAGCTGAACGTGTGCTGATCGCGGAGGTGTCGTACATTCGGTACTTGGATCGGTTGGATCGCGAAGACGTTCGACTACATCAACCGCGTTACTAAACGCTTCCGCTTTCGGTCTATGAGGGTACGTGGACACAATCTCCCCGCTCGTTGCTATGCATCTCCTAGATAGATCTTGCGTGATCGTAGGTAAAAAATTTAAAATATTGCGTTCCTCAACACCTACCAGATGAGCAAATGCCTCCAACTAGCTACAACCACAAACCTTAGGTCCATGGATCACAACATCGCAAAAGAACCACCATCAAAAACACATCAACATCCAATATACTCACAAATACACAGACACGACTACCCAAAGAAGAGAACAATCCATCAAGCAGTCACAGAGCCTTGCCTATGGCGCCATTCTTCTTGCTTTTTCTCCCAAATGATTTCTCCTTTAGGGTGTTAGAACGATGGCTAGTGCACACTCTCTTGCTCTTGTCCCTGATAGCCTTCTCCTTTGAGAGGCAATGGACGATTAGGGCCAACATCAGACAAACCATTGTAGAGAGTTTTAAAAGTAAATTTATTAGACTTTGTAAATTTTCAAAGATGGAGATCAGGGCTCTCGTTAAGAGCCACCCACATCATCATACTTCTCAAAGCATTTCATTGGTCTTGCAGGTCGTGTACCGTCTCCTAAATCCGAAGGTCCAGCCCATCCCAACCTTTTTTAATCATAAGAAGCCCCCCCCCACCACCACCACTTCGATTTCTATTAAAGAAACCATCTGAAAGTGCGTTATATCGACTAGAAGGGGTGAATAGGCGATTTTAATGAATTCTTCACTAAGGAATTTGCGGGTGAGGAAATTCCTTAGCGAAGAACTACTTGCAGCGGAATAAGTACTCAGAAGTAAGCATAATAGAACACAAGCTTGGTCATCATGATGAAATGAAGACAAGCACAGAGTACAGAAAGCGTAAACACAGGATAACACAGGATGAAGACAAACAGACTGAAGAAATTGAACTGAGGAAATTGAGAAAGTCTTCAGTCAAAGTCTTCAAACAGATATGAACAAGCACACAACAACTGTAATGAGGAAATGAAAGAGTTGAGGAAATAGAACCAGTAGGCTTGGTGAAGACAATGATTTGGTAGACCAGTTCCAACTGCTGTCTCAGTTGTACATCTGGTTGGAGCGGCTAGGTATTTAAACCTGAGGACACACAGTCCTCACCGTATTCTCCTTGAGCTAAGGTCACAGAGACCTCGCCCAATCACTCGTGGTAAGTCTTCAGGTGACTTCCGAACCTTCACAAACTCGGTCACTCGGCGATCCACAATTTCCTCTTGGATGCTCTAGACCATGACGCCTAACCGTTTGGAAGAAGCACAGTCTTCAAAGGTAACAAGCATCGGATCCACGCAGGATCAATCTCTTCAGTGATGCTCAATCACTTTGGGTTTGTAGGTGTTTGGGTTCGGGTTTTCCTCACTCGATGATTTTCGCTCAAAGTCCTCAGAGGATGGGATGCTCTCAAATGACAAGTGCCAGTTTCTCTCGGAGTAGCCAACCAGCTAGTGGTTGTAGGGGCGGCTATTTATAGCCTAGGGAGCAGCCCGACATGATAAGACATAAATGCCCTTCAATGATATGACCGTTAGGTGGGTAAATATTTTGGGACAGCTGGTGCATAGCACAGCAACGGTCGGAATTTTGAGGCTCAAATTCCTCAGGGCTATCATGTTCCTTACTATGTAGGCAATCCGCACTGGCGAATTCCTAACTCCTCAGTCAGAACAAATTCCTCAAAGACCAGAAGAACTTCGTCTCTGTCACTGAAGGATATGACTGAACTGTATGAGATTTCCAATGGCTTCACTCGAAGGGATTGGTAGGTGTAGGATTTTGAGCATCACATGGAAATTTTTCCTTAGTATTTCCTCGACCCCCTTTAACAGTACGGTGTTTCCTATGACTCAAGAAAGAGAAAATGAAACTACGAAAACAAAAGTCTTCACGCTTCATGTTCCTCGAATGGATACCTAGTCTTCAAGGTCACACCAATTTCTTCACTTTAAAAGTCTTCAGAAATCCAAAGTCTTCAATCGAAGAACTTCATTTTTAGGGGTCGACTTTCTCTGTAAATATCAGACTCCTCATAGACTTATAGACCTGTGTACACTCATAAACACATTAGTCCCTTAACCTATAAGTCTTCAATACACCAAAATCACTAAGGGGCACTAGATGCACTTACAATCTCCCCGTTTTTGGTGATTGATGACAATGTTGATTAAGTTTTCAACGGGGATAAACATATGAAGTGTAAATACTGATATTGAGAAATTTGATTGCAAGATATAGAAGAACTCCCCCTGAAGATGTGCATAGTGAGGAATTTGCTTTTGAAGCAATGCACACTTAAAGAGTAGAATCATGGAGATCTCCCCCTATATCTTGTAATTCATACACGCATTTGACATATAATATGAAGAATTTTAAATGCATGAAATATGGTGACTGATGTAATTCAGCATGTGTGCATTAACATTAACGAGGAATAAGCATGCAGAAAATCTCAGCAAAAGTATCAGGCTACCATAGAGTTTAAGTTCACAACTCGATCCAGCAAAGTCATCAGAAGAACGAGAGTTGTAACTTTGCAAAAAAAACGCCCATATAAGGATAGACCCACTTGAAGACTAACTCAAACCCATATAAGGATAGACCCGCTTGAAGACTAACTCAAATTTCTCCCCCTTTGTCATCGAATGACCAAAAGGGTTGAAAATGAGGACTAATGCCCCTGAAGAATATCATGTTGATGGAGGAGCGCCAGCGTTGTTGGGGTCGTTTGTTGATGTAGGGCCTGCCGTAGTGTCGTCCAAGTCTTCATGCTCGTCGGTTTCGCGCGATGAAGAATATGAGCTAGCCACCAAGGAAGGAACCTTGACCTTCTTGTATTTCTTCGGTGGAGGTGTAGACCAGTCAAAGTCCTCCTTGAGACCCATTTGCTTCAGATCTTCTTCACCATATACATGTGACAGAATAGCCCAGGTGCGACCGAAGAGTTCATGGAGGTAGTAATGGTTTTTCTTCACTGCATTATGGGTAGCAGTCATGTTGTGAAGAATAGAACCAAACTGACGCTTAACCCATTTATGGTTTCGATCCACCTTCTGGTGAAGACTAAGAAGCAGCTCACGGTCAGTCATCACTCGAGGAGCAGTGGCTTGAGGATTTGGCTTGGATGCATTAGCAGCAGAATCATGAGTGGTAGAGTCATCATTGGTGGAATAAGATGCAGCTTTGCGAAACTGTCCATCCAATGGACGAATGCCTTCATCAATGACAGCAGGTGCCTTGCCCTTTTCATCAGCTAAGGTATATGTCCGCTTGAGGACTTCGATTGGGGGCAAGTAGCTGAGGTGATTCTGAAAATCAGCCTTGTAGTTGAGTGAAGACCTTGTTCTAAGGAATCTCATTATCCAAGGAGCATAAGGCTTCAGCTCAAACGGAGAGAGTGCAACATTTGCCAGAGTCCTCATGAAGGAATCATGATAGTTGACACAAATGCCATGTATGACGTTGAATAGCAGATTCTTCATAATGCCAACAATTTCCTCATCAGACGAGTCATGGCCTTTGATTGGACTCATAGTCTTCGTCAGAATGCGATAGACTGTTCTTGGCACATAGAGCAATTCCTTCACGAGGAATTTGGTCCTTGGGGCTTGACCAGGCTTCAGAGGCTTCATAAGAACTTGCATATAATGGGCAGTTAGTTCAGGCTCTTGGTAGAGACAACGAGCTCCTTCAGGTGGAGGACTGATTGGCAGGGCATGAAGTAATTCAGATGCCGGTGCCTTATAGTGAGTGTTTTCGGTCATCCAGTCCAAAACCCAGGTGTTGATGTCATCAGCATCGCCTGTGATGTGCAGGGTTGCATAGAACTGAAGAATAAGTTCTTCATTCCAATCAACAATGTATGTGCAAAAGTTGATGAGGCCTGCGTCATGAAGCACACTGAGGACAGGGGTGAAGCAAGACAGTGATTCCATGTCCACGTGAGGAATATGCTCGTGGTCGAAGACTTTATCCTTGTTGAAGAGCAGTGAAGAATAGAAATTTGCCTGGCTGGCAATCCAGAAGCGTTTCCTTCTAAGACGAGCAGAATCATAGGGATTATAGTCAGTGAAGAACACGTGCTCGCCGAAGAAGTCATCAGCCTTGAATTTCTGCTTCTTCGAGAATGGATCCTTTGGCTTGGGCTGAGGAGTATCAGTCAATTGCATAATTACCTCAGGAATCGCAATCTCAGGATCCACAGGCTGAGGAATTTCAGCTTCTTCTTCAGTAGCAGCCTGGGTCTTCAATTCTTCATTTACATTTTCTTCAGCACTAGTGGCTGGAATCTCTTCATGGACAGACGGTGTGGCATGTGGTTCATCAGATCCCATTTGAACTATAGTTACTGGGGACTGAGGAATTTGTTGCAACGGTGTGAACAGTGGAGAGTTGGGGTGCTGAGTTTCCCAAAAGTCATCATTCAGCACGGGTGTGGTACAGCCAATGTCCACATCTTCTTCTTCCATTTCTTCAACGCCGGCCTCTTCAGCAGTGAACTGAGGCATAGGCGAGGAGACAATTGGTGTTGAAGTGATTGCATCCGCTTCAATTTCTTCATCCAACTGCTCTGACGAAGCAGCAGAAGGATTCTCTTCATCGGATTCACTTGGAATCACATAATCTTCATCAAAAGAAACAAGGTCCTTTGATGGCATGGTTGAGATAGGAACAACATCAATTGGATTTGCAAAAGAGCTGGTCAATGGCTTCATCTTCTTCGGGGCTGAAGAATCTGATGAAGTTGATGACTTCTTTTTCTTCACCGTTGCACGCTGTGCAACCTTGGTCTTCTTCACATCTGATGCAGATGGAAGGATTGGAGCTGGTGTAGGCGCAGGAGGAGCAGAGGAATTTGGTTGAATTTCTTCAGGCACAACTGATGCAGTTGCCCTGAATTCTTCATTTTCTTCAGGCGCACCACTAGGGGATGCCCTGGCAATTTCATCAGCGGCTGGAATGCAGTCATCAGCCCTGGTACTTTGAGTTTCTTCAGCAGCCTGAATGTCATCAGCGGTGCTGGCATTTTCTTCAGTCGGCTGAGCAGATGCTTCAGCCTGAGGATTTTCTTGTTGCGTTGGGGCTGCAACATTGGAAGTGAAATTTTCAGTCAATTTCACAAACCTGACTTTGGCTCCAAGCCAGTCAGCTCTGTATACGTCAAATTCATCACTGAGGTTCTTGATCTCAGATTGAATGTTGACAAGTTCTTCAGTTGTCATTGAGACAAAGTTTTTCTTCAGGAAGCACTCCTTTTTGTACTGCGCTTTCTTGATTTGCCTGGCCTTCTCAAATTTCCATTTTTCTTCTTGGATGAAGGCAGTCAGCATATGACTTTGGCCAAGAGTCAGCTTGAAATCAGGCATAGGAGTGTTGGGGTCCTTTTGCCAGAGATCGATGTAATCAAGGATCAACATAGGATCCAAAAGCAGTGGCACATTTGTGCCCTTGGCTCTAGCGGCCCTGAGCTGCCTCTCTCTGATGATTTCGGCAAGTTCCTCATCATCAGCTTCGTCTTCATCAGACGGCACTTGGAAGGCGACCTGCTTCTTGTGAGGACTTGGGCGAGAGCCACGTCCAGCAGTGGCCTTTGTCTTCAGCAGAGAGGGTCCCGTTGAAGAATTTGGTACAGCTGAGGAACTAGCAGAAGCTCCTGAGGCAATTGAGATGCCTGTTGCCTTTGGCACGTGGCAAGGTGCACAGGTGCAGAGGATTTGGTCGGAGCAGCTGAGGACTTTGGAGGAGCGGGAGCAGCATGAGGAGTTTGCCGTGAGGGCTTTGAAGATTCTGGCCGTGAGGGCATTGCTGAGGAACTTGGCCGTGAGGGCATTGAAGATGAAGCACTTGGCTTATGAGCAGGCTTCTTTAACATGGTCTTCTTTGGCTTGATAGCAGAGGCCTCAGCAGTGGCAGCAGCAAAGTCTTCGTTAAATTTCCTCACTGCTTCTCTTGCTTGTCTGGCCAATTTGGCCTGGCGCTTGGCCCATTCATCAGGATAATCCTCACCGCGCTTGAGGCTGGTGGGATCTGCTATTTGGCCAGGTGCCAATGGAGGTCTTGGGCATGGAGGATTTAGAGCGAATTTCTTCATATACTTGGGAGTAACATACCTGTACTCCCTCCACTCCCTTGCCCATCTCCTCTCTATTCTTTGGATGCGCACCTTGCGCTGATTTTTGTCCTCCTTGCTAAACTTGGCCTCACCAGGAGTGCAATAGTCCTTGTATATGTCATCAGGGATCTCAAGGGCAGTATTGACCTCAGGCCTTTTTCCTCCTTTCTGTGGCTTCTTTCCATCAGCCATTTTCTTCAGTTGAGGAATTTGGACAATTGAATTCTCTGAAGATGTATGCAACTTTTCTTCGAGGAACGCTGCAAATGAGTTAAGTTGATGAGAACCTAGTGATTCAACAGCTGACATGAGTACCTGTGAACAGAGTATAGTTGCGAGGAATGTGGAGAGGTTATATGCGTTCTCAGAGGTTTTTCAAAAAGAACAAGTTTGAGGAATTTGACCAGACGAGTCTTGAAGAATTTCACTAAGCGTTCTTTGTCTTTGGTTCCAGAGTTGTACAGATGAGAAATCCACACAATTGAGGAATCTTGAAGAAAAATATTGCTTAGAGAAATGGATTAAGAACAGATTACATGTGAGGTGTTTAGTGAGTGAAGATTTGAAGAATAAAACACCTTTGAAGATTTTGTAGAAATCATTCGAATCAAAGAGGGCAGTAAAAGTAACTTTTAATTACCCTGTACGAAGAACACGACGAACTGGGAAGTGTAGATGTGAAGTCAGTCAGTTTAGATCTCACACGCCCTAACTCGGCTGAGGGAGACAGCTACGGCAGCGGCAGGGTGAAGAAATCCGCAGCCGGCGCGAGTACGACGGCGACGAGGTCGGGGCAGTGAAGCTCTTCCTCACCGGCAACGATGAAGTAGCGGCGGCGCTAGGGTTTGAGAAGCTCGAGCTTGAGTGAGGTCGAGCGGAGTAAAAGAGAAGTGAGGAAGGGGAGGGGTATTTATAGCCACGGTGAAAAACTGTTCGCCCGAAGAAATTGGACGAACGTGCCCCTGACCCTTCTCATTCGCTTGACATGTGTAACCCACGTACTGAGAGGTGGCGATCGTGTGAGATCGTGGGTGAATAGATAAGTATTATCGTGGGATGTGGAACGGTTTGAGCGGCAAAGCTGAAAATTTAGATAAGATAAGTTAAAAGTTCCGTTCGCAAATTCTTCAGCTGACAAGGACACAGTGAAGATTTTGAACGAGTTTCAAATAGAACGCACATGAAGAATTTGTGAATATATTGGGTTGAGTTTAGCATAGAGGGGGAAGGGTCCGATCACATTCACTTAGCAGAAAAAGCAACATGAAGAATTAGCAATAAGTGAATGTTGTAGAGGACATAAACTCATATATATATAGCCAATGAAGAAAAACGACGGAAACAGTGAAAACAATGCAAAGTTGAAGAAATTGAACAATTGAGGAAAGGAAAAACTCAAATTGAAGATTTTCAACTTTTGGTGATGGCGTGACCCACCGTATAAGAATGATGATTTCAGACACCGCGTACAATTGTCGTAGGGCTTTGAGAATCAAATTCTTCGTTAATTTCTTCACACTTAGAGTGTTATTCTTCATTGATTGAAGAAAAACGTTTCTTCATGTGTTGCACATCTAAGTCATCAATTTTGCATAAGTGTTAGGATGAGTGTCCTTTTCAAAGAACATTCGAAGATTCTAAGATATTTAGCTCACACCGCAACTTGCTAAATCTCTTCTCATCCAAGGGCTTTGTGAAGATATCGGCTAGCTGTTCTTCAATCTTCACATGCTCAATAGAAATGTCTCCCTTCAACACATGATCACGAAGAAAATGATGACGAATCTGAATGTGCTTGGTCTTCGAGTGCTGAACTGGGTTGTGAGCAATCTTGATGGCACTCTCATTGTCACAGTAGGGAGGCACATTCTTCACGTTGAGCCGTAGTCCTTGAGAGTTTGCTTCATCCACAGCAATTGAGCACAGCAAGAACCAGCAGCAATGTACTCAGCTTCAGCAGTAGACAGTAATACGCAGTTCTGTTTCTTCGAGGACCAACAGACCAAAGATCGTCCGAGGAAATGGCATGTGCCAGATGTTGACTTGCGGTCCACACGATCACCAGCATAGTCAGAGTCTGAATATCCAATGAGATAAAAAACCGAGCCCTTGGGGTACCATAATCCAAGTGTTGGTGTGTGAGCTAGATATCGAAGAATATGCTTCACAGCCTTATGGTGTGATTCCTTCGGTGTAGCTTGAAATCGGGCACACATGCAAACACTAAGCATAATATCTGGTCTAGATGCACATAAATACAATAAAAAGCCAATCATGGAGCGATATACCTTTTGATCGAAGTCAATGCCATTTTCATCAGTGCATAGATGGCCATTTGTGGGCATTGGAATTTTGACCCCTTTGCAATCTTGCATGCCGAATTTCCTCAGTGCATCCTTGAGGTATTTCTCCTGAGATATGAATATGCCATTGCGCTGTTGATGAATTTGAAGACCTAAGAAGAATTTCAATTCTCCCATCATAGACATTTGATATTCTTCATTCATTATATAGGCAAATTCATCACTGTAACGTTGGTCAGTACAGCCAAAGATAATATCGTCAACATGTATTTGGCACACAAATAATTCACCATCATAAGACTTAGTGAAAAGAGTTGGGTCAAGTGAACCAGGTTTCAAGCCTTTCTTCATGAGGAATTCCTTCAAAGTATCATACCACGCCCGAGGGGCCTGCTTGAGGCCATGGAGGGCCTTATTGAGTCTGAAGACTTTGTCAGGATGCTTTGGATCTTCAAAACCTGGGGGTTGAGCTACATATACTTCTTCCTCAAGCTTACCATTGAGGAATGCACTTTTCACATCCATTTGATATAAAGTGATATCTTGATGATTAGTATAAGCAAGTAATATGCGAATAGCCTCAAGTCTAGCAACAGGTGCAAAAGTTTCATCGAAATCGATTCCTTGAACCTGTGTGCAGCCTTGAGCTACAAGCCGTGCCTTATTCCTCACCACAAGGCCATTTTCATCTTGCTTGTTGCGGTAGATCCACTTTGTGCCAATGATATTGTGCTTGCGAGGATTTGGACGTTTGACCAGTTCCCAGACGTTGTTGAGCTCGAATTGATGTAATTCTTCTTGCATGGCCTGAATCTACCCAGGCTCCAGAAATGCCTCATCTACCTTAGTGGGCTCTGTAATAGAGACGAAAGCAAAGTGCCCACAAAAGTTAGATAAATTTGAAGCTTTTGAGCGTGTGAGAGGACCTGGTGCTTCAATGTCATCAATGATTCTCTCAATTTGCACTACGTTTGCAACGCGAGGATGAGCGGGTTGTCGTCGAGGAGTTTGATCAGCATTTTCTTCAGCATCATTTTCTTCAGGTGCATCAGCTCGACGTTCTTCACGTTATGGAATGAATTCTTCAGCAGATTCTTCGGTAGGAATGACATCCTCAGTAGCCTTGAACTTGATAGTTTCCTCAGGTGCTGGTTCATCTATCACAGAAGGTAGGTGCTCTCTTTGCGAGACATTAGTTTCATCGAACCGCACATCTACAGTTTCAACAACTTTGTGGTGCACGTTGTTGAAGACTCTGTAGGTGTGTGTTTCCTTTCCGTAACCAAGCATAAAACCTTCATGTGCTTTCGGTGCAAATTTAGAGTTGTGATGAGGATCTCTAATCCAACATTTAGCACCGAAGACTTTGAAATAACTCACATTGGGTTTCTTGTCAGTGAGGAGTTCATAGGCAGTCTTCTTGAAGAATTTGTGAAGATATACTCTGTTGATGATGTGGCACGCAGTATAAATTGCCTCAATCTAGAAGTAACGAGGCGTCTTGTATTCATCAAGCATAGTGCGAGCCATCTCAACAAGAGTCCTGTTCTTGCGCTCCACGATGCCATTCTGCTGAGGAGTATAAGGAGCAGATAACTCGTGAGTAATACCAAGTTCATCAAGACCAGAGTTCTTGAACTCAGTTCCATTGTCACTTCTGATGTGCTTGATCTTCACACCAAAGTTGGTTGAAGCCCTCGAGGAAAATCGTTTGAAGACTTCCTGCACCTCATGTTTGTAAGTGACAATATGTACCCATGTGTAACGAGAGTAATCATCAACAATAACAAAGCCGTATAGAGATGCATCATTTGTAACTGCAGAATAATGGTTAGGACCAAAGAGATCCATATGAAGCAATTCAAATGGTCGAGTGGTAGTCATGATAGTCTTCGCTGGATGTTTGGCCTTGGTCATCTTTCCAGCTTCACAGGCTCCGCATAAGTGATCCTTGAGGAATTTGACATTCTCAATGCCAATGACATGCTTCTTCTTTGCAAGCGTGTGCAAATTCCTCATGCCTGCATGACCAAGTCGTCGATGCCATAGCCAGCCTTCTGAAGCTTTTGCAAGTAGGCATACGGCTGGTTGTGGTCCTGTAGAGAAATCAACAATATACAGATCTCCTCTCCTAAAGCCTTCGAAGACTTTGGAATGGTCAACTTCCATGATCACAACACAATGATACTTGCCAAAGACAACAACAAAACCAAGATCACATAGCATTGAGACAGACATGAGGTTGTATCCTAAGGACTCGACAAGCATGACTTTGTCCATGTGCCGATCCTTTGAGATAGCAACCTTACCTAGACCCAATACCTGACTTTTGCCTTTGTCAGCGAAGATGATATGCTTCAGATGCGATGGAGATAAGGGAACATCCATCAATAGATTCTTGTCATCAATCATGTGATTTGTACATCCACTATCGAGGACCCACTCATTGGCTTTGGGTTGATCATCCTGCAGATGAATTAGTGCAGCTTACGAACTCATATACTTCATCAGTGAAGAATATGACATCACAATTCATCAGATCAATTTCATCAAGCAATAGAACAGATAAAGCAGTATGAGGACGTGAGAAATGAAAGTTCATTTCTTCATGATTAGCCTGCGTCCTTTCAGGCATTTTCAGATCTCCAGCGAATTCTTCAGACATTTTAGCACGTCTGGAGATCTGACCCTGCATAAGAGATTAGTTCTTTTTCTTCACCACCCACATCTGAAGGGGTGGAAAAGAGTTCATCACTCTACGAGCTCCATGCGAGAAAGGTGGCATAGAAGCCAATCCATTTCGTTTCACATAGGAGGAGTTAGGGTAAGCATATGAATAAGCAGAGAAATTCTTCGAGGACTTATGAACATAATGGTTAGAAGAGTAATGCTCATATTCATAGCCCTTGGCTCTTCCCTGCGAAACAGAGGTGTTAGCACGATGATAATCATATGAGGACTTTGATCCTTTTGAGGAATATGATCCACGTGAGGAATTTGGTCCGTATGAGGACTTGGATCCATATGAAGAATTTGGTCCGTATGAAGAATTTGATATGGGGTTCCTATTCTTCACAGGTGGTGTCATGAGGACATTCACCTGAAGACTTTCAAGACATCTTTTGGGAACCCAGATTTTCTTCCTAGGGGAACCGTTCCTGCACTTAGTGCCAACATATCTAGCAATTACTTCACCATTCTGATTTTTGAACAATTTATAGTTAGAGTCAAATGACTCATCAGGAGAATGAGAAGATTCACATGTAAAGCCAGATAGATTAGATGGATCTACTGGAGGTCCCTTTGCAGCAACCCATGAGGTTTTGGGGTACTGCTCAGGCTTCCAATAAGTACCATCAGCATTGAGTTTCCTCTCAAAGGCAATACCCTCTTTCCTAGGGTTCCTATTGAGGATCTGCTTTTTAAGCACATCACAAAGAGTCTGATGCCCTTTGAGGCTTTTGTACATGCCTGTCATGTACAATTCCTTCAGCCCTGCATCATCAGTGATACTAGCAATGTCCTCAGATGAGGAATTAGTGATAGCAGAGACAATTGAAGAATTTGTAGCATTAGAAGCATTTGAACATTCAGGTGAAGAATTAGCAGATTCACGTTCAATGCATTTCAAACATGGAGGAACAAATTCTTCCTGAGAAGCGCTGATTTGTTGAGCAAGTAATGAATCGCGCTCCTTCTGAAGATCTTCATAACTCACTCTTAGCTTTTCAAGATCTTGCTTTCTTTGAAGAAATTCATAAGAAAGCTTCTCATGATCAGATAAGAGAGTGTTAAGATGACCTTGAAGGGTGTCAAACCTAGTCTGAAGTCTCTGAAGACTCTCAGCCAAAGCTTTCGACTGATCCATTTCTTCACCCAACATATCATCGCTCTTATTTAGCATGTATTGAACTTTTTCCAAAGCTCTTTGTTGTTTAGTGGCAAGGGAAGCAAGTTTGACATGGTCGGGTCCAAATTCATCACCAGATTCATCATCAATGGATTCAGATAGATAGCATTCAGTTACCTTTGCATCTTTTGCCATAAGGCATGGTGTAGAAAAACGATGATTCTGGTTCGAATGTCATCACTTTGAGAGATTCCTTGAAGTCCTCAAACCAAGGATCATGACGGGTTCGATGATCTTCATAGACCTCAGAGAGACGGTCTTAGATAAGCTTCGCATGATCGAGATGCATGATGTTCCTGAACTGATTTTGAGACAGACAGGAGCAAATGACGTCCTTTGCTGTGAGGTTGAGAAGGGTGAACTTGCGAATGTCATCAGCTTCTGCCATCTTACACCGATCGTTAAGACCAATCTCAGTGACGGTCCACAACTCACTGTTCATCGCCATGAGACGCTTCTTCATCATGGCCTTCCACTTGGGATACTCGTGACCGTCAAAGATGGGGCATGACACGGTCTTCATTCCTGCGGTCGACATAACTCAAACTCCAGGCAGTTAAACCAAAATCACACGAAACAATGGAGTACCTTGCTTGATACCAATTGAAAGTGCGTTATATCGACTAGAGGGGGGTGAATAGGCGATTTTTATGAATTCTTCACTGAGGAATTTGCGGGTGAGGAAATTCCTTAGCGAAGAACTACTTGCAGCGGAATAAGTACTCAGAAGTAAGCATAACACAACACAAGCTTGGTCATCATGATGAAATAAAGACAAGCACAGAGTACAGAAAGCGTAAACACATGATGAAGACAAACAGACTGAAGAAATTGAACTGAGAAAATTAAGAAAGTCTTCAGTCAAAGTCTTCAAACAGATATGAACAAGCACACAACAACTGTAATGAGGAAATGAAAGAGTTGAGGAAATAGAACCAGTAGGCTTGGTGAAGACAATGATTTGGTAGACCAGTTCCAACTGCTGTCTCAGTTGTACATCTGGTTGGAGTGGCTAGGTATTTAAACCTGAGGACACACAGTCCTCGCCATATTCTCCTTGAGCTAAGGTCACACAGACCTCGCCCAATCACTCGTGGTAAGTCTTCAGGTGACTTCCGAACCTTCACAAACTCGGTCACTCGGTGATCCACAATTTCCTTTTGGATGCTCTAAACCATGACGCCTAACCGTCTGGAAGAAGCACAGTCTTCAAAGGTAACAAGCATCGGATCCACACAGGATCAATCTCTTCAGTGATGCTCAATCACTTTGGGTTTGTAGGTGTTTGGGTTTGTAGGTGTTTGGGTTTGGGTTTTCCTCACTCGATGATTTTCACTCAAAGTCCTCGGAGGATGGGATGCTCTCAAATGGCAAGTGCCAGTTTCTCTCGGAGCAGCCAACCAGCTAGTGGTTGTAGGGGGCGGCTATTTATAGCCTAGGGAGCAGTCCGACATGATAAGACATAAATGCCCTTCAATGATATGACTGTTAGGTGGGTAGATATTTTGGGACAGCTGGCGCATAGCACAGCAACGGTCGGAATTTTGAGGCTCAAATTTCTCAGGTCTATCATTTTCCTCACTGTGTAGGAAATCCGCACTGGCGAATTCCTAACTCCTCAGTCAGAACAAATTCCTCAGAGACCAGAAGAACTTCGTCTCTGTCACTGAAGAATATGACTGAACTGTATGAAATTTCCAATGGCTTCACTCGAAGGGATTGGTAGGTGTAGGATTTTGAGCATCACATGGAAATTTTTCCTTAGTATTTCCTCGACCCCTTTTAACAGTACGGTGTTTCCTATGACTCAAGAAAGAGAAAATGAAACTACGAAAACAAAAGTCTTCACGCTTCATGTTCCTCGAATGGATACCTAGTCTTCAAGGTCACACCAATTTCTTCACTTTCAAAGTCATCAGAAAGTCTTCAGAAATTCAAAGTCTTCAGTCGAAGAACTTCATTTTTAGGGATCGACTTTCTCTGTAAATATCAAACTCCTCATAGACTTATAGACCTGTGTACACTCATAAACACATTAGTCCCTTAACCTATAAGTCTTCAATACACCAAAATCACTAAGGGGCACTAGATGCATTTACACCATCTGGTTCCGTTCAACCTAAGAACAGACTACAGCAAAAAAAACTTCCCAGCCATATTATACACATTACACTGTTAATCCAAGCACACTGCATAATAAAGCTATAAATACTTGTTACAAAGGGGAAAGTTCCCGCACCAAAAGTCAGTTTGTTTCCCATCACTCACTAGCATCTTTGTGACTTGCACATAGAATTTCTCAACCCCGAGTAAATCAGACCACATAGCTGAGTCACTTCGTTTATTAGAGACCATGGAGATGGGTTAGGATTTGTGGCTTTCGGTGCCACACATCCCTATATGAATATAGCATTGAAAAAGATACCAAGAAATTTCAGGAAAAAAAACTGGAAATTTTGGGGATATCAAACCTGGGTGCTCATTGTACACATGTATTCAATTTCGTGGGGAATGGGTGCCCGTGGTAATCTCGATAAAAAAACTCAAAAAATTCCTCGTGTGTATAGGAAAAATATTTGGATGGATCGTATGTCGGGCCATATTTCCTTCGCCACAGATACCATGGGCACCCATTCCCCACGAAACTGAACATGGGCGTACAATGGCACCCAGGTTTGATATCCCAAAATTTTAGATTTTTTTGAAACTTCCTAGTTTTTCTAATGCTATACTTTTTTTTAAATGGG
Organism: Aegilops tauschii subsp. strangulata; assembly: GCF_002575655.3. Taxonomy (NCBI): domain Eukaryota; kingdom Viridiplantae; phylum Streptophyta; class Magnoliopsida; order Poales; family Poaceae; genus Aegilops; species Aegilops tauschii. The sequence continues at coordinate 411,269,736 of NC_053040.3, read as the reverse complement.
TGTGTGGACCTGGGAGCTCCAATGCATTTCCCCCATGCATATGCCATCCTGAAACCTATATCTTGCCCTAACAATTTGCTGCCAGGGGCTATCACTGCTCTCAAGCTTCCACCAGCATTTGCTCAGCATTCTAATATTGAACAGTCTCAATTATTTACACCCAATACTCCTTCATGTTTGGGCACGAGTCACTTCTAAATCTGTAATACCAAGTCAGCTGATCCATGTGAGGCGACGCAACGCAATAAACTGGGCAAGTAGGCCTCTCGCTCTAGACCAATCGAGCTTATAATACGCTGAAAAAAGATCAGTCGTCCTTAGGAAAAAACGTTCATTCCACGAGGACCTTAGGAGAAAACGTTGGATCAGAAGCAGCAACGGCCATGCCAAATGGAACAGTAAATTATATTTGCACTAGCAGATTTTAATTTTAATTGTACAGGGACAACTCATGCTCAACGAGCAAGACCCAAATAATACGGGTACAATTTTCATCTCGAAAAGAAGTACGAATACAAATAACGCTCGGTTAATTTCCAGCCTTCTTCGCCAGCTTAGCGAAGAGGCTACCGTCGTAGACGGTGCGCACGGTGTCCTTCTGAAGGAAGCCGTCCTTGTCCTTGGCGAGGCTGTAGAGCAGGCCCCACTCCGCCTTCGACGCCGCCCTGCAACCGCCGGCGGAGTTAGCCGTCGGTATGAATGGTAGTATTTCTTTCTATAAGATTTACAGGTAGAGATGAATTATTACCATCCTTTGAAGTCACCCTCCTTCCTGTTGGCAGTTCGCATCGCATCCAGCTCGTCCTCGTTCAGGGCGTTCGGCTTGACCTTGGCGTACTTGGTGAATATGTCGTTGAACTTGGCCGGAACGAACCTTCCTTGAGCATCGTACGAGCCGCTGTCGCTCCCGTGGATCCCTTTCTGGATGTTGGCTATGTAGATGTCAAACCGCGACGTCGTAGCATTTTCCTGCATGTCATGTTTGTAGTATCAGGTACTGTGTCCACGGGCTCTGTACTCGTGTCAGAGTAGGGTACACAGTTGCAGGTGCACACAAAAGGACGTGTTGGACGACAAGTGTGCTGGCGTCTGAAGCGTAAAGCGTTTATTTAGGCCGCCAACCTTGCCATATGTGCACCCAACTAACTGACTATGAGTATGAGGAGACTGGAGGAGCACGCCGAACAAAGATGACCTTGTAAACTCATAACCGTCGCTTACGAACTACAAGTAACAACCCTGAATCCCTGATGATATTTGACATGGATTAAGCGCCCAAGGGAACATGGAAACGGCATGAGATTGTGTACGCGTGTTGGGCAGGTGAAAGAAAGAGCATGGTCGTACAGGTCTGGTCTTGGGTCCGATGGCTCCGTTGATCAGGGTCGCGCTGGCCGCCGCCTCGATAGCTCCGAGACCGATGGCACGAAGCCCTGCATGCATGCACACAAAAGGCCAAAATTAGAAGTGACGACGTACGGCCAGCCGTCGACGCAAAAAAGAACCGAAGCCAATGAACGAGGGGAGCGGAGAAGAAGATGCGTGATCGACGGTCGTTTCCTCACCTTGCTCGGTCTCGGAGAAGGAGACGATGCCGTCGTTGTCGGTGTCGAAGAACGCCACGTGCTTCTCCAGCGCCGTCGTCCAGGCCGGAGCGCCGCCGCCCGCCGCCGCCTGGCTCCCTGTCAGAATCGAAAGCGAATAAGTTAACAATTCAAACAGAAATGGGCTATATGTATAAAAGAAGATCGTATCCCGGCCGGAAACCATCGCCTTACAGGAGGACACGGCGAGCAGAAGCAGGAGAGGCGCGGCCGCCGCCGCGGGCAGAGATGGCATCCGACGCTGGCCGGTGGCGCCCATCGTGTCAGGCGATTCCTCCTCCCTCTCGACCCTTTCTCTCTCTCTCGCGAGCGGACTCCCGATCTATCCTTATCTTTCCCCTGATCGAGGCTGCGTCTGCGTGCCTCCTCGACGTGCGGCCCTATTTATAGGACGGCCTGCGCTCCGGGTAGGCGTGTGGCGGCCTCGCCATCCCATCACAGGCGGCCTGGGGAGACCTCACGCGAATTCATTACAGCACAGCAACGTGGACCGCCTGCCAGCAACAGAACGACAGAGAAGCTTTGGGAATCCAGCACGATTGATCGGTGCGAAAATCGCCAGATACGCTGCAAGTAAATGCGTGGGTGTAAATTTGGAGGACAAAATTAATATCCACCAAGAATGCGGATTGCGCACAGGCTGTGACTGCTGATTTTCTTTTGTTTTTGATGGAAGGCTGTGAATGCTGATTAATGGGAGAATATTTTGTACGATTTGTCGTGCACTGAAACATGCAAAACGGGAAATGCAGATTGAACGTTAGCTATTTTCCATGCATGGGCCGAACAGACACTTCTAACGGGAATTCCTATATGACGCGTTCTGCGTCAAAATGCTGCCCTTTCGCACAGGCACGTCATCGCGGTGCGCCGATTGGGCCGGCCCATTGCAGTGCGCCGAAAATAGCAGGTGAAATATTGCAAAAAAAAATAAAGGGTGTGGTGGATGGGAATCGAACACAGGACTGCTGACTTGTGCTCAGTTGACATTATACAGCGGAAAATTATAAGAACTAAAGAAAGTATAAGACTTAACACTGTTTGAACAAAATCCTTTACAATTTTCCAATTTTAACTACATTTGGAACGTACGATTTCGTTTTCACATGAGGAAACAATTTTATGATATCAAGAACAAATTTTGAATTTCCGAAATGTTTTTCGAAAATATGAACATTTTCAGAATTTGTGAACAGTTTTCTAAAGCAAGAACAGTTTTTTTCGAACAAATTTTGAAACGCAGAACAATTTCGAAAATCCTGAACAAATATGGAAGCACCAACATTTTTGGAACACATGAACATTTTCAGAATTTTTGAAAAAATTCTAAAGCAAGAACAAATTTTGAAACGGAGAACAATTTTGGAAATCCTGAAGAAATATGGAAGCAGAAACATTTTTTGAATACGTGAACAAAAAAATTGAAATCCAGAAACTTTTTTGAAATCTTTGAACAAATTTTGTAACGCACGAACATTTTTTACAGAAAACACAGTCTTTTATTTGAAAATATCCTAGCATTTGTTGGGAAGGGAAACAAATTTCGTATATTTTGAACATTTTCTTATTTTGCATTTTTTGAACATTTTTTTCAAAAATGCGAACATTTTTAGAATTTTTAGAATAACTAAATGGAAACGTGAACAAATTTTGAACATTTTTATGAAAAAGGAAGGACTAAAGAAAAAACAAAAAAACAAAAAAAATAAAAGGAAACAGAACAACGAAAAAAGAAAGAACAGCAAAAAAAGAAAATGACAAAACAGAACAAGGAAAAAAACCGTTTCAGGAACCTTCTAGAAGTTTCCAAAACCAGAAAAAAATGTTTGGAAACCTCTAGAAGGTTCCCAAAACCGGGGACGATGAAAGCTTAAACGGGCCGGCCCAGTCGAACGATAGCTCGATCTCCCCTGTGCGAAACCTCGACAGTTTGACGCAAAGTGCGTCCAATAGGAAATTCCACTTCTAACCAAATTTTTTCTAGAATCAGATTTTTTTGGGGGGGCAATTGAGCATCAAAAACCAAAAGTTTAACAGATCCACTACGACGAGACGGGCTCATTGCGACGAATTATCCAGCAATTTCCGAGATGGCCGGCCCAAGTCAAGCGAACATTACAGTTCGGCCGGTTTTCTTGGAACCCTTGCTGAACGGAGAGCGAGATGGGTCAGCCCAGACGCGAGCTTTTTCAGAAAAAGGATTCCCATTTAAAAAAATATTCGAGCTTTTCCAAAAAATATTTGTGTTTAAAAAAAGGGATTTAAACAAAATTACAGTGTTTCAAATTGTCCAAATTCAAAACTTATTCAGCAGCTTCATAAATGTTCATGTCTTAGAAAATTTGTTAAACATTTTGAAACACTATTCATGTTTCTCAAATTTTGATAACAAATTGAAAATTTGTTTCCAATTTTGGAAATTTGTTCACATTTTTAAAAACAAATGTGAATTCCAAAAGAATTCAGGATCTCTCACAAAATCTTCAGAACTTTAAGAGATTGTTTCAAATTTCAAGAAATGCTCAAAAAATATATGCAGATATGCGGCTACAATTAGTTCTTAAAATAATTTGAGGCAAAGTTGTTTCTAAAATGTGCACTCAGCCTACTAGAAACAACTCCCTCCATAATATAAGAGCATTTTTTACACTACACTAGTGTAAAAAACGCTCTTATAATATGGGACGGAGGGGAGTAACACACACCAACTCTGGTGGCTAGCTACCTGCGTTCACGAGCGGGTGTGGTCGCGAGTTTGATTCCTAGCTAGTACACTCCTTTTGTGTATTTTTACACGGCTTGCTACAGTACCATCCAATGGGCGGGCCAACTCGGGCTACACCAATGGGTCGCACCACCTATCGGACGCAATGAGCCCTATAGGAGGACATGTTTTCTTTTTTTTTTTTCAGGACGTGTTTTCTCTCTCTTCTTTTCTCTTTTATAGTTTCTTCATCGGGTTTTCTTTTCGCTTTTATCCTTTTTATTTTTCTTTTTTTTGGCAATGGTTTTGTTCTTTCTTTCTATTTTCCCTTTCTAAAAGTCCTGAATATATTTTAAGTTCATAGATATTTTTGAAAATCCATGAACATTTTAAAAAGGACTTTTTATATAAAAAAGTTCAACAATATTTTTATTTTTTGTGGAAACTTTAAACTTCAAAATATTTTTCTACCAATTGTGTGTCCAATTTTGATGCATGGCATTAGAGATGCCTTAATACTAGTAGCCTGTTTTTTCAAAGCCTGGTGGCTAGAGCTACCGATATTTCTTAATAGTGCTACGATGTTTTTCTCGAGTGTGAGTGTGTCCTTCATGGACGGCCCATGTGCGCATTTAGGTGACTGAGTGATGAATACGAGAGGACAGTGCATATGCCTCGCTTCTTGTGCCCTGAATCGCGTTGCTGCTCGCATAGATCGGTACGTGGGCCACGGCCCACTAGGTTTAACTGGTTGTCACATTTGTCTCCTCGAGTACTAGGTTTGCTTGGTGGACCGTTTGACTATTGACAATTGAAAACAACTCAGGACCTCAGTTTTTTTGTAACTTTGAAAAATAGTTCACATATTTGAAAAGGTTCATAAATTAAAAAAAGATTGTGAATTTAAAAAATCTTATGGTTTTGGAAACAGTTCACAAATATAAAGAAGTTCAAAATCTTTTTGTAAAAGTTTGGCATTGTCTAAAAATTTGCGAAATTAAAAAAGGTTTACAAATTTCAAAAACTTTCACACAATTTCAAGAAAAAACCAAGAATTTGAAAAAGAACCAAAAATTTTAATGAAAGCTTTTGAATTTGAAAAAAGATAACATATTTGATAAAAGGCTAGTGATTTTTAAAAAAATGAATTGGAAAATTTCATGCATTTAAATAAAATGAAAAATAAACCAGAGAAATGAAAAAAAAACTGATGACACAAAGAACCAGAAAGTTCCCAGAAAGGGTGGTGGGGAGAAGCTCGTTTTGTGCGGCTCGTTAGATATAAAGCTAAATCACGCATAAGCGCCAAATACCAACAGGCCTTTAACTGGCGTGTTAAGCGGTATATAGGAATTGGCATAAGAGAAGCAAAACCTATATCTCGCTTAAAACGAGTTCACCATATCGCCTGAAAGCATTTCGTCCATGAGTAGCTACTAGGCCGGCGCATTTTCATATATATTTTTTCGTTCTCTGATGTTTCTTTGATCGAGACACTCAATGGTGGTTGTCTTCGCTCTAATTTTCTACGTTTTCTTATTTAATTTCTCTGGTTTCCTTTTCTCTGTTCAATGCTTTTTCTTAGGTTTTTTGCTTCTCTTCGTTTTTCACCGCTTTCATCATTTCTTTCTCGGTTTTCATTCTTTTTTCTTCAACTTTTTATTTCGTTTTTGTTTTCTTTGTTTTTTATCCTTTTTCTACTGGTTTTTCTCAGATTTCTTGATTCCTTTTTCTATCTTATCAATTTCTTTTGTTTCTTCCTTGCATTTTCTTTTTCGCACTGTTTTTCTCCAGTTTTCTTGTTCCCTTTTTCTATCTTTCAGTTTCATGCTGTTTCTCCTTAGTTTTTCTTTTTTGCACTATTTTTTCTGGTTGCTTGTGTCCTTTTCCTCTTTGGTTTTCTTTGTTTTTCTTTTCTTTTCTTTAACACATGTCCAAATTTTTGTACTATATGTCAATAAATTCTTCTTTGTACATGTTTAATATTTTTATAAATACAAGATTAACCTTTTTAAATAAGTATTTCAATGTCTATTGTTTTTATACACATTGTACATTTTTGGTAGTATACATCTTACATTTTTAATATGGGTTACATTACATTTTTATACACATTGTATATAGATGGGTTACATTTTTGGTAGTATACATCTTATATTCAGGCGCAGAGGACCTACACCCGAGTATTGATAAAATTTAAATATTGGTGGAATTTGAAATATTGTTAAAGTATTATCAATAATATGGACTGGGTAGACCCATACCCCAAAAAATTTGCCAGCCATGGAATGCATGCACGCATAAGGCAATCAACAAGAGTCAAGACTACTAAAGAATGCATGGCTCCAATGCGCACACAACAATGCACGCAAAGTGGGTTGGCTTGTGTAAATAACAATGCAAATAGCTTTGCTTGCAAGTAACATAGTTAATATATAGGGCTGGTTTTATACCTACCCATGCCATAACAATATTTTACCATGCAACGAGAAGTCGGTCTCTCAGCCACGACAAGGTCTTCTATCTGGACAAACTTCTTAGTCTGGACAAAATTTTTAGTCTAGACAAGCTCTCAGTCTGGACAAAAATATCAGTCTAGCATCGGAGTCACACAAGGCTTGATTGTGTAAACATTGAGGCACTTTAGCGGCACATAAGGCGTGTCAAGCTACGGGATACTCCAGGCTCCAGCTATGACGCAGATGAATAAAGAAGGGAGCATCTAGCATCCCGCGCAGACTATAAAAAGGAGGAGGACTGAGCGCTGCGAACACACACACAACACCAGACTCCAGAGCATCGCAGCATCCGAGCACCAGAGCCCTCACACTCCTCGATAGCCAAAGTAGTAGTAGCTAGTTCCAGTTGTAATAAAGCCTTTGAGGCATTGTATCTCCCCGTGGTGGAGGTAGGCAGAAGGTAGTCTTCTTTCCTCTTTGTAATCCCTTCGTGGTCTCCCGAAAGGAAAATCCGTACGTAAATTATGTTGTCGAAATGAAGTAGTTTCGTGTTTCACTTAGTCTTTCTATTATGAATTTATGAGATGAGTTCTTACGCTAGGGATCCTATTGGAGAAACCTCTGTCGGTAGTTCTCTGTCTAGCCTGTGCGGCGTCTATGGAGAACCTTGTAGCTGTAGAGAAGTGTTCCCTTCGGGTGGAATTGCCTGAGAAGACGATAGGAATTTATCACATAAATTCGCAATATATACATCAAGTGGTAGAACTTAGCTGCTTCTGAAGCAACATAGTGATAAATACGGAGAGTACCGAGTAGGATTAACACAACGCTGCATACCTATAGGTCGCCACTTTGGTTAAGCCAACCCGTAAAAGATCGTGCAAAAACACATAAAATAAAATAATTAGTAAATTAAGTTAATTTCGAATTCACTAAAATAAATAAATTTTAATATTAAATAATTTTGAAATTTTATTTAACATAGATTTCATACTAATTAATTTCGTATTTTGCATATTGATAAATTAATTAATATATTTGTGTGTTGTTAGCTCAGCCAACATTTTAATCATTGAAAGACTAAAGTATTTAAACTTAGAGGTTAGTTCAGGTAAAGTTATTTCTAGTAAAAGAAAATATTAGCATACGGTGCAGAACAAATCTTTCTCAAGAACATACATGGCATACTTCTCACAACTAACTAGAATTAATTGTTAATCTCATCCATAACTTTTGTATATCTTGGGGGAAAAGGCAAGATAATTTAGACCAAAAATTGAAAGTTTGCTAAGAGAACATCAAAAGTTAGCTGAAAAATACGCAGGTTTGAATAATAAAATTGATCTTGTTCTACAGAAATTAGAAGAATCGAAAGGAATAAACCTTACAGTTTGTAAGAATAATGATTATATTAAAGAAGAGATTTTATCCATAGGAAAGAATCTAAGTGGTGTCCTGAATAAAAGTAAAGATTCATTATGAGGTGCCGAAATAAGACGTGATATACTTCAAGTTACAAAACTAGTACAAGAAGTAAAGACTTTAGTCATATCATAGTTGTTCGAGTGAATATAATCAAGCATTAAAAGAAGTAGAAAAGTATTTAACACCTCCTGTTGGATTTTCATATCATGATTCACCAAAAGAAGACTCGAGAATAATTATAAGGCAGAACAACACGATTATGCAGCAAATCATGTTATTCCGCCTTATAATTATTCTGGAGTCTTCTTTCGGTGAATCATGATATGAAAATCCGACAGGAGGTGTTAAGTAATTTTCTACTTTTTTAGTGCTTGGCTATATTCACTCATACAATTATAATATTACTTAAGTCTTTACTTCTTGTAACTTTTTAACTTCAAGTATATCGCGTCTTATTTCAGCACCTGATAATGAATCTTTGCTTTTATTTAGGACACCAATTAGATTCTTTCCTATGGATAAAATCTCTTCTTTAATATAATCATTATTCTTACAAACTATAAGATTTCGTCCTTTTGATTCTTCTAATTTCTATAGAACTGGATCAATTTTATTATTCAAACCTAAGTATTTTTCTGCTAACATTTGATGTTTGCTTAGCAGATTTTCAAACTTCTGGTCTAAATTATCTTACTTTCCCCACAAGATATATAAAAGTTATGAATGCGGCCAACAATTAAATTTAGTTATCTATGAGAAGTATGCCACGCATGTTCTTCAAGAGGATTTATTCTGCACTGTATGCTAATATTTTTCTAATAGAAATTACTCTACCTAAACTAACTTCTAAATTCAAATACTTTAGTCTTTCAATGATTAAAACTTTGGCTGAGATACCAACACACAAATATATTAATTAATTTATGAATATGCAAAATACAAAAATAGTTAGTATGAAATCTAAGTTAATTAAAAATTTCAAAATATTTAATATTAAAATTTATTTAATTTAGTGAAGTCGAAATTAACTTGATTTACTAATTATAATATTTTATGTGTTTATGCAGGATCCTTTTACGGGTTGGCGAAACCAAAGAGGCGGCCTACAGGTATGCAGCAGTTGTATTAATCCTACTCTTTCACTTGATGTTTATATTGTGAATTTATGGGATAAATTCATAGCTTCTTCCCAAGCAGTTCCACCCAAGGGGAACACTTATCTATGGCTACAAGGTTCTCAACAGACACCACACAAGCTAAATAGAGAACTACCGGCAGAGGTTTCGCTACTTCTTGAGCTTGCGTTGGTTTTTCCCTTGAAGAGGAAAGGGTTATGTAGCAAAGTAGAGATAAGTATTTCCCTCAGTTAGAGAACCAAGGTATCAATACAGTAGGAGATAACGCACAAATCACCAATACATGCACAAACAATCAAACACTTGCACCCAACGCGATAAAGGGGTTGTCAATCCCTTCACTGTCACTTGCAAAGGTGAGATCTGATAGAGATACATAAAACTAAACAAAATATAAAATAAATATTTTTGGGTTTTTTGGTTTTTAGATCTAAAAATAAAAGATTGCAAAATAGTAGATCAGAAACTAATATGATGGAAAATAGACCTGGGGGCCATAGGTTTCACTAGAGGCTTCTATCATGAAGGCAAATAATATGGTGGGTGAATAAATTACTGTGGAACAATTGATAGAAAAGCGCAAAGTTATGACGATATCCAAGGCAATGATTATGCACATAGGCATCACGTCCGTCTCAACTAGACCGAGTCATGCCTGCATCTACTACTATTACTCCACACATCGACCGCTATCCAGCATGCATCTAGAATATTAAGTTCATAAAGAACGGAGTAACGCCTTAAGTAAGATGACATGGTGTAGAGGAATAAACTCAAGCAATATGATGAAAACCCCATCTTTTTATCCTCGATGGCAACAATTCAATATGTGTCTTGCTACCCCTACTTTGTCACTAGGTGAAATCACGCAAGATTGAACCCAAAGCTACGCACCTCTCCCATTGCAAGAAAAACCAATCTAGTTGGCCAAACCAAACCGATAGTTCGAAGAGAAATACAAAGATATCAAATCATGCATATAAGAATTCAGAGAAGATTCAAATAATATTCATAGATAAGCTGATCATAAATCCACAATTCATCGGATCTCGACAAACACACCGCAAAAGAAGATTACATCGGATAGATCTTTAAGAACATCGAGGAGAACATGGTATTGAGAATCAAAAAGAGAGAAGAAGCCATCTAGCTACTAGCTATGGACCCGTAGGTCTGAGGTAAACTACTCACGCTTCATCGGATGGGCAATTGAATTGATGTAGAAGCCCTCCGTGATCGAATCCCCCTCCGGCAGGATGCCGAAAAAGGCCCCAAGATGGGATCTCATGGGAACAGAAGGTTGCGGCGGTGGAGAAGTGTTTTCGTGGATGCCTCTGGTGGTTTGGGAATATATGTGAATATACAGGAGGAAGATCTAGGTCAGGAAAAATTATTCCGTTTGGACTCCATTTGATATTCCTTTTCTGCGAAACTCAAAAACAAGGAAAAAACAGAAACTGGCACTGGGCTCTAGGTTAATAAGTTAGTCCCAAAAATAATATAAAATAGCATATTAATGCATATGAAACATCCAAAACAGATAATATAATAGCATGGAACAATCAAAAATTATAGATACGTTGGAGACGTATCAAGCATCCCCAAGCTTAATTCCTGCTCGTCCTCGAGTATGTAAATGATAAAAACAGAATTTTTTATGTGGAATGCTACCTAACATATTTATCCATGTAATTTTTTCATTGTGGCATGAATGTTCAGATCCATAAGATTCAAAACAAAAGTTTAATATTGACATAAAAACAATAATACTTCAAGCATACTAATAAAGCAATCATGTCTTCTAAAAATAACATGGCCAAAGAAATTTATCCCTACAAAATCATATGGTCTGGCTATGCTCCGTCTTCATCACACAAAGTATTAAATCATGCACAACCCCGATGACAAGCCAAGCAATTGTTTAATACTTTTGATGTTCTCAAACTTTTTCAACTTTCACGCAATACATGAGCGTGAGCCATGGATATAGCACTATAGGTGGAATAGAATATGGTGGTTGTGGAGAAGACAAAAAGAAGGTGATAATCTCACATCAACTATGCCTATCAACGGGCTATGGAGATGCCCATCAATAGATATCAATGTGAGTGAGTAGGGATTGTCATGCAACTGATGCACTAGAGCTATAAGTTTATGAAAGCTCAAAAAGAAACTAACTGGGTGTGCATCCAACTCGCTTGCTCACGAAGACCTAGGGCAATTTGAGGAAGCCCATCATTGGAATATACAAGCCAAGTTCTATAATGAAAAAATCCCACTAGTATATGAAAGTGATAACATAGGAGACTCTCTATCATGAAGATCATGGTGCTACTTTGAAGCACAAGTGTGGAAAAAGGATAGTAACATTGCCCCTTCTCTCTTTTCTCTCATTTTTTATATTTTTTTATTTTGGTTGGCTTCTTGGCCTTTTTTTGTAAAGTCTGAAGACTCATCCCAACTTGTGAGGGAATCATAGCTTCCATCATCCTTTCCTCACATGGGACAATGCTCTAATAATGATGATCATCACACTGTTATTTACTTACAACTCAAGAATTACAACTCGATACTTAGAAATAAATATGACTCTATATGAATGCCTCCGGCAGTGTACCGGGATGTGCAATGATCTAGCATAGCAAAGGGAGTCAAAAAAACGGACAAGCCATGTAAACATCATGCTAGCTATCTTACGATCATGCAAAGCAATATGACAATGATGGAGCGTGTCATAATAAAATGGAACGGTGGAAAGTTGCATGGCAATATATCTCGGAATGGCTATGAAAATGCCATAATAGGTAGGTATATATGGTGGCTGTTTTGAGGAAGGTAAAAGGTAGGTGTAAGGCACTGGCGAAAGTTGTGCGGTACTAGAGAGGCTAGCAATGGTGGAAGGGTGAGAGTGCGTATAATCCATGGACTCAATATTAGTCATAAAGAACTCACATACTTATTGCAAAGGTCTATTAGTTATTGAAACAAAGTACTACGCGCATGCTCCTGAGGGATAGATTGGTAGGAAAAGACCATCGCTCGTCCCCGACCGCCACTCATAAGGAAGACAATCAATAAATAAATCATGCTCCGACTTCATGACATAACGGCTCGCCATACGTGCATGCTACGTGAATCAAAAACTTTAACACAAGTATTTCTACCAATCCACAATTACTCACTAGCATGACTCTAATATCACCATATTTATATCTCAAAACAAATGCAAGGAATCAAACTTCTCATCTATTCAATGCTCTTTATATGAAAGTTTTTATTATATCCCTCTTGGATTTCCATCATATTAGGACTAATTCATAATGAAAGCAAATTACCATGCTATTTAGAGAGACTCTCGAAATAATATAAGTGAAGCATGATAGTTCAACAATTTCTATAAAATAAAGCCACCGCTGTGCTCTAAAAAGATATAAGTGAAGCACTAGAGCAAAATTGCCTAGCTCAAAAGATATAAGTGAAGCACATAAAGTATTCTAATAAATCACGATTCATGCATGTACCTCTCAAAAGGTATGTACAACAAGGATGATTGTGGCAAACAAAAAAGCAAAGACTCATATCATACAAGATGCTCCAAGCAAAACACATATCATTTGGTGAATAAAAATATAGCCTCAAGTAAATTTACCGATAGACGAAGACGAAAGAGGGATGCCTTCCGGGGCATCCCCAAGCTTAGGCTCTCGGTTGTCCTTGAATATTACCTTGGGGTGCCTTGGGCACCCTCAAGCTTAGGCTCTTGCCACTCCTTATGCCATAGTCCATCAAATCCTTACCCAAAACTTGAAAACTTCACAACACAAAACTCAACAGAAAATCTCATGAGATCTGTTAGTATAAGAAAATAAATCACCACTTATGGTACTGTTGTGAACTCATTCTTAATTTAAATTGGTGTAATATCTACTGTATTCCAACTTTTCCATGGTTCATACCCCCCGATATTACCCATAGATTCATCAAAGTAAGCAAACAACACAGAGAAAACAAAAATATGTCAAAAACAGACCAGTCTGTAGCAATCTGTAACTCTTGAATACTCCTGTAACTCCAAAAATTCTGAAAAGTAAGGACAACAGAGGCAATTTGTATCTCAATCTTATGCAAAAAAGAATCAGTACTTTATCACGATTCTGTTAAAATTGAGAATTGTTTTTCTGAGCGCAAAAGTTTCTGTTTTCAGCAAGATCAAATCAACTATCACCGTAAGCCATCCCAAAGGTCTTACTTGGCACAAACACTAATTAAAACACCAAAACACAATTACTACAGAGGTAATATGTATTTTATTCAAGAACAGTAGCAAAACAAAAAACTCAAAAATAAAATTGGGTTGCCTCCCAACAAGCGTTATTGTTTAACGCCCTTAGCTAGGCATAAAAACACATAGATCTACGTATTGTCGTAGTAATAATAAGGCAAATCTCAAAAGCTCATCTCATACTCCCTTCGTTCAGCAGCAAGTTTTCTTTGTGGCAAGCAAAAGTAATCAAAAGGGCTAAATTTAATGGGATAAGGATCCCTAAGATCAAGTTTGGGAGGAATTGGTTCCTCCTTTGGCCCCTCATATTGTATGACCAATTCATCACTGTAAGCATTATTTTGGCAAAAAGTCATGAGCTTATGTCCAAGAGAGTAACCCAATCCGTTGTGTTGTATAGAAAAATTATCATTAAGTTCAGAAATCTTATCAACTAAAATATCGGTAGGGACCCTCTTTCTTAATTTTTCATTATAAGCAACATGATCTAGAGATCATAAACGCATTATTTCCTCTTTGTTAAAGAGAATCCCCTCTATGGGAGGTCGACCACCATCTACTTTATAATGCGTGAAAATTTCACTAGCTTCTTTTATAATGCTCAATATTAGAAAACTCTAGAAAAATCCTTTGTATGCATGGATGCATATGAACAAATTGTCTTTCAAGTTCAACCACAAGCAAAGATATAGCATCAGCGAGACTGCTAGTTTTATGGAGAATCCATCCACCTAACGTGGGTAATGCACTGGCACAAGTAAAGAAATCTTGAATAACCCCTTTTCCAATAATATTGCCACTCCCTATGTGAAGTTTTTTAATGTGCATTATAGTAGATTCTTCATGAGGATTAAAATTAGTAAAAGCATCAAAGTTTCCCCCATCGTTACTACTATCCTTTTCAGCGATAATCTCCCCAGATCCAGACATGGTGGCAACAAATCGATCTAGCAACGAGCAAACCAAAAGCAATGAAGAATACGAATGGAAGAGGGGCGAAAAAAAGGCAAATCTTTTCGAAAATCGTTTTAGAAGTGGGGGAGAGGAAAACGAGAGGCAAATGGCGAATAATGTAATGCAAGAGATGAGAGTTTTATGATGGGTACTTGATATGTCTTGACTTGGCGTAGATCTCCCCGGCAACGGCGCCAGAAATTCTTCCTGCTACTTCTTGAGCTTGCGTTGGTTTTTCCTTTGAAGAGGAAAGGGTGATGCAACAAAGTAGAGATAAGTATTTCCCTCAGTTAGAGAACCAAGGTATCAATCCAGTAGGAGACAACACACAAATCACCAATACCTACACAAAAAATCAAACACTTGCACCCGCCGCGATAAAGGGGTTGTCAATCCCTTCACGGTCACTTGCAAAGGTGAGATCTGATAGCGATAGATAAAACTAAACAAAATATAAAGTAAATATTTTTGGGTTTTTTGGTTTATAGATCTAAAAATAAAAGATTGCAAAATAGTAGATCTGAAACTAATATGATGGAAAATAGACCCTGGAGGCATAGGTTTCACTGTAGGCTTCTCTCATGAAGGCAAATAATACGGTGGGTGAACAAATTACTGTCGAGCAATTGATAGAAAAGCGCAAAGTTATGACGATATCCAAGGCAATGATTATGCATATAGGCATCACGTCCGTGTCAGTAGACCGACTCCTGCCTGCATCTACTACTATTACTCCACACATCGACTGCTATCCAGCATGCATCTAGAGTATTAAGTTCATAAAGAACAGAGTAATGCCTTAAGTAAGATGACATGATGTAGAGGAATAAACTCAAGCAATATGATGAAACCCCCATCTTTTTATCCTTGGTGGCAACAATTCAATATGTGTCTCGCTACCCCTACTTTGTCACTGGGTGAAATCACGCAAGATTGAACCCAAAGCTAAACACCTCTCCCATTGCAAGAAAAATCAATATAGTTGGCCAAACCAAACCGATAGTTCGAAGAGAAATACAAAGATATCAAATCATGCATATAAGAATTCAGACAAGATTCAAATAATATTCATAGATAAGCTGATCAGAAATCCAAAATTCATCGGATCTCGACAAACACACTGCAAAAGAAGATTACATCGAATAGATCTCCAAGAACATCGAGGAGAACATGGTATTGAGAATCAAAGAGAGAGAAGAAGCCATCTAGCTACTAGCTATGGACCCGTAGGTCTGAGGTAAACTACTCACGCTTCATCGGATGGGCAATAGAATTGATGTAGAAGCCCTCCGTGATCGAATACCCCTCCGGCAAGATGTCGGAAAAGGCCCCAAGATGGGATCTCACGAGAATAGAAGGTTGCCGCAGTGGAAAAGTGTTTTCGTGGATGCCTCTGGTGGTTTGGGAATATATGTGAATATATAGGAGGAAGATCTAGGTCAAGGGGTCACCGAGGGGCCCACAAGGTATGGGGCGTCCCCCCTAGGGCGCGCCCTCCTGCTACCTCTTGAGCTTGCGTTGGTTTTTCCCTTGAAGAGGAAAGGGTGATGCAGCAAAGGACCATAAGTATTTCCCTCAGTTTTGAGAACCAAGGTATCAATCTAGTAGGACACTAGTAGAAAAACGGCCTAATGTGAAGCACATTAGTACCGGTTTGTAACAAAACCGGCACTAATGTGTCCATTAGTGCCGGTTCGAACGGCTAGGCGGGCGGAGCTAATTAATACCGGTTCGTTGCGAACCTTTAGTACCGGTTTGTGGCAAGAACCGGTACTAAAGAGGATGTGGCACGCCGTGGTCCGGCTGGGGCCCCACCGGCGCCTTTAGTACCGGTTCCTTCCACAAACCGGTACTAGAGGATTGTAGTTGCAGCTGTTTTTTAGTCCCACCTCGCTCGGCTAATAGGGTTTTTACCACCTTAAATATGTTACTTCTCAAACTATCACAAGCACTTGGTCTTCATTGAACTCTATGTGTAGAATTTGTGGCCGCAATATGAGTCTTCACCGGTTTGTAAACCGTTGAGGACTCATATTGACAATTCAGATTGTACACAAAAAGATCATTAATGGTCAATGTATTTTTATGTATATTTTTAAATGTTTACACCCTCAATCTGTCCTCTCAAACTCCGGACTTTTTTTGCGTTCAGCAGGCGCCATTCAAAGCTACGTCATCAACTTTCAACCCTTTCTGACATAATTTGCTATTTTCAATGCATTTACTGATTTGTTTTGAGCTAAATGGCCCTGAAATTGAAAAGCACTACAAATGAACTCTGAAAAGGTTGAAACTTGGCATGGTATCATCATTTCACCCGCATAGCATGTGCAAAAAAGTTGAGAGGGTCACGCAAAAACTTGATGCACTTCGTGTACAAACTGGACAATCTCTTTCGAAGTATCAGGGTTTCAGACGAAAACTCATCTGTTACACCGGCAATTCAAAATTTTAATAACTTATTACAACTCCGGACTTTTTTTGCGTTCAACAGGCGCCATTCAAAGCCACGTCATCAACTTTCAACCCTTTCTGACATAATTTGCTATTTTTAAAGCATTTACTGATTTGTTTTGAGCTAAATGGCCCTGAAATTGTAAAGCACTACAAATGAACTCTGAAAAGGTTGAAACTTGGCATGGTATCATCATTACACCCGCATAGCATGTGCAAAAAAGTAGAGAGGGTTACGGCAAAAACTTGATGCACTTCGTGTACAAACTGGAAAATCTCTATCGAAGTATCAGGGTTTCGGACGAAAACTCATCTATTAGACCGCCAATTCAAAATTTTAATAACTTATTACAACTCCGGATTTTTTTTGCGTTCAGCAGGCGCCATTCAAAGCCACGTCATCAACTTTCAACCCTTTCTAACATAATTTGCTATTTTTAATGCATTTACTGATTTGTTTTGAGCTAAATGGCCCTGAAATTGTAAAGCACTACAAATGAACCCTGAAAAGGTTGAAACTTGGCATGGTATCATCATTTCACCCGCATAGCATCACTACAAAAAAAAGACACATCCGTGACATTTTGGGCCGAACGAAAAAAAATTACGTAATACTTATGACACTTCTATGACGATAATTGTGACAAAACGCGGTATCATCATAGATGTGGTGGGGTCCTACTTCTATGACAGAAAATGGGCTTTTCGTCCTAAGCGGGCCGGAGACGCAGCTGCATGACATTCTTTGGGCCGTCCATGACGGAAAAAACCGTGGTAGAAGCGAGGGCGAGGAAAATATCGGGGTGTTCCCGGTTACGGTGGGTGGTCGGGGCCGAGCGATTTGCGTTTCTCTCGTACACGCACGCGCGTGGGTGCGAGGCGTTGGGCTCTAACTGAACCCGAACGAGGCATTGGGTTCTAACTGAACCCGAGCGATTGCACTGTAGGCTACGCGTTACTGAACCCGAGCGATCGATCGATGGCTGTTAACTGAACCCGATCGAGCGATTCCTTCGCTACTGCTGCTAACTGAAGCCGACCAATGCTGCCTCTGGATGAACAGTGAGCGTTGCTGGGGGGTTTGGATGAACAGTTCCCAGTGGGGTGGATGAACAGGACCCCGTGGTGTTGCCTCTGGATGAACATGACCCCGATCAATCGAGCCGGTTGGGGCTGGATGAACAGGACCCCGTGGAGGGCTGGATGAACAGGACCACCCCGTGGAGGGCTGGATGAACAGTAGATGGTGGAGGGCTGGATGAACAGTAGCCAGTGGAGGGGTGGTTGAATAGGAGCCCGTGGAGAGGGCAGGTTGAACAGTAGCCGGTGGAGTAGCGTGCGGTGGAGGCTGGATGAACAGGAGCCCGTGGATGAACAGTCGCAGGTGGAGGCTGGAGGAGGTCGACGGTGCATGAACAGTAGCCCATGGAGGCTGGAGGGGGTCGACGGTGGAGATGAACAGTATCCCGTGGAGTCCCGTTTTGCGGTACGCCACACCCCTCCCGATGAACAGGACCCCCGTTTCGACCGTAGCGCTCCAACACAAGTCCGTTTCCTCCGTTTTGTGGTACGCCACACCCCTCCCGATCAACAGGACCCCCGTTTCGACCGTAGGAGGTCCGTTTCCTCCGTTTTGTGGTACGCCAAACCCCTCCCGATGAACAGGATCCCGTTTCGACCGTTGCCGGTCGAACACAAGGCCGTTTCCTCCGTTCTGCGGTACGCCGGGCCTCGTTTCCATCGGATGTTCTGTCCAAGCCCTCCCGATGAATACGACGACGCATTCCGTTCCGACCCAGCCGGTTGGCTCCCCATGAACACGACGACGACACAGTTTCTCTATTCTGACCCAGCCATGTACACGAGCCCTGGCCATACGTATGCGCGAGTAGGCGTTCGAGACCCTGCCCGGATGTACGTACGTGGCAGTATTTTCTTTCTTACACACTGGCCATTGTACGTACGTGTACATGCTACGTGCGTGCCTCTTCTACGACACGTGCGCGCCTCTACATCGACCAGTATGTACGTACACGTTCGCGACCAGAATGACAATGCTACGTACGCTTCGACCAGGTGGGTCCCGACTGTCAGGCACTTCCTTGCCTGCGAAGGTGTAGCTGGTGGGTCCCAGCAGTCAGGGGGGCGAATCGTTTTTTGTTTGCCCGGACGCACTTCCTTGCGTGCGAAGATGTAGCTGGTGGGTCCCAGCAGTCAGGGGGGAACTTTTTTTCGCAAAATACGGTGGCCCGTCCGGTGGGTCCCTGCTGTCAGGTGGAGGAATAATTATTTTGCGTGTAATAAGGAGGCACTTCCTTGCGGCCGCCGTGGACCCAGCTGTCAGCCTCTCCACGTACAGTACTCTTCCGATGGAAGTCGTTCCTTGACCACGTTGACCACGCCGCGCCGAGAGCACCAGGGCGGTGGACGACGGCGAGGCCTAGGAAGGGGACGATGAGGAGCCGGGGAAACGCGGTAGTGGAAGCCCGCACGGAGAGGAGTACGAGGGTTCACTGGTTCGGCTGCGGTGTGAGGCTGCCGTCGCTGCAGAACAACAGGGGGTGTGGGTGAGTGGAGGGATAGCCTGGCCAGCGGTGGGAGTAGTAGGGGGCGGTGAGGCCTCCGCGGCAGCACAGCCGGCCACGGGAGGCAGGAGCAGGCGGCACGACCGGCGCTGCTTTGGGCGGATGGAGCAAGAAGACCAGAGGTTGAAGAAGCACTACGGCCATTGGATGGACATCGTACGGTCGCTGCGGCTAGAATCGTTCATATTGACTAAGTTGACAAAGCCCTTGGTACGCGTCAACTTAGTAGGCCCACAGGTCAGCTTCCGAAACGGTGCACCCCAGATGTCAGGGGGAGGAATCATTTTTTGGGCGGGTGAAGCTAGAATATCCGAGATTGAAGAAGAAGCACGGCATCCGTTGGATGGACATCCAATGGCCACTGCTGCTAGAACCGTGTGTTGACTATAATAAGTTGACAAAGCCTTGCATACGCGTCAACTTCTTTTTTTAGGGGACGCGTCAACTTAGTAGGCCCACAAGTGTGTGGCAGAGAACTTATAGCCCATTTGCGATTCGTAAGAATGTAGAGTCCATTTTTGAATTCTAATGGAATTTACTACAGCTCATTTACAGTTTGTTAAAAGTACAACCCATTTTCTAGCTAGGACAACGATTAATAATTTCAACCAACCGTTCAAGACAGAATTCAATAAAATTTCCCACATTTTGATGGGATCCGAAATATTTTTATCCCAAAATTTCTAGTCAGATTAAATATAAATTTGTATTACGTAAAAATCTAACGAAACATTGCGCGCACAACAATTAAAAATTAAGATTTTCAAAATCCATAAATAATATTTTATAAACTAATTTCGTGCTTGGTGCATTTTTTATAATTACATCTCATTTATTATTTTTTAAAGCCCATTTTCCTGTTAAGCCTAATGCATCCCTCCTAGGAAAGATTTGCAGCCCGGCGGGGTGAAGAATAACAAGTTGACCTTGCCTGGGTATTCCTCAAAAAAAGTATAGCTGGGCTAGCCATTTTCATCTTAAAAAAAATTAATATCTGGGCTGGATATCTGTCCTGGGCTAGACGGGCCACAGCTCGCCCAGTTAATACCCTGCTCTCCTCTGAACAACAACGAAAACATCGCCAAGAAAAACTCTGCAGTGCTCATGCCTCAAAAACACAAATACTGCTCGAGTTGCTTGGTCTCAGCTGTCGGCCGCACCTTGTGCAATTCTCTCGTTTATATTGACTACATAGGTTGACAATGGTTTGGGACCGTGATGGCAGGAAACCAGGAGGAAGCAAAAAATATATAGTTGTACATAATAAGGAGGCACTTGCGTACGTACGGCTATGGCCCTAGTGGGTCCCTACTGTCATCCAATCAAAATAAAGTCATCTCATGAATCCTCATGTTCATTGACCATGTTAACAATGCTCGGCGCCACGGCGAGCGCAACAACTCGAAGGACGACGGAGAGGGCCTCGCGGGCCCTACGGATGGTCCGATACAGCGCCCGCTGCTCATTCAGGAAGCCAGGATCAGCGGACACCTATGAGCACCTTCGAGAGACTGAGACGGCATGAAACGGTAAGGCAGCGCTTGGGAGCTCTGGTTTATTTCACACCTGTATTAAGATACAAGTGTAATTTACTCGTCATCGGAAACAACGCGTAAAATACAGGCGTAATGAAACCGAGGGACCGAAGTCTGTAAGTAAAACTGGCGGGTTACGCGTGTAATTTGAGAGACCGGTGTATATTTTGCTAGTCGAAATCGACCAACCAAGCGCTTCGCCCGAGACCATCTGCTTTTATTTGCAAGCGTCAGTTTTACAAGCGGTTTTGGTTGGAAAACGACGATCCAATCATGGCCTAAGATGATGAGTTGGTCGGAAGATCATATGGTTTCACGTCTAACCTACCCGACTTGTCGTATAGGCTATGAATGAAACATAAGACGATGAACTTCTTAAGCACGGAAACAACAGAAGAGGATGATCTTCCTAACAAGCAAATCACTAGCATTAGATCGACATGCAAAATAATACAAAGCATTATTCTCAGGAGGCACGGTGAACAGCTCGTGATGCCGCATGCCACAACATTCCAAGCTCATCTTTGCAATCAAACACAAGGCCTGGCATTACATAGAAAATATTCAGAACAAACTCTTAAAATATCTTACATAAGTCAACATTCATGTGACTATGCATCTCAGCAGAGTAAATATTTACTTCTGAACTGAAGACAGGAATAGGAAAAAACGATCGACGTTGCTCACAGCAAAGGGCGTCCGACTCAAAAATATCAAATGCATGTCTTCTGGCTAACATCAATGAGCAAAAATTGACAAGGTTTTCCAATTCCTATATATTAAACTAATGTCAACTTTGACAAACTTTTCCCATTCAAAATATGCAATGCCTATGATTGTGGAACGGGCAGGGTTTGTCATCAGTTTGTCATCTGATAGTCCGGTGGCTCAAGGTGACGACGAATGATTAGAGAACCATTCGATGTATTGTGCATGATGTGAAGTATTATGGAGGACACGAACCATTTGAACATTTTGTGCAGTTCCACTAAAATCAAGCTGAGCATCCCTGTGGATTTCGTATTTATATGCTGCCAGAAAACAAAGACACATCAGCACACACATGAATATTGGCCCCAATGTCAACCCACCAATCGGTGGACTAACAAACTGAAAGTACAGTAAACAGATTACCATACCCAGATGCCCCATCATTGTTGCTTAGAGTGACATTAACAGACTTGGAGTCCTGTCCTGGCTTCTTGGTACTTGTTTGGGCACTTGTTTGCCCAGTGTTCCTCCGAACCACAAGTAAAGCAACCATCTCTCTTTTTGTCTTTCTTCTTACCCTTCTTAATGGCCGACGCTAGCAGCACCATTCGAACATATAGTCCGGTGGCTCAAGGTGACGACGAATGATTAGAAAACCATTCGATGTATTGTGCATGATGAAGTATTATGGAGGACACAAACCATCTGGACATTTTGTGCAGTTCCACTAAAATCAAGCTGAGCATCCCTGTGGATATCTTATTTATATGCTGCAAGAAAACAAAGACACAGCAGCACACACATGAATATTTGGCCCAGTGTCAACCCACCAATCGGTGGACTAACAAACTGAAAGTACGGTAAACAGATTACCATACCCAGATGCCCCATCATTGTTTCTTAGAATGACATTGACAGATTTGGAGTCCTGTCCTGGCTTCCTGTACTTGTTTGGGCATTTTTTTCCCAGTGCACTCCACATGTTGTAGAGTTTCCTATGCTCTCTGTAGACTAGTCATGTCACCAGCGTCTACTAATACTCTGTAAAGCTTCTCGATCATTCCTTGTGTAATGTAGCGAAACAGTGACTGCTTCTTTCTACAAAGTGGTAAGACCAACTGGACCCACTAATGCAGCAGTTTGCCTTAGACACATTGGCTCCTTTTGTGCAGTTCAACTAAAATCAAAGTCGGAATAAAACCGAGCTTTAATTTTGAAATCCCTGTAAGCAACAAAAGGTATAAGGGAAACAATTACTGAGAAATAATGGTTGATGACTTGTACTCCCAGAAGAAAAACATCTACTGATCTACCTTATCTTAATGGGAAACAAAGCAGGGGAGTAGCAATTCTCAATCAGTGTGATTCATTCATATTAACTGAGACATTATCTTAACAATGCCTTGTTTCAACATGTATAAAGAACGACAAAGCAGAAAAGTATCATTCCTAAAACAATGCGACTGATTCATTTTAACAGAGACATTATCTTAACAATACCTTGGTTAAACATGTAGAAAGAACTACAAAGCAGGATAGTACCATTTGTAAAACACTATAACTGATATATAATAACAGAGACATTATCTGAACAATACATTTCTTAAACATGTACTCCGGCCGATCCCTAACAGAAATGGTACTCCCACCGATCCCTAACAAGTGTTGCAGTTTTGAACTAAGATTCAGTAGTTAATTTTGAGGAAAGTCGGTACTGACCTTTCAAGACCAAGATTTGAAACAACTCGTGAGGAAGACCCGAGAGAGATCTCAACACATATATGGAAATCCAGTCTCATTTTGTGCAGTTCCACCAAAATTAAGCGAAGCAAAATGTCGCAATAGCAACAAGTTGAATAGTTATCCCTATTTTAACAGAGGCAAAAAAGGAATCAATTACTGGCTAATAAAGGAGGATGAAACATGCGGCCACAAAAATGCTAATCCCGCCAATCCCTAACAAGTGTTGCAGTTTTGAAATAAGATTCAGTAGTTAATTCTGAGAGTGGCATTGCTTAATTTTACCAGCGGCATTAGATTAACAAAAAGCATAAACAGTTCCAGGGGAGAGTGGGCGCAACAACAACATGTGCTTCCATCTACTTATAAAGGGGGTGATGCAGAGTTTGTTGTAACAACGCAACAAGCATAATGTCTGGGTTGGTCCCATTTTTGTTCACTACTTAATGGGAAAAGACAGCAATACAATAGCTTCAATTCAACATTTATTTAAAACAGTACCAATACAAGTAGCACAACATCTCAAAACACACTGCATGATCATGTGGATGGGACATGGGACATGCCAGCACCATGTGCGTCCACACGTATAAATGGGTGATGCAGAGTATGTAGCCAAGCAGCATATCTGCGTTGGTCCCATATTTGTTCTCTTTGAAACATTTTCCGATGTGAGGGCAGCAAATCTAGTCCTGCACAAACTACCCGACCCCCCAGTTTATTTCCCTAATTTTCAACAAAGAGTTCGGTTCCTTACAGATGTGTGTACTGGGTTACCCCCTTTTTCACTTTTCGACCAACAAAGCGGCTGGATAGCTAGTCTATACTACTTTCCCTCCCACCTTTCCTCATTGAACCACGTCCTAGATTCATGCTCCACCCCACCGCACCCTTCTTTCCTCTTTGAACCAAGACCTAGATTCGACTACAGAATCGAAAAAGATCAGCATGCAGCTAGATCAATGACGGTTTCAAAGAAACTTATACCTTAGGATCGTCGGGATGTGGCAAGGCGTGCGGCGGGAGGTCGGATCTACCCACACTACGTACGACAGCGAGGAAGAAGGGGTCGATGGCCCTCCCGCACAGGCGCTGGGTGAAAGAGAAAAGCGCAGCCGGCAGTGGATTGCATCCCTCGCCGAAGGCGATAGAGTGAACGCTGCACCTCCTCCCCTTCCCGGTGCGACGGGATCCGTATGCCTCCTTCGCCAGCTGTGAGGGGGGTGAGAGAGACAGAGGCCACAACGCAGTCTTGTTTAGATCTGGTGAAGAGGGTGAGAGACAGTGAATATAGCAAACCCTAGCAAAGGAACGCTGAGCCTCCAGCGTGTATATATATATATATATGTAGTGCGGCGAGAGTGTGGAGAGTGCAAACCCTAGCGAACAATAGCTGAGGCTCCAGCTTATATATATACTGTAGTACGGACTGAGCTCCGGTGCCTTAACTGCACCTGCTTTTGGCTGTATGACAGGTGGGCCAGCCACATTTTGGGCCCACCTGTCATAAACCCAAAGGCAGGTGTACTAAAGTCAATGAAGCTGCGTCCATATAGTACTCGTGTATACGACTAATATATAGTGGAGTGGTTTTCTTATTCTCTCCATAACAATCATTTTAAATTGTGTAAGTACGAACGAAACTCTTTATTTAACGTACCGGTGAAGAAAACTACTACTCCCTCTGTTCCTAAATATTTGTCTTTCTAGAGATTTCAACAAATGACTACATACGGAGCAAAATGAGTGAATCTACACTGTAAAAAATGTCTATATACATCCGTATGTGGTAGTCCATTGCAAACCACTTGAAAGACAATATTTAGGAACGGAGGGAGTGCTTCCGATGAACTAACGATCCACGCGTCCTGGTCACACTTCCTGTCCTTCACGTGCGGTACACTACCCTCCCTTAAGTGAACAACCACACATGCGCCAAATTATTAGAAACGTGTGAGAGTGTGTACAAATAAAGAATTTTAATTTCAACTATCGGAAAGGTTTGAGAGTATGTACATTTTGCCCTCTTTAATAATTTTGGTTTGTTGTGTTCGGCCTAAACTTGGTCAAACTTTACAAAGTTTGACTTTAGTCAAATCTAATATCCAGAGTAAATAAAAATGGAGGGCTACTACGTCCATCCGGGTTTTTAGTCCACACCATTTTTTTAATCAAAGTTAATAGTTGGACAAATAAAATTACAGGGGAGCTGGAGACAAAGTTGTGAGAAGGCTTAGAAATCAATACAAAACTTATGCTCTTAGTACCAACGTCGATCATTCTTCGAGGAAACATTTGGTTCATAGCCAATTGTGTGATAAAATTGCACCAACGTGAAAGACGACTGCGTCTCCAACGCAACCAAGGTGAACTGACGAAGGATATCATCTTTGTGGGTAACAAGCAAAGAGTACAGATGGAAGACAGCTTGTTTTTCATTAAAAATCGATCAGCTTCACCAGCCGACGCAACCATGAGGCGCTACCATGAGCATCGATAGGTCATTGTGGTGATGCATCATCCATTTGGCATGAAGTTTGGGTGAGGCACCTATGAAGTTCGACAAAATCCTCACTGTGGTCTGTTTCTTCTCAGTAGTCAAACTCAAGGAAGGAAGAAACACGTGGTAGAGGACAGTGAGGCGGAACAACAATGGCCATCCAATTTTGTGCAGTTCCACTAAAATTGAGGAAGACATGCCCGGGTATAGAGATACGCATCGCTGTTTCCAAAAATATAAAAAAGGGATATAGTGTTGTTATTTTGTTTTACAAGATTAACAACGACATCTCAATTGTCAATAAGAATTATGAAAAGTACACCAACAAACAGAAGCATCATGATTATCTTGATGGAACTAAACCAGGATACTCGAGAAAAAAAGCATTTGTTCATTTAACCAGTGATAGTATTAGATTAGCAGCAGCAATAGGAGCATATGGACAATGACCGCACAACCACCATGTACTTTTTGTCGAAACAAAATGTATACCTCCACCGAGGCATAAATCAGGACAACTTTTCGAGTGGAATTTCCTCTATAATAGTAGGTGATGTTGGACCAGCCGACAAACCCTAGCTACTATACATGGGGAGCTGGGGAGTAGTCGCATAGAAGAAAATCCGCATGCATCGACCTGGGGAGCTGGACCATTACAAGAATTTATACCTCAGGTGGGCGAGATGTCGCTTAGGCGGGCGGGCGGGATCTGCCCACACGACGGCAGCGAACAAGGGCGCAGAGGACCTTCATCCGCGCCAGCGCCGGCTCCGAGAGGACGGTGCGCATCGGCTTCTTCCATCGCCGACGGCGACAACGTCAATGCTGCACCTCCTCACCTCCCGCAGCGGACGGGATTCGGCCGTATCTGTGACCACCTATGAGAAGAGAGATAGTGTGGACACTGTCATCTAGTTTTGATATGGAGAGGGTGAGAGAGCGAGACGCGAGAAACACTACCAAACAAGAGGCTATAATGGAGTAAAACAATCTCTCCATAGCAGTGGTTTTAAATAGAATACGCACGTTCCAGGAAAAAAGAAACGAAAACTGGCGGACAATTTTTTAACGTACCAAGAAAGAAAACTCGATCAAAAACACGCCCCCGCTTCCAGGTCGCGAGAGTCATCGCGCACACACACATAGACATAGACATGCATATCCGTGTTTACGTAAAACTCCATTTCCATCTTCATCTTCAATCATATTTTTCCAACTGGCACATTATTTACGTTGTTAATTATATAAGCGGCAATATTAACGTACAACATCTCTTGTTTGCGAGCGTCTGGACCGCTGCCACGGCCGCTCCTGACCAACCCGGACCCTTTTCATCACCCGCGCGTCCTTCCCACCCGAAACGGTCAGTGCCGCATTCATGCTCGGCCAGAGCAGACGCGACCTCTCACTGGCGCCGGCATTGAAGCGGCGCGTCGGCCGAGAGAGCGTCGCCCGTGCCGCTTCCTGGTGCACGCGACTGCTCCGCGTTCAAAGGTCGCAATGGCCAGCCACAACATGCATGTAAAAAGTTCTTGGGAGTCCGTGCTACAGCTAGCTGTCCTCCCCCAACTCGTCAATCTCTTCTAGTATTACTAGTACTCCATGGCGCGATCCATCGACAAGCAGGCGGGAAAGTTATCGTATACTCGGTTTGCGGTGAGTGGCATGCCGAGCGACCGTGTGGGGTCGAGCCGTGGAGGAGGGTCAGACACGAACGCGACATACGTGATTTAAATGTTGGTTTTGCTCGATAGCGCAATCCAACGAAACGAAACATTGGTTTCTCTCAGTTTCCATTTTTTCTCTGGAAAAACGGAAACTTTCCACTCCATTTTCATTCCTACTCCAAGGTTGCCCCGTTACAACATTCCATCAAATACAAAGGAAAACTAACACGCATGCTGATGCATCTCAATGATTCACAGATCATAGCCAATATTTACTTCACAACTAAAGACAAAAGTTGTGAGAGCGTGTACGAAAGAAAAACTACTGATGGGGTCACTACGACTTAAACCCAAATCCCTAAACAGGATTTAATTTCCTGGCCAGGTAGAACCTGTTGAAGGAAAGACAGCTGGCACCCTCGAATCATACGATGCTTTTGTGCAGTTCCACTAAAATCGAGCTGAGCATCCCTGATGGCAAAGATTATTGAAGAAGTGTGATTAGAATAATAGTACTGGCACTAGTTCATGAGACATAAACTCATCACAAGTAGAAGCCGATAGAAGTAGAGAAAGATCGACATGGAGATGGAGCTACGTGGGGAGCTGCGGCAGTGGAGTAAGCCGGCTCCAAAAGGAAGATGGACTACCTGGGACGTCGGGCTGTATCTAGAAGGGCGGTTGGGACGCGGCATCGGCCCATACCGCGGTGACCCCCAATTGGGACGCACCGACTGTGGATTTTCTCCTTCGCCGATGTTGACCGTGTCTATGCAGAACATTGTTCCCTTCCCCCAGCTGCGGGATCAGGCCGGATATGTGACCAGCGGTGTGGCCACCGTCGTTCTATGCTTGTGAAGGGTGCAACCCAAGCAAGCAGGCTTGTAGCTTAGGCTCCTGCTAGTGTATATATAGTGGTTTTCCTTTTCTCTCCATATCAACCATTTTATATTGCGTACGTGTCATTGAAAAGTGAAATGATGGTTGCTTCTTCCGACTAACTTACTGTGTGATTTGACTGCTCCTTTAGTGGCCCCTACACGTACTCCCCCTACGTGTATGCAACAGTCACACGTACACATGGACGCAAAAACGCGCGCGACGCCCTAATGCATGCATGTCCGACCACACGACGGAACACACACGGTCACGCTCAAGTGCTCAACCTACACGTGCATGCACACACATACTTAGCCAGGGTGAGCTAGTGACCGTATAAACACTGGAAAATGTATATATTGAGCGCAATGAGTGTATTATGAAGTCCACTGACCGTATTTTTACAAATATACAGTGACAGACAGTGTATTTATCTCGTTTGAAATTAAGCCATATTAACCGGAGAGGAGACAGTATGGACTGGCATTACTTTGATGTGTCCCGTCAAATTGCCGGACGAGGAGAAGCTTGCAGGACGGGAGAAGCTTGCGCCCGGTGGCTCGCAGGACAAGGAGAAACTTTTGACTAATGCAAGCTCTCCTTCACTCAGGCGGTGGACGTGTAACAGTTAATTCGGTGTCAGATTGCCAGAATCATACACTATACTAGTACTATTATTGTTGCACTTCCCGAAGAGGCGAACAGCCAAGCGCAAAGTTTACTAGTACTAGTACTACTACTATAGTCTATAGAGGTATGTACTATACTAGTACTAGGAACCGGATGGAGGAGCGTCTGCACTCTTATTATATATTTGAAATGTGATAAAGCAATCTTCAACACATTTGGTTCTCTTCGAGGGTTCTCGCATGTGATAATGGTAGTTGATTGCATGGAACACTCGCCACAATTCTCGCTTAATTCTGGCTCATATGCTGTTACAAATAGGAGCGCTCGGTAATATTTCCTCTTTTTTTGTTATTCAGCATGTAAACATGTCAGCAAACCTTGCGGCGCATCTTCGTGCGAACCGTGCTTGCTGCACTTTGAATGTGGCCGAGAGCTGGCTTGATGAAACACCTCACTTCCTACTTCTTTTTTTGCGGGGTACGTCGCTTCCTAGTGACCAGTGTCTTGGCTGATCGTCCTAAGAATGCTTATATATGAATAAAGCTCTCTCATTTACCCGCAAAAAAGATTAATCCATATTAACCGGAAAGGAGGGAGTATGGACTAGCACTACTTGTCGGTGTGTCTCGTCAACTCGCAGAACGAGGAGAAGCTTGCAGGACAAGGTGAAGCTCGCTTACGCCTTTTGACTAATGCAACATACCCTCGCCCAAGCGGTGGACATGCAATAGTTCATTCGGTGTCAGATTGCCAGAGGCATACACTGTAGTACCGAACATGCGGAGTACCATCATTGTTCGACTTCACGAAGAGGCGAAGAGCCAAGCGCAAGGTTTAGTAGTACGAGTAGTACTACTACTAGAACCGCATGGTGGAGCCTCTGTACTCTTTTTTTTAATCTCTCATAAAGTACACATTATTCCGGAGAAGGGCGGAAAACGGCATCCCAACATGTAATGATGATATCGATCAACCATGCTCGAATATATCTTGGCCTCCGTGCGAGCCCGTCTGTGTGTTCTCGCTCCTCGTCTCTCTCAAGGAACGGCGGGTTGGCCATTTTGCCGTCAATTAAGATCGGTTTGCTCACACTCCGGTCCCACATGTCACTGGTATGCCAAGAGGAGGTGCGTTGACCGACTGGCCATACGCGTACTTGGTTTTGCACCTTCATACTACTCCTCCCTCCGTCACAGTTTATAGGGCGCGCTTCATTATGATGCATTTCTCTCAACGCATTTCCACCACCAGAGAGACTTTAGACGCGTTTGGTTTAATGCTCAATTAATTAGGGCGTGGTAACCGCAATTTTCTCTCGATGTAGTACTACGGAGTGGAGTAAGTGCATGCATGTGTGTACCCGGGGTGGAAGCACTGCATGCATGTGTGTACGCATTATTTCCTCTAGTAATAGACGTCGTGCTATAACTACCAATGCTATTTTTCAGGCCGATCGCTAGTCGCCTTGGTCCCAGAGATTTTCTCTTTTTCTGATGCGCGCTCTATAACAGTGACGGATGGAGTAGTATGAGCGGATTCAAAGAAGAGCGTATTGATGGTTGCTTCTTCCGAGCAACTTACAGTGGGAAAGGTGGGGCTTATGATTTGACTACTCATTACTCACTATTAATGCGGCGCAACGACCGGTCTGAGTCTCCCATGCGGCTGTGCACTACCCCCTCGGTTTTTAAATATACTCTGGAGTATTTGTCTTTCTAGAGATTTCAACGAGTGACTACTCAAATATTTGTCTTTTTAGAGATTCAAATGGACTACTACATACGGATGTATATAGACATATTTTAGAGTGTAGATTCACTCATTTTGCTCCGTATGTAGTCACTTTTTGAAATCTCTAGAAAGACAAATATTTAGGAACGGAGGGAGTACACATACGAAGCAAAATGAGTGAATCTACACTCTAAAATATGCCCATTTGAAATTTGTAAAAAGACAAATATTTAGGAGCGAAGGAGTATAATTTTGTGCATGGCACATGGACCCGGATGCCGAAGAGGCTTCTAGCAATGCTATCAAGCTTCCAGCATTTGTTTACATAATTGATGTACTATACAAATAATTTTCCATCGACATGAAATTGTACAATGGTGTGAGCTTTCTGCTTTTGTTTCGTGTGTCTTGCCATCGATGCTCTTTCGGAAACAATAAAAAACTAACTTCCTTGCTAATCAGAGCTAATATTTACATCACAACTGAAGACAAAGTTGTGAGAAGGTGTTAAATTAAAATTGATCCATGCTTTCATTGGCAGCAACGTCCCCCCAGCTCTGTCTAAATCAACAAGGCATGTTGGGGGAAAAGTAGCTGTCTGGAGCATGCAACATTCCGATCATTTTGTGCAGTTTCACTAAAATAGAGCTGAGCGTCCCTGTTCCAAAGATATTAAGTGTGATTACAATAATAGAGGACAGCTGATGAAACAATAAACACACAAATAGAAGCCGGACACCTTTGCAGTCTCTCTTAAGACTAACTAGTTGGAGAAGATTAGGCTCGGAGTTGGATGAGGAGGATAGAGCAAAACCAATCTCCCTTTGTGCAGTCGCACTGAAATGTAGAGACGTTGCCCGTGTGACATTTTGGTAGAACTGCACAAAACACTCTTAAGAAAAAAGTGATTTGTGCAGTTCGCCAAAAGGTCGCAATAGCAGCGAGGTGAAATGGATAGCCCTGTTTGCAAAAAAAGAGGTAGAAAGGAAACAATTACTGGCCAATAACAGTTGATGACATATGCGACGACAAAAAAGAAGCATATTCCTTGTCCTAAAGGAAGATAACAACACGGTTGTGTTTGTCTAAAACGGTGTGAGGATGAGATTGCAATATGGAAAGTACGCCGGACGAGCTACGTTTTGGGGAAAGAACTATGGAAGATCCACATGCAGCGACGTGGGAAGACGGGCAGTGGAGCAAGGCCGGAGGGGATATCTGGAGGTCGTCGGGATCTAACTAGGTGAGCGGCGGCGGGCGGAATCTGCCCATACTGCGGCAGCGAGCAGGTGGCGTAGGCCCTACCACACCAGAGCTTGGTCAGAGAGAACGACGTGTATCGCATATCGGGACGTGCTGCCTCGGCGCCGTCGAACGGAGAAACGATGCACGTCCTCCCTTTCCGCCGGCGGACAGGATGCGGCCGGATCAGTGACCAACGGTGAGAGAGAGAGAGGCCACCGCAGCCTTGTGTGAGATACTCTGAAGAGAGACAAACCAGGCAGGCAGGCTCCATTGTATATGGTGGAGCGGACTACCTTTTTCTCCATAAAAATCGTTTTATATTCTGTGTATGTGCCATTGAGCGATATAACTTTATTTAAAAATAACGCGCCAATGCATCAAGTCGAACTTTGTCTCATGCACGCGTGGTACACGACCTCCGTAGGTAAACAACCGCTACACGCATTCAAATTAGCACGTGGGCTGCCATTTCGTACAGAAATGAGCTCCACCGTGTATCCGCGCGGGTGTAGCTGGGCACGAAGCGTGAGTACGTGCACGGTGCACCTATCCTCTTCTTGTATATGTACACCACCTACGTGGAGTTGTGTGAGAGAGATAGAAATGGAGAGATATATAGTGTGTGGGTTCGTGAGAGTTTTTCTGGGGGGGTGGGGTCAATCAAAAAATGTAACATATGCAATGTGTGTGAAATAGAGTCCTGGATATATCATATATATAGAGGGGGCGATCCATGAGAAGAGAGTGGAGGTATCATCGGCTTGAGGTGTCCATAGAATCAAAGAGAGGGATGATGTGTGTGTGTGCTTGCGCGCGATCGATAAAGAGTGCCATCGAATTTGTGTGTGCCCACGTCAAAGATATAGAGTGGTTGGCCTACTGGAACGTGAGAGGGGACATGTGCAGTTTGTCTCTGTGGCATGGATACCTACCTACAGCGCTCGACTATCGGTGTGTGGTGGGGGTGAGGGAGTCCTGGACTAAGGGGTCCTCGGGCGTACGGCTTGTTATCCATGGGCCGGACTGATGGGCTGTGAAGACGTGAAGGCCAAAGACTGTACCCGTGTCCGGATAGGGCTCTCCTTGGCGTGGAAGGGAAGCTTGGCGATCAACTATGAAGATTCCATCCTATGTAACCGACTCTATGTAACCCTAGATTCCCCTAGTGTCTATATAAACCGGAGGGTGTAGTCCGGAAAGGAAAAACTCATTACTCATAGTCATACAGGCTAGACTTCTAGGGTTTAGCCACTATGATCTCGTGGTAGATCAAGTCTTGTAACACTCATATTCATCAAGATCAATCAAGTAGGAAGTAGGGTATTACCTCCATAGAGAGGGCCCGAACCTGGGTAAACATCGTGTCCCCCGTCTCCTGTAACCATCGATCATAGATGGACAGTTCGGGACCCCCTACCCGAGATCCGCCGGTTTTGACACCGACATTGGTGCTTCATTGAGAGTTCCACTGTGTCGTTGATGAAAGGTTCGATGGCCTCTTCGATCGTCTATAGTGACGCCTTCCAAGGAGAAACCTTCCTCCCCAGACAGATTTTCGTATTCGGCGGCTTCGTACTGCGGGCCAACTCGCTTGTCCACCTGGAGCAGATCGATAGCTACGCCCCTGCCCACCAGGTCAGATTTGGAAGCTTGAACTACGTCGCGGATATCCGTGGAGACTTGATCCTCAACGAATTTGAGACCACGACGATCGCTCCCCCTCACTCCGATGAACATGACTTAAATCTGTCATCAGACCAGATTCAGGAGATGGTTCCCGTAACAACTATGGCCTTAGATTCGGAGCAGATTGCACCATCCAACGCCATAGAGTCCGCGGTGTTGGAGCCGCACACAGACTCAACACCTGGGGATATCTGCGTCAACGGAATTCTGGACTCGTCTCCAGCTATAAGTTCTGAACCACACACGCCTGCGGGCGCAGAGCTGGATTGGTTATCGATCTTCGAGTTCAGCGCTGCAGATATCTTCGAACACTCGCCCTTGGGCGACATTCTAAATTCATTAAAAAAACCTGTCCTTGGCAGGGGACTCACAGCCGAACTGTGTCTGGTTCGAGCTAGGGGCTGATAATGGAGAATTTCGCTTCCCACCCGCCACCCACTTCATAGCCACCGTCGAGGACTTAACCGACACGCTTGATTATGGCTCCGAAGACATCGACGGTGTAGACGACGATGCCTATAAGGAGCAAGGCCAAGACCCGCCATTCACGGGACGTGGAACGGCCGCCTCTTCGTACGACGTGTGCATGGTTGATACACCTAAAAAAGCTAGCGATGATGACAAAGAAGATCCAGTCGAGAATAAATCTCCTGAGACACAGTCTAAGTACCGGCGCCCTAAACACCGCGCTAAGTCATATCGCAGCAACACTGGCACCGGAGAAAATAGTACTCCGGACGATGCCGAAAACAATGAAGACCCTGTTGGAGCAAGATCCAAACAGGAGGAACAAGAAAACGGGCAAGCCAGCCCCGATGAACAGGCCCTGCCCAGCAACAATTCGGAGGACGACAACTACCTTCCACCCTCCGAAGACGAGGTAAGCCTCGGCGACGAAGACTTCATCGTACCAGAAGAACCCCTCGAGCAGGAGCGCTTCAAGCGCAGGCTAATAGCTACTGCGAGGAGCCTGAAAAGAAGCAGCATCAGCTTCAAGCTGACCAAGACCTACTCAACGACAGATGGACCGAAGTCCTGGCCGCCGAAGAATACAGCCTTAGTGGCCCAGCCAAAAGCTACCCGAAGCATATATCGCTACCTCAGTCTGATGACGAGGCGTTGGGGCCTGTACCATCATCACACAATGCGGCAGGTCATCGACAACTCTGTCTAGATAAAGAGGCAACTCAAGCCGAATACCAGACCGCCCCACTTCGTCGCAAAGACAAGAATAACACAGCTCATGGTTGTACTGACGACCTCCGACGGGACTCGGATAGTAGAGCAGGACACGCAAGATCGATCTATGGATCGCGAGGGCATGCCTCGACACACGACAAGGGCTACCTATTCGGACGTGAAAAAGCTAGCCACGCCCGAGACGAAAACCACAAATGGGCTCCTTCGAAGTTACGTCGCAGTGTGGCCCAACATAGAGGCGACGCACACCCTCTTTGCTTCACTGATGAAGTAATGGATCATGAATTCCCCGACGGATTCAAACCCGTCAATATTGAATCATAAAACGGAACAACCGTTCCCGCGGTATGGATAGAAGATTTTATCCTCCACAACCATATGGCGCGTGGAGACGACCTCCACGCCATCAAATACCTCCCACTAAAGCTAAAAGGGCCAGCTCGGCACTGGCTAAACAGCCTGCCTGAAAATTCCATAGGCAGCTGGGAAGACTTGGAAGAAGCCTTCCTTGACAACTTCCAAGGAACATATGTCCGGCCACCAGACGCCGATGACCTAAGCCACATTGTCGAGCAGCCCGGAGAGTCAGCCAGGAAGCTCTGGACTCGGTTCTTAGTCAAAAAGAACCAAATCGTCGACTGTCCGGACGTGGAATCCCTTGCGGCCTTCAGACACAGCGTCCGGGACGAATGGCTAGCACGCCACCTCGGACAAGAAGGACCTAAATCCATGACAGCCCTTATTGCTCTAATGACCCACTTTTGCGCGGGAGAAGACAACTGGCTCGCTCGTAGAAGCAACATCGCCAGCGACCCGGGCACTTCCGAAATCCGAGATGGCAACGGCAAGCCATGACGAAGCAAACACAACAGTCGCAATGATAATGAAATATCACGCGACACAGCGGTCAACGCCGGATTCAGCAACCCTAAGCCTGGTCGACGGAAGAAGCCATTCAAGGCAAACCAAGACGAACCATCCAACCTAGACAGGATATTGGACCGACCCTGCCAGATTCATGGCCACCCCGACAAACCAGCTAATCATACTAATAGAAACTGCTGGGTCTTTAAACAGGCCGGCAAGCTCAACGCCGAACACAAGGGGAAGAGGCCGCCAGGCGACAGGGACGACAGAGAGGTTCACCAATGAAATACCGGGGGCCAGAAGCAATTTCCACCCGAGGATCAACTACTCCCGGAGCGAAAATAGCAGTCCGGCTTTCGCCGCCCACCTCGTACACCTGCAAAATTTGTGCCGCGCATACATCACTACGCACTCAAGATACCATGGGCATTGGCGGAAGCACACTACGGACAAGCCTGCAAGCACCCCCGTAACATTTTTTATCCATTTTTCTTTTTATTTCTTCCTTCACTATCCCTTAAAAACAGGTGACGAACAGGACAAACATCTGAAATTGGCGCTATCGGAGTCCGGATCCGTACACTCACCTAAGGGGCTATTTCCATCAAGGATTCCCCCCGCCGAGGACTGGCGGTGCAGACGTGCGACAGGAGGTCCAAAATAACTTTTTGTAGACCGCACTCTCTATTATGAGCCTGTACTATGCCTGTTCCTCCACCTCCGACCCTGAGCATGTCAAATAACCGGGAGGATGGCTTTTATATATAATAAGTAATCATTGGTATATCGCTCAGCTCCCAGTAAACAGTATCCGAATTAATCATCCGTGTTGTTTCGCCACTGAATACGACTCCCATGGTTGTCTCACATATATACCTTGTTATAACCTGCCAGGGGCTCGATATGGGAACAAATGAGTTGCGAGCAAAAGCCCGAACAGCTCTACATCGTACTTCGGCGTCGCAAGTTTGGCCTTATATGCATTAGCTCCGAATCATTGTCTTGGGTCAATAGTTGTGTTGCCCGGCTCCTGTGCTTGCTACCCTACGTTCCGCTCTATCGGCTAGGGTAGTAAAGGGAGAACTACTGCGATTGTGCTTCCGGTTCATCTGGTCAAGTACCTCAGTAGAGAAAGCCAAAAACTGACTGTCATGATGCGGCGAGAGCTGGTCAACCACTTGACGACTTATTGGAATCTTTAGCCATTCTCCGTGTCACACAAAGGATCTTTTTCAGATCAAATATGTAAGGCACCATACGCCGCATACATACCAGGGGCTAGGTCGTAGTCCCACCATAAAACTCCTATGGCTAAGTGAAAGTATTAACGCCCTATAGTCCGATTGCCTAGTTCGCCGCATTATCACCTCCTTTATGGACCAAGACGTTGGATAAAGAGTGATTAAATGCTTTTCCGAATACCCCCGTACTTCCTACGAGGGGGCTGAAGCCGATGACTGGAAAACTTTCAGATTATATTAAAACGGCCACACAGGAGGAATTCAAGCTTTCAAGCAAAACATAAAATAGATCAACTATAAAATGGTCTTTTACAATTCTCATACACCTCACTCGAACATTATGTTTTTCGAGCACTGACCCTCTATCAAGCGGGCGGCCTCCAGGACGTCTTCAAAATAATGCTCCGGTTCAGGACGGTCCTTGCCCTTGGGTGGACTCTTTGCCGCAACATTGATGACCTTCATCTTCCCCCAGAATGTCTTGACTCGGGCAAAAGCCATCCGTGCACCCTCAATACATGCCAATCGCTTCACAGCATCGATACGCGGCACCGTGTCAACAAGCCTTTGCACCAAACCGAAGTAGCTATTCGGAACAGGCTCGGTTGGCCACAACCGGATTATGATGTTCTTCATGGCAGCGCTGGATATCCTATGAAGTTCGGCCCATTGGGACATCTATTCATTGAGCAACAGAGGGCGCTTTGATGCGCCAAACTGTGACCAAAAAAGCTTCTCCGTTGCACACCCATCTCGCGCTTGGTAATACTGCGCCGCATCGGAAGAACTCTTCGGCAGGTCTAAAAACTCGTCCGGAGAGCTCAACACTTGGTTAAGCTGAGCATAGTTTGGATCACCGAACTTAGCTTGCAGCAGGAATGGCTTACCAGCCGCAATATCCCTAGCTTGCCGGATCTCCTCACGGGTTGCTCTGGATTCCGACCAAGCTTCTCTCTCCTCTTGTAAGGCCTTGTCCAGTTCAGCCGTTAAGGCTTTACTCTCCTTCTCCAGAAATGCACAGCGGCCAGTAGCATTCT
Organism: Aegilops tauschii subsp. strangulata; assembly: GCF_002575655.3. NCBI lineage: Eukaryota > Viridiplantae > Streptophyta > Magnoliopsida > Poales > Poaceae > Aegilops > Aegilops tauschii. Next base: position 411,231,464 of record NC_053040.3, on the reverse strand, counting down.
CTAGTTCGAGCGTCATCATGGATATCTTCTCCTCGTCTTGGCGCCGTGCAGCTTGTTCGGCTTTTAACTCAGCCGATGCCTTTTCGGCAGCCGCATTGCTACACCGGGCCTGCTCCTTGGCCCAGGCCAGCTCCGCTCGAAGAACTTCAACGGCGGCAGCACCATCTGCAGCCACGCATATTCCAGCATACAGATTTTAGCATCATGCTTATACCACAAAAATGTATGGGGATTGCCCCAAATACATACCTTGCGACTCGTCAAGATGCATATTGATTAACGCAAGGTCATCCCCTGCTACACCAAGCTTCCGCTGCAGCTCGGCAATATCCATAGTCTGGGAAGTAGCTAAGGGGGAAACAACCTGCATTCCAGTTCATCAGATCAGTCCTTGAGTAATCCTTTTTGATCCTCCAATTCGCCTCCCAGTGGAAGCCAACCCGAGTCTCAGGGGCTACTACCTATACACAGGTGCATCTTTGCAAATACATAGCTGAAAATATTATATCACAAACCTCGAGGCCTTTTAGCAGGCTCATGAAGGCTTCATTCAATCCACTCTTCGCGGACAAAATCTTCTCAACCACTTTACCCATCAAGGTACGCTATTCTCCCGAGACAGATGCTTTTCGCAACATGTCTCGCAATATATCCGGAGCCTTCGGGTCTCCGGAAGCCGCTCTAGGAGCACCACCATCCTTTGAAGGAATCTGTTCACCCGTCTCTAGAATCACCGTCGGCTGCGAGCCAGACAGTCCGAGGCCTTTATTATCAGCCCCAGAATCTCGGACGATCGGAGATCCACCTTCGGGTACTGCCTCTTTTATCCCCTGCGTAACTTGTAGATTAAGAAGAACCCTCCGCGACGACACTTCAGAGTCGTCTGCCTTATTGGGTGAGGAGGTTGGGGGAGGCGTCTCGCTCTCCATTATCTCTGGGAGGAGACCACCCGAAGAAGAGGATTGCCCAGAAACACTCTGCGCCGACCTGTAAAAATGCACGGACACGTTACGTATATCTTCGGTAATGGCAAAGGAGCGGGACGCTATCAAAGTATTCCGGATTCATTTACGGTTTGGCCGAGGGCTTGTCCCCTTGTCGGAGCTGTTCAACGGCGTCACTTTCCAAACCCAAGCCGCTCAACGGTGGCATCTTGCCCCTTTTGGGGGATCGCCCCTCCCAACCTTCGGAGGCGGCCCTTTTCCTCCTACTTGGAGAAGGGATGCTGGCTCCTCTTTCGCCTCTATCTTCAGGCGAGGAAAGGTCGATTTCTTCGGACTCAGTATCCGACTTACTTCCGGAACAAAGGTCATCCCGGGTCTTTTCGCTATCCTCTTTGCCCTCCCTTGCCGGCGCCTGATATGGTGCCGAGGCCAGCATCCTTGTTAGCACAGGATTAGCTGAGTCTTCGGGAAGGGGAGCCGGACACCTAATCCGTTCCACCTTCTTTATCTAGCCCTGAAAAAGGATGATTCGGTCAGTATCTGGCCACTGGGTATCTGATTATGAGGTATTCGGCAAACGGATACTTACCGGGGTATCCGGATGATTACAGTCTAGGCCGACATCTTCGGTGGTGTCCGGCCATTGCCTTCGTTTCCCGAAGAATAATCTCCACATTCCTTCGTGCGTAGTGCCGAAGCAGTGCTGAAGAGTCTGTGGCCCTTCTGGATTGAACTCCCACAGGCGGAGAGGCCGTCGCTGGCACGACAGGGTCCGACGGACTAGCATTACTTGAACAACGTTGACGATATTGATGTCCCTCTCAATGAGGCTTCGGATGCAACTTTGCAGAGTTCGCACCACGTCCGTTTATCCCCAGTCCAACCCCTTATTAATCCATGATGCAAGCTGAATTGGGGGGCTGGATCGAAATGCAGGCGCCGCTGCCCACTTGGAGCCGCGGGGCTCAGTGATATAGAACCACCCCTGCTGCCATAAATCAAAAGATTTGGCGAAGGATCCTTTCAGCCAAACAGCGCTGGAAAGCTTGCTCACTGTAGCACCACCGCACTCAGCTAGCTCCCCCTCTATCACTTGTGGCTTCACATCGAAGGTCTTGAGCCACAAGCCGAAGTGCGGAGGAGTTCGGAGGAAGGCTTCGCACGTGACGATAAACGCCGAGATAAGAAGAATAGAGTCCGGGGCCAGATCGTGAAAATCTAGCCCGTAATAGAACATGAGCCCTCGGACGAAGGGATTAAGTGCAAACCCTAACCCGCGGAGGAAGTGGGACACGAACACGACCCTCTCGCCGGATCTGGGGGTGGGAATAACCTGGCCCTCGGCAGGAAGCCGATGATGAATTTCTGCGGTCAGATACCTCGCCGCCCGAAGCTTTGCAATATCTCCCTCCGTGACAAAAGAAGCTACCCACCAGCCTTGACGGCTGGATCTGTACATGATTGGGGCTTGTGGCAACTGAAACCCGGGTGCTGGAACTCGAGGTAGCAAGGGTTGAGGAAGAAGCGAGCGTGAAAGAAAAAGACGGGTCTGTACCCCTATATAAAGGCTGCGAATATCAAACATCTCCTCCTGGGCCTCAAGACTTGCCTATTCCCAAGGAGTTGTACCCAAGCGACGATTGGGTTACCCACGTCCGGGTTGGCAAGAATCCCCCCCAAAAAAAGGGAGACACGATCTCCGCTTGGATAAGACGTGCCAATAAAACCACGTCTCGAGACATGGGACGACGGGCCAGCTAACGGTTCGAAAATAATGGCCGAGCAGGCGTGATGTCATATTACCAAAAAGTTGTCAGTGGATTGAACTCATGAAATATTATATCCTCTGTAGTTGTGTATACAGGTCCGGATACAATCATTACATCTGAAGACTATCTTGGGGTTCGGAAAGGGGAACCCGCCTTGCAATGCCAAAGACAATCTGCGCGCCGGACTCCTCGTCATCGAAGCCTGGTTCAGGGGCTACTGAGGGAGTCCTGGACTAAAGGGTCCTCGGGCGTCCAGCCTGTTATCCATGGGCCGGACTGATGGGCTGTGAAGACGTGAAGGCCGAAGACTGTACCCGTGTCCGGATAGGGCTCTCCTTGGCGTGGAAGGCAAGCTTGGCGATCAACTATGAAGATTCCATCCTATGTAACCGACTCTATGTAACCCTAGATTCCCCCGGTGTCTATATAAACCGGAGGGTGTAGTCCGGAAAGGATATACTCATTACTCATAGTCATACAGGCTAGACTTCTCGGGTTTAGCCACTACGATCTCATGGTAGATCAACTCTTGTAACACTCATATTCATCAAGATCAATCAAGCAGGAAGTAGGGTATTACCTCCATAGAGAGGGCCCAAACCTGGGTAAACATCGTGTCCCCCGTCTCCTGTAACCATCGATCCTAGACGCACAGTTTGGGACCCCCTACCCGAGATCCGCCGGTTTTGACACCGACAGGGGGGAGGGAGGCCTAATTAACTATAGAGGTACAATGGCTGGTATATGTGTGGAGGAGGAGAGAGGCCTACCTCATGTATTAAGGGAGATCGATCCACCTCATGTATTAAGGGTGATCGATCGGCATCCATGCATATGTGTAGGAGAGGAATAAGGTTGGGAGAGAGACAGAGCTAGAGTGTTGGAGGGGGTGGTAGTGGAGTTGCTTCTAACAAATGGTGGGATAGGCTTGCTAGATAACTGGAGGGCACGCCTGCAATATAAATAAGAGAGGGGATGGCTGCCTGTCTGTGCATGTGCATGTGAGAGACGGGTCAAGAGGCATGCACGAATGATGAGGGGGGCGATATGGGTGTGGTAAGCAGACATAACTAAATAGGAAGATCAATCGTCCTTTGTGAGAGAAAGGAGAGACATAACTTGTGAGGTACGTCGATCGATGGGGGGCGAATAGTTAAAGTCGACCTAGGTATATGTTGGGACATCGAACGGTATACATGCATGTGTGTGTTAGAAGCAAATGAGGCACGGGGAGAAGGATAGAGAGAGAGGGATGCATCTAGAAAGTGGTGCGAGAGCCATACTATATCGAGGGGGAGGAGTGTGCGAGTACGAGATCGATGAAAAGAGTGGTAGGGGTGAGGCATGGACGGTGATAAGAGAAGAGGGGAAGCTTGTGTTTTGTTCTAGGCACACCTGGCTAGAGAGGCATATCGATCGATGTGTGCCGTAAAGAAGGAGCTGGGGGCCTACACACACCATGGGTGAACGACCTAAAGTGAAAAGACGAATTTGCGCGATGGAGCTAGAGAATGCTGAGGGAGGGTGAGAGGGATGCGGGCATGTGCATGCATGAGAGAAAGTTAGCGCTAGCTAGCTACAAAGATAAGAGGATTGTGTGGGTGTAAAAGACGAATAGAGATCATACTTCATTATAAAAAGCGAATTCGGATATTTGAAGAATTTATCATAGTGTTTTAAACCGACGCATGTGTGAATATATATAACGGTGATACACATGGTGTGGTTATGAACATGTTATACTACATATAATATATTTTATCTCTACTCTTATACAAAAACGGAGTTGTTGATGATGGTGTGCCTGCCATCCTGCAATATAGGCCGTCCAATTTATATCTGACGGATAGGAAGGAAACTATGGCAATTTTGGAAAAAGATACCCACACCCCTCTCCATATTTGCAAATTAGGCCTCCCCTTGATTATGTTGATGTTCTGTGGGACGCATGGGCATCTTGCTAGTACTATGTATAATATATAGAACATTGATCATAATTTGGGCTAATGTGTGGCTTTTGCAGCTCAGGTCTAAATACTTGTCATAATGTAGGGGGCGGGGCACTATACTATGTGTGATAAACACGGTGTACACGTATGGAACATGGTTTAGATTATGAATATATAGTTAGTACATCAAATGTACTATTATTTGGAATCAACATCAAGTGTATTCAAAAAATAGAATTCGAGTTCATGTAGTACACATAGTTCATATCTATCTCTATAGTAATCATGTGGTGTGTTATTAAGGTAATACACGAATGATGGTTGAAGTTGGCAACAATCATGATTGTAGATTCTTATTGAAATAGAGAAACGAATTCAAATTCAGTTCGAATTGCAGAGGTAGTATAGACATTTGGAATGCACTAAAATGTTGGTATGAGTAGGTTACATGCATTATACAGCAAGCGAAAAAATTTAATTGGACATAACATGGATTCATACTCCCTCCTTCCATCTATATAGGGCGTAATGAGTTTTTTTAAGACCGCCTTTGACTATTGACAAGATTAATAGTACATGACATGCACAATGTGAAAATTATATCATTGAAAGAACCTTTCACAGACGAATTTAACGGTGTGCTTTGTGTAAGTTGCATGTCATATATTATTGCTCTAATATTTGGTCAAAGTTAGCATCGAAAAACGCATTAGGCCCTATATAGATGGAAGGAGGGAGTAGCTCTGAATAGCATTTTTATAGTAAAACGGGGCAAGACTCTCTCTTTGTGTGGTGTGAATAGTTTTACTTTTTTTCGTTTTCTTTCTGTTTGAGGGAAGTGCGAATTGATTTGGTACGTACAAGTACAATATTACACGTTAGGCTTGTCCCTAAAATTCAACCCGCACCTTGTTATATCCCAAAAATTCAAATATCGTGCTCCCAAAACTGGTGCCTTCACAACCCGCGCCTTGCTATCCCAAAATTACAACGCGCGTGAAAACTCCCTCCAGCTGCCAAATCCCGACACGCAAAATCCCCCTTCTAACCCTGAGCCAAAAGGGCCGCTAGTTCAAATTGGTGGGGGGGTACTTTTGTAACACACCCTACATTTTGGACAAGCGCGTCCCTAAGTCATGGTTCACCCCCTCCCATCGCCTCCTTGTTGCCATTCGAAATCCCAGGCCGCCATAACCTCTCTGCTCCAGCCGCGAAACCCCACCCTCCTCCGTCCGCCACCTCACCGCTGCCCAGCCGGAGCCTCTTCCCCGACGACGTCGTCCACCGCAACAGCTCGACGTCCCTCGTCCACCTCCCCGGATGAGGATCCGTCGTCCATCTCGTCGTCCCGTCGGTTCAGCCGCCCCGTCCTCCACCTCCAAGGAGCTGCTCCGACAATCGCCTCGTCTATCACGGCTGCTCCATCCCCACAGCGCCGCCTTAACCTGCTCCAGCGGAACCGCAGCATCCTCACCAACTCCTCGGACGAAGCCAAGGCCTACTCGGCACCACCAAAGAGGTTGTACACTCATCGCATCGCACCTTCTCCTTAGCTCGACCTCCCGGTGCCGACGGTGCTCCATCCCGCACCCCCACGGAGCGGCTACCTTGAAGCCGGTGCCGCGGGCGACATCTCCACGGCGGCTCTCCCCCGGTGCGAGGCCCCTTCGGCGGCGGCGGCCATACCAGCCAGATCTGCTGCTGCTGCTCCAGCTCTCGCTCGCTTGCTCGCGCTACTGCTGCTGCTCCGGCTCTCGATCGATCGCTCGCTCGCCCAGCTGCTGCTGCTCCGGCTCTCGCTCGCTCGCGCTGCTGCTCCGGCTCTCGCTCGCCCGCGCTGCTGCTGCTGCTCTCCCCCTGGCTCGTGCTGCTGCTCTGCTCCGATTTAGCTACACTTCAGTCGACTGAATCGACTTTTGGGTCAGTCGATTTTCAGGGGGCGGGGGGGGGGGGGGGGGGGGGGGGGGGCTCGCCGGAGTTAAGGAAGAACCACTCCTAGCGGGGAAGGGGGCTCGCCGGAGAGGTACCCCACTATCTATCTTAGGGTTCAGGGTGGGGGCGGGGGCCTATAGGGCTGGCCGGGGCGGCGGTGGACCGGCGGTGGGGAGTTGTTTCGGGGCGGCAAGGCGGCACTGGGGCCGGCGGTTCGGCCGGTGGTGGCTGGCGGCTCAGGGGTGTGCAGGTTGAAGATGAACTGCAGGCCCTCCCTAAACTACATGTCAAGTGCCTCTCTACTACCATTGCGTTCATTTTCGACAGTAACATTCAGATTCCACGGTAAATTTCAGTTTCGACAGTTAAGTTCAGAGTCAACAGTTTTTACCTCATCTGTTGTAGTCAGGTGGTTTTTGGTGATGTAAATTTTACATCTATTTTACATCATCTATTGGAGATGCTATTAGAATCCCACTTGAGATTGACGATGTCTATCTTGTGCTGCTTCAGCCTTGACGTCTTACGGCTCACCGGGGCTGCTCCAACGACAGAACGATCTATCACAACAGAGCAGTGCCCTGGATGCCGTCTACAGATTCCTCAGATCTTCCTCCACACCTCCGACAGCCACCTCTGCCTCAACTGCTTCAGCGACCAACCCAATGATGCTGAGGTCGACACGGCTACAGCAAAGAGGTTGTACACTTGTTGCATCACTTATTACTATACATTCATGTCGATCCATTAGGGCTATTTTGGTTCAACGGAAAAACATAGCAATAGGGAATTTTCCAATGGCACTCTACTATTCAATTATTCATGCATTTTGTTGAAAGAAATGAAGCAAAACATCCACCTCGACCTACTTTTCAAAATCCTATGCATGAAAACAAGACCAAGTGCATTAGTGGTAGAATAACATTCTAACTGTACATGCTTTCATATGGTTTCACTTTATTTTGGCCATGTTTCTTTGCATTCCTCTGCTCTTCCAATTCCTGTAAACCAAACACTCAAGTTGACAGAAATCCTGTGTTTACAAATGCTCTGTTTACCATGTGCATTCCTATCCTATTCCGGTGTTTTTCCTATCCCAGCGTTTTTAAAGTCATGCAAGCCAAATGAGCCCTTACAGAATTACTTCAGTTACAGGTAGGTGTCGAAGGGAACTTTGTGTGGTTTGTCCTGCTCCTGCCACGATGTTGTCCACCTCAACTGAGCTGCTCTATCGACAGAAACATCCACCAAACCAGACATCACGACTCCTGACCGTCTTTCGCCGCCTCAGATCTCCTTCCCTGCCACCGGCACCCACCGCAACAGCATCACCATCATCGACTCAGCAGATGAACCTGAGGAGTACACGGGTCCACAAGAGAGGTCGCACTCTTTTGTTTCTGCTTATGTTATGCATTGCTTAAAATTACCTGCTACTTTATTGTCCTGTTCACCTCTTGGACTCCAAGTCAGGTCCAAATTAATGTTCAAACTTGAGTTCTAAATTGGTTGTGGGGCACATATCGAGGAAGCAATGAATAGTATCTCTATCTAATATCTGGTTCACCTAGGGTATGCCTATGTTGTTTATCTTGGGTGGGAAACAAATAGTAAAGCAATCATCATCTATCTTTTTATTAAATTAAAGCAATCATCAGCCTGCTATTATTATTTTTGGATCCATCCACTGGTTGTTACCATCACTCTAATTTCTGCATGCTCTCCTTGCATAATCTCACCATATTTTTTCGTATGCATGTCAGATATTGTACACAGTCATGCTGAACATGTAGAGAAAAAGAGAAGAGTTTTGCGCGGCAATACAATGTCATGCAGACATCACTCCATGGTGGGTTCAATGGCAAACCCTCCCCACCCCTCTCCAGATTGTAATCCAGAGGGAGATATCTGTTCTGAGGCGGATTCAGACGCCGCTGACCACTACTATTTACCCCCCAAGGTGTTTGCTCTACCTTGGCATGATGATGTTAGTCATATCATGCATATGTTGCCTTGCAGTGCCTACTTTTGACATCATATATGTCATCTGCTTAGTTTAGACATGTTCTGTAATGCCACCTGTTTAGTTTCTATATCATATATGAGAATTATGCAGTCTCATGTCTTTTAGCTAGCCATAATATATGTGAAATGTGCAATGCCATCTTGTTTAACCAGGCATCATATATTTGAATGATATCTTGCCCATCCTTTTCTTCATTACATTTCCATTTGTCGACAATGTTTGTACATTAAACTACTCTTCTTGTGAATCAGCCATTTGGGTGGGAGATTGAAAAATCTGGAGTGAAAACAAGGCCTTCAGAGCAGACAGTGCTACCTGTCGAAGCAGATCTCTTGTTGGCTCCCGATAGCTCCTCAGAGATGGATTCAGAGACAGATGACCAGTCCTATTCCCCCACTGAGGTGTATGCTCTAACTTGGTACGGTTATACTGCTCATATCATGCATATGGTGTCTTGCATTGCATAGTTTAGACATCATATACACAATATTCAACACTATGTTCTTAGTTCAGACATCATATCTAATGCCCTCTGTTTAGCATATAAATCACATATGTGAATTAAATGATGCGATCCTGATTACTTAGATAACATGTAGGTGAATTATGTCATGCGATCCTCTTTAGTTATTCATCATATCTTTGAATTATGTTATGCTATGCTATCCAGTTTAGATAGACATCATATATGTGAAATTATGTCATGCTATCTGTTTTAGTTAAACAATATACATGTCAACTATTTCATGCCCTCTTTTTTCCACACTATCTATTGCATCTGTCTCTCATACAATGTCTGTACATTCAACTATGTTTCCTGTTTATCAGCCATTTGAATTGCAGCGGGTGATACCAGCATCTAGCGGACTAAAAACACGGTCTTCAAATAAAACAGTGTCACCTCTTGGTGGAGATAGCACCCCGGTTGTACATGCACGAGAACCAGCCCTACCACACATAACCCAAACTCTCGCAGATTGTACCCCTACTGCGATGGACAGAGAACCAGCTTCACCCAATCTAACCCCAACCCCAGCAGATAGTAACCCAGTTCCTGTTGACACAACACCATCTCCACCACAGAGCTCCCAAACAAGAGCAGTTAGTAAGGCAGCTCCAGTGCCCAAAGGGTCAGTACTACCACGGTGAACCCCAACTCCACCAGTTAGTACGCCTATTCCTGTGGAGGAAGAACAACCAGCTAGTCATAGTTTAGCATCTATCGCATTTGATGTTGTTAAATTGTATGTGCGTATCTTCCCATCTTGGAAATATTATACTGAAGATGAAGGAAAATGCCAGTTGCAGGTGTTTGTCCAGGAGTTATGTGTAAGTAATGTTATTCATGGCAATTACTTTGCTTTGTCCCATACATCCTACCTCCATGATGGTTATAATACAGCAAATTTTCCCATTTTTCTCTATAGAGAAGGACCGATTTGGAAACTCAGGATGAGGTAACCTGTGCTAATACCTCTGCTATCTTCAAGAATGCTTGGTGGCAGTATCGGAATTACCTGAAGAAAACGTACTTCACCGGCAAAGAAACTCATCAAATTCCCTTACGTTCTCCTGAGACACATTTACTGGACGATGACTGGGAACGCCTTGTTCTGTACTGGTCCCAAACCAAGAATGTGGTAAGGTCTATGAGCTCATTTTCTATTTTAAGTACTATATTCTTGCGTCTTATTGTACTCTGTTCATGTAGAACAAGTGCCTAAACCTGAAGAACAACTGTTCTAATTTAAGATTCGATTGCTATCATAGTTCAAAAAAGCGCTAGGCGTTAATTGTGCGTTTTGCCACCGCCTTGTGCTTTACTGACCAAAGCGCATGCTTATGCGCAGTTATGCACAGATTAAGCGTAGTTATGCGCAATGCGTTTCGCCAACGCCTAGAGCCTAGGCGTGCTTAAGCGCTCGCTTAGGCGCACCTTTTTTAACTATGATTGCTATCGTGCATACTGCTTTGCTCTTGTATCACTGTATTTACTCATACAAACTTATTTTTAAATTGAGGGATCCAATCGAAACTCCAATGGCACAACAGGTATGTTCACGCATGTTTCTTTAACAGGCTTGCTCTTATCAATAGCTCTGTTGATTTCAATTTCAATTGTGTATACAGTTGACTTCTCATATCATGCACATTACTAGCATCACAACAGAGCCAATAGTGTTGTTGTACATGTAGACCCGTGGTACCCATCTGAAATCTTGTTGTGCCGTGTAGTTTCCCACGCTTTGTATTCTTTCACTGCTGCTTTGTCTTGAACTGATATGATTTGAACCGTGTCTCTATTTTGATTTGGCAAGACAATGCAGTGACCATAAGACATAGATATATGTTTGTTTGATGCTTTTATTATGTACTAGTACTTGGCAATAGAAGACTTGGTAGTTTAATCCTGTCCACCTTACTAATGAACTGGTTCACCGAAATGAGTTTCATATACTAGTACATGCTAAACTTGTTATGTGTCTGCTTGTTTCTTCTTTTAGAATGCTGATAGAATATTGGGGAAGAGTTCCTTATTAAGCAATGGTAAAGGAAGTAATGCAGATAAGGTTCAGGATAGTGACACATCCTTGTTGGTCTCCAACAAAGCTGATAAAACAGCTAAGGAAGACTATCTCGAAGACAGTGAGACAACCCCAAAGTCCTGTCTTGGTTTAGTGTTCGAGTTACTGGCCACTACTGCTTGCATAAGCTATTCAAACTCACTGTCTGAATTAGTTTGGTTTCTTGAGTCTCAACAACAAGCTGAAAGACATCGATCAGCTGTGCTATGACAAGAAGCGGAAGGACTGCGGAAGTCCCTGGAGCATTCAGATGCATACTTTCTGGTGCAACAGCAAGCGTTGGAGGATTTTAGCGCCAAACAGGACAAAGCTTATTGCCAGCATGGTGAATACCACGTTTCTTGAGCTCTTCTGAAGTTGTTTCAATTATGCTCTTGTTTTGCTGCCGCGTTTATTTGCACTGGTGGCCAATTTTGACGGCCAGTGCATGTAATATGCTGCTTTGTTCCCTATATTTGCACTGGTGGCAAACTTTGATACCCAGTGGATGTAATATGTGTAATAGCGTTAATAGGCTAGCGTTAATTGCTTGCTTATTTATTTCCTTATTGTCTTGTTTAGTTGTTTGCTTGTAGTCACTGCAGTTCTTTTTCTGTGTTTTTCTAGTGGCCACAATAACCTATTTTTGGAAACTGGGCCAAAATAATCATGGCAACACACGGACTGTTGTAACCATGGGCCTCCTGCGGACTGTATGATCCATGGGCCTTCTACGGGCCATAGGATCCATTGGCCTTCTATACGGGCTGTAGGATCCATGGGCCTTCTACGGGCCGTACGATACATGGGCCTTCTACGGGGCATATCATCATTTCGCCAATCATGGGTCGTACTATTCGTGGACAATAACGGGCCGTTAATAGACCGTATTTGATAACTCTATGAAAACAGCTCAACGGGTTTTTTTGACATGAAAACGGCCCAGCGTATTAACAGGCCACAAACAGGCCGACTGTAACCATGGGCTGAATTTGGCCCACAAGCAGAAAATGACAGTAACGGGCCGTAAGTAACGGAATGCTGGAAATGAGCCCAAGAATATATGGGCCCTGAGAAGGCCGAAAGATAACATGGGCTGGAAACGGCCCAACGGAATAATGGGCCGTTAATGAGAATAAAGTGATACACTGTTCATAACGGGCCAGTTTTACCACGGGCCGTTAAGGGGCCGAGGGTTACTAAGGGCCTCATATGGGCCGAAAGACGTCATGGGCCATACATGGGCCGGAAGTTAAAACGGGCTGGAATTATATTGGACGGCCCAGATGATGCTACTGGGCCTAATTTGGATAGGTCGTAAACGGGTCCTCGGATAGCGGGCTGTAAATGGGCTATATGTGAACAGGCCGTTAACAGGCTTGCCGTGGGCTGGCCCGCCACCTTTTGACCAAGTCAAACAGGCCGGCCTTTTCATAGGAATGGGCCTCTGTTGGGCCATGCCACGTGTCGACGTATCATAGGCGCTTTGGGTCCAATGAGTGGATGACATCTGTCCCAACGGTGAGCCGACATGTGTTTCCTCCAGCCAATGATGATTTTACACGTGGAAAATCCCCATTGGTCGGGGCTGTTAACGGGTTATCGGATCCAAAACCGGACCCGATAGCTTAACGGCGTTCCGTTACGGTGGATGCCATGTGTCGGTCATCCTAGACGAAAGCACTTCTGTGACACGCGATTTATCGTCATGGAAGTGGACACTTCTGTGATGATATTTTGGTAATGTCATGGAACACTTCTACGACAGCACACGTATGACTATCTTGATTCTGTCATAAATTTGTCATGGATGTACATGCATGACAGAAAACGTGACCTACTGTGACGAACACGTATCATCACGGAAGTGTATTTTTTTTGTAGTGCATGTGCAAAAAAGTAGAGAGGGTCATGGCAAAAATTTGATGCACTTCGTGTACAAACTAGGCAATCTCTTTCGAAGTATCAGGGTTTTGGACGAAAACTCATCTGTTACACCGGCAATTTTAATAACTTATTACAACTCCAGACTTTTTTTGCGTTCAGCAGGCGCCATTCAAAGCCACGTCATCAACTTTCAACCCTTTCTGACATAATTTGCTATTTTAATGCATTTATTGATTTGTTTTGAGCTAAATGGCCCTGAAATTGTAAAGCACTACAAATGAACTCTGAAAAGGTTGAAACTTGGCATGGTATCATCATTTCACCCGCATAGCATGTGCAAAAAAGTAGAGAGGGTCACGGCAAAAACTTGATGCACTTCATGTACAAACTGGACAATCTCTTTCGAAATAAATAGAAGAAAATAAATAAAGCAGAAAAAAACTATATAAAAAACTACTCAGAAATAAATAGAAGAAAACAAATAAAGCAGAAAAGAAAAAACTATATAAAAAATTTACTCAGAAATAAATAGAAGAAAATAAATAATGCAGAAAAGAAAAAAACTATATAAAAACTACTCAGAAATAAATAGAAGAAAACAAATAAAGCAGAAAAGAAAAAACTATATAAAAAATTTACTCAGAAATAAATAGAAGAAAATAAATAATGCAGAAAAGAAAAAAACTACATAAAAAATTGTTGGGGCGCTGCCCAGTGGGCCTGCCAGACCTCGGGTATGGAAATTCAGGCCCAGAAGGGCCAGCAGGCTCACAGGGCAACGCTATAGTTAGGCCCAGAAGCCTGCTTTATAGAGGAGTTCGATAGAGCAACCGCGGTTGGGTTTATAAACCAGTACGGCAGCCCTTCGCCCCGCGAGGTGGGACTAAACTTTCCGTCCCTCGCCTGGCAGCGCACACCCTTTATTACCGGGTCGTGGCTCCAACCGGTACTAAAGGGCGGCCTATAGTACCGGTTGGAGCCACCACCCGGTACTAAAGGGGCGCCCTTCCTGCCGCTTGGCCTGGCAAAATTTGACCTTTAGTACCGGTTGGTGGCTCCAGCCGATACTAAAGGTTAATCCTATATAAGAAACGCTTCGAAAAAATTCAGTTTTTCATCTCCCACTTCTCTCTGCCGCTGCCCGGCCGTCCCGCGCCGTCGCCGCCCCCGTCGCGCCGTCCCCGTCGTCACCGTCCCCGTCGACGCCGTCCCCGTCGCGCTGCCGCCCCGTACGTCGCCGTCCCCGTCACCGTCCCCTCGCCTCGCCGTCGCCGCCGTCGCCTTGGTCGACCTCGCCTCGCTGTCGCCGTCGCCTAGACCTCGCCATCGCCGTCGCCTCGACCTCGCCCGCGCGGCTGTGAGCGCCCCCGGCCTCGATCTCCTCCCTCCACCGCGCGCCACCGCCGGCGCCGGCTGCGCGCGCACACACACACACTACACGCGCGCGCACACACACACTATACGCGCACGCGCACACACACACACACACACAATTTTTCTGTTATTCATACAAAGTTTTAGGTGAATTAATTAATTAGATTAGATTAATGTCAAATAGTATATAGACATGTTAGTTATAATATAATGTCAAAGGTTTTTTTTTCTGTTTTTTATACAAATGTTATAAATTTTAGATATAGAAATGTTAGAAATTTTAGAAATGTTAGTTTTAGCTATATGAATTAGATTAATTTCAATTGTTAGACGATGATCGATGTTTTTTTAGTTTCTTATAATTTTAGTTATAGAAATTTAGAATTTGTATATAAGATATCACAATCCAATAATTTAAAAAATGTTACATTTGCATATAGTTTTTGTTTTCGACGATGCCCGACCCGCATCCTCGTCGTCGACCCGTTCACGACGAGACCCATGTCCGGGACTGGGCTCCGCCGGGCTGGCACTGGGAGGATCAAGAGGGGGGCGATATGGCTGTGGTAAGCAGACATAACTAAATAGGAAGATCAATCGTCCTTTGTGAGAGAAAGGAGAGACATAACTTGTGAGGTACGTCGATCGATGAGGGGCGAATAGTTAAAGTCGACCTAGGTATATGTTGGGACATCGAACGGTATACATGCATGTGTGTGTTAGAAGCAAATGAGGCACGGGGAGAAGGATAGAGAGAGAGGGATGCATCTAGAAAGTGGTGCGAGAGCCATACTATATCGAGGGGGAGGAGTGTGCGAGTACGAGATCGATGAAAAGAGTGGTAGGGGTGAGGCATGGACGGTGATAAGAGAAGAGGGGAAGCTTGTGTTTTGTTCTAGGCACACCTGGCTAGAGAGGCATATCGATCGATGTGTGCCGTAAAGAAGGAGTTGGGGGCCTACACACACCATGGGTGAACGACCTAAAGTGAAAAGACGAATTTGCACGATGGAGCTAGAGAATGCTGAGGGAGGGTGAGAGGGATGCGGGCATGTGCATGCATGAGAGAAAGTTAGCGCTAGCTAGCTACAAAGATAAGAGGATTGTGTGGGTGTAAAAGACGAATAGAGATCATACTTCATTATAAAAAGCGAATTCGGATATTTGAAGAATTTATCATAGTGTTTTAAACCGACGCATGTGTGAATATATATAACGGTGATACACATGGTGTGGTTATGAACATGTTATACTACATATAATATATTTTATCTCTACTCTTATACAAAAACGGAGTTGTTGATGATGGTGTGCCTGCCATCCTGCAATATAGGCCGTCCAATTTATATCTGACGGATAGGAAGGAAACTATGGCAATTTTGGAAAAAGATACCCACACCCCTCTCCATATTTGCAAATTAGGCCTCCCCTTGATTATGTTGATGTTCTGTGGGACGCATGGGCATCTTGCTAGTACTATGTATAATATATAGAACATTGATCATAATTTGGGCTAATGTGTGGCTTTTGCAGCTCAGGTCTAAATACTTGTCATAATGTAGGGGGCGGGGCACTATACTATGTGTGATAAACACGGTGTACACGTATGGAACATGGTTTAGATTATGAATATATAGTTAGTACATCAAATGTACTATTATTTGGAATCAACATCAAGTGTATTCAAAAAATAGAATTCGAGTTCATGTAGTACACATAGTTCATATCTATCTCTATAGTAATCATGTGGTGTGTTATTAAGGTAATACACGAATGATGGTTGAAGTTGGCAACAATCATGATTGTAGATTCTTATTGAAATAGAGAAACGAATTCAAATTCAGTTCGAATTGCAGAGGTAGTATAGACATTTGGAATGCACTAAAATGTTGGTATGAGTAGGTTACATGCATTATACAGCAAGCGAAAAAATTTAATTGGACATAACATGGATTCATACTCCCTCCTTCCATCTATATAGGGCGTAATGAGTTTTTTTAAGACCGCCTTTGACTATTGACAAGATTAATAGTACATGACATGCACAATGTGAAAATTATATCATTGAAAGAACCTTTCACAGACGAATTTAACGGTGTGCTTTGTGTAAGTTGCATGTCATATATTATTGCTCTAATATTTGGTCAAAGTTAGCATCGAAAAACGCATTAGGCCCTATATAGATGGAAGGAGGGAGTAGCTCTGAATAGCATTTTTATAGTAAAACGGGGCAAGACTCTCTCTTTGTGTGGTGTGAATAGTTTTACTTTTTTCGTTTTCTTTCTGTTTGAGGGAAGTGCGAATTGATTTGGTACGTACAAGTACAATATTACACGTTAGGCTTGTCCCTAAAATTCAACCCGCACCTTGTTATATCCCAAAAATTCAAATATCGTGCTCCCAAAACTGGTGCCTTCACAACCCGCGCCTTGCTATCCCAAAATTACAACGCGCGTGAAAACTCCCTCCAGCTGCCAAATCCCGACACGCAAAATCCCCCTTCTAACCCTGAGCCAAAAGGGCCGCTAGTTCAAATTGGTGGGGGGGTACTTTTGTAACACACCCTACATTTTGGACAAGCGCGTCCCTAAGTCATGGTTCACCCCCTCCCATCGCCTCCTTGTTGCCATTCGAAATCCCAGGCCGCCATAACCTCTCTGCTCCAGCCGCGAAACCCCACCCTCCTCCGTCCGCCACCTCACCGCTGCCCAGCCGGAGCCTCTTCCCCGACGACGTCGTCCACCGCAACAGCTCGACGTCCCTCGTCCACCTCCCCGGATGAGGATCCGTCGTCCATCTCGTCGTCCCGTCGGTTCAGCCGCCCCGTCCTCCACCTCCAAGGAGCTGCTCCGACGATCGCCTCGTCTATCACGGCTGCTCCATCCCCACAGCGCCGCCTTAACCTGCTCCAGCGGAACCGCAGCATCCTCACCAACTCCTCGGACGAAGCCAAGGCCTACTCGGCGCCACCAAAGAGGTTGTACACTCATCGCATCGCACCTTCTCCTTAGCTCGACCTCCCGGTGCCGACGGTGCTCCATCCCGCACCCCCACGGAGCGGCTACCTTGAAGCCGGTGCCGCGGGCGACATCTCCACGGCGGCTCTCCCCCGGTGCGAGGCCCCTTCGGCGGCGGCGGCCATACCAGCCAGATCTGCTGCTGCTGCTCCAGCTCTCGCTCGCTTGCTCGCGCTACTGCTGCTGCTCCGGCTCTCGATCGATCGCTCGCTCGCCCAGCTGCTGCTGCTCCGGCTCTCGCTCGCTCGCGCTGCTGCTCCGGCTCTCGCTCGCCCGCGCTGCTGCTGCTGCTCTCCCCCTGGCTCGTGCTGCTGCTCTGCTCCGATTTAGCTACACTTCAGTCGACTGAATCGACTTTTGGGTCAGTCGATTTTCAGGGGGCGGGGGGGGGGGGGGGGGGGGCTCGCCGGAGTTAAGGAAGAACCACTCCTAGCGGGGAAGGGGGCTCGCCGGAGAGGTACCCCACTATCTATCTTAGGGTTCAGGGTGGGGGCGGGGGCCTATAGGGCTGGCCGGGGCGGCGGTGGACCGGCGGTGGGGAGTTGTTTCGGGGCGGCAAGGCGGCACTGGGGCCGGCGGTTCGGCCGGTGGTGGCTGGCGGCTCAGGGGTGTGCAGGTTGAAGATGAACTGCAGGCCCTCCCTAAACTACATGTCAAGTGCCTCTCTACTACCATTGCGTTCAGTTTCGACAGTAACATTCAGATTCCACGGTAAATTTCAGTTTCGACAGTTAAGTTCAGAGTCAACAGTTTTTACCTCATCTGTTGTAGTCAGGTGGTTTTTGGTGATGTAAATTTTACATCTATTTTACATCATCTATTGGAGATGCTATTAGAATCCCACTTGAGATTGACGATGTCTATCTTGTGTTGCTTCAGCCTTGACGTCTTACGGCTCACCGGGGCTGCTCCAACGACAGAACGATCTATCACAACAGAGCAGTGCCCTGGATGCCGTCTACAGATTCCTCAGATCTTCCTCCACACCTCCGACAGCCACCTCTGCCTCAACTGCTTCAGCGACCAACCCAATGATGCTGAGGTCGACACGGCTACAGCAAAGAGGTTGTACACTTGTTGCATCACTTATTACTATACATTCATGTCGATCCATTAGGGCTATTTTGGTTCAACGGAAAAACATAGCAATAGGGAATTTTCCAATGGCACTCTACTATTCAATTATTCATGCATTTTGTTGAAAGAAATGAAGCAAAACATCCACCTCGACCTACTTTTCAAAATCCTATGCATGAAAACAAGACCAAGTGCATTAGTGTAGAATAACATTCTAACTGTACATGCTTTCATATGGTTTCACTTTATTTTGGCCATGTTTCTTTGCATTCCTCTGCTCTTCCAATTCCTGTAAACCAAACACTCAAGTTGACAGAAATCATGTGTTTACAAATGCTCTGTTTACCATGTGCATTCCTATCCTATTCCGGTGTTTTTCCTATCCCAGCGTTTTTAGAGTCATGCAAGCCAAATGAGCCCTTACAGAATTACTTCAGTTACAGGTAGGTGTCGAAGGGAACTTTGTGTGGTTTGTCCTGCTCCTGCCACGATGTTGTCCACCTCAACTGAGCTGCTCTATCGACAGAAACATCCACCAAACCAGACATCACGACTCCTGACCGTCTTTCGCCGCCTCAGATCTCCTTCCCTGCCACCGGCACCCACCGCAACAGCATCACCATCATCGACTCAACAGATGAACCTGAGGAGTACACGGGTCCACAAGAGAGGTCGCACTCTTTTGTTTCTGCTTATGTTATGCATTGCTTAAAATTACCTGCTACTTTATTGTCCTGTTCACCTCTTGGACTCCAAGTCAGGTCCAAATTAATGTTCAAACTTGAGTTCTAAATTGGTTGTGGGGCACATATCGAGGAAGCAATGAATAGTATCTCTATCTAATATCTGGTTCACCTAGGGTATGCCTATGTTGTTTATCTTGGGTGGGAAACAAATAGTAAAGCAATCATCATCTATCTTTTTATTAAATTAAAGCAATCATCAGCCTGCTATTATTATTTTTGGATCCATCCACTGGTTGTTACCATCACTCTAATTTCTGCATGCTCTCCTTGCATAATCTCACCATATTTTTTCGTATGCATGTCAGATATTGTACACAGTCATGCTGAACATGTGGAGAAAAAGAGAAGAGTTTTGCGCGGCAATACAATGTCATGCAGACATCACTCCATGGTGGGTTCAATGGCAAACCCTCCCCACCCCTCTCCAGATTGTAATCCAGAGGGAGATATCTGTTCTGAGGCGGATTCAGACGCCGCTGACCACTCCTATTTACCCCCCAAGGTGTTTGCTCTACCTTGGCATGATGATGTTAGTCATATCATGCATATGTTGCCTTGCAGTGCCTACTTTTGACATCATATATGTCATCTGCTTAGTTTAGACATGTTCTGTAATGCCACCTGTTTAGTTTCTATATCATATATGAGAATTATGCAGTCTCATGTCTTTTAGCTAGCCATAATATATGTGAAATGTGCAATGCCATCTTGTTTAACCAGGCATCATATATTTGAATGATATCTTGCCCATCCTTTTCTTCATTACATTTCCATTTGTCGACAATGTTTGTACATTAAACTACTCTTCTTGTGAATCAGCCATTTGGGTGGGAGATTGAAAAATCTGGAGTGAAAACAAGGCCTTCAGAGCAGACAGTGCTACCTGTCGAAGCAGATCTCTTGTTGGCTCCCGATAGCTCCTCAGAGATGGATTCAGAGACAGATGACCAGTCCTATTCCCCCACTGAGGTGTATGCTCTAACTTGGTACGGTTATACTGCTCATATCATGCATATGGTGTCTTGCATTGCATAGTTTAGACATCATATACACAATATTCAACACTATGTTCTTAGTTCAGACATCATATCTAATGCCCTCTGTTTAGCATATAAATCACATATGTGAATTAAATGATGCGATCCTGATTACTTAGATAACATGTAGGTGAATTATGTCATGCGATCCTCTTTAGTTATTCATCATATCTTTGAATTATGTTATGCTATGCTATCCAGTTTAGATAGACATCATATATGTGAAATTATGTCATGCTATCTGTTTTAGTTAAACAATATACATGTCAACTATTTCATGCCCTCTTTTTTCCACACTATCTATTGCATCTGTCTCTCATACAATGTCTGTACATTCAACTATGTTTCCTGTTTATCAGCCATTTGAATTGCAGCGGGTGATACCAGCATCTAGCGGACTAAAAACACGGTCTTCAAATAAAACAGTGTCACCTCTTGGTGGAGATAGCACCCCGGTTGTACATGCACGAGAACCAGCCCTACCACACATAACCCAAACTCTCGCAGATTGTACCCCTACTGCGATGGACAGAGAACCAGCTTCACCCAATCTAACCCCAACCCCAGCAGATAGTAACCCAGTTCCTGTTGACACAACACCATCTCCACCACAGAGCTCCCAAACAAGAGCAGTTAGTAAGGCAGCTCCAGTGCCCAAAGGGTCAGTACTACCACGGTGAACCCCAACTCCACCAGTTAGTACGCCTATTCCTGTGGAGGAAGAACAACCAGCTAGTCATAGTTTAGCATCTATCGCATTTGATGTTGTTAAATTGTATGTGCGTATCTTCCCATCTTGGAAATATTATACTGAAGATGAAGGAAAATGCCAGTTGCAGGTGTTTGTCCAGGAGTTATGTGTAAGTAATGTTATTCATGGCAATTACTTTGCTTTGTCCCATACATCCTACCTCCATGATGGTTATAATACAGCAAATTTTCCCATTTTTCTCTATAGAGAAGGACCGATTTGGAAACTCAGGATGAGGTAACCTGTGCTAATACCTCTGCTATCTTCAAGAATGCTTGGTGGCAGTATCGGAATTACCTGAAGAAAACGTACTTCACCGGCAAAGAAACTCATCAAATTCCCTTACGTTCTCCTGAGACACATTTACTGGACGATGACTGGGAACGCCTTGTTCTGTACTGGTCCCAAACCAAGAATGTGGTAAGGTCTATGAGCTCATTTTCTATTTTAAGTACTATATTCTTGCGTCTTATTGTACTCTGTTCATGTAGAACAAGTGCCTAAACCTGAAGAACAACTGTTCTAATTTAAGATTCGATTGCTATCATAGTTCAAAAAAGCGCTAGGCGTTAATTGTGCGTTTTGCCACCGCCTTGTGCTTTACTGACCAAAGCGCATGCTTATGCGCAGTTATGCACAGATTAAGCGTAGTTATGCGCAATGCGTTTCGCCAACGCCTAGAGCCTAGGCGTGCTTAAGCGCTCGCTTAGGCGCACCTTTTTTAACTATGATTGCTATCGTGCATACTGCTTTGCTCTTGTATCACTGTATTTACTCATACAAACTTATTTTTAAATTGAGGGATCCAATCGAAACTCCAATGGCACAACAGGTATGTTCACGCATGTTTCTTTAACAGGCTTGCTCTTATCAATAGCTCTGTTGATTTCAATTTCAATTGTGTATACAGTTGACTTCTCATATCATGCACATTACTAGCATCACAACAGAGCCAATAGTGTTGTTGTACATGTAGACCCGTGGTACCCATCTGAAATCTTGTTGTGCCGTGTAGTTTCCCACGCTTTGTATTCTTTCACTGCTGCTTTGTCTTGAACTGATATGATTTGAACCGTGTCTCTATTTTGATTTGGCAAGACAATGCAGTGACCATAAGACATAGATATATGTTTGTTTGATGCTTTTATTATGTACTAGTACTTGGCAATAGAAGACTTGGTAGTTTAATCCTGTCCACCTTACTAATGAACTGGTTCACCGAAATGAGTTTCATATACTAGTACATGCTAAACTTGTTATGTGTCTGCTTGTTTCTTCTTTTAGAATGCTGATAGAATATTGGGGAAGAGTTCCTTATTAAGCAATGGTAAAGGAAGTAATGCAGATAAGGTTCAGGATAGTGACACATCCTTGTTGGTCTCCAACAAAGCTGATAAAACAGCTAAGGAAGACTATCTCGAAGACAGTGAGACAACCCCAAAGTCCTGTCTTGGTTTAGTGTTCGAGTTACTGGCCACTACTGCTTGCATAAGCTATTCAAACTCACTGTCTGAATTAGTTTGGTTTCTTGAGTCTCAACAACAAGCTGAAAGACATCGATCAGCTGTGCTATGACAAGAAGCGGAAGGACTGCGGAAGTCCCTGGAGCATTCAGATGCATACTTTCTGGTGCAACAGCAAGCGTTGGAGGATTTTAGCGCCAAACAGGACAAAGCTTATTGCCAGCATGGTGAATACCACGTTTCTTGAGCTCTTCTGAAGTTGTTTCAATTATGCTCTTGTTTTGCTGCCGCGTTTATTTGCACTGGTGGCCAATTTTGACGGCCAGTGCATGTAATATGCTGCTTTGTTCCCTATATTTGCACTGGTGGCAAACTTTGATACCCAGTGGATGTAATATGTGTAATAGCGTTAATAGGCTAGCGTTAATTGCTTGCTTATTTATTTCCTTATTGTCTTGTTTAGTTGTTTGCTTGTAGTCACTGCAGTTCTTTTTCTGTGTTTTTCTAGTGGCCACAATAACCTATTTTTGGAAACTGGGCCAAAATAATCATGGCAACACACGGACTGTTGTAACCATGGGCCTCCTGCGGACTGTATGATCCATGGGCCTTCTACGGGCCATAGGATCCATTGGCCTTCTATACGGGCTGTAGGATCCATGGGCCTTCTACGGGCCGTACGATACATGGGCCTTCTACGGGGCATATCATCATTTCGCCAATCATGGGTCGTACTATTCGTGGACAATAACGGGCCGTTAATAGACCGTATTTGATAACTCTATGAAAACAGCTCAACGGGTTTTTTTGACATGAAAACGGCCCAGCGTATTAACAGGCCACAAACAGGCCGACTGTAACCATGGGCTGAATTTGGCCCACAAGCAGAAAATGACAGTAACGGGCCGTAAGTAACGGAATGCTGGAAATGAGCCCAAGAATATATGGGCCCTGAGAAGGCCGAAAGATAACATGGGCTGGAAACGGCCCAACGGAATAATGGGCCGTTAATGAGAATAAAGTGATACACTGTTCATAACGGGCCAGTTTTACCACGGGCCGTTAAGGGGCCGAGGGTTACTAAGGGCCTCATATGGGCCGAAAGACGTCATGGGCCATACATGGGCCGGAAGTTAAAACGGGCTGGAATTATATTGGACGGCCCAGATGATGCTACTGGGCCTAATTTGGATAGGTCGTAAACGGGTCCTCGGATAGCGGGCTGTAAATGGGCTATATGTGAACAGGCCGTTAACAGGCTTGCCGTGGGCTGGCCCGCCACCTTTTGACCAAGTCAAACAGGCCGGCCTTTTCATAGGAATGGGCCTCTGTTGGGCCATGCCACGTGTCGACGTATCATAGGCGCTTTGGGTCCAATGAGTGGATGACATCTGTCCCAACGGTGAGCCGACATGTGTTTCCTCCAGCCAATGATGATTTTACACGTGGAAAATCCCCATTGGTCGGGGCTGTTAACGGGTTATCGGATCCAAAACCGGACCCGATAGCTTAACGGCGTTCCGTTACGGTGGATGCCATGTGTCGGTCATCCTAGACGAAAGCACTTCTGTGACACGCGATTTATCGTCATGGAAGTGGACACTTCTGTGATGATATTTTGGTAATGTCATGGAACACTTCTACGACAGCACACGTATGACTATCTTGATTCTGTCATAAATTTGTCATGGATGTACATGCATGACAGAAAACGTGACCTACTGTGACGAACACGTATCATCACGGAAGTGTATTTTTTTTGTAGTGCATGTGCAAAAAAGTAGAGAGGGTCATGGCAAAAATTTGATGCACTTCGTGTACAAACTAGGCAATCTCTTTCGAAGTATCAGGGTTTTGGACGAAAACTCATCTGTTACACCGGCAATTTTAATAACTTATTACAACTCCAGACTTTTTTTGCGTTCAGCAGGCGCCATTCAAAGCCACGTCATCAACTTTCAACCCTTTCTGACATAATTTGCTATTTTAATGCATTTATTGATTTGTTTTGAGCTAAATGGCCCTGAAATTGTAAAGCACTACAAATGAACTCTGAAAAGGTTGAAACTTGGCATGGTATCATCATTTCACCCGCATAGCATGTGCAAAAAAGTAGAGAGGGTCACGGCAAAAACTTGATGCACTTCGTGTACAAACTGGACAATCTCTTTCGAAATAAATAGAAGAAAATAAATAAAGCAGAAAAAAACTATATAAAAAACTACTCAGAAATAAATAGAAGAAAACAAATAAAGCAGAAAAGAAAAAACTATATAAAAAATTTACTCATAAATAAATAGAAGAAAATAAATAATGCAGAAAAGAAAAAAACTATATAAAAAACTACTCAGAAATAAATAGAAGAAAACAAATAAAGCAGAAAAGAAAAAACTATATAAAAAATTTACTCAGAAATAAATAGAAGAAAATAAATAATGCAGAAAAGAAAAAAACTACATAAAAAATTGTTGGGGCGCTGCCCAGTGGGCCTGCCAGACCTCGGGTATGGAAATTCAGGCCCAGAAGGGCCAGCAGGCTCACAGGGCAACGCTATAGTTAGGCCCAGAAGCCTGCTTTATAGAGGAGTTCGATAGAGCAGCCGCGGTTGGGTTTATAAACCAGTACGGCAGCCCTTCGCCCCGCGAGGTGGGACTAAACTTTCCGTCCCTCGCCTGGCAGCGCACACCCTTTATTACCGGGTCGTGGCTCCAACCGGTACTAAAGGGCGGCCTATAGTACCGGTTGGAGCCACCACCCGGTACTAAAGGGGCGCCCTTCCCGCCGCTTGGCCTGGAAAAATTTGACCTTTAGTACCGGTTGGTGGCTCCAACCGATACTAAAGGTTAATCCTATATAAGAAACGCTTCGAAAAAATTCAGTTTTTCATCTCCCACTTCTCTCTGCCGCTGCCCGGCCGTCCCGCGCCGTCGCCGCCCCCGTCGCGCCGTCCCCGTCGTCACCGTCCCCGTCGACGCCGTCCCCGTCGCGCCGCCGCCCCGTACGTCGCCGTCCCCGTCACCGTCCCCTCGCCTCGCCGTCGCCGCCGTCGCCTTGGTCGACCTCGCCTCGCTGTCGCCGTCGCCTAGACCTCGCCATCGCCGTCGCCTCGACCTCGCCCGCGCGGCTGTGAGCGCCCCCGGCCTCGATCTCCTCCCTCCACCGCGCGCCACCGCCGGCGCCGGCTGCGCGCGCACACACACACACTACACGCGCGCGCACACACACACTATACGCGCACGCGCACACACACACACAATTTTTCTGTTTTTCATACAAAGTTTTAGGTGAATTAATTAATTAGATTAGATTAATGTCAAATAGTATATAGACATGTTAGTTATAATATAATGTCAAAGGTTTTTTTTTCTGTTTTTTATACAAATGTTATAAATTTTAGATATAGAAATGTTAGAAATTTTAGAAATGTTAGTTTTAGCTAGATGAATTAGATTAATTTCAATTGTTAGACGATGATCGATGTTTTTTTAGTTTCTTATAATTTTAGTTATAGAAATTTAGAATTTGTATATAAGATATCACAATCCAATAATTTAAAAAATGTTACATTTGCATATAGTTTTTGTTTTCGACGATGCCCGACCCGCATCCTCGTCGTCGACCCGTTCACGACGAGACCCATGTCCGGGACTGGGCTCCGCCGGGCTGGCACTGGGAGGAGCTACCTTCAGGGGGGCGCCGCTTGGTGAGGAACCCGGCCCTGGGTCCCGTCGTCGACCCTGATCTCCTTTGGTGGCATTCGCGTGGGCCACATTCGGTGCAGAGGGAGCCGGCCCCGCCGGAGGTGGTGCGTCGCCATGTCAGGGAGGAGGACGAGCATGTCCGTCGTTACATGGCTGCTATGGACGTCAGGTTCTCCAATACCTGGCAGGTTCTTTGGGCAGATGACCGGAGATATGATCCTGTGATGGTTCCTTCTCTTTGGGTGTCCACCGCCCGCGCCTCAGGAACCGCGAGTGGCCTAGATTCTTCTGTAGTATTCGATCTTTATTAGCTAGCTAGCTAGTGATGTATTTGATATATAATATTCGAGATGATGTATTCGAGATTATATATATTATTAGAGACGATGTATTCGAGATTATATATTATTCGAGACGATGTATTCGAGATTATATATTATGTACTATGATTCAGTTTTTCCTTATTGATTGCATCCATGCATTGTAATTTGAATACTAAATTGTTTTATATTTCTTCTGGATTAGTTAAATAAAAGTTATGGCGGACAATACCGGCAGAGAGGGAGAAGAGACCCTGTTCGAGATCATACGCAGCCCTCGCGGGCCAGATGATCAGAATGAAGACTATGACGGCTCCGAATATCTGAACAATACCGGGGAGGGTGATGATATGATATTCGATCGCGACGACTGAATTGATGAAGTCATGAACTATGATTATGATTATGATGATGCCGACAATGTTGATCTTGAAATAACAGATACCGACAAGGTATATTAATTTATATAAGCAGGCATCTGGTGATCATCACATGTTTTAGTTGATTTGAAGATATATTAACGAATCGATCTTTCTTAGCCCTCCGGATCGAGCAAATCTACTTCTCTAGGCAGCAGGACAGTGCGAGGCCCGGGCAAAAAGTTGAAGGAGGGCGTAAAGTACAACATCGATGCCATCAAAGCTAATGACGAACCACTAGCGCCTAAGAACATTGCGAACAAGTTCGTTCATCGGTGTGGAGTTCTTGTGAAGGACCAACTCCCGATCTCCATTCAATAATGGAAAGAGCCAGCAAAGAAACGTCCAGATGTTACTTGGGTCGACGACAGAGCAAAACAAATGCTTTGGGAATCTCTCATGGAACATTTCACCCTACCAGATCATTTCAGTGATGCAGATGTGCAGAAAGTCAAGGACGCAGCTCTTAAGAAGATGGCAATTGCATTCAACACCCACAAGAAAACTGTATGGGCCAATGATACGTCTCCAACGTATCTATAATTTTTTATTGCTCCATGCTATTATATATTCTGTTTTAGATGTTTAATGGGCTTTATTATACACTTTTATATTATTTTTGGGACTAACCTATCAACCCAAGGCCCAGTGCAAATTGCTGTTTTTTTGCCTATTTCAGTGTTTCATAGAAAAGGAATATCAAACGGAGTCCAAACGGAATGAAACCTTCGGGAGCGTGATTTTTGGAACAAACATGATCCAGAGGACTTGGAGTGGACGTCAAGCAATCAACGAGGAGGCCACGAGGCAGGGGGCGCGCCCTCCACCCTCGTGGGCCCCTCGTGGCTCCACCGACCTACTTCTT
Organism: Aegilops tauschii subsp. strangulata; assembly: GCF_002575655.3. Taxonomy (NCBI): domain Eukaryota; kingdom Viridiplantae; phylum Streptophyta; class Magnoliopsida; order Poales; family Poaceae; genus Aegilops; species Aegilops tauschii. The sequence goes on along the minus strand of NC_053040.3, from coordinate 411,203,623 downwards.
CCTCCTATATATACCTACGTACCCCAAAACCATCCAGGAGCACCACGAAAACCTATTTCCACCGCCGCAACCTTCTGTAACCATGAGATCCCATCTTGGGGCCTTTTCCGGTGCTCCGCCGGAGGGGGGATCGATCACGGAGGGCTTCTACATCAACACCGTAGCCTCTCCGATGATGTGTGAGTAGTTTACCATAGACCTTCGGGTCCATAGTTATTAGCTAGATGGCTTCTTCTCTCTCTTTGGATCTCAATACAAAGTTCTCCTTGATCTTCTTGGAGTTCTATTCGATGTAACTCTTTTTGTGGTGTGTTTGTCGAGATCCGATGAATTGTGGGTTTATGATCAAGATTATCTATGAACAATATTTGAATCTTCTCTGAATTCTTTTATGTATGATTGGTTATCTTTGCAAGTCTCTTCGAATTATCAGTTTTGATTGGCCTACTAGATTGATCTTTCTTGCAATGGGAGAAGTGCTTAGCTTTGGGTTCAATCATGCGGTGCTCGATCCCAGTGACAGTAGGGGAAACGACACGTATTGTATTGTTGCCATCGAGGATAAAAAGATGGGGTTTCTATCATATTGCTTGAGTTTATCCCTCTACATCATGTCATCTTGCCTAATGCGTTACTCCGTTCTTATGAACTTAATACTCTTGATGCATGCTAGATAGCGGTCGATGTGTGGAGTAATAGTAGTAGATGCAGGCAGGAGTCGGTCTACTTGTCACGGACGTGATGCCTATATACATGATCATGCCTAGATATTCTCATAATTATGCACTTTTCTATCAAAATTGCTCGACAGTAATTTGTTCACCCACCGTAATACTTATGCAATCTTGAGAGAAGCCACTAGTGAAACCTATGGCCCCCGGGTCTATTTTCGATCATATTAATCTCCCGTCAACAAGCTATTTCTGGCACCGTTTATTTTGCGTTCTTTACTTTTCAGTCTATATAAGAAAAATACCAAAAATATTATCTTATCATCTCTATCAGATCTCACTTTTGCAAGTGGTCGTGAAGGGATTGATAACCCCTTTATCGCATTGGTTGCAAGGTTCTTATTTGTTTGTGTAGGTACGAGGGACTTGCGTGTGGCCTCCTACTGGATTGATACCTTGGTTCTCAAAAACTGAGGGAAATACTTACGCTACTTTGCTGCATCACCCTTTCCTCTTCAAGGGAAAAACCAACGCATGCTCAAGAGGTAGAAAGAAGGATTTCTGGCGCCGTTGCCGGAGAGTCTACGCACAAGTCAAGACATACCAAGTACCCATCACAAACTCTTATCCCTCGCATTACATTATTTGCCATTTGCCTCTCGTTTTCCTCTCCCCCACTTCACCCTTGCCGTTTTATTCGCCCTCTTTTTCTGTTCGCTCTTTCTTTCACTTGCCTCTTGTGTCCCGTTTGTCTTTATGGCTAGTCCTTTATCCACTCCTTTATCTCCCGAGAATGAAGCTCTTAATTTTAAACAAAGGGAGGGAGAAAATCTAAAAGATGCTTGGTACAAAATTTGCAATGCGCAAAATAGATCTACTAGGAAGCAATCTACTTCCGTTCTTCTTCGCAATTTCTATGTAGGCATCACTCCTTGGAATAGATATATTCTTGATACCATTACCGGAGGGAATTTCTTGGGTAGCCATACTTTTGATTCTTATAATGCTATGATAGATTTGTTTGGCCCACCACCTCTTTTGGTTAATGGAACTATTTTAACTTTGGAACATGTGATGCAAAGACTTGAAATTATTGAAAATAAAGTTGCCACCATAGATTTGATTGAAAATTTGGATAGAAAGATCCACAACCAAATTACCCAATATGGATCTAAGGTAGGAGTTTCTCTTAAAAAATTTAAAGAAAAGGAACACATGGTTGACGAAAAGATAGATCAAGAGTCCACTAGAATCGATAAAATTGAGGATATTATCACCAACCTAGGGTCTGCCTTTTCTTCAGTGAAAAATACTCCAAAACCTTCTAATGCTAAAATTTCCAAATTGATGTATGTTCCTAAAAATAAGGGTGAAACTTCTAGTAAGGAAAATGCGGATCTCAAATCCATAATTGTTCACCCCAACTTTCTCGCTATCATTAAGGAACCTTTTGCTACAAATGTTTTTCTCGATTCCTTGCCTAGGAGTTTGATAACTAATAAAAAGAAGGAAACTCCTAAGGGTTATAAGTGTTTTATTGAAGAATTGCCTACCAAAGATGGCAATACCTAGATCTATTCTTGCCTTTATGCCTAGCTAGGGGCGTTAAACGATAGCGCTTGTTGGGAGGCAACCCAATTTTATTTTTGTTTCTTGCTTTTTGGTTCTGTTTAGGAATAAATATTTAATCTAGCCTCTGGTTAGATTTGTTTTTGTGTTTTAATTAGTGTTTGTGCCAAGTTGAACCTATAGGATCTTCTTGGATGATAGTTATTTGATCTTGCTGAAAATTCCAGAAACTTTCTGTTCACGAAAACAATTGTTAAAAATCACCAGAACGTGATAAAATACTGATTCCAATTGTAGTAGATCAATAAACAAATTATCTAGGACGTCCTATTTTGGTAGATTTTTCTGAGATACAGATTACTACAGACTGTTCTGTTTTTGACAGATTCTGTTTTTCGTGTGTTGTTTGCTTATTTTGATGAATCTATGGCTAGTAATGGAGTTTATGAACCATAGAGAAGTTGAAATACAGTAGGTTTAACACCAATACAAATAAAGAATGAGTTCATTACAGTACCTTGAAGTGGTGTTTTGTTTTCTTTCGCTAACGGAGCTCATGAGATTTTCTGTTAAGTTTTGTGTTGTGAAGTTTTCAAGTTTTGGGTAAAGATTTGATGGATTATGGAACAAGGAGTGGCAAGAGCCTAAGCTTGGGGATGCCCAAGGCACCCCAAGGTAAATCCAAGGACACCAAAAAGCCAAAGCTTGGGGATGCCCCGGAAGGCATCCCCTCTTTCGTCTTCGTCCATCGGTAACTTTACTTGGAGCTATATTTTTATTCACGACATGATATGTGTTTTGCTTGGAGCGTCTTGTATGATTTGAGTCTTTGCTTTTTAGTTTACCACAATCATCCTTGTTGTACACACCTTTTGGGAGAGACACACATTAATCGGAATTTATTAGAATACTCTTTGTGCTTCACTTATATCTTTTGAGCTATATAGTTTTGCTCTAGTGCTTCACTTATATCTTTTAGAGCACGGCGGTGGTTTTATTTTATAGAAATATTTGATCTCTCATGCTTCACTTGTATTATTTTGAGAGTCCTTTATAACAACATGGTAATTTGCTTTGGTTATAAAATTAGTCCTAATATGATAGGCATCCAAGATTAGTAAAAACTTTCATATAAGTGCGTTGAATACTAAGAGAAGTTTAATGCTTGATGATTGTTTTGAGATATGGAGGTAGTGATATTAAAGTTGTGCTAGTTGATTAGTTGTGAATTTGAGAAATACTTGTGTTGAAGTTTGCAAGTCCCGTAGCATGCACGTATGGTAAACATTGTGTAACAAATTTGAAACATGAGGTGTTCTTTGATTGTCATCCTTATGAGTGGCGGTCGGGGACGAGCGATGGTCTTTTTGTACCAATCTATCCCCCTAGGAGCATGCGCGTAGTGCTTGGGTTTTGATGACTTGTAGATTTTTGCAATAAGTATGTGAGTTCTTTATGACTAATGTTGAGTCCATGGATTATACGCACTCTCAACCTTCCACCATTGCTAGCCTCTTCGGTACCGTGTATTGCCCTTTCTCACCTTGAGAGTTGGTGCAAACTTCGCCGGTGCATCCAAACCCCGTGATATGATAGCTCTATCACACATAAACCTCCTTATATCTTCCTCAAAACAGCCACCATACCTACCTATTATGGCATTTCCATAGCCATTCCGAGATATATTGCCATGCAACTTTCCACCGTTTCGTTTATTATGACATCGTATTGTGGCAAAGCCACCATGCATATTATTTCATACATGTCACTCTTGATTCATTGCCCATCCCGGTACACCGCCGGTGGCATTCATATAGAGTCATATTTTGTTCTAGTATCGAGTTGTAATCATTGAGTTGTAAATAAATAGAGGTGTGATGATCATCATTTATAGAGCATTGTCCCAAAAAAAAGAGAAAGGCCAAATAAAAAAAGAGAAGGCCCAAAAATATATAGAAAGGGACAATGCTACTATCCTTTTTCCACACTTGTGCTTCAAAGTAGCACCATGATCTTTATGATAGAGAGTCTCTTGTTTTGTCACTTTCATATACTAGTGGGAATTTTTCATTATAGAACTTGGCTTGTATATTCCAACAATGGGCTTCCTCAAATGCCCTAGGTCTTCGTGACCAAGCAAGTTGGATGCACACCCACTTAGTTTCTTTTGTTGAGCTTTCATACATTTATAGCTCTAATGCATCCGTTGCATGGCAATCCCTACTCCTTGCATTGCCATCAATCGATGGGCATCTCCCTAGCCCGTTGATTAGCCGCGTCAATGTGAGACTTTATCCTTTTTTGTCTTTTCCACACAACCCCCATCATCATATTCTATTCCACCCATAGTGCTATATCCATGGCTCACGCTCATGTATTGTGTGAAAGTTGAAAAAGGTTTGAGATTGCTAAAGTATGAAACAATTGCTTGGCTTGTCATCGGGGTTGTGCAAAATGAGAGCATTCTTGTGTGACAAAAATGAAGCATGGCCAAACTATATGATTTTGTAGGGATGAACTTTCTTTAGCTATGTTATTTGAGAAGACATAATTGCTTGGTTAGTATGCTTGAAGTATTATTATTTTTATATCAATACTAAACTTTTATCTTGAATCTTTCGGATTTGAACATTCATGCCACAATAAATAAAATTACATTGAAGAATATGCTAGGTAGCATTCCACATCAAAAATTCTGTTTTTATCATTTACCTACTCGAGGACGAGCAGGAATTAAGCTTGGGGATGCTTGATACGTCTCCAACGTATCTATAATTTTTTATTGCTCCATGCTATTATATATTCTGTTTTGGATGTTTAATGGGCTTTATTATACACTTTTATATTATTTTTGGGACTAACCTATTAACCCAAGGCCCAGTGCAAATTGTTGTTGTTTTTTGCCTATTTCAGTGTTTCGTAGAAAAGGAATATCAAACGGAGTCCAAACGGAATGAAACCTTCGGGAGCGTGATTTTTGGAACAAACGTGATCTAGAGGACTTGGAGTGGACGTCAAGCAATCAACAAGGAGGCCACGAGGCAGGGGGCGCGCCTACCCCCCTGGGCACGCCCTCCACCCTCGTGGGCCCCTCGTGGCTCCACCGACCTACTTCTTCCTCCTATATATACCTACGTACCCCGAAACCATCCAGGAGCATCACGAAAACCTATTTCCACCGCGCAACCTTCTGTACCCGTGAGATCCCATCTTGGGGCCTTTTCCGACGCTCCGCCGGAGGGGGAATCGATCACGGAGGGCTTCTACATCAACACCATAGCCTCTCCGATGATGTGTGAGTAGTTTACCACAGACCTTCGGGTCCATAGTTATTAGCTAGATGGCTTCTTCTCTCTCTTTGGATCTCAATACAAAGTTCTCCTTGATCTTCTTGGAGTTCTATTCGATGTAACTCTTTTTGCGGTGTGTTTGTCGAGATCCGATGAATTGTGGGTTTATGATCAAGATTATCTATGAACAATATTTGAATCTTCTCTTAATTCTTTTATGTATGATTGGTTATCTTTGCAAGTCTCTTCGAATTATCAGTTTGGTTTGGCCTACTAGATTGGACTTTCTTGCAATGGGAAAAGTGCTTAGCTTTGGGTTCAATCATGCGGTGCTCGATCCCAGTGACAGTAGGGGAAACGACACGTATTGTATTGTTGCCATCGAGGATAAAAAGATGGGGTGTATATCATATTGCTTGAGTTTATCCCTCTACATCATGTCATCATGCCTAATGCGTTACTCTGTTCTTATGAACTTAATACTCTAGATGCATGCTGGATAGCAGTCGATGTGTAGAGTAATAGTAGTAGATGCAGGCAGGAGTCGGTCTACTTGTCACGGACGTGATGCCTATATACATGATCATGCCTAGATATTCTCATAATTATGCACTTTTCTATCAATTGCTCGACACTAATTTGTACACCCACCGTAATACTTATGCTATCTTGAGAGAAGCCACTAGTGAAACCTGTGGCCCCCGGGTCTATTTTCCATCATATTAATCTCCCGTCAACAAGCTATTTCTGGTGCCGTTTATTTTGCGTTCTTTACTTTTCAATCTATATAATAAAAATACCAAAAATATTATCTTATCATCTCTATCAGATCTCACTTTTGCAAGTGGCCGTGAAGGGATTGACAACCCCTTTATCATGTTGGTTGCAAGGTTCTTATTTGTTTGTGTAGGTACGAGGGACTTGCCTGTGGCCTCCTACTGGATTGATACCTTGGTTCTCAAAAACTGAGGGAAATACTTACGCTACTTTGCTGCATCACCCTTTCCTCTTCAAGGGAAAAACCACGCATGCTCAAGAGGTAGCAGCCAACTACGTTGAAGGAGAAAGGAAGACTCCAGAATTCAAGGGAACACCGGAGAAGTAAAGAGAACACCGGCCCGCTTTCATGAAATTCAAGGAATTAGAATTATCTAAGGAACGGTCAAGAAAAAACAAGGCCAATGCTGCAAAAAAGACGCAGTTCCATAGGCTGGGGCCAGGTGGCTACGCGGTGGCAATGCTTAAGTGGGATAAGTCTGAGCAAGAGATGGTGGATGCAGGGGTCACTCCAGTTACTAGGAGCTGGCCCCCCAGGTGCAGAACTTGGTTCTATGCGCATGGGGGGGCGTTGGAACCGAAGGCAGGCCTGGTTTCGAAGAAGGCAAGTCTAAAAGGAGTCGAAGAGAAGTTACTTCAAGCAATAGAAGATGCTCGAACGGGGGTGTTCACGCCCAACAGAGAGAAGGACGAGCTAACGCGCGCCCTGGGAAATCCTGAACACCCGGGAAGAACACGAGGCAAGGGCGTTATTCCCTGGTATGAGGGCTTTTTGGACTGGAAGGACGACTATAGGAGTTGTGCAAGAAGGAAGATGGAGGAGGAGAAGAAGAGGAAGCTGGAGGATGAGCAGAGGAAGCAGAACACCTTCAAGGCCTAGAATCAGCGCACGCGGACTTGGCACTCAAATTCCAGCGGCAGCAGCAGCTGATCGACTCACTTAGCCAGGAAAGGGGGTCTCAGCAGCGGCAGCAGCTATCGGATGATCCAGCATTGGATAGCACCATCCCATCCATGCCGAGAAGCAGCGTTGGTTCCGCCCCGGGCGACACACTGCTGGATAGATACCCTATGGATGACATCATGGAGAGCACTAACTGTGAGCTACACTTCAAAATGAAGAACATATCCATGAAGGTGGCGGACGCCGTTGCTTATACAAATCCCCCCGAAGCAACCTTCCATTGCAACCCGATTCTAGCCGGCTATGCTCGTGTCGTGGTTGATGAGGTGGTGGACCAATATTCGGGGCTAGAGCTTGACATTCCTGGAGCTGACGAGGAGCACACACTGGGAGAGGCCATACATTGTATCATCCTATGGAGAAAGGATTGCATCATCTTTCGAAGGCCACCGACACCGCGTCATCATCCGACTCCTCCTTGATGTGAGGCCACTCCTCCTCCTCCAAGTCCGGCACAGCAGCAGTCCACTCCTCCTGTTTCAAGTCCGACACAGCGTGAGGCCACTCCTCCTGCTTCAAGTCCGACACCGCGTGAGGCCACTCCTTGTGCTTCAAGTCCGGCACAGCGTCAGGCCACTCCTCCTGCTCCAACTCAGCCACGTCAGCCGTCTCCGCCGCCTCAGCAATCGGGGAAGAGACACGCCGCAACTATGGTGCGTAGCGGTACGAGTCGAGGTAGTACAGGAGGTATAGGTAGAGGCAAGCGATATAAATATGGTCCAAGCCTCGCTCCTCTTCCTCGGAGGCCTTATGACATGACCAAGGAGCCAAACGAAGCCATAGTGAAGGCCCAAGTGGACGCCCATTTTGGACCGAAACCGGCACCGCCGCCAAGGGAGAAAGTGCCTGAGGAAAAGATTGACCACTTTATTCGTATGGCTAGACCACCAGCTCCCAAGCCTATTGACTCAGACTATGAGCACCAAATCAGGAAGGCACATCGAGCACGAGTACAGAAGGAGTCGAGCTCGAGCCAAGCAGCTGGCAAAAAATGCGGGAAAACCGTTCCCCAGCTGGGAGAACAGGCGGCGCAATCGACCCCCCCGCTTGTTGTGCCAACAACACATAAGAGTACCGGTGCCATATATGTATGTGGGCAAACCGTTCCCCAGCTGGGCAATCTGGTAATAACCGAGGAGCATATAATGCAGGCTGAAATGCTCGGTATGACTGTTGGACAACTCCTTGAGATCGAGCCCATGTCTCCGCTTAGAGAGGAGGAAATAAAACAGAAATATGTCCGCGGCGAACCTTTGGTCGAGCCCGAGGAGGTCAAGAACCTCCCAACGAGAATGTATGAATTGCATCAATGGTACATGGAAATTTGCAAGACCCACAATCTAGAGTCCCTCATGGTGAAAGTCAAGGAAGAGGATTACTTCCATAAGCTAGCTCTATCTATTGAGTATATAGAACTGTTTCAGTTATCCAATTATGACGCACTCGACAAATCTATCGTCAGTTGCTATTGTCTGTAAGTGATTTCTTTCTGTAATTTAAGTCTCAAGCTAGCTGTAGTGCTCTCATTGATCATTACCTGTAATTATCCTCACTATATTCTTTTCTGTGGTATTATGCAGGATGAAGATGTCCGAAATGAGAAAAGCTGAACGCTATGGCATTGGGTTCATTGACCCAAATACAATTAATGAAGAGACATGATCATATGAATATTATAAACAAGAAGTAGAGAATAACATGCTAGAGTTCTTGAAGCGCCTCAATACCAATGCAGATATACTACTTCCTTACAACTTCCAGTGAGTCACACTGTCTTGTACTACAAATTCTGTTTTTGTTACTAGCTAGATGTTAATAAGTGTATAGGGTTTAGGGTTAGTTGATGAGTGTTATGCACATGCCCGCTTAATTTATACATGCAAACGTGCGCATGCAGGTACCACTGAATCTTGGTAGACATTAAAGTTAAAGAAGGAAAAGTTGAAGTACTGGAATCACTTCTTAAAAAACCTAAAGAGTACTCAATCGTGAAGGGGATAGTCAACAGGTAATTTCAATCATTATATATATGTCCTGATATCAACTAATTAATAACTCCTTTATTCATTTTCTTTGCCAGCAGGCCGGTAGGGCTTGGCAAAAGTTCATCAAAGACATTCCAGGCCCGTTCAGAGAAAATCCGTATTGGTATCGACCCACGGTAATTAATTAAGTAGTACTAGCTAGCTACCATGCAATCTCTTTAATTCTAGTTTCAATACCATTAATTATCATGCTTGATTAATTATTATCTGATTGAACTCTATTCTCGTACAGGCCATGAAGCAGGAGCCGGGAAATGATTTATGTGCATACTACGTTTGCGAGAACATTCGCATGATGACGTCCGAAAGGAGAACATCTGATAGACAGCCATGGGTACGTTTGCCAGAACACTATACACAATTTTTACATCATTATCGATATCTAGTCACACAACTAATACATGCATATTGATCTCCTTCTTAATTAATAGTTCAATGAGGTGCGGCAGAAGCTCCTACCAATGGATCGCGTACGAGCAATTGCAGAGGAAATAGCGGGATTTTTGCTCGACCAGGTCATAGATCCTAGAGGAGAATTCCATTACCCGCTACCACAATAATGCCTCCATGTAGGAGAAATTGTATATATCAAATTGTATATATATACATACATGTGTATGTGTGAATATGGTGGTGCAAGACATTCAATGATATATATATATGTGTGTGTGAATATGTGTGTATGTATATATATATATATATATATATATATATAATCGGTTCTACGAGAAATTCTATTTTTATATATATATATGCATAATGTGTACAATATGTAGTATCGTATACCAGCAAACGAAAAAGAATTAAATGGAAAACACAAAATTAAAGGAAAAAGAAACCCTGAACCCAAAACCCCCCTAACCTTTTAGTACCGGTTGATGTTGCCAACCGCTACTAAAGGTCTCCCCGTCCCCGGCGCCGGCTCGTGCCACGTGGTGGCACTTTAGTGGCCGTTCGTGCATAACCGGTACTAAGGGGGGACCTTTAGTCCCCACCCTTTAGTGCCGGTTGCAGAACCGGCACTAAAGGCCCTTACAAACCGGTGTTGTAGCCCGGTTCTGCACTAGTGGGAGACTACGCAACAAGCCACCGAATACCTGCACAAACAAACACCAACTTGCAACCGACACGAAAAAGGGGTTGTCAATCCCTTCATGGTTATTCGCAAAGTGAGATCTGATAGAGATGGATAAACGGTAAAGTAGTATTTTTGGTATTTTTGGTTTATGGAACAGAAAGTAAAATTGCAAAAGAAAGTAAATAGGAAACTAGAATTGTAGATCGGAAACTTATATGATGTAAAATAGACCCGGGGCCATAGGTTTCATTCGAGGCTTCTCTCAAGATAGAAATTATTACGGTGGGTGAACAAATTACTGCCGAGCAATTGATAGAAAAACGCAAAGTTATGACGATATCTAAGGCAATGATCATGAATATAGACATCACGTTCGTATCAGGTAGATCGACTCCTGCCTACATCTACTACTATTACTCCACACATCGACCGACTCCTGCCTGCATCTACAGTATTAAGTTCATAAGAACAGAGTAACGCATTAAGCAAGATGACATGATGTAGCGGGATTAACTCAAGCAATATGATGAAAACCCCATCTTGTTATCCACGATCAAGACAATACGTGTCGGTTCCCCTTCTGTCACTAGGATCGAGCACCGCAAGATTGAACCCAAAGCTAAGCACTTCTCCCATTGCAAGAAAAACCAATCTAGTTGGCCAAACCAAACCGATCGTTCGAAGAGACTTGTAAAGATACCAAATCATGCATATAAGAATTCAGAGGAGATTCAAATAATATTCATAGATAAGCTGATCATAAATCCACAATTCATCGGATCTCGGCAAACACACCGCAAAAGAGTATTACATCGAATAGATCTCCAAGAACATCGAGGAGAACTTTTTATTGAGAATCAAAGAGAGAGAAGAAGCCATCTAGCTACTAGCTATGGACCCGTAGATCTGAAGTAAACTACTCACGCTTCATCGGAGAGGCAATGTGCTAATGTAGAAGCCCTCCGTGATTGATTCCCCCTCCGGTAGGATGCCGGAAAAGGCCCCAAGATGGGATCTCACGGGTATAGAAGATTGCGATGGTGGAAAAGTGGTTTCGTGGCTCCCCTGGATGTTTTTGGGGTATAAGAGTATATATAGGAGGAAGAATTATGTCAGAGGAGCTACGAGGGGCCCACAAGGTTGGGCGCGCCCTCCACCCTTGTGGCCGCCTCGAGGCTCCTCTGACTTGCACTCCAAGTCTCATGGGTGTCTTCTGGTCCAAGAAAAATCATCGCGAAAGTTTTATTCCGTTTGGACTCCGTTTGGTATTCCTTTTCTGCGAAACTCTAAAACAAGGAAAAAACAGAAACTGGCACTGGGCTCTAGGTTAATAGGTTAGTCCCAAAAATCATATAAAATAGCATATTAGTGCATATAAAACATCCAAAACAGATAATATAATAGCATGGAACAATCAAAAATTATAGATACGTTGGAGACGTATCACCTCCACCCTTGCCGCCGCCTCGTGGCTCTTCTGGCTTGGACTCCATGTCCCCTGGGTGTCTTCTGGTCCAAGAAAAATCATCGTGAAGTTTCATTCCGTTTGATATTCCTTTTCTGCGAAACTGAAAAACAAGAAAAAAAACAGAAACTGGCACTGGGCTCTAGGTTAATAAGTTAGTCCCAAAAATAATATAAAATATCATATTGATGCATATGAAACATCCAAAACAGATAATATAATTGCATGGAACAATCAAAAATTATAAAGACGTTGGAGACGTATCAGGTTTCTCCTATAGGATCCCTAGCGTAAGACTCATCTCATAAATTCATAACAGATAGACCAAATGAAACACGAAACTACTTCATTTCAACAACATAATTTACATACGAGTTTCCCTTTCGGGAGACCTCGAAGGGATTACAAAGAGGTAAAAAGACTACCTTATGCCTACCTCCACCACGGGGAGATACAATGCCTCAAAGGCTTTATTACAATTGGAGATAACTACTACGACGTCTACTGAGGAGTGTGAGGGCTGTGGTGCTCGGATGTTGCGATTCACTAGAGACTGGTGTTCTGTGTGTGTGTGTAGTGCTCAGTCCTCCTCCTTTTATAGTGTGCGAGGGATGCTAGATGCTCCCTTCTTTATTCATTTGCTTCATAGCTGGAGCCCGGAGTATCCCGTAGCTTGACACGCCTTATGCGCCGCTGAAGTGCCTCAATGTTTGCACAATCAAGTCTTGCATGACTCCGATGCTAGACTGGTATTTTTGTTTAGACTGAGAACTTTGTTTAGACTGAGAATTTTGTCCAGACTGAGAACTTTGTCTGGACAGAAGATCTTGTCGTGGCTGAGAGAACGGCTTCTCGTTGCATGGTAAAATATTGTTATGACATGGGTATAAAAACAAGCCAACTCCGTCGCTTGCAAGCAAAGCTATTTGCATTATTATTTACACAATCCAACACACTTTGCGTGCGTTGTTGTGTGCGCATTGGAGCCATGCATTCTTTGGTTGCAATCTTCAGCTATACTCTTGTGCTCCATTATTCGTGCATGCATTCCATGGATAGCAAAAAGTTTTTGCTCTTTCAAATATATGTTTTGTTGTCTACTTTTCTTTTTACACATCATCCATTTTTATTATACATATATTTTTTATAGATGTGTAACATTTTCTATATACACGCTTAACATTTTAAAATACATGATTAACATTTTAAGACATTTATTTTTGGAGGATTACTTTTTCCATACACATTGTATTTTTTATTGATTAGGGACATTTTTTATACATAGTTTTAAGATTTTCAAAATACATGATTAACATTTTTTAAAACTTATATTATTTTATGTCTACTTTTTTGTATTTGCATATTTTTGTATACATTTTACGTATACATCAAAAATATTTCTGCTATACATATTTAACATTTTCAAATGCATGATTAACGTTTTTCAAAAAAATTATGTAAAATTTATTTTGTAAGTATATATATATATAATATTTGGAAGTATATAAACAAAAGCAAAAAATAAGAAATAAATAAAACATGAAAAAAATACAAGGCAGTGGCCTTCCGCACGCTGGGCCGGCCCATTTGCGAGCTACCTTCCTGCGAGAGCTGACTCTGTCTCGCATCACGCTAGACATAGTCGCCTTGAATTTATCATGTGTAAAGCTGGCCTCGGATTGTAAAGGTTTAATCGGTGATTTGGCGAGAGGATCTCCAGGAAGCAATGCAATATAATCAAGGAGATCAAGCACCGCGCTCAGGCCTTTAGCTCATGTTCCTTTATTTACAAAGGACGTGTCCCGAGTGTGGAGACACGTAGTTTAGCAAAACACACTCTTTCTCTGTCTCAAGAGTGCCATGTGTGGTTTTTAAATCCGCAAGACCCTATTGTAATTCCTCCCTAATTTATTTGAGATAAATAAAGTGGTTGTGTTGCCCCTAAAAAGAGCTAGACATAGTCGCTCCCCATAAGAGAGCACCCAGCACAGTATTTCTTTTTAGAATAGCCAAGCTTTATTATTCAAAGTCCATAATACTGCGAACCAATCTGTGATTGAATGGTTAGAGGGACAGTGGTATCTTCAGCCTACAAGGATTCAAGTCCTGGTGCTCGCATTATTTCTGAATTAATTTCGGTATTTTCGAGGATGCACTTTCAGTTTTTTTTTCGCGAATACGCAAAGCTTGCATATCATTTCATTGATAGAAGGAGTAGAAATAGTACAGTGAAGGATACAACACATGACACGAACGCAGATTGGCGTGAACATGGTGCCCGGAGCAGAGAGACAAGGGATGCTCAGCCAGAACGAAAGAAACAACACAGCTGAAACCAACCAATCCAAAACCAAGAGCGGCGAACACATCATCAAGGACATCACCAGGGGCACCACGAGCGAACAAGATAGCGCCTTCAAGAAGGAAGACAACGCCGAGACGCCGTCGCCATCCGGTCTGGAGAAGCCAGACCTAGGGTTTCCCCTGAGCTCGAGGAGGGGCACAACAGAAGGCCATAGCAGCGCCTCCAAGAAGGAAAACGGCACCCGCTGGCACCGCCACTGCCAGCTCGGGCAAGCCGAGCAGGGTTTCCCCCTGGCCTGAGGCTGAGCAATCCCATAGCCGCCGGTAGTGGACTCGAGGACGAGGAAGCCGACACTTGCAGGGTTGGTTGGGCTGCACCTGCCGCCGGAGGGTGGCGCCGCCTCCGAACCCACGAACAAAGGATCAGGCAAAAGGCGAGGCTTTGAGGTGTACAGAGTAGGACCGACAGCGAAGCAGAACCACCGCGAGGGGGAGACGACGGTGACCGACAACGCCGACAAGCTAGGACTGGAGAAACGCAGATCCGAGCTGTCGTGGCCGTAACCGTCGGAACACCCGGCGAACCAGACAAGCTGGAGGGGACGCAGCTACTGGTCGTCGGGGCCGAAGCTGCCCGGAAGGGAACGCCGGCAAGCCTAGGACACCGGAGAACGCGGGTTCGAGGCCGCCGGGACCGGTGCAGTGCTAGCAAGGACCCGCCGCGAGGCGCCCCGCGCCTGCCACTACCACTGGAGCCTCGCCACCGTCGCGCGAGAGCCGTCATCTTGAATCGAGGGGGAGGAAGGGCCGTCGGAGGAGGGGGGCTGCACAAGGCAGACCACGAGCACCCCTGCAACTGGCTGCGGCCCGCGCCCAACCCAAGCACCAGCGGCAGGCAGGGCCACCGAGGGGAAGGGAGGGGAGGGTCGCGTGGATGGGCGCCCATGGCCGCTGCCAGGCACGCCGCATCCCCCGCCGGACCGGCAGGAGTGATGGCAGCCGCTGGGGGGGTGGCGGAGGAGTGGGACCGGAGCGCGTCCAGGGCACGTCGCAGCCCCGCCGAAGCCAGCCGCCGCGGAGGGGGCAGGGATTGAGGCGCAGAGGGGTCGGGGGGCGTGGTGCGAGGCGGGGCTGGAGGAGTGCGCGGGAGGCGAGATCCGCCCCGCCGCCACCTTCCTAGGGCCCGGCGCGGCTTCGCCGGCCGGCCCTCTGGCGGCGGCGATGCGAGGAAGGGCGGCGGGGGAGGTCCTAGCGGCGGCGGCTAGGGTTCCCCCGTGTCGTTAGAGGAGGGCGACGCAGGGAGGGGGGCACGATGTACTTTTAGTGGAAGAAGGCGTTCTCGTCGACAACTAGAAGCCTACATTTGCCGGCCCGGCGCAAACATTATACGAGAAAACACATACCGGACCAGGCAAGCTCAAGCGTACTAGGTACCGAACAAACTGTTTTTTAGATGAGGCGCCCAACAAACTGGTTCAAGATCCGTTAAAAATACGAAGAAACCAGTCGAACAATGGACTGCCGGCGTGCTCGGTCCAGCCGGGGGCTCCTTCCTGCAGTCCTCCTGCTCGGGCACCAACCGCGCGTGGTCGCCGCCGCCGACGATAACCCGACCCGCTCGCGGTGAGCACGTCGTCTCATAAGCTTTTTTTTTTTTGGAAGAGTCTCATAAGCTTATTGTACTGTTGAATTTGTCAAGTTGCCACTAGCCCACTAGACTAGGCGTCTAGGCCTGTTCTCCGTCAGCCCATCCAAATGGCTCACGAACCACATACTATTGATCAGGTCGAGCTGCCCTAGCTTGAACGATTCTGCTCCGTCAACCGGCGTTCGGTCCCTCGCCGGCATGCAGCTTGAGCCTCGGGCAGGCCTCGGCGATGGCGGAGGAGGAAGCTGCTCGAGCGAGCGTGCGCCTGAAAGGTCTCGGCGAACGGTAAACTTGGATCGATGTCCTCCACAGACTCACTTGGGGTCACTGTACAACGATCTACCAAGAATCTTTCACTGCGTTGAGCCGTCAGCGTCGGCGACGCAACCGATCGATCTACCACCGCAAGGTGAAAGAAAGGCGGAGGCCACAAAAGACGCCGGTGCCGTCATCAGCCAACCGGTGCAAAGAAAATCTAGTGCTAGCAGCGAAACGGCGGGCGGAAGCAAAAGCACTGCACTGCCGTGATTAACAATCACCGGCGTGCCGCACAAGTGCCGATAAAACAAACGAAACGATGGGCGGGCCGGCCGGGTCTACTTTCTCCTTCGTCTCTTTCACTGTCGTCGTCTTGGTCTCTTTCACTGTCGTCGTCAAGTTGTTTAGCAATTACTCCAGGCCAATGGATGACTCGTCAGCCGTTTTTATCCCGCGGCACCTAACAGCCAAGCGTACGTGGACCGCCACGACTGCACGCGCTCAGATTAATCCCATCATCATCATCTGCCAATCAATGGGGGCGAGTGTTGTACTATAGTGCTCCTACTAGCGCGCCGTGATGCCGACCAGCCGCAACGATAATTTTTACTACTGCCCGCCATGGGAGCGAGGGCGACAAATCCTACTGTCCAAAGTCAAGCGGGTCTCCGCAATATAATCGGCGGATGCGGTCGAGCGAGCGGCGCGGGGCCACGCCGTGACTGGGCGCCCGCGCGCGTCGCCTTCCGCACGTCGCCGTCCAGCGGCAGTATACTGGTGTACTGTAGTGCTGAATTTCGTTCCTACTGATTGAAGCAAGGAAACTTTAATGGGGGCAGCACATCACATGGGGCATGGCCTCCTGCATTTCCACGTCAGCTCTTATCTGCACTCCAGAGAAGACGGCACGGCACGCACGACACGACACCCTACATCTACGTGACAGGCATAGGCACGGCCTGGGACGGCCTGTGTGGCGCCCCAGCGCAGTGATTGCGGAGCAAAACTTCATTTTCGGCGCGGCATGTTTTCGCACACACCCGGCCGGATGGGTTCTCTCCACGTACTACAGACGTGTATCGTCGGCTTCTCCGGCGAGAGCGGTCCAGCCGTAAAGGGATGCTGCTGGCGGAGCCGTATCTTGAAACGGGAGGGGATCCGATCCCTTGGACGTGCGAGCATCTCCAACACCGAAACGCTGCCTGTAGCAGCTTCCTTCCGTCCACCACGTACTCCACTCGGAATCGGTAGTAGCTGCCGCGCCAGCGGAACAGAATCAATGCTATGCTTTCTCGGTTGCGGTGATAATGCAAGGGAATAGGAACCTCGCAGCAGGACAGGACAGATGCTCCGGCCAGCCGAGAACGGCCGAGAACACGCGGAGAACAAATAGCGTGTGCTCGAGATCGATGTTGCTGTCCGTCCTAGAACAAGTCCAATGGCGTGCGCAACTTTTACTTCCGATGAAACAGACATAGCAGTAGTTTTTTTTTTCTTTTACTTTTGCGGAAGTTGTGGTGGGAGAATAGTACTCCACTCGCTCATTTCGACGACAGTTAATTCAGATTGTAGTAATCGTTTGATTGATCGAGCGTGCCACAGAAAAGCGGCTACTTAAATTAATTTACAATTTGATTGATCTTTTACTCCAAGAGCCTAAAGAAAGAATCGTGAGCTTGCTCGTACCACCAGGAAGGGCAGTGTTTTGTCAAGTTTTCGTGCCCCGTTCACTTTCGATCTACACATTTCTAAGTTCGTCCCTATTATTTGCCGCGGCGACGACGACGACGACTCTACGCCTCGAGAAAGGGTTGACGCGCGCGTGCCATCGTCCCCAGTCCGTCTCTCCGGCAAGGGCGGCCAAATATATGCTCCGGTCCGGTCGTCCTACGACGCCGGACACGCCGGCAGGCCTGCCGCTGCACCGAGGAAAGGAGAGAGAGACGACGAGGACGACGGACGGACGGACGTTGGTGCTCGCTCCAGGCCTCTTCTCGCGAGAGTCGCGCGCGCTCGAGCTCCAGTCACCCCACCCGCCCGCTTGCTTGGTCGTTCACAGGGCGGACTGCGGCTTGGCGTGCCGGGCGACGAGCTCCTCGAGCGCCTCCCGCATCCAGCAGTGCTGGCATCCCTCCATGACCTGCTGCACCGTGGCCTGCTCAAATCAATCGGAAATCACACGTTTAGAAGGCATGTTCTTGGCTCCTAATTCGGCTTCGCAGCAAGAAATGAAGGGGGGAAGAAGCTGTACTCACCCAGGTGCGCTTGCGGGAGGCCATCTCGGGCCACTGCTGGAGCTCGTCGGTGACGCGGAGCGGGTACATGATGCCCTCGTAGGTGGTCTGGTAGCGGCGGCTCTGGTAGTGCCAGCAGCCGAGCACCTTGCCCATCTCCCCGCGGACGCCGGCCTCCTCCAGGGCCTCGCGCCGGGCGGCGTCGTCCATGGACTCGTCCAGCTCCCACCCGCCCTTGGGGAACATCATGCCGTGCCCCTTCTGCGAGCTGATCACCAGCACCTCCAGCTCGCCCTCGCACTCGCCGCCGCCGCCGCGCACCCGGTAGGGGATGCACCCCACCACGATGCGCCCGCCGGTGCTCGCGCTGTACCGCTGCAGCTCGCGCCCCTGCCTCGCCACAAGAACGGCCATCGTTCGAATCTTTAGCTCGCTGTAAGCTAGATGCTCTCGTTTCGTTGCAAGAAGAAGAAGATGAGAGATGGATGGATGGGTGGATGCTGGAGTAGCAGCTGTTGGTTTGCGGCCATGGAGCTGGGCATCCGGGGTATTAATAGGCGGCGAGCGGCTGGGGCCGATGGAGTTATTGCTGCTGCCGTATGGCTGTTGCGAGCGGACGAGTAGGTCGTAACATGGGGTGAGGGTGGAGCATGGGCTATGGACCAGCACCAGATTAGCTGGGGGCGTGGGTGTGGCTGTGGACGCGGCGCACGGGCCCTCCGCCCAGGGTTGCCGTTCCGAGGTAGGGCATGGCGCGGCGTTCACGGACAGGGGAAGGTAGGATCCGAGCACAGGCGCACAAGGTTTTCCGTTTCTTTCCTGAACAGTCGTTTGTTTCGCTGCCTGGAATTAGGTACTCCTTCTCCAAGGGTGATGTTTTTCAAACATAAGGAAATTTGCGATGGTCTTTTCCTTCCATAGAGTAATACTTGCTCTCTAGTCATATTGCAGCGCTAGATCACAATCTCGCAAGGAAATATTTGCAACATCTAGGATTTGTATAGCATATACTTGTGAAAGGAAAGACAAGATGTCTACTTGCAACATAGGAAAACTTTGTGTGCACTATTTTCAACTTTGGAGGCTGGGAGGAGTTGTGCGTTCATACCACGTGGCTTTTACTACATCATTCTGTTAATGAAAGCTTCCATGGGGTGAGCAATGTGGAGCTATGGTTGCCACGCAATAATCGGAGGAAAACACACAACAGTTTTGCTTGGTGTTGCCTCCGTGCTTGGAAAAGGGAAATGAGATTTGTCCGAAATCGAATGGTGAAAAGTTTGACCAATTTTTATATACTAAAGTATCAACAATCACAATACCAAATTAGTATTCTTACGCACACAAGAAATATTTTTGGAAATGCTAAAAATCACGTAAGATTAATAGACGTGGAAAATCGAACGTTCATCATGGCAATTTATATTGACACAAGGATCACAAATTTAGTTGGCGAGCATGACAATTTTCTGAAAATACAATAAACTCGGTCGGATTTGCCATGTTTGCCAACTAAACTTGTCATGCTCGAAAAACATAATTTGTCAAGAAAAACATTTAATTTGCCATGCCTAAAAATCTGATGCCTGGTTGGTCTTCCGCCACTTTGAAGGATGACGGTGAAGAGGCGGATGACGATGGTGTGTCGGTCGCCTCGGAGGCCATCCCTACGAGGCCACCGTCTTGTCCCTCTCTTAGTTTCGTTTGGGTTTAGGTAAAACTAGAAGGATTTATGTGCTTCACTAAGCCGTTGGTGTTGTTGGGATAACTTTTACTTTTATTATTTGGTTTGGTCTGTGGGGTTGATGATGGACTATTTCTTTTTTATGTAATGCGGTGTTTTGACGAGCCCTTCATGCATGTGTGATCCTGTATTTTCTGCTAATCAACCCACACGTGTGGGGAGGGTTTCTTTTGCGCTAGTGGCCGCTTGTACTATACTGGTTTTACAGTGTCGCATGTTGGCGCTTCTTCTTTGCCAGGTGATGAGAGGGTGTGCGAGATTGATACATTTTTATAGACTAGTTGCTGCAGATTAATTTCAGAAATTGTTGGCCCTGTCAAAATTAGAAACCAAATCAAGAGTAGGACACCTCAATCAAATGTGAGAACTCCTTAAACCCGGTAGAATAGAGAGCTCCTTAAGAAATCTTTATTTTTGCAGGTTTCCTTAAGAAATCATTGACCCAATCAAAATGGAGAACTCCTTAAGAAATCATTGACCCGGTCAAAACAGAGAACTCCTTAAGAAACCACTAACGGGCCAAATTCAAGAATCAAATTCGAAATGGAACACTTCAATTGTATGAGAGAGCTCTATAATTATGAAGCATAATGAATTTAAAGATTTCACTCCATTTTAATTGTTGCGTACCAAAATTTAACAAATACCGTCCGATTGGCATGAATTTCGTCTATTTTTAAGAACCGTTTGAAATAGGTCGGGCTTTCCGTGCCTCTGGTTGGACGGTCTCCACCTATATGGTTGCCCACAAACAACGGATATTTAGTGAGGTCCATTTTGATAAACCGTGTTAGAGTTGCCCTAACAAGATGCATAAAAGGGCGTACTCCACACAGTCCGCACAACATCTTTGGCCAAAAAAGAAAAAAAGGACAGCGTCAGCATCAATCCACCATCTAGGCGAGTAGACAGTGACTGCGGTCCATAGCCCGCCTCCACGCAAAGCATCAAAGGACGATGTGATAAAGGAACGGCGTGTCGAGGCGAGGAGAGCGCGTACTTGCAGGCCCAGCTCCAGCTGTTTTCTCTCGTTTTCAAGCTCGCGCGTACGCGCATCCGTGTACGCCCACACGTACGCTGGCTGGCTCTCACCCATGCACTTCTCTTCCCCTCGTCACCTCGCCTCGCCTTCCATGGTTTAGTGCATGCGAACGTATCGACCCCTCCCTGTCTTTCCTAGGGCATCTTCAACGGCATTCCATAAAAATCCTCTTGCATTCGTCTGTGGACAGGGTCCAGTCCGCGGGCACGGATGTGGAAGATAGCAATCCAATCATTGTCGCATACATTTTTACAACAACTGAAACCAACCGAAAAAAATACATTCAAACAAGTCCGGAATTCATGTAAACATGGCCGGATTTTATATAAACATACCGGATTTTATATAAACATGACGGATTTCATTACAAATACATCAAAGCGGTCCTAAGCGGGCTCTGGAGTATAATTAATACCTAATCTAAATGATCGTCGGAGTCCGGTCCCCGTCTTCGGCCATCAGCCCCGAGAACTGAAGCTTCACCGTCTCCAGTTCCGGCTCGGCGCTCTCTAGTTCCGCCTCTGTGACCTCCGACTCCGGAGCCCTGGGAACTGAAGCTATCCACCTTGACGTCGCCGCCAAGCGACTAATTGGCCAAAGATGCTCAGCCCACCTACCTTGCACTACTCTTGCTCGCTGCCGGCGGTGCTCGCGGATGTGTCGGCTTCTTCGCGGTCGTGGCGCCGGGGCGCGGTCTCCTCGTCGTCGGTGTCGCCGAACAACGCCTCGCCCGCCTCGTCGTCGCACTCCTTGCTGGCGGCCGCCATCTCCGCCACCCGCTGTCGGTACCGCTAGCGGGCAAGATGGATCTCGCAGGCGGAGCGGTTGGACTCGAGCAACGCCTCCTGCTCTGCCAGGTCCGTGTCTGATGCGACCGCCTTGCCGGCGGCGACCTGCTCCTCCGCCTGCAAATGCTCCTGGAGGAGATTGTGGTTGTAGTTGACGTCGGCCTGCACCTCCCGGAACTGCTCCTCCCGCTTCTCCCGCGCCATGTCCATATAAATGGGCACGAGCCTCGCCGACGGTCATGATGCAATGAACCGGCGAGGGTGGAGCGGAGGAGGAGGGTGACGCTGGCTCGTCGTCGGAGGCTTCCTTCATTTGCATATCCTCCGGCTGCCTGTCGCCCTGCCAGTCGGCAGCCATGGTCTTCTTCTGCTTCGACGTCAGCTCATCCCAGAGAGCTTTGGCGGCGGAGTGTTCCTTGGTGGGGAGTGGTGTGAAGAGGGATGACTGTGGCTATGGCCGGGGCACCGGGACAACGGTTTATATAGCACCGGCGGGCGGCGGACGGGTGTTTGTCGTGTCGTTTGAACGCGCGGCAGTCACCTGCACCAGGAAGCGACGCGGGCGGCGCTCTCTCGGCCGGCGCGCCGCTTCAATGTCGGCAGCAGTGCGTCGCGTCCGCTCTGCCCGGGCGCTGACGCTCTGGAACGGCACTGACCGAAAACACGCGGGAGGAGGGAGGGGTTTTTGGTGGGCCAGAGCAGTCAGAAGCGGGTCCGGACTCCCGCAAACCTCCCCCACTTCTGTCTTCGGTTTGCGGGAGAAATCGTACCCAGACTGCCCAACGGACTGATACTGATCGGCTTTGGATGGTTTTCGCGGTCCAGAGCGCTCAGTCCAAACGGTTGCGGGAAGTTTGCGGATCGGCATTGGAGATGCCCTTAACGGCTCAAAAGTCCACTTACATATGGCCAAGTCCATCTTCCCCATCAATCAGTCCCCGCGAGCTCAATTAGTCCCTTGTTTAGCATATCTATCGGCATCCTCAATGGCGCGGTGACGTCGTCTGCCTCCTTTCCTAATTCCTCCCCGTCGACTTGGCGAACCATATGCGATCATCTTTGCCGAAATATCACCAATTGGCATGTTGAAATGTCCACACAGTGTTTTTCAAAATTGAGAGTAAAGAAAGTGTCACGCGTGTACCGAGTGCGTTGTGTCCGGCTCTCTTTGGTTGGTTGCCAACAGAGGACGGCGATCGAAACGGACGAAGGTAATACTGATATTCAGTGCAGGATTTCCGGTCTGAACTCTGTGAGATTCTTCTTGAGATGGGTGCGGTATGAACATCAGCTGCTGCCACCATGTGGTTAACAACACTGGCTAATCTGGCCACGTGGTGAATGCAGTGCTTGTACCATATTCATATGACCACGTTTCTCCACTGACAATGTGAAAAGTCGAGGTAACTTCTCACTGTGTTAGCAGGTGCGATGGTCTAACTATGCTGCTTACGTACTGCCCCGTACCCAAAGTAACACTGGCTAGATGTTGTTCTCAGTTGTCACCGACGCGAAATTGAGTAATGCGTCGATCGGTAAAGGCCAAAGGGGGCGAATTTTTGGGCTCTATGTTGCAGAAGCAAAGCCGGGTGCCGCCAGTTTCAAAAGGTGAAAACCGTCCGTGGATTATTATGTCTGGATAGGCTGGTTGGTAGTACAGGGATTATCAGCCCGGAGTCCAGACAAGTCGTTGGTTAGTTGCAATTACTGACGTCGTCCCCAGTGGTGATCGGCACGGAAGTTGTACTACTAATCAAGTGTATAATCATGCTGAAGCTTCGAAAAGGCGGATACGATCCGGCACTATTCGTCAAGCCGGAACTACGTACTTCATAATAAATGAGAGACGCAGTCACGAAACCTGGAGGTTCAAAGAAGAAGAAGAAGAAGAAAGTCGGGAAATGAACCTGGATCCATCGAATCGGCCGGCTCGGTCGTCTCCGCTAATTCACGGACCGGATCCGGCTCGATACGTACGTACGTGCCTCGATTACTTTTCGTCTCCCGGACGGGCTTAATTATAGCAGCACATAATTGTTTGACACGACCGGGCACAGGATAGCTAGTAGGGGCAGGCAGGCAGGGCCAGCGCGCGGCTGGTGGCCGGGACCAAGCCGGCCGGTCAGGCGCTGCAACCCAGCGGCGCGACGGCCGGCTCCAGCCCGCGCCCACCAACCGAACCGCCGATCGGGACAACACCTCGCGCACCGGCCGGTCGAGGTGACCGCGGCGAGGCACTGGGCAAGGGCAAGGCATGCCATGTGCAGGTGATATTGTTAGAATTAATGGGCTAGGCCCATAGCAATTTCTGAAATCTCAAAGCCCATGTGTAAAATGGCAAGATGTGGTGCTAAGTTTAGTCCCACCTTGGAAGTTGAAGAAGAGTTGAACCTCTTTATATAGTGGGTTTTCTCCACCACTCTAAGTGATGTGTGAGAAGAGAAAGGGAAAACCACACACGCGCGCTCGCCTCGCCTGGGCGTACATGCGCGTGAATGGTCCGCCGAAATCCGGTCTGTCTTCTTGCAGGAGCGCAGCTTCCTTTTGCCGTTTTATTTTTATGTCTTGGCAGACAAGTTTTTGATTTCTTGTCCGGTAAGTATACGAATTAGAAACCGAGTCGGTTTGGGATTGTGGTCGCGACACAATACCGCCTCTGGTCTAATATATATACAGCTACCGGCTGCGGCCTGAGACACACCGAAAAACACCTAGGGTTTTGCCTCATCTCACAACTTGCGCCGCCATCGTAGTCTACTCCATCCCAAACGCCGGCGTGCATCGGCGCGTGGGAGAGCAGGTCTCCGGAACCGTTCGTCTTTGCGATCCTGCACCGGGAGAGGACGAATTAGGTTTTTGGGAAGCGCTGTGCGCGACTGCTCAAATTCGTCATCACGGGTCGTCTTCCGTCCAAGTCGGGCGGTGCTACTCATCGTCGTATTCATCGCCGTCAGCAGCAGATCGTCGCCAACATCGTCATCAACACTGTCGCACCCATAATAGCTAACGATCAGTACGTCCAACATCCTCTGTTCATGTCTGTTTCTACAGCTATTGTTACGTGTTTGCTGCTGTTATGCATGTCTTGCTGTTCTTCTAGTTTGCTAGATTATTGCATGCTAGTATCTCTTCTAGTCATGAATTATTTACTGGAATTAATCATGAACTTGCCTAATATTCGAACAGATATGGGGTACGTTCGACCTGATTGCTTTGCTCCGGTCCCGTCCAATCCTAGTTTTATGACGATCTGCATGCATGCACGGTCTCCGCCGACATGGGCACGCGTCCATCACGTCGATCAAGCTTAATGCCCGGAGACGTACGGGCCAGGGGAGTAGTAAAAGGGACGGGTGTGCGGTCGCGGCGTTGCTTAATGCTCAAGGCCCGCCGCAACGGCCGACATGTGTGTGCAACTTGTTCAGCTTGTTGCCATATCCTCTCTTTAAAATGTTTCTCCGGCCTTGGTAGCTGCTGGTTTCTCCTTTCCTTGCCTTCATTCTAGGGGCGGCGGCACGCATGTACGTAAATGCACGAAATCTATCACTCGTCTTGCCTTATCGCTGTTTTCTTCTTCTTCTTCTTCTTCTTCTTGTGACGATCATCTGTGAGTACGTGGTTCCAGTGACGAGGGCGGAGTTGTTGGGACGTCTACGCCAGGCCGTGTAAACGCGCGCGACGAGCCACAAGTGCGCGTAGTTTATCCCGTTTGGAACGCAATGTGCATGATCGGATACACAATTTATATGGAGGTTTTTGCGCAGCCCATGCGCGCGTATCATCTCCGTGTAGTTTGTTATGTGTACGTACGGGACACGATCGATCCAGTCCTCCGGCCAGCGTTCATACGCATGCGAGCCAACAAAACCGAAGCGCCTGCAAGTCTCGCATGAAATTGCCTCGCATGTACAGCTTCCATCTCATCTCAATGGGTCGGTCCACGTTCGTCAACCGGTGCATGCATGCATGCATGGTGCATGTACCTGCATGCTGACACTGACACGCACACGCATATGCGTTGCGCTGAAAAGTCTCCAAGTGTTTTTTGCCTCAAGCTCGATCCGGCGGCTCGACGGGTTGCTCGTTGGCGCTCTGTCTGGATTTCTTCTCACCTTTTCTTGGCTTTCAACCGGAGCAGGCAGGCCTGAGTTGAAGGTCTCGTTTTATCTCCGTCTCGTGCGAGCTACGTACTAGCCTACTAGTACTACCATCCAGCTAAACGGCACTGGGTGTACTGTTGATGAGTGACCTTTCCGTGGCTGGCTTTTGGACGTTGGAAGAACGTGCGTTTGAATATATAGACTTGCAGCCTCGCAAAAAACAGAACTTATAGACTTGCTAGTTTTTTTAAGAAAAAGTAGACTTGCTGATCATTACGAGAAATGACTAGTAGTTGGGATTATATTCGCCAATTTTGGACGCATACGCTTGGGATTTTGATTCTACGGCATGCTGCTGACAAGTCACCAAACATGCCACTCATTGGACAATTATTTCTTCACATGGCATAAGCCAAGAGCTATTTAATTGTCTTATTGTGATTTTTTAGAATAATAGGTTCTGTCGATCATGAATCCACCATCGTTATTACATCGGCTTCCAAAGAAAAAACAAAGATATTGCTACATCAGTTTAGCCGGCAAGGTAAAGCAACACACGCAAAATCCAGCATAATAGAGTGCAAAAAAGTAACAAGATGATACATTGGTATGACACAAAACGTACATCCAATGCGTAGAACCAGGAAACACAACTTGCAGCTCACATCTTGAAAACGACACGAACCATCGTTCCGTCCTCCATGAACTTCGGGGAGTTAGAGCAACTACAACTGTACCAATCTAATTGTCCTCATATATTCGGGCAGACAGCCCGGGCATGAGAGAAAAGAAAAATCATCTTCCAACCGGACCCTTCATCCTCATATGTTGGGACTGTCCGCGAACCCTCAAACTCATCCCATATGTGAGGAGAACATGAGAGTGTCCAGGCAGTCTGCCATGTCGGACACGGTCCTCCTTGGATCACTTTATCTCTTTTTTTTAACTCAATTTTTTCTCTTTCTCTCAATCGACCATATGCATTTGGCGAACAATTTGAAAGACATGGTTGCGCACATAGACAAATTAGGGTTCAAACTAGACACACATGCACTTTGTTCGAATGCGTCTGCAGATGTATGGGGTGCCAAATCAGCTCAGTCCTGTTGCAGATGCTCTTCACCTCTAGACGGCATGCCAAACACACTGTCAGCGCTTCCCAACATTTAGAGTCATATCGTTGGGAACAGACGGCACCATCACCCTGACAACCTAGATTACCAGCCAGGTGGGCGAGGAGATTTTCTCCTTCATTCCACACCATTGGACACAATTAATACAAATATCACTGCGGTCTGCGAAGCTTCCGCAAAGCCCATAAAAGTAGTTGTGTGGGTAACACTCATGACTTTATGGTTAGTGTTACTAACCCCAACAGGTAATTGTATAGAAAGCAACACAAGCAGTTAAACATGATATTCAGCAATCACTTTCCAAGTTTCTAAAGCATCTGACCATTCAACCAACATGTGCACACATGACTCGTGTTTAGTATAAAATAAATTAGGATATGTCATGCACATTTTGTCTTTTGTTCAAATTGTCCACAGAGAGGAGTTTACTATTAGCCAATAACAACACAAAAAATTGGATTTGTGGAGGAACTTCAAGTTTCCAAACAATAAGGATATGCACATGCATCACTCCTCAAATATTAATAACATAAATGAATAGAACCCTTATTATGTTACTTCATCAAGGCATCTTCTTCAGTAATCAAAAGGGAAAATATGTTGAGCCACGATCCAATTCGCCTCTGTAATCATGTCATACTTTTTTGGGATGATGCTCTATATATACCAAAAACAAAATCAATACTTTTTTGTAGAATTTTCAGTTGGCAAAATATGTAGTTGTCTATTTTGGGTTGGAATATACTAACTTGATTAGTTAGCTAGTGTTAAACCGTTTGTGTAATGGGAACTAACTTGAGTAGTTAGCTAGTCATAGGGATTCTATTCTTTTGATGTGAACTGAAAGTTTTTTGTAAGAAACGCAGTGCATAAGTTTTCTTTTAGAAATACAATATAGACGTAGACGTTCACATACACTAACCCTTTTGAAATATGAACACATGCGCGCGCGCGCACGCACACACACACCGTACCTACATGAGCATTTTTGAGAGGCTGAGCCGACGGTTCTTGAGATTGACGAAGCAACCATAGGTGCCTCGCTATTGAAGGAAACGTCGCCTCCCACTGAAGCAATATTCTGCCTTTATAAGACACACATTTGTCATACCTGAAGTTCTATCTCTGATGACCTAGGGGTACAACAATCCTCCTAACCATTGCACCACAGTTGGTTCTCCTTTTTTCGTCCCCCCTCTTGAATTTCCTCAGAAGCTCAGCATCTTTCGGTTAGATAACCACCCGAAAATGCCTTCCTTGTGCATATTAGATTATGCAACTAATCTCTCATGATTTGCGACTGGTGAGAACTAACGATCTCAATGATGCATCAACAGTTCCCCTGAATATATGAAGTATAAGTGAGATTCGGTCAGACCATCGACTACCAAATTGGCAGATTTTGTATTCCATGATTGATGCTCGAGAACCTAACTGACCTCTTCATGTTCTACTACTTCCAGTGTGCCAACTGCGAGCATATATCATTTCCTCTTCCCCAACATAAAATACAGTACTATAACGAATAATTCCTTGATTCTCCTACTGACCGATTGCTGAGCAACCACTGTCCAGTATAATCACCCCTCTGAATGATAATTCAAAGTAGTAGTACCACTGCACGTGATCAGTCAGCTATTAGTTCAGATCTCGACCTAGTTTCGCGCGAGAATATTGAAAATGAAGCAGAAGCTATGATAAGTATGCATGAACGATGGGCTTCTTCGCTAGTGACTTTCCAAGAAAGTACTCTGGAATCAGGAGTACTATATGTGGGATAATAATGGGCTTAAGTAAACGCTTGAGTCAGGGTACGTATATGTATGCAAATAATTTGAGCGGGAATGGCAATTAATGGAGGTGGTTGATGAATCCATAACCAATCGAGATCCGATGGATCGAGGCGAACTGTAACACTTGACCAACTCTCTGCCTGTCTTGACCGCATCGATCGGCTGGACATGAACATGTGCAGCTGATACTGCTTGACGCGGCGCGTAACATGCACTAACCATGCACCCACCCAGACTGATACGGTTAAGAGTCCCGGATGTTGTCAGGGATTAGCGTCTGATGTGTGCACTGACTCATACTCCATATTCTTGCAGCGCATGTGAGTTACTTGGAAGGTGAGACTGATCATTTCCTTCTGAGGACTTTGGAGTCCCAGGTGTACATGTGAACTTTCTGACTAGGCATGCGGCCGTATGATATGCATGGATCGATAGTGATGGATCGGCCAAGAATGCATGGGCGACCACGTTGCACTAAGTCTTGTATACAGTATAGGCATGCATCACTTGCGGCTTTTCAGCATTGCCAGCTCCGACTGAATTTCTGGTTAACTTCTGCTGGGAGCCAGCTCTGGGCTGGCTGTTACCGATCACCGGAACTCATTCTCCGACGAGATCACGTGGCTGAAATCAAGAAAGTCGTGCATGCATATGCATGGCCGATCGATTAATTGTCTCCGGCGGTGGGAGGAATTAATCTTGAGCCACATGCACGCCCACATGCAAGAACTGTCGTTGGACAAGCTCGCGTGATGGGTTATTTGCTCCCTTCACGCTTCGATCCTCTCATCTATCGATCGATCGATCAATACTATTCTACATGGGCCAATAGCTCCTTTGCGACGTTTTTCACGTGAATTGAAAGGAGTGCGACGTTGTTGAAATGAATGGCTGTGATGCGATACATTTGAGCGTGTAAATAGCCCAGGGCCACATGGGGTGTTAAATGTGGTTAAATTGGTCGTCAACCAAGCCCGCCCGTTTATGTTAGGACATGTGGGTCCAACTTAATTGTTCCTCAAAACAGCTGACCGTGCCCTGCCTCCCGATCGTGCCGGGCCCGCCACACTGCCCCACCTTCTTCTCCGGTGGCGGTGGATCTTGCGTTCTCGGTGGCGGCGGCGGAGCTCTCGTTCTCAACGGCGGCGGAGCCTTCGTCCTCAGAAAATGGTGAGTG
Source organism: Aegilops tauschii subsp. strangulata (assembly GCF_002575655.3). NCBI lineage: Eukaryota > Viridiplantae > Streptophyta > Magnoliopsida > Poales > Poaceae > Aegilops > Aegilops tauschii. The sequence goes on along the minus strand of NC_053040.3, from coordinate 411,173,543 downwards.
AATTTGAACCCTAGTCGCCCTCTCGTTCCTCTCTCGGGCCCGTAGCTCTCAGCTCGTTTTTTCTGTTTTCGCTTGTTGAATCGATAGGTTGTGAGGGGAGCCCGTGGGCATACTGAGATGGAGCCGCCAGATTCTACTTCGAATAGGTAATGCGCTTCTCTCCGATCCAATTTTGCATGCAATTAGGGCCTCGTCTGCTCTTTCTCACGGGCTCACACTGTCCGCCACTGACAGAGGGGATGCTGCCGCTCGGACCTTCGAATTGACAGTCAATTTCTTTCCATCAAAGGCAAAATTAGTTGATGGTAGCATACAAAACATTGAGAGAGACACAATTGTTAAATGGGAGATTGAGTTTACAGAGATTGATCCACAAGTTCTACAGAACATGGGAGAGACTGCAGTGAAGAAATGGGTGGAAAAAATTAGGGAGAATATTGTTTGGGGTCCAGAGCAAGAAGTATCACTGTTGCAGTTTGATGATTGGAAAGGAGAGTATGTGAGAATAGAAGATGGTGAACAGATTGTTGAAGAAATCGATCGGCAAAACGGCTGGACAAGCAAACGGGCTAATTTTTTTGCTGAGCTCATTGATCTGAACATTTTTTCGAAGGTTGGATATGTGCCATCACAATTGGCTGCGTAGATGGTAGATGATGATTGGGCTACACAGAGGACATTGATTCCCATGTGTACTGAACTTACAGTAATAGCTGAAGAGGGACAGGTGACTGGAACTGAAACTGAAACTGCAGCAACTGTTGATTGGAATGTAGTTGAATTAGATGAGCCTACTGATTTGGTCATTGCACCAATGCCTGACATTGAGATGGCCAAACTTTTTGGCATTCCAGTCGATGACAGAGATAAGCAGGAGAGGGGCGAATCTAGTTTGCCTGCTAATGCTGCTGAAGAAGTAGATGGACAGTTGATGGAACAAGCTGCAGATGAAGTAGATGATGCACATGATGATGAGCTGGTGCATGTGTATGACAAAGAAAACCCTATCATTGAAGTAGGCAAGTTGTTCCCAAGCATGAAGGAGTTTAGGATGTGTTTCAAGACTTATGCAGTGAAACATGAGTTTGATGCCAAGACTGTTTGGACTGATAGAAAGAAGTTTTATGCGAGGTGCAGAGGATTTGATGGTAGTGTGAAGCCTTGCAAGTGGTACATATCTGCTAGACTGCAACCTGATGGAAGTACTGTCAGGGTTAACCAAATCCCCAATCAACATACTTGTATTACAAGTTCACAGAGAGTATCAACCATGACATCACAACTTTGGGTTGCAGAAAAGATCACCCCAATTTTAGCCAAAACACCAAACACTACTGCCAAGAAACTCAAAGTAGACTTGGAAAAGATGTACCCCATTAAACTGAAATATACAACAGTGTGGAAGGCAAACAAAGGGCAATGAAAAATTTATATGGTGATTGGGCAAATACATTTAGGATGCTTTACAACTTCAAAGCAGAGGTGGAAAAGAGGTCACCTGGCAGTGTTGTGGAGATAGATACAGAGGTATCAGCCGAAGGTGAAGTCAAGTTCTCCAAGTTTTTTATGGCTTTGAAGCCTTGCATCGATGGGTTCAAAGCAGGGTGCCGTCCATATTTGAGCATAGACTCATCATTTTTGACGGGCAAGTGGAATGGTCAGTTGGCAGCATGCAATGCTCTAGATGGACACAACTGGATGTTTCCTATTGCTGTTGGCTTGTTTCAGTCAGAAACAGAGGCTTCATGGACATGGTTCATGATCCAGTTGAAAAGATGCCTAGGGCCAGTGTCACCTTTGGCTATACACACAGATGCATGTAAGGGGCTTAAAAATTTAGTGAAAAATGTTTTCCCACATGCTGAGTAGAGGGAGTGCTTCGGTCATTTGTGGATGAATTTGATAAAAAAAATTAGAGGAGAAGAATTTGGGCGCATGTGGCCAGCAGCAAGATCTTACACTAGACAGACACACAACTATCATCTTGATAAGATAATGGCAGCATGTGATGAGTTTGGTCCATGGTTGAACACCTACAATTCTTTGTTATGGTACAGGTCAGCATTCAGCACTGCCATCAAGTGTGACCACATCAACAACAATTTGGCAGAGAGTTTCAACAACAAGGTGAAGGAGTTAAAAGATTTGCCTGTGCATGCCATGGTTGACCAAATCAGGATCATGCTCATGCGGTTGTGGGAATTGAGAAGAAGGATAGGTGATTGTCTGCAAGGTGATAAGCTTCCAGCAGTGGTACAGCAGGTGGTCAATAGGAGCAGATGTCTTTTCACATTTGTTTGTTGAAAAATCTTCATCTTGGGGTGCTGAAGTTAGAGATAACAAAACTGGAAGGAGACATGTTGTTAACACTGAATTGCATGATTGCACTTGCCTCGAGTGGCAACACATTGGTAAACCATGTGAGCATGCCATTCTTTTCTTAGCATCCCAACCGAAGATAAACATGCACCCATATTTGCATGAATATTATTCGGTAGCAAGATTCAAAGCTGCATATGCTACTCCAATTCCAACACTTACAGATCAGTCTCAGTGGCCTGAAGTGGACATTGAATTTTCCATGTGTCCTCCCTTGACGAAAAGAAAGGCTGGCAGGCCTAAACAGAGTAGATTCAAGGCATGGTTTGAGAAAGGTGGGAGTAGTAAGAAGGGAAAGAAAGATGGAAAGCCAAAAAGGGCCCAAAAAGGTAACAAAAACAGATGCAAGTTGTGCCAGGAACTTGGGCACAGAGTGGGATCTGTCAAATGTCGTTACTCCTGATAAGCCAAAGTATGTTCTTGTTTATTTGTCTGTGTTTTGATTTGGTGCTTTTTTCCAATTACTATATCTATAACATTTTCCCAATGGCTAGGAGGAAGCGAGCAAGTTAGCCCCTTGTTGTTGAACAGTGTTGGCCAACAAAAAAAGCAAGAGTCAATGGCGGTAGAAAGAAGAGAAGTGTGCCTGAGCCTGAACAGACTGAAGAAAATCCTGCTGCAGTCAACATTCAGACTGAAGAAACTGATGTGGAGGTGCACACCGAAGAAACTGAAATTGCAGTCAACATTCAGACTGAAGAAACTGCTCTTGAGGTTGAAACTGAACCTGAGCGTGTCGAGGTTCAGACTGAAGAAATCAATGTTGAGGTACACACCGAAGAAACTGAAACTGCTGTCAACAGACTGAAGACACTGATCACGAGGGTGTTGGCGAGGTGTTGAAAAGACCAGTGAAGAAAACCAAGATGATCAGTGAACTTATGTGTGTAGTAGAACCAAAAACAAGAAGTGCTAAGGCAAAGAAGGGCACACGACGTGGTAGGAAGAGGTAGAACAGAGAACAGTTTGAAAATTTGGGGCATGTAATAATATTTGTAACTTGGTGCGTACTGGTAGTCACTATTCGAACTTGTTTGTTGGTACCTTGTCTAAACCAGCCAAATAAAATTCAAATTTGGGCTCAAATTTGAATTAGGGATGGGGTATTGATGTTTTAATGCTATCTAAAGTACCTCAACTGAAATATGTTTGCTTGCTGATCATTCCGAGCCCTTTTGGTAAGTTGAACTCATAGTCATGAAAAGTGTGTCACAAATGACCTTCAAAGGTAGGGTAAACGGCCTCATATTTAAGCAAGTTTTTTTGGCACCTTGTCTAAACCAACCAAATAATTTTTCTACACATCTATTCTACCTATATAGTGTAAATCTAAAGTCTCACTATTTATTGAATTAATTTTCTATTATTTTCTTTTATTTTTGAAAAAACAAGGTTTAATAGAAAATTATATATAAAACAAGTTTAAAACATGAAAATGAGAAAAGTAAGTTAAGATCTTTCTTAGTCAATCCAAAACGAAGTTTTGGTGAGGTTTTCACACTTTTCATTTTCAAAACCCCACCTACTCTCGGGTGCCCACTACTCTCTCCCTTGAACTCCATACTACATTGTTCGAGGAATGACAATTTTGTGAAGGATTTTTCGTAAAAATGTATGTAAACCATATTTATATTTTTTTCTTGTTACTATACGACATAATAAGACGGGCACTATCGTCTTCCTCTCCCTCCTCATCCACACCCCATCCTCTGCCTCCTCTGCCCTCCTTCTTCCTTCTTCTCCATCAAACCCGATCGAGCCCTCGAGCCACCCTGCCACCATGCAGTACAACGCCCCCACCTACCGCTTCCCCCCAACCGTCCCGGAAAGGCTCTACCCGGCCGGATTGTATGTAGAGAGAACCCTTAGGGTTTGGGCAATCTCGAGGTGGAGGGGCGCAAGGGAGTTAACGGAGTTCTTCCTTGCGGCCGGCTTCCGCCACCTCCCCCGCGGCTCTCCTCGGATGTACCATCTTGAGGAGGTCAACCACAACGGCGTTGTGGTTGGGCTCCTCGCCACGTTCACTAACCCTTTCGATGCCTTCCATCTCCTCGGGCGAGCGTATCGGGTTGGTTGTGAGTTCATAGCTTTCCCCACCTACAATATCTTCACCGACTTCAACGGCATCTTCCCCAACAACGGCGTTATGCACACGCTCCCGTACCCCATCAACAACGGGGAGGAGTGAAGGTGAAAGAGCAATCATGCCCTTGCATCATATTTTGATGTTGATGACAATATACATGTAGGGGAATAACAATGGTTGTCAAGTTAATCTCAGGTGTTAGTTCTCGGATCATCCAAGTGTGTGGATCAAGAGCATACAAGTGATTTTACTCAAGGATGAAGCATAAAAATTGATTCCATATTTGTTTTCTTGAGTATAGGATCCCACACTATTAAGAGGGGATCGATAGGGTTAGTTAAAGGCTTGCTCTTGCCACAAACCTCCTTGCCACATACACATGCTTAAACCTTACTGTTTCTGTCTCCTGGCTGCCGGATGTCCGGGCTTTACCCCGGATGTCCGGGCCTTCCTGTCACGCCGGATGTCCGGGCCCTATCCCGGATGTCCGGCCTATACTACCCGTGGAACTACTATGGTTCTGTATTCTGGTTGTGATCGCGCCGGATGTCCGGGATTTCCCCGGATGTCCGGACCTTCCTGTTACGCCGGATGTCCGGGCCCCATTCCGGATATCCGGGCATAGATATCCAGAGAACGTTTTTATGCTGGGCTGTGCGCCGGATGTCCGGCCACCTACCGAATGTCCGGGCCTTCCTGTTTTGCCGGATGTCCGGGCTTGGCCCCCGGATGTCCGGCCCCTCTGTTCTCAGCTCTGGTTCTGTTTTTTGTTCCTCATATCTTGCCAGGCCGGATGTTCGGCCCCTTGCCCGGATGTCCAACCTGCTCGTTCTCTTACACTACAACGGCCATATTCATGCTCACGCTATATATACCCCTTCTTCTCCACGGGAGAGGGTCGACCATTCACTTTGAACAAACCCTAGAACACTTCTCACTCTCTCTCTCTCTCTCTCTCTCTCTCTCTCTCTCTCTCTCATTCCTCCACACCAAATCTTAGATCCCCAAGGGATTTGAGAGCTTTGGAGAGCAGTTGTCCGATCAAGTGATAGATCCACCTCTTCCCCTTCTTTGCACCCAAGGAATTCGTGATTTGAGCAAGTCTTGAGCTTTTCCCCATCGATCTTGTTACTCTTGGAGGTTGGAGACTCCTAGGCGGTAGGAGTCTTTCGGAGAGGAATCGACCTTTGTGATTACCCCCGGAAAAGTTTGTGAGGGTTTGGAGACCACCCCAAGGTCTACCACTAGTGGTTGAGAAACGCCTTCGTGGTGTTGTCTCAAAGGGAGAATAGGGTGAGCCTTCGTGGCGTTGGTGTGCCTTCGTGGTAACATCCACCTCTCGAACGGTGACGTAGCTTCCCTCCAAGGAAGTGAACATCGGCATACATCCTCGTCTCCCGGAGTTGCGGTTATTCCTAACCCTAACTCTCTACTTGTGTTTACTTGTCTCTTAGCACTTACTTATATCATATTGTGCTTGTTTACTTACATACTTGTGTTACATGTTTATCTTGCTTAGCACTTAGTACTACACTTGCAATTGTTAGGCTCACTCTCATATTCCGCATTAGTGCCTAAAATTGCTAAGTAACAATTAAAATTTGTAATTGTACCTATTCACCCCCCCTCTAGGTCCATCTCGATCCTTTCAATTGGTATCAGAGCCTCGTGCTCTATTCTTGTGGCTTAACCGCCCTAGAGCGAGATGAACCCCGATGGGACTCCCCGTGTTGCAGATCCGAAGGATAAAGGCGAGGCTTCCTCTGAAGTCAAGTCCTTTACTTCCGAGGATCTAGAACGGGCCCTTGCTAAGCAAAAAGAGGAGCATGATGCTTCTGTCGAGGCCTTGGTCCAAATGAGGATAGCCACATTGTCCACGGTGCTTGCACCACTTTCGGGTGGTGCCGCTTCGAGGCCAACTGTGCCTACTCCGTCACTTGGTCAACAACCTCCTAGCAATGAGCACTCTAGTGTTCCTTGGCTTTATGCAAGACCCCAAGTTGAGAAACCAAAATATAACCCTCAAGGCAAACCTCCTAAACTTGATGCCACTTCCGATTTTGCCTTGTGGAAAGTTGCTATGCAGGATCATCTTCGATATGGAAACGATGAGATGCTAGAGATCTTGGAGTATGGTTACCATGTGGTTGATCCAAAGAATCCTACACCAAGAGAAATTTATGACAAGAATCTCAATGACACTGCAATCATGTGTATAAGGAGAGGTATGGTTGAAAAGCAAAGGAGACCTTTCATACACATCACAAGTGCCAAGGAACTATGGGAAAGTATTATAAGATCCAAGACCGGTACCTCCACCCTCCGGAGTGCTCAATATGAAATTGCCAAGGGGCAATTGCAAAACTTTTGTATGGAGAAAGGTGAAACTCAAAATCAACTCCTTGAGCGTCTCATGACTCTCACCGCTGATATTGAGTCGTGTGAGTGTGACAAGACACAAGATGGATTCAACATGACTAAGCGATTCCTTGTGGACAAGTTGCTCCATGCTCTTGCTCCATATCACCATCAGATGGTATGGGACATAAGACAACACCATGCCTTCAAGGAAATGACTACAGATGACATCATATCCACTTTCCAACTATTTGAAGAGTCAAAGGCAAATGCTACAAAACATCTTGCCATGCATGGCAATCCATCGTCGAAGATCAATCTTGCATTGAAGGCCAAGCATGTATGTGAAGATGAGAAAAGTGAAGAAGAAGAAGATGATGATGATGAAGAAGATGGTGATGAGGTTGAATCCGATGAGGGCCCTTCATATGAAGACATGGCTCTCTTTGTCAAGAAGTTTAGTGCGGGAAAATTCAAGGGAAGGTTTCAAAAGAAGAAAGTAAGAAAATGCTACAACTGTGAAGAAACCAACCACTTCTTCAACGAGTGCCCTTATGAGAAGAGAGAAGATAAACCAAGGTTTCCAAAGACCTTTCCCAAGAAGAAGTTGCCAAATCCTTTGAACTCCAAGCTCAAGAAGAGAGATGGGAAAGCAATGGTTGCTCAAGAAGAATCCGATCCCGATGATGTTAGTGGTGTTGCCAGAGTTGCTCAAGATTCTCAAAACACATTGAGGCTAGTCAAGAAGAGTGGTGAAGTTGTCACCTACAACTACATGAAGGATTACAAGGGCAACGCTCACAAGTGTCTCATGGCGAAGGCCGTGGTAGAAGATGGAGAGGACCAACACTCTCCTGACAAGGTCAAGGTAACCCCACGATCAAACCCTCCTCTTTTCACTCCTCCTACTCCTAGTGATGAGTATCTTGATGCGAGGATAGTTATGAGGATGATGATATAAATGATCCTATGCTTGCTAAACTAAATAAGTTCATGTGCTCCCTTAAAGGAAAGAAGCTCACTATGTTTCGTATGCTTATGGAGATGGTGAGTAAGCACACCATTTCCATTAAGGAACTCGAAACCCTCGTCACCGAGGAAAAGGAAAAATATGAAATCCTTGAGTGGAAAGTCCAATATGAGGAAGCACGCAATGATGAACTATGCTTAAAAATTGGTGCAAACATTGATGTTCATACTAGAGATCTTGCCTCCTTGAAAAAGGCTATTGACTCGTGCGAAGAGTTGATGAATGATAAAAGTAAGCTTGTAAAGTCTAATGCTTCTCTCTCTAAGGATTGTGAGCTCCTATCCGTGTCCCTCAAGACCAAGGAAGAAGAGCTCACCCTACTTACAAAGAGTTTTGAGACACTCAAGCTTACTTATCTTGAAACTCTAGCCAAGGCTTACTCTTCTCCTGTTATCAATGTTGATGCTTGTACTACTAACTCTAGTAGTGATCTAGCATCTATTCTTGAGGAGAATCGCTTTCTCAAAGCTCAAATCGAGAAAGGGCTCATGACATGTGCTCAAGGGCAAAAGAACCTTAATGAGGTGTTGAGCCAACACAATGAGGTGTTTGCCAAAGAGGGACTCGGGTTTGACCCGAGCACAAGCAAGAAGAAGACATCCTCTCAAAAGTGCACCACCCCTCTAAAAGAAACTTTTGTACGAGAAGGGCACAAGGAGAAAGGTAAGGTTGTTAGTGGGAAGGCCACAAGGGGCATGCCCACTCTCAACAAGCCAAAAGAGTTCATGCCTCCATCCTATGTACTTCGTAAGACTAAGGATGGAGAAGTTTATGCAAAGTTTGTTGGTCCTCGAAATGCATTTCGGTTTTATGCTATTTGGGTCCCTAAGACCCTTGTGACTAACTTGAGAGGCCCCATTGCAAAATGGGTGCCTCTAACCAAGTAATAATTGTGTGTAGGTTGCCTTCTCCGGTGGAGTAAAATGGGTGATTGATAGTGGATATACAAATCATATGACCGGAGATAGCAAATTGCTCTACGATTTCATGGAAGCTATTCAAACATTTATGAGCATTATGTTTGGTGGAGGATCAAAAGGACAGGTACTCGGTTTGGGTAAGGTGGCTATCACAAATTACATGTCTCTTGCAAATGTCATGCTTGTCCAATCCCTTAAATATCATTTGCTTTCTGTTCGCCAATTGGCTTCTGTTGGTTATGATACACTATTTGGACTAACGGATGTGAAAGTCTTTAAGAGAGATACTCTCGAAGTGGCCTTTGTTGGAGAGTTGGATGGCAACCTTTACACGGTTGATTTCTCGAAAGAGAGCACATTCCATGCAACTTGTCTAATGGCCAAGGCCGACAAGGGGTGGCTATGGCATCGCCGGCTAGCCCATGTCGGCATGAGAAATCTTCAAGATCTCTTAAAGGGAAATCACATTCTTGGACTAACAAATGTCTCTTTTGAGAAAGATCGTGTGTGTAGTGCATGCATAGTCGGGAAGCAACATCAATCAAAGCACCCACCCAAGAATATTGTGTCTACTTCAAGGCCTTTGGAGCTCCTTCATGTGGATCTTTTTGGGCCTCCTTCATGGGATAGTCTTGGTGGGAAAAAGTATGGGCTTGTCATTGTGGATGATTACTCAAGGTATACATGGGTCTTCTTCCTCAAATCCAAGGACGAGACGAAGATCACCTTCATTGATTTTGCCAAGCAAGCACAACGCAAGTTTGACAAAGAAATTCTGGCAATAAGAAGTGATAATGGATCTGAGTTCAAGAACTACACCTTGGAAGAGTTCCTTAGTGATGAAGGGATTGAGCATCAATATTCAGCTCCATACACTCCCCAGCAAAATGGTGTAGCAGAAAGGAAGAACTGCACACTTGTGGAGATGGCAAGGTCCATGTTGGATGAATACAAGTCGCCACATAGTTTTTGGGCTGAGGCCGTCAACACTGCATGTCATGCATCAAACCGGCTCTTCCTCCGCACGATGTTGGAAAAGACTCCATATGAGCTCCTAACCGGGAACAAGCCAAATGTCAAGTACTTTCGTGTATTTGGGTGCAAATGCTTCATCCTCAACAAAAGAGAACGGTTAGGAAAATTTCAATCTAAAACAACTGAGGGTATATTTGTTGGCTATGGATCAAACTCTCACGCCTATAGAGTCTACAACAAATCCAATGGATGTGTTGTAGAAACTTGTGACGTGGTGTTTGATGAATTTAATGGCTCCCATGGGGAGCAAGTTAATCTAAGTGATGTAGGTGAAGACGATTCTTCTCAAGATATCTTGACCATGGGTGTTGGCGCACTTCTCCCAATGGAATAAGAACCTCATGATGATGAAGAAGAAGATGGAAGCTTCGCACATCATCAAACTACGTCAACACCCATACCACCACAAGCTCCTATTGTTCAACCAATGCTCGTAGACCAAATACAAGATGATGATCAAGCTCCTCTCCATAGTAATCATCAAGGGCAAGATCATCCTCAAGGGCAAGAACAAGAAAGTGCAATCATTGACAATGAACCTCAACAAATGCAAGATGAAGAAGAAGATATTCCACCACACATTAATGATCCATATGTTGAGGACGTGGATGATGGACATGAAGTTGAACCTCGTGAAACACTTACCTCCATCATGCCTCGAGTGGCCGGTCGTGTTGATATTGATAAAATCCTCACCGGCATATCGGAAGGAAGCTTTGATGGACAATGATTGGCTCATTGCTATGCAAGAAGAGTTGAATAGTTTTGAGCGCAACCAAGTGTGGTCATTAGTCAAAAGGCCAACTGCGGAACACAATGTCATTGGAACAAAATGGGTTTTCAAGAACAAGCAAGATAAGAATGGGTTAATCATCCGCAACAAGGCAAGGTTAGTGGCACAAGGGTACTCACAAGTTGAAGGTTTGGACTTTGGTGAGACCTTTGCCCCCGTTGCCCGTCTTGAATCCATTTGCATCTTACTTGCTTATGCTGCTTTCAATGGTTTTACATTACATCAAATGGATGTGAAGAGTGCTTTCCTTAACGGTCCTCTGCAAGAAGAAGTATATGTATCACAACCACTTGGGTTCGTTGATCCCAATCACAAAGACTATGTGTATAAACTTCATAAGGCTTTGTATGGCCTCAAACAAGCACCTCGTGCCTGGTATGATCATCTTAAGAAGTTTTTACTCGATGATGGTTTTGTGAGAGGGGTGATCAATCCCACTCTTTTTACTAAGAGGGACAAAGGTGATTTGATCTTATGCCAAATCTATGTAGATGATATCATTTTTGGTTCTCCTAACATTCATTTCTGCAAGAAGTTTGCGGCTTCAATGACCAAGAATTTTGAAATGTCACTCAATACGGATTGAAGTTCTTCCTCGGATTTCAAATTCAACAATTTCAAGAAGGAATTTTCTTGTCTCAAGCAAAATACCTCAAGGATATCCTAGCGAAATTTGGCATGACTAATGCTAGCCCATGTAAGACACCCATGCCAACCAAAATTGTACTCACTGAAGACTCAAACGGTACCCCCTTTGACCCATCTAAATACCGCTCTATGATCAGTTCGTTGCTTTATCTTTGTGCATCTAGACCAAACATCATGTTTAGTGTATGCATGTGTGCTAGATTTCAAGCTTTCCCTATGGAAAGCCATCATAAGGCGGTTAAGCATATTCTTAGATACCTTGTTCACACCCCAAAGTTAGGTCTATGGTACCCCAAGGATGCTAAGTTTGATCTCATTGGGTATACGGATGCGGATTGGGCTGGAGATAAAGTGGATCGTAAGTCCACCTCCGGTGCATGTCAATTTCTTGGACGCTCCTTGGTAAGTTGGTCCTCGAAGAAGAAAAATTGTGTTGCCCTCTCCACCGCCGAAGCTGAATATATTGCAACCGCCAGTTGTGCAACTCAGTTACTATGGACGAGGCAAACTTTGAAGAATTACGGTATCACCTATAGACATGTGCCTCTTCTATGTGATAATGAAAGTGCCATCAATATTGCTGAGAACCCCAAAGATCATACCCGCACCAAGCACATTGACATTAGGTACCACTTCTTGAGATATCATGTGGAGAAGGGCGATATTGACATTGCCCATGTTGGCACAGTTATGCAACTTGCAGATATTTTCACCAAACCATTGGACGAAGCAAGGTTTTGTCAACTTCGGCGTGAACTTGGTATCTTGGAGCTTGACAATATTATGTGAAATCTAGTACCCATTCATGCATGAACTTAATGTATTGTCTTGATGTAGGCACATATTTAGGGGGAGACATTCAATTCATGAATATTCTCACTCTACATAATGCATAAATAGAACAAACACTCTCAAAGTATCATGGTTCTCGAACTATGGGCTTTAATATGATGGAGTCGTGACCATGTGCCCAAAGTCTACATCTTTGCGGTCCTATGGTCCATATGCTCAAACATGGTGACCTCGGTCATCGCTTGTACCTTGTTTGTGTGGACCTTTCATTACTTATTTAGGTTGGGTGGTTATTTTATCTTAGTATGACCATAGATGACTCAGATTTCTACCCATATAAATCTCTAAAAACTCCTTGGCGGAGTCTATATTCAATTCTATGTGTTGACCCCTTGAAAATCCTTCCCCATCATGTTTCTCTGTCCAGTGGCCGGACATCCGGCTTCGCTGCCGGACATCCAGGCCCTGAAAAAAAATCCCTTCTGCTGCGCAAGCCACCCTCATGCACCTCAAGTGGCCGGATTTCCGGGCTGGTCCCCGGATGTCCGACCCATTGGCCCTGTTTCTTCTGCTCCCTGACCTCCAAGCGCAGGATATCCGGGCCATGCCCCGGATGTCCGGCCCATCACCGCACCATATAACAGAGGAGGGGCTCGGGCTTTAGGGGGAGTTACTCATTCGCTCCCGTTTCCTCTCCCCATCTCACCACACAGCCGCCGCTGCCGGGGTGTGCTCTGGCGCTGCCCCGGCCAGTCTCCGTCGATCTCTGGCCCCGATCTCCTGCCCACGGACTCTCCTCCTCCCGATCTACGATTCTCTCCAATCCATTTCTTGGGTTGTGGTTTGAGTCTCTCGGGAGGGGCCGGTGTTCGGTGGGATTCACCGCCGGAGTTCTTCATGGCTCGTACCAAGAACTGCGGTCCCAAGCGTCCCGAGGTGTCTTCTCGGGGTAAGAGTGCTATCTCTCTTCATCTTCCTCTTGCTCGTGACCAAATCTTATTAGGGTTGCATTATTCCCCATGTACATCTTGCCATATCTATCGCTCTCGCGTTTTGGTACTGTATACCTAAGCCTACAGACACCTCTATATGTACTCGGCTACTCAACTTAACCATGGGAATGTAAATTTTTTGATTTACCATTTGGACTTGTCCTATGGTCATAATTGAAAAATATTCATCCCACGGTTTAATTTGGCTTATCCTTGTTCATATTATTTGGCTCCTTCTCATCGAGTCCTATTCTCATCCAGTTCAGTCGCTCACCGGCAAGGCTCAACTGACTCCGATGAACATGCTCGGCCTAAGAAGAAGAAGACCACCGCCAAGAAGAAGAAGCGGGCACCATCCACAAGTTCGTCGGCCTCTGATCCGGATGATGCGGACTATGTTGGGGAAGAAACGGATGATGTGGCCCCAAGACACTCTGTTGGCCAGTCCAAGCCTGGCACCAGGAGGGCACCGGTGCCTCCTGTCCGTGGTTCTGCAATGCCCGCTGTCCGTGGTCGTCGCATCTCCATGGAGCTTCCTGACAGCGGAAATCGCCCCACTCACGACTTCACAACTGTGGGGGCGGGTCAATATCTGGTGTTCCGTCGGGATGTAAACCAATTTGAGATGGAGGCTGATGCGGAGGATCCTCGGTTCCGGACTCGTATGCAGCAGGATCTCTATTCCAGTTTCTTCCATGGGCGTGGACTTGCTCCTCACTCATACTTGGATCTCAACTTTCTGCGTGACAATCCTGCCTTTTCCCCTAACAATCTGGTCAAGATCATTGATGATATGACTCTTAATCCTGCAATGACCTTCAGGTGTGACTGGAATGAAGCTGCCATTCTACAGTTCTATGCCACCTGTTTCTTTGGTCCGGACAACACTCTCACCTGGAGGACCGATGAGACTACACTGACGATCACCTATGACAGGTTTGTTCAGATTTTGGGTCTCTCTGGTGTTGGCCATTGCATCCACAGTATGGATCCAGAGTACAAACCCAAAGGGATTGATGCTTGCTTGCCACTTATTAAACCTCCCTCTCAGCTCACTAAGAAAGAGCTTGAATATCCAGTCAATGAGGTATCCATCTTCCGTGCTCCTTACTACATCCTCTACCAGTGTGTGCTTCACACTCTCTACCCTAAGAAGGGAGATCGCTCGAGGGCTCACAACTATTGCATTGACTTGATGGTTCGTATGCATGACCAACCCACTGAGCCTCTGGACACAACAAATTTTATTTGGCATGAGATCCGTCTTTGCAATTTCATTCAGACACGCCAGTTCCCTCATGCTCCATTTATTCAGGCTCTGATTGATCACACTGCTCCCTTTGAGGTCGTTAAGACTGCTGTGCATTCCATTTGGAAGCCTCCTCCTCATATGCGTGTGGTGGTTTCTGCTCCTACTCAGCCTGGGAGGTCTGCCGGTGGGAAGACAGCTGCACCTACTCAGCCCAGTGGTTCCTCTGTTCCATCTTCCTCGTCTGCTCCTCGTGGACGCCTTGCCTCGTTCTTCGGCAAGGCTCAGTCTGCTATCATGAAAGCAATCACCTTCAGCTATCAGCAGAATCATGATGTTCAGAAGCGCCTCATCATCTCCAAGAATCAGCTCAAGTAGCGTCTTCGTGATCGTGGGAGCCCCGTGAGTGATGATGATCCTATTCCCGCGACCCCATCCACTTCCACCTTCGGTTTCCCATCTCATGACGAGTACCCAGAGTTCTTTGTTGATGATGATGACATCCGCCAGGAGTGACCGAGTCCGTTTAGTTCTTCGCCCCTTTTTTACTTGTTGCTGTCAAAGGGGGAGAAGTAGTATCTTAGTAAGGTCATGCTATGATGTGTTGGGGCTATTTGTACTAGCTAATATTATTTGGTCTTGTTAATTTTGCTACCTATGGTATTTGATCTTGATCATGTGTAGCTATGTTATTATCTTGTGGCTATGAAACGTTTTTAAGTCTATGGGTTATTATCGTCTCATATATGCATGTCTCCCACATTTATATCTAGTTACATATGCGACCTTACGGCGATTGTGTTGAACATCCTAACACATTCATCCCATGCACACATTGAGGGGGAGCTAAAAGTAAATAGAAACATAAACTTATTATGTATTTGTGCCCTCATGATTGTCAATCTATTGCATCTATGATACTACATGTATGGTTGTCATCAACAAACAAAAAGGGGGAGATTGAAAGAGCAATCATGCCCTTACATCATATTTTGATGTTGATGACAATATACATGTAGGGGAATAACAATGGTTGTCAAGTTAATCTCAGGTGTTAGTTCTCGGATCATCGAAGTGTGTGGATCAAGAGCATACAAGTGATGATTTTACTCAAGGATGAAGCATAAAAATTGATTCCATATTTGTTTTCTTGAGTATAGGATCCCGCACTATTAAGAGGGGATCGATAGGGTTAGTTAAAGGCTTGCTCTTGCCACAAACCTCCTTGCCACATACACATGCTTAAACCTTACTGTTTCTGTCTCCTGGCTGCCGGATGTCCGGGCTTTACCCCGAATGTCCGGGCCTTCCTGTCACGCCGGATGTCCGGGCCCTATCCCGGATGTCCGGCCTATACTACCCGTGGAACTACTATGGTTCTGTATTCTGGTTGTGATCGCGCCGGATGTCCAGGATTTCCCCGGATGTCCGGACCTTCCTGTTACGCCGGATGTCCGGGCCCCATTCCGGATATCCGGGCATAGATATCCAGAGAACGTTTTTATGCTGGGCTGTGCGCCGGATGTCCGGCCACCTGCCGGATGTCCGGGCCTTCCTGTTTTGCCGGATGTCCGGTCTTGGCCCCCGGATGTCCGGCCCCTCTATTCTCAGCTCTGGTTCTGTTTTCTGTTCCTCATATCTTGCCAGGCCGGATGTCCGACCTGCTCGTTCTCTTACACTACAACGACCATATTCATGCTCACGCTATATATACCCCTTCCTCTCCACGGGAGAGGGTCGCATTCACTTTGAACAAACCCTAGAACACTTCTCACTCTCTCTCTCATTCCTCCACGCCAAATCTTAGATCCCCAAGGGATTTGAGAGCTTTGGAGAGAAGTTGTCTGATCAAGTGATAGATCCACCTCTTCCCCTTCTTTGCACCAAAGGAATTTGTGATTTGAGCAAGTCTTGAGCTTTTCCCCATCGATCTTGTTACTCTTGGAGGTTGGAGACTCCTAGGCGGTAGGAGTCTTTCGGAGAGGAATCGACCTTTGTGATTACCCCCGGAAAAGTTTGTGAGGGTTTGGAGACCACCCCAAGGTCTACCACTAGTGGTTGAGAAACGCCTTCGTGGTGTTGTCTCAAAGGGAGAATAGGGTGAGCCTTCGTGGCGTTGGTGTGCCTTCGTGGTAACATCCACCTCTCTAACGGTGACGTAGCTTCCCTCCAAGGAAGTGAACATCGGCATACATCCTCGTCTCCCGAAGTTGCGGTTATTTCTAACCCTAACTCTCTACTTGTGGTTACTTGTCTCTTAGCACTTATTTATATCATATTGTGCTTGTTTACTTACATACTTGTGTTACTTGTTTATCTTGCTTAGCACTTAGTACTACACTTGCAATTATTAGGCTCACTCTCATATTCTGCATTAGTGCCTAAAATTGCTAAGTATCAATTAAAATTTGTAACTGTACCTATTCACCCCCCTCTAGGTCCATCTCGATCCTTTCAGAAGGGCGGCGCCCGGAGGAGCGAGGTGGCCCCGGAGGAGGAGGAGAAGAAGAACCCACGTTTGGTGCCCCCCGATCTATCTAGCTTGCTATAGATCTATCGTATTAGTTTTTTTAAGTTGTAATCGTTATACTACTATTATTAAGTTTTATTAGTACTTTAAGTTGTAAGGCTATCATGGAGTTGTAAGGCTATCGTGGAACTATGGGTTGCAACCGTTATGCTTCTATATAATCGTTATGCTACTATATATATTGTGTGTTTCGTGCTATTATTTGTGGGTTGCTATGGGTTGTTCTTGCTTATTATTCGTGTATTGCTATGGGTTGCTACGGGCCCGGGTTGCTACACCCCAATCACCACACACACCATCTTCAAAATATTGGCCAAACCATGGACATGCAACTAGGAGCCCCATGCAAACCCACCATGGACATGCAACTAGGAAATGCAAACTAATTTACTTTGGGCACTTCATGCAAGCATGCAACTCATTTAGTTCATGGAACCGTAGACATGCATAAAAACAATTAACATTTAGTTTTAGTGCATCAAAAAATGATCCATCACAAAATTTAGTGCAAGAAAAAGGCCAAAGTAAAAACAAGTAACATTTTATTGGGCCCCATTTTATTTGCCGAAGTTAGAGGTGGGCTGGTGCCCCTACGCGGGTGGGCTGGTCTTGGGCATGGTTATTTTCTCAGGGCCCATTTTCTCACGGCCCAACATCTATTCGACAGCCCAGTTTTGTTTTTTACTAGAAACTGAATTTGGGTGTGTACTCTGTTAACTGAAGAACAAAAACAGAGGAAACAGAGTATGAACACTGAATAGGGCCTGAGAATATCATTACAATAATTCAAGCAAGTTTTGCTTCACACAAATTCAAATTCATCTAACAAATGATCCCTGGCTAACTCAAACTACTGGGCACCCCTGAAACTAGCTGACACACTAACTGAAACTCTATCAAATTCTAGCGATTGATGAACATCAAGTAAAATAAACCCATAGCAATGACACAACCATACAATGCTCCAGCCATCATATTTGCTTGCTGCTTCAAATCGATCAGATGCTTTAGTTGCTTGCCAATTTTCTTCAATTCACACTTCAGTTCTGCACTGTGCATCATCAGATCGGCTCTGTCCGCCGCCAAATTGGGGGCTTGTTCCACGGCAAGCCGCCCCCCAAAATTGAGCTCTTGGGTTCGGGTTGATCCCTCCAATTTCAACCTTTCAACATAGTCATCGAGCCACTCAAAATGCCCACATTTCTTCAGAACCTGAAAAACAGGGGGCCAACGGCGCATGAATCCTAGATCCACCACCCAGATCCACCGCCCTAATTCGAGGAAAAAAGAAAGAAATCGGGAGAAATTAAACCATAGGATTGGTCAAGAACACATATCTAACCTGCCCCGGTTGTGGCTTGCTCAAGCATTTCACAAACTCGCGCCCACGGTTGCCATTTCCTTCCCTCACACAAGTCAAACGCTTCAGAGGCTCCATGCGCGGGCAATCGGGACATCTTGTCAACGGCAGTGGACCGTACCGCGTCCATGATTGGCGGGAGGCCGAAGTCGAGCTAGACATCACTCGCCGGCGGCGCGCTTCGTTGCCGGATCGGAGGAAGAAGAAGGTGGGAAAGGAAAGGGGCAGGGCAAGCAATGGAGGGGGGGGGGGTGGGCTGGCTCGGGCTCGTGGCTGGCTCGGGTCGGGGCACGCTGATGAGCACGGGCATACTTGTGTGGATAAGTTGTGGGTCCCACCCGCATGCGAGTAACTGCTAGGGCCCGCGTGTCATAACTCGAATCGCTAACCCCTCGTGTTTTTCATTTCATGATTAAACAGAGCCATGTCGCATTGGAGCTATTGTTTGTTTCTAAAACATCGCATCACAGCCATTCGTTCCAACAACGTCGCACTTCTTCCAATTCGCATGAAAAACGTCGCACAGGAGCTATTGGCCCATTTTACATAGCCAGTGCTGTTGGCGGAGTAGATTAATTTACAGCGCGCTGATGAACGTAGATGTTCTCAAGATCTGCAGATCAGGAGCGTCCTTGTCATCAACCATTCACCAGCGTGCCCGAGACGACGGGACTGCTTGCGACACGGACGTGGCGCAGCTGTGCAGCCACACGTTTACTCTTCAACTGGAAAATAGAAGAAGCTAGTAGATCTTCACGTACGGTTCATTGATCGATCAACGCTACGGATCAGGAAAATACGCAGCTAGTGGCAGCGGCTAACGCCGTCGTCTACGACGGTCAATACATGAGAAATGCATTGACTGGTCCGGACGACGGGACGGTCCTTCTTTTACCGTAGGACTAGCATGCGTGCGTGCAAGTTAGCGGTCGCTGATCGGTGTACACGGGCGCAGTTCTGGCCAGTAGTTTCTTCCATGCATGCTCGCCGATCGACTCGCCGTACGTGGACTCCTGGTCTACTCTCTCTCTCTCTCTCTCTCTCTAAACTGGTCTACTCTGGCGATCGATTGATCCAGTATTAAAACATACTGTATCACCTTTCTTTTTCCGAGACGATGCAGTTGGACTGCGTTTGCGAATACTAGCACGTAGACAAAAGATGTTGATGATGATGAAAAGGATGGGTTGATACTACAAGAGCGGACAAAGAATGGATGCTGAAAGAGCTAGCTACCGAGCATATCACGTGAAAGGTCAGATCCCAAGCGAAACCTGTTGCGAACTTGCAGCAACAATCAGGGGAGCTTTTAGCTGGTACTGGCAGAGGTTTCTCGATCCGGTGTTAGGCAATTTATTAGGCGTAGCATGCAGCTGCGCTTGTCTTTGCCCGGCCATGTGAGCCGCGTACGTCGGGCCCGGGTCGCTGTTAGGACAACCTGCAGTAATCTTGCCCAAAGCTTCCGGTGACTGTTCGGTCCAAAATGGAAGTGGCGGAAACAACACGTTGCACACACAGTTAGGCAACTGGGTACGTCGGAATAGGATTGATAGCTGCCGCCTGTGTGTGTGAGTGCCGATGGCCGGCGACGGAAGTACCTCGCGCCAGTCGTGCTCGTGCGTGATCTTCTTTTTTTAGTTGGAGTACCTCGGGCGTGATTAACGACGAGTGTCATACGAGTGGCCAAAGAATCTTTACTGGCTAGCAGAGGCACCGGACTAGCAACCAACCCGGAAGTTGGGACGAGCGTTTTGACGGTGCGCGAGCGCAGAGTGGGTTAATGGAGGTCAGAATCTGAACATCTGAACAATTTGGCAGTGAGCGAGTGGAGAGTGAATCAATTTTTGCCACCTTCCGTGTTTTGAAATGGCTTCTGAACATCTGATCCCCGTGGAGATCAGACTCAGAGACGTGGCCTCGGGAGCGAGGTGCGGGGAGAATACAAGACGATACTAGGGCATCTCCAACGGCAGCATGTAAATTCCCTCCGTATCTGTCCGCAGACAGATGAGATCAGTCTGTGGACACGGATATGATAGGCTGCCATCCAACTGTAGCCATATATATTTCAAACTTTTTTCAACAAACCGGAGGAAAATTCGTGCAAACATGGTCGGATTTCACATAAACATGATGGATTTCATACAAACACGGCGGATTTTTATTACATTTCAAAAAAAAAAAACCCGACCCTAAACCTATCCAACGGCGGCGGAGCCCGGCGTTCAAGCTCGTGTCGTACTCCTTCCGTCGTCTCCATGAGAACCGGCGATAAGACCCATGAAATGAAGGTGCGGTCTCCGGCGAGAAAAAGTAGAACACGGGAGACGGACCAGCCCACATGGGACATAAGGCCCCGCCGTCTCCCATGGCCTACTTATCCTCGGAGGAGTCCGCGATCTATCCGTCGCCGGTGGACGTGAGGTCCACGATGGTAATGGTGGCGCTGGCGTTGTCTTGGTCCCACCGGGCCGCCTGATAGTTCGTTGGCGGCGCGTAGGAGGCGCAGCTGGCGTTTTTCTCCTGCGCGATCGCCTGCAGCTACGCCTCTGCGGCCGCCGCTTCCTGGCAGCGGCGGCTTGAGCGCGGACGGCATCGTAGATGGCACGCTGCTCCTCGCTCACGCGTTTGCCGTAGATCTGGCCCTCTGCCAGCCGGTGCTGCTCCAGGAGGAACAAGTTGTACCGCTGTTCCTCCTGCGCCTGTTGGAACGCCGATAAAGGCGTCGGCACAGGCTACACCTCCGCCATGGCAGCGCTGTAGTACAACTGCGCCTGCTCCATGGTGAAGCCGACGTGCACAGGAGGAGCGGGAGCCGGGGTGGTGTTGTCGGAGCCCGTCTCCATTGTGGTGTCGTCCTCGTCGTCGGAGACCTAGCTGGCCAGCAAGCCGGTCTCGATCCACCTGGCACGGCAGCCTTGCCAGGTGGTGGCAAGGGCGACCATGGTGTGCTTCATCTCTGTGGAAAAGCTCTCCCACAGAGCTTCGCCGCCTGCAGTCATGGCGAATGCGGTGCAAGGGAGGAGGATGAGAAGAGGCTTGTGTTGTGGTGTGGAGTTAGCTGGGTGTAGCCGCCTTTAAATAGCGGATTCCGGTGAGGCGAAGCGTTCGGGTGCGTCAATGTGCGGCGCCAGAGTGGGTTTCTTAGCCGCGAGCCTGCTTAATGGCGGCATACGGACGGACCGGGGCATTGAACAGGCATAGTAGATATCCGTTCCGTCCCGTCCAGTCACGCGTTGATGACCCACGAGTGTAGGGGATCTATCGTAGTCCTTTCGATAAGTAAGAGTGTCGAACCCAACGAGGAGCAGAAGGAAATGATAAGCGGTTTTCAGCAAGGTATTCTCTGCAAGTACTGAAATAAGTGGTAACAGATAATTTTGTGATAGGATAATTTGTAACGAGCAACAAGTAACAAAAGTAAATAAAGTGCAGCAAGGTGGCCCAATCCTTTTTATAGCAAAGGACAAGCCTGGACAAACTCTTATATAGAGAAAAGCGCTCCCGAGGACACATGGGAATTATCGTCAAGCTAGTTTTCATCACGTTCATATGATTCGCGTTCGGTACTTTGATAATTTGATATGTGGGTGGACCGGTGCTTGGGTGCTGTTCTTACTTGAACAAGCATCCCACTTATGATTAACCTCTTTTGCAAGCATCCACAACTACAACAAAAGTATTAAGGTAAACCTAACCATAACATGAAACATATGGATCCAAATCAGCCCCTTACGAAGCAACGCATAAACTAGGGTTTAAGCTTCTGTCACTCTAGCAATCCATCATCTACTTATTACTTCCCAATGCCTTCCCCTAGGCCCAAATAATGGTGAAGTGTTATGTAGTCGACGTTCACATAACACCACTAGAGGATAGACAACATACATCTCATCAAAATATCGAACGAATACCAAATTCACATGACTACTAATAGCAAGACTTCTCCCATGTCCTCAGGAACAAACGTAACTACTCACAAAGCATATTCATATTCATAATCAGAGGGGTATTAATATGCATATAGGATCTGAACATATGATCTTCCACCAAATAAACCAACTAGCATCAACTACAAGGAGTAATCAACACTACTAGCAACCTACTAGTACCAATCCCGGACTTGGAGACAAGAATTGGATACAAGAGATGAACTAGGGTTTTGAGAGGAGATGCTGCTGGTGAAGATGTTGATGGAGATTGCCCTCTCCCGATGAGAGGAGCGTTGGTGATGACGATGGCGATGATTTCCCCCTCCCGGAGGGAAGTGTCCCCGGCAGAACAGCTCTGCCGGAGCCCTAGATTGGTTCCGCCAAGGTTCCGCCTCGTGGCGGCGGAGTCTCGTCCCGAAAGGTTGCTTATGATTTTTTCCTCGACGAAAGACTTCATATAGCAGAAGATGGCCACCGGAGAGCCAACAGGGGGGCCACGAGGCAGGGGGGCGCGCCCTGGGGGGTAGGGCGCGCCCCCACCCTCGTGGGCAAGTGGTGGCCCCCTTGACGTATTTCTCCCGTTCAGTATTTTTTATTATTTCCAAAAATGACTTTTTTGGAGTTTTAGGACTTTTGGAGTTGTGCAGAATAGGTCTCTAATATTTGCTCCTTTTCCAGCCCAGAATTCCAGCTGCCGGCATTCTCCCTCCGTATGTAAACCTTGTAAAATAAGAGATAATAGGCATAAGTATTGTGACATAACGTGTAATAACAGCCCATATTGCAATAAATATCGATATAAAAGCATGATGCAAAATGGACGTATCAACTCCCCCAAGCTTAGACCTCGCTTGTCCTCAAGCGGAAGCCGATAACGATAAATATGTCCACATGTTTAGAGGTAGAGGTGTCCATAAAATAAAATACGGACATGAGGGCATCATGATTATTCTCATAACAGCAACATAAATGGATATTGTCATATGATTTCTTATGCTCAAGTAATAATCTATTCACAATGCCAAGTATGAATCAGAAACTTTATTGAGAACTAACAAACTATAATCTCAGTCATTGAAGCAATTGCAATTTATCATAACATCAGAAAGAGTCTATGTCAGAGCTTTCTAGCAAGTCCACATATTCAACTATCATTTAGTCTTTCATAATTGCTAACACTCACGCAATACTTGTGGTTACGGAGTTTTAATCGGACACAGAGAAAGATAGGGGCTTATAGTTTCGCCTCCCAACCTTTTACCTCAAGGGTAATGTCAACAATAATAACTCATGCTGACTTACATCCAATTAGATATATCTATCAGGATCTTTCCAACACCCTGTGCTTGCCAAAGGATAAAATGTAAAAAGGAAAGGTCAAGATCACCATGACTCTTGCATAAGGAAGAAGATAATAATAAAAGATAGGCCCTTCGCAGAGGGAAGCAGAGGTTGCCATGCGCTTTTAGGGTTGGATGCACAAAATCTTAATGCGAAAGAACGTCACTTTATATTGCCACTTGTGATATGAACCTTTATTATGCAGTCCGTCGCTTTTATTTCTTCCACATCACAAGATCGTATAAAGCTTATTTCCTCCACACCAATCAATCATACATATTTAGAGAGCAATTTTTATTGCTAGCACCGATGACAACTTACTTGAAGGATCTTACTCAATCCATAGGTAGATATGGTGGACTCTCATGGCAAAAACTGGTTTAAGGGTTTTTGGAAGCACAAGTAGTATCTCTAATTGGTGCAAAGAATTTGGCTAGCATGAGGGGGAAAGGCAAGCCCAACATGTTGGATGATCGATGACAATATACTTTATCTCAGATATAAGAAAACATAACCCATTACGTTGTCTTCCTTGTCCAACATCAACTCTTTAGCATGTCATATTTCAATGAGTGCTCCCAATCATAAAAGATGTCCAAGATAGTATATTTATATGTGAAACCTCTCTTTCTTTATTACTTCCTATTAATTGCAACGATGACCAAAGCTATGCTTGTCAACTCTCAACAATTTTTAATCATCATACTCTTTCTATGTGAAGTCATTACTCTCAATAAGATCAATAAGATCTCTTTGTTTCTTTTTATTCTTTTTCTCTTTTTTTATTCACTCAAGATCATAGCAAGATAATCAAGCCCTTGACTCAACACTAATCTTTATTATATAGCTCACGGACTCGATTACATAGAGAGATCATAAAGCAAAACACAAAACTAGACCATGCCATAAGCTTTATTCTACTAGATCAAGATACTACTAATAGGATCGAACTAAGAAAGCGGTAAAGATAGGAGTGTGATGGTGATACGATACCGGGGCACCTCCCCCAAGCTTGGCAGTTGCCAAGGGGAGTGCCCTGTAACGCCCCGAGACCGACGCTTCAGATGCCTTCCTTGTTTTGCGAGTCAGCCGTGTTATTTATTTGTTTGTTGCATTTCATCATCGCATCATTTGCATTGCATCGGCACTCTGTTGTCGTCATTGTTTTCAAACTTGCATCCCCTCGTAGTTGCCGCGTTCCCCTTGCCTTCTTTGACCGTTCCGAGACCAACCGTGTTTTCGATTCCCTCTTTGTCCTTGTCAACCTCTCTCAGACCCCTCGCGCATGTCCGAAACTTCCCCGAACCCGACCGCTATATCATCATCGTTGGATTCGGATCATCTCCAAACATCCCTCTAATATCTTCGGTTTATTATTTGATCTCTCTTAACCTTTTTATCTCGACCGTCCGATGCAAATCAGAGGGTCCAAACCTAGACTCATTTTGCTATATATAACCCAACCCCATACCTAATCTAGCCTAACCCTAAAACCTAGGAGGTTTGTCCCTCCCCGCCGCCGCTCCTCTCCCACCTCGGGATCCCATCCCGATCCAAATCCTTCCTCGATTTTCCAATCGGGCCAACCACTCATCGCCCCAATTCCATCGATCCATCCCCACCAACCAGTAGCCCCGTCGCGCCGGCCATGCTCCTCCGCGCTGGCCATCAGCAGCGCACCCCGGCGCCCTGCTCCGGACCTCGACCTCGTCACCCACGACCCCGCTCGACTTGCTGGAGAGCCGTCAGCCATGGAGACCACCGCGACAAGGCCTGCCCTCATCGCCCTTCTCCTTTTTTTCCTCCGTCCTTCTTCCACCTCCCTAATCTCTCTGCTCCCTCTCTGCTGCCATGGACAGGGCTTCGACGCCGCCGTCCTCGTGCTGCATCGCCGTTGCTGCCGGATCTGCCTCGCCAAGTCCTCGCCCCCGCGCTGGTTCTGCGCCTTGCCGTGGTGCCGCCGCCGGTGAGTTGCTGTGGTTCGACAAGGCCTCCTCTCGGCCTCCCTGTTCCTTCCCTGATTTGCTTCTCTCTGAATCTCTCTCGCTCATTGAACAGAGGACGCGCAGCCTTCTTCAGCTCCGCCCGCAAGCCGTTGCCGGACCCGCCTCCATCAGCCTCCGTTCGGCACGTCGCCGCCTCGCTGACTCACCTCTTCCCCGGCCAGTTCCCGCCGACCCCGTCGCCAGGACCCCCCTGCCGTCATCTTCTCCATCGCCAGGACCCCCTGCTGCTGTTTCTGTTCTTCAGAGACGAGAGCAGTAGCGGCTCGCTCGTCCCGAGCGCGTTGACCGCGCCTCCTCCTCCTCGTTCGATCCAGCCTGCCAGCAGCCAGATCCACCAAGCCCAGCCGCCAGCTCGCCCGCTTCGGCCTGCCTCCTTCCCGCACCAACGGGCTCGGCCCATGGTGAGCAGTCCAGCCACGCCCAGCAGATCCAGCCCGCATATGTTTTTTTCCTGTGCGCTACGATTTTCCAAATTGTTCAGAAAACTGCATATTTACAGTTTGCCCCCTGTTGTTCATGCATATAATAACTCAACAACCATGCACCGGATTAAAATGATTTAAACATGTAAAGTGCTTGGAATTTCATCTAGTTTCATAATATGCAACTTTCATCCATGTTTAAAATGTTTAAGTTGCTGTTTACATTTATTTTGCATAAATGCCATGCTAAATGATTTATTTCATAACTAAATAACCGTAGCTCCAAATTTAATAAACTTTATATGTAAATGGGGTAGAAAAATGCCTAGGTTAACATGGTGCACTTTATTTTGCTGTTTAACAACATTAAAATTGTGTTTAGGGCAGAACAGTAGCAAATTCAAAATATGCATATGGGGATTTTCCGGAATTGTTGTTTGTTGTTCCGGCCTCATTTAAACTTGCCTAAATAGTTAGTTTATTTATGCTTCACCCTCTTGCCATGTTTAACAACATTTAATATTGATGAGTACCATAAACGAGAGCGAACTAAATGATTGAATGTGGTGTTTCATCAATATGCAACGAGTTGCATATTGAGCTCCACTTAATTTGTAGTATTGTTTGTGCATTTTGCTATGCCATGCCTCATTAAATCGGACATGCATCATACTTGATGGTGCATCATGCCATGTTTATGTGATGGTTGTTTACCATGTTGTTTGCTTCTTTCCGGTTTGCTTCTCTCGTTAGCTTCGGTTTCGCTCCGGAGTTGTGAGGATTCGTCCGACTACGTCCGTTTGTCTTCTTCATGGACTCGTTCTTCTTCCTTGCGGGATCTCAGGCAAGATGACCATACCCTCAAAATCACTTCTATCTTTGCTTGCTAGTTGTTCGCTCTATTGCTATGCCGCGCTACCTACCACTTGCTATATCATGCCTCCCATATTGCCATGTCAAGCCTCCAACCCACCTTTCCTAGCAAACCGTTGTTTGGCTAAGTTACCGCTTTTGCTCAGCCCTTCTTATAGCGTTGCTAGTTGTAGGTGAAGTTGAAGTTGGTTCCATGTTGGAACATGTATATTTTGGCATATCACAATATCTCGTACTTAATTAATGCATCTATATACTTGGTAAAGGGTGGAAGGCCCGGCCTTATGCCTGGTGTTTTGTTCCACTCTTGCCGCCCTAGTTTCCGTCATACCGGTGTTATATTCCTTGATTTTGCGTTCCTTACGCGGTTGGGTGATTTATGGGACCCCCTTGACAGTTCGCTTTGAATAAAACTCCTCCAGCAAGGCCCAGCCTTGGTTTTACATTTGCCTACCTAAGCCTTTTCCCTTGGGTTTTCGCGAGCCCGAGGGTCATCTTATTTTTACCCCCCGGGCCAGTGCTCCTCCGAGTGTTGGTCCAAACTAGAGCACCGTGCGGGACCGTCCCTTGGCAACTTGGGTTATGTTGGTACCTGTACGCTTAGCTTATCCGGTGTGCCCTGAGAACGAGATATGTGCAGCTCCTATCGGGATTTGTCGGCACAGCGGGTGGTCTTGCTGGTCTTGTTTTACCATTGTCAAAATATCTTGTTAACCGGGATTCCAAGACTGATCGGGTCTTCCCGGGAGAAGGAATATCCTTCGTTGACCGTGAGAGCTTATGATGGGCTAAGTTGGGACACCCCTGCAGGGTATTATCTTTCGAAAGCCGTGCCCACGGTTATGTGGCAGATGTGAATTTGTTAATGTCCGGTTGTAGAGAACTTGACACTTGACTTAATTAAAATACATCAACCGCGTGTGTAGCCGTGATGGTCTCTTTTCGGCGGAGCCCAGGAAGTGAACACGGTTTGGGTTATGTATGAACGTAAGTAGTTTTAGGATCACTTCTAGCTCGCGACCGTTGCGTTGCTCCTCTTCTCGCCTTTATTTGCGTATGTTAGCCACCCTATATGCTTAGTGCTTGTTGCAGCTCCACCTCATTACCCCATCCTTCCTATAAGCTTAAATAGTCTTGATCTCGCGGGTGTGAGATTGCTTAGTCCTCGTGACTCATGGATTCTACCAAAACAGTTGCAGGTGCCGACCATACCAGTGCAGGTGACGCAACCGAGCTCAAGTGGGAGTTCGACGAGAAACTTGGTCGTTACTATGTTTCGTTTCCTAATGATCAGTAGTGGAGCCCAGTTGGGACGATCGGGGATCTAGCATTTAGGGTTGTCTTCTTTCATTTTGGTTCCGTAGTCGGACCTTGATTGTACTCTGAATGATGTATGGATTTATTTATGTATTGTGTGAAGTGGCGACTGTAAGCCAACTCTTTATCCCATTCTTGTTCATTACATGGGATTGTGTGAAGATGAACCTTCTTGCGACAAAACCACCATGCGGTTATGCCTCCAAGTCGTGCCTCGACACGTGGGAGATATAGCCGCATCATGGGCGTTACATGCCCATACCCATGTGATTATGTCTCCTTCTTTGTTGGTGAAGAAGATGATGATTTAGTTGATGGCGTAGGCTTCTTCCTTAATTTGCGCTTGAGGACAGACTTTTGATCCCTCAAGTCGTCAATCTCCTGCTCCAGGATTAATATCCTTTTGCATAGTTCTTGCTTGTTTTCCTGCATACGAAAAGGGATAAACTCGATCTTAGGTTTCTTTGCTCTATCAGGGAGGCTTGACTTTTTGAACTCCACATGCATGTCCCCAGGTTGAGGTAATGGGGCTTCATCTTCATCTGAGATCGTCTCCTCCTTCCTCTTGGGTTCATAGTCCTCTTCTTCCTCCGTAGTGCAACCACAATGCTCCACATCTCCATAGACCTTAGGATCTGCAAGGTAATCATCCACATAGCTTTCTCCTTCCGAATCCTGGGACGACATGTTGCTCTGATCTGCAGCAGGACAACTCGAAACAAGAACAGAGGATAATTGCGTGATACGGTGGTCAAAACCTTTGGGAGATTATATAATGAATTTTTACCGACCAAAATACATACCGTGCAAGAAAACGGAGTCCGGAGAGCACACGAGGTGCCCACGAGGTAGGGGGCGTGCCCAGGGGGGTAGGGCACGCCCTCCACCCTCGTGGGGCCCTCGTGTCCTTCCCGGACTGCTTCTTATTTTTCTATTTTTCTAAATATTTCAAAACGGAGAAATATTGCCATAAAAATTGTTTTGGAGTCGGTTTACTTACCGTACCACATACCTATTCCTTTTCGGAGTCTGAAACGTTCCGGAAAGTGTCCCTTATGTATTCATCCGGGGTTACGGTTTCAATAACATTGGTTTCAACATTTATGGGTTTACCTGAGATATAATGTTTGATTCTTTGACCGTTCACCACCTTCGGATTTGTGCCTTCGAAGTTGTTGATTTTTATGGCACCGGAACGATAGACCTCCTCGATAACGTAAGGGCCTTCCCATTTAGAGAGAAGTTTTCCTGCAAAAAATCTTAAACGAGAGTTGTATAGCAATACATAATCACCTACGTTAAACTCACGCTTTTGTATCCTTTTGTCATGCCATCTTTTAACTTTTTCTTTAAACAATTTGGCATTTTCATAAGCTTGGGTTCTCCATTCATCAAGTGAGCTAATGTCAAATAACCTTTTCTCACCGGCAAGTTTGAAATCATAGTTGAGCTCTTTAATAGCCCAATAAGCCTTATGTTCTAGTTCGAGAGGTAAGTGACATGCTTTTCCATAAACCATTTTATACGGAGACATACCCATAGGATTTTTATATGCAGTTCTGTAGGCCCATAATGCATCATCAAGTTTCTTGGACCAATTCTTCCTAGATCAATTAACAGTCTTTTGCAAAATTAATTTGAGCTCTCTATTACTCAATTCTACTTGACCACTAGACTGCGGGTGATAAGGAGATGCAATTCTATGGTTAACATCATACTTAGCAAGCATTTTACGAAAAGCACCATGAATAAAATGTGAACCACCATCAGTCATTAAATATCTAGGGACTCCAAACCTCGGAAAAATAACTTCTTTAAGCATTTTAATAGAAGTGTTATGACCAGCACTACTAGTTGGAATAGCTTCTACCCACTTAGTAACGTAATCAACAGCAACTAAAATATGTGTATAACCATTAGAGGCAAGAAAAGGTCCCGTATAAGCAAAGCCCCAAACATCAAATGGTTCAATAACAAGTGAATAATTCTTAGGCATTTCTTGACGTCTACTAATATTACCAATTCTTTGACATTCATCACAAGAAAGGACAAAATTACGGGCATCCTTGAAGAGAGTAGGCCAATAAAAACCGGATTGCAATACCTTATGTGTCGTTCTATCTCCAGCGTGATGTCCTCCATAAGCCTCGGTGTGACACTTGCGTAGGATCTGTTCCTGTTCATGCTCAGGTACACAACGTCTAATAACACCATCTACTCCTTCTTTATAAAGATGTGGGTCATCCCAAAAGTAATGTCTCAAATCATAGAAAAACTTTTTCTTTTGCTGGTATGTGAAACTAGGTGGTATATATTTAGCCACGATATAATTAGCATAATCAGCATACCACGGAGTACTACGAGAGGCATTTATGACATTTAATTGCTCATCAGGAAAGCTATCATCAATAGGTAGTGGGTCATCAAGAACATTTTCTAACCTAGACAAGTTGTCTGCAACGGGGTTCTCAGCTCCCTTTCTATCAACAATATGCAAATCAAATTCTTGTAGCAGGAGAACCCATCTAATAAGTCTAGGTTTAGCATCTTTCTTTTCCATAAGATATTTAATAGCAGCATGATCCGTGTGAATAGTTACTTTAGAATCAACAATATAAGGTCTGAACTTATCACAAGCAAATACAACTGCTAAGAATTCTTTTTCAGTAGTAGCATAATTTCTTTGAGCATTGTCTAGAGTCTTACTAGCATATTGAATAACATTTAATTTCTTATCAACTCTTTGCCCTAGAACAGCACCTACAGCATAATCACTAGCATCACACATAATTTCAAAGGGTAAATTCCAATCAGGTGGCTGAACAATAGGTGCAGAGATCAATGATTTCTTAAGTATTTCAAATGCTTCTACACAATCATCATCAAAGACAAATGGTATATCTTTTTGTAATAAGTTAGTCAGAGGCCGAGAAATTTTTGAGAAGTCCTTAATGAACCTCCTATAAAATCTGGCATGAACAAGGAAACTTCTTATACCTTTGATGTCCTTGGGACATGGCATCTTTTCAATAGCATCAAACTTGGCTTTATCAACCTCAATACCTCTTTCAGAAACTTTATGCCCCAAGACAATACCTTCATTAACCATAAAGTGGCACTTTTCCCAATTCAAGACAAGATTAGTTTCTTCACATCTCTACAAAACTCGATCAAGGTTGCTCAAGCAATCATCAAAAGAGGATCCATAGACGGAGAAGTCGTCCATGAAAACCTCACAAATCTTTTCACAAAAGTCAGAGAATATAGCCATCATGCATCTTTGAAAGGTAGCAGGTGCATTACATAAACCAAAAGGCATACGTCTATAAGCAAAAGTACCAAAAGGGCAAGTAAAAGTAGTTTTAGATTGATCGTTGGCTGACACAGGTATTTGAGAGAAACCAGAATAACCATCTAGAAAGCAAAAATGTGTATGTTTGGATAATCTTTCTAGCATTTGATCGATAAAAGGTAAGGGGTAATGATCTTTCTTAGTAGATTTATTTAATTTGCGGAAATCAATTACCATCCTATAACCTGTAATAATTCTTTGCGGAGTCAATTCATCTTTATCATTAGGAACGACGGTAATACCTCCCTTCTTAGGGACACAATGGACAGGACTTACCCACTGACTATCAGCAACGGGATAAATTATACCTGCCTCAAGGAGCTTTAGTATTTCTTTTCTCACCACTTCTTTCATCTTAGGATTCAGCCTTCGTTGATGATCACGAACTGGTTTGGCATCTTCTTCCAAATTTATTTTATGTTGACGTAGAGTGGGACTAATGCCCTTAAGATCATCAAGAGTATATCCAATAGCAGCACGGTGCTTGTTCAGAGTTTTCAATAGTCTCTCTTCTCCATGCTGTGAAAGGTTAGCACTAATAATAACAGGATATATCTTTTTCTCATCGAGATAAGCATATTTAAGAGTATCAGGTAAAGGTTCGAGCTCAAACATGGGATCACCCTTGGGTGGAGGAGGATTCCCTAGGATTTCAACAGGCAAATTGTGTTTCAGGATAGGTTCCTGTTTAAAGAACACTTCATCTATTTCCCTTCTTTCATTCATAAACATATCATTTTCATGGTCTAGCAAATATTGTTCTAAAGGATCACTAGGACGTACGACAATAGAAGCAAGACCAATAATTTCATCCTTACTAGGTAATTCCTCTTCACGGTGTTGTCTACGAAATTTAGAGAAATTTAACTCATGAGACATATCACCCAAACCAATAGTAACAACATCCTTTTCGCAGTCTATCTTAGCATTAACGGTGTTCAAGAAGGGTCTACCAAATATAATGGGACAAAAGCTATCTTGTGGGGAACCAAGAACAAGAAAATGAACAGGATATTTAGTTTTCCCGCACAAGACTTCAACATCTCTAACAATTCCCATGGGTGAAATAGTATCTCTATTGGCAAGTTTAATAGTAACATCAATATCTTCTAACTCAGCAGGTGCAATATCATGCTTAATTTCTTTGTATAAGTCAATAGGTATGGCACTAGCACTAGCACCCATATCACATAAGCCATGATAACAATGATCTCCTATTTTAACAGAAATAACAGGCATGCCTACCACAGGTCTATGTTTGTCTTTAGCACAAGGTTTGGCAATTCTAGCAGTTTCATCATGGAAATGAATAACATGCCCATCAATATTATCAGAAAAGATATCCTTAACAATAGCAATATTAGGTTCAACTTTAATTTGCTCAGGAGGTGTATAAGTTCTAATATTTCTTTTACGAACCACGGTTGAAGCTTTAGCATGATCCTTTATCCTAACAGGGAAAGGTGGTTTCTCAACAAGTAGGAACAACAGGATCATTATAAGCGATAGTCTTTTCTTCAACTTTAATAGGTGCAGCTACTTTTACTTCTATGGGGGGGGGTGATATTTGAACCACTTCTCCTTGGGGAGATCAACATAAGTAGCAAAAGATTCACAGAATGAAGCTACTATCTCAGAGTCAAGTCCATATTTAGTGCTAAATTTACGGAAAACATCGGTATCCATAAAAGATTTAACACAATCAAACTTAGGTGTCATACCTGACTCCTTACCTTCGTTGAGATCCCAATCTTCAGAGTTGCATTTAATTCTATCCAATAAATTCCATTTGAATTCAATAGTCTTCATCATAAAAGAGCCAGCACAAGAAGTATCGAGCATGGTGCGATTGTTATCAGAAAGCCGAGCATAAAAACTTTGAATAATTATTTCTCTTGAGAGCTCATGATTGGGGCATGAATATAACACTGATTTAAGCCTCCCCAAGCTTGAGCGATGCTTTCTCCTTCGCGAGGCCAAAAATTATATATATAATTGCGATCACGATGAACAAGATGCATAGGATAAATTTTCTGATGAAATTCCAATTTCAATCGTTTATAGTTCCATGACCCCGTATCATCACATAGCCTATACCATGTCGATGCATCTCCCTTCAAAGATAAAGGGAAGACCTTCCTCTTAACAACATCACCGGGTATACCTGCAAGCTTAAATAATCCACAAACTTCATCCACATATATTAGGTGCTCATCAGGATGCTTTGTTCCATCTCCTACAAAAGGATTAGCTAGCAGTTTTTCTAACATACCCGAAGGAATCTCAAAGTGGACATTTTCATTTTCATTTTCATTTTTAGTAGGTTCAGTAGGTTGAGGAGCAACTCTTTGCTCTACTGGTCGGGGTGAAGATACCCCGAACAAGCCCCTCAGAGGATTACTTTCCATAGTAACAAGTGACAGTAAATTTCAGCACACTGTATAAATTTTTCCTTACCAAATTCCACCTACCAAAGGCACTTCACTCCCCGGCAACGGCGCCAGAAAAGAGTCTTGATGACCCACAAGTGTAGGGGATCTATCATAGTCCTTTCGATAAGTAAGAGTGTCGAACCCAACGAGGAGCAGAAGGAAATGATAAGCGGTTTTCAGCAAGGTATTCTCTGCAAGTACTGAAATAAGTGGTAACAGATAATTTTGTGATAGGATAATTTGTAGCGAGCAACAAGTAACAAAAGTAAATAAAGTGCAGCAAGGTGGCCCAATCCTTTTTGTAGCAAAGGACAAGCCTGGACAAACTCTTATATAGAGAAAAGCGCTCCCGAGGACACATGGGAATTATCGTCAAGCTAGTTTTCATCACGTTCATGTGATTCACGTTCGGTACTTTGATAATTTGATATGTGGGTGGACCGGTGCTTGGGTGCTGTTCTTACTTGAACAGGCATCCCACTTATGATTAACCTCTATTGCAAGCATCCGCAACTACAACAAAAGTATTAAGGTAAACCTAACCATAGCATGAAACATATGGATCCAAATCAGCCCCTTACAAAGCAACGCATAAACTAGGGTTTAAGCTTCTGTCACTCTAGCAACCCATCATCTACTTATTACTTCCCAATGCCTTCCCCTAGGCCCAAATAATGGTGAAGTGTTCTGTAGTCGACGTTCACATAACACCACTAGAGGATAGACAACATACATCTCATCAAAATATCGAACGAATACCAAATTCACATGACTACTAATAGCAAGACTTCTCCAATGTCCTCAGGAACAAACGTAACTACTCACAAAGCATATTCATGTTCATAATCAGAGGGGTATTAATATGCATATAGGATCTGAACATATGATCTTCCACCAAATAAACCAACTAGCATCAACTACAAGGAGTAATCAACACTACTAGCAACCTACTAGTACCAATCCCGGACTTGGAGACAAGAATTGGATACACGAGATGAACTAGGGTTTTGAGAGGAGATGGTGCTGGTGAAGATGTTGATGGAGATTGCCCTCTCCCGACGAGAGGAGAGTTGGTGATGACGATGGCGATGATTTCCCCCTCCCGGAGGGAAGTGTCCCCGGCAGAACAGCTCTGCCGGAGCCCTAGATTGGTTCCGCCTCGTGGCGGCGGAGTCTCGTCACGAAAGGTTGCTTATGATTTTTTCCTCGACGAAAGACTTCATATAGCAGAAGATAGCCACCGGAGAGCCAACAGGGGGCCCACGAGGCAGGGGGCGCGCCCTGGGGGGTAGGGCGCGCCCCCACCCTCGTGGGCAGGTGGTGGCCCCCTTGACTTATTTCTTCCGTTCAGTATTTTTTATTATTTCCAAAAATGACTTTTGTGGAGTTTCAGGACATTTGGAGTTGTGCAGAATAGGTCTCTAATATTTGCTCCTTTTCCAGCTGCCGGAATTCTCCCTCCTTATGTAAACCTTGTAAAATAAGAGAGAATAGGCATAAGTATTGTGACATAACGTGTAATAACAGCCCATATTGGTCAGAGGAACTCTTTGGAAGACCATGTTTCGGTCATCTTGTTCTCAAACACCCTGAAGTGCGAGAACGTAAAAAGAGGGATCGAATCTTGCGGGTAAAGTGTACAAACCTCTGCAGAGGGTTTAAACCTAATCGATTAGCCGTGTCCCCGGTTACGGACAATTTGAGCCTCTGGACTTGGATCTATCTCGGAACTCTCAACACCGGACTGATAACATAATTATGGGCAACTTATGATGATTTGGGTCATGAGACATCGGTTGGCGGAACCATGTCATGATAGGAAACTCCGTAGTATAGACTCCTGAATTTCTTTGATGTAGGGAAAATAAAACCAGCTTTTATGCAAAGCAAAACTCAGACACAGAGCCACAAAGCCATATTGCATGTAGTATAGTTTTATCATGTGTTTTCTCATGTTGTGATCTTGCCGGTACATTCAATGTACTGATCTACACGGCTGCAACGTATCATGTTGCAGATACTTTCTTCCAACGAGTAAGAGTACGGTACAGGGTTACGGTCTACACTCAACCTGCCGATGGCGTTGATGGGACTCCACACCCGACTATTTGTTTCCGCTGTGACTTATGAGGTATATA
Source organism: Aegilops tauschii subsp. strangulata (assembly GCF_002575655.3). Lineage (NCBI taxonomy): Eukaryota > Viridiplantae > Streptophyta > Magnoliopsida > Poales > Poaceae > Aegilops > Aegilops tauschii. Next base: position 411,137,558 of record NC_053040.3, on the reverse strand, counting down.
TCAGTTTTACGTTATTTATACATGTGATTGCACTTTGATATATACATTGATGTACTGTGTGTGCCAGCATACTGATCCAGGGATGGCACAGAAACACAGAGACTTGACCGTCTGAGGTCGGGTCGCTACAGAGGCAGTGAGAAGTCGTGTCCACCCTGGGCCATCTTCAATGTGGAGCCACACGCTCTGCAATGACATGACTGCCTGCAGTTGGCGTCGGGCGGGAACGAGTATGGGTGAGGGAGGAGTGGTTTGGGTGGGCCCGGGTGGTCAGAAGCGGGCGTGGGAGCAATCTAGACTCCCGCAAAGCCCCCCCCCCCCCACGTTTTCCTCTGATTAGTACGTCCGGACCGCGCCACAGGCCGATAAAGGACCGCGTTGGATGACTTCCACGATCTGGACAACGTGGTCTAAACAGATGCGGGAGGTTTTAGGGTTAGCGTTGGAGATACCTGCTACCTCTTGAGCACTGCGTTGGTTTTCCCTTGAAGAGCAAAGGGTGATGCAGTAAAGTAGCATAAGTATTTCCCTTAGTTTTTGAGAACCAAGGTATCAATCCAGTAGGAGACCACACTCGAGTCCCACGCACCTACACAAACAAATAAGAACCTCGCAACCAACGTGATGAAGGGGTTGTCAATTCCTTCACGGTCACTTACGAGAGTGAGATCTGATAGATATGATAAGATAATATTTTTGGTATTTTTATGATGAAGAGAAATAAAGATGCAAAGTAAAATAAACGGTAATAGAAATAGCTAAGTGTTGGAAGATTAATATGATGGAAAATAGACCCGGAGGCCATAGGTTTCACTAGTGGCTTCTCTCAAGATATTATAAGTATTACGGTGGGTGAACAAATTACTGTCGAGCAATTGATAGAATTGAGCATAGTTATGGGAATATCTAGGTATGATCATGTATATCGGCATCATGTCCGTGAGAAGTAGACCGAAACAATTCTGCATCTACTACTATTACTCCAGACATCGACCGCTATCCAGCATGCGTCTAGAGTATTAAGTTCATAAGAACAGAGTAATGCTTTAAGCAAGATGACATGATGTAGAGGGATAAACTCATGCAATATGATATAAACCCCATCTTGTTATCCTCGATGGCAACAATACAATACATGCCTTGCTGCCCCTGCTGTCACTGGGGAAGGACACCGCAAGATTGAACCCAAAGCTAAGCACTTCTCCTATTGCAAGAAAGATCAATCTAGTAGGCCAAACCAAACCGATAATTCGAAGAGACTTGCAAAGATAACCAATCATACATAAAAGAATTCAGAGAAGATTCAAATATTGTTCATAGATAATCTTGATCATAAACCCACAATTCATCGGTCTCGACAAACGCACCGCAAAAGAAGAGTTACATCAAATAGATCTCCAAGAGAATTGAGGAGAACTTTGTATTGAGATCCAAAGAGAGAGAAGAAGCCATCTAGCTAATAACTATGGACCCGAAGGTCTGAGGTAAACTACTCACACATCATCGGAGAGGCTATGGTGTTGATGTAGAAGCCCTCCGTGATCAATGCCCCCTCCGGCAGGACGCCGGAAAAGGCCCCAAGATGGGATCTCACGGGTACAGAAGGTTGCGGCGGTGGAATTAGGTTTTCGTGGATGCTTCTGATAGTTTGGGGGTACGTAGGTATATATAGGAGGAAGAAGTAGGTCGGTGGAGCCACTAGGGGCCCATGAGGGTGGAGGGCGTGCCCTGGGGGGTAGGCACGCCCCCCTACCTCGTGGCCTCCTCGTCTGTTGCTTGACGTCCACTCCAAGTCCTCTGGATCACGTTTGTTCCAAAAATCACGTTCCCCAAGGTTTCATTCCGTTTGGACTCCGTTGATATTCTTTTTCTGCGAAACACTGAAATAGGCAAAAAAACAGCAATTTGGGCTGGGCCTCCAGTTAATAGGTTAGTCCCCAAAATAACATAAAAGTGTATAAATAAGCCCATTAAACATCCAAAACAGAATATATAATAGCATGGAACAATAAAAAATTATAGATACGTTGGAGACGTATCAAGCATCCCCAAGCTTAATTCCTGCTCGTCCTCGAGTAGGTAAATGATAAACAGAATTTTTGATGTGGAATGCTACTTAGCATAATTTTCAATGTAAATCTTTTTATTGTGGCATGAATATTTAGATCCGAAAGATTCAAGATAAAAGTTTAATGTTGACATAAAAACAATAATACTTCAAACATGTTAACCAAGCAATTATGTCTTATCAAAATAACATAGCCAAAGAAAGCTTATCCCTACAAAATCATATAGTTAGGCTATGTTTCAATATTGTCACACAAACGTTCTCATCATGCATAACCCCGATGACAAGCCAAGCAATTGGTTCATACTTTTAACGCGCTTCAGCCTTTTCAACTCTTATGCAATACATGAGCGCAAGCCATGGATATAGCACTATGGGTGGAGTAAAGTATAATGATGGGGGTTATGAGAGAAGATAAAAAGGTAGAAAGTCTCACATTGACGCGTCTAATCAATAGGCTATGGAGATGCCCATCAATTGATGTCAATGAGAGGAGTAGGGATTGCCATGCAACGGATGCACTAGAGCTATAAATATATGAAAGATCAACAAAGGAAACTAAGTGGGTGTGCATCCAACTCGCTTGCTCACGAAGACCTAGGGCATTTTGAGGAAGCCCATCATTGGAATATACAAGCCAAGTTCTATAATGAAAAATTCCCACTAGTATATGAAAGTGACTACATAGGAGACTCTCTATCATGAAGATCATGGTGCTATTTTGAAGCACAAGTGTGGAAAAAGGATAGTAACATTGTCCCTTCTCTCTTTTTCTCTTTTTTTGGCCTCTCCTCTTTTATTTATTTATTTATTTAGTCCGGAATCTCATCCCGACTTGTGTGGGAATCATAGTCTCCATCATCCTTTCCTCACATGGGACAATGCTCTAATAATGATGATCATCACACTTTTATTATTTACAACTCAACAATTACAACTCAATACTTAGAACAAAATATGACTCTATGTGAATGCCTCCGGCGGTATACCGGGATATGCGATGAATCAAGAGTGACATGTATGAAAAAATTATGAATAGTGGCTCTGCCACAAAATACGATTTCAACTACATGATCATGCAAAGCAATATGACAATGATGAAGCGTGTCATAATAAACAGAACGGTGAAAAGTTGCATGGCAATATATCTCGGAATGGCTATGGAAATGCCATGATAGGTAGGTATGGTGGCTGTTTTGAGGAAGATATAAGGAGGCTTATGTGTGATAGAGCGTATCATATCACGGGGTTTGGATGCACCGGCGAAGTTTGCACCAACTCTCAAGGTGAGAAAGGGCAATGCACGGTACCGTAGAGGCTAGAAAATTGTGGAAGGTTGAGAGTGCGTATAATCCATGGACTCACATTAGTCATAAAGAACTCATATACTTATTGCAAAAGTTTATTAGCCCTCGAAGCAAAGTACTACTACACATGCCCCTAGAGGGATAGATTGGTAGGAAAAGACCATCGCTCGTCCCCGACCGCCACTCATAAGGAAAGCAATAAAAGAACACCTATGTGTCAAAATTGTTACACAACTTTTACCATATGTGCATGCTACGGGACTTGCCAACTTTAACACAAGTATGTCTCAATTTCACCATTACTCAACTAGCACACTCTAATATTACCACCTTTATATCTCAAAACACTTATCAAGTATCTAACTTCTCATGATATTTAATGAACTCAATATGGAAGATTAATTTCACGATTAAAGCAAATTACCATGCTGTTTAAGGCTCTAAAAATAATATAAGTGAGGCATGAGAGATCAATAATTTCTATAAAATATAACCACCGCCGTGCTCTAAAAGATATAAGTGAAGTACTAGAGCAAAAACTATATAGCTCAAAAGATATAAGTGAAGCACAAAGAGTATTCTAACAAATTCTGAATCATATGTGTCTCTATCAAAAGGTGTGTAAAGCAAGGATGATTGTGGCAAACTAACAAACAAAGACTCAAATCATACAAGACGCTCCAAGAAAAACACATATCATGTGGTGAATAAAAATATAGCTCCAAGTAAATTTATCGATGGATGAGGACGAAAGAGGGGATGCCTTCCGGGGCATCCCCAAGCTTTGGCTTTTTGGTGTCCATAGATTTACCTTGGGGTGCCTTGGGCATCCCCAATCTTAGGCTCTTGCCACTCCTTGTTCCATACTCCATCAAATCTTTACCCAAAACTTGAAAACTTCACAACACAAAACTTAACAGAAAATCTCGTGAGCTCCGTTAGCGAAAGAAAACAAAACACCACTTCAAGGTACTGTAATGAACTAATTATTTATTTATATTTGTGTTAAACCTACTTTATTCCAACTTCTCTATGGTTTATAAACTATTTTACTAGCCATAGATTCATCAAAATAAGCAAACAACACACGAAAAACAGAATCCGTCAAAAACAGAACAGTCTATAGTAATCTGTAACTAACGCAAACTTCTGTAACTCTAAAAATTATTACAAAATAGGAAGACCTAAATTATTTGTTTATTGATCTTCTGAAATTGGAATAAATATTATATCACGTTCTGGTAATTTTTAACAATTGTTTTCGTGAACAGAAAGTTTCTGGAATTTTCAGCAAGATCAAATAACTATCATCCAAGAAGATCCTATAGGTTTAACTTGGCACAAACACTAATTAAAACACAAAAATAAATCTAACCAGAGGCTAGATCAAAGATTTATTCCTAAACAGAAGCAAAAAGCAAAAAACTAAAAATAAAATTGGGTTGCCTCCCAACAAGCGCTATCGTTTAACGCCCCTAGCTAGGCATAAAAACACGGATAGATCTAGGTATTGCCATCTTTGGTAGGCAATCCATAAGTGGCTCTCATAATAGATTCATATGGTAATTTAATTTTCTTTCTAGGGAAGTGTTCCATGCCTTTCCTTAACGGAAATTGGAATATAATATTCCCTTCCTTCATATCAATGATCGCACCAATCGTTCTAAGGAAAGGTCTACCAAGAATAATAGGACATGAAGGATTGCAATCTATATCAAGAACAATAAAATCTACGGGCACATAGTTTCTATTTGCAACAATAATAACATCATTAATTCTTCCCATAGGTTTCTTAATGGTGGAATCCGCAAGGTGTAAGTTTAAAGAGCAATCATCAAATTCGCGGAAACCTAACAAATCACACAAAGTTTTTGGAATCATGGAAACACTAGCACCCAAATCACACAAAGCATAGCATTCATGATCTTTAATTTTAATTTTAATAGTAGGTTCCCATTCATCATAAAGTTTTCTAGGGATAGAAACTTCCAACTCAAGGTTTTCCTCATAAGATTGCATTAAAGCATCAACGATATGTTTAGTAAAAGCTTTATTTTGACTATAAGCATGCGGATAATTTAGCACGGATTGCAACAAGGAAATAAAATCTATCAAAGAGCAATTATCATAATTAAATTCCTTGAAATCCATAATAGTGGGTTCATTGCTATCTAAAGTTTTAACCTCTTCAATCCCACTTTTACCAATTTTTGCATCAAGATCTAAAAACTCCGAATTTTTTGAACGCCTTCTAGGTAAAGATGGATCATCTCCAGTCCCATCATTATCAAGATTCATATTGCAAAACAAAGATTTAATAGGGGACACATCAATAACTTTTAGATCTTCATCTTTATTCTCATAAAAATTAGAAGAACACGCTTTCACAAAGCAATCTTTCTTAGCACGCATCCTAGCGGTTCTTTCTTTGCACTCATCAATGGAAATTCTCATGGCTTTGAGAGACTCATTGATATCATGCTTAGGTGGAATAGATCTAAGTTTCAAAGAATCAACATCAAGAGAAATTCTATCCACGTTCCTAGCTAATTCATCGATCTTAGGCAATTTTTCTTCAAGCAAGGCATTGAAATTCTTTTGAGAAATCATAAATTCTTTAACACTAGTCTCAAAATCAGAGGGCATCTTACTAAAATTTCCATAAGAGTTGTTGTAGGAATTATCATAATTATTAGAGGAATTACTAGGATACGGCCTAGGATTAAAGTTTCCTCTATAAGCGTTGTTACCGAAATTATTCCTACCAACAAAATTCACATCCATAGATTCATTATTATTCTCAATCAAAGTAGACAAAGGCATATCATTGGGTTTAGAAGAAACACTCTTATTAGCAAACAATTTCATGAGTTCATCCATCTTTCCACTCAAAACATTAATTTCTTCTATCGCATGCATCTTTTTACTAGTAGATCTTTTGGTATGCCATTGAGAATAATTAACAATAATATCATCTAGGAGTTTAGTAGCTTCTCCTAAAGTGATTTCCATAAAAGTGCCTCCCGCGGCCGAATCTAAAAGATTTCTAGAAGCGAAATTCAATCCGCCATAGAAATTTTGTATAGTCATCCATAAATTCAAACCATGAGTAGGGAAATTACGTATCATTAATTTTATTCTCTCCCAAACTTGTGCAACATGTTCATGATCAAGTTGCTTAAAATTCATAATATCGTTTCTAAGAGAGATGATCTTAGCGGGAGGAAAATACTTAGAGATAAAAGCATCTTTGCACTTATTCCAAGAATCAATACTATTTTTAGGCAAAGACGAAAACCAAGTTTTAGCACGATCTCTAAGCGAAAACAGAAATAGTTTCAATTTAACAATATCATTGTCCACATCTTTCTTCTTTTGCATATCACACAAGTCAACAAAGCTATTTAGATGGGTAGCGGCATCTTCACAAGGAAGGCCGGCGAATTGATCTTTCATGACAAGATTCAACAAAGCAGCATTAATTTCACAAGATTCAGCTTCGGTAAGAGGAGCAATCGGAGTGCTAAGAAAATCATTGTTTTTGGTATTGGCAAAGACACACTATTTAGTATTATCTTGAGCCATCGTGACAAGCAAGCAATCCAACACACGAGCGAACAAGAAGCAAGCAAAAAAGAGGGCGAGCAGAAAAGAGAGGGCGGATAAAACGGCAAGGATGAAGTGAGGGAGAGGAAAATGAGAGGCAAATGGCAAATAATGTAATGCGAGGGATAAGAGTTTGTGATAGGTACTTGGTATGTCTTGACTTGTGCGTAGATCTCCCCGGCAACGGCGCCAGAAATCCTTCTTGCTACCTCTTGAGCACTGCGTTGGTTTTCCCTTGAAGAGGAAAGGGTGATGCAGTAAAGTAGCGTAAGTATTTCCCTCAGTTTTTGAGAACCAAGGTATCAATCCAGTAGGAGACCACGCTCGAGTCCCACGCACCTACACAAACAAATAAGAACCTTGCAACCAACGCGATAATGGGGTTGTCAATCCCTTCATGGTCACTTACGAGAGTGAGATTTGATAGATATGATAAGATAATATTTTTGGTATTTTTATGATGAAGAGAAATAAAGATGCAAAGTAAAATAAACGGTAATGGAAATAGCTAAGTGTTGGAAGATTAATATGATGGAAAATAGACCCAGGGGCCATATGTTTCACTAGTGGCTTCTCTCAAGATAGCATAAGTATTACGGTGGGTGAACAAATTACTGTCGAGCAATTGATAGAACTGAGCATAGTTATGAGAATATCTAGGTATGATCATGTATATAGGCATCACGTCCATGACAAGTAGACCGAAACGATTCTGCATCTACTACTATTACTCCATACATCGACCGCTATCCAGCATGCATCTAGAGTATTAAGTTCATAAGAACAGAGTAACGCTTTAAGAAAGATGACATGATGTAGAGGGATAAACTCATGCAATATGATATAAACCCCATCTTTTTATCCTCGATGGCAACAATACAATACGTGCCTTGCTGCCCCTGCTGTCACTGGGAAAGGACACTGCAAGATTGAACCCAAAGCTAAGCACTTCTCCCATTGAAAGAAATATCAATCTAGTAGGCCAAACCAAACTGATAATTCTAAGAGACTTGCAAAGATAACCAATCATACATAAAAGAATTCAGAGAAGATTCAAATATTGTTCATAGATAATCTTGATCATCAACCCACAATTCATCGGTCTTGACAAACACGCCGCAAAAGAAGAGTTACATCGAATAGATCTCCAAGAGAATCGTGGAGAACTTTGTATTGAGATCCAAAAAGAGAGAAGAAGCCATCTAGCTAATAACTATGGACCCGAAGGTCTGAGGTAAACTACTCACACATCATCGGAGAGGCTATCGTGTTGATGTAGAAGCCCTCCGTGATCAATGCCCCCCTCCGGCAGGACGCCCAAAAAGGCCCCAAGATGGGATCTCACGGGTACAGAAGGTTGCGGCAGTGGAATTAGGTTTTGGTGGATGCTTCTGATGGTTTGGGGGTACGTAGGTATATATAGGAGGAAGAAGTAGGTCGGTGGAGCCACGAGGGGCCCACAAGGGTGGAGGGCACGCCTGGGGGGGTAGGCGCGCCCCCTACCTCGTGGCCTCCTCGTCTGTTGCTTGACGTCCACTCCAAGTCCTCCGGATCACGTTTGTTCCAAAAATCACGTTCCCGAAGGTTTCATTCCGTTTGGACTCCGTTGATATTCTTTTTCTGCGAAACACTGAAATAGGCAAAAAACAACAATTTAGGCTGGGCCTCTGGTTAATAGGTTAGTCCCTAAAATAATATAAAAGTGTATAAATAAGCCCATTAAACATCCAAAACAGAATATATAATAACATGGAATAATAAAAAATTATAGATACGTTGGAGACGTATCAATACCCTTACAAGTTTCCAACGTTGGCCTTTCTATGGAACTACGAGCATCTACAAACGAAGACACCAAATCTAGCCCCTGAAACGCCCGCGGATGTGTGCTGAGACTCCTAATTTTGGTGCACCCACGCCCGTGTATCTTAATTTTGATCCCTCATATCCGTGCAACACGTACACATATGAAAATAAACCAAACTAGCATCAAATCTACTTAAATTAGGCATAATTCATCGCATAAACGATCATGAGACAACCAAAAAATGTAGTTTAATCGGACAGTACGTAAACATATGATAAAAAACTTAGTTGATCGGGGAAGGGTGAAAGAAATCACCATATCCTCAGCGCCCCCTTCCCTTGCAGGCGGAGGTGCTGCTTTGGCCTTCGGTGTAGGCGTCGGCCACCGGAGGGTCATCATCTTTATTGTTAGAGTTTGATCCGCCGTCGGAGTCGTCCAACAGGCTCATCTGCACCCCGACAAGCCTCCAGAGCAAGCGCTCCTGCTCCCCGGCGTGCCTCCTCGCCTTCGCCTTACCGACGCCTCACACTCTGACAGCTCCATAGAGAGCTGGAGCGCTTTGGCGTTTTTCGGTCGGAGCCGCCGCGCATGCGACTCCACTGTGGTGAGGGAGCGCAGGAGGACGAACCTGATGAGCGCGTCCTCGAGATCAACCGGCACGCGCACGATTGCCCGGTACCACGCCGACGTGTCACCCGCCGCCATGGCCTCCCTCGTGCGCGTTGCCGCTCGCGCCATGTGGCCCGTGCCTCCGACTTGTGCATCCTTGATCGGCCTGGCGCCGACGAGAGCACAAGAACCCAGCGGTGCCCCTGGACGGCCTCCGGAGGTAAATGGGATGTGGTAGCGGGGGGGGGGGGGGGTAGGGGTTTGACTTACCTGGAGTGGGGCGGAGTGGGCGACATTACCATAGGTGCTGCTCCCCGGATGAGAGGGCCCGACAACGTCACCTGCACTGCGATGACAAGTGAAGGGGACGACGGTCGCTCCGCAAGCTACCACATTGATCTAGATGCGAGCGGCGCCAAGCGATGCGGAGAGCGACCGCATGGACGTCGCCGTCGGAGACGGATCAGTTGTGGTCATCTGCAATGGATCGGATATGGAGAGTAAGCAACAGATTTGGAAGAGGAGTGGACTGAGAGAGTTGAGTGGACTGAGTGGACTCCGATCTAGGGTTTATTGGAGGGGATATTTGTGGTGTCAGGGTGGACCAGACTGACGTGGCGGACACGCCCGGACCGCCCTACATTTGAGCTGGAATGAGGGGCCGGACAACACGGACATTGTGCCTGGTTTAAGGTGCCCAAATGGGTTAGATTTTTTTGACCGGTTAGTGACCGGGTGACCTACCCAGACATTTGAGAGCTGTTTGACACACCCGGCTGTAGATGCTCTAAATGGCTGCGGCTGGTGGCCTTTCCGTGCGGCCTACTGCCAGGTAGACAAAAAGCACGGGTCACCTACCGTATTTAGGGCCTGTTTGGTTTCCTTCCAGAGAAAGCTGCCTGACTCAGGTAGGAATCTCAGGCGTTGGATTTCCTAAGCCTGAGGCTGAGATCGCTGCCTGAGAAAAAACATACCTGTATGGCCTCCATCCAAACAGGCCCTTACTTTGACGTGTTTTCGGGGGTGCGCCTATATCTCGCCTTCAGCGAGTCTGGCTTCAGACTCGAGCGAGCTACGCCTGCTCACGACCGTGGGAGGCTTTGGTCTCTTTTTCCTGTTTTTCCTGTTTTATATTTTCATTGTGCTTATATTTTCGTACTTTTGTTTATACTTTAAAATCTCTCTCTCTCTCTCTCTCTCTCAAAAAGCACTCTTCAAAAAATATTTGAAAAAAAATCTTGAACAAGTATTTAAAAAATGTTGAACATGTATTTGAAAAATGTTTAAAAGTATTGAAAAAAATATTGATCATTTATATAAAAATGCCGAACAGGTATTTGAAATTTTTTGAACAAGTAATTTAAAAAGTTTGAACAAGCATGTGACAAACAATGTTGATCATGTATATAAAAATGTTGAAAAAGTATTTGAAAATGTTGAACAGATATTTAAAAAATGTTGATGATGTATAAAAATATTGAAAAAGTATATAAGAATGTAGAATAAAAAAGAAACAAAGAAAAACAAATAAAATTAAAACCAAAAAAACGAAAATAAACCAAACCGGGATCAAAGGAAAAACCAGCTTGACTCGCCTCAAGTATAACGCTCCATAGATTTCATCAAAATATTGTACACTAGCATAGTGTCTAGCTGCTCTGCTTCCTAGGAGACCGGGATCAAAGCCCACCTAGCGCGCTCTTGTTTCTCTGTAATATTCCTTGTCTTACATTCGCTCCAATGAGCCGAACCATCACTGTAGACTTCGACGCAAGTGTAAGACTTTGTCTTGCTTAAAGCAAGAAATAGCTCTTGCTGGTTTTTGTAAGGTCCTCACCAGATTTAGTTTCTGTTCTCCTTTTTCCATGTTTTTCTCGACAGGTCTTTATTGCCTTTTTATTTCCCTTTTTCCTGCTCTTTTGTTTTTGTTTTTATTCATTTCTCAAATATATTTTGATTTGTTTAGTACATGGTGAACATTTCATATCACTCGTTGTTCATTTTTTAAAGTTTCATCAATATTTCTTAAAATGTGTGAACATTTTTGAAAATGTTATGATTGTTTTTTAAAAATTATTAACATTTATTATACTTTACGAATATTTTCTTTAAATTATGCGAGCAAATTTTAATATTGCATGAATTTTTGTTAAATTGTTTAGCATATTTTTTAATGCATGAATATCTTTAGTGTCATGGGATTTTTTTAATGGAATGGACATTTTTTGCAACTAACAAGAACAAGTTTTTCATATTTTAGTGAAGATTTTAAAGATATCATGAACAAAATTAAATGACGAAAGTACAAATGCTAGCCAGCAGTGCTTTTGCTAACATACAAGCGTCCAGGATGCTGCCTAGCTTTGTCTAAAAGAGGCTAGTCTGGCAATTATGGGGGAATACAAAAAGAACACTCTACCGGCAGTGATAATGGGCCGGCCTAATGACGAAGCGGCGATGTTGCTACCAGCAGTATGCGAGGGGACCTTCTATACCGCGTGTGAGCGCTAGCGCCACGGGCGAATCCTATTTAGCGCTGCAAGTACCCGTTAATGTGTATTCTGCAAATAGGCGCATGCAGCGCCCCGCACTGGGCCGGCCCATCCGGAGAATCCTATTTAGCGCTGCAAATGCCTGTTAATGTGTATTATGCAAAGGGACGCGTGCAACGCCTCGCGCTGGGCCGGCCAATATAGTAGTTTTACAAACGTAACAAAGACGCGGGAATGGGGTTTCGAACCCACAACCAGTTTGCAGCATGGGCATCATTACAGCCATCGGGCTACGCCTCGCTGGTTGACTGGTCGTTATCTTTTCCTCTCGTTCTTTACTTCGGTTTATTTTTTCTTTTCTATTTTCCTTTTTTCTTATCCTTTTCTGTTTTCTTCTTTTTGTTTTCTTTAATCCGCACTTTAAAATTCATGAAACATTTTTCCAAATTGATATAAAGAAATTCAAATTTGATGAACTTTTTTCAATACAAAGAACTCTTTTCAAATATGATGAACTTTTATAAAATTCGATGACTTTTTCCAAAATTGATGAATTTTTTTTGAAATTTGATAATTATTTTTTCAAATTTTATGAAGAAATCTCAAGTTCGATGAACCCAATTTCAAATTCGATGAACCCAGTTTCAAACCGATGAACTTTTTTAAAATTTGATTCATTTTTTTCCAACTTCGATGAACTTTTTGTCAAATTGGAGGAATTTTTTTTCAAAACCATGAACTTTTTTCTAACTCATGGTCGTTTTTCATTGTTGTGAACTTTATAAAAAATGAGTGCACTTTTTTCCATTTCATGAACTTTTATTTATGAATTCGTGAAATTATTTGAATACATGAACCTTTTTTACATTAGCCAACTTTTTATGCATGTTTGTCAACTTTCGAAATGTGTTCACAAATCTAATCGAGGGACTATACAATAAGTAGCGCTGCCATGCTGGTTCTTAAATCAGTTTGTGCTGAAGTGAATCACTAGCAGCCAGTAGGTGTACGTTTGGCCAAACTCGAAGACGAGTGTGAGGTCGCCAGTTCGATTCACAGAGATCCAATTTTTTAGATGTTTTTTCGCACAATAACACAATTTTTTCTGCGTGCGCATTCGTGGACCGGCCCATGAGGTGCTGCCAGCCGCTGCCTCCGTCGGCGCCCCCCCACGGGCCAGCGTGCACGTCCTCCCCTTGAGCAGGCCGGGACGCCACTCCTTTTGTTCATTTCATTTTGCTTTGCTTCTTTTTTATTCCTTAGAATAATTCAGTATTTCTAAAAAGTTCTAAGTTTTAAAAAAGTGAATTTGGGGAAAATAATCCTGAATATAAAATATTTGTGGATTAAATAAATGTTTATTATTTTGAAAAAATGTTCATGAAGTTGAACAAAAAATTGTGATTTCAAAAACATCGGAAAAGTGGTTCACAAAAAATGATTGTGAATTTCAAAAAAAGTTCACCGATTCAAAAGATGTTCGTTGATATAAAAAATGTTCGCCGATTCAAAAGATGTTCATTGATTCAGAAAAATGTTCACAAGTTTAAAAAATGTTTCATAATTTCAAAAACAAATGTTCGCAATAGATAAAAACATGTTCGCGGTTTCAAAAACAAAATGTTCATGAATTCAAAAAAAAAAACCATGATTTCAAAAAGTTGTTATTGAACTTAAGAAATGTTCATGATTTAGAAAATACTTTGTGAGTTCAAAAAAATGTTCATGATTGCAAGAAAATATTCATGAATTTGAAAAGATGTTCACAATACCACAAGAAGAAGAAAAAAAGAAAAAAAAAGAAAAAAACGCAAAAAAAACTTAAAAAGAAAAATATTTTTTTGGAAGAATAAATATGGAAAAAATCCGGTTCAAGGAAGATTCTAGAACATTTCAAAAACCGGTATGGGAAGAATACAAATGGGCCGGCCCAGAAGAGGACCACGTGCACGAGGGAGATACGCTCTAGGTTGCTACATAGCGACCTATGCGCAGAATAGGATTCCTCATATGCGAGGTCTAGGCGAGCAACTATGAAGCCTCCAACAGTTTATGAAACACGCTCCATATAATTTATGGGGCTACCAATACTATGTATCGAATATAGTTGCTCTTTTTTAACACAGTTTGACGCAAACGTTCATTTTGTACGCTTGTTGGCTTGGTAAATAGATTGTTTTCTAGCACACTTGCCTTGAGCTTGCTTGCCATATAGGTTGTGTTCACGTAGTTGCATATCCAGCGTGTCGATCCAACCCCCAAGTTGACCGTATCGATCCTTTCAATTAGTATTATAGCTTTTGCTTCTCAATTGTTATTTTGCCCGATTGGTCTGGAGGAGGATTATGACTGATCCGGTTTCACGAGTCTCTCCCTGAGCTCCGGTCCGATGGAGGGTATGATCTATTCATGGTGGCTTGACCTGGGGCATGAAATCCCTAAGGTGAACCGAAGAAAGTTTGATGGAACAATGGTCTACACTCTGGCAGATTTGGAAAAGTAGGAACGGGAGAGTGTTTGAGCACAATTACTTAGAGGTCCAAGATACATTTCCTAGAATTAAGGCCTGCTCCACGCCTAGACCTCCATGCCGGTGGCCACTCCGGCCCTGGCGTCCACATCCAACCCTCTACGCCGGTTGCCACTCCGGCCCCGGCGTCCACAACACTATTGCCGGCAATCTTCGCATCGATTCCACCCACCATTCACATATCATGGCTCTGGCCGACCTCAACTTCGACAAGGGTCAAGACTTCGCCGCTGAGATTTGGAGGAAATGGGGTGTTCCCATCAAGCATGAAGAGGGACAGGAATCAGAAGTATTTCCTCTAGTGGCAGAATTCACCAGATCAAGACTCCGTCTCACTAAAGAATCGGTTAGCACAATTCTCTTGGCTTGTTTTGGAGGAAGAGCTTCACTTTTTAAAGTTAAGTTACTTCAAAATTGGTCTTTCAAGTTCTTGGTCTCATCTAAAGAAGTTGGTTTTTCTATCATCAAAGGAGGCAACATATCTCTTCCTCTTTTCAATGTCAATTTCCTTCTTTGGGGAAATGGAGGCCCCAACTCTTGTTGGGAATTAGATTAGTACCTCCAAGAAAAAGAGGATGAATGGACACATGTTTTCCATAGACATCCGAGAAAATCCTATCGTCGAGCTCTTAGATCTCCTGGTATTTTTGCTGAATATGATCGTCTTGATCATAGATCAAATCATGCTCGTAATTCTCAATCTTACGAAGCACCATCAGAGGGCCATAATGATAATTATGTGCGTAATGGACATTCATTGGCGTTTACTCAACCCAGGGCGGGATCTCAGCAGATTCAAAATAGCCAACAGGCCTTCTGTGTTTGTTGTCTCCTTTCAGGGCACTCTAGGCCCAATTGCACGAATCGAATCAAATGCAGGGTCTGCAAGAAATGGAGGTATATTGCCAAGGACTGCTACTCATCAGCCCAGCCCAATCCAGTCAGGCCCACTAATCCTAACACCGGCCCAATCCTAACGCTTGCAATTCCGAGGCACAATGCTACTGTTCCTGCTACAGAGACGACAGGTGTGGTCAATCAGAGGTCTAGTCTAGGTAATTTCGGTATTGCCTCCTCTGTACCTTCCTGAGTTAGCTCTCACCATAACTTCGCCTCCTCGCATTTCGCTGCCTGGAGACTACAAGCTGCTGTCATCGCCGCTGCTAATCCACCTCTCCACCCATCGGTGGCCACTCCACCAGATCGTGCCACTGCCATGGCGTCCTTCCCCTTTGACCCTTCCCCTTTTCTCCCACCCAACCACCAGAGCCTTACGGTGGAAGGAAGATCAGCGAGGATCAAGGTGCTATCGGCGGCGCCAACTCCATTACATGAAGATTGGGCGATTGCAACAATCGTCCCGATGCCTAACCTACCAGTGGAGTTCAACACTGTCCGCGAGGCATTATCTGACTTCCTCACGGACAAGAGATTAGGATTTACAGATATCACCCCATGTCCGTTTGGTCAAGCCTACGTTCAGTTTAATAGCGTATTTGATTGGGATGCTCTAGTAGCTAACAGTCCCCACTAGTTCACTGATCTGCATGTTATCTTCCAAAATCATGATAAAGGCATGAACTGGAGAAAGCTTGTTCTTAACAGAGATGTCTGGATTTTACTGTGTGGTTACCCATTTGATAGAAGGAACATGAGAGAGATCAATGATGCTGTTAGTAAGTTTGGCAAATTCGTGATGTGGGATAGGGTTAGGAGCACTAAAGCAAATCAGATGGTCAAGATAAAAGTGGATGAATTGAGAGATGTACCTGCCAGCATTGTCTTTGGTGATGGAGAGCACTCTGACTCTCTGACTGTACCTGTGGTGATTCTGCAACATCAGATGCTAGGGGTGGAACCTCAAGATGAAGATCCTATTCTCCCCAATGGAAACCACCATCCACAACCAGTACAAGTAAACCATCACCCAACCAGCACAATCATTTCCTTGGACCACTCCAGCAACGTGAGGCTGATTTGCCCGTAGATCGACCACTTAATTTGAACTTAGCCTTACACAATGAGGAGAATGCTGATATGGAGGAGGAAGAAGAAGATCCAGAAGAGATGTCTGGATGGGGTTATTGGGCCATGCCAGAAGAGAACCCAGCTATTGATCATGAGCTTCATCCAGGAGAATTTTTGGAATTACAAGATCTCATGGAACCTATGGAGGACCAACAGCTTGTAGTGGAACAGGTGGCACACAACAACATCACTCTTTCAGTGGGACAGTCTGACAGTAGTGGAAACACAGGAGCTTCTGTTGATGGCCCTTTGGCGCCAAATATTCCCGATTTAAACCTGGTGGAGGAGCCTATTGGTCTGCTTCAAGCCTAGTGACCAAATGTGATGGCAGGGCCCATGGGCCAAATAATTGAGCAGCCCCCACCAGCCTTGGCTGAGGCACATGTGGGCTTTCTACAACCCATTGAAGATATGAGTCTGAATGTGATGTTTGTACACTCCAATTCCTCTATCATTGATAGAATGGAAGACCCTATGAACCTTGGAGCTATTGCTAGTACACACTCTATGAGATAGGATAAGCTTCTTTTGGAACCACCTGCTCACACTGATAAAATAGTGGTGAACCAAGATTCACTCAAAAATGATATTCAGACTCACACATCAGTGCAAACTGACAGCAATGCAAAACTTTTGAAGGAGAGAATCATAATGGAGCCTCAGACAACTATGGGTGATGCTATTGGGACCAGTATTCAAGATAATAAAGATGCTGGTGAATCTTCAGATTCTTCTGAGCTGTCTGCACCTCCTGGATTCCCATTTCCTACTTACCTTCTGAACAATGATGCATATGTAGGACCACATAACCAGCAAACTATTGCAGCTGCAACAGAAAGTGCAGAAGAGATGGCAGATAAAACACTGAAGACTGAGCTGCTTGGAAAGGAAGGAGCTGAGATATGGCACCAACACTTTGCTCCTACAACCAATGATCAAGTGTTCATCCAGGTACCAGTAGACTACGTAAACTTTCTATCAGTTACTTTCCTCTCACCTAATAAGTTTGATTTGGCCAAGAAGTTTGTCACATGTAATGTATGGTAAATTATCACACAAGGAGCCAGTGAGAGCACACTGCCATTTGTTATCCCTAGCTCATGTCCACTTGTGGATAACCCCATATCCACCTCTCACTTTTTGGAACATGGTGACCGGGAGAAAGAAGTCAACTCCCCACTCCCATCTGCATCAAAAATGACCAAAGTTGCTTCATTCACTACTGCCATGCACAACCTCAAGAAAAGGAAAGACAAAGTCCCACTAGTGGAGACAGAGGTAAGAAGAAGTTGTAGATTGGAACAACTTACCAAGGGATACAAAACGAAAATCTGTATGGATAAAAACTGCCTTGCTTGCCATGCCTTGCAACCTCCTATCCATGCAAAAGTAATTAAAAGCCTTAATACTAATTTTTGCAAGGTCTCATCTAAGGACACACCTGAGGAGATGCTGGCCAGCAAACCCAAGAAGAGCAAAAGCAATCCATGTGAAGGACCTCCCAAGGGCCAGCTCTGCAACTACAAATTGAGGATCTGTGGAAGTACCAGTACTCCTAGAGTTGTTATGCCATGATACTTAAAATTCCATGTGTTATAAACTGTTATGCTGCTTGTATATATGATTGGAACACTAGACATCTTATCTCTTTTCAGTCAAACAGATATTTTGTAATCTCCAATAAAGTCCTCAGTGAGAGCAGCATATGTATTTCTGCAGTACTCTGTATCTTTGTGGATTCCAGTATCTGTTTGACTTTAATTTGCTGCTATGATGATTATGCCCATAGGCTTAGCTCTCTGTTTTGGTCAACCTGTGTTGCATGTTTTATGAGCTGTAACCTGAAAAGTAATAGGGATCAGACACATCACAGTAATCTGAATAGAAAGAGGGAACAGATTCACCACAGTTACCTGTCTGCTTAGCACTGTGAACATGGGAAAGGAATGGGCTATCCTTAACTAGAATATTAGAGGTTTAAATGATCCCAAGAAATGGTCTGCCATCAGAAACAAAATTGAAGAATTACAGTGTGCCATCCTATGCACTCAAGAAACCAAAAGAGAATCCATTGACAGTAGATATCTCCATAACTTTTGCCCAAGGAGACTTAACAAGTTTGAATTTTTGCCATCAGTGGGGGCCTCTGGGGCTTACTAATTGCATGGAATGAACAAAATTTTAAGGGTCAATTATTCCATGTCAATGATTACTCTATCTCTATTTCATTCTCCTCCAATCATAATGGAGACAGATGGATTTTATCTAATATCTATGGACCAAGTCAACATTAGGACATATCCAATTTTATTGAATGGTTTAGAAACTTTCAGATTCCTGATGATAGTAACTAGATGGTCCTTGGAGATTTTAATCACATCAGATACCCTCATAACAGGAATCTTGAGGGGGGTAATATTAATGATATGCTGGCATTCAATGAGGCAATTAGCAATTTGGCCCTGATTGAAATTCCATTAAAAGGCAGAAATTTTACATGGAGTAATATGCAAGACTTACCACTGCTAGAAAAACTTGATTGGTCTTTCACATCTGAAGCTTGGACTCTAAATTATCCATTGACTTTTGCTTATCCACTGGCCAAAACTACATCTGACCATGTCCCTTTTATGGTCAAGATTGGTATATCCATTCCTAAATCTCACATTTTCAGATTTGAAAACTTCTGGCTTGAACACAATGATTTCCAAGAGGTGGTCAAAAACATTTGGACACAGGAGGTGATAGAAGAAGATGGTGCAAAAATTATTGCTACTAAGTTCAAAAGATTGAGAAAGGGTCTTAAAAACTGGGCTAGGAATATCTCAGACCTCAAGAAGATTATTGATAACACAAACTTCCCGATTCTTTCTTTTGACTATATTGAAGAGGCCAGAGACCTTACCACTGAAGAAGCTAATGGGAGAAGAATATTGAAAGCTCACCTTGAGAACATCTTGAAACTATATTGGAAACAGAGGGCTACCCTTAGGAAAATAATAGTAGGAGAAGCCAACACAAAATACTTTCAAGCTAAGGCCACCATCAAGCACAGAAACAATTGTATTGCTATGCTAAGAGATGAAAATGATCTTGAGCACCACAATCACCTGGCAAAGGCAGCTATATTATATGGGCTTTCAAAGAGAGATTGGGGTCAATTGTCAACACACAAAACCCTTTACTGCTGCAATATCTCCTCTCCACAGAGGATAAACTGGAAGAGCTTGAGGTGCCATTTACCAAAACAGAGATAAATCAAGGGGTTCACAACCTACATGCAGATAAGTCACCTGGGCTGATGGATTTAATGCCACATTCTTGAAAGCTTGCTGGCATATCATTGCACCTGATTTCTACAGACTAATTGAAGATTTTTACTATGGTAAAGTGAACCTCCAAAGCATTAACTACTCCTTCATCACCTTGATCCCCAAAATAGACTCAACATCCACTCCTGCAGAATTCAGACTCATTTCCCTACTCAACTGCACTCTCAAAATCATTTCTAAACTGCTAGCAAACAGGTTACAGAAAGATATTCTGAAACTGGTCCACAAAAATTAATATGGCTTCCTCAACAATAGATGTATCCAGGACTGTCTAGCTTGGTCTTATGAATATATCCACCAATGCCATCGATCCAAAAAAAGAGATTATTTTGCTCAAATTGGATTTTAAAAAAGCTTTTGACATGATCAACCATGAATTATTGAGATTGTGCAAGCTAAGGGTTTTGGTACCAAGTGGATTAATTGGATCAAAATGATTTATGGCACTGGTTTCTCCTCAACTCTTTTGAATCGCATTCCAGGAAACCAATTTCTCTGTAAGAAATGGGTCAGACAAGGTGATCCACTTTCACCCCTCATTTTTGTCCTGGCAGCAGATCTTCTCCAAACCATGTTCAATGAGGCCATGCAACACTCCTTGACAGCTCCCCTATCATTCATACATCTTGCCCAGATTACCCAATCATTCAGTATGCAGATGACACAATCCTTGTGGCTAATGTTGATCTTTGGCAGCTGAATCATATTAAGAATCTGGTCCTACACTATGCTTCCTATACTGGACTTAAGGTCAACTATGCTAAATCAACCAAGATTTCCATCAACACTCCACCTAATAAGATGCTTGCTCTCTCTGCCATCCTAGGATGTAAAATTGGTACTCTACCTCATACCTATCTGGGTTTGCCATTATGCATCAACAAGCCAAAAATTGTGGACTTTGTGCCCATGATGAAGAGAATTGAAAGTAGACTATTAAGCTGCTCCATCTTATTATCCACTGGAGACAAACTTCACTTTGAACAAATCAGTCTTCTCCAGCATGCCTATTTATTTTATGTGTTCACTGGTGTTACCCAAAGCTGTGGTAAATCAGATTGGTGCATACTCGAGGAATTGTTTTTGGAGAAAATATGGCACCTTAGAAGCTGGTCCAGCCTTGATTGCTTAGGATACAGTCTGCAAGCCAAAATCTCAGGGAGGATTAGGCATATTGGATATTTCAGTTCACAATAAGGCTCTTCTAATGAAATTCCTCCACAAGTTCCTTAACAAAACAGACACTCCATGGGTGCACACATCATCTAGGAAACCTACTACCAAAATGCCCTTCCGGGAGACAAAATGGTTGGTTCTTTCTGGTGGAAAGCCTTACTGAAACTCCTACCATTGTACAAAATCCATGCTATCTTTCAAGCTGGAAAAGGAGACACTACTCTCTTTTGGTCACATAATTGGGCTGGATAACCTCTGCAAAGAAGATATCTTACTGAGGGACATTATTAACCAGGAGGATTTCAGCACACAATTTCAATGACCCCTTTCACATCAAGCTTTCCAACAATTCAACAGGGTGCAAGAGATGATTGCCAGCAGAGATAGCTCTGACAATAATGATATTTGGAAATATCATTGGCCCTCCAGGCAATACTCCTCAATGAAAATGTACAAGTGCATCATGGGAACCAACACAACTCATGCAATTTTCAAAAACCTTCGGGGTACATCCTGCAGGCTGAGACATAAAATTTTCTGTTGGCTTTTGCTGCATGACAGACTCAACACCAGAAACATGCTCCATAGAAGGAGTATGCATCTCCCAGATTACCACTGTGCTTTATGCTCTGATACTGTGGATGAAACATTGCTCCATCTGTTTTGGAACTGCCCTTTTGCACTCTCATGCTGGGGTTGTTGGAAATATGCCCTAGAGGCAATAATAAAATGGTTATTATTGTATTTCCTTGTTCATGATAATTGTCTATTGTTCATGCTATAATTGTATTAACTGGAAACCGTAATACATGTGTGAATACATAGACCACAACATGTCCCTAGTAAGCCTCTAGTTGACTAGCTCGTTGATCAATAGATGGTTATGGTTTCCTGACCATGGACATTGGATGTCATTGATAACGGGATCACATCATTAGGAGAATGATGTGATGGACAAGACCCAATCCTAAGCATAGCACAAGATCGTGTAGTTCGTTTGCTAAGAGCTTTTCTAATGTCAAGTATCGTTTCCTTAGACCATGAGATTGTGCAACTCCCGGATACCATAGGAATGCTTTGGGTGTACCAAACGTCACAACGTAACTGGGTGGCTATAAAGGTGCACTACAGGTATCTCCGAAAGTGTCTGTTGGGTTGGCACGAATCGAGACTGGGATTTGTCACTCCGTATGACGGAGAGGTATCTCTGGGCCCACTCGGTAATGCATCATCATAATGAGCTCAATGTGACTAATGAGTTAGCCACAGGATCATGCGTTACGGAACGAGTAAAGAGACTTGCCGGTAACAAGATTGAACGAGGTATTGGGATATCGATGATCGAATCTCGGGCAAGCAACATGCCGATAGACAAAGGGAATTGTATACGGGATTGATTGAATCCCCGACATCGTGGTTCATCCGATGAGATCATCGTGGAACATGTGGGAGCCAATATGGGTATCCAGATCCCGCTATTGGTTATTGGCCGGAGAGGTGTCTCGGTCATGTCTGCATGGTTCCCGAACCTGTATGGTCTACACACTTAAGGTTCGGTGACGCTAGAGTTGTTATGGGAAATAGTATGTGGTTACCGAAGGTTGTTCGGAGTCCCGGATGAGATCCCGGACATCATGAGGAGTTCCGGAATGGTCCGGCGGTGAAGATCGATATATTGGACGAAGGGTATTGGAGTCCGGAAGTGTTCCGGGGGTACCAGGCTATGGCCAGCATGACTGAAAGGTGTTTCGGGAGCCCCGGCAAGTGTTGGAGGGCCTCATGGGCCAAAGGGGAAGGGGAAAACTAGCCCAGTAAGGGGTGGTGCACCCCCACACCCTTTTCCACGTTACTTGGGGAGGTGGGGCGCCTCCACCTGGCTTGGGAGGCAAGCCTCCACCTGGTTGGCTTGGGGGGCAAGTCTTCCTAGGATTTTCCCTAGGGAGATCCAATCTGCTTGGCCGCCACCCCCTAGGGGAAACCCTAGGGCGCCTCCCCCTCTCCCCTTGCCCCTATATATAGTGGAGGGGTGGGAGGGCAGCCGCACCTCTTCCCTGGCGCAGCCCTCTCCTCCTCCAACTCCTCCTCCTCCTCCGTAGTGCTTAGCGAAGTTCTGTCGGAGAACCACGAGCTCCATTGCCACCACGCCGTCGTGCTGCTGGAGTTCTCACTCAATTTCTCCTCTCCCCTTGCTGGATCAAGAAGGAGGAGACGTCCCCGGGCTGTACGTGTGTTGAACGCGGAGGCGCCGTCCGTTCGGCACTAGATCGGATCTTCCGCGATTTGAATCGCTGCGAGTACGACTCCATCAACCGCGTTCTTGTAACGCTTCCGCTTAGCGATCTTCAAGGTTATGAAGATGCACTCCCTCTCTCTCGTTGCTAGCATCTCCTAGATTGATCTTGGTGACACGTAGGAAAATTTTGAATTATTGCTACGTTACCCAACAGTGGCATCATGAGCTAGGTCTAAGCGTAGATTCTATGCACGAGTAGAACACAAAGTAGTTGTGGGCGATGATTTGTTCAATTTGCTTACCGTTACTAGTCTTATCTTGATTCGGCGGCATTGTGGGATGAAGCGGCCCGGACCGACCTTACACGTACTCTTACGTGAGACAGGTTCCACCGATTGACATGCACTTGATGCATAAGGTGGCTAGCGGGTGTCTGTCTCTCCCACTTTAGTCGGATCGGATTCGATGAAGAGGGTCCGTATGAAGGGTAAATAGCAATTGGCATATCACTGTTGTGGCTTTTGCGTAGGTAAGGAACGTTCTTGCTAGAAACCCATAGCAGCCACGTAAAACATGCAACAACAATTAGAGGACGTCTAACTTGTTTTTGCAGGGTATGCTATGTGATGTGATATGGCCAAAAGGATGTGATGAATTATATATGTGATGTATGAGATTGATCATGTTCTTGTAATAGGAATCACGACTTGCATGTCGATGAGTATGACAACCGGCAGGAGCCCTAGGAGTTGTCTTAATTTATTGTATGACCTGCGTGTCAATGAAAAACTCCATGTAATTACTTTACTTTATTGCTAACCGTTAGCCATAGTAGTAGAAGTAATAGTTGGCGAGACAACTTCATGAAGACACGATGATGGAGATCATGATGATGGAGATCATGGTGTCATGCCAGTGACGAAGGTGATCATGCCGCGCCTCGAAGATGGAGATCAAAAGGCGCAAGATGATATTGGCCATATCATGTCACTTTATGATTTGCATGTGATGTTTGTCATGTTTACATCTTATTTGCTTAGAACGACGGTAGCATAAATAAGATGATCCCTCACTAAAATTTCAAGAGATGTGTTCCCCCTAACTGTGCACCGTTGCGAAGGTTCGTTGTTTCGAAGCACCACGTGATGATCGGGTGTGATAGATTCTAACGTTCGATACAACGGGTGTAAGCCAGATTTACACATGCGAAACACTTAGGTTGACTTGACGATCCTAGCATGTACAGACATGGCCTCGGAACACAAGAGACCGAAAGGTCGGACATGAGTCGTATAGTAGATACGATCAACATGGAGATGTTCACCGATGATGACTAGTCCATCTCACGTGATGATCGGACACGGCCTAGTTGACTCGGATCATGTATCACTTAGATGACTAGAGGGATGTCTATCTGAGTGGGAGTTCATTAAATAATTTGATTAGATGAACTTAATTATCATGAACATAGTCAAAAGGTCTTTGCAAATTATGTCGTAGCTTACGCTTTAGTTCTACTGTTTAAGATATGTTCCTAGAGAAAATTTAGTTGAAAGTTGATAGTAGCAATTATGCGGACTGGGTCCGTAAACTGAGGATTGTCCTCATTGCTGCACAGAAGGCTTATGTCCTTAATGCACCGCTCGGTGTGCTGAACCTCGAGCGTCGTTTGTGGATGTTGCGAACATCTGACATACACGTTTTGATGACTACGTGATAGTTCAGTGCGTAATGTTGAACGGTTTACAATTGAGGCACCGAAGACATTTTGAAACGTCGCGGAACATATGAGATGTTCCAAGAGCTGAAATTGGGATTTTAAGCTCGTGCCCACGTCAAGAGGTATGAGACCTCTGACAAGTTTCTTAAGCCTGCAAACTAAGGGAGAAAAGCTCAACCGTTGAGCATGTGCTCAGATTGTCTGAGTACTACAATCGCTTGAATCGAGTGGGAGTTAATCTTCCAGATGAGATAGTGATGGTTCTCCAAAGTCACTGCCACCAAGCTACTAGAGCTTCGTGATGAACTATAACAAATCAGGGATAGATATGATGATCCTTGAGCTATTCGCGATGTTTGGCACCACGAAAGTAGAAATCAAGTAGGAGCATCAATTGTTGATGGTTAGTAAAACCACTAGTTTCAAGAAGGGCAAGGGAAAGAAGGGATACTTCATGAAACGGCAAATCAGTTGCTGCTCTAGTGAAGAAACCCAAGGTTGAACCCAAACCCGAGACTAAATGCTTCTATAATGAGGGGAACGGTCATTGAAGCAGAACTACCCTAGATACTTGGTAGATGAGAAGGTAGGCAAGGTCGACAGAAGTATATTGGATATACATTATATTAATGTGTACTTTACTAGTACTCCTAGTAGCACCAGGGTATTAGATACCGGTTCGGTTGCTAAGTGTTGGTAACTCGAAATAAAAGGCTACGGAATAAACGGAGACTAGCTAAAGGTGAGATGACGATATGTGTTGGAAGTGTTTCCAAGGTTGATGTGATCAAGCATCGCATGCTCCCTCTACCATCGAGATTGGTGGTAAACCTAAATAATTGTTATTTGGTGTTTGCATTGAGCATATACATGATTGAATTATGTTTATCGCAATATGGTTATTCATTTAAGGAGAATAATGGTTACTCTGTTTATTTGAATAATACCTTCAATGGTCTTGCACCTAAAATGAATGGTTTATTGAATCTCGATCGTAGTGATACACATGATCATGCCAAAAGATATAAGATAGTAATGATAGTACCACATACTTGTGGCACTGCCATTTGAGTCATATTGGTATAAAACGCATGAAGAAGCTCCATGTAGATGGATCTTTGGACTCACTCGTTTTTGAAAAGATTGAGACATGCGAACCATGTCTATTGATATATATGCATGAAGAAACTCCATGCAGATGGATCGTTTGGACTCACTTGATTTTGAATCACTTGAGACATGCAAATCATACCACATGGGCAAGATGAATGAAAGGCCTCGTTTTCAGTGAGATGGAACAAAAGAGCAACTTGTTGGAAGTAATACATTTGATGTGTGCAATCCAATGAGTGTTGAGGCACGCAGTGAATATCATTATGCTCTTACTTCATAGATGATTTGAGTAGATTCTAAGTATATTTACTTGATGAAATACAAGTCTGAAGTAATTTCAGAGTGAAGTAGAAGATCGTCGTGACAAGAGGATAAGATGTCTATGATATGATCATAGAGATGAATATCTGAGTTACGAGTTTGGCACACAATTAAGAAATTGTGGAAATTGTTTCACGACTAATACCGCCTGGAACACCATAGTGTGATGGTGTGTCTGAACATCATAACTGCACCCTATTGGATATGGTGCATACCATGACGTCTCTTATCGAATTACCACTATCGTTTATGGGTTAGGCATTAGAGACAACCGCATTCACTTTAATAGGGCACCACGTAGTTCCGTTGAGATGACACCGTATGAAATATGGTTTAGAGAAACCTAAGCTGTCGTTTATTAAAAGTTTGGGGCTGCGACGCTTATGTGAAAAAGTTTCAGGCTGATAAGCTCGAACCCAAAGCGGATAAATGCATCTTCATAGAATACCCAAAATAGTTGGGTATACCTCCTATTTCAGATCCAGAAGCAAAGTGATTGTTTCTAGAAACAGGTCCTTTCTCGAGGAAAAGTTTCTCTCGAAAGAATTGAGTGGGAGGATGGTGGAGACTTGATGAGGTTATTGAACCATGACTTCAACTAGTGTGTAGCAAGGCACAGGAAGTTGTTCCTGTGGCACCTACACCAATTGAAGTGGAAGCTTATGATAGTGATCATGAAACTTCGGATCAAGTCACTACCAAATCTCGTAGGATGACAAGGATGCGTACTACTTCAGAGTGGTACGTAATCCTGTCTTGGAAGTCATGTTGCTAGACAACAATGAACCTACGAGCTATGGAGAAGCGATGGTGGGCCCGGATTCCAACGAATGGCTCGAGGCCATAAAATCCGAGAGAGGATCCATGTATAAAAACAAAGTGTAGATTTTGGAAGAACTACTTGATGGTCGTAAGGCTGTTGGGTGCAGATGGATTTTAAAAGGAAGACAGACAATGATGGTAAGTGTCACCATTAAGAAAGCTCGACTTGTCGTTAAGATGTTTTCCGGCAAGTTCAAGGAGTTGACTGCGATAAGACTTTCTCACTCGTAGCGATGCTAAGAGTCTGTTGGAATTATATTAGCAGTTACTGCATTATTTATGAAATCTTGCAGATAGGATGTCAAAACATTGTTTCCTCGACGATTTTCTTGAGGAAAGGTTGTATGTGATACAACCAGAAGGTTTTGTCAATCCTGAAAGATGCTAACAAGTATGCAAAGCTCCAGCAATCCTTCTAAGGATTGGAGTAAGCATCTCGGAGTTGGAATGTATGCTTTGATGAGATGATCAAAGATTTTGGGTTTATACAATGTTTATGAGAAACTTGTATTTCCAAAGAAGTGAGTGGGAGCACTATAGAATTTCTGATGAGTAATGTTGTTGACTATTGTTGATCAGAAATGATGTAGAATTTCTGGAAAACATACATGGTTATTTGGAAAGTGTTTTTCAATGCAAAACCTGGATTAAGCTACTTGAACATTGAGCATCAAGATCTATAAGGATAGATCGAAAACGCTTAATAGTACTTTCAAATGAATACATACCGTGACAAGATTTTGAAGGAGTTCAAAATAGATCAGCAAAGAAGGAGTTCTTGGCTGTGTTACAAGGTGTGAGTATTGAGTAAGACTCAAGACCTGACCACGGCAGAAGAGAGAGAAAGGACGAAGGTCGTCCCCTATGCTTTAGACGTAGGCTCTACAGTATGCTATGTTGTGTACAGCACCTGAAGTGTGCCTTGCCATGAGTCAGTCAAGGGGTACAAGAGTGATCCAGGAATGGATCACATGACAGCGGTCGAACTTATCCTTAGTAACTAGTGGACTAAGGAATTTTCTCGATTATGGAGGTGGTAAAAGAGTTCGTCGTAAAGGGTTATGTCGATGCAAACTTTGACACTATCCGGATGATTCTGAGTAGTAAACCGGATTCGTATAGTAGAGCAGTTATTTGGAATAGCTCCAAGTAGCGCGTGGTAGCTGCATCTACAAGATGACATAGAGATTTGTAAAGCACACACGGATCTGGAAGGTTCAGATCCGTTGACTAAAAACCTCTCTCACAAGCAAGATATGAACAAACCCCATGGGTGTTGGATTCATTACAATCACATAGTGATGTGAACTAGATTATTGACTCTAGTGCAAGTGGGAGACTGTTGGAAATATGCCCTAGAGGCAATAATAAAATGGTTATTATTGTATTTCCTTGTTCATGATAATTGTCTATTGTTCATGCTATAATTGTATTAACTGGAAACCGTAATACATGTGTGAATACATAGACCACAACATGTCCCTAGTAAGCCTCTAGTTGACTAGCTCGTTGATCAATACATGGTTATGGTTTCCTGACCATGGACATTGGATGTCATTGATAACGGGATCACATCATTAGGAGAATGATGTGATGGACAAGACCCAATCCTAAGCATAGCACAAGATCGTGTAGTTCGTTTGCTAAGATCTTTTCTAATGTCAAGTATCGTTTCCTTAGACCATGAGATTGTGCAACTCCCGGATACCGTAGGAATGCTTTGGGTGTACCAAACGTCACAACGTAACTGGGTGGCTATAAAGGTGCACTACAGGTATCTCCAAAAGTGTCTGTTGGGTTGGCACGAATCGAGACTGGGATTTGTCACTCCGTATGACGGAGAGGTATCTCTGGGCCCACTCGGTAATGCATCATCATAATGAGCTCAATGTGACTAATGAGTTAGCCACGGGATCATGCGTTACAGAACGAGTAAAGAGACTTGCCGGTAACAAGATTGAACGAGGTATTGGGATACCGACGATCGAATCTCGGGCAAGCAACATGCCGATAGACAAAGGGAATTGTATATGGGATTGATTGAATCCCCGACATCGTGGTTCATCCGATGAGATCATCGTGGAACATGTGGGAGCCAATATGGGTATCCAGATCCCGCTATTGGTTATTGGCCAAAGAGGTGTCTCGGTCCTGTCTGCATGGTTCCCGAACCCGTAGGGTCTACACACTTAAGGTTCGGTGACGCTAGAGTTGTTATGGGAAATAGTATGTGGTTACCGAAGGTTGTTCGGAGTCCCGAATGAGATCCCGGACATCACGAGGAGTTCCGGAATGGTCCGGTGGTGAAGATCGATATATTGGACGAAGGGTATTGGAGTCCGGAAGTGTTCCGGGGGTACCAGGCTATGGCCAGCATGACCGAAAGGTGTTTCGGGAGCCCCGGCAAGTGTTGGAGGGCCTCATGGGCCAAAGGGAAAGGGGCAAACCAGCCCACTAAGGGGTGGTGCGCCCCCACACCCTTTTCCAGGTTACTTGGGGAGGTGGGGCGCCTCCACCTGGCTTGGGAGGCAAGCCTCCACCTGGTTGGCTTGGGGGGCAAGTCTCCCTAGGATTTTCCCTAGGGAGATCCAATCTGCTTGGCCGCCGCCCCCTAGGGGAAACCCTAGGGCGCCTCCCCCTCTCCCCTTGCCCCTATATATAGTGGAGGGGTGGGAGGGCAGCCGCACCTCTTCCCTGGCGCAGCCCTCTCCTCCTCCAACTCCTCCTCCTCCTCTGTAGTGCTTAGCGAAGCTCTGTCGGAGAACCACGAGCTTCATTGCCACCACGCCGTCGTGCTGCTGGAGTTCTCCCTCAACTTCTCCTCTCCCCTTGCTGTATCAAGAAGGAGGAGACGTCCCCGGGCTGTACGTGTGTTGAACGCGGAGGCGCCGTCCGTTCGGCACTAGATCGGATCTTCCGCGATTTGAATCGCTGCGAGTACGACTCCATCAACCGCGTTCTTGTAACGCTTCCGCTTAGCGATCTTCAAGGGTATGAAGATGCACTCCCTCTCTCTCGTTGCTAGCATCTCCTAGATTGATCTTGGTGACACGTAGGAAAATTTTGAATTATTGCTACGTTACCCAACAAGGGTATCATATCCCTAGGAAGGACTAGAGGCATATCAACTTTTGATGAATTCCTTTTCATTGCCAATCAGTTACCAAAGGACTTTGCACTAGACATCATCATTATGAGCTGTTGGAGCATCTGGTCAGTTAGAAACGATAAGATCTTCAGATCAGCACCTCCTCACAAAGATACGTGGAAATTCTACTTGAAAGAAGGGCTATGGGCTGTTCAACTCAGGGCAAAAGAAGGGAAGGCAGATAAGATAAAAGAATGGTCAGAACAATTCTTGTAATGGCCACACTTATGATTCCTAGAACTGGTATAGGCTGATATGCCTATTGCCACTTGTATCTTTTAGTTGTACTTTGTAACATATTTTACTTTTATTAATGAAAATACCGTAGAATGATTGTTCTACGGTCAGGGCTAAAAAAACATTTTCTAGAATTCAAGAGATGATCAGAACGAGAGAGCTGGCCTTTGCCAGAATTCTCCGGGATGATGGGGGTTAAGCTTACCTCCTTTGACTTGTAAAAGGCTTCAACTAAACTTGTGGTTTTCCTTTTTCCTCTAATAGATACGACATCGCTCCTGCCCAAACTTTCGAAATTTTTGAAGAAGTCATGTGGTGGCAACACTCCCACATTGAATGGCTTTCCGCGGACGACAAAAGTACCCAAAATATTCATCAACACGTGAACATGCGCCAAATTCCAGCTCAATTTTTCAAAATCCAGCATGAATAGTGCCATAAACAGACAAAAGCAAAAAACAATACCACTCACACTTGGATTTGTCTTTTATGTTCCTCGATGTGCAATTTGGCTTCCGTCTGAATTTTTAGGGGTTGCAGACACATATCGCATGAACATCCAAAAAATTCAGAATTTTTTAAGACATTTCAATCAAAGTTTTGAAATGCGGGATCATGGGACCATGTGATGGCAGTGAGCACCACATTTTCTCCCGTCCATGTCCGTCGTCAATACTTCCTCCGTATTAAAATAAATGTCTCAACCTTAGTATAATTTTATACTAAAGTTAGTGTAAAGTCGAGACACTTTTTTTCCTTAATAGCGCTTTCCCTCGTAGGGGCATCGTTTTGGAGCAAGTGATGGCTGGAGGTGACAAGAGGAGGAGCGGTGCTTCATCACACACATTGATGGTGTCGGATCTCGATAGCATGGCGCTCTGGAGATTAGGCGTCTGATATGCGATGATGGACTCGCGCAGGAGGTCGACGCTGTCTGGCGTCGTGGTGGCGTCGGCGGTAGCTAGACCGGGCAACGTTCATGCAGCAGTACAACTCTGAAGATGGATTGGTGGCAGGTGGCTGCGGCGGCCTCATACCCGGCAGGCGTCCTGGTTGAGGAGCACGCCGGACTGGTGGGTGTCCATACCCGGCAGGCGTCCTGGTTGGGACCTCAGGTCTTAGATGTTAGGTTTGGCTGCGAGGTCTGTTTGGTATTAGATCAGCATCCCTTCATCAATTGAATAGGAGTAGCGACACTTTTGTTGCCTAGACGGTGGCTTCAGTCTTAGTATAGTATGACTTTGTAAGGTCTTGTGTGAATAATTAATAAAGTGGCTGCATGCATCGTCCAGATGCAGATGCCGGGGGTCCTCCTCCATTTCTAAAAAAAAAACTTTTTTGGGACGGAGGGAGGGAGTACTCATTAGTTATTATCTTCTCCAGATTCACGCTCGTGGATTGGTTGGAGCGGATCTGGCTCTGGCTCATTTCCCACCTGCTGCTTCAGGATCGTGCTGGCTTTCACAAGCTTTTCGTCCGGTTGCAGGCAGCAGTCCACGTTTTTGTGCTCTCTAATCTCTGATCAAATCACGCGAGGTCTTCCTAGCCAGCCTGTGACGACGAGGCCGCCACACGCATACCCATAGTGCAAGGTTTACGATCCTATAAACATGACACATACCAAGGCGCAGACGCAGGTGAGAAGAAAAGCATTGATCAGGAGCCAGGGTCGATCGAGGAGGAATCGCCTGAGACGATGGGCGCCGGCCAGCGTATGGCGTCTCCGCCTGCGGCGGTGGCCGTGCCTCTCCTGCTTCTGTTCGTCGTGCCCTTCTGTAAGGCCATAATGGTTTCCGGGGCACCAGCTTCGTTGTAGTATATTTCCTGGCAAATTGCCGTTGGCTTATTCGCCTCAATTCTGATTCCGAGAAGGGAGCCATGTGGCGTCGGCGGACGGCGGCGCTCCGGCCTGGACGACGGCGCTGCAGAAGCACGTGGCGTTCTTCGACGCCGACAGCGACGGCATCGTCTCCTTCTCCGAGACAGAGCGAGGTGACGGAATGACCATCCGCATGCTCTCCGCTTCCCGGAGGAAGAAACTTTGGTTTCTTTTCGCGTCGATCGTTGGTCGTGGTTGCAGACCTCTTGACCTTTGTGTGCATGCATGCAGGGCTTCGCGCCATCGGTCTCGGAGCTGCCGAGGCGACCGTCAAGGCAACCTTGATCAACGGAGTCATCGGACCCAAGACCAGACCTGTAAGAAACTTTCGTTCTTGCACGTGTTGACTAGTAGGAGACGTCTTCTGTCCTTTCAGAGGCGCTCAGTTTCACGAACGCTTTCGATTTTTTTTATTTCTTTCATACTATTTTTTTTCAAAAGTCAACGGTTGACCAGTTAACCACGACCGGTCAAATCAATCGAGGAAACCAGTCAAATGCGATCGAGGGCTCGCCTTCTACATGGGCCGACTTAGTTGATCAGGTTTATCGGCGTCAAGAAGCTCAACCGGGGCCTAAGGCACCCAATAGGAGGTCCCAGTGTTTAGGGTATCGTCCGTTTCTGGTGGTTAGCGTGCGACTTGAAGGGAAACCTCGCTCTCGTGGATGAAAGTGCGGGCAGGCTCTCTCTACCGTGTCACCGCGACCCCCTCCTCTGACAACATAGGGAAACCCTGACCATGTCGCCAACCCTTACGAAATCCTCCTCCCCTCCACACAAGAGTTTATTCACTCCTCCCCTGAGTTTTTGACCCTCGGGGCTCTAGGACGGTTGGATCATGGATACAACGTTCTCAGGGAGGGCTCACGTAAATTTTCAAAAAGGCGTAATTTACCAGATGCGAGTGCGAAAAATTGCAGATCAGTGCATGTAGTGCTGAAGAACCATACTTTGTATGTTTAGAACAGAGTATAGAAACAGTATCCTTGATACAAAGAGAACATGCAGGAAAATGCTACGACGTCAAAGTTCTCAATCTACATAGAGAACATCCATCAAGGGATCCACGGAAGTGACAGCGGCTCGTACGATGCTCAAGGAAGGTACGCAGACCACACATACGCCCTGATCTTGCACATGTACCCAAAATGTAAAAGACCATAGTGCCAACATCTCTGCTATATCGATCCACTTGGGATGCAGGTTTGTCCCTGCGAAGTTCAACGAGATATTCACCAAGCATGCCAAGGTCGAACCGAACGCTGTGAACGAGAGCGAGCTGGAGGCGATGCGCATCGCGAACAGGGAGGACGGCGACGACATAGGAAGGTAATCATCTCTAGACTCTATAGTACTAGGTCGTACTTACACAGACGGTCGAAGTGTCGCCGTGTTAACTCCTCCGACGGGTTGCTTAAAAACGCAGGGCGGCGTCGAAGGCGGAGTGGGACTTGCTGCACAGCCTCGCCAAGGACAAGGACGGCTTCCTTCAGAAGGACAACGCGCGCACCGTCTTCGACGACAGCCTCTTCGTTCAGCTGGCAAAAAAGGGCGAGTAGTCTCGAAATTAACCAAGCATGGTTTGTATTTGTACTTGTCGTCTCGTTGATTATGAAAGTCACTGCACAATTATTGTCAATGTAAAAAGGGACTGTGTATTTGACAGTCCACTGAAATACAATTGAGCTTCATTCAAATTTTAGAACAAATAGAAACCGACACATGTATGTATGTGTTTCTCTTGTACTCACTTTATTACAATGAATAAGGCGCGCATGCATTTCAAAGACCATAAATTAATTAGACCAACCAAATGCAGTTTATATGTAAAAACAAACATACAGTTGAATTTGTATTGAAAAGAAGTCTTCAATAATATAATTCTGAGGTCACAAAAACTCATATTATTGATGTAATTTATGGTCAGAGTTGAATTTCGAAAAACATGGGCGCCTTATTCATTGGAATGGAGGGGGTATGTATGTGAATGAACATTTCTGTCATGTATGTATCTCCATGGGCTTCTCTATAGTATCATAAGTAACACAAATGAAAGTGCCCTTTTAGGTTTATTTGTCTTTGTAATTTTGTAGAACACCAAAATGTGTAATTTACAATTGCGCATTGACAAAACAGGAAAAAGATCAGATGAAACTAAATGGATATCGATTATCTTTTTCCAAACAAACACAAACCCAACACAAAAGGTACCAAACTACGTGGTAATCCCTCACATTGACGAAACATAAAAGAAAAAATAATGAAAATAAATGGATATGCATTGCCCAACAAAGACAAGCCCCAAAAATGGATAAAAGGGATGTTTTTTTCGAAGGTACGCCAATGGCGTACCATAGCTTTATAGAAGGAGAGAAAATATGTACAAGAGATATGTAGCTAGTCACGTGGCCACATGTCGACCAGGACCTCGCCTCCACTCCACACACAACACTCTATATGCTACTCAACTACATGCTCCACTCCAGTCGCTCCGGCCTGTTTCCAGGTAACCAGTTCCTGAAAGATGGCCTCCGTCACGCCGAACGCGTCTAACGTGCCACTCCTACCAAAGACTCTCGCATTTCTCTGCTTCCACAGAGACCAGCAGATCAACATTACCACCGTGTCAAAGCCTTTCCTGCACGTCTTGCCAATCCGCTTTCTCGCCTCACACCACCAATCAACAACCTGGGACTGCGTCGCGGGGCAAAGATTTAGGTCCACTCTGATCCTGGTGAAGCAAAGAAACCACACGTGCCTAGCGTATACGCACTGTAGCAGGATGTGATCCACCGTATCCTCCTCCTGGTCACAAAGGTAGCATGGGGAGGTTTGCTCTTGTAGCCCATGCCTAGCTCTCCTATCCGAGGTCCAAAGGCGATATTGCACCGCAAGCCACATGAAAATCCGACAGGATAGCGGCGCCCAACATTTCCAGATGGTCGCGATAGAGTGGAACCGAACCCCTCCCATGCAAAGCATCCTATACGCCAAAGCTGCCAAGTAGACACCGGACTCGTTCCAAGCCCAAAGCGGAGCGTCAGCCAACTCCGGATCCAAGTGAACCTCCATAAGTAGCTCCCAGAGCCGAATGAATTGAGGTAGAGCATCAGTGTCTAGGATCCCTGTAATGTCATCAGTCCAGGCGTGCAAACAAAGCCCCTCTCTGACAAGACGTTTGTTTGCCACCTGCGTCCTGACTTGGGCCGCCACCAAGGGCGCAATCTCAGCGACCGTGCATCCGTTGAGCCATCTATCTCTCCAAAAAAGGGCGTGCTCCCCATTCCCCACACGCCATTGGACTAGACTCCGAAAAGCGAGAGTCACCTGCTTGTCCGCGGTAAGGTTAAGGCCCTGCCAGGGCCTAGACGGATACGTCCTCCTAAGCCATTCCCATTTGAGTCTCAGAGCGATACCGTGCTTGTGTAGATCAATGATGCCCAACCCTCCAAGCTGCTTGGGGCGACATACTCTCCTCCAGGAGAACACACACTTGCCACCATTTACTGCATCCGTGCCAGCCCAGAAAAAGCGCGACAACCCTTATCAACTTGTTGCAGGGCCCACTTTGGCGCCTCAGCAACCATGAGGTGGTGTGTTGGCCTAGCTCTCATGACTTGATTAACCAGGATGAGCCGTCCGGGCCTAGTGACTAGGCCACGCTGCCAGCCAGGCATAATATGGAGAGCCGCGTCTACAATCGGCTGCCATTCATTCCTCTTGAGTTGCATGATGCTTAACTGTAGGCCCAGGTACTTGCACGAAAAAGAGTCGATCTTCCAAGGTAGAGCATTCCTAACCAGCTCCACGTCCTCATCCTCGGATCTTATAAGAATTGCTGTAGACTTAGCAAAGTTTACTTTCAAACCCGAAGCCACTCCAAAGATGCCAAGCAGATCCTTCACTAATTGCAACTCCGGTCTGGTCGGCCTAATGTAGAGGACCACGTCATCCGCATACAGGGAGAGCCTCTGCATCGGGGTACAACTGGCAATGGGGCTGAGGATCCCCTGGTTATGCGCCTTGATGATAAGCGAGGTGAGAACATCCATAGCAATGATGAATAGCAGAGGGGAGGGCGGGTCCCCTTGCCGAAGCCCCTTGGCGTGCATAAACTTCGCGCCCGCACAACCATTAACCATGACTCGTGAGCTAGCAGACGTGAGCAAAGTGCCAATCCACGAGATCCATCTGTCCGAGAAACCTTTTGCCCTCAGCACCTCAAAAAGAAAGGGCCACGAAAGAGAGTCAAATGCTTTTGAGATGTTGAGCTTGAGCATTACTTCTTTGGCCTTCCTTTGATGCAGCCGGCGCGCCATTTGTCTAACAAGCAAGAAATGAACATGGATGCTTCTCCCTTTGATGAACGCCGATTGGTTAATATGAACTAGCTCTCCCATGCGAGGACTGAGCCTATTTGCCAAGAGCTTGGTGTCAATCTTTGGAAGACTATGCACAAGACAAATAGGGCGATAGTCAAGTGTCGTGGAGGCCTCCAGGGTTTTTGGAATTAGGGTAATCAACGCTTGGTTCAGCCTGCCAAAACCTCTCCCATTTCCAATGAAAAGCTTGTGCAGCGCCGCGATAATGTCCACTTTTATGATCTCCCAAGCCTTCTGAAAGAAGAGGCCAATGAAGCCATCCAGCCCCGGGGCACGATCCGCCGGCATGCCTTTGATCACCGCCCATATCTCCTCCTCACTAAAGAGATGATCCTGCTCCGAAAGGTCAAGTCTGGCAATGTCAAGCACGTCCAAATCCAGGGTGAACTCGCGAGCAACCTCCTTCCCAAGCAACTCCTTGTATGTCTCATGAAATGCCGCCTCTTTCCTGACTTGGTCCGTAACAATGTGCCCATCCACCAAGAGAGACGGGATATAGTTCTTCATCCTTCTGCCTTTCGCGACCAATTTGAAAAGCTGGGTGTTCGCATCCCCCTCCCGAAGCCAGGTGATACGTGATCTCTGGCGAGAGATCGTTCTCTCCAGCGAGGCCAGACCAAGAACGGGCTGTTTGAGAGTTCTCCTGAGTCACCTCTCCTCCTCCGTGAGTAACCGGGACTCCTGTGCGCAGTCAAACCTAAGGATGACAATGTTGGCCACATCAATTTGCATCTTGATGTTACCCACTTTCTTCTGGCCCCAGATCGCGAGCGCTTTAGCTGTGTTCCTAAGGAGGGTGTCGAGTCTCATGAATGGGTCCGTGATAGTCTCGTCACAAGTCCAAGCTTCTTGCACCACCTCCATGAATCCATCCATCTTCACCCAAAACTTCTCGAAGCGAAATCTCTTCCGCGGCCCCATGTGATCATCCAAAGCCAAGTGAAGAGGGCAATGGTCAGAGATCACCGTGGACAGAGCCTGGAGAAGGCAATCTGGGTGGTCGAGTTCCCAGTCGATGGAAACAAAAGCACGGTCGATCTTAGTCATCGCGGGGTTCTCGCGCTCGTTACTCCACGTGTAAGTGCACCCATGGAGGAAGAGCTCCTTGACAACGTTATCATCAACAAAACTTTTGAAATGCCTCATCATGCGCCTATCGATCAGAGAATTGTTCTTATCCGTCGCATGAAGGATTAAGTTGAAATCCCCTATGAGCAACCATGGCCCAGGGCACAACAATCTACGCTCCGACAGTTCATGCAGAAACTCGATTTTCTGACCGTCCTCCTGAGGACCATAAACCACCGTCAACCACCAAGGTGTGCCCCCCACAGGGGACACGTAACTGGATATGGAGTGGGAGTCATTGACATGGTTTGTCAATTGAACCCTGGTGGAGTCCCACGCGATGAAAATCCCTCCCCTATTATCAGACGCCGGAAGATAGGTGTAGCCATCGTAAGTTGGCCCCATACATTCCAGAATCGTGAACTGATCCACCCTCTCAAGTTCGGTCTCCAGGATACAACAAATCGCTACATGCAACGAGTCTACGAATTCACGTAAGGTTTTCCTCCTAGCTGGCCCATTTAGACCATGCACGTTCCAGCAAACTAACTCCATCCCATCGTATGACATGACAACGAGTGTCTCCATGTAGACGGCCCCCCTTCAACTACACCATGATCGGTGCAACACTCTCCAAGTCTGCTCCTAGGTCTAGGGGTATCACCTTCCCAAAGATAGCCGCGATCGCACGCAGCTGAGGCTCCTGGAGAGATGAGTCAAACACCGTGCGAAGCTGATCTAGCGCATCGTCAGAGACTGCCAGATCATCGCAAGCAAAACCCAACGCCTTTAGCAGGACCGTTTCAGCTGCGGACGCCTTAGTCTTCTTCTTCTGCCCGATCGAGCACCCCGA
Source organism: Aegilops tauschii subsp. strangulata (assembly GCF_002575655.3). NCBI lineage: Eukaryota > Viridiplantae > Streptophyta > Magnoliopsida > Poales > Poaceae > Aegilops > Aegilops tauschii. The sequence continues at coordinate 411,098,827 of NC_053040.3, read as the reverse complement.
CCTGGTGGTGCGTCGTGGTGTGAAAGGATCCTGTCCAGCACGGACCCCCCGGAGTCCCTCGAATTCCTTGAGCAGCGGTGGGGCGAGTTTCTTGAGAAGTCCGGCGCAGAAAGTCTTGATGTTGCCAATAGCCACGATCTCCTTGTTGGACAGGGGCATGCCCAAAGCGCAAGCATTTGCCCCTCCCAGCTGCGTCCCAGCAATAGCCAGAGCCTCATCGTGCATGCGTGTATCGCACGTAGTCACCTCAGCACCTGGGCCCACGGGTCCCATCTCCTGAACTGCCCCGGGATCCAGCTGCTCCCCGCCCTGTGTCCCAGCCGCATCAGAATCCACCTTGGGCGTGACGTGGAGGGGATCCGAGGTTGGGCCCCGCTCGTCTGCCGCGCTCCCAGCCAACTGGCCCGGGTCCACCCGCACCGAAAGCCCCACCTCCATGATGGGCTCTGGGGTTACATCCACGCGAACCGCCTCCCCCAGGGCCGGCTCAACCCGTGGCGGGTCGCTGTTGGTCTGAGCCTGGGCGCCCACACCCTGCACCGCAGCAGGCGGCAGCACCGGCCTGCACTCCTCGGGATCCCCCGAGCCTTCTGGAACTGCCCCGATGTTTGTGGTCGCAGATGGCTCCAGCATAGCCAACTCCAAAACGGCTCGATCATCCTGGCGTGTGTTGCTCTTATCCTCCTGCCTGGCTTCAAATAAAAGTGGCTGCGGGCCTGGTGCCTGGTCAAAAAGCACCTGGGTAGCAGCAGACACCTCCTGATCCTGTGCGCGTGACAGTATGGCCTGCCCCACCTGTCGGCCAGGCGCCAGCGCCTCCTCCGCCGGGCCAGGTCTGCCCGGCAAGCTCCCAGCCACCGCAGTTTCAGCCGGCGCCGGCACCGCGGCCACCGGGACTGCATCACAAGGCCGCACAGCAGCGGCGCCGCTAGCCACCATGGGAGGAATGCGCCAGTTGGATGGCCCAATGCGCCCCAGCAGAGCCTGCCTGTACGTGCCTCCCTAGTGACGGCTGGACGAGCCACGGTGATTGCACACTCCCCGCTTCCATGGCAGGGTTCTCCATTCTCCTTGGCCGGAGAAGCCTCCAGAATCATCCGGCAAGCCACTCTGGCCGCTCCCATCGGAGCTAGGTGGCCGTAGCCAGGTGCCCAGCCCCTCGTGCTCCCTGATCCACCCAATATGGATGCGATCTTTATACTCCAAGAGCTACCGAGAAGTCGGCCGCCGCGCCGCTGGTCCCTCGTCAACCTCCGGCTCTGGTATCCAGATTCGCTTGTCTGCCGGCACGCCATCTGGGTCTACACACCAAGCACGCATCTTGAACAGCGACATGCCCTCCCTGTTTGCTGTCTCCGGCGCGAGACTCTCCACCAAGCTCGCCGTGCCAAGTATTTCCGCCGCCGTTTCCCAGGTCCAGACGTGAGATGGAACTCCCTCGATCATGAGGTCAACCTGTGTGCGCATCATCCGCGAAACCGCTTGCGCTTGTCTGAGCCATGGGCGGACATAGAGCTTGAACCCGCGCCCGACAGAGCCTGCAGCCAGAATCTTGTTCCGCCAGAGCGCTGAAGAGAACACCACAAGAAAATCCTCCGGGTGGCACTTGTGCACCGAGAAGCAATGACGCTGGATGTGCAATCCGACGCGATGGCCCCCGCAGCATCCAAGCACGACACCGGTGGTCGAGGCCCGCCGACATAGGCCACCACCGCGAGCTTGAGCCGGCGCTCAAGATCGTCCATCTCCGGCGTGCGGCGAAGGATGCAGACATCACCTACAGCAGCATGCGATGCCTGGCTGAGCCCCACAGGTGCGGTGTCGACCGGCGCTGGCGAGGGCCTCTCCATCGGAGCAACCTGCCGAGCGACCGGCGACAACCTGTTCGCAGGCCCAACCGGCAGCATCTGCTGAGAGGAGCGCGCAACCTTGGCCATGGCCTCACGCCGAAGATCTTCCTCGGAGCGAGGGCTCCGCGGCCGCTTGCACTCCAGGGAGATGTGGCCCTCGAGCCCATAGCGAATGCACAACAGCGGAAAGGTGCAATCTTCCCTCCGGTGGCCCTTTCGGAAGCACTTGAAACACAGGCCAAAAAGATCCGCCGGGACCTCCCGCCTTGCCGGGGAGGAAGACGGTGTAACGCCTGGATAATTAGGCTACAGTAAAACTCTCCTGATGATGCCATGTCATCTCTGTTACTGTTGCTAATCAAGTGTTAGTTCAAAACATTTCAAATTCAAAAAAATGAATTAGTGACAAACACCCAAAGTTTTCAAAAGTCAAAACAAAAATGTTCGGTGGGTGCCTAATATTGCACTGCTAATTATTGTGGAGAAAACATTTTTTAGAAAGTGCCTAAGTATTTTAAAGTGAAATAAAACAGAAAAGAAAAATAAAGAAAAGAAAAGAAAAGGAACCCCCCCTCACTGGACCAGGCGGCCCAGCTCACAGGCCAGACCGGCCCACCTGGCCCAGCTGGCCAACCGCCGGCCCAGCCCCCCTGCCTCGTCTCCCTTCCTTGTTCCCCCGACCCGGGTGGCAACAGGGGCGCGTCGCCACCGGACCTCCCTCGCCGGCGTCGAGGAGAGGATAAGGTCGCCAGCGCCCCTGCCTCCTCGGGCCCCTCTCCCACTCGCCCCCGCTCTCCCTCTCGGCCTCTGCGCCTCTCCCTCTCCCCTCAGATCCACGCCGCTCCCTCCTTCCCCACTGCCCAAGCGTGCTCGCCGCCGTTCTCCGTCGTCCCCGCGGCCACCGTCATCGCCCTGCACTGCCGACATGCCGTAGGCGTCCGTCGTCGTCCTCCACGTCGACTGGTGCCCACCGTTGGAGCCGGGAGGCATCACAGCGCCGGATCCACCTCGTCCCCTTCCGCCTCGGCCGCCGGTGATTCCCGTCGACCGCGGCCTCCCTCTGCGCCCCCGTTCACTCACGGGGCCTCCTTGCGCCCGCACGGTGAGCACCACACGTCCTCCCCTGCCTCCCCCTCGTTCTGCTGCATAACATCGCCGCCGTGGACGACCGAACGCAGCTCCGCCGTGCCACTCATCGTCGTCGCTTCCTTCGATGCCATGGCCGTCCGAGCACATCATCGTGCTCGGGGCACTCCAGTGGTGCGGCCTGGCGCTTTAGATTGTTTATGCGCGTGCTAGTTCTTCGTTTTCGCCGAGCTACCGTAGACCACCGACGCCTGCGACCTTGCAGCTCCCTGTTCCGGCCATCTCCGGCCGGTCCAGTGGCACCACTCGACGCGCGGCAGCGTCAGTGTTCGAACGCAGGTGAAAACGCGTGGTTTGGCACTCTGCAGCGAAGATCCGAGCCTCTCCGGCGAACTCGCCGCCGCAGAGAGCTCGCCGGCGCAACTCCGGCGCCGGCCGCCGACGTGGCACACTTGGGGCCACCCCCTGTGTCACTACCAGTGGGGCCCCTGGTCCCCTGTTGACCAGTTGACCTGGTCAACTGTGCTAACTGGGCAGGCCCCAGCCACTGACGTGCGGGTCCCACCTCTTAATCCTCTAATTAAAACATTTTAATAATTAAAACTAATTAGTTTAGTTAATTAGACACTGACAGGTGGGCCCAGTAGTTTTACTAACTAAATTTAGATTAGTTTGAACTCTGTTTAACCCACTGTCTATGACAGGTGGGTCCCCCGTGTCAGTTTTGACCAGTCAACCGGACTGTTGACTGCTGACATCACTCATACGTCATGCTGACGTCATATTCCTTTTCTGTTAATTTGAGTAATTCCAGAAAATGATTAAATCTTTAGAAAATCATATAAAATAATCCGTAACTCGGAAGAGAATACTTTCTACATGAAACTTGCTCAGAACGACGAGACGAATCCAGATACGCAGCCCGTTCGTTCACCACACGTCCCTAGCATAGTGAACCTGCAACATTTCACCTCCGGTCCATCTGTCCGAAAACGCGAAACATCGGGAATACTTTCCCGGATGTTTCCCCCCTTCGTCGATATCACCTACTACCGTGTTAGGGCCCACCTAGCATCACGCCTTGTCATGTCATGCATCGTCATGCATTTGTTTGCATTGTATTTATTGTTTCTTCCCCCTCTTCTCTTGCTAGACGCCGAGACCGACGCCGCTGCTACCCCGTACAACTACGGTGTTGACGACCCCTCCTTCTCGGCTGAGCTTCCAGGCAAGCCCCCCCTTGATCACAAGATATCGCCTATCCTTCTCTATACTCTTGCATTAGAGTACTGTAGCATGTTACTGTTTCCCGTTAATCCTATTCTGCTGCATAGCCTGTCTTTGCCACTACTGTTGTTACCTTGACCTGCAATCCTACATGCTTAGTATTGGATGCTAGTTTTCCATCAGTGGCCCTACATTCTTGTCCGTCTGCTGTGCTATACTATCGGGCCGTGATCACTTGGGCGGTGATCATGGGTATATAATTATATACTCTATACATGATACCTGTGGTGACTAAAGTCGGGTCGGCTCGTAGGAGTACCCGCGAGTGGATCTTGTGGCGGAGCGACAGGGCAGGTTGAGACCACTTAGGCGAGAGGTGGGCCTGGCCCTGGACGGCATCCGCGGTTACTTCAAAATAACACGCTTAATGAGTTCTTGTTATTTGATCTGAGTCTGGCCATTTGGTCTATATGCACTAACCGACTACGCGGGAACAGTTATGGGCACTCGACGTCGTGGTATCAGCCGAAGCCTTCGTGATGTCAGCGATTGAGCGGTGTGCGCCGGATTGGACTGGAACGCCTACTAGGCTAGGTCTGCTTTCGGCCGCGTTCGCAACGTGCATGTGTGCAATGGGCGATGGGCCCAGACCCCTGCGCCATAGGATTTAGACCGACGTGCTGACCTCTCTGTTGTGCCTAGGTGGGGCTGGGACGTGTTGATCTTCCGAGGCCGGGCATGACCCAGAAAAGTGTGTCCGGCCAAATGGGATCGAGCGTGTTGGGTTATGTGGTGCACCCCTGCAGGGAAGTTTATCTATTCGAATAGCCGTGTCCCTCGGTAAAAGGACGACCTGGAGTTGTACCTTGACCTTATGACAACAAGAACCGGATACTTAATAAAACACACCCTTCCAAGTGTCAGACATAACCCGGTGATCGCTCTCTAACAGGGCGACGAGGAGGGGATCGCCGGGTAGGATTATGCTATGCGATGCTACTTGGAGGACTTCAATCTACTCTCTTCTACATGCTGCAAGATGGAGGCTGCCAGAAGCGTAGTCTTCGACAGGATTAGCTATCCCCCTATTATTCTGGCATTCTGCAGTTCAGTCCACTGATATGGCCCTTTACACATATACCCATGCATATGTAGTGTAGCTCCTTGCTTGCGAGTACTTTGGATGAGTACTCACGGTTGCTTTTCTCCCTCTTTCCCCCCTTTCCTTTCTAACTGGTTGTCGCAACCAGATGCTGGAGCCCAGGAGCCAGGCGCCACCGTCGACGACGACTCCTACTACACCGGAGGTGCCTACTACTACGTGCAGCCCGCTGACGACGACCAGGAATAGTTAGGAGGATCCCAGGCAGGAGGCCTGTGGCTCTTTCGATCTGTATCCCCGTTTGTGCTAGCCTTCTTCAGGCAAACTTGTTTAACTTATGTCTGTACTCAGATATTGTTGCTTCCGCTGACTCGTCTATGATCGAGCACTTGTATTCGAGCCCTCAAGGCCCCTGGCTTGTATTATGATGCTTGTATGACTTATTTATGTTTTAGAGTTGTGTTGTGATTGAAGGAAATATGCCCTAGAGGCAATAATAAAGTTATTATTTATTTCCTTATATCATGATAAATGTTTATTATTCATGCTAGAATTGTATTAACCGGAAACATAATACATGTGTGAATACATAGACAAACAAAGTGTCACTAGTATGCCTCTACTTGACTAGCTCGTTGATCAAAGATGGTTGTGTTTCCTGGCCATAGACATGTGTTGTCATTTGATTAACGGGATCACATCATTAGGAGAATGATGTGATTGACTTGACCCATTCCGTTAGCTTAGCACTCGATCGTTTAGTATGTTGCTATTGCTTTCTTCATGACTTATACATGTTCCTATGATTATGAGATTATGCAACTCCCGTTTACCGGAGGAACACTTTGTGTGCTACCAAACGTCACAACGTAACTGGGTGATTATAAAGGTGCTCTACAGGTGTCTCCAAAGGTACTTGTTGGGTTGGCGTATTTCGAGATTAGGATTTGTCACTCCGATTGTCGGAGAGGTATCTCTGGGCCCACTCAGTAATACACATCACTATAAGCCTTGCAAGCATTGTGACTAATGAGTTAGTTGCGGGATGATGTATTACAGAATGAGTAAAGAGACTTGCCGGTAACAAGATACCGACGATCGAATCTCGGGCAAGTAACATACCGATGACAAAGGGAACAACGTATGTTGTTATGCGGTCTGACCGATAAAGATTTTCGTAGAATATGTGGGAACCAATATGAGCATCCAGGTTCCGCTATTGGTTATTGACCGGAGTGGTGTCTCGGTCATGTCTACATAGTTCTCGAACCCGTAGGGTCCACACGCTTAACGTTACAATGACAGTTATATTATGAGTTTATATGTTTTGATGTACCGAAGGTTGTTCGGAGTCCCGGATGTGATCAGGGACATGACGAGGAGTCTCGAAATGGTCGAGACATAAAGATTGATATATTGGAAGCCTATGTTTGGACATCGGAAGTGTTCCGGGTGAAATCGGGATTTTTCCGGAGTACCGGGAGGTTACCGGAACCCCCCGGCAACTTAATGGGCCTTATTGGGCCTAGGTGGAAGAGAGGAGAGGAGGCCAGGGCAGGGCCGCGCGCCCCTCCACCCCTGTCCGAATAGGACAAGGAGAGGGGGGCGGTGCCCCCCTTCCTTCCTCCCCTCCACCTTTTCCCCCTTCATCTCCTAGTCCAACATGGAAAAGGGGGGGAGTCCTACTCCCGGTAGGAGTAGGACTCCTGCTGGCATGCCTCTCCTCCCTTGGCCGGTGGCCTCCCCCTTGCTCCTTTATATACGGGGGCAGGGGGGCACCTCTCTATGCACAATTGATCAACGATCTTTTAGCCGTGTGCGGTGCCCCCTCCACCATATTACACCTCGATAATATCGTAGCGGTGCTTAGGCGAAGCCCTGCGTCGGTAGAACATCATCATCGTCACCATGCCGTCGTGCTGACGAAACTCTCCCTCAACACTCGGCTGGATCGGAGTTCGAGGGACGTCATCGAGCTGAACGTGTGCTGAACTCGGAGGTGCCGTGCGTTCGGTACTTGATCGGTCGGATCGTGAAGACGTACGACTACATCAACCGCGTTGTGTTAACGCTTCTGCTTTCGGTCTACGAGGGTACGTGGACAACACTCTCCCCTCTTGTTGCTATGCATCACCATGATCTTGCGTGTGCGTAGGAATTTTTTTTGAAATTACTACGTTCCCCAACAGTGGCATCCGAGCCTGGTTTTATGCGTTGATGTTATATGCACGAGTAGAACACAAGTGAGTTGTGGGCGATATAAGTCATACTGCTTACCAACATGTCATATTTTGGTTTAGCGGTATTGTGAGATGAAGCGGCCCGGACCGACATTACGCGTACGCTTACGCGAGACTGGTTTCACCGTTGCGAGCACTCGTTGCTTAAAGGTGACTGGCGGGTGTCTGTCTCTCTCATTTTAGTTGAACCGAGTGTGGCTACGCCCGGTCCTTGCGAAGGTTAAAACAACACCAACTTGACAAACTATCGTTGTGGTTTTGATGCGTAGGTAAGAACGGTTCTTGCTAAGCCCGTAGCAGCCACGTAAAACTTGCAACAACAAAGTAGAGGACGTCTAACTTGTTTTCGCAGGGCATGTTGTGATGTGATATGGTCAAGACATGATGCTATATTTTATTGTATGAGATGATCATGTTTTGTAACCGAGTTATCGGCAACTGGCAGGAGCCATATGGTTGTCGCTTTATTGTATGCAATGCAATCGCCATGTAATTGTTTTACTTTATCACTAAGAGGTAGCGATAGTCGTAAAAGCAATAGTTGGCGAGACGACAACGATACTACGATGGAGATCAAGGTGTCGCGCCGGTGACGATGGTGATCATGACGGTGCTTCGGAGATGGAGATCACAAGCACAAGATGATGATGGCCATATCATATCACTTATATTGATTGCATGTGATGTTTATCTTTTATGCATCTTATCTTGCTTTGATTGACGGTAGCATTATAAGATGATCTCTCACTAAAATTTCAAGATAAAAGTGTTCTCCCTGAGTATGCCTCGTTGCGAAAGTTCTTCGTGCTGAGACACCACGTGATGATCGGGTGTGATAGGCTCTACGTTCAAATACAACGGGTGCAAAACAGTTGCACACGCGGAATACTCAGGTTAAACTTGACGAGCCTAGCATATGCAGATATGGCCTCGGAACACGGAGACCGAAAGGTCGAGCGTGAATCATATAGTAGATATGATCAACATAGTGATGTTCACCATTGAAACTACTCCATCTCACGTGATGATCGGACATGGTTTAGTTGATTTGGATCACGTAATCACTTAGATGATTAGAGGGATGTCTATCTAAGTGGGAATTCTTAAGTAATATGATTAATAGAACTTAAATTTATCATGAACTTAGTACCTGATAGTATCTTGCTTGTCTATGTTAATTGTAGATAGATGGCCCGTGCTGTTGTTCCATTAAATTTTAATGCGTTCCTTGAGAAAGCAAAGTTGAAAGATGATGGTAGCAATTACACGGACTGGGTCCGTAACTTGAGGATTATCCTCATTGCTGCACAGAAAAATTACATCCTGGAAGCACCGCTGGGTGCCAGGCCTGCTGCAAGAGCAACACCAAAAGTTATGAACGTCTGGCAGAGCAAAGCTGATGACTACTCGATAGTTCAGGGTGCCATGCTTTATGGCTTAGAACCGGGTCTTCAATGATGTTTTCAACGTCATGAAGCATATGAGATGTTCCAGGAGTTGAAGTTAATATTTCAAGCAAATACCCGGATTGAGAGATATGAAGTCTCCAATAAATTCTACAGCTGCAAGATGGAAGAGAATAGTTCTGTCAGTGAGCATATACTCAGAATGTCTGGGTATAATAATCACTTGATTCAACTGGGAGTTAATCTTCCGGATGATAGCGTCATTGGCAGATTTCTTCAATCACTTCCACCAAGCTACAAGAGCTTCGTGATGAACTATAACATGCAAGGGATGAATAAGATAATTCCCGAGCTCTTCGCAATGCTAAAGGCAGCGGAGGTAGAAATCAAAAAGGAGCATCAAGTGTTGATGGTCAATAAGACCACTAGTTTCAAGAAAAAGGGCAAAGGGAAGAAGAAGGGGAACTTCAAGAAGAACAACAAGCAAGTTGCTGTTCAGGAGAAGAAACCCAAATCTGGACCTAAGCCTGAGACTGAGTGCTTCTACTGCAAGCAGAGTGGTTACTGGAAGCGGAACTGCCCCAAGTATTTGGCGGATAAGAAGGATGGCAAGGTGAACAAAGGTATATGTGATATACATGTTATTGATGTGTACCTTACTAATGCTCGCAGTAGCACCTGGGTATTTGATACTGGTTCTGTTGCTAATATTTGCAACTCGAGACAGGGGCTACGGATTAAGCGAAGATTGGCTAAGGACGAGGTGACGATGCGCGTGGGAAATGGTTCCAAAGTCGATGTGATCGTGGTCGGCACGCTACCTCTACATCTACCTTCGGGATTAGTTTTAGATCTAAATAATTGTTATTTGGTGCCAGCGTTAAGCATGAACATTATATCTGGATCTTGTTTGATGCGAGACGGTTATTCATTTAAATCAGAGAATAATGGTTGTTCTATTTATATGAATAATATCTTTTATGGTCATGCACCCTTGAAGAGTGGTCTATTTTTGTTGAATCTCGATAGTAGTGATACACATATTAATAATATTGAAGCCAAAAGATGCACAGTTGATAATGATAGTGCAACTTATTTGTGGCACTGCCGTTTAGGTCATATCGGTGTAAAGCGCATGAAGAAACTCCATACTGATGGAATTTTGGAACCACTTGATTATGAATCACTTGGTACTTGCGAACTGTGCCTCATGGGCAAGATGACTAAAACACCGTTCTCCAGAACTATGGAGAGAGCAACAGATTTATTGGAAATCATACATACAGATGTATGTGGTCCGATGAATATTGAGGCTCGTGGCGGATATCGTTATTTTCTCACCTTCACAGATGATTTGAGCAGATATGGGTATATCTACTTAATGAAACATAAGTCTGAAACATTTGAAAAGTTCAAAGAATTTCAGAGTGAAGTTGAAAATCATCGTAACAAGAAAATAAAATTTCTACGATCTGATCGTGGAGGAGAATATTTGAGTTATGAGTTTGGTCTTCATTTGAAACAATGCGGAATAGTTTCGCAACTCAAGCCACCCGGAACACCACAGCGTAATGGTGTGTCCGAACGTCGTAATCGTACTTTACTAGATATGGTGCGATCTATGATGTCTCTTACTGATTTACCGCTATCGTTTTGGGGTTATGCTTTAGAGACGGCTGCATTCACTCTAAATAGGGCACCATCGAAATCCGTTGAGACGACGCCTTATGAACTATGGTTTGGCAAGAAACCAAAGTTGTCGTTTCTTAAAGTTTGGGGTTGCAATGCTTATGTGAAGAAACTTCAACCTGATAAGCTCGAACCTAAATCGGAGAAATGTGTCTTCATAGGATACCCAAAGGAGACTGTTGGGTACACCTTCTATCACAGATCCGAAGGCAAGACATTCGTTGCTAAGAATGGATCCTTTCTAGAGAAGGAGTTTCTCTCGAAAGAAGTGAGTGGGAGGAAAGTAGAACTTGATGAGGTAACTGTACCTGCTCCCTTATTGGAAAGTAGATCATCACAGAAACCAGTTTGTGCGACACCTACACCAATTAGTGGGGAAGTTAATGATAATGATCATGAAACTTCAGATCAAGTTACTAGTGAACCTCGGAGGTCAACCAGATTAAGATCCGCACCAGAGTGGTACGGTAATCCTGTTCTGGAGGTTATGTTACTAGACCATGACGAACCTACGAACTATGAAGAAGCGATGGTGAGCCCAGATTCCGCAAAATGGCTTGAAGCCATGAAATCCGAGATGGGATCCATGTATGAGAACAAAGTATGGACTTTGGTTGACTTGCCCGATGATCGGCAACCATTGAAAATAAATGGATCTTTAAGAAGAAGACTGACGCTGACGGTAATGTTACTGTCTATAAAGCTCGACTTGTTGCGAAAGGTTTTCGACAAGTTCAAGGGATTGACTACGATGAGACCTTCTCACCCGTAGCGATGCTTAAGTCTGTCCGAATCATGTTAGCAATTGCCGCATTTTATAATTATGAAATTTGGCAAATGGATGTCAAAACTGCATTCCTGAATGGATTTCTGGAAGAAGAGTTGTATATGATGCAACCGGAAGGTTTTGTCGATCCAAAGGGAGCTAACTAAGTATGCAAGCTCCAACGATACATTTATGGACTGGTGCAATGCTCTCGGAGTTGGAATAAACGCTTTGATAGTGTGATCAAAGCATTTGGTTTTATACAGACTTTTGGAGAAGCCTGTATTTACAAGAAAGTGAGTGGGAGCTCAGTAACATTTCTGATATTATATGTGGATGACATATTGCTGATTGGAAATGATATAGAATTTCTGGATAGCATAAAGGGATACTTGAATAAGAGTTTTTCAATGAAAGACCTCGGTGAAGCTGCATATATATTAGGCATCAAGATCTATAGAGATAGATCAAGATGCTTAATTGGACTTTCACAAAGCACATACCTTGACAAAGTTTTGAAGAAGTTCAAAATGGATCAAGCAAAGAAAGGGTTCTTGCCTGTACTACAAGGTGTGAGATTGAGTAAGACTCAATGCCCGACCACTGCAGAAGATAGAGAGAAGATGAAAGATGTTCCCTATGCTTCAGCCATAGGCTCTATCATGTATGCAATGCTGTGTACTAGACCTGATGTGTGCCTTGCTATAAGTTTAGCAGGGAGGTACCAAAGTAATCCAGGAGTGGATCACTGGACAGCGGTCAAGAACATCCTGAAATACCTGAAAAGGACTAAGGATATGTTTCTCATTTATGGAGGTGACAAAGAGCTCATCGTAAATGGTTACGTTGATGCAAGGTTTGACACTGATCCAGACAATTCTAAATCGCAAACCGGATACGTGTTTACATTGAACGGTGGAGCTGTCAGTTGGTGCAGTTCTAAGCAAAGTGTCATGGCGGGATCTACGTGTGAAGCGGAGTACATAGCTGCTTCGGAAGCAGCAAATGAAGGAGTCTGGATGAAGGAGTTCATATCCGATCTAGGTGTCATACCTAGTGCATCGGGACCAATGAAAATCTTTTGTGACAATACTGGTGCAATTGCCTTAGCAAAGGAATCCAGATTTCACAAGAGAACCAAGCACATCAAAAGACGCTTCAATTCCATCTGGGATTTAGTCCAGGTGGGAGACATAGAAATTTGCAAGATACATACGGATCTGGATGTTGCAGACCCGTTAACTAAGCCTCTTCCATGAGCAAAACATGATCAGCACCAAAACTCCATGGGTGTAAGAATCATTACTGTGTAATCTAGATTATTGACTCTAGTGCAAGTGGGAGACTGAAGGAAATATGCCCTAGAGGCAATAATAAAGTTATTATTTATTTCCTTATATCATGATAAATGTTTATTATTCATGCTAGAATTGTATTAACCGGAAACATAATACATGTGTGAATACATAGACAAACAGAGTGTCACTAGTATGCCTCTACTTGACTAGCTCGTTGATCAAAGATGGTTGTGTTTCCTGGCCATAGACATGAGTTGTCATTTGATTAACGGGATCACATCATTAGGAGAATGATGTGATTGACTTGACCCATTCCGTTAGCTTAGCACTCGATCGTTTAGTATGTTGCTATTGCTTTCTTCATGACTTATACATGTTCCTATGACTATGAGATTATGCAACTCCCGTTTACCGGAGGAACACTTTGTGTGCTACCAAACATCACAACGTAACTGGGTGATTATAAAGGTGCTCTACAGGTGTCTCCAAAGGTACTTGTTGGGTTGGCGTATTTCGAGATTAGGATTTGTCACTCCGATTGTCGGAGAGGTATCTCTGGGCCCACTCAGTAATACACATCACTATAAGCCTTGCAAGCATTGTGACTAATGAGTTAGTTGCGGGATGATGTATTACGGAATGAGTAAAGAGACTTGCCAGTAACGAGATTGAACTAGGTATCGAGATACCGACGATCGAATCTCGGGCAAGTAACATACCGATGACGACTGGAACAACGTATGTTGTTATGCGGTCTGACCGATAAAGATCTTCGTAGAATATGTGGGAACCAATATGAGCATCCAGGTTCCGCTATTGGTTATTGACCGGAGAGGTGTCTCGGTCATGTCTACATAGTTCTCGAACCCGTAGGGTCCGCACGCTTAACGTTACGATGACAGTTATATTATGAGTTTATATGTTTTGATGTACCGAAGGTTGTTCGGAGTCCCGGATGTGATCACGGACATGACGAGGAGTCTCGAAATGGTCGAGACATAAAGATTGATATATTGGAAGCCTATGTTTGGACATCGGAAGTGTTCCGGATGAAATCGGGATTTTTCCGGAGTACCGGGAGGTTACCGGAACCCCCTGGCAACTTAATGGGCCTTATTGGGCCTAGGTGGAAGAGAGGATTGGAGGCCAGGGCAGGGCCGCACGCCCCTCTCCCCCAGTCCGAATAGGACAAGGAGAGGGGGGCGGCGCCCCCCTTCCTTCCCCCTCCACCTTTTCCCCCTTCCTCTGCTAGTCCAACATGGAAAAGGGGGGGAGTCCTACTCCCGGTAGGAGTAGGACTCCTCCTGGCGCGCCTCTCCTCCCTTGGCCGGCGGCCTCCCCTTGCTCCTTTATATACGGGGGCAGGGGGGCACCTCTCTACGCACAATTGATCAACGATCTTTTAGCCGTGTGCGGTGCCCCCCTCCACCATATTACACCTCGATAATATCGTAGCGGTGCTTAGGCGAAGCCCTGCGTCGGTAGAACATCATCATCGTCACCACGCCGTCGTGCTGACGAAAATCTCCCTCAACACTCGGCTGGATCGGAGTTCGAGGGACGTCATCGAGCTGAACGTGTGCTGAACTCGGAGGTGCCGTGCGTTCGGTACTTGATCGGTCGGATCGTGAAGACGTACGACTACATCAACCGCGTTGTGTTAACGCTTCCGCTTTCGGTCTACGAGGGTACGTGGACAACACTCTCCCCTCTTGTTGCTATGCATCACCATGATCTTGCGTGTGCGTAGGATTTTTTTTGAAATTACTACGTTCCCCAACAGTGATATCTTCCCGTGAGTCCCTGGTCTTGATCGTACACGTTTGCGTGCATGATTAGTGTACGATTGAATCGGGGGCGTCACAGACGGCGAGCACGAGCGAGGCCCCGACCGGCACGCGGCGGACTGCTTCTGCAACGCCTTCCGCCGACGCCACATGGTCTTGCGGGAGGGGCCAGGACGGCACCAAGGCACAGCCGAGCCCGCCGCCGGCGCGAGCTCAGCGTCGCGCGCGGCCACATGAGCCTGAGCCGAAGGTCCGGCAGAGCCCGGCAACTCTGAGAACCCCAGCCCCGAAACGATAGGCTGCAACCTGGAGGACACCGAAGAGGGACTGCCGCCACCGGACGCCATGACAGATCTGAGCGCCCAAGTGAGGGGGGGAGGGGGGTGAGGGAGTCCTGGATGAGGGGGTCCTCGGACAGCTGGACTATATGCTTTGGCCGTACTGTTGGACTATGAAGATACAAGATTGAAGACTTCGTCCCGTGTCCGGGTGGGACTCTCCTTTGCGTGGAAGGCAAGCTTGGCAATTCAGATATGTAGATCTCCTCCCTTGTAACCGACTTTGTGTAACCCTAGCCCCCTCCGGTGTCTATATAAACTGGAGGGTTTAGTCCGTAGGACAACAACAATCATAATCATAGGCTAGCTTCTAGGGTTTAGCCTCTATGATCTCATGGTAGATCAACTCTTGTAATACTGATATCATCAAGATCAATCAAGCAGGAAGTAGGGTATTACCTCCATCGAGAGGGCCCGAACCTGGGTAAACATTGTGTCCCCCGCCTCCTGTTACCATCCGCCTTAGACGCACAGTTCGGGACCCCTACCCGAGATCCGCCGGGTTTGACACCGACATTGGTGCTTTCATTGAGAGTTCCACTGTGCCGTCACGATAAAGGCTTGATGGCTCCTTCAATCATCGGCAGCGATGCGATCCAGGGTGAGGTTTTTCTCCCCGGACAGATCTTCGTATTCAGCGGCTTCGTACTGCGGGCCAACTCGCTTGGCCATCTAGAGCAGATCGAGAGCTACGCCCCTCGCCGTCAGGTCAGGTTTGGAAACTTAAACTATACCGCCGACATCCGCGGAGACTTGATCTTTGACGGATTCGAGCCCATGTCAGGTGCGCCACACAGTCACGACGAGCATGACTTAGCTCTGCCATCGGACGGTGTTCGGGAGATCACACCTGTGGCTACTCTGGCCCTTAATCCGGAGCAGATTGCGCCGTCCGTGGACGGGTGGATGGACCCCGCCACGGAGGCCGCACACTCAGCGGCGATAGAGCCGAATACTGACTTCACCTCCTACGAGACCCGTGTTGCCGGACCCTTGGACTCGTCCCAGGCCACGGGCTCCGAACCGCCTGCGTTCGTTCCTATCGAATCTGATTGGGCGCCAATCATGGAGTTTTCCTCCGCGGATATCTTTCAGCACTCGCCCCTGGGCAACGTGCTGAATTCATTAAGGTCTCTCTCCTTGTCAGGAGGCCCTTGGCCGAACTATGTCCGGCTCGAGTGGGAAGCGGACGACGAAGAAATTCGTTCCCCACCCACCACCCACTTAATAGCCACTGTCGACGACTTAACCGACATGCTCGATTTCGGCTCCGAAGACATCGACGGTATGGACGACGATGCAGGAGAAGAACAGGAACCACCGCCCATAGGGCGCTGGACTACCACCTCATCATAAGATATATACATGGTGGATACTCCCAAAGAAAGCGACGACAATAAGGCAACGGAGGATAATCCCCTCGAGAAGCAATCTAAGCACCGGCGTCATCGGCGCCACTCTAAGCCCCGCCATAGCAAAAGCAGCGATACCGACACAAGAGACAATAACGCTGCAGATAGTGCCGAAGACGAAGACAATCCCCTCCAGCCAGGCTTCGAGAGGGAGGATGGGCAAGCTAGCCCTAAGGAACATGCAGCAGACGGAGAATTAGAGGATGACAATTACATGCCTCTCTCCGAAGACGAGGTGAGCCTCGGCAATGAAGAATTTATCGTGCCTGAGGATCCCGTCAAACAGGCGCGCTTCAAGTGCCGGCTTATAGCCACAGCAAAAAGCCTGAAGAAAAAGCAACAACAGCTTCAAGCTGACCAAGATCTGCTAGCGGATAGATGGACTGAGGTCCTGGCGGCCGAGGAATACGAACTTGAGCGCCCAACCAAAAGTTACCCAAAGTGCAGGTTGCTACCCCAACTCGAGGAGGAAGCATTAAAGCCTACGCTTCTAGCGTATGATACGGCTGACCGGCCACCTCGTGGCTGAGACAAAGTGGCATATCAGGCCGAAGTCCAGCCCGCACCCCATCGCCAGTTAAACAAACATACCCAGGCCCGGGGTAACATGCAGGACCTGCGAGACGTATTGGAAAACAAAGCAGGACATGCAAGATCGATCTACGGATCACAGGGGCGCGCCCCAACGTGTGACGATGACCGTCACGCCGGATATACTAAAAGCAAATTCGGCAGGGCCGAATACAACAGACCAGACTCGTATGAACTGCGTCACGACATAGCCTGGCACAGAGGGGCCGCACACCCCCTATGCTTCACTAATGAAGTAATGGATCACGAATTCCCAGAAGGTTTTAAACCCGTGAACATTGAATCATATGATGGCACAATAGACCCCGTGGTATGGATTGAAGATTTCCTCCTCCACATCCACATGGCCCGCGGTGACGATCTACATGCCATCAAGTACCTCCCACTAAAACTCAAAGGGCCGGCTCGGCATTGGCTGAATAGCCTGCCGGCAAACTCCATTGGCAGTTGGGAGAATTTGGAAGACGCATTCCTTGACAACTTCCAGGGCACTTATGTGCGACCACCGGATGCCGATGACTTGAGTCACATAACCCAACAGCCGGGGGAATCAGCCAGGAAATTCTGGACTCGGTTCCTAACTAAAAAGCACCAAATTGTCGACTGTCCGGATGCCGAGGCCTTAGCGGCATTTAAGCATAACATCCGTGACGAGTGGCTCGCCCGACACCTCGGCCAAGAGAAGCCGAAGTCCATGGCAGCCCTCATGACACTCATGACCCGCTTTTGTGCGGGCAAGGACTGCTGGCTGGCTCGCAACAATAACACATCAAGAAACCCTGGCAATTCAGATGCCAAAGATAGCAATGGTAGGCCACGTCGCAACAGACACAAGCGCCGCAACAGCGTCGACAACGCCGAAGATACATCTGTTAATGCCGGATTCAGCGGCTCCAAATCCGGTCAGCGGAAAAAGCCGTTCAAAAGAAGCAATCCAGGCCCGTCCAGTTTGGACCGCATACTCGATCGCTCGTGTCAAATTCACGGCACCCCCGATAAACCAGCCAACCACAGCAACAGAGAATGCTGGGTGTTCAAACAGGCCGGCAAGTTGAATGCCGAAAACAAGGAAAAGGGGCTGCATAGCAACGAGGAGGAGGAGCCTTGGCCGCCGAACACAGGAGGACAGAAGAAATTTCCTCCTCAAGTAAAAACGGTAAACATGATATACGCAACCCATATTCCCAAGCGGGAACGGAAGCGTGCACTGAGGGACGTCTATGCGATGGAGCCAGTCGCCCCAAAATCCAAGCCATTGTCTTCTTGTCCGATCACCTTCGATTGCAGGGACCACCCCACCAGTATCCATCATGGCGGTTCTGCCGCATTGGTCCTTGACCCCATCATTGACGGATTTCACCTCACTCGAGTCCTTATGGACGGTGGCAGCAGCCTGAACCTGCTCTATCAGGATACAGTGCGCAAAATGGGTATAGACCCCTCGAGGATCAAACCCACCAAAACCACCTTTAAAGGTGTCATACCAGGTGTAGAGGCCTGTTGTACGGGCTCAATCACACTGGAAGTGGTCTTCGGATCTCCGGACAACTTTCGAAGCGAGGAGTTAATCTTCGATATCGTCCCCTTCTGAAGTGGCTATCACGCACTACTCGGGCGAACCGCATTTGCCAGATTCAATGCGGTACCGCATTATGCATACCTCAAGCTCAAAATGCCAGGACCTCGCGGGGTTATAACAGTTAATGGAAACACAGAACACTCGCTCCGCACGGAGGAGCACACTGGGGCCCTCGCAGCAGAAGCGCAAAGCAGCCTTATGAGGCAAACTGCCAATTCGGCGAAAAAGACCCCGGACACCTTCAAGCGAGTCTGGAGTACCCTGCGAGAGGATCACCAGGCATGTTAAGAGCTCGCCTAGCAATGCGGCCTCTGTCCTAGTCCCAGTCAAGCGGCGAAATTTGCGCCGCGCGTACATAATTACGCACTCAAGATACCGTGGGCATAGACGGAGGCACGGCTACGGCACGGCCCACAATGCGGCTCGACCGCTTCAGGACCCGTATACCTTTAACATTTTCTTCCTTTCAGGCCCCTATTCTCTGAAGGCCCTCTCCGATCGTCTGATTATCGGACCCGTCACGGAAAAGAAACACCAAGGAAGCAAGAAGCTTTGACGTACAAGGGAATCCCCAGGTGGTCTCTGATAACGATCTCTATACCTGTTTTGCATACCCACACGTAGCTTGCCCTTGGATAGGACATGTCAAATAGTCCTATTTTTACTTATTGCACTACTTGTATACATACGTTTTGACGTATCACTTAAATAACAATGTACAACATTAGCTCATTATTGCATTCCTTCATCTTTTTCCCTTGTCTGCTTATTTACGACAAATTGCACCCGTACATTCTGATACGTCCAGTGCGCCAGGGGGTTCAGTGTACCCCATAACACGGCATGAAAAGTCCGAACACTTTCGACAGTGCGGCACCCCGGACTTATAGCATTATATGCATCAGCTCCGAATCATGTCTTGGGTCAATAGTTGGGTTTTCCCGGCTCCCATGTTTTGTTACCTTACGTTCTGCTATATCGGCTAAGGTAGCACTAGGAGAACTACTGCGATTATGTCCCGGTTCTTCCGGACGAGCACCTCAGTAGAGAAAGCCGAAAACTGACTTTCATGATGCGGCGAGAGCTGGTCGCTGTTCGAGAGGTCTCAAATCCTTAAAGATTTTTTCCGCTTCGGGCGAAGAGTCGGCCTTGTCCGATTTAGGCGTACATAGCGCCCCAAGTTCGGCCTTCCGAATACTAGGGGCTTCGCCAAAATTTAAAATTATAGACTTCTATGGCTAAGTGAGAGCGATAAAGCTTTATAGTCCGATTGCCTGGTTCATTGTGCTGAACACCTCCTTCGAAGGACCCAAAACTGGGATAAAGAGTGATCAGGTTTATCCCGAACACCTCAGTACTAGTTACATGGAGGCAGAAGCCGACGACTCGCCAACTCTCAAATTTTATAAACGGCCGCACAGAAGGTAATATTTTAAATCAACAAGCGTTATATAGCGCACATGAACTCGTTTTCATATTACAGGATCACATGAGTACATTCATTCAAATATTATATTCTTAGAACATTCCTCCGCCACAAGGCGAGCACCCTTCAGAACACTGTCATAATACTTTTCGGGGTGGCGATGCTCCTTGCCCTCCGATGACCCTTCCTTCACCAGCTTTTCGGCGTCCATCTTCGCCTAGTGCACTTTCGCCCGGGCAAAAGCCCTGCGTGCACCCTCAATGCAGACGGACCGCTTTATGACTTCAAACCATGCGCAGGCATTCACAAGCCGCCTTACCAGGCCGAAATAGCTGCCAGGCAGGGGCTCGCCAGGCCACATCCGGACTGTGAGACCCTTCATGGCCAGTTCGGCCGCCTTGTGAAGCTCGACCAATTGCTTCAACTGGTCGCTCAAGGGCATCGGATGTTCGGTCCCAGTATACTGAGACCAGAACAACTTCTCCGTCGAGCTCCCTTCCTTAGCCGGTAGAACTCCGCGGCATCCGACACATTGCTGGGTAGATCTGCGAACGCTCCTGGAGAGCTCCGAATTCGGGTAAGTAAAAGGAAAGTTTCCTTCACATGCTTGCTTTGCAAAATGAATGCCTTACCCGCCGCTATCTTCTTGACCGCCTGAATTTCCTGGAGGGCCTTTTGGGCTTCGGCCTTGGCATTTTGTGCGTTCTCAAGGGCCTTCGCAAGATCGGACCCTTGCGTCTTAGAGTCACGCTCCAAGGACTCGTATTTCTTGACAAACTCCTGGAGCTCTTGCTGATCCTTGCCGACTCGGGCCTCTTGCTTCTCGCCCTCGGCGCGCTTCTTGGCCGCTTTGCCTTCAGCCTCGGACAACGCCTTCTTCAGGGCCGCCACTTCGGTCGTGGCCCCTAGCAAAATTCATGACGATCCTGTGATCTAACAACCACCTTCTTTTTTCTTTATCAATAAACAGACGGGGTATTACTTACCATTGTTCTCTTAGAGCTGCCTCTTGGTAAGGCCGAGCTCTTCCTCGGACCGCTCAAGGTCCCGCTTCAGTGCGGAGACCTCCGTCGTGCGAGCGGCAGCGGCCAACAGCGAAGCCTGCTTATTCACATAGACATATTCTGATTAGACTCCTGTGATTATTATTTGATCCTCTGTTCGGCCTTTCTTTGCGAACACCAAACAGAGCATCAGGGGCTACTGTCTATGCTATAACATTTTCTCATAATTTGATTACTTACCTCAAAGCCTGTTAGGAGGCTAGCACAGGCTTCAGTCAGTCCACTTTTGGCGGACCGAACCTTCTTGACCACCGCACTCATGATAGTGCGATGCTCTTCGTCAATGGAAGCGCCGCGAAGCGCTTCCAGCAAATTGTCCGATGCCTCTGGATGGACAAAGGCCATCGGCACAGACGGCTTGCCCCCCTTGGTGAGGGGCCGCCTGACAGAATACAGAACCACTGGAGGTTCCGGCGCAGTATTCGGCTGGGGGCTAAACTTGCTGCCCCCGGCATTAGAGCCCATGGGAGTCTTGCCTCCCATGCGCCTGGAATATCGCCTTGGGGCGCCTTCGGAACTATCTCCCCTTGGTTTAGCGCCCTTTGAGACAACACCTCGACGTCGTCCGTAGGGCGGGGGGAGGAGGCAGTCGGGAGTGAATCGCTGTTCATCTCCGACTGGCCCAAAGACTCATCCGAAGAGGATACGTCGATATGGGCTTTGGATGGACTGCATGATCATGTTTGGCATGATAAGAAGCAATAAAACAAAACATACTAGAACTATTATGGTGTCCGGATACTTACGACTTCGCCAGGGGTTGTCCCTGGGTAGCCACTCCTCGTCGCTGAAAGCCGCTGTTGTGGAGCAGTCCGGAAGGAGGGTCCTTCCCTTCTTGGACCCTTCAGCCTCCCCAGATGGGGCGGCCTTCCTTTTCTTATCTCCCCCGGCTGGGGGGGGGGGAGAACTTTCCTCTTCCTCCTCCTCGTTTTCATGGGAGGAGGGCGCCTCGGTGTTATCGGACGATGAATCCGATACAACATTGCGCCGGAGACCTTTCCTGGTCCCCGCGGCCTTCTTCTTGGCCTTCTTCTCCGGCGCCTCATAAGGCACCGGAACCAGCATCTCCGTTAAGAGAGCCCTTGCTGGATCTTCGAGCAGCGGGGCCTGACAATCGATCCGCTCCGCTGTCGCTACCAGGTCCTGTTAAAATGGCATGGAGGCTCAGATCCTTCACATGATTATACTGGGGAAAGGAACATCTTATAAGATATAAGGAGCTTACCGGATTGGCAGGGCGCTTGGCGCTGAGTCCGCGATCCTCGGTAAGGGGAGGAGGCACCTCGACGGACTTGAACAGCACCTTCCAAATGTCTTGGTGCGTCGTGTCGAAAAGCTCTCGCAGCGTCTGGTGCTTGGCCGGGTCAAACTCCCACATATTGAATGCCCGTCTTTGACAGGGGAGGATCCGGCGGAAGAGCATGACCTGGACCACGTTGTCAAGCTTGATTTTCTTGCTTATCATGTTTTTAACACAGTTCTGGAGTCCGGTCAGCTCCACCGATGAGCCCCAGGATAGGCCCTTCTCTTTCCAGGAGGTGAGCCGCATGGGGATGCCGGATCGAAATTCGGGGGCCGCCACCCAGTTGGTGTCGCGCGGCTCGGTGACGTAGAACCACCCCGATTGGACCCCTTCACGGTCTCCACATAGGAGCCTTCGAGCCAGGTGACATTGGGCATTTTGCCCACCATAGCGCCTCCGCACTCCGCTTGCTGGCCGACCACCACCTTCGGTTTCACGTTGAAGGTCTTCAACCACAGGCCGAAGTGGGGCTTGATGCGGAGGAAGGCCTCGCACACGACGATAAATGCCGAGATGTTGAGGATGAAATTGGGGGCCACATCATGGAAGTCCAGCCCGTAGTAGAACATGAGCCCGCGAACAAATGGGTGGAGGGGGAATCCCAGCCTGCGGACGAAGTGGGTAAGGAATACCACCCTTTCGTGGGGTTCTGGGGTAGGGATGATCTGCCCCGCATCTGGGAGCTGGTGCGCGATGTCTGCGGCCAGGTATCCGGCTTCCCGGAGCTTCGTAATGTTCTCCTCCGTAATGGAGGAGACCATCCACTTGCCTCCCGCTCCGGACATGTTTGGAGTGGTTTTGCGGAGAATATGCGAACTTGGGCACTGGAGCTCGAGTGCGCAAGAATGGATGGGCAGGGAAGAAGAAGGCGTGGGTGAAAAAGAGGAGTCCTTGTCCCTTTATAAGGGCGGTAGAAACTGTGCGCCTCCCCACTTGCCTGGTAAACTCGCTTATTCCCCAAGCGCCGCAATTGATGGCGCGGTTGGGTTACCCGCACCTGTATTGATGAGAATCCCGTGATAAGGGGACACGATATCTGCTTTGACAAGACGTGCCAGGAAAACCGCCTCGCAATATGTGCAGTAGCTAGTTGAGAAAAACGGTTCGAATAATGACCGGGCCATGGCGTGATGTCATGCTACGAAATTTGTCAGCAGATTAGATTTGTGGAATACTGTACTCTCTACGGTGGTATGTGGAATTTGTTCTGCAGAGCCGGACACGATCCTTGTGTTCAAAATCTTCTATGGAGTATTCGGAGGAGGAACCCGCCTTGCAATGCCGAAGACAAGCTGCGCGCCGGACTCATCGTCATTGAAGCCTGGTTCAGGGGCTACCGAGGGAGTCCTGGATTAGGGGGTCCTCGGACAGCCAGACTATATGCTTTGGCCGGACTGTTGGACTATGAAGATACAAGATTGAAGACTTCCTCCCGTGTCCGGGTGGGACTCTCCTTTGCTTGGAAGGCAAGCTTGGCAATTCGGATATGTAGATCTCCTCCCTTGTAACCGACTCTGTGTAACCCTAGCCCCCTCCGGTGTCTATATAAACCGGAGGGTTTAGTCCGTAGGACAACAACAATCATAATCATAGGCTAGCTTCTAGGGTTTAGCCTCTACGATCTCGTGGTAGATCAACTCTTGTAATACTCATATCATCAAGATCAATCAAGCAGGAAGTAGGGTATTACCTCCATCGAGAGGGCCCGAACCTGGGTAAACATTGTGTCCCCCGCCTCATGTTACCATCCGCCTTAGACACACAGTTCGGGACCCCCTACCCGAGATCCACCGGTTTTGACACCGACAGAGGGGAGGGGGAACGCCGGGGCCAGGGGAGGCCGCCGGCGGTGGAGGGGGTGGACACCGGGGCCGGAGTGGCCGCCGGCGCGGGGGGGGGGGGGGGGGGAGGGCGGGGCTCAAGCGCTCCGTTGTTTGCCCGCCAACGACAGTTTCTTAATTGGTGAAAACTTGAGTGAAAACATAACTACCCAACTATTTATGAAAAATCGGATGAAAAAGTTGGCTCGGTTATTCCATTTACCCAAGCCATTCATTCCTTTTTATGAAAGGAAGATAAGGGACATAATAAAAAAACTGAAGTCCCCTACCTAGGAAGGATAGGCTGGTTCAAGAAGTTTTAAAATATATTTTTCTTTATTATATAGAAGGGGGAATTAATCAATAACATTGCTAAAGCCCATGGGGGCGTATCCATATTCTGTAGTGTAGTGGATTTTTTTAAATTTGGATTTAATAAATTCCTTTTACAAAGCAGGTGATTGAGTTTAGTAGTTTCTCATAGAAAATTATTGACTCTAGAAATATGATAATATGGAAAATACAAAATTGTTTGAAGCACCGGCAAGGAGATGTTTTATTATTGAACTCCACAAACACTACAATATTTTATAGCGTATGTCGGTGTCAAAACCGTCCGATCTCGGGTAGGGGGGTCCCGAACTGTGCGTCTGAGGACCGAAGGTAATAAGGGACAAAGGGGACACGATGTTGAAGGAAATATGCCCTAGAGGCAATAATAAAGTTGTTATTTATATCTCCTTATATCATGGTAAATGTTTATTATTCATGCTAGAATTGTATTAACCGGAAACTTGGTACATGTGTGAATACATAGAAAAGCAGAGTGTCCCTAGTATGCCTCTACTTGACTAGCTCGTTAATCAAAGATGGTTAAGTTTCCTAACCATAGACATGTGTTGACATTTGATGAACGGGATCACATCATTAGAGAATGATGTGATGGACAAGACCCATCCGTTAGCTTAGCATAATGATCGTTTAGTTTTATTGCTATTGCTTTCTTCCTGACTTATACATGTTCCTCTGACTATGAGCTTATGCAACTCCCGAATACCGGAGGAACACCTTGTGTGCTATCAAACGTCACAACGTAACTGGGTAATTATAAAGATGCTCTACAGGTGTCTCCGAAGGTGTTTGTAGAGTTGGCATAGATCGAGATTAGGATTTGTCACTCCGTGTATCGGAGATGTATCTCTGGGCCCTCTCGGTAATGCACATCACTATAAGCCTTGCAAGCATTGTGACTAATGAGTTAGTTACGGGATGATGCATTACGGAACGAGTAAAGAGACTTGCCGGTAACGAGATTGAACTAGGTATGATGATACCGACGATCGAATCTCAGGCAAGTAACATACCGATGACAAAGGGAATGACGTATGTAGTTATGTGGTTTGACCGATAAAGATCTTCGTAGAATATGTAGGAACCAATATGAGCATCCAGGTTCCGCTATTGTTTATTTACCAGAGATGTGTCTCGGTCATGTCTACATAGTTCTCGAACCCGTAGGGTCTGCACGCTTAACGTTCGATGACCATTTGTATTATGAGTTATGTGTTTTGGTGACCGAAGTTTGTGCGGAGTCTCGAATGAGATCACGGACATGATGAGGAGTCTCGAAATGGTCGAGAGGTAAAGATTGTTATATTGGACGAAGGTATTCGGACACCGGATTGGTTCGGGAAGGTTCGGGTATTTTTCGTTGTACCGGGAGGTTACCGGAACCCCCTGGGTGAATATTGGGCCTACATGAGTCATAGGGGAGAGGGGAGGCAGCCCACAAGGGGTGGCCACGCCCCCTTCCTATAGGGAGTCCGAATTGGACTTGGGAGGGGGCGCGCCCCCTTTCCTTCTCCTCTTCCTCTCCCTTCCCTCTCTCCCCTCTCCGGAAAAGGAAAGGGAGTCCAACTAGGATTGCGAGTCCTAGTTGGACTCCCCCCTTTGGCGCGCCCCCTAGGCTGGCCGCCTCCTCCGCTCCTCCTTTATATACGGGGGTGGGGGGGCACCCCAAAGCACATGAATTGTTCTTAGCCGTGTGCGGTGCCCCCTCCACAGTTTACCACCTCGGTCGTATTGTCGTAGTGCTTAGGCGAAGCCCTGCGTGGATCACATCACCAACACCGTCGCCACGGCATCGTGCTGATGGAACTCTCCCTCGACCCTCTACTGGATCAAGAGCTCAAGGGACGTCATCGTGCTGAACTTGTGCTGAATACGGAGGTGCCGTACGTTCGATACTTGGATCGGTTGGATCATGAAGACATTCGACTACATCAACCGCGTTACTAAACGCTTCCGCTTTCGGTCTACGAGGGTACATGGACACACTCTCCCGTCTCGTTGCTATGCATCTCCTAGATAGATCTTGCATGATCGTAGGAATTTTTTTGAATTACTATGTTCCCCAACAGTGGTATCAGAGCCAGGTCTATGCGTAGATGATATTTGCACGAGTAGAACACAAAGAGTTGTGGGCGATAATAGTCATACTGCTTACCACCAACGTCTTACTTTGATATGGCGGTATTGTTGGATGAAGCAGCCCGGACCGACATTACATGACCGCGTTCATGAGACTGGTTCTACCGACGTGCTTCGCACACAGGTGGCTGGCGGGTGTCTGTTTCTCCAACTTTAGTTGAATCGAGTTTGACTACGGCCGGTCCTTGTGAAGGTTAAAACAACACACTTGACGAAAAATCGTTGTGGTTTTGATGCGTAGGTAAGAACGGTTCTTGCTAGAAGCCCGTAGCAGCCATGTAAAACTTGCAACAACAAAGTAGAGGACGTCTAACTTATTTTTGCAGGGCATGTTGTGATGTGATATGGTCAAGACGTGATGAGATATAAATTGTTGTATGCGATGAGCATGTTTTGTAAAAGTTATCGACAACTGGCAGGAGCCTTATGGTTGTCGCTTTATTGTATGAAATGCAATCGCCATGTAATTGCTTTACTTTATGACTAAGCGGTAGCGATAGTCGTAGAAGCAATAGTTGGTGAGAGGACAACGATGCTACGATGGAGATCAAGGTGTCAAGTCGGTGACGATGGAGATCATGACGGTGCTTTGGAGATGGAGATCAAAGGCACAAGATGATGATGGCCATATCATGTCACATATTTTGATTGCATGTGATGTTTATCTTTTATGCATCTTATTTTGCTTAGTTCGGCGGTAGCATTATTAGATGATCCCTCACTAAATTTCAAGGTATAAGTGTTCTCCCTGATTATGCACTGTTGCGACAGTTCGTCGTGCCGAGACACCACGTGATGATCGGGTGTGATAAGCTCTACGTTCACATACAACGGGTGCAAGCCAGTTTTGCACGTGTAGAATACTCGGGTTAAACTTGATAAGCCTAGCATATGCAGATATGGTCTCGAAACACTGAGATCGAAAGGTCGAACGTGAATCATATAGTAGATATGATCAACATTGTGATGTTCACCATTGAAAACTACTCCATCTCACGTGATGATCGGACATGGTTTAGTTGATATGGATCACGTGATCATTTAGATGACTAGAGGGATGTCAATTTAAGTGAGAGTTCTTAAGTAATATGATTAATTGAACTTTAATTTATCATGAACTTAGTACCTGATAGTTTTTGCATGTCTATGTTGTTGTAGACCAATGGCTCGTGCTACCGTTCCTTTGAATTTTAATGCGTTCCTAGAGAAAGCTAAGTTGAAAGATGATGGTAGCAACTACACAGACTGGGTCCATAACTTGAGGATTATCCTCATTGCTGCACAGAAGAATTACGTCCTGGAAGCACCGCTAGGTGCAAGACCCACTGCAGGAGCAACTGCGGACGTTATGAACGATCGGCAGAGCAAAGCTGGTGACTACTCGATAGTTCAGTGTGCCATGCTTTACGCCTTAGAATCGGGACTTCAAAGACGTTTTGAACGTCATGGAGCATATGAGATGTTCCAGGAGTTGAAGTTAATATTTAAAGCAAATGCCCGAGTTGAGAGATATGATGTCCCCGACAAGTTCTATAGCTGCAAGATGGAGGAGAATAGTTCTGTCAGTGAACATATACTCAAAATGTCTGGGTATCATAACCACTTGACTCAGCTGGGAGTTAATCTTCCTGATGATAGTGTCATTGACAGAGTTCTTTAATCACTGCCACCAAGCTATAAAGGCTTCGTGATGAACTATAATGTGCAAGGGATGGAAAAGACAATTCCCGAGCTCTTCGCGATGCTAAAGACTGCGGCGGTAGAAATCAAGAAGGAGCATCAAGTGTTGATGGTTAACAAGACCACTAGTTTCATGAAAAAGGGCAAAGGGAAGAAGGGGAACTTCAAGAAGAACGGCAAGCAAATTGCTACTCAAGGGAAGAAGCCCAAGTCTGGACCTAAGCCTGAAATTGAGTGCTTCTACTGCAAAGGGACAGGTCACTGGAAGCGGAAGTGCCCCAAGTATTTGGCGGATAAGAAGGATGGCAAAGTGAAAGGTATATTTGATATACATGTTATTGATGTGTACCTTACTAATGCTCGTAGTAGCGCCTGAGTATTTGATACTGGTTCTGTTGCTCATATTTGCAACTCAAAATAGGGGCTCGGATTAAACAAAGATTGGCTAAGGACGAGGTGACGATGCGCGTGGGAAATGGTTCGAAGGTTGATGTGATCGCCGTCGGCATGCGACCTCTACATCTACCGTCGGGATTAGTTTTAGACATGAATAATTGTTATTTGGTTCCAGCGTTGAGCATGAACATTATATCTGGATCTTGTTTGATGCGAGACAGTTATTCATTTAAACCAGAGAATAATGGTTGTTCTATTTATATGAGTAATATCTTTTATGGTCATGCACCCTTGATGAGTGGTCTATTTTTCTTGAATCTCGATTGTAGTGATACACATAATCATAATATTGAAGCCAAAAGATGCAAAGTTAATAATGATAGTGCAACTTATTTGTGGCACTGCCGTTTAGGTCATATTGGTATAAAGCGCATGAAGAAACTCCATGCTGATGGCCTTTTGTAATCACTTGTTGCTTGCGAACCATACCTCATAGGCAAGATGACTAAGACTCCGTTCTCCGGAACTATGGAGCGAGCAACTGACTTATTGGAAATAATACATATTGATGTATGCGGTCCGATGAGAGGCTCACGTTGGGTATCGTTATTTTCTAACCTTCACAGATGATTTGAGCAGATATGGGTATATCTACTTAATGAAACATAAGTCTGAAACATTTGAAAAGTTCAAAGATTTTCAGAGTGAAGTGGAAAATCATCGTAACAAGAAAATAAAGTTTCTACGATCTGATCGTGGAGGTGAATATTTGAGTTATGAGTTTGGTCTTCATTTGAAACAATGTGGAATAGTTTCACAACTCACGCCACCTGGAACACCACAGCGTAATGGTGTGTCCGAACGTCGTAACTATATTTTATTAGATATGGTACGATCTATCATGTCTCTTACTGATTTACCGCTATCGTTTTGAGGTTATGATTTAGAGACGGCTGCATTCATGTTAAATAGGGCACCATCTAAATCTGTTGAGATGACACCATATGAACTGTGGTTTGGCAAGAAACCTAAGTTGTCGTTTATTAAAGTTTGGGGCTGCGATGCTTATGTGAAAAAGATTCAACCAGATAAGCTCAAACCCAAATCGGAGAAATGTGTCTTCATAGGATACCCAAAAGAGACTGTTGGGTACACCTTCTATCACAGATCCGAAGGCAAGATATTCGTTGCTAAGAATGGATCCTTTCTAGAGAAGGAGTTTCTCTCGAAAGAAGTGAGTGGGAGGAAAGTAGAACTTGATGAGGTAATTGTACCTTCTCCTGAATTGGAAAGTAATTCATCACAGAAATCAGTTCCAGTGATTCCTACACCAATTAGTGAGGAAGCTAATGATGAAGATCATGAAACTTCAAATCAAGTTACTACCGAACCTCGTAGGTCAACCAGAGTACGATCCGCACCAGAGTGGTACGGTAATCCTGTTCTGGAGGTCATGTTACTTGACCATGACGAACCTACGAACTATGAGGAAGCGATGATGAGCCCAAATTCCACGAAATGGCTTGAGGCCATGAAATTTGAGATGGGATCCATGTATAAGAACAAAGTATGGACTTTGGTTGACTTGCCTGATGATCGGCAATCCATAGAGAATAAATGGATCTTCAAGAAGAAGACTGACGCTGACGGTAATGTTATTGTCTACAAAGCTCGACTTGTTGCGAAAGCTTTTTGACAAGTTCAAGGAGTTGACTACGATGAGACCTTCTCACCTGTAGCGATGCTTAAGTCTGTCCGAATCATGTTAGCAATTGCCGCATTTTATGATTATGAAATTTGGCAAATGGATCTCAAAACTGCATTCCTTAATGGATATCTTAAAGAAGAGTTGTATATGATGCAACCATAAGGTTTTGTCGATCCTAAAGGTTCTAACAAAGTGTGCAAGCTCCAGCGATCCATTTATGGACTGGTGCAAGCCTCTCGGAGTTGGAATATACGCTTTGATAGTGTGATCAAAGCATATGGTTTTATACAGACTTCTGGAGAAGCCTGTATTTACAAGAAAGTGAGTGGGACCTCTGTAGCATTTCTAATATTATATGTGGATGACATATTGTTGATTGGAAATAATACATAATTTCTGGATAGCATAAAAGGATACTTGAATAAGAACTTTTCAATGAAAGACCTCGGTGAATTTGCTTATATATTGGGTATCAAGATCTATAGAGATAGATCAAGACGCTTAATTGGACTTTCACAAAGCACATACCTTGATAAAGTTTTGAAGAAGTTCAAAATGGACCAGTCAAAGAAAGGGTTCTTGCCTCTGTTACAAGGTGTGAAGTTGAGTCAGACCCAATGACCGACCACTGCAGAAGATATAGAGAAAATGAAAGTCATTACCTATGCCTCAGCCATAGGTTCTATCATGTATGCTGATAGCTCTCCGTTGTATCTACTTTTCCAAACACTTTTGCCCTTGTTTTGGACTCTAACTTGCATGATTTGAATGGAACTAACCCGGACTGACGCTGTTTTCAGCAGAATTGCCATGGTGTTATCTTTGTGCAGAAACAAAAGTTCTCGGAATGACCTGAAACTTCACGAAGATTATTTTTGGAAATAATAAAAAATACCGGCGAAAGAATCAAGGCCAGGGGGCCCACAACCTTTCCACAAGGGTGGGGGCGCGCCTGCCCCCCTTGGCGCACCCCCTACCTCGTGGGCCCCCTGGAGCTCCACCGACCTCAACTCCAACTCCATATATTTGTGTTCGGGGAGAAAAAAAATTAGAGAGAAAGATTCATCACGTTTTACGATATGGAGCCACCGCCAAGCCCTAAACTCTCTCGGGAGGGTTGATCTGGAGTCCGTTCGGGGCTCCGGAGAGGGGAATCCATCGCCGTCATCATCGTCAACCATCCTCCATCACCAATTTCATGATGCTCACCGCCGTGCGTGAGTAATTCCATCGTAGGCTTGCTGGATGGTGATCGGTTGGATGAGATTTATCATGTAATCGAGTTAGTTTTGTTAGGGTTTGATCCCTAGTATCCACTATGTTCTAAGATTGATGTTGCTATGACTTTGCTATGCTTAATGCTTGTCACTAGGGCCCGAGTGCCATGATTTCAGATCTGAACCTATTATGTTTACATGAATATATGTGAGTTCTTGATCCTATCTTGCAAGTCTATAGTCACCTACTATGTGTTATGATCCGGCAACCCCGAAGTGACAATAATCGGGACCACTCCCGGTGATGACCGTAGTTTGAGGAGTTCATGTATTCACTATGTGTTAATGCTTTGATCTGGTACTCTATTAAAAGGAGGCCTTAATATCCCTTAGTTTCCAATAGGACCCCGCTGCCACGGGAGGGTAGGACAAAAGAGGTCTTGCAAGTTCTTTTCCATAAGCACGTATGACTATATTCGGAATACATGCCTACAATACATTGATGAATTGGAGCTAGTTCTGTGTCACCCTTTGTTATAACCGTTACATGATGAACCGCATCCGGCATAATTCTCCATCACCGATCCAATGCCTACAAGCTTTTCACATATTGTTCTCCCCTTATTTACTTTTCCGTTGCTACTGTTACAATCACTACAAAACCCAAAAATATTACTTTTGCTACCGTTACCGTTACTTCCATACTACTTTGCTACTAAATACTTTGCTGCAGATATTAATTAAGTTATCCAGGTGTGGTTGAATTTACAACTCAACTGCTAATACATGAGAATATTCTTTGGCCCCCCTTGTGTCAAATCAATAAATTTGGGTTGAATACTCTACCCTCGAAAACTGTTGCGATCCCCTATACTTGTGGGTTATCAAGACTATTTTCTGGCGCCGTTGCCGGGGAGCATAGCTCTATTCTTTGAGTCACTTGGGATTTATATCTGCTGGTCACTATGAAGAACTTGAAAGATGCAAAAACAAAAATTCATCCCCCAACTACGAGGGGAGGTAAGAAACTGCCATCTAGCTCTGCACTAGATTCACCTTCTGTTTTGAGTAAGCTTGCGACACCTAAACCTGCTTCTGCTTTTAATTCTAATATGTCGCATGTTATTGATGATGCCACTTCTGCTATGCATGATACTTATGATGTAACTACTTCTATGATTGATACTACCATGCCACTTGGTGAATTTCTTGATGAACAACTTGCTAGGGCTAGAGAGAATGAAATTATTGAAACTGATAATATTGATGAAAGTGATGATGAAGATTCTCCCCCTAGATATGAATTGCCTGTTGTGCCTGAGGGCTATGTTATGGATGAAGAAACTGCTAGAGACTTTCTTGCTTGCAATGATAGAAGTGATCTTAAGAAATTATTAGCTAAGCTGAAACAAAAAACTCTAAATGCTAGAATGAAATATGATCCTGCTTATGCTAATTCACCTATCTTTGTTACTGATAAGGATTATGAATTCTCTGTCGACCTTGATATAATTACTTTGGTTGAATCTGATCCTTTTTATGGCTATGAATCTGAAACTGTTGTGGCACATCTTACTAAATTAAATGATATAGCCACCCTGTTCACTAATGATGAGAAAACTCGCTACTATTATATC
Source organism: Aegilops tauschii subsp. strangulata (assembly GCF_002575655.3). Taxonomy (NCBI): domain Eukaryota; kingdom Viridiplantae; phylum Streptophyta; class Magnoliopsida; order Poales; family Poaceae; genus Aegilops; species Aegilops tauschii. The sequence continues at coordinate 411,065,715 of NC_053040.3, read as the reverse complement.
CTTAAAATATTTTCGTTCTCATTAAAGGGTGATGCTAAGATATGGTTTAATTCTCTTGATCCTGGTTGTGTGCGTAATCCCCAGGATATGATCTATTACTTCTCTGCTAAATATTTCCCTGCTCATAAGAAACAAGCTGCTTTAAGGGAAATATATAATTTTGGGCAAATTGAAGAAGAGAGTCTCCCACAAGCTTGGGGGAGGCTTCTCCAATTACTTAACGCTTTGCCTGATCATCCTCTCAAGAAAAATGAAATACTTGATATCTTTTATAATGGACTAACCGATGCTTCCAGAGACCACCTGGATAGTTGTGCTGGTTGTGTTTTCAGGGAAAGAACACTAGATGAAGCTGAAATTTTATTGAATAATATGTTGACCAATGAAAATAATTGGACACTTCCTGAACCAACTCCTAAGCCAACTCCGAAGAAAAGGGGTGTTCTATTTCTCAGTCCTGAAGATATGCAAGAGGCAAAGAAATCTATGAAAGAAAAAGGTATAAAAGCCGAAGATGTTATGAATTTACCTCCTGTTGAAGAAATACACGGTCTTAATTTACCACCTGTTGAAGAAATACATGGTATTGATAACCCGACACAGGTAGTAAAGGTAAACTCTCTCTATAGATATCATAAAGCTGAAATCCCTCCGACTAAGTTTCCTAGCCAATGTTTAGATGAGTTTGACAATTTTATGGTTAAGCAAGAAGACATCAATGCTTATTTTGGTAGACAATTAAAACACAATGCTTATATGATTGAACACTTGGGTGATTATATGTCTAGAGTTAAAGGTGAACTTAAACACATTAGTAAACATGCTTCTATGGTTACCACTCAAGTAGAACAAGTAATTAAAGCTCAGAATGATTTGCTCAATGAATTAAATAGTAAGAATAATGATTTTGCTTTTAGAGTGGCTACTAGAACTGGTAAAATGACTCAGGAACCTTTGTATCCTAAAGGCCATCCTAAGATAATTGAGCTGGATTCTCAGAGAAATAATATTGATGCACCTAGTCCTTCTAAAAAGAAGAAAAAGAAAAATGATAGGACTTTGCATGCTTCTAGTGAACCTGTTGTAGACACACCTGAGAATCCTAATGATATTTCTATTTCTGATGCTGAAACACAATCTGGTAATGAACATGAACCTAGTGATAATGTTAATGATGATGTTCATGTTGATGCTCAACCTAGTAATGATAATGATATAGAGATTGAACCTGCTGTTGATCTTGATAACCCACAATCAAAGAATCAACGTTATGATAAGAAAGACTTTGTTGCTAGGAAGCACGGTAAGGAAAGAGAGCCATGGGTTCAGAAATCCATGCCTTTTCCTCCCAAACCATCCAAGAAAAAGGATGATGAGGATTTTGAGCGCTTTGCTGAAATGATTAGACCTATCTTTTTGCGTATGCGTTTGGCTGATATGCTCAAAATGAATCCTTATGCTAAGTATATGAAAGAATTGTTACTAATAAAAGAAAGATACCGGAAGCTGAAATTTCCACCATGCTTGCTAATTATACTTTTAAGGGTGGAATACCAAAGAAGTTAGGAGATCCAGGAGTACCCACTATACCATGCTCCATTAAAAGGAATTATGTTAGAACTGCTTTATGTGATCTTGGAGCTGGTGTTAGTGTTATGCCTCTCTCTTTATATCGTAGACTTGATTTGAATAAGTTGACACCTACTGAAATATCTTTGCAAATGGCTGATAAATCAACTGCTATACCTGTCGGTATTTGTGAGGATGTGCCTGTTGTGGTTGCAAATGTTACTATTTTAACAGACTTTGTTATTCTTGATATTCCTGAGGATGATAGTATGTCTATTATTCTTGGAAGACCCTTTTTGAATACTGCAGGGGCTGTTATTGATTGCAACAAAGGCAATATCACTTCTCATGTTAATGGTAATGAGCATACGGTACACTTTCCGAGGAAACAACCTCAAGTCCATAGTATCAATTCTATTGGAAAAATTCCATCGATTATTTTTGGAGGTTTTGAATTTCCTCTTCCTACTGTCAAGAAGAAATATGATATTGTTATTATTGGGGACGTGCATATCCCCGTTGAGGTAACATAGTGTTATTCAAAATTTCTCCGGTTTCATGCAATTCGGAATGAATTTGTTAACAAGACCTGATCAACCTTGCTAGTGGATTCCTTTTGATGAGCATGAGATGGATGAAGTTAGAAAGCACAACCTTCTGTACCCTCCTTTTACTTTCTGTTGTTTAGTTGAAATAAAGTAAAAATAATATTTTTTGTCTGTTTTCTGATTTATCCGTGCAATAAAAAATACCCAAAAATAAAAGTTCTCCTAATGCCCCGAAATTGAAATGTGATTTTTTCTGGAATATTTGATAATATCTGGCACTGAGAACACAGCAGGGGGAGCAAGCACCTGGCCACGAGGGTCCAGGGCGCGCCCACTCCTACAGGGCACGCCCCCTGCCTCATGGGCCCATGGTGGCTCCCCTCCACTTATTCCTGCACCCACACACTCCTTCCTCCCAAAAAAAATCACCAACCAGCTCAAGCACGAGTTCTAGCTCATTTTGCTGCGATTTTCGATCTCCTTGCTCAAAGCACCTCTCACAAAACTGCTTTGGGGGATTGTTCCTTGATATGTGACTCCTCCAATGGTCCAATTAGTTTTTGTTCTAGTGCTTTATTCATTGCAAATTTGTGCTACCTAGGTGACCATGTTCTTGAGCTTGCATGTCAAATTTATATGGTTCCAAGTAGTTCTAATGCATGATATAGTCTCTAGGCACTTGTGGGAGTAGTTGCTATCAATTTTGTTGAGCTTGGTTCACTTTTATTTGAAGTTACTAAAATTTTCAGAAATTTTTCAGAGGAAGAAATATGTTTAGGAAAATGTACCAAGGTGGCCCTTCAAGGAAACAAGGACCCAGGCTCGCAATGCGCGATGCCGATGATGAACCACCAAGGGACGCTCAAGTGCGGGCTTGTGAATGGCCTTCAGAGGACTTCATGGACCGAGCAGGAATCAAGGAAGAATTTAACGCATATGTGCGTAACGCTGATCTTGTGAGCTTCGAGGCAGATAAGTGCCGTCAGTACCACTATCTCACTGATTCCTTTGTGAGGAGGCAAAGGGGAGATATTTTATAACCAGAGAGGTGGCAGATGAGTACGAGAGGAGGATGAGGGCAGCTCGCCTCCAAGCTGCAGCCCACGATGCAATAGCCACTGCATCTCAGTACGACCCCAATTATAACTTTGGGTATCTGCCAGGCCAGCCGTGGCAATAGACCAACTTAGGCCAAAAGCCTAAGCTTGGGGGAGTACGTATTTCTCACCGACATTACATTCATGTTCACTCACTCATTGCTAGTTGTCGGTGCTAATACTTTTTCAATGTAATATCCATGCTAGTTTATTTTCCTTTTTATGCTTTCTTCTTGTGTGTTTGAAAAACCTTAAGAAAACAAAAAAAATAGCAGTAGCTTTTAGCTAGTTTACTTTCTTGCTGTAGTAGTAATAATTAAAAGAAAACCCAAAAATATTTCCTGTTCTTCTTTTGCTTGTTGGGAGCTTTCCCGTGTATATAGTTTTATTTCTTTTCTTTTCTTTGGGGGTGATAGGAGAAGATCATAATAAAATTGTTGAAGTGGCTCTTATATGCATTGTTGTTGATTTAACCAAGAGCCCATATTGCCTTGTCTTCTCCTTTGTATTGAATGCCTACAGATTCCATCTTAGTCCAATGCACGTGCACTATTATTATTATTATTCACATCGTTCGGTTGTTAGTTGGAGGCACTCGTTGTTTCGAGCAAGCCATGGATTGATGCTTGTTGGTGGAGGGGGAGTATAAACTTTACCATTCTGTTTGGGAACCGCCTATAATGTGTGTAGCATGGAAGACATCGCCATCTCTTGGTTGTTATGTTGACAATGAAAGTATGCCGCTCAAAATATTATTTATCTCTGCTTTAAAATCGAGCTCTGGCACCTCTACAAGTCCCTGCTTCCCTCTGTGAAGGGCCTATCTATTTACTTTTATGTTGAGTCATCACCCTCTTATTAAAAGGCACCAACTGGAGAGCACCGCTGTCATTTGCATCCATTACTATTCATTTTATTGGGTATGACTATGACTGGATCTCTTTTACCATGAATTATAATGTCTAGTCAGTCCTTGATCTTTAAAGGTGCTCTGCATTTATGTTTTGCGGTCTCAGAAAGGGCTAGCGAGATACCATCTTGTTATATCATATCATGATTGTTTTGAGAAAGTGTTGTCATCCGAGATTTATTATTATTGCTCGTTAGTTGATTATGCCATTGATATGAGTAAACATGAGACCTAAGAGTTATTGTGAATATGGTTAGTTCATAATCTTTGCTGAAAACTTGAATGCTGGCTTTACATATTTACAACTACAAGAGCAAACAGAGTTTGTAAAAGTTTTTCTTTATCACTTTCAGTTTATCAACTGAATTTCTTGAGGACAAGCAAAGGTTTAAGCTTGGGGGAGTTGATACGTCTCCGTCGTATCTACTTTTCCAAACACTTTTGCCCTTGTTTTGGACTCTAACTTGCATGATTTGAATGGAACTAACCTGGAATGACGCTATTTTCAGCAGAATTGCCATGGTGTTATCTTTGTGCAGAAACAAAAGTTCTCGGAATAACCTGAAACTTCACGGAGGTTAGTTTTGGAAATAGTAAAATATACTGGCGAAAGAATCAAGGCCAGGGGGCCCACACCCTTTCCACGAGGGTGGGGGGCGTGCACCCCTGCCTCGTAGGCCCCCTGGAGCTCCACCGACCTCAACTCCAACTCCATATATTCGTGTTCGGGGAGAAAAAAATCAGAGAGAAAGATTCATCACGTTTTACGATACGGAGCTGCCGCCAAGCCCTAAACTCTCTCGAGAGGGCTGATCTGGAGTCCGTTCGGGGCTCCGGAGAGGGGAATCCGTCGCCGTCGTCATCATCAACCATCCTCCATTACCAATTTCATGATGCTCACCGCCGTGCGTGAGTTATTCCATCGTAGGCTTGCTGGACGGTGATGGGTTGGATGAGATTTATCATGTAATCGAGTTAGTTTTGTTCGGGTTTGATCCCTAGTATCCACTATGTTCTGAGATAGATGTTGCTATGACTTTGCTATGCTTAATGCTTGTCACTAGGGCCCGAGTGCCATGATTTCAGATCTGAACCTATTATGTTTTCATGAATATATGTGAGTTCTTGATCCTATCTTGCAAGTCTATAGTCACCTACTATGTGTTATGATCTAGCAACCCCGAAGTGACAATAATCGGGACTACTCCCGGTGATGACCGTAGTTTGAGGAGTTCATGTATTCACTATGTGTTAATGCTTTGGTCCGGTACTCTATTAAAAGGAGGCCTTAATATCCCTTAGTTTCCAATAGGACCCCGCTGCCACGGGAGGGTAGGACAAAAGATGTCATGCAAGTTCTTTTCCATAAGCACGTATGACTATATTCGGAATACATGCCTACATTACATTGATGAATTGGAGCTAGTTCTGTGTCACCCTATGTTATAACTGTTACATGATGAACCGCATCCGTCATAATTCTCCATCACTGATCCAATGCCTACGAGCTTTTCACATATTGTTCTCCGCTTATTTACTTTTCCGTTGCTACTGTTACAATCACTACAAAACCCAAAAATATTACTTTTGCTACCGTTACCATTATATACTACTTTGCTACTAAATACTTTGTTGCAGATATTAAGTTATCCAGGTGTGGTTGAATTGACAACTCAACTGCTAATACTTGAGAATATTCTTTGGCTCCCCTTATGTTGAATCAATAAATTTGGGTTGAATACTCTACCCTCGAAAACTGTTGCGATCCCCTATACTTGTGGGTATCATATGCAATGCTGTGTACCAGAACTCATGTGTGCCTTGCTATAAGTTTAGTAGGGAGGTACCAAAGTAATCCAGGAGTGGATCACTGGACAGCGGTCAAGAACATCCGGAAATACCTGAAAAGGACTAAGGAGATGTTTCTCGTTATTGGAGGTGACAAAGAGCTCGTCGTAAATGGTTACGTCGATGCAAGCTTTGACACTGATCCGGATGACTCTAAGTCACAAACCGGATACGTATTTATATTGAATGGTGGAGCTGTCAGTTGGTGTAGTTCCAAACAGAGTGTCGTGGCGGGATCTACGTGTAAAGCGGAGTACATAGCTGCTTCGGAAGTAGCAAATGAAGGAGTCTGGATGGAGGAGTTCATATCCGATCTAGGTGTAATACCTAGTGCATCGGGTCCAATGAAAATCTTTTGTGACAATACTGGAGCAATAGCCTTGGTGAAGGAATCCAGATTTCACAAGAGAACCAAACACATCAAGAGACTCTTCAATTCCATCCGCGATCAAGTCAAGGAGGGAGACATAGAGATTTGCAAAATACATAAAGATCTTAATGTTGCAGACCCGTTGACTAAGCCTCTTCCACGAGCAAAACATGATCAACACCAAGACTCCATGGGTGTTAGAATCATTACTATGTAATCTAGATTATTGACTCTAGTGCAAGTGGGAGACAGAAGGAAATATGCCCTAGAGGCAATAATAAAGTTGTTATTTATATTTCCTTATATCATGATAAATGTTTATTATTCATGCTAGAATTGTATTAACCGGAAACTTAGTACATGTGTGAATACATAGACAAACAGAGTGTCCCTAGTATGTCTCTACTTGACTAGCTCGTTAATCAAAGATGGTTAAGTTTCCTAACCATAGACATGTGTTGTCATTTGATGAACGGGATCACATCATTAGAGAATGATGTGATGGACAAGACACATCCGTTAGCTTAGCATAATGATCGTTTAGTTTTATTGCTATTGCTTTCTTCATGACTTATACATGTTCCTCTGACTATGAGATTATGCATCTCCCGAATACCGGAGGAACACCTTGTGTGCTATCAAACGTCACAACATAACTGGGTGATTATAAAGATGCTCTACAGGTGTCTCCGATGTTGTTTGTTGAGTTGGCATGGATCGAGATTAGGATTTGTCACTCCGTGTATCGGAGAGGTATCTCTGGGCCCTCTCGGTAATGCACATCACTATAAGCCCTGCAAGAAATGTGACTAATGAGTTAGTTACGGGATGATGCATTACGGAACGAGTAAAGAGACTTGCCGGTAATGAGATTGAACTAGGTATGATGATACCGACGATCGAATCTTGGGAAAGTAACATACCGATGACAAAGGGAATGACGTATGTTGTTATGCGGTTTGACCAATAAAGATCTTCGTAGAATATGTAGGTGTTGGGGAACGTAGTAATTTCAAAAAATTTCCTACGAACACGCAAGATCATGGTGATGCATATCAACGAGAGGGGAGAGTGTGTCCACGTACCCTCGTAGACCGAAAGCGGAAGCGTTAGAACAACACGATTGATGTAGTCGTACGTCTTCACGATTCGACCGATCCAAGTACCGAACGTACGGCACCTCCGAGTTCAGCACACGTTCAGCTCGATGACGTCCCACGAACTCCGATCCAGCAGAGCTTCGAGGGAGAGTTCCGTCAGCACGACGGCGTGATGATGGTGATGATGATGCTACCGACGCAGGGCTTCGCCTAAGCACCGCTACGATATGACCGAGGTGGATTATGGTGGAGGGGGCACCGCACACGGTTAAAAGATCAATGATCAATTGTTGTGCCTTTGGGGTGCCCCCTGCCCCCGTATATAAAGGAACTAGGAGGGAGGCAGCCAGCCAGGAGGAGGGCGCGCCAAGGGGGGGAGTCCTACTCCCACCGGGAGTAGGACTCCTCCTTTCCTAGTAGGAGTAGGAGAAGGGAAGGAAGGGAGAGAGGAAGAGAAGGAAAGGGGGGTGCCGCCCCCCTCCTTGTGCAATTCGGACTAGAGGGGGAGGGGGCGCGCGGCTGCCCTGGCCGCCCCTCCTCTTCTCCCACTAGGGCCCATTAGGCCCAATTTACTCCCTGGGGGGTTCCGGTAACCCCCTGGTACTCTAGTAAATATCCGAAACCTCCCGAAACACTTCCGGTGTCCGAACATAGTCGTCCAATATATCGATCTTTACGTCTCGACCATTTCGAGACTCCTCGTCATGTCCATGATCATATCCGGGACTCCGAACTACCTTCGGTACATCAAAACACAAAAACTCATAACACCGATCGTCACAGAACTTTAATCGTGCGGACCCTACGGTTTCGAGAACTATGTAGACATGACCGAGACACGTCTCCGGTCAATAACCAATAGCAGAACCTGGATGCTCATATTGGTTCCTACATATTCTACGAAGATCTTTATCGGTCAGACCGCATAACAACATACGTTGTTCCCTTTGTCATCGGTATGTTACTTGCCCGAGATTCGATCGTCGGTATCTCAATACCTAGCTCAATCTCGTTACCGGCAAGTCTGTTTACTTGTTCCGTAGTGCATCATCCTATAACTAACTCATTAGTCACATTGCTTGCAAGGCTTATAGTGATGTGTATTACCGAGAGGGCCCAGAGATACCTGTCCGACAAACGGAGTGACAAATCCTAATCTCAATCTATGCCAACTCAACAATTACCATCGGAGACACCTGTAGAGCACCTTTATAATCACCCAGTTATGTTGTGATGTTTGGTAGCACACAAAGTGTTCCTCCGGTAATCGGGATTTGCATAATCTCATAGTCATAGGAACATGTATAAGTCATGAAGAAAGCAATAGCAGTAAACTAAACGATCAAGTGCTAAGCTAACGGAATGGGTCAAGTCAATCACATCATTCTTCTAATGATGTGATCCCATTTATCAAATGACAACTCATGTCTATGGTTAGGAAACATAGCCATCTTTGATCAACGAGCTAGTCAATTAGAGGCATACTAGTGACACTCTGTTTGTCTATGTATTCACACATGTACTATGTTTCCGGTTAATACAATTCTAGCATGAATAATAAACATTTATCATGATATGAGGAAATAAATAATAACTTTATTATTGCCTCTAGGGCATATTTCCTTCAGTAGGAACCAATATGAGCATCCAAGTTCCGCTATTGGTTATTGACCAGAGATGTGTTTCGGTCATGTCTGCATAGTTCTCAAACCCGTAGGGTCCGCACTCTTAATGTTCGATGATGATTTGTATTATGAGTTATGTGTTTTGGTGACCGAAGTATGTTCGGATTCCCGGATGAGATCACAGACATGACGAGGAGTCTCGAAATGGTCAAGAGGTAAATATTGATATATTGGATGAAGGTATTCGGACACCGGAATGGTTTCCGGAAGGTTCGGGTATTTTTCGAAGTACCGGGGGGGTTACCAGAACCCCCCGAGGGAATATTGGGCCTACATGGGCCATTGGGGAGAGGGGAGGAAGCCCACAAGGGGTGGCCGCGCCCCCTCCGTATAGGGAGTCCGAATTGGACTTGGGAGGGGGGCACGCCCCCCTTTCCTTCTCCTCTTCCTCTCCCTCCCCCCTTTCCCCTCTCCGGAAAAGGAGGGAGTCCAACTAGGATTGGGAGTCCTAGTTGGACTCCCCCCTTTTGCGCGCCCCTAGTCCAGCCGCCTCCTCCCCTCCTCCTTTATATACAGGGGTTGGGGTGAAGGAGTCCTGGATAGGGGGTCCCCGGGCGTCCAGGCTATGTGACGTGCATCGGACTGATGGGCCGTGAAGATTCAAGACGGAAGGCTTTCCCCTGTGTCCGGATGGGACTCTCCTTTACGTGGATGGCAAACTTGGCATTCGGATATGAAGATTCCTTTCTCTGTAAACCGACTCTGTACAACCCTAGGCCCCTCCGGTGTCTATATAAACTGGAGGGTTTAGTCCGTAGAGGCAATCATAATCAGTCAGGCTAGACATCTAGGGTTTAGCCATTACGATCTCGAGGTAGATCAACTCTTGTAACCCCTATACTCATCAAAGTCAATCAAGTAGGAAGTAGGGTATTACCTCCATTAAGAGGGCCTGAACCTAGGTAAACATCATGTCCCTGTCTCTTGTTACCTTCGATCCTTAGACGCACAGTTCGGGACCCCCTACCTGAGATCTGCCGGTTTTGACACCGACATTGGTGCTTTCATTGAGAGTTCCTCTGTGTTGTCGACTGAACGATCGATGGCTCACAACGATGCTGTTCCAGAGGAGATTTTCCTCCTCGGCCAGATCTTTGTGTTTGGCGGCTTCGCACTGCGTGCCAATTCGATTGTCCACCTTGAGCAGATCAACAGCTACGTCCCTGGTCATCAGATTAGTTTTAGGAACCTAAACTATGTCGCCTATATCCGAGGAGATTTGATCTTCGAAGGGTTTGCGGCCCCGATCGCTGCTCTGGCCTTAGATCCAGTGCAGGCTGTCAGGTCCGAAGCGGGAGTCTAGAGCCCGGCGGACTCTCTACGATTATGAAACTTGCTACTTGAGATCTGGAGGAGACGGCGTCATTGGCTAGCCCAAAGATGAACCAAACACCCCTTGTCATTGAAGCACCGCACACTCCACCAGAGATCGAGTCCAAACTTTCGAGGTCCACGTCGAGCGGGCGCGGCTAGGCGGCTCTCACCCCGGCCAGCCCGGCGGACTCTCGCTCCTCTGTCCAAAACTCACTCATAAATGAGGCTCTGGACTTAATGCGATCCCTTGCCATTACCGAGGAATCGTCTATGAACTACGCCCAGCCCGGACTAGGGGCTGAGAGCAGGGAATTTTTTGTCCCACCCACCACCCACTTCATAGCCCCTGTCGAAGATTTAACCGACATGCTCGATTACGCCTCTGAAGACATCGACGGTATGGACGACGATGCCGGAGATGAGCAGGCCCAAATCCCGCCGTTCACCGGATGCTGGACGGCCACTTCCTCATTCGATGTGTACATGGTGGACACACCTAAAGAAGGCGACGGTGATCATGGGAAGGACCCAGTCGAGGATGAACCTCCTGAGATACCACCAAAGCATTGACGTTAGCGGCGCCGCTCTAAATCATGCCGCGGAAAAGATAGCAATACCGGCACCGGAGACAATAATACTCTAGAGAATGCCGAAGGCCAGGAAGCACCCATCGAACCAACATCCGATCAGGATGATCGGGAGGACGGGCAAGTTGACCCTGACCAGCAAGCAGGGAACAAGGACTCGGAGGATAGCAACTATCTACCATTGTCCGAAGACGACGTGAGCCTCGGCGACGAGGATTTCCTCGTGCCAGAGGAACCCCTTGAACAAGAGCGCTTTAAGCGCTTGCTAATAGCCACTGCAGGAAGCCTGAAAAAGAAGCAGCAGCAGCTTCAAGCTAATCAAGATCTCCTCATTGACAGATGGACCAATGTCCTGGCAGCTGAGGTATACTGCCTCGAATGCCCAACTAAGAGTTACCCGAAGCGCAAGCTGCTACCCCAATTCGACGATGAGGCACTGGAGCCCACACCACCAGCGCGTAATGCTGCTGACGGACATGACCGACCACCACATGGCCGGGACAGAATGGCAACTCAAGGTGAACACCAGCCCGCACCACCTCGCCATAAAGGCAGAGAAACAACAGCTTGGGGACACACCTATGACCTATGACAGGACCTGGAAAATAGAGCCGGTCAGACCAGATCAATCTACAGATCACAGGGGCGTGCCCCAGCGCAAGAAGACGGCTATCAAGCCTGGCGCGACAAGCATAACCACGCCCGGGCCGAAAACCGCATACGGACTTCATCCGAACTGCATCGTGACGCGGCCCGATGCTTCACCGATGAGGTTATGGAGCACCAGTTCCCAGAAGGGTTTAAACCCGTGAACATAGAATCGTACGATGGCACAACAGATCCCGTAGTATGGATCGAAGATTTTCTTCTCCACATTCACATGGCTCGCGGTGATGATCTACATGCCATCAAATACCTCCCACTAAAACTTAAGGGACCAGCTCGGCACTGGTTAAACAGCCTCCCAAAAAACTCTATCGGAAGCTGGGAAGACTTGGAAGACGCCTTTAGAGACAACTTATAAGGCACGTATATCCGGCCTCCAGACGCCGATCACCTCAGTCACATAGTCCAGCAGCCCAGAGAGTCGGCTAGGAAATTTTGGACCAGGTTCCTAATAAAAAAGAACCAGATTGTCGACTGTCTAGACGCCGAAGCCCTAGCGGCCTTTAAACATAGCATCCGCGACGAATGGCTCGCCCGACAACTCGGCCAAGAAAAGCCGAAGTCCATGGTAGCCCTTACAGCACTCATGACCCGCTTTTGCGCGGGCGAAGATAGCTGGCTAGCTCGTAGCAGTAACAGTATCAGCGACCCTGGCACTTCCGAAGTCAGAAACAGCAATGGCATCAAGGAAATATGCCCTAGAGGCAATAATAAAGTTATTATTTATTTCCTTATATCATGATAAATGTTTATTATTAATGCTAGAATTGTATTAACCGGAAACATAATACATGTGTGAATACATAGACAAACAGAGTGTCACTAGTATGCCTCTACTTGACTAGCTCGTTGATCAAAGATGGTTATGTTTCCTAGCCATAGACATGAGTTGTCATTTGATTAACGGGATCACATCATTAGGAGAATGATGTGATTGACTTGACCCATTCCGTTAGCTTAGCACTCGATCGTTTAGTATGTTGCTATTTCTTTCTTCATGACTTATACATGTTCCTATGACTATGAGATTACGCAAATCCCGTTTACAGGAGGAACACTTTGTGTGCTACCGAACATCACAACGTAACTGGGTGATTATAATGGTGCTCTACAGGTGTCTCCAAAGGTACTTGTTGGGTTGGCGTATTTCGAGGTTAGGATTTGTCACTCCGATTGTCGGAGAGGTATCTCTGGGCCCACTCAGTAATACACATCACTATAAGCCTTGCAAGCATTGTGACTAATGAGTTAGTTGCGGGATGATGTATTACGGAATGAGTAAAGAGACTTGCCGGTAACAAGATTGAACTAGGTATCGAGATACCGACGATCGAATCTCGGGCAAGTAACATACCGATGACAAAGGGAACAACGTATGTTGTTATGCGGTCTGACCGATAAAGATCTTCGTAGAATATGTGGGAACCAATATGAGCATCCAGGTTCCGCTATTGGTTATTGACCGGAGAGGTGTCTCGATCATGTCTACATAGTTCTCGAACCCGTAGGGTCTGCACGCTTAACGTTACGATGACAGTTATATTATGAGTTTATATGTTTTGATGTACCGAAGATTGTTCGGAGTCCCGGATGTGATCACGGACATGACGAGGAGTCTCGAAATGGTCGAGACATAAAGATTGATATATTGGAAGCCTATGTTTGGACATCGAAAGTGTTCCGGGTGAAATCGGGATTTTTCCGGAGTACCGGGAGGTTACCGGAATCCCCCGGTAACTTAATGGGCCGTAGTGGGCCTAGTTGGAAGAGAGGAGAGGAGGCCAGGGCAGGGCCGCGTGCCCCTTCCCCCCAGTCCGAATAGGACAAGGAGAGGGGGGCGGCGCCCCCCTTCCATCCTCCCCTCCACCTCTTCCCCCTTTCTCTCCTAGTCCAACATGGAAAAGGGGGGGAGTCCTACTCCCGGTAGGAGTAGGACTCCTCCTGGCGCGCCTCTTCTCTAGGCCGGCCGAACCCCCCTTGCTCCTTTATATACGGGGGCAGGGGGGCACCTCTAAATAATTGATCAACGATCTTTTAGCCGTGTGCGGTGCCCCCCACTACCATATTACACCTCGGTAATATCGTGGCGGTGCTTAGGCGAAGCCCTGCGTCGGTAGAACATCATCATCGTCACCACGCCGTCGTGCTGACGAAACTCTCCCTCAACACTCGGCTGGATCGGAGTTCGAGGGACGTCATCGAGCTGAACGTGTGCTGAACTCGGAGGTGCCGTGCGTCCGGTACTTGATCGGTCGGATCGTGAAGACGTACGACTACATCAACCGCGTTGTGTTAACGCTTCTGCTTTCGGTCTACGAGGGTACATAGACAACACTCTCCCCTCTCGTTGCTATGCATCACCATGATCTTGCGTGTGCGTAGGAATTTTTTTGAAATTACTACGTTCCCCAACAGTGGCATCCGAGCCAGGTTTTATGCGTTGATGTTATATGCACGAGTAGAACACAAGTGAGTTGTGGGCGATATAAGTCATACTGCTTACCAGCATGTCATATTTTGGTTCGGCGGTATTGTGAGATGAAGCGGCCCGGACCGACATTACGCGTACGCTTACGCGAGACTGGTTTCACCGTTGCGAGCACTCGTTGCTTAAAGGTGACTGGCGGGTGTCTGTCTCTCTCACTTTAGTTGAACCGAGTGTGGCTACGCCCGGTCCTTGCGAAGGTTAAAACAGCACCAACTTGACAAACTATCATTGTGGTTTTGATGCGTAGGTAAGAACGGTTCTTGGTAAGCCTGTAGCAGCCACGTAAAACTTGCAACAACAAAGTAGAGGACGTCTAACTTATTTTTGCAGGGCATGTTGTGATGTGATATGGTCAACACATGATGCTATATTTTATTGTATGAGATGATCATGTTTTGTAACCGAGTTATCGGCAACTGGCAGGAGCCATATGGTTGTCGCTTTATTGTATGCAATGCAATCGCCATGTAATTGTTTTACTTTATCACTAAGCGGTAGCGATAGTCGTAAAAGCAATAGTTGGCGAGACGACAACAATGCTACGATGGAGATCAAGGTGTCACGCCGGTGACGATGGTGATCATGACGGTGCTTCGGAGATGGAGATCACAAGCACAAGATGATGATGGCCATATCATATCACTTATATTGATTGCATGTGATGTTTATCTTTTATGCATCTTATCTTGCTTTGATTGACGCTAGCATTATAAGATGATCTCTCACTAAAATTTCAAGATAAAAGTGTTCTCCCTGAGTATGCACCGTTGCGAAAGTTCTTCGTGCTGAGACACCACGTGATGATCGGGTGTGATAGGCTCTACGTTCAAATACAACGGGTGCAAAACAGTTGCACACGCGGAATACTTAGGGTAAACTTGACGAGCCTAGCATATGCAGATATGGCCTCGGAACACTGAGACTGAAAGGTCGAGCATGAATCATATAGTACATATGATCAACATAGTGATGTTCACCATTGAAAACTACTCCATTTCACGTGATGATCGGTCATGGTTTAGTTGATTTGGATCACGTAATCACTTAGATGATTAGAGAGATGTCTATCTAAGTGGGAGTTCTTAAGTAATATGATTAATAGAACTTAAATTTATCATGAACTTAGAACCTGATAGTATCTTGCTTGTCTATGTTAATTGTAGATAGATGGCATGTGCTGTTGTTCCGTTGAATTTTAATGTGTTCCTTGAGAAAGCAAAGTTGAAAGATTATGGTAGCAATTACACGGACTGGGTCCGTAACTTGAGGATTATCCTCATTGCTGCACAGAAGAATTACGTCCTGGAAGCACCGCTGGGTGCCAGGCCTGCTGCAAGAGCAACACCAGAAGTTATGAACGTCTGGCAGAGCAAAGCTGATGACTACTTGATAGTTCAGTGTGCCATGCTTTACGACTTAGAACTGGGTCTTCAACGACGTTTTGAACGTCATGGAGCATATGAGATGTTCCAGGAGTTGAAGTTAATATTTCAAGCAAATGCCCAGATTGAGAGATATGAAGTCTCCAATAAGTTCTACAACTGCAAGATGGAAGAGAATAGTTCTGTCAGTGAGCATATACTCAAAATGTCTGGGTATAATAATCACTTGATTCAACTGGGAGTTAATCTTCCGGATGATAGCGTCATTGACAGAATTTTTCAATCACTGCCACCAAGCTACAAGAGCTTCGTGATGAACTATAACATGCAAGGGATGAATAAGACAATTCCCGAGCTCTTCGCAATGCTAAAGGCAGCGGAGGTAGAAATCAAAAAGGAGCATCAAGTGTTGATGGTCAATAAGACCACTAGTTTTAAGAAAAAGGGCAAAGGGAAGAAGAAGGGGAACTTCAAGAAGAACAGCAAGCAAGTTGCTGTTCAGGAGAAGAAACCCAAGTCTGGACCTAAGCCTGAGACTGAGTGCTTCTACTGCAAGCAGACTGGTCACTTGAAGCGGAACTGCCCCAAGTATTTGGCGGATAAGAAGGATGGCAATGTGAACAAAGGTATATGTGATATACATGTTACTGATGTGTACCTTACTAATGCTCGCAGTAGCACCTGGGTATTTGATACTGGTTCTGTTGCTAATATTTGCAACTCGAAACAGGGGCTACGGATTAAGCGAAGATTGGTTAAGGACGAGGTGACGATGCGCGTGGGAAATGGTTCCAAAGTCGATGTGATCGCCGTCGGCACGCTACCTCTACATCTACCTTCGGGATTAGTATTAGACCTAAATAATTGTTATTTGGCGCCAGCGTTGAGCATGAACATTATATCTGGATCTTGTTTGATGCGAGACGGTTATTCATTTAAATCAGAGAATAATGGTTGTTCTATTTATATGAGTAATATCTTTTATGGTCATGCACCCTTGAAGAGTGGTCTATTTTTAATGAATCTCGGTAGTAGTGACACACATATTCATAATGTCGAAGCCAAAAGATGCAGAGTTGATAATGATAGTGCAACTTATTTATGGCACTGCCGTTTAGGTCATATCGGTATAAAGCGCATGAAGAAACTCCATAATGATGGACTTTTGGAATCACTTGATTATGAATCACTTGGTACTTGCGAACCATGTCTCATGGGCAAGATGACTAAAACACCGTTCTCCGGTACTATGGAGAGAGCAACTAATTTGTTGGAAATCATACATACAGATGTATGTGGTCCGATGAATATTGAGGCTCGTGGCGGATATCGTTATTTTCTCACCTTCACAGATGGTTTGAGCAGATATGGGTATATCTACTTAATGAAACATAAGTCTGAAACATTTGAAAAGTTCAAAGAATTTCAGAGCGAAGTTGAAAATCATCGTAACAAGAAAATAAATTTTCTACGATCAGATCGTGGAGGAGAATATTTGAGTTACGAGTTTGGCCTACATTTGAAACAATGCGGAATAGTTTCGCAACTCACGCCACCCGGAAGACCACAACGTAATGGTGTGTCCAAAAGTCGTAATCGTACTTTACTAGATATGGTGCGATCTATGATGTCTCTTACTGATTTACCGCTATCGTTTTGGGGTTATGCTTTAAAGACGGCTGCATTCACTCTAAGTAGGGCACCATCAAAATCAGTTGAAATGACACCTTATGAACTATGGTTTGGCAAGAAACCAAAGTTGTCGTATCTTAAAGTTTGGGGTTGCGATGCTTATGTGAAGAAACTTCAACCTGATAAGCTCGAACCTAAATCGGAGAAATGTGTCTTCATAGGATACCCAAAGGAGACTGTTGGGTACACCTTATATCACAGATCCGAAGGCAAGACATTCGTTGCTAAGAATGGATCCTTTCTAGAGAAGGAGTTTCTCTCGAAAGAAGTGAGTGGGAGGAAAGTAGAACTTGATGAGGTAACTGTACCTGCTCCCTTATTGGAAAGTAGATCATCATAGAAATCAGTTTCTGCGACACCTACACCAATTAGTGAGGAAGTAAATGATAATGATCATGAAACTTCAGATCAAGTTATTACTGAACCTCGTAGGTCAACCAGATTAAGATCCGCAACAGAGTGGTACGGTAATCCTGTTCTGGAGGTTATGTTACTAGACCATGACGAACCTACGAACTATGAAGAAGCAATGGTAAGCCCAGATTCCGCAAAATGGCTTGAGGCCATGAAATCCGAGATGGGATCCATGTATGAGAACAAAGTATGGACTTTGGTTGACTTGCCCGATGATCGGCAAGCCATTGAAAATAAATGGATCTTCAAGAAGAAGACTGACGCTGACGGTAATGTTACTGTCTATAAAGCTCGACTTGTTGCCAAAGGTTTTCGACAAGTTCAAGGGATTGACTACGATGAGACCTTCTCACCCGTAGCGATGCTTAAGTCTGTCCGAATCATGTTAGCAATTGCCGCATTTTATGATTATGAAATTTGGCAAATGGATGTCAAAATTGCATTCCTGAATGGATTTTTGGAAGAAGAGTTGTATATGATGCAACCGGAAGGTTTTGTCGATCCAAAGGGAGCTAACAAAGTGTGCAAGCTCCAGCGATCCATTTATGGACTGGTGCAAGCCTCTCGGAGTTGGAATAAACGCTTTGATAGTGTGATCAAAGCATTTGGTTTTATACAGACTTTTGGAGAAGCCTGTATTTACAAGAAAGTGAGTGGGAGCTCAGTAGCATTTCTGATATTATATGTGGATGACATATTGCTAATTGGAAATGATATAGAATTTCTGGATAGCATAAAGGGATACTTGAAGAAGAGTTTTTCAATGAAAGACCTCGGTGAAGCTGCATATATGTTAGTCATCAAGATCTATAGAGATAGATCAAGACGCTTAATTGGACTTTCACAAAGCACATACCTCGACAAAGTTTTGAAGAAGTTCAAAATGGATCAAGCAAAGAAAGGGTTCTTGCCTGTACTACAAGGTGTGAGATTGAGTAAGACTCAATGCCTGACCACTGCAGAAGATAGAGAGAAGATGAAAGATGTTCCCTATGCTTCAGCCATAGGCTCTATCATGTATGCAATGCTGTGTACCAGACCTGATGTGTGCCTTGCTATAAGTTTAGCAGGGAGGTACCAAAGTAATCCAGGAGTGGATCACTGGACAGCGGTCAAGAACATCCTGAAATACCTGAAAAGGACTAAGGATATGTTTCTCATTTATGGAGGTGACAAAGAGCTCATCGTAAATGGTTACGTTGATGCAAGCGTTGACACTGATCCGGACGATTCTAAATCGCAAACCGGATACGTGTTTACATTGAACGGTGGAGCTGCCGTTTGGTGCAGTTCTAAGCAAAGTGTCATGGCGGGATCTACGTGTGAAGCGGAGTACATAGCTGCTTCGGAAGCAGCAAATGAAGGAGTCTGGATGAAGGAGTTCATATCCGATCTAGGTGTCATACCTAGTGCATCGGGACCAATGAAAATCTTTTGTGACAATACTGGTGCAATTGTCTTAGCAAAGGAATCCAGATTTCACAAGAGAACCAAGCACATCAAAAGACGCTTCAATTCCATCTGGGATTTAGTCCAGGTGGGAGACATAGAAATTTGCAAGATACATACGGATCTGAATGTTGCAGACCCGTTGACTAAGCCTCTTCCACGAGCAAAACATGATCAGCACCAAGACTCCATGGGTGTAAGAATCATTACTTGTGTAATCTAGATTATTGACTCTAGTGCAAGTGGGAGACTGAAGGAAATATGCCCTAGAGGCAATAATAAAGTTATTATTTATTTCCTTATATCATGATAAATGTTTATTATTCATGCTAGAATTGTATTAACCGGAAACATAATACATGTGTGAATACATAGACAAACAGAGTGTCACTAGTATGCCTCTATTTGACTAGCTCGTTGATCAAAGATGGTTATGTTTCCTAGCCATAGACATGATTTGTCATTTGATTAACGGGATCACATCATTAGGAGAATGATGTGATTGACTTGACCCATTCCGTTAGCTTAGCACTCGATCGTTTAGTATGTTGCTATTGCTTTCTTCATGACTTATACATGTTCCTATGACTATGAGATTATGCAACTCCCGTTTACAAGAGGAACACTTTGTGTGCTACCAAACGTCACAACGTAACTGGGTGATTATAAATGTGCTCTACAGGTGTCTCCAAAGGTACTTGTTGGGTTGGCGTATTTCGAGATTAGGATTTGTCACTCCGATTGTCGGAGAGGTATCTCTGGGCCCACTCAGTGATACACATCACGATAAGCCTTGCAAGCATTGTGAATAATGAGTTAGTTGCGGGATGATGTATTACGGAATGAGTAAAGAGACTTGCCGGTAACGAGATTGAACTAGGTATCGAGATACCGACGATCGAATCTCGGGCAAGTAACATACCGATGACAACGGGAACAACGTATGTTGTTATGCGGTCTGACCGATAAAGATCTTCGTAGAATATGTGGGAACCAATATGAGCATCTAGGTTCCGCTATTGGTTATTGACCGGAGAGGTGTCTCGGTCATGTCTACATAGTTCTCGAACCCGTAGGGTCCGCAAGCTTAACGTTACAATGACAGTTATATTATGAGTTTATATGTTTTGATGTACCGAAGGTTGTTCAGAGTCCCGGATGTGATCACGGACATGACGAGGAGTCTCAAAATGGTCGAGACATAAAGATTGATATATTGGAAGCC
This sequence comes from Aegilops tauschii subsp. strangulata, assembly GCF_002575655.3. Lineage (NCBI taxonomy): Eukaryota > Viridiplantae > Streptophyta > Magnoliopsida > Poales > Poaceae > Aegilops > Aegilops tauschii. Next base: position 411,045,371 of record NC_053040.3, on the reverse strand, counting down.
TATGTTTGGACATCGGAAGTGTTCCGGGTGAAATCGGGATTTTTCCGGAGTACCGAGAGGTTACCGGAACCCCCCGGTAACTTAATGGGCCTTAGTGGGCCTAGGTGGAAGAGAGGAGAGGAGGCCAGGGCAGGGCCGCGCGCCCCTTCCCCCCAGTCCGAATAGGACAAGGAGAGGGGGGCGGCGCCCCCCCTTCCTTCCTCCCCTCCACCTCTTCCCCCTTTCTCTCCTAGTCCAACATGGAAAAGGGGGGGAGTCCTACTCCCGGTAGGAGTAGGACTCCTCCTGGCGCGCCTCTCCTCTAGGCCGGCCGAACCCCCTTGCTCCTTTATATACAGGGGCAGGGGGGCACCTCTAAACAATTGATCAACGATCTTTTAGCCGTGTGCGGTGCACCCCTCCACCATATTACACCTTGATAATATCGTAGCGGTGCTTAGGCGAAGCACTGCGTCGGTAGAACATCATCATCGTCACCACGCCGTCGTGCTGATGAAACTCTCCCTCAACACTCGGCTGGATCGGAGTTCGAGGGACGTCATCGAGCTGAACGTGTGCTGAACTCGGAGGTGCCGTGCGTTCGGTACTTGATCGGTCGGATCGTGAAGACGTACGACTACATCAACCGCGTTGTGTTAACCCTTTCGCTTTCGGTCTACGAGGGTACGTAGACAACACTCTCCCCTCTTGTTGCTATGCATCACCATGATCTTGCGTGTGTGTAGGAATTTTTTTGAAATTACTACGTTCCCCAACATGGCAGGCCCCGACGGAACAAACACAAGCGTCGAAGCAGCAATGACAATACCGAAGATACGGCGGTCAATGCCGGATTCAGTGGCTCCAAATCCGGTCAGCGGAAGAAGCCATTCAAAAGAAACAAAGACGGGTCATCTAGCTTCGACCGAATACTTGATCGACCTTGCCAGATTCACGGCACCCCCGACAAGCCTGCCAACCATACCAACAGAAGTTGCTGGGTCTTTAAAAAGGCCGGTAAGTTAAACACCGAACATAAGGAGAAAGGGTCGCCCAGTGAGGACGACGACGAGGAGCCTCGTCCACTGAACACAGTGGGAGAGAAGAAATTTCCCCCCGAAGTCAAAACGGTGAATATGATATACGTTACTCACATCCCCAAGCGGGAGCGGAAGTGCGTGCTAAGGGACGTCTATGCGATAGAGCCAGTCGCCCCAAAATTCAGCCCATGGTCAGCCTGTCCGATCACTTTCGATCGCAGAGACCATCCGACCAGCATCCGTCATGGAGGTTCGGCCGCACTGGTCCTCGACCCAATTATTGATGGATTCCACCTTACGCGAGTCCTAATGGATGGCGGCAGCAGCCTTAACCTGCTCTATCAGGACACAGTCCGCAAGATGGGTATTGATCCGTCAAGAATCAAGCCCACCAAGACTACCTTTAAAGGAGTAATACCTGGTGTAGAGACCCGCTGCACGGGCTCAATCACATTGGAGGTCGTCTTCGGTTCGCCGGACAACTTCCAAAGCGAAGACTTGATCTTTGACATCATCCCTTTCCGCAGTGGCTACCGCGCACTGCTCGAATGAACCGCGTTCGCTCGCTCCAATGCGGTCCCACACTATGCCTATCTCAAACTCAAGATGCCCGGATCACGCGGTGTCATAACAGTCAACGAAAACATGGAACGCTCCCTCCGCACTGAGGAGCACACCGCAGCCCTGGCAGCGGAGGTACAAGGCGGCCTTATTAAGACATCTATTACATCGGCGGCCAAGCCCCTGGACACTATCAAACGAGTCCGGACTACCCCGCAGCACGACAGTCCAGCTCGTCAGGAGCTCGATTAGCAATTCGGCCTCTGTCTCAGCCCCAACCGAATTGCGGCATATGTACCACGCGTACATAACTACGCACTAAAGATACCATGGGCAAAGATGGAGGCATAATAAAGATAAAGTCCACAATACGGCTAGACCCTATCCGGACCCTCATATTTCCTTTTTATCTTCTTTTTATTTTTCCAGGTTCCTTGCAACCCACATCACCTTTCGACGGTACGAAGGGCCCTTTTCTGGGCCCATCATGAAAACCCGCTCATTGATCCTTTCGAAGGTTAACACGCCAAGGAGAAAAGCAGCGTAGACGCGTGGCAAAGTACCTAAAAGGTATTTAAAGATCACCTCGTCCGTTTTCAGGACCCGTACATAGCTTTTCCTTGAGCTCGGCATGTAAAATAGCCTTGTTGCTTATCGCATTATTTGTACAAATACGTTTTGACATATCAATCAAACTATAATGGAAACAGTTTCTAGCCCAACCTATACGGCCCTGGCTTATTTCTTAATCTGAACTTCCCTATTTCTAAAGTCCGATTGTCATGCACACCTCGGTACGACTTAAATCGCCAGGGGCTCTATTGAGCCACATGCATTTCTTAAACATAAAATAAGTCCCAACACTTGTATAGTACAATTCGGCGTCCCGAATATAGCATTATATGCATCGGCTCCAAATCATGTCTTTGGTCAATAGTTGGGTTGCCCCGCTCCTGTGATTACTACCTTACGTTCCGCTTGTTCGGCTAAGGTAGTAAAGGGAGAACTACTACGATTGTGTTTCTGGTTCATCCGGAGAAACACCTCAGTGGAGAAAGCCGAAAACTGACTATCATGATGCGGCAAGAGCTGGTCAGCTATTCGGTGACTAAGTATAAATATTTTGCGATTTTTTCTGCATCACGCGACAGATCGGCCTTCATCCGGTCGGGCATTTACAACACCTGAGTTCGGATAATCGAATAATACTAGGGGCTGCGCCCACACTCCCATTGTCAAACTCCTATGGCTAAGTGAGAGTGATAAAGCCACATAGTCCGATTGCCTGGTTCGCCGCACTAACACCTCCTTCAAGGACCAAGTCGTTGGGTCAAGTGTGTTTAGATGCTATCCCGTACACCCTCGTACTACCTACGTAGGGGCTGAAGCCGACGACTGGCAACTCTCAGATACCGTAAACGGCTGCACAGGAGGAAAGGAATTCGAGGTAAAGCAAACACCATATTATACATAAGCCTTGTTTCATAATACAATGTTCGGGCAGCACAGATACATTCATGCAAAAATAATGTCCTTCGAACACTGGCCCTATACAATGCGGGATCCTTCCAAGACATCATCAAAATACCGCTCTGGCGTGCGGTGCTCCTTGCCTGTGGGCGGTCCCTCGGTTGCAAGCTTGACGGCATTCATCTTTGCCCACCGCACCTTGACACGGGCGAAGGCCATCCGGGCACCTTCGATGCAGACCGACCGCTTTATGGCATCAAGCCGGGGGCAGGCACTGACTAGCTTCTTCACGAGACCGAAATAGCTGCTGTGTATGGGTTCGGCTAGCCAAAGACGGACTATAACATCCTTCATGGCCAATTCGGCCACCCTATGCAGTTCGGTCAGCTGTTTCCGCTGATCACTGAAGGGCACTGTATGCTCTGCCGCAAGATACTGCGACCAGAACAGCTTCTCCATTGAGCTCCCCTCTTCGGCTCGGAAGAACTCCGCAGCATTAGCAATACTTCGGGGTAGATCCACAAACGCTCATGGAGAACTCCAAACTCGGGCCAGTAAGATGTACCTTCTTCTTACAAATTTGCTCTGCATATTAAAGGCCTTACCCGCCGCGATCTGCTTAGCCTCTTGGATCTCCCGGCGGGCGTCTTGGGCTTCAACTTGGGCCTCATGTGCACTTTGGAGGGCCTTAGCAAGTTCGGAATTTTGATCCGAAATCTTGCGCTGTATGGACTCACATTTGCTTATAGCATCCTTGAGCTCTTGCTGGACTTCCTCCACCCTTGATTCTTGTTTCAGGCGGGCAGCTCCTTCCTCCTCCGCCTCCTTCTTGGCTTCGGCCAGTGCACTCTTGAGGGTCTCGACCTCAGACGCGTCAGCTATGAGCATACTCATAAAACTAATTCAGATAACAAATCAGAGCTGATATCATTTCAGATGTGTTTCGGTATCACATACCTTGCTTTGCCTCTAACTTCCGCCTTAGCTCGGACGCTTCGGCGGCATGGGAAGCTGACACCTGCATCGCAGCCTGTTTGTTCAAATAGATACGTATGTTAATTTCCTGCGCGGTTTATTAGATCCTCTGTTCGGCCTTTCTTTGCAAACACCAAATAGAGTCTCAGGGTCTACTATCTATACACAGGCATTCCTCTTCTATAGCCAAAAGGCACTATATCACATACCTCAAAGCCTCTCAGAAGGCTAATGTAGGCCTCGTTCAATCCGCTTTTAGCAGACCGAACCTTTTCAACCACCGTACCCGTAAGGGTACGATGTTCTCCCACAATGGTGGCGCTCTGAAGCGTTCCCACCAGAGTGTCCCGCGCCTCCGGATTGACAGAGGTCGCCGGTGGAGTGGGCGTGCCCCCTTCTTTTGAAGGAGGCGGCTCATCCGACTCCGGAGCCATGTGGGTCTCCGGAATGACATTTGGTTGGGGGCCAAATTGGACATGGCCCCCATCTCGAGTCTCCATGGGGGTCGGTTCCCCCATGTTCTCGGCAGCAGGGGTATCACCCTTTGGCTCCGTCTTGGCGGCTTCCCGCACCTCTTCCTGACACAGAAGGGTCCTTCGGTACAACACCTCGGTGTTATCCATGGCAGTGGGGGGGGGAGGCTGGCGGAGGTGACTCGCTCTCCATCATGTTAGGGCCCAGGGAATTCCCAGAAGATGAGGATCGCTGGGGGAGGTTACGAGCCGGACTGTGGCACGCAATTCAACGTGTTAAAACCATAAGGCAAAAAACTGGATATATGTACTGTAACTTTGAATACTTACGATCCGGCCAGGGGCTTCGGCCTGGGGCACCACTCCTGGATGTTGTCGATGTCTGTCTCGGAATCATTCGTAAGGGAGATTCTCCCTTTCTTGGACGCCTCCGTATCTAGATCCACGGAAGCCGCCCTCTTCTTCTTTCCCCCTTAAGGGGGGAATTGCTCTCTTCCTCCTCCTCTTCATCTTCGTCATGAGAGGAGAGAGTTTCAGTGTCTTCGGACACTATGTCCAAAGCGCCTTTACGGCGGAGGCCACCCTTGGCCTCCTTGCTCTTCTTCTTGGCCTTCTTTTCTGGCGCCTGATACGGCACCGGGACTAGCATCCTCGTCAACAGAGGAATGGCTGGGTCTTCGGGTAGCGGAGCCGGACAATGAATCGACTCCGCCTCTTCGTCCAGCCCTGTGGGAAGAATGGGGAGCTTAGTATGCTCCTTGGACTTACGAAATAAGGTTATCAGAAAACTTATGGGAGTCGATGCGTGAGTGTAGTCGAAGCCGATGTCTTCGGTCGTTTTCGGCCATGTTTTTTGGGTCTTGAAAAGCAGCTTCCACATGTCTTCATGCTTCATGCTGAAGAACCGCTGCAGGGTCCGGGGACCGGCCGGGTCGAACTCCCACATATACTGAGTCCGGCGTTGGCAGGGGAGAATCCGGCGAAAGAGCATCACCTATATCACGCTGGCAAGACTGGTATTCTTGTCTACCATACTCTTGACGTGCTTCTGCAGCAGCATCACCTCGTCGGACGACGCCCAGTCCAGGCCCTTGTTGAGCCAGGATGTCAGTCGCATTGGAGGCCCGGACTTGAACTCGGAGGGAGCGGCCCATGTGGAGTCACGAGGTTCCGTGACATAGAACCACTCCTGCTGCCAGCCCTTCACGGTCTCCATGAAGGTACCCTTGGGCCAAGTGACGTTGGGAAGCTTGCTCACCATGGCACCTCCGCACTCCGCGTGTTGGCCATCCACCACTTTCGGCTTCACATTGAAGACCTTGAGCCATAGGCCGAAGTGGGGGGGGGGATGCGGAGGAATGCCTCGCATACGACGATGAACGCTGAAATATTGCGGAAGGAATTCGGGGCTAGATCATGGAAATCTAGCCCGTAGTAAAACATGAGACCGCGGACGAAAGGATCCAGGGGAAATCCTAGTCTCCGAAGGAAATGGGGGATGAATACTACCCTCTAATTGGGCTCCGGAGTGGGGACGATCTTGTTTTTGGCAGGAAGCCAGTGGGCGATTTCCTTGGCCAGGTACCCCGCTTCCCAGAGCTCCTGGATGTTCCTCTCTGTGATGGAGGAGGCCATCCATTTGCCATGCGCTCCAGATCCGGACATGGCTGGAGTTTTGTGGGGGACAGAAAGGATTGAAGCTTGGGTGCTGGAGCTCGAGGGCGGATGGGCTGAGGAAGAAGAAGGCATGGGGTAAAAAGGGGGATCCTTATCACCTTATAAAGGCAGTGAATATCAAGCGTCCCCCCACAAGCCTTAAAACTCGCCTATTCCCAAGGGGTCATGCAAGCGGCACGGTTGGATTTCCCAAGCCCTTGTTGATGAGAATCCCATAATAAGGGGACACGATCTCTGCTTTGAAAGACGTGTCACCGAAGGCTGCGTCTCAAAACGCGAAACGGGAGATTGAAAAATGATTCGAATAATGAAAAGGCCAGACGTAACATCTCGCGAGAAAAACTGTCAATAATGACATATCATGTTTCCTGATTAAGTATTATGCCCTTGTGGTCGTGGGTTGTAACTGTTAAACGGAGCTGGATATAGTTCTTGTTGATCAACTACCTTGAAGTATTTGGAGGAGGAACCCACCTTGCAATGCCGAAGACAATCTGCGCGCCGGACATATCGTCATTGAAGCCTGGTTCAGGGGCTATGGAGGGAGTCCTGGATTAGGGGTCCCCGGGCGTCCGGGCTATGTGACGTGGGCTGGACTGATGGGCCGTGAAGATACAAGACGGAAGGCTTTCCCCCGTGTCCGGATGGGATTCTCATTTGCGTGGATGGCAAACTTGGCGTTCGGATATGAAGAATCCTTTCTCTGTAAACCGACTATGTACAACCCTAGGCCCCTTCGGTGTCTACATAAACCGGAGGGTTTAGTCCGTAGAGGCAATCATAACCAGTTAGGGTAGACATCTAGGGTTTAGCCATTACGATCTCGAGGTAGATCAATTCTTGTAACTGCTATACTCATCAAAGTCAATCAAGCAGGAAGTAGGGTATTACCTCCATTAAGAGGGCCGAACTTGGGTAAACATCATGTCCCTGTCTCCTGTTATGTCGGATCTCGGGTTTCGGCAAAACCCTTAAGGTTCGAACTCTGGGGTGCGCGCGAAGTTCCTTCCCTCCTACCGATCCTCGCCCTAGCTCACTAAGATCTGGCAGACGAACTCGACGAACTCGCAACACAGAAAGACATGAGATTTATACTGGTTCGGGCCACCGTTGTGGTGTAATACCCTACTCCAGTGTGGTGGTGGTGGATTGCCTCTTGGGCTAATGATGAACAGTACAAGGGGAAGAACAGCCTCCTGAGGTTGAGGTGTTCTTGTGCTTGGTGAACTTGTGTGGGTCTGGATCCGATGCGTTCTAGACCAGTTTTTTTACTACTGTGGTGGCTAGCTCTACTTATATAGGCCCTGGTCCACTCCCCAAATAATGAGCGGGAAGGGAGCCAACAACAGCGAGCAAATTTGAAAGGGGACAGCTAGTACAAGATATCCTGACAAAAGTGGTCTTCGCCTGCTAAAGGCTCTGGTGGTGACGCCGTCTTGGGCTCCATGGTGACCTCTGTCTTGCCGTCCCGCTGGTCTTGGTCTCGTTGCACCGATATGGAAACCTTTGCTTGATGCCTCGGTACTCCGCGCCTGCGCCTGCCTCTTTAGCACCAAAGAGGAAACAAGGACGCCGCGCGCCCTAACGCCTGCTTGGCGCCCGCCTGGTGTCGATCGTCATGGCTCACGTCACGAGAGCCTCGTGAGGTTTGCCCCGCCTTGATATCTCCGCTCCTCGTGAGCCTGCCTGGCTAGGCCGCTCCTGAGGAGGTCTTGCGTCGTCCGCCTCCCGAGGCATGGCCCCTCGCGAAGGTCTTGATTGCCTTGTTTTTGAAGATGGGCCGTATGGCCCGCTAGAATAGCCACGCCATGGGCCGCAGGCAGGCAAGTCTGGGGACCCCCGTTCCCAGAACACCGACAGTAGCCCCCGGGCCCAAGGCGCGCTCGGGCTTGGCTTTGAGGTGAAGCCAAGGGTCAAGTACGGAGCGCTGCGGTCCCCAAAAGCATGCGGCCTCGATTGACGCGGGGCTGTTGATTGGACGTGGGCGTCTCCATTTCCCCACGCTGCCTCGGCAACTGCTCGACTTGACAAGTCCCTGCGACATGCATCATTACCTGTGATCGTGGGAGGCGCCGGTTGGCCTTCTTCCGCTACAAATGGGGAGGGAGGGCAGAGCCCCCGTCACCCATACCTTCCCGGTTCACTTGCTTCCTCCTCCTTGCTTCTCCACTTGCAACAATGGCACCCATCCGAAGGTTTTCCGCGGATGAGAAAGGAAAGGCCGCCCGTGACGATCCCGGGCCGCTCCCGCCGAAGAAGAGGCCGGTCCATCGCCTTGACGAAATTGCGATGCAGGTGGTGACGAGGCCTTGGTGCGAGCGGCCTCCTCCAGGGTATCCGCTACCTGTGTACGCCCGAGCCGAGGGCTCAGTAGGGCGGAACGACGAGCGGCGCCGCCCGCGCCGCGCCGGTGGTCGCCGTGCGGTGGCAACGCGTGCGGTCGCTCCGGGAGTGCACGCTGCGGACTCCTCGCACGAGCTAGTGCTATGGGCGCCGATGCCCCCAAGCTCTTGGATCCGCTTCCCGTGGTTCTTCTCCGACCTGATGCCGCCGAGGGGGCCCCTCGAGCTCTGGTTGCAGCATGCCGACTGTGACGCTCCGGCGACTGGAGCAGAGGTCAAAGTGGTCCCCGCCGGCAAGATCTTCATGACCCGCGGCTGGGGCGAGGTCGCGCGGGTTTGCCATGCGAGGGGTGCCCTTGCGATCCACTTCAAGTACGACGGTGCCACTACACTCTTCTTCAAGGTCTTCGATGCGGAGGGCCGCCGCCTGGAGTGTTGCCCTGGAGGGGAGCGCCAGGCCGACGCGCGCTCCGCTCGTGGCTACTCCAGCAGCAGCAGCCCCTGGGAGTCCAGTAGCTCTCCTGAGCCTTACGGGACTCTGGAGACAAGCGACGACAGCTACGTGCCCCCGACCTCTCGTCGGGCTCGGAGCAGGGACCCGGCGTCCAGCCGCCGCCGCCGCCGATCTGGATGAGGGTGGCGTCGGCCTCCCGTGGCCCACAGTTGATGATGGCGTCCGCCACAGGGGTGTAGATAGGATTCCTCTTAGTTCTCGTTTTTGTTTCCTGCGGAGAATCATGAAGTACCCCGTGGGGGTGTGTAAGGATCTGTGATGCCCTTTTGTGTATATCTTCCTTATTATGAAAGTTTGCGAGTGCATGTCCTGTCAAGGCTCGGTCGCCCCTTTCCAACATCGCGATAGCTTGTTGCTCTACGCTGACAGGCCCCAGTCCCCAGTCAGGCTATAGCCGTCGCTGGTATGCCAGGTCGCGTGCCGTGGTCAAGGCCAGGAGGTGTGCGATAAGAGCCCCTGAGGCGCGATGCTCAGGAGGTCCCCTTTAGCGCTCAAGCAGCTACGGTAAGATAAGAAAGGGAGGCGACGTGGCTGTGGCAGAGTTACGATGACGGTGACCCTAAGGTTCCAACGATTAGCCGATCCAAGCGCGAGACTTATCTCAGTGGTGCGGGGTCGATTCTTCGCGATGCGCCAGGCCTGTGCGCGAATCCCCGCAGCATAGCTAGGTTAGGCCCGCACGAGTCTTCCTCTCCCCATGCTCTCCTTAGTGCTCTATGTCCTCAGGTCCCGGCCCTCGAGCGAGCTCAGCCACCGCTGGTATGCCAGGTCGCGATGCCGTGGTCAAGGCCAGGGAGTGAGGGCTGGAGAGCCAGTAAGATCTCCTGAGTCGCAATGCTCAGGAGTCCCCCTTTGAATGCACAAGCGGATTGCGCGAAGGAAAAGGAAGCTCGGGGTGCCGCCCGCTGTATTCTTCATGAGGTTCCTGTAATCCATCACAAAGGGAGACACGGGTTTGTCGTTATGGTTGCTAGCCTGCCGCTGGTCGCTTGGTGAGGAGACGAATGCACTTAGGGCCTGGTGAGGTGACGTGCGCGAGGCGTGCCGTGAGCCAGAGCTCGACCGCTCAGGTTTGTCGATGTGGCAGGGACGGACCCATGGACATGCGTCGTGCCAGTGTGAGGAGGCCCCGTGGGGGCGACGACCGAGTAGGTAGCAATCAGGCAGATTAAGCATGGAAGGCAAACCAGCTTAAGTAAATGCAGAAAGATACATGCCACTGGGTCAGGCCCGAGCGGCTTGGGGATGATGCAGCCCGAGGGGCGCCCCCAGCAAGGTAAGCTAAAGACATAAGCAAAGGATACACGCCACAGGGACGGACCCATGTGGCCTGGGAATAATGCAGCCCGAGGGGCGCTCCCAGCTAAGTGAACTTGGAAAATGTCACCTGGTTCTGTTGATGAAGAAGAGTTGGTGCAGCTGAAGGCGTGCGTCGAAGGAATGGCCCCTCATGAGCCGCCGGGGCCCTGAGCCTCGGAAGGCTCTGGGGGCTCAGGTGGTTCCCTAAGGACCATCTCCATCTCCGCCAGGACGGCGTGGTGCCTGGCCTCCTGAGCTGCCATGATGCGCCGCATGTTGCGCTGATAGGCTGACGACACGCTCGGCAGGCCAAAGGGCATGCGAACGTAGCTGTGCGGCGGACCCTCGCAACGGCCCACACGCGAAGGCCAGAGAGGCTCCTGAGATGCGGCCCTGTTGAGCCCTGGGACATCGATGCAGATGCGCAGCCCGGCATCCTCGCCTGGATGGGGAGCTATGCCTCGTGAGCGGCGGTCGCCGCGCATGGCCCTTGTGTCTTGCAGTTCCTGAGTTGTCTTGGTGACGAACTCCTGAGCGGTGGGCGCTCCCTGCCCTGTGTTCTCCTGAGGAAAATGTGCCGCAAAGCACGCCTCCAAGTGGTTCCCAAGTGCCTCCCTCGTGATGTGGGCAAGGTCCGAGGCCTTCCAGAAGAAAGCCCCCGAGCCCTGCCCGAGGAGGGCGCCGGGCGTGCCTTCCTATGCGACGGAGGGAGGCGCCCCTGGAGCGGGCGCTGTTCTTGACGAGGTTCCAACCGCGATGCCGCCCTCCTGAGGCCCGGCACGGCGCAGCTTCTTCTTCTTGGGGATGGCCTCTAGAGGGCCCTCACTTCTGCTGTCGGGGTCGTCGATTGCTGCAGCTTGGAAGGCGCGCTCGAAGGAGCACACCACATCTCTCTCTTCACATGGGAACATGATGATTCCGCCGCTTCCCGGCATCTTGAGGACGTTGTAGCCGTGGTGGGTGACGGCCATGAACTTGGCCAGGACTGGATATCCGAGGATGGCATTGTACGGCAGACGGATGTGGGCGACGTCGAAGTCGATGAGCTTGGTGCGGTAGTTCTTGCGTTCCCCGAAGGTGACAGGGAGACGGACCTGTCCAATCGGTGTGGTGGAACCGTCGGTCACTCCTGAGAAACGCTTGGTAGGCTGAAGCTGGTCATAGGGTAGTTGAAGGTTGTCGAACGTGTCGACGGACAGGACGTTGAGTCCGGCGCCGCCGTCGATGAGGGTCTTGGTAACTTGCACGTTGCTGATGACTGGGGAACAAAGCATCGGGAGGGCGCCTGCGGTGGCTGCGCACTTGGGCTGATCTGCCGAGTTGAAGGTGATGGTGCACTGGGACCACTTGAGCGGGCGCGTGGCCTCGAGCTTGGGGAGGACTGCGTTCACTTCACGAGCAAACTGTTTGAAGATGCGGTGCGAGGCTGGGGCCTGAGCTCCGCCCAAGATACAGGCGATTGCACGCGGCTCCTGGAAGCCCCCAGCCCCCTCGTCTTGGTGGTGGTCATCGTTCCTCCTTGGCGGTGGCGGCAGCGGGGGAAGACCGGCGTTGCCCGGAGGACGGTCCTCACGAGGCTGGTCTCTCCAGGCGCCCTCGCAAGGATGATCCTGCCAGCGGTCCTCGCGAGGACGGTCGCGCCACTCCTGGTGTGGGCCACGGTCGTCCCAGCGTCCGCCACCACGTCCTCCTCCTCGGTCGTAGCCACGGTCGCTGCGTTCGGGCCGTCGACCGAAGCGTCCTTGGCGTATGGCTCTAAGCTCTTGACAGTCACTAGTGTTGTGGGTGTTCATGTTGTGGAAGGTGCAGAACGGCCGGCTGTTCTTGGATGACTCGGGCTGATCTCTGCCCCGCTTGGTGCCGGGCTCCGCTGCGAGCACGACGGCTTCCTTGCGCTTCACGTCCTTGGCCTCGGCCTTCTTCTCCTCTATGCCCGCAGCTGGCAGCTCGAGGAGGGAGAGACGCCCCTCGTCAGCTTTTGCGCACTTGGTCGCCAGGTTGAACAACTCCTGAGACGTGCACAACTCCTCGTGGATAGCGAGCTCTTCCTTCATCTTGACGTCACGGACGCCATCGGAGAACACGGAGATGATGGCCTCGTCCGTGACCTTGGGGATCTTGAGGCGAGTGTTGTTGAAGCACTGGATGTACTTCTGCAGGGTCTCTCCTGGTTGTTGCTTGATGCGGCGCAGGTCGCCCGCGGCCGGCGGGCGGTCGCGGGTGCCCTGGAAGTTGGTGACGAAGCGGTCGCGCATCTCGTCCCAAGAGGAAACTGAGCCGTGCGGCAGGTTCAGGAGCCAGGAGCGGGCACCATCCTTGAGAGCCATGGGAAACTAGTTCACCATGACTTTCTCGTCGCCATTGGCTGCTTCGATGCTCAGCTCATAGAGCTGCAGGAACTCCGCGGGGTCGGCGGTGCCGCCGTAGCGAGGGGGCAGATCTGGCTTGAACTTGCCCGGCCAGGCGACGCTACGCAACTCGGGGGTGAAGGCGCGGCAGCCGGCCATGGTTGCCGGGGCCCGCCTCGGAGGTGGAGCTTGGTCTTGATGAGATCCACGCGCCGCCACCGCAGGCAGCGCGCGGTCTTGACGAGGCGGCGCGGGGAGCGCAGGTGCAGCTTCTCGCGGCTGAGGGATTTCTTGGCAGCTCCTCTCTTCGCGCGCGGGCACCGGGCATGGTGGATCGCGCCGTGGGGCCGCGCGCCTTGGCGCCAAGGCGCAGTCTTGGGGCAGAGGTGGTGGAGGCGCGCCATGGGCCACGTCGCCCATGGCTGGCGGAGGGTGAGGCAGAGAGAAAAGACAGCGCCGGGGAGCCTCCTGCGATGCGGACGAGTTCGGAGACGCGGTCGAGCCACTCCTCGTAGAGGTCGTCGACCGGGCGGTAGCGCAGGAGCTCGTTCGCCGCGAGGAGCGTGGCCCGCGCATCCATGGGAGCGGGGCGTGCATGAGACGAAGAACTGGCCGGGGTCAGCGATGGAGCGGCGGTGCGGCCGTCCTGCCGCCCCGATGGATGCAGCGAGGACAATTGCTGCTCGTTCCCCGCCGGGCCGGTGGCGGTGTCGGCGGCGGGAGACGAAGAACGCCGAGGTCGCCTGCCGACGGAAGCCGTCTGAGCAACGTGGGTGGTGAGGGCAGCCCGGCGCTCAGCTCGAGCGCGGCGAGCGTCCGCCATGGAAACAACGGAGCGACGGAGCGACGAAAGGGAAGCTACGGCACACCCCTAGTTGGCGCGCCAAATGTCGGATCTCGGGTTCCAGCAAAACCCTTAAGGTTCGAACTCTGGGGTGCGCGCGAAGTTCTTTCCCTCCTACCGATCCTCGCCCTAGCTCACTAAGATCTCGCGGACGAACTCGACGAACTCGCAAGACAGAAAGACACGAGATTTATACTGGTTCGGGCCACCGTTGTGGTGTAATACCCTACTCTAGTGTGGTGGTGGTGGATTACCTCTTGGGCTGATGATGAACAGTACAAGGGGAAGAACAGCCTCCTGATGTTGAGGTGTTCTTGTGCTTGGTGAACTTGTGTGGGTCTGGATCCGATGCGTTCTAGACCAGTTTTTTTCCTACTGTGGTGGCTAGCTCTACTTATATAGGCCCTGGTCCTCTCCCCAAATAATGAGCGGGAAGGGAGCCAACAACGGCGTGCAAATTTGAAAGGGGACAGCTAGTACAAGCTATCCTGACAAAAGTGGTCTTCGCTTGCTAAAGGCTCTGGCGGTGACGCCATCTTGGGCTCCATGGTGACCTCCGTCTTGCCGTCCCGCTGGTCTTGGTCTTGTTGCATCGATATGGAAACCTTTGCTTGATGCCTCGGTACTCCGCGCCTGCGCCTGCCTCTTTAGCACCAAAGAGGAAACAAGGACGCCGCGCACCCTGGCGCCCGCCTGGCGCCCGCCTGGCGCCCGCTTGGTGTCGATCGTCATGGCTCACGTCACGAGAGCCTCGTGAGGTTTGCCCCGCCTTGATAAATCCGCTCCTCGTGAGCCTGCCTGGCTAGGCCGCTCCTGAGGAGGTCTTGCGTCGTCCGCCTCACGAGGCTTGGCCGCTCGCGAAGGTCTTGATTGCCTTGTTCTTGAAGATGGGTCGTACGGCCCGCTAGCTTAGCCATGCCGTGGGCCGCAGGCAGGCAAGTCTGGGGACCCCCGTTCCCAGAACGCCGACATGTTACCTTCGATCCTTAGACGCACAGTTCGGGAGCCCCTACCCGAGATCTTCCCGTTTTTACACCGACAGGGGGCACCCCAAAGCACATCAATTGTTCTTAGTCGTGTGTGGTGCCCCCTCCACAGTTTGCCACCTCGATCATATTGTCATAGTGCTTAGGCGAAGCCCTGCGTAGATCACATCACCAACACCGTCGCCACGCCGTCGTGCTCACGGAACTCTCCCTCGACCCTCTACTGGATCAAGAGCTCAAGGGACGTCATCATGCTGAACATGTGCTGAACATGGAGGTGCCGTACGTTCGGTACATGGATCGGTTGGATCACGAAGACGTTCGACTACATCAACCGCATTACTAAACGCTTCCGCTTTCGGTCTACGAGGGTACGTGGACACAACCGCGTTGCTATGCATCTCCTAGATAGAACTTGCGTGATCGTAGGATTTTTTTTGAATTACTACGTTCCCCAACAGATGTTTACCCATGTTTGGACCCTCTTAATGGAGGTAAACCCTACGTCCTGCTTGATTGTCTTTGATGAGTATAGGGGTTACAAGAGTCGATCTACCTCGATATCGTAATGGCTCAACCCTAGCTGTCTAGCCTATATGAATTCTGATAGCCTCTACGGACTAAACCCTCCAGTTTATATACACATCGGAGGGGCCTAGGGTTGTACAGAGTCGGTTCATAGAGGAAGGAAATTACATATCCGTACACCAATCTTGCCATCCACGCATAGGAGAGTCCTACCCGGACACGGGGGAAGGTCTTTGGCCTTGTATCTTCACGGCCCATCAGTCCGGCCCATATCATATAGCCCGGACACCCGAGGACCCCCCTAATCCAGGACTCCCTCAGTAGCCCCTGAACCAGTCTTCAGTGACAATGTATTCGGCACGTGGGTTGTCTTCGGCATTGCAAGGCTGGTTCCTCCTCTTGAGTATAATAGTCACAAGCCTTATCCATGAAGGCAAGATATTTAACCAAAATAATGTCTGTCAATTGACAACTTTTCGGTGAAACGTCACGTCCGGCCTCTTAACATTTCGATCCGTTTTTTTGCCTCCCGCTTCACGTTTCGAGGCACAGCCTCTATTGACACGTCTTGTCAAAAAAGGGATCATGTCCGCTTATCGCGAGATCCTCATCGATACGGTTTTGGGTAATCCAACTGTGCCATTCGCATGACACCTTGGGAACAGGTGAGTTTTAAGGCTTGAGGTGGGGGGAGTTTGATATTCACTACCTATATAAGAGGATAAATATCCCTCTTTTCTCCCCACGCCTTTTTCCTTCTCCAGTTTTCCCATCTTCAAGCTCCAGCACCCAAGTTTCAATCTTTCCCACCACCACCAACCACTCCAACCATGTCCGGATCTGGTTCGAAGGGCAAGTGGGAGGCCTCCTCCGTCACTGAAAAGGACGCCAAGGAGCTCCGAGAGGCTTGGTATCTGTCTGCGGACATCGCACATAGGCTCCCTGCCAAGGAGCAAGTCATCCCCTCCCCGGAGCCCAGCGAAAGGGTTGTATTCATCCCCTACTTTATTCGCGTGCTAGGGTTTCCCCTCCACCCCTTCGTCCGGGGCCTCATGTTCTACTACGGGCTAGATTTCCATGATGTAGCCACAAATTCCTTCCTCCACATCTCGGCGTTTATCGTCGTGTGTGAGGCTCTACTCTGCATCCCCCCACACTTCGGCCTATGGCTAAAAGTCTTCAATTCGAGGCCGAAGGTGGTTGACGGGCAGCATGCGTACTGCGGCGGCGCCATGGTGAGCAAGCTCCCCAACGCGGTTTGGCCTAAGGGGGCCTTCGTGGAGACTGTCAAGGTGTGGCAGCAGGGGTGGTTCTACATCACCGAACCCCGTGACGCCAAGTGGGTGGCCACTCCTGAGTTTAGATCCGGACCCCCTATGAGGCTCACCTCATGGACCATCAAGGGTCTGGACTGGGGATCCACAGCGGAAGTGTTGATCCTGCAAAAGTGCATCACAAACATGATAGGCAAGAACACCAGTCTCACTAGCGTGATTCAGGTGATGCTCTTCTGCCAGATTCTTCCCTGCCAACTCCAGCCCTCCCACATGTGGGAGTTCAATCCGGAAGATCCATGAACCGTGAAGCACTTCTTCAGCACGACGCACGAAGACATCTGGAAGCTGCTATTCAAGGCCCAAAAAGCGTGGCCAAAGAAGACCGAAGACATCGGTCTTGACAGTGAGAATCCGGCCACTCCAGTAAGTATTATTTTCCCGAACATATATTCGGTCAATGAATTCTTTAAACATAATGAGTTTTCTGTCCCTTGTACAGGGCTGGATAGCAATGGCGGAGCGGATTAAGTGTCCGGCTTTGCTGCCTGAAGATCTGGCTGAACCCCGGTTGATGAAGATGCTGGTCCCGGCGCCCTATCAGGCGCCGGAGAAGAAGGCCAAGAAGAAGAAGGGAAAGGAGGACAAGGGCGACCTCCGCCGTAAGGGTCCTTCGGACGCAGTGTCTGGAGAGACCGAAATCCCCTCCTCCCATGAGGGAGATGAAGACGAAGAGGAGGAGGAGGCGGAAAGCGACTCCCCTCTTAAGGGAAGGAAGAAGAAGAGGGCAGCCTCCACAGACCCAGAGGAGGAGGCGCCCAAGAGGGGGAAGATTTCCCTCTCAGATGGTTTGGATTCGCAGGCCGAACCCATCCCCAAGAGACTCCCCAGGGTGAAGCCCCTGGCCGAATCATAAGTATCAAAGGATTTATTATATGTCTTCGGTCCTTTATGTTTCTATGGTATAACATATTACACCGTACGCCTTTCAGCCCTGCTCGCGACCTCCCCAACCCTTCACTATCTGAGGGGAGTTCTCTGCCGCCCGAGATGGCAGAGAGCGAGACGCCTCCGCGAGCCTCTCCGCCAATCATCACGGATGACACCGAGGTGTTGTCCCGAAGGACCTCTCCCGGCCGCGGAGGGGTGGGCGAGGCTGTCGAAATGGCGCCCGAGGGTAATACCTCGGTTGCCAAAGACGTGGGGGGTGCGATCCCCATGGCGACCGTCGGCGGGGGCCCCGACCAGTTCGGCCCCCAGCCGGACATCATTCCGGAGACCCATGCGGCTCCGAAATCGGCCGAGCAGCCCCCTTTGAAGGAGGGGGGCATCAGCTCCGACAGCGACCTCCACTAATCCGGAGGTGCCGAATGCTCTGGTGGAAGCACTACGACGTGCTTCCATCATGGACGAGCACCGCACTGTAACGCCCCGAGACCGATGCTCCAGAAGACTTCCAGATGCTCTGAGTTTCGTCGTGTGATTGGTTTTGTTTGTTGCATCTCTTGCATTGCATCATGTCATCATGCAACCCTTTTTAAAAACTCAGATAAATAAATTTTATGGATCTTCGATCCATTTAAATTGAGGGAATTCACATGGTGTTTTCTCTTTATAACATATCCTCCCAATATTATTAGGGAGCTATAACAAAGTATTCCATTCTTTGGGAATCACCATAACACACGTGCAAAATAAATCCTATGCCTTTTCTTCTTTGAGTCGATCTCTCAAACCTTGCCAATAATTCTTTTCCCATTTATCGAGGCTCTTCCTAAATTCCCAACATTTTTGGACTCTTCAATACCTTGAACTTATTCAAACCATTTCAATTAAATTCAAATGAATTTGAATTTAGATCTTTCAATCATGGCCTTTTCTATTTTCTCGGAATAAGCACATTTTTGTGAGTCTGGGAAAATTATCCGCGTGTTCAACTTCTTTCCCAAACCCCCTCTTTCTTTTTCTTCTCTTTATTTGTTTTTTCGCTAAAGATAAAGAGGAGTGAGGGAGAGAGAGCATAGCCCAGCAGGCCTCTCTAGGCCCAATCCATCCCCGCCCGCCTCTTGGACCTCCACCCAGCCGGCCCAACCTCCCCTAGGCCCAACTAATCCCTATCTAACCCTAGCCCGCTCAACCTCTCTCTGCCCGATCCCCTCTCTCCCCTTCGTTCTCCTCCTGGCGCCACCACTCGCAGGGAGAGAGAGGAGCAGAGCCCTCGTGCTCGACGCCTTCCCTTCTACGGCTGCTCGCGGCTGCCGCCCGATGCCATCTGCGCCTCGATCCCCTTTCCGCCCACTCGTTCCCCTCCTCGCGCCAGGGAGAGGAGCTCCCTTGTCATCGTCGTCCTTCGGCTCGTTGTTGCTCCCTTGCCGTCTCCGGCGCCGCGCTGGTGAGCGCCACTGCCGGAGCTGCTCCTTCTGCCGCACGCTACCCGAGCCGCCAAGCCTCGTCCTCGACCTCCTCCCTCGCGCGGTTCCTTCCCTGCCTCCTGCTCGAGTAGACGACCAGCCAGCGCCTCCACCGTCGCTGCCCCGCGCCCTCAAGCTCCAGCGCCGCGCCTCTGCTCTGCCTTTCGCCCTGCTGCCCCGACGAGCCTCGTCCTCGTCGCCTTGCTGCTGCCGGACCCCGAGTTCGCCTTCCACCCCGATGGCGCCCAAGGCCCCATGTCGCCATGGCCTCTGCTGATGTTGTGCTGTTGCTCCACACACGCCCCTGCTTGCTGCTTCGACTCCGTGCCCGAGCTCCGTTTTTCGTCATGGACGTGGCGTAGCTGCTGAACCTCGCCATGGTTCTGTCCAACGCCAGGAGCACCTCAAGTTTGGCTACATGTAACAACAAGTACCACTACAACCGGAGACCTCGGACCCGTCAAGTACCCTTTGGATGCGCCAAGTTCCACGACACCGCATAAGTGTCTGCTTGAACGTGTACGACTACGTAGATTCGCCAAGTACCGCAACATCCGGAACCCCCGGATACGCCAAGTATCTCTACGACCGTGTACCACTACCATCGCCTAAGACCCGTGTACAACTACGGCCCGTGCACCACTACTTCCCTCAACGAACTTGATCCGTTCCGAAAGGCACGCTTCGAAGGTATAACCCCGAGACGACGCCCGTGAACGAATGCATGTGTGTTGTATGAGATGCTCGTGTTTGCACCGTGTCCGAGAGAGGTCTTTGCATGTTCCTCGTTTGCCATGTCGCCGTCCCGTGGGAACCCAGAATCCGGGAGCACCCGACCATCCTTGCATGACACGCTCACGCCCACTTCTTTTGCACCGGTATCTCCGTGAGCTATCAGAACCGATATGTTGCTGTGATATCATTTTCGGATTCGTTGCCGTGGCACACGTTTTGTTCCGCCATGGTGACCAAATGCTTCATAACATGCTCATGTCAACATTTTCATAAAATTCCATAAACTTGTATATGTCATCCGCATCATGATAACAACATTTAAAATGTCTAAAGTTGATGTTTGCATTAAAATTGCTAAATGACATGGGGATTTTCCGGAATTGTTGTTTGTGTTTCCGGCCTCATTTAAACTTGCCTAAATAGTTAGTAATGATGCTTCACCTCTTGCCATGTTTAACAACATTTAATATTGTTGAGTACCTAAACAAGAGCGAACTAAATATTTGATGTGGTGTTTCGTCAATATGCAACTCATTGCATATTGAGCTCCACTTAATTTGTAGTATTGTTTATGCACTTTGCCATGCCATGCCTCTTTAAACCGGACATGCATCATACTTGTTTGTGCATCATGCCATGTGTATGTGGTGGTTGTTTACTATGTTGTTTGTTTCTTTCCGGGTTGCTTCTCTCGTTAGCTTCGGTTTCGTTCTGTAGTTGTGAGGTTTCGTTCGACTACGTCCGTTTGTCTTCTTCATGGACTCGTTCTTCTTCCTAGCGGGATTTCATGCAAGATGACCATACCCTCGAAATCACTTATATCTTTGCTTGCTAGTTGTTCGCTCTATTGCTATGCCGCGCTACCTATTACTTGCTATATCATGCCTCCCATATTGCCATGTCAAGCCTCTAACCCACCTTTCCTAGCAAACCGTTGTTTGGCTATGTTACCGCTTTTGCTCAGCCGCTCTTATAGCGTTGCTAGTTGCAGGTGAAGATGAAGTTTGGTCGATGTTGGAACATGGATATGTTGGGATATCACAATATCTCTTATCTTAATTAATGCATCTATATACTTGGAAAAGGGTGGAAGGCTCGGCCTTATGCCTGGTGTTTTGTTCCACTCTTGCCACCCTAGTTTCCGTCATACCGTGTTATATTCCTTGATTTTTGCGTTCCTTACATGGTTGGGTGATTTATGGGACCCCCTTGACAGTTCGCTTTGAATAAAACTCCTCCAGCAAGGCCCAACCTTGATTTTAACATTTGCCACCTAAGCCTTTTCCCTTGGGTTCAGCAGACTCAAGGGTCATCTTTATTTTAACCCCCCCGGGCCAGTGCTCCTCCGAGTGTTGGTCCAAACTAGAGCCCTTTGCAGCGCCACCTCAGGAAAACTTGAGGCCTGGTTTTAGTTGTACGGACTGCTCATCCGGTGTGCCTCGAGAACGACATATGTGCAGCTCCTATCGGGATTTGTCGGCACATTCGGGTGGTCTTGCTGGACTTGTTTTACCATTGTCGAAATGTCTTGTAACCGGGATTCCGAGACTGATCGGGTCTTCCCGGGAGAAGGAATATCCTTCGTTGACCGTGAGAGCTTATAATGGGCTAAGTTGGGACACCCCTGCAGGGTATTATCTTTCGAAAGCCATGCCCGCGGTTATGTGGCAGATGGGAATTTGTTAATGTCCGGTTGTAGAGAACTTGACACTTGACTTAACTAAAACGCATCAACCGCGTGTGTAGCCATGATGGTCTCTTTTCGGCGGAGTCCGGGAAGTGAACACGGTTTTTGGGTTATGTTTGACGTAAGTAGGAGTTCAGGATCACTTCTTGATCATTGCTAGCTTCACGACCGTTCCGTTGCTTCTCTTCTCGCTCTTATTTGCGTATGTTAGCCACCATATATGCTTAGTCGCTGCTGCAACCTCACCACCTTACCCTTTCCTACCCATAAGCTTAAATAGTCTTGATCTCGCGGGTGTGAGATTACTGAGTCCTCGTGACTCACAGATTCTACCAAAACAGTTGCAGGTGCCGATGATGCCAGTGCAGGTGATGCAACCAAGCTCAAGTGGGAGTTCGACGAGGACCTTGGTCATTACTATGTTTCGTTTCCTGATGATTAGTAGTGGAGCCCAGTTGGGACGATCGGGGATCTAGCATTTGGGGTTATCTTCTTTTCATTTGGATTTGACCGTAGTCAGTCTATGTGTGTATTTTGGATGATGTATGAATTTATTTATGTATTGTGTGAAGTGGCGATTGTAAGCCAACTCTCTTTATCCCATTCTTGTTCATTACATGGGATTGTGTGAAGATGACCCTTCTCGTGACAAAACCTACAGTGCGGTTATGCCTCTAAGTCGTGCCTCGACACGTGAGAGATATAGCCGCATCGTGGGTGTTACAAGTTGGTATCAGAGCCATCCCCGACTTAGGAGCCCCCTGCTTGATCGAATCGCTGGCGGTGTTGAGTCTAGAACAAAATGTTTTGAGTCTTAGGATTATATATATCGGAGAGTAGGATTCTTTTTACTCCTCAGCTCCTTCGTCGCTCTGGTGAGGCCTCCTGACGTAGATGTTTTGACTTTCCTCTCCTCAAATTTCACTAAACTTTTTTTTAGGATCACGTGGGTATCTTGCAATCGTTCCGATCGTTTTGTGACGAGAACATTGTTCTTGGTGCCTCCTGACATTTAGGGGTTCTGGCAGTGTCCCGGGGAGTTGAGCTCCGAGGTGTTGTCGTCACAATTTTATCGTTGCAGTTCTGGAATACCTGAGTTTCGCCGACATCGAAAATCTCTTTTATGCAGTTGTTGGTGAGATCACCTCGACGCCACCCAGTACTGGGGCGGGAGTTCGGGAGTATTGCCATAACTCGTATAACGGATGCTTTTCGAAGGTTGAGGTAAATGATTTTCGAAGGTTTCTTGGTTATGTGTTGAAGGATGGATACAGCTGGATCTAGGTATTGTTAGTTTGGGTGAGATATATTGCGTCCCCTGTATCCCCAACACCTGATTGCATAACCAGAAAGTTTCGGGAGTTTATAAGTGGGAATTCAAGTACCTCCTAGGATATCTTTCCGATAGATGCATGATATGAGATTGGGGTTCGACGTCTAGTGGTCCGCCTATCCACGGTTGGTTTTACAGTGGTCTCGTAGTGTCTTAAAGAGTCCTTGGCTATGCCGACTCGGGGACGCTTCGTATGTCATGTGCACTGCCTTGTACATGATGGTGCTGTATGATCGAGCCCGTGTGGGCCCCACCACGAAAACTTCAGACGAAATCTCTATCATATGTTTGTTCCGGCTTATTCTGCAAGCCAAATCCTTTGTTTTTGTTTTGTTTTGTGGGATTCGAGTTGCTTTAATGCCAAGTGTTGATTCCATACCTTATCCTAAGCGGTGTTCTCATATTTCTATGTGGATGATAATCCTTCTTGATTATCGAGATTGTCATGTCAATTCTTTTTCAACCGGCGTGCTTCTCTTCAAGTGGATCAGATCATTTTTCCACATCCGCAAGGTCAATTCTATGTTTTCTCAACGGCGTTTGTTTCATCCGTCACAAGTTGCCTTAGTTTTCCCTCCCTCCCACCCTTTTTCCTCAAGGACGCAGATTTCTTAATCAAGAATCCTTTTTATTGATGTGAAGTCTCTTCATTTTTTTGTTCAATTAAAGTTTTACCCGGTGTTTCTTATGAAGATGCTAAAGGATTCATCAAGTTCGTCACTCTTCACTCGTTTTCTTCTCCGATGGATTCAATTCAAGCCTTCAGTGTTGATCACATTCCTTTCCTCGTTTCAAATGCTGTCTCATGCCGGTGCAACTCTTAATCATTCTTCGCGTGCTATTCAATTGTTTCGAAGTGCTGAAAATATCCCAGAAGATTCAAGTTTCTATTCGAAATCTTTTCAAGCTATTTCGAGGTCTTACCATATTCAAGCCATTTAATTTAACCGGCACAATCTATCTTTTAAATCGTTCAACGGTGTATCTTTTGAGTGGGCCCTAACCCACAGGTCTTTCCCCAGGATCTTACCTGACTCTTTTAATTTTCCCGGAGCTATTCCCAAATTCTTTTCGAAGTTTGACGTAAGAATGAAGTATCATCAGTCATTCCTTCTCCAAGATCGCTTTCAAATTCTTTTCATCATTGGTTCAACCTTTCTAATTTTCATCCCAGAGTATCTCAACAATTCATGGTGGTTTCTCGTCGTCATTCTCGGATTTTCAAGACTGAAGAAGAGTTTCCCTTAAATCTTGTCCATTCTCGTGAAGATTCATGGTTCTAGCTTGATGCCATCCTCTCATAATTGTTTTCGATTGCGAGAATTTTTTTCACCCATCCTGAGCAATTCAGGAGTCTTTTCAGTTTGATTCTCCGGAACTCATCATCTCAGAATTACTCATTCCAGCTTTCAGCTCTCGTTCTCCAAATATTACCGGTGCATCGTTCAAGTATACTCTAGTCAACTCATGATCTCTTTGTTCTCTTGTATCCAAGTTCCCCTCAAGTATCTTTATTCGTTTTCCAATTCTTCCTGGTGAATTGTGCGTTTGGTACGTTCATTTTCAATTCTTACGGTGGTTCGTTCAAGATTTCTCTTCCTTCATTATCATATCATTTTATTCGTTGTTTCAATCCTACCGATGGTTCGTTGAAGACCTTCCCAAGTTTGCGCTATATCTATCTTAATCCTTTCTACGAGAATAAGTAGTATGGCAAATCCGTTGCTTGTCATCAATTTAAATTGGTGAAGGATACGCATAACATAATTCTTATTATAGTTTCATCCAAGTGATCTAATTTCTTCTTCCCAGAGTTGTTCATCATGTCACATTTCTCGGTTCGAGACGCTTCATCTTTTCTTTTCCGGATTTCCAAGTTTTCCGCTTTATCTCGTCGCGAAGCTCCATCTAAATCTTTGCAAGGCTTCACCTTGTGTTTTCAACTTCTCTTTCTTTCTATCATCCTTGTTTTACCGGAGTTCTTCATGGAAGGTTCACTTGGTGGCTCGTCAAGGATTCGTTTCATTCTTCAATTGTTCTTCAAGATTTCTCTCAAAGTTATGATCCGCCAAGCTATACTCAAAGATAAACATGGTGCTCAACACATGTTTTGTTTTGAGGAGTTCAAGCATTCTTCATCTTGCATTCCGAAGTGCAATTCTCTCTATCTTATCTTTTGAGATGGTGTTATGCCATTCTTGATAATTTCTGTTCGTGTTTCATGATTCACAAGTTTTCAAGAGTGACATATTTAAATCCATCATTTTCTGTTTGTTCAAGAGATCTTTTCAACCAATCAATCTTTTTGTTGGAGTTATATTGGGTTATACTTCACCTACAGCCTTCCCTAAGGAATGTAGCTATTTGTGGTGCTTATCAATGATCCAATTTTCTCCTTCTCTTCTCGGTGAAGAAGTTTTTCATCTCTTTGGTGCTCTCAGTCAAATCAATGGTTTCCATTAGTGTCCGGTTGTCACCTCACAGTCTTGAGGTGTTTTCCATAAGTCCACTACAAGCTTACTCGTTTCGTTGTTGGATTTCCATCAACTCTGTTATAACCTTCTTGGAAGGGTGCTTTCCAAGCTTAGTTGTGGCAGAAGTTGGCATTTTCTTCTCCATTCTGTTATTCCAATGATCTATCTTCTATTCTTTTTTCCAGAGGCATTGTGATGTTGCTCTCTTCACTCATTTTCTCGAATTGAGGGTCGTGTTCTTTTCATGCTTATCCATTTAACCGGAGTGTCGTGTCCTCTTTTCAAGTTCTTCCCGTTTTGCCAACTTTTGCTTCTCTTTTCTA
Organism: Aegilops tauschii subsp. strangulata; assembly: GCF_002575655.3. NCBI lineage: Eukaryota > Viridiplantae > Streptophyta > Magnoliopsida > Poales > Poaceae > Aegilops > Aegilops tauschii. The sequence continues at coordinate 411,020,098 of NC_053040.3, read as the reverse complement.
CTGGAGTGCTGCCTGCATTCTTTCGTTCTCATTCCTTGTTTATCTCGTTTCAACCAGAGTGGTTCCAATTCCTTCTTGTCCATTTTACTCATCATTAATATCTCTGCAACCATCGATGTTCACATGGTGTTCCTTGTTTCTATTTTCTACTGCAGTGCTCTCAATTGTGTTCAACTCCGTTGCGTTCTTTCTTTCAACTTTTCAACCTCTCAAGGATCTTTAGTTTCACTTATTTGTTGAAGAAGCAACTTAGTTTTACCTCTTCTCTTCCTCTTCCGTTTCTCTCCGGTGCCATCCTAGATCTTGGGACGAGATCCTCTATTAGTGGTGGAGTGTTGTAACGCCCCGAGACCGACGCTCCAGAAGACTTCCAGATGCTCTGAGTTTCGTCGTGTGATTTGTTTTGTTTGTTGCATCTCTTGCATTGCATCATGTCATCATGCAACCCTTTTTAAAAACTCAGATAAATAAATTGTATGGATCTTCGATCCATTTAAATCGAGGGAATTCACATGGTGTTTTCTCTTTATAACATATCCTCCCAATATTATTAGGGAGCTATAACAAAGTATTCCATTCTTTGGGAATCACCATAACACACGTGCAAAATAAACCCTATGCCTTTTCTGCTTTGAGTCGATCTCTCTAACCTTGCCAATAATTCTTTTCCCATTTATCGAGGCTCTTCCTAAATTCCCAACATTTTTGGACTCTTCAATACCTTGAACTTATTCAAACCATTTGAATTAAATTCAAATGAATTTGAATTTAGATCTTTCAATCATGGCCTTTTCTATTTTCTCGGAATAACCACATTTTTGTGAGTCTGGGAAAATTATCCGCGTGTTCAACTTCTTTCCCTAACCCCCACTTTCTTTTTCTTCTCTTTATTTGTTTTTTTGGTTAAAGATAAAGAGGAGTGAGGGAGAGAGAGCATAGCCCAGCAGGCCTCTCTAGGCCCAATCCATCCCCGCCCGCCTCTTGGACCTCCACCCAGACCGGCCCAACCTCCCCTAGGCCCAACAGCTCCCTATCTAACCCTAGCCCGCTCAACCTCTCTCTGCCCGATCCCCTCTCTCCCCTTCGTTCTCGTCCTGGCGCCGCCACTCGCAGGGAGAGAGAGGAGCAGAGCCCTCGTGCTCGACGCCTTCCCTTCTACGGCTGCTCGCGGCTGCCGCCCGATGCCATCTGCGCCTCGATCCCCTTTCCGCCAACTCTTTCCCCTCCTCGCGCCAGGGAGAGGAGCTCCCTCGTCCTCGCCGTCCTTTGGCTCGTCATCGCTCCCTTGCCGTCTCCGGCGCCGCGCTGGTGAGCGCCACCGCCGGAGCTGCTCCTTCTGCCGCGCGCTACCCGAGCCGTCAAGCCTCGTCCTCGACCTCCTCCCTCGCGCGGTTCCTTCCCTGCCTCCTGCTCGAGGAGACGACCAGCCATCGCCTCCACCGTCGCTGCCCCGCGCCCTCAAGCTCCAGCGCCGCACCTCTGCTCTGCCTTTCGCCCAGCTGCCCCGACGAGCCTCGTCCTCATCGCCTTGCTGCTGCCGGACCCCGAGTTCGCCTTCCACCCCGATGGCGCCCAAGGCCCCATGTCGCCATGGCCTCTGCTGATGTTGTGCTGTTGCTCCACACATGCCCCTGCTTGCTGCTTCGACTCCGTGCGCGAGCTCCGTTTTTCGTCATGGACGTGGGGTAGCTGCTGAACCTCGCCATGGTTCTGTCCAACGCCAGGAGCACCTCAAGTTCGGCTACATGTAACAGCAAGTACCACTACGGCCGGAGACCTCGGACCCGTCAAGTACCCTTTGGATGCGCCAAGTTGCACGACGCCACATAAGTGTCTGCTTGAACGTGTACGACTACGTAGATTCGCCAAGTACCGCGACATCCGGAGCCCCCGGATACGCCAAGTTCCTCTACGACCGTGTACCACTACCATCGCCGAAGACCCGTGTACAACTACGGCCCGTGCACCACTACTTCCCTCAACGAACTTGATCTGTTCCGAAAGGCACGCTTCAAAGGTATAACCCCGAGACGACGCCCGTGAATGAATGCATGTGTGTTGTATGAGATGCTCGTGTTTGCACCGTGTCCGAGAGAGGTCTTTGCACGTTCCTCGTTTGCCATGCCGCCGTCCCGTGGGAACCCGGAATCCGGGAGCACCCGACCATCCTTGCATGACACGCTCACGCCCACTTCTTTTGCACCGGTATCTCCGTGAGCTATCAGAACCGATATGTTGCTGTGACATCATTTTCGGATTCGTTGCCATGGCACACGTTTCGTTCCGCCATGGTGACCAAATGCTTCATAACATGCTCATGTCAACATTTTCATAAAATTCCATAAACTTGTATATGTCATCCGCATTGTGATAACAACATTTAAAATGTCTAAAATTGATGTTTGCATTAAAATTGCTAAATGACATGGGGATTTTCCGGAATTGTTGTTTGTGTTTCCGGCCTCATTTAAACTTGCCTAAATAGTTAGTAATTATGCTTCACCTCTTTCCATGTTTAACAACATTTAATATTGTTGAGTACCTAAACAAGAGCGAACTAAATATTTGATGTGGTGTTTCGTCAATATGCAACTCATTGCATATTGAGCTCCACTTAATTTGTAGTATTGTTTATGCACTTTTCCATGCCATGCCTCTTTAAACCGGACATGCATCATACTTGTTTGTGCACCATGCCATGTGTATGTAGTGGTTGTTTACTATGTTGTTTGTTTCTTTCCGGGTTGCTTCTCTCGTTAGCTTTGGTTTCGTTCCGGAGTTGTGAGGTTTCGTTCGACAACGTCCGTTTGTCTTCTTCATGGACTCGTTCTTCTTCCTAGCGGGATTTCATGCAAGATAACCATACCCTCGAAATCACTTCTATCTTTGCTTGCTAGTTGTTCGCTCTATTGCTATGTCGCGCTACCTACCACTTGCTATATCATGCCTCCCATATTGCCATGTCAAGCCTCTAACCCACCTTTCCTAGCAAACCGTTGTTTGGCTATGTTACCGCTTTTGCTCAGCCCCTCTTATAGCGTTGCAAGTTGTAGGTGAAGATGAAGTTTGTTCCATGTTGGAACATGGATATGTTGGGATATCACCATATCTCTTATCTTAATTAATGCATCTATATACTTGGAAAAGGGTGGAAGGCTCGGCCTTATGCCTGGTGTTTTGTTCCACTCTTGCGACCCTAGTTTCTGTCATACCGGTGTTATATTCCTTGATTTTTGCAATCCTTACGCGGTTGGGTGATTTATGGGACCCCCTTGACAGTTCGCTTTGAATAAAACTCCTCCAGCAAGGCCCAACCTTGGTTTTAACATTTGCCACCTAAGCCTTTTTCCCTTGGGTTCTGCAGACTCAAGGGTCATTTTTATTTTCACCCCCCCGGGCCAGTGCTCCTCCGAGTGTTGGTCCAAACTAGAGCCCTTTGCAGCGCCACCTCGGGGAAACTTGAGGCCTGGTTTTAGTTGTACGCACTGCTCATCCGGTGTGCCCTGAGAATGAGATATGTGCAGCTCCTATCGGGATCAAATGACAACTCATGTCTATGGCTAGGAAACTTAACCATCTTTGATTCAACGAGCTAGTCAAGTAGAGGCATACTAGTGACACTCTGTTTGTCTATGTATTCACACATGTACTAAGTTTCCGGTTAATACAATTCTGGCATGAATAGTAAACCTTTATCATGGAATAAGGAAATAAATAATAACTTTATTATTGCCTCTAGGGCATATTTCCTTCACTCATGCACTGCTGTGATAATGAGTGCAGGTAGCGTGGCCAAAGTCGAGACCCTCAGGAGTGCCCTTGCCTAGGCCAAGGAGGAGGCGAAGGTAAATAAAGCAGCCACTGACAAAGCGGCTGCGGAATTAAAGACCAGACAGGTCACCCGCTGCCAGCACGAAGAGAGGGTGGCCGAAGTGGAGCAAGAGCTGAAGAACGCCATCGGCAAGTGCGAGGCCTTGGAGGAGAAGACTACGGCTCAAGCGGCCGAACTCGCCAAGGCCCTCCAAGAGGCCAAAGAGGCGCGGACCGAGTCCCAGAGTGCTCGTGAGGAGATCCGGCAGGCCGAACAGATAGCGGCTGGTAAGCCCTTTCTTTTGCAGAGTATATTTGGAGGTTAAAGATATGCCTTGCTCACTCGACTGTGGAGTTCTCCAGACGCCTTTGCCGATCTGCCAAGGAGTGCTGCCGACGCCGCACAGTTCTTCCGAGCCCAGGAGGGGAACTCGACAAAGAAGTTGTTCTGGTCACAGTTCCTGGCGCCGGAACACCCGGTGCTGTTGAACAACCAGATGAAGCAACTGGTAGAGCTGCATAGGATGTTCGGATTGGCCACGAAGGATATCATAGTCCGACTTTGGCCAGCCGAACCCATTCCTAGCAGCTATTTCGGCTTGGTGAGGCGACTCGTTGAAGCGCTGCCCCGAGTCAAATCTCTGAAGCGTTCGGCGTGCGTAGATGGTGCGCGGATGGCCTTTGCCCGTGTCAAGATGCACTGGGCGAAGATGAAGGCCACCGTCCTGGCAACCGAAGGCCCACCCGAAGGCAAGGACCACCGGAAGCCGGAGAGGTATTTTGAAGATGTCCTGGCGGGTGCCCGAATAATAGAGGGCCAATGCTCAAAGGACATCATGTTCGAGCGAATGTATCCGAGCTGTTCAGACTTTGTTTTATGAACCAAGGCTTATAATATATTTATGCCTTTATCTGAAAAAAAATTCCTCTTGTGCGGCCGTGTCAATTCTGAAAGTTTGCCAGTCATCGGCTTCAGCCCCCACGTAGATGGTACGGGGTGTTCGGTATAGCGCGTGATCACGCTTAACCCAATGTCTTGGTCCGTAAAGGAGGTGTCTGCGCAGCGAACCAGGCAATCAGACTATGCGGCTTTATTGCTTTCACTTAGCCATAAGAGTTTGACGGTGGGGCTAAGTACTAACCCCTGGTGCATATGCGGCCATCCGAACTAGGATGCCTTTGGCGCATGACTGAGCGGAGGCCAGCCCTTCGTATAATATGGAATAAATCACAAAAGATTTGTAGCAAGTCGCCGACCAGCTCTCGCCATATCATGACAGTCAGTTTTCGGCTTTCTCTACTGAGGTGTTTAACTGGATGAACCAGAAACACAATCGCAGTAGCTCTCCCTTTACTACCTTAGCCGAACTAGCGGAACGTAAGGTGGTAATCACAGGAGCCGGGCAAACCAACTATTGACCAAAGACATGATTCGGAGCTGATGCATATAATGCAATATTCGGGATGCCGAAGTATAACCTAGGATTGTTCGGACTTTTGAAAATATACGTGGCCGAATAGAGGCCCCGACATTTTGGCTGGGCCAAAGTATATTTGGCAATCTAAAGCAAGGAGTGAATACAGATGGTGAAATAAACCAATACCGAACAGGGGGTGGCAATAAACGGTTTCCTTTATGCTCTGATTAATACTTCAAGACGTGCTATTACAGATAATGCGATAAACATCAAGGCTATTTTACATGCCGAGAATTTGTACACAAGGAGAAGTTGTATGCAGGGCCTAAAAAGAAAATGTAGTCTTGAAGATCCCATTGATGCCCTGCCGCACGTCTGCGCCATTTTGCCTTGGTAAACGGTCCTTTGAGAGATGCAGTCGACGATCGCTTATACAAAAGGGGCCAGTAAAAGAGCCCTTGCACGACCGTAGGGTGACTAGGTTTTAACGAATTTGTAATATAAGAGAGAAGAGAAAGGAAGAAAAAAGGTTAAGGTCCAAATAGGGCCGAGCCGCACTATAGACCTTGTCCGCAGTGTGCCTCCGTCGTTGCCCAGGGTATTTTAAGTGCGTAGTTATGCACACGCGGTACATATGTCACGGCTTTATAGGGCGATCGGTGGAGGCGGAACTGCTAGTCCAGCTCAGGATCCCCCGAGCTGTCGTTCTACATAGTAAACCGGACTCCCTTAGCAGTGTCCGGTGGCTCGATGGCTGATGAATTGTTCGGCTTGATAAGGCCGCTCTGTGCCTCGGCTGCAAGGGCCGCGGTGTGCTCCTCAGTACTGAGGGAGCTCTCCATGTTTCCATTGACTGTGATAATGCCGCGTGGTCTGGGCATTTTGAGCTTTAAGTAAGTATAGTGCGGGACTGCATTGAAATGGGCGAAAACGGTTCGTCCGAGCAGTGCGTGATAACCACTGCGAAAGGGGACAATGTCGAAGATCAAGTCTTCGCTTCGAAAGTTGTCCGGCGACCCAAAGACTACTTCCAATGTTAATGAACCCGTGCAACGAGCCTCTACACCGGGTATCACTCCTTTAAAAGGTGGTGTTACTAGGCTTGATTCTTGATGGGTCAACACCCATTTTACGGACAGTGTCTTGATAGATCAGGTTAAGACTGCTGCCGCCGTCCATAAGGACTCAAGTGAGATGGTATCCATAAATGATTTGATCGAGGACCAGGGCTGCCGAACCTCCATGACGGATACTGGTCGAGTGGTCCCTGCGATCGAACGTGATCAGACAGGCCGACCATGGGTTGAATTTTGGGGCGACATGCTCTACGGCGTAGACGTCCCTTAGTGCCCACTTGCGCTCCCTCTTGGGGATATGGGTGACGTATATCATATTCATTGTTTCCACCTCAGGGGGAAATTTCTTCTGTCCCCCTGTGTTTGGTGGGCGGGGCTCATCATCGTCCTCGCTTGGAGGCCCTTTCCCCTTATGTTTGGTATTTAACTTACCGGCCTGTTTAAAGACCCAACAGTTTCTATTGGAATGATTGGCAGGCTTGTCGGGGGTGCCATGAATCTGGCAAGGCTGGTCGAGTATTTTGTCCAAATTAGATGGACCGTCCCTATTTCCTTTGAATGGCTTCTTCCGCTGACCGGGTTTAGAGCCACTGAATCCGGCGTTGACTGTCGTATCCTCAGTTTCTTCATTGTTGTTCCATTATGTTTGTTACGTCGTGGCCGTCCGTTGCCATCCCTGGCTTCGGAGGTGCCAGGGTTGCTGGCACTGTTGCTTCTACGAGGTAACCAGCTATCTTCTCCCGCGCAGAAGCGGGTCATGAGTGCGCTAAAAGCTGCCATAGACTTCGGCTTTTCTTGACCGAGGTGTCGGGCGAGCCAATCGCCGCGGACGCTATGTTTAAAGACCTCTAGGGCTTCGGCGTCCGGACAGTCGACGATTTGGTTCTTTTTAATTAAGAACAGAGTCCAGAGTCTGCGGACTGACTCTCCGGGTTGCTGGACTATGTGACTGAGGTCATCGGCATCCGGTGGCCGGACATAAGTACCTTGGAAGTTGTCTTGAAAGGCATCCTCCAAATCTTCCCAGCTGCCAATAGAGTTCTCTGGGAGGCTGTTTAACCAGTGTCGTGCTGGTCCCTTTAGCTTTAGGGGGAGGTATTTAATGGCGTGGAGATCATGAATATGGAGAAGAAAGTCCTCAATCCATACAGCGGGATCTGTCGTTCCATCATATGCTTCAATGTTTACAGGTTTAAACCCTTCCGGAAACTGGTGCTGCATTACCTCATCGGTAAAGCACAAGGGGTGTGCGGCACCTCTGTATCGGGCAACATCACGACGGAGTTCGGATGACATCCGTGTTCAGTTTTTAGCCCGAGTTTGGTTATGCTTATCGCGCCAAGCTTGATGGCCATCGTCTCTTGTTGGAGCGCGTCCCCTTGATCCGTAGATTGATCTAGTCTGACCGGCTCTATTGCCCAGGTCCTGACGTAAGTCGTAGGTGTAGCTCGGAGCTGCTACCTCTTTGCCTCGATGGCGAGGTGGCGCGGGCTGGTGTTCGGCATAAGCAGGCGCTTTGTCCCGGTCACGTGGTGGTCGGTCTGGTTCGTCAGCGTGATTATATCTTGAAGGTATTGGCTCGAGGGCCTCGTCGTTGAATTGTGGTAGTAGCTGACGTTTTGGATAACTCTTTGTTGGGCGCTCGAGGCCGTATTCTTCGGCAGCCACGACCTTGGTCCATCTGTCGTTCAACGTATCCTGTTCAGCTTGAAGCTGTTGATGTTTCTTTTTAGGCTCCTCGCAGTGGCGATTAGCTGTCACTTGAAGCGCTCTTGCTCGAGGGGTTCCTCTGGCACGATGAAGTCTTCGTTGCCGAGGCTGACATCCTCCTCGGAGACCGGTAGATAGTTACTATCTTCCGAATCCTCATTCTCGACAGGTTCGTCGGGGTTAACTTGTCCCTCCTCCCATTCATCCTGCTCGGATGCACGCTCGACGGGGTCTTCGGCGTCGTCCGGAGTGTTGTTATCTCCGATGCCGGTATTGCTTTCTTTTCCGCGACGCGATTTTGAGCGGCGCCGCTGACGTCGGCGCTTTCGTGGTGCTGCGACAGGCTTGTCCTCAATCGGGTCCTGCCTGCCGTCGTCATCGTCCTTTTTAGGTGTATCTACCATATACACGTCGTATGTAGAGGTGGCCGTCCAACACTCGGTGATAGGCGGATATTGGCCTGGGTCGGCTCCGGCATCGTCGTCCATACCATCGATGTCTTCGGAGGCATAGTCAAGCATGTCGGTTAAGTCCTCGACAGTGGCTACCAAGTGGGTGGTGGGTGGGACGCGAAATTCCTCGCACTCAGACCCTAGGCTGGGCATAGTTCAGAAATGACGCTTCAGTGATGGTGAGGGATCATATTAAGTCCAGAGCTTCGCTTAGAAGTGAAAACTGGACAGGTGGTTGAGGATCCGCGGAGCTGGGATGGATGCTGCTTGGCTATGCCCAATGGGCGCAGACCTCAAAGTTTGGAGTTAACATCCAGAGGTGAGTTTGGCTTCCTGACGACAGGGAGAACCCTGTTCGACTCCAGGTCTGCCGATAATATGATCGCCTCTGGGTCTCCGGCAAGGAGTTCCGTAGTAGGAGAGGGTCCGGTGGGGTTGAAACTCCCGTCTTCAGACAAGGTGGTCTGCTCTGGATCTAAGGCCAGGGCAGGAGCGATAGTTGGTCCTTTAGTGGTGCCTGATGGTGGATCCGATGGGTTTCCCTCTTGCAGATGAGGAATAGCGGTCGAAGCCATGAACCCTGTCGGATTCTGGGTTCCGGCAAACCCTTGAGGTTCGAACACTGGGGTGCGCACGAACATCTCTCTCTCCTTGGCTCGCTCTCACTAGTGCAGAACCGGGATGTATCGCCGGTTCGTAAGGGCCTTTAGTGCCGGTTCTGCAATTGGCACTAAAGAGTGGGGACTAAAGGTCCCCCCCTTTAGTACCGGTTCTGCACGAACCGCCGCTAAAGGGCCACCACGTGGCACGAGCCAGCGCCGGGGGCGGGGAGCCCTTTACTACCGGTTGGTAACACCAGCCAGTACTAAAATATTTGGGGGTTTTGGTTTTATTTTTTATTTTTCCTTTAATTTTGTGTTTTCCATTTAATTCTTTTTCGTTTGCTGGTATTTTACGATACTACATATTGTACACGTTATGCACATATATAAATAGAATTTTTCGTAGAACCGATCACACACACACACATATATATATATCATTGAATGTCTCACAACTAGCATTATTCACACATACACATGTATATATATATACAATTTCTCCTACATGTTGCCTTGGTGCCTTCGGAGCACGATGACAATTGGGAGTGGTTCATGGGGGCAGTAGCGGGTAATAGTATTTTTTCCTTTGGGATCTATGACCTGGTCGAGCAAAAATCCCGCTATTGCCTCTTGAAGTGTTAGTATGCGCTCCGTTGGTAGGAGCTTCTCCAGCACCTCTTTGAACTGTTAAGAAGGAGATCAATATGCATGAGTATTAGTTGTGTGACTAGATATCGATAATGATGTGAAAATTGTGAATAGTGTTCTGGCAAACGTACCCATTCCTGTCTTTGAGATTTGCTCCTTTCGGACGCCATCATGTGAATGTTCTCGCAAACGTAGTATACACACAGATCAGTCCCCGGCGCCTGCTTCAGGGCCTTTACGAGAATGGAATTTAATCAGATAATAATTAATCAAGCATGATAATTAATTAATGGTATTGAAACAAGAATTAAAGAGATGGTAGCAAGGTTGGAAAAAGCGCTAGGCGGTAGGCGGGCGATGACTCTCTGCCTAGCGCCTAGCCTGCCTAGGCGTAGCCTAGGCGGGCCAAGGCGTTTTGTATGGTAGCAGGTTAGGACGACAATTTTTTGTCTAGGCATAGCCTTAGGCATTTTCTACTACAGTAGGTTAGGACAATTGAATGATAATAAGATACTTCCTCCATCCCATGATATAAGATCTTATATTCAGATCTTATATCATGTGATGGAGGGAGTACATCACAACAACGTGAATAACTAAAAATGATCTACTCAAGGGAAGTAGTAGTAACATAGGAACATCAAATATTCAAATATACTTGAGGCAAACATCACACAAGACCCAATATGGCATATAGCATTATAAATTATGAGCTCAAGTTCACAAGTACTTTATTCCTAGAATCTTATTTGAAAGACTTCTCTCAAGTCACAATAGGGATAGTTCCACACAGACGCACAACTTGAGTTAATTTAGGATCAATAGGATGTGTCCACTGTCAATGGGACCTATCTTGTGTGGCTCGGCGCTTCCAATACAAGTAACTTAAGCATCTCCAACACGAGAAATATTCACGCCTTCTCTGAGCTCTAGCTCACGAGAAGTCTTTTCCCTCCTCTTATTAGATGCCTCCTCAAGAGATTTCCTGCACCTATCTTTAGCTTCCTGCGAGCTTTTCTTGCATTTAGCCACAAAATTACCAATGTGAGCCACATGCTGCTTGTGACGATAAACACCTCCAATGATCACATGGTTACAAAACAAACACTTCACTTTGTCCTTGTTGGAAACATCGGCTAGACTCCCATACTCCCATCCCACATCATCCGACTTTCTCTTACGGGCATTCTCTTCCAGCAACATTGATGTTATATTTGTCTCCAACATCCTACAAATGCTCGAATACACAGGAGCAATAGTTCAGTAATTCACATCGATAATGATAAAAAATATGGACCATATCTATCAAAGTGGAGACCACAAGTAGGCATAAATCAAGATAATAATCAAAGCAAAAAATGCAATATAGTATGTCTGTACGGGTGTGCGCGTGTCCACATCCGAAAAACATACAGTAGAAGATAAATCATTACCCACTTAATTAGGTATATGATTTTTACAGAAGAAGACAGAAGCAAAGCAATATAAGTTATAATATCATAAATTCATAGTATATGCAGATCAAATATGAAATAGGTAGGAAGCTGCCTATGGAGAGATTCCAAGCAAAACAAACTAAAATAGAAAATACAAGAACTACAATGAGGGAAACCAAAGAACATAATTTTTTGCATTACAAGTTTATAAATTTGTTGCATAATTGCATTGGGAACTTATTTAGTCCTGCAAGGCTGCAATGCTCGATACAGATCCAGAAGCAAATCCATTTTTATACCGACTAAACAACCCTCTGATTAATGAACCTCTAGTCTCCACAGTAAAGATTACCAGCAACCACATACATATGATCCTACTTTTACACTAGGACTAGTTCTGGCTGGTGTTCCATCTTGGCATCAGGAAACAAAAGAGAAAATCATAGCACGAACTTCCAAGAAACTTTCTGTTGTGAAGTAAATCGATAATACAAAAACTACCATGGAGGAAACCAAAAGAACATATTTTTTGCATAAGCTCATAAATGTGTTGCATTCGAAACTTATTTTGTCTTGCAATGCTCAATACCGATCCAGAAGCAATTTCCTTTTTATACAAACTGAACAACTCCTCTGATATACTAATTTGAAGTATCATGTGATATAAATAACCTCATATCTTTACATTCAAGATTACTAGCAGCCACACTCACACGCATATGATCCTACTTTTAGACTAGTGTACTAGTAGCAGCTATGTCACTGTCACATTTTGGCACCATGCAATAGAATATGATCCTACTTCTATACTAGTACAGTAGTACTAGACTACTAGTAACGTCCAGTATCACATCTTGGCATCATGCCATGTATATAACTTATGAACTGAGACAATCATAGAAGGAACTTCATTAACATGAATAGTGCATAGAATGATTACCTTCACACTAGTGGATACTTACCTTGCTTCTTCAGGCGCTAGATATGACCAGCCCACTTTAACCTCCTCGTCGGATGAGCTGTCGAGTACAACTGCATCACAAAGTTACTATTATTTTCAGTCATGTCTTATTCCATTAGAAGTGATCAGTAAAGAAAATTTCATAGGTTCAGAGTCTAGGATGGTCAGGTCATTTGGTGCAACGGCCAGCGGCAATAGGCGTAGGTCAGGCAGAGGGAGCACTGCAGGCTGCCGAGCTGGCTGCCGGCGAGCACGGGCATGCCGGATTGCGGTGACAGACTAGGCGAGTCTAAAGGCATTGACCCAGGCCAGGAGCAGCTTTTACCTTGAGCCTGAGCATAGTTCCTGTCTCCCACTATATTGTTTATGCCCAAATACTAATTGCTTCTTACTGTATTTGTTACATCTTGTAAATGCATGAGCAAATTCAGACACAACAGCATCAAGGCATGTATAAATCAGTTGCAGATCGAACAAACTAACTATCATTTCTTTTGTTGACTCGATTATGGTACTACGTGATGCTGACATGACATTTAAATTGTGAGATCTCTGCACAATTTTTTATATTGAGTGGCACCCCTGCGCTGCAATCCTAGATCCGCCAGGGATGGATCAAACAGCACCCAATTAACAATCTAGATAAATCAATATCAATACATAAAGTGCAGATCAAGTGATTCCATGCGAGGGACAGGGCAGCAAGTAGCAACAAACTAGCAATCCAGGGGACGATGCAGAGGAAGTACACAGGCACAGTGAATACACGAGAAGAGAAGGGACAGACAAAATCGAATTGGTAGCTCACCTGTAGCAGGGAAGAAGACCGGATCTCAGCTTGTCGTCGAGCAGAGGGATCGAGAGGAGGAAGAAGTCCTGGCTGCATGGTGAGAGGATGAGGTGAATCTCTTCGTCTCGGCGGCCGGAGGACGAAGCGAGGACGGAATAGATCCAGCCGCCGCCACCCTTTTCAGTGTATATATATCCAAAGTCTAGCCAAATCTTTCCTTTCCTCTGCCAGCAAACTTCCCGCAATCTTCTCCATCCTCTCGCGATCTTCTCGCCACCTTCCCGCCCAGGCTTGTAACCTCTCCGATTCCATCTCCGGTCCGCCTTGCTCTGCCTTGCGCAGCCTCCTCGCCGCTTTTCTCTGCTTCATCGCGCTTAGGCGCACGCCTGGGTCTGCCTAAGCGATGGGCCCGCCTAGAGCACCGATTAGGCCCAAGGCTACGCGGTGGGCTGTCTCCGAGCGCTTCGGCGCGCCTAGGCGTACACCTAATAACGCTTTTTCCAACCCTGAATGGTAGCTAGCTAGTACTACTTAATTACTTACCTTGGGTCGATACCAAAACAGCTTTTCTCGCCATTTGCCTGGAGTCACCTTGATGAACTTTGCCCAAGCCCTGCCCGCTGGCAAAAATTTTTAATAAAGGGGTTATTATATTAAATAGTTGATATCAGGAAATGACGAACTAAATGGACCGAGATATAGTTAATAATGATCGAAATTACCTGCCAACTATCCCCTTCAAGATGGTGTAGTCACTTTCTTTTTTAAGTAGTGAGTCCAGTACTTCGACTTTTCCTTCATCAACTTTAATGTCTAACAAGATCCAGTAGTAACTGCATGCGCACATGTTTGCATGTCTTAATTAAGCGGGCATGTGCATAACACTAATCAACTACCCTAAACCCTATACACTTAATTATTAACATCTAGCTAGCTAGTAAGCAAAAACAGAATTTGTAGTACAAGACAGTGTGACTCACAGGAAGTTGTAAGGAAGTAGTATATCTTCATTGGTATTGAGGCGCTTCAAGAACTCTAGCATTTTATTCTCTACATCTTGTTTATACCATTCCAATTTTCATGTTGTTTCATTAATGGTATTTGGGTCAATGAACCCAATGCCATAGCGTCCAACTTTTTTCATTTCATACATATTTATCCTGCATAATACCACAAAAAAGAATATAGTGAGGATAATTACAGGTAATGATCGATCAATGAGCACTAAAGTTAGCTTGAGACTTAAATTACAGAAAGAAATCAATGACAGACAATAGCAACTGACGAGAGATTTGTCGAGTGCATCTTGATTGAATAACTGAAATAGTTCTGAATACTCAACGGACAGAGCTAGCTTATGGAAGTAATGCTCTTCCTTGACATTCACGATGAGGGACTCTCGATTGGAACTCTTGGTAATTTTCATGTACCAATCATGCAATTCATACATTCTCGTTGGGATGTTCTTGACCTCCTCGGGCTCGACCAAAGGTTGGCCGCGGACATATTTCCGTTTTATTTCCTCCTCTCTAAGCGGAGACATGGGCTCGATCTCGAGGAGTTGTCCAACAGTGATACCGAGCATTTCAGCCTGCATTATGTGCTCCTCGGTTATTACCAGATTGCCAAGCTAGGGAACGGTTTGCCCACATATATATAGGGTGGCGGTACTCTCATGTGTTGTTGGCACAACAAGTGGGGGGATCGACTGCGCCGCCTATTCTCCTAGCTGGGGAACTGTTTTCCCGCATTTTTTGCCAGCTACTTGGCTAGAGCTCGAGCTCAACTCCTTCTGTAGTCATGCTCGATGTGACTTCCTGATTTGGCGCTCATAGTCTGAGTCAACAGGCTTGGGAGCTTGTGGTCTAGCCATACGAATGAAGTGGTCAATCTTTTCCTCAGGCACTTTCTCCCTTGGCGGCGGTGCCGGTTTCGGTCCAAAATGGGCGTCCACTTGGGCCTGCACTATGGCTGTGTTTTGCTCGTCGGTCATGTCGTAAGGCCTCTGAGGAAGAGGAGTGAGCCTTGGACCATATTTATATCGCTTGCCTCCGCTTGTACCTCTTGTACTACCTCGACTCGTACCGCTAAGCACCATAGCTGCGGCGGCTCTCTTCTGCGATTGCTGAGGTGGCGGAGATGGCTGACGTGGCTGAGTCGGAGCAGGAGGAGTGGCCTGACACTGTGCCTGACTGGGAGGAGGAGGAGTGGCCTGACGCTTTGGTGGACTTGGAGGAGCGGGAGTCTGCTGACATGGTGGCGGACTTAGAGGAGGAGTCTGCTGACGATGTGCCGGACTTGAAGCAGGAGGACGGGCCTGATGCTATGCCGGACATGGAGGAGCGGGAGTCTGCTAACGCGGTGGCGGACTTCGAGGAGGAGTCGGCTGACGCGGTGTCGGTGGCCTTGGAAAGATGATGCAATCCTTTCTCCATAGGATGATACGATGTTTGGCCTCTACCAGTGTGTGCTCCTCGTCACCCCCAGGAATGTCAAGCTCTAGCCCCGAATATTGGTCCACCACCTCATCAACCACGACACGAGCATAGCCTGCTGGAATCGGGTTGCAATGGAAGGCTGCATCGGGGGAATTTGTATGAGCAATGGCGTCCGCCACCTTCATGGATATGTTCTTCATTTTGAAGTGTAGCTCACAGGTAGTGCTCTCCATGATGTCATCCACAGGATATCTATCCAGCAGTGCGTCACCCGGGGCGGAACCAACGCTGCTTCTCGGCATGGATGGGACGGTGCTATCCAATGATGGATCATCCGCTAGCTGCTGCCGCTGCTGAGACCCCCTTTCCAGGCTAAGTGTGTGGATCTGCTACTGCTGCCACTGGAATTTGAGTGCCAAGTCCGCGTGCGCTGATTCTAGGCCTTGAAGGCGTTCTGCTTCCTGCTTCCTCTGCTCCTCCTCCAGCTTCCTCTTCTTCTCCTCCTCCATCTTCCTTCTTGCACGGCTTCTGTAGTCGGTGTTCCAGTCTGAAAAGCCCTCATACCACGGAATAACGCCCTTGCCTTGTGTTCTTCCCGGGTGTTCAAGATTTCCCAGGGCACGCGCAAGCTCGTCGTTCTCTCTGTCGGGCGTGAACACCCACTTTCGAGCATCTTCTATTGCTTCAAGTAACTTATCTTCGGCTCCTTTTAGACTTGCCTTCTTCGAAACCAGGACTGTCATCGGGTCCCCCATGCGCATAGAACCAAGTTCTGCACCTGGGGGGCCATCTCCTAGTAACTGGAGTGACCTCTGCATCCAGCATCTCTTCCTCAGACTTATCCCACTTAGGCATTGCCACCGCGTAGCCACCTGGCCCCAGCCTATGGTACTCCGTCTTTTTTGCGGTGTTGGCCTTGTTTTTTCTTGACCGTTCATTAGATAATTCTGATTCCTTGAATTTCATGAAAGCGGGCCAGTGTTCTCTTTGCCCGGGCCTCGCTTTGTCCTGCTGCCTGTAGAAGCAGATTTGCTCGATCCGGAGGGCTGAAAGAAGAAAGATCGATTCGTTAATATATCTTCAAATCAAAAAACATGTGATGATCACCAGATGCCTGCTTATATAAACATACCTCGCCGGTCTTTGTTATTTCAATATCAACATTGTCTACGTCATCATAATCATAAACATAGTTCATGACTTCATCAATTCGGTCGTCGAGATCGAATATCTTATCATCACCCTCCCCGGTATTGTTCAGATATTGGGAGCCGTCAGCTTCTTCATTCAGATCATCTAGCCTGCGAGGGCTGCGTATGATCTCGAACAGGGCCTCTTCTCCCTCTCTACCGGTATTGTTTGCCATAGCTTTTATTTAACTAATCCAGAAGAAATATAAAACAATTTAGTATTCAAATTACAATGCATGGATGCAATCAATAAGGAAAAACTGAATCATAGTACATAATATGCATCACCTCGAATAATATAATCTCGAATACATCATCTCGAATAATATATAATCTCGAATACATAGTCTCTAATAATATATATAATCTCGAATACATCGTCTCGAATATTATATATCGAATACATCACTATAGCTAGCTAGCTAACAAAGATCGAATACTACAGAAGAATCTAGGCCACTCGCGGTTCCTGTGGCGCGGACGGTGGACACCCAAAGAGAAGGAACCATCACAGGATCATACCTCCAGTCATCTACCCAAAGAACCTGCCAGGTATTGGAGAACCTGACGTCCATAGTAACCATGTAGCGACGGACGTGCTCGTCCTCCTCCCCGACACGGCGACGCACCACCTCCGGCGGGGCCGGCTCCCTGTGCACCGAATTGGGCCCATGCGAACGCCACCAAACGAGATGAGGGTCGACGACGAGACCCAGGGCCGGGTTCCTCACCAAGCGGCGCGCCCCTGAAGGTAGCACCTCCTAGTGCCAGCCCGGCGGAGCCCAGTCCCGGACATGGGTCCTCTGAAGCAGGATGTCGTCGTGAACGGGTCAACGGCAAGGATGTGGTCCGGGCATTGTCGAAAACAAATACTATGTGCAAATGTAACATATTTTAAATTATTGGATTGTGTCTTATATTCAAATTCTAAATTTCTATAACTAAAATTATAAGAAACTAAAAAAACATCGATCATCGTCTAACAATTTGAAATTAATCTAATTCATCTAGCTAAAACTAACATTTCTAAAATTTCTAACATTTCTATATACTAAAATTTATAGCATTGTATAAAAACAGAAAAAACCTTTGACATTATATTATAACTAACATTTCTATATACTATTTGACATTAATCTAATCTAATCTAATCAATTTATCTAAAACTTTATATGAAAAAAGAAAAAACAAAAAACAGAAAAATTGTGTGTGTGTGTGCCCGCGTGTAGTGTGTGTGCGTGTGCGCGTGTAGTGTGTGTGTGTGCGCGCGTGCGCGGCCGGCGGCGGCGGCACGGTGGATTGGAGGGAGGAGAGGCCGAGGACGGGCTCACAGCGCGGGGGCGAGGTCGAGGCGACGGCGACGGCACGGGACAGGGCGGCGGCGCGACGGGGACGGCGACACGGCAACGCGCGGCGACGGGGACGGCGACGGCGCGGGACGGGGACGGCGACGGTGCGGGACGGGGCGGCGGCACGACGGGGACGGCGATGGCGCGGGACAGCACGACGGGGGCAGCGATGGCGCGGGACGGGGCGGCGGCAGAGAGAAGTGGGAGATGAGAAACTGAAAATTTTGAAGTGTTTTCTTATATAGGAGGCACCTTTAGTACCGGTTGGAGCCACCAACCGGTACTAAAGGCCTGTTTTGGCCAGGCCAAGCGGCGGGAAGGGCAGGCCTTTAGTACCGGTTGGTGGCTCCAACCAGTACTAAAGACCCCCCCCTTTAGTACCGGTTGGAGCCACGACCTGGTACTAAAGGGTGGTGCGCTGCCAGGCAAGGGGCGCAAAGTTTAGTCCCATTTCACCTAGCGAAGGGCGGCCGCACTGGTTTATAAACCCAGCAGCGGCTGCTCCTTCAAGCTCCTATCCAAAGCAGGCCTTCTAGGCCTACCTGTTCTGTTCTGCCCTGTGGGCCAACTGGGCCTTGCGGGCCTGCATCCTAGCCCAACAAAAGGTTGGGTTTCTAGTCGTATGCAGGCCGCTGTGGCCCAGTAGGCGGGCTTTTTTATTTTCTTATTTTCTTATTTTCTTTTTTGCTTTATTTATTTTGTTTTATTTATTTCTGAGTTGTTTTTTGCTGTATTTAGAGTTTCTTTGTGAATATTTTTTCTTTAAGTACAAAAAATTACAAACTTTCTGTTAGTGCGGGTAGTTTTCAAATTTGAATAGTTTAAATTTTGAATTATTTGATGAATCACTAGTTTGTGAATAACTTAACTTTAAAAATAGATTTTTCAGTGATTCTTTTTTCTTATGTTTAATATTAGTGTGTTTTATCATTATATTCAATTTGGTAATGCTTAGGTTATTTAAAAAATGAAATTCCTTTGTAACAGATAAGTTTTCGTCCGAAACCCTGATACTTCGAAAGAGATTGTCCATTTTGTACACGAAGTGCATCCAGTTTTTGTCGTAACCCTCTCTACTTTTTTCACATGCTATGTGGGTGAAATTATGATACCATGCCAACTTTCAACCTTTTCGGAGTTCATTTGAAGTGTTTTCAATTTCAGGGTCACTTAGCTGAAAAAATCAGTAAATGCGTGAAAGAATTTGTTTGCAAATAAAATTTCTTTGCGTTTCAAATGCCAAAACACATAACTACCCTAACTATTACAGAGATTCCCTCCTGGGTGTGAAACACAAAAGAAAGTGATGATAGTGAAGCCGATCACATCCCAGATCTTTGGGTGGGAAACTTTTTCTTCGCGTGTGTCCCTTTGCGCCGTAGCCATGGACAATCTTCATCATTTAATTGGATGCTTGGATCAATATTCACTGTGAATGGAGCAATTTCATCAAACTTTTCATAATCTTCTGACATGTCTGTCTTGTCATCCACTCCCCCGATGTTTCTTTTCCCAGAAAGAAGTATGTGGCGCTTTGGCTCATTGTATGATGCATTCGCTTCCTTATCTTTTCTTTTTCTCGGCTTGGTAGACATGTCCTTCACATAGAAAACATGTGCCACATCATTGGCTAGGACGAATGGTTCGTCTGTATACGCAAGATTGTTGAGATCCACTGTTGTCATTCTGTACTGCGGGTCTTCCGTTACCCCGCCTCGTGTCATATTGACCCATTTGCACCGAAACAAAGGGCCTTCAAACCACGTCCATAGTAAAGTTCCCATATGTCCTCTATGTAACTATAATATGTTTCCTTTCCCGTCTTGGTTGCTGCATCAAAGCGGACACCACTGTTTTGGTTGGTGCTCTTCTTATCTTGGGCGATCGTGTAAACTGTATTCCCATTTATCTCGTACCCTTTGAATGTCATTATATACGAAGATGGTAACTGGGACAGCGAGTACATGTCATCTTCAATAGAGTCGTCATGCATGGCACGTGTCTACAACAAGCCGGCGAAAGTCCTCGTTTGTTCACGTGTAATCCAGTCATCAGACCACTCCGGGTGTTTGGAGCGTAGAAAATTCTTGTGTTCGTCCATATACGGAGCCACCAAGGCGGAATTCTGTAGAACTGTGTAGTGTGCTTCAGTGAGAGAATGTCCGTCCATACATATTATTTGATTCCCTCCTAGCGTGCCTTTTCCATCCAGTCTGCCCTTATGCCGCGATTTAGGAACACCAATCGGCTTAAGTTCAGGAATAAAGTCAATACAAAACTCAATGACCTCCTCATTTTCATGGCCCTTGGAGATGCTTCCTTCTACCCTAGCACGGTTATGGACATATTTCTTTAGGACTCCTATGAACCTCTCAAAGGGGAACATATTGTGTAGAAATACAGGACCCAAAACGTTAATCTCTGCGCATAGGTGAACTAGGACGTGCGTCATGATCTTGAAGAAGGATGGTGGGAACACCAACTCGAAACTGACAAGACATTGCACCAAATCATTCTCTAACCTTGGTATGATTTCTGGATTGATTACCTTCTGAGAGATTGCATTGAGGAATGCACATAGCTTCACAATGGCTAATCGAACATTTTCCAGTAGAAGCCCCCTCAATGCAACCGGAAGCAGTTGCGTCATAATCACGTGGCAGTCACGAGACTTTAGGTTCTGGAACTTTTTCTCTGCCATATTTATTATTCCCTTTATATTTGACAAGAAGCTAGACGGTACCTTAATACTAAGCAGGCATTCAAAGAA
Organism: Aegilops tauschii subsp. strangulata; assembly: GCF_002575655.3. NCBI lineage: Eukaryota > Viridiplantae > Streptophyta > Magnoliopsida > Poales > Poaceae > Aegilops > Aegilops tauschii. The sequence goes on along the minus strand of NC_053040.3, from coordinate 410,999,448 downwards.
GATTTCCTTCTCTTCTTTGGTAAGAGTGTAGCTGGCATGACCCTGATGTATGTCGTCTTTTCCGTGCATACGTTGCTGGTCCTCCCGTGCCTCAGGTGTATCTTTTGTGTTCCCATACACGCCCAAGAAGCCAAGCAGGGTCACGTAAAGATTCTTCATCACGTGCATCACATCGATTACGGAGCGGACCTCTAGGTCTTTCCAATAGGGCAGGTCCCAAAATATAGATTTCTTCTTCCACATGGGTGTTCGTCAGTCAGCGTCATTTGGAATAGGTTGTCCGCCAGGACCCTTTCCAAAGACTACCTTCAAATCCTTGACCATATCATGTACATTAGCACTAGTACGGTGGCGAGGCTTCGTCCGGTGATCCGCCTCACCTTTGAAATGCTTGCCTTTCTTTCTTACGGGATGCCTGCTCGGAAGAAATCGACGATGTCCCAGGTACACATTCTTCCTACAACTAGCCAAATATATACTGTCGGTATCATCCAAACAGTGCGTGCATGCGCGGTATCCCTTGTTTTTCTGTCCTGAAATGTTACTGAGAGCAGGTCAATCATTGATGGTCACGAACTGCAATGCCTTTAGGTCAAATTCTTCCTGTGCGTGCTCATCCCACGCATGTACACTTGTTCCATTCCACAACTGTAAGAGTTCTTCAACTAATGGCCTTAGGTACACATCAATGTCGTTGTCGGGTTGCTTAGGGCCTTGGATGAGCGCTGGCATCATAATGAACTTCCGCTTCATGCACAACCAAGGAGGAAGGTTATACAAACATAGAGTCACATGCCAAGTGCTATGGTTGCTGCTCTGTTCCCCAAAAGTATTAAATCCATCTATACGTTCCTTGCGTCACCTGCAAACTCCTCCCTGCTCTTCCTCTCAATTTTTCTCCACTGTGACTCGTCAGCGGGTACTCTCAACTTTCCGTCGTTCTTACAGTCTTCCCTGTGCCATCGCATCGCCTTGGCATGCTCTTTGTTTTGGAACAAACGTTTCAACCGTGGTATTATAGGAGCATACCACATCACCTTGGCAGGAATCTTCTTCCTGGGGCACTCGCCCTCGACATCACCAGGGTCATCGCGGCTGATCTTATAGCGCAATGCACCGCATACCGGGTCAGCATTCAAATCCTCGTACTCACCGCGGTAATGGATGCAGTCATTAGGGAATGCATGTATCTTTTGCACCTCTAACCCTAGAGGGCAGACAACCTTCTTTGTTTCGTACATACTCTCGGGCAATTTGTTGTCCTTTGGAAGCATATTCTTCATCATTACTAGCAACTTCAAAATCCCTTGTCAGATACACCATTCTCTGCCTTCCATTGCAGCAATTCCAGTGTGGAGCCCAACCTTTTCTTGTCAGCTTCGCAATTCGGGTACAACAATTTCTTGTGATCCTCTAACATGCGCTGCAACTTCTTCTTCTCCAAATCACTTGCGCAGTTTCTCTTTGCATCGGCAATGGCCCGACCTAGATCATCACGGGCTCATCTGATGCCTCTTCTTCAATTTCTTCCCGCATTGCCGGCTCGGCTTCTTTCCCCATTGTTGTATCATCATATTTAGGGAACCCATGGTCAGGATAGCTATTGTCGTGCTCTTCTTCTTCATTGTCTTCCATCATAACCCCTCTTTCTCCGTGCTTGGTCCAAACATTATAGTGGGGCATGAAACTGGACTCAAACAAGTAATTGTGATCATTCTTACAGCCACCACATGGACAAGGCATAAAACCATCCACCCGCTTGTTTGCCTCAGCCGCAAGCAGAAAAGTTTGCATGCCATTAATGAACTCGGGAGAGCATCGGTCATCGTACATCCATTGTCGGCTCATCTTCATTACACAAACACCGAAAAGACCAAATTAATACAAGTTCATACATAAACTTCATACAACACTTAAATGCAACAAACAAATAACTCTCTAGCAAAAGCATTTAAATGCAACAACAAATGCGATCAAGATCGCAACTAAGGTAACAATTGATCCAACAGCATAATGATACCAAGCCTCACTATCAATGGCATATTTTCTAATCTTTCTAATCTTCAAGCGCATTTTCTCCATCTTGATGTTGTGATCATCGACGACATCGACAACATGCAACTCCAATTCCATCTTCTCCCCCTCAATTCTTTTCAATTTTTCTTTCAAATACTCATTTTCTCTTTCAACTAAATTTAACCTCTCAACAATAGGGTCGGTTGGACTTTCCGGTTCACATACCTCCTAGATAAAAATATCTATGTCAACTTGATGGGCATAATTTGTTATAAACACGAAATGTAACAAATAGTTTTAAAAGAGAATATACCACATCCGAATCATAACAAGGACGAGGGCCGACGGGGACGGATATCAAAACCATGGCACTATTTATAACAAACAACGTACGGGTAAGATAATTATATGAGTAACTATATATCCAAATCACTCAAACATCAATTTTTTATATAAAAAATCATGAACAAGAGGCTCACCACAAGGTGGTGCCGGCGACGGGATGGTGCGGGCGATCGACGGTGGTTACGACGGAGATTTAGAAGGCACTAAGTAAACCACACCTACATATGCAAACTAAGTGTTATTTTGACCTCAAATTGCATATAAATCAAATACTACCACATATAATTCCTCCCAAATTACTAAAAACCACAAATTAATCACTATATAAACCATTGCAAGAGCTAATCTAGCAATGAGATATGAAAGTACAAAGTTGCTAACCTTTGTGATCATTTGAATGGATGGGGGGCCTTCAAATCTTGACAAAATTTGGGCAAAATTTATGATGAGCTCGAGAGGAAGGGAAGAACGGATGAGAGGGGAAGGGGGAAGAAGTGAGCTCGGGTGGACGAAGGGTTTATATAGGGCGACCTTTAGTACCGTTTCGTGGCACGAACCGGTACTAAAGGTGCTGGAGGGTCCCCTGACTGACAACATCCTGCCACCACTCTCATTAGTACCGGTTCGTGGCACGAACTGGTGCTAAAAGTTAGGCAAGAACCGGTACTAATGAGAGCGGCCCGGCTAGCCGTTGGAACCGGCACTAATGGACACATTAGTGCCAGCTCAAATTCAAACCGTCACTAATGAGCTGAACATTTGACCCTTTTTCTACTAGTGTCTCGCAACGATCTCAAGGCCTAACTCGCCGAACCCAAAGAACAAGAGACACATGGTTTATACTGGTTCGGGCCACCATTGTGGTGTAATACCCTACTCTAGTGTGGTGTGGTGGATTGCCTTGTAGGTTGATGATGAACAAGTACAAGGGAAGAACAGCCTCCTGAGGGGAGCTGTTCTTGAGCTTGGTGAGCTTGTGTGGTTGAGGATGATCTAAATGATCCGTCCCCTTGCTAGGTTGGTGGCTAGTCCTATTTATAGTGGCCCGGGTCCTCTTCCCAAATATTAGGCGGGAAGGGATCCCACAACGGCCAATTTGAAGGGGGACAACTAGTACAAGTTATCCTGACAAAAGGTGGTCTTCGCCTGCCAAAGGCTCTAGTGGTGACGCCGTCGTGGGCTCCGCGATGACCTCCGTTCTGCCGTCCTGCTGGTCTTGGTCTTGTTGCACCAATATGGAAACCTTTGCCTGATGCCTCGGGACTCCTCGCCTGCGCTTGCCCCTTTAGCACCGAAGAGGCAACCGGTACTCTGCGCCCGCTGGCGCCTGCCTGGGCTTGGTTGTCATGGCTCACGTCACGCGAACCTCGCGAGGTGTCCCTTGCATAGATATATCCGCTCCTCGGGAGCCAGCCTAGGGAGGCCGCCCCTGAGGAGGTCTTGCGTCGTCCGCCATGCGAGGCTTGGCCCCTCGCGAGGGTCTTGAGTGGTTGTTGATGACGATGGGCCGTACCAGGCCGCTGGATGAGCCACGCCCTGGGCCGCAGGCAGGCAAGTCTGCGTACCCCCGTTCCCAGGGCGCCGACAGTAGCCCCCGGGCCCATGGCGCGCTCGGACTTGGCTTTGAGGCAAAGCCAAGGGTCAAGTGCGGAGCGCCGCGGGCCCTAATAGCCTGCGGCCTTGATTGACGCATGGCGATTGACAGGACGTGGGCGTCTTCGCTTCCCCATGCTGCCTCGACAACCACCCGACTTGACGAGTCCCTGCTGCATGCAGAAAAACCATCATTACCTGCGATCGTGGAGGTCGGCGGTTGGCCTCCCTCTGGCTATAAATGAGGAGAGGGGCGGAGCCCCCGTCGCTCATCTCTTCCTCCATTCCGCCCTCTTCTTCTCCTTCTTCCTTGCCGCGACACTCATGGCGCCGATACGGAGGTTCTTTGCTACTGAAAAGGGGAAAGCTCCCCGCGAAGAGTGTGACGCCCCCAATTCGACCGTACACTAATCATGCACGCAAATGTGTACGATCAAGATCAGGGACTCACGGGAAGATATCACAACACAACTCTACAACATAAATAAGTCATACAAGCATCATAATACAAGCCAAGGGCCTCGAGGGCTCGAATACAAGTGCTCGATCATAGACGAGTCAGCGGAAGCAACAATATCTGAGTACAGACATAAGTTAAACAAGCTTGCCTTAAGAAGGCTAGCACAAAAGTAGCAACGATCGAAAAGGCAAGGCCTCCTGCCTGGGACCTCCAAACTACTCCTCGAAGCCGAACTCCATGTAGAATCATCCTCGGGATCTCTAGCTCCTGGACTCCAGCATCTGGTTGCGACAACCAGGTAGAAGGGAAAGGGGGAAAAGAGGGAGAAAAGCAACCGTGAGTACTCATCCAAAGTACTCGCAAGCAAGGAGATACATTACATATGCATGGGTATAAGTGTAAAGGGCCATATCGGTGGACTGAACTACAGAATGCCAGAATAAGAGGGGGATAGCTAATCCTGTCGAAGACTACGCTTCTGGCCACCTCCATCTTTCAGCATGTACAAGAGAGTAGATGGTAAGTTCACCAAGTAGCATCGTATAGCATAATCCTACCCGGCGATCCCCTCCTCGTCGCCCTGTTAGAGAGCGATCACCGGGTTATATCTGGCACTTGGAAGGGTGTGTTTTATTAAGTATCCAGTTCTAGTTGTCATAAGGTCAAGGTACAACTCCGGGTCGTCCTTTTACCGAGGGACACGGCTATTCGAATAGATAAACTTCCCTGCAGGGGTGCACCACATAACCCAACATGCTCGATCCCATTTGGCCGGACACATTTTTCTGGGTCATGCCCGACCGCAGAAGATCAACACGTCGCAGCCCCACCTAGGCTCAACAGAGAGGTCAACACGCCGGTCTAAATCCTATGTGCGCAGGGGTCTGGGCCCGTCGCCCATTGCACACCTGCACGTTGCGTACGCGGCCGGAAGCAGACCTAGCCTAGCAGGCGTTCCAGTCCAATCCGGCGCGTGCCGCTCCGTCGCTGACGTCAAGAAGAGCTTCAGCTGATACCACGACGTCGAGTGCCCATAACTGTTCCCGCGTAGTTGGTTAGTGCGTATAGACCAAATGGCCAGACTCAGATCAAATACCAATATCTCGTTAAGCGTGTTAAATATCCGCGAACGCCGACCAGGGCCAGGCCCACCTCTCTCCTAGGTGGTCTCAACCTGCCCTGTCGCTCCGCCACAAAGTAACAGTCGGGGGCTGTCAGGAACCCAGGCCCACCTCTACCAGGATGGAGCCACCTGTCCTTTCAGCCTCCTCATCAGAATCACTTGCGGGTACTCAACGAGCCGACCCGACTTTAGTCACCACATGTGTCATGTATATAAAGTATATAGTATATACCCGTGATCACCTCCCAAAGTGATCACGGCCCAGAAGTATAACATGGCAGACGGACAAGAGTGTAGGGCCACTGATGGAACACTAGCATCCTATACTAAGTAGTAGGATAGTAGGTAAGGGTAACAACTTGTAGTAACAATGACAGGCTATGCATCAGGATAGGATTAACGGAAAGCAGTAACATGCTACACTACTCTAATGCAAGCAGTATAGAGAAGAATAGGCAATATCTGGTGATCAAGGGGGGGCCTTGCCTGGTTGCTCTGGCAAGAAGAAGGGGTCGTCGTCCATGTAGCCGATGACAGGGGTATCGACAACGGTCTCGGAGCCTACCGGAAAGAAGTAACGGAGGGGGAACACAATAAATAACAAAGCAATCAAATGTAACACAAAGCAAGACGCGGCAATACGTTGTGCTAGGGGTGACGTAATGCAAGGATATGTGATACCAGCGAAGGGGGGAAACATCCGGGAAAGTATTCCCGGTGTTTCGCGTTTTCGGACAGATGAACCAGAGGGGGAAAGTTGCGCGTTTGCTATGCTAGGGATGTGTGGCGGACGAAGGGGCTGCGTATCCGGATTTGTCTCGTCGTTTTGAGCAACTTTCATGTAGAAAACATTTTCATCTGAGCTACGGTTTATTTTATATGATTTTCTAAAGTTGTAAATCATTTTTAGAATTTATCTAATTAATTTAATCCAATATTATCCAGAATATGTTTGCTGATGTCATCATGACGTCAGCATGACGTCAGCAGTCAACAGAGTTGTTGACTGGTCAAACTGACGTGTAGGCCCAGTGGGACCCACCTGTCATACTCTGTTAGGTTGATTAGGGTTTAGGTTAAACAAAATACTGTTTAATTAAACTAACAAGTCAATTAGATTAATTAAGTATGATTAATTAACTTAGTTAATTAATTAATTAAATTTATTATTATTATTATTATTTAATTCCTTTCTTTTAAACACGTTCTGGGGGTGGGGCCCCACATGTCATAGGCCCCGGGGGGCCTAGCGGGCAAAACGGGCAGCGGGCACCCGGGCGTTTGCACCCGAAGGGCAGACCCGGGGCGCGGCGGGGTGCCGGAACTGGCCGCCGGCGCGGCGGTGGCCAATGGGGCCAGAGGCGGAGGCGGGGCACGGGACGACGGCGCCAGCACCAAGTGTGGAGTGGCACCGGGCAGGGGGAAGTGACGTGCACGATGGCTGTGGGGCGGCAGCAGCAGCCGTAGCCACAGATGGCAAGGCGAGCAGCGACACGGTAGGGGGGAAGAAGTGGTAGGTGGCGAAGTGCGAGAGCAGTGCGCGGGGCTGCGGTGGCGATGCGAGCCTGGGGAGCGACGACGCGACCGGCGCGAATGTGGCGCGCACGATCCACGGTCGGGAGCTGCGGGTGGCTTGGCCGGGGCATGGTCTCGTGCGCAGTGGTGCAGCCGGAGCGTGGGGGGCGCGTGGCCATGGCAAGTGCGTAGCGGGCGCTGGCAGTGTGAGCCCTGGCGGGGGAAGGATATGACGGCGACGGCGCGCAGCGACAACCGCAGCAGAAGCAGAGAAGAAGTAGCGAGGCCGGAGCCCGGGGGCTCACCCACGTTGCAAGGATGAGGGGCGGCGTGGCTCGGGGTGCCTTTGGGGAGGAAGACGGGGACGAGCGACGTGGTGGTGGCGACGGGCGTCGAGGGACGTCGGCGCGAGATCCTGCCAGGTCCTGGGCGAGGACGACGACGCAAGGACGGAGAGAGGAGTTGCGAGCGGAGGTGGCGGTCCTCGGGCGCGGGCACGCTCCAGATCTAGTGAGGGAGCGAGAGAAGGGGATCAGGGCGAGTGGCGAGAGCGACGGGGATTGAGCGTCCTCTCATGCGACGGCGCTGGAGGGAGAGGGTGGAGATCGTGGTGGGAGTGGGGTTGGTTCTAGGGTTTGCTTGCGGGGAGTGGCCTAATAGGCCAGGGGCAAAGTGGCCGGCTAGGCCGGTCGACTGGCTAGCTGGGCCGGTTGGCCCAGCGTGGGGGGGGGTGTTTCTTTTCCGTTTTTTACTTTTCTGCTTATTCAGTTCAACACTGTTTGACATTTTACTTTATTATCAAATGAGTTTTCTTCAACATGAAACTTGTCACATAAATAGTGGTCATTATTATTGAGAGGCCCACAAAGTTTCAAGTGGTTTCGGAAAGGTAAGACTGCTTGTTGAAATTTTAAACGACCAAATTAAATGTTGCTGGTCCACCAAAACATTGCTAGGGCCAAAATAAAATTCCAACTTGACTTGATTTCTTCATGAAAATTACTCAAGGGTGATTTGCAATAACTCGAACATTTTTGTCTCTTTGTTTGGAGAAATAATAATTTGACTTGAAACTTAAGTTTTATTTCGAGGTTGGATCGGAAGAAAGTGAGGACTAGCAACTTAACCATGATGACATGGCATCATTAACAGGAGATTACTGTAGCTTAATTATCCGGGAATCACAATTCTCCTCCACTACAAGAAATCTCGTCCCGTGATTTAAGAGGGGAAGTGACGGGGAAGGGATTTGGTTACGAAATTCTAACGAGTCATCTCAGTCTTGGTTGCTCTTCTCGAAGAGGTCGATCCATTACGTGGGTGTCTTCATTTCTCTGCTTCGGTCATCATGACGATGTTGGCATCCTTTCTTCGGGAGCTCCATCGTACTTACGAATAGGAAAGGGGCTGGGAGAACAGACCTCTGCAAGGTTGACTAACTTGTTGATAACATCGGGGCAGGTGGGGGAAGTAACTCTCGAATTAAAAACCTTTAGAAAATATCAAGAGTAAGGCAAGAAGGTGTCATGAGAAGTTTCAAGCGGCAGGCAATCGTTCGATGCCTGAAATAGAGTGTGAAAGGGGTTCAAAGCAATCGGAACAAGTATTATGTCTGATGCCAGTATAGATCAGTAGGACGGTGGTCCGTGAATTACATACGAGGCCACGCGCGATGAAGAAATTTGGGAACAGGGGGTGCATAGGAGAGTCGGGTTTTGATCCTGTGGAACTATGGGTTATGGGCCCACCATGTGGTTAAAGTAGGAAGGGCAGTGACATCTTGCACGATCATGATAGCAAGGCATGTCAGAGGGTAGCCTGTCAGTTATATGTCAGCAACATCGTCGGTACCAAGGGCAAGGGACGAAGAGAACCATTTTCCTGCTCGTTGAAACGAGGCGGACCAATAGGCAAAGTTCTCGTCCATCGGTGGTTGCCGGAATGTCACCAACAATAGTAACAGGGTCTTACTCACAGAGTTTTACACCGAGGTGTTTGCATAAGCAGGGAATTAATACTGCTTAGATCATAATGATCACCAGAAACGTTAAACCAACCAATGGAAAGGAAAATATGATTATCAGATTAAACAGAACAAAGGAAAGGAAAATGTGTTTAAACACATATTTCAGGGGTATATCCTTCCCAAGGACAATGGTTAGACGAGAACCATTTAGGTTAGGGAAGAGGAAGTTCATGACATTACCCAAACAACGGTGTTTGAATAATTGATAACGAAAATTTAGCATTGTGCTTCAAATGTTTTTATTGAAGATCGGAGTACCACAGACATGCTTCGAGATAGCATTGACATGGTCATTAGGTAAGATCAGGCTATGGATACACAAAGGATCCATCAGGAACAACTTATAGAGTAAGTCTTACAATTTCCTCATGGAAGAATAGCTAACCTTGCTAAAAAGGAAAACTTATAACAATAGGTCCTCTGGCCAGGTGTGTTAGGCATGACATCACCTTACCGGGTCATAAATAGACCAATGTTATAACTCTTGGAAATATGTTCCAACCATCATATCTGACCGAGATTCAGATCTGATTGGTGTCAGGATAACTCAGGCTCAGGATGTCTGAGAAGAAAGGTGCTACACAAATTGATGGGATGAAATTATAAGATTCTCCAGAAATGAACTATGAAAGCAAGTTCCGAAACAAGAGTTCATCATTAAACCAAGGAGAGGGTTAGGAGGTGGCTGATGGACTCAGCGACATTCCATTGAGATTTCCAAAAGATGGATTTCCACAACTAGGTGAACAAGGAGATAACATTAGCTAGATCGAATGACTTAATGATGTATGCTCGAGGAAAACATACACAATTAAACATTGGTTGAAATGTGCACCCGAAATATGGGCTAGGTAGCACGATCAATGTTCGAATGATGATTCATTAAGCCATAGACGTAGAATGAAACTATAGACCAATAACATCAAAGCAATAGGGTTGCTAGAAGTTTAGAATTTACACATCACAGACCATTTGTTGGTATTTCGTTTAGAAACAACACAGGGACCAAGAAAGAATGGTGATGGTGAGAAGTATCACTGTACCAAGAATTCTTAAGAGGTGGAGTAATGCTCACGACATTCTTGACATCAAAGATGGTAATACTCCATGTTAGAACATAACATAGGTTGGATAGCAGGGAAATCAAGATACAACACAAAATATGAACAAGTTTGTGTTGAGGGGAGGCAAGAATGTTGTCGATGATAGCACAATTCATCGAGGGGCAAGGATGGTATTTCTCATCCTGAATTTCGACACACAACTTGGAAGAAGTCAAATTATTGACAATGATCACGACAAATTTGTCGAGAGGTTTTCAAGAAGATGTAATTGATCGACGATGACATCAAGTCAAAGGAATGATGAAAGCGAAAGGTTATTGGGACCACGAGTAGGACACAAACTCGAAATCAAGTTTGTTGTTCAAGGAGAAGTGATATGACGAGGAAGATCGACGCAAGATTAGCTCACTGTGGAAATTTGTGGGCTGGGAAGGTCCAGGTAGCACAGTTAAAATCGGCACGATAATGACATAGCCGAGCAGGCTAGGAATGACTTGAAGGATTATTAAACTCGTAAGCAACAAAAAATACTTAGAGTTATTGAATCGGAGTGCGGAATTGATTCACTTATCGGTGTCTTTGAGGGGTTCTAACAACTCAGAACCCGTTCGAAAAATGGAATCGGCAAGAATATTAGTTGATGAAGAACTCATAAGAAGTTACGTAGTTCCTTGGCATTCTCGAGATACCAGGTGGGTAATACTCGACGACAGACCAAAGTAGAGGTTGGATGGGGGTATTGCTCTGCAGAGGACAAGTGCTTAAACTTGCACGAGAAATGGTATTTAAAGGAGAACATGGTCGGAACCACGATTGCAAAAGGATCAATACACAGATACTAGACGATATCATATCAAGGAAATAGTTATTATTACAAGAAGCTTCTATGATAGGATCTACATCGTGTCCATGGGCATGAACACAAAGTTCAAGGTCGACTCCCACTTCTTCAATGCATAACCTTTCATTTACTTCTCGCGTTCGATGAAGTTGTATGGTAGAAAATTATCTGGTAAAATACCAGAAGGGTATGGCTTGTGAAAACCTTCGGGTTCATACGGTTTTTAGGGAAGGTATAGGTTCAATCCAATGGGGCATCTTAGAAACATATACCTCAAACTTCAAGAGTAAAATCACCAGCTCAAAAGTAGAGTATGGTTATCAAGCAGAGGATACAAATTACCAAAGGCATTATATATCCATGGAAATGAACACAAGGTTATTGAATATGAAGGACACTGTCGGATAATAACCCAACAAGGGGTCTTGTGGTCTAAACGGAGCTGATGCGAGTATCGGTACTCTATCAGAGGAAGAAGGAACGAAAGGGCATTGGACTATAAAAACAACTGAGTAATTCAAAGCTCAAATGCAAAGAAATTATCATTTCCAAATCAAGGGATCAGAAGCCAATGGTCTGATTAAGAATGGATAAGTTGAACAGACTTAGGGGTACAACCGACGGCAATTTGATTGGTCGATAACCAGTTCACGTTTCAAATGACGTCTGAGCCGGAAGGATGAATTCTAGGCTCTGATTGAGGATTGCGAGCATTCACAACAGATTGAATCAACGGACTCATAATGATAATGATAAGAGATGCCAATAAGATTACGAGACTTAAGATTAATCATAATGCAAGTAAGCAAGAATTTCAAGAGCAAAAGGCTCCTGAGGATTTTCGGAAGATCGAATGGTATTTTGAACACTTTTGTGAAATACTTGAATCAACCGGGGATGAGCGGATACTCGGTATGTGCGAGAATTATCCGTAGGGGTATTCAGGTGACAAAGAACAGCAAGGCAGTAAGCTCAAAGGATTCTTTGAACAATAGAGAGAATTTTGGGGTATCTTGTAATAACAAGATCAACTAGGAAACATTGTATGAATGGCGAGTATACGTGGTTATCCATAGGAGTTTATCGATGAAAGGTAATTGCAAAAGCGATGAACACAAGTTCTCGGGTTATCAGCGGAGAGTATCTTCAGGATCTTCACGTGCAGCAGACGATCATCAGTAATAAGGGGCTCCCCGGGTGAAAGTGATAACGAGATCCTAATGTTAGATTTAGCAAAACTCACTTAACCCAAATAGAAGAGAGATCAGAGTCCCAGAGTATAGACAAGGAGTACAAGATCCTAATACCACCCAATGGAGACGTGGGCCCGTAAGCCACACAGCCATGTCAGTAAAAGTTTAGCAATGACTAGACTCAACTTTGGCCAAGGAGTTGGGAAGGGGGATTCCTACAGGCAGCAGGCTCTGATACCAACTTGTGACGCCCCCAATTCGACCGTACACTAATCATGCACGCAAATGTGTACGATCAAGATCAGGAACTCACGGGAAGATATCACGACACAACTCTACAACATAAATAAGTCATACAAGCATCATAATACAAGCCAGGGGCCTCGAGGGCTCGAATACAAGTGCTCGATCATAGACGAGTCAGCGGAAGCAACAATATCTGAGTACAGACATAAGTTAAACAAGCTTGCCTTAAGAAGGCTAGCACAAAAGTAGCAACGATCGAAAAGGCAAGGCCTCCTGCCTGGGACCTCCAAACTACTCCTCGAAGCCGAACTCCATGTAGAATCATCCTCGGGATCTCTAGCTCCTGGATACCAACATCTGGTTGCGACAACCAGGTAGAAGGGAAAGGGGGAAAAGAGGGAGAAAAGCAACCGTGAGTACTCATCCAAAGTACTCGCAAGCAAGGAGCTACATTACATATGCATGGGTATAACTGTAAAGGGCCATATCGGTGGACTGAACTGCAGAAAGCCAGAATATGAGGGGGATAGCTAATCCTGTCGAAGACTACGCTTCTGGCCACCTCCATCTTTCAGCATGTAGAAGAGAGTAGATGGTAAGTTCACCAAGTAGCATCGTATAGCATAATCCTACCCGGCGATCCCCTCCTCGTCGCCCTGTTAGAGAGCGATCACCGGGTTATATCTGGCACTTGGAAGGGTGTGTTTTACTAAGTATCCAGTTCTAGTTGTCATAAGGTCAAGGTACAACTCCGGGTCGTCCTTTTACCGAGGGACACGGCTATTCGAATAGATAAACTTCCCTGTAGGGGTGCACCACGTAACCCAACACGCTCGATCCCATTTGGCCGGACACACTTTTCTGGGTCATGTCCGGCCGCGGAAGATCAACACGTCGCAGCCCCACCTAGGCTCAACAGAGAGGTCAACACGTCGGTCTAAATCCTATGCGCGCAGGGGTCTGGGCCCATCGCCTATTGCACACCTGCATGTTGCGTATGCGGCCAGAAGCAGACCTAGCCTAGCAGGCGTTCCAGTCCAATCCGGCGCGCGCCGCTCCGTCACTGACGTCAAGAAGAGCTTCGGCTGATACCACGACGTCGAGTGCCCATAACTGTTCCCGCGTAGTTGGTTAGTGCGTATAGACCAAATGGCCAGACTCAGATCAAATACCAAGATCTCGTTAAGCGTGTTAAGTATCCGCGAACGCCGACCAGGGCCAGGCCCACCTCTATCCAAGGTGGTCTCAACCTGCCCTGTCGCTCCGCCACAAAGTAACAGTCGGGGGCCGCCAGGAACCCAGGCCCACCTCTACCGGGATGGAGCCACCTGTCCTTTCAGCCCCCTCATCAGAATCACTTGCGGGTACTCAACGAGCCGACCCGACTTTAGTCACCACATGTGTCATGTATATAAAGTATATAGTATATACCCGTGATCACCTCCCGAAGTGATCACGGCCTAGAAGTATAACATGGCAGACGGACAAGAGTGTAGGGCCACTGATGGAACACTAGCATCCTATACTAAGTAGTAGGATAGCAGATAAGGGTAACAACTTGTAGTAACAATGACAGGCTATGCATCAGGATAGGATTAACGGGAAGCAGTAACATGCTACACTACTCTAATGCAAGCAGTATAGAGAAGAATAGGCAATATCTGGTGATCAAGGGGGGGCCTTGCCTGGTTGCTCTGGCAAGAAGAAGGGGTCGTCGTCGATGTAGCCGATCACAGGGGTATCGGCAATGGTCTCGGAGCCTACCAGAAAGAAGTAACGGAGGGGGAACACAATAAATAACAGAGCAATCAAATGTAGCACAAAGCAAGATGCGGCAATACGTTGTGCTAGGGGTGACGTAACGCAGGGATATGTGATACCAGCGAAGGGGGGAAACATCCGGGAAAGTATTCCTGGTGTTTCGCTTTTTCGGATAGATGAACCAGAGGGGGAAACTTGCGTGTTTTCTATGCTAGGGATGTGTGGCGGACGAACGGGCTGCGTATCCGGATTCGTCTCGTCGGTCTGAGCAACTTTCATGTAGAAAACATTTTCATCTGAGCTACGGTTTATTTTATATGATTTTCTAAAGTTTTAAATCATTCTTAGAATTTATCTAATTAATTTAATCAAATATTATCCAGAATAGTGTTTGCTGATGTCATCATTCCGTCAGCATGACGTCAGCAGTCAACAGAGGTGTTGACTGGTCAAACTGACGTGTAGGCCCAGTGAGACCCACCTGTCATACTCTATTAGGTTGATTAGGGTTTAGGTTAAACAAAATACTGTTTAATTAAACTAACAGGTCAATTAGATTAATTAAGTAGGATGAATTAACTTAATTAATTTAGTTAATTAATTAATTAAATTTATTATTATTATTATTATTATTTTTTAATTCATTTCTTTTAAACACGTTCTGGGGTGGGGCCCCACATGTCATAGGCCCCTGGGGGCCTAGCGGGCGAAACGGGCAGCGGGCATCCGGGCGTTTGCACCCGAAGGGCAGACCCGGGGCGCGGCAGGGTGCCGGAACTGGCCGCCGGCGCGGCGGTGGCCTATGGGGCAAGAGGCGGAGGCGGGGCACGGGACAACGACGCCAGCACCAAGGATGGAGTGGCAGCGGGCAAGGGGAAGTGACGAGCGCGACGGCTGTGGGGTGGCAGCAGTAGCCGCAGCCACAGATGGCAAGGCGAGCAGCGACACGGTAGGGGGGAAGAAGTGGTAGGTGGCGAAGCACGAGAGCAGTGCGCGGGGCTGCGGTGGCGATGCGAGCCAGGGGAGCGACGACGCGACCGGCGCGAATGTGGCGCGCATGATCCACGGTCGGGAGCTGCAGGTGGCTTGGCTGGGGCACGGTCTCGTGCGCAGTGGTGCAGCCGAAGTGGGGGGGCGTGGCCATGGCAGGTGCGTAGCGGGCGCTGGCGGTGTGAGCCCTGGCCGGAGAAGGATACGACGGCGACAGCGCGCAGCGACAGCCGCAGCAGAAGCAGAGAAGAAGTAGCGAGGCCGGAGCCCGGGGGCTCACCCACGTTGCAAGGACGAGGGGCGGCGTGGCTCGGGGTGCCTTTGGGGAGGAAGATGGGGACGAGTGACGTGGTGGTGGCGACGGGCGTCGAAGGACGTCGGCGCGAGATCCAGCCAAGTCCTGGGCGAGGACGACGACGCAAGGACGGAGAGAGGAGTTGCGAGCGGAGGTGGTGGTCCTCGGGCGCGGGCATGCTCCAGATCTGGTGAGGGAGCGAGAGAAGGGGATCGGGGCGAGTGGGGAGAGCGACGGGGATCGAGCGCCCTCTCATGTGACGGCTCTGGGGGGAGAGGGTGGAGATCGTGGTGGGAGTGGGGTTGGTTCTAGGGTTTGGTTGCGGGGAGTGGCCTAATAGGCCAGGGGCAAAGTGGCCGGCTGGGCCGGCCGACTGGCTAGCTGGGCCGGTTGGCCCAGCGTGGGGGGGGGGTTGTTTCTTTTCCTTTTTTTTACTTTTCTGCTTATTCAGTTCACCACTGTTTGACATTTTACTTTATTATCAAATGAGTTTTCTTCAACATGAAACTTGTCACATAATAGTGGTCATTATTATTGAGAGGCCCACAAAGTTTCAAGTGGTTTGGGAAAGGTAAGACTGCTTGTTGAAATTTTAAACGACCAAATTAAATGTTGCTGGTCCACCAAAATATTGCTAGGGCCAAAATAAAATTCCAATTTGATTTGATTTCTTCATGAAAATTACTCAAGGGTGATTTGCAATAACTCGAAAATTTTTGTCTCTTTGTTTGGAGAATTAATAATTTGACTTGAAACTTAAGTTTTATTTCGAGGTTGGATCGGAACAAAGTGAGGACTAGCAACTTAACCATGATGACATGGCATCATTAACAGGAGATTACTGTAGCTTAATTATCCGGGCGTCACAAAGAGCCGGGGCCACTCCCGCCGAAGAACAGGCTGGCCCACTCCCGCGATGTCGTCGTGAGGTAGGAGGTGACAAGGCCTTGGCATGAACGGCCTTCCCCCGGCTATCCGCTGCCTCTGTGCGCCCAGGCAGAGGGCCCCGGAGGAGGAGGCGGCAATCGGCGCCGATCGCGCTGAAGGAAATATGTCCTAGAGGCAATAATAAAGTTATTATTTATTTCCTTATATCATGATAAATGTTTATTATTCATGCTAGAATTGTATTAACTGGAAACTTGATACATGTGTGAATACATAGACAAACAGAGTGTCACTAGTATGCCTCTACTTGACTAGCTCGTTGATCAAAGATGGTTATGTTTCCTAGCCATAGACATGAGTTGTCATTTGATTAACGGGATCACATCATTAGGAGAATGATGTGATTGACTTGACCCATTCCGTTAGCTTAGCACTCGATCGTTTAGTATATTGCTATTGCTTTCTTCATGACTCATACATGTTCCTATGACTATGAGATTATGCAACTCCCGTTTACCGGAGGAACACTTTGTGTGCTACCAAACGTCACAACGTAACTGGGTGATTATAAAGGTGCTCTACAGGTGCTTCCAAAGGTACTTGTTGGGTTGGCGTATTTCGAGATTAGGATATGTCACTCCGATTGTCGGAGAGGTATCTCTGGGCCCACTCAGTAATGCACATCACTATAAGCCTTGCAAGCATTGTAACTAATGAGTTAGTTGCGGGATGATGTATTACGGAATGAGTAAAACCCATTGCCGGTAACGAGATTAAACTAGGTATTGAGATACCGACGATCGAATCTCGGGCAAGTAACATACCGATGACAAAGGGAACAACGTATGTTGTTATGCGGTCTGACCGATAAAGATCTTCGTAGAATATGTGGGAGCCAATATGAGCATCCAGGTTCCGCTATTGGTTATTGACCGGAGACGTGTCTCGGTCATGTCTACATAGTTCTCGAACCCGTAGGGTCCGCACGCTTAAAGTTAGATGACGGTTATATTATGAGTTTATATGTTTTGATGTACCGAAGGAGTTCGGTGTCCCGGATGAGATCAGGGACTTGACGAGGAGTCTCGAAATGGTCGAGACGTAAAGATCGATATATTGGACGACTATATTCGGACATCGGAAAGGTTCCGAGTGATTCGGGTATTTTTCGGAGTACCGGAGAATTACGGGAATTCGTATTCGGCCTTAATGGGCCATACGGGAAAGGAGGGAAAGGCCCCAAAGGGTGGCCGCACCCCTCCCCATGGACTAGTCCGAATTGGACTAGGGAGGGTGGGCGCCCCCTTCCTTCTTTCTCCTTCTCCCTTCCCTTTTCCTACTCCAACAAGGAAAGGAGGAGTCCTACTCCCGGTGGGAGTAGGACTCCCCCCTTGGCGCGCCCTCCTCCTAGGCCGGCCGTCTCCCCCCTTGGTCCTTTATATACGGGGGCAGGGGGCACCCCATAAACACAACAATTGATCATTGATCTCTTATCCGTGTGCGGTGCCCCCTCCACCATATTACACCTCGATAATATCGTAGCGGTGCTTAGGCGAAGCCCTGCGTCGGTAGAACATCGTCATCGTCACCACGCTGTCGTGCTGACGAAACTCTCCCTCAACACTCGGCTAGATCGGAGTATGAGGGACGTCATCGAGCTGAACGTGTGCTGAACTCGGAGGTGCCGTGCGTTCGGTACTTGATCGGTCGGATTGTGAAGACGTATGATTACATCAACCGCGTTGTGTTAACGCTTCCGCTTTCGGTCTACGAGGGTACGTGGACAACAGTCTCCCCTCTCGTTGCTATGCATCACCATGATCTTGCGTGTGCGTAGGAAATTTTTGAAATTACTACGTTCTCCAACAGTGGCATCCGAGCCTGGTTTTATGCGTTGATGTTATATGCACGAGTAGAACACAAGTGAGTTGTGGGCGACATAAGTCATATGCTTACCAGCATGTCATATTTTGGTTCGGCGGTATTGTGAGATGAAGCGGCCCGGACCGACATTACGCGTACGCTTACGCGAGACTGGTTTCACCGTTGCGAGCACTCGTTGCTTACAGGTGACTGGCGGGTGTCTGTGTCTCTCAATTTAGTTGAACCGAGTGTGGCTACACCCGGTCCTTGCGAAGGTTAAAACAACACCAACTTGACAAACTATCGTTGTGGTTTTGATGCGTAGGTAAGAACGGTTCTTGCTAAGCCCGTAGCAGCCACGTAAAACTTGCAACAACAAAGTAGAGGACGTCTAACTTGTTTTTGCAGGGCATGTTGTGATGTGATATGGTCAAGACATGATGCTGAATTTTATTGTATGAGATGATCATGTTTTATAACCGAGTTATCGGCAACTGGCAGGAGCCATATGGTTGTCGCTTTATTGTATGCAATGCAATCGCCATGTAATTGTTTTACTTTATCACTAAGCGGTAGTGATAGTCGTAGAAGCAATAGTTGGCGAGACGACAACGATGCTACGATGGAGATCAAGGTGTTGCACCGGTGACGATGGTGATCATGACGGTGCTTCGGAGATGGAGATCACAAGCACAAGATGATGATGGCCATATCATATCACTTATATTTGATTGCATGTGATGTTTATCTTTTATGCATCTTATCTTGCTTTGATTGACGGTAGCATCATAAGATGATCTCTCACTAAATTTCAAGATAAAAGTGTTCTCCCTGAGTATGCACCGTTGCCAAAGTTCGTCGTGCCCAGACACCACGTGATGATCGGGTATGATAAGCTCTACGTCCATCTAGAACGGGTGCAAGCCAGTTTTGCACACGCAGAATACTCAGGTTAAACTTGACGAGCCTAGCATATGCAGATATGGCCTCGGAACACTGAGACCGAAAGGTCGAGCGTGAATCATATAGTAGATATGATCAACATAGTGATGTTCACCATTGAAAGCTACTCCATTTCACGTGATGATCGGTTATGGTTTAGTTGATATGGATCACGTGATCACTTAGAGGATTAGAGGGATGTCTATCTAAGTGGGAGTTCTTAAGTAATATGATTAATTGAACTTAAATTTATCATGAACTTAGTCCTGATAGTATTTTGCAAATTATGTTGTAGATCAATAGCTAGCGTTGTTGCTTCCCTGTGTTTATTTTTGATACGTTCCTAGAGAAAAATTATGTTGAAAGATGTTAGTAGCAAAGATGCGGATTGGATCCGTGATCTGAGGATTATCCTCACTGCTGCACAAAAGAATTATGTCCTTGATGCACCGCTAGGTGACAGACCTATTACAGGAGCAGATGCAGACGTTATGAACGTTTGGCTAGCTCAGTATGATGACTACTTGATAGTTTAGTGCACCATGCTTAACGGCTTAGAATCGGGACTTCAAAGACGTTTTGAACGTCATGGACCATATAAGATGTTCCAGGAGTTGAAGTTAATATTTCAAGAAAATACCCGAGTTGAGAGATATGAAGTCTCCAACAAGTTCTATAGCTAAAAGATGGAGGAGAATAGCTCAAGCAGTGAGCATGTGCTCAGATTGTCTGGGTACTACAATCTCTTGAATCAAGTGGGAGTTAATCTTCCAGATAAAATAGTGATTGACAGAATTCTCTAGTCACCATCACCAAGTTAGTAGAATTTCGTAATGAACTATAGTATGCAAGGGATGACGAAAGTAATTCCCGAGCTCTTCGTGATGCTGAAATCGACGAAGGTAGAAATCAAGAAAATCATCAAGTGTTGATGGTTGACGAGACCACTAGTTTCAAGAAAAGGGCAAAGGGAAGAAGGGGAACTTCAAGAAGAACGGCAAGCAAGTTGCTGCTCAAGTGAAGAAGCCTAAGTCTGGTCCTAAGCCTGAGACTAAGTGCTTCTACTGCAAAGGGACTGGTCACTGGAAGCGAAACTACCCCAACTATTTGGTGGATAAGAAGAATGGCAAAGTGAACAAAGGTATATTGGATATACATGTTATTGATGTGTACTTTACTAGTGTTTATAGAAACCCCTCGGTATTTGATACTGGTTCAGTTGCTAAGAGTAGTAACTTGAAACGGGAGTTGCAGAATAAACAGAGACTAGTAAAAGGCGAGGTGACGATGTGTGTTGGAAGTAGTTCCAGGATTGATATGATCATCATCGCACACTCCCTATACTTTCGGGATTAGTGTTGAAACTAAATAAGTGTTATTTGGTGTTTGCGTTGAGCATGAATATGATTTGATCATGTTTGTTGCAATACGGTTATTCATTTAAATTAGAGAATAATTGTTGTTCTGTTTACATGAATAAAACCTTCTATGGTCATACACCCAATAAAATGGTTTGTTGGATCTCAATCGTAGTGATACACACATTCATAATAATGAAGCCAAAAGATGCAAAGTTAATAATGATAGTGCAACTTATTTGTGGCACTGCCGTTTAGGTCATATTGGTGTAAAGCGCATGAAGAAACTCCATACTGATGGGATTTTCGAATCACTTGATTATGAATCACTTGATGCTTGCGAACCGTGCCTCATGGGCAAGATGACTAAAAACGCCGTTCTCCAGAACTATGGAGAGAGCAACAGATTTATTGGAAATCATACATACAGATGTATGTGGTCCGATGAATATTGAGGCTCGTAGCAGGTATCATTATTTTCTGACCTTCACAGATGATTTAAGCAGATATGGGTATATCTACTTAATGAAACAGAAGTCTGAAACATTTGAAAAGTTCATATAATTTCAAAGTGAAGCGGAAAATCATCGTAACAAGAAAATAAAGTTTCTACGATCTGATCATGGAGAAGAGTATTTGAGTTACGAGTTTGGCCTTCAGTTAAAACAATGTGAAATAGTTTCACTACTCACGCCACCTGGAACACCACGGTGTAATGGTGTGTCCGAACATCGTAACCGTACTTTTATTAGATATGGTGCGATATATGATGTCTCTTACCGATCTACCACTATCGTTTTGGGGTTATGCATTAGAGACAGCTGCATTCACGTTAAATAGGGTACCATCTAAATCCATTGAGACGACATCTTATGAACCGTGGTTTGGCAAGAAACCAAAGTTGTCGTTTCTTAAAGTTTGGGGTTGCGATGCTTATGTGAAAAGGTTTCATCCTGATAAGCTCAAACCCAAATCGGAGAAATGTGTCTTCATAGGATACCCATAGGAGACAGTTGGGTACACCTTCTATCACAGATCCGAAGGCAAGACATTCGTTGCTAAGAATGGATCCTTTCTGGAGAAGGAGTTTCTCTCGAAAGAAGTGAGTGGGAGGAAAGTAGAACTTGATGAGGTAACTGTACCTCATCGCTTATTGGAAAGTAGTTCATCACAGAAAACCGGTTCCTGTGACACCTACACCAATTAGTGAGGAAGTTAATGATGATGATCATGAAACTTCAGATCAAGTTGTTACTGAACCTCGTAGGTCAACCAGAGTGAGATCCGCACGAGAGTGGTACGGTAATCCTGTTCTGGAGGTCAAGTTACTTGACCATGACAAACCTACGAACTATGAAGAAGCGATGGTGAGCCCAGATTCCGCAAAATGGCTTGAGGCCATGAAATCTGAGATGGGATCCATGTATGAGAACAAAGTATGGACTTTGATTGACTTGCCCAATGATCGGCGAGCCAAAAAAATAAATGGATCTTCAAGAGGAAGACGGACGCTGATAGTAGTGTTACTATCTACAAAGCTAGACTTGTCGAAAAAGGTTTTTGACAAAGTTCAAAGTGTTGAATACGATGAGATTTTCTCACTCGCAGCGATGCTTAAGTCTATCTGAATCATGTTAGCAATTGCCGCATATTATGAAATCTGGCAAATGGATAAACAAAACTGCATTCCTTAATGGATTCATTAAAGAAGAGTTGTATGTGATGCAACCAGAAGGTATTGTCAATCCTAAAGGTGCTAACAAAATATACAAACTCCAGCGATCCATCTATGGACTGGTGCAAGCATCTCGGAGTTGGAATATACGCTTTGATAAGTTGATCAAAGCATATAGTTTTATACAGACTTGCGGTGAAGCCTGTATTTACAAGAAAGTGAGTGGGAGCACTACAGCATTTCTGATAAGTATATGTGAATGACATATTGTTGATCAGAAATAATGTAGAATTATTCTGCAAAGCATAAAGGAGTGTTTGAAAGGATTTTTTCAAATAAAGACCTCGGTGAAGCTGCTTACATATTGAGCATCAAGATCTATAGAGATAGATCAAGACGCTTGATAAGTTTTTTCAATGAGTACATACCTTAACAAGATTTTGAAGTAGTTCAAAATGGAACAGTCAAAGAAAGAGTTTCTTGCCTGTGTTACAAGGTGTGAAATTGAGTAAGACTCAAAGCCCGACCACGGCAGAAGATAGAAAAAGAATGAAAGTCATTCCCTATGCATCGGCCATAAGTTCTATAAAGTATGCCATGCTGTGTACCAGATCTATTGTATACCCTACACTGATTTTGGCAAGGGAGTACAATAGTGATCTAGGAGTAGATCACTGGACAGCGGTCAAAATTATCCTTACTGGAATAAGGATATGTTTCTCGTTTATGGAAGTGACAAAAGGTTCGTCGTAAAGGGTTACGTCGATGCAAGTTTTGACACTAATCTAGATGACTCTAAGTCTCGGTCTAGATACATATTGAAAGAGGGAGCAATTAGCTAGAGTAGCTCCGGGCAGAGCATTGTAGACATAGAAATTTGCAAAATACTTACGGATCTGAATGTGACAGACCCGTTGACTAAAATTATCTCACAAGCAAAACATAATCGCACCTTAGTACTCTTTGGGTGTTAATCACATAAGCAATGTGAACTAGATTACTGACTCTAGTAAACCCTTTGGGTGTTGGTCACATGACGATGTGAACTATCGGTGTTAATCACATGGTGACGTGAACTATTGATGTTAAATCACATGGCGATGTGAACTAGATTATTGACTCTAGTGCAAGTGGGAGACTGAAGGAAATATGCCCTAGAGGCAATAATAAAGTTATTATTTATTTCCTTATATCATGATAAATGTTTATTATTCATGCTAGAATTGTATTAACTGGATACTTGATACATGTGTGAATACATAGACAAACAGAGTGTCACTAGTATGCCTCTACTTGACTAGCTCGTTGATCAAAGATGGTTATGTTTCCTAGCCATAGACATGAGTTGTCATTTGATTAACGGGATCACATCATTAGGAGAATGATGTGATTGACTTGACCCATTCCGTTAGCTTAGCACTCGATCGTTTAGTATATTGCTATTGCTTTCTTCATGACTTATACATGTTCCTATGACTATGAGATTATGCAACTCCCGTTTACCGGAGGAACACTTTGTGTGCTACCAAACGTCACAACGTAACTGGGTGATTATAAAGGTGCTCTACAGGTGCTTCCAAAGGTACTTGTTGGGTTGGCGTATTTCGAGATTAGGATTTGTCACTCCGATTGTCGGAGAGGTATCTCTGGGCCCACTCAGTAATGCACATCACTATAAGCCTTGCAAGCATTGTAACTAATGAGTTAGTTGCGGGATGATGTATTACGAAACGAGAAAAAAGACTTACCGGTAACGAGATTGAACTAGGTATTGAGATACCGACGATCGAATCTCGGGCAAGTAACATACCGATGACAAAGGGAACAACGTATGTTGTTATGCGGTCTGACCGATAAAGATCTTCGTAGAATATGTGGGAGCCAATATGAGCATCCAGGTTCCGCTATTGGTTATTGACCGGAGACGTGTCTCGGTCATGTCTACATAGTTCTCGAACCCGTAGGGTCCGCACGCTTAAAGTTGGATGACGGTTATATTATGAGTTTATGTGTTTTGATGTACCGAAGGAGTTCGGAGTCCCGGATGAGATCAGGGACTTGACGAGGAGTCTCGAAATGGTCGAGACGTAAAGATCAATATATTGGACGACTATATTCGGACATCGGAAAGGTTCCGAGTGATTCGGGTATTTTTCGGAGTACCGGAGAGTTACGGGAATTCGTATTGGGCCTTAACGGGCCATACGGGAAAGGAGAGAAAGGCCCCAAAGGGTGGCCGCACCCCTCCCCATGGACTAGTCCGAATTGGACTAGGGAGGGGGGGGGGCGCCCCCTTCCTTCTTTCTCCTTCTCCCTTCCCCTTTCCTACTCCAACAAGGAAAGGAGGAGTCATACTCCCGGTGGGAGTAGGACTCCCACCTTGGCGCGCCCTCCTCCTAGGCCGGCCGCCTGCCCCCTTGCTCCTTTATATACGGGGGTAGGGGGCACCCCATAGACACAACAATTGATCATTGATCTCTTAGCCGTGTGCGGTGCCCCCCTCCACCATATTACACCTCGATAATATCGTAGCGGTGCTTCGGCGAAGCCCTGCGTCGGTAGAACATCATCATCGTCACCACGCCGTCGTGCTGACGAAACTCTCCCTCAACACTCGGCTGGATCGGAGTTCGAGGGACGTCATCGAGCTGAACGTGTGCTGAACTCGGAGGTGTCGGGCATTCGGTACTTGATCGGTCGGATCGTGAAGACGTACGACTACATCAACCGCGTTGTGTTAACGCTTCCGCTTTCGGTCTATGAGGGTACGTGGATAACACTCTCCCCTCTCGTTGCTATGCATCACCATGATCTTGCATGTGCGTAGGAAATTTTTGAAATTACTACGTTCTCCAACATGCGTCGTGGCCGCGGTGGCCGTGCCGCGGCGGTGCGCACTGCCGCCCCGGGGACCCACGCCGAGGGCTCCTCTCATGAACTTGTGGTGTGGGCGGCGATGCCACCACGCTCTTGGATCCGCTTCCCGCAGTTCTTCTCTGCAGAGATGCCGCCGAGGGGGCCACTCGAGCTGTGGTTGCAGCACGCCGAGTGTGACGCCCCGGCAACGGGGCGGAGGTTGTGGTCGTCTCTCCGGGCAAGATCTTCATGACCCGCGGATGGGGCGAGGTCGCCCGAGCTTGCCGCGCGCAGGGCGCCCTCGCCATTCTCTTCGAATACGACGGTGCCTCCACAATGTTCTTCAAGGTCTTCGACTGGGAAGGCCGCAGCCGGGAGTGCTGCCCTGGAGGGCGCCGTCGGGACGGCACAGCGGCAGGAGCCGGGCACGCCATTGGCCTCGTCAGCAGCTCCTCCGATAGCAGTGACGGCGCTTGGGAGTCCAGCGACTCTCCCGAGCCTTACGAGACTCCGGAGACGAGCGTCGACAACTACGTGCCCCCGAGCTCTCGCCGTGCCCGGAGTGCAGCAGCGGCGTCCGCCCATCGCTGTCGTTGATCTGGATGGGGTTGGCGTCGGCCTCCCGTGGCCCACTGTTGATGATGGCGCCGGCGGCGACACTTGTAGATAGGGCTCCTAGAAACCTTCTTCTTTTGTTCCCTACGAGGAATCGAGATGAACCCCATGGGGACGTGTAAAGGATATGTGATGCCTTTTATTATTATTGTCCTGATTATGAGGATTTACGACTGCGTGTCTTGCTTCGGCTCAGTCCCCCCATTTCCAACCTCGCGGTAGCCTAGTGCTCTACGCCGAAAGGTCCCGGTCCCCAGGCAGGCTGCAGCCGTCGCTGGTATGCCAGGTCGCAATGCCGTGGTCAAGGCCAGGAGGTGAGCGGCCCGAGGTCCAATAAGAGCTCCTGAGGCACGATGCTCAAGAAGTCCCCTTTAGCGTGCAAGAGAACTACCTGAACATAGGAAAGGAAGGCGACGTCGCCATAGCAAGGTTGCAAGAGATGGGAATCCTGTGTTGTCGCAGCGCTTGGCCGATTCGAGTGCGAGACTTATCTTAGCGGTCCTGAGTCGATCCCTTGTGCAGCGCCAGATTCGCGCGTCAACAGCCATAGCGTAGCCAGGTTAGGCCCGGGCGAGCTTCCCCTCTTTTTCATGCTCTTCTATGTGCTCTACGTCCTTGGGTCCCGGCCCCCGAGCGAGCTCAGCCGCCGCTGGTGTGCCAGGTCGCGATGCCATGGTCAAGGCCAGGGGATGAGGGCTGGAGAGCCAGTAAGAGCTCCTGAGTCGCGATGCTCAAGAGCCCCCCCTTTAACGCGCAAGCGAATTGCGTGAAAAAAGAAGGAGCCTGCGGTGCTGCCCGTCGCCAGGCTCCAGAGGTTCCTGCAGGTTAGCGCGAGGGAGAAATGCGGGTCTCCACCGCGCTTGCCGGTCTGCCACTGGTCGTTCCGCAAGAAGGTGAAGGCACTAAGGGCCTGGTGAGGTGACGTGTGCGGGGCGTGCCACGAGCCAGAGCTCGACCGCTCAGATTTGTCAGCGTTGCAAGGACGGACCGGAGCACAAGCGCCATGCCAGCATGAGTAGACCCCGTTGCGGGATGAGCAGGGGGCAGATCGGCAACGCGGGCGGCCGCAATGGGTAACAATCAAGCAGGCAACAACCGTGAAATGACTCAAGCAAAGAGGCAGGTTAGCTTAGATAGATGTAACGATGATACATGCCACTGGGACGGACCCGAGCTACCTGGGGAAGATGCAGCCCGAGGGGCGCTCCCCAGCAGAGTAAGCTAAAGATGCAAAAGGATATACGTCGCAGGGACAGACCCGTGCGACTTGGGGATAATGCTACCCGAGGGGCGCCCCCAACTGAATGAACTGGAAAGAGTCACCTGATACCGCAACTGGAGTGATGTTGGGGTAGCCGGAGATGCCTGCCGAAGAGTTGTTCCTCATGAGCCGCCAGGGTCCTGAGCCTCGGGAGGCTCCGCGGGCCCCGGTGGCTCTTGGAGAACCGTCGCGATCTCCTCCAGGACGGTGTAATGCCTGGCCTCCTGAGCCGCCAGGATGCTCCGCAGATGGCGCTGGAAGGTGACAGCCGCGTTCGGCAAGCCGAATGGCATGCGAACGTAGCTGTGAGGTGGACCCTCACACCGTCCAACGCGCGAAGGCCAGAAACGTCCCTGAGATGCGGCCCTGTTGAGCCCTAGAATGTCGACGCAGACGTGCGGCCCGCCGTCCTCACCAGGATGGGGAGCTGCGACGGGTGGTGGGCGGCGGTCGCCGCGTATGGTCCTTGCTTCTTGAAGCTCCTGCATCGCCTTGGTGATGAACTCCCGAGCACTAGGCGCTCCACGCCTCGTGCCCTCTTGAGGGAAATGCGCAGCGAAGCACGCCTCCACGTGGTGCTGGAGCGCCTCCCTTGTGACGTTGGCTAGGTCTGAAGCCCTCCAGAAGAGAGCCCCCGAGCCCAGCCTGCGGAGGGCGCCGGGCGCGCCTTCCACTACAAAAAAAGACACATCCGTGACATTTTGGGCCGAACGAATTTTTTTCTACCATACTTATGACACTTCTATGACAATAATTGTGACAAAACACGGTATCATCATAGATGTGGTGGGGTCCTAATTCTATAACAAAAAATCATGACAGAAAATGGGCTTTTCGTCCTGGGCGGGCCGGAGACGCAGCTGCATGACATTCTTTGGGTCGTCAATGATGGAAAAAACCGTGGTAGAAGCGAGGGCGAGGAAAATATCGGGGTGTTCCCGGTTACGGTGGGTGGTCGGGGCCGAGCGATGCGCGTTTCTCTCATACACGCACGCGCGTGGGTGCGAGGCGTTGGGCTCTAACTGAACCCGAGCGATTGCACTGCAGGCTACGCGTTACTGAACCCGAGTGATCAATCGATGGCTGTTAACTGAACCCGATCGAGCGATTCCTTCGCTACTGCTGCTAACTGAAGTCGATCGATGTTGCCTTTGGATGAACAGTGAGCGTGCTGGGGGGTTTGGATGAACAGTTCCCGGTGGGGGTGGGTGAACAGGACCCCGTGGTGTTGCCTCTGGATGAACTGGACCCCGATCGATCAAGCCGGTTGGGATTGGATGAACAGGACCCCGTGGAGGGCAGGATGAACAGTAGACGGTGGAGGGCTGGATGAACAGTAGCCCGTGGAGGGGTGGTTGAACAGGAGCCCGTGGAGAGGGCTGGTTGAACAGTAGCCGGTGGAGTAGCGCGCGGTGGAGGCTGGATGAACAGTAGCCCGTGGATGAACAGTCGCAGGTGGAGGCTGGAGGAGGTCGACGATGGATGAACAGTAGCCCGTGGAGGCTGGAGGGGGTCGACGGTGGAGATGAACTATATCCCGTGGAGTCCCGTTTTGCGGTACGCCACACCCCTCCCGATGAACAGGACCCCCCGTTTGGACCGTAGCGCTCCAACACAAGTCTGTTTCCTCCGTTTTGCGGTACGCCGCACCCCTCCCGATCAACAGGACCCCCGTTTCGACCGTAGGAGGTCCGTTTCCTCCGTTTTGCGGTACGCCAGACCCCTCCCGATGAACAGGATCCCGTTTTGAAAGTGGCCGGTCAAACACAAGGCCGTTTCCTCCGTTCTGTGGTACGCCAGGCCTCGTTTCCATCGGTTGTTTCGTCCAAGCCGGTTGGCTCCCACGCGTTCCATTGCCTCCCGATGAACATGACGCATTCCGTTGCCTCCCCATGAACACGACGACGACGTTGTTTCTCCGTTCCGACCCAGCCATGTACACGAGCCCTGGCCGTACGTACGCACGAGTAGGCGTTCGAGACCCCGCCCGTATGTACGTACGTGGCCGTATTTACTTTCTTGCACCCTGGCCGTTGTACGTACGTGTACATGCTACGTGCGCGCCTCTACTATGACACGTGCGCGCCTCTACATCGACCAGTATGTAGTTACACGTTCGCGACCAGAATGACAACACTATGTACGCTTCGACCAGGTGGGTCCCGACTGTCAGGCACTTCCTTGCCTGCGAAGATGTAGCTGGTGGGTCCCAACAGTCAGGGGGGCGAATCGTTTTTTGCCCGGATGCACTACCTTGCGTGCGAAGATGTAGCTGGTGGGTCCCAGCATTCAGGGGGAAACGTTTTTTTCACGAAATACGGTGGCCCGTCCGGTGGGTCCCTGCTGTCAGGTGGAGGAATAATTATTTTGCGTAATCAGGAGGCACTTCCTTGCTGCGGCCGTGGACCCAGCTGTCAGCCTCTCCACGTACAGTCCACGTCCGATGGAAGCCGTTCCTTGACCATGTTGACCACGCCGCGCCGAGAGCACCAGGGCGGTGGACGATGGAGAGGCCTAGGAAGGGGACAATGCGGAGCCGGGGAAGACGCGGCAGTGGATGCCCACGCGTAGAGGAGTATGAGGGTTCACTGGTTCGCTTCGGTGGGAGGCTGCCGTCGCCGCAGAATAACAGGGGCTATGGGTGAGTAGAGGGATGGTCTGGCCAGTGGTGGGAGTAGTAGGGGTGGTGAGGCCTCCGCCGCATCGCAGCCCGCCATGGGAGGCAGGAGCACGAGGCACGGCCGGCGCTGGTTTGGGCGGCTGGAGCAACAAGACCAGAGGTTGAAGAAGCACTACGGCCGTTGGATGCACATCGTACGGTCACTGGAGCTAGAATCGTGCATATTGACTAAGTTGACAAAGCCCTCCATCCCCGTCAACTTAGTAGGCCCACAAGTCAGCCTGCCACTATACTGGGTCCTAGCTAGCAGGGGGGTATTCATTTTTTTTGCATAATAAGGAGGCACTTCCTTGCGTGCGAAGATATAGCTGGTGGGCCCAAGCTGTCAGCGGCGGTAATATTTTTTTCGTGAAATACAGAGGCCCTTTCGGTGGGTCCCAGATGTCAGGTGGAGGAATCATTATTTTGCGCGTAATAAGGAGGCATTTCCTTATGTGCGGCCGTGGACCCAGTTGTCAGCCTCTCCACGTACAGTCCACTTCAGATGCATGTCGGTCATTGACCACGTTGACCAGGCCGCGCCGAGAGCACCAGGGCGGTGGACAACGGCGAGGCCTAGGAAGGGAACGACACGGAGGCAGGGAAGACTCGACAGTTGTTTCCCACGTGGAGGAGAGTACGACTGTACGAGGGTTTACTGGTTCGTCTGCCGTCGCCGGAGAATAACAGCAGGTGTGGGTGAGTAGAGGGATGGCTAGGCCAGCGATGGGAGTACGGTGGGGCGGTGAGGCCTGCGCGGCAGCACAGCCGGCCGCGGGGAGGAGGGAGCAGGTAGTCCCGCCGGCGCTTGTTTGAGCGGCTGGAGGAGGAAGAGCAGAGATTGAAGAAGCACGACGGCCGTTGGATGGAAATCCAACAGTCACTGCTTGTGCGTCAACCTTTTTTTAGGAAAGCCTCAAATCTGTGGAAAACAACATACAGCCCATCTGCCATTATTTCTAATAATTTACAGCCCATTTGCTAATCCTTAAGGTTTTTTTGGAGCCCATATTCTTTTTGTTAGCATTACAGCCCATATTGTGGCCACGGTTAAAAAATTATACTAAATTTTGCATATTTCGGCGCGGTCCGAACTGTTTTTAATCCCGAAATTTCGAGTCACATTCAAACTGATTTTAAAAATAAATGTATATCAATATAAAATCCAACAAATTGTCCACGCATAAAAATCAATGCAATTTAAAATCTCGAAATGAAAAAAAAAAGAAATTTGAAACTAATTGCCGATTTTATGTGTTTAAAAATGTACAGCCCATTTCTCATTACTGATAGGCCATTTTCTCAGCCAGCCGAATGAAGCTCTCCTCGTCTTGAAAGATTTGCAGCCCAACAGGCCTGAAAAAGTGACTTACTTGGCAAATCACAAAAAATTGGGTTGTGGCCGTGGACCCAGCTGCGGCCATGGACACAGCTGCGGCCATGGACCCAGCTGTCAGCCTCTCCACGTACAGTACTCTTCCGATGGAAGTCGGTCATTGACCACATTGACCACGCCGCGCCGAGAGGCCCAAGGCGGTGGATGACGGCGAGGCCTAGGAAGGGGACGACGCGGAGCCGGGGAAGACACGGTAGTGGATGCCCATGCGAAGAGGAGTACGAGGGTTCACTGGTTCGGCTGCGGCGTGAGGCTGCCGTCGCCGCAGAATAACAGGGGGTGTGGGTGAGTAGAGGGATGCCCTGGCCAGCGCGGGAGTAGTAGGGGGCGGTGAGGCCTCCACGGCATCATAGCCGACCACGGGTGGCAGGAGCACGTGACATGACCGGCGCTGCTTTGGGCGGCTAGAGCAAGAAGACCAGAGGTTGAAGAAGCACTATGGCCATTGGATGGACATCGTACGGTCACTAGAGCTCGAATCGTTCATATTGACTAAGTTGACAAAGCCCTCCGTCCCCGTCAACTTAGTAGGCCACAAGTCAGCCACCCACTATGGTGGGTCCTAGCTAGCAGGGGGAATTCATTTTTTTGTGCGTAATAAGGAGGAACTTCCTTGCGTGCGAAGATATAGTTGGTGGGTCTGACCTGTCAATGGGGGGAACTTTTTTTCATGAAATACAGAAGCCCTTCCCACGTACAGTCCACGTACAGTGCGTAATAAGGAGGAACTTTCCTTGCGTGCGACCATGGACCTCGTGGGTCCCAGCCGTCAGGCTCTCCACGTACAGTCCTCTTCCGATGACTCTCGTATGTTGACCACGCCGCGCCGAGCGCACCGAGGCGGTGGACGACGGCGAGGCCCCGGACTGGAACGACCCGGAGATGGGGAAGACGCGGCAGTGGAGTCGCCGACGGAGAGGAGTGGGAAACTTGACTGGTTCGGGTGCGGGGTGGGCCTACACTCGGCAGAGAATAACAGGAGGTGCGGAGTGGAGGGATGGCCTGGCCGTCGGCGGGGTAGCATTTCGCTGAGGAGCGCAAAACAACGCCGCTGACGCCGGAGGCTGGAGCAGGCGGTCCCGGCAGCACTGGGGGAAGAAGATGAGAGATTGAAGAAGAATGCCGGCCGTTGGATGTAAATCCAACGCCTTCTTAGGCTTCGACCTACTGGCCCACATGTCAGCCAGTCCATTTGTTTTTTTAGTCCATTTGGTGGGCTGCGTGAAACAATGATGTAGCATCTATGCAGCCCGTTTATATATATGGTAGAATTTAAAGCCCATTTGCATTTTTCTCGAAATCCACGGACTTGCTGGGCTGGGTGAAAATATCATGTTGGGCTAGACGGAGAAATGTTATAAAAACATAAACACATGATTGCACGTCTATTACTGCATTGGTCAGTAAAATCTTTGCAAGCTTATGTACGCAATCACTAGGAGTTAACTTGCCAAGTTATATATAAACAATTATTATTATTATTTTGTAAGAACTTTCAACTTATGAAATAAAATATCATTTAAATTTGATGAGTTAATAGTACGTAGGGTATTATTATTTTTTAGGCTAGACGTGGGACAGTTGAGTTGGTTCTAGGGAAAAGTACTGGGAGAAAACTCAGTTTACATCGAAAAAGAAAGTGGGAGAAAATTCAGGTCAAATTTTAGCATGGTCCCTCTTACCTCCCCTTTTCACATGGGAGGTAAGAGTACATAATAGATCTGAGCCATTGATTTGAATAAATAGTGGCCTGATTTACTCTTACCTTCTTACCTCCCATGTGAAAAGAGGGGGTAAGAGGGAGCATGTTAGAATTACTCAAAATTCAGATATAGGATTAATGAAAACGAAAAATAGAACTGAGCTGTATTGGAAGAGGACGAAATATTGAACAAAATAAAGAAATACAAATGGATAGGTGGTTGGTCCCATATGTCTGTGTACAAGACCTGCTGGGTCCACGTGAGGAGGGGAATATGTTGGGAGGAAGGAGATTTAAAGCACGGCAGCTGAGTGAACTAGTTTTTTTAACGGACAAGTGAACTAGTTACATACATAAGCAAATAGCCACTAAATAGCAAATAGGTTAATGGGTTCTTAATAGAAATATTGCGGACAAAACAGACAATTACGACACTTAGGCTAATGCATGAAACACTCAGATGATAAAGGTGCTTATAAACAGATAAAGTACAACATCTAGACCAACCTGGCACGCTTGATCATGACGCTGCGGCTATCCGTGTACTCGTCGGTTACGGGAAGCAGACACGCCCTCATGTCCAAGATCTACCTGTACATGTCGTAGCATGTGTATGCGTCCTTGGCCGCATAGGTTATGTAGGCTAGATTCAGAGGTACCTCCCACGTGTTCAGGTCCTTGGTATCGTTGTCTTCTTTCAAGTTGGCGTATCAGGGGTCGATGATGGTCTCGGCGAGGTCAACCACGGAGTCCTTCTCCTTCCCATTGCTGATGATCTTGTATTGCTTCTGGATGTCGACAAGCTTGTTGCACCAGATGGCCGCATCGTCGCGTTCTTCCTTCTCTCCACCGTAGCGAAGGTGCAGTCGGCGCTGCCGATGAAACGGGCGAATGCTCCAGAAACTCTGATGGCCCTACAGAAGTGGTAGATGAGAACCTCGTCCCGATCACATACCTGGGCGACGGTGATCCGCTGGTCCCTATCAGGAGACGAATGGATGGGCACAAGGTCTAGTCCTGCAACCTTGTTCTTTCTCGTCTTGTAGGTACTGCTTGAACTCGGCGAGGCAGAGCTTCACTGAGTCCGGATCATTGGTGTACATAACATTCAACTTGGTGCAGCCATAGGACTGAACGGAGAACTCAAAGGGGAACTCCTTGCTGAAGTCCATATCCAGCAGGCTCACCCCTCGGATCGCCATTGGAGTCTCTTCAAGTGAACGAGTGTGTAGGCGGTGGCAGCAGTTCGTTTTTCAACTCTTGGGGAACTGGATTCAACAGTAAACTGAGTGTGTACAGGCGACAACAGTTACTACCCCTCCCTCGTCCGCTGCACGCCCGGCAGAAGATGCACCCACGACGCATTCAAATGCCTCCATTAAGAAACCTACTCCGGCCACACGTCGGTTCAAGAGCGGGTATGTATTGGTACTGTAATAACAGGAGTTAGTGGTCACTTTACTTAAATTTAATTAGCTTTAATAGAAATTTATACTTAAAACAAGCAATGCATTGGCTCGTTCTATCAGTGCCACAGGATCAACATGCAGAACAATTAGAATTATTAGTCTCAGGACGCACACGATCAGCACATTTGTCGCACTTTCACAAAGATAATATTTCCAAGTTTTAACTATTTGTTATGGTTGTTGTCCTCTGCATCATCATGCCGTGTTTCCCAGCTTGCAAGATTCAGAACCAACAAATAAGATCCAAATAATAAGTACAACAAAGATGCCTACACATCTCATTGATTCCCAGCTTGCAAGATTCAGAACCAACAAATAAGATCCAAATAATAAGTACAACAAAGATGCCTACACATCTCATTGATTCCCAGCTTGCAAGATTCAGAACCAACAAATAAGATTCAAATAATAAGTACAACAAAGATGCCTACACATCTCATTGATTCCCAGCTTGCAAGATTCAGAACCAACCCATTAGAGCCTTTTGATAAAGTGAATATCAGGATTAAATCCATGTTGGCTAGCCATGTCATACAATCGAAGAACTTGGCGAATGCTCTTGACCATCACAACATATGTAGTTGAGTATTCCTGTTTGCATAGCACAAACCAGGAGAGCATGATTTCACTTTAATAGTGGCCTCCTTTACTCAACCTGCAGCTCCACTCGGATGAAGCCTGCCTGGAGTTCCATGATTCAATTCATGCGCCTTTTTCTGCAGGTCACCTGAAATGAAGCAAAGATTGCATCATTCAGCTAGCAAGAAGTACTTGCTCTCTTGAGCTGGCAGGCTCTTCTTTGGTAGTTGCACTAAAATTGAGGAACATTAAGGTTGGCTGTCCGGCTCATGTAAGGTGAAACTATAATTTTCTTATCCTTTTGTGCAGTTCCACTAAAATAAAGTGCCATTGTGGTGACAGTGACAGCTCATCTTGCAAAGGCTAATAAAATGTTGCACGAGATTACCAGCAGAACTTGACGGAGATTTTGGAAACTCCAATCACCATTTTGTGCAGTTCCACCAAAATTGAGAGATGTTGCCCACGTGACATTTTAGTTGAACTGCACAAGACACTCATTCCAAAAAAAAAATTGTTTTGTGCAGTTCACCAAAAGGTCACAATAGCAACAAGGTGAAATGGATATCCCCCCTATCTGCACAAAAAGATAGAAAGTAAACAGTTGCTGGTCAATAAGAATATACGAAACATATACGAAATGAAAAGAAGCATCTTAATTATGTTCATGGAAATCATGCAAGGACAGTAGAAATTTTAAAACGTCAGCAATGCTTCATGTTACCAGAAGCATTACAATCAACAATGAGATTCCTCAAATATGGGATTACTTTAATGGTGGCATTGCTTGTTTACCAGATACAGTAAATCAATAGCAGTTAAAGAGTTGGTTTAAGGGCATGGGGCCGTGGGGACACCAGGACACTCAGCAGCGTAAAGGAGCAACTTACTTATCATACTGGGGAAAACAGGAGGAGTTCCATTTGTAACACAGTTTAATTACATCTTATCACTGGAGGCATTATATTAACAATAACACTGGTTAGACATGTCCCTAAGGTAACAGTGTGATCGCTTCGTTTTACAAGCGCCCTTACATTAACAACAGCAAAAGGTTGGTACAAGGACATGCGACAGTGGACGCATCAGCACAATATACCTACAAGGAGGCATAAAGTGGTGATGCAGAGTTTGTTCATGCTATGTGAGGGCAGCAAGTCTAATCCTGGAGACCTTTTACTATGTGAGGGCAGCAAACCTAATCCTGGAGACCTTGTACTATGTGAGGGCAGCAAATCTAATCCAGGAGACCTTTTACTATGTGAGGGCAGCAAATCTAATCCTGGAGACCTTTTACTATGTGAGGGCAGCAAATCTAATCCTGAGACCTTTTACTATGTGAGGGCAGCAATTCTAATCCTGGAGATCTTTTACTATGTGAGGGCAACAAATCTAATCCTGGACACACTCTGTTGACTTGTCCACCAGCCGCCACTTTCTATCCTTTTTTCAACCAATAATAGATCTGTTCCTTATCCAGTTTGTACTGCGTTTTCCCATTATTTCCCTTTTCACCCAAGAGACCGGTTGGGTATCCGGTCTCTACTACTTTCACCATATTATTTCCTCTTTGAATCAAGTCCTAGATTCATGCTACAACTTTCCCCCATTTCTTCGTTGTTTGAACAAAGCCCTAGATTTGAATGCATGAAGTAGCTTTACCTCTAATAATACTAAAAATTTAGGTGGCTTTGGAAGAGCTGATGGGAGTAGAAAAACATGCACATGGAGACACGTGGGGAGCTGGGGCAGTAGAGCAAGGCCGGTTTCGAAGAACTTATACCTGAGGGTCGTCGGGATGTCGGCGGCGGCAGGTTGGATCTGCGGACAATACAGCAGGGAGGAAGAAGGGTCGAAGGACCTCCCAAGCCGGCGCTGTGTCGGAGAGAACGGCACGGGCAGAGGATCGGACCCGTCCGGCAGCTGTGGGTTTCCTCCCTCGCCGGCGATGACCGCGTGAACGATGCACCTAGTCCTCTACACACACCAGCCGAAGGGACCCGGCCGGATCTGTGACCAGCGGTGAGCAGAGAGAAAATGTCGCTACTGCTGTCTTGTTTATATCTGGAGAGGATGAGAGAATGAAGAGAGCAACCCTAGTAAAGCAAGCGCTCAGGCCCCTGCGTACATATATAGTGGAGTGATTATCTTTTTCTCTCCACAACAAGCGTTTCAATTTGTGTACGTGGTATTAAAGAAAAGAAACTCTCTATTTAAGGTGACTACCTGTACGACTCCTACTTACTACTACTAGTAGTAGTATTGTTCACTTGTGCTCCCCGGCCCTCCATTCATTGAACAACCCCACGGGTGAATAAACATACAGTACTAGTATTTATATAGAACGAACAAGCTCGAACTATTTTTGCGTAGTTAAAAGTTGAGGGCGGGGCTTTTCCCGGGCAGTACGCGCGGCACTTTTCGCGTAGGCGGTTTGACAGAGAGGCGAGGAGGGTGAGGGAGTAGCGGATTCAACTTACTTACTGCTAGAAAGGTCGGGTTGTGCGATTTGACGGCGCGTTACTATTTGGATCCATGTGTTAGAGTTAGTTTGGGTTAGTTTGAACTCAACTAACCCAAAAATATCCAAACAGGAGGGTTAGTTTGGGTTAGTTTGAACTCAACTAACCCAAAAATATCCAAATAGGAGGGTTAGTTTGGGTTACTGTTTGGATCCACGTGTTAGAGTTAGTTTGGGTTAGTTTGAACTCAACTAACCCAAAAAAATCTAACCCACCCAAGAGGTGCTTATTTGGGTTAGTTCTTCTCGGGACGCTAAAAAACACATTTTTCTCTCGCTCTCCCCGCAGCAGATCCCTCCCCACTTCCTCGAAGCTTCTCGTCCTCTCCCTCCCTCCCTCCCTCTCGCACCGCCCATGAAGGCACCTCGCCGTATTCGCGCTCCATCTAACCCTGTCATCCAAACACCTCTTTCGCTAGAGTTACTTCAGGGTTAGTTCAGGATTAGAATCTAACTCTAACCTTTAACTGAGTTAGAGTATCCAAACAGGGCCTTTGAGAGAGACGAGGAGGGAGAAGCAATACGGGCTGCTGGATTACTAGAGATAGGTGTCGCACGGAAGCCAAGAAATATGGTGATAGCGTGGGTTAGCCATGTACTAGTATGATGTAACTACACTGGGCTGCCGTGTTTCGTACTCTTCCAGTCCATTGTGGAGATGATTGGTTGATTTTATATCGCTGAATAATATAAAATATTATGAGTGCAGATGCTCCACCCCGATGTTCCTTGCTCCTTCTCGGTCATCGCGAATCTATGTTCTTCCACTCTATTTTTTTACGTGAGCTTTGTTCATCCTTTTGCCAACACGCGACACATCTAGCATCAAGGTGCACGTGTCATGCAAGGATCGTTCCATCTATATGAAGAACACGTGGGACTGGAACTACGAGATGGACATGTACCCAGGAGTGGACGTGCGAACCTGTGTAACGTAGCGTAGTAAGTGAAGTAGAAAGGCACAAATAGTATGAACATGCGTGGCATATAGGCATTTGTCTCTTACTACCACTAATGTTGTACGTGCAATGCCCGGTGATGTTATGGAGTACATGACTAAGTACTCTACTACAACTATATTAATTGGAGGCACATATTAGGTTTTATATTTGTTTACGTGTATGCCCCGAGACCTTCCAACTAGACGTGTCTTTCACTCCGGGTCGCACTTTGTATCGTTCATACCACTAGTACAGTAGTACTACTACGTATGGTCTCCGACCCAGAAGTGGAGACGCTCTACCACGCTGTTCATGTCCCACTCCTTTCGCTGACGTGTGCGACATCCAGCATGTGTCGTGTGTTTGGCACTCCTTCGTCGTAAGAGTTGAAACGCTAGCATTCATTAGAAATAAAAAATAAATATAGATCACCAGCGATACTATACCACGCGGTTTCCTTGCTCCTCGATATCGTAAAGAATACTTCCACTCGCCGACATGTGGGACGTCGACCATCCTGGTCCACTTGCCATGCCCGCAGAACTCCAAGGGAGAGTCACCCCGGTAGTCGCGCCGCAGTAATTACTAATGAGCCGTCAAATCACAGGCCCAACCTTATCCACTGTGAAGTTGCTCGGACGAAGGAACCATCATGACTTTGAATTCCGCTTCTTGAAGAAAACTACTGTACCAGCAGTACTGCTAGCTACAGTAGTTACTCCAGCAGAGGCCTCCTTTGGTTCATAGGACAGGAATTTTATAGGAATATGAAAATTATAGGAAGTGAGATGACATGCATCTCAATTCCTATAGAGAAAGATATGCCATTTGATGCATAGGATAGGAATTTTTCCATTGAGTCTAGGCTAATGTACTGGTAATTTGCTCTAAAAACTACAGTAGTAACTAGTAGTACTGTTACATGCTCGTAATTAATTAAACAAACGTACGGGCGACACAGACACACACACACTAACTACTAGTATTACTAGTTCTCACATGCTAGCCAGACGCCGTCGTTCTCCTTCCCGGCTTTGTCGGCGACACCACACCGTGCTTGGATCTCCGCCGACCTCTCCGCAGCAGCGCGTGCGTCCTCTTCTTTATTGCAGTGGCGGGCCTCTCTTTTCTTGAGTGTTTTCTGACTTTTCCGCTCCCTCTATGCAGCTTTCGCTGCCTCTTGCTCTACCGCCCATTCGGCCTTGGCAGCTTCAAATTCCGCCCACATAGGTGTGAGGTCGCGAGCGGCGATGAACTCGGCATGGCGGGATGCCACCGCTTGCCTACCATTCTGTGTGCGGTCATGGGTGGCGAGGAACTCGGCGCGGCGGGATGCCATCGCTTCCTTACTGGTTAGTGTGCGGCGCAGTGGCATGAACGACGCTTGGTGACATCTCTGGGGTGAAGTGGCCGGACAACCGTAAAGTGCATTGGTTTGTCAAGAGCTCAAGGATAGAAGACGAAGGAAATTTGGATTCCCCTTCAATCCTGGTCATTTATTACCGAGTAAAATGCATTGGCGGTCATTGAACTTGTCTTGATAGCTCACTTTGATCATTGTATACGAGATATGGTGATTATACGGTCACTGGCTCAGCGTATAGCTCCGTATTTGTCTGGTTGACTAGTCAAACAGACCGCATGCGCCTCCTCAGCTCATGTTCTTTATCTATCTATCTATGCGGGCCTACATGTCAGTGGAGAAAGAAA
Organism: Aegilops tauschii subsp. strangulata; assembly: GCF_002575655.3. NCBI lineage: Eukaryota > Viridiplantae > Streptophyta > Magnoliopsida > Poales > Poaceae > Aegilops > Aegilops tauschii. The sequence continues at coordinate 410,959,545 of NC_053040.3, read as the reverse complement.
TAAAAACCAAAATTATGCGTATGTGACATTACTGTTTAGACGTTTGCTGGAGGCCTCCGCGAACACCGAGCATGTATTCACCTGGCTCAACACCAACGGTCATACTCGTGACTCGGCGCCTTGCTCATGTATATCGTCCATCACAACGACGATCTATAAAACAGCCTAGCTAGAGAGGGTACTATGGTGCGGAGTATGTACTATCGTGAGCAACCGATCATAGTGCCACTACACACGAGTGTGTGTCTGATCGATTCGTCCGTTATTCGTAAGTTATGTATGGTTGTGTGGTGTCTAATGGTGGTCGTCGAATGGTAGCTGGCAACAAGAGCGGTTGCATGGACGCCTGGTTGTCAATACATGCCGCATATGCTTCAAAGGCTCGTCATCCATGAGTTCACATTTTACCACCACGCCAGCATCTGACCGCCCTGGCCTACCGAAACCCCTTCCATCGCTAGCGCGCGCTTCCCACCTGAAACGATCACCGTCTCTCCAGAACGTCAATGCCACATTCACCGGCCTTAACTGCAGGTGCAGTTGGTGTGTCACTGACATGCGGGCCTGATGCCCGTTGGGCCCACATGTCAGTGAGACAACGCACCTGCGGTTAAGTCAGTGAAGCAGCATTTGCATTCACGCCCGGCGCGACCTCTCACTGGTGCCGGCATTGCAGCAGCACGACAGCCGAGAGAGCGCCACCCGCGCGGCATCCCGGTGCAAGCGACTGCTCCGCGTTAATGACACCACGGCTACTAACGAACCTACTCCGGTGCCAGCCGTCCATCCGTCTGCCGCGGCTCATTGCCATTCGCCCACTATATTAACTTGAGCCCCAGCTCCCAGCCATAGCCAAAGACCCACACTCATTCTCCTCCAGTCCCTTCCTTCTGTTGCCACCACTCCAACCATGGTCTCCGGGCAGTCCAAAGCTCTCTTGGACGTACTGTCATAGGAGTAGACGAAGGACATCGGTGGCTCCGCTCCAGGCGCGCTCCAAAGCTCTCTTGGACGTACTCTCGCAGGAGAAGACGAAGGAGATCGCCGGCTCCCCCCCAGCCGCCCTTCGCCGCCACGACCATGAAGCCGGCGCGCGTGCGTAGGCGCAGCCGGCAGCGAGGAAGAGTAGTACACAGTAGGTCGCCACCGCTCTAGTCCCAGGAAGGCCACCGCTCCTCCACTCAGTCGACGCCAAGCTTGGTGGGATAAAAATCAGCGGCCGATTAGCCGCTTGATGGCGACGTGGAGGCGGAAATCTACATAACCTTGTGCTCCGGAGGAGGAGGTTATCGAGGCGGATAAGGAGGAGGCAAAGGCAATGGCTGGCTTTCTCGGGTTCATGGCCGGACATGGTGGTCGGGGCCCGGCGATCGTTTAGATTAGGTTTACAGTAGGTTTTAGTACGGTTTGTGCAAAATATGTAATGAATTTCATCCAGTTTATAGGAAAACTTCTCGAAATGTAATGAATTTCATCCGGTCAATTTGAAATTTGCTTTGTTTGCATGAATTTCGTTCGGTTAGTTCATATAGTTGTCGAAAGGTATGCGGGCAGCATTGGATGGCATCCACCAGTGTCCTCGGACAGATGCCGGTGTAAATTTGAGGGCCAACGCTGGAGATGCCCTAACTATCATGCTATAATCGCTAACAGTGCTCCATTATTTCACAGGGAACAGTTATCCCTTGATCAAAATCAGGTCCGTCGTGTTTCGCACTCCTCCCACGTAAGAGTGTAGACTCTTGCTTACATAAAAATGGAGCAAGTGGACGGCACTGTAGCACGTCATATGACTCAAACTAGCCCGCCTAATGCGCGGGAAAGCACCGCCCTCGTCATTTTGTTCTGGATTTCTATCAATCGACCACACGAAAATGTTACGCTTTGCAAGTTCAAAAGGAAAAGGCGGCACACTTACAACTCGTACGCGTCGCGTTCACGTCGCACCCCCGACAGTCCGGCTCGCACGCCGCTCACCAAAGGGGACACGCGTTGTCTTGCATTTTCACTGACATGTGGGACTGCAATTGAATAAACCGTCGATAGCCGAAATGTAATCGCTCGGCGGGCGTCGGCTGAGAGGAGAGAGACGGGGGAGGGAGAAGAGATCGCCCGCCCGCCGTGCACGGACTCCAAGAAATATGTGGTGATAATGTGAGGTAGGCCATGCGGGAGTCCGCACCGCTTCCAATCCCGCTTCTTATCGCCCTGACCCACCAGAACCCCTCCCCCACCCCAATACCTCCCCGCGCGCGCTCCCCCTCAGAGGCCAGCTGCCCGCATTCATAGCAAGTAGTACCAGTAAAATTCTAGGCTATAAAGGGCACGTACAATGGTTGATAAGATAGTCTTATCATAAGTCTTGCATGTAATTTAGAGATGACAAAAAACATGTGTACAATGGATCATCTCTTAGCCTTATCTTCAATAACTAGTTATTCCTAAAAACATGGTGAAACAAATTGTGCTAAGAGATCATCTCTTGTCTTCTCGACAAGCCCGCTTATGTGGAGGAGAGAGAGGCATTGACAAAGTCAAGGAGTGGGATCTGCAGGAGCTCGTCTCTACACGTGCTCCTAGGTATAAAAAAACTAATTCTAAAAAAAGAGGCATAAAAAACAATTGTGTCTAAAAAAGAAAGGTAAAAAACATTTGAGAGGAAATAGATAGAGAGAAAGTGAGAAAAAGTTGTAACCTTATAGTCAACACTATGGTAGTATTACATGACGAACGAGGGAGTGGTGCACATGCCAAGTTCACTGGGCTGCCGTGTTTCACACTCCTCCGTCGTAACAGTGGAGACAATAGGTTTCATCAAAAATAAACAATGAATACTCATTGCTCGTCCACTATATCGGAAATAATACTTTCATTCGCCGACATGTGGGACGTCGACCATCCTGGTCCACCTACCATGCACAAAATTATCCTGGTCCACCTCGGTCGTAGCGCAAGCTCAACCTTTCCCACTATAAGTTAGTCGGACGAAGGAACCATCATGACTTCATTGAATTCCGCTTCTTCAAGAAAACTTACTCTACCCGCAGTACTGCTACCACACGCGAAGACTGGACGGCATTGTACCACGTCATATCACTAAAACCCACTAGGCCAAACTAGCCCGCCTAGGATCTGTACTCCCTCCGTTCAAAGTTAGTAGTACAAAGTTGACTCATCTATTTTGAAACGGAGGGACGTCTCTGTACTGCTATGATTTTGTGTTGTATGTCCCTGTACTTTTGCTACGATTTTTACTCCTATGAACCAAATGAGGCCTGAATGTATCTGTGTCGACTATTGTCTGATCGATCGCTAAGCCTACAATTTTAGGAGCTTGGGCTATTGGCTGATCGACGACCGATCGGTATAAGCGTACCACGAGCTCATCAGCCCCAACATTTCTCTTCGGTGAGTGTTTTGCAAGTACTATAGCTCGCACAGTAGCTAGCCTACTAACACCAAGAATCATCAAATAAGCCCTGCTGATATGATAAATAGTTCAAACTTACATCTAAGCATGCCATATATTACATCAAAAGCTGGTGAGGATACATCTGTTTCCATAACTCGGAGAGGGTTCGCATGATTCACTATCAAACAAAAGTAGCAAGTACCGCCCACACAAGACAGTGCACTAGCCCTAAGATGGTTTGATAACACGCATCATTCTGGTAATTAAAAACAGGGCAATGCAGACTACCCTGAAGGATCAGCGCGACCAACTATTTCTTGTCATCGATCTCTCGGGCAATGACCACATCACGGACAGCTGCATGGGAATCGATCTCTGGGGCGATGTCCATAGGACTGACCGCGACATCGGAATCGATCTCTGGGGCGATGTCCACAGGATGGACAGCGGCATCGGAATCGATCTCCGGGGCGATGCCAACAGGACGGACCGCGACATCGAAAACGATCTCTGGGGCGTTGTCCACAGGACGGGCCGCGACATCGGAATCATCAAGGACGTCCACCGGCACCTGCACAACCCAAACAAATTAGCAAGCACATTGCAAATAATGAAATACCACAACTTTCGGTAATAAGCCATTATTTTTTACCTTGTGCAGCTCACCAGGGGATCCCATCCCTCCGGGGGCCATCTCCTCGTCCTCGATGGGGGCCATCACCTTGCCAGGGGAATACTGCTTCTCAACGGCGACTATCTCCTCAAACTCGGCATTGAGCCTCGCAAAGGTGGCCATCAGAGTTTCTGGGGTAGGCACGGTGGGGCCCTTGCTGTTCTTCCAACTTTCTTTCAGGATTTCGTCCGCCAACGTCGTCAACTCTTTGGCCAGTGCTTGTTTCTTGGAGTTCATCGTCTCCATGGATTGGCCCGCCAACATGGTCAACTCGTTGGTCGGTGCTTGCTTCCTGGAGATCACTGTCTCTAGTGGGTTGTCCGCCGGCAACTCTTTACCTAGTGCTCCAGGATCCATCAATGAACTGACAAACAAAAAGCAATCAAAAGGAAACCACAATCGCAATGAAAACGGGAAAAGAATAGGCTGTGAGTATCGGTCGGTGCTTCGCAAAAGAAGATTCTTGGAATGAAAATATAGCAGCATTGATACGTTTCCGTCGTATCTACTTTTCCAAACACTTTTGCCCTTGTTTTGGACTCTAACTTGCATGATTTGAATGGAACTAACCCGGACTGACGCTGTTTTCAGCACACTTTCCATGGTGTTATTTATGTGCAGAAACAAAAGTTTTCGGAATGACCTGAAACTCCACGAAACATCTATTTGGAAAATATTAAAAATACTGGAAGAAAAATCCACGTCAGGGGGCCCACACCCTGTCCATGAGGGTGGGGGAGCGCCTGCCCCCCCCCCCCGGGCGCGCCCCCTGCCTCGTGGGCCCCCTGACGCTCCACCAACCTCAACTCCAATTCCATATATTCACTTTCGGGGAGAAAAAAATCAGAGAGAAGGATTCATCGCGTTTTACGATACGAAGCCGCCGCCAAGCCCTGAAACCTCTCGGGAGGGCTGATCTGGAGTCCGTTCGGGGCTCCGGAGAGGGGGATTCATCGCCGTCGTCATCATCAACCATCCTCCATCCCCAATTTCATGATGCTCACCGCCGTGCGTGAGTAATTCCATCGTAGGCTTGCTGGACAGTGATGGGTTGGATGAGATCTATCATGTAATCGAGTTAGTTTTGTTAGGGTTTGATCCCTAGTATCCAGTATGTTCTGAGATTGATGTTGCTATGACTTTGCTATGCTTAATGCTTATCACTAGGGCCCGAGTGCCATGATTTCAGATCTAAACCTATTATGTTTTCATGAATATATGTGAGTTCTTGATCCTATCTTGCAAGTCTATAGTCACCTACTATGTGTTATGATCCGGCAACCCCGAAGTGACAATAATCGGGACCACTCCCGGTGATGACCATAGTTTGAGGAGTTCATGTATTCACTATGTGTTAATGCTTTGGTCCGGTACTCTATTAAAAGGAGGCCTTAATATCCCTTAGTTTCCGCTAGGACCCCGCTGCCACAGGAGGGTAGGACAAAAGATGTCATGCAAGTTCTTTTCCATAAGCACGTATGACTATATTCAGAATACATGCCTACATTACATTGATGAATTGGAGCTAGTTCTGCGTCACCCTATGTTATGACTGTTACATGATGAACCGCATCTGGCATAATTCTCCATCACTGATCCAATGCCTATGAGCTTTTCACATACTGTTCTTCTCTTATTTACTTTTCCGTTGCGACTATTACAATTACTACAAAACCCAAAAATATTACTTTTGCTATCGTTACCGTTACTTCCATATTACGTTGCTAATAAATACTTTGCTGCAGATACTAAGTTATCCAGGTGTGGTTGAATTGACAACTCAATTGCTAATACTTGAGAATATTCTTTGGCTCCCCTTGTGTCGAATCAATAAATTTGGGTTGAATACTCTACCCACGAAAACTGTTGCGATCCCCTATACTTGTGGGTTATCAAGACTATTTTCTGGCGCCGTTGCCGGGGACCATAGCTCTATTCTTTGAGTCACTTGGGATTTATATCTGCTGGTCACTATGAAGAACTTGAAAGACGCGAAAACAACAATTTATCCCTCAACTACGAGGGGAGGTAAGGAACTGCCATCTAGCTCTTCACTTGATTCACCTTCTGTTTTGAGTAAGCTTGCGACACCTAAACCTGCTTCTGCTATTCATTCTGATATGTCGCATGTTATTGATGATGCCACTTCTGCTATGCATGATACTTATGATGAAACTACTTCTATGCTTGATACTCCTGTGCCACTTGGTGAATTTCAAGATGAACAACTTGCTAGGGTTAGATGGAATGAAATTATTGATAATATTGATGAAAGTGATGATGAAGACTCTTCTCCTAATAAATATGAATTGCCTGTTGTGCCTGAGGGCTATGTTATGGATGAAGCAGTTGCTAAAGAAATTTTTGCTTGTAATGATAGATATGATCTAAAGAAGTTATTGGCTAAATGGAAGCAGCAATCTCTTAATGCTAGAATGAAACCTGATCCTGCTTTTGCTACTTCACCTATCTGTGTTACTAATAAGGATTATGAATTCTCTGTTGATCCTGATATAATTACTTTGGTTGAATCTGATCCTTTTCATGGCTATGAATCTGAAACTGTTGTGGCACATCTTACTAAACTAAATGATATAGCCACCGTGTTCACTAATGATGAGAAATCTCGCTACCTATATATCCTTACAATATTTCCGTTCTCATTAAAGGGTGATGCTAAGATATGGTTTAATTCTCTTGATCCTGCTTGTGTGCGTAGTCCCCAGGATATGATTTATTACTTCTCTGCTAAATATTTCCCTGCTCATAAGAAACAAACTGCTTTAAGGGATATATATAATTTTGTGCAAATTGAAGAAGAAAGTCTCCCACAAGCTTGGGGGAGGCTTCTCCGATTACTTAATGCTTTCCCTGATCACCCTCTTAAGAAAAATGAAATACTTGATATCTTTTATAATGGACTAACCGATGCTTCCAGAGATTACCTGGATAGTTGTGCTGGTTCTGTTTTCAGGGAAAGAACACCAGATGAAACTGAAATTTTATTGAATAATATGTTGACAAATGAAAATAATTGGACACTTCCGGAGCCAGTTCCTGAGCCAATTCCTGAGCCTATTCCTAAACCAACTCCGAAGAAAAGAGGTGTTCTATTTCTCAGTCCTGAAGATATGCCAGAGGCAAAGAAATCTATGAAAGAAAAGGGTATTAAAGCTGGAGATGTTAAGAATTTACCTCCTATTGAAGCAATACATGGTCTTAATCTACCGCCTGTTGAAGAAACATATGATCCTAATCCATTACCTATTGAAGAAACTCATGGTCTTGATAACCCGACACAGGTAGTAAAGGTAAATTCTCTCTATAGATATGATAAAGCTGAAATCCCTCCTACTAAGTTTGCTAGCCAATGTTTGGATGAGTTTGATAACTTTATGGTTAAGCAAGAAGATTTCAATGCTTATTTTGGTAGACAATTAAATCAAAATGCTTATATGATTGAGCACTTGGGTGATTATATGTCTAGAGTTAAAGGTGAACTTAAACTCATTACTAAACATGCTTCTATGGTTACCACTCAAGTAGAACAAGTACTTAAAGCTCAAAATGATTTGCTCAATGAATTGAATAGTAAGAATAATGATTATTCTGTTAGAGTGGCTACTAGAACTGGTAAGATGACTCAGGCACCTTTGTATCCTAAAGGCCATCTAAAAGGAAGAAAAAGAAAAATGATAGGACTTTGCATACTTCTAGTGAACCTATTGCTGAAACACCTGAGAATCCAAATGATATTTCTATTTCTGATGCTGAAACACAATCTGGTAATGAACATGAACCTAGTGAAAATGTTAATGATGATGTTCATGATGATGCTCAACCTAGTAATGATAATGATGTAGAAATTGAACCTGCTGTTGATCTTGATAACCCACAATCAAAGAATCAACGTTATGATAAGAGAGACTTTGTTGCTAGGAAGCACGGTAAGGAAAGAGAACCATGGGTTCATAAACCCATGCCTTTTCCTCCCAAACCATCCAAGAAAAAGGATGATGAGGATTTCGAGCACTTTGCTGAAATGATTAGACCCATCTTTTTGCGTATGCGATTAACTGATATGCTCAAAATGAATCCTTATGCTAAGTATATGAAAGAAATTGTTACTAATAAAAGAAAGATACCGGAAGCTGAAATTTTCACCATGCTTGCTAATTATACTTTTAAGGGTGGAATACCAAACAAACTAGGAGATCAAGGAGTACCAACTATACCATGCTCCATTAAATAAACTATGTTAAAACTGCTTTATGTGATCATGGAGCGGGTGTTAGTGTTATGCCTCTCTCTTTATATCGTAGACTTGACTTGAATAAGTTGACACCTACTAAAATATCTTTGCAAATGACTGATAAATCAACTGCTATACCTGTTGGTATTTGTGAGGATGTGCCTGTTGTGGTTGCAAACGTTACTATTTTAACGGACTTTGTTATTCTTGATATTCCCGAGGATGATAGTATGTCTATTATTCTTGGAAGACCTTTTTTGATACTGCAGGGGCTGTTATTGATTGCAACAAAGGCAATATCATTTTTCATGTTAATGGTAATGAGCATAGGGTACACTTTCCGAGGAAACAACCTCAAGTTCATAGTATCAATTCTATTGGAAAAATTCCATCGATTATATTTGGAGGTTTTGAATTTCCTCTTCCTACTGTCAAGAAGAAATATGATATTCTTATTATTGGGGATGTGCATATCCCCGTTGAGGTAACATATTGTTATTCGAAATTTCTCCGGTTCCATGTTATTCGGAATGAGTTTGTTAACAAGACTTGATCAACCTTGTTAGTGGATTCCTTTTGATGAGCATGAGATGGATGAAATTAGAAGGCACAACCTTCTCTACCCTCTTTCTACTTTCTGTTATTTAGTTGAAATAAAGTAAAAATAGTATTTTTCTGTCTGTTTTCTGATTTATCCGTGCAATATAAAAATACCCCGAAAATAAAAGTTCTCCAAATGCCCTGAAAATGGAATATGATTTTTTATGGAACATTTGAGAATATCTGGCACTGAGAACACAGCAGGAAGGGCAAGCACCTGGCCACGAGGGTGGAGGGCGCTCCCTACCCCCCCGGGCGCGCGCCCTGCCTCCTGGGCCCATGGTGGCTACCCGCCACTTATTCCTGCACCCACACACTTCTTCTTCCTCCCAAAAAAATCACCATCCAGCTCAAGCACGAGTTCTAGCTCATTTTGCTGCGATTTTTGATCTCCTTGCTCAAAGCACCTCTCACAAAACTGCTTGGGGGGATTGTTCCTTGGTATGTGACTCCTCTATTGGTCCAATTAGTTTTTGTTCTAGTGCTCTATTCATTGCAAATTTGTGCTGCCTAGGTGACCATGTTCTTGAGCTTGCATGTCAAATTCATATGGTTCCAAGTAGTTCTAATGCATGATATTGTCTCTAGGCACTTGTAGGAGTAGTTGCTATCAATTTTATTGAGCTTGGTTCACTTTTGTTTGAAGTTACTAAAAATTTCAGAAATTTTTCAGAGAATGAAAGATGCTTAGGAAAATGTACCAAGGTGGTTCTTCAAGGAAGCAAGGACCCAGGCTTGCAATGTGTGATGCTGACGATGAGCCACCAAGGGACGCTCCAGTGCGGCCCTGTGAATGGCCTTCAGAAAATTTTATGGATCAAGCAGGAATCAAGGAAGAATTTAACGCATATTTGCGTAATGCTGATCTTGTGAGCTTTGAGGCAGAAAAATGCCGCAAGTACCACTATCTCACTAGTTCCTTTGTGAGGAGGTTTGAATTTTCATCTTCACATAATTCTCCAACTGTCCTGTTTGATCTTTATGAAAAATCTTATACGATGGACTTAGAGGATTTTACCACTGCTTGCAAACTTCCGCAATGGGGTAGTGCTAGTGAACCCCGCAAATCTGAATTTAGAAATTTTCTTGCTAGTATAACTGTGGGGGAATCTAGAGATATAGCACAAGCTACCATAGGGAGCATCATTTTCCTGCTATACATTATTTTGCTCTCTTCATAGGTAGGTGCATAAATGGTAAAGATGAAGCATGTCATATGTGTGTTCCTGACTTCAGTATTCTTAGGAGTGCTGTGTTAGGAAACAAATCTTATAATTTGGGAGCCATTGTTGCACATAGGTTGCATAATAATAGGTTTAATGGAGATTTCTTCGGTGGAATTTATGCAACCCGCTTAGCTGATTTTCTTGGTGTAACCATACGTAATGATGATATTGAATTGCCTCCCGCTTACTTAGACTTTAATGCTATGGTTCACCACCAGTTTGTTGAGAGGAATGAATCGCCTCTCCAGTATCGCTTAATCTTTGACAGACGTCGTGCTGTCCGTATTACTCTCCCTGCTCCTGCCTTCTTTGATTATCAGGCAAAAGGAAGACATTTTATTACTAGAGAGGAGGCAGATGAGTACAAGAGGAGGGCGGAGGCAGCTCGCCGCCACGCTGCAGCTCAGGAGGCAATAACTGCCGCAGCTCAGTACGACCCCAGCTACAACTATGGGTATCCGCCAAGCCATCCGTGGCAATAAACCAACTTAGGCCAAAAGCCTAAGCTTGGGGGAGTACATATCTCTCACCGACATTACAGTCATGTTCACACACTCATTGCTAGATGTCGGTGCTCATACTTTTTCACTGTAATATCCATGCTAGTTTATTTTCTTTTTCTTGCTTTCTTCTTATGTGTTTTTTTAAACCTTAAGAAAAACCAAAAAAATTAGTGTAGCTTTTAGTTAGTTTACTTTTCTTGCTGTAGTACTAATAATTAAAAAGAAAACCCAAAAATATTTCATGTTCTTCTTTTTCTTGTTGGGAGCTTTCCCGTGTAAATAGTTTTATTTCTTTTCTTTTCTTTGGGGGTCAATAGGAGAAGACCATGATTAAATGGTTGAAGTGGCTCTTATGGCTCTTATATGCATTCTCGTAGATTCCAGCTTAGTCCGATGCACGTGCACTCTTATTATTTTCACATCGTTCGGTCGTGCAAGTGAAAGGCAATTATGACGATACATGATGGATTGATTGAGATGAGAGAAGCTGGTATGAACTCGACCTCTCTTGTTTTTGTAAATATGATGAGTTCATCGTTCCGGATTCAGCCTATTATGAATAAACATGTTTGCAATGACAATTAGATATCATAGTTGCTCGTGCCATGCTTGATTAGCTATGAGTTATAATGGTTTACCTTGCGTGCCAACATGCTATTAAAATGGTTGTGATGTGGTATAGTGGGGTGGTATCCTCCTTTGAATGATTTAAGTGACTCGACTTGGCACATGTTCACACATGTAGTTGAAACAAAATCAACATAGCCTTCACGATATTTATGTTCATGGTGGATTATATCCTACTCATGCTCGTACTCAATGTCTATTAATTTTAATGCATGTTCATGACTGTTGTCGCTCTCTAGTTGGTCGCTTCCCAGTCTTTTGCTAGCCTTCACTTGTACTAAGCGGGAATACTGCTTGTGCATCCAATCCCTTAAACCCCAAAGTTATTCCATATGAGTCCACTATACCTTCCTATATGCGGTATCTACCTACCGTTTCAAGTAAATTTGTATGTGCCAAACTCTAAGCCTTCAAATGAAATTATGTTTTGTATGCTCGAATAGCTCATGTATCAACTAGGGATGTCTGTATCTTCCATGCTAGGCGGGTTATTCTCAAGAGGAGTGGACTCCGCTCCTCATTCACGAGAAAATGGCTGGTCACCAGGATGCCCAGTCCCATGCTTTATGCAAACTAAATCAAAATAAATGCAAACAAAACTCCCCCTGGGACTGTTGCTAGTTGGAGGCACTCGTTGTTTCGAGCAAGCCATGGATTGATGCTTGTTGGTGGAGGGGGGGTATAAACTTTACCATTCTGTTTGGGAACCGCCTATAATGTGTGTAGCATGGAAGATATCGCCATCTCTTGGTTGCTATGTTGACAATGAAAGTATGCCGCTCAAAATATTATTTATCTCTATTTCAAAACCGAGCTCTGGCACCTCTACAAATCCCTGCTTCCCTCTGTGAAGGGCCTATCTATTTACTTTCATGTTGAGTCATCACCTTCTTATTAAAAAGCACTAGCTAGAGAGCGCTGCTGTCATTTGCATCCATTATTATTAATTTATATTGGGTATGACTATGATTGGATCTCTTTTACCATGAATTACAATGTTTAGTCAGTCCTTGATTAAAGGTGCTCTGCATTTATGTTTTGCGGTCTCAGAAAGGGCTAGCGAGATACCATCTTATTATATCATATTATGATTGTTTTGAGAAAGTGTTGTCATCCGAGATTTATTATTATTGCTCGCTAGTTGATTATGCCATTGACATGAGTAAACATGAGACCTAAGAGTGATTGTGAATGTGGTTAGTCATAATCTTTGCTGAAAACTTGAATGCTGGCTTTACATATTTACAACAACAAGAGCAAACAGAGTTTGTAAAAGTTTTTCTTTATCACTTTCAGTTTATCAACTAAATTGCTTGAGGACAAGCAAAGGTTTAAGCTTGGGGGAGTTGATACGTCTCCGTCATATCTACTTTTCCAAACACTTTTGCCCTTGTTTTGGACTCTAACTTGCATGATTTGAATGGAACTAACCCGGACTGACGCTGTTTTCAGCAGACTTTCCACGATGTTATTTATGTGCAGAAACAAAAGTTCTCGGAATGACCTGAAACTCCACGGAACATCTATTTGGAAAATATTAAAAATACTGGAAGAAAAATCCACGTCAGGGGGCCCACACCCTATCCACGAGGGTGGGGGGAGCACCTGCCCCCCTGGGCGCGCCCCCCTGCCTCGTGGGCCCCCTGACGCTCCAGCGACCTCAACTCCAACTCCATATATTCACTTTCGGGGAGAAAAAATCAGAGAGAAGGATTCATCGCGTTTTGCGATACGGAGCCGCCGCCAAGCCCTAAAACCTCTCGGGAGGGCTGATCTGGAGTCCGTTCGGGGCTCCGGAGAGGGGGATTCGTCGCCGTCGTCATCATCAACCATCCTCCATCCCCAATTTCATGATGCTCACCGCCGTGCATGAGTAATTCCATCGTAGGCTTGCTGGACGGTGATGGGTTGGATGAGATCTATCATGTAATCGAGTTAGTTTTGTTAGGGTTTGATCCCTAGTATCCACTATGTTCTGAGATTGATGTTGCTATGACTTTGCTATGCTTAATGCTTGTCACTAGGGCCCGAGTCCCATGATTTCAGATCTGAGCCTATTAGGTTTTCATGAATATATGTGAGTTCTTGATCCTATCTTGCAAGTCTATAGTCACCTACTATGTGTTATGATCCGGCAACCCCGAAGTGACAATAATCGGGACCACTCCCGGTGATGACCATAGTTTGAGGAGTTCATGTATTCACTATGTGTTAATGCTTTGGTCCGGTACTCTATTAAAAGGAGGCCTTAATATCCCTTAGTTTCCGCTAGGACCCCGCTGCCACGGGAGGGTAGGACAAAAGATGGCATGCAAGTTCTTTTCCATAAGCGCGTATGACTATATTCGGAATACATGCCTACATTACATTGATGAATTGGAGCTAGTTCTGTGTCACCCTATGTTATGACTATTACATGATGCACCGCATCCGACATAATTCTCCATCACTGATCCAATGCCTACGAGCTTTTCACGTATTGTTCTTCGCTTATTTACTTTTCCGTTGCTACTATTACAATTACTACAAAACCCAAAAATATTACTTTTGCTATCGTTACCGTTACTTCCATATTACTTTGCTACTAAATCCTTTGCTGCATATACTAAGTTATCCAGGTGTGGTTGAATTGACAACTCAATTGCTAATACTTGAGAATATTCTTTGGCTCCCCTTGTGTTGAATCAATAAATTTGGGTTGAATATTCTACCCTCGAAAACTGTTGCGATCCCCTATACTTGTGGGTTATCAAGCATCACTGATTTTCCCACCTTTCCTTTGTCGGTACAGAAGAAAAATGGCAGAAGTGAGGAGCCTGGCGTGAGGTTTTCTTCAAGAAAGGGGAGAAAGGGCTTCAACAAGCGTTCCAGTGAAATGATGGTTGCTTCGTCCAGTCCAACTTCGAGGCCACTTTACCACTGCTGGTAAAGGTGTGGGTTTTGTGATATGACGGGTCATGACGGCCACACCGGAGTGACCGTTGAGTTTCGACTGTAGCACCTCACTGTGATTTGGTGGATGGCATGCGGGCCCGGATGCTTTGATGTCCCGCATGTAGATAGAGCGGCTAGTCATATAGGAGTGGTCAATATTGTGCACCGCGACCAAAGCGGATGCCAGTGAGAGGTCGCCTCCGCTCTGGCCGGGCATTAATGCGGCACTGACGCTCCAGGGCGACGCTGACTGTTTCACAGGGAAAACGAAAGAACTACGTAATTAATGCATGAGTTTAATTAGGGTAGTTTTGTAAAGTACAAGATACATTCCTCCAATCGCAAAATGCCTTGTTTGATGAGATTTGAGATTTGAGCCCTATAAACCGGAAGGGAGATTTGAGATTTGAGATACTGCATGCGGTGTAGTCTAGTCACTTGTTGGAATCTCTAGAAAGACTTATACCTGCATGATTCTTTGCTTCTTCTTACTACTACGTACTACTTCTTGGACATGTGGGACAGCCAGCAGCATCCGGGTCGACGTAATACATGTCATGCACTAGATTAGAGTGCGGAACGAAAGGGGGGCATCACCCCGGTCGATGCCCAGCCTCGACGCGGAGCAGTCGGTGCACCGGGAAGCCGAGCTCTCTCAGCCGTCGCGCCGCTTCAAAGCCGGTGCCAGTGAGAGGTCGCCTCCGCTCTGGCCGGGCATTAATGCGGCACTGACGCTCCAGGGCGACGCTGACTGTTTCACGCGGGAAGCGCGCGCTGGCAAGGGAGTATAGGTTCTGAATCGTTTCATGTGTAGTACTGGTAGTTTGCAAAACTACTCAATTATTGCACTCAGTTTCCTAATAAATTGTGGTAAAAACGTTACTCCACAGCCCGCTTCCCTTCTCCTTCCTCTTACACCACCCGCGCACGTCCGCGGGAAGCGACCGGTCAACCCTTATATAGGAGTGCTAGCACAAAAAGATGCATGCATGACCACTAAAATTTCCAGATTAAACAGCCGCTCCGGCGGGAGTATGGCGTATGTTGTTACCTTCGGCCGGGCCATGGCTACCAGGCGACGGCGACCAGAGAAGAGGCGGCGGGAGGGGAATGAATGCAGCTACTGTTTGGGTTCGCCGTCCGGCTTAAATAAATGCGCAGCATCACGTGTACCCGCAGGTGCACAAATTGTAACATACGTGTCTGCTTAAGTGGGCGTCACGTAACTGGTGTGTGTGTGTGAGAGAGAGAGAGATTCTGAGAAACAGAGTGCGTGTGTGCGACTCTACTCTTCGGACATGTACTCAACCTTTTGCATCGGGATATAAGTATAATGGTATTTACTTTAGCTAATGATTTATGTGGCCATGTTAACATGGTTGTGTAAAAAAATGTCACTTCCTGCTCGTGATTTGCGTTATATAATTACAAGCAAGATGCTCGTGCATTGCATGGAACATCAATATGCATTTTTTTTACAAAACACATGTTGTGGTTTACCCATGCAGGAGTAATCCCATGTGTAAACACAAATGATATTTCGAGAATTTTATCGGAAAACTGGTATCTCGAGAATGTCATGGAAAAAATGAAAGATGAGAGATAAGGTGAGGAGGAGTGGAGCGTGGTGGTGACTGGTGGTCGGAATGGGCGGAGGCATGGGGATGGACGGCGCCGGCAGGCGGCAGCGGCAACCATGCTTGATTGTTCCGGAGACTTTCTTTTTTAATTGCTCAGCAATGAGGTGTGGGAGATAAGGATATGGAGAGAGGTGCGGCTATCTTTTGTAAAATTATCATAGTTTTCTTTCTATCCGTTAGCTATAGATCAGACGGTCTATATTACAAGATGGCAGGCACACCATCATCGCCAACTTGGTTTTTTATAAGGGTACAAATGATAAGTTTGCTAACTACTAAAGTAAAGTGGAATTTTTCCATGTTATACAAGTAAATTAAGGTGATTGTTTATCATACGGGTAACGGTGGATGAACGGTGGTAGGAACAAATGCTCCGCCTAGAGCATGTGTGTGTGAGATGGAGTCTCAGTGTGTGTGTGTGTGTGTGGGAGAGAGAGAGATGGAGTCTTAGTGTGTGTGTCGGAGTAATTGGCCACGGATACCCCGAAGACGGAGAGACAATAATTCAAGACATCGGGGCTAGCAAAGCCCCTCAGTCCGACTGCCCGGCTGCTCCTGCCGGCTCCCGTCCGACTGCTCTGCCCGGCCGGCTGTCGACTGTGCCAACCAGCCGGCTGCCGACTACAGCCCGACCCGACACCGACAAGACCCCGACGAGACGGCCATACCGCGGACGAGACAGCTGTACCGCGAAGCCATCATGTACAGTGTCACTTGTCCCTAGGCACTATTTATGAAGTGACCCAGGGGACAAGTGTGACACCCCATCATGCCTAGCTACCATACCTACCTAGCTACCATACCTACCTAGCTTACATCCTAAGCTATCCCTCAAGCCTATATATGAGCATCCATCCATCCATCCAGGATGGACTCATACTCCCACACACTCATGCATGCACGCTCATGCACTTGCGGCCACGCACACACTTGTGCTCATATGCATATACAAAGCCAGATGCCTATGGCACTGAGCTCAGATACAGCTCCAGGAGCAACTCTGTACCAGATATACTACAGATACTCAGACATGCAGGAGTAGGGGTGTTATCTCCCCGGAGAGCCCCGAACCTGGATAAACTAGCGCGTGCTACTCGCATACCCGCTCCCGGTCCTATCAGCAGCAGTCTTACCCTCACACTAAGCCCTTGTGGCATCTGTCGACTCGCAAGCCCCCCATGAGAATACCACGACAGTTGGCGCCCACCGTGGTGTGGTACTACTACTATGCTACCACGCTACTGCTGGTTTCGCAGTCCGGGCAAGACCATCTTCGCCATCACCGCCGCGGCGTCGCGCCGTCTCTCCGGTAGTGCTCGAGGGCTCGACTTCGACATGCCCCCGAAGCGGCCGTGAGGGGTGGCGCGTCCTCGCCGTCGGCCTCTTCGTCATCACCACCGCAACACCGTCCGTCCACGCGCGCGACGTGCGCAGTGCCTCACTTCGGTCGGCCGCATCCGTGCGCGCGTCGTGGGCGTCGCTCACGTCCGCTCCCCTTCGCGTTGTGCCTTGCTCCGGCCGAAACGCACGTTTGCCATTCCATATTTCGCCTATACAAGCTATAGCTAGATGCTAGTCAAACGTGGTCAAACACTGCCCGTACACTAGCTGGATGCAAATCGGGTGATAGTCAGATAATGGTCAAATGCGCTCCTCCTTTTTGCCTCTTGCGATGCCGCTGCACCGTGCACCTCGCCTGCTCTCCGCGAGCGTCCGTGGCTCCTGTTTTCCTCCGCTGCTCAGCCAGGCATCGGCAGCGGCCGAGCGCCCGCGGCTCGCGCCTCGTCGCCGCTCCTCGGCGGCTCCGCAGCCACACTGCTGCCTCGCCCCACCCAAGCTGCTTCCTCGCTCACCCGCTTTGCATGTGTCGCTGCTACTACTGCGTGCGCATCCGCCGGCAACCGCGCCTCCTCTGCTCTAGCTCGCAGGAGCTCCAGCTGCTGCCTCCTGGCACCACCGCCTCCCGATTGCCAGCTCCGCGTCGCCTCCCGCGCGCCCAGCTCTGCACCCGGCCGTGCCGGCTCCTACCGCCTCGCGTCGGCCTCCGTCCCTCTGCGTCGCCTCTCGCCTGCGCCCGTGGCTGGGACGCGCCCGCCTGCCGACTCCCCCTCCCGCGCGGGCTTGTGTCCCCGCCCGGCCGGCTCCGACTTCGCTCGATCCGGGTGGGGTTGACTGCAGCTTCATCCGCGCCTCCGCAGAATCCCGCAGGGAAAGCCGCCCCGACTGCAACCACCGCCACGTCACCCCGTCCGCCGCTCGGCTCGGCTCTGCCCGTGCAGCCGGCCGCTGCAGCGCTCGTTGCCGGCTCCGGCTCCTGCATGCGCGGTCGGGCCAGCTGCCGGCTGGCCGCCCCTCTGGTCCGCCCCGCCTGCCGGCCGGGTCGCCGCTGCCGCTTCCGCGCGCGGCTCCGCCTTGCCGCACCGGCCGGGTCGCTGCTGCCACCTTCGCGCGCTGGCTCCGCCTGCGACGCCCTGCCATGCGCGGCCGCCTCCGCTTCGCCCGGTCGGCTCCTCCTCGCCCAGCCGCCTCCACCGCGCTAGGCTGCCTCACCTCCGCACCCGGACGGCTGGCTCCGCCCCGCATCCAGCTCGGCCTCCCCTGCCGCCTGCTGCCGAGCTCCAGGTCCAGCTGCCTGCTGCGGCCGAGTGCCCGAAGAGAAAAGAGAGGGCCGACTGCCCAAGCCGGTTACTCAGCCAGATGGGTGCAGGAGAGGAAAAGTCAGAGGCCGGCTGGCCATGAACAAAAAGAGAAAAAATACGTGTGTGCATCCGGCTGCCCAGAGCCGGGTGAAGAAAAGGCCGGGTGCCCACGACCGACTGGCAGAAAACAAATTGAGTTCGGGTGGAAAAAAGAGGCCGGCTGCCCACGCTAGCTAAGAGAAAAGTCAGGCCGGGTGCCCAGCCGGCTGACTAAAAAAAGGAGGATCCGACTTTGCAGACTGCAGTCTAGCTGACTGCTCTGGCCAACACCCCGCGTTGCCGCTCGGCCGGCTGGTTCGTCTTCCCGCTTTGCTGCCTTGCCGACCGACGAGCCGGTCCAGCTGAGCACAGCCGGCTAACGAGAAAAAGAGAAGAAGACAAAGGAGTCGCCGGGAGATCCAGCCTGACTGCTCAGCAGTCAACCCGAATCTCGGGGGCTACACCCAGCGGGTGCGCTGACGCGCCCCCGCGAAGAAGAAGACAAAGTGGTCGCCGGGAGATCCGGCCTGACTGCAAAGCAGTCAGCCCGAATCTCGGGGGCTACACACAGCGGGTGCGCTGACGTGCCCCCGCGAAGAAGAAGACAAAGTAGTCGGCGGGAGATCCGGCCCGACTGCTCAGCAGTCGGCCCGAATCTCGGGGGCTACACCCTGCGGGTGCGCTGACGCGCCCCCGCGAAGAAGAAGACAAAGTAGTCGCCGGGAGATCCGGCCCGACTGCTCAGCAGTCGGCCCGAATCTCGGGGGCTACATCCAGCGGGTGCCCTGACGCGCCCCCGCGAAGAAGAAGACAAAGTAGTTGCCGGAAGATCCGGCACTGTTCAGCAGTCGGCCCGAATCTCGGGGGCCACACCCGGCGGGTGCGCTAACGCGCCCCCACGAAAAAGAAGACAAAGTAGTCACCGGGAGATCCGGCCCGACTTCTCAGCAGTCGGCCCGAATCTCGGGGGCTACACCCAGCGGGCGCACTGACACGCCCCCGCGAAAAAGACAAAGTAGTTGCCGGAAGATCCGGCCCGACTGCTCAGCAGTCGGCCTGAATCTCGGGGGCTACACCCAGCGGGTGCGCTGACGCGCCCCCGTGAAGAAGAAGACAAAGTAGTCGCCGGGAGATCCGGCCCGACTGCTCAGCAGTCGGCCCGGATCTCGGGGCCTACACCCAGCGGGTGCGCTGACGCGCCCCCGTGAAGAAGAAGACAAAGTAGTCGCCGGGAGATCCGGCCCGACTGCTCAGCAGTCGGCCCGAATCTCGGGGGCTACACCTAGCGGGTGCGCTGACGCGCCCCCGCGAAGAAGAAGACAAAGTAGTCGCCGGGAGATCCGGCCCGACTGCTCAGCAGTCGGCCCGAATCTCGGGGGCTACACCCAGCGGGTGCGCTGACGCGCCCCCGCGCAGAAGAAGACAAAGTAGTTGCCGAAGATCCGGCCCGACTGCTCAGCAGTTGGCCCGAATCTCGGGGGCTACACCTAGCGGGTGCGCTAACGCGCCCCGGCGAGGAAAGAGGACAATGCAGTTGCCGGGAGATCCGGCCCGACTGCTCAACAGTCGGCCCGAATCTCGGGGGCTACACCCAGTGGGTGCGCTGGCGCGCCCCCACGGAAGATTGAAAGAAACGAAAACAAGAGACAAAACAAGAGTTTTGTCCGGCTGCCAGCAGCCGGCAGAAGAGAAGAAAGAAGAAAAAGGGCGTTGCCAGACGCCTCGCCACCTGGCCGGCTGTGCCAGGCCGGCTCGGCTGCGTTCTGCTTGCCGCCTGGCCGGTCAGGCCCGACCGGCTGGACCCTCCTCAAGCGCCTAGAGGCTCGAGGGCTACACCCAGCGGGTGCGCCGACGCGCTCCGCGAGCACCGAGCCGCGCCGGCTGTCTTCGACGACCTCCGCCTCGGCTGCACGAAAATCAATGTGAGCTCTTCACCCTCATATTTTTATTTCACCACGAGAGCACAGATAACCTCAAGCGATGTTCAGGGGCTATCTCCGCATTTTATTACAGTTGCAGCACTGTTCGCCCCGGAGCCTGCCAGAGTTGGCCCGGGGGCTGGCAGCTTGCCCTGAGACGTTTGTTCCCGCAGACAGCTTAGTAGCGTGCGCGGTACCAAAGGCCCACTCTTAGTCACAGACCGCAGAGCGGCTGTCCGGCTAGCAAGAGTGAACGCTGGAGGCCACCCACGCAAAAAACGTCCGGGAAGAAAAATGGTTCGGGCGACCCGGCCGTTTTCTTTATGAGTATCTACTCGGTTAAATTCGCTCCCAGAGTCTGAGTATTGTACACTCCACTCCGCGGCCCACTCTCAGCCACAAACCGCAGAGCGGCTGTCCGGCAAGCGAGAGCACAAGCCAAAGAGCGGAGGGAACACGAAAAAGATTGAAGGGAGCTCGGACGAAACTGAGTTGGCACCCTCCGCATAAAACTTGCAGTGCTAAAAGCAATCATTTGATATATCTGCGTGGACTAACTTTGTCTTTTGCATGATCATTTCCATGAAACACCCGCCAAAAAATCTCCGCCAACTTTGCCAAGTTGCCCGGAGGCTTGGGGGCTACTGTCGGAGTAATTGGCCACGGATACCCCAAGACGGCGAGACAATAATTCAAGACATCGGGGCTAGCAAAGCCCCTCAGTCCGACTGCCCGGCTACTCCTGCCGGCTCCCCGTCCGACTGCTCTGCCAGGGCCGGCTGCCGGCTGCCGACTGCGCCAACCAGCCGGCTGCCGACTACAGCCCGACCCGACACCGACAAGACCCCGAAGAGACGGCCATACCGGGAACGAGACAGCTGTACCGCGACGCCATCATGTACAGTGTCACTTGTCCCTGGGCACTATTTATGAAGTGACCCAGGGGACAAGTCTGACAACCCACCATGCCTAGCTACCATACCTACCTAGCTTACATCCTAAGCTACCCCTCAAGCCTATATATATGAGCATCCATCCATCCATCCAGGATGGACACACACTCATGCATGCACACTGATGCACTTGCGGCCACGCACACACTTGTGCTCGTATGCATATACAAAGCCAGATGCCTATGGCACTGAGCTCAGATACAGCTCCAGGAGAAACTCTGTACCAGATATACTACAGATACTCAGACATGCAGGAGTAGGGGTGTTATCTCCCCGGAGAGCCCCGAACCTGGGTAAACTAGCGCGTGCTACTCGCATACCCGCTCCCGGTCCTATCAGCAGCAGTCTTACCCTCACACTAAGCCCTTGTGGCATCTGTCGACTCGCAAGCCCCCGTTAGAATACCACGACAGTGTGTGCGTGTGTGGGTGGGTGGGTGGGTGGGTGGGTGCGTGCGTGCATGCGTGTGTGTGTGTGTGTGTGTTTGTTTGTGTGTGTGTGTGTGAGTAGGGGTGTTATCTCCCCGGAGAGCTCCGAACCTGGGTAAACTAGCGCGTGCTACTCGCATACCCGCTCCCGGTCCTATCAGCAGCAGTCTTACCCTCACACTAAGCCCTTGTGGCATCTGTCGACTCGCAAGCCCCCCGTGAGAATACCACGACAGTGTGTGCGTGTGTGTGTGATGGAGTCTTACTGTGTGTGTGTGTGGGTGGGTGGGTGGGTGGGTGGGTGCGTGCGTGCGTGTGTGTGTGTGTGTGTTTGTTTGTGTGTGTGTGTGTGTGTCCCGGGGTCCTCGGTGGCGGATGTAATTTAAGTGTGCATGGCTTCATCATAGAGAGGTGATGTGTATGGCAGAGGCCACCAACGATGGGGTGCGAGAGAGAAAATGCCCGTAGAGAGGGAAGAGAAGGTGTGTGCGCCTGAGAGTAGTCGACATCGAGAGAATGTGTTTGTTCGAGAGACACCAAGGAAGACTACTATATATCGATGGTGCATGTAGGCGGGAATTAAACGAAGGGATGGTCTTATTGGTTTCGGGGATATAGGGGAAGAGTGAGAGGGGGGTAGCTACAAGGAGATTGTTAAGTGTGAGTGTGTGTTTTACCCATCCAGGCGGAAGTTATGTGCACACAAGAAGAGAACGATTCGATATGGCGTTAGGTTTGAGGGTAATTAACTACGTATGGAGACATAGAGACCTTCAACGTGCATGTGTGAGAGGTATACATGTATACGTGGGATGTGTGTGTGTGTGCGCGCATGATCGAGATAAAAGAAAGAAGACATAAGTCATAAGCTAAGATCAACGACATGGGAGAGACGGATCGGTATGACAATATGCATGCATGCGAGAATGCAGGGAAGAAGGCCCGACAATTGAGCATGTGTTTTTGTCTTTAAGAGATAGTGGCGTGGGCTGGAGCATGCATCTATGGCGAGTAGAGGGAGGCACAACGATTGTCCAAAAGAGATCAACCTATAAATGAAAGAAGGTTGATGGAGAAACGATAAATAGAAAGATAAAGATGCTAGCTAGTGTGCATTAGAGATAGGAGTCGAGTGGATCAGAAGGCTGAGTTATGGGTGTGGGTGTGAAAGAGATGAAGAAAGGGTGCATGTGACTCACATACAAACAAATATCAGAGAGAAATGAGATCCCGAGAGATGGAGTTTTGTGTCTGCGAGAGAGAAAGATATTTCAAAACGAGAGTGATAGCTAGAGAAACGTATGAGGGAACGCAAGATATCTCTAGGGAGAGACAGTGTGTGTGAGCGACATGCAAGAGAACAGTGGAGAAATATGAGACCCTGGGAGACAGAGTTTGTGTTTGTGTGTGAGAAAGAGATATTTAAGAGGAAGAGTCGTAGGTTCTCATACCTAAGGAGCGAAAGACATCTCTGTATTAGGGGTGTGCGAGTGGCACACAGGGGAATAGTAGAGAGAAATGAGACCCCGGAAGACAAAGTTTTGTGTTTGTGTGAGAGAAAGAGATTCCACATGGACAATCATAGTTAGAGACACATAGTAGGGAGAGAGATATACTTAGAGAGAGATAGAGTGATGGAGGTCAAGGGAGAGAGTACCATCAGTGTGTTACGAAGATAAAAGATCATTGTCGACATACAGGAATACCCGAGAGACGATGAACGCGCATAGGTCTAGAGAGATAGTCCTATATAAGCATGAGTGATAGTTATATGAGACGAATATCTGGATTAAATGGGATTCAAATCTTTAAACTGGAGATCACGACATCGATAATATCATAACGCAAATTGGTGTATCAAACATGCATATTCATTTGAATTTGGGGACACGTAGTTTATCAATATTGGTGATCCATATATTCTTTAATTAGAAACAATGCATGGTTTATATGCAATTAATGTCTAAACGGGATACACTATGCGTGTGTGAAACACATTATACATGTTTGAGAAGTAAAAAAACCCGCATGAAACACACATTAATTGGACACAGTTAGCAAGGAATGCATACATTGGATTTCAACATAAAGTGGTTTCAAATATTTGAAAATCCAAATTGATGGATGCAACCTTATGAATCTGAGATCATGCCATTTGTAAACCATATTTATGTATAAAGGGTGTTGTGATTTTGAAAGTATATATAAAAAATGATGTATATAGAATTTTATTCCAATCGAAAATGGATCCCGCCCGGAAAAAAATAGAATACAAATGGGATTCGAATTGAGTTGGCACGGTAAACGTGCACTCTGCAAAATTTGAACGAAGCGGGGAAAGTCGCAGTAACCGCCCGAAACCAAAATCTGTGAGATGGAAATTACTACTGCCTATCCCTGCCACGCAAAGCCTATCTGCTCGATTTCTATAGGTTTTGATAGGGGTAGGTTTGTAATTTCACTCGAACGTGACATAACCGCCTCTCACCCGGATTCATACACGGTGGACGCCAAAACACAGTGTGTCCTCGGCCGAAATCGACTCCCTCCCCGATTCATACATGGTGGGCACCAAAAACAAACTCTCGTCGGCAAATATTCGGTGTATGCGAGATTACCGTCCTATCCCCAACCGACTAATATTGCTGTGATGTAGGAAATTTGAAACGGGGGCTAAGTTTGTAAATTTCCTCGCATTTGAGATAAGCGCGCCCTGAAGAGATGGTTCCCCCCTTCCTCTCCACCTCCATTTCCCCATTCGTACTCTGTGGGCGCCAAACCATCCTCTCCACCCCAGCCTCCTCCGTCCGCCACCCCATCCACCGCCGTCCTCCTCCACCATGCCGGAGCTGATACCCCGACGCCGCCGTCCATTACAAGAGATCGACCTCTCTCATCCACGGCTTCGGACCGGGATCCTTGCATCCCATCCTCTCGCTTCATCCCCGCCGTCGTCCACCTTGCCGGCGCCGCTCCTATGACCGTCTCGTCCATTGCGCCCTGCCGCCACCGTCTACCCTCCTAGATCTGCTTCCATGCCTCCGACAGCCATCGCTACCGCAGCATCGTCAAATTCTCAGCAAATGCGTACACGGCGCCGCACCAGAGGCGGTACTCTTTCGTATCTGCTCGACTTATTTATCGCAACAAGAAAATAGATCGCCACTACTTTACTCTGATTTCTTGTCCATCACTTACTTGCTAGTTGAGAGCAAACATTGGTTGCGAAGTTGCCTTTGTCCGGTTTGCACCTTCAGATCTGCCATGGCACGCTCAACACTATACTCCCAATGCTTGTGGTTTTCCCCTTTTATATTTCACACTAGTTAAATCACAGTAGACTAAATTTCAAAATTGGGTCAGTCGATTTTTCAGAGCTCGCCGGAGTTCGCCGGTGCGAACGAAGGGGCTCGGGTGGGGACTTTGGTTGGGGCGGTGGTGGGGCCTCGTCGAACGAAGAAAACTTGACGCGGGTGGGGGCGGGGGTGGGGTGTGGGGGTGGCGGAGGAACACGGGCGGTGGGGGCCGATGGTCCGGCCGGCGGCCCGTGCGGTGTTCTGTATGGGAAGAATCAGAGACGAGGAAGAAGAAGGGCTAGGAGACGTAGGATCTTCATCCAACCGCCTGAAATGGTCGACTGACCCAAATGCAGACATGCCTTTATATTCAGTACCATCATCGTACCTGCTTAGCACTGCTCCTGAATCCATCAAGCTAAACAACGTGCCACTCATAATTCCAAACTTGTTGCTCAAGTACGAATCTGATATGATGCTGATATTACTAAAATAGACAACATTTAATTGGTCAGCTAATGTTCCTACTTTACTTTTGAAAAAGCACGTGCACCACATATAGAGAGACAGCAGGGAGTTGCTTTCTTAATGCGCTCTGGTTCATCATGTGTGGGCACTGCGCAACGAACATTTTATTATCCAAAATCTGCTTGCTCTTCTTTACCATGTTCCTCTTCCGTTCTTCTTTAATACTCTCTCCGTTCCTAAATACAAGTCTTTGTATAGATTCCACCATGGACTACATATGGAGCAAAATGAGTGCATCTACACTCTAAAATGTATCTGGATACATCTGTATGTGATCCATAGTGGAAATCTCTACCAAGACTTATATTTTGGAACGGAGGGAGTATGATAGTAGTACAGTATGTTCCTTGTTGTGAAGATGAGCAGGGACATTTGCAGTGTAGAGGTCTATACGGTCGGTTGGTATGGACACTTTGAACTCGTCGGGCCTCTTTGATTCGTAGGATTTTGTAAACATGGGAATAGGATTTGTAGTGGCCTGCCCACTTGGATCCTATAAGAATAGCAAGGAAATGCGGGGAGCTGTGTCGCCTTTGAGAGTTACACTGATATTAACAGTACCGCACCTTCAGTTGAAGAGAGCTGGTATCCGAAGCCTTTTTAGCCGTACCGGCAATACTAGCACATATATTCCAGCAAGTTCCACTTTGCTGATTTTACTCTGATGCTTATGGTTTTCCCGTTATATCTACACTATGATCTGTGTAGGTGCTTTGTGTCGCACTAGCAGCAGTCCACTCTTGAAGCTAAACACCGCAATGACTTACAAAATTGGCACCAAGGCATTGAGTGCCATTCTGGATGTAATGAAACTAATACGCTCCCCACCTGTTGACTCTTGTTCAGAATATGATCCTAATGACTCTTGTTCAAAATTGCCACATATAGAGAGACAGCATGGAATTGCATTTCTTTGGATGCAATGAAACTCATACGCTCCCCACCTGTTGACTCTTGTTCAGAATATGATCCTAATGACTCTTGTTCAAAATTGCCACGTATAGAGAGAGACAACATGGAATTGCATTTCTTTGGGCGCTGTGATTCATCATGAGTGGGCAACCAACATTGTATGCAATTAAGCGGAACCCCAATAATATGCTTCCTCTTCTGTTCTTTAACATGTTCCTCTTTTGTTATTCTGTATTTAGTACGTACAGTATGTTCCTTGTCAGGAAGGGGAGCAGGGACATCTGCAGTCAACAGCTGATAGAGCTGGCATGTACTTGATCGATAGGCTTTCAATTACTAGCGGCAATACAACACCGTATTTTCAAACCAGTTCCACTTTGCCGATTTATATATCGTGGTTATGGTGTACCCCTTTTATGTACACTATGATCTGCCTAGTTACTGTGTGCTCTTGTTATCATGGTTTGGCAATAAACTCTCTATACAATATATTTTGACCCTATCATCTGCCAACTATCCTTACTTCTGGAGCCTATTTTTTTGTGTACTTGTGCCAGATTATATAAATGCACGCACCATATTACAACACACATGAGCACTCTCATCAGAATCCAGTGATAGCACACAAGTGTTTACAGGGGCGCCCCTATATTAGAATATCCTCTGCATTACAAAGATAAACTCACAACTATTTATGTTTTCATGGTTCTCAGATATTATACGTAATTACAGTGAATATCAGAATCCGCGCATCAGAAGAATATTGTGGAACACTGCAATGACTTACAAAATTGGCACCAAGGCATTGAGTGCCATTCTGGATGCAATGAAACTCATACGCTCCCCACCTGTAGATTCTTGTTCAGAATATGATCCTAATGACTATTCTAACCTCGAGGAGTCAAAGGCAGATGGCCTGTCATGTTCACCCATCAAGGTGCCTGCTCTAATTTGGCAAGGTTTTATTGATTGCGCGTATCTTGCATATGTTGTTGCATTTCTTCTACTTTGTTGCACCGCCATCTGCTTAGTTTACTCATCATATATGTCGAGATGCCATGCCCATCCATTATCAATACATATTCCATCTGTCATCATACCATGTTTTCCACTCAAATGTTGTTCTTGTGCATCAGACATCAAAAAGGAAGAGGGTGATTGCCGAACCTGAAGGAGCACCAGCAAAGTCCTTGAAAAACGTGGTTGTGCCGGAGAAATCAGACATCACCCCACTTATATTGGTTGTACAACCAGTGACACAAAACATAGGACCGACTCCAGCAGACTGTACCCATACTTCACTGGCCACACCACTAGCCCCACCACACAGGACCTGCACTCCAGCAAAAGGTATGCCGATTTCAGTTGCCATAGCACCAGCCGTACCACAGAAAAATCCCACTCCAGCAAAAAGTACAGCAAGTCCATCGGCCGAAGACCTATCCCAACTGCAGAGACGGCCAATTCCTGCAGATTGGAACCCCATTCCAGTTATTCCCAGTTTAAAAGACAATGCTTTCAAGGTTGTTAGGGACTACGTGCATATATTCCCATCATTGGAAGATTATAGTGAAGACAAACACCATTTTCACATCTTCCTGTCCCACTTACGTGTAAGTGCTATTATTCCTGGTGACTATTATCCTGTTTTCTGCTGATTGAACACATCAATGATTTACATTACATTGTTGAAAGTAGGCGAGGGTCAATCTGGATAGTCATGACGAGCAAAGCTTGCTTGCGCTTTTGAAGGAAGCATTGCAGCAGTATTAGTGTTACCTGAGGAAATCACACTTTGATGGCAAGTCTATAAACGAATTTCTGGTGAAGTCTCCTGTGCTAAATTTAGAAGACATTGAATGGAAAAACCTTGTTATGCACTGGTCTCGTTCCGAGGATGAGGTACTGTCTATGATATCGCATGACAATTTGAACTTCTACTTTTCCACATGTGCCTTATGGATCTTTTTTGCAGGAAATCTGCTCGAAAAAAATTCCGGTTTGAAAAGAACGACAGGATATTGCAAATATGCTACCCGCTGCTTTGCTCTTGTTAGTACCTGTTGTCCAGTATCACTGTACTTGCATACATACCTGGTTCATTATGTGACAGCAGTATGCATGATAGCTTGCTTATCAATTGTTCGCTCCAAATTATCTGATCTGTATGAATGGTTACATTAGTGTAGAATATATCCAATGCCAATGAAATTTTTTAGCTCTGCATTGTTCTTGTAAGTACCTATTGTCCTTTATCAGTGTACTTATATTGACATGTAGTTGTTCATGTACCATCACTCTGCAGCTTATTTTCCTTTGCCCTCCATTTTCTACACATAATATCTATATTTAGTCTTACCATATGGTTGGATAACACCGATGGTACTGAAGAAGTTTAGCTCTGCATTGCTCTTGGCTGTACCTTTTGCCTGTATTGCTATACTTACATTTATAGTTGCTTGGTTATGTAGCATCACTCTTCATCTTATCTTAAATATTCTCCATTTTTTCTTATATTGTCACATCTATATTTACTCTTAACAAAATGTAGAATAAAGGCATTCTTATGAAGAAGATTCTGTGGTAAACTTCTTGAATTGCACCCCCATCAGCATGGACAAGGGCTTTATAGAGCCTGCCTTCACCAATAATGTAAGTTTGTCCTTCTCAAGCCTTCAAACTTTGTTGTGTATATTTGCTTAGGCATGACTGCAACAGCTGTTTATTTTTGGTGTTTGCATCAAATTGCATGTTTAAAGTTTATTATGTACTCCAGTTCATAAACAAAAGTTTGTCCTTCTCAATTTAAGTTTTTAGTTGTACAACCAAGTTCCTTCTTCATACCATGTAAATTAAACTATACAGAGCAAGTGATCTTATTTTGCCAATCTGAAATGGGATAAATTGACAGCACACTAACCATTGATACTTATGAGTTCTTGATCTGTAATCCAGTGGTGTCGTGAAGCTGCCAACTCCTTCACAATGTCATTTCCTGCCATGTCTTGACCTGAACAATACCATATTGTGTTAATGCTATTTTAAACTGTGTCACTTTATTCGTCAGTAAGAAATGTGATGAATTGTCAGCACTGATACTTATATGTGCAAAACCTGTCATCTGTCTGCTTGTTTATCTTTCAGAGTGAGGAGGATATAAGTGTCAAACAAGTGCAGTCTCACCAGCTTGCTCAGCTGCTTGCACTACAGCTCCCGAGTAGGGCTAACCTTTCTTGAACTCTATTGAAGTGTTGTCGGTTTTGTATATTATTTTGTCGGCGTGTTTAGTTGCACGGTGGCGATCTTTGATGCCCAGTGTATGTAATCTGTTGTCTGCTTGTGCTTTATTATCATAGTGGCAAACTTTGATGCCCAGTGGATGTAATATGCCGTAATTTCTTTATTGTATAGTCTAGGTGTTTTTCTTATTCACGATGCTGCAGTTATTTTACTGTATATATATATATCCTGTCTTCGCAGTAAACCGACCAAACCGTAAAATTACGGTACATAATCGGGCCGTCATGCAAATCACCATGTATGATCCGCATCATGGGCCCCGTCATATTGGTCCATTAACAGGCCTAAATGTAAACTGGCCCACTAGTAGATTCGGGCCTTTAATAGGCCAAGTAAACCGTCGGCCCTATTTTCCCAAGAAAACTCAATGGGCCTTTAGGAGGCTGAAAAGTAGGTTGGGCCTGAAACGTGCCGAACAGCTCACGGGCCGGCAGCAGGCTGAAATAGACCCCGGCCCATGAATGTGCCAATCAAATCATGGGCTTATAACAGGCCAAAATTGTCTCGGTCCTTGTTTGGCCCAATCAGATTATCGGCTGCGAGCAGGCCGGATGCAAACCGGGCCGTAGTTAGGCCCAACTATATGATGGGCTTTTAACAGGCCGAAATTAATATAGGGTCGAAATGTTAAACGGGCCCTTAACAGGACGAAACTAATATCAGGCCGAATTACTAAATGGGCCTTTAGCAAATGGGCCCAAAAGCGTAGCGTCCAGTTGACGGGCCGAATCTGATATGGGCCATAATTTAGCCCAAAGCCTCTTAAAGGGCCGGACCTGATTTGGCCCGTAATTTGGCCCAGAACATGGTAGGCTTTTAACGGGCCGGATCTCATATGGGACATTATTAGGCTCGGAACGTGGCAGGCCATTAATGGACCGGATCAAATATGGGCCGGCATTTGGCCCAAAACATGGCAGCCAGTTAATGGGCCGGCCTACTAGGGTCCTCAAAATCTTGTGGGCCTACAGCTGGGCCGGCCCATTAATGTCAGCGAAATCTCGTGGGCCTTTAGCTGGGCCGGCCCATTATGGTCCACAAAAATCTTGTGGGCCTTCACCTGGGCCGGCCCATTATGGCCCGCAAAAATCTTGTGGGCCTTTACCTGGGCCGGCCCATTATGGCCCGCAAAATCTTGTGGGCCTTTAGCTGGGCCGGCCCATTATGGTCCGCAAAATCTTGTGGGCCTTTAGTTGGGCCGGCCCATTTAAACTTTATGGGCCACTTTTGGGCCGGTCCACGTGTTAACATATCATAGGCGCATCTCGTCCATTGGATCAGTGACACATGTGCCAACACGGAGTTGACACGTGTTTCCTCCAGCCAATGATGATTTTACACATGGAAAATCCCCATTGGTCGGGGCTGTTAACGGGTTATCGGATCCAAAATCGGACCCGATTGCTTAACGGTGTTCCGTTACGGTGGATGCCACGTGTCGGTCACCCTTGACGAAAGCACTTCTGTGACGCGTGATTTATCGTCATGGAAGTGGAAGCTTCCGTGATGATAATTTTGGTAATGTCATGGAACACTTCTACGACAGCACAGGTATGACTATCTTGATTCTGTCATAAATTTGTCATGGATGTACATGCATGACAGAAAACGTGACCTATTGTGACAAACACGTATCATCACGGAAGTGTGTTTTTTTTGTAGTGTTCCTATGCGAGGGAGGGAGGCGCCCTGACAGCGGGCACAGATCCTGAGGTGGTGCCGATGGAAGCGCCGCCCTGATGAGGTCCTGGGTGGAACAGCTGCTTCTTCTTCTTCTTGGGGATGGCCTCAGGAGGGTACGGGGTGCCTTCATTGTCGGGGTCTTCGACTACCGCAGCCTGGTAGGCGCGCTCGAGGGAGCACACCGCATCTCTTTCTTCACATGAGACCGTGATGATGCCACCGCTCCCTGGTATCTTGAGGACGTTGTAGCCGTGGTGGGTCACTGCCATAAACTTGGCCAAGGCTGGATACCCAAGGATGGCGTTGTACGGCAGGCGAATGTGGGCGACGTCGAAGTCGATGAGCTCGGTGCGGTAGTTGTCACGTTGGCCAAAGGTGATAGGGAGGCGGACCTGCCCTATCGGGGTGGTGGAGCCGTCGGTCACTCCTGAGAAGGGCTTCGTAAGCTGCAGCTGATCGTATGGCACTTGAAGGCTGTCGAATGTCTCGACGGACAGGACATTGAGCCCTGCGCCGCCGTCGATGAGGGTCTTGGTGACTTGGATGTTGCTGATGACGGGTGAGCAGAGCATCGGGAGGGTGCCGGCTGTTGCCGCGCACTTGAGCTGGTCTGATGAGCTAAATGTGATGGCACACTTGGACTACCTAAGTGGGCGCGTGGTCTCGAGCCTGGGAAGGGCCGTGTTCACCTCTCGAGCAAACTGCTTGAAGATACGCTGAGAGGTTGGGGCTTGAGCGCCACCTAAGATGCAGGCGATAGCACGAGGCTCTTGGAAGCCCCCAGCCCCCTCATCCTGATGATGGTCGTCGTTCCTCCTTGGCGGTGGCGGCAGCGGGGGGAGCCCGGCGTTGCTCTGACGGCGGTCCTCACAAGGTTGGTCACTCCAGGCGCCCTCGCAAGGTGGGTCCTGCCGGCGGTCCTGACGAGGCCGGTCACGCCACTCCTGGCGGGGGCCGCGGTCGTCCCAGCATCCCCCACTTCGTCCTCCTCCTCGGCCATAGCCCCGGTCGTTGCGCTCGGGGCGTCGACCGAAGCGCCCATCGTGGATGGCCCTGAGCTCCTGACAGTCGCTGGTGTTGTGGCTGTGAACGTTGTGGAAGGCGCAGAACGGGCGGTTGGCCTTGGACGACTCGGGGTGGCCGCGGTCGTGCTTCATCTCTGGCTCCGCCGCGAGCACGGCAGCCCCCTTGCATTTCACGTCCTTGATCTTGGCCTTCTTGTCCTCCTGGTCGGCAGCTGGGAGCTCGAGGAGGGAAAGGCGCCCCTCCTCAGCTCTCGCGCACTTGGTCGCCATGTTAAACATCTCCAGGGCCGTGCATAGCTCCTCTTGGATGGCGAGCTCCTCCTTCATCTTGACGTCGCGGACGCCATCGGAGAACGCGGAGATGATTGCTTCGTCCGTCACCTTGGGGATCTTGAGGCGAACTTTGTTGAAGCACTGGACGTACTTCTGTAGGGTTTCCCCTGGCTGCTGCTTGTTGCGCCGCAAATCACCCGCGGCCGGCCGGCGGTCGCGAGTGCCCTGGAAGTTGGTGACGAAACGCTCGCGCATCTCGCCCCAGGAGGAGATCGATCCCGCAGGCAGGTTGAGGAGCCACGAGCGCGCGCCATCTTTGAGGGCCATAGGGAACCAATTCGCCATGACCTTCTCGTCGCCATTGGCCGCCTCGATGCTTAGCTCATAGAGCTGCAGGGACACTGCAGGGTGGGGGTCTCGTCGTAGCGCGGAGGCAGGTCCGGCTTGAACTTGCCGGGCCAGACGACACTGCGCAGCTCGAGAGTGAAGGCACGGCAACCTGCTGTGGTCGTCGGAACCCGTCGCGGAGGCGGAGCCTGGTCTTGATGTCCACGCGCCGCCGCGGCAGGCGGCGCGCGGTCCTGGCGCTGTGGTGCTAGGAGCGCAAGAGCGTTTTCTTGCGGCTGAGGGACTTCTTGGCAGCTTCCTTCTTCGCGCACGGGCGCACGGCGTGGCGGGTTGCGCCGCGGGGCCGCGCGTCTTGGTGCGACGGCGCCGTCTTGATGCGGGGGTGGTGTAGGTGCTCCGTGGGCGACGTCGCCCGCTGCTGGAGGTGGTCGAGGTAGCGAAAGGGACGGTGCAGGAGAGCCCCCAGTGGCGCTGACGAGCTTGGCGATGCGGTCAAGCCAGTCGTCGACTGGACGGTAGCCCAGGAGCTCACATGCCATGAGCAGCGCAGCTTGCGCGTCCGTGGGTGCGCAACGAACGTGGGACGACGAGCCAGCCGAAGTCAGCGACGGGGTGGCGGTGCGTCCGTCTCGCCGCAGGGAGGGGTGCAGCGACGAAGCTTGCTGCTCGTTCCCTGCCGGGCCGGTGGCAGCGTTGGCAGCAGGCGATGGAGAACGGCGGGGAGGTCCGCCAACGGGCGCCGTCTGAGCGACGCGAGCGGCGAGGGCGGCACGGCGCTCGGCACGGGCTCGGCGAGCGTCAGCCATGGATCTGGTGGAGCGGCAGAGCGCGGATCGACAAAAGAAAGGCTTCAGCGCACCCCTACCTGGCGCGCCAAATGTCAGATTCCGACAAACCCTTGAGGTTCGAACACTGGGTTGTGCATGAAGATCTCTCTCTCCCTGGCTCGCTCTTGCAACGATCTCAAAGCCTAACTCGCCGAACCCAAAGAACAAGAGAGACGAGGGTTTATACTAGTTCGGGCCACCGTTGTGGTGTAATACCCTACTCCAGTGTGGTGTGGTGGATTGCCTTGTAGGCTGATGATGAACATGAAAGGAAATATGCCCTAGAGGCAATAATAAAGTTGTTATTTATATTTCCTTATATCATGATAAATGTTTATTATTCATGCTAGAATTGTATTAACCGGAAACTTAGTACATGTGTGAATACATAGACAAACAAAGTGTCACTAGTATGCCTCTACTTGACTAGCTCGTTTGAATAAAGATGGTTAAGTTTCCTAGCCATAGACATGAGTGGTCATTTGATTAACGGGATCACATCATTAGAGAATGATGTGATTGACTTGACCCATCCGCTAGCTTAGCACGATGATCATTTAGTTTGTTGCTATTACTTTCTTCATGACTTATACATGTTCCTATGACTATGAGATTATGCAACTCCCGAATACCGGAGGAACACTTAGTGTGCTATCAAACATCACAACGTAACTGGGTGATCATAAAGATGCTCTACAGGTGTCTCCGATGGTGTTTGTTGAGTTGGCATACATCGAGATTAGGATTTGTCACTCCGATTTTCGGAGAGGTATCTCTGGGCCCTCTCGGTAATGCACATCACCATAAGCCTTGCAAGCAATGTGACTAATGAGTTAGTTGCGGGATGATGCATTACAGAACGAGTAAAGAGACTTGCCATTAACAAGATTGAACTAGGTATTGAGATACCGACGATCGAATCTCGGGCAAGTAACATACCGATGACAAAGGGAACAACGTATGTTGTTATGCGGTTTTGACCGATAAAGATCTTCGTAGAATATGTGGGAGCCAATATGAGCATCTAGGTTCCGCTATTGGTTATTGACCGGAGATGAGTTTCGGTCATGTCTACATAGTTCTCGAACCCGTAGGGTCCGCATGCTTAACGTTTGATGACGATAGGTATTATGAGTTTATGTGTTTTGATGTACCGTAGGTAGCTTGGAGTCCCGGATATGATCACGGACATGACGAGGAGTCTCGAAATGGTCGAGACATAAAGATTGATATATTGGACGACTATATTCGGACACCGGAGATGTTTCGAAGAAGTTTCAGATAAAACCGGAGTGTCGGAGGGTTACCGGAACCCCCCGGGGGAACTAATGGACCACATGGGCCTTAGTGGAGAGAGAGAGAGGGGTGGCTAGGGCAGGCCACGCGCCCCCTCCCCCTTGGGTCTGAATTAGACTAGGGAAGGGGGGGCGGCGCCCCCCTTTCCTTCTCCCTCTCCTTCCTTCCCCCTCTCTTCCCTTGTTGGAAAACTACTAGGAATAGGATTCCTAGTAGGAATCCTACTTGGGGCGCGCCCCAGGAGGGCCGGCCGGCCTCCCCCTTGCTCCTTTATATACGGAGGCAGGGGGCACCCTAGGACACACAAGTTGACAGTTGTCTTAGCCGTGTGCGGTGCCCCCCTCCATAGATTTCCACCTCGGTCATATCGTTGCAGTGCTTAGGCCAAGCCCTGCGCTTGTAAATTCAACATCACCGTCACCACGCCGTCATGCTGACGAAACTCTCCCTTGACCTCAGCTGGATCTAGAGTTCGTGGGATGTCACCGAGTTGAACGTGTGCAGATCGCGGAGGTGCCGTACCTTCGGTGATAGGATCGGTTGGATTGTGAAGACGTACGACTACATCAACCGGGTTGTCATAACGCTTCCGCTTTCAGTCTACGAGGGTACATGGACAACACTCTCCCCTCTCGTTGCTATGCATCACCTAGATGGATCTTGCATGTGCGTAGGAATTTTTTTGACATTACTGTGTTCCCCAACAGTGGCATCCGAGCCAGGTCTATGCGTAGATGTTATATGCACGAGTAAAACACAAAGAGTTGTGGGCGGTAATAGTCATACTGCTTACCAGCATGTCATATTTTGATTCGGCGGTATTGTTGGATGAAGCGGCCCGGACCGACATTACGCGTACGCTTACGCGAGACTGCTTCTACCGATGTGCTTTCCACACAAGTGGCTGGTGGGTGTCAGTTTCTCCAACTTTATTTGAATCAAGTATGACTACGCCCGGTCCTTGTTGAAGGTTAAAACGGCACACTTGACGAAAAATTGTTGTGGTTTTGATGCGTAGGTAAGAACGGTTCTTGCTCAGCCCGTAGCAGCCACGTAAAACTTGCAACAACAAAGTAGAGGACGTCTAACTTGTTTTTGCAGGGCATGTTGTGATGTGATATGGTCAAGACATGATGCTAAATTTTATTGTATGAGATGATCATGTTTTGTAACAGAGTTATCGGCAACTGGCAGGAGCCATATGGTTGTCGCTTTATTGTATGCAATGCAATCGCCCTCTAATTGTTTTTACTTTATCACTAAGCGGTAGCGATAGTCGTAGAAGCAATAGTTGGTGAGACGACAACGATGCTATGATAGAGATCAAGGTGTCGCGCCGGTGACGATGGTGATCATGGCGGTGCTTTGGATATGGAGATCAAAGGCACAAGATGATGATTGAAGACTTTGGATTTCTGAAGACTTTGAAAGTGAAGAAATTGGTGTGACCTTGAAGACTTGGTATTCATTTGAGGAACATGAAGCGTGAAGACTTTTGTTTTCGTAGTTTCATTTTCTCTTTCTTGAGTCATAGGAAACACCGTATTGTTAAAGGGGGTCGAGGAAATACTAAGGAAAAATTTCCATGTGATGCTCAACTCAAAATCCTACACCTACCAATCCCTTCGAGTGAAGCCATTGGAAATCTCATACAGTTCAGTCATATTCTTCAGTGATAGAGACGAAGTTCTTCTGGTCTCTGAGGAATTTGTTCTGACTGAGAAGTTAGGAATTCGCTAGTGCGGATTGCCTACATAGTGAGGAACATGATAGCCCTGATGAATTTGATACTCAAATTTCCGACCATTGCTGTGCTATGCGCCAGCTGTCCTAAAATATCTACCCACCTAACGGTCATATCATTGAAGGGCATTTATGTCTTATCATGTCGGGCTGCTCCCTAGGCTATAAATAGCCGCCCCCTACAAACACTAACTGGTTGGCTGCTCTGAGAGAAACTGACACTTGTCATTTGAGAGCTTCCCATCCTCCGAGGACTTTGAGCGAAAATCATCAAGTGAGGAAAACCCAAACCCAAACACCTACAAACCCAAAGTGATTGAGCATCATTGAAGAGATTGATCCTGCGTGGATCCGACGCTTGTTACCTTTGAAGGTTGTGCTTCTTCCAGACGGTTAGGCGTCATGGTCTAGAGCATCCAAGAGGAAATTGTGGATCGCCGAGTGACCAAGTCTGTGAAGGTTTGGAAGTCACCTGAAGACTTACCACGAGTGATTGGGCGAGGTCATTGTGACCTTAGCTCAAGGGGAATACGGTGAGGACTAGGTGTCCTAGACTGTGTGTTCAGAACTGGGTGCCCGGGACTGTGTGTCCTCAAGTTTAAATACCTAGCCGCCCTAACCAGATGTACAACTGAGACAGCAGTTGGACATGGTCTACCAAATCATTGTCTTCACCAAGCCAACTGGTTCTATTTCCTCAACTCTTTCATTTCCTCATTGTTGTGTTGTGTGCTTGTCATATATGTGTTTGAAGACTTTGACTGAAGACTTTCTCAATTTCCTCAGTTCAATTTCTTCAGTCTGTTTGTCTTCATCCTGTGCTATCCTATGTTTACGCTTCTGTACTCTGTGCTTGTCTTCATTTCATCATGATGACCATGCTTGTGTTCTGCTATGCATACTTTTGAGTACTTATTCCGCTGCAAGTAGTTCTTCACTAAGGAATTTCCTCACTGGCAAATTCCTCCATGAAGAATTCATAAAATCGCCTATTCACCCCCCCTCTAGTCGATATAACGCACTTTCAATTGGTATCAGAGCAAGGTACTCCCTTGTTCTGTGTGATTTTGGTTTAACCGCCTGGAGTTTTAGTTATGTCGACTGCAGGTATGAAGAAAGTGACATGCCCCATCTTTGACGGTCATGATTATCCCAAGTGGAAGGCCATGATGAGGAAGCGCCTCATGGCATTGAACAGCGAGCTGTGGACCGTCACTGAGATTGGTCTTACGATCTATGCAAGATGGCGGACACTGATGATATTCGCAAGTACACTCGACTTGACATCATGGCGAAGGATATCATCTGTTCCTGCCTATCCAGAGATGAATTCAGGCGCATTATGCATCTTTGCAATGCGAAGCTTATCTGGGACCGAATCTCTGACGTCTATGAAGGTCATCGAACTTGTCATGATCCCTGGTTTGAGGATTTCAAGGAATCACTCAAAACGATGACTTTCGAACCTGAACCATCATCTTCTGCACCATGCCTCATGGCAAAAGGTGCCAAGGTAACCGAATGTTCCTCATCCGAGTCTAGTGATGATGAATCTGATGATGATTTTGGACCTAGCTATACCAAGCTTGTTTGTATTGCCACTAAACAACAAAAGGCTTTGGAGAAGGTTCAAAACATGCTAGATAAAAGTGATGATATGTTGGGTGAAGAAATGGATCGCACTAAAACCTTGACTGAAAATCTTCAGAGACTTCAGTCTAGATTTGACATCCTTCTAGGTCATCATAACACTCTCTTATCTGATCATGAGAAGCTTTCTTATGAATTTCTTCAAAGAAAGCAAGATCTTGAGAAGCTAAGAGTGAGTTATGAAGATCTTCAGAAGGAGCGTGATTCATTACTTGCTCAACAAATCAGCGCTGCTCAGGAAGAATTTGTTCCTCCATGTTTGAAATGCATTGAACGTGAATCTGCTAATTCTTCACCTGAATGTTCAAATGCTTCTAATGTTACAAATTCTTCACCTGCCTCTGCTATCACTAATTCCACATCTGAGGACATTGCTAGTATCACTGACGATGCAGGGCTGAAGGAATTGTACATGACAGGCATGTACAAAAGACTCAAAGGGCATCAAACTCTTTGTGATGTGCTTAAAAAGCCGATCCTCAACAGGAACCCTAGGAAAGAGGGTATTGCCTTTGAGAGGAAACTCAATGTTGATGGTACATATTGGAAGCCTGAGCAGTACCCCGAAACCTCATGGGTTGCTGCAAAGGGACCTCCAGTTGATCCATCTAATTTATCTGGCTTTACATGTGAATCTTCTCATTCTTCTGATGAGTCATTTGACTCCAACTATAAACTGTTTAAAAATCAGAATGGTGAACTATAAACTATAAACTGCAGGAACGGTTCTCCTATGAAGAAAATCTGGGTTCCCAAAAGGTGCCTTGAAAGTCTTCAGGTGAATGTCCTCATGACACCACCTGTGAAGAACAGGAACCCCAGATCAAATTCTTGATATAGATCAAATTCTTCATATGGACCAAATTCTTCATATGGATCCAAGTCCTCATACGGACCAAATTCCTCAAAAGGATCAAAGTTCTCATATGAACATCATCGTGCTAACAACTCTGTTTCGCATGGAAGAGCCAAGGGCTATGAATATGAGCATTATTCTTCTAATCATTATGTTCATAAGTCCTCGAAGAATTTCTCTACTTATTCATATGCTTACCCTAACTCCTCTTATGTGAAATGAAATGGATTGGCTTCTATGCCACCTTTCTCGTATGGAGCTCGCAGAGTGATGAACTCTTTGCCATCCCTTCAGATGTGGGTGGTGAAGAAAAAGAACTAATCTTTTATGCAGGGTCAGGTCTCCAGACGTACTTTAACGTCTGAAGAATTTGCTGCAGACCTGAAAAGTGCCTGAAAGGACGCAGGCTAATCATGAAGAAATGAACTTTCATTTCTCACGTCCTCATACTGTTTTAACTATTGCATTGCTTGATGAAATTGGTCTGATGAATTGTGATGTCATATTCTTCACTGATGAAGTATATGAAGTTCGTAAGCTACACTAATTCATCTGCAGGATGATCAACCCAATGCCACTGAGTGGGTCCTCGATAGTGGATGCACAAATCATATGACTGGTGACAAGAATCTATTGATGGATGCTCCCTTATCACCATCGCATCTGAAGCATATCATCTTTGCTGACAAAGGCAAAAGTCAGGTATTGGGTCTAGGTAAGGTTGCGATCACAAAGGATCGACACATGGACAAAGTCATGCTTGTCGAGTCCTTAGGATACAACCTCATGTCTGTCTCAATGCTTTGTGATCTTGATATGGTTGTTGTCTTTGGCAAGTATCGTTGTGTTGTGGTTATGGAAGCTGACAATTCCAAAGTCTTCGAAGGCTTTAGGAGAGGAGACTTGTATATTGTTGATTTCTCTACATGACCGCAACCAGCCATGTGCCTACTTGCAAAAGCTTCAGAAGGCTGGCTATGGCATCGACGACTTGGTCATGCAGGCATGAGGAATTTGCACACGCTTGCGAAGAAGAAGCATGTCATTGGCATTGAGAATGTCAAATTCCTCAAGGATCACTTGTGTGGAGCTTGTGAAGCTGGAGAGATGACCAAGGCTAAGAATCCAGCGAAGACTATCATGACCACTACTCGACCATTTGAATTGCTTCATATGGATCTCTTCGGTCCTAACCATTACTCAGCTATCACAAATGACACATCTCTCTATGGCTTTGTTGTTGTTGATGATTACTCTCGTTACACATGGGTACATATTGTCACTTACAAAAATGAAGTGTAGGAAGTCTTCAAACGATTTTCCTCGAGGGCTTCAACCAACTTTGGTGTGAAGATCAAGCACATCAGAAGTGACAATGGAACTGAGTTCAAGAATTCTGGTCTTGATGACTATCTTGATGAACTTGGTATTACTCATGAGTTATCTGCTCCTTACACTCCTCAACAGAATGGCGTCGTGGAGCGCAAGAACAGAACTCTTGTTGAGATGGCTCGCACTATGCTTGATGAGTACAAGACGCCTCGTCACTTCTGGATTGAGGCAATTTATACTGCGTGCCACATCATCAACAGGGTATATCTGCACAAATTCTTCAAGAAGAGTGCCTATGAACTCCTCACTGACAAGAAACCCAATGTGAGTTATTTCAAAGTCTTCGGTGCTAAATGTTGGATTAGAGATCCTCATCACAATGCTAAATTTGCACCGAAAGCACATGAAGGTTTTATGCTTGGTTACGGAAAGGACTCGCACACCTACAGAGTCTTCAACAACGTTCTTCACAAGGTTGTTGAAACTGTAGATGTGCGGTTCGATGAAACTAATGGCTCGCAAAGAGAGCACCTACCTTCGGTGATAGATGAACCAGCACCTGAGGAATCTATCAAGTTCAAGGCTACTGAGGATGTCATTCCTACCGAAGAATCTGCTGAAGAATTCATTCCAGAACGTGAAGAACGTCGAGCTAATGCACCTAAAGAAAATGATGAAGAAAATGGTGCTGAAGAAAATGCTGATCAAATTCCTCGACGACAACCAACTCATCCTCGCATTGCAAAAGAAGTGCAACTTGAAAAGATCATCAATGACATTGAAGCACCAGGTCCTCTCACACGCTCAAAAGCTTCACATTTATCTAACTTTTGTGGGCACTATGCTTTTGTCTCTATCACAGAGCCCACTAAGGTAGATGAAGCATTTCTAGAGCCTGAGTGGATTCAGGCCATGCAAGAAGAATTACATCAATTCAAACTCAACAACGTCTGGGAACTGGTTAAACGTCCAGATCCTCGCAAACACAATATCATTGGCACAAAGTGGATCTACCGCAACAAGCAAGATGAAAATGGCCTTGTGGTGAGGAATAAGGCAAGGCTTGTAGCTCAAGGCTACACACAGGTTGAAGGAATTGATTTCGATGAAACTTTTGCACATGTTGCTAGACTTGAAGCTATTTGCATATTACTTTCTTATGCTAACCATCATGATATCACTTTATATCAAATGGATGTGAAAAGTGCATTCCTCAATGGTAAGCTTGAGGAAGAAGTATATGTTGCTCAACCCCCAGGTTTTGAAGATCCAAAGCATCCTGACAAAGTCTTCAGACTCAATAAGGCCCTCTATTGCCTCAAGCAGGCCCCTCGGGCATGGTATGATACTTTGAAGAATTCCTCATGAAGAAAGGCTTCAAACCCGGTTCACTCGACCCTACTCTTTTCACTAAATGTTATGATGGTGAATTGTTTGTGTGCCAAATATATGTTGATGATATTATCTTTGGCTGTACTGACCAACGTTATAGTGATGAATTTGCCTATATGATGAGTGAAGAATATCAAATGTCTATGATGGGAGAGTTGAAATTCTTCTTAGGTCTTCAAATTCGTCAACAGCGCAATGGCATATTCATATCTCAGGAGAAATACCTCAAGGATGTACTGAGGAAATTCGGCATGCAAGATTGCAAAGGCGTCAAAATTCCGATGCCCACAAATGGCCATCTGTGCACTGATGAAAATGGTATTGACTTCGATCAAAAGGTATACCGCTCCATGATTGGTTCTTTATTATATTTATGTGCATCTAGGCCAGATATTATGCTTAGTGTTTGCATGTGTGCTCAATTTCAAGCTACACCGAAGGAATCACGCCATAAGGCTATGAAACATATTCTTCGATATCTAGCTCACACACTAACACTTGGATTATGGTACCCCAAGGGCTCGGCTTTTGATCTCATTGGATATTCTGACTCTGACTATGCTGGTGATCGTGTGGACTGCAAGTCAACATCTGGTACATGTCATTTCCTTAGACGATCTTTGGTCTGTTGGTCCTTGAAGAAACAGAACTGTGTATCACTGTCTACTGCTGAAGCTGAGTACGTTGCTGCTGATTCTTGATGTGCTCAATTGTTGTGGATGAAGCAAACTCTCAAGGACTACGGCGTCAACGTGAAGAATGTGCCTCTCTTCTGTGACAATGAGAGTGCCATCAAGATTGCTCACAACCCAGTTCAGCACTGGAAGACAAAGCACATTCAGATTCGTCATCATTTTCTTCGCGATCATGTGTTGAAGGGCGACATTTATATTGAGTGTGTGAAGACTGAAGAACAGCTAGCCGATATCTTCACTAAGCCCTTGGATGAGAAGAGATTTAGCAAGTTGCAGTGTGAGCTAAATATCCTAGAATCTTCGAATGTTCTTTGAAAAGGACACTCATCCTAACACTTATGCAAAATTGATGACTTAGATGTGCAACACATGAAGAAACGTTTTTCTTCAATCAATGAAGAATAACACTCTAAGTGTGAAGAAATTAACGAAGAATTTGATTCTCAGAACCCTAAGACAATTGTACGCGGTGTCTGAAATCATCATTCTTATACGGTGGGTCACGCCACCACCAAAAGTTGAAAATCTTCAATTTGAGTTTTTCCTCAGTTTTGAAATTCCTCAGTTGTTCAAAATCTTCAACTTTGCAAAATCTTCACTGTTCCGTCATTTTTCTTCATTAT
Source organism: Aegilops tauschii subsp. strangulata (assembly GCF_002575655.3). NCBI lineage: Eukaryota > Viridiplantae > Streptophyta > Magnoliopsida > Poales > Poaceae > Aegilops > Aegilops tauschii. The sequence continues at coordinate 410,915,921 of NC_053040.3, read as the reverse complement.
ATATATATATATATATATATATATATATATATATATATGAGTTTATGTCCTCTACAACATTCACTTATTGCTATTTCTTCAAGTTGCTTTTTTCTGCTAAGTGAATGTGATCGGACCCTTCCCCCTCTATGCTATACTCAACCCAATCTATTCACAAATTCTTCATGTGCGTTCTATTTGAAACTCGTTCAAAATCTTCACTGTGTCCTTGTCAGCTGAAGAATTTGCGAACGGAACTTTTAACTTATCTTATCCAAATTTTCGGCTTTGCCGCTCAAACCGTTCCGCATCCCACGAAATACTTATCTATTCACCCACGATCTAACACGATCTCCACTTCTCAGTACGTGGGTGACATATGTCAAGCGAATGAGAAGGGTCAGGGGCACGTTCGTCCAATTTCTTCGGGCGAATAGTTTTTCACCATGGCTATAAATACCCCCTCTCCCCTTCCTCACTTCCTTTACTCCGCTCGACCTCTCTCCAGCTCGAGCTTCTCAAACCCTAGCGCTGCCGCTACTTCATCGTCGCCGGTGAGGAAGAGCTTCACTGCCTCGACCTCGTCGCCGTCGTACTCGCGCCGGCCGCAGAAATCTTCACTCCGCCACCGCCGTAGCCGTCTTCCTCCGCCGAGTTAGGGCGTGGAAGATCTGCACAGACGAACTTCACTTCTCCACCTCACAGTTCATCGTGTTCTTCGTTCAGGGTAATTAAAAGTTACTTTTACTGCCCTGTTTGATTCAAATGATTTCTGCAAAATCTTCAAAACGTGTTTATTCTTCAAAATCTTCACACACTAAACACCTCACATGTCATCTGATCTTGATTCATTTCTCTAAGCTATAATTTCTCTTCAAGATTCCTCAATTGTGCGGATTTCTGATCTGTACAACTCTGGAACCTAAGACTAAGAACGCTTAGTGAAATTCTTCAAGACTCGCCTGGTCAAATTCCTCAAACTTGTTCTTTTTGAAAAACCTTCTGAGAACGCATATGACCTCTCCAAATTCCTCGCAACTATACTCTGTTCACTGGTACTCATGTCCGCAACTGAATCACTAGGTTCTCATCAACTTAACTCATTTGCAACGTTCCTCGAAGAAAAGTTGCATGCTTCTTCAGAAAATTCAATTGTCCAAATTCCTCATCTGAAGAAAATGGCTGATGGAAAGAAGCCACAGAAAGGAGGAAAGAGACCTGAGACCAACACTGCATTTGAAATCCCTGAGGACATCTATGCTGGGTACTGCACACCCCCTGAGGAAGATAAAAATCAGCACAAGGTGCGCATTCAGAAGATAGAGAGGAGATGGGCAAGAGAGTGGAGGGATTACAGATATGTGACTCCCAAGTACATGAAGAAATTCGCACTCAATCCTCCATGCTCAAGACCTCCGTTGGCACCTGGCCAAGAAGCTGATCTCACCAGCCTCAAGCGTGGTGAAGATTATCCTGAAGAATGGGCCAAGAGCCAGGCCAAGTTGGCCAAACAAGCAAAAGATGCAGTGAGGAAATTTAACGAGGACTCTGCTGTCAAGCCGAAGAAATCCATGGCAAAGAAGCCTGCGCGCAAGCCAAGTGCTTCACCGTCAATGTCCTCACGGCCAATTCCTCACGCTGCTCCAGCCCCTCCAAAGTCCTCAGCTGCTCCGATCAAGTCCTCAGCACCTGTGCATCTTGCCACGTGCCAAAGGACTACAGGCATCTCTATTGCCTCAGGAGCTTCGGCTAGTTCCTCAGCTGCACCAAATTCTTCAATAGGACCCTCTCTGCTGAAAACAAAGACCACTGCTAGACAAGGCTCTCGCCCAAGTCCTCACAAGAAGCAGGTCGCCTTCCAAGTGCCGTCTGAAGAAGACAAAGCTGATGATGAAGAACTTGCTGAAATCATCAGAGATAGGCAAGTCAGGGCCGCTAGAGCCAAGGGCACAAATGTGCCTCTGCTTTTGGATCCAAAGTTGATCCTCGATTACATTGATCTCTGGCACAAGGACCCAAACACTCCTATGCCTGACTTCAAGCTGACTGCCTTTGTCGTGGAATTGTCACGGCAGATGTCCTCGAACTAGGACTTACTCGTGCAGCCATCGCAACTAGGAAGCTTGAAGGGGTTAAGTGGGACAAGGAACACGAGGGTTTATACTGGTTCAGCCCCTTACGGTGAAGGTAAAAAAGCCTACATCCAGTTTGAGGTGGTATTGATTAGGGTTTCGATGACCAGGGAGCGAGACCGCTATGCCTGGTTCTCGATGAGATCTTGCTTGTCCCTAAACCGCTGCCGGTTCGTCCCCTTATATAGGGAGGCCGACGCCCAGCAGCTCTCAGAGTCCCGGCCGGCTCATAAGAATGTCCGGCTCGGACTCTCAACTATTCTTGCCTTACACTACAAGTTCTACCATGATAATAATTGCAACTACAGCCTTAAGCCGTACCCGGGTCTTAAGCCCATCTCTGGCCCACCGTCTTTAAGCTTGACGCCGGGCTTCTGGCCATGACCATATGAGTGACCCGGCCCCTTCTGGCGGGTGACTCTAAGGTCTATATCCTCAACATTAGGCCCCAGATTGATTTGAGCCGGCTCATGTCAATCTTCAATCTTTTCGACAGAAAATCTCCGGCTTACAATTATGTGAAGGCCATAACCCGGCGTGACGTCATCCTCTGGACTCCGGGTAATCCGCCGTGACATCATCTACCATTAAGTCCGTTTTTTACTCCGCCAGATCCGCAACGGATCTTATCTTTACTGTCATCCCGAAAATCGAGGCGTTTCATGGGGAGATAACCACGCCGTGGTCTCCTTGATTCTCGCGCCCACTTATGAGCTCGCCCTTATAAATAGGCCGGCCCGACGGGCCTTCAGCCACTTCTCTCTCCTTCGTCTTCTTCCTCGCGCTACTGCTCCCCTGCCCGAGCTTTGCTGCTGCCGCCGCCGCGGGTCTTCGCATCGTCACCAACTCAGGCCGCTGCATCACCCTGATCTGACCAGAGCAACGCGACGACCTCCGCGTCTCTTCAGCACCGGTGAGTCTTCGCCATTCCATAAGGCAGATCCGCACTAAGGCTCCGTAGTTCTTCCTCTGTTCTTCATAGTTCATCGCGGCCCTCGGTAGATTTGATTTTTACTGCCTCTTTTTGATCTTAGTACAGGATAGAACTAGTGCGGCGGCTGTTTAGCACTCATTTCAAATGCAAGCAGGCCTCTTTTTACTGCATAAAGGCCTCATTGAAGCTCAAGAACTTCCCTCGCGTCTGTTTTTAGGTCTAGAAGTTTTCTTTTTCTGTCGACCACTTGATCCAAATTATTTACCGCCATGTGTGAAACTTGTTTTCACCACACTTAGTAAAAAAAACTGCACTCGTTGAGTCATGGCGGGTTACATTTCCGGTTTATAGAAAACACGCGCCGTAGAATCTTCCAGCTTAAAGGAGACCATGCACCATAGAATTTCCGGCTCATCCGTGATAAGGCCGTAGACAATTTTGAATTACTCTTGACATCTATTCTGCGGCTTAGATAACTCAATGTACTCAGATATATATCATTAGGCCCCTCCGTAAGCCGCCACTTAACACTGAACTATAACTTTCCTCCGGCTTATACTTAAACCGGATGTTCCTTTTATCATAGGCTGCCGACTTTCACCATGCCTCCCAAAGTTCCTAAGGCCTCCATTACTTGCAATTGGATGAGGTCCAACGTCACCAATGAGACCCTAGCGGATTTTGTCAAGTCAGGCCACCTGCCCAAGAAGGACGTCATGTCCTACCGTGCCCCTGACCCATCAGAGGAGAGACCACAGCCAAAGGACGGAGAGGTGGTCATTTTTGTGGATCACATGAGCCGGGGCTTCGCACCGCCCAGCTCAAAGTTTTTCAGAGACGTTCTGAATTTCTTTGATCTGCGGCCTCAGGACATAGGACCCAACTCAGTGTCCAATATCTGCAACTTCCAAGTGTTCTGCGAGGTTTACCTTGGAGAAGAACCCAGTCTGCTGCTCTTCAGAGAGCTTTTCTATTTAAACCGCCAGAACGAGTGCGCCAACGGGCCAAGTTTGGAGCTAGGCGGCATCTCCATCCAGTGGCGCAGGGACTGCCTTTTCCCTTACGCAGAGCCGCCAAGCCACCCCAAAGACTGGAATCTGACGTGGTTTTACTGTCAAGACACGTCGCCGGCTGATGAGAGTCCGTTGCCCGGCTTTCGCCCCTCGCGTCTGGAGCCGACTCACCCACTGTCAGACAAGCTGACTCAAGTAGAGCGCCAACCTCTGCTCCCCACCATCAACAAGATCAAGGCTCTCCTGGGCAATGGTCTGAACGGAATCGATCTGGTCCGGGTCTGGATCTCGTGGCGGGTGATCCCATTGAGCCGCCGCCCCGGCTTAATGTGTGAGTACATGGGCCGAAAGGATGACCCCCAGAGACACAGCCGCAACGATCTTCCTGAAGATGTTGCAGAGGAGATGACCAAGGCTCTCTTGAACGAGAGCCTGGCAGACTGCGGAAGGACCGGCCTAGCCCCCTTCTGCAAGACCAACCCAGCCCCAGCGGTAAGCCGCTGATCTGAACATCTTATCTACATATAGCTATCATGTGAATCGTTTTAAGAAATCATCATTGTATTTTTCAGGCTGATGATAAGTTCTGGCGGGTCAAATATGACCATGAGGCGGCCAAGAAGGCCAGAAAGGCGAAGAAAGCCGCCAAGAAAGCCGCCCCTCGCAAAAAAGGAAATAGGCCTACTACTTCAAAGCTGATGCAACTAAGCGACAGCTCCGAGTCAGAGGTAACCCCTGAGCCTGTAAGTCCTTGTTGTACTTTGTTGTTTACTTCTGTCCGCCTTATCAATACTTGTTCATCAATAGGACGACACCGGAGCAAGTAACCCGGTGGTTGAAGAGGTAACGACATTTTCCTCCGACTCGGAGCCCTTGCCAAGGCTGAAAATCCGAAGGGTAACCCGGAAAGTAAGCTTTTCACATCCTTTAGCTTATCAAGACCCTCAATTTATTTTGAAGCAACAGGTGCATGAGAGCCGGCGGCACACCCGGACCGACAAAAGCACCGACCTCTCCTCCGGGTTACCTGACGCATCGAGGAAACGCCGAACCGAGGTGATCTTAAAATTGTACCCTTTTCATCCTTTGGCAGGTGTTATACGTCAACCGCTCAACTCTTCTGACTCAAATTACCAGGAAACTTCCCCCTCTTCTGGCGACTCTATGCAGTCAAGCCTGCCGGCTTTCAAGACCGCGCCCGGGTAATGATAACCATCTCATATTGTACTTTTGTCTTTACTTACACCATTGTGCTTAACCTTTCTGTCCTTCCAGTGCCCAGGCCAAGCTCACCAAGAGGGCGAAGAAATCCAAGCCGGTCGATGAGCCGGACTTGCCTGAGCCGGAGGCAGCCGCTCAAGAACCGTCGGCTGCCTCTGCTGCTGAGGCCGCTGCCCCAACCAACAAGCCCGCAACAGAAGCTTCTGTTAACCCGGAGGCCGCCAGCTCGGCTCAACCAGTAGATGACCCGGACGTGGTAATTACCCGGACGGAGTTTGTTGAGCCGGGGAGACCTACCGCGCTGGCCAAGTGCTCCGCCAAAGGGGAGCTGCTAGAGTCCCGCCGGGTTAACCTGGACCTCACTGACTACTCCAATTTGAACATTGGAGAGATCGTCTCCAGCTTCGTCAGCCAAGTGCACAAGAGCCGGGACGCAGAGATTGCCATGGTGACCCAGATCCAGCAGAAATCTGAGGTATTATTCTTCTGTCCTCTTACTTACTGCATAGTTACCTTTACCATGCTAGCCCCCAAGTCGATGACTTATGATTGAATATGTTGTAGACTTAGGTTCCGGCTTACCCAATTGAACCGGCAATTTGTAGATAGAAACGTTCAATATGCATTAGCCCCCAAGTGCCAAGTGTCTTTGCTTGGAAAACGCTTGGGACTTTACATTTGTATAGTAACTGTTCACGCCATAACCCGGAAATTTATGCAGGCTGCTGGCAAGAAGCTGGAAGCTGACCTCGCTGATCTCAAGAACCGGCTGAAGATGCAAGAGATGGAGACCCGGAAGGCAAATGCCAAATTTGTGTCCAGGGTCGCCGCGCAAGAGAAGTTGAAGACGGAGTTTGACGCTGAACGGAAAGCCTGGGCCGAAGAGAAGGCCGCGCTGGTGAACCGGGCCGAACAGGCGGAGAAGGCCCTGTCAGAGAAGACGGCCGAACTCTCCGGCTTAAAGCGCCAAGTGTCCCAGATGGTGGCCGCAATCTTCGGTAAGTCATCTCACCGGCTTTCATCAAGTTGTAGAATCTTTATATCTCATAGTTCATCCTTGTCGGCGGCTTATCTGATTCTGTTAAACAGGTCCCAGAAGCGCCAACCTCAACCAAAGTGTGGTAACCAAGCTAAAGGCCGTGTATACCCTGGTGGAGCAACTCTATACCGGGTCACAGCGTGCCTTAGCTATGGTGGCCCTATCTAACGAGGTGCCGACTCATCTGGCGGAAGTGCTTCGCCGGCTCGCCGTTCTGCCCCAACGTATCCAAGAGCTACGACGGGCCTCTGCAAGAGCCGGAGCGATCGCCGCGTTGAGCCGGGCCAAGGCTTTCCTCCCCGAGTTAGACCCGGCGGACATCGCCCTCGGCTATCCAAGTCTGAAGGAAGACGGCACGGCCTTCGACCAAAGAGACTTTGCCGCCTGCGTGAAGGTCGTGCGCCTGGTGGCCACCCTTATCGGGAACGACACAGATCTGACTAAGTACCAGCCGGGTTACAATGCGGAGAATCAGAGGATCCCGACCCCTCTCTATGAAGCCCTGAGTTTAATTCCGCCGGCTCGTCAGCACATCTTCGCCCCGGAGATTGACCCGGCCGGGTTAATCGACGAGGAGGCCCAATTCGAAGCGCTGAGCGGCATCGACTGGAAGTCGTCGACTTTCCAGACCTTGGGAACAGCCGGAGGAGAAGAAAGAGACGAGCCGGAGACTTCAACCCAGCAAGCGTCTTAACTTCTGCAGACGGCTTATAAAACAATGCTCCACCCTTTTGGACTCGATGAGTCTTGTAATAGAGTAGGACCAACACTTTATCTTTGTCGTGCCATCGCGCATGCCCTGAATGCTTGAAGTTTTATTGAAGTTGTCTCCCTTATATTTCTCCGGGTCATTCATTCGCCTTAGTCTCAAATAATTGTCTTTAACTATCCTGCATAGAAAGACGAATCGCAAGTCTCCAGGCGGCTTACCGCCCTGAGAATCATATGTTTAGATATATAACCCGGAATATGAATCGAAAAAGACTGGTCCTCAATTATATCCTTAATACAGCCGTAATAACACACTTAGCGGCCTGCAAGCATACTTCCGATTTAAATAACCCGGGTAAGAAGGTTGGTACCTTAATTCCGATTTACTTGTCTTAATGACACCCATTGTGTTCAACAAATACTGTAAATCCAAGTTAAAACGGCAAAGTGAGACCCGGTCGTACACACTTTGAAATGATCAGAAGAAAACTTACTATGAAGCAGAAGAACTTAGGGGCTTCCGGTTCGAATACGACCAGAGACCCGGCCCAAAGGAGTTATGCTAAGATTCAAATGCGATCATATAGCCCCCAGTGGGTGTGGCGATGCCAATCAAGAGGGTATCGACAGCTATGTTCTCTTTGGTTCGAATATGACCCATGTTTGAACAGGAAGCCCCCAAATGACTTTAGGAATTGTTTAACGACGCTGATTCGAATACGATCCACGTCGGTTCCCAAAGGGGTTAAACTAAGATTCAAATATGATCAAAGAAAACTCCCCAATGAGCTCGGCACTTTGCCAATCAAATGGGTATCGACAGCTATGTTCTCTTTGGTTCGAATACGACCTATGTTTGAACAGGAAGCCCCCAAGTGACCTTATTACTTACGGCTAGATTCGAAGATGATCATAAGCCGGATCCTCCTTCAAGCTATCATGTAATCTTGCAATGAAAACAACATGTGCACATTTGGAGGAGGAAAAAGGACAGAGGTCCTGCTTTATTGCTTATTATAATATATACATGGCTGAGAGAAATATGTACATCATGAGAGCCGGTGACTCAAGTGTAGTAAGGCCGAAGCTGAGCTATGTTCCACGGCCGACGGGTCTCTTCCTCCGACTTACGTGAATCTTTGTGCTCCCGAATATCAATGAGGTAATATGACCCGTTGTGCAAATTCTTGCTGACCACAAAGGGCCCTTCCCAAGGCGGGGATAGCTTGTGCGCATCAGTTTGATCCTGGATGAGCCGGAGCACCAGATCGCCTTCCTGGAAGACCCGGGATTTAACCCGTCGACTATGATAACGGCGCAGGTCTTGTTGATAAATCGCTGAACGAGCTGCGGCCACATCACGCTGTTCGTCCAACAAGTCAAGAGCATCTTGGCGCGCCTGTTCATTGTCCGCCTCAACATAAGCCGCCACTCGAGGCAGTCATGACGGACGTCACTGGGGAGGACTGCTTCTGCTCCATAAACCATGAAGAAAGGCGTAAAGCCTGTAGACCTGTTAGGAGTAGTGTTGATGCTCCACAGTACGGAGGGCAACTCCTCCACCCAACAACCCGGCGTCCGTTGCAAAGGGACCAAAAGCCGGGGCTTGATGCCCTTCAGAATTTCCTGATTAGCTCTCTCAGCCTGACCATTGGATTGAGGATGAGCCACCGAGGAAACATCAAGTCGGATATGCTCTCGTTGACAAAACTCCTCCATGGCGCCTTTGGATAAATTGGTGCCATTGTCAGTTATAATGCTGTGTGGAAAACCAAAGCGAAAGATCACCTTTTTCATAAAATGAACCGCCGTGGCTGCATCACACTTGCTAACTGGCTCCGCTTCAACCCACTTTGTAAACTTGTCAACTGCCACCAAAAGGTGGGTCTTCTTATCCTTGGATCTTTTGAAAGGCCCAACCATATCAAGCCCCCAGACCGCAAAGGGCCAAGTAATTGGGATCATCCTCAGCTCTTGAGCCGGTACATGAGCCCGTCGCGAGAACCTTTGGCAGCCATCACACTTACTGACCAAGTCCTCTGCATCAGCATGAGCCGTCAACCAATAAAAACCATGACGAAAAGCCTTGGCCACAAGAGACTTTGAGCCGGCGTGATGGCCACAATCCCCTTCATGGATCTCACGCAAGATCTCTTGACCTTCCTCAGGGGAAACACAACGCTGAAACGCGCCCGTAACACTGCGGTCACCATTGATAACAATCATTGACTTAGCCCGCCGGGTTATTTGCCTGGCCAAAGTTTCATCCTCAGGCAACTCGCCCCGGGTCATGTAAGCCAGATAGGGCATTGTCCAGTCCGGTATGATATGGAGAGCCGCCACCAGTCGTGCCTCCGGGTCAGGGACAGCCAAGTCTTCCTCTGTAGGAAGCTTAACAGAAGGATTATACAGGACATCCAGGAAAGTATAGGCAGCACCGGCTTTCGCTGGGATCCTAGCCGGCTTAAAGCATCAGCCGCCTCGTTCTTCCTGCGATCAATGTGCTCTACTTGGTAGCCCTGAAAGTGCCCAGCAATGGCATCAACTTCGCGGCAATAAGCCGCCATGAGAGGGTCCTTAGAGTCCCACTTGCCTGATACTTGTTGAGCCACCAAGTCTGAGTCACCGAAACACCTTACCCGGCTCAAGCTCATCTCCTTAGCCATCCGAAGACCGTGGAGCAAGGCCTCGTACTCAGCCGCATTGTTAGTGCAAGGAAACATCAATTGTAGCACATAATGAAACTTGTCACCTTTAGGGGAAGCCAATACAACTCCAGCCCCCGAGCCCTCCAACTGCCTGGACCCATCGAAGTGAATAGTCCAATATGTGTTATCCGGCTTTTGCTCGGCCACTTGTGACTCTGTCCAATCATTGATGAAATCCACCAAGGCCTGAGACTTAACAGCAGTGCATGGCACATATTTGAGACCATGAGGTCCGAGCTCGATAGCCCACTTAGCCACTCTCCCTGTGGCCTCTCTGTTTTGGATGATATCACCAAGAGGGGCAGAACTGACCACAGTGATGGGATGACCCTGGAAATAATGCTTAAGCTTCCGGCTCGCCATGAACACACCATAAACAAGCTTCTGCCAATGCGGATAGCGCTGCTTGGACTCAATGAGCACTTCGCTGACATAATAAACCGGCCGCTGAACCGGATGCTCCTTACCCTCTTCCTTGCGCTCCACCACCACGGCCACACTGACGGCTCGCGTGTTAGCAGCCACATACAGCAATAAGGGCTCCTTATCAACCGGAGCAGCAAGGACTGGGGGCTCTGCCAGCTGCTTCTTCAAATCCTCAAAGGCAGTATTAGCTGCATCATTCCAGACAAAGTTATCAGATTTCTTCATCAACTGATATAATGGCATGGCCTTCTCACCCAAACGGCTTATAAACCGGCTTAAAGCAGCGATGCGACCCGCCAAGCGCTGAACATCATTTATACACGCCGGCTTAGCCAGGGAGGTGATGGCCTTGATCTTCTCCGGGTTAGCTTCAATGCCTCTGTCAGAAACTAAAAAACCCAAGAGTTTGCCTGCAGGAACACCAAAAACACACTTGGCCGGGTTAAGCATCATCTTGTAAACCCGGAGATTATCAAAGGTTTCTCTCAAATCATCTATCAGGGTTTCCTCTTTTATAGATTTAACCACAATATCGTCCACATAAGCATGAACATTGCGCCCAATCTGTTTATGAAGACAGTTCTGTACACAACGCTGGTAAGTCGCCTGTGCACACTTGAGTCCAAAGGGCATAGACACATAGCAGAAAGCTCCAAAGGGAGTGATGAACGCCGTCTTCTCCTGGTCCTTAACTGCCATTTTAATCTGATGATATCCGGAATAAGCGTCCAGGAAACTTAAGCGCGCACAACCGGCCGTAGCATCAATGATTTGATCAATACGGGGAAGGGCAAAAGGATCAGCCGGACACGCCTTGTTTAAGTCCGTGTAGTCCACACACATCCGCCAAGTGCCGTTCTTCTTGAGTACGAGCACCGAGTTAACTAACCATTCTGGGTAAAAGACTTCAACAATAAACCCGGCCGCCAAGAGCCGAGCCACCTCTTCACCAATAGCCTTCCGCCTCTCCTCATTGAACCGCCGAAGGAACTGCCTGACCGGCTTAAATTTCGGATCAACATTGAGAGTGTGCTCAGCGAGTTCTCTAGGTACACCTGGCATGTCGGAAGGTTTCCATGCGAAGATGTCCCTATTCTCACAGATGAACTCGATGAGCGCGCTTTCCTATTTTGGATCCAGATTGGCACTGATGCTAAACTGCTGAGATGAATCTCCTGGAACGAAATCAACAAGTTTAGTCTCATCAGCCGACTTAAATTTCATTGCCGGCTCATGCTCCGTAGTCGGCTTTTTCAGAGAGGTCATATCTGTTGGGTCAACATTGTCTTTGTAAAACTTCAACTCCTCTGTTGCACAAACAGATTCTACATAAGCTGCATCGCCTTCCTCACATTCCAAGGCCACCTTCCGGCTGCCGTGAACCGTAATGGTCCCATTATGACCCGGCATCTTGAGCTGTAAATATACGTAACACGGCCGTGCCATGAACTTGGCGTAAGCCGGCCGCCCAAATATGGCATGGTACGGACTTCTTATCTTGACTACCTCAAAGGTCAATTTTTCCACCCTGTAGTTGTTCTCATCTCCGAAGGCCACTTCCAACTCGATCTTGCCGACTGGATAAGCCGACTTAGCAGGTACCACATCATGGAAGATAGTGTTTGACTGGCTGAGGTTCTTATCAACCAACCCCATACGGCGAAAAGTCTCATAATAGAGGATGTTGATGTTGCTGCCTCCGTCCATGAGTACCTTAGTGAACTTATATCCTCCCACCTGAGGAGCCACCACTAAGGCCAAGTGACCCGGATTGTCCACCCGGGGAGGGTGATCCTCTCTACTCCATACTATAGGCTGCTCAGACCACCGCAAGTAGCGTGGAACCGCCGGCTCAACAGCATTCAGGGCCCTCTTATGAAGCTTCTGATCTCGCTTACACAGACTGGTGGTAAATACATGGTACTGTCCACCGCTAAGCTGCTTTGGATTGGTCTGATAACCCCCCTGCTGCTGTTCATGACCCTGGCCAGACTGCTGATTAAAGCCCCCTTGACCGTTCTGAGGATTAGAATTTGAGCCGCCGCCCGGGCCATGAAAGCCGCCGGCGCCTGAGCCGCCGCCCGGGCCATTGTAATTCTTAAAGGCCTTCATGATTGCACAATCCTTCCATAGATGAGTTGCTGGCTTCTCTCTAGAGCCATGCCTCGGACAAGGCTCATTCAGCAGCTGCTCCAGCGTCGGGCCTGACCTGCCGCCTCGGGGAGGGGGCCTCCCCTTACGTCGCTGGTTATTACCTTGTGAGCTGGCGTTGGCCACAAACTCTAGGCTGCCATCGGCCTTGCGCTTGCCTCCTCCTTGGTTCCCCGGGTTATGCTGAGGACCCTTGCCATTGTCGTTCTTCTTTCCCTTCCCTGTCCTTTCATCATCTGAAGCGGGGTCCTTGGTACCATCAGAATCGGCGTACTTGACAAGAGCCGCCATCAGTGTACCCATATCATTGCAGTCGCGCTTAAGCCGCCCAAGTTTCATCTTCAGGGGCACAAAACGACAATTCTGTTCCAACATTAAGACTGCAGAGCCGGCGTCCATCTTATCCGAGGAATGTATTATCTCCTTAACCCGGCGAACCCAATGTGTCGTAGACTCACCCTCCTGCTGCTTGCAGTTAGTCAAATCCACAATTGACATAGACTGCCTACAGGTATCCTTGATGTTTTGGATGAACCGGGCCTTCAGCTCAGCCCAAGACCCAATGGAATTCGGTGGTAGCCCTTTCAACCAAGTGCGGGCAGTCCCATCTAACATCATGGTGAAGTACTTAGCCATGGCCGCCTCACTAAACTCCAGCAGTTCCATAGCCATCTCATAACTCTCAATCCAGGCTGCGGGTTGTAAGTCCGCTGTGTAATTAGGCACCTTCCTGGGACCTTTGAAGTCCTTGGGTAGGCGTTCATTGCGGATAGCTGGCACTAAACAAGGGACACCCCCAGTCCTGGTAGGGATACCCACGTCGACGGAAGTCGTCGGATAAGCCGGGGGAGTCTGGTAAGCCGTCAACTGAGTCACCTGCCCCGCCTCCTGCCGCGCTCTGTCCTGGTCTGCTGCGTGAAAAGCTCCGTTATGAACCGGGCCATGGCCAGGGGGCGGGTCATGGCGTCGGACGTTACTTCAGCCGGTCGCTGAGACCATTGCCTGCTGTAACTCGGGCTCCGGCCTGGCCGAGGGGTCGAGTGGATCCTGTCCCGGCTGTAGGAGTACGCCTCTTGCTGCGCCAATGCTGTCTGAAGGAGTTCCCTGACCCGGCGGGTTTCAATAGCCGTCGGAGAGTCGCTGTCGACTGGGAGAGCCGCCAGCCGTGCTGCCGCGGCGACCATGTTCTCCAGCGGGTTATTATAATGACCCGGGGGTATTGGCACGTACTGAGGCAGGGCAGGGGGCACCTGGGGAGGCCCCATCACTATTGGCTGAATAGGGGTCCCGGACCCGGGAACTATGACCCCTGGCGGGTTACTAGACCCTGCACCTGGCGTGTTGAAGAGGTTGCGTGGATCGTAAACCGGAGGGAGTCGAGATTGGGCCTTTTGATGCCTCCTTCTCATGACCTCATTGGACGCGTTCTGATCCATCGTGAGCCGGAAGGACTACGCCTGGATCAACTGAGTTTGGGCATCGAGAGCCGCCCTCTCCGCAGCCATCCTGATCCCTTCCGCTGCCAGATCCTCCTTAGCTTTCACTAGATCCAACTTTAACTGTGCCACCTCCGTATCATGCTGAGCTTGATCCGCCGGGTCAACCGTGGCGGTTAACAGGGCCGTCATCCTGTCTGTGAGATCCATTAGCACCTGAGCCGGCGAAGGCACCGGGGTTCCCGCTCCAGCAGCAGGGTTCTGAACAGGCTGTGCACCGGTCATAAAGACCCCGACCTGACTTGGCGGCTCAAACGGGTCCGGAATCCTGTCACCATCGGAACAACCCATGAGCCTGCCATCTTGAAGTTGATACAGCGAATTTGACTCATCAGTGGACGACTCGCCGTCAGAGCCAGCGGCCGCCTCATCCCCAGATCCGGATCGATCAGAGGGCCCTCCATGAATGCATCCCACAAAAGCGTGCCTTAAGGCAGGCCGGGCCCGGGCGGGTCGTGCACGCTGAGCCGTCTCGATGAAATCGGCGCAGAGATCCGGCTCAGGGCCCGGCTCACCAATGTTGCCAATGAAAACATGAATTCCACCGAAGGGGACCCGGTACCCGTACTCAATTGAGCCGGCGTCGGGGCCCCAGTTTGCATCGTCGATGTAGAGCTTGCCGCGACGACTCTTGGTCATACGGCCCACAGCGTATCCCTTGAGCCCTTCGAAGCTGCCCTTCAAGAACTCAAATCCACCGTGCGCTGGCCCCACGGTGGGCGCCAGCTGTCGTGGAATTGTCACGGTAGATGTCCTCGAACTAGGACTTACTCGTGGAGCCATCGCAACTAGGAAGCTTGAAGGGGTTAAGTGGGACAAGGAACACGAGGGTTTATACTGGTTCAGCCCCTTACGGTGAAGGTAAAAGCCTACGTCCAGTTTGAGGTGGTATTGATTAGGGTTTCGATGACCAGGGAGCGAGACCGCTATGCCTGGTTCTCGATGAGATCTTGCTTGTCCCTAAACCGCTGCCGGGTCGTCCCCTTATATAGGGAGGCCGACACCCAGCAGCTCTCAGAGTCCCGGCCGGCTCATAAGAATGTCCGGCTCGGACTCTCAACTATTCTTGCCTTACACTACAAGTTCTACCATGATAATAATTGCAACTACGGCCTTAAGCCGTACCCGGGTCTTAAGCCCATCTCTGGCCCACCGTCTTTAAGCTTGACGCCGGGCTTCTGGCCATGACCATATGAGTGACCCGGCCCCTTCTGGCGGGTGACTCTAAGGTCTATATCCTCAACAGCCTTCATCCAAGAAGAAAATTGGAAATTTGAGAAGGCCAGGCAGCTCAAGAAAGCACAGTACAGGAAGGAGAAATTCCTGAAGAACAACGTTGTCTCTATGACAACTGATGAACTTGTGAAGATCCAGTCTGAAATCAAAGTCCTCAGCGATGATTTCAATGCTTACTATGCTGATTGGAAAGGAGCCAAGGTCAGGTTTGTTAAACTGACTAAGATGTTCACCTCCAATGTTGCAGCCCCATTGCAACAAGAAATTCCTTAGGCTGAAGCATCTGCTCAGCCAACTGAAGAACATGCCAGCACCGCTGATGACAATCAGGCTGCTGAAGAAAATGTGAGTTCCAGGGCAGATGACTGCATTCCAGCCGCTAATGAAATTGCCAGGGCACCCACTAGTGGTGCGCCTAAAGAAAATGAAGAGGTCAGGGCAACTGCATCAGTTGTGCCTGAAGAAAATCAACCACATTCCTCTGCTCCTCCTGCGCCTACTTCAACTCCAATCCTTCCATCTGCATTAGATGTGAAGAAGACCAAGGCTGCAGAGCATGCAGCAGTGAAGAAAAGGAAAGCATCAGCTCCTTCAGATTCTTCGGCACCGAAGAAGATGAAGAAATTGACAAACTCATTTGCTAATCCAATTGATGTTGTTCTAGTTTCCAACATGCCATCAAAGGAAATCGTCCCTTTTGATGAAGAATATGTGATCCCTAGCAGATATGATGAAGAAAATCCTTTTGCTGCTTCGTCAGAGCAGATGGATGAAGAAATTGAAGTGGATAAAATCCCTTCAACCCCCACAGTTTCCTCGCCTATGCCACAGTTTACTGCTGAAGAGGCCGGCGTTGAAGAAATGGAAGATGAAGATGTGGACATTGGCTGTACCACACCGGTGATGAATGATGACTTTTGGGAAAGTCATCACCCCAACTCTCCACTCTTCACACCATTGCAACAAGTTCCTCAATCCCCAGCAACTACAGTTCAAATGGGATCTGATGAAGCTCATGAAGAAATTCCAGCCACTAGAGCTGAAGAAAATGAAAATGAAGAATTGAAGACCCAGGCTGCCACTGAAGAGGAACCAGAAATTCCTCAGCCTGAAGAACCTGAGATTGCAATTCCTGAGGTTGTAATGCAACTGACTGACACTCCTCTGCCCAAACCAAAGGATCCATTCTCAAGGAAGCAATAATTCAAGGCTAATGATTTCTTCGGCGAGCACATATTCTTCACTGATTACAACCCCTATGACTCTGCTCGCATTAGGAAGAGGCATTTCTGGACTGCCAGCCAGGCAAATTTTTATTCCTCAGTGCTGTTCAACAAAGACAATGTCTTCGATCATGAGCACATTCCTCACGTGGATATGGAATCTCTGCCGTGCTTCGGGCCAGTCCTCAGTGTTCTTTACGACGCTGGACTATTAAATTTCTGCACTGATATATGTGATTGGAATGAAGAGCTCATTCTTCAATTTTATGCAACTCTGCACATCACCGGAGACTCTGAAGATGTGAATTCACGGGTGCTGGACTGGATGTGTGAAAATACTCACTACAAAGCACCAGCTACTGAATTGCTTCGGGCTTTGCCTCTCAGTCCTCCCCTTGAAGCCGCTTGTTGCGTCTACAGTGAACCTGAGCTTACAGATCACTATATGCAAGTGCTGATGAAGCCTTTGAAGCCAGGTCAGGCCCCAAGAACAAAATTCCTTGTGAAGGAATTGTTATATGTGCCTCGGGCTGTCTATCGCATTCGGACGAAGACATTGAGTCCTATCAAGGGCCACGACTCGGATGAAGAAGAAGTCGTTGGCATCATGAAGAATCTGCTTTTCAATATCATTCATGGTGTTCCCATCAACTTCCATGATTTCTTCATGAGGACTCTAGCCAATGTCGCAATGTCACCGTTTGAGTTGAAGCCTTATGCTCCTTGGATCATGAGATTCACCAGAACAAGGTCTTCACTCAACTACAAAGCTGATACACTGAACCATTGCAGCTACTTGCCCCCAATTGAAGTCCTCAAATGGACATTCTCCTCAGCTGATGAAAAGGGCAAGGCTACTGCTGTCATTGATGAAGGCATTCGTCCATTGGATGGTCAATTTCGCAAGGCTGCATCCTACTCCACCAATGATGACTCTGCCACCCATGACTCTGCCGCCAACGCAACCAAGCCAAATCCTCAAGGCACAGCTCCTAGGGTGATGACTGACCGTGAGCTTCTCCTCAGTCTTCACCAGAAGGTTGATCGCAATCACAAATGGGTCAAGCGTCAGTTTGGTTCAATTCTTCACAACATGACTGCTACCCACAATGCAGTGAAGAAAAACCATTACTACCTTCATGAAACCCTCAGCCGCACCTGGGCTGTTCTGTCGCACATTTATAGCCCAGAAGATTTGAAGAAAATGGGTCTCCAGGAGGACTTTGACTGGTCTGCACCTCCACCGAAGAAATACAAGAAGGTCAAGGTTCCGTCCTTGGTGGCCAGCTCCTATTCTTCATCGCGCGACACCGATGAACATGAAGACATGGACGACACTGCGGCAGGCCCTACTACAACAAACGACCCCAACAACGCTGACGCTCCTTCATCAACTTGATATTCTTCAGGGGCGTTAGTCCTCATTTTTGAACCTTTTGGTCATTCGATGACAAAGGGGGAGAAATTTGAGTTAGTCTTCAAGCGGGTCTATCTTCTATGGGCGTTTTTTTCTAAGTTACAACTCTCGTTCTTCTGATGACTTTGTTGGATCGAGTTGTAAACTTAAAACTCTATGGTGGCCTGATACTTTTGCTGTTTCTTTTTCATGCTTATTCCTCGTTAATGTTATTGCACGCATGCTGAATTACATCAGTCACCATATTTCATCATGCATTTAAAATTCTTCATATATTATGTCAAATGCGTGTATGAATTACAAGATATAGGGGGAGATCTCCATGATTCAACTCTTCAAGTGTGCATTGCTTCAAAAGAAAATTCCTCACTATGCACATCTTCAGGGGGAGTTCTTCTATATCTTGCAATCAAATTCCTCAATATCAGTATTTACACTTCATATGTTTATCCCCGTTGAAAACTTAACCTATATTGTCATCAATCACCAAAAAGGGGGAGATTGTAAGTGCATCTAGTGCCCCTTAGTGATTTTGGTGTATTGAAGACTTATAGGTTAAGGGACTAATGTGTTTATAAGTGTACACAGGTCTATAAGTCTATGAGGAGTTTGATATTTACAGAGAAAGTCGACCCCTAAAAATTGAAGTTCTTCGACTGAAGACTTTGGATTTCTGAAGACTTTGAAAGTGAAGAAATTGGTGTGACCTTGAAGACTTGGTATTCATTTGAGGAACATGAAGCATGAAGACTTTTGTTTTTGTAGTTTCATTTTCTCTTTCTTGAGTCATAGGAAACACCGTACTGTTAAAGGGGGTCGAGGAAATACTAAGGAAAATTTTCCATGTGATGCTCAACTCAAAATCCTACACCTACCAATCCCTTCGAGTGAAGCCATTGGAAATCTCATACAGTTCAGTCATATTCTTCAGTGACAGAGACGAAGTTCTTCTGGTCTCTGAGGAATTTGTTCTGACTGAGGAGTTAGGAATTCACCAGTGCGGATTGCCTACACAGTGAGGAACATGATAGCCCTGAGGAATTTGATACTCAAATTTCCGACCGTTGCTGTGCTATGCGCCAGCTGTCCTAAAATATCTACCCACCTAATGGTCATATCATTGAAGGGCATTTATGTCTTATCATGTCGGGCTGCACCCTAGGCTATAAATAGCCGCCCCCTACAACCACTAACTGGTTGGCTGCTCTGAGAGAAACTGCCACTTGTCATTTGAGAGCATCCTATCCTCCGAGGACTTTGAGCGAAAATCATCAAGTGAGGAAAACCCAAACCCAAACACCTACAAACCCAAAGTGATTGAGCATCACTGAAGAGATTGATCCTGCGTGGATCCGGTGCTTGTTACCTTTGAAGATTGTGCTTCTTCCATACGGTTAGGCGTCATGGTCTAGAGCATCCAAGAGGAAATTGTGGATCGCCGAGTGACCGAGTCTGTGAAGGTTTGGAAGTCACCTAAAGACTTACCACGAGCGATTGGGCGAGGTCTGTGTGACCTTAGCTCAAGGGGAATACGGTGAGGACTAGGTGTCCTAGACTGTGTGTTCAGGACTAGGTCTCCGGGACTGTGTGTCCTCAGGTTTAAATACCTAGCCGCCCTAACCAGTTGTACAACTGAGACAACAGTTGGAACTGGTCTACCAAATCATTGTCTTCACCAAGCCAACTGTTTCTATTTCCTCAACTCTTTCATTTCCTGATTGTTGTGTTGTGTGCTTGTCATATCTGTGTTTGAAGACTTTGACTGAAGACTTTCTCAATTTCCTCAGTTCAATTTCTTTAGTCTGTTTGTCTTCATCCTGTGCTATCCTGTGTTCATGCTTCTGTACTCTGTGCTTGTCTTCATTTCATCATGATGACCATGCTTGTGTTCTGCTATGCATACTTTTGAGTACTTATTCCGCTGCAAGTAGTTCTTCACTAAGGAATTTCCTCACTGGCAAATTCCTCAGTGAAGAATTCATAAAAATCGCCTATTCACCCCCCTAGTCGATATAACGCACTTTCAATGATGGTCATATCATACCACTTACATTGATTGCATGTGATGTTTATCCTTTATGCATCTTATTTTGCTTAGTTTGGCGGTAGCATTATAAGATGATCTCTCACTAAATTTCAAGGTACAAGTGTTCTCCCTGAGTATGCACCGTTGCAAAAGTTCGTCGTGCCGAGACACCACGTGATGATCGGGTGTCATAAGCTCTACATTCACATACAACGGGTGCAAGCCAGTTTTGCACACGCAGAATACTCGGGTTAAACTTGATGAGCCTAGCATATGCAGATATGGCCTCGGAACACTGAGACCGAAAGGTCGAGCGTGAATCATATAGTAGATATGATCAATATAGTGATGTTCACCATTGAAAACTACTCCATCTCACGTGATAATCAGACATGGTTTAGTTGATTTGGATCACGTGATCACTTAGAAGATTAGAGGGATGTCTATCTAAGTGGGAGTTCTTAAGTAATATGATTAATTGAACTTTAATTTATCATGAACTTAGTACCTGATAGTATTTTGCATGTCTATGTTGTTGTAGATCAATGGCCTGTGCTACTGTTCCTTTGAATTTTAATGCGTTCCTAGAGAAAGCTAAGTTGAAAGATGATGGTAGCAACTACACGGACTGGGTCCGTAACTTGAGGATTATCCTCATTGCTACACAGAAGAATTAAGTCCTGGAAGCACCGCTAGGTGCAAGACCCGCTGCAGGAGCAAGGCCGGACGTTGTGAACGCCTGGCAGAGCAAAGCTGATGACTACTCGATAGTTCAGTGTGCCATGATTTACGGCTTCGAACCAGGACTTCAACGACGTTTTGAACATCATGGAGAATATGAGATGTTCGAGGAGTTGAAGTTAATATTTCAAGCAAATGCCCGGATTGAGAGATATGAAGTCTCCAATAAGTTCTACAGTTGTAAAATAGAGGAGAATAGTTCTGTCAGTGAGCATATACTCAAAATGTCTGGGTATCATAATCACTTGACTCAGCTGGGAGTTAATCTTCCAGTTGATAGTGTCATTGACAGAGTTCTTCAATCACTGCCACCAAGCTACAAGAGCTTCATGATGAACTATAATATGCAAGGGATGGATAAGACAATTCCCGAGCTCTTCGCAATGCTAAAGGCTGCGGAGGTAGAAATCAAGAAGGAGCATCAAGTGTTGATGGTCAACAAGACCACCAGTTTCAAGAAAAAGGGTAAAGGGAAGAAGGGGAACTTCAAGAAGAATGTCAAGCGAGTTGTTGCTCAAGTGAAGAAGCCCAAGTCTGGACCTAAGCCTGAGACTGAGTGCTTCTACTTCAAAGGGACTGGTCACTGGAAGCAGAACTGCCCCAAGTATTTAGCGGATAAGAAGGATGGCAAAGTGAACAAAGGTATATGTGATATACATGTTATTGATGTGTACCTTACTAATGCTCGCAGTAGTGCCTGGGTATTTGATACTGGTTCTGTTGCTAATATTTGCAACTCGAAACAGGGACTACCGATTAAGCGAAGATTGGCTAAGGACGAGGTGACGATGCGCGTGGGAAATGGTTCCAAAGTCGATGTGATCGCCGCCGGCACGCTACCTCTACATCTACCTTCGGGATTAGTTTTAGACCTAAATAATTGTTATTTGGTGCCAGCGTTAAGCATGAACATTATATCTAGATCTTGTTTGATGCGAAACGGTTATTCATTTAAGTCTGAGAATAATGGTTGTTCTATTTATATGAATAATATCTTTTATGGTCATGCACCCTTGAAGAGTGGTCTATTTTTGTTAAATCTCGATAGTAGTGACACACATATTCATAATATTGAAGCCGAAAGATGCAGAGTTGATAATGATAGTGCAACTTATTTATGGCACTGCCGTTTAGGTCATATTGGCGTAAAGCGCATGAAGAAACTCCATTCTGATGGACTTTTGGAATCACTTGATTATGAATCACTTGGTACTTGCGAACCATGCCTCATGGGCAAGATGACTAAAACTTCGTTCTCCGGAACAATGGAGCGAGCAACAGATTTGTTGGAAATCATACATACTGATGTATGTGGTCCGATGAATATTGAGGCTCGCGGCGGGTATCGTTATTTTCTGACCTTCACAGATGATTTGAGCAGATATGGGTATATCTACTTGATGAAACATAAGTCTGAAACATTTGAAAAGTTCAAAGAATTTCATAATGAAGTGAAAAATCATCGTAACAAGAAAATAAAGTTTCTGTGATCTGATCGTGGAGGAGAATATTTGAGTTACGAGTTTGGTCTTCATTTGAAACAATGCGGAATAGTTTCGCAACTCACGCCACCCGGAACACCACAGCATAATGGTGTGTCCGAATGTCGTAACCGCACTTTATTAGATATGGTGTGATCTAGGATGTCTCTTACGGATTTACCGCTATCGTTTTGGGGTTATGCTTTAGAGACGACTGCATTCACGTTAAATAGGGCACCATCTAAATCCGTTGAGACGACACCTTATGAACTGTGGTTTGGCAAGAAACCCAAGTTGTCGTTTCTTAAAGTTTGGGGCTGCGATGCTTATGTGAAAAAGCTTCAACCTGATAAGCTCGAACCGAAATCGGAGAAATGTGTCTTCATAGGATACCCAAAGGAGACTGTTGGGTACACCTTCTATCACAGATTCGAAGGCAAGACATTCGTTGCTAAGAATGGATCCTTTCTAGAGAAGGAGTTTCTCTCGAAAGAAGTGAGTGGGAGGAAAGTAGAACTTGATGAGGTAACTGTACCTGCTCCCTTATTGGAAAGTAGTTCATCACCGAAATCAGTTCATGTGACTTCTACACCAATTAGTGAGGAAGCAAATGATGATGATCATATAACTTCAGATCAAGTCTCTACTGAACCTCGTAGGTCAACCAGAGTAAGATCCGCACCAGAGTGGTACGGCAATCCTGTTCTGGAGGTCATGTTACTTGACCATGACGAACCTACGAACTATGAGGAAGCGATGATGAGCCCAGATTCCTCGAAATGGCTTGAGGCCATGAAATCTGAGATGGGATCCATGTATGACAACAAAGTGTGGACTTTGGTTGGCTTACCCGATGATCGGCAAGCCATAGAAAATAAATGGATCTTCAAGAAGAAGACTGACGCTGACGGTAATGTTACTGTCTACAAAGCTCGACTTCTTGCGAAAGGTTTTCGACAAGTTCAAGGAGTTGACTACGATGAGACCTTCTCACCCGTACCGATGCTTAAGTCCATCCGAATCATGTTAGCATTTGCTGCATTTTATGATTATGAAATTTGGCAAATGGATGTAAAGACTGCATTCCTGAATGGATTTCTGGAAGAAGAGTTGTATATGATGCAACCCGAAGGTTTTATCGATCCAAAAGATGCTAACAAAGTATGCAGGCTCCGGCGATCCATTTATGGACTGGTGCAAGCATCTCGGAGATGGAATAAACGTTTTGATAGTGTGATCAAAGCATATGGTTTTATACAGACTTTTGGAGAAGCCAGTATTTACAAGAAAGTGAGTGGGAGCTTTGTAGCATTTCTAATATTATATGTGGATGACATATTATTGATTGGAAATGATATAGAATTTCTGGATAGCATAAAAGGATACTTGAATAAGAGTTTTTCAATGAAAGACCTCTGTGAAGCTGCTTATATATTGGGCATCAAGATCTATAGAGATAGATTAAGACGCTTAATTGGACTTTCACAAAGCACATACCTTGATAAAGTTTTGAAGAAGTTCAAAATGGATCAAGCAAAGAAAGGGTTCTTGCATGTGTTACAAGGTGTGAAGTTGAGTTGGACTCAATGCCCGACCACTGCAGAAGATAGAGAGAAAATGAAAGTCATTCCCTATGCTTCAGCCATAGGTTCTATCATGTATGGAATGCTGGGTACCAGACCTGATGTGTGCCTTGCTATTAGTTTAGCAGGGAGGTACCAAAGTAATCCAGGAGTGGATCACTGGACAGCGGTCAAGAACATCCTGAAATACCTGAAAAGGACTAAGGATATGTTTCTCGTTTATGGAGGTGACAAAGAGCTCGTCGTAAATGGTTACGTTGATGCAAGCTTTGACACTGATCGGATACGTATTTATATTGAAGGAGCTGTCAGTTGGTGTAGTTCTAAGCAAAGCGTCGTGGCGGGATCTACGTGTGAAGCGGAGTACATAGCTGCTTCGGAAGCAGCAAATGAAGGAATCTGGATGAAGGAGTTCATATCCGATCTAGGTGTCATACCTAGTGCATCGGGTCCAATGAAAATCTTTTGTGACAATACTGGTGCAATTGCCTTGGCAAAGGAATCCAGATTTCACAAGAGAACCAAGCACATCAAGAGACGCTTCAATTCCATCTGTGATCAAGTCAAGGAGGGAGACATAGAGATTTGCAAGATACATACGGATCTGAATGTTGCAGACCCGTTGACTAAGCCTCTCTCACGAGCAAAACATGATCAGCACCAAGACTCCATGGGTGTTAGAATCATTACTGTATAATCTAGATTATTGACTCTAGTGCAAGTGGGAGACTGAAAGGAAATATGCCCTAGAGGCAATAATAAAGTTGTTATTTAATTATATTTCCTTATATCATGATAAATGTTTATTATTCACGCTAGAATTGTATTAACCGGAAACTTAGTACATGTGTGAATACATAGACAAACAAAGTGTCACTAGTATGCCTCTACTTGACTAGCTCGTTGAATCAAAGATGGTTAAGTTTCCTAGCCATAGACATGAGTTGTCATTTGATTAATGGGATCACATCATTAGAGAATGATGTGATTGACTTGACCCATCCGTTAGCTTAGCATGATGATCGTTTAGTTTGTTGCTATTGCTTTCTTCATGACTTATACATGTTCCTATGACTATGAGATTATGCAACTCCCAAATACCGGAGGAACACTTATTGTGCTATCAAACATCACAACGTAACTAGGTGATCATAAAGATGCTCTACAGGTGTCTCCGATGGTGTTTGTTGAGTTGGCATACATCGAGATTAGGATTTGTCACTCCGATTGTCGGAGAGGTATCTCTGGGCCCTCTCGGTAATGCACATCACTATAAGCCTTGCAAGCAATGTGACTAATGAGTTAGTAGCGGGATGATGCATTACAGAACGAGTAAAGAGACTTCCCCGTAACGAGATTGAACTAGGTATTGAGATACCGATGATCGAATCTCGGGCAAGTAACATACCGATGACAAAGGGAACAACGTATGTTGTTATGCGGTTTGACCGATAAAGATCTTCGTAGAATATGTGGGAGCCAATATGAGCATCCAGGTTCCGCTATTGGTTATTGAGTGGAGATGAGTCTCGGTCATGTCTACATAGTTCTCGAACCCGTAGGGTCCGCACGCTTAACGTTCGATGACGATAGGTATTATGAGTTATGTGTTTTGATGTACCGAAGGTAGTTCGGAGTCCCGGATATGATCACAGACATGACGAGGAGTCTCGAAATGGTCGAGACATAAATATTGATATATTGGACGACTATATTCGGACACTGGAAATGTTTCAGAGAAGTTTCAGATAAAAGCGGAGTGCCGGAGGGTTACCGGAACCCCTAGGGGGAACTAATGGGCCACATGGGCCTTAGTGGAGAGAGAGAGGGGCGGCTAGGGCAGGCCGCGCGCCCCCTCCCCCTTGTGTCCGAATTGGACTAGGGAAGGGGGGCGGCGCCCCCCTTTCCTTCTCCCTCTCTCCCTCTCCTTCCTTCCCCCTCTCTTCCCTTGTTGGCAACCTACTAGGAATAGGATTCCTAGTAGGAATCCTACTTGGGGCGCGCCCCAGGAGGGCCGGCCGGCCTCCCCCTTGCTCCTTTATATACGGGGGCAGGGGGCACCCTAGGACACACAAGTTGACAGTTGTCTTAGCCGTGTGCGGTGCCCCCCTCCACAGACTTCCACCTCGGTCATATCGTTGCAGTGTTTAGGCGAAGCCCTGCGCCGGTAACTTCAACATCACTGTCACCACGCCGTCGTGCTGACGAAACTCTCCCTCGACCTCAGCTGGATCTAGAGTTCATGGGACGTCACCGAGCTGAACATGTGCAGATCGCGGAGGTGCCGTACCGTCAGTGCTAGGATCGATCGGATCGTGAAGACGTACAACTACATCAACCGCGTTGTCATAACGCTTCCGCTTTCGGTCTACGAGGGTACGTGGACAACACTCTCCCCTCTCGTTGCTATGAATGACCTAGGCGGATCTTGCATGTGCGTAGGAATTTCTTTGAAATTACTGCGTTCCCCAATAGAACAAGTACAAGGGAAGAACAACCTCCTGAGGGGAGGTGTTCTTGAGCTCGGTGAGATTGTGTGGTTGAGGATGATCTGAATGATCCGTCCCCTTGCTAGGGTGGTGGCTAGTCCTATTTATAGTGGCCCGGGTCCTCTTCCCAAATATTAGGCGGGAAGGGATCCCACAACGGCCAATTTGAACAGGGACAACTAGTACAAGTTATCCTGACAAAAGGTGGTCTTCGCCTGCCAAAGGCTCTGGTGGTGACACCGTCGTGGGCTCCGCGGTGACCTCCGTCCTGCCGTCCTGCTGGTCTTGGTCTCGTTGCACCAATATGGAAACCTTTGCCTGATGGCTCGGGACTCCTCGCCTGCGCTTGCCCCTTTAGCACCAAAGAGGCAACCGGTACTCTACGCCCGCTGGCGCCCGCCTGGCCTTGGTCGTCATGGCTCACGTCACGCGAACCTCGCGAGTTGTCCCTTGCATAGATATCTCTGCTCCTCGGGAGCCAGCCTAGGGAGGCCGCCCCTGAGGAGGTCTTGCGTCGTCCGCCTCGCGAGGGTCTTGAGTGGTTGTTGATGACGATGGCCGTACCAGGCCGCTGGATGAGCCACGCCCTGGGCCGCAGGCAGGCAAGTCTGGGTACCCCCGTTCCCAGGACGCTGACAAACCCTTCAAAGATGAAGTCTCCTTGGATATCAGCGACATACTTCAGGTTTCCGAACCTGATCTGACGACCAGGGGCGTAGTTGTCGATCTGTTCAAGGTGACCAGCTGAATTGGCACGCAAAACGAAGCCGCCAAACACAAAAAGTTGACCAGGGAGGAAAGTTTCCCCGGAAACAGCATCGTTGTTGATGATCGAACGAGCCATCGAACCTTCTGTCGACGACACCATGGAACTCTCAATGAAAGCACCAATGTCGGTGTCAAAACCTGCCGATCTCGGGTAGGGGGGTCTCGAACTATGCGTCTGAGGATCGAAGGTAACAAGGGACAAAGGGGACACGATGTTTACCCAAGTTCGGGCCCTCTTAATGGAGGTAAAACCCTATGTCCTGCTTGATTGTCTTTGATGAGTATAGGGGTTACAAGATTCGATCTACCTCGAGATCGTAATGGCTAAACCCTAGCTATCTAGCCTATATGAATTTTGATAGCCTCTACGGACTAAACCCTCCGGTTTATATACACCCCGGAGGGGCCTAGGGTTGTACAGAGTCGGTTCATAGAGGAAGGAAATTACATATCCGGACACCAATCTTGCCATCCACGCATAGGAGAGTCCTACCCGGACACGGGGGAAGGTCTTTGGCCTTGTATCTTCACGGCCCATCAGTCTAGTCCATATCATACAGCTCGGACACCCGAGGACCCCCTAATCCAGGACTCCCTCAACGTACATCCATTATATAGACTTGCATGTAACTATTTAGAGTCAAGATACTCTATATAGTGTGAATATTTCCTATCACAATCACTGAGCTGACATACATAAGGTACCCCACTCACACCGCTCCAAAGATAACCTCACCAAGAGAGCGTGCAAACGTCATCGTCATCACTCCTTCGTTCCCTAGAGGCGTCATCGCCATTACTAATACATGAGCAAACGACTCCAAGTTCGTCGTAGGCCTTCATCAACTCAACCTACACTGTACAGGCCGTGTGGAGCTAAATGAAGATCCGTGCCAGGACTCAGCCACCTGCGACTAGATAACCTAGCTTCGACTCTGACAAAGAACCGTGAAGGAGAACACAAAGGTGACGCCGTAGAAGATCATCAAATAAACCACATGTTGTTTGTCATCGTACACCAGTGGGCCCCACCACAGCAGCTTCGATTTTGCAGCAGCAAACCAACTGGAGAAGAGCCTACTACCGCAATCATTGTCGCGCCTCCGACA
The DNA here is from genome assembly GCF_002575655.3 of Aegilops tauschii subsp. strangulata. Lineage (NCBI taxonomy): Eukaryota > Viridiplantae > Streptophyta > Magnoliopsida > Poales > Poaceae > Aegilops > Aegilops tauschii. The sequence goes on along the minus strand of NC_053040.3, from coordinate 410,888,038 downwards.
TCGCTCCCCCATCATTGTTGCCACAGAAGGCTTGACGCCAACACCGGCGTCGAGAGTAACCTCGTCGCCCACACGACATGAGGTCAAATGTGCTCGATGTCGCCGCCTCGACCTACATCTGCCATGCCGCACCTTGTGCAGCCCACCAACACCACCTTCCGGGGCCACCACCCCGACATGCCACCGCTGGCTATGAGCTGCAGCGACGCACGACCCGGATGCCAGCAGCCCACGCTGCTCAGGACAACCGCATGCAGAACACAAACATTGCACCACATCCGGAGCCGCCCGCCCCAACATGCCACCGCTGGCTCTCGAGCTGCAACGCCACACTACCCAGATGCTCACAACCTACACTGCTCGGGACAAACGCAGATAGATAACGAACGCCACGCCACATCTTGGGCCGCCGCCCCGACATGCCGTCCAACAACCCCACTGGGGCGCATCAGTCGGGCCGACAAACCTACTACCAAGTGGCCAAAAGGTTGCCACCCAAGCGAAAGCCGAGTCGATGCCCCACTCCATAAAGCCGCCTTACGCATCGTTTTTCGAGGCCGCGAGAGCATCAGCCGTCTGGCGGTCTGGGGCCACTGCCCTGGCATCCAACAAACCGACGCATGAGGAAACTAGACACATCAAGCATAAGCTAGCTTTCCCAAGCAACACCCCAAGGGGAAACGACGAAGATGCTGCAGTCGCCCGCTCCGAAAATCATCTGGAGCTTAGGTTTTCACCCTAAGAGCCCAAGCCACTCGACGGCACCGACAAAATCAGGTCAAAGCTTTCGCCCGGAACTCTTTTAACTACATAGACAAAAATGCCATATAAGCAAACCAAGGCTATCGTGGAGGATCTTCCCGTGATCTAGAATATTGAGATGTCAGGAATAATTTTCAAAATTCCTATTTTTACAGTCGAGTAAAATTTATTTGGACTTCATGCAGATTTCTGTGCGCAGAATCTCGCGCTAAGATTCGTGCTAGCCTCTTGTATTTGGCGTCATTTTTTTCTTAGAGCAAGTACAATACAATAGTAAGGTAGTATAATCCTCCTCTCGATTGCTTATCAGCGGAATCGCGCCCTTTACCTCTCGATTGCTTATCAGCGGAATCGCGACTTGCTGCGCCAGATGGTAACTCTTGAGTAAAACGCCCTTGAAATGTTTCAACACGGTGCCTCTTGAAAAAGGCTCCTCCGCGGCACACACACACACCTGTCCGCCCATCCGGCCACACGAACGCGCGTCGGCCGATCCACCCGCGGGCACCCTTCGCCTCGATGGACAGCCACCGCTTTGCGGCCACCCTTCCCGTTTCTATCCAAACCAATTCCACGCGTTCATTCATGGCTTTGCGGCTGCCGTTCCGCCCTCCCCGATCACACAACAGCCACCACATAAAACCTGACGCGTCCTTTCGCCACCTGCAATCAACAGCGCGCCCGCACTGTCGCAAACATGGCGTATACGATACGTATCCGTCTGTTTCCTCGGCTCCCACAACTCACACGCACAACTGACTGACTGACTGAAAACAAAACAGCACAGAAAAGCTTATTTTTAGAAGACCAGTTGGATTGGAATTGGATAGACGAGCTATCCAAACAAACTGAAAAAAAAAAAAGCAGAAGCAACAGCCGGGCAGGAGGGCACGTGGAGGGCCCGTTGTGCGGATAGGCACCGTCGACCGCCACAACGGACGGCAGGCGCACAACGTCGACCCGTACACGTCGACGGGCCGTGAACGGATATGCATCCCTTTTCTTTCTTTCTTTTTCTGACATGATATGCGTCCCTTTTCACGAGATCGGCCAAGAAAGCGACGGCGGAAAGCGGGGGAGGCGCCGCGGATGGATCGGGTTGGACACGCGGTACGCTGCGTGCGCTCGTCGCCCCAGCAAAAACGGCACGGATGTGTGGGGAACCGGTCAGGGGCCCCCCGCCCCGATCCCGTCCCGTTCCACACCGCCATACGTGGCCCCTATTTATGCGGCCCGTCTCATGCAGCGCATGGGCTGGGCTGGGTTCAACCGGTAGCACTGGTGTATTTACACATCTCCCATCTCGTCTCGTCTCGTCTCATCTCATCGGCGGTCGTCGTCGTCGTCGTCATCATCCGGAGGCGCAAGAAAGCTCAGAAGAAGAAGCCACGTCCGGCACGTGAGGTCCGGCGATGGAGAATTCCTGGGACGAGGAGGGGCGGCGGCTGGCGGCGGCGCGGGTGGTGCACAGCCAGGTGAGGAAGATCAAGGAGGAGGAGGGCGACAAGGTGAAGGTGGACGACACGTACCAGCAGCAGCAGCAGCTGGCCGAGATGCGCCTCGTCCTCCGGGACCTGGGCCGGCAGCGCTCGCGCTCGCCGCTCGGCCGGGTGGGCCGCCCCGCCATCTCCATCGGCGGCGACTCCTAGTCCTAGGGCCGGCCATCCTTTTTTTTATTTTCTAGCTTGGTCGTCGTCGTCCCCTCGTGCAATCTCGCCGTGTATTAGGATTTTCTTTTTCCTTTTCTTTGGTGATCCTGTCCATCCGTGGATGGGGCAGAGGATCATCTTCTGCTGGTGGTTAGGGCGTCGTTCCCATCTCTCCATGATGGTTGTGTAAATACTTCATACTCATTTGTGTGAGTTGTCAGTCTCTTCCTTTTTTCAGTTTAGGAAACAAAAAAACGAATTTTGGATGGTGCTGCGTTTTTATTTTATTTTATTCTATTTATTATGACTGCGATTGTGAAAAGAGATTGTGCATAGAGCTTTAGATCAGAGCTCTGTGCTATGGGTCTCAAGGTGTCAACTCTTCTTATCTTGCCTGAAGATGTATGTCAATTCTTATTTGAACTACGTCCGCCAATACCAATAAATCAGAACTGTCCGCCAAATACGAAGGAGACCAATAAACCAGAACGGAGGCAGTACCTCTCAACAATGCGGTTCAGTTAAAAGATTGCCTATTACCTGGAGAACCGGTTAACGATAACGCGACAGGATTAGTGCAACTTACATTTCTTTGTACATTCATTGCGCAGACTGGTTGCAGTAATTATTCCAGGATAATTTAAGACACCCCTTGATCTAATACTAACACAGGAGTGACATGTTACATGTGTAAAACGCCTCTCATACGCGGATCAGGCAGGCTATATATACACATTCAGTTCTGGTTGCTGCACACAAAATAGAGGAAATGGTGAAAGATCAAAACTGGGGATTTATTTGTTATATATCCAGTAATCATCAATACAGAAATAGTAGTTGAATGTTCAAAAGGGAGTTATCACAAAATGTTTACATCCTAGGCAGTAGATTTCTCTGGAGATAGCGACTTGATTCTCCGACTAAGATTTTGCATTATGTCGACGAGCATCAGCTTCTTCTGCAATCTAAACTGGACGGCCAGTTCAGTTGTAAGAGGGGGTTCTCCCTTCAGGACGGCCTGGTCATCCATTATCTTGGTGTGGAAGTGCTGGAGGGCAATGGCGCAAAGTGCGAGAACAGTTCGGAGCGCCGAGGCTTCGACGGTAGGGCCCAGAGGAGCTTTCGTGCCAAGCGACATCAAAGTTTCCAGATCGTGCTTACCCACGGTATCCGGGTCAGCTGCAAGAAGAACTCGAAGCGCAGCTAATAAGTGCCCATCTACTACGTCCGGACCTCCTAAGCTGACCTGAAAGACAGTAACCAAGTTAGGATCATAGCAAAATATATCAGGTTCAGACTCATACAGGAATACTGAACACAATATATTTGAATTTGAAGTCGATCGAATCACAAAATAAAACAAATAAATCATGGTGGAAGAATGTGGGCAAAACCTTCAGAACAGCACCCTCTCCGTGTAGATTTAGCTGTGACAAGATATCCTGTTGCCACTTGGCTGGTGTTGAAAAGTTGGGATTAGAAACCCCTGCTGCCATGCTAGCAGCATCGAGAAGATTACCATCATAGCTCAATTCCACTTGATCGTATGGATTCGATGTTACTACAAATCCATAATCAAGAAGATAAAAATCATTAGGGTAGCAACCATAGTTCAGTGTAACAGCAGCGTTTTGATCAATCTGCGTCTCAGCAACAACCTGCGTTATAGCACAACATACAGATCATTAGACAAAAAACACACAGCATCATACAGATCATTAGACAAAAAACACACAGCATCTTCCACAAGCAAATGCATCGCCGCATCGTACAGTAAAAAACTATATGCATTGAATAAAACAGTTGATTAAATATTTGCCACTTCTGGGCAAAATATATTACTACTTCTGTAACTAAATATAAGACGTTTTAGTTACAGAGGTAGTACTAACCAAGGGAACTAATTATCTCTAGGAACAGGGCAAGCAACAGTCCTATCGTTGAAGTAATTACTATTCACTAAACCAATACACATGCAAGTTAATAACTGAAAAATGAATTCAACAGTGACTAATGTACAGCCAGATACTTTCACTGCTGTTCTTGCAAAAAGATAAAAACACTTACATTACTAGCTTAAAGAGAAAGGACATGCTTAACAACCGCATACCACATTAGAAAGTGTATGTAAAGAATGCTACTCCCTCCGTCTCATAATATAAGATGTTATTACAACCGATATATGAGTATATTAGTTGTAATAACATCTCATATTATAGGACGGAGGGAGTACTAAAGAAGATATTATTAGCACATGACTGTCATGATTCATGATCAAGGGTGATACTATTGCCAAGGTTTTGGAATCATTTCCGCCCAATGTGACGTTCAGAAGGGATTTAATTGGACCTAGACTCCAATCGTGGAACATACTACTTCAACGATTATCCACGGTACAGTTGTCACAGGGGTCCGATTTATTTCGTTGGAACCTACATGGGAATGGGCAATTCGCAGTGGAGTCTATGTATAGAGCTTTGATCCAGTCTGACGTGCCAGTTGATAATAATAAGAAGATCTGGAAGATGAAGATACCTCTTAAGAATAAAATATTTGCATGGTATCTTCGTCGCGGAGTCATTCTTACTAAAGATAACCTTATTAAGAGGAATTGGCATGGAAGTACGCAATGTGTATTTTGTCCGCATGATGAGACAATAAAACATTTGTTCTTCCAATGTAAATTGGCTCGTTCTATATGGTCAGTCATCCAAATAGCTTCTGGCTTGTACCCTCCTTGTAGTGTTGCTAATATATTTGGCAACTGGTTACATGGGATTGATCACAGGTTCAGAATTCTACTTAGGGTGGAGCGCTTGCCGTGATTTGGTCGCTTTGGCTATGTAGAAATGATAAGATTTTTAACGATAAAAGTACTTCGCTTATGCAGGTTATCTACAAATGTACTGGGACGCTTCGTTTATGGTCCTCTCTACAACGAGTGGAGAATCGAGACCTGTTTACGGAGGTGTGTACACGATTGGAGGCTACGGCGAGGGATACTTTTACCCAACATGGGTGGCAGCATGATCTTAGGATTGGGCCACCGACGGTTTAGGCGCTATACAAACATGCATTTTTCTTTGTATTTTGCCTTCCTATTTTATTTTCGCTTGTCGTGAGGACTTTGTTGGCTGTGTGCATCTTAGTTATGCAGAGGCCGGGTGTTACTTAAACCTTTTAAGTAATAAAGCGCCCCTTTTCGGATGAAAGGCTAACATGCCAATCAAGAGTACGCAAACAAAATTTGAGTGCACTGTCGATGTGTTTTTACACACAATAATTGCATCTAGTTATAGCATTAATATTTGTGAAGCAAATGCACAAATAAAGAACACAGTAACTCATTAGAGAACAGAAAAATCTGCAATTTTTTGGGCGCAACGACGACAATTACACGTGTAAGATTGAAAAGTACTTGCCTTAACTGACATGTCAGGGCTCTCGACATCTCCTTCCTGGACAATCCTAGCATTCGGGCTAAAACTGTGGTTGCACATATCAACAAGGGGCAACAACATTGGGATTTCACCATGCAGACGGAATGCTCGTGAAGACGCTGCTGACATAGCCCATCCAAGGGAAGACGAGTGCACATCTTGTCCACAAAAAGGATGATCTCCTGAGGGCACAGTACCAAGCTTCTGTTTTACCTCTTTCTCAAACTCAAGAAGGAAGCGGCATCTTTTATTTATCTGAAATAGCATCAGTGAGAAAACAGACAGGAAAATACGATAAGTATCCACTTAGCGGTCGCTATAGTTCTTCACAACCTGGTGGAGGAGAGGAGCATATTGCAAGTTCTTTATGTCTTCCCCTGGAAAGAAGATTGGTACGGTAAAAGTCTCGGGCAGGTTCGCGATATATGGCCACCAAAATGAATCGGATTTTGTCCTTTCTTGAAGCAACCTCAAGCCGAGTCTCATTGACCACAGTTCCTCTGTCACATGCTTACCAGAAGATTCAATTTACTACTTAATAAAAGATAGTTTGCCTAGTTTTGCAGAATGGAATTATGTTCTCAAAAGAAAATACTGAATAAAAATCTCCCTCGTATACTAAACAGAGATAGGAAGATGTGTACATAAATTTTCCATCGTGCAGCTATTCGACCACAAGGCAACATCAGTTACATAGAAGGATGAGTTATAGAACAAGTTAACAACATGACAGATGAGTCCAAGCTTAAACAATTTAACATGGAAAGCGGTATGGTATTCAGAGCTCTGGCTTTTACATTTTTAGCTAAAAGACACAATAGACTGAAGCTGGGGTCAATTAAGTTAGAACACGATATTAATTACTAAGCACTGAACTCTTCTCAGTCTCAGCTTAAACTGACTACAGTTGTAAGCTGGAGAGTAATAAGTTTCATATTGTTATTTGACAACTGGCAGTTTCCAACAGAAAACAGCAACAGTTCAGAGCATAATTTAGCCCAGGAATCTACAACCTACAGGAGACAAAGAAATTGCATCATCATCCATAATATGCCTATTTTGAGTATTTTCAGAAGTTAATAATCCTACTGTTACTAGAGAAGATTTCCGATGAATCGCCCTGATGCCAAAAGAACCACATTGTTACCAGTTATGCTCCCAATGCATTGTCGAAATGCATCTTAAGCTCGACGCATTCCCGATTACAACCACGATTAAGCTACCACATTATTCCAGAACATATAACGAACCAAAGGAAGATAATCAGATGGGCCAATACCGGGGACTCGGTCGGCGAGCTGCATCAGTAATGCGTCCGCAGCATCGGCTGGGCGGCGGAGTCGCAGCGGGATGCGTCCAGGGAGATCAATGAGGACGGCTCCCGGGGGGATGATGCCGTCGGCCGCCGTGGCGGACACCCCGAGGCCGTACTCGAGGTGATCGGCCACTCGGAGAGCTGGGTGCACGAAACCTCCCTCGCGCTGCACCCACCGGAGCAGGTCCGGCGGCTGCTGCGCGATGCGCGGGGCGGTCGCTGCTGATGCGGCGGAGCAGGACAAGCTGCGGCGGCGGAGCGCGGGGGAAGAGGAGAGGAGGGCGGAGGTCGTGGACGCGAGGGCCTTCCGCGCCGTCGCTGGCGTCGCGCCCGCGGCGGCGGCGGCCATGGGGGGGCGGAGGTGGAGGCGTGCGCGCACGAAGCTGGAGGAGACAGTTTTCTTTAGATGAGGAAGACGGCTGAAAAGGTAAGGGCATCTCCCACGGACATCATTTTTCAAGAGTTAAATGCACGGTCCTAAAAGTTTCATCTGTCACTTTAGTCATAATTCTTTCAAAATGCATCTTTAGGTTATAATTCTTTAGTAAGTGGTTTATTCGAAGTTCTTTTTTCACGAGCGCTCGCTGATCTATCCGCGTGGCACGTTGACCCATGCCACGTTGACAGAGGGCCCAGCCGCCTGGCGAGGAAAATACATTGGAGGTCCTAAAAGTTTCTGGGCAGTGTAACTTTAGTCGCACTTCTTTCAAAATGCACGTTTAGGTCATAATTCTATAGTAATTGGTTCACCATAAGTCCTTATTTGCACGATCATTCGCTGACATGCTTGGTTGCGCATTGACCCACGCCACATCGACTTAGGGTCACTAGCAGATGAGGAACATTGCAAAAAACCTTAACTTTTTTGCCGCTATCGTCCATGGCTATGTGATTTTCTCTACTCTACCACAATCACTACCTGTAGGCATTGATTTAGTTTGATTTGCATTGTTTCATTAAGTTTCTCAAACCGCTTGCTCTGATTTGAGGTTAGGCAGTAGGAGCTTGTGGAGGAGGTAGCGCCGCTGACGATGCTGTAACGCTCCTCTTCATCACTCGCTTCCCTGCCAAGGAGCTTGCTGCCCTGGCCATGGCAATGGTGTGGGCACGAGAGAGAGAGAGAGAGAGAGAGAGAGAGAGAGCGGGAAATGTCAAGAGGGGGGTTACAAGGGGCTTTGTGTCAAAAAAGAGCAACCGCAGCGGCCTCTAAGTTGACGTGGCATGGGTCAACACATCACGCAAGCAGGCCAGTGAACGATCGAGCAAAACAGGACCTCGGGTGAACCACTTACTATAGAATTAGGATCTAAACGTGCATTTTGAAAAAAAGGAGGACTAAAGTGACATTGCCGAGAAACTTTTAGGACCTCCAGTGTATTTTTCTCGCCTGGCGGTTGGGCCCTTAGTCGATGTGGCATCGGTCAACGCGCCACGTGGGCAGGTCAGCGAGCGCTTGTGAGAAAAGGACCTTGGATGAACCACTTACTAAAGAATTAGGACCTAAAGGTGCATTTTGGAAGAATTGAGACTAAAGTGACAAATCGACGAAACTTTTAGGACCTTCAGCGCATTTAACTCCTTTTCTAGTAAACCGGAAGCAAATCAGGGTAGGGCTTTGCAGGTGTTCAGATCACTGTCGCGCAAGCATTCGATAAACCTGGCCTATCCAAACCCTCTTCCTCGTCTGCACACTTTCCCGCCTGAAGCGGTCAGCGCCACTCAAGTGTCGCATTCATGCCGACCAAAAGCAGAGGCGACCTCTCACGCCGTTCCAACATTGAAGTGGCGCGCCAGCCAAGAGGGCCACCCACCCCGTTTCGCGGTGCATGCGACTGCTCCGTGTTCACACTACGTAGATCATCAAATGGACATAGAAATGCACACAATCCATATAAAAGAATCACTAAAAGATCACCACAGTTCATATAATTCACGTAACCGATGGACAAGTTCTAAACTAGATTACTAAAAGCGGAAATAAACATGGGGAGAGTGTCGAGGTTCACCACTTCCTCGCCGGCCCTTTGCCCTTCTGGTCACCGGTGCTATTGTAGGCGTCCGGGTAGGCAGTGGCGGCATGAGGTGGGTAGTCAGAGCTGTCGGTGATGTGGAGGATGAGGAGGAGTCGATGAAGCCCACCATCTTCCGAACGGAGCAGTCCTTCTACCTCTTCAGCTTGGCCGCCCTTGCCACCTCTGCTGTTGCCTCCAACGCCTCGCACGCTGACTGCTCTAGTCCTACCCGGAGCGCCATCGGGTTTTTCCGATGGAGCCGGCGGGTGTCCGTCTTCTCCATTGTCATAAGCGAGCAGCGGTAGACCCATGGGAGGAGCCACTCCTCGTCATCGGGCACCATCGGCATCTAGTGGCGGCAGTGGCGGGAGGACTGTGTGGCCGCATCCGAGGCCGACGCCCTCTCGCTAGCCCGCTGCCTCTCGCGCTGGGCGACGCGCACCTCAGATTCAGGTGTTCGTGTCGGTGGAACCGGCGGAGCGGGGCACTAAACCCACCGCTAGCCTTGAGGAGCAGCAGTTGGAGGGTTAGGAAGGCGGCGGCGGGCCATGGCTGCGAGCAGGCGCACCGCGCGGAGCTTTGTGTGGTGCGGGACCAGCCGGCTCCAGCATTGGCACTGTGGCAGGGAGTGGCCAGGGACAGAGCACAGCCGAAGCTACCACCTGTGTCCACCCGCAAGTGCTTCAACGCGAGGGTGGAGGGCCAAATCCTCCTCGTCACCGACCGCATCATGGAGGAAGGCGTCCCAATCGTCGCTGCTCCCACCGCCTCCATCGCTACCGGAGCTGGACAGGTGGATGGAGAGGAGGAGGGGATTGGATTGGGAGAGATTAATAATTCTAATTTAAATATTACAATCCAACTAAGTTTTCAAACAAATAGTTTAATTTGAATCCAACTTACACATATGTTCTAGTTGTCCCCTTAATCGCCCATAGATGCTCAACCAAACCTTTCTTGAACTTCTTATGAGTTGATCGGTGCTAATTTTGATGCATATGAACAAACTCATCAAACATAGACAGTTTCCAGTGTAGAAGTTGAATACGATCACCCATGTTCTCAAATTTCTGATCTCCGGCAACATCTTCACCCTCATCCTCCATGATCATGTTGTGCATGATCACACAATATGTCATTACCTCCCGCAAGGTCTCTGAATCCCATTGTTTAGCATATTTATGAACAACTGCAAAATGGGATTGGAGCACTCCAAAAGCCCTCTCCACATCCTTTTTAGCTCATTCTTGTCTTTGGATAAGGTGATCTCTTTTTTGACCAACTGACTCAGAGATGGTCTCAACTAATGTAGCCAGCGGAGGATAGATATCGTCTACAGATGGTGGCGCATGTTCTAATGATGTCCACTAATAGTGTAGCTGGAAGGAGGAGCTTGTCCTTCAGTCAACTTAGCAAACAACGGAGACCGTTGCAGCATATTGATGTGATTGTGAGACCCGAGCATGCCAAATCCAGAGAACATGGAATACAAATACTTCAAGAATGATGGTTGGCTTCTTAAAATGGCCCTGATATTGCCCTTCCAGAGCTTTTTGGGCAGTTCTTACATCTCCAGTGCATGCAATCAAGATATCCAAGCAAACCTGGCCACCCTCTTACATCGGATATTGCCAAGAGCCTTTTGGTTTTCGTGACAGTTGGTTCTCTCAAGTATTGAGGTCCAAACACCTCGAAAGTGAGGGACACTTCCCGCGCATCCGGCAAGCCAATGACGTCGGAGAAGTGATGGAATGCGACCTCAGCCATCGCCGCCTTGCCAGAGATGACCTTATCACTGACACGAATCTGAAAGATATGGGTTTTCTGCTTACGATGAGACGCATGGATCTCGAAGAAAGCAAAGTTATAGTGTCCCCTTCCACCCACCCCCGCGCGGAGCCATGAGAAGTGCACCCATTGTCGAGCGATGGAACGCTCAAGGAAGGCTAGCCCCAAATAAGCCATCTTCAATTTGCGTCGCAGCCATGCCTCCTCAAGCTAGAGGGGCCTCTTGTCTTGCACCGCATCAGATGAAGAGAGATATTGTTGATGGAGCGTGTGCTCCAACTTTGGAGATGGCATGCCATGAACTTGAGGCGCGAGTATATACGATAAAAGGAGTCCGGATCCGGCTCCTCGGAATCCCAAGCAACAACAACTACCTCAAGGAAGTCATCCATCTTATGCGAGAAATGCTCAAAAAACGTGTGGGGTGGCTAGAACAGGGCACACAATCCACAAGGAGGGAGGCAATGATCGGAGGTGGTCGAGGCCAAGCTGCGCAGCCGACAGTATGGGTGCAAGACCTCTCAACTTGGCACACATAGAACATGGTTATTGTGCATGAGGGTGGGTTGTCCTGCTCGTTAGACCGAGTATACTGCCGATTATGGAGGTAAAAATCTCGCAGCTCCATATCAGCAACAAAGCGACGAAACTGACTCATAAAACGGGATGTAACCGACCATTATTCGAGACTGGTAGCTTGTATACATGGACGGACGGTTTAAATATGGTGGAGATTGTACACATATATGTATGGCACATCACTAAGAGCTAGTATAATCTAATGGGTTAGCCTGGCCCGCCGCACGAGCCCCTGCTGTTGCTGGACTTGTTCGACGGGGCCTTCCTGCGGAATCTGCGGGAGCACGCCCTTTTCCATTTGATGTACAGCTCCCTGCACTCATCACTGCAGAATGCAAATTCGCCCCTGTAGAAGACAGACAAAGAAATTGGACCATCATGTCACAGACATCTCCAATGAATAAATTTAACCTTCTTTTATTGCAGTGAAGAAACCATGCATTTTTTAGTATTTATTTATTTCCCTCTCGTTGATGACAGATTGTGACAATTAAAGAAATACTCTACGAGCGTTAGATGGTAACGAGTGACAAGTTTATGGTATGATAATCAAACAACAACTCATATGATTGGGCGATTAATGTTCTTTATTTATTGCGTAGCTTCGGGGAGTATATATGGTGTCTTAGACTCTTGACTAGAAAACTAAATCTTAATCCACCCCCTAAGAAAAATATAAATGCATCCCAATTTATATTTTGGGATAGGACATTTCATACATGATTCAGGGACCAGAATTAAAAGAGGACAAATTATAAAGCTATGAGCACCCCATGGATCAATAGTGCATATCTCATTAGCAAATACATACGGAGTATTAATAATTAATTAGCATGGCAGAGCAAACCAAAAATGTATCGGCAACAAGTAACATGCTGAGGGAAAAGGTTTGCATCGAACATTCCTCTAAAATACGGGAGAGCATAAAGATTCATGCTATGAACCGCTTACACTAGTAGCATCGATGGATTGCTTATACTAGCTAGCATTGAATCAGCATTACCTTTCAAGTGAACGAGGTTAGTCAAATTAGTACGGAGTACTTGTCTAACTTAAACAGGGAGGGTGACAAATTATTACTATCTTTTCATAAGTGAAAACGGATCCTGAATATGCCCCTCGCATAAAAAACGAGGGGAATCACGAAACCAACACAAAATCGTAAGCTGCCAGCAACATCATAAGAAGATTGGATCAGGTGCAACCTTGACGTGGAAAACCAACGAACGGCGCGGAATTCACATCAGAAAGCATCATGAGAGATTGATCGGCTGCTAGCCAAAAATCACAAGGAAGCTACCGAAAAAGACAAAACAAACGCAAGGCCGAAACACGAGGATTCTACCGGTCATTTCCACGCTGCGACGAACAAAGAATGGGATAACAGTGACGCTGGTACCTGTAAATGTAGGCGTCTTCGTCGGCGAGGGGTTGGCGGCAGACGCCGCAGGCCGCCAGGAACGCCGCCGTCATCCACAGCCCGGTAAATGCGTCCCTCTTCAGAGAGTGGTGGCCGCCGCCTCCGGCGCCCATCTGCACGGTGTTAGCCGACACAAAAAAGATCGGCCGCGCGCGTGCCTTCTTGTCGTCGCCGCTCACCTGGCGCACCCGCCTCGCCGCCGACGGAATGGACGCCACGCTGAACTTCCGGCGCAGCACAATGCTCCTCTGCCGCTCCTTGAGCATCTCGTCGGACCGGGTCCGTGCCGAGCTCGCTCGCTCGCTGGTTCCCGCCCCGCCTCTGTCAATCTATATTTCAGTATGGTGGCCTTTGTGTCCCAAGATTTGGAGAGAGACTGGATGGTGGGGAGAGGGGTTTTGGGGAGGAGGAACGGGGAAGGGGCAGGGGCATAAAAAGAGGAGGAGGGCCGGGCACGTGAGTCGTCCACTCCCCACCCTAGACACCTGGATGCTTTTGATCTGGTGATTTATGATATGGAATTATAGCGATTAAGGCAGTTTGTTAGAGTTACCCTCGTGCCGCCCGCATGTATGTGTATGTGTGCGGTAAAACCATCCGGTATCTATCATTCCATATAGGGCAATGGTTACTCTATGGTATATGCATGATGATTTGGTTTTGCTGAGGTAGAGTGAAAAATCAACCTTTTTTAGATAGAAACATAAACCAACCAATGTGTGATATTTGGTGTTAAACATAATAAGGAAACACATTATTACGAACCACATTGCTTTTTTATTTAGTCGAGTTGTTTTATTTTCATTAATTTATATATATCTGGTGGCATGAAAGTTTCGCGGCGCCACATTATCATGCAAGATATGGGGCTGCACAAGCCGTCGCTACGCGTGACTGACCTAGGTCAAGGAAGCGGGAAAGGACTATCGATAGGGCTGCGGAAACTGTCAATGCACGTGACTGGCCTAGATCAAGGAAACAGCAACAGACTTTTGACAGATTTGTGGGCTGCGGAAACCGTCGGTATGCACTGGCCTAGATCAAGGAAACAACAATGGACTTTTGACAGATATGTGGGCTGCGGAAACCGTCGCTATGCACTGGCCTAGATCAAGGAAATCGTAGCGGAGATTCGGTTGTGTTCACTCGAATCTTTTTCGGGAGCACTTTTAATATAGGGGTGTAATGTGGCTCAATAGATCGACGTCAACTTGTGTCTCACTTTTTCGCTGGAGCACTTATCCGACACGTCATACATCTGGCTTCGAGCTAGAGTATGACTTTTGTTTTGTCTTTTGCATGTATTATGATAGATACCATGACGACAAACAAGGTTTATGTTACGGTTTACGTTACATCGAAAGTCAAAATTATGCGCCCTTTAAGATTTACAACATCAAAATAACTTTATCTAGTCTCAACATGAAACAATTTATACGATTCTATTTATTCGAATTTCAACAATACAACAAACACCATCTAGTACACTCACTATGCCTAAACACTTAGGCGGTTTTTGTTTTATGCTCATTCGAGTGATGTGGAATTTGAGCACTTTACTTAAATCATAGCATCAAAACTAAAGCGATAGCAATTCTACAAAAGTTGACTCAGAGGAAAGTCACTCGGTGCCTTCAGATGGTTGTACTTGTAGTGTCTTGTATGTATTCTCTGTTAGAGTTATAGTTGTGATGTCTTTTGGCTTTCTGTATTTTGGCCTTTGGCCTCCCCTTATACTTGTATATATATGTTGGCGTTGGCCTCTAAATGATATCAAGTTGCACATTCATAACATGGTATTAGAGCTCTAGGTTTTTTCCTCTGCACGTGCAACTCGTGCTCCTCTTGATCCAATCTCTTGCACGGCCGCCGCCGGTGTCTCCTTTCTCCTGCCGGCCCGTGTTTCTGCTTCTCCAGCTCCCGATTGAAGTGTCCGTCTGGTTGCAGCTACAGTTGTTCGCCCCATCACTGCAGTTTGTTCCTCTGGTGGTCGATCCATCTGCCCACGAGGTTATCGGTGTTGGGATCCTGTCGGTCGTCGGATGCGTATTTCCCGGGATGTGACCTTTGATGAGTCTCGTCCTTTCTACCCGCGTCCATCCTCCCCGACCTTTTCCGTGGAGGACATCTCTTTTCTCACTTTTCCTGATACACCTTCCTCCGTGCCCCATATTTCTACCCCTCCTCCTCCCGTTGCTTCAGATATGTCGCCGTCCTCTCCTACAGTTTCTTCTCCTCCCATGTCGCATGACTCTCCACCTTCATCCCCGATACCTTCCCCGTCCCCACAGTCACCAAGTCTTCTCCATCAGCAACGATGTCTTCCCCGTCTCCATCACCTCCGGTGGTTCCTTCTCGTCCTACTTTCCCTTTTTATTATACCCTCGTCCACGTATTGTGGATAAATCTACTGACATACCATCTACTTCTTCTGTTTCCTCTTCCTCATCCAAGCCGACTTATAATCTTCGGACTCGGCCGCGCCCTCCTCCTGATCACTATTCTCCTAGTCGATATGGTCTTTCGGCTGTCCTTGAACCTACCTCTTATCGTGATGCTGTCGTTCATCCTGAATGGCAGTTTGCGATGGCAGAGGAGCTTGCCGCACTAGCACGTGGGATCTGGTTCCTCTTCCTCCCCATGTTCGTCCCATTACTTGCAAGTGGGTCTATAAGATTAAGACTCGCTCTGATGGTTCTCTTGAGCGTTATAAAGCTCGTCTTGTGGCTCGTGGCTTTCAGCAGGAGCATGGGCGTGATTACGATGAGACTTTTGCTCCTGTGGCCCATATGACCACCGTCCGCACACTTCTCGCCATGGCCTCAGTTCGCCATTGGTCTGTGTCTCAGCTTGATGTTAAGAATGCATTTCTTAATGGTGAGTTGCGTGAGGAGGTTTATATGCAGCCACCACCTGGGTATTCAGTCCCTGACGGCATGGTTTGTCATCTTCGTCGCTCTCTCTATGGCCTTAAGCAAGCCCCCTGCGCTTGGTTTGAGCGTTTTGCCTCTGTGGTCACTGCAGCTGGTTTTTCTCCCAGTGTTCATGATCCAGCGTTGTTTGTCCACCTTTCTGCTCGTGGTCGCACTCTTCTGCTTCTATATGTTGATGACATGATCATCACTGGAGACGATTCTGAGTACATTGCCTTTGTCAAGGCCCGTCTCAATGAGCAGTTCCTTATGTCTGATCTTGGTCCTCTTCGTTACTTTCTTGGGATTGAGGTTTCCTCCACCTCAGATGGCTTTTTTATTTCTCAAGAAAAGTACATCCAGGATCTTCTTGCTCGTGCTGCTCTAAGTGATGAGCGCACTGTTGAGACTCCTATGGAGCTTAATGTTCACCTTCGTGCTTCTGATGGCGAGCCCTTGTCTGATCCGACTCATTATCGTCATCTTGTTGGGAGTCTTGTCTATCTCGCTGTCACTCGACCGGATATCTCCTATCCTGTTCATATTCTGAGTCAGTTTGTCTCTTCTCCCACTTTGGTTCACTATATTCACCTTCTTCGTGTTTTACGACATCTTCGTGGCATGATCTCTCACCGTCACTTCTTTCCTCGTTCGAGCTCGTTACAGCTCCAGGCCTATTCGGATGCTACCTGGGCTAGTGATCCTCCGGATCGTCGCTCACTTTCTTCTTACTGTGTCTTTCTTGGTGGTTCTCTCATTGCTTGGAAAACAAAGAAACAGACTACAGTTTCCCGTTCGAGTGCAGAGGCTGAGTTGCGAGCTATGGCTCTTCTCACGGCAGAGGTGACTTGGTTACGCTGGTTACTCGAGGATTTTAGTGTTTCAGTTACTACACCCACTACACTCTTGTCAGACAGTGCAGGTGCTATCAGTATTGCGCGGGACTCCGTGAAGCATGAGCTTACCAAGCATATTGGTGTTGATGCTTTCTTTGTGCGCGCTGGTGTGCAGGACCATGTTATTGCTCTTCAGTATGTGCCTTCTGAGTTACAGCTGGCGGACTTCTTCAGGAAGGCCCAGACTAGAGCGCAACATGGATTTTATCTTTCCAAACTCAGTGTTGTGGATCCACCATGAGTTTGAGGGGGGGGGGTGTTAGAGTTATAGTTGTGATGTCTTTTGGCTTTCTGTATTTTGGCCTTTGGGCTCCCCTTGTACTTGTATATATATGTTGGTTTTGGCCTCTAAATGATATCAACTTGCACATTCATAACATTCTCATCTAGTGCATCAATACCTTTTTCCTCATATACAGAAATGCACCGTGTTCTCACCTAGATTAGTTATTGTTAGTATAAAAATATCATTAATTTACTAAATTACTTTAGCTTTTCCCTGATTATTCACTGACTATGTGAGGTTCCAAAAATCACCCCCTTCCATCCCTAGACTCCCCACCCACCCCCACTGTGGCAGATCACGAGAATCCAACACAAGGTCACATTAACATGACCAAATATATGTTACTTAGGTTGTTGGTTTTTGTTTTCATTAATGTTTGTTATATATGTATATGTGTAGGATCGAAAGTATGTCTAGAGGGGGGGGGTGATTAGACTACTTGACCAAATAAAAATCTAGCCTTTTCCCAATTTTAGTTCTTGGCAAATTTTAGCAACTTAGCACAAATCAAGTAATCAACCTACACATGCAATTCTAAGAGTATAGCAGCGGAATGTAAAACAATTGCATATGAAGGTAAAGGGAGGAGTTTGGAGGGAGAAAACGCAATGTAGACACGGAGATTTTTTATCCGTGGTTCCGATAGGTGGTGCTATCGTACATCCACGTTGATGGAGACTTCAACCCACGAAGGGTAACGGTTGCGCGAGTCCACGAAGGGCTCTACCCACGAAGGGTCCACGAAGAAGCAACCTCGTCTATCCCACCATGGCCATCGCCCACGAAGGACTTGCCTCACTAGGGTAGATCTTCACGAAGTAGGCGATCTCCTTGCCCGTACAAACTCCTTGGTTCAACTCCACAATCTTGACGGAGGCTCCCAAGTGACACCTAGCCAATCTAGGAGACACCACTCTCCAAAAGGTAATAGATGGTGTGTTGATGATGAACTCCTTGCTCTTGTGCTTCAAATGATAGTCTCCCCAACACTCAACTCTCTCTCTCATAGGATTGGATTTGGTAGAAAGATGATTTGAGTGGAAAGCAACTTGGGGAAGGCTAGAGATCAAGATTTATGTGGTTGGAATGGAATATCTTGAGCTCAACACAAGTGTAGGTGGTTCTCTCTCAGAAAATGTATGTTGGAAGCGTAGGCATGTTCTGATGGCTCTCTCCACGAATGAAGAGTGGGTGGAGGGGTATTTATAGCCTCCACACAAAATCTAACCATTACACACAACTCACCAAACTCGGTGGGACCGAAACAGAAAACTCGGTCAAACCGATTTAGTTCAAAATGTGAACGTTAGGATTTTTGGTGGGACCGACATGTCAACTCGGTGGGACCGATATCATTAGGGTTAGGGCATAATGTAATCTTGGCTGGACCGATTACTCAAACTCGGCTGGACCGACTTTGGTAATAAGCTAACCAGAGAGTTGGTCAGGCAAACTCGGTGGGACCGATTCGCTCATCTCGGTTAGACCGAAACGTTACGAAGGGGAAACAGAGAGTTTGCATTGCAATCTCGATGGGACCGATCGCTCATCTCGGTTGGACCGAAACATTACGAAGGGAAACAGAGAGGTTGCAATCCCATCTCGGTGAGACCGAGATCCCTATCGGTGAGACCGAAGCGACTAGGGTTTGTGGCAGTGGCTATGTCAAGTGAACTCGATGGCGCCGGATAGAAAGTTTCGGTGGGGCCGAGTTTGACTTTTGGTTTGGGACATATGTGGATATGAGAAAGTAGTTGAGGGTTTTTGGAGCATATCACTAAGCATTTTGAGCAAGCAAGCCATTAAGCAACACCTCCCCCCTTTTGATAGTATTGGCTTTTCCTATGGACTCAATGTGATCTTGGGTCACTAAAATAGAAAATGTAGAGTCCTGAGCTTTGAGCTTGAGCCAATCTTTTGTCCTTAGCATTTTGAGGGTCCACTTTCCTTATCCATGCCATGCCAATCATTGAGCTTTCCTGAAATATTTATCTTCAAATAGCATTAGCTCAGTGAGCTATATGTTGTTAATCATTACCAAAACCACCCAAGGATAGTTGCACTTTCAATATGGTGGCAAAGTTTTGTAATTACTAGATCAATGGTATCGTATTTTGGTGCCTCACTATAATGCGAGGCATGTGGGCTGCACAAATTTTCTAGATCAATGAAACCATGACCGAGTGTTGTCTATGTTGGCCCATGGTTCCCTCCTATCTGTCACTCTCTCTCTCTCTCTCTCTCTCTCTCTCTCTTATCGAGGGACCTGATTGATGACCTGCAAGCATAGGGGATCAATCGTAGTCCTTTCGATAAATAAGAGTGTCGAACCCAACGAGGAGCAGAAGAAAATGGCAAGCGGTTTTCAGTAAGGTATTATCTGGAAGCACTGAAATTACCGGTAATGGATAGTTTGATAATAAGGTAATTCATAACAAGTAGCATCGGTAACAAAGGTGCAACAAGGTAGCCCAATACTTTTTAGAGCAAAGGACATGCAGAAACGCTCTCTTATAATAAGCAAAACGTTCTCGAGGACACATGAGAATTCATCTAGTTACTTTCATCATGTTTATTTGATTCACGTGTTTGGGAACACAGTAATTTCAAAAATTTCCTACGCACACGCAAGATCATGGTGATGCATAGCAACGAGAGGGGAGAGTGTTGTCCACGTACCCTCGTAGACCGAAAGCGGAAGCGTTTAGTAACGCGGTTGATGTAGTCGAACGTCTTCACGATCCAACCGATCCAAGTACCGAACATATGGCACCTCCGCGATCTGCCAGCACGACGGCGTGGTGATGATGAAGTTACCAGCGCAGGGCTTCGCCTAAACACTATGACGATATTGTTGGAAATATGCCCTAGAGGCAATAATAAGATGGTTATTATTATATTTCCTTGTTCATGATAATTGTCTATTGTTCATGCTATAATTGTATTAACTGGAAACCGTAATACATGTGTGAATACATAGACCACAACATGTCCCTAGTAAGCCTCTAGTTGACTAGCTCGATGATCAATAGATGGTTATGGTTTCCTGACCATGGACATTGGATGTCATTGATAACGGGATCACATCATTAGGAGAATGATGTGATGGACAAGACCCAATCCTAAGCATAGCACAAGATCGTGTAGTTCGTTTTGCTAGAGCTTTTCTAATGTCAAGTATCATTTCCTTAGACCATGAGATTGTGCAAATCCCGGATACCGCAGGAGTGCTTTGGGTGTATCAAACGTCACAACGTAACTAGGTGGCTATAAAGGTGCACTACAGGTATCTCTGAAAGTGTCTGTTGGGTTGGCACGAATCGAGACTGGGATTTGTCACTCTGTATGACGGAGAGGTATCTCTGGGCCCACTCGGTAATGCATCATCATAATGAGCTCAATGTGACTAAGGAGTTAGCCACGGGATCATGCGTTATGGAACGAGTAAAGAGACTTGCCGGTAACGAGATTGAACGAGGTATGGGGATACCGACGATCGAATCTCGGGCAAGTAACATACCGATAGACAAAGGGAATTGAATACGGGATTGATTGAATCCCCGACATCGTGGTTCATCCGATGAGATCATCGTGGAACATGTGGGAGCCAACATGGGTATCCAGATCCCGCTGTTGGTTATTGGCCGGAGAACGTCTCGGCCATGTCTACATGGTTCCCGAACCCGTAGGGTCTACACACTTAAGGTTCGGTGACGCTAGAGTTGTTATGGGAAATAGTATGTGGTTACCGAAGGTTGTTCGGAGTCCCGGATGAGATCCTGGACATGACGAGGAACTCCGAAATGGTCCGGAGGTGAAGATCGATATATTGGACGAAGGGTATTGGAGTCCGGAATCGTTCCTGGGGTACCGGGTGACGACCAGCGTGTCCGAAAGGGGTTTCGGAGGCCCCGACAAGCGTCGGGGGGCCTTATGGGCCAAGGGGAGGGGGCACATTAGCCCACTAAGGGGCTGTGCGCCCCTCCCACCCCATCTCACGTAACGTGGAGAGGTGGGGGCGCCTCCCCTAGGGCAGCCACCCCTCCCGGCTTGGGGGGCAAGTTTCCTAAGGGTGGGGGCGCCCAAACCCATCTAGGGTTTCCCCTGTGGCCGCCGCCCCTCCCCTAGGGCGCCTCCTCCACTTCCTTCCCCCTATATATAGTGAGGGAGAGAGGGCAGCCGCAGCCCCTTCCCTGGCGCAGCCCCTCCCTCCAACTCTTCATCCTCCTCCATAGTGCTTGGCGAAGCCCTGCCGGAGAACCACAAGCTCCACCACCACCACGCCGTCGTGCTGCCGGAGCTTTCCCTCAACTTCTCCTCTCCCCTTGCTGGATGAAGAAGGAGGAGACGTCCCCGGGCTGTACGTGTGTTGAACGCGGAGGCGCCGTCCGTTCGGCGCTAGATCGGATCTTCCGCGATTTGAATCGCCGCGAGTACGACTCCATCAACCGCGTTCTTGTAACCCTTCCGCTTAGCGATCTTCAAGGGTATGAAGATGCACTCACTCTCTCTCGTTGCTAGCATCTCCTAGATTGATCTTGGTGACACGTAGGAAATTTTTGAATTATTACTACGTTCCCCAACAGATATGGCCGAGGTGTGTAACTGTGGAGGGGGGCACCGCACACGGCTAAGACAAATCTTGGAGTGCCTTTGGGTTGCCCCCTGCCCATGTATAGTAAGGAGGGAGGAGGAGGAGGCCGGCCCTAGAGGGAGCGCGCCAAGTGTGGGGAGTCCCACTAGGACTCCCAAGTCCTAGTAGGATTCCCCTTTTCCTTTCCGGAGTAGGAGAGAAGAAAGAGGGAAAGAGAGAGTGAGTAGGAAAGGGCAAGGGGGGCGCCGCCCCTTTCCCCTAGTCCAATTCGGACCCATGGGGGGGGGGAGCGCCTCCTTCCCTTAGGCCCGCCTCCTCTATTCCCGTATGGCCCAATAAGGCCCAATACTTCTCCCGGCGAATTCCCGTAACTCTCCGGTACTCCGAAAAATACCCGAATCACTCGGAACCTTTCCGATGTCCGAATATAGCCTTCCAATATATTGATCTTTATGTCTCAACCATTTCGAGACTCTTCGTCATGTCCGTGATCTCATCCGGGACTCTGAACAACCTTCGGTACATCAAATCACATAACTCATAATACAAATCATCATCGAACGTTAAGCATGCGGACCCTACGGGTTCGAGAACTATGTAGACATGACCGAGACACATCTCCGGTCAATAACCAATAGCGGAACATGGATGCTAATATTGGCTCCTACATATTCTACGAAGATCTTTATCGGCCAAACCGCATAACAACATACGTTGTTCCCTTTGTCATCGGTATGTTACTTGCCCAAGATTCGATCGTCGGTATCACAATACTGTTGGGGAATGTAGTAGAAATTCAAAATTTTCTACGCATCACCAAGATCAATCTATGGAGTAATCTAGCAACGAGGGGAAGGGGAGTGCATCTACATACCCTTGTAGATCGCGATGCGGAAGCGTTGCAAGAACGCGGATGAGGGAGTCGTACGCGTAGCGATTCAGATCGCGGTTGATTCCGATCTAAGCACCGAAGAACGGTGCCTCCGCGTTCAACA
The DNA here is from genome assembly GCF_002575655.3 of Aegilops tauschii subsp. strangulata. NCBI lineage: Eukaryota > Viridiplantae > Streptophyta > Magnoliopsida > Poales > Poaceae > Aegilops > Aegilops tauschii. Next base: position 410,865,390 of record NC_053040.3, on the reverse strand, counting down.
CACGTGCAGCCCGGTGACGTCTCCCACGCCTTGATCCAGCAAGGAGAGAGGGAGAGGTTGGGGAAGACTCCATCCAGCAGCAGCACGACGGCGTGGTGGTGATGGAGGAGCGTGGCAATCCCGCAGGGCTTCGCCAAGCACCACGGGAGAGGAGGAGGGAGAGGGGTAGGGCTGCGCCGAAAGAGAGACGTTCTCTTGTCTTGGGCAGCCCCAAACCTCAACTATATATAGGGGGGGGGGGGGAGGGGGCTGCGCCCCCTCTAGGGTTCCCACCCCAAGGGGAGGCGGCCAGCCGTAGATCCCATCTAAGGGGGCGGCCAAGGGGAGGAGAGGGGGGGCGCCACTAGGGTGGGCCTTAAGGCCCATCTGGACCTAGGGTTTGCCCCCTCCCACTCTCCCATGCGCTTGGGCCTTGGTGGGGGGATGCACCAGCCCACCTGGGGCTGGTCCCCTCCCACACTTGGCCCACGCAGCCTTCTGGGGCTGGTGGCCCCACTTGGTGGACCCCCGGGACCCTCCCGGTGGTCCCGATACATTACCGATATCACCCGAAACTTTTCCGGTGACCAAAACAGGACTTCCCATATATAAATCTTTACCTCCGGACCATTCCGGAACTCCTTGTGACGTCCGGGATCTCATCCGGGACTCCGAACAACATTCGGTAACCACGTACATACTTTCCCTATAACCCTAGCGTCATCGAACCTTAAGTGTGTAGACCCTACGGGTTCGGGAACCATGCAGACATGACCGAGACGTTCTCCGGTCAATAACCAACGGCGGGATCTGGATACCCATGTTGGCTCCCACATGTTCCACGATGATCTCATCGGATGAACCACGATGTCGGGGATTCAATCAATCCCGTATGCAATTCCCTTTGTCCATCGGTATGTTACTTGCCCGAGATTCGATCGTCGGTATCCCTATACCTTGTTCAATCTCGTTACCGGCAAGTCTCTTTACTCGTTCTGTAACTCACATCATCCCGTGATCAACTCCTTGGTCACATTGTGCACATTATGATGATGTCCTACCGAGTGGGCCCAGAGATACCTCTCCGTTTACACGGAGTGACAAATCCCAGTCTCGATTCGTGCCAACCCAACAGACACTTTTGGAAATACCTGTAGTGCACCTTTATAGCCACCCAGTTACGTTGTGACGTTTGGTACACCCAAAGCATTCCTACGGTATCCGGGAGTTGCACAATCTCATGGTCTAAGGAACTGATACTTGATATTAGAAAAGCTCTGAGCAAACGAACTACACGATCTTGTGCTAGGCTTAGGATTGGGTCTCGTCCATCACATCATTCTCCTAATGATGTGATCCCGTTATCAACGACATCCAATGTCCATGGTCAGGAAACCGTAACCATCCATTGATCAACGAGCTAGTCAACTAGAGGCTTACTAGGGACATGGTGTTGTCTATGTATCCACACATGTATCTGAGTTTCCTATCAATACAATTCTAGCATGGATAATAAACGATTATCGTGAACAAGGAAATATAATAATAACCAATTTATTATTGCCTCTAGGGCATATTTCCAACAGTCTCCCACTTGCACTAGAGTCAATAATCTAGTCCACATCACCATGTGATTAACACTCACAGGTCACATCACCATGTGACCAACATCCAAAGAGTTTACTAGAGTCAACAATCTAGTTCACATCTCTATGTGATTAACACTCAATGAGTTCTGGTTTGATCATGTTATGCTTGTGAGAGAGGTTATTTAGTCAACGGGTCTGAACCTTTCAGATCCGTGTGTGCTTTACGAATATCTATGTCATCTTGTGGATGCCACCACGCGCTATTTGGAGCCATTTCAAATAATTGCTCTACTATACGAATCCGGTTTACTACTCAGAGTCATCCGGATTAGTGTCAAAGTTCGCATCGACGTAACCCTTTACGACGAACTCCTTTTCACCTCCATAATCGAGAAAATTCCTTAGTCCACTAGATACTAAGGATAAGTTCGACCGCTGTCATGTGATCCATTCCCGGATCACTATTGTACCCCTTGACCAACTCATGGCAAGGCACACTTCATGTGCGGTACACAACATAGCATACTGTAGAGCCTACGTCTGAAGCATAGGGGACGACCTTCATCCTTTCTCTCTCTTCTGCTGTGGTCAGGTCTTGAGTCTTACTCAATACTCACACCTTGTAACACAGCCAAGAACTCCTTCTTTGCTGATCTTTTTGAACTCTTTCAAAATCATGTCAAGGTATGCGTTCTTTGAAAGTATCATCGGGCGTCTTGATCTATCTCTATAGATCTTGATGCCCAATATGTAAGCAGCTTTTATCCAGGTCTTCCTTTGAAAAACTCCTTTCAAACAACCCTTTATGCTTTCCAGAAATTTTGCATCATTTCAGATCAACAATATGTCATTCACATATACTTATCAGAAATGTTGTAGCGCTCCCACTCACTTTATTGTAAATACAAGTTTCTAACAAACTTTGTATAAACCCAAAATCTTTGATCACTCCATCAAAGCGTATATTCTGACTCCGAGATTCTTGCTCTAGTCCATGGAAGGATCGCTGGAGCTAGCATACCTATTAGCATCCTTAGGATCGACAAAACCTTTCTGATTGTATCACATACAACCTTTCCTTATGAAAACTGGTAAGGAAACTTGTTTTGACATCCATCTGCCAGATTTCATAAATGCAGCTAATGCTAACATGATTCCGACGGAATTAAGCATCGCTACGGATGAGAAAATCTCATCGTAGTCAACTCCTTGAACTTGTGAAAATACTCTTTGCCACAAGTCGAGCTTCATAGACGGTATCATTACCGTCCACGTCCGTCTTCTTCTCAAAGTTCCATTTATCTCGGATTTCATGGCTTCTAACCATTTGTCGGAATATGGGCCCACCATCGCTTCTCCATAGCTCATAGGTTCATCGTTGTGCAACAACATGACTTCCAAGACAGGATCACGTACTACTCTGAAGTATTACGCATCCTCGTCGTCCTATGAGGTTTGGTAGTGACTTGATCCGAAGTTTCATGATCACTATCATAAGCTTCCACTTCAATTGGTGCAGGTGCCACAGGAACAACTTCCTGTGCCCTGCTACACACTAGTTGAAGTGACGGTTCAATAACCTTATCAAGTCTCCACCATCCTCCCACTCAATTCTTTCGAGAGAAACTTTTCCTCGAGTAAGGACCTGTTTCTAGAAGCAATTACTTTTGCTTACAGATATGAAATAGGAGGTATACCCAACTATTTTTGGGTATTCTATGAAGATGCATTTATCCGCTTTGGGTTCGAGCTTATCAGCCTGAAACTTTTCACATAAGCATTGCAGCCCCAAACTTTTAAGAAACGACAACTTAGGTTTCTCTAAACGGTGTCGTCTCAACGGAATTGCGTGGTGCCCCTTTTAAAGTGAATTCGGTTGTCTCTAATGCCTAACCCATAAACGATAATGGTAATTCGATAAGAAACATCATGGTATGCACCATATCCAATAGGGTGCAGTTATGATGTTCGGACACACCATCACACTATGGTGTTCCAGGCGGTATTACTTGTGAAACACTTTCCACAATGTCTTAATTGTGTGCCAAACTCGTAACTCAGATACTCATCTCTATGATCATATCACAGACATTTTATCCTCTTGTCACGACGATCTTCAACTTCACTCTGAAATTACTTGAACCTTTCAATAATTCAGACTTGTGTTTCATCAAGTAAATACACTCAGCATCTACTCAAATCATCTGTGAAGTAAGAACATAACGATATCCACTGCATGCCTCAGCACTCATTGGACTGCATACATCAAAAATGTATTACTTCCAATAAGTTGCTCTCTTGTTCCATCTTACTGAAAAACGAGTACTTTCAGTCATCTTGCCCATGTGGTATGATTTGCATGTCTCAAGTGATTCGAAATCAAGTGAGTCCAAACGATCCATCTGCATGGAGTTTCTTCATGCATATATACCAATAGACATGGTTCGCATGTCTCATTCTTTTCAAAAACGAGTGAGTCCAAGGATCCATCTACATGGAGCTTCTTCATGCGTTCTGTACCAATATGACTCAAGTGGCAGTGCCACAAGTATGTGGTACTATCATTACTATCTTATATCTTTTGGCATGAACATGTGTATCACTACGATCGAGATTCATTTTAGGTGCAAGACCATTGAAGGTATTATTCAAATAAACAGAGCAACCATTATTCTCCTTAAATGAATAACCGTATTGCGATAAACATAATCCAATCATGCTCAGCGCAAACACCAAATCTCGATAGTAGAGGGAGCATGCGATGCTTGATCACATCAACCTTGGAAACACTTCCAACACACATCGTCATCTCACCTTTAGCCAGTCTCCATTTATTCCGCAACTTTTATTTCGAGTTACTAACACTTAGCAACCGAACCGGTATCCAATACCCTGGTGCTGCTAGGAGTACTAGTAAAGTACACATTCATATAATGTATATCCAATATACTTCTGTCGATCTTGCCTGCCTTCTCATCTACCAAGTATCTAGGGTAGTCCTGCTTCAGTGACCATTCCCCTCATTACAGAAGCACTTAGTCTCGGGTTTGGGTTCAACCTTGGGATTCTTCACTAGAGCAGCAAACGACTTGCTATTTCATGAAGTATCCCTTTTGCCCTTGCCCTTCTTAAACTAGTGGTTTTACTAACCATCAACAATTGATGCTCCTTCTTGATTTCTACTTTCGCGGTGTCAAACATCGCGAGTTGCTCAAGGATCATCATCTATCCTTGATATTTATAGTTCATCACGAAGCTCTAATAGCTTGGTGGCAGTGACTATGGAGAACCATCACTATCTCATCTGGAAGATTAACTCCCACTCGATTCAAGTGATTGTAGTACTCAGACAATCTGAGCACATGCTCAACTATTGAGCTTTTCTCCCTTAGTTTGCAGGCTTAAGAAACTTGTCAGAGGTCTCATACCTCTTGACGTGGGCACTAGTCTGAAATCCCAATTTCAGTCTTCGGAACATCTCATATGTTCTGCGACGTTTCAAAACCGTCTTTGGTGCCACAATTCTAAACCGTTAGCATTACTCACTGAACTATCACGTAGTCATCAAAACGTGTATGTCAGATCTTTCGCAACATCTACAGACGACGCTGAGGTTCAGCACACCGAGCGGTGCATTAAGGACATAACCCTTCTGTGCAGCAATGAGGACAATCCTCAGTTCACGGACCCAGTCCGCATAATTGCTACTTTCAACTTTCAACTAAATTTTCTCTAGGAACATATCTTTAACCAGTAGAACTAAAGCGCAAGCTATGACATAATTTGCAAAGACCTTTTTGACTATGTTCATGATAATGAAGTTCATCTGATTATGAACTCCCACTCAGATAGACATCCCTCTAGTCATCTAAGTGATACATGATCCGAGTAAAACTAGGCCGTGTCCGATCATCACGTGAGACGGACTAGTCATCATCAGTGAACATCTCCATGTTGATCGTATCTGCTATACGACTCATGTTTGACCTTTCGGTCTCTTGTGTTCCGAGGCCATGTCTGTACATAATAGGCTCGTCAAGTCAACCTAAGTGTTTCGCATGTGTTCCGAGGCCATGTCTGTACATGCTAGGCTCGTCAACACCCGTTGTATTCGAACGTTAGAATCTATCACACCCGATCATCACGTGGTGCTTCGAAACAACGAACCTTCGCAACGGTGCACAGTTAGGGGGAACACGTCTCTTGAAATTTTAGTGAGGGATCATCTTATTTATGCTACCGTCGTTCTAAGCAAATAAGATGCATAACATGATAAACATCACATGCAATCAAATAGTGACATGATATGGCCAATATCATTTTGCTCCTTTGATCTCCATCTTCGGGGCACCATGATCATCTTTGTCACCGGCATGACACCATGATCTCCATCATCATGATCTCCATCATTGTGTCTTCATGAAGTTGTCACGCCAACGATTACTTCTACTTCTATGGCTAACGCGCTTAGCAATAAAGTAAAGTAATTTACATGGCGTTATTCAATGACACGCAGGTCATACAAAAAATAAAAACAACTCCTATGGCTCCTGCCGGTTGTCATACTCATCGACATGCAAGTCGTGATTCCTATTACAAGAATATGATCAATCTCATACATCACATATATCATTCATCACATCTTCTGGCCATATCACATCACAAGGCACATGCTGCAAAAACAAGTTAGACGTCCTCTAATTGTTGTTGCAAGTTTTTACGTGGCTTGTATAGGTTTCTAGCAAGAACGTTTCTTACCTACGTAAGACCACAACGTGATATGCCAATTTCTATTTACCCTTCATAAGGACCCTTTTCATCGAATCCGTTCCGACTAAAGTGGGAGAGACAGACACCCGCTAGCCACCTTATGCATCTAGTGCATGTTAGTCGGTGGAACCTGTCTCACGTAAGCGTACATGTAAGGTCGGTCCGGGCCGCTTCATCCCACAATGCCGCCGAAACAAGATAAGACTAGTAGCGGCAAGAAGAATTGGCAACATCTACGCCCACAACTACTTTGTGTTCTACTCGTGCATAGAAACTACGCATAGACCTAGCTCTGATACCACTGTTGGGGAACGTAGCAGAAATTCAAAATTTTCTACGCATCACCAAGATCAATCTATGGAGTAATCTAGCAACGAGGGGAAGGGGAGTGCATCTACATACCCTTGTAGATCGCGATGCGGAAGCGTTGCAAGAACGCGGATGAGGGAGTCGTACTCGTAGCGATTCAGATCGCGGTTGATTCCGATCTAAGCACCGAAGAACGGTGCCTCCGCGTTCAACACACGTGCAGCCCGGTGACGTCTCCCACGCCTTGATCCAGCAAGGAGAGAGGGAGAGGTTGGGGAAGACTCCATCCAGCAGCAGCACGACGGCGTGGTGGTGATGGAGGAGCGTGGCAATCCCGCAGGGCTTCGCCAAGCACCACGGGAGAGGAGGAGGGAGAGGGGTAGGGCTGCGCCGAAAGAGAGACGTTCTCTTGTCTTGGGCAGCCCCAAACCTCAACTATATATAGGGGGGGGGGGGGGGAGGGGGCTGCGCCCCCTCTAGGGTTCCCACCCCAAGGGGAGGCGGCCAGCCGTAGATCCCATCTAAGGGGGCGGCCAAGGGGAGGAGAGGGGGGGCGCCACTAGGGTGGGCCTTAAGGCCCATCTGGACCTAGGGTTTGCCCCCTCCCACTCTCCCATGCGCTTGGGCCTTGGTGGGGGGTGCACCAGCCCACCTGGGGCTGGTCCCCTCCCACACTTGGCCCACGCAGCCTTCTGGGGCTGGTGGCCCCACTTGGTGGACCCCCCGGACCCTCCCGGTGGTCCCGGTACATTACCGATATCACCCGAAACTTTTCCGGTGACCAAAACAGGACTTCCCATATATAAATCTTTACCTCCGGACCATTCCGGAACTCCTTGTGACGTCCGGGATCTCATCCGGGACTCCGAACAACATTCGGTAACCACGTACATACTTTCCCTATAACCCTAGCGTCATCGAACCTTAAGTGTGTAGACCCTACGGGTTCGGGAACCATGCAGACATGACCGAGACGTTCTCCGGTCAATAACCAACAGCGGGATCTGGATACCCATGTTGGCTCCCACATGTTCCACGATGATCTCATCGGATGAACCACGATGTCGGGGATTCAATCAATCCCGTATGCAATTCCCTTTGTCCATCGGTATGTTACTTGCCCGAGATTCGATCGTCGGTATCCCTATACCTTGTTCAATCTCGTTACCGGCAAGTCTCTTTACTCGTTCTGTAACTCACATCATCCCGTGATCAACTCCTTGGTCACATTGTGCACATTATGATGATGTCCTACCGAGTGGGCCCAGAGATACCTCTCCGTTTACACGGAGTGACAAATCCCAGTCTCGATTCGTGCCAACCCAACAGACACTTTCGGAAATACCTGTAGTGCACCTTTATAGCCACCCAGTTACGTTGTGACATTTGGTACACCCAAAGCATTCCTACGGTATCCGGGAGTTGCACAATCTCATGGTCTAAGGAACTGATACTTGATATTAGAAAAGCTCTGAGCAAACGAACTACACGATCTTGTGCTAGGCTTAGGATTGGGTCTCGTCCATCACATCATTCTCCTAATGATGTGATCCCGTTATCAACGACATCCAATGTCCATGGTCAGGAAACCGTAACCATCCATTGATCAACGAGCTAGTCAACTAGAGGCTTACTAGGGACATGGTGTTGTCTATGTATCCACACATGTATCTGAGTTTCCTATCAATACAATTCTAGCATGGATAATAAACGATTATCGTGAACAAGGAAATATAATAATAACCAATTTATTATTGCCTCTAGGGCATATTTCCAACAGATACCTAGTTCAATCTCGTTACCGGCAAGTCTCTTTACTCGTTCCATAATGCATCATCCCGCAACTAACTCATTAGTCACAATGCTTGCAAGGCTTATAGTGATGTGCATTACCGAGAGGGCCCAGAGATACCTCTCCGACAATCGGAGTGACAAATCCTAATCTCGATCTATGCCAACTCAACAAACACCATCGGAGACACCTGTAGAGCACCTTTATAATCACCCAGTTACGTTGTGATGTTTGGTAGCACACAAAGTGTTCCTCCGGTATTCGGGAGTTGCATAATCTCATAGTCATAGGAACATGTATAAGTCATGAAGAAAGCAATAGCAACATACTAAACGATCAAGTGCTAAGCTAACGGAATGGGTCAAGTCAATCACATCATTCTCTAATGATGTGATCCCGTTAATCATATGACAACTCATGTCTATGGCTAGGAAACTTAACCATCTTTGATTCAACGAGCTAGTCAAGCAGAGGCATACTAGTGACACTCTGTTTGTCTATGTATTCACACATGTACTAAGTTTCCGGTGAATACAATTCTAGCATGAATAATAAACATTTATCATGATATAAGGAAATAAATAATAACTTTATTATTGCCTCTAGGGCATATTTCCTTCAGTCTCCCACTTGCACTAGAGTCAATAATCTAGTTCACATCGCCATGTGAGTTAACACCAACAGTTCACATCTTTATGTGATTAACACCCATAGTTTACATCGCCATGTGACCAACACTCAAAGAGTTTACTAGAGTCAATAATCTAGTTCGCATCGCTATGTGATTAACACCCAAGAGTAATAAGGTGTGATCATGTCTTACTTGTGAGATAAATTTAGTCAACGGGTCTGCCACATTCAAAGCCGTATGTATTTTTTGCAAATTTCTATGTCTACAATACTCTGCACGGAGCTACTCTAGCTGATTGTTCCCACTTTCAATATGTATCCGGATAGAAACGCAGAGTCATCTGGAGAGGTGTAAAAGCTTGCATCGACGTAACTCTTTACGACGAACTCTTCGTCACCTCCATAACCGAGAAATATTTCCTTAGTCCTCCAAGGATAATTTTGACCAATGTCCAGTGATCTACTCCTAGATCACTATTGTACTCCCTTGCCAAACTCTGGGCTGGGTATACAATAGGTCTGGTACACAGCATGGCATACTTTATAGAACCTATGGCTGAGGTATAGGGAATGACTTTCATTCTCTCTCTCTATCTTCTGTCGTGGTCGGGTTTTGAGTCTTACTCAACTTCACACCTTGCAATACATGCAAGAACTCTTTCTTTGACTGTTCCATTTTGAACTACTTCAAAATCTTGTCAAGGTATGTACTCATTGAAAAAACTTATCAAGCGTCTTGATCTATCTCTATAGATCTTGATGCTCAATACGTAAGTAGCTTCACTGGGGTCTTTCTTTTGAAAAACTCCTTTCAAACACTCCTTTATGCTTTCCAAAAAAATTCTACATCATTTCCGATCAACAATATGTCATTCACATATACTTATCAGAAAAGTTGTAGTGCTCCCACTCACTTTCTTGTAAATACAGGCTTCACCACAAGTCTGTATAAAACTATATGCTTTGATCTACTCATCAAAGCGTATATTCCAACTCCGTGATGCTTGCGCCAGTCCATAGATGGATTGCTGGAGCTTCCACACTTTGTTAGCATCTTTAGGATCGACAAAACCTTCTGGTTGCATCATATACAACTCTTCTTTGAGATATCCATTAAGGAATGCAGTTTTGACATCCATTTGCCAAATTTCATAAAATGCGGCAATTGCTAACATGCTTCGGACAGACTCTAAGCATCGATATGAGTGAGAAAATCTCATCGTAGTCAACACCGTGAACTTGTCGAAAACCTTTCGCGACAATTCGAGCTTTGTAGATAGTAACACTACTATCAGCGTCCGTCTTCCTCTTGAAGATCCATTTATTTTCTATGGCTTGCCGATCATCGGGAAAGTCAACCAAAGTCCACACTTTGTTCTCATACATGGATCCCATCTCAGATTTCATGGCCTCAAGCCATTTCGCGGAATCTGGGCTCATCATCGCTCCCTCATAGTTCATAGGTTCGTCATGGTCAAGTAACATGATTTCTAGAACAGGATTACCGTACCACTCTCGTGCGGATCTTACTCTGGTTGACCTACGAGGTTCAGTAGTAACTTGATCCTGAAGTTTCATGATCATCATAATTAACTTCCTCACTAATTGGTGTAGGAATCACTGGAACTGACTTCTGTGATATACTACTTTCCAACTCAGGAGAAGGTACAATTACCTCATCAAGTTCTACTTTCCTCCCACTCACTTCTTTCGAGAGAAACTCCTTCTCTAGAAATGATCCATTCTTAGCAACGAATATCTTGCCTTCGGATCTGTGATAGAAGGTGTACCCAACAGTCTCCTTTGGGTATCCTATGAAGACACATTTCTCCGATTTGGGTTCGAGCTTATCAGGTTGAAACTTTTTCATATAAGCATCGCAACCCCAAACTTTAAGAAACAACAGCTTAGGTTTCTTGCTAAACCATAGTTCATACGGTGTCGTCTCAAAAGATTTAGATGGTGCCCTCATTTAATGTGAATGCAGCTGTCTCTAATGTATAACCCCAAAACGATAGTGGTAAATCGGTAAGAGACATCATAAATCACACCATATCTAGTAAAGTACGATTACGACGTTCGGGCACACCATTACGCTGTGGTGTTCCGGGTGGCGTGAGTTGCGAAACTATTCCGCATTGTTTCTAATGAATACCAAACTCGAATATTCTCCTCCATGGTCAGATCGTAGAAACTTTATTTTCTTGTTACAATGATTTTCCACTTCACTCTGAAATTCTTTGAACTTATCAAATGTTTCAGACTTATGTTTCATTAAGTAGACATACCCATATCTGCTCAAATCATCTGTGAAGGTCAGAAAATAACAATACCCGCCGTGAGCCTCAACACTCATCGGATCACATACATTAGTATGTATTATTTCCAATAAGTCAGTTGCTCGCTCCATTGTTCCAGAGAACGGAGTCTTAGTCATCTTGCCCATGAGGTATGGTTCGCAAGCATCAAGTGATTCATAATCAAGTGATTCCAAAAACCCATCAGTATGGAGTTTCTTCATGCGCTTTACACCAATATGACCTAAACGGCAGTGCCACAAATATGTTGCACTATCATTATCAAATTTGCATCTTTTGGCATCAATATTATGAATATGTGTATCACTACGATCGAGATTCAATAAACCATTCACCTTGGGTGTATGACCTCAGAAGGTTTTATTCATGTAAACAGAATAACAATTATTCTTTGACTTAAATGAATAACCGTATTGCAATAAACATGATCCAATCATATTATGCTCAACGCAAACACCAAATAACATTTATTTTAGGTTCAACACTAATCCCGAAGGTAAAGGGAGTGTGTGATGGTGATCTTATCAACCTTGGAATCACTTCCAACTCACATCATCACCTCGCCCTTAACTAGTCTCTGTTTATTTTGCAACTCCCGTTTCGAGTTACTACTCTTAGCAACTGAACCAGTATCAAATACTGAGGGGTTGCTATAAACACTAGTAAAGTACACATCAATAACATGTATATCAAATATACTTTTGTTTACTTTGCCATCCTTCTTATCCGCCAAGTATCTAGGGCAGTTCCACTTCCAGTGATCATTTCCTTTGTAGTTAGAAGCACTCAGTTTCAGGCTTGGGTCTAGCTTTGGGCTTCTTCATGGGAGTGGCAACTTGCTTGCCATTCGTCTTGAGGTTCCCTTTCTTTCCCTTGTCCTTTTACTTGAAACTAGTGGTCTTGTCAACCATCAACACTTGATTCTTTTCTTGATTTCTACCTTCGCCAATTTCAGCATCGCGAAGAGCTTGGGAATCGTTTCCGTTATCCCTTGCATATTATAGTTCATCACGAAGTTCTAGTAAATTGGTGATAGTGACTAGAGAACTCTGTCAATCACTATCTTATCTGGAAGATTAACTCCCACTTGATTCAAGTGATTGTAGTACTCAGACATTCTGAGTACATGCTCACTAGCTGTGCTATTCTCCTCCATCTTGTAGGCAAAGTACTTTGTCAGAGGTCTCATACCTCTTAACACGGGCATGAGTCTGAAATACCAATTTCAACTCTTGGAACATCTCATATGCTCCGTGGCGTTCAAAACATTTTTGAAGTCCCGGTTCTAAGCCGGAAAGCATGGTGCACTAAACTATCAAGTAGTCATCATACCGAGCTTTGTTAAACGTTCATAACGTCTGCATTTGCTCCTGCAATAGATCTGTCACCTAGCGGTGCATCAAGGACATAATTCTTCTGTGCAGCAATGAGGATAATCCTCATATCACGGACCAAGTCCGCATCATTGCTACTATCATCTTTCAACTTATTTTTCTCTAGGAGCATATAAAAAATAAACGGGGAGTTACATCGCAAGCTATTGATCTACAACATAGATAAGCAATACTATCAGGACTAAGTTCATGATAAATTAAATTTCAATTAATCATATTACTTAAGAACTCCCACTTAGATAGACATCCCTCTAATCATCTAAGTGATCACGTGATCCATATCAACTAAACCATGTCCGATCTTCACGTGAGATGGAGTAGTTTTCAATGGTGAACATCACTATGTTGATCATATCTACTATATGATTCACACTCAACCTTTCGGTATCAGTGTTCCGAGGCCATATCTGCATATGCTAGGCTCGTCAAGTTTAACCCGAGTATTTTGCGTGTGCAAAACTGGCTTGCACCCGTTGTATGTGAACGTGGAGCTTATCACACCCGATCATCACGTGGTGTCTCGGCATGACGAACTTTCGCAACGGTGCATACTCAGAGAGAACACTTGTACCTTGAAATTTAGTGAGAGATCATCTTATAAAGCTACCGCCGAACCAAGCAAAATAAGATGTATAAAAGATAAACATCACATGCAATCAAATATGTGACATGATATGGCCATGATCATCTTGCGCCTTTGATTTCCATCTCCAAAGTACCGTCATGATCTCTATCGTCACTGGCATGACACCATGATCTCCATCATCTTGATCTCTATCAACGTTTCGTCACATGGTCATCTCGCCAACTATTGCTTTTGCAACTATTGCTATCGCATAGCGATAAAGTAAAGAAATTATTTGGCGCTTGCACCTTATGCAATAAAGAGACAATCATAAGGCTTCTGCCAGTTGCTGATAACTTCAACAAAACATGATCATCTCATACAACAACTTATATCTCATCACGTCTTGACCATATCACATCACAACAAGCCCTGCAAAAACAAGTTAGACGTCCTCTACTTTGTTGTTGCAAGTTTTACGTTGCTGCTACGGGCTGAGCAAGAACCGTTCTTACCTACGCATCAAAACCACAATGATTTTTCGTCAAGTATGTGCTGTTTTAACCTTCAACAAGGACCGGGTGTAGCCATACCCGATTCAACTAAAGTTGGAGAAACTGACACCCGCCAGCCACCTGTGTGCGAAGCACGTCGGTAGAACCAGTCTCGCGTAATGTTGGTCGGGGACGCTTCATCCAACAATACCGCCGAATCAAAGTATGACATGCTGGTAAGCAGTATGACTATTATTGCCCACAACTCACTTGTGTTCTATTCGTGCATATAACATCTACGCATAGACCTGGCTCGGATGCCACTGCTGGGGAACGCAGTAATTTCAAAAATTTCCTACGCACACGCAAGATCATGGTGATGCATAGCAACGAGAGGGGAGAGTGTTGCCCACGTACCCTCATAGACCAAAAGCGGAAGTGTTTAGTAACGCGGTTGATGTAGTCAAACGTCTTCACGATCCAACCGATCCGAGTACGGAACGTACGGCACCTCCGCGATCTGCACACGTTCAGCTCGGTGACGTCCCTCGAACTCTTGATCCAGTTGAGGCTGAGGGAGAGTTCCACCAGCACGACGGCATGGTGACATTGATGATGAAGTTACCGGCGCAGGGCTTCGCCTAAGCACTACGACGATATGACCGAGGTGTGTAACTATGGAGGGGGGCACCGCACACGGCTATGACAAATCCTGGAGTGCCTTTGGGGTGCCCCCTACCCACGTATATAAAGGAGGGAGGAGGAGGAGGCCGGCCCTAGAGGGGGCGCGCCAAGTGTGGGGAGTCCTATGATACGTCTCCAACGTATCTATAATTTATGAAGTATTCATGCTATTATATTATCCATCTTGGATGTTTAATGGGCTTTACTATGCACCTTTATATTACTTTTGGGACTAACCTATTGACCCAGAGCCCAGCGCCAGTTTCTGTTTTTTCCCTTGTTTCAGTGTTTCGCCGAAAAGGAATATCAAACGGAGTCCAAACGGAATGAAACCTTCAGAAAGTTATTTTTGGAACGGAAGCAATCCAGGGGACTTGGAGTGCATGTCAGGGAATCAACGAGGAAGGCACAAGGCAGGGGGCGCGCCCTCCACCCTCGTGGGCCCCTCGTGGCTCCCCTGACGTATTTCTTCCTCCTATATATACCAATATACCCTAAAACCTTCGGGGAATAGAATAGACCAGGAGTTCCGCCACCGCAAGCCTCTCTAGCCACCAAAAACCAATCGGGACCCTGTTCCGGCACCCTGCCGGAGGGGGAACCCTCACCGGTGGTCATCTTCATCATCCCGGCGCTCTCCATGATGAGGAGGGAGTAGTTCACCCTCGGGGCTGAGGGTATGTACCAGTAGCTATGTGTTTGATCTCTCTCTCTCTCTCTCTCTCTCTCTCTCTCTCTCTCTCTCTCGTGTTCTTGAGGTGATACGATCTTGATGTATCGCGAGCTTTGCTATTGTAGTTGGATCTTATGATGTTTCTCCCCCTCTACTCTCTTGTAATGGATTGAGTTTCCCCTTTGAAGTTATCTTATCAGATTGAGTCTTTAAGGATTTGAGAACACTTGATGTATGTCTTGCGTGGGATACCCGTGGTGACAATGGGGTATTCTATTGATCCACTTGATGTATATTTTGGTGATCAACTTGCGGGTTCCGCCCATGAACCTATGCATAGGGGTTGGCACACGTTTTCGTCTTGACTTTCCGGTAGAAACTTTGGGGCACTCTTTGAGGTTCTATGTGTTGGTTGAATAGATGAATCTGAGATTGTGTGATGCATATCGTATAATCATACCCACGGATACTTGAGGTGACATTGGAGTATCTAGGTGACATTAGGGTTTTGGTTGATGTGTGTCTTAAGGTGTTATTTTACTACGAACTCTAGGGCTGTTTGTGACACTTATAGGAATAGCCCAATGGATTGATCGGAAAGAATAACTTTGAGGTGGTTTCGTACCATACAATAATCTCTTCGTTTGTTCTCCGCTATTAGTGACTTTGGAGTGACTCTTTGTTGCATGTTGAGGGATATTTATATGATCCAATTATGTTATTATTGTTGAGAGAACTTGCACTAGTGAAAGTATGAACCCTAGGCCTTGTTTCCTAGCATTGCAATACCATTTACGCTCACTTTTATCATTAGTTACCTTGCTGTTTTTATATTTTCAGATTACAAATACTCATATCTACCATCCATATTGCACTTGTATCACCATCTCTTTGCCGGACTAGTGCACCTATACAATTTACCATTGTATTGGGTGTGTTGGGGACACAAGAGACTCTTTGTTATTTGGTTGCAGGGTTGTTTGAGAGAGACCATCTTAATCCTACACCTCCCACAGATTGATAAACCTTAGGTCATCCACTTGAGGGAAATTTGCTACTGTCCTACAAACCTCTGCACTTGGAGGCCCAACAACATTTACAAGAAGAAGGTTGTGTAGTAGACATCAAGCTCTTTTCTGGCACCGTTGCCGGGGAGGTGAGTGCTTGAAGGTATATCTTTATATCTTGCAATCGAACCTTTTTGTTTCTTATTTTATCACTAGCTTAGTTTATAAAAGAAAACTACAAAAAAATGGAATTGAGTTTGTCTCATACGCTTCATCTTTTTAATATCTTTCGTGAGAATGATGGAAAGGAGAATTGTGCTCAAGTGCTAGAAGAAGAAGTCTATAAAATGTTTGGCACTAAATATGTGAATGATGAGCATGATTGCAATGTTGTTAGTACGAATTCTATGAATATCCATGATGCTAATGATATTCAAAGCCACAAGCTTGGGGATGCTATGTTTGATGAAGATGATATTTTTTGTCCCCCATGTTTTGATGAGCCAATTTATTATGATGAAAGCATGCCTCCTATTTATGATGATTATTGTGATGACACGTATGCTATAAAGAATAAATATAACCATGAAACTTGTCATCTTGATTTTAATTTTCAATTGGATTATGCTTCACATGATAGTTATTTTGTTGAGTTTTCTCCCACTACTATTCATGAGAACAAATTTGCTTTTGTGGAGAGTAATAAAATTTCTATGCTTGTAGATCATGAAAAGAATGCTTTAGGTTCTGGTTATATTGTTGAATTCATTCATGATGCTACTGAAAATTATTATGAGAGAGGAACATATGCTTGTAGGAATTGCAATAATATAAGTTTCCTCTCTATGTGCTTAAAGTTTTGAAGTTATGCTTGTTTTTCCTTCCTATGCTAGTTGACTATTGTTCCCATAAGTTGTTTGCTCACAAAATCCCTATGCATAGGAAGTGAGTTATACTTAAATGTGCTAGTCATATTCTTCATGATGCTCTCTTCATGTTTCAATTCTTATGTCTTATGTGAGCATCATTGAAATCATCATGCCTAGCTAGGGGCGTTAAACGTTACCGCTTGTTGGGAGGCAACCAAATTTTATTTTAGTTTCTTGCCTTTTGGTTCTGTTTAGGAATAAATAATCCATCTAGATTCTGTTTAGATGTGGTTTTGTGTTTTAATTAGTGTTTGTGCCAAGTAGAACCTTTGGGAAGACTTGGGTGGAGTCTTTATGATCATGCTGTAAAAAACAGAAACCTTAGCGCTCACGAGATTAGCTAAAACTTTTTACTGGAGAGTACTATTTAGTTTATTCTTTTTTCAGATGATTACTAGACAAATTCCTCAGGTCCACCAATTTATTTTAGAATTTTTGGAGTTTCATAAGTATACGTTTGATACAGATTACTACAGACTGTTCTGTTTTTGACAGATTCTGTTTTTCGTGTGTTGTTTGCTTATTTTGATGAATCTATGGCTAGTAAAATAGTTTATAAACCATAGAGAAGTTGGAATACAGTAGATTTAACACCAATACAAATAAATAATGAGTTCATTACAGTACCTTGAAGTGGTGTTTTCTTTTCTTTCGCTAACGGAGCTCACGAGATCTTCTGTTAAGTTTTGTGTTGTGAAGTTTTCAAGTTTTGGGTAAAGATTCGATGGACTATGGAATAAGGAGTGGCAAGAGCCTAAGATTGGGGATGCCCAAGGCACCCCAAGGTAATATTCAAGGACAACCAAGAGCCTAAGCTTGGGGATGCCCCGGATGGCATCACCTCTTTCGTCTTCGTTCATCGGTAACTTTACTTGGAGCTATATTTTTATTCACCACATGATATGTGTTTTGCTTGGAGCGTCATTTTATTTTCTTTAGCCTTGCTTGCTGTTTGAATAAAATACCAAGATCTGAAATTCTTAAATGAGAGAGAGTCCTCACATAGCTACATAATTATTTAACTACTCATTGATCTTCACTTATATCTTTTTGGAGTAGTTTGTCATTTACTCGTGTGCTTCACTTATATCCTATGAGTAAATGGTTGAATGATTTGAATGTCATAAATCTGAAATTATATATGTTTCATATGCCTTTTCCATGGGGAGTAATGACTTTACATATAAGAAGTAGAGGTGGTAAATTTATTGAAGGTTAGCAAACATTGTATTAGTCACTTGAACAATTCATGTAAGAATATTGAAGGAAGAGAGATTTCACATATAAATATACTATCTTGGACATCTTTTGTAATTGTGAGCACTCATTAAAATATGACATGATAAAAGGTTGACATTGGACAAGGAAGACAACGTAATGGGTTATGTTTTCTTATATCTGAAATAAAGTATATTGTCATGGATCGCCTAACACGTTGAGCTTGCCTTTCCCCCTCATGCTAGCCAAATTCCTTGCACCAAGTAGAGATACTACTTGTGCTTCCAAACATCCCTTAAACCATTATTGCCATGAGAGTCCACCATACCTACCTATGGATTGAGTAAGATCCTTCAAGTAAGTTGTCATTGGTGCATGCAATAAAAATTGCTCTCTAAATATGTATGATCTTTTAGTGTGGAGAAAATAAGCTTTATACGATCTTGTGATATGGAAGCAATAAAAGCGACAGACTGCATAATAAAGGTCCCTATCACAAGTGGCAATATAAAGTGACGTTCCCTCGCATTAAGATTTTGTGCATCCAACTATAAAAGCGCATGGCAACCTCTGCTTCCCTCTGCGAAGGGCCTATCTTTTACTTTTATGCAAGAGTCATGGTGATCTTCACCTTTCCTTTTTTTCATTTTATCCTTTGGCAAGCACCTCGTGTTGGAAAGATTCTGATATATATATATATCCAATTGGATGTAAGGCATCATGAACTATTATTGTTGACATTACCCTTGAGGTAAAAGGTTGGGAGGCGAATCTATAAGCCCCTATCTTTCTCTATGTCTGATTAAAACTTTGAACCCATAAATATCGCGTGAGTGTTAGCAATTGTGAAAGACTAAATGATAGTTGAGTATGTGGAGTTTGCTAAATCAAAGCTCTGACATAGACTCTTCCTGAAAATAAGATGAATTGTAATTGTTTGATGACTAATAACACGGTTTGTTAGTTTTCAAGAAATTTTATGATCTATACTTTAACATATGAATAGCTTGTTACTTGATCATGAGAAGTTTTATGAGATGAGCTACTGTTATGATATATAATGATGCTAGAAAAGGTGATTGAAATTATCATTGATCAAACTTATGCACCTGCTAGCATTCACACTTCATAAATTCTTTCTTTTATCATTTACCTACTCAAGGACGAGCAGGAATTAAGCTTGGGGATGCTGATACGTCTCCAACGTATCTATAATTTATGAAGTTATTCATGCTATTATATTATCCATCTTGGATGTTTAATGGGCTTTACTATGCACTTTTATATTACTTTTGGGACTAACCTATTGACCCACAACCCAGTGCCAGTTTCTGTTTTTTTCCCTTGTTTCAGAGTTTCGCAGAAAAGGAATATCAAACGGAATGAAACCTCCGGGAAAGTTATTTTTGGAACGGAAGCAATCCAGGGGACTTGGAGTGCATGTCAGGGAATCAACGAGGAAGGCACGAGGCACGGGGGCGCGCCCACTGAGGGAGTCCTGGATTAGGGGGTCCTCGGACAGCCGGACTATATCCTTTGGCCGGACTGTTGGACTATGAAGATACAAGATTGAAGACTTCGACCCGTGTCCGGATGGGACTCTCCTTGGCGTGGAAGGCAAGCTTGGCAACACGGATATGTAGATCTCCTCCTTTGTAACCGACTCTGTGTAACCCTAGCCCCCTCCGGTGTCTATATAAACCGGAGGGTTTAGTCCGTAGGACAACAACAATCATACCATAGGCTAGCTTCTAGGGTTTAGCCTCTATGATCTCGTGGTAGATCAACTCTTGTAATACTCATATCATCAAGATCAATCAAGCAGGAAGTAGGGTATTACCTCCATCGAGAGGGCCCGAACCTGGGTAAACATCGTGTCCCCCGCCCCCTGTTACCATCCGCCTTAGACGCACAGTTCGGGACCCCCTACCCGAGATCCGACGGTTTTGACACCGACATTGGTGCTTTCATGGAGAGTTCCACTGTGCTGTCACCACAAGGTTTGATGGCCCCTTCGATCATCGGCAACGATGCGATCCAGGGTGAGGTTTTTCTCCCCGGACAGATCTTCGTATTCGGCGGCTTCGTACTGCGGGCCAACTCGCTTGGCCATCTGGAGCAGATCGAAAGCTACACCCCTGGCCATCAGGTCAGGTTTGGAAGCTTGAACTACACTGCTGACATCCGCGAAGACTTGATCTTCAATGGATTCGAGCCCATGTCAGGTGTGCCGCACAGTCTCGATAGGCATGACTTAGCTCTGCCGACGGACAGTGTTCGGGAGACCCCACCTGCGGCTACTCCGGCCCTCGGTCCGGACCAGACTACGTCGTCCGAGGACAGGTGGATGGACCCCGCCACGGAGGCCGCACACTCAGCGGCGATAGAGCCGAACACTGACTTCACCTCTTATGAGACCCATGTTGCCAGACATTTGGGTTCGTCCCTGGCCACGGGCTCCGAACCGCCTGTGTCCGTGCCTATCGAATCTGATTGGGCACCGATCATGGAATTTTCCTCCGCGGATATCTTTCAGCACTCACCACTGGGCGACGTGCTAAACTCATTGAGGTCTCTCTCCTTGTCAGGAGACTCTTGGCCGAACTATGTCCGGCTATAATGGGATACGGACGACGAAGAAATTCGCTGCCCACCCACCACCCACTTAGTAGCCACTGTCGACGATTTAACCGACATGCTTGATCTCGGCTCCGAAGACATCGACGGTATGGAGGACGATGCAGGAGACGAACAGGAACCACCGCCCACAGGGCACTGGACTGCCACTTCATCACACGATATATATATGCTGGATACACCCAAAGAAAACAACGACGAGGAATGGAAGGATGCAGCGAAGGATAGGTCCCTCGAGAAGCAACCAAAGCGATGGCGTAGGCGCCGCTCCAAATCCCGCCTCGGCAAGAACAGCGATAACAACGCAAGAAAAAATAACACCCGGTCGACTCCAGAGGAAATGACGACCACATTGACCCAGCGACAGAACAGGATGAACCAGCGGACAGCGAACATAGTACGGAGCCGCTGTCCGATCACGGCGACGCCGAGGATAAAGCGCATCAACCACTCTCCGGAGAGGAAAACAGTCCAGACGACGATGCGCACATCATCCCGGAAAGGCACTTGGAACAAGAGAACCTCCATAGAAGGCTTATTGCCACCGCGGGAAGTCTGAAGAAGCATAAGCAAAGGCTTAAGGCCGCGCAGAATACGCTCAACAGTAGATGGAACAAAGTGCTCGACACTTAAGAAAAGTATGGTGGCAGTCGCCACACAAAGAGCTATCCAAAGCACAAGCTGTTGCCTGAATTCGATGATGAGGCCTTAGAGCCCACACAGCCAAAAAACAAAATGGCCGACCAGTCGGATCGACCACCTCGTGGCCGCGATAGGGTGGCTAACGAGGCCGCACATAAATTAGCACACGGTCTAGGCGAGGACTTGCATCAAAAGGCCGGCGTGACCAGATCCATCTATGGATCTAGGAAGCGCGCTCCAGCACATAATCAAAATCGAACACTACAACCGTCAGAACGCCATGACACATCCAAATACAGGGGTGCCGCGCACCCCCTATGTTTCACCGACGAGGTGCTGGATCACGAATTTCCAGAGGGATTCAAACCCGGGAACATAGAGGCATACGACGGAACGACAGACCCTGGGGTCTGGATTGAGGACTTCATCCTCCACATCCATATGGCTCGCGGAGATGATCTGCACGCCATCAAGTACTTGCCCCTCAAGCTGAAAGGACCAGCTCGGCACTGGCTGAAGAGCCTCCTCGAAAATTCAATTGGAAGTTGGGAGGAGCTTGAGGATGCTTTTAAGGCTAACTTTCAAGGGACCTATGTCCGACCTCCGGATGCAGACGATTTAAGTCATATAATTCAACAGCCCGGAGAGTCAGCCCGAAAGCTTTGGAACAGATTTCTCACTAAGAAGAACCAAATCGTCGTCTGCCCGGACGCCGAAGCCTTAGCAGCTTTCAAACACAGCGTCTGAGATGAATGGCTCGCCAGACACCTCGGCCAAGAAAAACCAAGGACAATGGCAGCCCTAACAAGCCTTATGACACGCTTTTGCGCGGGCGAAGATAGCTGGATGGCCCGTAGTAGCACCAGCGACCCAGGCACATCTGAAGTCAGGGACGGTAATGGAAAACCATGACGCAATAAAAGCAAGCGTCGAAATAAGGAAGACAGCCCAGACAACACAGCGGTAAACGCCGGATTTAGGGGCTCTCGACCCGGTCAACGGAAAAAGCCTTTCAAAGGCAACAGAGATGGACCGTCCAGCCTCAACAAGATTCTAGACAAATTATGTCAGATTCATGGCACCTCCGATAAACCTGCAAATCACACCCACAGAGAATGCTGGGTCTTCAAGCAGGCCGGCAAGTTAAACGCCGAACACAAGGGGAGGGATACACCAAGTGAAGATGATGATGAGCCTCGCCAGCAAAGCACTGGGGGACAGAAAAAATTCCCACCAGAGGTCAAAACAGTGAACATGATTCACGTAACAAAAAGAAGAAGCAAACATGCACTCTGAGACATACGCGCTGTAGAGCCCGTCACCCCTAAGTCCAACCCTTGGTTGGCCTACCCGATCACTTTTGATCGCAGGGATCACTTGACAAGTATCGACACGGAGGATTGGCTACCTTGGTGCTAGACCCAATTATCGACGGATACCATTTCAGCCAAGTCCTCATGGACGGCGGCAGTAGTCTTAATCTGATATATCAGGACACAGTCCGCAAAATGGGGATAGACCCGACAAGAATCAGCCACAACAATACTACCTTTAAAGGAGTAATACCAGGCCCAGAGGCCCGCTGTACGGGCTCTCTAGTACTAGAGGTTGTATTCGGTTCTCCCGACAACTTCCGAAGTGAAAAGTTAACCTTCGACATCGCTCCATTCCGAAGCGGCTATCAAGCACTATTCGGAAGAACAGCTTTCACTCGTTTTAATGCAGTACCGCATTACGCTTCTCTTAAGCTTAAGATGCCCGCTCCACGTGGCATCATCATAGTTAGCGGAAATGTTGAGCGTTCCTTACGTGCGGAGGAATGTGTGGCGGCTTTAGCAGCCGAACACTAAAGCGGCCCCTCCAACTAGAATAAACGATCGGTCGTCAAGACCGCGGGCACGGCTAGACGAGTCCGGCGCATCACTAGCTGTAACAGCTTAGATAAACCTGAGATTGGTTTGATGGATATACCCCCATAGGCGGTACCAGGGGCTTCCCGCATGTACAAAGGACTACAGTTTGGCTCGACCTTACTTATCTTGAATTTTAATGGTTTATTAAGAATAACCAATTTTTTGCACGACAACTTTCACCTAAGTTCTTCTCTTTTGCAGATGATAATCGTGCTACACCCTTTCAGGATACGGCACAACGGAGACACAGGTGCAGACGTGCAGCAGGGCCCCGCTCAAAGGTTTCTTTTTAGATTAAGACCCTGTGTAAACCTTTTTTACTGCCTCTTGTTGCTTCACATCCTCCGGATACTCAGTATAACCGAGAGGGATGCTGACGTTATTGGCATTTCGCCACGTCAGAATAATGCACGTACCTGGACACTCGGGGTTCATTATCAAGGGCGTTACTCAGCCCGGTATATGTTGTAAAGACCGAATACCTTAGGGAGTGTTCGGCGTCGCGAGTTTGGCCTTATATGCATCAGCTCTGAATCATGTCTTTGGTCAAATGTTGGGTTTGCCCGGCTCCCGCGTTTGGCTACCTTATGTTCCGCTCTATCGGCTAGGGTGGCACCGGGAGAACTACTGCGATTGTGCCCTGGTTCATTCGGATGAGCACCTCAGTAGAGAAAGCCGAAAACTGACTGTCATGATAAAGTGCGAGACTGGTCAACCACTCGATGACTTAGCGGGATCTTCGGGATTCCTCCGCATTAACGAAGGGCCGGTTTTCCCGGTCATGTACGTACATGCACCGTATTCGGATAGCCGCGGAAATACCAGGGGCTATATAGTAGCCCCACTGTCAAACTCCTATGGTTAAGTGAAAGTGTTAAAGCAATATAGTCCGATTGCCTCGTTCGCCGCACTACCACCTCCTTAATGGACCAAGACGTTGGATCAAGTGTGAAGACGCGCTTTTGCGAACACCCCCGCATTATATGCGTGGGGGCTGAAGCCGACGACTGCAAACTTTCAGGATATATATACATACATAAACGACCGCACAGGAGGCATAATAATACTTTCAGGCAAAAGTATAAACACAGCCTTTATAATTAAGATAACATTGTTCTTAGAATTGGGATACATGTCACTAGAACATGATACTCTTCGAGCACGGAGCCTCTATTAAACGACCGCCCTATAAGACTTCTTCAAAATAGTGCCCGACCGATATCCGGCCTACGGCCGAACTCTGGGTTGCAATAGCGGTGGCCTCCATCTCTGCCCAGTATGTCTTGACACGGGCAAGAGCCATCCGCGCACCCTCTATGCACGCCGACCTCTTCACAGTGTCGATATGCGGCACAACACCAAGGAATCGTTGCACTAAGCCAAAATAACTATTCGGCCTTGGTCCTTCCGGCCAAAGATGATCCACAATAGACCTCATGGCAAGCCCGGACAACCTATGGAGCTCGGCCCACTCGGCCATTTGCTCATTTAACAGCAGCGGATGCGCCGGAGCATTGAACTGCGACCAGAACAACTTTTCCACTTCGTGATCTTTTTTATCTTTGAAAAACTTGGTCGCATCAGCAGCACTTGCTGCCAAATCCAGGTACGCATCCGCAGAACTCCATAATTGATCCAAAAGGGCATACTTAGGATCTCCGAACTTCATCCGCAACAAAAAGGGCTTCCCAGCCGTGATATCTCCGGCTTGACGTAGCTCCTCCTTCGCCGCTCTGATTTTAGAGCAGGCTTCCTTGGCTGCTACCGTGGCTTTCTCCAGGTCCGCTGTCTTCGTTTGGCTTTCCTTTTCAAGAAGCTCATAACGGTCGGCGGCATCTTTCAGCTCAACAGCCATCTTGGCTATTTTCTCTTTGCTCTGGCAATGCACAGCCTGTTCGGCTCTTAGCTCTTCGACCGCCTTTAGGACAGCCGCATCACTCTTCCTGGCTTGTTCCTTGGCTCGGGCAAGTTCCGCCCGAAGGGTCTCCACGGCGATAGCTCCATCTGTAGTCACAACATATTACAGATACTAGCATCATGCTCCTCTTAATATGTGTTGATCATAGGAGAATACATACCCTGTGCCTCGTCAAGCCGCTTGTAGCACGATGTCGGCATCTACCGCATCAAGTTGTCGCTTCAGTTCGGCAAACTCACCAGTCTGGCTAGCCACCGGACCCTTAGCCGCCTGCACGTGAAAGCAGCACGGTTATTACCTGGGACTATGATCCTCTATTTGCCGTCTTTTTCGACAGCAACCAGAGTCTCAGGGGCTACTATCTGCATAGGGCACACCTAGCGTGTGCGGTACCGTCAAAAAATATATATTACTTTGCGTACCTCAAAGCCTCTCAGCAGGCTCATAAAAGCTTCATGCAACCCGCTTTTGGCGGATGAAATCCTCTCAACCACCGTACCCATTGGCGTACGATGCGCTTCTGAGATAGCCGCTTGCTCCAGAAGATTCATCAGTACGTCTGGTCGCGCACCGGACAGTCCCGGACTCTTTCTGTTGCTCTCCTTAGGAGCCGAATACTCCAGACTTTGGGTGGCCGAAGGGTTACCCTCTGGCCTTGGCGGATCAGGAGAAATCCTCTGTGACGACACCTCAGGGTCGTCCGCGTCACGAGGCGGGGAGGCACGGGGAGGTGTTTCGCTCTCCATCATCTCCGGAAGAAGATCCCCCGAAGACGAACTCTGTTGAGAGGGGCTACGATCCGAACTACAAGACATACGTCTCGGTTATTGTTCTCAGAAATGAAGCAGGGTATATTTACTATAAAGTACTTTTGTTTACTTACAGCTCGGTGGAGGGCTGGTCCCCTTGCGGGTACTGTGCGGTAAGGATGCCCTCCGGGGTAGGGCCCTCTGACGAAGGTTTCTTCCCTCGTTTGAAAACCATTGTTTCCAAGTCTTCAGAGGCGGCCCTGTTCCTTCCTTGGGGAGAGGGAATTTTAGATTCTTCTCCCCGGCTATCCTCCTTCACGGAGGCACTAATTCCCCCGGTTTGGATGAATAATGAGTGAGGCTCGCTTTCGGCTTCTTTGTTCCTCCCTTTATCTTCCCCTGATGGCGCTTGATAAGGCGCAAGCTCAAGCATCTTGGCTAGTACAGGATCCGATGAGCCCTCGGGAAGGGGGGCCGAACACCTGATCATCTTCGCCTTTTTTATCCAGCCCTGGTCAAAAGGCGACTTTTCAGAATGATGTTGTGGTAAATTAAAAGACAACGTGTTCAGCTGCGGAATTACTTACTTGGGTGTCTGGACGATTGCAGTTCAGACCCGCATCCTCGGTGGTGTCCGGACACTTTATTCGTGATCCGAAGAACAATACATACATCTCTTCGAGCGTCGCGCTGAAGAATTGCTGAATAGTTCGCGGTCCTTCCGGGTTGAACTCCCACATACGGAGAGGTCGACGTTGGCATGGCAGGACCCGACGAACTAGCATGACTTGCATTACCTTGACAAGGCTGACATCTCCCTTGAAGAGATCTCGGATGCGGCTCTGCAACGTCGGCACATCATTAGCTGGCCCCCAGTCCAGCCCTTTGTTGACCCATGACGCCAATTGTGGCGGGGGCCCGGACGGAAGGCGGGGGCAGCTACCCACTTAGCGCTTCGGGGAGCGGTGATGTAAAACCACTCCCGCTGCCAGGGTTGGAAAAAGCGTTATTAGGCGTACGCCTAGGTGCGCTGAAGCGCTCGGCGACAGCCCACCGCGTAGACTTGGGCCTAATCGGTGCTCTAGGCGGGCCCATCGCTTAGGCGGATCCAGGCGTGTGCCTAAGCGCGATGAAGCGAAGAAAAGCGGCGAGGAGGCGGCACAAGGCAGAGCAAGGCGGGCCGGAGATGGAATCGGAGAGGTTACAAGCCTGGGCGGGAAGGTGGCAAGAAGATCGCGAGAGGATGGAGAAGATTGCGGGAAGTTTGCTGGCAGAGGAAAGGAGAGATTTGGCTAGACTTTGGATATATATACACTGAAAAGGGTGGCGGCGGCTGGATCTATTCCGTCCTCGCTTCGTCCTCCGGCCGCCGAGACGAAGAGATTCACCTCATCCTCTCACCATGCAGCCATGACTTCTTCCTCCTCTCCATCCCTCTGCTCGACGACAAGCTGAGATCCGGTCTTCTTCCCTGCTACAGGTGAGCTACCAATTCGATTTTGTCTGTCCCTTCTCTTCTCGTGTATTCACTGTGCCTGTGTACTGCCTCTGCATCGTCCCCTGGATTGCTAGTTTGTTGCTACTTGCTGCCCTGTCCCTCGCATGGAATCACTTGATCTGCACTTTATGTATTGATATTGATTTATCTAGTTTGTTAATTGGGTGCTGTTTGATCCATCCCTGGCGGATCTAGGATTGCAGCGCAGGGGTGCCACTCAATAAAAAAAATTGTGCAGAGATCTCACAATTTAAATGTCATGTCAGCATCACGTAGTACCATAATCGAGTCAACAAAAGAAATGATAGTTAGTTTGTTCGATCTGCAACTGATTTATACATGCCTTGATGCTGTTGTGTCTGAATTTGCTCATGCATTTACAAGATGTAACAAATACAGTAAGAAGCAATTAGTATTTGGGCATAAACAATATAGTGGGAGACAGGAACTATGCTCAGGCTCAAGGTAAAAGCTGCTCCTGGCCTGGGTCAATGCCTTTGGTCTCGCCTAGTCTGTCACCGCAATCCGGCATGCCCGTGCTCGCCGGCAGCCAGCTCGGCAGCCTGCAGTGCTCCCTCTGCCTGACCTACGCCTATTGCCGCTGGCCGTTGCACCAAATGACCTGACCATCCTAGACTCTGAACCTATGAAATTTTCTTTACTGATCACTTCTAATGGAATAAGACATGACTGAAAATAATAGTAACTTTGTGATGCAGTTGTACTCGACAACTCATCCGACGAGGAGGTTAAAGTGGGCTGGTCATATCTAGCGCCTGAAGAAGCAAGGCAAGTATCCACTAGTCTGAAGGTAATCATTCTATGCACTATTCATGTTAATAAGTTCCTTCTATGACTGTCTCAGTTCATAAGTTATATACATGGCATGATGCCAAGATGTGATACTGGACGTTACTAGTAGTCTAGTACTACTGTACTAGTATAGAAGTAGGATCATATTCTATTGCATGGTGCCAAAATGTGACAGTGACATAGCTGCTACTAGTACACTAGTCTAAAAGTAGGATCATATGCGTGTGAGTGTGGCTGCTAGTAATCTTGAATGTAGAGATATGAGGTTATTTATATCACATGATACTTCAAATTAGTATATCAGAGGAGTTGTTCAGTTTGTATAAAAAGGAAATTGCTTCTGGATCGGTATTGAGCATTGCAAGACAAAATAAGTTTCGAATGCAACACATTTATGAGCTTATGCAAAAAATATGTTCTTATGGTTTCCTCCATGGTGGTTTTTGTATTATCGATTTACTTCACAACATAAAGTTTCTTGGAAGTTTGTGCTATGATTTTCTCTTCTGTTGCCTAATGCCAAGATGCAACACCAGCCAGAACTAGTCCTAGTGTAAAAGTAGGATCATATGTATGTGGTTGCTGGTAATCTTTACTGTGGAGACTAGAGGTTCATTAATCAGAGGGTTGTTTAGTCGGTATAAAAACGGATTTGCTTCTGGATCTGTATCGAGCATTGCAGCCTTGCAGGACTAAATAAGTTCCCAATGCAATTATGCAACAAATTTATAAACTTGTAATGCAAAAAATTATGTTCTTTGGTTTCCCTCATTGTAGTTCTTGTATTTTGTATTTTAGTTTGTTTTGCTTGGAATCTCTCCATAGGCAGCTTCCTACCTATTTCATATTTGATCTGCATATACTATGAATTTATGATATTATAACTTATATTGCTTTGCTTCTGTCTTCTTCTGTAAAAATCATATACCTAATTAAGTGGGTAATGATTTATCTTCTACTGTATGTTTTTCGGATGTGGACACGCGCACACCCGTACAGACATACTATATTGCATTTTTTGCTTTGATTATTATCTTGATTTATGCCTACTTGTGGTCTCCACTTTGATAGATCTGGTCCATATTTTTTATCATTATCGATGTGAATTACTGAACTATTGCTGCTGTGTATTCGAGCATTTGTAGGATGTTGGAGACAAATATAACATCAATGTTGCTGGAAGAGAATGCCCGTAAGAGAAAGTCGGATGATGTGGGATGGGAGTATGGGAGTCTAGCCGATGTTTCCAACAAGGACAAAGTGAAGTGTTTGTTTTGTAACCATGTGATCATTGGAGGTGTTTATCGTCACAAGCAGCATGTGGCTCACGTTGGTAATTTTGTGGCTAAATGCAAGAAAAGCTCGCAGGAAGCTAAAGATAGGTGCAGGAAATCTCTTGAGGAGGCATCTAAGAAGAGGAGGGAAAAGACTTCTCGTGAGCTAGAGCTCAGAGAAGGCATGAATATTTCTCGTGTTGGAGATGCTGAAGTTACTTGTATTGGAAGCGCCGAGCCACACAAGATAGGTCCCATTGACAGTGGACACATCCTATTGATCCTAAATTAACTCAAGTTGTGCGTCTGTGTGGAACTATCCCTGTTGTGACTTGAGAGAAGTCTTTCAAATAAGATTCTAGGAATAAAGTACTTGTGAACTTGAGCTCATAATTTATAATGCTATATGCCATATTGGGTCTTGCGTGATGTTTGCCTTAAGTATATTTGAATATTTGATGTTCCTATGTTACTGCTACTTCCCTTGAGTAGATCATTTTTAGTTATTCACGTTGTTGTGATGTACTCCCTCCATCCCATGATATAAGATCTGAATATAAGATCTTATATCATGGGATGGAGGAAGTATCTTATTATCATTTAATTGTCCTAACCTACTGTAGTAGAAAATGCCTAAGGCTATGCCTAGACAAAAAATTGTCCTCCTAACCTGCTACCATACAAAACGCCTTGGCTCGCCTAGGCTACGCCTAGGCAGGCTAGGCGCTAGGCAGAGAGTCATTGCCCGCCTACCGCCTAGCGCTTTTTCCAACCTTGCCCGCTGCCATAACTTGGATGTCTCCGGGAAGGAACCCTTTGGCCATGGAGCATCGGCGCCTTTGTTTATTATGGTGCCTCCGCACTCTGCGTGTCGCCCCTCAATCATCTTCAGCTTCACATTGAAGGTTTTGAGCCATAAGCCGAAGTGTGGGGTGATGCGGAGGAAGGCTTCACACACGACGATGAACGACGAGATGTGAAGGATGGAATCCGGAGCCAGATCATGGAAATCGAGCCCGTAGTAGAACATAAGCCCTCTGACAAAGGGATCAAGACTAAAGCCTAGCCCTCGAAGGAAGTGGGAAATAAATACGACACTCTCGTTGGGTTCGGGAGTGGGGATGACTTGCCCTCGAGCAGGCAGCCTGTGTGAGATTTCGGCGGTCAGATACCTGGCTTCTCTTAGCTTCTTGATGTCCTCCTCTATGACAGAGGAGGGCATCCACCGACCTTGAAGGTTGGATCCGGACATGACTGAAGGTCCGAAGTGCCTAGCCTGAGCCTTGGGTGTTGGAACTCGAGGTGGGGGAAGGATTCGATTGAGTGCGAGAAGAAAAGGACAGGCCTTGGCCCCTTTATAAAGAGGGTGAATATCAAGCGTCCTCCGCGTGGCCTTTTGGAACTTGCCTAAAATCGAGGAGTCATACCAGCAGGCACGATGGAGTTATCCACGCCCGTATTGATGAGAATCCCGTGAAAAAAGTGACACGATCTCTGCTTCGACAGGACGTGCCAATAAAACCGCCTCGCAACACGTGCAGTGGCAGGCTCGGAAAAATGGTTCGTCATGACCAGACCGTGGCAGTACGTCACGTTATGAAAAGCTGTCAGCAGATTAGATTTGTGGAAATATTATTCTCTCTACGGTGGTATGTGGAATTTGTTTTGCAGAGCCGGACACTATCCTTGTGTTCAAAATCTTCTATGGAGTATTCGGAGGAGGAACCCGCCTTGCAATGCCGAAGACAATCTGCGCGCCGGACTCATCGTAGTTGAAGCCTGGTTCATGGGCTACTGAGGGAGTCCTGGATTAGGGGGTCCTCGGACTGCCAGACTATATCCTTTGGCCGGACTGTTGGACTATGAAGATACAAGATTGAAGACTTCGACCCGTGTCTGGATGGGACTCTCCTTGGCGTGGAAGGCAAGCTTGGCAATACGGATATGTAGATCTCCTCCTTTGCAACCGACTCTGTATAACCCTAGCCCCCTCCGGTGTCTATATAAACCGGAGGGTTTAATCCGTAGGACAACAACAATCATACCATAGGCTAGCTTCTAGGGTTTAGCCTCTACGATCTCGTGGTAGATCAACTCTTGTAATACTCATATCATCAAGATCAATCAAGCAGGAAGTAGGGTATTACCTCCATCGAGAGGGCCCGAACCTGGGTAAACATCGTGTCCCCCGCCTCCTGTTACCATCCACCTTAGACGCACAGTTCTGGATCCCCTACCCGAGATCCGCCGGTTTTGACACCGACACCTACCCCCCTAGGCGCGCCCTCCACCCTCGTGGGCCTCTCGTGGCTCCCCTGACGTATTTCTTCCTCCTATATATACCAATATACCCTAAAACCTTCGGGGAATAGAATAGATCGGGAGTTCCGCCGCCACAAGCCTCTGTAGCCACAAAAACCAATCGGGACCCTGTTCCGGCACCCTGCCGGAGGGGGGAACCCTCACCGGTGGCCATCTTCATCATCCCGGCGCTCTCCATGACGAGGAGGGAGTAGTTCACCCTCGGGGCTGAGGGTATGTACTAGTAGCTATGTGTTTGATCTCTCTCTCTCTCTCTCTCTCTCTCTCTCTCTCTCTCTCTCTCGTGTTCTTGAGGTGATACGATCTTGATGTATCGCGAGCTTTGCTATTGTAGTTCGATCTTATGATGTTTCTCCCCCTCTACTCTCTTGTAATGGATTGAGTTTCCCCTTTGAAGTTATATTATCGGATTGAGTCTTTAAGGATTTGAGAACACTTGATGTATGTCTTGCGTGGGATACCCGTGGTGACAATGGGGTATTCTATTGATCTAGTTGATGTATGTTTTGGTGATCAACTTGCGGGCTCCGCCCATGAACCTACGCATAGGGGTTGGCACACGTTTTCGTCTTGACTTTCCGGTAGAAACTTTGGGGCACTCTTTGAGGTTCTATGTGTTGGTTGAATAGATGAATCTGAGATTGTGTGATGCATATCGTATAATCATACCCATGGATACTTGAGGTGACATTGGAGTATCTAGGTGACATTAGGGTTTTGGTTGATGTGTGTCTTAAGGTGTTATTTTACTACAAACTCTAGGGCTGTTTGTGACACTTATAGGAATAGCCCAATGGATTGATCAGAAAGAATAACTTTGAGGTGGTTTCGTACCCTACAATAATCTCTTCGTTTGTTCTCTGCTATTAGTGACTTTGGAGTGACTCTTTGTTGCATGTTGAGGGATATTTATATGATCCAATTATGTTATTATTGTTGAGAGAACTTGCACTAGTGAAAGTATGAACCCTAGGCCTTGTTTCCTAGCATTGCAATACCGTTTACGCTCACTTTTATCATTAGTTACCTTGCTGTTTTTTATTTTCAGATTATAAATACTCGTATCTACCATCCATATTGCACTTGTATCACCATCTCTTTGCCGAACTAGTGCACCTATACAATTTACCATTGTATTGGGTGTGTTGGGCACACAAGAGACTGTTTGTTATTTGGTTGCAGGGTTGTTTGAGAGAGACCATCTTCATCCTACACCTCCCATGGATTGATAAACCTTAAGTCATCCACTTGAGGGAAATTTGCTACTCTCCTACAAACCTCTGCACTTGGAGGCCCAACAACGTCTACAAGGAGAAGGTTGTGTAGTAGACATCATCCTACTAGGACTCCCAAGTCCTAGTAGGATTCCCCTTTTCCTTTCTGGAGTAGGAGAGAAGAAAGAGGGAAAGAGAGAGTGATTAGGAAAGGGCAAGGGGGGGGGGGGTGGCGCGCCCTTTCCCCTAGTCCAATTCGGACCCATGGGGGCGCCTCCTTCCCTTTGGCCTGCCTCCTCTATTCCCGTATGGCCCAATAAGGCCCAATACTTCTCCCGGCGAATTCCCGTAACTCTCCGGTACTCCGAAAAATTCCCGAATCACTTGGAACCTTTCCGATGTCCGAATATAGACTTCCAATATATCGATCTTTACGTCTCGACCATTTCGAGACTCCTCGTCATGTCTGAGATCTCATCCGGGACTCCAAACAACCTTTGGTACATCAAATCACATAACTCATAATACAAATCGTCATCGAACGTTAAGCGTGCGGACCCTACGGGTCTGAGAACTATGTAGACATGACCGAGACACATCTCCGGTCAATAACCAATAGTGGAATCTGGGTGCTCATATTGGCTCCTACATATTCTACGAAGATCTTTATCGGTCAAACTGCATAACAATATACGTTGTTCCCTTTGTCATCGGTATGTTACTTGCCCGAGATTCGATCGTCGGTATCACCATACCTAGTTCAATCTCGTTACCGGCAAGTCTCTTTACTCGTTCTGTAATGCATCATCCTGCAACTAACTCATTATCCACAATGCTTGCAAGGCTTATAGTGATGTGCATTACCGAGAGGGCCCAGAGATACCTCTCTGACAATCGGAGTGACAAATCCTAATCTCGATCTATGCCAACTCAACAAACACCATCGGAGACACCTGTAGAGCACCTTTAGAATCACCCAGTTACGTTGTGACATTTGGTAGCACACAAAGTGTTCCTCCGGTATTCGGGAGTTGCGTAATCTCATAGTCATAGGAACATGTATATGTCATGAAGAAAGCAATAGCAACATACTAAACGATCAAGTGCTAAGCTAACGGAATGGGTCAAATCAATCACATCATTCTCTAATGATGTGATCCCGTTAATCAAATGATAACTCATGTCTATGGCTAGGAAACTTAACCATCTTTGATTCAACGAGCTAGTCAAGTAGAGGCATACTAGTGACACTCTGTTTGTCTATGTATTCACACATGTACTAAGTTTCCGGTTAATACAATTCTAGCATGAATAATAAACATTTATCATGATATAAGGAAATAAATAATAACTTTATTATTGCCTCCAGGGCATATTTCCTTCATCACGTTCGCCACTTTGGTAATTTGATATGTGGGTGGACCGGTGCTTGGGTGATGTTCTTACTTGAAGGAGCCCCCACTTATGATTACCCCCTCTCGCAAGTATCCGCAACTACGAAAGAGGAATTAAGATAAATCTAACCATGGCATGAACATATGAATCCAAATCGCCCCCTTACGGAATAACACATAAACTAGGGTTTAAGCTTCTGTCACTCTAGCAACTCATCATCTACTTATTACTCCACAATGCTTTCCCTTAGGCCCAAGTATGGTTGAAAGTGCATGTGGCACTTTATTATATTTTGGTGTGATGACAATATGATTAGAGGAACTAATATCGGTTGCTAAAGTCTATCTCAGGATATTGGTTCCATGAAGATTCCATTGGA
Source organism: Aegilops tauschii subsp. strangulata (assembly GCF_002575655.3). NCBI lineage: Eukaryota > Viridiplantae > Streptophyta > Magnoliopsida > Poales > Poaceae > Aegilops > Aegilops tauschii. The sequence goes on along the minus strand of NC_053040.3, from coordinate 410,830,285 downwards.
CTTGTATGACCCCCCCCCCCCCCGCCCCCGAATTCAAAAAGGTTAAGGCGCGGTTTACCGATGAATTGAAGGTTTTCGTTTGGTTCGTTTTGAGACGTAGGAAAAACCGCACTATCAAGAAGGGTCATTGTGGAAGAAATGTCGCGTGGGAATGCCTCCTATATTCATACACCTCCATCATTATTCCTCGTTGAGTTGTGCTTTGTTACGGTGTCCTATGAGGTTCTTCAGTAAGTTTCTGGACACCCCGTGTGCACGGGGTCTCTGATCCCCGTGCGCAGGGGGTGCCACGAAAGTTACTGGACACCCCATGCGCACGGGGCTAACTTGGCCCGTGCGCACGGGGTCCAACGGGCAAAAATCCCCACCCGACCAAGAACACTATAAAAGCCCCCTTCTTCCACCTCCAACCCCAACCCTAATGTCTTGTTGAGCTCCACCATTTCTACACCTCCATTTGATCATTACTCTCAATCCCTCCACCCAAACTTGTTGAAACTTTGGGGATTGGGAGAGCAAGACCCGATCTACACTTTGACCAAACCAAATCGTGTTCCCCACAATATTTGTCCACCATTGACTCGTTACTCTTGGAGCTTGGGCTACTAGGCGGTTAGAGGTTCCTCCGGAAGCTTCCTTTCTTGTGGTGTGCTTCGGAGAAGTTTGTAAAGGTGTGGTGGTCGCCTTCAAGACCAACCCCGAGTGATTCGAGGATCATCCATTGGGGGTGACTCGAATGAGATTAAAGTGAGCCTTCGATGACGTTCCGTAAGCTTTGGCTCTGGCAGCGCTCCAAATCTGGTGGAAGAGGAGGCTCTAGTACCTGTGGGTTGCTAGTAGTGTTGATTACTCCTTGTAGTTGATGCTAGTTGGTTTATCTGGTGGAAGATTATATTTTCAGATCCTTAATGATAATTAATACTCCTCTAATTATGATTATGAATATGCTTTGTGAGTAGTTATGTTTGTTCCTGAGGACATGGGAGAAGTCTTGTTATAAGTAATCATGTGAATTTGGTATTCGTTCGATATTTTGATGAGATGTATGTTGTCTCTCCTCTAGTGGTGTTATATGAACGTCGACTACATGACACTTCACCATTATTTGGGCCTAGGGGAAGGCATTGTGAAGTAAATAAGTAGATGATGGGTTGCTAGAGTGACCGAAGCTTAAACCCTAGTTTATGCGTTGGTTCGTAAGGGGCTAATTTGGATCCATATGTTTCCTGCTATGGTTAGGTTTACCTTAATTCTTATTTCGTAGTTACGGATGCTTGCGAGAGGGGTTAATCATAAGTGGGAGGCTTGTCCAAGGAAGGGCAGCACCCAAGCACCGGTCTACCCACATATCAAATTATCAAAGTAATGAACGCGAAGCATATGAGCATGATGAAAACTAACTTGACAACAATTCCCATGTGTCCTTGGGAGCGCTTTGCTTTATATAAGAGTTTGTCCAGGCTTGTCCTTTGCTACAAAAAGGATTGGTCCACCTTGCTGCACCTTAGTTACTTTATTTACTTGTTACCCGTTACGAATTGTCTTATCACAAAACGATCTGTTATCGATAATTTCAGTGCTTGCAGAGAATACCTTGCTGAAAACCACTTGTCATTTCCTTCTGCTCCTCGTTGGGTTCGACACTCTTATCGAAAGGACTACGATAGATCCCCTATACTTGTGGGTCATCAGTCGACCGTATCGATCCTTTCAATGGTGAAGCGTCATGTAGTCGATGTTCACATGACACCACTAAAGGAAGCAACAACATACATGTCATCAAAATATCGAACGAATACCAAATTCACATGATTACTTATAACAAGACTTCTCCCATGTCCACAAGAACAAAAGTAACTACTCACAAATCATATTCATGTTCGAGATTAGAGGAGTATTGAATATCAGTAAGGATCTGAACATATAATATTCCACCAAATAAACTAACTAGCATCACCTACAAGATGTAATGAACACTACTAGAAGCCCACAGGTACCACCATGAGGTTTTGAGACAAAGATTGAATACAAGAGATGAACTAGGGTGTGAGGTGAGATGGTGCTGGTGAATATGTTGATGAAAATGGGTCCTCCCATGATGAGAGGATCGTTCTTGATGTAGATGGCTTCGATTTCTCCCTCCCAGAAGGAAGTATCCCTGGCGGAATCGCTCCGCCAGAGAGCAAAAGTGCTCCTACCCAGGTTCTGTTGGGTTCCGGGCTCCGCAGACCCTAGATAGATTCAAACTCTGGGGTGCGTGCAAAGAACTCAACCACCCCAGCCTGCCTACTTGTCGCTCTCACGGCCTACCTCGATGAACTGGAAAGAAATGGGACAAGGCAGTTGCTACCTCTTGAGCACTGCGTTGGTTTTCCCTTGAAGAGGAAAGGGTGATGCAGCAAAGTAGTGTAAGTATTTCCCTCAGTTTTTGAGAACCAAGGTATCAATCCAGTAGGAGGCCACACACGAGTCCCTTGCACCTACACAAACAAATAAATCCTCGCAACCAACGCAATAAAGGGGTTGTCAATCCCTTCACGGTCACTTACGAGAGTGAGATCTGATAGATATGATAAGATAATATTTTTGGTATTTTTATGATAACGATGCAAAGTAAAGAAAGCAAAAATAAAAACGACGCCAGAAATAACTTGTTGACGGGAGATTAGTATGATGGAAAACAGACCCGGGGGCCATAGGTTTCACTAGTGGCTTCTCTCAAGAGCATAAGTATTACGGTGGGTGAACAAATTACTGTTGAGCAATTGACAGAATTGAGCATAGTTATGAGAATATCTAGGTATGATCATGTATATAGGCATCACGTCCGAGACAAGTAGACCGACTCCTGCCTGCATCTACTACTATTACTCAACACATCGACCGCTATCCAACATGCATCTAGAGTATTAAGTTCATAAGAATAGAGTAACGCTTTAAGTAAGATGACATGATGTAGAGGGATAAACTCATGCAATATGATACAAACCCCATCTTTTTATCCTTGATGGCAACAATACAATACGTGCCTTGCTGCCCCTACTGTCACTGGGAAAGGACACCGCAGGATTGAACCCAAAGCTAAGCACTTCTCCCATTGCAAGAAAGATCAATCTAGTAGGCCAAACCAAACTGATAATTCGAAGAGACTTACAAAGATAACCAATCATACATAAAAGAATTCAGAGAAGATTCAAATATTCTTCATAGATAAACTTGATCATAAACCCACAATTCATCAGTCTCGACAAACACACCGCAAAAGAAGATTACATCGAATAGATCTCCACAAGAGAAGGGGAGAACATTGTATTGAGATCCAAAAAGAGAGAAGAAGCCATCTAGCTAATAACTATGGACCCGAAGGTCTGAGGTAAACTACTCACACATCATCGGAGAGGCTATGGTGTTGATGTAGAAGCCCTCCGTGATCGATGCCCCCTCCGGCGGAGCTCCGGAAAATTCCCCAAGATGGGATCTCACGGGTACAGAAGGTTGCGGCGGTGGAATTAGGTTTTTGGCTCCATATCTGTTAGTTTGGGGGTACGTAGGTATATATAGGAGGAAGAAGTACGTCGGTGGAGCAACATGGGGCCCACGAGGGTGGAGGGCGCGCCCCCCTACCTCGTGCCCTCCTGGTTGATGTCTTGACGTAGGGTCCAAGTCCTCTGGATCACATTCATTCCGAAAATCACGTTCCCGAAGGTTTCATTCCGTTTGGACTCCGTTTGATATTCTTTTTCTGCGAAACTCTGAAATAGGCATAAAACAGCAATTCTGGGCTGGGCCTCCGGTTAATAGGTTAGTCCCAAAAATAATATAAAAGTGTATAATAAAGCCCATTAATGTCCAAAACAGAATATAATATAGCATGGAACAATAAAAAATTATAGATACGTTGGAGACGTATCAAGCATCCCCAAGCTTAATTCCTGCTCGTCCTCGAGTAGGTAAATGATAAAAACAGAATTTTTGATGTGGAATGCTACTTGGCATAATTTCAATGCAATTCTCTTAATTGTGGTATCAATATTCAGATCCGAAAGATTCAAGACAAAAGTTTAATATTGACATAAAAATAATAATACTTCGAGCATACTAACTAATCAATTATGTCTTCTCAAAATAACATGGCCAAAGAAAATTATCCCTACAAAATCATATAGTCTGGCTATGCTCTATCTTCACCACACAAAGTATTTAAATCATGCACATCTCCGATGAAAAGCCAAGCAATTGTTTCATACTTTTGATGTTTTCAAACTTTTTCAATCTTCACTCAATACATGAGCGTGAGCCATGGACATAGCACTAGATGTGGAATAGAATGGTGGTTGTGGAGAAGACAAAAAAAGAGAAGATAGTCTCACATCAACTAGGCGTATCAACGGGCTGTGGAGATGCCCATTAATAGATATCAATGTGAGTGAGTAGGGATTGCCATGCAACGGATGTACTAGAGCTATAAGTATATGAAAGCTCAACAAAAGGAACTAAGTGGGTGTGCATCCAACTCGCTTGCTCACGAAGACCTAGGGCATTTTGACGAAGCCCATCATTGGAATATACAAGCCAAGTTCTATAATGAAAATTTCCCACTAGTATATGAAAGTGATATCATAGGAGACTCTCTATCATGAAGATCATGGTGCTACTTTGAAGCACAAGTGTGGTAAAAGGATAGTAACATTGTCCCTTCTCTCTTTTTCTCTCTCTCTTTTTTTATTTGGGATTGCTCTCTTTTTTATGGCCTCTTTTTTTTATTTAGTCCGGAGTCTCATCCCGACTTGTGGGGGAATCATAGTCTCCATCATCCTTTCCTCACTTGGGACAATGCTCTAAAAAAATATGATGATCATCACATTTTTATTTACTTCCAACTCAACAATTCCAACTCAATACTTAGAACAAAATATGACTCTATGTGAATGCCTCCGGCGGTGTACCGGGATATGTAACGAATCAAGAGTGACATGTATGAAAGAATTATGAATGGTGGCTTTGCCACAAATACGATGTCAACTACATGATGATGCGAAGCAATATGACAATGATGGAGCGTGTCATAGTAAACGGAACGATGGAAAGTTGCATGGCAATATATCTCGGAATGGCTATGGAAATGCCATGGTAGGTAGGTATGGTGGCTGTTTTGAGGAAGGTATATGGTGGGTGTATGATACCGGCGAAAAGTGGGCGGTATTAGAGAGGCTAGCAATGGTGGAAGGAAGGAAGAAAAGTGCGTATAATCCATGGACTCAACATTAGTCATAAAGAACTCATATACTTATTGCAAAAATCTACAAGTTATCAAATAAAAGTATTACGCGCATGCTCCTAGGGGGATAGATTGGTAGGAAAAGACCATCGCTCGTCCCCGACCGCCACTCATAAGGAAGACAATCAATAAATAAATCATGCTCCGACTTCATCACATAACGGTTCACCATACGTGCATGCTACGGGAATCACAAACTTTAACACAAGTATTTCTCAAATTCACAACTACTCAACTAGCATGACTCTAATATCATCATCTCCATATCTCAAAACAATTATCAAGCATCTAACTTCTCATAGTATTCAACACACTCATAAGAATTGTTTTTACTAATCTTGAATGCCTATCATAATTAAAGCAAATTACCATGCTGTTTTGTAGGACTCTCAAAATAATCTAAGTGAAGCATGAGAGAACAATAGTTTATATAAAACAAAACCACCACCGTGTTCTAAAAGATATAAGTGAAGCACTAGAGCAAAAACTATATAGCTCAAAAGATATAAGTGAAGCACATAGAGTATTCTAACAATTTCCGAATCATGTGTGTCTCTCTCAAAAGGTGTGTACAGCAAGGATGATTTTGGAAAACTAACAAACAAAGACTCAAATCATACAAGACGCTCCAAGCAAAACACATATCATGTGGTGAATAAAAATATAGCTCGAAGTAAAGTTACCGATGGAAGTAGACGAATGAGGGGATGCCTTCCGGGGCATCCCCAAGCTTTGGCTTTTTGGTGTCCTTAGATTATCTTGGGGTGCCATGGGCATCCCCAAGCTTAGGCTCTTGCCACTCCTTGTTCCATAATCCATCAAATCTTTTACCCAAAACTTGAAAACTTCACAACACAAAACTTAACAGAAAATCTCGTGAGCTCCGTTAGCGAAAGAAAACAAAACACCACTTCAAGGTACTGTAATAAACTCATTCTTTATTTATATTTGTGTTAAACCTACTGTATTCCAACTTCTCTATGGTTTATAAACTATTTTACTAGCCATAGATTCATCAAAATAAGCAAACAACACACAAAAACAGAATCTGTCAAAAACAGAACAGTCTGTAGTAATCTGTAACTAACTCAAACTTCTGGAACTCCAAAAATTCAGCCAAAATAGGACGGCCTATAAAATTTGTTTATTGATCAGCAGAAATTGGAATCAATATTTTATCACGTTCTGGTGATTTGTAACAATTATTTTCGTGAACAGAAAGTTTCTGCAATTTTCAGCAAGATCAAATAACTATCATCCAAGAAGATCCTATAGGTTAAACTTGGCACAAACACTAATTAAAACATAAAAACAAATCTAACCAGAGGCTAGATCAAATATTTATTCCTAAACAGAAGTAAAAAGCAAAAAAGTAAAAAATAAAATTGGGTTGCCTCCCAACAAGCGCTATCATTTAACGCCCCTAGCTAGGCATAATAGCAAGGATAGATCTAGGTATTGCCAACTTTGGTAGGCAATCCATAAGTGGCTCTCATGATATATTCATATGGTAATTTTATTTTCTTTCTAGGAAAGTGTTCCATGCCTTTCCTTAATGGAAATTGGAATCTAATATTTCCTTCCTTCATATCAATAATTGCACCAATCGTTCTAAGGAAAGGTCTACCAAGAATAATAGGACATGAAGGATTGCAATCTATATCAAGAACAATAAAATCTACGGGCACATAATTCCTATTTGCAATAATAAGAACATCATTAATTCTTCCCATAGGTTTCTTAATGGTGGAATCCGCAAGGTGCAAGTTTAAAGAGCAATCATCAAAATCACGAAAACCTAGCAAATCGCACAAAGTTTTTGGGATCGTGGAAACACTAGCACCCAAATCACATAAAGCATAACACTCCCGATCTTTAATTTTAATTTTAATAGTAGGTTCCCACTCATCATAAAGTTTTCTAGGGATAGAAACTTCCAACTCAAGTTTTTCTTCATAAGATTGCATCAAAGCATCAACGATATGTTTAGTAAAAGCTTTATGTTGGCTATAAGCATGTGGAGAATTTAGCATGGATTGCAACAAGGAAATACAATCTATCAAAGAGCAATTATCATAATTAAATTTATTGAAATCCAAAATAGTGGGTTCATTAATATCTAGAGTTTTGATCTCTTCAATCCCACTTTTACCAATTTTTGCATCAAGATCTAAAGACTCCGAATTTTTGGAATGCCTTCTAGGTAAAGGTGGATCATATTCAGTCCCATCATTATCAAGATTCATATTGAAAAACAAAGATTTAATAGGGGACACATCAATAACTTTTAGATCTTCATCTTTATTTTCATAGAAATTAGAAGAACACACTTTCACAAAGCAATCTTTCTTAGCACGCATCCTAGCGGTTCTTTCGTTGCACTCATCAATGGAAATTCTCATGGCTTTGAGAGACTCATTGATATCATGCTTAGGTGGAATAGATCTAATTTTCAAAGAATCAACATCAAGAGAAATTCTATCAACGTTCCTAGCCAATTCATCAACTTTAAGCAATTTTTATTCAAGCAAAGCATTGAAATTCTTTTGTGAATTCATAAATTCTTTAACACTAGTCTCAAATTCAGAAGGCATCTTATTAAAATTTCCATAAGAATTGTTGTAGGAATTACCATAATTATTAGAGGAATTACTAGGATACGGCCTAGGATTAAAGTTTCCTCTATACGCGTTGTTACCAAAATTATTCCTACCAACAAAATTCACATCCATAGATTCATTATTATTCTCAATCAAGGTAGACAAAGGCATATCATTAGGATCAGAAGAAACACTTTTAGTAGCAAATAATTTCATAAGTTCATCCATCTTTCCATTCAAAACATTAATTTCTTCTATCGCATGCACTTTTTTATTAGTGGATCTTTCAGTGTGCCATTCAGAATATTTAACCATGATATTATCTAGGAGTTTAATAGCTTCTCCTAAAGTGATTTCCATAAAAGTGCCTCCCGCGGCCGAATCTAAAAGATTTCTAGAAGCAAAATTCAATCCGTCATAATTTTTTTGTATAATCATCCACAAATTCAAACCATGTGTAGGGCAATTACGTATCATTAATTTCATCCTCTCCCAAGCTTGTGCAACATGTTCATGATCAAGTTGCTTAAAATTCATAATATCGTTTCTAAGAGAGATGATCTTAGCGGGAGGAAAATACTTAGAGATAAAAGCATCTTTGCACTTATTCCAAGAATCAATACTATTTTTAGGCAAAGATGAAAACCAAGCTTTAGCACGATCTCTAAGCGAAAAAGGAAATAGCTTCAATTTAAGAATATCATTATCCACATCTTTTTTCTTTTGCATATCACACAAATCAATGAAGCTATTAAGATGGGTAGCGGCATCTTCACTAGGAAGGCCGGCGAATTGATCTTTCATGACAAGATTCAACAAAGCAGCATTGATTTTCACAAGATTCAGTATCGGTAAGAGGAGCAATCGGAGTGCTAAGAAAATCATTATTGTATGTATTGGTAAAGTCACACAATTTAGTATTATCTTGAGCCATCGTGACAAGCAAGCAATCCAACACACGAGCAAACAAGAAGCAAGCGAGAAAAAAGCAAACGGAAAAGAGAGGACGAATAAAACGGCAAGGGTGAAGTGGGGGAGAGGAAAACGAGAGGCAAATGGCAAATAATGTAATGCGGGAGATAAGGGTTTGTGATGGGTACTTGGTATGTTGACTTTTGTGTAGACTCCCCGGCAACGGCGCCAGAAATCCTTCTTGCTACCTCTTGAGCACTGCGTTGGTTTTCCCTTGAAGAGGAAAGGGTGATGCAGCAAAGTAGCGTAAGTATTTCCCTCAGTTTTTGAGAACCAAGGTATCAATCCAGTAGGAGGCCACGCACGAGTCCCTCACACCTACACAAACAAATAAATCCTCGCAACCAACGCAGTAAAGGGGCTGTCAATCCCTTCACGGTCACTTACGAGAGTGAGATCTGATAGATATGATAAGATAATATTTTTGGTATTTTTATGATAAAGATGCAAAGTAAAGAAAGCAAAATAAAAACGGCGCCAGAAATAACTTGTTGACGGGAGATTAGTATGATGGAAAATAGACCCGGGGGCCATAGGTTTCACTAGTGGCTTCTCTCAAGAGCATAAGTATTACGGTGGGTGAACAAATTACTGTTGAGCAATTGACAGAATTGAGCATAGTTATGAGAATATCTAGGTATGATCATGTATATAGGCATCACGTCTGAGACAAGTAGACCGACTCCTGCTTGCATCTACTACTATTACTCCACACATCGACCGCTATCCAGCATGCATCTAGAGTATCAAGTTCATAAGAATAGAATAACGCTTTAAGTAAGATGACATGATGTAGAGGGATAAACTCATGCAATACACTAGTAGAAAAGGGGGCTTTTGTCCCGGTTGGTAAGGGCCTTTAGTCCCAGTTTTTGAACCGGGACTAAAGGGTCGTTACTAATGCCTCCCCCCTTTAGTCCCGGTTCTTACACAAACCGGGACTAAAGGCCGTCCACGTGGACGCAGCCTAGAGCTCCACCTTTAGTCCCGGTTGGTGTTACCAACCGGGACTAAAGGAAATTTTATGATATTTATTTTTGAAATTTTTTTTGCGATTTTTTTAATTTTTTTTTATTTTCAAATTTCTGAATTATTTTAACCTCTAATCTCTAATCACCACCCCTCATCACTGCTCAATTTATCCTCTAATCTCTAATCGCCCCTCATCATTCCAAATCATCTAACTTCTTGGACGGTCACCCATCCTCTCACTACTCCAGCCTGAGCACGCTTAACTTCCGGGTTCTACTCTCCCTCGTTTCCAAGTCTGCACTTGTTGTTTTCCTGACAATAGTAAGATGTCAATTCTATTAACCCTCAGGAATTTAGCTTGAGCATGAAGTGACACATTTCACTGTTTGAGTTTTAAACTATTGTTTTAAAAAACAGTAATTATTTAGTAACACTAATATTTCTGGAATAATTAGTTTGACCATTGTTTGACCACTGTTTGACCACAGTTTGACCAGATTTGACCAAAATTCAAAAAAACTGAAATAATTATTTAGTAACACTAATATTCTAGAATAATTAGTTTGACCATTGTTTGACCACAGTTTGACGACAATTTGAAATTTTTTGAATTTTTTGCCTCTCCAGATCTTAAAAGCCCCGTATCTTTTTTCTATTAGGTTTTTGAGGATTTTGAAAATGTTTAACGGGGTTCACCCAGTTAAATTCGAATGTAACTTTTTGAGTAGATGATTTTTCATATAAAAAACTTTTTCATCCGAGTTCGTATGCAAAAGTTATGCCCATTTTAAGAAATTCCAGAGAGATTTTGCAAATAAAGTCGAAATTCATATTTGTTAATTTTCCCAGCAACTAGACCACATATCACATGGGAAACTTATTTTATTTTATTTTTTTGACATTTCCATCATTTTCTTTTGTTTTTTCTAAAACTGAAAAGGCGGTCCACGGGGGGGGGGGGGGGGTAGAGTTTGATGGGCCCTTTAGTACCGGTTCGTGCCATGAACCGGTACTAATGCCTCAAAGCCCATTAGTACCGGTTGGTGGTACCAACCGGGACTAAAGGACTAACCTTTAGTCCCGGTTGGTGCCACCAACCGGTACTAATGGGCATCGCACCCTTTAGTCCCGGTTCGTGGCAGCAACCGGGACTAAAGGGCCCAGGTGAACCGGGACTAATGCCTTAGCCGCACGAACCGGGACCAATGCTCACATTAGTCTCGGTTCGTGACTGAACCGGGACTAATGTGAATATTGCCCTGTGACGAAAGCCCTGTTTTGTACTAGTGATATGATATAAACCCCATCTTGTTATCCTCGATGGAAACAATACAATACGTGCCTTGCTGCCCGTACTGTCACTGGGAAAGGACACCGCAAGATTGAACCCAAAGCTAAGCACTTCTCCCATTGCAAGAAAGATCAATCTAGTAGGGCAATCCAAACTGATAATTCAAAGAGACTTGCAAAGATAACCAATCATACATAAAAGATTTCAGAGAAGATTCAAATATTGTTCATAGATAAACTTGATCATAACCCACAATTCATCGGTCTCAACAAACACACCGCAAAAGAAGATTACATCGAATAGATCTCCACAAGAGAGGGGGAGAACATTGTATTGAGATCCAAAAAGAGAGAAGAAGCCATCTAGCTAATAACTATGGACCCGAAGGTCTGAGGTAAACTACTCACACATCATCGGAGAGGCTATGGTGTTGATGTAGAAGCCCTCCGTGATCGATGCCCCCTCCGGCGGAGCTCCAGAAAAGGCCCCAAGATGGGATCTCACGGGTACAGAAGGTTGCGGCAGTGGAATTAGGTTTTTGGCTCCGTATCTGGTAGTTTGGGGTACGTAGGTATATATAGGAGGAAGAAGTACGTCGGTGGAGCAACATGGGGCCCACGAGGGTGGAGGGCGCGCCCAGGGGGGTAGGCGCGCCACCCTACCTCGTGCCCTCCTGGTTGATGTCTTGACGTAGGGTCCAAGTCCTCTGGATCACGTTCGTTCCAAAAATCACGTTCCGAAGGTTTCATTCCGTTTGGACTCCGTTTGATATTCTTTTTCTGCGAAACTCTGAAATAGGCATAAAATAGCAATTCTAGGCTGGGCCTCCGGTTAATAGGTTAGTCCCAAAAATAATATAAAAGTGTATAATAAAGCCCATTAATGTCCAAAACAGAATACAATATAGCATGGAACATTAAAAAATTATAGATACGTTGGAGACGTATCAGCAGTTTACCCTGGTTCGGGCCACCTTGCAGTGTAAAATGCTACTCCTGCTTTATGGTGGATTAGCCTCGAGGTGGGCTAAGGATGAACTAGTACAGTGGGAGAACAACCTCAGGAGGTGTGTTCTTGTGTGGGTGTGAGCTGGTGAGGGAGGAGTGGATCCGATCCCCCTCTATGGTGGTGGCTAGGCTATATTTATAGTGGCCTTGGTCATATTCCCCAAAAATGAACGCGGGAAGGGATCCCACAATGGCCAAATTTGAAGGGAGGCAACCAGTACATTTTATCCTGACGAAAGGTGGTCTTCGCCTGCAAAGCCTCTGGTCGTGACGCTGATGCAGCTTGAAGCTTTGTCGGTATTTCCCCAAAGAGGGAGGGATGATGCAGCACAACGGCGGTAGGTAATTCCCTCAGTGATGAGACCAAGGTTATCAAAGCAGTAGGAGAACCAAGCAACACAACGTAAATAACACCTGCACACAAATAACTGTTGAGGTACGTAGCAGAAATTCAAAATTTTCTACGCATCACCAAGATCAATCTAAGGAGTAATCTAGCACCAAGGGGAAGGGGAGTGCATCTACATACCATTGTAGATCGCTAAGCGGAAGCGTTGCAAGAACGCGGATGAAGGAGTCGTACTCGTAGCGATTCAGATCGCGGTTGATTCCGATCTAAGCGCCGAACCACGGCGCCTCCGCGTTCAACACACCTGCAGCCCGGTGACGTCTCCCACGCCTTGATCCAGCAAGGAGAGAGGGAGAGGTTGGGCAAGACTCCGTCCAGCAGCAGCACAACGGCATGGTGGTGATGGAGGAGCGTGGTACTCCAGCAGGGCTTCGCCAAGCACTACGAGAGACGAGGAGGGAGATGGGTAGGGCTGCGCCAAAGAGAGAGGGAGACTCATTGTGTATGGCAGCCCCAAAACCCCCACTATATATAGGGGAGGGGGAGGGGCTGCGCCCCCATCTAGGGTTCCCCCCCCAAGGGGTGCGGCCAGCCCTAGATGCATCTAGGGGGGCGACCAGAGGGGGAGAGAGGGGGGGCGCACCCTAGGTGGGCCTTAGGCCCATCTGAGCCTAGGGTTTCCCCCCTCCCCCTTCCCTGCGCCTTGGGCCTCTTGTGGGAGGCACACCAGCCCACCTAGGGGCTGGTCCCTTCCCACACTTGGCCCATGCAGGCCTCCGGGTTGGTGGCCCCTCCCGGTGGACCCCCGGAACCCTCCGGTGGTCCCGGTACATTACCGGTGAAGCCCGAAACTCTTCCGGTGGCCAAAATGGGACTTCCCATATATAAATCTTTACCTCCGGACCATTCCGGAACTCCTCGTGATGTCCGGGATCTCATCCGGGACTCCGAACAACATTCGGTAACCACGTATATCTATTCCCTATAACCCTACCATCATCGAACCTTAAGTGTGTAGACCCTACGGGTTCGGGAACCATGCAGACATGGCCGAGACGTTCTCCGGCCAATAACCAACAGCGGGATCTGGATACCCATGTTGGCTCCCACATGTTCCATGATGATCTCATCGGATGAACCACGATGTCAAGGATTCAATCAATCCCGTATACAATTCCCTTTGTCAATCGGTATGTTACATGCCCGAGATTCGATCGTCGGTATCCCGATACTTTGTTCAATCTCGTTACCGGCAAGTCTCTTTACTCGTTCCGTAACACATCATCCCGTGATCAACTCCTTGGTCACATTGTGCACATTATGATGATGTCCTACCGAGTGGGCCCAGAGATACCTCTCCGTTTACACGGAGTGACGAATCCCAGTCTCGATTCGTGCCAACCCAACAGACACTTTCGGAGATACCTATAGTGCACCTTTATAGCCACCCAGTTACGTTGTGACGTTTGGTACACCCAAAGCATTCCTACGGTATCCGGGAGTTGCACAATCTCATGGTCTAAGGAAATGATACTTGACATTAGAAAAGCTTTAGCAGACGAACTACACGATCTTGTGCTAGGCTTAGGATTGGGTCTTGTCCATCACATCATTTTCCTAATGATGTGATCCCGTTATCAACGACATCCAATGTCCATGGTCAGGAAACCGTAACCATCTATTGAGCAACGAGCTAGTCAACTAGAGGCTCACTAGGGACATGGTGTTGTCTATGTATCCACACATGTATCTGAGTTTCCTATCAATACAATTTTAGCATGGATAATAAACGATTATCATGAACAAGGAAATATAATAATAACCAATTTATTATTGCCTCTAGGGCATATTTCTAACAATAACAACTACTCGCAACTCGACGTGTAAAAGGGGTTGTCAATCCCTTCCGTGTAGCGGTGCCTCATGATAGGCAAACTGACGTGAATAAAATTGTAGTAGATTGATAGATCGAATGCCAAATAAAATAAATAAAAATAAAACGCAGCAAGGTATTTTTGTATTTTTAGTTTAGTAGATCTGAAAATAAAAGCAAATAAAAATAGATCGCAAAGGCAAATAATATGAGAAAGAGACCCGGGGGCGTACGTTTCACTAGTGGCTTCTCTCGAGAAAAATAGCAAACAGTGGGTAAACAAATTACTGTTGGGCAATTGATAGAACTTCAAACACTCATGAGGATATCCAGGCAATGATCATTACATAAACATCACGTTCAAGATTGGTAGACCGACTCCTGCCTACATCTACTACTATTACTCCACACATCGACCGCCACTAGTAGAAAAAGGGGCTTTTGGCCCGGTTGGTAAGGCCCTTTAGTCCCGGTTTTTGAACCGGGACTAAAGGGTCGTTACTAATGCCTCTCCCCTTTAGTCCTGGTTCTTACACGAACCGGGACTAAAGGCCGCGGCCACGTGGAGCTCCACCTTTAGTCCCGGTTGGTAACACCAACCGGGACTAAAGGAAATTTTATGATTTTTTTTTGAAATTTTTTTTGAATTTTTTTTTGAAATTTTTTATTTTCAAATTTCTGAATTTTTTTAACCTCTAATCTCTGATCATCACCCTCATCACTGCTCAATTTATCCTCTAATCTCTAATCACCCCTCATCATTCCAAATCATCTAACTTCCCCGAACGGTCACCCATCCTCCCACTCCTCCAGCCTGAGCACCCTTAACTTCCGGGTTCTATTCTCCCTCGTTTCCAAGTCTGCACTTGTTGTTTTCCTGACAATAGTAAGATGTCAATCCTATTAACCCTCAGGAATTTTGCTTGAGCATGAAGTGACACATTTCATTGTTTGAGTTTGAAACTATTGTTTTAAAAAACAATAATTATTTAGTAACACTAATATTTCTTGAATAATTAGTTTGACCATTGTTTGACCACAGTTTGACCATAGTTTGACCAGATTTGACCAAAATTCAAAATAACTGAAATAATTATTTAGTAACACTAATATTCTAGAATAATTAGTTTGGCCATTGTTTGACCACAGTTTGACCAGATTTGACCAAAATTCAAAATAACTGAAATAATTATTTAGTAGCACTAATATTCTAGAATAATTAGTTTGACCATTGTTTGACCAGATTTGACCACATTTTTTCCAAAAAAAAATTGAAACTATATTTTTTCTGTTACTAGTGGCGCACCTAGCAAATGGTGCGCCACTAGTAAGTTTGAAATTTTTTCGATTTTTCTCACTCTAGATCTTAAAAGCCCCGTAACTTTTTTTCTGTTAGGTTTTTGAGGATTTTGAAAATGTTTAACGGTGTTCCCTCGGTTAAATTCCGATGTAACTTTTCGAGTAGATGATTTTTCATATAAAATACTTTTTTATTCCGAGTTCGTATGCAAAAGTTATGCCCATTTTACAAATTCCAGAGAGATTTTGCAAATAAAGTCGAAATTCATATTTGTAAATTTTCCCAACAACTAGACCACATATCACATGGGAACTTATCTTATTTTATTTTTTTTGATATTTCCATCATTTTCTTTTGTTTTTTCTAAAACTGAAAAGGCGGTCCACGGGGGGGGGGGGGGGGGGGGGTAGAGTTTGAAAATGGGACCTTTAGTACCGGTTCGTGCCATGAACCGGTACTAATGCCTCCAAGCCCATTAGTACCGGTTGGTGCCACCAACCGGGACTAATGGGCATTTTTAGTCCCGGTTCGTGGCACCAACCGGGACTAAAGGGCCCAGGTGAACCGGGACTAATGCCTTAGCCGCACGAATCGGGACGAATGCTCACATTAGTCCCGGTTCGTGACTGAACGGGGACTAATGTGAATACTGCCCTGTGACCAAAGCCCTGTTTTCTACTAGTGCGCTATCTAGCATGCATCTAGTGTATTATGTTCATGGAGAAACGGAGTAATGCAATAAGAACGATGACATGATGTAGACAAGATCTATGTATGTAGAGATAGGCCCCATCGTTTTATCCTTAGTAGCAACAATACATACGTGTCGGTTCCCCTTCTGTCACTGGGATCAAGCACCGTAAGATCGAACCCACTACAAAGCACCTCTTCCCATTGCAAGATAAATAGATCAAGTTTGACAAACAAAACCCAAATATCGGAGAAGAAATATGCGGCTATAAGCAATCATGCATAAAAGAGATCAAAGAAACTCAAATACTTTCATGGATATAAAAAGATAGATCTGATCATAAACTCAAAGTTCATCCGATTCCAACAAACACACTGCAAAAATAGTTACATCATATGGATCTCCAAGAGACCATTGTATTGAGAATTCAGCGAGAGAGAGGAAGCCATCTAGCTACTAACTACGGACCCGAAGGTCTACAAAGAACTACTCACGCATCATTGGAGAGGCACCAATGGAGGTGGTGAACCCCATTCGTGATGGTGTCTAGATTGGATCTGGTGGTTCTGGACTATGTGGCAGCTGGAATTGATTTTCGTTGACTCCCCTAGGGTTTCTGGAATATTGGGGTATTTATAGAGCAAAGAGGCGGCCCGGGGGCACCCGAGGTGGGCACAACCCACCATGGCGCGCCTGGGCCTCCTGACACGCCCTGGTGGGTTGTGCTCTCCTCGGAGCACCCCCAGGCGCAGCCTTGGCCCATTAGGGGTCTTCTGGTCCAAAAAAATCTCCGTAAAGTTTCGTTGCATTTGGACTCCGGTTGGTATTGATTTCCTGCAATGTAAAAACCATGCAGAAAACAACAATTGGCACTTGGCACTATGTCAATAGGTTAGTACCAAAAAATGATATAAAATGATTATAAAACATCCAAGATTGATAATATAACAGCATGGAACAATCAAAAATTATAGATACATTGGAGACGTATCAGACGCCGCGGTGGGCTCGGCGATGACCTCCGTCCTGCTGTCCTGGCGGTCTTGGTCTTGTTGCACGTAAATGGAACCTTTTTTCTGATTCCTCGGGACTCCGCGCCCGCGCTTGCCTCGTTAACACCAAAGAGGAAACTGCTGTACTGGGCCCGCTGGCGCCCGCCTGGCCTTGGTCGTCATGGCTTGCGTCACCCGGGTCTCATGAGGTGATGGCTTGCATAGAGATCTCCACTCCTCAGGAGCCAGCCCGAGGAGGCCGCTCGTTCTGGAGGTCTTGGTGTCGTCCGCCTCGCGAGGGTCTTGTGTTGTTGATGCTGAAGGTGGGCCGTACCAGGCTGTCGATGGGGCCACGCCGTGGGCCACAGGCAGGCAAGTCTGGGTATCCCCGTTCCCAGAACGCCGATAGGTTCCGTCTCGAGATGGCGGTGCTTCGTCTCAAAAGTCCTCTCCTTATTTTTTTTCTAGGTCAAAACCCTTGATATAGCAGAAGATGGGGGCCGGAGGCCAGTTGTGGGCCCCACAAGGCATCAGGGCGCCCCCAGGGGTGGGGTTTTCTGGGGACAGAGTGGGGCCATGGTGGGCCAGCAGGGGTTGGGCTGATGTGGCGGACGCACCCAAGCCTCCCCATATCCGCCACAGATTTGGGATGGATATGAGTGGTGTCGGATAGCACTGGCGTTTGGGGCCGGTTTGAGGCGCCTGACTTTTTTTGACCGGTTCGTCCGCCCAGGCGTTTGTGACCAGTTTGAGGCGCTCGGCTGTAGATGCTCTAAATCCCCTAAATGTTCGTATTTGTGTTTTAAGTCCATGAGCTCAAAATGATAGCATATCAAATCTTTGATGGGTGAAAAATATTCAAATGCGAGATCAATTCTAATTTAAATATTACAATCCAACTAAGTGTTCAAATAAAATAGTTCAAACTTGAACTCAACTCACACGTATGTTCTAGTTGTCCCATTTAATCATCCATAGATGCATAATCAAACCTTCCTCGAGCTTCTTATGAGTTGCTCGGCGCCAATTTGATGATGCGTTTGAACAAACTCATCAAGCATAGATATTTTCTTGTGTGGAAGTTGGATACGATCACCCATGTTCTCAAATTCCAGATCTCTCGCAACATCTTCACCCTCACCCTACACGATCATATTGTGCATGATCACACACACCATCATGTCATCACCACCCACAAGGTCTCTGAATCCCATAGTTTAGCAGGTTCATCAACAACTGCAAAATGGGATTGGAGCACTCTAAAAGCCCTCTCCACATCCCTTCTAGCTCCTTCTTGTCTTTGGGTAAAGTGATTTCTTTTTTGACCAACTGACTCAGAGATGGTCTTGACTAATGTAGCCCACGGAGGATAGATATCGTGTACAGATAGTGGCCCATGTTGTAATGATGTCCATTGCTAGTGTAGTTGGAAGGAGGAGCTTGTCCTTCAGTCAACTTAGCAAACCATGGAGATCGCTGTAGCATATTGATGTCACTGTGAGATCCGATCATGCCAAAGAAAGCGTGCCAAATCCAGAGGTCATGCAATACAACTGCGTCGAGAATGATGGTGGGCTTCTTAAAATGGCCTTGATTTTGCCCTTCCATAGCTTTTGGGCAGTTCTTACATCTCCAGTGCATGCAATCAAAATATCCGAGCAAAGCTAGCCACCCTCTTGCATCGGACCTTGCCAAGAGCCTTTTGGTTTCCGCAGCAATTGGTTCTCTCAAGTATCGAGGTCCAAACACCTTGAAAGTGAGGGACACTTGAGACGACCTCATCACTGACATGAATCTTAAAGATATGCTTTTTCTTCTTACGATGAGACACATAGATCTCGAAAAAAGCATAGTTATAGTGTCCCTGCACCCCACCCCCCGTGCGGAGCCAGTAGAAGTGCACCCGTTGCCGAGCGATGGAATGCTCGAGGGAGGCTAGCCCCAAATAAGCCATCTTCAGTTTGCGCCGTAGCCATGCCTCCTCAAGCGAGAGGGGCCTCTTGTCTTGCACCCCGTCAAGATCGAGCGATGAGATCGTGCGCAAGCAGCAGGTGAAGAGAGATATTGTTGATGGAGCGCGTGCTCCAACTTTGGAGACATCATGCCATGAACTTGAGGCGCAAGTAGATACAACAAAAGGGGTCCGGATCCGGCTCCTCAGAATCCCAAGCAGCAACAACTAACTCAAGGAAGCTGTCCATCTTATGCCAGAAACGCTCGAAAGGAAAACGTGTGGGGTGGCTAGAACAGGGCACACGATCCACAAGGAGGGGGCAATGATCGACGGTGGTCGAGGCCAAGCTGCGCAGCAGATAGTATGGGTGCGAGACCTCTCAATTTGGCATACAGAAAACACGATCATTGTGCATGAGGGAGGGTTGTCCTACTCCTTGGACTGAGTATGAGGTAAATATCTCGCAGCTCCATGTCAACCACGAAGCGGCGAAACTGACTCATGAAACGGGGACGTAGCCGACCATTATTGGACCATTATTTGAGACCACTACCTTGTACTTGTATACATGGACGGACGGCTTAAACATGGTGGAGATTGTACCACATATGTCTGACACTTATTTTTTTGAGAGCTAATATAAGCTAAATGGGTTTGCCTGGCCCGCTGCATGAGCCCCCGCCGCTGCCGGACTGGTCCGACGGGGCCTTCCTAATGGATCTGAGGCGGCACTTATTTTCCATCTCTATGTCTTTCTCGATGTACATCTCCCTGCACTCCTTGGTGCAGAATGCAAACTCACTCCTGCAGACAAAGGAATTGGACCATCATGTCAGAGACATCTCCATTGAATAAATTTAACCTTCTGTTATTGCAGTGAAGAAGCCATGGATTTTTTTAGTATTTATTTATTTCTCTCTGGTTGATGACAGATTGTGGCAATCAAAGAAATACGAGCGTCAGATGGTAACGAGTGACAATTTTATGGTATGATAATCAAACAACACAACTCATATGATTGGCTGATTAATATTCTTTATTTATTGCGTTGCTTAAGGGAGTATATATGTAGTCTTGACTCTTGGCTAGAAAACTAAATCTAAATGCACCCCCCCTAAAAAAATCTAAATGCATCCCAATAATTTTATATTTTGAGACAGGCAGTTCGAGCATAATTCAGCGACCAAAATTAAAAGAGGAAAAATTATCAGGTTATGAGCACCCCATGCATCAATAGTACATATCTGATTACTAAATACATACGGAGTATTAATAATTAATTAGCATGGCAGATCAAACCAAAAATGTATCGGCAACAAATAACATGCTGAGGAAAAAGGTTTGCATCTAACATTCCTCTAGAATATGGGAGAGCATAAGATTCATGCTATGAACTGCTTATACTAGTAGCATCGATTGACTGCTTATACTAGCATCGAATCAGCATTACCTTTCTAATGAACAAGGTTCGTCAAATTAGTACGGCTTGTGGAGATTTAACAGAGAGGATCGCTAAATTTTCATAAATGAAAACGGATCCTGAATAACCCCTTCACATAACCGAGGGGAACCACGAAACCATCACAAAATCGTAGGATGCCAGCAACATCATAGCAAGATTCGATCAGTTGCAACTTGACGTGGAAAACGAACGAACGGCGCGGAATTCACATCAGAAAGTATAATGAGAGATTGATCGGATCCTAGCCAAAAATCACCAGGAAGCTACCGAAAAAGACAAAACTGAAACACAAGGCCGGAACACGAGAATTCCGCCGGACACTTCCACGCTACGACGAACAGAGAACGGGGAAACAGTGACGCTAGTACCTGTAGATATATGCATCCTTGTCGGCGAGGGGTTTGCCGCAGATGCCGCAGGCCGCCAGGAACGCCGCCGTCATCCACAGCCCGGTAAATGCGTCCCTCTTCAGAGAGTGGTGGCCGCCGCCTCCGGCGGCCATCTCCTCGGCGCAAGGCGACACAAAAAAGATCGGCCTCGCGCGTGCCTGCTTGTCGTCGCTCCTCACCTGGCGCACCCGCCTCTGCACCGACGGCATGGACGCTACGCTGACCTTCCGGCGCATCACCATGCTCCTCGGCCGCTTCTGGAGCATCTCGTCGGACCGGGTTCCAACCGAGCTCGCTCGCTCGCTGGTTCCCGCCCCGCCTCTGTCAATCTAGGATTATATTTCAGTACGGTGGCCTTTGTGTCCCAAGATTTGGAGAGAGACTGGATGGTGGGGAGAGGGGTTTTGGGGAGGAGGAACGGGGAAGGGGCAGGGGCATAAAAAGAGGAGGAGGGCCGGGCACGTGAGCCGTCCACACCCCACTCTAGACACCTGGATGCTTTTGATCTCGTGATTTATGATATGGAATTATAGCGATTAAGGCAGTTTGTTAGAGTTACCCTCGCGCCGCTTACATATATGTGTGCGGTAAAACCATCCGGTGTCTATTATTCCATATCGGGCAATGGTTACTCTATGCTACACGCATGATGATTTGGTTTTGCTCAGGTAGAGGAAAAAATCAACCCTTTTTAGATAGAAAAAAAACCAACCATTGTGTGATATTTGGTGTTAACATAATAAGGAAACACATTATTATGACCCGCATTGCTTTTTTTGTTTAGTCGAGTTGTTTTATGGTGGCATGAAAGTTTCGCGGCACCACATTATGATGCGAGATATGAGGGCTGCACAAGCCGTCGCTACGCGTGATTGGCCGAGATCATGGAAACGGCAATGGGCTTTCGACAGATATGTTGGGCTGTGGAAACCGTCGCTCCTTGTGACTGACCTAGATCAAGGAAACGACAGTGGACTTTTCACAGATATGTAGGCTACAGAAACCGTCACTGTCCACTGGCCTAGATCAAGGAAACGGCAGTGGACTTTTGACAGATATGTGGGCTGCGGAAACCGCCGCTATGCACTGGCCTAGATCAAGGAACCCGTAGCGGAGTTTCGTTTATGTCCACTCGAATCTTTTTTTGGGAGCACTTTTAATATAGGGGTGTAATGTGGATCGATAGATCAATGTGGACTTGTGTGTCACTTTTCCGCTGGAGCACTTATCCGACACGCCATACATCTGGCTTCGAGCTAGAGTACGACTTTTGTTTTGTCTTTTGTATGCGTTAAGATAGATATCATAGCGACAAACAAGGTTTACGTTACACCGATAGTCAGAATTATGTGTCCTTTAAAATTTACAACATCAAAATAACTTTTAGTCTCAACATGAAACTATTTATACGATTATGTTTATTCAAATATGTGGGCTGCGGAAACCGTCACTATGCACTGGCCTTGATCAAGGAAACCGTAGTGGAGTTCGGGTTGTGTTCACTCGAATCTTTTTCAGGAGCACTTTTAATATAGGGGTGTAATGTGGTTCGATAGATCGACGTCAACTTGTGTCTCACTTTTTCGCTGGAGCACTTATCCGACACGTCATACATCTGGCTTCGAGCTAGAGTACGACTTTTGTTTTGTCTTTTCTATGCGTTAAGATAGATATCATGGCGACAAACAAGGTTTACATTACGGTTTACGTTACACCGAAAGTCAAAATAAGTGCCCTTTAAGATTTACAACATCAAAATAATTTGTAGTCTCAATATGAAATAATTTATACGATTATGTTTGTTTGAATTTCAACAATACAACAAACAGTATCTAGTACACAAACTATGCCTAAACACTTAGGCGGTTGTTGCTTTATGCTCACTCTAAATGATGTGGAATTTCAGCATTGCAATTAAATCATAGCGTGCAAACTAAAGCGATAGCAATTCTACAAAAGTTGACACAGAGGGAAGTCACTCGGTACCTTTAGATTGTTGTACTTGTAGTGTCTTGTATGTATTCTCATCTGGTGCATTAATACTTTTTCCCTCATATATAGAAATGCACAGTGTTCTCACCTAGATTAGTTATTGTTAATAATATAAAAAGTTATCATTAAGATAGTAAATTACTTTAGCTTTTCCCTGATTATTTACGGACTAGGTGAGGTTCCAAAAATAACCCCCTTCCATCCCTATACACACCCCACCGTAGTTGATCACCAAAATCCAACACAAGGTCACATTATCATGACCAAATATACTGTTATTTAGTTAGTTTGTTTTCGTTTTCATTAATGTTTGTTGTGTATGTATATGGTGGCAAAGTACGAAAGTGCTCTTGTTAGCTCGAGCTCACATGCACCCTGTGCTACTGTAAAATTCAAAAGATATTTAGGAAGTAAAAAAATCTGATTTTTTCCAACAAACATTGATGTCTTTTTCACATGCGTGCAAAATTTCGTGATAAAATGACATTCTTGCAGGTCATGGTGAAAAAACAAAAGCGATGCTCCAAAATGCTTCCAAAAACAGTTTTTTGGAGCATGTTTTTGGTTTTTGTCGAGACCACCACAAATGTCATTTCATCATGAAAATTGGCATGCTTGTGAAACACACATCAATGTTTGTTGCCAAAAAAAAATCAGAATATTTTGTATTTTGTAAAAAAATTGATTTTACTCTAGCAAAGGGTGCATGTGAGCTCGAGCTCACATACTCCATGTCCTGGCAAAGTATTGTAATTAATAGATCAATGGTATCATACTTTCATACCACAATATAATTTGAGGCATGTGGGCTGCACAAATTTTCTTGAGCAATGAAACCACGACCAAGTGTTGTCTATGTTGGCCCATACATGAAAGCACCTTACTTTTTTGTTTGAATTCACCCATATCTTTTTTGGGAACACTTTTAATGGGAGTGTGTTATGTGGCTTGATAGATAGACGTTTGTGCCTCACTACTTTGTTGGACCACTTATCAGGCACGTCACACATCTGACTTTGTGCTAAATTATGACCCCTGCTGTCGGTGTCAAAACCGGCGGATCTCGGGTAGGGGGTCCTGAACTGTGCGTCTAAGGATGATGGTAACAAGAGACGGGGGACACAATGTTTACCCAGGTTCGGGCCCTCTCTATGGAGGTAATACTACTACTTCCTGCTTGATTGATCTTGATAAATATGAGTATTACAAGAGTTGATCTACCACGAGATCGTAGTGGCTAAACCCTAAAAGTCTAGCCTGTATGACTATGGTTATGAGTCCCGCCTCCGGACTAAGTCCTCCGGTTTATATAGACACCGGGAGGACCTAGGGTTACACAAGGTCGGTTACAAAGAAAGGAATCTACATATTTGATCGCCAAGCTTGCCTTCCACGCCAAGGAGAGTCCCATCCGGACACGGGTAAAGTCTTCGGTCTTTGTATCTTCACAGCCCATCAGTCCGGCCCATGGCTAACAGGCCGGACGCCCGAGGACCCCTTAGTCCAGGACTCCCTCAGTAGCCCCCGAACCAGTCTTCAATGACGAGGTGTTCGGCTCATAGATTGTCTTCAGCATTGCAAGGCGGGTTCCTCCACCGATGACTTCCAAGTAGTGTATTCGGCCTTCCATTTAATGTCGTACCCCTCGGTTTCTGTGTATTAACAACTTCAGCTTCTACGTGTCGAGCGAATGCGAGAGGTCAGGGTATTTTTGCACATAACACCCCAGCCACGCGAGGGATAGCGTCTATTTAAAGAGATTGGATCTCAGATCCATTTGACATCTCGTGGAAGAAAAATCCTGAAAGATCGCCAGGAAAGAACACTCCAACATGTCTAGCATTCCCAGCTCCTCCTCCCGTCCCTGCGGCCCAGAAAAAAGCGAGTGGGAGAAGTGCTCCGTATCCCATAGTCAGCTGGAGAAGCTGCAAATACAGGGGTTTCTCCCCCCTGCGGATCTGGTCCTTGTTCGAGCAGGGTTGGCCTCCTTTAATGGCAAAACCCAGGCGGAGGATTTCCCCAATCCATCCGAGGGGGTGGGGGACGAGTGTGTTTCGTCCCCTATTTGCTAAGGGGCGTGGGATTTCCAATTCATCCATTCCTCCGAGGGCTTCTGGAATATTATGGCCTCCAACTGCACAACTTTACTCCAGCCTCCATCCTGCATATTGCGGGTTATGTCGCTTTATGTGAACTATTCCTGGTTTGTGAGGCCCATTTTGAACTGTGGAGAAAGTTATTCTGCCTTGTCCCGCGTAACCACGAGGGATCAATATTTGAAGTGGGCGGAGCCGAAATATGGCGCATTGCCGAGACCGGATACCTATCCGGCACACCGAAGAAGGCATCTGAAGAGTGGACTTCCGAGTGGTTCTACATCGAGGACATCGTACTTCTTGACCCAGTCCGTAGGGGTCTTCCCGGGTTCACAAGTGTTCCTTTGAAGAAACGCCACAGCTGGCGCCCTCGAAGCCTCGAGGAGGAAGATAGTGCGGAAGTCCGCCAACTCTTGAGCAAGATAAAGATGCTCGCCCAGTCCGGATATACGATAGTCGAAGTAATGGCGACCTCCATAGTGCGGGGGGTCCAGCCACTCCAATACAGAGGACTTCCTATGTGGCACTACAATGGGGAAGATGACGCCTCCCGCTGCGGCAGGAAGGGTCCAAACACCCCTGCCGCCCTGGCCAAAATATTGGCTGAACTGTTCAAAGGGGAGGAAGAGGAGTTCCTACGCATTCACAGGGAATGATATTCTATTTACAGTCCTCCTAGTTGGGTAAGCCCCCAACTCCTCTGGTCTACTCATTCCACTCCTTGAGCTACGTTCAATGAACATTAACCTGTCCATTTATAATAGCACCGGCGAAAGATTTCCGAGGGGCTTTACAGCCCCGCCCCGTAGCCCGAGGGCCACAATCGGGACCTTGACCCCGGATTCGAAGAGGATCCAGATATATTCGTGGTGCTCGAGAATGGGGTGTTTTACCAAACGAGCTACGACGGCACAGAAGTAGCCATCATCGATGATTATCCCGGTCTTCTCCCCGCTTAACACGTAAGTAATCAGGAGACACCTTGTCCAAAAGAGTTCTCTCATTCTACCTCACCCACCGCACCATCCTGTGCTTCAAAGGGGAGGCACTCGACGCGCCATGCTACTCCAAGAGTGATTCCGAAGAGAGCGGCGCCCGTACCGAGCAAGCCTTCGAAGAGGAAGGCGAACGAAGACACGGTCGGGCCCTCATCAAAGCGGTACGAGTTCCCAAGTATGTTTTTGTTTAATAGTCGCACCCAACTGTGACTTTCATGTTCGTCCCATATCAGGAAAAGAGTTCTCCGGACTGTGTTCGGGGATCTGGCCCGTTATACTCCCAATAGCCGGGATCCGGCCCCAGCCGAGGAGCCGAGGGCTGATATGGGAGTGACGCCGGACTGTTCTTCAGCTGAAAGCTCGGAAGATATGTCCGTCACCAACTCGAAGGTGGAGAGCGCCATGAATCACCGGCGCCGGAGGGCCATTTTACGGGACCCCCGCTTCTCGGAAGAGGCTTCTAATGCCTTCAGCTCGGCTGATGCCTACATCCGAGCTGCTCGAGATGGGCTTAGCAGGGCCACAAAGCAACATTTAAAAGGTGCGCAGGTAAATTTACTGTGTCCGAATATGATAGTCATATGCCAGTAGCCCCCGAGACTTAAAGTAGTTGGTACAACTGATTTGAGGATCGCTGTATAAGCAGGTTCTTTCTGAGAAGAATGACCTGCTAGCCCAAGAGCTAGACAAGTTCCGGACAGAGTTAACTGCAGTTACCGCCGAACTGGAAAAATCCAAGAAGGCGTCTGTAGGTAATATTTCCCTCCATCGAGAAATAGTAATTGTATAGCAGCTGTGTTAACACTGCGGCTTACCAGGATCGTCACATGACCTGGAGGAGAAAGAGTCGAAAAGACTACATGCCGCAGGCGAGCGGGTGCTGGCCCGAGTCAGACAGGAGAAAAACAAACTTCATGATTCAAACACCCAGCTGGGCGAAGAACTGAAAGATGTGCGGGCCCAGTTGGCCGACTCCGTAAAGGAGAACAAAAGGCTGCGAGGCGGCATATTCAGTATGTGGCCGAACTATATCTTATAGTAATTCGGACATAACAGGGACTGATAGAGTTATGTCTACAGGTATGCTGGCCGGTCGTCCCGAAGAGGAGATGTCCGGATTCTCGGGCGATCTGCTACAAGAGCTGTCGCGCATGCATGAGCAAGCTCGGCAGGCGATGCGAAGCATTGCCAAGGCCTTGTGGCCATCTGCCTGTCCTCCAAGAAAGATGGAGGAGCTCCTAGAGCTATTCAAGGGGGTGCAGCGGCGCTTTCGATTGTGGAAAATATCGGCCTGCCGGGAAGGTGCGCGAGAGGCCTGGGCCATGGTGAAAATACGGTACACCAAGCTTGATCCGAATCACATGGCTCGGGTCAGACCTCTAGGGTCAGATGGGAAAGAAGTTCCCGTTAGTTTGGTATATGACCAAGTAAAAGTAGCCGCCAAGTATTCCCAGCAGGATTCTAAGTTAGATAGGCTGCTGGACGGTATAGAGGAGGAAATGTTTGAGTCCAAGTGACCGTGTATTTTCCTTCTAGCTGAATTGTAAAACAATTGTCATGGCAGACCTTTTCGCTTCGACCTCTAGACCCGAAGGTGCGGAGTGTTTTCGAATACTATTGCGGCCGAATAGACCGGTGTATGCTTGGAAACCAGGTGTAGGGGTTATAGTTGCTTGAACAGACAAGTTGTATCCGGCTAGTTATGCTATATTGCATTAAGATTGTTAGAAACATCTTCCAGAGAGAATAGTTCCGTTAAGGGTTCCTTTCCCTGGGTATGCATGCGTTAATGCGCATGTCTGAACTGTGATTGAAAAATCGCAGTATGTTTAACTTCTGGGGTTCACAATGTAGTAAATGCAAAAAACATCTTTAATCCACCGACCGAATATTCCCTTAAGAACGCTAGCTTTCGGCTTCACCCAGTCTGAGGTACACATCCGGATGACCCGGCAGTAACAATCGCAGAGGTGCTCCCTTTATGCCCTAGCCGAACTAACGGGAACGTAGGGCATAATCACAGGAGCCAGGCAACCCAGCTTGGCCAAGAATTAAGTCATATCGATGCATATAATGGCGAAGAAAAGGGACATATGAAAAAACGCATATGTGATGAGCTTGATGCTCGGAAAATAATAACAAGCTTCTGTCCAAGAAGCCTCCAGGTATGATGGACGTACATATTTAAGTATGTGTATGTTACCGGTGCGCGGTTGAGCCGCATGAAAAGCTTTAAGGCTAAAAAAAGGGGGGAAAAGCGAAAAGAGAGGAAAAAACAAACGGAACAGTAGGAAGAAGGAGACAAACAAAGATTTCGGCGCTAAGCATAGAATCTTCGGAGCCTGGCCGCGTTCCAAGGGTTCGGCTCTAAACGATTATCTGACGCATCACGCAGGCGGTACGCTCCTCCAGTGAGAACTTCGTCAATGATGAAGGGACCTTCCCATTTGGGCTTGAGTTTGTCCTTTTTCTTCTCTGGCAAGCATAGAACGAGTTCGCCAACATTGTAAGTCTTGGCCCGTACTTCCCTGCTTTGATATCTGCGGGCCTGTTGTTGATAAAATGCGGAACGGGCTTTTGCAACATCGCGCTCCTCCTCCAGGGCGTCTAGGTTGTCCTGCCGATCGAGCTTGGCTTCTCTCTCTTCGTACATGCGCAATCGAGGTGAGTCATGAATAATGTCGCAGGGCAACATCGCCTCTGTGCCGTACACCATGAAGAAAGGTGTGTATCCGGTAGTGCGATTGGGCGTGGTCCGCAGCCCCCAGAGTACGGAGTCGAGCTCCTCAACCCAGTGCTTGTCTGATTCCTTCAAAGATCACACCAGCCTGGGTTTGATGCCGCTCATAATAAGACCATTGGCGCGTTCGACGTGACCGTTTGTTTGCGGGTGATAGACGGAGGCGTAATCGAGCTTAATGCCCAGATTGGCGCACCAATTTTTCACCTCATCGGCTGTAAAGTTGGAGCCGTTATCAGTGATGATGCTGTGTGGAACACGATAACGGTGTACAAAGCCAGATATGAAGTCTATCACTGGTCCGGCCTCAGCCGTTTTAACTGGTTTGGCCTCTAATCACTTAGTGAATTTATCCACCATGACCAACAAATATTTTTTCTTATGGCTTTCTCCTTTAAGGGGTCCGACCATATCAAGCCCCCAGACCGCGAAAGGCCAAGTGATGGGGATTGTTTGCAGAGCAGTGGGTGGCATATGCTCTGGTTAGCGAAAAGCTGGCATCCGACGCAACGTTGGACAAGGTCCTACGCGTCTGCTCGGGCCATCGGCCAATAAAAACCTGTACGGAAGGCCTTGCTAACAAGGGCCTGAGCTGGGGCATGGTGGCCGCCGAGACCTGCATGAATTTCAGCCAAGAGCTGCGGCCCCTCCTCCTCGGAGATACATCTTTGAAGGACTTCGGTAGCACTTTTCTTGTAGATCTCTCCGTCGTGAACCTTATAGGCCTTCGAATGCCGGACAATGCGGCGGGCCTCGTCCTGATCCTCAGGGAGTTCCTTCCTATTAAGTAGGCCAAGTAGGGTTTAGTCCATGGGGCAATTACTGCCATAATGAGATGGGCCGACGGTGTTATTTCGGTGGCTGAGCCCCCGATGATAGCGGTGTGTTCGGAATCTGGGCTTGTGTTTGGGTCCGGACTAGTGTCACCGCTCTCCCCTTGCCACACCACGGATGGCTTAAAAAGCCTTTCTAGAAAGATGTTAGGTGGGACGGGGTCGCGTTTGGCGCCGATGCGAGCGAGGACGTCCGCCGCTTGATTACTTTCTCGAGCCACGTGATGAAACTCGAGCCCCTCGAACCGAGCCGACATTTTTAGGACGACATTGCAATAAGCCGCCATCTTCGGATCTTTGGCATCAAAATCTCTGTTTATTTGAGATATTGCGAGGTTTGAGTCCCCACGCACTTCTAGGCGTTGTATGCCCATGGAGACGGCAATCCGAAGACCATGCAATAAGGCCTCGTATTCGGCTGCGTTGTTGGAGTCTGTATATAATATCTGGAGTACGTACTGGACTACATCTCCAGTGGGGGACATTAAAACGACACCCGCTCCTAATCCTGCCAGCATTTTGGAGCCATCGAAATACATGACCCAGTTGGAATATGTGCCGTACTCCTTAGGGAGTTCGGCCTCTGTCCATTCGGCGATGAAGTCCGCCAATACTTGGGATTTAATTGCTCGACGTGGTTTGTATGTTATGTCGAATGGAAGGAGCTCAATGGCCCATTTGGCAATCCGGCCCGTAGCATCGAGGTTGTTTATTATATCATTGAGTGGTACTTCGGAAGCCACCGTGATCGAACACTCTTGAAAATAGTGTCACAGCTTCCGGGATGCCATAAAGACCGCGTATGCTATCTTTTGATAATGAGGGTACCAGGATTTGCATGGTGTGAGAACAGTGGATACGTAATATACAGGCTTCTGAAGCGGGAACTTGTGTCCGACCTGGTCTCGCTCAACAACGAGCACGGCGCTCACCACCTGGTGTGTTGCCGATATGTATAATAGCATGGGTTCGCCGACATTTGGCGCGGCCAGGATTGGATTGCTCGCTAGGAGGGCTTTTATTTCTTCCAGTCCGGCCGTTGCCGCATCCGTCCACTCGAAGTGATCGGTGTGCCGGAGTAAGCGGTACAGTGGCAATGCCTTTTCTCCCAATCTGGAGATAAACGGCTTAACGCTGCCACACATCCAACCAGTTTTTGCACCTGTTTAAGGTCTGTTGGTGTAGCCAATTGCGACAAAGCTTGGATTTTGGCTGGATTTGCTTTGATTCCTCTACTGGAAACAATGAAGCCCAGCAGTTTTCCAGCGGGGACGCCGAAAACACATTTTTCTGGATTGAGCTTAATGTCGTATGTACGGAGGTTGTCGAATGTGAGACGTAAATCGTCTATTAGCAACTCAACGTGCCTGGTCTTAATGACGACGTCATCCACATATGCTTCTACTGTCTTGCCGATCTGCTTTTCCAGGCATGTTTGAATCATGCGTTGGTAAGTGGCGCCCGCGTTTTTGAGCCCGAAAGGCATAGTGTTGAAGCAGAAAGGCCCATATGTGGTAATGAATGCCGTTGCGGCTTGATCGGACTCCTTCATATTGATCTGATGGTATCCGGAGTATGCATCGAGAAAACACAGTGAGTCGTGTCTTGCGGTTGCGTCGATGATCTGATCGATCCACGGGAGGGGGAAGGGATCCTTAGGGCAAGCCTTGTTGAGGTCTTTGAAATCGACACATAGGCGCCAGTATATATCCTTCTTTGGTACCATCACCAGGTTTTCTAGCCAGTCCGGGTGTTTTATTTCTCTGATGAATCCGGCTTCGAGTAACTTGGCTAGCTCTTCTCCCATAGCTTGTCGTTTGGGTTTGGAAAAATGCCACAATGTTTGTTTGACTGGTTTATATCCCTTAAGGATATTGAGGCTGTGTTCGGCTAGCCTGTGTGGGATTCCTGGCATGTCAGAAGGGTGCCAGGGGAATATGTCCCAATTCTCGCACAGGAACTTGCGTAGAACGGCATTGACCGTTGGGTCGAGTTGTGCCCCAATAGATGCTGTCTTGTTGGAGTCCGTTGGATTGACTTGGAATTTGACTATTTCTTCTGCTGGTTTGAAGGAGGTGGACTTGGGTCGTTTTTCTAGGATCACATCGTCCCTATCCACCGTAGAGTGCAATGCGGTTAGTTCTTCGGCCGCGAGGGCTTCAGATAATGCCTCGAGGGCTAGGGATGCGGTTTTGTTTTTGGCGCGGAGTGCTATGTCCGGATCACTGATAAGAGTGATTATGCCGTTGGGCCCGGGCATCTTGAGCTTCATGTACCCATAATGAGGTATAGCTTGGAAGTGTGTAAAAGCGTCTCGCCCCAGCAGGGCGTGATATCCGCTGTTGAAAGGGGCCACTTGGAATGTTATTTCTTTGGACCGATAGTTCTCCGGTGTGCCGAATACCACGTCAAGTGTGATTTTTCCCGCACACTGCGCCTCCCGACTGGGGATGATTCCTCGGAAGGATGTGCTGCTTTTGCTTGATGCGGCTCCTGTCTATTTCCATCTCGTGGAGTGTATCCTCGTAGATGAGGTTTAGTCCGCTGCCGCCGTCCATGAGAACCTTGGTGAGCCGAAAGCCGTCCACAATTGGACTGAGAACCAAGGCGGCTGGTACTCGGACTGCTCTGTGTTTTGGTTCGTCACTAGCACTAAAAGTTATAGCCGTGTCGTTCCAAGGGTTTATTGCTGCGATTTGGCAGACTTCGGCGAGTTCGCGGAGTGCCCTTT
Source organism: Aegilops tauschii subsp. strangulata (assembly GCF_002575655.3). Taxonomy (NCBI): domain Eukaryota; kingdom Viridiplantae; phylum Streptophyta; class Magnoliopsida; order Poales; family Poaceae; genus Aegilops; species Aegilops tauschii. Next base: position 410,797,765 of record NC_053040.3, on the reverse strand, counting down.
TGCGCCTATTGTTTGAAGCGAATGTCTCGAAGACCGTCAGTACTTTGGGGTCGTCGTCTTCTGGGGGTGTTGTTCTGGTGTGTTCTTGGTGAGAATATCTTCGCCGCGCTTGGCCACTTGCTGGAGTATCCAACATGCTCTAAGGCTGTGGGTTGGTATGTTATCCGGTGTTGCGTGTATTTTGCATGGCCCATCGAGCCATCCTTCCAGAATGGTTCCGCGCCCCATAGTGGATTTGTATTTCTTTACTATTGGGCCGGGCGTGCCACGAGGGTGCACCCTTTTCCCCCGAACGTGGGGTTGAGTGTGGACCGATGGTTCCCAACGGGCTGCCTGAGTTTTCCAGGCGCTTTCCATTGCGCTGTACGTCTGTACGATAGTTGCCAAGTCAGCAAAGTGTAATATGCGATGGCGGTTGATGGCATTGAGGATTCCTTCGTCCATGCAATTGTTTCGGAATGCTGAGATTGCTTCCTCGTCGCGGCAATCTTTAATCTTGTCTTTGACAAGAAGGAATCTGGCCCAGAAGTGGTGGACCATTTCCTGAGACTGTTGTTGTATGCTCATGAGAGCGCTTATATGTGGGTGGGTGGGTGGTTTTAAATCCGAACCCTGACCCAATTTTGGATCCAGAATCTGAAGGTCCTCCGAATTTAACAGATCGGGCTCCGGGATATCCACTGATTTCCTGGGCCCCCCCGTCCGATTCTATGTTCGGAGGGCGGGATGCATCTCCTAGCAGATGGGTGTCCGGTTCTTTGAGATCGGAGATCTGGACATAGTTCGTCCTTAGTATGGAGGAAGAGTTGTCGTCTCGCTCCTCGACTACCGCTATCTGGTGGGTGATCGGCGGAGATTTGATTTCTCACTAATCGGGTTTAAGCCCAATTCGATCATAGTCTGTAGCGACCCCCGGGGCGGCGATGCGGTCGAGGAGTTCGTTTAAAGATGAAAGCTCCGCTGGATCCATCTGCTTGTAGTGTCCGGAGTCGATACGAAGGGGATTTTCGATGACCCGGGAGGTCACCGTCGGCTCAACGGCCGAACGGGCGGTCATGGTAAAGCCGCCCAGCCGGAGGGTTTGGCCTGGGGCCAGTGCTCCTCCGGAGGTGATATTGTCCTTGAGAACAAGGCGAGCCATCGATCCTGTCTTCGACGCCACAGTGGAACTCTCAATGAAAGCACCAATATCGGTGTCAAAACCGGCGGATCTCGGGTAGGGGGTCCCGAACTGTGCGTCTAAGGATGATGGTAATGGGAGACGGGGGACACAATGTTTACCCAGGTTCGGGCCCTCTCTATGCAGGTAATACCCTACTTCCTGCTTGATTGATCTTGATGAATATGAGTATTACAAGAGTTGATCTACCACGAGATCGTAGTGGCTAAACCCTAAAAGTCTAGCCTGTATGACTATGGTTATGAGTCCCGCCTCTGGACTAAGTCCTCCGGTTTATATAGACACCGGGAGGACCTAGGGTTACACAAGGTCGGTTACAAAGAAAGGAATCTACATATTTGATCGCCAAGCTTGCCTTCCATGCCAAGGAGAGTCCCATCCGGACACGGGTAAAGTCTTCGGTCTTTGTATCTTCACAGCCCATCAGTCCGGCACATGGCTAACAGGCCGGACACCCGAGGACCCCTTAGTCCAGGACTCCCTCACCCGCCCCCTCTTTTGTAGATATCATGGCGGTGAACAATGTTCAAGTTACACTGAAAAGTTAAATAATTTTCTATCTAAGATTCACCACGTCATAATTGAATATATTGAGTCTCAACATGAAACTATTATCGTCTTATGCTCTATTGATTTTAGTTTCAACAATGCAACAATCTATCATTTAGAACACAAACTACGCATAAACACTAAATCAGTTGTTCCACAAACACTACAAATTTTGCTCTATTTTGTGACGTTTCACTTGTGTCACATATAACCCTTTTTCGTCGCTGAAAATACCCCCGTGACGTTTTCCGGCCGTCGCTCCCACCGTCACCGAAGCGCCGTCATGGAAATAAAATCTTGATGGTACCACTTTTTTCGTCTCGTAAGATCATATCTCAGGTGACGAACCCAAAAACATCACCAAACCTGTCTTTTGGGACGGGCAAAAAATGTCACTAGAAATGTCACCGTATACTAACAACCGCCCCTCATCATAGTTTTCGGTGATGATACATTCGAAACTAACCACCGAACAACCACGTTTGACCAGTCAACGTTTCTGACATAGGGGCCATAATCTACTGACGTGGCATCTTATATCTGGGCCTGTCGAGGTTTATCACCGATGGTGCCCGTCAGTAATAAGTCGGGTGTCAGTTTTGACAGGTTAACAGTGCTGACTTATGGGCCCATAAATTGTTGATGTGGCTGCATACATGTGGGACCAGAGGTGGGCGATGTGGCTGCTTACATGTGGGTCCATACGCTAGTGACGGTATCCATATTTGTCATAGTCTGGTAGACTCCGACAATTTGTTTTTTATTTAAATTTGCTGCCAAAATGGAACAAATTTCATTATTTTCTCTATGGGACAAAGTATCGCACAATTGGTGACATTACAACTGAGCACCATCAGACAAAATATCACACAACAAAATATGACACCTGTCATTTTCAACTTCAACCCTGCTGGTGTCGAATTTCCTTGATGACAGTGTTACTTAGTCTAATAGGGCATTACAACTTCTTCATTGTAGTCTACCAGGGCCCGTTTGAAACCTTCAAGTTCATCCTTGTGCACTGGCAGGGCCTTCTTGACAGATTCAAGTTCTTGCCGCTAATCTACAAGGGCCATCTTGATAGCTTCAAGTTCTTCCTGCTGCTTTGCTAGGGCCTTCTTGACAACCTCAAGGTCTCCCGATTGCTCTGGTTGGGTCGCCTTGCCAGCTTCTGGCTCTTTATGCTACTCGGCCACAGCCTCCATGCCAGTTCCTGCCTCCTCATGAAACTCTGCTCAGCCCTCCTTGGTAGGTGAGGGAGTCCTGGACTAAGGGGTCCTCGGGCGTCCGACCTGTTATACCTGGGCCGGACTGATGGGCTAAGAAGGTACAAAGACCGAAGACTCTACCAATGCCCGAATGGGACTCTCCTTGGCATGGAAGGCAAGCTTGGCGACCAAATATGAAGATTCCTTTCTCTGTAACTGACCTTGTGTAACCCTAGATCCCTCCGGTGTCTATATAAACCGGAGGGCTTAGTCCGGAAAGAGATACAATCATAGTCAAATAGGCTAGACTTCTAGGGTTTAGCCATTACGATCTCGTGGTAGATCAACTCTTGTCATACTCATATTCATCAAGATCAATCAACCCGTCTCCTGTTACCATCGACCTTAGACGCACAGTTCAGGACCCCCTACCTGAGATCCGCCGATTTTGACACCGACATTGGTGCTTTCATTGAGAGTTCCACTATGCCGTCCTCAAAAGGTTTGATGGCTCCTTCAATCATTAACAACGATGCTGTCTAGGGGGAAACCTTCCTCCCCGAATAGATCTTCATGTTCGGCGGCTTCGTACTGCGGGCCAACTCGCTTGGCCATCTGGAGCAGATCAATAGCTACGCCCCTGGCCATCAGGTCAGATTTAGGAGCTTGAATTATGTCGTGGATATCCGTAGAGACTTGATCTTCAACGGTTTTGAGACCACGGCAGCCACTCCCTGTCCCTATGGTGAACATGACTTAAATCTGTCACCGGTCCATACTCTGGAAATTGCACCTATAACTACTCTGGCCCTAGATCCGGACCAGATTGCGCCATCCGAGGACGGGAAGCTCAACCTCACCACGGAGGCCGCGGATTCCGCGGTGTTGGAGCCGCACACAGACCTAACCTCATGCGATATCTGTGTCGCTGGAACTCCGGACTCGTCTTCGGTTATAAGCTCCGAACCTTGCGCGCCCGCGGACGCCGAGCTTGATCAGTTATCGATCTTCGAATTCGGCGCCGCAGACGTCTTCCGACACTCGCCTTTTGGCGACGTGCTGAACTCATGAAAGAATCTATCCCTAGTGGAGGACTCTTAGCCGAATTATATCCCGTTTGAACTGGAGGCTGATGATGGAGAATTTCGTTTCCCACCCACCGCCCACTTCATAGCCACTGTCGAAGACTTAACCGACACGCTTGACTACGACTCCGAAGACATCGATGGTATGGACGACGATGCCAGAGAAGAAGAAGCCCAAAACCCGCCGTTCACCGGACGATGGACGGCCACTTCCTCATACAACGTATACATGGTGGATATGCACCAAAAGATAATAGCGGCGACGACAAGGAGAACCCATCGAAGGATGACCCTCCTAAGACACAACCAAAGTGCCGTCGTCAGCGGCGCCGCTCTAAATCGGGCCGCAGCAAGGACAGCAAGACCGGCACAGGAGATGATAACACTCCGGACGGTGCCAAAGACACTGAAGACCCTGACGAACAAACTGCCGAACAAGACAATCGGGAAGATGGGCAAGTTAGCCCTGATGAACAGGCCATAGAAGAGGACTCGGAGGACGGTAGTTATCACCCTCTCTCCGAGGAGAAGGTGAGCCTCGGTAATGAAGATTTTATCGTGCTTGAGGAACCTCTCGAGCAGGAGCGCTTTAAGATTCAGCTGATAGCCACTGCGAGGAGCCTGAAAAAGAAGCAGCAGCAGCTTCAAGCTGATCAAGACCTGTTCAACGATAGGTGGACCGATGTCCTGGCAGCCGAGGAATACGGCTTTAAAGGCCCAGCCAAAAGTTGCCCGAAGCGCAAATTGCTACCCAGTTCGATGACGAGGCACCAGAGCCCGCACCAACATCACACCACTACTGGAATCAGCTATTTTGCCGTCTGCCACGGCGGACGGCAAAGGCACGAACGGCGGACGGCAAAGGCCTTCGTCAAGACCTATACAGCAGAGCAGGACATACAAGATCGATCTACGGATCGCGAGGACGTGCCTCGACACGCGAGGACGACTATCTATTCGGACGTGACAAACCTAGTCATGCCCGGGCCGAAAACCGCCGACGGACTCCATCGGAGCTACGTCGCGATGTGGCCCGATATAGAGGTGCCGCACACCCTCTTTGCTTCACTGGCGAAGTAATGGATCATGAATTCCCAGAAGGGTTCAAACCCGTAAACATCGAATCATACGATGGAACAACCTATCCCGCGGTATGGATCGAGGATTTTATTCTCCACATCCACATGGCCCGCGGGGATGATCTTCACGCCATCAAATACCTCCCACTGAAACTCAAAGGGCCAACTCACGCCTGAAAATTCTATTGGCAGCTGGGAGGACTTGGAAGAAGCTTTCCTTGACAACTTCCAAGGTACTTATGTCCGGCCACCAGACGCCGATGACTTAAGTCACATAGTCCAACAGCCCGGAGGGTCAGCCAGGAAATTCTGGACTAGGTTCCTAACTAAAAAGAACTAGATCATCGACTGTCCGGATGCCGAAGCCCTAGCGGCCTTTAAACATAGCATCCGTGACGAACGACTCGCCCGCCACCCTGGCCAGGAAAAGCCAAAATCCATGGCAGCCCTCACGGCACTCATGACCCGCTTCTGTGCGGGAGAGGATAGTTGGCTGGCCCGTAGCAAAAATACAGCCAGTGACATGGGCACCTCCGAGGTCAAAAATAGCAACGGCAAGCTCCGACGCAGCAGACACAAACGCCGAAGTAATGGCGACAACACCGATGACACGACAGTCAATGCCCGATTCAGTGGTTCCAAGTCCGGTCAGCAGAAGAAGCCATATAAAAGAAACAATCAGGGACCATCCAGCTTGGAATGCATACTCGATCGTCCGTGCCAAATCCATGGCTCCCCTGATAAACCAGCCAATCATACCAACAGAGATTGTTGGGTTTTTAAACAGGCTGGCAAGTTAAATGCCGAGAACAAAGAAAAGGGATTGCAAAGTGGGGACGATGACGAGGAGCCCCGGCAACCGAACACAGGGGGACAAAAGAAGTTTCCCCCCAGGTCAAAACGGTTAACATGATATATGCTACACACATCCCCAAGAGGGAGCGCAAGCGCACGCTCATGGACGTCTATGCGATAGAGCCAGTCGCCCCAAAATTTAATCCATGGTCGTCATGCCCGATCACTTTTGATCGACGGGATCGTCCGACCAGTATCCGTCATGGCGGTTTAGCCGCATTGGTCCTTGATCCAATAGTTGACGGATTCCACCTGACGCGAGTCCTTATGGACGGCGGCAGCAGCCTGAACCTGCTCTATCAGGATACAGTGCGCAAAATGGGAATTAACCCATCACGGATCAAGCCCACAAAGACTACCTTCAAAGGAGTCATACCAGGTGGAGAGGCCTGCTGCACGGGCTCAATCACGCTAGAGGTTTTCTTCGGATCTCGGGACAACTTCTGAAGCGAAGAGTTGATCTTCGACATCGTCCCTTTTCGCAGCAGCTACCACGCACTGCTTGGACAAACCGCATTTGCTCGGTTTAACGCCGGTACCACACTATGCTTATCTTAAGCTCAAGATGCCCGGTCCACGCGGCGTCATAACAGTCAATGGAAACACGGAACGCTCCCTCCGAACAGAAGAGCACACCGCTGCCTTAGCAGTAGAAATACAGAGCGGCCTTCTCAAACAGAACCTCAATTCAGCGGCCGAACTCTCAGACACTGTCAAAAGAGTCCGGACTATTCTGCAGCAGGACAACTCGGCTCGTCAAGAGCTCGACTAGCAATTCAGCCTCCGTCCCAGCCCCAATCAAGCGACGACATTCGCACCACGCGTACATAACTACGCACTCAAAATACCATGGGCATAGACGGAGGCATACCTACCTTGTGATCCATAGTACGGCTCGACCGCTCCCGGACACATATACTTTCACTGTTTATCTTTCCCTTTTCAAGTCTCTTTTCCGCAGGCTTTTCCTGATGGCTTGATCACCGGTCCTGTCAAAGGATAAACACACCAAGCTGGCAAGAAGCACAAGCGTACCGGGAATTTCTAGGTGTTTTCTTTAACGATCACTCTACCTGTTTTCAGGACCCACACGTAGCTCTCCCTTGGTCATGGCATGTCAAATAGCCTGTTGCTTATCGCACTATTTGTCTCAATGTGCTTTGACGTATTAATAAAATCGCAATGAAAACAGTTCGCGACCCAAATTCTGCGGCCCTAGCTTATTACTTTTGCTCCTTGTTTATTTTCATTTTTCTATTGATAACCTTATTAGTTAGCACCCGTACACTCTGGTACGTTTCATATTTGCCAGGGGCTTCATAGCGCTCCGCACTACGGCAACAAAGTTCGAACACTTTTTACAGTATAGTTCGGCACCCCGAATTTAGCATTATATGCATTGGCTCCGAATCATGTCTTTGGTCAATAGTTGGGTTGCCCGGTTCCTGTGCTTACTACCTTACGTTCCGCTATATCAGCTAGGGTAGTAAAGGGAGAACTATTGCGATTGTGCCCTGGTTCATCCGGATGAGCACCTCAGTAGAGAAAGCCGAAAACTGACTGTCATGATACGGCGAGAGCCGGTCAGCTCTTCAGAGGTTTCAAATCGCTAGAGGTTTTTCCGCATTATCCGATGAATCGGTCTTTATCCGATCAGGTGTTTACAGAATCCCCCAGTTCAAACTTCCGAACACCAGGGGCTGCGCCTAAAATTTTATTGTCGAACTCCTATGGCTAAGTGAGGGTGATAAAGCATTATAGTCCGATTGCCTTGTTCGTTGCGCTAAAAACCTCCTTCAAGGACCAAATAATTGGATCAAGAGTGTTTAAATTCCATCCCGAACACCCCCGTATTACCTACGTGGGGGCTGAAGCCGACGATTGGCCAACTCTCAGATTTAATAAAAACGACCGCACAGGAGGTAATTTTTTTGAACACAAAGCATTATATTACATAAATTGTCTTTGTTTCATAATAGAGGGCGAGACAAAATATGAATGTATTCATTCAAAGATCACGTCTTTCGCTCCGCAACAATGCGGGATCCCTCCAAGACGTCTCCAAAGTATCGCCCGGGTGTGCGGTGCTCCTTGCCCTCAGGCGGCCCCTCGGTCGCTAACTTGACGACGTCCATCTTCGCCCACGACACCTTGACATAGGCAAAGGCCAGGCGCGCGCCCTCGAAGCAGACCGACCGCTTGACGACGTCCAGCCGAGGATAGTCATTCACCAGCCACTTCACGAGGTCGAAGTAGCTGCTGGGTATAGCTTCGGCAGGCCACAGCTGGATTATCAAATCCTTTATGGCCAGTTCAACCACCCTATGCAGCTCGACCAACTGTTTTAGCTGATCGGTGAAGGGCACTGGATGTTCTGGCGCAAGGTATTGCGACCAGAATAGCTTCTCCGTCGAGCTCCTTTCTTCGGCCCTGAAGAACTCCGCAGCGTCTGACACGCTGCGCGGCAAGTCCGCAAACGCCCCTGAGGAACTCCGAATTCGGGTTAGTAAGAAATACTTCTTCTTCACATACTTGCTTTGCATACTAAACGCCTTAACCACCGCGATCTTCCTGGCCTCCTGGATCTTCTGGAGGGTGCCCTGGGCTTCAACCCGGGTCTCTTCCGCACTTTGGCGAGCCTTGGCGAGTTCGGTCTCTCGAGCCGAAACATCACCCTCCAAGGCATCGCACTTTTTCACCGCGTCCTGGAGCTCTTGCTGGACCTCGTTGAGCCTGGCCTTGAGCTTTTTGCGGACGGCTTGCTCCTTGGCAGCCTTCTCTTCAGCTTCGGCCAGGGCCTTCTTCAGGGCACGACCTCGGTCGTCGCTCCTACACAAATCATGAAATTACAGTCAATACACATCATTTATTCTTTCCGAATATATAGCGAGTCATTGCATACCTTGCTGCTCTTCCAGCTGCTTCCTCGCTTGGCCGAGTTCTCCCTCGGCGCGCTCCAGCTTCTGCTTTAGTACAGAGACTTCAGCAGCGTGTGAGGTCGCGGCCAACAACGACGCCAGCTTATTCGTATAAAGACACATTTAGTTGGTTCCCTGCGAAAATTAATTGATCCTCTGTCCGGCTTTTGTTTCTGAACACCGGACAGTGTCTCAGGGGCTACTGTCTATATTGGGACTTTTCTCTTTCTGCGTCGCTTACCTCAAAGCCTGTTAGCAGGCCGCTGCAGGCTTCGGTTAGTCCGCTTTGGACGGACTGAACCTTCTCAATCACCGTACCCATAAGGATACACTGTTCATCCACAATGGAAGCGCCTCGTAGCACTTCTAGCAGATTGTCCGGTGCCTCTGGTTGGACAGAGGTCACCGGCGGGATGGGCGCGCCTCCTTCTTTCGAGGGAGGCTGCTTGCCGGATTCCGAAGCCTTGTGGGTCTCCGGAACCGTATTCGGTTGGGGGCCGAATTGAACCTGCCCCCCATCATCAGTCCCTATGGGGATCTGTTCCCCCATGTGTCCGGCGGCCGAGGTCTCGCCCTCTGGCGCCGCCCTGACGACCTCTGATACGTCTCCGACATATCTATAATTTATGAAGTATTCATGCTAATATATTATCTGTTTTGGATGTTTATGGGGTTTATTAAACACTTTTATATTATTTTTGGGACTAACCTATTAACCCAGAGCCCAGTGCTAGTTTCTGTTTTTCCCTTATTTCAGTGTTTTGCAGAAAAGGAATATCAAACGGAGTCCAAACGGAATGAAACCTTCGGGAGCGTGATTTTTGGAATGAACATGATCCAGGAGACTTGGAGTTGAAGTCAAGGAAGCTTCGAGGTGGCCACGAGGCAGGGAGGCGCGCCTGCCCCCCTGGGCGCGCCCCCACCCTCGTGGGCCCCTCGTGGCTCCCCTGACCGACTTCTTTCGCCTATATATATCCATATACCCCAAAAACATTAAGGAATAGAATATATCGGGAGTTCCGCCACTGCAAGCCTCTGTAGCCACCAAAAACCAATCGGGACCCTGTTCCGGCACCCTGCCGGAGGGGGGATCCCTCACCGGTAGCCATCTTCATCATCCCGGCGCTCTCCATGACGAGGAGGGAGTAGTTCACCCTCGGGGCTGAGGGTATGTACCAGTAGCTATGTGTTTGATCTCTCTCTCTCCCATGTTCTTGAGGTGATACGATCTTGATGTATCGCGAGCTTTGCTATTATAGTTGGATCTTATGATGTTTCTCCCCCTCTACTCTCTTGTAATGGATTGTGTTTTCCCTTTGAAGTTATCTTATCGGATTGAGTCTTTAAGGATTTGAGAACACTTGATGTATGTCTTGCCGTGCTTATCTGTGGTGACAATGGGATATTTACGTGATCCACTTGATGTATGTTTTGGTGATCAACTTGTGGGTTCCGCTCGCGAACTTATGCATAGGGGTTGGCACACGTTTTCGTGTTGACTCTCTGGTAGAAACTTTGGGGCACTCTTTGAAGTTCTATGTGTTGGTTGAATAGATGAATCTGAGATTGTGTGATGCATATCGTATAATCATACCCACGGATACTTGAGGTGACATTGGAGTATCTAGGTGACATTAGGGTTTTGGTTGATTTGTGTCTTAAGGTGTTATTCTAGTACGAACTCTATGATAGATCGAACGGAAAGAATAGCTTCGTGTTATTTTACTAGGGACTCTTGAATAGATTGATCAGAAAGGATAACTTTGAGGTGGTTTCGTACCCTACCATAATCTCTTCGTTTGTTCTCCGCTATTAGTGACTTTGGAGTGACTCTTTGTTGCATGTTGAGGGATAGTTATATGATCCAATTATGTTATTATTGTTGAGAGAACTTGCACTAGTGAAAGTATGAACCCTAGGCCTTGTTTCTACACATTGCATTACCGTTTACACTCACTTTTATTACTTGTTACCTTGCTGTTTTTATAATTTCAGATTACAAAAACCTATATCTACCATCCATATTGCACTTGTATCACCATCTCTTCGCCGACCGAGTGCAGCTATACAATTTACCATTGTATTGGGTGTGTTGGGGACACAAGAGACTCTTTGTTATTTTGTTGCAGGGTTGTTTGAGAGAGACCATCTTTATCCTACGCCTCCCACAGATTGATAAACCTAAGGTCATCCACTTGAGGGAAACTTGCTACTGTCCTACAAACCTCTGCACCTGGAGGCCCAACAACGTCTACAAGAAGAAGGTTGCGTAGTAGACATCAACCTCCGGAACCTCTCCCCGGCAAGGAAGGGTCCTTCGGGACGACACCTCGACGTCGCCTTTGGCCGGTGGAGAGTGAGCGGCCGGCGGTGACTCGCTGGCCATCGCCTTTGAATACTGCGAACCTCCTGACGAGGTTCGCAGGGAGCTGTGGTGGGCCGGACTGTAATAACATAACTAACCATGTTAATACAATAAAGATGAAGGGCCGGATACACGGGCGAGTACGAGTCTGTTAGTACTTACGATGCAGCCAGGGGCTTGCTCCGTGAGGGTCGCTCCGGACTGCTATCGACGTCCCATGTGGTTTTATCCGCGAGGGAGCCTTTCCCCTTCTTGGCCGCCTCCGCCTCCCGATTTGTGGAGGCCGCCCTCTTCTTCCTCCCCCCATCAGGGGGAGGGTTGCTTTCCTCCTCCTCCTCATCATCGTCTTTGGCGGCAGAGGAGTGAGTCTTGTCTTCGGACATCACGTCCCAAGTGCCCTTGTGACGGAGGCCACCCCGGCCCCCTTGGCCTTCTTCTTGGCCTTCTTCTCCGGTGGCTGATAGGGCGCCGGGACCAGCATCTTCGCCAGGAGCGGGATGACTGGCTCTTCGGGCAGCGGAGCCGAACTACGAATTCGATCTGCTTTCTTTGTCCATTCCTGAAACGATAAATTAGCAAAGTTCAGTTACCCTCCTTGGACAAACAGGTAGAGGGCATGCCTTGAGATGTGAAGGACTTACCGCGCTGGCGGGGTGGGCGAGATCGTGCCCACGATCCGAGTCAGTGGCCGGCGGCTTCTCATCGCCTTTGAGGAGCAGCTTCTAGGCGTCTTCGTGAGTGGTGCCGAAGAGCCTCACCAAGGTTTGGTGCTTCTCCGGATCGAATTCCCATAAAGGGGAAGTTCGGCTTTGGCAAGGGAGGATCTGGCGAACTAGCATAACCCGAATCATGTCGACGAGCTTGATGTTCTTGTTCACCATGCTTTGGATGCGCGTCTGCAGCGCCATCAGCTCATCCGACGAAGACCAATTTGGGCCCTTCTCCATCCAGGAGGTCAGCCGCATTGGAGCCCTGGACTTAAATTCGGGAGCGGCGGCCCAAGTAGCACCGCGTGGCTCTGTGATATAAAACCACAGCTTTTGCCACTCCTTGACAGTCTCCACGAACGTACCTTGGGGCCATGTGACGTTGGGCATATTGCTCACCATGGCTCCATCGCACTCCGCGTGTTGGCCATCCACCACCTTCGGCTTCACGTTGAAGATTTTGAGCCATAGTCCAAAGTGGGGCTGGATGCGGAGGAAAGCCTCACACACGACAATGAATGCCGAGATATTGAGGAAGGAGTTCGGGGCTAGATCATGGAAATCTAGCCCGTAATAGAACATTAGCCCGCGGACGGAATGAGGGAGGAACACCACCCTCTCATTGGGTTTTGGTGTAGGGACGACATGTCCCTTGGCCGGAAGCTGGTGGGCGATCTCATTCGCCAGATACCCGGCCTCCCGAAGCTCGGCGATGTCCTTTGCTGTGACGGAAGAGGCCATCCACTTGCCTTGACCTCCGGATCCAGACATGGTTGAGAGCTTGCTCGGAGTGGAAAGGACGAAAACTTGAGCGCTGGAGCTCGAGAATGGAAGGTGATAATCCCCAAGTGCAGGGAATCATCATAGCAATTTCCAAAGGTGGAAGTGATAAGTATGAAGTGTCGAACCCACAAGGAGCTAAAGGTAAGATCAATATCCTCTCAAGTCCTATCTACCAATGATACGACTCTACGTACACCGAACGTTTGCTTCCAACTAGAAACGAGAATAAAACTACATTGTGGGTATGAAGAGGATAACTTTGCATGATATCGAAGAGCTAAAATATAAAAGTAGGTGCTGCTATCATAAAGTTAGAATATATTACTAAATAATGTAAATAGCGAGTGTGGAATAATGATGGATCAGTGTGCGGAGTTGTCCTAGGCAATTGCAAGACCGATAGTCATCATTGCAATTTCATATGAGGGAGAGACATAAGCTAACATACTTTCTCTTCTTGGATCATATGCACTTAATATTGGAACTCTAGCAAGCATCCGCAACTACTAAAGATCATTAAGGTAAAACCCAACCATAGCATTAAAGCATTAAGTCCTCTTATTCCCATACACAACAATCCCCTTACTCGGGTTTGTGTTTCAGTCACTCACCAACCCACTATAAGCGAATCATGAACGTATTGCAACACCCTACAGCGGGAATCCCGCACGCTTGCGCGACATGGAGGGCACCATAGGACAGCACCAAAATAAAATATACAACTCGTACCAATCTAGATCATCAATAAACCCAAAGACAAAGGATATCTACTGAAAACATCATAGGATGGCAACACATCATTGGATCATAATATGTGGCATAAAGCACCATGTTCAAGTAGGGATTACAGCGTGGTGCGGGAGAGTGGACCGCGTAAAAGAGATGAGGATGGTGATGATGATGGTGATGTTGATGAAGACGATCACCGCGGTGATGATTCCCCTCCCGATGGTACTCTGGTGACACTGAGAGAGAGGAGGAGAGGTTCTCCCCCTTGTGCTTCCTCCTCCATGGCCTCCCCCCTGGACGGGGAGAGGTTCTCCCTCTGGTCCTTGGCCTTCATGGCGATGATGGCCCCTCCGGGATCCTCCTCCATGGCCTCCGGTGATGATGGCCCCCTCCGGCAGGGTGCCGGAAAGGGCCTAGATTGATTTCACATGCCTACAGAGGCTTGCGGCAGCGGAACTTCCGATCTAGGTTAACTCCCGGAGGTTTCTGTATATATAAGAGGTTTTGGCGTCGAGAACAAGTCTGGGGGGTCTCCGGGCTGTCCACGAGGGAGGGGGCGCGCCCAGGGGGGTGGGCGCGCCTCCCACCCTCGTGGGCAGCCCGGGACTCTTCTGGCCCAACTCTTTTACTCCATGGCCTTCTTCTGGTCCAAAGATAAGCTCCGTCAAGTTTCAGGTCAATTGGACTCCGTTTGGTTTTCCTTTTCTGCGATATTCTAAAACAAGGAAAAAACAGAAACTGGCACTGGCCTCTAGGTTAATAGGTTAGTCCCAAAAACCATATAATATAGCATATAAATGCATATAAAACATCCAAGGTTGATAATATAATAGCATGAATACTTCATAAATTATAGATACGTTGGAGACGTATCAGCATCCCCAAGCTAAATTCCTGCTCATCCTCGAGTAGGTAAATGATAAAAGAAATAATTTATGAAGTGTGAATGCTAGCAAGTGCATAAGTTTGACAATGATAATTTCACTCACTTTTTCTAGCATCAATATATGTCATAATAGTAGCTCATCTTATATAACTTTTCATGATCAAGTAATAAGCTATTCACATGTTAAAGTATAGATCGTAAACTTTCTTGAAAACTAACAAACAGTGCTCTTAGTCATCAGACAATTGCAATTCATCTTATTTTCAAGAAGGGTCTATGTCAGAGCTTTGATTCAGCAAACTTCACATACTCAACTATCATTTAATCTTTCACAATTGCTAACACTCATGTGATATTTATGGGTTCAAAGTTTTAATCGGACACAGAGAAAGATAGGGGCTTATAGTCTCGCCTCCCAACCTTTTAACTCAAGGGTAATGTCAACAATAATAGTTCATGATAACTTACATCCAATTGGATATATATATCGAGGTCTTTCCAACACAATGTGCTTGCCAAAGGATAAAATATAAAAAGGAAAGGTGAAAATCACCATGACTCTTGCATAAGGTAGAAGATAAAAGTAAAAGATAAGCCCTTCGCAGAGGGAAGCAGAGGTTGTCATGCGCTTTTATGGTTGGATGCACAAAATCTGCAAAAGAACGTCACTTTATATTGCCACTTGTGATATGGACCTTTATTATGCAGTCCGTCGCTTTTATTTCTTCCACATCACAAGATCGTATAAAGCTTATTTTCTCCACATTAATAGATCATACATATTTAGAGGGCAATTTTTATTGCATGCACCAATGACAACTTACTTGAAGGATCTTACTCAATCCATAGGTAGGTATGTTGGACTCTCATGGCAAAACTTGTTTTAAGTGATGTTTGGAAGCACAAGTAGTATTTCTACTTGGTGCAAAGAATTTGGCTAGCATGAGAGGGAAAGGCAGGCTCAACATGTTGGATGATCCAAGACAATATACTTTATTTCGGATATAAGAAAACATAATCCATTACGTTGTCTTCCTTGTCCGACATCAGCCTTTTAGCATGTCATATTTTAATGAGTGCTCACAATTACAAAAGATGTCCAAGATAGTATATTTATATGTGAAATCTCTCTTCCTTCAATATTCTTTCATGAATTGTTCAAGTGACAAATTCTACGTTTGCTAACTTTCAATGAGTTTACTACCTATACTTATTATGTGTGAAGTCATTACTCCCCATGTTATAAGCATATGAAAGATATATAAATTCAGATTTATGACATTCAATTCATTCAACCATTTACTCATAGGATAAAGGTGAAGCACATGAGTAAATGACAAACTACTCCAAAAGATATAAGTGAAGAACACTGAGTAGTCAAATAATTAACTAGCCATGGGAGGATTCTTTTTCATTCAATAATTCAGATCCAATGATTTTATTCAAACAGCAAGTAAAGTTGAAAATACGCTCCAAGCAAAACGCATATCATATGACGAATAAAAATATAGCTCCGAGTAAGGTATACCGATAGTTTTGAAGACGAAAGAGGGGATGCCTTCCGGGGCATCCCCAAGCTTAGGCGCTTGAGTATTACTTTAATATTACCTTGGGGTGCCTTGGGCATCCCCAAGGTTTGGGTCTTTCCACTCCTTATTCTCCTCATATCGATATCTCACCCAAAGCTTGAAAACTTCAATCACACAAAACTTAACGAAACTTCGTGAGATAGGTTAGTATGATAAAGAGTAAACCATTCACTTTGGTACTGTCAAATACAAGGTTCATAATTGTTCCCACACAATTTCTACTGTACCATATCATTTCTACAGTTTATATTGAGAAATATAAGCCATAGAAACTAGAAAACAAGCAAACTATGCAATGAAAACAGAATCTGTCAAAAACAGAACAATTTGTAATGATCTGAATAGAAACCATACTTCTGCTACTCCAAAAATTATGAAATAAATTGGTGGACGTGAGTAATTTGTCTATTAATCTTCTTAAAAAATAATCAAATCAAAACCACTCTTCTGTAAAATATGGTAGCTAATCTCGTGAGCGCAAAGTTTCTGTTTTTTACAGCAAGATCACATTAACTTTCACCCAAGTCTTTCCAAAGGTCTTACTTGGCACTTTATTGAAACAAAAGCTATAAAACATGATTACTACAGTAGATTAATCATCTAAACACACAAAAACAGTAAGGGTAAATATTGGGTTGTCTCCCAACAAGTGCTTTTCTTTAATGCCTTTTAGCTAGGCATGATGATTTCAATGATGCTCACTTAAAAGATAATTATTTACAGAGAAAATTCCATGAAAAATTCTACATTGTTTCCGTGAGCATGAACACAAGTGCTCAAGGTCGACCCTCACTTCTTCAATGCAAAACTTTCCAATCAATTCTCTTTTTGAAAAACTTTTTAGGCATGAGAGGCAAGTATTTTTTTTGGTATTTTCATTCTTTAATTTTTTTGTATGTTTCACCCACAACTAAACAGAAACAAAAAGGAAAAACAAAATCTACTTAGTGAAGAAAGCAAACAAGCACACATGAGAATATCAACCCCACGCTATTGCTCCCCGACAACGGCGCCAGAAAAGAGCTTGATAATCCCCAAGCGCAGGGAATCATCGTAGCAATTTCCAAAGGTGGAAGTGATAAGTATGAAGTGTCGAACCCACAAGGAGCTAAAGGTAAGATCAATATTCTCTCAAGTCCTATCTGCCACTGATACGACTCTACGTACACCGAACGTTTGCTTCCAACTAGAAACGAGAAATAAAACTAAGTTGTGGGTATGCAGAGGATAACTTTGCATGATATCGAAGAGCTAAAATATAAAAGTAGTTGCTGTTATCATAAAGTTAGAATATATTACTAAATAATATAAATAGCGAGTGTGGAATAATGATGGATAGGTGTGCGGAATTGTCCTAGGCAATTGTTAACAAGACCGATAGTCGTCATTGCAATTTCATATGAGGGAGAGGCATCAGCTAACATACTTTCTCTTCTTGGATCATATGCACTTATGATTGGAACTCTAGCAAGCATCCGCAACTACTAAAGATCATTAAGCTAAAACCCAACCATAGCATTAAAGCATCAAGTCCTCTTTATTCCCATACACAACAAGCCCCTTACTCGGATTTGTGTTTCAGTCACTCACCAACCATTATAAGCGAATCATGAACGTATTGCAACACCCTAGAGCGGGAATCCGTCACGCTTGCGTGACACGGAGGGCACCATAGGACAGCACCAAAATAAAACATCCAACTCGTACCAATCTAGATCATCAATCAACCCAAAGACAAATGATATCTACTGAAAACATCATAGGATGGCAACACATCATTGGATCATAATATGTGGCATAAAGCACCATGTTAAAGTAGGGATTACAACGGGGTGCGGGAAAGTGGACCGCGTAAAAGAGATGAGGATGGTGATGATGATGGTGATGTTGATGAAGACGATCACCGCGGTGATGATTCCCCTCCCGATGGCACTCCGGTGCCACCGAGAGAGGGGAGGAGAGGTTCTCCCCCTTGTGTTTCCTCCTCCATGGCCTCCCCCTTGGACGGGGAGAGGTTCTCCCTCTGGTCCTTGGCCTTCATGGCGATGATGGCCCCTCCGGGATCCTCCTCCATGGCCTCCGGTGATGATGGCCCCCTTCGGCAGGGTGCCGGAAAGGGCCTAGATTGATTTCTCGTGGCTACAGAGGCTTGCGGCGGCGGAACTTCCGATCTGGGTTAACTCCTAGAGGTTTCTGTATAAATAAGAGGTTTTGGCGTTGAGAACAAGTCAGGGGGGTCTCCGGGCTGTCCACGAGGCAGGGGGGCGCGCCTCCCACCCTCATGGGCAGCCCGGGACTCTTCTGGCCAAACTCTTTTACTCCATGGCCTTCTTCTAGTCCAAAGATAAGCTCCGTCAAGTTTCAGGTCAATTGGACTCCGTTTGGTTTTCCTTTTCTGCGATATTCTAAAACAAGGAAAAAAACAGAAACATGCACTGGGCTCTAGGTTAATAGGTTAGTCCCAAGAACCATATAAAATAGCATATAAATGCATATAAAACATCCAAGGTTGAAATATAATAGCATGAATACTTCATAAATTATAGATACGTTGGAGACGTATCAGCATCCCCAAGCTTAATTCCTGCTCGTCCTCGAGTAGGTAAATGATAAAAGAAATAATTTATGAAGTTTGAATGCTAGCAAGTGCATAAGTTTGATCAATGATAAGTTAACTCACTTTTTCTAGCATCAATATATGTCATAACAGCAGCTCATCTTATAAAACTTTTCATGATCAAGTAACAAGCTATTCGCATGTTAAAGTATAGATCATAAACTTTCTTGAAAACTAACAAACAGTGCTCTTAGTCATCAAACAATTGCAATTCATCTTATTTTCAGGAAGGGTCTATGTCAGAGCTTTGGTTCAGCAAACTCCAGATACTCAACTATCATTTAATCTTTCACAATTGCTAACACTCATGTGATATTTATGGGTTCAAAGTTTTAATCGGACACAGAGAAAGATAGGGGCTTATAGTGCAGGGTTTTCCTTCCCGCTTTCTTCTAGACATCTAATCATATTTGCAACATAGGCCAGCTGCTCAACACCGTTGGTTCATTATCATCCTCCTCGTAGTTCATCACTTCTTCGGTTTGTGACCCATTATCCTGGTTGGGGACTACTTGAATAATCTCCAATCTCGTTGGTGATCTTTTATCAGCTGCTCCCAACAATTAAGACAATTAAACATGTATTTAGTTGCTCAACACAATTTACTCTAGAGGAATAGCAATAAGAAAGGTGTCGGTGTCAAAACCGACATACCTCGGGTAGGGGGTCCCGAGCTCTGGATCTCGGGTCGAGGGTAACAGGAACGTAGGAGATGATGTTTACCCAGGTTCGAGCCCTCTTGATGGAGGTAAAACCCAACGTCCTGCTCTTGTTTATATTGATGAAGATGTATCAAGTACAGAGTTGATCTACCTCGAGATCGTAATGTGTGGTCTAACTCTAGGGCTAGGTGAATGATTTTGCATTGATGTCCCCCTACGGGA
This sequence comes from Aegilops tauschii subsp. strangulata, assembly GCF_002575655.3. Classification (NCBI taxonomy): domain Eukaryota; kingdom Viridiplantae; phylum Streptophyta; class Magnoliopsida; order Poales; family Poaceae; genus Aegilops; species Aegilops tauschii. The sequence continues at coordinate 410,778,331 of NC_053040.3, read as the reverse complement.
TAAAACCCATTGCTTATATACACGCCAGGGAGGGTATCTAGGGTTACAAGGCCGACATCTAGGAGCAAGGCGGCAAGATAGATCTTGGAGTATACATCAAGTCTTGAGGTAGTCTTGATCACACCTCCTGTGTACGGCCTCTAGAGTCCATCTTGAGTACGAGTGAGGGCCCGTTGGCCCAACATAATGAACATGGGCCGACTAGGTTAGTACCTCCTTATCCAGGACACCGTGAGGTAGCCCCCGAACTGGTCTTCTATGCCAAGGACGACTTCAATAACAACCTCGGATCCAGAGTCCTTGGCTCGACAGACGAGTTCCACCTTATGATCCTTGGACCACTCCTTCAAAGGAGCGATGCTAGCCTAGGCTCAATCGAACTTGTACCATCTTCCCGAAGAGATCGGATAACTTAGCCTGGAAGGCCAACCATCTCGTTGTGAATAGTCCCACTTGGCCTGACAACTTTATCAAAATGACTCATCCCACGACAGGTCGAGCACTTACTGCTTCCCCCAAATCGCGGCCCGAAGCATCCTTTTTACCGGCACGTCCCATCGAGGTGGAGATCATGCCCGTTTTCTCAGGGATATCATCAAGATTTTGTTTCCCCCATATGCTTAACGACATCTTTGGTGGGAGTGGCATGTTTATCAGCACAGTAAGAGGGACTCTTGGCCTTTCACTGGCCTATAAGAGAAAAAGGGAGGAGGGCGCAACCTACTACGCTCCCATTCTCCCCATCAAGTACTTCGTCTAGCTCGAGCGCTCAGATCTGATCCCACACCCTTTCTTTCTTAGCGAGTCCAACCTCCTCTGCCAGCCATGGCCGACTTTCTCAATGGGAAATGGGGTGGTTCCATCATGACAGATGGCGCCATCCTAGAGCTACAGAGCGTGGGGTACCTGACCGCAGACATTGCCGCCCGTGCTCCGGCTGTTGGCCAGCAGGTGCCCGCTCATAATGCTGGGGAGCGGGTTGTCTTTGTCCCCCACCTCACCCGAGGGCTGGGGTTCCCTCTACACCCTTTCGTGCATGGCGTAATGTTCTATTATCCCAAATTCCATCCTCCACCTCGCCTCCTTTATTACGGTCTGCGAGGCCTTCCTCCACTGTGAACCACACTTCGGGTTGTAGCTGAAGATATTCGAGATTAAGCCGAAGTCCAGTGGCTCCAACCTCGCAGAGTACGGCGGGGCCATGATCAGCAAGAACTAGGGGGGCGAATGGTTCAAGGGCACCTTCATCAAAAAGGTGAAGGAGTGGCGGCGAGAATGGTTCTACATCACCGGGCCACTCACCCCCGGCTAGGCCGCGGTCCCAGCCTTCTCGGTCGGGCGCCCGAAGAAGCTTAGGTCTTGGAAGAAGAACGACGTTGCCTAGGGAAACTCAGTCGAGGTGGAAACCATGATAAAGAGGATCAAGTGGTGGTCCACCATGAAAAACCTCTAGCTTACCGACATCATCAACGTCATGCTCAACCGCCGCATGCTCCCGCTCCAGCTTCGGGCTACCTCGATGTGAGCGCAGAAACCCGAGGACATGGGCCCCCTCACAGCCTTCTTCCGCTCCACCTTGGCTGCTATGTGGAAGACGCTCATGAAGCTGGCCAAGGACAAGATCCCCGCGGAGGGAGGGGACCTCGGCTTCGAGCACGGCCACGATGCCCCTCCAGTAAGTGTTCTAATACATGTACCCAAATTCTTCGTCTTTTATATTGATGGATAGATTTTGACGAATCGCTTATGTTTAATGTTTGCAGAAGTGACTGGCCTGGGCGCAAGGAGTGCAATGCCCAGCTCCACTACCAGAGGAGCCAAGGACCCCTCTGCTCACGGTGCTCCTAGTCAAGGAGCCGCACGTGCTGGCTCGCAAAGGGATGAAGTCCCTGAAGGGCAAGGTTTCAGTGTCAAAACCGACAGATCTCGGGTAGGGGTCCCGAACTGTGTGTCTGAGGATCAATGGTAACAAGGGACGATGGGGACATGATGTTTACCCAGGATCGGGCCCTCTTAAAGGAGGTAAAACCCTACTACCTGCTTGATTGTATGTGATGAATATAGGGGTTACAAGAGTTGATCTACCTTGAGATCGTAATGGCTAAACCCTAGCTGTCTAGCCTATGGTTATTCTGATAGCCTCTATAGACTAAACCCTCCGGTTAGTGCAGGGTTCTGTAGAGTCGGTTTACAGAGAAATGAAATCACATATCCGGACACCAAACTTACCGTCCACGCATATAGGAGTCCTATCCGGACACAGGGCATAGTCTTCTATTTTTATCTTCATGGCCCATCAGTCCGGCCCATATCGAATAGATCGGACACCCGAGGACCCCCTAATCCAGGACTCCCTCAGTAGCCCCTGAACCAGTCTTCAATGACGATGTGTTCGGCACGTGGATTATCTTCGGCATTGCAAGGCGGGTTCCTTCTCCTCAACATTTTAAGTCACCTCCTTGCATAGAGGAACTGTTTCCGGCTCTGCACTATCCATACAACCCTTAGCCACGAAGGCAATAATTCAAAATTGGTACAGTTTCTTTTATTGACAACTTTTTCGGTGAAGCGTCACACTTGACTCTTTAACGTTTCGAACCATTTTCACGCCTCCTATTTCGCTTTTCGAGGCTTAGCCTCCATTGGCACGTCTTGTCAAAGCAGAGATCATGCCCGCTCATTACGGGATTTTCATCAATGTGGCTTGGGTAACCCAACCGCACCCTATGCACGATCTCGTTGGGAACAAGAGAGATTTATGGCTTGAGAGGGGGACGTTTGGTATTTTCACCATCTATGAGAGGATAAAGATTCCTCCTTTTCTCAATGCCTTCTCCCAGCTCATGTCTTCCAACCTCTAAGCTCTAGCGCCCACAACTTCGATCTTTCCCACCACCACTACCCTCCCTAGCTGGATCCGGTTCCAATGGCAAGTGGGAGGCCTCTTCTGTCACTGAGAAGGACATCAAGGATCTCCGGAGCGTCGGCTATCTGTCTGTGGACATCGCGCATAGGCTCCCTGACAAAGATCAGGTTATCCCAACTCCGGAGCCTGGCGAGAGGGTCGTGTTCATCCCCCATTTCCTCCGAGGGCTAGGGTTTCCCCTCCACCCCTTCGTCTGGGGCCTCATGTTCTTCTACGGGCTAGATTTCCATGATGTAGCCCCAAATTCCTTCCTCCACATATCGGCGTTTATTGTCGTGTGTGAGGCACTTCTCCGCATCCCCCACACTTCGGCCTATGGCTCAAGGTCTTCAATCTGAAGCCAAAGGTGGTCGACGGTCAGCATGTGGACCGCGGCGGGGATATGGTAAGCAAGCTCCCCAATGCCGTCTAGCCCAAAGGGGCATTTGTCGAGACTGTCAAGGTGTGGTAGCAAGAGTGGTTCTACATCACCGAACCCCGTGACGCCAAGTGGGCGGCCACGCCTAACTTCAGACCCGGACCCCCCATGAGACTCACCTCATGGAATGCCAAGGGCCTTGATTGGGGGTCCCAATCGGAGGTGATGATGCTGCAGAAGCGCATCTCCAACGTGTTGGGTAAAAACACTGGTCTCACAAACGTGATTCAAGTGATGCTGTTCCGCTGTGTCCTTCCCTGCCAACTCCGGGCCTCCCCCATGTGGGAGTTCAATCCAGAGGAACCACGGACCCTGAAGCACTACTTCGGCACTACGCACGAAGAAATATGGAAGCAGCTCTTCAAGGCTCAAAAAAGTTGGCCGATGAAGACCGAGGACATCGGACTCGACATCGAGAACCCAGCCTCAACAGTAAGCACCGTCTTCCCGAAGACATATCCTTCAATATTTCAAATATAATGAAGATTATATCGCCTGTTTTCCGTACAGTGCTGGATGGCAAAGGCGGAGCGGATCAACTGTCCGGCGCCGCTGCCGGAGAACCCGACCACACCCCAACTAACGGAGATGCTGGTCCCGGCGCCGTATCAGGCACCGGAGAAGAAGGCCAAGAAGAAGAAGGGTAAGGAGGCCAAGGGCGGCCCCCGCCACAAAGGTCCTTCGGACGCAGTGTCCGGAGAGACCGAAGCCCTCTCTTCCCATGAGGGAGACGAGGAAGAAGAGGAGGAGGTGGAAAGAGATTCCCCTCGTAAGGGCAGGAAGAAGAAGAGGGCGGCCTCCGAAGACCCGGAGGGGGAGGCGTCCAAGAGAGGAAAGGTGACCCCCCAGGACAGTTTGTACTCAGATGCTGAAATAGTCCCCAAAAAACCTCCTTGGGTGAAGCCCCTGGCCGAATTCTTATATTTAAATACTCACTATTTATCTTTGGTCTTCCTATTTTCATTATATAAGTTATTTGCCTTTCAGTCCTCCTCTCGAGCTCCCCCAAACTCGAATCTCGGAGGGGAACTCTCTGCCACCCGAAATGGTAGAGAGTAACACGCCACCGTGAGCCCCCTCACCTATCACCATGGAGGACACCGAAGTGTCGTCCCGAAGGACCTCTCCTTGCCGAGGAGGGGCGAGTCACTACAAAAAAAATACATTTCTGTGATGATACGTGTTTGTCACAGTAGGTCATGTTCTCTTTCATGCATGTACATCCATGAAGATTTTACGACAGAATCAAGATAGTCATACCTGTGCTGTCGTAGAAGTGTTCCATGACATTACCAAAAATATCATCACAGAAGTGTCCACTTCCATGACAATAAATCCAGCGTCATAGAAGTGCTTTCGTCAAGGGTGACCGACACGTGGCATCCACCGTAACGGCTCGCCGTTATGCTATCGGGTCCGGTTTTGGATCCGATAACCCGTTAACAGCCCCGACCAATGGGGATTTTCCACGTGTAAAATCATCATTGGCTGGAGGAAACACGTGTCGGCTCACCGTTGGGACATATGTCATCCACTCATTGGACCAAAGGCGCCTATGATACATCGACACGTGGCACGGCCCAACAGAGGCCAATTCCTGTGAAAAGGCCGGCCCGTTTGACTTGGTCGAAAGGTGGCGGTCCGGCCCACAAAAAGCCTGTTAACGGCCTGTTCGCATATAGCCCATTTACAGCCCGCTAACCCTGGGCCCGTTACGACCTATCCGAATTAGACCCAGTAGCGTCATCTGGGCCGTCCAATATGATTCCAGCCCGTTTTAACTTCCGGCCCATGTATAGCCCACGAAGTCTTTCGGCCCATATGAGGCCCTTTGTAACTCTTGGCCCATTAACGACCCGTGGTGAAACTGGCCCGTAATGAACAGTGTATCACTTTATAACCATTAACGGCCCATTATACCGTTGGGCTATTTCCAGCCCATGTTATCTTTCGGCCTTCTAAGGGCCCATTAATTCTTGGGCTCATTTCCAGCATTCGGTTACTGTCATTTTCTACTTGTGGGCCAAATTCAGACCGTGGTTACAGTCGGCCCATTTGTGGCCCGTTAATAGTTGGGCCGTTTTGATAGCGTCATCAAATACGGCCGATTAACGATGGACCGTTATGGTCGGCCCATGAACGGATGATTCCAACTCTAGCCCGTTTACGGCCATAACGCGGTATGTTATTGGCCCATTTTTGGGCAATCGATCATATGGCCCGTAGAAGGCCCATTGATGATACGGCCCATAGAAGGCCCATTGATGATACGGCCCGTAGAAGGCCCATTGATAATACGGCCCGTAGAAGGCCCATTGTTTCTACGCCCTGTAGAAGGCCCATTGTTTCTACGGCCCGTAGAAGGCCCAGTGTCACTACAGTAAATATGTAACCCATGGTTATTGTGGCCTACTTTTGAAAAATAGGTTATTGCGGCCACTAGAAAACCACGGAAAAAGAACAACACTGACTACAAGCAAACAAATAAACAAGATAACAAGGAAATAAATAAGAAAGCAACTTAGGCTAGGCTATCATGGCTATTACACATATTAAATCCACTGGGCATCAAAGTTCGCCACCAGTGCAAATATAGGGAACAAAGCAGCATATCATATACATTGGTTGTCAAAGTTGGCGACAAGTGCAAATAAACGCCGCAGCAAAACAAGTCCAGAACTGAAACCACTTCAGAAGATCTCAAGAAACAATATCCTGGGTGCCCATAATGCTGGCAAGATGCTTAGCAAGCTTATTAACTTTCTCTTTTTTGGCGCTTAAATCCTCCAACGCTTGTTGTTGCACCAGAAAGTATGCATCTGAATTCTGCAGGGACTTCCTTAGTCCTTCAGCTTCCTGTCGCAGCACATCTGATCGATGTCTTTCAACTTGAAGCTGAGACTCAAGAAGATGAACTGATTCAGGCAGCGAGTTTGAAGAGCTTGTGTGTCGGGGATATACCCCGCGGTATGACCCGGCCGAAATTATAACCCGGCTGGGACTTGGTAAACCGGCAGAGAGTTACAGACAGATGGTTAAGGCAGACAGTTAAGATAGATGGTAAAACGGCAGACAGTTAAACCAGCTGGTAAACCGGCAGACAATTAAACCAGATGGTAAACCGTCAGACAGTTAAACTAGATCATAAACCGGCATACACTCATAAACCAGCAAACAGAGTCACCTGGGGTTAATAAGCCCGAGACGTTAAAAAGCCCATGAAGATAAGCCCGTGAGGAGAAGTCAGAATAGTTTATGTCTTAATCGAAGTTGGACTCTACATGCAACCCGCCCCTTCAACTTATATAAGGAGGGGCAGGGCACCCCAAGAGGGGAAAAATAATCTGAAGGCTAGACACAACTAGGAGAGCCGCTTTACGGCGACTCCCTCGTGATGATAATGAGACCTAGCCACAAACAACATGTAGGGTTATTACCGGATGATGTTTCCCGGGGCCCGAAACTGTCTAAATCCTTCTCTTGTGTGTTGATCCGCCTCGCGTCTGTTGATTCCGACCAACCCCTTCAAGCTACCGCATTGATGCGTTGGCCTCACAACTAAGTCCTCACACTAGGACTTCTGCCGTGACAATTCCACGACAGCTGGCGTCTACCGTGGGGCTCACGCACGATGGTGTTGAGTTTTTGGAGGGATCTTCCCTAAGGTGTCGAGAAGCTCACAATTTGTCAGATGTAGAAGAGCTGGCAAAATTCATTGTTTGTGATCGAAATTGTGATTAGCTTTGGAGCTGATAGTACAAGGATCAAAAGAAATTAAGGTGGCATGGAATACGGCGCCGCCGCTGCCACAGGTCGAAGACGTGCACGAGACCAATCGGTGCAAGGATCATATCAGGCAGGCCGACAAGAAGAAATTTCGCAGCATAATGTGTGTTTGGCGAGTAGTCAAATCGCCGAGTCAAGGTCGCCGAGTCAAGGTTGCCAAAAAAATTCCGCTGCAGTATCAACTTGTACGGCAGTCATATCCGACTGCTACTGCATCTCCCCTGGTCCAATGATTAAGTCCCGAGGCCGTGAGAGGCTCGATCGGCCAAGGTACCACATTTGTGTTGTTTCTCTCCACGTCATTTAGTAATCGATAGCAAAAGCAGAGAGCCATGGCAGGCAGTGCCTTCTGCATGCAAGGACGGAAGTTCATACATTGTTTAAAAAAAGAGAGAAGGGTCATCCAGGGGCCACGACCCGTTAACGAAGAGGGCAACGACCTGGACTCCTCCACGGTCTATGCCTCGCCTCTGCCCAGGATTCGAGCTGTTTGTTGTTTCTGTCCGGAGCCGCCAGTGCGCCTCTGCCGCGTCGTCCGTCAACGATCCGCCACTGGCGCGCCTCCGCCTTCGTGACCATGTTTAAATCCGTTGATCCACCGCCAAGTCGTTGTGCCCGGGCCTCACTGATTTTGCAAGCCGGCTTGGACGAGCCCGGCCACAGCTATCGCCATCTCCGTCTCATTATCGAACGGGCCACGAGTCACTTCCAAGTCAACCCTGCGCAAACTCCGCCCTCGAGCCACCTCTGCGTCGAGCTGTCCTGATTAAGTCGCCAAGACCGACGAGCCTCCGCTTCCCCTTCTGTGGCGAGTCGTACTCTGTCGCACCAAGCCGGTTTATGCCGCCGCCGCAATAGGCTGCCTCATGCGCCGCGGCCCCGTTGCCTCCGGGCCAGTCCTCGAGCTGCTGTGGCCTCCACTGCTGCGCCCGAAAGGTATTCCGCCAAGCCGTCGGCGTCTCGTCTGGCCGCTACCAACAGCGCCTTCTCAACCCGCCTCCTCGCGTCGTATTTCTGTCTCGCTGGTAAACCGCCAACAGCCTCCGTTGGAGTCGATGGAACCACCGCTTTGCCTACTCGCTCCACCAGATTAGCCTGGGGCAACGGCAGCCGTGGCCTCGCCTGTGATTCGCCTCGCTGGTTCGCTTGTTCTATCGCCAACCACCAAGCCGCCGTCGCCACCGGCTGCAGTCGTGATTAAACCACCAAGGCATCGTCGCCGTCGGTTGTAGTCGTGCTTAAACTGCCTCCGCTGTCTTAAACCGCCACGGCCCCGAGTGGCTTCAACTGCTCCATCGGGTCGAGCCGCCGCGAGTCGCCGTCTGCCTCGGGGTTTGCCCGCGCCGTCCATGGTCGCAGAGAGCCGCCGCTGTGGAGCCGCCTGGCGCTTCACGCATCCGCTGGCGGGTCAGCGGTCGCACCCCGAGCGGCCACGTTCGTCTTCAAACCGCCACTGCGGAGTAACCCACCTTGCCACTCCTCCACGAGTTGCCCCGTTTTAGCGCTGTTCGGCGCCACCTCCGTCGACCTGCCGGTTCACCTCGCCTTTAGACCGCGATTTCGATCCGCCATGGCCACGACCGTCGCCTCCATTGCCGAGCACTCGCACCTTTGCTCTAAACCGCTACTACCTTATAGCGCACTGAGCGCCGTTTCACTGCGCCTCGCGTTGTGCTGAGCCGCCGTGCTATTTCAAACCGCTGGCCGCCTCCGCTGCTCATCCCCGTCGCTATGGCTTTAAGACGGCGTGGCCGAGTCACCACCTGGCCCGTGTTTTTCCTCCTCGAGCTGCCCCGACGGTGTGATTCATCGCCTCCGTTTTAAGCCACCACCGGTTTCTGCCTCTGCGGTCTCAACCTGCTGTTTTCGTAGCCTACTTGGCCGGTCTTGCCATTTCTTATGCAGCGCCTCAAGTCGCCGCCACATCCAAATTGCCTTGAGCCGAGCCGGCTGTCATGCGACATCACCTCGCCTCTGCTTTAAGCCTTCTGCGGGGTCACCACGACCGTGGCATCGCCGTCGCCGTGGCCCGCCAAGCCGCCACGGCCCCCGGCAGTTTCAAGTCGCCGTCGGTGTTGCCTGCTCTCCGATCCCTATGACCGCCTAGGCATCCTCGCAAGTCAGCGATGCAAGCTGCCATGAGCCTGCATGTTTTCTGGCCCTGGCCCCGCGTTGTTTCTGCCTTGTCTATGAGTGGTACAGGGGCGGCGTATTTTGGGTATGGGATACAGAGGGCGAAAGAAATAAGTCAATGGACGGGCTGGCTGGGCAGAGGCATGAGGGGATAAAGCGCAACCGCGTTGAAAAGTTATCTACGGATGCTAATTACGGTTTATCGATCGTCCAAACAAAATAGGTGATATTTGTATAAATTTATCTTATTAGCATATATTGTTTTTGTCAAAGAACAATTACTTGGTCTATGATATTTTTTCGTAGGACCATTATTCATTACAAATGTGTCGCGAAGGGGTGTGCGCCAATATTATTTTTGCACTAGTGCGTTCGTGCCGTACTGATGGATGGGTACATGCGCAAGTTGCTGCCCCTGCTATAATATGATGCGGCTAACTTGCCCATCCGCACGATTTACCGTGCCGTTTCAGCATGGTGATCATCGACTCCGCGGTGGATAATGTCTGGCCTGACATATCAGGTGAAGTCCATCCAGTATATTTTTATATTACATATTGCTTTCTTTAAAAGAGCAATTACTCTGGCTTGCGAGTTCTTTAATGTAGGACAAGTTGTCTACTGCAAAAGGGATTATTATAATGAGCTGTTGAATGACTCATACCGGTTTATGTCACTGTCTAATATGGAGAATCTCAAGCCAACTCCTCGAGTCGCCTTGAGACTTGGGGGCTACGATGACATGACTCAATAAAAGACTGACAGTTTAAAGCAAGTCAAGAACTCCGGGTCAGTAGAGGGAAGATAACCCGGTCCCGAAGGTTGCTATTATATTGATGAAAATTTAAAGGTTGTCAGAAAATTTCCGGCTCAAAATGAAGATTCTGGTTTAAAATCCGGTTCAAGGGAAATCTGTCTCCCGCAAAGCTTTGAAGCTCTCAATATCCGGTTTAAAACTCCGGTTGAAAAAAGAAATTCATCTCTCGCAAGTTCGAGTTCTCAGAAAAGTTAAAGGTTGCCAAAGAGAACTTGCTGCCATGATGCGCGATTCAAACATGGGTATCCTGCCTTATGGGCTTATCTTATTATGGTCACTTGGGGGGCTTCCTGCTCATTGAGCGAAGCTACAATTACCCTTTGATCAGGCTTATACGCCATTCTTACAAAAACACTTGTGGGCTTGCTACCCAGGTTAAAGGGACCAAAGAGAGTCTGTTGCAAAAGCAGAACTCAAACATAGGTGCCCATTGAGCACAACTCAAAAACATTGCTTGGGGGCTCATTTTTCTAAAGGACAAAGAGTTTTTATGACCCTTGTAATACGCTTAAAAGCTAGGCTTGGAAGCCAGGTGTATTCACTTAAAACCCCGAGTTATCCTGCCTTTTTAAGTCTGCCACTCCGCCCAGGTAATCCTGGAATGACCCGCTGTACGTTTGACAAGTCAATCTTATGCAGACCCTGAACTTGTCAAAGTTAAAACGACGATTGGTTATGTGAGGTCCGTATTATAAGGTTTTTATAAAGGTTTAACTTAGTGGTTGTGCAGCCCGTGAAAGCACTTGAGATTTAGGCTTGGCGGCCTATGAAAGCCTTGTTTTTTCTGATTGATTATTCCTATTTGAATTTTTTTGGGTTCATCTTTGTACTATATTGACATATGGTTTTCACAATTCAGGCCAGGCAGCCTTAACTATATGACTCATAATTGAGCATATTGGGTAAATAACCCGCCCTGATAGCAGACTATAAGTTGCCAGGGTATCTTTGCCTTGAGCAATCAAAATCATGATATTGCATGCCTACGGGTCAATACCCGCGACGGATTATATTATTCAAATCTTGAATAGCCAACATGGCTGGATTTTTATTATGGTTATCAATAATTAATATTATGATTGAGGTTTTCAAAGTTACTTTAGCGGAATGGCTATTATTTTATCAATGGCTATGATTTATTCTACAATGGAAGGTATAGTCCCGAGTCGCTGCAGGCTTACGACCCGGCACTTGGGGGCTACATTATTCAAGTTGAGATTACATCAAATATGAAAGTCCCATGTCATTGCTAGCATGCACCAGGGCACTTGGGGATAATGCAAGGTCATTTCTTACTTGCCTTATTGAAGACCCGACTCGTCACATCGTAATGAGCAGGCCCTTGGGGGCTACCAATTGCTCATGTCAAAAATTCAAGGTACACAAGTCTTAATCCTTTATATTGAAAGGTCTACTACTCAGTTGGTAAAATACAAGGCTCTTAAACTTGTGGACGTAGGTTCGAGCCCCATGGTGAGGGTTACATCATATGATATTATTTTCAATGAAGTATATATAAAGTCCCTGTTCATTATTGCTTAATGACCCGGACCTTGGGGGCTACACTGGTTGAAGTTTTTATGGGCATCAGGCAATTACAAGTCCCAGGTTGCTACAAGCATGACAACCCGGCACTTGGGGGCTACATATGTGGAATATTCAGTATGACTAGTGACTGAGATGAACAAATCGGGTTTCTTCAAGGTTGTGACATTTATATTGAAGCAAGTCTTCAGCTGTTGATACACTACCTTCTTAAGACTTGGGGGCTACAAGTGATAGGCATATAAGAGGTATATTTTCAAGCTTGATGTTAACTACAGTTATGACCCGGTGTCATCAATATTTACATGCCGGCAATTTTGGCAATGATAAACCGGCAAGTTTTACATCTTCAAGCCGGCTGAAGAATCAGATGAGTATTTCAAAGACCAATATTTTTTAAGCATTGGGAGCTGAGTCAAATGAATTATTCTTCACAATTTTTCTCCGTGAGAAACCAACGTCAACAAATTGATTATGAAGCTGGCTTATTGACCCAGATTTTCTAGAAGAAGGAAATGACAAGGAATTAAGGATAATCAGGTGCCAGCTTAAAAAAGTTCTTAAACCGGAGCATAATCTGTCAAAATTGTTCTTGTGTTTGTTTTTACAGGACCAGTTTAACATGGATAAATCCAAATTAAACTGGGGGCTAATGTCGGGGATACACCCTGCGGTATGACCCGGCCGAAAGTATAACCCGGCTGGGACTTGGTAAACCGGCAAAGAGTTAAAGACAAATGGTTAAGGCAGACAGTTAAGACAGATGGTTAAGACAGTTGGTAAACCGGTACATGGTAAACCGGCAGACAGTTAAACCAGGTGGTAGACCAGCAGAGTTAAACCAGATGGTAAACCGGCAGACAGTTAAACCAGATCATAAACCGGCGTACAGTCATAAACCAGCAAACAGAGTCGCGTGGTGTTAATAAGCCCGAGACTTTAAGAAGCCCATGAAGAGAAGCCCGTGAGGAGAAGTCATAATAGTTTAAGTCTTAATCTGAGTTGGACTCTACATGTAACCCGCCCCTTCAACTTATATAAGGAGGGGCAGGGCACCCCAAGAGGGACAAAAATAATCTGAAGGCTAGACACAACTAGGAGAGCCGGTTTACGGCGACTCCCTCGTAATGATAATTAGACCTAGCCACAAACAGCATGTAGGGTTATTACCGGATGATGTTTCCCGGGGCCCGAAGCTGTCTAAATCCTTGTCTTGTGTGTTGATCCGCCTCGCGTCTCTCGATTCCGACCAACCCCTTCAAGCTACCGCATAGATGCGTTGGCGTCACGACTAAGTCCTCACACTAGGACATCTGCCGTGACAATTCCACGACATTCTGCCAGTAGTAGTGGCCAGTAACTCGAACACTACATCAAGACAGGACTTTGGGTTCTCTCACTGTCGTCAAGGTAGTTTTTATCAGCTTTCTTGGAGACCAACGGGGATGTCTCACTATCTTCAACCTTATCTGCATTACTTCCTTTACCTTTGCATAACTGGGTACTGTTCTCCAATATTTTGTCCGCATTCTAAAAGAGAAACAAGCAGACACATCACAGGTTTACCATGTTGTATATGAAACTCATTTTGGTAAATCAGCTCAGTAGTAAAGTGCACATGATAACAGCATGAAACAAACATTATCTATGTACCATGGTCACTTTATGGTCTATATCATTCTAGTTTTTGTTGCCAAATCAAGATAGAGACACAGTTCAAATCATATATGTTCAAGACAAAGCAGAATAGACAGAATATAAGTGTGGGAAACTATAGAGCAATAACAACACTTGTAATGTGCATGACATGAGAACATAACTATTTATTCAATTGAAACTGAAATCAACATAGAGCAAGTTACAACAGCAAACCAGTTAAAGAAACAGGTTTAAAACATACCTGTTGGGCCATTGGAGTTTCAATTCCGTCCTTCAAATTTGAAAATAGTTGGTCTGAGTAAATAAAATGATGCAATAGCAAAGGAGTATGAACCATAGCTACAGAACCTGACCTGAGAACAATTCTTCTTCTCCTTTAAGCGCTGAGTTGGGATTCGGAGTGGTGGTCCTCGTGCTTTGGGCACTGCAGTTCCCTTACTAACTGCTCGTGTTTGGGTGCTCTGTGGTGGAGACAGTGTTGTGTCAACTGGAACTGGGTTACTATCTGCTGGGGTTGGGGTTAGAAGGGGTGTAGCCGGTTCTCTGTCCAACTGGGTAGGGGTACAATCTGCGAGAGTCTCGGTTATGTGTGGTGGGGCTGGTTCTTGGGCAAGTACAACCGTGGTTCTATCGGCATCTACTTGTAGCACTATCTTTTCTGAAGACCGTGTTGTTACTCCCTTAGATACTGCCATCACCCTCTCCAATTCAAATAGCTGATAAACAAGAAAAGTAATTGAATGTACAGACATTGTATGATAGACAGGTGCAATGGATAGTGGGGAATAAAGGAGGGCATGGAATAATTCACATTTATGTTGTCTAACCAAACAGGATAGCATGACACAATTTCACATATATGATGGCTAACTAAACAGGATAGCATGACACAATTTCACATTATGATGGCTAACTAGAAAAGATGGAAAGACATAGTTCAAAATATGATGACTATGTAAACATGATGACATGATATAACTATATAATGTGTTTATTAAATAGGTTGGCATGCCATAATTCACATACATGCCGCCTATGGAAACATGATAGCATGATATAATTCCCGGATAGAATGACATAATTCAAAATATGATGACTATAAACACTAAACATGATGAGATGATATAACTATATGGTGTCTTTATTAAATGGGTTGCCATGCTATAATTCAGATAGATGTTGTGTATGTAAACATGATGGCATGATATAATTCAAATATATGATTTATATAGTAAGCAAGTAAGTAGATGGCAATCCATATATGATGTAAAAACTAAGCAATGCAAGACAGCATGCATGATATGGGTAATATAACCCTGCCAAGTTTGAGCATAGACCTCAGGGGGGAAATAGGACTGGTCATTAGTCTCTGAATCCTCCTCTGAGGAGCTCTATGTATCCATCAAGATGTCTGCTTCAGCAGGTAGCATTGTCTGCTCTGTATACCTTGCTTTCACTACAAATACTTCCATCACCGCTTCAAATGGCTGATGCACAGGAAGAGTAGTTGAATATACAAACGTTGTCAACAAATGGAATACGTAATACAAAATATGATAGCATGAGATAATTCACATACATGATGATTGGCTCAACAGCATGGCATTGCATAATTCACATATATAATGCCTTTGCAACAAGATAGCATTGCATAATTCACATGTATAATGTCTTGCAACAAGATGGCAATGCATAATTCACATATATGGTAATTAGACACTAAACAGGTGGCATTCACACAAAGCATGTCTAAACTAATGAAAGGACATAGCAATGCAAGACACCATACGCACGATATGAGCAACTTAACCCTGCCAAGTTAGAGCATACACCTCGGGGGGGGGGGTTGGACTGGTCATCTGTCTCTAAATCCTCCTCCGACGAGCTATCCATAACCAGCGAGATATGCGCTTCGTCAGATAGCATAGTCTGCTCTGAAGACCTTGTTTTCACTCAAGAATTTTCCATCACCGTGTCAAATGGCTGATGCACACGAAGAGTAGTTGAATGTACTAACATTGTTGACAAATGTAATACGTAACGGAAAAAAGGATGGCCTGATATAATTCACATATAAGATGACTGGCTAAGCAGGATGGCATTATAAAATTCACATATATGATGCCTGGCTAAACAAGATGGCGTTGCATAATTCACATAAATGATGAATATACTAAACAGATGGCATTCACACAAAGCATGTCTAAACTAAGCAGTTGACATATTTGATGTATAAAGTAAGCAATGCAAGTCACCGTATGCATGACATAACCAACATCAGCATGCCAAGTTAGAGAAAAAACCTCAGGGGCTAAATAGGAGTGCTCTTCTCCTTCTGAATCCCCCTCAGAACAGATATCTTCCTCTCGATTACAATCCAAAATGGGTGGAGGGGGCTGCCTTTGCGCCTACCATGGAGCGACGTCTGCATGAAATTTTATTGCCACGCAAGGCTCGTCTCTTTTGCTCTACATGTTCAGTTCCATTGTGTACAATAACTGACATGCATAGGAATAAAACATAGTGAGATTATGAAAGGAGTGCATGGAGAAATCCAAAGTGATGGTGGCAACCTCTGGATAGACCCAAAACCAATGATAGCAGGCAGATAATGGCTCCAGTTAAAAAATACAGATAATGGCTTCTTTACTGTTTGTTTCCAACCCAACATGTGATACGTCTCCAACGTATCTATAATTTTTTATTGTTCCATGCTATTATATTGACAGACTGTTCTGTTTTTGACAGATTCTATTTTTCGTGTGTTGTTTGCTTATTTTGATGAATCTATGGCTAGTATCGGAGGGTATGAACCATAGAGAAGTTGGAATACAGTAGGGTTAACACCAATATAAATAAAGATGAGTTCATTACAATACCTTTAAGTGGTGGTTTGTTTTCTTTCACTAACGGAGCTCATGAGATTTTCTATTGAGTTTTGTGTTGTGAAGTTTTCAAGTTTTGGGTAAAGATTTGATGGATTATGGAATAAGGAGTGGCAAAAGCCTAAGCTTGGGGATTCCCAAGGCACCCCAAGGTAAAATTCAAGGAAAACCAAAATCCTAAGCTTGGGGTGCCCCGGAAGGCATCCCCTCTTTCGTCGTCGTCTATCGGTAACTTTACTTGATGCTATATTTTTATTCACCACATGACTTGTGTTTTGCTTGGAGCGTCTTGTATGATTTGAGTCTTTGCTTTTTAGTTTACCACAATCATCCTTGCTGTACACACCTTTTGGGAGAGACACACATGAATCAGAATTTATTAGAATACTCTATGTGCTGCACTTATATCTTTTGGGCTAGATAATTTTGCTCTAGTACTTCACTTATATCTTTTTAGAGCACGGTGGTTGCTTTATTTTATAGAAATTATTGATCTCTCATGCTTCACTTATATTATTTTGAGAGTATTTTAGAACAGCATGGTAATTTGCTTTGGTAAAAAAAATTAGTCATAATGTGATGAGCATCCAAGATAGGTATAATAAAAACTATCATATAAAGTGCATCGAATATTATGAGAAGTTTGGTACTTGATAATTGTTTTGAGATATGAAGATGGTGATACTAGAGTCATGCTATTTCAGTAGTTGTGGATTTGAGAAATACTTGTTCTAAAGTTTGTGATTCCCGTAGCATGCACGTATGGTGAACCGTTATGTGATGAAGTCGGAGCATGATTTATTTATTTATTGTCTTCCTTATGAGTGGCGGTCGGGGTGGAGCGATGGTCTTTTCCTACCAATATATCCCCCTAGGAGCATGCGCGTAGTACTTCGTTTTGATAACTAATAGATTTTTGCAATAACTATGTGAGTTCTTTATGACTAATGTTGAGTCCATGGATTATACGCACTCTCACCCTTCCACCATTGCTAGCCTCTCTAATACCGCGCACCTTTCGCCGGTATCATACACGCACCATATACCTTCCTCAAAACAGCCACCATACCTACCTATTATGGCATTTCCATTGCCATTCCGAGATATATTTCCATGCAACTTACCACCATTCCGTTTATTATGACACGTTCCATCATTGTCATATTGCTTTGCATGATCATGTAGTTGACATCGTATTTGTGGCAAAGCTACCTTTATAATTCTTTCATACATGTCACTCTTGATTCATTGCATATCCCGGTACACCGCCAGAGGCATTCACATAGATTCATCTTTTGTTCCAAGTATTGAGTTATAATTCTTGAGTTGTATGTAAATAAAAGTGTGATGATCATCATTATTAGAGCATTGTCCCAAGTGAGGAAAGGATGATGGAGACTATGATTCCCCCACAAGTCGGGATGAGACTCCGGACGAAAAGAAAAGAAAAAGGAAAAAAAGAGGCCATAAAAAAGAGAAAAAGGCCCAAATAAAAAAATGAGAGAAAAAGAGAGAAGGGACAATGTTACTATCCTTTTACCACACTTGTGCTTCAAAGTAGGTCCATGATCTTCATGATAGAGAGTCTCCTATGTTGTCACTTTCATATACTTGTGGGAATTTTACATTATAGAACTTGGCTTGTATATTCCGGTGATGGGCTTCCTCAAAATGCCCTAGGTCTTCGTGAGCAAGCGAGTTGGATGCACACCCACTTAGTTTCTTTTGTTGATCTTTCATACACTTATAGCTCTAGTGCATCCGTTGCATGGCAATCCCTACTCACTCACATTGATATCTATTGATGGGCATCTCCATAGCCCGTTCATACGCCTAGTTGATGTGAGACTATCTTCTCCTTTTTGTCTTCTCCACAACCACCATTCTATTCGACATATAGTGCTATGTCCATGGCTCACGCTCATATATTGCGTGAAGATTGAAAAAGTTTGAGAACATCAAAAGTATGAAACAATTGCTTGGCTTGTCATCGGGGTTGTGCATGATTTAAATACTTCGTGTGATGAAGATAGAGCATAGCCAGACTATATGATTTTTTAGGGATAACTTTCTTTGGCCATGTTATTTTGAGAAGACATGATTGCTTTGTTAGCATGCTTGAAGTATTATTATTTTTATGTCAATATTAAACTTTTGTCTTGAATCTTTTGGATCTGAACATTCATGCCACAATAAAGGAAATTACATTGAGAATTATGCTAGGTGGCATTCCACATCAAAAATTCTGTTTTTATCATTTACCTACTCGAGGACGAGCAGGAATTAAGCTTGGGGATGCTTGATACGTCTCCAACGTATCTATAAGTTTTGATTGTTCCATGCTATTATATTATCTGTTTTGGATGTTTAATGGGCTTTACTAAGCACTTTTATATTATTTTCGGGACTAACCTATTAACCGAAGGCCCAGTGCAAATTGCTGTTTTTTTTCCTATTTTAGTGTTTCGCAGAAAAGGAATATCAAACGGAGTCCAAACGGAATGAAACCTTTGGGAGAGTTATTTTTGGAACAAACGTGATCAAGGGGACTTGGAGTGGACGTCAAGAAAGAAGCGAGGAGGCCATGAGGCAGGGAGGCGCGCCTGCCCCCCTGGGCGCGCCCCCACCCTCGTGGGCCCCTCGCAGCTCCACCGACATACTTCTTCCTCCTATATATATCCATATACCCCGAAAACATGCAGGAGCACCATGAAACCCTATTTCCACCGCCTTAACCTTCTGTACCGGTGAGATCCCATCTTGGGGCCTTTTCCCGCGCTCCACCGGAGGGGGAATCGATCACGGAGGGCTTCTACATCAACACCATGGCCTCTCCGATGATGTGTGAGTAGTTTACCACAAACCATCGGGTCCATAGTTATTAGCTAGATGGCTTCTTCTCTCTCTTTGGATCTCAATACAAAGTTCTCCTTGATCTTCTTGGAGATCTATTCGATGTAACTCATTTTGCGGTGTGTTTGTCGAGATCCGATGAATTGTGGGTTTATGATCAAGATTATCTGTGAACAATATTTGAATCTCCTCTGAATTGTTTTATGTATGATTTAATATCTTTGCAAGTCTCCTGGAATTATCAGTTTGGTTTGGCCTACTAGATTGATCTTTCTTGCAATGGGAGAAGTGCTTAGCTTTGGGTTCAATCTTGCGTTGCTCGATCCCAGTGACAGCAGGGGAAGCGACACATATTGTATTGTTGCCATCGAGGATAAAAAGATGGGGTTTATATCATATTGCTTGAGTTTATCCCTCTACATCATGTCATCTTGCCTAATGCGTTACTCTGTTCTTATGAACTTAATAGTCTAGATGCATGCTGGATAGCGGTCGATGTGGAGTAATAGTAGTAGATGCAGAATTGTTTCAGTCTACTTGTCGCGGACGTGATGCCTATATACATGATCATGCCTAGATATTCTCATAATTATGCACGTTTCTATCAATTGCTCGACAGTAATTTGTTCACCCACCGTAATACTTATGCTATCTTGAGAGAAGCCACTAGTGAAACCTATGGGCCCCGGGTCTGTTCTCCATCATATAAGTTTCCCATCTATTTTACTTTTCAATATTTACTTTCAATCTTTATCATAGAAAAATACCAAAAATATTTATCTTATTATCTCTATCAGATCTCAGTTTTGCAAGTGGCCGTGAAGGGATTGACAACCCCTTTATGGCGTTGGTTGCAAGGTTCTTATTTGTTTGTGTAGGTACGAGGCGACTTGCGTGTAGTCTCCTACTGGATTGATACCTTGGTTCTCAAAACTGAGGGAAATACTTACGCTACTTTGCTGCATCACCCTTTCCTCTTCAAGGGAAAACCAACGCAGTGCTCAGGAGATAGCAAAATGAAACTCATAGTAGACACCAGAGATTAACTAGATAGTAGATAGATACTATTGATTGCGGCCCCGATATGTACCTCACAACCATTTAAAAACTCAAGTTTGACCATTAGTTTGGAGCTGACTCAGAGTCTAATCAGTGAACAGGACGATAAAGTAGCATGTAATATTAAGCGATGCGTAACGTAAGCAGACACGAAAGAGTGCGACCTCTCTTGCGGACCCATGTAGTCCTCGAGGTCATCTGCTCGGTTGATGATGGTAATGCAGTTGTCATGGCTGCCAGCGGCGAAGAAGAAGATCTAAGGCGGCGAAAGACAGTCTGGAGGCCGGATCCCTGCTGTGCTGGACCTTCTGTCGTTGGAGCAGTTGAGCTTGGGTGGACGACGACGCAACAGGAGCGGGACAAACCACACAAGGTTTTCTTTGACAACTATCTGTAAGAGAAGTAATTCTGTAAGGGCTCGTTTGAATTGGAGGATTCGAACAACGCAGGGATAGGAATACACAGTAATAGGATAGGAATGCACGTGCAAAACAAAGAATTTAAAAACACAGGATTTCTGCCAATCTGGGAGTTTGGTTCACAAGAATTGGAAGATCACATTATGCAAAGAAGCATGGTGAGATTAAGTCAAACCACAAGAAAATGTACGGTTATAATGCTATTGTGCTACTATCTCTTAGTCTTGTGCTTCATGAATAGGAATTTGAAAAGGAGGACAAGTGGAAATTAAAATTCCTACGGTTTTGCTTTCAAGGAGACACTAAAGGAACAAATCCTACAGTTTTCCTTTGCGCCATTCCTTTGAACCAAATTCATGAATAGTAGTACCATAGGAAACTTTCCAATTCCTATGTTTTTCCTTCACTTTTCCTTTCAAGCACTGGTGATTCTAGTAGGCAGGCTTGAGCAAGGAAAAGCCTACACTCAAAAAATGTTTTTGTGCTACTTCTATTACGTTGGACCCAGGCCACTGCCCTACTAGCTCAACTCCCAGGCCCATCGACAAATGCACAGCTCAAACGCGCAGAGATTAATAATGATGGCGTTCAAGAGAGTCCATCATAGATAGCTAAGTTGCCTGGTACCTCACTACTTGTCATATATTAGGAGAAACTAATCGTATTTCACGTTACTGTGTGTGCTCAGTGGACAATATATATATAACATGTAGAGTAAAAAAGAGATGCAACAAGTGTACAACCTCTTTGGCAAAGCCATGTCGATCTCAGCGTGATTGGGTTGGTCAGTGAGGATGATCCGGCTGACTTGGCTGTCGGAGGAGGGGAAGAAGATCTTAGGCGTCTGGAGATGGAGCCCGGGGTACTGCTCCGCAGTGATGGAGGGTTTCGTCATTGGAGCAGCTCCGGTGAGTTGTACGACGCCGAGGCTGAAGCAGGACAAGAGAGACAACGTTAACCTGAGGGGAATTCTAATAGCATCTCCAATAGATGACGTAAAATACATAACCACAAAGTGCTAGATGTAAAATACATCAGCCGCTCATCTCTGAACTTAACTGTAGAAACTGAACTTAACTGTCGAAATGGAATTTTGCCGTCGAAACTGAATTTTACTGTCGAAACTGAATTTTACTGTTGAAACTGAACGCACTAGCTAGTAGCAGAAAAGCAGTAGCGGCAGTAGCAGCATCAGCGCGTGCGAGAGCCGGTCGACTGAATTTTTCATCTCTGGTCAGTCGATTTTCCAGCCGTTGGATACGAAATCACGGGCCTGGAGTTCAACTTCAACCTCCACCCCCTGAGCCGCCAGCCACCACCGACCAAACCGCCGCCCGCCGCCCCGCCCTCCCCGAAACCACTCCCCACCACCGGCCCGCCGCCGCCCTGGCCATCCCTCTAGGCCCCCCTGTGCCGAGCTTTTCCTCCGGCGATCCCCACGCCACCACCCCACCACCGCAGGCGACCACCGCCCCCACCCTGAACCCTAAGATAGATAGTGGGGTACCTCTCCGGCGAGCCCCCCTCCCGGTTGCGGCTGGTTCTTCCTTAACTCCGGCGAGCCCCCCACCCCCTGAAAATCGACTGACCCAAAAGTCAATTCAGTCGACTGAAGTGTAGCTAAATCGGAGCAGCATCGCAAGCAAGAGCAAGAGCGAGAGTAGCAGCGCGAGCAAGAGCAAGAGCAATAGCAAGATGAGACCATGCAGGGGACCGAGAGCAAGAGTAGAGCAGCAACGCGAGCGAGAGCTAAAGCAGCAGCAGCTCCTACTGATGTGGACATCGCCGTCGAGGGAGCGACGCCATGGAGGAAGTGGCCGGCGACGCCGCCGTGGATGGAGCCGCGCCGTGTCGGCTCGGGACCGAGCGCCGGCAGCACCGTGAGATCGAATCAAGAAGAAAATGCGGCAATCAGTGTACAACCTCTTTGGTGGCGCCGATTAGGCCTCAGCTTCATTCGAGGAAACGATGATGATGATGCTCTTTCGGTGGTGCAGGTGAAGACGGCGGTGTGGGAATGGAGGTGGCATGAAAGACGAGGGGAACATCGGGGCAGCTCCTTGGAGGTGGAGGACGGGGTGGCTGAACCGGCGGGACGGAGGGATCGATGACGGATCCTCATTCGGTACGGTGGATGAGGGACGTCGAGGTGTTGCTGTGGACGACATCATCGAGGAAGAGGCTCCGGCTGGGTGGCCGACGAAGGAGGGTGTGGGGCTTCGCGGCCTCGGTGTACGAATGGGTGGGTGGATGGGATGGGAGTGGGGAACCATGGCTTAGGGACGCGCTTGTCCGAAATGTGGGGTAAGTTACGAAAGTACCCCCACCGATTTGAGCTAGGCGGTTCTTTCGGTTCAGGGGTATCACGGGCATTTCGCGTGTCGGGATTTCACTTGAGGTGGGAGTTTTCGCGCGCGTTGTAATTTTGGAATAGCAAGGCGCAGGTTGAGATGGAGGGAGTTGTCGGAGCACAACGAGACAAAGATATATCTTAAATATTTCGGGGTAACAAGGCGCGGGCTGAAATTTCCGGACAAGCCCAACGTGTACTGTACCAAATCAATTCGCACTTCCGTCGACGAAAAAACAAAAAGAAATCAATTCGCAACACACAAGAGAGTCTAGTCCCATGTACTGTACCAAATCAATTCGCACTACAAATGTCATTCAAAACTTTGAATTCACGTTATGTGCAATTAAAATATTTTGCTACGTGTATAATGCATGCAACCTGCTACTCAAATGAACGTTTTAGTGCATTCCAAACGTATATACTACCACTTCAATATGAACTAAATTTGAATTCGTTTCTCTATTTGAATAAGATCTAAAATAGTGATTGTTGTGAAGTCAAACCATTTGAATTTGTTTCTCTATTTTAATAAGATCTACAATCAATATTATTGTCAAGTTAAACCATCGTTTGTGTATTATCTTCACAGCGCACCACATGATTACTCTCGAGTTAGATATGAACTATGTGTAGTATATGAACTCGAATTTGATTTTTTGAATCCACTTTATGTTGGTTTCAAATCACAGTACATTTCAAGCTCTAGCTAGATCTTCATAATCTAAACCATGTCTCATATGTATAATGTGTTTATCACATAATGTATGGTGCCCCGCCCCCTACGCCTACAAGTATTTAGATGTGAGTTGCAAACACCACACATTACCACAAATTCAAATAAAATATGAGATTGTTAGATATATAGTATTTTTTAGATTGTTCGATATTTAGTTATAAGCTGCAAACGCCACACATTATCACAAATTCAAATAAAATGTGAGATTGTTCGATATATAGTATGATTTAGATTGTTCGACATTTAGCTATGAGTTGCAAATGCCATGCATTATCACATTATGGTATAACATGTGCAAAACCACAGCACGCGTATCACCGCTATATTCATGCATGCATATGTTTATAACACTATGATCTCCTATTCAAATATATGAATCCACTTTCATATCAAATTATGATCTTTGTTAGTCTCTTACACCCACACAATCCTCTAACCTTTGTAGCTAGCACTAACTTTCTCTCGTGCATGCACACACCCTCCTCGCCCTCCCCCTCCCTCAGCATTCTATCCATCGCGCACATTCATTTTTTTTTCTTTAGGTCGTTCTCCCACAGTCTCCACAACTCCTTTCCGACACACACCGATCGATAAACCTTTCCAGCGTCTGCCTTCAACATACGTACACACGCACCTTCCATCTCCTCCTTTCTGTGTCCATGCCTCGTGTCTCTCATACGGTCCCACACACATGTAAACTCTCGCCCCCCTTTTCATCGATCTCACAACCGCAGACTCCTCCCCCTATCTAGCTAGTAGCTCGGCCTCTCGCACCACCTCCTAGCTCCATTCTCTCTGTCTATCCGTCTCGCTGGGCCTTATTTGCCTCTAACAAATTGATGTACACCGACCGATCTCCCGCTATACATATAGCTAGCTAGGTCCTTATAACTCGTTTTTCCCCACGCGTCGATCGATCTACCTCATTAGTTATGTCTCTCCCTTCCTCCGACAAACAACAATTGATCTACCGATCTAGTTAGGTTTGCATAGCAAATACATGGTTCCCCTTCATCATCCAGGCATGTCCCGACAGATCTATCACACACAGGCACACACAGAAACACATCATATCCCCACTCTTATTGATAATATTGCAGTTCTACCCTCAGTTTGTCTAGTAGGCCTCTCCCACCATCTTCGAGAAGCAACTCCGTCACCCATCCATCACTCTACCCATCTCCCTCCCTCCCTCTCTCTCCTCTCTCTCTCTCTCTCTCTCTCTCTGTGTCTCTCTCTTTGTCCCAACCTATTTCCCGTCCTTCAGTTATGTATGGTTGTCGACCCATCTCCCTCAAGACATAGCTGGGTCTCTGCTTCTCAACACATATACGAGTCGTTCTACCTCTCCAGTTAGGCCTCTGCCTCCCCCCTCCCCCCCAGACACACCGATACGTCAAGCGCTCTAGTCATGTCTCCCTGCCACACACAAACTTGCCCTGTGCCCTCTGACGTTCTGGTAGGCCAGTCGCCCTATATCTTTGAATTGCATACACACAATTTCGATAGCTCTCTTCCAGGGCCGGTCCTGAGTTTTTGGGGGCCCGGGGCGAAACTAAAACTCGGGGGACTCAATATACACATCATAATAATAACAATCAGTATACAAATATATATGTATATAGTATTATCGATAACACATAAATAAATTCGAAATCAGTAGGCGTATCAAATAATTATACATATTACCTTAAATTTTCTTCAAACATTTCTTGATCAAAAGTCACTTATGATGGGGTCGATGTCAATCTCAACCAATAACTTCTGAGTGCATAATATAACCAAATCATTTAACCTCTCTTGATTCATTGTTGGCCACAAATAATTCTTCAATAATCCCAACTTCGAAAATCTTCTTTTAGCAGATGCGACAGTCACAGGCACAGTAAATGCGATAAACAATAGAGATATTGGGATAACAATTAACTTCTCTGACATGCCTGAAAATCTCCATAGCAGACATTACGTCATGCAAAATAAGTATCATGATATTCGAGGTATAGAATAAAATCATATACCTCAATATCATATGAATCATCAAGAGAGAAAGTTTCTGAAAATTTTGTGCAACATTCTTCTAGTTCATTATCACTTAATGACTTCAAGGTGCATGGGCTCAATAAAAATCCAAATATATCTTTAAACACCATGAGTTCTGTAATTGTACCAATTTATCCACAACCTTTTTCTTTTATCGCTACTAGATCCATATGTCTTGTTTTCTCGACGAGATGGTAACAAACAGTGCTGGAAAAAAACTCTTGCATCAATTGTTAGACAATACCGGCTATGTATGAAGGAACGACAATATGATATACCTAATGATTGAATCGGTTACGAGCATCAATGCGTACACCCACATAGAATTACAGATGTGGGGCTGGAATCAATTGAAATCAGCGGCGAACTGGATTAGCGTTGGGGGCCCCGGGAATTGAAATCAACGGAGAATTATGAAGGAACTTAGCAGGAATCAGGAGGGAGGGCGGCAGTACCAGTACGGACGTCGGACGCTGGCGGCCTAGGGTTAGAATAGCTGTGCCTGCGGGCCTGGGTCTGCGTGATGTCGTGATGGAATAGGAAGGGCTCGGCGGGATCGCTCCTTTTTTCACGTGAGGGCCTAGCTCGCTCATGAAACGAATCGATCGCTGGGTTGTTGCTTGCGCTTGCGCATCTGCGTGAAAGCCCAACACCCAGCCCTTCTTCTTTTTTGACATTGGCCCATAGGCCTGCATACCTCGGTGGGGGCCCCAGGTTTCGGGGGGGCCAGGGCGGCCGCCCCCTGCCCCTCCCCAGGGCCGGCCCTGCTCTCTTCATCCATCTCGCACCCACCCACTTGATCCTGTCTTCGACTCTATCGATATCTATGACCCCTCCCTCTCTTCTCGTGGATCGCCCCCTCTGGCCCTCTCTATATGATATGAATATGTCTCTATTTCACACACATTGCATGCCAAATTTTGTTTGAGATGTCATCGACACATATTCCCACAAATACATTCACGAAATCACCACCCCCCCAAAACAAAAAGCACTCCCGAACGCACACGCCATCTATCTAGGTTTATATCTCTCACACACACACCCACGTAGGTGGGGGACGTGCACAAAGAGAAGAGGTGCACGCATGGCGCACGTACTCCCGTCTCTTTCCCAACCACACACTACTAGGAAAAGGGCTATAGATGAAATGGCCACTAATGGCGCACCAGACATGTGGTGCGCCACTACTATATAGCAGTGGCGCACCATGTGCTGGTGCGCCATTAGTGTGAAAGACACTAATGGCGCACCAGACACACGGTGCGCCACTAGTAACAAAAAAATTTATTTTTTATTTTTCCAAACATACTATGGCGCACCAGGGCACAGTGCGCCATTACTAGTTCTAACTAGTAATGGCGCACCAGCCTCATAGTGCGCCACTACTATATATTTTTTAATTTTTTTGCAAAACTACTAATGGCGCACCAGTGTATAGTGCGTCATTACTAGTTTAAACTAGTAATGGCGCACTGTGCCCTGGTGCGCCATTAGTGTATATATTTTTTTATTTTTTTGCAAAACTACTAATGGCGCACCACCAGCAGGTGCGCCATTAGTAACCAGGGTTACTAATGACGCATTTGTAGGTGGTGCGCCATTAGTAACCTGGGACCAGCTAGATATTTTGGATAGCCACACCTATCCACTCACTTTCCCCACTTCATTCTCTCCACCTCCTCCTCCAAGCTTGTCTCGGCTGCCTCCTCCTCCTCACCTCATTTGCACCATAAATTCATCCAAATTAAGTGGTTAAATTACCTTATTTTGATAGGTAAGTAAGGGGGAATCTATCTTTATGTTGTTCTCCCTCCAACAACGTGCACATGCACTTTTTATGGCCTAGCTAGATCTATGTATGTTTGTGGTGTTGCATATATGTTTGTGTTTGCAGGTACCGGTATTTGAAATGCGATAGTTGCCAATATTTTGCCGGAATGTTGATTCATTTCCGTTTCGGCGAGAATTTTGGCACTGCATTCTTTTTGGTCCTATTTTTAGGGAAAGTCATGCCAAATTTTTTCTTGGTTCTAAAATATCGTTTTGCTCTACCCCGCAGGCGACCATGGTCCGCACGATGACCGAAGGCATCATGAATAGGTTTTTGAGGTCCGCGAAGGCCGAGATGCTTCAAAGGAACGAGATGGGGATAAGATGTCCGTGTCGAAGATGCAAGCTGAAGAGCCTTATTGCGGACCCGGATTCTGGGAAGGTGCGGGACCACCTGCTCTTGCGTGGTTTCATGGATGGCTATCGGTGGCAAGGTGATGAAGATGACTATGAAGTCGTCCATGGGGGCCGGGCAAGAAATGAGGAAGGGCGGCAAGACAACCACCGCGGCTCGGGCGAGCGAGAAGACGAAGAATCTCCAGGACATGATCACAACGGTGATCCTGTACACAGTCATCATGTAGAAGATGCCGGACATGATGATGAGGAAGATGCCGGAGCAGACGAAGGGCATGATCATCAAGATGAAGATGCCGGCGGAGCAGACGACGATGTACCATCGATGGGCTGGGTGCAGGACCCTCATATTCAAGAGCTGCTTCTCAAGCAGACGGATAACGCAAGAGCTGCCGCCCGAGAGAAAGCCAAGCTGGATAAACTGGAGATAGACGCGGTTACTCCATTGTATGAAGGATGCAGGCCCGAGGATACCCGCCTGAAAGTAACGCTCATGGCTCTGGAGATGAAGGTAAAACACAAAATGACCGACGCATGCTTCGACGAGAACATGTCATTCTGGCACGAACGTCTTCCCAAGGGGAACAAGTGCCCGACCAGTTTCGAGGAGGCGAAGAAAATTGTGTGTCCTCTGGATTTACCGCACGTGAAATACCATGTGTGCATGAACAATTGCATCATTTATCGGGACGAGGACGTGGAGTCTACCATATGTCCGGTGTGCGGCGTCACTCGGTACAAGAAGAGGAAGAAAGCTCCTCGAAAAGTGGTGTGGTACTTTCCGATCACTCCTCGTCTGCAGCGATATTTTGCAGACCCTAAGGTAGCAAAGCTCCTGCGTTGGCACGCAGATAGGGAGGAGAAGAAGTGAGAAGATGACGCAAATGATCTGGAGATAAATAAAAAAGACAAGATGTTGAGTCACCCTAAGGATGGGAGCCAGTGGCAAGCTGAACTTCGAACACCCAGAATTTGGGAAGGATCCAAGGAACATCGTGCTGGGCGCGAGCACCGATGGAGTCAATCCGTTTGGCAGCCAGAGAAGCACACATAGTACCTGGCCTGTGTTTGTGTGGATGTACAACCTTCCCCCTGGTTGTGCATGAAGAGGAAGTACATTCACATGAGTATGCTAATTGAAGGGCCGAAACAACCAGGGAAGGACATCAATCTATATCTGGGGCTGCTGAAAGAGGAGCTAGACACGCTGTGGAAAACGCCAGCCAATATGTGGGACGCCACAGAGAAACAATATTTCCCTATGAGAGCCGCACTGCTCACGACGGTGCACGACTATCTCGGTTACGGATATCTCGCGGGGCAGGTGGTCCATGGATTTTCTGGATGCGTCAGGTGCATGGATGACACAACGTATTGCCAGCTAGATAGAGATTCCGGGTCTTCGAAAACCATGCTCATGGGACATCGAAGGTGGCTTCGCGACGATGACCCGTGGAGGAAACACAAGGATCTGTTCGATGGTGAAACCGAACCCCGAAGACGCCCGCGTACGAGGAGCGGCGAGGAAATAGACGAGATGTTGAAAAATTGGAAAGATTGCCCACTGCCGGGAAAGAAGCAAAAGGCGCCAGAGCCGGGAAAGAAGCGAAAGGCGCCAGAGCTGCTGCTGAAGGTATGGAAAACGAGGTCTGTTTTCTGGGACTTGCCGTACTGGTAGATCCACCGTGTGCCTCACAGCCTTGATGTCATGCATATCACGAAGAACGTGGGTGAGAGTCTGCTTGGTACCCTGCTCAACATGCCAGAGAGGTCCAAAGATGGGCCGAAAGCAAGGGCAGACTTGAAATCAATGGGCATCAGGGAGGAGCTTCACGCTAATGATGATGATGATGAGGCAAAGCAGGACACGGAAAGTCATCGCAAAGGCAAAAAGGCCAAGAAGACCGGAAATGACTTCCCTCCCGCGTGCTTCACTCTAAGTCAAGAGGAGATCGATCAGTTTTTCACCTGCCTCGTAGGAGTAGAACTTCCTTACGGTTACGCGGGGAAGATAAGCAGATACCTAGACTCAGGGAAGCAGAAGTTCAGCGGGATGAAGTCTCACAACTGTCACGTGCTGATGATGCAGATACTTCCAGTTGCAATCCGTGGGATCATGGACGCGCACGTCCGTGAAACGCTATTTGGCCTATGCAACTTTTTCGACATCATCTCTCGGAAGTCGGTTGGCGTGAGGCAACTCAGAAGGCTACAGGAAGAGATCATGGTGATACTATGCGAGCTTGAGATGTACTTCCCACCCGCATTCTTCGACGTTATGGTGCATCTGCTGGTCCATATCGTGGAGGATATCATCCAACTCGGGCTGACGTTCCTGCACAGCATGATGCCGTTCGAAAGGATGAATGGTGTCATCAAAGGATACGTTCGCAACATGTCACGTCCAGAGGGAAGCATAGCCAGGGGCTTTCTGACCGAAGAGTGCATCTCCTACTGCACGAATTATCTAGGCATCGAGAACCCCGCTGGTCTGCCCGTCAACAGGCACCTCGGCAGGTTCGCTGGATGGGGTCACCGTGAGGGTCGCCGCGAAATGCATGTCGACTTCGAGGGTCGACTCGCCGACTTTGAAAGAGCAAACCTAGTCGTCCTACAACACATAGACGTGGTCGATCCTTGGGTGGTAGAGCACAAAACCTTTATTGAGAAGACGTACAATGACCGAGGCCAACAGAGGACGGACGGAGATATAATCAAAGAGCACAACTCATGTTTCACGCGTTGGTTCAAGCAGAAGCTTCTGTCGTACCCTTTACATGAGGATTCTTCCGCGGAAGAACAACTCATATTCGTCTTGTCACAGGGCGCCGAGCACAACCTGATGACGTATGAGGCGTACGATATCAACGGCTACACATTCTACACCGAGGACAAGGACATGAAGAGCGATGGTTAACAGAACTCCGGGGTAACGATGGAATCCTACACCGGTAACGACAAGGACAGATACTACGGAAGGATCGAGGAGATCTGGGAGCTGAGCTACGCTGGAGAGAAGGTCCCGATGTTCCGTGTCAGATGGGCCAAGAGCATCATAAAAGAAGACCGGTATTTCACCACCATGGTTATACCCGAAGCCAAATCCAAGACCGCAGGCGTGAACGTCACCGCGAAAAATGAGCCATGGGTACTGGCTTCCCAAGTGGACCAATGCTTCTTCGTTACCGACCCGTCAAAGCCCAGTCGTGTTGTCGTGAGGAGAGGCAAAAGGAAGATCATCGGAATGGATGGAGTCGCCAATGAGCAAGACTTCGACAAGTACGGCGACCCGAAGATGGAACATGACGACGACGATGAAGTATCAGCATACACCACAAGAAGAAGCAGGACCATCCTACCTAAAGGACGTCCGTTCAAGAGAAGAACTCCATTTACGAAAAATAACGGCAAGAAGATTGTGAACAGATAGCTAGCTAAGATCCATTGTATTTAAATTGTAGCCTTCATTTCTCGATTGTATTTCATGGGCACTTTTTGAACTCATGAATATTTTTAAATTTCATGGACACTCGATCTCGATCCCCCTCCATCTCGATCGGTATCCCACCTCGCCAGATCCGGTCCCCCTCGCCGCCGAGCACCCCCCGCACCCTCTCCCCCGCTCCACCGGCCGCCGCCGCCGACCCCCCGCACCCTCCCCCGCTCCACCGCCGCCGACGACCCACCGCACCCTCCCCCGCTCCACCGCCGCCGACGACCCACCGCACCCTCCCCCGCTCCACCGCCGCCGACGACCCACCGCACCCCTCCCCCGCACCCTCCCCGGCCCGCTCCACCGGCCGCCGCCACCGACCCACCGCACCCTCCCCCGCTCCACCACCGCCGACGACCCACCGCACCCTCCCCCGCTCCACCGCCGCCGACGACCCACCGCACCCTCCCCCGCTACACCGCCGCCGACGACCCACCGCACCCTCCCCCGCTCCACCACTGCCGACGACCCCCCGCACCCTCCCCGGCCCGCTCCACCGTCACAAATGAATGCAACTAAAATTGCAAAAAAAACAAATTTGATTATATTTTCAAATAACAAATTTGATGATATTTTCAAATAATAAATTTGATGATATTTTTTCATATTCATAAATATTTCCAAATAACAAATTTGATGATATTTTTAAAAAAATTATTACTGTTTTTATAAAAAATTATTACTGTTTCATATTCATATTCATTTTCTAAAATATTATTAGATGCAACAAAAAATAATAATAATAAAATTACTTATGGCGCACCTCTGGCTGGTGCGCCATTGCTATATAAAAAAAGATTACTAATGGCGCATCGATCGTGGGTGCGCCATTGCAATCTATAAAAACATACTAATGGCGCACCGCTACGGGGTGCGCCATTAGTAAGCTTCCCCCCTAGCTAATTCCTTCCTCTCCCTCGCTAGATCCCCTTCGTCCCTCTCCCTCGCCAGATCCACCCGCGCGCTGCTCCGACCCACGACGCCGCCGCCCCGACCCCCGCCGGACTCCACCCCCGCCGCCCCCGCGCCCCCCACCACTGCAGCTCCCCCGCGCCACCGCCCCCGCGCCCCCCACCACTGCCGCTCCCCCGCGCCACCGCCCCCGCTCCGACCCGCGAAGCACGTGGCCGCCGGCCTCCCCACGACCAACCGAGGCGCCCAGGAGGACCGCCGCTGTCTTCCTCTTCGACTACGAGGACCCGGACGAGCTCGGACGCCCTCGAGCCATCCCTTCTTTGCCGCCGCCGCCCCCGACCCCAACCCCAACCCCGACCCCGACCCCTCCGGCGACCGTCCGCACCCGCCCAGGTACCTCTCCTCCTTCCTCGTTCCTCCCTCCCGAGGTTAAGTCAGTTGCACATAATCTCAGCATGATCCCACATGTCCAGAGGCAATGACAACACATAATCTCACATGTACAGAGGCAATAACAGCACATAACTTAGTTATAAGCAGCACATAACATACTCCATTTCCGTTTGTATCAATACATCAATTGCAGTACATAAGCTACAGCCTAGATGAACTTTTCTCATTTATTCAAGATGTTCAATTGCAGTACATAGGCTACACCTTTTCTTCAAGAATTAGCAGCTCATGTTTCTTGTCAAGATTGAACAGTCTGACAACAGAGGATACACTAATAACAAAAAAACAGAATACAATGTCATTGACAAGCTAGAGCTAAGCAGTTGGATGCTACTATTTGGTGACCATTATGGACTAGAAAATTCACATGAATCAGATCATCATAGACAGCATTTGCATGTTCAGAGTTCATACCAGCAACAAGAATTCGTTGTTCCATCACTTAAGCTAGCATTTAAGTATTTGGGCAACAAAGTTGACAAGTAGAATACAATTAGTAAGGTTCGGATGCTGATCAAGAGAAACAATATTCTCTGAATAACTTCAGTTATGATCTGTATTGGAAAACTTCAGTTAACTCCTTACAGTTCAGATCATATTTTGATTGTCAATAATAGTGGACTTTTAAGGCTTTTTTAGAGGCAATACTAGTGGATTTTAGGCTTTTTTACAGGCAATAATAGTGGAATTTTAGGCTTTTTTTGGAGGAGTGTGTTTCACGCTGGCCTACAGTGATGAATTAGTCAGAGGATTGTGCCTTAGGATTGTGCCAAAGTTATCCATTGTATCTATTTGCTTGTCCTTCAAATAGGGGCAAGACTGTTACAGAAAAATTACTTGCAAGCATATTGTGCCTTAGTTACAGAAAAATTACTTGCAAGCATAATGTAACTATTTTCACTCCGTCCTAAAGGTTTTTGACTACAGAATCTGTGGTGACCCACACTCTGTTGGTTCACAGGGTGCTAGAGCTGCACTTAACTTGCTAAAATCATCCCCTTGTTCTTACTGGTTATAGAAATTCATTGCTTGTCCTATGTTTTCTGTCAGGGTATTGTTCAGGAAGCTTGCTTGAGTTTGTGTCCTTTAATTTGCAAATCTGCAGTTCTAGCCGCATTTAGGATAAGTTGTTGTATATACTGTCATAAAGTTCAGCAAGAACAGGGCATCAACAGGCATGGATTAAGCTGTTTCTTTGCTGTAACATACTGTATATCACTCCACAATGAAATACAGTACATATTGATGTGCTTTGTAAAACTTGTTCATGTACTGAACTACTAATGCTTTGTGATGCTCTGAATTACTTGTGATCACATTGAGAAAGACTTGTAAAGATGATGATCATCTTTTACAGAAAACAATTTCTGTAAACACGTCAGTAACTTTGCTAGTTTGCTGGGTTTTGTCTCCGACCATCGTGTCGTGATGATTTTGCAGGTACCCCGAGAGGCCCTTGAGTTTGCTGGAATGTCGATTAACTTCCGTTCCGGCAAATTCGGGTACTCCATATGTCCTATTTCCAGCAAAGGTCATGCTGAAATTTTCCGTGAATTTTAGCATGACTTTGCTAGAAATAGGACATATGGGGTACTTGTGACTAATGCATGGGCCGAGGTCTTAGTACTTAATTAAGTAGGATCAACTGCCCCTTTATTCTTGCTGCATTAAACCATAGGTGGCAATAGAGCCAACTGATTAGGCCCAACTTAGAATTCTCCTTCCCAGCTTAGCTTTTAGGGTGCCTTGGCGTCGACAAACCCTAAATTATAAAACCTTGGCTTTTAGGGTGCCTCGGTGTCGATAAGAACCTAAATGATGAAAGCTTAGGCTTTTAGGGTGCCTCGGCGTCGACAAACCCTAAATGATAAAAGCTTAGATTTTAGGATGCCTCGGTGTCGACAAACCTTAAATGATGAGACCATGATCTTGTTCCTAGACAATAACCAACTTTTTTCCTATTTAGAGCAAAACATGGCCCACAACGATGAGGCCGGCGGTTCGGGCGGCAAGCAATTCTGGGAGCTGTCCCAGGAGCTGGAGGAAGAACCTCACCACTATGAGGACGCCGCGGAAGACACCGATCCTGACTACACAACCCCTAGTGGCGTCGGGGATGACACCACTGATGGTGCCGCCGAGGATGCCACCACTGATGATGGCGGCGCACGCACAAATGGCAGCCAACCGAAGAGGCAACGGAAGGACCGGCGCCCGAGCGTGCTCGGCGCCGTCATGGAGGAATTTACTGAAGTGTACTCCGACGGGCATCCAACGGCGCCCAAACAAGTAGTCAAGGGGTACTCGGTTCAGCTCGGGTGCATTCTCCGGAGCACCGTCTCGATCAACACCGAGAACCTAAGGCATAAGGACTGAGGGAATTTGCACAGCCTGCTCTTCACGAAGCTGCACGAACGATACAAGTTCCCCGCTGACTTTGCAAACACACGCCTCTCAGGGAATAAAGTGAACAGTGCCGCCCTCACGAGGATGAGCACGGCCCTTTCTACTTGGAGAAGCACGGTGAAGGAAATGATTGAAAAAGGTGATAGTTATGAGAAGATTAAGGCGAAATATCCTTTGGTCAGCGAAGATGACTACAAGGAGTTCAAGATCAAGTGCGAGAGCAGCGCAACCTCCGAATCAAGTCAGTGGGGGAAAGAAATGCGGCAGTTGAACTTGGGGGTCCACCAACTCGGTCCCGGCGGTTACAGACTGGCGGAGCCTATATGGGACAAGGAGGACGCGGAGCGTGCCGAGCAAGGCCTACCGCCCCGCTTCGAGAAATTCCGTGACAAGCAGACCAGGAACTTTGTCAGGGCCGGTACAAGGAGGACCCGGTAACAAAGGAGCTTACCACGGATCCGAAGACTAGGGCGCTTGAGCTTGTTCTGGTAAGGAATACACCTCCGCGTAATTAGCTCCATATGGTTGCATTCTAATTAATGAAGCCAAATTTCTAAATGGTTCACATTCCTTCCGCAGGAGGCTGAAAGCAGTAGCGCGGGGTTGTCTCAGAGCTCCCCTTTCGACACCCCTTTAAATAGGGCGTTGAACGTAATGAAAAACAAGGATAAGCTCAGTATGCCGTCGTCAGCTGGTCGTGTGGCCGGCAAAGGCTTGTCCACATAATGGTCGTCATACTATACCGCTGGTGGGCGAAAGGAGAAAAAGACCAGCTCGGAAAGCCAGTCGCGCGAGGTTCAAGAACTCAAGGCACAAGTGGCGAGGATTCCGGAGATTGTCCAAGAGCAAGTGCAACAACAACTGGGAACGACGCTCACCGCCATGGTGCCTACCTTGATTCAGGGGCTGACGACGTGGATTGCGGGCGGCCAACAGGGGCCTCCCCCGGTTCGCAGCTTCACGGCCAGCAACTCGCACAACGCGCAGGCGACGCCATTGGTGTCTCCGGCGGAGGCGGTATTCGTGTCTCCGGAGCCGGCACGGGCATTGGAGCTTAATGCACCCGGGTGTACGCCGGCCGGCACCTCGCTAGCAAGCGGCCCCTCCGTCAGTTGCACGCTCGCCGTTGGCGGTGCCTCGACATTAGCCGAGCTCGACAGCATCACGGTAACTAAGCCTCTCGGCCGATGACTTCAACTCCTTGCCTTTGACTAGGCATCCTTGACGCCCTACATGTTTTCGCAGGGCGCCGCCGACGTTCCTTGCACTCTCCTGCACTTCGTGGGCGGCGAGTTGGTCGATGTCGCCAAGGGCAGAATCGTTCAACCGGGCAACCGCGTGTTCCACGGTAATTCGATGCCACCCACCTTGTATAGGGTTGAACTGGTTCGGGTGCTGCCCGGCTGCGACGAGTTGTTACCTCCGATTCGACCCGCTGGGGCCGACGAAGATGATGTGATGACCCTCAGCGCCTGCGTAAGTTGGCCCCTGCTTTGGCCGAAGAGCCAGATTCGTTTGGGGGCGGGGGACACCACCCCACAGACAAGACCGCCAGTCGTGCCAGCGCCAAGCCATGGAAAGAACGCCGCAACGCTAGCGGACATGCCGGACATCTCTATGGCATAGGATCCGGACATGCATATGGCACAGGATCCGGACGACGACGACAACGACGGTACATTTACCAACGTCGATAAGTACTTTGCCGAACATGGGTACGGTGACGAGTTCTGCGGGCCTCCTTCTCAAGAACCCAACCCTGAAAAAGACGACCGCGATCTAGCTGGTACGGCGGAGAAACCCAATTGCAACAGGCGTCGTCTGGCGTTCAGTTCTCAGGAGACGCCTCCAGCTGCCGCCTTCACTGAGCCTCAGATAGCTGAGGTGCGAAATATTATCAGCCCCAACACGGTCAAGAA
Organism: Aegilops tauschii subsp. strangulata; assembly: GCF_002575655.3. Classification (NCBI taxonomy): domain Eukaryota; kingdom Viridiplantae; phylum Streptophyta; class Magnoliopsida; order Poales; family Poaceae; genus Aegilops; species Aegilops tauschii. The sequence goes on along the minus strand of NC_053040.3, from coordinate 410,741,326 downwards.
GGCGGTCTGTGAGCAGAACTCGATCCCGTTACAGCAGATCAGGAAGAAGGAACGGAAACGAAAGACTAACAAGGGCGCCGGTGCGAGCCAGCCGGCACCGAGTACGATCCGTGCTCAGGACGGGCCACCTTCACCTAAGGATATCTCGAGGAGGGTACATGTGGCGGGTAGGGCGATGCTACCGACAAATATGCTCAATGCTGCAACCGGTGCTATGCGGAGTCTGCATGACAGTGTTCTTTCTTTGGAGAAGCGGCGTCTCAGAGAGAATGATGTGGCATACCCGATTTTCGTGGCCAAGGTGCCAGAGGGCAAGGGCTTTGTGGATAGCGCCGTCGGGGTACGATCGTCCTGCGGTTTGATGACATCTTTGCTATGTTTAACCTTCATTCGCTGCACTACACCTTCGTTCGGCTGTTTTCGCTGAGTATGGAGATGCGGATCATTAGAGACAAGACCCCGGACATTGTGACAGTCGACCCCTTCTACATGCGTGCCAAGATCTTGGGTAGCGCTGGGGACCGGCAAGTCGCGAGTTCACACCTCGAAGGCGTCATTCTGGCAAACCCAGATGAGGATAACTTCCTCGTGCCTTACTTTCCCGAGTAAGTCATCCCCTAACCGCCCCGTAACATATGATTTCTTAGATTTCGATCGTTCTTTTTTTTCTAACATTCCGTGTTCTATGCAGTGACACACATTGCACACTCATCCTCTTAAGCCGGAAATATTCCATGGCCACGTATTTCGACCCGGACCGTGACTCCAAGATAGACTACACAAATATCAAGAAAGTTCTTGATGATGCTCTCTCCGGCTACGCCGCATCTGGAGGCACCTTTAAGAGGCCAGCTCGTAGGTACGGCAGGCACGTGTTCACCCACAATACGACGTTCCCCTGCGTCAAGCAGCCGCCTGGCGGTCAGAAGGATGCCTACTACGCCCTCCATCACATGCGGGCGATCGTACGGGACCATAATCACCTTCTGCTAGCAAATAATCTCAAAGATTGGGCCGCAAACTTGGCGGCAATCCAGGACGCGAACATCCGACAAGAATTCTTTCGCATCCAGTCAGAGTTTGCATAAATCATCCATCAAGATGTCCTTCGTACCTCGGGGCAGTTCTACCTCAAATATCAACCGTCCAACAGTGAGATAGACACAACGCTACAAATGCAGGCTGACAACGCCCGCGACTTCATGACCATCACGTAACACGGCGGCTTCATCCACGCTCCGGTCCCATGAGTCGAGTCGAAAGTAGTGATGCTATGTGTAGTTCTGAAACATCGATTAGCTCATGTTGTAATTAAACTTTAATGAACTTGTATGTCTCTTTGGTTTGGACAGTCGTTCAACTTAGATGTAATCGATGCTATTTATTAGTAGGACCATGAATCATGCTATTAATGTCTTCCTTTTCTCTTCTGATCCATTTGTTGCATACTTATATATTGCTTATGTATTGTATGTTGTTTGGCTAGTGCATAGAGATGCCGTCGTATGTCGTATACAAGGGTAAGGTTCCCGGAGTCTACGACGACTGGGAGGAGTGTCGGAGACAGTTTCACCGTTTCAGCGGTAACAGTTACAAAGGGTACACCACTAGGGCGGAGGCGGAATCTAGATACGCGCGCTATCTTGCGGGAGAGAGAGGACGGAGCCTTGGAGGAACCGGATGAAGACCAGTTTCATCACGATGATGCTCATCGTGATGACCGCAACTCTCTTCTATGTGATGGTAGTTTAGATGATCGATATCGACTTGTAATGTGAAGACAAACTCGCTACTCGCGGTCTCGAGACTTGTAATGTTCTATCTTAGTTAGGTCTTTTGAATTCGGAGACTAATATAATGAATTGTATTCGGAGACTAATCTTCTATTGTATTCGATGAATCCGTTGTTGCTGTGTGGTGCTGTCAATATTCTGTCCAATAATATATTTTGTAACCTGTGCAAATATCAGAAAAGAAAAAAAATCCCTAATATTCATACTAATGGCGCATCACCCCAACATGCGCCATTAGTATGCCAAAGGATACTAATGGCGCATCACCCCACAGTGCGCCATTAGTATGGCAAAGCACATGTGTAAATATCGCCCCCTGGGAGGCACACTAATGGCGCATGTTGGTCTATACTAATGGCGCACGGCGTGATGCGCCATTAGTATACCAGATACTAATGGCGCACCAGTGGTGCGCCATTAGTATTTAATACTAGTGGCGTGGTACTAGTGGCGCACCAGTAGTGCGCCATTAGTAGGCAAAACTGGTGCGCCACTAGTAGGCCTTTTCCTAGTAGTGACACTCGCGCGGGTACACGGTGGAGCTCATTTGTGAACGAAAAGGCAACCCACGTGGTAATTTGACACGTGTACTGGTTGTCCACTTGATGGAGGATCGTCTACCACAGGTGAACAAAAAATTACGACTTAACGCGTTATGTTAAAAAAGAGGCAAACCATGTGGGGCCTACCTTAGAGGCATGGCTCTATACACTGGAGTACTTTTGATGTGTCCCGTCAACTCGCAGAACGAGGAGAAGCTTTCTTAGTACGCCGTCTCCCCCGCCCACGGGCGCGGTGGCTCGCAGGATGAGGTGAAGCTTGCTTACTAGTACGCCTTACGCCCGCTCCCTCGCCCACGCACGCGGTGGCTCGCAGGACGAGGAGAAAATTTTACTACTCCCTCCGTTTACGCCTTGTCCCTACCTTGGTTAGAGAGATTATCATATTGTTTGGAATATATGTCCTTTAGTACATACTCCAAACATTGATGTATATAGACGTATTTTAGAGTGTAGATCCACTCATTTTGCTCCGTATGTAGTCCATATTGAAACAGACGTAATAGTATGCACTCTCTCTCGCCCCTCTACCCTCGCCCACGTGGTGGACGGACATCAATTCATTAGGTCTCATATAGCCAGAACGATATATACTGCAGTACCATTATTGCTCAACTTCCCGAAGAGGCGAAGAGCCAATCGCAAGGTTAATATTTTGGAGATGCCAAGCGCAAAGTTTATAGGAGAATGAGTAGTAGGTGCCACATCATTTATAAATAAAGTTTTTTTCTTCAGTGGCACGTACGCAATATAAATAGGTTCATATGGAGAGAAAAGGAAACCGCTCCACTATATACATAGGCAGGACGAGCCTACACGGTTGCTTGCTGGCGTTGCTCTCTTCAGTCTTCACACTCTCTCTCGCACAAAACGACTGTGGCCATATCTATAACATCCTGGCGGATCACATCCGCTGGGGGAAGGGGTGGATGATTTTAGTGTAGATGCGGTCACTGCCGCCGACGGCGAAAACCCACTGTCGGCATGTCCCGATCAGGGGTCCCCGCCGTTTTCTCTCACAAATCCGGTGAGGTTGCCTTTGTCCACTGCTCACTGCCGCGACGTGGGCAGTTGCCTCCTCCTACCGCCCTCCTCTAGGTTGAGCTACGTCCCAACATCCCTCAGGTACAACTCCCTTTACAGCCGGCTTGCACCACTGCTCCAGCTGCTCACATCACTCCATGTGGATATTTCTCTACTTCTTTGCCCCGCACATACCTCTACTGGCTTCTATGTACTGTATTTGTGATGAGTTTATATCTCATCAACTAGTCCCAGTAATCTTATTCTAATCACACTTCTTCAATTTCATTGCCACAGGGATGCTCATCTCGATTTTGGTGAAACTGCACAAAATGATCCGATGGTCAAAGGGTTGCAAACTTCATTTCTTCGGAAGCTCCAACGTTGCTAGCAAATTAAACCCTGGTTAGGGTTTACGGTTCAAGGGCTAGGGACTGCATGGATCGTTTTTTTTCCTGTAGCTGTCTATGTTCCAAAATAAGTGTCAACTTTAGTAGTAGAAGAACTTTGTACTAAAGTTTGCATAAAGTTGAGACACTTATTTTGGAACGGAGGGAGTACATATTGGCTATGATCTGTCAATCATTGAGATGCAATAGCATGCATGTTAGTCTCCTTTGTATTTGATGAAATGTTGCAACGAGCAACCTTGGACGCAAGATACATGAAACAGAAGCTGGAAGCTTCATAGCATTGTACAAATTTATCTCGCTGATAAATTAGAGTACGTACTATACTAGTACTATGTAAAGAGTTAGGTGTCGCACGGTGTCCAGAAAATATGGTGATAGTGTGAGGTGGGCCATGTAATCACTGAGCCTGCGTGTTTTCACTGCTCTCGCACTCCTCCGCTGAGAATGGAGAAAATTGTAATCTAGTAGTACCTCCTTTCGCCGAAAGCGTGGGACATCCAGCAGTCCTACCAACTCAGTAATAATGACCAATGAGCCGTCAAATCACATAGACCCAACATTAAGTTGGACGGACGATCCAACCATCACCGTGGAATCCGCTTCTCCCTTCAACGCAGGCGCCAGTGAGAGGTCACGTCCGCGCTGCCCGGGCATGAATGAGGCGCCGATTCTTTGGAGCGGCGCTGACCGTTTCGGGCGGGAAGCGCGTGCGGGCGATGAAGGGGCTTTGGGTGGGCCAGGCTGGTCAGGAGCGGGCGTGGCAGCTGTCCCGCCTGTCCCGACCGGACACCCGGAAACGAGAGGATGCACCGACTCTCGCGGCTATATCGTACACTACACACCATCTCTCTGTAGGAGTAGGTCGATGTGTCACTCTCTCTAACACACACATGTTGTTAAACACACACACACACACGCCGAGGTAAAATGAGTCTATATCTCAATTAATGAAGACTTGCATGTTACCATCCATATGCTACTACCTACTATGAAGGTAGTAACATAGACTAGTAACATATGCATGTTACTAGTCCAAGTTACTCACCATTATGACCAGCCTAGCAATGTAACCAAACGCTCCTTACTCTGCCTTGTTATCTCCCCCGGAAACCCAATGCATGGAGCGCAACTATGCATTGATGCATGCGAGTTAATACGTGGCCCTGCATGGTAGCTAAAACGGCATCTTTTAGTTGTTGTGATTAATTGTTGCATTTAGAGACAGAAATCAGGGCTTTGATTGGAGGAAGGACCGGTCAAGTTTCTCCTTCTCCTCCAATCTGCTTGCACCTTGTTTCGAAAAAAAATTTGCTTGCACCTTGGTCCCGCTGCACCTTCTAACGTGACTTATTACACCTAGACGCAGGGAGTAGTACGAGATAAGGTGGCACACTGACTTAGGTCGAATACAAGTGCCCAAAATTGTGTGCATGTTATAATAAGGACTCACTTAAAATAGTACTTGAGCGAACAGAGGGATCAATTGGATAGTGTTCATGAGCAGTAGCGAGATGTGTGAGGTAAGATACACCGCTGGCGCTTTTAATTTTTCTTATTAATTTGTTTGTTTCACCCTCTGACTGGTGGGACCCAACATACTGCGTGGAGAAAAGTACGGTGACTAAGGCTGCATTATTTCTGTACTACCAACACTGCTTTAAATCCCAAAAGACCTTAGCACCAAAGCCACATGACACGATTATGATTTAAATCCCAATGACTCCCACGCAAAAAAATACACTGCATGCTTGTCACACGAATGTAGGAATGTATTAAAGGTTATTCCTCTCGTTAAACATAACGTGGGGGTGGTGTAGCTGGTTAGCCTGTTCTCTCATCAAACTTGAGGTATCGGTTTCCTAGACTTGAGCATAATTTTGTTTTTGTTCGACTTGTTTCTTCCACCCAATGACAGGTAGGCCCCGCATGACAGAGAGAGAAAGTGATCTGGGGCAGTGCCAGGAGGATTCTTTGACTGGTCAAAATGGATGGATACGGAGCTATATGATCTCATAGTGACCGTATAATCACCTCATCACGTATACGTTGCAGCCTCGGTGCTTGTTTTCTAGGGTTTGCACTCTTCACACTCTCTCTCCAGTATATATACACGCTGGAGCATCAGCGCTTGTAGTTGCTCTCTTCACACTCTCTAACCCTCTCCAGATCTAAACAAGACTTTGTTGGCCTCTCTCTCTCCCGTCACTGCTGGTCAAAGAGCCGGCAGGATCCGTCCGCTGGGAAGGGAAGGAGGCTTAACGGTGTCGCCGTCGGCGAGGGAGGGAATCCACTACCGGCGCAGTTGTTCTCTTTCACCCAGCGGCGGCACGGGAGGGCCTCCGACCCCTTCTTCCTCGCCGTCATACATAGTGTGGGCCGAACAGCCTCCGGTTGCCCACCGAACCACACCCCAAGAACCTTAAGATATAATTTACTTATTCCACATGCATTTCTCTAGCTGCATGTGGGGTTTTTCCGCTTCTGCACTCGAATCTAGGTGTTGGATCAAACAGGAAAGTAGTGGGGAAAGTTGTATAGCATGAATCTAGGACGTGGTTCAAAGAGGAAAGGAAGGGGGGAAAGTACTAGTACAGACTGGCTATCCAGCACCTACGTTGGTCAAAAAGGGGAAACAATGACAAACGCAGTATGCACATCTGTAACAAACTGTCTTTTGTTTTGGGGGACAAGGCTGTAGAGTTTGAGCGGGACTAGATTTGCTGCGCTCACATAGGGAAAGGTGTCTAAAGATAACAAAACTGGGAAAAACACAAATATGCTCCTTGGTTGTTTTTGTTCTTTGTTGTAACAGATGTGCATCACCCCTTCATACATCGGTAGATGCACATGGTGCTGGTGCGTCCACTATCCCGTGCAACTCTTTAGCTGTTGTTAATCTAAGGCCCTGTTTGGTTAAAAACTCCCTAGTCCCTACCTGCATGCTTCCAGGGACTAAACATGGACTAGAGGTTATTAAATAACATGCTAAAAGACCATGTTACCCCTAGTAATGAACTAATAGAGACAAGCTGCGATGCGGGGCAGGGGCAGCTGTTGGAAAAAGTCCCAAAAAGACTCTCCCTCGGGGCCTTCTTTCTTTAGTCCCTAAAAGTCCCTCCTGTTTGGTTGAGATAGGACTGACACAGACTTTTTTTAGTCCCTACCGAGGGAGTCCTGGATTAAGGGGTCCTCGGGCGTCCGGCATGTTGGACATGGGCCGGACTGATGGGCTATGAAGATACAAGACCGAAGACTCTCTCCCATGTCCGGATGGGACTCTCCTTGGCGTGGATGGCAAGCTTGGTGTTCAGATAATGAAGATTCCTTTCTCTGTAATTGACTTTGTACAACCCTAGTCCCCTCCGGTGTCTATATAAACCGGAGGGTTTAGTCCATAGGGGGCATCATAATCATACAAGCTCGACTTCTAGGGTTTTAGCCATTACGATCTCGTGGTAGATCAACTCTTGTAATACTCATATTCATCAAGATCAATCAAGCAGGAAGTAGGGTATTACCTCTATAGAGAGGGCCCGAACCTGGGTAAACATCATGTCCCCTGTCTCCTGTTACCATCGACCTCAGACGCACAGTTCGGGACCCCCTACCCGAGATCCGCCGGTTTTGACACCGACATTGGTGCTTTCATTGAGAGTTCCGCTGCGTCGTCGTCAAGAAGTTCGATGGCTCCATCAATCATCTACAACAATGCCATCCTGGGGGAGGTTTTCCTCCCCGGCCAGATCTTCGTGTTCGGCGGCTTCGCGCTGCGGGCCAACTCGCTTGGCCATCTAGAGCAGATCTACAGCTACACCCCAGGTCACCAGATTAATTTTGGAAATCTGGACTATGTCGCTGACGTCCGCGGAGACTTAATTTTCCAAGGATTCGCGACCCCAACTTACGCTCTGGCCTTAGATCCGGAGCGCGTCGCCATGCCCGAATACGGACTTCCGGAGTCCGTCGGCCTGTTGGCAGCTACCAAACCCAGTACAGGAGAGCTGGAGGAAGTCGTGTCGCTGGCAACCATCATGAAGCGGGACCCTTCTCCGGACACTGGCTCCGAACCCTCGGATTCAGCATCGTGTGAGTTAGGCCAAGGAGTCTCCCTCTCGCCGTACTCCATGGGCTCTCTTCTCTCGAGCCAAACCTCGCCTTTAAGCGAGGCTCTAGACTTAATGCGATCCCTTGTTATTACAGAGGAGCAACGTCCGAACTATGCCCAGCCCGGACTAGGGGCTAAGAGCAGGGAATTTTCCGTCCAACCCACCACCCACTTTATAGCCACTGTCGAGGACTTAACCGACATGCTCGATTACGACTCCGAAGACATCAACGGTATGGACGATGATGCCGGAGAAGAGCAGGCCCAAAACCCGCCGTTTACCGGACGCTGGACGGCCACCTCTTCGTATGACGTGTACATGGTGGATACACCCAAAGAAGCTAAGGGTGATGACAAAGAAGACCCAGTCGAGGACAAACCTCCTGAGATACAACCAAAGTGTCGATGACAGCGGCGCCGCTCCAAGTCACGCCGTGGAAAAGACAGCAATACCGGCACAGGAGAAAACAATACTCTAGACGATGCCGAAGACAATGAAGACCCCGTCGAGCCAACCTCCGAACAGGACGAACAGGAAGATGGGCGAGTCAGCCCTGATGAACAGGCCTTAAACGAAGACTCGGAGGACAGTAATTATCTTCCGCTCTCCGAGGATGAGGTGAGCCTGGGCAACGAGGATTTCATCGTGCCTGAGGAACCTCTCGAGCAGGAGCGCTTTAAGTGCCGACTAATAGCCACTGCAAGGAGCCTGAAAAAGAAGCAGCAGCAGCTTCAAGCGGATCAAGATCTGCTCAATGATAGATGGACTAATGTCCTGGCAGGCAAGAACGGCCTCGAGCGCCCAACCAAAAGTTACCCGAAGCACAAATTGCTACCTCAATTCGATGACGAGGCACTTGAGCCTGTACCATCAGCGCGTAATGCGGCTGACCGACCACCACGTGGCCGGACAAAGCGGCAACCAAAGCCGAACACCAGCCCATACTACCTCGCCGTAAAGGCAAAGATACAACAGCTCGGGGATATACATATGACCTGCGGCAGGACCTGGACAAAAGAGTAGGTCAGACCAGATCGATCTACGGATCGCGGGGCCGTGCCCCAACGCGCGACGACGGCTATCTAGCCGGACGTGACAAGTATAATCACGCCCGGGCCGAAAACCACAGACGGACTACATCCGAGCTACGTCGCGACGTGGCCCGGTATAGAGGCGCCACACACCCCCTTTGCTTCAGCGATGAAGTAATGGAACACGAATTCCCAGAAGGGTTTAAACCCATGAATATCGGATCATACGATGGAACAACAGATCCCGCAGTATGGATTGAAGATTTTCTTCTCCATATCCACATGGCCCATGGCGATGATCTCCACGCCATCAAATACCTCCCACTAAAACTAAAGGGACCAGCGCGGCACTGGCTCAACAACCTTCCAGAGAACTCCATTGGCACCTGGGAGGACTTGGAAAACGCCTTCCATGCTAACTTCCAAGGTACATATGTTCGGCCACCAGACGCCGATGACCTAAGTCACATCATCCAGCAGCCCGGAGAGTTAGCCAGGAAGCTCTGGACTAGGTTTTTAATTAAAAAGAACCAAATTGTCAATTGTCCGGACGCCAAAGCCATCAAGGCCTTCAAACATAGCGTCCGGGATGAGTGGCTCGCCCGCCACCTCGGTCAAGAAAAACCAAAATCCATGGCAGCCCTTACCGCTCTGATGACCCGCTTTTGCGCGGGAGAAGACAACTGGCTCACTCGTAGAAGCAACAGCACCAGTGATCCGGGCACTTCCGAAGTTCGAGACGGCAATGGCAAGCCATGATGCATAAACACAAGCGTCAAAATAATAATGAAGGAACGCAAGACACGACGGTCAACGCCGGATTTAGTGGCTCCAAACCCGGTCAATGGAAAAAGGCATTCAAGGCAAACAGAGACAAACCATCCAATTTAGACAAGATACTGGATCGGCCCTGCCAGATTCATGGCACCCCCGATAAACCAGCCAATCATATCAACAGAAGCTGTTGGGTCTTTAAACAAGCCGGCAAGCTTAATGCCGAACACAGGGGGAAGGGGCCGGCCAGTGACAGCGATGACGAAGAGACTCGCCAACCGAACACCGGGGGTCTGAAGCAATTTGCCCCCGAAGTAAAAACAGTAAACATGGTACACGTGACGCACATCCCTACAGGGGAGCGCAAGCGCGCACTACGGGACGCCCACGCCATAGAGCCGGTCGCCCCAAAATTTAACCAATGGGCGGCCAGCCCGATCACTTTTGACCGCAAGGACCACCCAGCCAGTATCCGCCACGAAGGTTCGGCAGCTCTGGTCCTCGACCCAATTATCGATGGGTTCCATCTCACGAAAGTCCTTATGGACGGCGGCAGTAGCCTTAATCTACTCTACCAAGACACTGTCCGCAAAATGGCATTGATCCTTCAAGAATCGTGCCCACCACAACTACCTTCCAGGGAGCAGTACCCGGTGTAGAAGCTCACTGCATAGCCTCAACCACATTGGAAGTTGTTTTCGGTTCGCCGAACAACTTTTGAAGCGAAGGCTTGACCTTCAATATTGTCCCGTTCCGCAGTCGCTACCATGCACTGGTCGGGCATACCACTTTTGCTCGTTTTAGTGCGGTCCCACACTATGCCTATGCAAAGCTTAAAATGCCCGGTCCACGCGGCGTCATCACGATTAACGAAAGTACGGAATGCTCCCTCTGTATAGAGGAGCATACCACGGCTACTGCAGCCGAAGTACAAAGCGGCCTCATCAAGCCGCACATCTCATTGGCCATCAAGTCGCCGGTCTCTATTAAACATGACCGATCAATCTCAGAGCTGGATTAGCAGTTCGGCCTCCATCGTTCGCCTCATATACACGCGAAGTTTGTACCGCGCATACATAATTATGCACTTAAAATACCCTGGTCATCGGCGGAGGCACAATACGGACAGGCCTACAATACGGTTCGCACTCCCATAGCCTTTTTCCCTTTTCTAACTATTTTTATCTTTTACCATAGGTGACTCAAAGGCTGGTCATCTTACGGACTCTTTCGGAGTTCGGCTTCGTATACTTATCCAAACGCTATTCCTGTTAAGGAGTCCTTTCACCGAGGCAAGGTGGCGCAGACGTGCGACAGGAGGTCGAAATAATTTTTTAGACCGCACTCTTTCTTTTGAGCCTGTAAGGTGCCTTTTCCCTCAGCCTTCGACCCCCGGCATGTCAAATAGCCCAGGTAGTGGCGTTATAATCTGCAAGATTGCGTTTGACGTGTCAATCAGATTCCAGTGAACATAATCCGTATTTGGCATTCGCTTTTTCTAAGAACTGAATTTTGCTTCTTCGATTATTTCACGCACGCACCTCGGCAAAAATTGTCAGGGGCTCGATATGGGAACATATGAGTTGCCAACAAGTCTGAAAAGCTTTATAGCATACTTCGGCGTCACGAGTTTGTCCTTATATGCATCAGCTCTGAATCATGTCTTTGGTCAATAGTTGGGTTGCCTGGCTCCTGTGCTTGCTACCTTACGTTCCGTCCTATCGGCTAAGGTAGTAAAGGGAGAACTACCGTGATTGTGTTTCCGGTTCATCTGGTCAAGCACCTCAGTAGAGAAAGCTGAAAACTAACTGTCATGATGCGGCGAGAGCTGGTCAACCACTCGATGACTTATCATAATCTTTCGTGATTCCTTCCGTATTACAGAAAGGACCATTCTTCTGGTCACCTATGTAACGCACCGTATTTGGATAACCGCGCACATACCATGGGCTATATCATAGACCCACCGTCAAACTCCTATGGCTGAGTGAAAGTGTTAAAGCCCTATAGTCCGATTGCCTAGTTCGCCGCATTGACACCTCCTTCACGGACCAAGACGTTGGGTCAAGAGTGATCAAGTGCTTTTTCAAACAGCCCCGTACTATATGCGAGGGGGCCGAAGCCGAGGACTGGTAAACTTTTAGATTATACAAAAAATGGCCGCACAGGAAGAACCAAAACTTTCAGGCAAAAGTATAAAAAATATAGCCTTAATATATCATAATATTGTTTTTACAATTTCGGTACATTCACTCAAATATCATATCCTTCGAGCACTGACCCTCTATCAAGCGGGCGCCCTCTAGGAGATCCTCAAAATAATGCTTCGGCGTGTGATGGTCCTTCCCCCCGGGTGGACTCTTTGCTGCGATGTTAGTGGCCTTCATCTTCGCCCAGTACGTCTTCACGTGGGCAAAGGCCATCCGTGTACCTTCGATGCACGTTGACCGCTTAACGGCGTCGATACGCGGCACCGCATCAACAAGTCGCTGCACCAAACCCAAATAACTATTCGGACTTGGCTCAGTCGGCCACAGCCGGACCACGACATCCTTCATGGCAGATCCGGATATCTTGTGGAGCTCGGCCCACTGGGCCATCTGTTCGTTCAACAACAGCGGACGCTTTGGCGTGCTGAATTGCGACCAGAAAAGCTTCTCTGTTGCATGCCCTTCTTGCGCTTGGAAAAATTGCGTCGCATCGGAGACACTCTTCGGCAGGTCTAAGAATGCGTCTGGAGAACTCCACATTTGATTAAGTGGGGCATACTTCGGATCACCGAATTTAGTCTGTAATAGAAAGGGCTTACCGGCCGCTATCTCCCCAGCTTGCTGGATCTCCTCCCGAGCCGCTCTAGACTCGGGTCGTGCTTCTCTCGCCTCTTGTAAGGCCTTGTCGAGTTCGGCTACTTTGGCCGTGTTCTCCTCCTCGAGTGTTTGGCATTTGCCAGTGGCATCATTTAGCTCTTGCTATACGGAAGATATTCTCCCCTCACACTGGCGCCGAGCCGCCTGTTCGGCCTTTAACACATCAGCTGCCTTCTTGGCAGCCGTGTTACTCATCATGGCTTGCTCCTTGGACCTGGCAAGCTCACCCGAAGGTTCTCAACCGCGGCGACATTATCTACAGTTATGCATATCTCAGTATATAATTCTCAGCTTCGTGCTCATATTATTGTAAATGCATATACTGACCACCCCAAAACATACCTTGTGCCACGTCGAGCCGCCGGTTAATAAGCGTGATGTCGTCATCCGCCACATCAAGTTTCTGCTTCAAATCTGCAACTTCGGTAGCTTGGGCAGTCACCATGAATGTACCAGCCTGTGTTCACATTAATTAGGTTATTTCCTGGGCATATCTTTTATGATCCTCTGATCGCCTCCCTTTGGATGCCAACCAGAGTCTCAGGGGCTACTATCTATACACAGGTGCATTTTGCACGTAGAGTGCAATTGAAGATATTTCATTACATACCACAAAGCCTCTTAGCAGGCCCGTGAAGGCTTCATTTAATCTACTTCTCGCAGACAGAATCCTCTCAACTACCATACCCATTAAGGTACGATGTTCCTCTGAGACAGACGCATGTTGAAACATGTCCATCAATATATCCGGCGCCTCTGGAATCTTGGAAGCGGCTTCAGGAGTACGGACTCCCTTTAACCAGATAGTCCAAGGCCTTTATTGTTGGTCCCCGTAGGGGCCGCTGATAACCCACAAGTATAGGGGATCGCACGTTTTCGAGGGTAGAGTATTTAACCCAAATTTATTGATTCGACACTAGGGGAGCCAAAGAATATTCTCAAGTATTAGCAATTGAGTTGTCAATTCAACCACACCTGGATAACTTAATATCTGCAACAAAGTGTTTAGTAGCAAGGTAGTATGGAAGTAACGGTAACGGTGGCAAAGGTAACAGTAGCAGCTTTGTAGTAATTGTAACATTGGCAACGGAAAAGTAACTAAGAAAAGAGCAATATGTGAAAAGCTCGTAGGCATTGGATCAGTGATGGATAATTATATCGGATGCGATTCCTCATGCAATAGTTATAACATAGGGTGACAAAGAACTAGCTCCAATTCATCAATGTAATGTAGGCATGTATTCCGAATATAGTCATACGTGCTTATGGAAAAGAACTTGCATGACATCTTTTGTCCTACCCTCCCGTGGCAGCGGGGTCCTATTGGAAACTAAGGGATATTAAGGCCATCTTTTAATAGAGTACCAGACCAAAGCATTAACATATAGTGAATACATGAACTCCTCAAACTACGGTCATCACCTGGAGTGGTCCCGATTATTGTCACTTCGGGGTTGCCGGATCATAACACATAGTAGGTGACTATTGACTTGCAAGATAGGATCAAGAACTCACATATATTCATGAAAACATAATAGGTTCAGATCTGAAAGCATGGCACTCGGGCCCTAGTGACAAGCATTAAGCATAGCAAAGTCATAGCAACATCAATCTCAAAACATAATGGATACTAGGGATCAAACCCTAACAAAACTAACTCAATTACATGATAAATCTCATCCAACCCATCACCGTCTAGCAAGCCTACAATGGAATTACTCACGCACAGCGGTGAGCATCATGAAATTGGTGATGGAGGATGGTTGATGATGACGATAGCGACAGATTCCCCTCTCCGAAGCCCCGAACGGACTCCAGATCAGCCCTCCCGAGAGAGATTAGGGCTTGGCGGCGGCTCCGTATCGTAAAACGTGATGAATCCTTCTCTCTGAATTTTTTCTCCCCGAACGTGAATATATAGAGTTGGAGTTGAGGTCGGTGGAGCACCAGGGGGCCCACGAGGTAGGGGCGCGCCCAGGGGGTAGGCACGCCTCCCACCCTCATGGACAGGGTGTGGGCCCCCTGGCATTTATTCTTTCGCCAGTATGTTTTATTAATTCCAAAAATATTCTCCGTGAAGTTTCAGGTCATTCCGAGAACTTTTATTTCTGCACAAAAATAACACCATGGCAATTCTGCTGAAAAAAGCGCCAGTCTGGGTTAGTTCCATTCAAATCATGCAAGTTAGAGTCCAAAACAAGGGCAAAAGTGTTTGGAAAAGTAGATACGATGGAGACGTATCAACTCCCCCAAGCTTAAACCTTTGCTTGTCCTCAAGCAATTCAGTTGACAAACTGAAAGTGATAAAGAAAAACTTTTACAAACTCTGTTTGCTCTTGTTGTTGTAAATATGTAAAGCCAGCATTCAAGTTTTCAGCAAAGATTTTGAACTAACCATATTCACAATAACACTTAGGTCTGATGTTTACTCATATCAATGGCATAATCAACTAGCGAGCAATAATAATAAGTCTAGGATTATAACACTTTCTGAAAACAATCATAATATGATATAACAAGATGGTATCTCACTGGCCCTTTCTAAGACCGCAAAACATAAATGCAGAGCACCTCTGAAGATCAAGGACTGACTAAACATTGTAATTCATGGTAAAAGAGATCCAGTCATAGTCATACTCAATATAAATTAATAGTAATGGATGCAAATGACAGTGGTGCTCTCCAACTGGTGCTTTTTAATAAGAGGATGATGACTCAACATAAAAGTAAATAGATAGGCCCTTCACAGAGGGAAGCAAGGATTTGTAGAGGTGCCAGAGCTCGGTTTTGAAATAGAGATGAATAATATTTTGAGCGGCATACTTTCATTGTCAACATAACAGCCGAGAGATCTCGATAGCTTCCATGCTACACACATTATAGGCGGTTCCCAAACAGAATGGTCAAGTTTATACTCCCCCTCCACCAACAAACATCAATCCATGGCTTGTCCGAAACAACGGGTGCCTCCAACTAACAACAATCATGGGGGAGTTTTGTTTGCAATTATTTTTTGATTTGATTTGCTTAGAGCATGGGACTGGGCATCTCGGTGACCATCCATTTTCTCGTGAGTGAGGAGTGGAGTCCACTCCTCTTGAGAATAACCCCCCTAGCATGGAAGATACAGACAGCCTTAGTTGATACATGAGCTATTCGAGCATACAAAACAGAATTTCATTTGAAGGTTTAGAGTTTGGCACATACAAATTTACTTGGAACGGCAGGTAGATACCGCATATAGGAAGGTATGGTGGACTCATATGGAATAACTTTGGGGTTTATGGAATTGGATGCACAAGCAGTATTCCCGCTTAGTACAAGTGAAGGCTAGCAAAAGACTGGGGAGCGACCAACTAGAGAGCGACAACAGTCATGAACATGCATTAAAATTAATAAACATTGAGTGGAAGCATGAGTAGGATATAATCCACCATGAACATAAATATCGTGGAGGCTATGTTGATTTTGTTTCAACTACATGCGTGAACATGTGCCAAGTCAAGTCACTCGAATCGTTCAAAGGAGGTTACCACCCTATCATACCACATCACAACCATTTCAATAGCATGTTGGCACGCAAGGTAAACCATTATAAATTCCTAGCTAATTAAGCATGTCATAAGCAACTATAATCTCTAATTGTCATTGCAAACATGTTCATTCATAATAGGCTGAATCAGGAACGATGAACTAATCATATTTACAAAAACAAGAGAGGTCAAGTTCATACCAGCTTCTCTCATCATATATCGTCATTATTGCCTTTCACTTGCACGACCAAACGGTGTGAATAATAATAATAGTGCACGCGCATTGGACGCCGGAATCTGCAAGCATTTAATACAAGGGAGAAGACAAGGTAATATGGGCTCTTGGTTAAATCAACAATAATGCATAAAAGAGCCACTTCAACATTTTCATTATGGTCTTCTTATCTCGACCCCCAAAGAAATGAAAGAAATAAAACTATTTACACGGGAATGCTCCCAACAAGCAAAAGTAGAACAGGAAATCTTTTTAATTACTACTAGAAGCATGAAAAGTAAACTAGCTAAAAGCTACAACTAAATTTTTTTGGTTTTTCTTAAGGTTTTTCAAACTCACAAGAAGAAAGCATAAAAAGGAAAATAAACTAGCATGGATAGTACAATGAAAAAGTATGAGCACCGACAACTGGAATGAGTGTGTGAACATAAATGTAATGTTGGTGTGAAATACTTACTCCCCCAAGCTTAGGCTTTTGGCCTAAGTTGGTCTATGCCCATGGATCAAAGTTGTTGCTGGGGTCGTGCTGAGGAGGATCCTCGGGGCGCCACTGGTTGGCAATCTCCTCCGGATCCCACTGGTAAACAGACTGACGGTGAGGATCAAGTTGTGGCTCCGGCTCTGGCTCTGGAGCTGGTGTAAGGTTCCGGTAGGCATGAATGGCTTCCGGCAGAACAAGATACTAGCCTGAAGATAAGTTGAACAAAGAAGGAGCAGGCAAAGCAATAGTCTCAAAGTAATTTTTATCAAATATCAGTCTATAGTTAAGCATCTTTTTCTTATTCTTAACAATAAAATCATGTGCTACCATACTCTTATAGTCTAGAAAAACAGGAGGCAGCAACTTTTCTTCTTTCTCATAATGCCCAATAGGTATGTTAAAGTGTGCAGCTAGGCGCGAGGCGAAGATACCTCCCAAGATGGGACCCTTCGTGCGGTTCAGATTTAACCGCTTGGCAACAATAGCGCCTAGACTAAAAGTGTTATCACGAAACAAGGCATGGCACAAAATAACAATATCAGGGGCACTAAGGTTTCCACAGTTCCCGCGACCAATTAAACATCTACTAGCCAATATTGCAAAGTAACGCAGAATAGGAAAGTGTATGCTAGTAATTCTTGCATCGGAAACCTTCCTCGTTTCCCCTACAGCAATCATATCAATAAACCCTTCCACATCATTACGATGTGGTTCCTCTATGCTGCCCGCAAAGGGTATCTTACAGACCCGGCAGAAATCAAATAATGACATCTCCTTAAACTCGTCATATGTATATAAATCCACCGAAGGTGGTGATCTCATAGCATGGAAATGAAAATTTTGCACAAAAATATTAGTGAGTAGGAGATACTGTTCGCGCTGGTCGCGGAGGAAGTCGGTGAGGCCCGCATTCTCAGCCAAATAATAAAAATCATCATGAATCCCGGCTGCCCTCAAGAAATCATCACAAGGCCATTCACACGGCCGAACCTCCGCGGTGCGAGGGAGATTATATTTGGGCCTTTTATCCTCTTCACTTTGCTTATCCTTCAAGCTTCGACTCGAAGAGCCCCTCAAAAATCTCTTCATCAATTTCTGAAATTTTTAGTAACTTAAAATAAAAGTGAACCAAAATCAACAAAATTGATAGCAACTACTCCCACAAGTGCCTAGAGACTATATCATGCATTAGAACTACTTGGGGCCATATAAATATGACATGCAAGCTCAAGAACAAGGTCACCTAAGCAGCAAAAATTTGCAATAAATAAAGCACTAGAACAAAAACTAATTGGACCATTGGAGGAGTCACATACCGAAGAACAATCCCCCAAAGCAGTTTTGTGAGCGGAGCTTTGAGCAAGGAGATCGAAAATCGTAGCAAGATGAGCTAGAACTCGTGCTTGAGCTGGTTGGTGATATTTTTGGGAGGAAGGAGTGTGTGGGTGCTGGAATAAGTGGAGGGGGGCCACCAGGGGCCCACAAGGCAGGGGGCGCGCCCTAGACCCTCGTGGCCAGGTGCTGGCTCCCCCTGGTGTGTTCTTAGTGCCAGATATTCTCAAAAATTCTAGAAAAAATCATATTTCATTTTCAGGGCATTTGGAGAACTTTTATTTTCAGGGTATTTTTTATTGCACAGATAATTCAGAAAACAGACAAAATATACTATTTTTGCTTTATTAAATCTAAATAACAGAAAGTAGAAGGAGGGTACAGAGAGTTGTGCTTTCTAACTTCATCCATCTCATGTTCATCAAACGGAACCACTAACAAGGTTGATGAAGTCTTGTTAACAAACTCATTTCGAATAACATGGAACCGGAGAAATTTCGAATAACACTAGGTTGCCTCAACGGGGATATGCACATCCCCAACAATAAGAATATCATACCTCTTCTTGACAGTAGGAAGCGGAAATTCAAAACCTCCAATAGTAATAGTTGAAATTTTTCCAATAGAATTGATACTGTGGATTTGAGGTTGTTTCCTCGAAAAGTGTATCGTATGCTCATTACCATTAACATGAAAAGTGGCATTGTCTTTGTTGCAATCAATAACAGCCCCTGCAGTATTCAAAAAGGGTCTACCAAGGATAATCTACATACTATCTTCCTCGGGAATATCAAGAATAACAAAGTCCGTTAAAATAGTAACATTTGCAACCACAACAGGCACATCCTCACAAATACCGACACGTATAGCACTTGATTTATCGGTCATTTGCAAAGATATTTCAGTAGGTGTCAACTTATTCAAATCAAGTCTACGATATAAAGAGAGAGGCATAACACTAACACCGGCTCCAAGATCACATAAAGCAGTTTTAACATAGTTTCTTTTAATGGAGCATGGTATAGTTGGTACTCCTGGATCTCCTAGTTTCTTTGGTATTCCACCCTTAAAAGTATAATTAGCAAGCATGGTGGAAATTTCCGCTTCCGGTATTTTTTTTATTTGTAACAATATCCTTCATATACTTAGCATAAGGATTCATTTTAAGCATATCAGTAAAGCGCATACGCAAGAAGATAGGTCTAATCATTTCAGCAAAGCGCTCAAAATCCGCGTCATCCTTTTTCTTGGATGGTTTGGGAGGAAAAGGCATGGGTTTCTCAACCCATGGTTCTCTTTCTTTACCGTGCTTCCTAGCAACAAAGTCTCTCTTATCATAATGTTGATTCTTTGATTGTGGGTTATCAAGATCAACAGCAGGTTCAATTTCTACATCATTGTTATTGCTAGGTTGAGCATCAACATGAACATCATCATTAACATTATCACTAGGTTCATGTTCATTACCAGATTGTGTTTCAGCATCAGAAATAGAAATATCATTGCGATTCTCTGGTGTGTCAACAACAGGTTCACTAGAAGCATGCAAAGTCCTATCATTTTTCTGTTCTTCCTCTTAGAAGGACTAGGTGCATCTACATTAGTTCTGTGAGAATCTTGCTCAATTCTCTTAGGGTGGCCCTCGGGATACAAAGGTTCGTGAGTCATTTTACCCCTCTAGTAACAACTCTAATAGCATTATCATTTTTCTTATTATTTAATTCATTGAGGAAATCATTTTGAGCCTTAAGCACTTGTTCTACTTGAGTGGTAACCATAGAAGCATGTTTACTAATGATTTTAAGTTCACCTTTAAATCTAGACATATAATCACTCAAGTGTTCAATTATATAAGCATTTCGTGTTCAATCACTCAAGTGTTCAATCACCCAACAAAAGCATTGAAGTTTTCTTGTTTAACAATAAAATTATCAAACTCATCTAAGCATTGGCTAGCAGACTTATAACGAGGAATATCACCTTCGTCAAATCTATAGAGAGAAGTTACCTTTACTACCTATGTCGGGTTATCAAGACTGTGTATTTCTTCAACAGGCGGCAAATTAAAACCATGTATTTCTTCTATAGGAGGTAAATTCTTAACATCATCAGCTTTAATACCTTTTTCTTTCAAAGATTTATTTGCCTCTTGCATATCTTCAGGACTGAGAAATAGAATACCCCTTTTCTTCGGAGTTGGCTTAGGAGTTGGTTTAGGAAGTGTCCAATTATTTTCATTAGTCAACATATTATTCAATAGCAATTCAGCTTGATCAATTGTTCTTTCCCTGAAACACAACCAGCACAACTATCCAGGTAGTCTCTGGAAGCATCGGTTAGTCCATTATAAAAGATATCAAGTATTTCATTTTTCTTGAGAGGATGATCAGGCAAAGCATTAAGTAATTGGAGAAGCCTCCCCCAAGCTTGTGGGAGACTCTCTTCTTTAATTTGCACAAAATTATATATTTCCCTTAAAGCAGCTTGTTTCTTATGAGCGGGGAAATATTTAGCAGAGAAGTAATAAATCATATCCTGGGGACTACGCGCACAACCAGGATCAAGAGAATTAAACCATGTCTTAGCACCACCCTTTAATGAGAACGGAAATAATTTAAGGATATAGTAGTAGCGAGTTTTCTCATCATTAGTGAACAAGGTGGCTATATCATTTAATTTAGTAAGATGTGCCACAACAGTTTGAGATTCATAGCCATAAAAAGGATCAGATTCAACCAAAGTAATTATCTCAGGATCAACAGAGAAACCATAATCCTTATCAGTAACACAGATAGGTGAAGTAGCAAAAGTAGGGTCATATTTCATTCTAGCATTCAAAGATTTTTCTTTCAGCTTAGCTAATAATTTCTTAAGATCATTTCTATCATTGCAAGCAAGGAAATCTCAAGTAGTTTCTTCATCCATAACATAACCCTCGGGCACAACAGGCAATTCATATCTAGGGGGAGAATCTTCATCATCACTTTCATCAATATTATCAGTTTCAATAATTACATTCTCTCTAGCCCTAGCAAGTTGTTCATCAAGAAATTCACCTAGTGGCACAGTAGTATCAAGCATAGAAGTAGTTTCATCATAAGTATCATGCATATAAGAAGTGGCATCATCAATAACATGCGACATATCAGAATTAATAGCAGAAGCAGGTTTAGGTGTCGCAAGCTTACTCAAAACAGAAGGTGAATCAAGTGCAGAGCTAGATGGCAGTTCCTTACCTCCCCTCGTAGTCGAGGGATAAATTTTGGTTTTCTCGTGTTTCAAGTTCCTCATATTGACCAGCAGATATAAATCCCAAGTGACTCAAAGAATAGA
The DNA here is from genome assembly GCF_002575655.3 of Aegilops tauschii subsp. strangulata. Classification (NCBI taxonomy): domain Eukaryota; kingdom Viridiplantae; phylum Streptophyta; class Magnoliopsida; order Poales; family Poaceae; genus Aegilops; species Aegilops tauschii. The sequence goes on along the minus strand of NC_053040.3, from coordinate 410,719,845 downwards.
GCTATGCTCCCCGGCAACGGCTCCAGAAAATAGTCTTGATAACCCACAAGTATAGGGGATCGCAACAGTTTTCGAGGGTAGAGTATTCAACCCAAATTTATTGATTCGACACAAGGGGAGCCAAAGAATATTCTCAAGTATTAGCAGTTGAGTTGTCAATTCAACCACACCTGGATAACTTAATATCTGCAGCAAAGTGTTTAGTAGCAAAGTAGTATGGAAGTAACGGTAACGGTGGCAAAAGTAACAGTAGCAGCTTTGTAGTAATTGTAACAGTGGCAACGGAAAAGTAACTAAGCAAAGAGCAATATGTGAAAAGCTCGTAGGCATTGGATCAGTGATGGATAATTATGTCGGATGTCATTCCTCATGCAATAGTTATAACATAGGGTGACATAGAACTAGCTCCAATTCATCAATGTAATGTAGGCATGTATTCTGAATATAGTCATAAGTGCTTATGGGAAAGAACTTGCACGACATCTTTTGTCCTACCCTCCCGTGGAAGCGGGGCCCTATTGGAAACTAAGGGATATTAAGGAATCCTTCTAATAGAGTACCGGACCAAAGAATTAACACATAGTGAATACATGAACTCCTCAAACTACGGTCATCACCGGGAGTGGTCCCGATTATTGTCACTTCGGGGTTGCCGGATCATAACACATAGTAGGTGATTATTGACTTGCAAGATAGGATCAAGAACTCACATATATTCATGAAAACATAATAGGTTCAGATCTGAAATCATGGCACTCGGGCCCTAGTGACAGGCATTAAGCATAGCAAAGTCATAGCAACATCAATCTCAAAACATAATGGATACTAGGGATCAAACCCTAACAAAGCTAACTCGATTACATGATAAATCTCATCCAAGCCATCACCGTCCAGCAAGCCTACGATGGAATTACTCACGCACAACGGTGAGCATCATGAAATTGGTGATGGAGGATGGTTGATGATGACGACAGCGACGGATTCCCCTCTCCGGAGCCCTGAACGGACTCCAGATCAGCCCTCCCGAGAAAGATTAGGGCTTGGCGGTGCCTCCATATCGTAAAACGCGATGAACCTTCTCTCTGATTTTTCCTCCCCGAACGTGAATATATAGAGTTGGAGTTGGGGTTGGTGGAGCACCAGGGGCCCACAAGGCAGGGGGCACGCCGAGGGGGGTAGGCGCGCCTCCCAATCTCGTGGACAGGGTGTGGACCCCTGGCCTTGATTCTTTCGCCAATATTTTTTATTAATTCCAAAAATATTCTCCGTGAAGTTTCAAGTCATTCCGAGAACTTTTATTTCTGCACAAAAATAACACCATGGCAATTCTGCTGAAAAGAGCGTTAGTCCGGGTTAGTTCCATTCAAATCATGCAAGTTAGAGTCCAAAACAAGGGCAAAAGTGTTTGGAAAAGTAGATACGATAGAGACGTATCAGCCGCACACCTCGGACCCTGGGCGACCAAAGTTTCACCTTCGGGCGTCGTCTTCACTGTCCCCCGCACTGCTTGTTTATTGGGAGAGATCCTCCGGGAAGACACCTCAAAATCGTCCGCCCTATTGGGCGAGTAGGTCAAAGGAGGCATCTCGCTCTCCATCATCTTCGGAAGAAGATCCCCCGAGGAAGAGGACCATTGAGGAAGACTGCGTGCCGGACTGCAAACATGTGTTCTAGATGTTACCCTTGTAACCAGAAAAGAACGAGATTTGTTTAAGACACCCTTGTTCACTTACGATTCAGCTAAGGGCTTGTCCTTATGGAGGAGCTGTGCGACAATGTCGTCTTCCGAACCTGAACCGCCTGACAGGGACATCTTCCCTCACTTAGGAGCCTTTACCTCCAAACCTTCGGAGGCGACCCTTTTCTTACCATGGGGAGAAGGGACGTCAGTTTCTCCTTCTCTTTTGTCTTCGGAAGAGGGAGTCCCAATCTCCCCGGACATAGTGTCTGGTGTACCTTCAGAATGGAGGCCACCTTTGGCCTTCTTGCTCTCCTCCTTGTCCTCCTTCGCTGACACTTGATATGGTGCCGGAGCCAGCATCCTTGTTAACACAGGATCAACTGAGTCTTCGGGAAGAGGGGCCGAACACCTAATTCGTTCCACCTTCTTTATCCATCCCTGGTCGAAGATGGTTTTTTCGGTATCTTATTACGGGATATTTAACTAAGTTGTGTTCAGGAATCAAGTGCTTACCGAGGTATCCGGATGGTTGCAGTCAAGACCGACGTCCTTGGTGGTATCCGGCCCTGTTTTCGTGTCCCGAAGAATAACTTCCACATTCCTCTGTGTGTCGTGTCGAACAAGTGCTGAAGGGTTCGTAGTCCTTCCGGACTGAACTCCCACATGCGGAGGGGCCGTCGCTGGCACGGCAGCACCCGGCGAACTAGCATTACCTGGATTACGTTGATGAGACCGGTGTCCATCTCAAGGAAACTCCGGATGTGGCTTTGTAGAGTCTGCACTTCGTCAATTGATCCCGAGTCCAACCCCTTATTGATCCATGATGCGAGCTGTACCGGAGGGCCAGATCGGAACGCAGGTGTAGCTGCCCACTTGGTACCACGGGGTTCAGTGATGTAAAACCACTCCCGCTGCCATAAGTTGCAGAATTCCGTGGAAGAGCCTTTTGGCCAAAGAGTATTGGTAAGCTTGCTCACCGTGGCGCCACCATACTCCGCTTGCTTCCCCTCGATTACCTTCGGCTTCACATTAAAGGTCTTGGGCCATAAGCCGAAGTGTGGTGGAATACGGAGAAAGGCCTTGCACATGACGATGAACGTCGAGATGTGAAGAAAGGAATCCGGAGCTAGATCGTGAAAATCTAGCCCGTAATAGAACATGAGTTCGTGAACGAAGGGATGGAGAGCGAACCCTAGCCCCCAGAGGAAGTGGGAGATGAATACGACCCTCTCACCGGATCCGGGAGTAGGAATAACCTGCCCTTTAGCAGGGAGCCTATGGAGGATTTCCGTGGTCAGGTATCTTGCCGCCCGGAGCTTCACGATGTCCTCCTATGACAGAGGAGGCCACCCACCGGCCTTGAGGGCTGGGTCCGGACATGACTGGGAGGCTCGGAGGAATTGAGTTGAAACCTGTGTGCTGGAACTCGAGGTTGGGAAGGTTAAGGAAGAGGTAGGCGTAGGGGAGAAAGACGGGTCTGTGCCCCTTTATAAAGATGATGAATATCGAACGCCTCCTCATAGGCCTTGAAACCTGCCTATTCCTAAGGAATCATGCCAACGGGACGGTTGGGTTACGCATGCCCATATTGATGAGAATCCTACAATAAGGGGACACGATCTCTACTTTGACAAGATGTGCCAATGAAACCGTGTCTCAAAACATGGAGCGGCAGGCTAACAACGGTTCGAAATAATGACCGGGTGGTGACGTGGTGTCACGCTACAAAAGTTGTCAGTGGATTGGACTCGTGAAATATTATACTCTCTGCGGTTGTGTGTGGAACTTGTTTTGCAGAGCCAGACACGTTCTTTGTGTTCGAAGGCTGTTTTGGAGTATTCGGAGAAGGAACCCGCCTTGCAATGCCGAAGACAATCTGGGCGCCGGACACCTCGTCATTGAAGCCTGGTTCATGGGCTACTGAGGGAGTCCAGGATTAAGGGGTCCTCGGGCGTCCGGCCTGTTGGACATGGGCCGGACTGATGGGCTACGAAGATACAAGACCGAAGACTCTCTCCCGTGTCCGGATGGGACTCTCCTTGGCGTGGACGGCAAGCTTGGCGTTCATATAATGAAGATTCCTTTCTCTGTAACCGACTTTGTACAACCCTAGTCCCCTCTGGTGTCTATATAAACCGGAGGGTTTAGTCCATAGGAGGAATCATAATCATATAGGCTAGACTTCTAGGGTTTTAGCCATTACGATCTCGTGGTAGATCAACTCTTCTAATACTCATATTCATCAAGATCAATCAAGCAGGAAGTAGGGTATTACCTCCACGGAGAGGGCCCGAACCTGGGTAAACATCGTGTCCCCTGTCTCCTGTTACCATCGACCTCACACGCACAGTTCGGGACCCCCAACCCGAGATCCGCCGGTTTTGACACTGACACCTAAACCAAAATGTCCCTGTAAACAAACACCCTGTAATAATGCTGCTGGAAAATTGATGCAATGCCACAGTTAAAAGCAAATTACATGTTTAACAAATTTTATTGTTAATATAATCTCTCTGTTAATATTAATCAATGCCACCGTTTGAGAAATGCTACTCTCTTGCTTTCTTTCCCATTTAGATAAGTTCGATGCTTCTTTTTGTTGGCTTCTGTGTCATCCACCGTTATTGACCACTAGTTGTTTCCTTTGCACCTCTATGTAAACAGGGTTATCTACTTCACCTCATTGCTATTGTGACCTTTTGTTGCACTGCACAAAACACTTTTGTTTTAAGAGTGTTTTGTGCAGTTCAACCAAAATGTCACACCGACAATGTTGCTTGATTGCTTGATCTTAGTGGAACTGCACAAGAGGAGATCTTACTTCTTGTGAGTTGCTTGAATTCCACGTCATGAGAGGTCAGTACTAGCCTTCTTTCACATGATTGTGCAGTGTGCTTTCATATGTTGTGCTACTTGTACGCTAATGTTGCTTGATTTTAGGGAACTGCACAAATGGAGACAAGACTTCCAATCTATATGTGCACCGTAATATCCCATTGAGGTAAGATAAGGATATTTCACAACTGTTGGTCTGTATTTTGCCACTTTCATCTGAAAATTAATGCCATTTTTAGTGCAATACTTGTGCTCCCTAATTGACATGCCAAATCTTACACTGAAGGCGAAGCTTGTCTGTTATTGAACCATGTGATGAAGGGGAAGAACAAGCGGAAGAAAAACAAAAATAAACTCCCGGTGCTTTAATGAAGCACTGGAACTGTGATGACACAAGTAATGATTTAGTTTTGCATCTTAATTTATTGCTATGGCTGGAACGAGCAATTGTTTTGCCACTCTTAATGTAATATGTAATTATCTCTACTTGTGCAAACAGGGATTTTCTTTGAATATGCCATATATTTTAGTGGAACTGCACAAGAAGATGTTGGAAACATTAAACTAATCGAGGAGTATATAGTAAGCATGGCAACCACAGTAGATAACAATAGATGGTTCCGGAGAAGTGCTTGATCTGTATGCTCTACACAATAAGCCTCCTGACAAAGGTTGGTACTCGCCCACGGATTTCATCCATATGATTGAGCTTTGTCATCTCTATTGGTGTTGTGCTACTGTTTAGATCCTGTCATGATAAAGTGGTATTGTCCTTGAGAAGTGCTTCATCTGTGTTGTTCTAAATATTTCTTTTCCTTTTTTTGAGCAAACAGGGATGCTAGCATTTAGTTGTTCTCTTGTCTTTGCACAACAGGATCCTCCTCCTCTGAAGAAGAATATTATCGTGGAATTGTCACGGCACATGTCCTCGAGCCAGGACTTAGCCGTGGAGCCATCGCAACTAGGAAGCTTGAAGGGGTTAATGCGGGACAAGGAACATGAGGGTTTATACTGGTTCGGCCCCTTACGGTGAAGGTAAAAGCCTACGTCTAGTTTGATGTGGTATTGATTAGGGTTTCGATAACCAGGGAGCTAAACTGCTATGCCCGACTCTCGATGAGATTGTTCTTGTCCCTAAACCGCTGCCGGGTCGTCCCTTTATATAGGGAGGCTGACGCCCAGTAGCTCTCAGAGTCCCGGCCGGCTCATAAGAGTGTCCGGCTCGGACTCTTAACTATTCTTGCCTTATACTACAAGTTCTACCACAATGATGATTGTAACTACGGGCCTTAAGCCATATCCGGGTCTTAAGCCCATCTTTGGCCCATCGTCTCTAAGCTTGGCGCCGGGCTTCTGGCAATGACCATATGAGTAACCCGGCCCCTCCTGGCGGGTGACTCTAAGGTCTATATCCTCAACAAATATGGATTACGTGAAGTGCCTAGTTCCGATTATGCCAGGAAAAAGAAGCCAAGCCTCTCTTCTTAAGGAGGGAGCAGTTGAAGGATGGTTACATTATTGCCCACAAGAACAAACTAACTTTAGCTCAGAAGGACTCACGGATCTCCATCTTTGTTGTTGTGATGGCCAGTACAATGTTGTTTTACGATTCCTTTCGGTGAGTTCCACTTTTTTAAATGTGCGCTCTGCATGGATCATGTAGTTGACTGTTTAAACTGTCAATTCATAGTACAGTTTGCTTTATACTAATCACTTTTTTGTATTTATGCAAACAGAGGTGCTCAGCTTGATTTTGATGGGAACTGCACAAAATGTTCACGAATACATCGAATATTCTCGAATCATTCATTTCCACCACAAGAAAGGAGGTGCAGATATGTTCAAGGCGTTGCAAATTATAAAGGCGAAATCATACAAGCTACGCACGAATTTGGTTGATTTTGGTGGAACTGCACAGAAACAACAGCTGGTTTATTTACCACGAGGTGCCATGTCAATGTCCGAACTGATGGCAAACTCTGCCCATTCCACAATCGTACACATTTGATATTTTGGAATGGGAAACCTTGTCAAAGTTTGCTCATTGATGTACGCAAAACAACACACATTTGACATTTTGGAATGGGACAACCTTGTCAAATTTTGCTCATTGATGTTAGCAAGAAGACATACGTTTGATATTTTCGAATGGGACGCCCTTTGCTGTTAGCAGCATCGATCGATTTTTCTTTATTCTTTAGTTGTGAAGTAAATATTGGCTCTAACATGTGAATCGCTGAGATGCATAATCATCGATTGTTTTGAATGTTCTCTATGAATTGCCAGGCCTGTGTGTTGATTGCAATGTACAGGAACGCTAAATTTTGTACTCCCCCTGTTCCTTTTTACTTCGCATATTAGATTTCTTTCAAGTCAGTTGATTTTACATTGTGAATGTTGATACTTTTTTCTATAAGATTGGTCAAAGTAGAGATACTTTGACTTCAGACAAAACTTATATGCAGACTAAAAAGGACCGGAGGGAGTACATGTGAAAGTGCTGCAAACGAGGTGATCACCCTCGGAATAATGCTAGTATGTATTGTTTTGCATGTTCATCCAATGCCAATGATACAAGAATTCAAACAAATCGAACTAAATTCATTCATACATTGCCGGATTTCATTACATTTCATACATTCTTCAACTAAAAAGGGGTATAATTAATTAACCGTAGCACCCGTGTCCGGCTGAGCCGAACAGAAGCTTCTTCTCCAGCAGACTGAGCTTCAGTGACATAACAGCAGGTGCAGTTGCGTCACTTACATGTGGGCCAGATGCCTCTTGGGCCCACATGCCAGTGACCCAACTGCACCTGCAGTTAAGTAACTGAAGCAGCATCCTTCTCTAACATAGCTCTCCGACTCCACGTCGCCGCCAAGAAGCTAATCGGTCGTCAATGGTCAACCCGCCTAGCTTGGCTTCAGCCGGAGGGTAGCAGCGGTGGCCTTACTTGGACCCGAGCGGTGGCGACCTACCATGTTCTACTCTTCCTCGTTTTCTGTGTGGCGCGGCCTTGTTGGCAGCGGGGCGGGGCCTCGACGGAGCCGGCGATGTCCTCTGTCTCGTTGTCGGCGGGGCAGCGCCTCGGCGGAGCAGGGGAAATCCTCCCCCTCATTGCCGGCAAGGTGGGGCCTCGGCTGAGCCAGCGATGTCCTCTGCCTCGTTGTTGGCAGGGCGGGGCCTTGGCGGAGTAGGTCCTCTGCCTTGGTGCCGGCGGGGCGGGGCCTCGGTGGAGCCGGCGGTGTCCTCTGCCTCGTTGTTGGCACCGCGGGGCTACGGCGCAGTAGGGCCGCTGCCTCGCTGCCGGCGGGGCGTGGCCTCGGCGGAGCCGGCGGTGTCCTCTGCCTCATTGTTGGCGCCACGGGGCCTCGGCAGAGCAGGGCCTCGTCGACGCCAGCGGAGCGGGGACTCGTCGGAGCCAGCATTGTCCTCTGCCTCGTCCTCGGTCTCGCCAAACAGTGCCCCGCCCGCTTCATCGCCCTCTTTGTAGGCGGCCGCAGCCTCTGCCACCCGCATGCGGTACCGCCAGCGCTCGAGGCGGCCCTCGCGGGTGGAGTGGTACGAGTCAAGCAGCGCCTCCTGCTCCGCCCGCTTGACGGCGATCTGCTCCTCCGCCTGCAGGTGCTCCTGGAGGAGATGGTGGTTGTAGGCGGTGTCGGCCTGCGCCTCCCGGAACTGCTCTTCACGCTTTTGCCTCACCGTGTCCATGTATTGGGCACGGGCCTCGCCGATGGTCATGGTGCAATGCACCGGCGAGGATGGCGCGGAGGAGGGGGTGGCGCCGGATCATCGACTAGCATGTTCTCCATTGGGACATCGCCATCCTCCGGCTGCCTGCCGGCCAGGCAGTCGGCAGCAACGGCTGCCATCTCCTTGTGGTCCGCCGTCCGCCCGTCCCGAAGAATGCTGGAGCGCGTGAAAGCCGTGGTGGATAGTAGTGGGGTGGACAGGAGAAAGGGAACAGAGGCGGATGACTGCGGCTATGGCCGGCGCAGCAGTTTATATAGCAATGGTGGGCGGCGGAGGGACGGACGTGCGGCGCCGGAGTAGCCGCCTCGGCAACCACGTATCATTAATGTGGGCGGCAGACGGACGGATGGCCGGCACTTGTGTCATTTGAAGGCGGAGCAATCGCCTGCACCGGGAAGCAGGGCGGGTGGCGCTGACCATTTCGGGCGGAAAGCACGCGCGGGCGAGGGAGGCAGTCTGGGTGGGCCAGGGCAGTCAGACTCGTGCTTGGCAGCGGGTCGGTCCAGCAGCCGGACATGCTGGCTCACCAGCGAGCTCGCCGAGCTGAGCGACGACAATCAGGCGATGGACGTAGCTTCTGACCAGGAGCCGCCGCCACTGTCCAAGCCGGTTCATGACATGTTCACCATAGAGCAGGTGCGGCCCACTTCGACGCCCTAAAGGCGGAAGAGCTACCAGCGCAGGAGGACCTATGCTGCAACCTCCGTGTCCTCAACGAGCATCGGTGAACAAGCGAACAACAATGCCGTCGCGGACATGTGGCCCTATGATCCTGGCTTCCCGAATGAGCAGCCGGCACTGTATCAGACCATCCATAGGGCCCGCGAGGCCCTCTCCGTCATCCTTCGTGTTGTTGCGCTCGCCGTGGCGCCACTGTCTCGCGTTGTCAACATGGTCAACGGCATGAGGAATGAGGAGATGACTTTACTTGGAGAGGATGACAGTGGGGACCCACCAGGGCCTTAGCCGCACGTACGCAAGTGCCTCCTTATTATATACAAGTGTAATATTTTTTGCTTCCTCCTGGTTTCCTGACATCACGGTCCCACACCATTGTCAACCTATGTGCTCAATAAACGAGAGAATTGCACAAGGAGCGGCCGACAGCTGGGACCAAGCAGCTTGAGCAGTATTTGTCTTTTTGAGGTGTGAGCACTGCAGAGTTTTTCTTGAGCGATGTTTTCATTGTTGTTCAGAGGAGAGCAGGGTATTAACTGGGCGGGCTGTGGCCCGTCTAGCCCAGGCCAGATATCCAACCCTGATATTAATTATTTTCAAGCTGAAAATGGCTAGCCCAGCTATTCTTTTTTTGAGGAATACCCAGGCAAGGTCATCTTGTTATCCTCCGCCCCGCTGGGCTGCAAATCTTTCCTAGGAGGGATGCGTTAGGCTTAACAAGAAAATGCGCTTTAAGAAATAATAAATGGGTTGTAATTATAAAAACTGGGCAGTAACTATAAAAAATGCACCAAGCATGTAATTACTTTATAAAATATTATTTCTGGATTTTGAAATTTTTAATTTCATTAATTGTTGCGCGCGCAATGTTTCATTGGATTTTTACGTAATACAAATTTATATTGAAATTGTATTTAATCTGACTAGAAATTTAGGGATAAAAATATTTCGGATCCGATGAAAATGTGGGAAATTTTATTGAATTCCGTTTTGAACGGTTGGTTGAAATTAATTGTTGTCCTCGCTAGAAAATGGGTTGTACTTTTAACAAACTGTAAATGGGCTGTAGTAAATTCCATTAGAATTAAAAAATGGGCTATACATTCTTACAAATCTCAAATGGGCTATAAGTTCTCTGCCACACACTTGTGGGCCTACTAAGTTGACGCGTCCCCTAAAAAAATAGTTGACGCGTATGCAAGGCTTTGTCAACTTATAGTCAACACGCGGTTCTAGCAGAAGTGGCCGTTGGATGTCCATCCAACGGATATCGTGCTTCTTCTTCAATCTCGGATATTCTAGCTTCACCCGCCCAAAAAATGATTCCTCCCCCTGACATCTGGAGCGCACCGTTTCGGAAGCTGACCTGTGGGCCTACTAAGCTGACGTGTACCAAGGGCTTTGTCAACTTAGTCAATATAAACGATTCTAGCTGCGGCCGTCGTGCTTCTTCAACCTCTGGTCTTCTTGCTCCAGCCGCCCAAAGCAGCGCCGGTCATGCCGCCTGCTCCTACCTCCCGTGGCCGGCTGTGCTGCTGCGGAGGCCTCACCGCCCCCTGCTACTCCCACCGCTGGCTAGGCCATCCCTCCACTCACCCACACCCCTGTTATTATGCGGCGACGGCAGCCTCACACCGCAGCCGAACCAGTGAACCCTCGTACTCCTCTCCGCGTGGGCATCCATTGCCGCGTCTTCCTCGGCTCCGCGTCGTCCCCTTCCTAGGCCTCACCGTCGTCCATCGCCTTGGTGCTCTCGGCGCGGCATGGTCAATGTGGTCAATGACCGACTTCCATCGGAAGAGTACTGTACGTGGAGAGGTTGACAGCTAGGTCCACAGCCGCAGCAAGGAAGTGTCTCCTTATTACGCGGGAAAAAATGATTCCTCCACCTGACAGCTGGGACCCACCAGGTGGGCCACCGTATTTCATGAAAAAAAGTTTCCCCCCTGACTGCTGGGACCCACCAGCTACATCTTCGCACATAAGGAAGTGCATCCATATTACGGGAAAAAAATGATTCGCCCCCTGACTGCTGGGACCCACTAGCTACATCTTCGCACGCAAGGAAGTGCCTGACAGTCGGGACCCACCTGGTCGAAGCGTATGTAGTGTTGTCATTCTGGTAGGGAACGTGTACGTACATACTGGTCGATGTAGAGGCGCGCACGTGTCGTAGTAGAGGTGCGTACGTGTGGTACTAGAGGCGTGCACATAGCATGTACACGTACGTACAGCGGCCTGGGTGCAAGAAAGTAAATACAGCCACGTACGTACATACGGGCGGGGTCTCGAACGCCTACTCGCACATACGTACGGCCAGGGCTCGTGTACATGGCTGTGGCTGGGTCGGAACGGAGAAACTGCGTCGTCTTCGTGTTCATGGGGAGGCAACGGAATGTGTCGTGTTCATCGGGAGGCAACGGAACACTTGCTGTTCATCGGGAGCCAACCGGCTTGGACGGAACAGGCGATGGAAACGAGGCCTAACGTACCACAGAACGGAGGAAACGGCCTTGTGTTCGACCGGCCATGGTGGAAACGGGATCCTGTTCATCGGGAGGGGTCTGGCGTACCGCAAAACGGAGGAAACGGACCTCCTACGGTCGAAACGAGGTCTTGTTGATCGGGAGGGGTGTGGCGTACCGCAAAACGGAGGAAACGGACTTGTGTTGGAGCGCTACGGTCGAAACGGGGGTCCTGTTCATCGGGAGGCGTGTGGCCTACCGCAAAACGGGACTCCACGGGATACTGTTCATCTCCACCGTCGACCTCCTCCAGCCTCCACGGGCTCCTGTTCATCAACCATCGACCTCCTCCAGCCTCCACCTGCTCCTGTTCATCCACGGGTTCCTGTTCAAACAGCCTCCACCGCGCGCTCCTCCACCGGCTACTGTTCAACCAGCCCTCTCCACGGGGTCCTGTTCAACCACCCCTCCATGGGCTATTGTTCATCCAGCCCTCCACCTACTACTGTTCAACCAGCCCTCCATGGGGTCGTGCTGTTCATCCAGCCCTCCACGGGGTTCTGTACATCCACCCCTCCACCGGCTCGATCGATCGGGGTACTGTTCACCCAGCGGCAACGGCCTCTACTACCACGGGGTCCTGTTCATCCAACCCCCCAGCGGGAACCGTTCATCCAAACCCCCCAACAATGCTCACTGTTCATCCAGAGGCAGCTTCGATCGGCTTCAGTTAGCAGCAGTAGCGAAGGAATCACTCGGGTTCAGTTAACAGCAAGGGATCGATTGATCGCTCGGGTTCAGTAACGCGTAGCCTCCAGTGCAATCGCTTGGGTTCAGTATGAACCCAACGCCTCGCTCGGGTTCAGTTAGAGCCCAACGCCTCGCACACACACGCGTACGTACGAGAGAAACGCGCATCGCTCGGCCCCCAACCAGCCACCGTAACCGGGAACTCCCCAATATTTTCCTCGCCCTCGCTTCTACCACGGTTTTTTCCATCATGGACGCCCCAAAGAATGTCATGCAGCTGCGTTGATATTATGAAAGACATGGTTGCTTGTTGATATGCTTGAGTATTTAAGTTATCATGTCAAAACTAGACTATTGCTTTGAACCATATAAAAGTCCAAATGTCCATGCTATAAAGAAAATAATATGAGATGACATGTTAGGCAGCATTTGATGACCCACAAGTATAGGGGATCTATCGTAGTCCATTCGATAAATAAGAGTGTCGAACCCAACGAGGAGTAGTAGGAAATGACAAGTAGTTTTCAATAAGGTATTCTCTGCAAGCATTGAAATTATCGGTAACAGATAGTTTTGTGATAAGGTAATTTGTAATGGGTAACAAGTAACCAAAGTAAACAAGGTGCAGCAAGGTGGCCCAATCCTTTTTGTAGCAAAGGACGAGCTTGGACAAACTCTTATATAAAGGAAAGCGCTCCCGAGGACACATGGGAATTATCGTCAAGCTAGTTTTCATCATGCTCATATGATTCGCGTTCGTTACTTTGATAATTTGATATGTGGGTGGACCGGTGCTTGGGTACTGCCCTTCCTTGGACAAGCATCCCACTTATGATTAACCCTCTTGCAAGCATCCTCAACTACAATAGTGGTATTAAGGTAAACCTAACCATAGCATGAAACATGTGGATCCAAATCAGCCCCTTACGAAGCAACGCATAAACTAGGGTTTAAGCTTCTGTCACTCTAGCAACCCATCATCTACTTATTACTTCCCAATGCCTTCCCCTAGGCCCAAATAATGGTGAAGTGTCATGTAGTCGACGTTCACATAACACCACTAGAGGAAAGACAACATACATCTCATCAAAATATCGAACGAATACCAAATTCACATGACTACTTATAGCAAGACTTCTCCCATGTCCTCAGGAACAAACGTAACTACTCACAAATCATATTCATGTTCATAATCAGAGGGGTATTAATATTCATAAAGGATTTGAACATATGATCTTCCACCAAATAAACCAACTAGCATCAACTCTAAGGAGTAATTAACACTACTAGCAACCCACAGGTACCAATCTGAGGTTTTGAGACAAAGATCGGATACAAGAGATGAACTAGGGTTTGCGATAAGATGGTGCGCCCAGGGGGGTAGGGCGTGGCCCCACCCTCGTGGACGGTGGGTGGCCCCACTCTTGTGCTCTCTTTGCCCAATATTTTTAATATATTCCAAAACTGACTTTCGTGGAGTTTTAGGACTTTTGGAGTTGTGCAGAATAGGTCTCTAATATTTGCTCCTTTTCCAGCCCAGAACTCCAGCCGCCGGCATTCTCCCTCTTCATGTAAACCTTGTAAAATAAGAGAGAAAAGGCATAAGTATTGTGACATAATGTGCAATAACAACCCATAATGCAATAAATATTGATATAAAAGCATGATGCAAAATGGACGTATCAACTCCCCCAAGCTTAGACCTCGGTTGTCCTCAGGCGGAAGCCGATAACGAAAAATATGTCCACATGTTTAGAGATAGAGGTGTCGATAAAATAAAATATATACGGACATGAGGGCATCATGATCATTCTTATAACAGCAACATATATATATATATTTATATATTTTTTCATATGATTTCTTATGCTAAAGTAACAATCTACACTACTATGAAAAGGGCTATAGCTGATATGGACATTAATGGCGGACCATGTATGTGGTGCGCCACTGCTATATAGCAGTGGCGCACCAGATACAGGTGCGCCATTATTGACATATTACTAATGGCGCACCTGGTGTGTGGTGCGCCATTAGTAGTTTTGAAAAAAAACAATTGTTAGCAGTGGCGCACCAGGGGACAGTGCGCCATTACTAGTTGACATAGTAATGGCGCACCACACCCACCGTGCGCCATTAGTAGTTTTGAAAAATAAAATAAAAGAATTGTTAGTAGTGGCGCACCAGTGGACAGTGCGCCATTACTAGTTTAACTAGTAATGGCGCACTGTCCACTGGTGCGCCACTACTAACAATTTTTTTTTTCAAAACTACTAATGGCGCACCACACACCAGGTGCGCCATTAGTAACCCTGGTGCTAAATGCACCCCCCCCCTTTGGACCGCCTTTTCAGTTAAAAAATAGAAAATGATGGAAATGTTAAAAAAATAAAAGAAAATAAGTTTCCCATGTGATATGTGGTCTAGTTGTTGGGAAAATTTACAAATATGAATTTCGACTTTATTTGCAAAATCTCTGTGGAATTTAGTAAAATGGGCATAACTTTTGCATATGAACTCGGATTAAAAAGTTTTTTATATGAAAAATCATCTACTCGAAAAGTTACGCCCGATTCAACACATTCAAAATCCCAAAAAACCTAACAGAACGAAAGATACAGGGCTTTTAAGATCTAGAGGGGGGAAATGAAAAAAAATTCAAACTTACTAGTGGCGCACCATTTGCTAGGTGCGCCACTAGTAACAGAAAAAAATTGGTTTCAAAAAAAAATTGGGAATTTTTTTATAATATGATACGTAATATGACCGGGAAGTTTGAAATATTTTTTCAAAATTTCATCACACTCATGAACATGAACAAAGTCCTAGACATCAACAAGGTTTAATACGATTGATATGATAGATATATCAACAAGTACCTGTGAAATGAGCTGGTGCTGGGGTTGGATAGAACTGCGAAGTTAAGCGTGCTCGGGCTGGAGTAGTGTGAGGATGGGTGACCTTTTGGGAAGTTAAGCGTGCTCGGGCTGGAGTAGTGTGAGGATGGGTGACCTTTTGGGAAGTTTGACCACGAAGTGCAATTTGACATGAGATTAAGCATATTGACCTGAGATTAAGCCATAGTGACCTGAGATTAAAAAATTTTGAATTTTTTTTTAAATTGAATAAAATTTTCTTAATTTTTTTTGAAAAAAATGTTAGTAATGGCTCACTTCTATGTGGTGCGCCATTACTAAGTCAGATAGTAATGGCGCACCAGATAGGCATAGTAATGGCGCACTATAGGTGCGCCATTACTATCTGGGATACTAATGGCGCACCAGAGGTGCGCCATTACTATCTGGGATACTAATGGCGCACCAGAGGTGCGCCATTACTATTTTGTTACTAACGGCGTGATAATAGTGGCACACCTGTAGTGCGCCATTAATGGCAAAAACAGGTGTGCCACTAATTAGCCTTTTCCTAGTAGTGCTATTCACAATGTCAAGTACGAATTAAAAACTTCATTGAAAACTAACAAACTATGATCTCGGTCATTGAAGCAAATGCAATTTATCATAACATCGGAAAGAGTCAATATAAGAGCTTTTTAGGAAGTCCACATACTCAACTATCATTTAGTCTTTCACAATTGCTAACACTCACGCAATACTTATGGGTATGGAGTTTTAATCGGACACAGAGAAAGATAGGGGCTTATAGTGTTGCCTCCCAACCTTTTACCTCAAGGGTAATGTCAACAATAATAGTTTATGATAACTTACATCCAATTGGATATATATATATATATATATATATCAGGATCTTTCCAACACAATGTGCTTGCCAAAGGATAAAGTGTAAAAAGGAAAGGTGAAGATCACCTCGACTCTTGCATAAGACATAATACAAAAATAAAAGACAGGCCCTTCACAGAGGGAAGCAGAGGTTGTCATGTGCTTTTATGGTTTGATGCACAAAATCTTAATGCAAATGAACGTCACTTTATATTGCCACTTGTGATAGGGACCTTTATTATGCAGTCCATCGCTTTTATTGCTTCCATATCACAAGATCGTATAAAGATTATTTTCTCCACACTAATAGATCATACAAATTTAGAGAGCAATTTTTATTGCAAGCAACAATGACAACTTACTTGAAGGATGTTACTCAATCCATAGGTAGATATGGTGGACACTCATGGCAAAACTGGGTTTAAGGTTATTCGGAAGCACAAGTAGTATCTCTACTTGGTGCGGGGAATTTGGCTAGCACGAGGGGGGAAGGCAAGCTCAACATGTTGGATGATCCATGACAATATACTTTATTTCGGATATAAGAAAACATAACCCATTACGTTGTCTTCCTTGTCCAACATCAACTTTTTAGCATGTCATATTTTAATGAGTGCTCACAATCATAAAAGATGTCCAAGATAGTATATTTATATGTGAAAAACTCTCTTTCTTTATTACTTCCTATTAATTGCAACGATGACCAAAACTATGTTTGTCAACTCTCAACAACTTTTATTCATCATACTCTTTATTTGTGAAGTCATTACTCTCCATAAGATCAATATGATCCTTTTATTTCTTTTTATTCTCTCTTTTTCTTATTATTCCCTCAAGATCATAGCAAGATAACCAAGCCCTCGACTCAAGACTAATCTTTATTATATATAGCTCACGGACTCGATTACATAGAAGGATCATAAGGCAAAACTCAAAACTAGATCATACTAAAACTTTATTCTACTAGATCAAGATATTACCAAAAGGATCGAACTAAGAAAAATGGTAAAGATAGAAGTGTGATCGTGATATGATATCGGGCACCTCCCCCAAGCTTGGCAGTTGCCAAGGGGAGTGCCCATACCCATGTGTTTATGTCTCCTTCTTCGGAGGTGGTGATGATGGGGTTGTTGATGATCTAGGCTTGTCGTCCATCTTCCACGACATAGTCTCACCATAATTGAAGGATGATCGAGTCTCCAGGATCCTAAAATCTGCAGCCAAACTCATCCTCTTGAATCTATATTCATATTCACAGTTTTGGTTTTGCAGGTCATAGATCTGGGCTTGGAGGTGCTCGATTTTCTCGTGAAGCTTGAAGATGGTCTCCCCGATGTTTTTGGCGTCCAGCTTGTGGTTGTTGGTGAACTCCGCGATCATCATGTGGCTGGCACTGAGTCCGTGTTCCACCATCCCCTGGCACTTGAAAACTTGTTGCTCCATTACTTCAAGTCTTGTCTCCATGCTTCCGGTCCTCCTTGGTCCCTCAACATCGCGGATGTGCAGCATCCCCTCATGCATCTCAATGGTTTGAGGGTGTTGCAGCACCTCCACTAGGTAGGGGTTGATGACCTTCTCGAAAAATTTGTCCTTGGGGGCGCTTGAAGACGTCATGGTGGTCTAGATCTGTCAAAAAAACAGCTCGAAACAAAAGCAAAGGATATTTGCGTGGTACGGTGGTCAAAACCTTCGGGAGATTATATAATGAATTGTTACCGACCAAACGAAGTATCGTGCAACAAAACGGAGTCCGGAGAGCACACGAGGTGCCCACAAGGCAGGGGGCGCGCCCAGGGGTAGGGAGCACCCTCCACCCTCGTGGATGCCTCGTGTCCTTTTCGGACTACTTCTTATTTTCCTATTTTCTTAAATATTCCAAAACGGAGACAAATTGCTATTAGAGATGTTTTGGAGTCGGTTACTTACCGTACCACATACCTATTCCTTTTTGGAGTCTGAAACGTTCTGGAAAGTGTCCCTTATGTAGTCCTCCGGGGTTACGGTGTCAATAACATTGGTTTCAACATTTATGGGATTACCTGAGATATAATGTTTGATTCTTTGACCGTTCACCACCTTCGGATTTGTGCCTTCGAAGTTGTTGATTTTTATGGCACCAAAACGATAGACCTCCTCGATAACGTAAGGACCTTCCCATTTAGAGAGGAGTTTTCCTGCAGAAAATCTTAAACGAGAGTTGTATAGCAAAACATAATCACCTACATTAAACTCACGCTTTTGTATCCTTTTGTCATGCCATCTTTTAACTTTTTCTTTGAAGAGTTTGGCATTCTCATAAGCCTGGGTCTCCACTCATCAAGTGAGCTAATGTCAAATAGCCTCTTCTCACCGGCAAGTTTGAAATCATAATTGAGCTCTTTAATGGACCAATATGCCTTATGTTCTAGTTCGAGAGGTAAGTGACATGCTTTTCCATAAACCATGTTATAAGGAGACATACCCATATGATTTTTATATGCAGTTCTATAGGCGCATAATGCATCATCAAGTTTCTTGGACCAATTCTTTCTAGATCTATTAATAGTCTTTTGCAGAATTAATTTAATCTCCCTATTACTTAGTTCTACTTGACCACTAGACTGTGGGTGGTATGGCGATGCAATTCTATGATTGACATCATACTTAGCAAGCATTTTACAAAAGGCACCATGAAGAAAATGTGAACCACCATCAGTCATTAGATATCTAGGGACTCCAAACCTCAGAAAAATAACTTCTTTAAGCATCTTAATAGAGGTGTTATGATCAGCACTACTAGTTGGAATAGCTTCTACCCACTTAGTAACGTAATCAACAGCAACTAAAATATGTGTATACCTACTAGAGGAAGGAAACGGTCCCATATAATCAAAGCCCCAAACGTCAAATGGTACAATAACAAGTGAAAACTTCATAGGCATTCCTTGACGTCTACTAATATTACCAATTCTTTGACATTCATCACAAGACAAGACAAACTTACGGGCGTCCTTGAAGAGAGTAGGCCAATAAAAACCGGATTGCAATTCCTTATGTGCAGTTCTATCTCCAGCGTGGTGCCCTCCATAAGCCTCGGAGTGACACTTGCGTATGATCTGTTCCTGTTCATGCTCAGGTACACAACGTCTAATAACACCATCTACTCCTTCTTTATAAAGGTGTGGGTCATCCCAGAAGTAATGTCTTAAATCATAGAGAAACTTTTTCTTTTGCTGGTATGTGAAACTAGGTGGTATAAATTTAGCAACAATGTAATTAGCATAATCAGCATATCATGGAGTAGTACGAGAAGCATTTATGACAGTTAACTGTTCATCAGGGAAGCTATCATCAATAGGTAGTGGGTCATCAAGAACATTCTCTAACCTAGACAAGTTGTCTGCAACGGGGTTCTCAGCTCCTTTTCTATCAATAATATGCAAATCAAATTGTTGTAGTAGGAGAACCCATCTAATAAGTCTAGGTTTAGCATCTTTCTTTTCCATAAGATATTTAATAGCAGCATGATCAGTGTGAACAGTTACTTTAGAATCAACAATATAAGGTCTGAACTTATCACTAGCAAATACAACTGCTAAAAATTCTTTTTTAGTAGTAGCATAATATCTCTGGGCATTGTCTAGAGTTTTACTAGCATATTGGATAACATTTAATTTCTTGTCAACTCTCTGTCCTAGAACAGCGCCTACAACATAATCACTAGCATCACACATAATTTCAAAGGGTAAATTCCAATCAGGAGGCTGAACAATAGGTGCAGAAATCAATGCTTTCTTAAGTATTTCAAATGCTTCTACACAATCATCATCAAACACAAAAGGAACATCATTTTGTAAAAGATTAGTCAGAGGCCTAGAAATTTTTGAGAAGTCTTTGATGAACCTCCTATAAAACCGGCATGACCAAGGAAACTTCTTATACCTTTAATGTCCTTGGGACACGACATCTTTTCAATAGCATCAACATTAGCTTTATCAACTTCAATACCTCTTTCAGAAATTTTATGCCCCAAGACAGTACCTTTATTAACCATAAAGTGGCACTTCTCCCAATTCGAGACAAGATTAGTTTCCTCACATCTCTGCCAAACACGATCAAGGTTGCTTAAGCAATCATCAAAAGAAGTTCCATACACGAAAAAATCATCCATGAAAACCTCAACAATCTTTTCACATAAGTCAGAGAATATAGCAGTCATACATATTTGAAAGGTAGCAGGTGCATTGCATAAACCAAAAGGCATACGTCTATAAGCAAAGGTACCGAAAGGGCAAGTAAAAGTGGTCTTTTCCTGATCCTCTTTTGACACAGGAATTTGAGAGAACTCAGAATAACCGTCTAGAAAGCAAAAATGTGTATGTTTGGATAATCTTTGTAGCATTTGATCAATAAAAGGTAAAGGGTAATGATCCTTTTTAGTAGCTTTATTTAATTTGCGGAAATCAATTACCATTCTATAACCTGTAACAATTCTTTGTGGGATCAATTCATCTTTATCATTAGGAACAACAGTAATACCTCCCTTCCTAGGGACACAATGGACAGGACTTACCCACTGACTGTCAGCAACGGGATATATTATACCTTCCTCTAGAAGCTTTAGTATTTCTTTCCTTACCACTTCTTTCATCTTAGGATTTAGCCTTCGTTGGTGATCAACAACCGGTTTAGCGTCTTTCTCCAATTTTATTTTGTGCTGGCATAGAGTGGGACTAATCCCTTAAGATCATCAAGAGTGTATCCAATAGCAGCACGGTGCTTCTTCAGAGTTTTCAATAATTTCTCTTCTTCCCGCTCTGAAAGGTTAGCACTAATAATAACAGGATATATCTTCTTTCATCAAGAGAAGCATATTTAAGAGTATCAGGTAATGGTTTAAGCTCAAACACGGGAGGAGGATCCCCTAAAATTTCAACAGGCAAGTTGTGTTTCAAAATAGGTCACTGTTTAAAGAATACTTCATCTATTTCCCTTCTTTCATTCATAAACATATCATTTTCATGGTCTAGCAAATATTGTTCTAAAGAATCATTAGGAGGCACGGCAATAGAAGCAGGACCAATAATTTCATCTTTACTAGGCAATTCTTTATCATGGGGTTGTCTACGAAATTTATCAAAATTAAGATCATGAGACATATCCCCTAAACCAATAGTAACAACATCCTTTTTGCAATCTATCTTAGCATTAACAGTATTCAAGAAGGGTCTACCAAATATGATGGGACAAAAGTCATCTTGTGGGGAACCAAGAACAAGAAAATCAGTAGGATATTTAACTTTCCCGCACAAGACTTCAACATCTCTAACAATCCCAACTGGTGAAATAGTATCTCGATTGGCAAGCTTAATAGTAACATCAATATCTTCTATCTCAGCAGGTGCAATATCATGCATAATTTCTTCGTATAAAGAATGAGGTATTGCACTCGCACTAGCACCCATATCACATAAGCCATGATAACAATGCTCTCCTATTTTAACAGAAATAATAGCCATGCCTACGACAGGTCTATGTTTATTTTTAGTATCGGGTCTAGCAATTCTACCAGCTTCATCAAAGAAGTAAATAACATGCCCATCAATATTATCGACCAAGAGATCTTTAACCATAGCAATACTAGGTTTAACTTTAATTTGCTCAGGGGGTGTAGGTGTTCTAGTATTACTCTTACGAACCACAGTTGAATCTTTAGCATGATCCTTTATTCTAGCAGGGAAAGGTGGTTTCTCAATATAAGTGGTAGGAACAATAGGATCAACATTAAAAGTGATAGTCTTTTCTTCAACTTTAATAGGTTCAACTACCTTTAATTCAATGGGAGGATGATATTTAAATCACTTCTCCTTAGGGAGATCAACATGAGTAGCAAAGGATTCACAGAAAGAAGCTACTATCTCAGAGTCAAGTCCATATTTAGTGCTAAATTCACGAAAAGCATCGGTATCCATAAAAGATTTAACACAATCAAACTTAGGTGTTATACCTCACTCCTTACCTTCGTCGAATTCCCAATCTTTAGAGTTGCGTTTAATTCTTTCCAATAAATCCCATTTGAATTCAATATTCTTCACCATAAAAGAACTTGTACAAGAAGTATCGAGCATGTAGCGATTATTGAGAGAAAGCCGAGCATAAATTTTTTGAATAATAATTTCTCTTGAGAGCTCATGATTGGGGCATGAATATAACATTGACTTAAGCCTCCCCCAAGCTTGAGCGATGCTTTCTCCTTCGCGAGGCCAAAAATTATATATATATATATATATATATATATATAATTACGATCACGATGAACGAGATGCATAGGATAAAACTTCTGATGAAATTCCAATTTCAATCGGTTGTAGTTCCATGATCCGATATCATCGCATAGCCTAAACCATGTCAATACCTTTCCCTTCAAAGATAAGGGGAGGACCTTCTTCTTGATAACATTCTCGGGCATACCTGCAAGCTTAAATAATCCATAAACTTCATCCACATAGATTAGGTGCAAATCGAGATGCAATGATCCATCTCCTGTAAAAGGATTAGCTAGCAATTTCAAAGTAAACATTTTCAGTAGGTTTAGTAGGTTGAGGAGCAACTCTTTGCTCAACTGGTCGGGGTGAAGATACCCCGAACAAGCCCCTCAAAGGATTACTTTCCATAGTAACAAGTGACAGTAAATTTCAGCACACTATATAAATTTTCCTTACCAAATTCCACTTACCAAAGGCGCTTCACTCCCCGGCAACGGCGCCAGAAAAGAGTCTTGATGACCCACAAGTATAGGGGATCAATCATAGTACTTTTGATAAGTAAGAGTGTCGAACCCAACGAGGAGAAGTATGAAATGACAGGTAGTTTTCAATAAGGTATTCTCTGCAAGCACTGAAATTATCGGTAACAGATAGTTTTGTGGTAAGGTAATTTGTAATGGGTAACAAGTAACAATGTAAACAAGGTGCAGCAAGGTGGCCCAATCCTTTTTGTAGAAAAGGACAAGCCTGGACAAACTCTTATATAAAGGAAAGCGCTCCTGAGGACACATGAGAATTATCGTCAAGCTAGTTTTCATCATGCTCATATGATTCACGTTCGTTACTTTGATAATTTGATATGTGGGTGGACCGGTGCTTGGGTACTGCCCTTCCTTGGACAAGCATCCCACTTATGATTAACCCCTCTTGCAAGCATCCGCAAACTACAAAAGAAGTATTAAGGTAAACCTAAAGATAGCATGAAACATGTGGATCCAAATCAGCCCCTTACGAAGCAACACATAAAGTAGGGTTTAAGCTTCTGTCACTCTAGCAACCCATCAGCTACTTATTACTTCCCAATGCCTTCCCCTAGGCCCAAATAATGGTGAAGTGTCATGTAGTCGACGTTCACATAACACCACTAGAGGAAAGACAACATACATCTCATCAAAATATCAAACGAATACCAAATTCACATGACTACTTATGGCAGGACTTCTCCCGTGTCCTCAGGAACAAACGTAACTACTCACAAATAATATTCATGTTCATAATCATAGGGGTATTAATATGCATAAAGGATCTGAACATATGATATTCCACCAAATAAACCAACTAGCATCAACTACAAGGAGTAATCAACAATACTAGCAACCCACAGGTACCAATCTGAGGTTTTGAAACAAAGATCAGATACCAGAGATGAACTAGGGTTTGAGATGAGATGGTGCTGGTGAAGATGTTGATGGAGATTGACCCCCTCCCGATGAGAGGATCGATGGTGATCACGATGGTGATGATTTCCCCCTCCCGGAGGGATGTTTCCCCGGCAGAACAGCTCCGCCGGAGCCCTAGATTGGTTCCACCAAGGTTCCGCCTCAAGATGGCGGCGCTTCGTCCCGAAAGCTTCCTCCTTATTTTTTCCAGGGAGAAAGAGTTCATATAGCAAAAGATGGGCACCGGAGGCCTGCCAGGGGGCCCACGAGGCAGGGGGCGCGCCCCCCACCCTCGTGGACGGTGGGTGGCCTTCCTCTGGTGCTTTCTTCGCCCAATATTTTTTATATATTCCAAAACTGACTTCCGTGGAGTTTCAGGACTTTTGGAGTTGTGCGGAATAGGTCTCTAATATTTTCTCCTTTTCAAGCTGCCGGCATTCTCCCTCTTCATGTAAACCTTGTAAAATAAGAGAGAAAAGGCATAAGTATTGTGACATAATGTGCAATAACAGCCCATAATGCAATAAATATCGATATAAAAGCATGATGCAAAATGGACGCATCAGCATTCCACATCAAAAATTCTGTTTTTATGATTTACCTACTCGAGGACGAGCAGGAATTATGCTTGGGGATGCTGATACGTCTCCAACGTATCTACAATTTTTGAATTTTCCATGCTGTTATATTATCATTCTTGGATGTTCTACAATCATTTTATAGTCATTTTATATCATTTTTTGGTACTAACCTATTGACACAGTGCCAAGTGCCAGTTGCTGTTTTCTGCATGTTTTTTACATCGCATGAATTCTATACCTAACGGAGTCCAAACGCAGTGAAACTTTTTGAGGATTTTTTTGGACCGGAAGTCATCCAGTGGGCCGGAGAAGCACCTGGGGGGTGCTCCGAGGGGGGCACAACCCACCAGGGTGCGCCTGGAGGCCCATGTGCGCCCAGGTGGGTTGTGCCCACCTCGGGTGCCCCTGAACCTCCTCTTTGCTCTATAAATACCCCAATATTCCAGAAACCCTAGGGGAGTTGGCAAAAATCAATTCCAGCTGCCGCAAGTTCCTGAACCACCAGATCCAATCTAGACACCATCAGGGAGGGGGTCATCATGCCCATTGGTGCCTCTCCGATGATGCGTGAGTAGTTCTTTGTAGACCTACGGGTCCGTGGTTAGTAGCTAGATGGCTTCCTCTCTCTCGTTTGATTCCCAATACAATGGTCTCTTGGAGATCCATATGATGTAACTCTTTTTGCGGTGTGTTTGTTGGGATCCGATGAACTTTGAGTTAATGATCAGATCTATCTTTTTATCCATGAAAGTTATTTGAGTCTTCTTTGATATCTTATATGCATGATTACTTATAGCCTCGTATTTCTTCTCCGATATTTGGGTTTTGTTTGGCCAACTTGATCTATTTATCTTGCAATGGGAAGAGGTGCTTTGTAGTGGGTTCGATCTTACGGTGCGTGATCCCTGTGACAGAAAGGGAGCCGGCACGTATGCATCGTTGCTACTAAGGATAAAATGATGGGGTCTATTTCTACATAAATATATCTTGTCTACATCATGTCATCATTCTTATTGTATTACTCCATTTTTCCATGAACTTAACACACTGGATGCATGCTGGATAGCAGTCGATGTGTGGAGTAATAGTTGTAGATGTTGGGGAATGCAGTATTTCAAAAATTTACCTACGATCATGCAAGATCTATCTAGGAGATGCATAGCAAAGAGCGGGGAGAGTGTGTCTACGTACCCTCGTAGACCGAAAGCGGAAGCGTTTAGTAACGCGGTTGATGTAGTCGAACGTCTTCATGATCCAACCGATCCAAGCACCGAACGTACAGCACCTCCGCGTTCAGCAACGTTTAGCTCGACGACGTCCCTTGATCTCTTGATCCAGTTGAGGAAGAGGGAGAGTTCTGTCAACACGACGGCGTGGCGACGGTGATGATGAAGTTACCGGCGCAGGGCTTCGCCTAAGCACTACGACGATATGACCGAGGTGTGTAACTGTGGAGGGGGGCACCGCTCACGGCTAAGAGAAGACTTGATGTGTCTTTGTGGTGCCCCCTGCCCACGTATATAAAGGAGGGGAGAGAGGCCGGCCCCCAAGGGGCGCGCCAAGAGTATGGAGTCCTAGTAGGACTTCCAAGTCCTAGTAGGAATCCCTTTCCTTTTCGGAGTAGGAGAGAAGGAGAGAGAGAGAGAGAGTAGGAAAAGGGAAGGGGGGCGCCGCCCCTTCCCCTAGTCCAATTCGGACCCATCGGGGGCGCCACCTCCCCTTGTACTGCCTCCTCTTTTCCCGTATGGACCATTACTTCCCCCGGTGAATTCCCGTAACTCCGACTACTGCAGGATGGGACAAACGCGACACTACGATCAGATACCCTTCGACGAAACTATGTGCGATGCCATAATCGCAAATGTTGTTGTAAAAGAACCGTCAAGAAAGGTGCAAAACGTTTGCGATGGCGGAGCTATCAAACACGGTTCAGATTTTAGTTGCATGTGCGATGCAGGGCATACAGTTCAGCTCAATGAATTTTTTGCGATGAGGCGGAACAAAAGAAACGGGCAGCCTGATGAAGGCGTGTGCGATATAGAGCATACGGTTCACTCAGATGAACTGTTTGTGATTAGGCAACACAAAAGAAACGGTCAGCCAGATCAAGGTGTGTGTGCTACGCGGCAAACAGGTCCGTAATAAGAAATGTGTGCGAAGACCAATAATAACATAGACGATTGCAGCTAATAAGGAGTGTGAATTGCTCTATCTACAGTAGAATAACATGTATATATATATAACTGAAATAAACATCCAATTACATAAGTGACTATACAGATCATTCGCACACACCTTAATAAACAATTGCATGCATTCTAAAGTAGGAGAAACGATCGTCTAGTCATCTACTTCTTGTGACGCTCCCGCCACTGCTATGTGGCTCGATCCCTCGTCTGGGTCAGGAAGAAGACAGTTCCTCATGTCAACGATCCGCCTGTACACACTACAAAAAAATACACTTTTGTGATGATACGTGTTTGTCACAGTAGGTCGCGTTTTTTGTCATGCATGTACATCCATGACAATTTTATGATAGAATCAAGATAGTCATACCTGTGCTGTCGTAGAAGTGTTCCATGTCATTACCAAAATTATCATCACGGAAGTGTCCACTTCCATGACGATAAATCGCGCGTCACAGAAGTGCTTTCGTCAAGGGTGACCGACACGTGGCATCCACCGTAATGGAACGCCGTTAAGCTATCGGGTCCGGTTTTGGATTCGATAACCCGCTAACAGCCACGACCAATGGGGATTTTCCACGTGTAAAATCATCATTGGCTGGTGGAAACACGTGTCGGCTCACCGTTGGGACAGATGTCATCCACTCATTGGACCGAAGGCTCCTATGATACGTCGACACATGGCACGGCCGAACAGAGGCCCATTCCTGTGAAAAGGCTGGCCCGTTTGACTTGGTCAAAAGGTGGCGGGCCGGCCCACGGAAAGCCTGTTAACGGCCTATTCGCATATAGCCCATTTACAGCCCGCTATCCCAGGGCCCGTTATGACCTATCCGAATTAGGCCCAGTAGCGTCATCTAGGCCGTCCAATATGATTCCAGCCCAAATTCCGGCCCATGTATGGCCCATGACGTCTTTCGGCCCATATGAGGCCGTTTGTAACTCTTGGCCCATTAACGCCCCGTGGTGAAACTGGCCCGTAATGAACAGTGTATCACTTTATACCCATTAACGGCCCATTAATCCATTGGGCCGTTTGTAGCCCATGTTATCTTTCGGCCTTCTCAGGGCCCATTTATTCTTGGGCTCATTTCCAGCATTCGGTTACTTACGGCCCGTTACTACCATTTTCTGCTTGTGGGCCAAATTCAGCCCATGGTTATAGTCGGCCCGTTAATACGTTGGGCCGTTTTCACAGCGTCATCAAATACGACCTATTAACGACGGCCCGTTATGGTCGGCCCATGAATGGATGACTCCAACTCTAGCACGTTTACCGCCATAATGCGGTCTGTTTTTGGCCCATGTTTGGCCAATCGATCATACGGCCCGTCTAAGGCCCATTGATGATACGGCCCGTAGAAGGCCCATTGTTTCTATGGACCATAGAAGGCCCATTGTTTCTACAGACCATAGAAGGCCCATTGTTTCTACGGCCCGTAGGAAGCCCAGTGTCACTAAAGTAAATATGTAGCACATGGCCTGTTAAAGGCGGGAAACTACTATAGGTTTACACCTGCTAATGGCCCAAGATGATTATAGACCCATGTTTTGGCCCGGATGAGTAACGGACCGGCCTGAAGACCGACAACACTGAGATCCACTGAACCTTCCGGCCTAAATTACAACATACCGACCAAAGAATAAACCTAGACTATACAACAAAGAAATTACGGCATATTACATCCACTGGGAATCAAAGTTCGCTACCGGTGATAATAAAGCGTAGCTTGACCGTGGATTACATACACTGGGCATCAAAGGTCACCACCAGTGCATATAAACGCGTCGACAAAAGAATATACAAAACTGAGAGCACTTCAGAAGGCACTAGACCTGGCAAGCTCGGGCCCCGCAAGCAGGCGAACAAGCTGATGAGACCTTAGTTGTGTCAACGATAGATGCTTCATCCCTAGCTGTATGGCACCATAGTGCGCAAGGCAGTCCCCTGACATCTTCATTACATCTTTGACATCAAGTCAGAGCTGAGCTGAAGCAAACCTTTCCGCTTTAAGTTGAGACTGAAGAAGTTGAATTGATTGAGGCAGTGACTGCACAGATGTTGTCTCACACCTGCTGGTGAGTAGCTTCAACTCACTGCCTTCATCAAGACAGGACCTTGGGGTCCTCTCGCTGTCCTCAAGATGGTTTGGCTCCCTATCTTTCCTAAAGTTCTGCCTGGCATAAGAGATACGACTCTGAAAGAGAAACAAGGAGACACGTAACAGGTTTCACAATTATATAAGCAAATAAACGGATCTGTTCTGCATAAGGAACATGTTTTTACTACTACAATTTAAAACTGGTAGTTGTTGCAAACATCCAATCAGATGTAAACAGCAGTGGAGGAAATGATGCCTATCCAAATCTATACTAGAACAAAGTTTGAAGGCTTGAGAAGGATGAACTTACATTACATGTTAACACGGGCTGGACAAAGCCCTTCTCCATGTTGATGGAAAGATAATTCAATAAATTCCCCAAAGAAAATTCTTTTTCAGCATTGCCATTATTCTACATTTTTCAAAGAGTAAATATAGATCAAATAATATTGGAAGAAATATAGGATAATGAAGCTCAGGTGCAGACTGATGATACATAATCAAATAGCAATTAATTAAGTACAGCGTTACAAGGAAAAAGGTACTGACAAGAGGAATGCAGACATCAACGTGTGCAGTGGCATTGGCTTTATTTAACATTTTCGTAAGAGTAAATATGATAATTTGGAGAAAGTGGAGGGAAAGGCAGATAAGATGCAGAGTAATGCTAGACAATCAACTATCTCACGATGCATGTACAGTAATACCACCGCCGTCCATTATTAGTTGTCGCTCAAATGGATGTATATAGCACTATTAAGTTCTAAATACATCCAATTGATCAACAATTAATTCGATACAGAGGGAGTACATGACAATAGTTACTTACATGAGCAATCCAAAACTTCATAACCATTGTGTTAATTCTACATTTATCTAAGAGTAAATATAGATCTTATAATTTCAAGCAAAGGGAGGATAAAGAAGCGAACATTTACAGTGATGCTACATAATCAAACAGCAATGAGTGTAAGTATGCTGACAAAGGGCAAGAGGTACTGACAAGAGCAATGTAGAGCCCAGTATTGTCGTGAGATCCTATGATCCTTTGAGCAAGGAGATTCATCTGAAATTAGTTTTCATACAAGAGAGAAGGTAAGGCACATGCAGAAATTTAGGAGTTCAAATTTTGAATTGATATCATAGACAGTACCTGACGCTGGGCTGTCAGCAGTTCTAATAGGGGTTTGGCCACTGGAGTAGGGGTAAACTCTGTTACAGTTGGGCCTGTGTTTTCTGTGGCTGCTGATCTATCTGATTTACTAGGTATCACTACCTTTTGCAAATACCTAGTTTGTACTCCTTGAGGATCTGCAATCACCCTCTTCCTTTTGGACATCTATTACGAAAGAACAACA
Organism: Aegilops tauschii subsp. strangulata; assembly: GCF_002575655.3. Classification (NCBI taxonomy): domain Eukaryota; kingdom Viridiplantae; phylum Streptophyta; class Magnoliopsida; order Poales; family Poaceae; genus Aegilops; species Aegilops tauschii. The sequence continues at coordinate 410,690,032 of NC_053040.3, read as the reverse complement.
TTTGACTGGAAAAACATAGTATGACGACACATGGAATAGGTACAGAAAATGGATAGGTATGGCATATACTCATATATGATGCTTAAACTAAGCAGATGGTGTAACAAAGTAGAAGTAATGCAAGAGGTCAGATGCAAAATATGTGCGGCCAATACAACCTTGCCAAGTTAGAGCATGCACCTTGATGGGTGAATAAGATAGGCCATCCTCCACCATGCCAAGTTTGTTAGCTAGTTGATTGTTCCGCAATATTCCTCTTGTGTGCCCATTCTCATATTCATTTTGATAATGTTCAATACCTGACATGCATGAAAACATAAAACAAGTGAGATTATCTTTGTAATGCAGAAGTGATTCTAATCCAATACTTCCTCCCTATAAACCCCTTTGTGCTATCTCTGCAATTCTTCTAAGAGGTGCCATGCATGCTGTAATTTGGTGTGTGCATTAATATAATGTGGCCTACTACTCAAAATATGAGAGCTCCAGAAGTGATGATACTTCGCAGATGACAGCTTCAACATATAGTAAAGAAGAACAAGTCGACCTGACCTGACAGATTCAAAATATATTAAGGGAGAATAACTCGACCTAACCAGTCGACCGCAAGAGAAGAGGATCATCTTAAAGAAGAGCAGAAGAGCAAGCAGATTGAAGATATTACGAGTCTTTCTATACAATGTCGGTTGGCCACCCATGATGAACCAGATCGCACAGAGAAATACTATTCCTTCCGGTCTCTCCATATGTGGCTCACATGCATTTCGAAACTAAAGTAGGAACATTTAGCTGACCAATTAAACATCTCTCAGTTTTACTAATATCAACATAATATCATATTTGAATTTGTACAACTAAGCTTGTTTAGCTCGATGGGTGGAGCAGTGCTATTACGACACGAACCACGTAGGCTGATCGTGGTCATCATAAAATGGGAAAACCGTAAGCATGATGAGTATAGTGTTGACCATGGCAGTGGAATGGCAGATCTGAAGCTGCAAACCGCGCAAAGGGTACTTAGCAACCGATATTTGCTTTGAAATAACAACTAAGATTTGGTATGGACAAGAAAGTACAGTGAACAAGTGACAAAGAAATGCAATTATGCTGTCTCTCTATATGTCGCGACATGCATTTGGAAACTCAAGTGGGACCTTTAGCTAACCAATTAAATGTGTCTGTTAACTAATATCAGTATCATATCACAATCATATTTGAACAACCAAGCTTTGGAATTTTGAGTGTTGTGTTGTTTAGCTTGAAGGGTGAAGTAATGCTAGTATGACAGAAAGCACCTACGCAGATCATAGTACAGTAGATAAAAGGGGAAAACCCTAAGCATCAAGAGTAAAATCAGGAGAGTGGAACTAGCTGGACCACTGGGTGGCGCACATGCTTTTCGAAACGAATATAGGAACATTAGGTGACCAATTAAACGTTATCTGTTTTAGTAATATGAGCATCATATGAGATTCGTATTTCAACACGTAAGCTTTGGAATTATGAGTGGCATGTTGTTTTGCTTGATGGGTTGAGGTCTTGAGGAGCAGTGCTAGCACGACATGAAGCAGTGAAGCACCTATGATGATGGTAGTGAATATAAAGGGGGGAAACCATAAGCTTTACGAGTATAGTGATCGTGATATGGCGGATCTGAAGGTGGAAACCAGACAAAGCTACTTCGCAACCAATGTTTGCATTCAACTAGCCACTACGATTTGGTACGGACAAGAAAAGTACAGTAACAATTTAAGATCTATTTTCCGGGTGAGATCAATAACTTAAGCACATATGGAAGAGTACCACCTCTCTAGCGACGTTGTGTAGGCCCCTGCTAATATGTTGAGGGTGTTGCGGGTGCGATGGCTGTCGGCGGTGGGGAAGAAGACTTTAGATGGCAGACGGCCGGGTTGGGGGATAAATCATTTTGCCGTGGACGAGGCGGTCGTAGGAGCGGCAACGGCAAAGTGGACGACGGCGCCGATGATGCGAGACGACGCGATGAAAGGCTCCTGGTCCGGCGCCGTGGATGAGAGACGTCCGTCTCTTGCAATGGACGACGGGGTAGCGGTAGCGGCTCCGGCAAGGTGGAGGATGGGGTGGCGGATGGAGGAGGCTGGCCGCAGTAGGGAGGTTGTCGCGGCGCCGACGGTGTATGAATGGGGAAATGGAGGGGGAGGGGGATCTCAAACTTTGGGACGCGCTTGTCTGAAATGTGGGAAAGTTATGAACTTATCCCCCGTTCAAAGTTTCGGACATCACGTCGGTTGGGGATAGGACGGTAATCTCGCATCTCCCAAATATTTGCCGGTAACGATTTCGGGCGAGGAGAGGGTGTTTTGCCGCCCACGGTGTATGAACGGGGCTGACAGGTAGGGCGGTTGTGTCACGTCTGAGGAAAGTTACACATCTGCCCCGATTTAAAATATTAGCCTACATCGATTTCGGACGAGGAGAGTTTGTTTTGCCGCCCACCGTGGATGAATGGGGAAATGGAGGGAGAGACACATGTCTTTCGGACAAGCTTCAATCAAATGTTTTTTGCCGCCCACGTTTGGCGCCCACCGTGTCTGAATGGGCTTAGAGGCCGTCGTGTCATGTCTGATTGAAGTTACTAGTCTACCCCTATCGACAGCAGTGTAAATCCGGTCGATAAGGATGTCAAGTGTCAGGGGCAGACAGTAATTTCCATCTTGCAAACACTTGCTTCGGGCAGCCCACAAATGATAGTGGGTGTTTAGTCGCTTCGTTCAAAACTTGGGAGAATTAGCATTCACGTTTGCCCTGGGCCCTGGCAACTAAATCCAAATCCAATTTTTATTCGATTACGAATACCCACGGATAATTCTACGTTTTGTTATTTATTTCTTCAAAACCACAACAAAGATTTATTCCACCTTTATATATGATGATTTAGAAATGCCGTGATCTTCGAATTCAGTAGGTTGGATACACTTTGAGTCAAATAGTTATTTCATCCAATACAACATGCTCACACGAAAAACAGTTCATCTTATGTCAATCATACAAGTACTGAGGATTACCTCGCCTAAAAAATTCGGATCATTACAACACATGGACAACATAGGGGGTCTTACAACATAATCCATTCAGAGACATGACACAACATGCAAGTACAATAATCTAATGACAATTTCAACTGCTATCTAAAGAAGAACTAGGATTACCTTGGGCTGCAGATAGCAGAAGCAGCAGGACCTCCTCCGTCTTCAAATGCAACATTCTTACTTCCTCCAATTCTTGGGTTGCTTGCATAATGCGTGCAGCTAATTGCATAATTTCCAGCTTCAAGATCGAGATTACCTCATTCATGGCAGCCACACCATCTCTTTTTGCCTCTAGTAGAGCCTCAAGAACTATAATATCTGTGCTTAGACTGCTCTCCGGCGGTGTTGCCTCTGAACTGCTACCATCTGGTAACATGGATGGCGCACTGCTTCCACAAATAGATTCTGGGGTTGTACACTTGGGAAGATCAAGAACACACAAAAAAGTAATGAATAGAGGCTCGTAGCAGTGATGTAATAGCTAGCATCAGAAAATGTAGGGTAAAACGAACAAAAACCAGCGGAACCACAAGCTAGTTTGCTGATGTGTAATTAAGCATAGAGCACATGAAGCAGTCTGATGGAACCAACATGTGGCATCAGAACAACACCATTATCATAAATATAGCATGCAAGAAGTAAAATAGTAGGCAGTGATATCTAGGAAGTACAATAATACTTAGGACAAAACTAAAGCATATTAACTATATGTGCACGGGTATGTAATTTAGCACATGTAACATGTTCACTTCCAGAAGTATGGCCCTACAGGTGCAAGCAGAATAACGTGTCTCATGAAAAACTGAATGATACCCTGAAGAAATTCAAAGGTGCGGTGCTTATGCTAAGAAAGTGAAAGTAGGCGCCGGCCGTTGGATAATAGTACCTGATTCTCGGCGGCGTATGGGTATCGTTGGCATACTTGATAGCTAAGGATCTTCGATGGTGCTCGTGTTGCGGTTGAGTTTGGGCCGGCTGTCGCCGTCGCTGAAGCCGCTCCGGTGCTACGGTTGCGGCGCCTGTCGACATACAAGAAAGCTCATTTGTGGTAAGTGAACAGTTGCACGATAAAGAGAAAAATCGAAGGAGTACAGATCGAAATAACCTGATGAGGCTGCGACGTCGGTAAAGCAGGGCCGGTTGAGTTGAATATGGCGTCCATGGAGCGGGTCCGGTGCAGTGGACGAAGGCTTCGGCGGGCGCGTTGTATAGTGCTTTCGGTGAGGCGGATCTGTTGCGGCGGACGAGGGCTTGCATGAAGGGCCAGCGAAGGGACGGACGAGGGAGTCAGTGAAGGGCCTACACAGTGGTGGACGAGGGCGCCGGTTAAGCAGATCCGGTGCGGTGGACCATGATGGCGGTCAAGGAGATCGGGAGCGGTGTACAAGCCAGTCGCTGAAGCGGCTCCGGTGAAGTGGTGAGTTGGAAGTTGGGGGTTCCAAAGTGCGGAAGGTAGATCCGTCAGGGTGTGAGGTCCACCGTTGCGGCAGAGGACTAGATTCGGCGGCTTGCCGTGGTTGGGGGTCGGGGAGGGGAAGGGGAGGGGCTCTGGGGAAGAATGTTGGGGGCAAAGAGGGGAAAACAATGTAGTTACCAAAGCAGCCCTTTTCCGTTCATGTGGCAGGGGTAAAACAGGAATATCGCTAGGCTAAACTTTCGGGCACGAGATATTTCGATGTGAGCGGGAAATTTGAAAGCTTTTGGCGTCTGAAATTATATTCTGCTCTTGTACGGCCGACTATGATATCATGGCCGAGAATTTGTTTGTTTTGCACGCAAAAAAAGTGCAAGTTTTGAAAATCAATGCCTCCAACTCGAAACTTAGATTGTCCATTCAATTCAAATATGGATCATTGAGCTACTACAAGCAAATACCATCATATGGTCCAATTCAAATGAAATTCCAAATGTGTTTATCCTAAATATGATGACAAAAGCAAAAATGTGTGTGTATGAATAAAGTGGATGATTATAAAGTTTGAACATGCCCGTATGTGTATATCTCTAGGTTTGATATATGAATTTAAAAATGTACCTTCGTTTAAATGAATTACAAAAGCTAATGATGGAGTCGAATTCCAAAATTCCAATCTTAGGTTTGTAATTCTGGTACATCGAAGTATATCACGCATGTTCAAAAGTGTCGTTATCTCATAGTCCAAACTGTGAAACAAATTGATCAACCTTGAGTGCACACACTATTGACCATGTATATCTCAATTACGCTAAAGTCCCTCAAATATAGACATCTCACTCTTTATCTGAAGCCAACAGCCCCGCCCCCCCCCCCCCGTCGCCCCCCCACACACACATAGAGAAGTCGTTCTCTCCCCCAAACACCAACACACGAGCACATTAACACCCCTCTCTCTTCTAAAGTCTGGACCCCAATATAGGTCTCTATCACTTTGTCTCTTGGGAATGCACACATCTCTTCCCCCACTCTCTAGCTAGGTCTCCCGGCATCTCTCTTTCCCAAGCACACGCACTATGTAGAGTGTATCCTTCCCATACACACAAAATGTCGCCCCCAAACGTCTATCTCCCTAGTTATGTGGTTCTCGCATACTCAGCTCACACACCACCCCCACTGCAAGACAACCACACTTTGTCTCCTTGTGCACCACTCTCCTCTTTCTATCGCTCACACATGCGGACCCGCCCCAGCACCTCCATGTATTCATATATGTTGTAACTCTTTCCATAGCTCCCTAATGTATCATCGTTCTTGATCAAGCACATTGTTCCCTACACCATCTATTCTAGATCTCTCATGAAGTCCCTATCACACACACGATGACTCGCTTCCCTTGCGTCTCTGTACATAGGCCAATTTCAAACAACATCAACATTGTCTCCCTATCTATACGCCATTTATGGACACAAACGCCCCTCTCTCGCCCCCTCTCTTCCTCTCTCTCTCTCTCTCTCTCTCTCTCTCTCTCTCTCTCTCTCTCTCTCTCTCTCTCTCTCTCTCTCTCCGTCGCTAGCTCTCTCTCTCTCTCGCTCTCACACCCCTCTCCCACACACAATCGATGTCTCTTCCAAATAGTCTGCTCCCCCCGCCCGCACCCATGCTATCCCGCTACTACACATGTCACACCATTCCCCCTTCCCTTATACTAGGTTTACATCATTAGTGGTCTCTCTACTCCACATACACGGACTCCCTCTCACACACAAACGCGCGCACAAACACACACAGACATGCACAAACACCCATTAATCTGGATCCTCATCTCTCCCCATGTACGCATGTGTATCTCGCACACTCACTCTCTAATTATGTATATGTGTCTCCACGTTACACAACACAAAGCCCCATGTACATGTCTTTCTCTATCCTCCACACACATAGACACAAAGAATCTGTTATCATTGCCTCAGTCTCTAGATATATCACACACGCACACTGTCTCTCTCTCTCTCTCGCAAACACGCTCAACAAGGGTTTCCCCGTGAATAACTTACCATCTATTCATCAACAGTCGTGGCAGTACGGCGAACACGAGGCGTGAAAAAGAACAAATCTACACGTGCTTAGACCACCTAGTATGACTACTAGGACTAGAGCAAGCCAAAAAGCGCGCCGTCGTCACCCCCTCCTTATCGGTGACGGGAAAACCTTTGTTTTACATAGTCGAGAAGTCATTGTGCTAAGGCCTCACATGCCGAGGCGTTGAATAGAATGTAGATGCTAGTTTATGGAAACAAGTATCGATAATACATTTGTATCTCCATACTTATATTTCTTCTCTTATAAAAAACCGAGTTGGTGATGATGGTACGTGTGCCATCTTGCAATATAGACCGTCCGATCTATATCTGACTGATGGAAATTAAACTAAAAGATACCCGCACCCCTCTCCACTTTTGCAGACAAGGCCTTCCCTCGTTCATCCTTATCTCCAACAACCTCATTGTTGAGCAATTAAGAAAGGAAGCCTCTGGAACAAACTGGCCTGGTGGCCGCTGCCGGCGTCGTCAATCCCCATGCCTCCGCTCAGTCCGACCACCAATCACTAGCACGCCCCACTCCTCTTCACCTTATCTCCTATTTCTCGAGATATCATTAGTTTTTACACATGGGATTACTCCCGCATGGGTCAATCACAACGAGTGTTTTTATAAAAAAAATGCATCTTGATGTTCCGTGCAATGCACGGATCTTGCTAGTACTCCTACAGAAGGCTAAGTTGGTGATGATGGTGTGTCTGCCATCCGTCGTTTGTGACCATTAGATCTACATCTAACGACTGTGAGGTAAGTTGTTTCCTTTTCTCACAAACATCCCACTTGTCTACCAATTTGCAGAAAAACCCATAATTAGTATCTTAAAACCAACCACATCCCTCCCTGGCCTTACCAAAACAGCCCAAGGAATATATTCTAATTGAAACATAATATATCTCTAGTGATATATGTATATCAAAATTAGAGTGTTTTGTATCAAGTTTGTGAATAAGTATTATTCTAATTATGATTCGTTGCAACGCACATGAACATTGCTAGTATTTCCAACCATGCAATTTTTTCCCTAGTATTCCCTAGTTCCGAGTTTTCCATCAAGATATTAGTCACTAATGGTTCATATTTACTTTCAATCATGTACACATATGCACTATGTAACTAGCCTTGCTTATTGGGTTCCAAAGCTTATCTTTCACTCCTACTTACAATATGTAGAGTATTTAACAAAAAACTACCACTTTCAACCAGTCCTAGGAAGAATCTATTGTACAAAAAATAGAAAAACATACCCAAAATTTCTTAATCCACGCCAAAAACTACTACCTACCGATTAGGTTAGTTTAAACCCATTTATGACAGGGTTGGCCCACACGTCTGTGCTGAGGAGGCTGCATAAACAAACACATTTTGTTTGACCGTTGACACGAGGGACCCACATGTGATCTTCTATCCTGTTATTCCCCCTCAAATCATTATTTTTCCTGAACATTACTTCAAACAATACGGATGCATGTTCGTCGGTGGCGCCGGTGATGAGCGAGTTGGCCGCCGCTCTGCCAGACGGGCCGGACAACGCGCTGGCCTCCGCACGGGTTGGCAGGCTGGCCCGATCGTGACTCATGAGCGAGCAAGCCGCCGCGCTGGCCTTCGCTCGAGCCAGATGGCTGGCCTTAGCGCGGCGCGCGTGAGCAAGCCGCCGCGCCGTCGTGGCAATCTAGCTGGCAAACCTTGCAGACAAGCAGCTGGACGGAGCTATCTTGGCTAGCTAGCGGCCGCGAGCGCCGGACGGAGCTGGCATCCGGGCTGCCGCAAGATGGGATCCGCACCGCCAACGGTTTTGACCTCGCCTTCTACCGGCGGCGGTAGCTGCATCCCATGGCCGAGGATGACTAGGTGGACGGGCCGGAGGTAGGAGGTCACTCGGGGATTTTTGTGCAGACTGACATGTAGGTCCCACAAGTCATAATGCCCGGTCGAATAGAAGGCGTTGACTTAATGGGCGACATGGGCCCTGTTTGGATACTCTAAGTCAGAGGTTAGATTCTAACCCTGAACTAACTCTAACCAAAGTGGTGTTTGGATGGCAGGGTTAGATTGACAACAAATGTATCCAAACAGTGCCATGGGTTGAAACGTGCCTATAACGGCACTTTGTAGAGTAATCGTTTCTTGGTAGGGCTGGTTGGTAAGAGCATGTGCAATGGTTGATAAGGTAGTCTTATCTTAAGTCTGCCACGTATGCAAGTGGTAGTAGTTTCTCTGCATTATTAGTGGTTTCTTGCATTATTAGGGATTTCTTGTAAGGAACAATGTACTACTAGCGACAAAAGGCGATTCTAGGTTGCGTTGTATTCCAACGAGTACTACTAGTGGTCGCGAGAGTGTATACCTCGTTTTGTGGGTTCGATCCCGGCCGAACGCACGGCGGCCTTTTTTTAAATAGTAACTTCACTGCGAGCCAATATTTTACACGTGTAGTTTGAGTTTTGAAGTCAAACGGACGTGCGGCACCACAATCTGGGTGCAGTGTATAGCCAAGCCACGTGAATGGGTTTTCCTTCCCAGCATCTCGTGGCTCACGTGCTCACCCTAGCCGCACCTCGCTTGCAGCTTCCTCATCAGCTAGTAGCATATTTAAACTAGCGCCTCCCAATTAAGCCCGAGGAGCTGGAAAAGCCTGGCGGGGTATTGGGAACTGTGCAATATGGCTCTGTACGTAATGTGCTCTACTACTACTCTATAGCTTGTGGCGTTGCACGCATGGACTTCACTCCATTACCGGCTCTACTATAAAAGAAATTCCTCTTGACGTGTTTTTTTAAACGGATGCAAAAGCTTTGCTTCATCTCATTCATAAAGAAGGAACTACTAAGAAAGTTCGACGAGATCCATTACACCTCCACAAATGGAAGCGAAAAGCCTTGTCTCGCTGTATCAAATAACTCAAATGTTCTGCCCCCGCAGTAACCATTCCTGATAAACAGGCTGCTAGTGTGTGCGTGAGAGGAGCGGCTGAGTAGGCCAGCTACATGAGAGGAGCGGCTGGATAGAGCACCGAGAGTACCCACTAGGCCACTACGCAGGAGTACTTTGCCTGCATTGATAGTACATCGATGGTTCTATAGAACAGTAGTACCCTCCACTTCCAACTGTAGCTGCTTGGCCCTGAGATTCAAGAGTTCAAAACTGGTGCACTATACTAGAAGTACAGTACATAGCACTAGTAGTACCCTCGCACTACTAGTTGAGAAAGTAGTACTAGTACTGCTACAGTACGAGTACGTACTACTCTGTCACATAATGTAAGACGTTTTTTGACACTAGTTGGCGTGTACAAAAAATAGCAAAAACATACCCAAAATTTCTTAATCCACGCCAAAAACTACTAGCTAGTGCCAAAAATTTCTTACTAGTGCTATTATTTACAGTATAATGCAATCCCATAGCGTCTCATAATGCTAGTACTAGTAGTAAATAATAGCCTCACCCCTTCGCTAAGGCTAGCCATAGTAGGGGTAACATAACCGGTAACATGCACCTGGGACTAGCAAACATGCTTATGTGGCACACAATTAAATAAGAGAGAGAGGGTTATAGTAACATAGGTAGATACCGTATCATGTTAAATGCTATGCTACATTGTGTCATGCATGGCAATAAATATGGTAATCTATGATACTACTTTATGATACTATGCACTATAAAGGTAGTATCATATGCATGATACTAGTATATGTTACTCCTCACTATGAGTAGCCTCAGGAACGATCTATAGTTGGAAGGGACGAGGCCCTGCGGTTACTACGCTCTTATCTCCTCCTCGCCAGTTCCCCTCCCCTCGAAGAGAAGGCAGTTCATCGCTGCTCCCATGGATCCGCCAGGCGATTCTCCTCCTCGTCGGGGCTGGGAGACCTTGGATGACGACCCTCTGGGAGAAATCGCACGCCGCTCCGACGTCCTCACTGCCGCAAGACTCGGTGCTTCCTGCACCAACTTTTTCAAGACGGTGCTTAAAATGGCTTGGGAAAAGGCCATGCTTGTTGGTCGTCCATGCGTCCTTGAGGAGAAGGTTCTTCTATGGGACAATCCTTTGAACAGTCCACCACTCCCTGGCCATGGTTGCACGTTGACTCCGCTAGAGTTGCCGACGTTGAGAGGTAGTCGGATTTTGTCCGATGAGCAGGTCAGTAATGGAGTTTGATCATGTAGTACTTAGTTATTCCATTTTCATCCCTTAATTTCTCAGCTGCCCACCGTCTTATATATAGGTCCGGGTCGGTGCCAACGAAGATTGGCTTGCATACCTCCGGCCGGATACCACCATCATTTTGCACAACATCCACAGCAGTGCGCCCATTCCGGTAGACCCCTTCTCAACCATTGGGATCAGCCTTCCGGACTAGCTGGGCTTGAATACGTATGATGATGCCTACATGAGATTAAAGAAGATAGCAATTGCGGACCCGCCGACAAAGCGACGCGGCTATGATGATTAATATCTCATCGCAGTGTTCGACATAAGGATTGCCATCAATGCAAGTGGCAGTAACGGCAGAGGCTGGCGCATGTTGGCGGCAGCAGATTTGTACCCCTACACGTTCGAAGACGCCGTGCGCCATCTAGACCGCATCTTCGCGGTGACAAGTTAGGGGACTTGTTTCATCTGGTTGCCATCCTACGGTATGGGAGATTACAAACGGAATGCACAAACCATCATTTGCATCCCTAACGGTACTCCATTATTTTGCAGGGACCAGTCATCCCGCGATCAAAATAAGATCGCCGATCCTGGATGTGCATTTGCATCCGCGATTCGGTCTAACCTGGAACCTTGTAGCTGACTTTGGCATATTGGGATCAACTATCTTAGCAGTCGTTACCCATGGTACCACTGATGTGCAACATGGTCACACAATCTACCACGATCGGACTGTCACCATCTACCCAGGTATTCCATTTTTAACCCTCTCGCCTTCTCTTTCATTGTTGTACTAGTATTCTACTTACGTACTAGTAGGAGTACTTTTTACCTTGGAGGACGCGTATAGCTAGCTAGGACCTTGAAGACTTGAACCCACTAGCTGCCACCTTTTTTTGTTTTTCTATGTCTTACTATCTCATCCATGTAGCCAAGAGTGGCTATATATAATAAGCCGGTTATTTTACTTCCTCTATACCGGAGTAGTACTATTTGCTGCACAGTATTACTGACCGCCATATTTGAGCACAACATTATTATGCATGGACCTTGACTATGTACGTCACCATGTGTCCAGATCTGAGATGCCGCGTGTACCACATGAACGGCGCCGAGTTCGACCCCCGTGATGCTACGTGGGTGCCGAGGAACACTCTTGGAGAGTACTCTCTTTTCATTGGGGACAGCTACCCCATTGTGAAGCGGATGCCACCTTCCGTGCACGACACGGAAGGCCTGCCGTTCATGAAGCATGGTTGTGTCTTCAGTGCGCACCGCCGGATGAACGACATGCTGGGACACGCTATCCCTGATTTATGCCGCTTCAGCTTGGATGAGTCTCCATCGTGTGGAACCGGACTAGAAAGCTGCGACAATGATTCCCGTTGCCCACCACTATGGATCATGCCATCCATGAAGAACACCTGGGACTGGAACCTGGAGGAGGACATGTAGCATATCTATAACGTGTAAGTGGAGTACGGTAAATTGTGAACGGTAGCGCTGTGAATATATGTAGACTAGTCGTGCACAAATTTATCACATGAATTGCAGATGAACTTGTGTGGCATACTGGCATTTGTCCTTTAGAATTTATTACTAGTAAATGTGTTATGTGTACGTGCAACTTGTGTGGTTGTTGCACGAGCTCCAACACACTCTTTGAGAAAAAAAGGGTGGCACAGCTTTGGATATACGTGACGTGGCGGCATCATATAGTAGCATCGTTCGCTATAGTTGTAGTACGCTCCTACTAGGACGACAACTCCAATAAAACCTTGCGCTTGGCTCTTTGCCTCTTCGGGAGGTTCAAAGTTCGTACTCGTGTGAACCTTGCACTTGGCTCTTCGCCTCTTCGGAAGGTCCAACAATGATGATACTACAGTACACATTATGCTTCTGGCAATCTGACACCGATTGAACTGCTCCAAGTCCACCGCGAGGGCGAGGCCGAGGGAGAGGGAGAGGGCGCTGTAGTTAAAACCATCTCCTCATCCTGCAAACCACCGCGCGTGTGGGCGAGGGAGAGGCGTAGTAAGCAAGCTTCTCCGCGTTCGGTGAGTTGATGGGACACATCAAAGCAGTACTAGTACTAGTCCATACTGCGTCCTTTCCGGTTAATATGGCTTAATTTGAAATGAGAAAAATACACTGGCGGTCAACGTATGTAACAATACGCTCTTTACGGTCACTATATATAGTTTTGTGGTGATTATATGATCACTAGCTCATCGTAGAGCACCGTATTGCACCCTATTGACCAGCCACATAGTCGATGTGGCACATTGTTGACTGGTTAAATTGTCACCTGGTTTCTGGGTCCCTCCTGTCAGTTGGCAGAGCAAAGAAATCAGCTAAAAAACAAAGAGTGTAGTACGTCTACACTTCCAATGCATTTAGCCTTTAATCTAAATCGATATTGATTGACTAATGCACCAACTTGGGCTCTAGGTATAGGCTACATGTCTATCCTTAATTACAGCATGCAACGACCTTCATTTAATCTTCTCCTCTCAATGGTCGCATGCACACATAAGTCTGCTACTTTTGGGCGTTAATTATGCCCTGGTCAATGTGTAAATCTCTAAATGTACAGTCTTTCACGGACGTAGGGAGTAGGTTGAGCACTTGAGCGTGAGCATGTGTGTTGCGTCGTGTGCTGTGTGCCGCATGGGTGCGTGAGTGTTGCGTGCGTCCATGTGTACGTGTGAGTGTTGCATGTTGCATGCATGCATGCTTACTCCCTCCCATTAACATGTTCATATTTCAAGCTTCCTCTGTTCCCTCCATATGGTGATACTCCCCCTGTTCCCAAATACGGAGTAAAATCCTCCCTCCGTTCCCAAATACGGAGTAAAATCCTCCCTCTGTTCCCAAATATGGAGTATTTGTCTTTCTAGAGATTTCAACAAGTGACTACGTACGGAGCCAAATGAGTGGAGCGTAGAGGCATAGGGATAATGTAGAAAGGAAGTCTTCGCGATCCATTACTCCCCATCTCGGTCAGAGAGAACTATTCAACTAGTCTTCACAGTGAAGTGACAATACACGCAGCAGCAGATGGGCCACTTAATTAATAAGCTGAACCAATGTGTTGGTGTTACTAAATCAGCCTTACCCAGTACTGCCATCATGTTTGCCAGTAGAGCACGCATCTGTCCTCCATTAACTGACATATGGGCCCTCTTGTGGTAGACACATATGTCATCGGTGTAACTATTTACACTCCGAAGGACGGTATATCCTGGTAGTAGTAGTAGAATTGAGATTTAATGCACTTTCTTCCCCGTCTTCCACTCTTCTTCTTCCTCCTCTCTTCCCCATCGTCGGTCGCACACCATTTCCCCCCGCTCTCTGCTCGCCCGCCCGCGCTATCTTCCATGGTAGCTCGCGCGTACCATATCCCCCCGCTCACTGCTCAGCCACACAAGGAGAAGCTTCTTCGCTCGCCCGCTCGAATCCACTTCCCCGCTGGTTCGCAGGCACCGAAAAGCCCAATGGTAGAACCGACTGACACGCAGAGCCGTGATTGGAATTCCCTCCCCAATGTTCTCTTGGAGCAAGATCTGTAATCGTATGGACCTACTCAGCACCGTCCGTCTGGCCGCATGCTCGGTGTCTTTGTACCGTCTACTCGTCTGCAACCGGCCGGCTCTTTTCAAGACACCCTGCTTGCTGATGCCCGATCCTCGCAGGTGGCCCAGACACCGACTTGACGATCCTACGAAGGTTGCCGTGGTGCCCCTCGACATGCTACCACTACCCGTCCACCTGTCCTTCATGCGCGGCCACTACTGGGCGGGCATGAAGGCCAACTGGATCGTCCTCACCACCAATCCGGTAGTCCGTGGCGTCTCGTGGATATCTACACCCAGCGAGAGATCACCCTTCCATCTTTGGTTACCGCCGCCATCGAGCCTCGCGGCCCGTCGGACACTCCTGCCTACTACGCACGAGACACGTCGAGCTTTTGCCTCGACCTCTGTTTGCTGAAGGTTGTAATCTGCGAGGTGCCCACACCATCAGAATACTACATGGATTACAAGCTCATTGCCGTGTTCAACATGGGATTAGTCTATCTGGAATCGGTCGCCATACATGGTTATGGCTCATCGTCGATCCTCTTTACCCAACACTTCTGTCTGATGCTATAGTGCACGATGGCATCGTTTATGCGGTCGACGCACAGATTGGCTGCCTATAGTGGTGGAATCTATCATCGTGTAATTGTTCTATCTCATCTCATCTTTACCTTAAGAATATGACTGACTGTTCATTGTTACAAATTTAGAATATATAGTATGTCTATAACCACACCATTGCTATATGTCCTCTCATTTCCTAGATTTTTATGACCACATATGTTATTGTTAGAGTTGATATGAGAACAATTGGTATCTAATGATTGTTAGAATAGATATTATGAGTATAACCTCATGATTGCTATATGTTATCTCATTTCCAGGATTTTTATAACAACGCATGTTATTGCTTAGAGTTGATATGATAACTGTAGTAAGTGCTATGGTAGAATATGAGTAGGCCCTGTCATATCTGTTTTCCTCTCATTGTTACATGATGTTTGAACCATGATATACTGCTAGAATATGAAAGCCACTGGCTTATTTTTTTATTAACTTGGGGTATGATTATGACCACGACATTGCAATTCTCTGTCTATGATATGTGTCACTATTATAATAATCTTAATTCCACACATACTCTGAACATGATTGTTTATTTTTGTCCTTTTGGTCTGCAATTTGAATTCTTGCAGCAGACGCAAATGCGCTGGCCTTGATGATTCCAGGACCTGGAATCATACCAGCCGATGGGTGGTGGTTTATCGCTCGTTCAGCTGACAGTGATCATTTGATGCTCATTAGCACGTACCAAATTGACCAAACCATTTCATCAAACCACATGCAGTACAATGCCTGGGGCGTTCGTGACATTGATGGCTATGGCCGCTTCGTGTTCGAGAAAGATCCCAGCTCTGTTGGGCCAGGCGTATTCAACTGGAGGCAGGTTTACAGCCTCGGCAACCACTCCATGTTCCTCGGGCTCAATTATTCGATCATCTAACCAATCATCGATCATATCACCGACGATGATTACCGTGCTGTGCAACTTCCGTTCGCCAGGGGGGACTGTGTTTACACATCATACCATGGGTTTCATGAATCACCATATCCAGAGATTCGTCGACACAACTTGTTACCACATAATCTTCAGTGTGTGAAAGGCATCAAGCTTCCATGCGATGGATGGCTTTTGCAAACCCGACATGCGGCGATGTGGTTCATGCCAACAGCAAATATGCACAACTTGATTTGTACTGATATGTAGACTGAGCCATGTATTCTGCTGCTGTAGCACGACCCTCTTTTGTTGGATATTATGTACTGTTGTTAGTTTGAAGCACTCCTCTGGTTTGAAGGATAGATACCTTTCTGGGATCAAGTCCATCCTAACTAACCTGTGCAGAATGTATTGATAATGATGATGGAGATGCCATGCAGTATATATATATACATATCACTTAGGCTTCAAGTGCGTACTAGTTAGTTAAACCTATGGTTAAAATGTGACACTAAATACGACTAGTAAGTAGTATAGTAGCAGTACTAGTATACGTTGGTCAAATTATTCATCATGTCCACACATTGAATTGACGTGTCAACACGCTGCGCGTGAGGTGACACAAGAATCTCAGCGGCATGTTCGGGTATTCTGGACTTCAGATTTGGAGTACCACTTATCTGTCGAAATCTTTCATCATTCACTTAAAACAGTCGATTGATCATACATTGAGTACCATATAACTGGAATTAACCCATGCAAGTCGAAGAAGGATTGGCCGGTGCTGCCGGCTGGCATCAAACTGAGTGCTGACAGTGCGAGATCTCACCCTCTCATCAATTTGTTCATACCAACCATCGACAGCGAGCACGGCATATGCTACACCCATCCTGAGAAACTTCCAGGTAAGATGCAGATCGGCCTTCTACTTGCACAAACATATTCCTTTGTTTATAGCTCTATTTTTCCTTTTAGACGCAGACCTGGTGAAGCAATTACAATTTGACAGTTAATAAAAAGTGAAACAAGTGACTGCAACATGCCAAAGATATTATCAAAATGCCAACTACGTACACTAAACCTGTATTCGGCAATATTGCAGGTATCACACTGAGTGGCCTAAGCAAGCATTTCTTCCAGCGCAATTCGAGGGTGTTCAAAGGGGGCACGTGGACGCGTCGCAAGATACAGTCGGAGTGCGGCATGCACGCGATGTGGCACAACACCGGCAATACCTTGCCTGTGATGGTCAACAGCCGGCAGATGGGCAACAAAAAGGTTCTGGTGCTGCACACCAACAAGAACTTCGACCAGCAGAGGACCAACTGGGTGATGCACCAGTACCACCTCGGGGACCTGGAGCAAGAGAAGGAGCGGGAGCTGGTCCTCTGCAAGATTTTCTACCAGACGAACACTAGGGCCAGGAGTAAAAAGATTATAAATTAGTTTGGTATTGGTACTTGTACTACCTTGTCATCCACAAGTTGGTATTGTTGTTAACGATCTTTTGGTATGAACTTGGCATTTGCTTCCAACCATCATCCCGAGGGTTGACGTGGATATAAAGCTGAATCATTTGTTTCGAAACAAATTTTCAGGCACCTGATTTTTATTTGATGGGTAGCATAAGCACCTGCCGTTCAAATTCCCAGTTCTCCAAATTTTTCGAAACAAGTGCATGCCCTTATTATCACGATGAAAAAACAATATCCCTGCTGCATCCCAGTTATCAGTCTGTACTTGCAGAATTCTCTCGTTTATTGAGCACGTATATCGTTTTTTCAGGTCGAGCAAGTTTCAACTGGGATGTAGACTGCCCAGGCTTGGTTTTGTTTTTAGCAGGCCCGGCCCATGACGACAACGGGGCACAAAGATCCAGTAGGTATCTACTGGCCTCTGGGCCGCCAGCGTTAGTCATATTTTGTCTTACAACAGCCACATGCACTTTTTTTACTGAATCAAACACATAGCCCAGTTCTATTTTCCTCTTGAAACGCATGTCCTACATCCATTTTCTAATATCTACCTATAGTTTTACTAGTTCATATACACGTATCATTATATTGAAAATACATAAAATTCACTTTTCATATTTACATCCTTATTTTTGTTGTTGTTTTCCCTCCCAGCGCTGATTTTTTTACCACTGGTTTTCCCTTAAACCAACTCAATTGTCCCACGTCTTATTTGCTTACAAAAACAAAACGATTTTTTGGCAAATCAATAAGTTCTTAGAAAAATGTTTATCATTTCGGGATTTCAAAAGTTCGGACTCCACCAAAATATGCAAAATAAGGTTGAACTTTTTGACCGTGGTCCTGGGCAGAAAATGGGCTGTAATAAATTACTTAAGAATTAGCAAATGGGCTGCAAATTATTAAAAAAAAAGCAAATGGGCTCTATGTTGTCTGCCACAGATTTGGAGGCTGACTTGTGGGCCTACTAAGTTCATGTGTACACAAGGTTTATCAAAAAAGAAACTTAGTCAACAATCGACTCTACCAGCGTCAGACCGTTAGATGTCAATCTAACGGCAATCGTGCTTCTTCAGTCTCTGATCTTCCCGCCCCAGCCGCCCAAACCAGCGCCGTCGGCACCGCCTGCTCCCACCTCCCGTGGCCGGCTGTGCTGCCGGGCAGGCCTCACGGCCCCATCATATACTCGCATCCCTGTCCTGTCTATCCCTCTACTCACCCACACCTCCTGTTATTTTCCGGCGATGGCAGCCGAACCAGTCAACCCTCGTACTCTCCACCATGTGGGCAGCCACTGTCGTGTCTTCCCCGGCTCCATGTCATTCCCTTCGTAGGCCTCGCCGTCGTCCACCGCCCTGGTGCTCTCGGCGCGGCGTGGTCAACGTGGTCAACGAACGACATCCATCGGAAGTGGACTGTACGTGGAGAGGCTGCCAGCTGGGTCCACGGCCGCACACAAGGAAATGCCTCCTTATTACACGCAAAATAATGATTCCTCCACCTGACATCTGGGACCCGCCGGAAGGGCCTCTGTATTTCATGAAAAAAACATTCCCTCCGCTGACAGGTCAGACCCACCAACTATATCTTCGCACGGTAGGAAGTGCCTCCTTATTGCGCACCAAAAAAATGAATACCCCCTGCCAGCTGGGACCCACCACAGCGGGAGGCTGTCTTGTGGGCCTACTAAGTTGACGGGGATGGAGGGCTTTGTCAACTTAGTCAATATGAACGATTCTAGCTCCAGTGACCGTACGATGTCCATCAAACGGCCTTAGTGCTTCTTCAACCTATGGTCTTCTTGCTCCAGCCGCCCAAAGCAATGGCCTTAGGGCATATTTCCTTTAGTCTCCCACTTGCACTAGAGTCAATAATCTAGTTCACATCGCCATGTGATTTAACACCAATAGTTCACATCTTTATGTGATTAACACCCATAGTTCACATCGCCATGTAACCAACACTCAAAGGGTTTTCTAGAGTCAATAATCTAGTTCACATCGCTATGTGATTAACACCCAAGAGTAATAAGGTGTGATCATGTTTTGCTTTTGACAGAAGTTTTTAGTCTACAGGTCTGCCACATTCAGATCCGTATGTATTTTGCAAATTTTTGTGTCTAATCCTCTGCACGAAGCTACTCTAGCTAATTGCTCCCACTTTCAATATGTATCTAGATCGAGACTCAGAGTCATCCAGATCGCTGTCAAAGCTTGCATTGACGTAACTCTTTACGACGAACTCTTTATCCCCTCCATAACCGAGAAATATTTCCTTTGTCTTCTTAGGTAACTAAGGATAACTTTGACCGCTGTCCAGTGATCCACTCCTGGATCACTATCCTACCCCCTTGCCAAACTCAAGGCAAGGTACAAAATAGGTCTAGTACATAGCATAGCATACCTTATAGAACCTATGGCTGAGGCATAGGGAATGACTTTCATTCTATTTCTATTTTTTGTCGTGGTCGGGTTTTTGAGTCTTACTCAACTTCACACCTTTGCAATACAGTCAAGACTTCTTTCTTTGTCTGTTCCATTTTGAACTACTTCGAAATCTTGTCAAGGTATGTACTCATTGAAAATCTTATCAAGCGTCTTGATCTATCTCTATAGATCTTGATGCCCAATATGTAAGCAGCTTCACCGAGGTATTTCTTTTGAAAAAACTTCCTTCAAATACTCTTTTATGCTTTCCAGAAAATTCTACATCATTTCCGATCAACAATATGTCATTCACATATACTTATCAGAAAGGCTGTAGTGCTCCCACTCACTTTCTTGCAAATACATGCTTCACCACAAGTCTGTATAAAACTATATGCTTTGATCAACTCATCAAAGTGTATATTCCGACTCCGAGATACTTGCACGAGTCCATAGATGGATCGCTGGAGCTTGCACATTTTTTAGCACCTTTAGGATTGACAAAACCTTCTTGTTGCATCATATACAACTCTTCTTTAAGAAATCCATTAAGGAATGTAGTTTCGACATCCATTTGCCAGATTTCATAAAATGTGGCAATTGCTAACATGATTCGGATAGACTTAAGCATCGCTGCGAGTGAGAAAATCTCATTGCAGTCAATACCTTGAACTTGTCGAAAACCTTTTTGCAACAATTCGAGCTTTGTAGATAGTAACATTACTATCAGCGTCTTTCTTCCTCTTGAAGATCCATTAATTCTTAATGGCTTACCGATCATCAGGCAAGTCATACAAAGTCCACACTTTGTTCTTATACATGGATCCCATCTCAGATTTCATGGCCTCAAGCCATTTCGTGGAATCCGGGCTCATCATCGCTTCCTCATAGTTCGTAGGTTTGTCATGGTCAAGTAACATGACCTCCAGAACAGGATTACCGTACCACTCTGGTGCGGAATGTACTCTGGTTGACCTACGAGGTTTGGTAGTAACTTGATCTAAAGTTCCATGATCATCATCATTAAATTCCTCACTAATTGGTGTAGGCATCATTGGAACTGATTTCTGTGATGAACTACTTGTTGGGGAACGTAGCAGAAATTCAAAATTTTCCTACGTGTCACCAAGATCAATCTAGGAGATGCTAGCAACGAGAGGGGAGGAGTGCATCTACATACCCTTGTAGATCGCGAGTGGAAGCGTTCAAGAGAACGGGGTTGATGGAGTCGTACTCGCCGTGATCCAAATCACCGATGATCCTAGCGCCGAACGGACGGCACCTCCGCGTTCAACACACGTACGGAGCGGGGATGTCTCCTCCTTCTTGATCCAGCAAGGGGGGAGGAGAAGTTGATGGAGATCCAGCAGCACGACGGCGTGGTGGTGGAAGTAGCGGGATCCCGGCAGGGCTTCGCCAAGCGCAAGCGGGGAGGAAGAGGTGTCACGGGAGGGAGGGAGGCGCCAGGGCTTGGGGTGCTGCTCCCATGCACCTCCCCACTATATATAGGGGTGGAGGGGGCTGGTTTCTTGCCCTCCAAGTCCATTGGGGCGTTGGCAAAGGTGAGGGAAAGAAATCCCATCATTTCCCTTCCCCACCGATTGTTATCCCCCTTTTTTAGGGATCTTGATCTTATCCCTTCGGGATATGATCTTATTCCTTATAAGGTGGGATCTTTGTGCGCCTTGACCAGGGGTGTGGGGCCTTGCCTCCACCACCCACGTTCATGTGGGTCCCCCCATGCAGGTGGGCCCCACTTCGGAACCTTCTAGAATCTTCCCGGTACAATACCGAAAAATCCCGAACATTTTCCGGTGGCCAAAATAGGATTTCCCATATATAAATCTTTACCTCCGGACCATTCCGGAACTCCTCGTGACGTCCGGGATCTCATCCGGGACTCCGAACAACTTTCGGTTAACCGCATACTAATATCTCTACAACTATAGCGTCACCTTTGATAATATAACAACATGGAACAATCAACAATTATAGATACGTTGGAGACGTGTCAAGATGGTATCTGTCGATGATGGGAACGAGCACCAGGGCCGCCGAACCTTCGTGACGGATACTGGTTGGGTGGTCCCTACGATCAAAGATGATCGGACAAGCCGAGAATGGGTTGAATTTTGGGGCGACAGGCTCTACGGCGTAGACGTCCCTTAATGCGTGCTTGCGCACCCTCTTGGGGATGTGGGTGACATATATCATATTCACCATTTTCACCTCGGGGGGAAACTTCTTCTGTCCCCCAGTGTTCGAAGGGCGAGGCTCATCATCGTCCCCACTTTGAGGTCCTTTCCCCTTATGTTCGGTATTTAATTTACCGGCCTGTTTCTGTTGGTGTGGTTGGCAGGCTTGTTAGGGGTGCCATGAATCTGGCAAGGCCTATCGAGTATTTTATCCAAATTGGATAGACCGTCCCAATTTCCATCGAAAGGCTTCTTCCGCTGACCGGGTTTAGGGCCGCTGAATCCGGCGTTGTCGGAGTAATGGGCCACGGGTAGGCCAACCCGAAGCCGAGAACCTTTCAAGACATCGGGGCTATATGCGCCCCTCAAGGCGCAAAGATGAAGTGCCGCCTTCTTGAGGCTGGCTGGAGGAATAGCCGGCTGCCCGTAGACGGCCGAGTCCCGGAGGCGACGCCAACTCAAGCCAACTCCTAGCTGGCGGCTTCTAGAGAAGCCGGCCCCTAGCAGTCGGCCCGTGGGGGACAGGCGTGGTAACAGTGCACCGTACCGGCGGAGATCTCGGCCCGGCACGGCACTGTTGCCACGCCATCCCTGAAATCACCACAAGCAGGCGGAGTCCTACTCCCACGACGGCCTGTCGGTACGGCCCAAGGACGACGGGCCCCACCAATCAGCGAGAGCCCGGAAGACGGCAAGAGCCCCACCAGTCGGATCCGATGGAGGTCGGCCCCCAGCAGTCGGCCCGCCCCTTCCTCGGGACCCACGCGCCATTAACCAGACGAGACACGGAGTGGCTACAGTAATCGCCCGCCAGGCGGTGGAGCTTTAGCCACGATCCCCTGACCAAGCCTGCATCATTAGAGTCACGGCTACAGCGATCAGCAGCCGACAAGACCCAAGAGCGGCAGGGGCGGCCTGTCGGCCCCGTACCCAACCAGTCGGCGGGGCCCACCAGGCGGCGGGCCCCAGCAGTCGATGGAGAAGCCGGCGGCCGAAGAGACTGACGGCCGGGCCCTACGCCCGGCCGGATTACCATTGTACCCCTGGGGGGTAGGCCTATATAAACCCCTAGGGCACCCATGCAAAGGGTTCCCAACCTATTAGAACTAGACCAGCCCATAGAGGACGGAGAGAGCTAGCCTTGCCTTCTCCTACCTCTAGCATACAGCTCGAGGAGCACCATTGTACTCACTTGTGCCCTAGTGATCATGCGGAGACCCCGCAGAGCAGGACTAGGGGTGTTATCTCCCAGGAGAGCCCCGAACCTGGGTAAAGTACGCCGGCGTTCGTGTCTATGCCTCATCCCGCTTTTGGGCACCGGCGACGTTCTACTCGCTCCCACCATGATAAGCCATCCATTGGCATATGTCGCACCCAACCCCCGACAGGCGATTACCGCCGTATCCTCGGTTTCTTCATTGTTATTCTGACGCTTGTTTTTGCTGCGTCATGGCCTTCCATTGCCATCCCTGGCCTCAGAGGTGACGGGTCGCTGGTACTGTTGCTTCTACGAGCCTACCAGCTATCGTCGCCCGCACAGAAGCGGGTCATAAGTGCAGTAAGACCTGCCATAGTCTTCGGCTTTGCCTGACCGAGGTGTTAGGCAAGCCATTCGTTACGGACGTTGTGTTTAAATGCCGCTAAGGCTTCGGTGTCTGGACAGACGACGATTTGATTCTTTTTAATTAAGAACCGAGTCCATAGTTTACGGACTGACTCTCTGTGTTGCTGGACTATGTGACTCAGATCATCAGCATCCGCTGGCCGGACATAAGTGCCCTGAAAAGCGTCCTCTAGTTCTTGCCAACTTCCAATGGAGTTCTCTGGGAGGCTGTTCAACCAGTGTCGTGCTGGTCCTTTCAGCTTTAGAGTGAGGTATTTACTGGCATGGATATCATCTCTGTGAGCCATGTGAATGTGGAGATGAAAATCTTCAATCCATACAGCGGGATCTGTCATTCCGTCGTATGGCTTGATGTTTATGGGTTTAAACCCTTCTAGAAACTGGTGCTGCATTACCTCATTGGTAAAGCACATGGGGTGCGCGGCACCTCTATACCGGGCGACATCGCGATGGAGTTCAGATGACATCTGTGTTTCAACATGGCACCCGCAGGGTTTCGGTATGGGTATCACGTGCCCAAACCCGCACCCGTCACAAAAATTTCCGCGCATACCCGTACCCCGTGTTTCAAACTGTTCCCATACCCGTACCCGTCCTGGTACGGTTAATACCCGCGGGTAAAAATACCCAGCTAGGCGTGTATATTTAAGCATTTATATTTCAGCATTTTGACACATATTGACAGCATTTCAGCACACACACACATATATATCCAACATTTCAGCACCTATATTTTAATATTTTAGCACATATATATACAACATTGTTAGCACATTTATACAACATGTCTGCACATTTGTATAACATTTCAGCATATATGCACAACATTTCAGCACATAATACCAAACCAACGTGACACAAAAGTACGGGGTGGCGCATTTTGGAGCGGGAATACGGAGGGTGAGGGCATGGTTGCGTGTCAGCTTAGGTTTTTTCTCCAATCCATGTTAATGACATATGGGACCTACTTGATAGGGTGTTTTATTATCCGGGTTTGCGGGTTCATGGGTATGGGTATTGCCTTCTCGTACCCGTACCCGCCTTACCTGTTGGATATAATTTTTTCCTATTAAGAAACCCATGGGTATTTTTATTTCCCATACCCTTACCCTAATGGGGTTTTTTCCCGCTAGGTTTGCGGGTATCGGGTACCCATTGCCATGTTGATCTGTGTTCGGGGCTGACCCCGGGTTTGGTTATATTTGTCGTGCCAGGTCTGATGGCCGTCGTCTCGTGCTGGAGCGCGTCCTCTTGATCCATAGATTGATCTAGTTTGGTCGGCTCTATTGGTCAGGTCCTGACGTGGTCGTATTTGTAGCCTGGAGCCGCTGTCTCCTTGCCTCTACGGTGTGGTGGCGCAGCCTGGTGTTCGGCATAATGAGCCGTTTTGTCCCATCCACGTGGTGGTCGGTCTTGTTGATCAGCATGATTGTATTCTGACGGTATTAGCTCAAAGGCCTCATCGTCGAATTGTGGCAGCAGCCTGCGTTTGGGGTAACTTTTTGTTTGTTGTCCATCTGGCGTTGAGCGTATCTTGTTCGGCTTGGAGCTATTGCTGCTTCTTTTTCAGGCTCCGCACGGTGGCGATGAGCTAATGCTTGAAGTGTTCTTGTTCAAGGGGTTCCTCTGGCACGATTAAATCTTCGTTACCAAGGTTAACCTCCTCTTCGGAGGCTCGTAAATAGTTACTATCTTCCGAATCCTCGTGATCAAAAAATTCGTCGGGGTTGACTTGTCCCTCTTCCCTCTCATCCTGCTCAAACGCAGGCTCGACGGGGTGGTCGGAGTCTTCGGCATTGTCCAGAGTGTCATTATCTCCAGGGCCGGTGTTGCGTTCCCTCGCCCGACGCGATCGAGAGCGGCGCCGCTGGCGCCGGTGCTTTGGTGGTTCATCGACGGGCTTATCCTCATCTGGGTCTTGAGTGCGATCGTCGTCCTTCTTCTTAGGCGTGTCCACCATGTATACATCATAAGTAGAAGCGGCCTTCTAGCGCCAAGTGATAGGAGGGTTTTGACCTGGTTCGGATCCGGCATCGTCGTCCATGCCATCGATGTCTTCGGAGGCGTAGTCTAGCATGTCGGTTAGGTCCTCGATAGTGGCTATTAAGTGGGTGGTGGGTGGGATGTAAAATTCCCTTCTCACAGCCCCTAGTCCGAGCTGGGTGTAGTCCGGAGGTGACACTTCCATGATGGCAAGAGAGTGCATTAGGTCTAGTGTTTCATTTAAAAGCGAGAGCTGGACGGGCGTCTGAGGACCTGCGGAGCTAGACTCGGTAATAACCACTTGACCAAGCCCGATGGACGCAGACCTCGAGAGTTCGGAGTTGACATCCTGAGGCGAGTCCGGCTTCCAGATAACGGGGAGAATCCCGTTTGACACCGGGTCTGCTGACGACATGGTCGCACCTGGTTCTCTGGCTAGGGGCTCCGTAATGGGAGAGAGTCCGATGGGGTTTATCCTCCCGTCTTCGGACGAAGTGGTCCACCCCGGATCTAAGGACGAGGCGGGCATGAGTGTCGACCCCTGAACAGAATCTGATGGTGAGTCCGAAGGGCCTCCTTCGTGTGGGTGGGGAGCAGCAGCCGAGGCCGTGAACCCCTCGAAGATCAGGTCTCTTCGGATACCAGCGATATAGTTCAAACTTCCAAACCTGATCTGGTGACCAGGGGCATAGCTGTCGACCTGCTCAAGGCGACCGGTCGAGTTGGCGTGTAGCATGAAGCCGCCAAACACAAAGAGTTGACCAGGGAGAAAGATCTCTCCGGAAACAGCGTCGTTGTTGATGACGAGGCAAGCCATCGATCCTTCCATCGACCACACAATGGAAATCTCAATGAAAGCACCAATGTCGGTGTCAAAACCGGCAGATCTCGTGCAGGGGGTCCCGAACTGTGTGTCTGAGGATCAATGGTAACAAGGGACGATGGGGACATGATGTTTACCCAGGTTCGGGCCCTCTTAAAGAAGTAAAACCCTACGTCCTGCTTTGATTGTATTTGATGAATATAGGGGTTATAAGAGTTGATCTACCTCGAGATCGTAATGGCTAAACCCTAGCTGTCTAGCCTATGATTATTCTGATAGCCTCTATGGACTAAACCTCCAGTTTATATACACACTGGAGGGGGCTTGGGTTGTACAGAGTCGGTTTACAAAGAAAGGAAATAATATATCTGGACACCAAACTTGCCGTCCACGCATATGGGAGTCCTATCTGGACACGGGGCATAGTCTTCTGTTTTTATCTTCACGGCCCATCAGTCCGGCCCATATCGAATAGACCAGACACCTGAGGACCCCCTAATCCAGGACTCCCTCACAAGGCGAGTGCTCGGGCCCGGGAGACCTCGGTCACCTGGTCCGAGGAGGTCCATGCCACCTCCTCCCATGACAGAAACATGGAGTAGGATGGTGAAGAAGATAACCCTCCCCCGAAAGGGAAGTCGGCAGCGTCGGAGGATGCCGGAGCCGGCATGTGGCCCGAGGGCTCGAAGAGGCCGAGGAGGACCTCGGCCACGGCCGCCGGCAAATTGCCGGAGAGAGTCGCGCTCTCCGGCGACTCAGAAAAAGATCTTGTCGTGCTGGGGAGTAAGAAGCTAGTGCCTTGAGGGTAAGCCGTCATCTTTTTTAATTTGACAAGTCCTCTTAGCAAAGGTAAACTCATAAGGCATGTTTTCTTACACAGTTGAAATCACAAGTGCTCCCTTTGTGATTTTGGTAATTTAAGTCAACATATATCTTGATGGACTAATGCTTTTATCTAGTGTATTCAGACAAGTTCGACAATGGCGTGGAAAGGACAAGAGGATGTGGAACCCCTTCAAGGTGCTAAGGACACATATTGGCAAAAGCTCAAGACTCTTCATTTTGTTTTAAGTGATCCAAGATCACATTGAGTCCATAGGAAAGCCAATACTATTAAAAGGGGATGAGGTGTTGCTTAATGGCTTGCTTGCTCAAATGCTTAGTGATATTGCTCCAAAGCCCTCAACTACTTTCTCCATCCAAATATGTCAAAACCCTAAACTCCAACTCGGCCCACCGATTCTTTCTATCCAGCGCCAACGAGTTCATATGACATAGCCACTGCGAGAAACCCTAACAATTCGGTCTCACCGAGATGGCCTTGGAAACACTCTGTGACTTGTTGCATTTATTTCGGTCTCACCGAGTTATGCAATCGGTCTCACCGAGTTGGCTTGACATTCTCTCTGTTTCCTTATTGCTTTAGTTCGGCCTCACCGAGTTGATGCAATCGGTGCCACCGAGATGATGTTTGCCCTAAAGCCCTAGCACATCGGTCCTGCCGAGTTGTTCTAGTCGGTCCCATCGAGATTCATCACATTCACATTTTGAACTAATCGGTCCCACCGAGTTTATCTATTCGGTCTCATCAATTTGGGTCAAATGTGTGTAACGGTTGGATTTTGTGTGGAGCCTATATATACCCTCCACCCCCTTCTCCATAGGTGATAGAGCCATCAGAACGTGCCTGTTAGGAAACATAGCATGTAATTTCAAAACATTTCCTACGCTCACGCAAGATCTATCTAGGAGATGCTTAGCAACGAGAGGGGAGAGTGTGTCCACGTACCCTCGTAGACCGAAAGAGGAAGCATTTGACAATGCGGTTGATGTAGTCGAACTTCTTGTCGTTCTGACTGATCAAGCACCGAACGTACGACACCTCCGAGTTCTGGACACGTTCAGCTCGATGGCGCCCCTCGAACTCTTGATCCAGCAAAGGTGTTGAGGAAGATGAGTTTCGTCAGCACGATGGTGTGGTGACGTTGATGGTGAAGTGATCCGCGCAGAGCTTTGCCTAAGCACTACGAAGATATGACCAGAGGCGTAAACTGTGGAGGGGGGCGCCGCACACGGCTAACAATTGTTGGTGTGTATTCTAGGCGCCGCCTCCCCTGTATATATAGGTGGGAGGGGGAGGGGGACGGCCATGGGGCTCCCCAAGTAGAAGGAATCCTACTTGGGGGCCTAGTCCAAATCGCCCCCCTTTTCCTTTTTCATTGGAGGAGAAACGAAAGAGGAGGGAGGAGAGAAGGAAGAGGGAGGCCGAATCCCTCCCCTTCCTTTGTCTCTTCCCTTTTCCTTTCTCCCCTGGTGCAGCCCATATGGGGGCGCAGGAGCCCTTGTTGGCTGCTGTGTTTCCCCTCTTAGTCCATTAGGCCCATATAGTTTGTCGGGGGGTGCCCGGAACCCCTTCCGGTGACCCGATATGTACCCGGTACCCCGGAACACTTCCGGTGTCCGAATACTATCATCATATATATCAATCTTTACCTCTCGACCATTTCAAGACACCTTGTCATTTTCGTGATCTCATCCGGGACTCCGAACAACCTTCGGTCACCAAATCACATAACTCATATAATACAAAATCGTCATCGAACGTTAAGCGTGCAGACCCTATGGGTTCGAGAACTATGTAGACATGACCGAGACACCTCTTCGGTCAATAAACAATAGCAGAACCTGGATGCTCATATTGGTTCCTACATATTCTACGAAGATCTTTATCGGTCGTACCGTAATGACAACATAAGTTATTCCCTCTGTCATCGGTATGTTACTTGCCCGAGATTCGATCGTCGGTATCTTCATACCTAGTTCAATCTCGTTACTCGAAAGTCTCTATATTCGTTCAGTAATACATCATCCCGCAACTAACTCATTAGTCACATTGCTTGCAAGGCTTCTTATGATGTGTATTACCGAGAGGCCCAGAGATACCTCTCCGATACTCGGAGTGACAAATCCTAATCTCGATCTATGCCAACCCAACAAACACCTTCGGAGACACCTGTAGAGCATCTTTATAGTCACCCAGTTACGTTGTGACATTTGATAGCACACAAGGTGTTCCTCCGGTATTCGGGAGTTGCATAATCTCATAGTCAAAGGAATATGTATAAGTCATGAAGAAAGCAATAGCAATAAAACTTAACGATCATTATGCTAAGCTAATGGATGGGTCTTGTGCATCACATCATTCTCCTAATGACGTGATCCCGTTCATCAAATGACAACACATGTCTATGGTTAGGAAACTTAACCATCTTTTATTAACAAGCTAGTCTAGTAGAGGCATACTAGGGACAATGTGTTTTGTCTATGTATCCACACATGTATCAAGTTTCCGGTTAATACATATCTAGCATGAATAATAAACATTTATGATGATAAAAGGAAATATAAATAACAACTTTATTATTGCCTCTAGGGCATATTTCCTTTAGTCTCCCACTTGCACTAGAGTCAATATTCTAAATTACATTGTAATGATTCTAACACCCATGGAGTCTTGGTGTTGATCATGTTTTGCTCGTGGAAGAGGCTTAGTCAATGGGTCTGCCACACTCAGATCTGTATGTATTTTGCAAATCTCTATGTCTCCCTCCTTGACTTGATCACGGATGGAGTTGAAGCATCTGATACGTCCATTTTGCATCATGTTTTCTTACTGTTATTTATGATGTTTTTATCCATAATAATGCTTTTTGGAGTAATTCTAATGCCTTTTCTCTTATAATATGCAAGGTACACACAAAGAGGGAGAATTCCGGTAGCTAGAAATCTGGACCTGAAAAAGCTACATCAGGCTACCTATTCCGCACAACTCCAAACAAGCTGAAACTTCACGGAGATTTTTTTATCAAATATATGAAGAATATTGGAGCAAATAACTACCTGAGGGGGCCCACCAGGTGGGCACAACCCACCTGGGCACGCCAGGGAGCCCAGACGCGCCCTGGTGGGTTGTGCTCACCCAGGCCCGCCTCCGGTGCCCATCTTCTGGTATATAGGTCATTTTGACCTTGAAAAAACAAGGAGAGGATTTTCGGGACGGAGCGTCGTCGTCTCGAGGCATGACTTGGGTAGGAGCACTTTTGCCCTCCGGTGGAGCGATTCCGCCGGGGGAACTTCCCTCCCGGAGGGGGAAATCATCGTCGTCATCATCACCAACAACTCTCACATCTTGGGGAGGGCAATCTCCATCAATATCTTCAACAGCACCATCTCATCTCAAACCCTAGTTCATCTATTCTATTCAATCTTGTTACCGGAACTATAGATTGGTGCTTGTTGGTGACTAGTAGTGTTGATTACATCTTGTAGTTGATTACTATATGGTTTATTTGGTGGAAGATTATATGTTCAGATCCAATATGCTATTTAATAACCCTCTGATCTTGAGCATGATTATCATTTGTGAGTATTTACTTTTGTTCTTGAGGTCGCGGGAGAAAACATGTTGTAAGTAATCATGTGAACTTGATATGTGTTCGATATTTTCATAGCATGTATGTTGTGATTCCCTTAGTGCTGTCATGTGAACGTCGACTACATGACACTTCACCATATTTGCGCCTAAGGGAATGCATTGTGGAGTAGCAATTAGATGATGGGTAGGGGGTCCCGAACTGTGCGTCTTAGGATCGATGGTAACAGGAGACATGGACACAATGTTTACCCAGGTTTGGGCCCTCTCGATGGAGGTAATACCCTACTTCCTGCTTGATTATCTTGGATGAATATGGGGTTACAAGAGTTGTTCTACCGCGAGATCGTAATGGCTAAACCCTAGAAGTCTAGCCTGTATGATTATGATTCTGATTGTCTCTGCGGACTAAACCCTCCGGTTTATATAGACAACGGAGGGACCTAAGGTTATACAGAGTTGGTTTACAGAGGAAGGAATCTTCCTATCTGAACGCCAAGCTTGCCTTCCACGCAAAGGAGAGTCCTATCCAGACACGGGTAGAAATCTTCTGTCTTGTATCTTCATGGCCCATTAGTCTGGCCCACGTCACGTAGCCCGGACGTCCGAGGACCCCTTAATCCAGGACTCCCTCAGTAGCCCCTGAACCAGGCTTCAATGATGATGTGTCCGGCGCGCAGATTGTCTTCGGCATTGCAAGGCGGGTTCCTCCTCCGAATACTTCAAAATAGTCCTCGAACACAGAAAACGTGTCCGGCTCCGCAAAACAAGCTCCACACACAGCTGCGAAGAGTATAATACTTAACAAGTCCCATCTGTTGACAATTGTTACGGCGAGACGTTACGTCCCTGGCCTGGTTATTATTTCGAATCGTCGTTCGGCCTCTTGCTCCACGTTACGAGACGTGGTCTTTATTGACACGTCCTGTCAAACAGAGATCGTGCCCCCTTATCACGGGATCCTTATCATCATGGGAGTGGCTAATCCAACCGTGTTGTTTGCACGATCCCTGGGGAAGAGGCAAGCTTTAAGGCCCGTGAGGAGGCGTTCGATATTCATCATCTTTATAAAGGAGTACAGACCAATCTTTTTCCCCCACGCCTTCCTCCTCCCCAGCCTTTCCAACCTCGAGCTGCAGCGCCCAGGTCTCAATTTCTTTCATCGCCACTTCGCCTTTCAGCTATGTCCGGATCTAGCTCCCAAGGCAGGTGGGCGGCCTCCTCGGTCACCGAGGAAGATATCACGAACCTCCGGGAGGCGAGGTACCTGACCGCGGAAATCCCCCACAGGCTCCCCTATTGGGGGCAGGTTATCCCTACACCAAAATCCGGCGAGAGGGTCGTATTCATCCCTGACTTCCTCGGCGGGCTAGGGTTCGCTCTTCACCCTTTCATTCATGGCCTCATGTTCTATTATGGGCTGGATTTTCACGATCTAGCTCCAGACTCCTTTCTTCACATCTCGGTGTTTATCTTCATGTGCGAGACTTTTCTCCGCATCCCTCCACACTTCGGCCTATGGATCAGGACCTTCAATGTGAAGCCGAAGATTGTCGAAGGGGAGCAGGTAGAGTGCAGCGGTATGGTGAACAAGCTCACCAATACTATCTGGCTGAAAGGCACCTTCACGGAAACCTCCAACTTATGGCAGCGGGAGTGGTTCTATATCACCAAACCCCGCGGTACCAAATGGGTGACCACACCTGCGTTCCGATCTGGCCCTCCATTGTGACTCGCGTCATGGATTAAACAGGGGCTAGACTGGGGATCAACTGATGAAGTGCAGATGCTGCAAAGCCGCATCCAGAGCATCCTCGAAAAGGGCACCGGCCTCATCAACGTGATCTAGGTAATGCTAGTCCGCCGGATCCTCCCATGCCAGCGCTGGGCTCTCCGCATGTGGGAGTTCAATCCGGAAGGACCGCGGACCCTCCAACAATTCTTTGGCACAACACACAGAGGGATGTGCAAACTATTCTTCAAGACTCGAAAGAAGTGGCCGGATACAACCGAGGACATCGGCCTTAACTGCAACCATCCGAATACCCCGGTAAGCACCCGATTTCAGAATGCAACTTTGTTGATTATCTCATAGCGATGTACCGAGAAACCTATCTTTGACCAGGGCTGGATAAAGAAGGCGAAATGAATTAGGAGTTCAGCTCCACTTCCCGAAGGCTCAGCTGATCCTGTGCTGATGAGGATGTTGGCCCCGGCGCCGTATCAAGTACCGGCGAAGCAAGACAAGAAGAAAAGCAAAAAGGCCGAAGGTGGCCTCCACTCTAAAGGTATATTGGACACTATGTCTGGGGAGACTCAAGGTCCCTCTTCTGAAGATGAAGGGGAAGAAGATGGCGATATCCCTTCTCCCCTTGGGAGGAAGAGGACTGCCTCCGCAAACATGGAGGCGGAGGCATCCAAGAGAGGGAAGATATCCCTGTCAGATGGTTCGGGTTCGGAAGCCGATGTCGTCGCAAAGTACCTCCGTAAGGACAAGCCCTTAGCCGAATCGTAAGTGAACAAGGTTGCTCTAGACATATCCCGTTCTTTTCTGGTCGCAGGGATAACATTCAAACTATATGTTTGCAGTCCGGCTCGCTGTCTTCCTTCATAGTCCTCCTCATCGGGGGACTTGCCTCCGGAGATGATGGAAAGCGATACGCGTCCACCAGCTTCCTCGCCCCTAAGGGCGGACGAACCCGAGGTGTCGTCCCGGAGGATCTCCCATGACCATCCAACGGCGCGGGGGACAATGAAGATAGCACCCGAAGGTGATACTTCGGTCGTCAAGGGTCCAGGGGGCTCAGCCCCCACGGGGACCAACAATGAGGGCCCTGAACTATCCGGTTTACAACCAAAGACGACTCTATGGTCGAGTAAGCATATCCCTTGGAAGGGAGTTCGTACTGCCGTAGCAGCCTCCAGGGATCCGGAGGTGCCGGATACTCTGATGGGCGCGTTGCAAAGTGCGTCCATCTCAGAGGAACATCGTACCTTAATTGGTACGGTAGTTGGAAGGATTCTATTCGCCAAAAGCGGATGAAATGAAGCCTTCACGGGCCTGCTAAGAGGCTTCGAGGTATGCAATGTAATATTTTAACCACTCTTTACATGCAGAATGAACCCGTGTATAGGTAGTAGCCCCTGAGACTCTGGTCGGCTTCCACAGGGAGGCGATCAGAGGATCAAATAGATATGCTCAGGAAGTAACATAACTAATTTGAAAACAGGCTGTTACGTCAATGGCGACCATCCAAGTTGCGGAAGTTGCAGATCTGAAGCATAAAGTTGAGATAGCCGAAGAGGACATTACTCTTATTAACAGGCGGCTCGACGAGGCACAAGGTATGTTTTGGGATAGCCCGCTTATGCGTGTATAATAATATGAGCATGAAGCTGAAAGTTATACACTGTGACATGCATAATTGTAGATGGTGCAGCTGTGGCTGAGACCATTCAGGCCGAGCTTGCCCGTGCTAAGGAGCAAGCCAGAATGAGTAATGCGGCTGCTGAGAAGGCGGCTGCTGATTTAAAGGCCGAACAGGCCATTCGGTGCCAGTGCGAGGAGAGAATATCTACCATAGAGCGAGAGCTGAAGGATGCCACTGGCAAATGCCAATCACTTGAGGAGGATAACAAAGCCAAGGCAACCGAACATGACAAGGCCTTACAAAAGGCGAGAGAGGCACGGTCCGAGTCTAGAGCGGCTCGGGAGGAGATCCGGCAAGCTGGGGAGATAGCGGCTGGTAAGCACTTTCTTTTACAGACTAAGTTCGGTGACCCGAAGTATGCTCAGCTTAATCAATTTTGAAGTTTGCCAGACGCGTTCTTGGACCTGCCGAAGAGTGTCTCCGATGCGGTGCAGTTTTTCCAAGCGCAAGAAGGATGCGCTACAGAGAAGCTTTTCTGGTCACAATTCAACGTGCCAAGCCGTCCGTCGTTGGTGAACGAGCAGATGGCCCAGTGGGCCGAGCTCCACAACATGTCCGGAGCTGCCACGAAGGACGTCGTGGTCCGGCTATGGACGGCTGAACCAATTCCGACCAGCTATTTTGGTTTGGTGCAGCGACTTGTCGATGCAGTGCTGCGTATCGACGCCGTTAAGCGGTCGGTGTGCATCGAAGGTGCACGGATGGCCTTCGCCCGCATCAAGATGTATTGGGCAAATATGAAGGCCACCGATGTGGCAGCGAATGGCCCACCCGGAGGCATGGACCATCGCACGCCGGAGCATTATTTGGAAGACGTCCTAGAGGGTGCCCGCTTGATAGAGGGTCAGTGCTCGAAGGATACTATGTTCGAATAAATGTACCGGAATTGTGAGAACAATATTGTGATACATTGAGGTTGTGTTATATTTATGCCTATGGCTGAAAGTTATTTCCTCCTGTGCAGCCGTTTATTATAATCTGAAAGTTTGCCAGTCGTCGGCTTCAGCCCCCTCGCATATAATACGGGGGTGTTCGGAATAGCACCTGACCACACTTGACCCAACGTCTTGGTCCTTGAAGGAGGTGTCAGTGCGGCGAACTAGGCAATCAAACTATAGGGCTTTAACACTTTCACTTAGCCATAGGAGTTTGACGGCGGGTCTAGGATGTAGACCCTGGTATGTACGCGGTTATCCGAATAGGGTTGCGTTACACACGTGACCGGAAAACGGTCCTTCGTGTTATACGAAAGAAATCGCAAAAGATTTTAATAAGTCGCCGAGTGGTTGACCAGCTCTCGCCTCATCATGACAGTCAGTTTTTGGCTTTCTCTACTGAGGTGTTTAACCAGGTGAACCGGAAACACAATCGCAGTAGTTCTCCCTTTACTACCCTAGCTGATAAGACGGAATGTAAGGTAGTAAGCACAGGAGCCGGGCAACCCAACTATTGACCAAAGACATGATTCGGAGCTGATGCATATAACGCCAAACTCGTGACACCGAAGTATGCTGTAGAGCTGTTCGGACTTTTTGGGCAACCAATATGTTGCCGTATCGAGCCCCTGGCGATTAGTGCCGAGGTGTGTGTGAAACAACCGAGGAAGCAGAATACAGTTCTATGAGGAAAAGTAAGTACTGAAGACAGATTATGTTCACTGGAATCTGATTGAGATGTCGAACGGAATCTTACGGACTATAACACCCCTACCCAGGTCATTTTACATGCCAGGGATCGAAGGCTAAGGAAAAAGGCTTTATACAGGCTTTAAATAGAGTGTTTGGTCTACAAAAAATCATTTGGATCTCCTGTCGCACGTCTGCGTTGCCTTTGCCTTAGCGAAGAGCATTCCTTAAAAGGAGCAATCTTTGGTTACTTGGACGAAACCGGGCTCAGAGAGAGTCCATGCAAGTCCATAGGATGAACATGCTTTGATTCACCTGTGGTAAAAGATAAGAAATAGTTAGAAAAAGGAGAAGGAGAGAGTAGGAGAGCGAACCGTATTGTAGGCCTGTCCGTATTGTGACTCCGCCGATGACCAAGGTATTTTAAGTGCATAATTATGTATGCGCGATGCGAACTTCACAGGCATATGCGGCGAACGACGGAGGCGGAACTGCTAATCCAGCTCTAAAATTGACCAGTCTTGTGTAGTGGAGGTCGGTGGCTAATGGCCGATGAGGTGTGCGGTTTGATGAGGCTGCTTTGTACTCCGGCTGTGATGTTTGTGGTATGCTCCTCGATACATAGGGAGCGTTATGTGTTTCCGTTGATCATGATGACGCCGCGTGGACCGGGCATCTTAAGCTTTAGACAGACGTAGTGTGGGACCGCATTGAAATGAGCAAAGGCGGTCCGCCCAAGCAGTGTGTGGTATCCATTGCAAAACAGGACAATATCGAAGATTTAGTCTTCGCTCCGAAAGTTGTCCGGCGAACCGAAGACGACTTCCAATGTGATTGATCCTGTACAGTGATCCTTGAGGGTAGTTGTGGTGGGCCTGATCCTTGAGGGATCAATGCCCATCTTGCGAACAGTGTCCTGATAAAGTAAATTAAGGTTACTCCTGCTGTCCATAAGAACTCGCATGAGATGGAATCCATCAATGATTGGGTCGAGGACCAGAGCAACCGAACCTCTGTGACGGATACTAGTCGGGTGGTCCTTCCGATCAAAAGTGATCGAGCGGGCCTCCCGTGGGTTAAATTTTGGGGCGACCGGCTATATGGCACAAACATCTCATAGTGCGCGCTTGCGCTCCCTTGTAGGGATATGTGTCATGGATATCATGTTTACTGTTTTTACTTCGGGGGGAAATTGCTTCTGTCCCCCGGTGTTCGGTTGGCGAGTATCTTCGTCTTCACTGTCACTAGGCGGCCCCTTCCCTTTGTGTTCGGCATTGAGCTTGCCGACCTCTTTGAAAACCCAACAATTTCTATTGATATGGGTGGTGGGTTTGTCAGGGTGCCGTGACTTTGACAGGGCCGATCCAGTATCCTGTCTAAACTGGATGGACCATCTTTATTTTCCTTGAATGGCTTCGTCCGTTGACCGGATTTGGAGCCACTGAATCCGGCGTTGACCACCGTGTCCTGGGTTCCTATATTATTGTTTTGACGCTTGTTTTTATTGCGCCGTGGCTTGCCATTGCAGTCCCTGGCTTCGGAGGTGCCAAGATCGCTGGTGCTATTGCTTCGTCGAGCTAGCCAGCTATCTTCTCCCACGCAAAAGCAGGTCATCAGTGCAGTAAGAGCTACCATAGACTTTGGTTTTTCTTGGCCGAGGTGACGGGCCAGCCACTCATCTCGAACGCTATGCTTAAAGTCCGCGAGGGCTTCGGCGTCCAGACAGTCGATAATTTGGTTCTTTTTAATTAAGAACCTAGTCCACAGCTTCCTGGCTGACTCTCCGGGCTGCTGGATGATGTGACTTAGATCGTCGGCGTCCGGAGGCCGGACATATGTACCTTGGAAGTTGTCGTGAAAGGCATCTTCCAAGTCTTCCCAATTGCCGATGGAGTTCTCTGGGAGGCTGTTCAGCCAGTGCCGGCTGGTCCCTTTAATTTTAGTGGGAGGTATTTGATGGCATGGAGATCATCACCGCGGGCCATGTGGATATGGAGAAGGAAATCCTCAATCCATATTGCGGGGTCGGTTGTTCCGTCGTAGGATTCGATATTCATAGGTTTAAACCCTTCTGGGAATTCGTGCTCCATTACTTCCTCGGTGAAGCATAGGCGGTGTGTAGTGCCTCTATAACGGGCGACGTCGTGACGGAGTTCAGCGGACGTCCCTATGCGGTTTTCGCCCTGACTGAGGTTGTGTTGATCACGCTGTGCCTGATAGCCGTCCTCTCGTGTTGGGGCACGTCCCCTTGGCCCGTAGATTGATCTGGCTAGGCCTGCCCTAGTGTCCAGGTCCTGCCGTAGGTCGTAGGTGTAGCCCCTGGCCGCTGTCTCCCTGCTTTTATGGCGGGGTAATGTAGGCTAGTGTTGGGCTTGGGTAGCTGTTCTGTCTCGGCCACATGGTGGCTACTCTGGTTTGTCATCTGCGTTATGCGCTAATGCTATGGGCTCCCGTGCCTCGACGTCAAATTGGGGTAACAACTTGCGCTTCGGGTAGCTTTTGGTTGGTCATGCGAGGCCGTATTCCTCGGCTGCCAGGACGTTAGTCCATCTGTCGTTGAGCGTGTCCTATTTGGCTTGAAGCCGTTGCTGCTTCATTTTCAGACTCCTCGCGGCTGTGATGAGCTGTTGTTTAAGGCGTTCTTGCTCGAGGGGTTCCTCTGGCACGATGAAGTCTTCGTCGCCGAGGCTTATTTCGTCTTCAGAGGGTGGCATATAATTGCTGTCCTCCGAGTCTCCTTTCCCGACTGGCTCATCAGGGTTACCCTGCCTCTTCTTCCTATCATCCTATTCAGATGTTGGTTCAACGGGGGCGTCTGGGTCTTCGGCATTCTCCGGAGTGTTGTCATCTCCATTGCCGGTATTGTTTTCTTTGTTGCGGCGTGATTTTGAATGGCGCCGCTAATGTCGCCGCTTTGGTGGTTTATCCGTATTATTGTCCTTGATTGGATCTTTACTGCCTTCATCTCCATCCTCTTTTCGCGTGTCCACCATGTATATGTCGTATGTGGAGGTAGCCGCCCAGCGTCCGGTATGCGGTGTGTTTTGGCTTTGTTCATCTCCGGCATCAATGTCCATGCCATAGATGTCTTTGGAGTTACGATCGAGCATGTCGGTTATGTCCTCGACAGTGGCTATGAAGTGGGTGGTGGGTGGGATGTAAAATTCCCCGCTCTCAGCCCCTAGTCTGGGCTGGGCGTAATTCAGACGTTGCCCCTCTGTAATAACGAGGGATCACACTAGGTCCAGAGCCTCGCTTAAAGGCGAGGTTTGGCCAGGGAGAAGAGCATCCGTGGAGTATGGCGGGAGGGAAAATCCTTGGCCGAGTTCACACGCTGTTGACTCCGAGGGTTCGGAGCCAGTGTTCGGAGAAGAGTCCGGTTTCGTGATAATGACCGGTGTCACAGCTTCCTCCGACTCTCCCGTACTAGGCTCAAACCACAGAGAGACCGGCGGGCTCGGGAATCCCGTCTTCGGACCTGGTGTTCTGCTCCGGATCTAAGGCCAGAGCGAAGGTTGGGGTCGCGAACCCTTGGAAGATTAAGTCTCCTCGGATATCAGCGACATAATCCAGATTTCCAAAACTAATCTGGTGACCTGGGGCGTAGCTGTCGATCTATTCTAGATGGCCAAGCGAGTTGGCCCGCAGTGCGAAGCGCCGAACACAAAGATCTGGCCGGGGAGAAAGATCTCCCTGAGGGCAGCGTTGTTGTAGATGACAGATGGAGCCATCAAACCTTCTGACGACGATGCAGCGGAACTCTCAATGAAAGCACCAATGTCGGTGTCAAAACCGCCGGATCTCGGGTAGGGGGTCCCGATCTGTGCGTCTTAGGATCGATGGTAACAGGAGACAGGGACACAATGTTTACCCAGGTTCGGGCCCTCTCGATGGAGGTAATACCCTACTTCCTGCTTGATTATCTTGGATGAATATGGGGTTACAAGAGTTGATCTACCGCGAGATCGTAATGGCTAAACCCTAGAAGTCTAGCATGTATGATTATGATTCTGATTGTCTCTACGGACTAAACCCTCCGGTTTATATAGACACCGGAGGGACCTATGGTTATACAAAGTCGGTTTACAGAGGAAGGAATCTTCCTATCCGAACGCCAAGCTTGCCTTCCACGCCAAGGAGAGTCCTATCCAGACACGGGTAGAAATCTTCTGTCTTGTATCTTCATGGCCCATTAGTCCGGCCCACGTCACATAGCCCGGACGTCCGAGGACCCCTTAATCTAGGACTCCCTCACCCGTGTACCCTCAAGAACGCTTTGCTTATCATAAGAGACCATTTTGGACTGTCCTTTGCCTCAAAAGGATTGGGCTACCTTGCTACACTTTTAGTACTACTATCGTTACTTGCTCGTTACAAATTATACTGCTATCAAACTACTCTGCTACTTACAATTTCAGCACTTGCAGACATTACCTTACTGAAAACCACTTGTCATTTCCTTCTGCTCCTCGTTGGGTTCGACACTCTTACTTATCAAAAAGAGCTACAATTGATCCCCGATACTTGTCGGTCATCAAGGCTATTTTCTGGCGCCATTGCCGGGGAGTGAAGCGCCTTTGGTAAGTGGAATTTGGTAAGGAAACATTTATATAGTGTGCTCAAATTTATTGTCACTTGTTACTATGGAGAATAATCCTTTGAGGGTTTTGTTCGGGGTATCTTCACCTACACCGGAACCACAATTAGCTACTCCTCAACCTACTGCACCTACTGAAAATAATTAATATGAAATTCCATCGGGTATGATAGAGCAACTACTAGCTAATCCTTATGCAGGAGATGGAACCGAACATCCTGATATGCACTTGATATATGTGGAACAAATTAGTGGATTGTTTAAGCTTGCAGGTTTACCCGGATATGAAGTTATGAAGAAGGTTTTACCTTTATCTTTGAAGGGAAAAGCATTGGCATGGTATAGGCTATGCGATGATATTGGATCATGGAATTGGAATCGATTGAAATTGGAGTTTCACCAAAAAAATTATCCTATGCATCTAATTCATTGTGATCGGAATTATATATATAATTTTTGGCCTTGTGAAGGAGAAAGTATTGCTCTAGCTTGGGGGAGGCTTAAGTCAAGGTTATATTCATGGCCCAATCATGAGCTCTCAAGAGAAATTATTATCCAGAATTTTTATGCTTGGCTTTCTCGTAATGATCAAACCATGCTCGATACTTCTTGTGCTGGTTCTTTTATGAAGAAGACTATTGAATTCCGGTGGGATCTTTTGGAAAAAATTAAACGCAACTATGAAGATTGGTAATTCGACAAAGGTAAAGAGTCAGGTATTAAACTTAAGTATGATTGTGTTAAATCTTTTATGAATACCGATGCTTTCCAAAAGTTTAGCACTAAATATGGACTTGACTCTGAGATAGTAGCCTCTTTTGTGAATCATTTGCTACTCATGTTGGTCTTCCTAAAGAGAAGTGGTTTAAATATCACCCACCTATTAAAGAAGAAATTAAAGAACTGGTACCAATTAAAGAAGAAACCATAATTTATAATGTTGATCCAGTAGTTCCTTCTGCTTATATTTAGAAACCACCTTTCCCTGTTAGGATAAAGGAACATGCTAAAGTTTCAACTGTGGTTAACAAAAGCTATATTAGAACACCTAAACCTGATGAACAAATCAAAGTAGAACCTAGTATTGCTATGGTTAAAGATCTCTTGGAAGAAGATATGGATGGGCATGTTATTTACTTCTGCGAAGAAGCTGCTATAATTGCCAAACCTGATAAAAAGGACAAACATAGACATGTTATTGGCATACCCACTGTGTCAGTTCAAATAGGAGATCACTGTTATCATGGTTTATGTAACATAGGTGCTAGTGTGAGTGTTATTGCTTACACCTTATATCAAGAAATTATGAATGACATAACACTCGCAGAAATAGAAGACATAGATGTTACTATTAAACTTGCTAATAGAGACACTATATCACCAATTGGGATTGTTAGAGATGTTGAAGTCCTGCGTGGGAAAATAAAATACCCTACTGATTTCCTTGTTCTTGGTTCCCCACAAGATGACTTCTGCCCCATTATTTTTGGTAGCCCTTTCTTGAACACCGTTAATGCTAAGATAGATTGTGAGAAACAAACTGTCGGTGTTTGTTTTGGTGATGAGTCTCATGAGTTTAATAGTTTAATTTCTCCAAGTTTAGTAGAAAGCTTCATGAAAAAGAATTGCCTAGTAAGGATGAAATAATTGGTCTTGCTTGCATTCTTGTGCCACCTACTAATCCTTTAGAACAATATATGTTAGCCCATGAAAATGATTTACATATGCATGAAAGAAATGAAATAGATAAGATTTTCTTTGAACAACGTCCTCTGCTTAAACACAATCTGCCTGTTGAAACTCTAGGAGGTCCTCCTCCACCTAAAGGTGATCCTGTGTCTGAATTAAAACAATTGCCAGACACTTTGAAATATGCTTATCTTGATGAAAAGAAGATATATCCTGTTATTATTAGTGCTAACCTTTTAGAACATGAAGAAGAAAGATTATTGAAAGTTCTAGATGAAATTCCCGTGTACCCTCAAGAACGCTTTGCTTATCATAAGAGACTGTTTTGGCCTATCCTTTGCCTCAAAAGGATTGGGCTACCTTGATGCACTTTTGTTACTACTATCGTTACTTGCTCGTTACAAATTATACTGCTATGAAACTACTTTGCTACTTAAAATTTCAGCACTTGCACACATTACCTTACTGAAAACCACTTGTCATTTCCTTCTCCTCCTTGTTGGGTTCAACACTCTTACTTGTCGAAAAGAGCTACAATTCATCCCCTATACTTGTGGGTCATCGGTGTCTCTTGATGTGTTTGGTTCTTTTGTGAAATCTAGATTCCTTCGCCAAGGAAATTGCAACAGTATTGTCACAAAAGATTTTCATTAGACCCGATGCACTAGGTATTACACCTAGATCAGATACGAACTCCTTCATTCACTGCTTCAGAAGCGGCTATGTACTCCGCTTCACACGTAGATCCTACCATGACACTGTTTGGAACTGCACCAATTGACATCTCCACCATTCAATTTAAATACGCATCCGGTTTGTGACATAGAGTCATCCGGATGAGTGTCAAATCTAACATCGACGTAACCATTTACGACGAGCTCTTTGTCACCTCCATAAACGAGAAACATATCCTTAGTCCTTTTTAGGTACTTCAGGATGTTCTTGACCATTGTCAAGTGATCCACTCCTGGATTACTTTGTTACCTCCCTGCCAGACTTATAGCAAGGCACACATCAGGTCTGCTACACAGCATAGCATACATGATAGAACCTATGGCTGAGGCATAGGGAATGCCTTTCATTTTCTTTCTATCTTCTGTAGTGGTCGGGCATTGAGTCTGACTCAACTTCACACCTTGTAACACAGGCAAGAACCCTTTCTTTGACTGATCCATTTTGAACTTCTTAAGACTTTATCAAGGTATGTGCTTTGTGAAAGTCCAATTAAGTGCCTTGATCTATCTCTATAGATCTTGATGCCTAATATATAAGCAGCTTCACCGAGGTCTTTCATTGAAAAACTCTTATTCAAGTATCCTTTTATGCTATCCAGAAATTCTATATCATTTCCAATCAACAATATGTCATCCACATATAATATTAGAAATGCTACAGAGCTCCCACATATAATATATGCTTTGATCACCTCATCAAAGCGTATATTCCAACTCCGAGATGCTTGCACCAGTCCATAAATGGATCGCTGGATCTTGCACACTATGTTAGCACCTTTAGTATCAAAAAAACCTTCTGGTTGCATCATATACAACTCTTCTTTAAGAAATCCGTGAAGGAATGCAGTTTTGACGTCCATTTGCTAGATTTCATAATCATAAAATGTGACAATTGCTAATATGATTCGGACAGACTTAAGCATCGCTACGGGTGAGAAAATCTCATCGTAGTCAACTCCTTGAACTTG
Organism: Aegilops tauschii subsp. strangulata; assembly: GCF_002575655.3. Classification (NCBI taxonomy): domain Eukaryota; kingdom Viridiplantae; phylum Streptophyta; class Magnoliopsida; order Poales; family Poaceae; genus Aegilops; species Aegilops tauschii. The sequence continues at coordinate 410,646,211 of NC_053040.3, read as the reverse complement.
TCGAAAACCTTTCGCGACAACTCGAGCTTTGTAGACAATAACATTACCATTAGCGTCAGTCTTCTTCTTGAAGATCCATTTATTCTCTATGGCTCGCCGATCATCGGGCAAGTCAACCAAAGTCCATACTTTGTTCTCATACATGGATCCTATCACAGATTTCATGGCCTCAAGCCATTTAGCAGAATCTGGGCTCATCATAGCTTCTTCGTAGTTCGTAGGTTCGTCATGTTCTAGTAACATGACTTCCAGAACAGGATTACCTACCACTCTGGTGCGGAACTGATACGTTCATTTTGCATCATGCTTTTATATCGATATTTATTGCATTGTGGGCTGTTGTTACACATTATGTCACAATACTTATGCCTATTCTCTCTTATTTTACCAGGTTTACATAAGGAGGGAGAATGCCGGCAGCTGGAATTCTGGGCTGGAAAAGGAGCAAATATTAGAGACCTATTCTGCACAACTCCAAAAGTCCTGAAACTCCACGAAAGTCATTTTTGGAAATAATAAAAAATACTGAGTGGAAGAAATACTAGAGGGGGCCCACACCCTGGCCACGAGGGTGGGGGCGCGCCCTATCCCCCAAGGTGCGCCCCCTGCCTCGTGGGCCCCCTGTTGGCTCTTAGATGCCCATCTTCTGCTATATGAAGTCTTTTGTCCGAAGAAAAATCATAAGCAAGCTTTCGGGACGAGACTCCGCCGCCACGAGGCGGAACCTTGGCGGAACCAATCTAGGGCTCCGGCAGAGCTGTTCTGCTAGGGACACTTCCCTCCGGGAGGGGGAAATCGTCGCCATCGACATCACCAACGCTCATCTCATCGGGAGAGTGCAACCTCCATCAACATCTTCACCAGCACCATCCCCTCTCAAACCCTAGTTCATCTCTTGTATCCAATTCTTGTCTCTAAGTCTGGGATTGGTACCTGTAGGTTGCTAGGTGTGTTGATTACTCCTTGTAGTTGATGCTAGTTGGTTTATTTGGTGGAAGATCATATGTTCAGATCCTATATACATATTAATACTCCTCTGATTATGAACATGAATATGCTTTGTGAGTAGTTACGTTTGTTCCTGAGGACATGGGAGAAGTCTTGCTATTAGTAGTCATGTGAATTTGGTATTCGTTCGATATTTTGATGAGATGTATGGTGTCTATCCTCTAGTGGTGTTATGTGAACGTCGACTACATGACACTGCACCATTATTTGGGCCTAGAGGAAGGCATTGGGAAGTAATAAGTAGATGATGGGTTGCTAGAGTGACAGAAGCTTAAACCCTAGTTTATGCGTTGCTTCGTAAGGGGCTGATTTGGATCCACATGTTTCATGCTATGGTTAGGTTTACCTTAATACTTCTTTTGTAGTTGCGGATGCTTGCAATAGGGGTTAATCATAAGTGGGATGCTTGTCCAAGTAAGGGCAGAACCCAAGCACCGGTCCACCGACATCTCAAATTATCAAAGTACCGAACGCGAATCATATGAACGTGATGAAAACTAGCTTGACGATAATTCCCATATGTCCTCGGGAGCATTTTCCTTTATATAAGAGTTTGTCCAGGCTTGTACATTGCTACAAAAAGGATTGGGCCACCTTGCTGCACTTTATTTACTTTTGTTACTTGTTGGTCGTTACCAATTATCTTATCACAAAACTATCTGTTACATATAATTTCAGTGCTTGCAGAGAATACCTTGCTGAAAGCCACTTATTATTTCCTTCTGGTCCTCGTTGGGTTCGACACTCTTACTTATCGAAAGGACTACGATACATCCCCTATACTTGTGGGTCATCAAGACTCTTTTCTGGCGCCATTGCCGGGGAGTGAAGCGCCTTTGGTAGGTGGAATTTGGTAAGGAAAATTTATATAGTGTGCTGAAATTTACTGTCACTTGTTACTATGGAAACTAATCCTCTGAGGGGCTTGTTCGGGGTATCTTCACCCCGACCAGTAGAGCAAAGAGTTGCTCCTCAACCTACTGAACCTACTGAAAATGAAAATGTCTACTTTGAAATTCCTTCGGGTATGTTGGAAAAACGGCTAGCTAATCCTTTTGCAGGAGATGGAACAATGCATCCTGATGAGCACCTAATATATGTGGATGAAGTTTGTGGATTATTTAAGCTTGCAGGTATACCCGATGATGTTATTAAGAAGAAGGTCTTCCCTTTATCTTTGAAGGGAGATGCATTGACATGGTATAGGCTATGTGATGATATGGGATCATGGAACTACAAACGATTGAAATTGGAATTTCATCAGAAGTTTTATCCTATGCATCTTGTTCATCGTGATCGCAATTATATATATAATTTTTGGCCTTGCGAAGGAGAAAGCATCGCTCAAGCTTGGGGGAGGCTTAAATCACTGTTATATTCATGCCCCAATCATGAGCTCCCAAGAGAGATATTATACAAAAAAATTATGATCGGCTTTCTGATAACAATCGCACCATGCTCGATACTTCTTGTGCTGGCTCTTTTACGATGAAGACTATTGAATTCAAATGGGATTTATTGGAAAGAATTAAACGCAACTCTGAAGATTGGGACCTCGACGAAGGTAAGGAGTCAGGTATGACACCTAAGTTTGATTGTGTTAAATCTTTTATGGATACCGATGTTTTCCGTAAATTTAGCACTCAATATGGACTTGACTCTGAGATAGTAGCTTCTTTCTGTGAATCTTTTGCTGCTTATGTTGATCTCCCTAAGGAGAAGTGGTTTAAATATCATCCACCCATAGAAGTAAAAGTAGCTGCACCTATTAAAGTTGAAGAAAAGACTATCACTTATAATGATCCAATTGTTCCTACTTCTTATGTTGAGAAACCACCTTTCCTTGTTAGAATAAAAGATCATGCTAAAGCTTCAACTGCGGTTCGTAAAAGGAATATTAGAACCTATACACCTCCTGAGCAAGTTAAAGTTGAACCTAATATTGCTATTGTTAAAGATCTCTTGTCTGATAATATTGATGGGCATGTTATTCATTTCTGTGATGAAACTGCTAGAATTGCTAAACCTTGTGCTAAAGATAAACATTGGCCGGTGGTAGGCATGCCTGTTATTTCTATTAAAATAGGAGATCATTGTTATCATGGCTTATGTGACATGGGTGCTAGTGCTATACCTCATGACTTATACAAAGAAATTATGCATGATATTGCATCTGCTGAGATAGAAGATATTGATGTTACCATTAAACTTGCCAATAGAGATACTATTTCGCCAATTGGGATTGTTAGAGATGTTGAAGTCTTGTGCGGGAAAACTAAATATCCTGCTGATTTTCTTGTTCTTGGTTCCCCACAAGATAGTTTTTGTCCCATTATATTTGGTAGACCCTTCTTAAACACTGTTAGTGCTAAGATAGATTGCGAAAAGGATGTTTTTACTATTGGTCTAGGTGATATGTCTCATGAATTTAACTTCTCTAAATTTCGTAGACAACACCGTGAGGAAGAATTGCCTAGTAAAGATGAAATTATTGGTCTTGCTTCTATTGCCGTACCTCCTAGTGATCCTCTATGATATGTTTATGAATGAAAGAAGGGAAATAGATGAAGTATTCTTTAAACTGGAACCCATCCTGAAACACAATTTGCCTGTTGAAATCCTAGGGGATCCTCCTCCACCCAAGGGTGATCCCGTGTTTGAGCTCAAACCGTTACCTGATACTCTTAAATATGCTTATCTTGATGAGAAGAAGGTATATCCTATTATTATTAGTGCTAACCTTTCAGAGCATGAAGAAGAGAGATTATTGAAAACTCTGAAGAAGCACCACGCTGCTATTATTGGATATACTCTTGATGATCTTAAGGGCATTAGTCCCACTCTATGTCAACATAAAATAAATTTGGAGAAAGATGCCAAACCAGTTCGTGATCACCAACGATGGCTGAATCCTAAGATGAAAGAAGTGGTAAGAAAGGAAATACTAAAGCTCCTTGAGGCAGGTATAATTTATCCCGTTGCTGATAGTCAGTGGGTAAGTCGTGTCCATTGTGTCCCTAAGAAGGGAGGTATTACTGTCGTTCCTAATGATAAAGATGAATTGATTCCACAAAGAATTATTACAGGTTATAGAATGGTAATTAGTTTCTGCAAATTAAATAAAGCTACTAAAAAGGATCATTACCCCTTACCTTTCATCGATCAAATGCTAGAAAGATTATCCAAACATACACATTTTTGCTTTCTAGATGGTTACTATGGTTTCTCTCAAATACCTGTGTCAGCCGATGATCAATCAAAGACCACTTTTACTTGCCCTTTCGGTACTTTTGCTTCTAGACGTATGCCTTTTGGTTTATGTAATGCACCTGCTACCTTTGAAAGATGCATGATGGCTATATCCTCTGACTTTTGTGAAAAGATATGTGAGGTTTTCATGGATGATTTCTCTGTTTATGGATCCTCTTTTGATGATTGCTTGAGCAACCTTGATCGAGTTTTGTAGAGATGTGAAGAAACTAATCTTGTTTTGAATTGGGAAAAGTGCCACTTTATGGTTAATGAAGGTATTGTCTTGGGGCATAAAATTTCTGAAAGAGGTATTGAATTTGATAAAGCTAAAGTTGATGCTATTGAGAAGATCCCATGTCCCAAGGACATCAAAGGTATAAGAAGTTTCCTTGGTCATGCCAGTTTTTATAGGAGGTTCATTGAGGACTTCTCCAAAATTTCTCGGCCTCTGACTAATTTATTGCTAAAAGATATACCATTTGTGTTTGATGATGATTGTGTAGAAGCATTTGAAATACTTAAGAAAGCACTGATCTGTGCACCCATTGTTCAACCACCTGATTGGAATTTACCCTTTGAAATTATGTGTGATGCCAGTGATTATGCTGTAGGTGTTGTTCTAGGGCAAAGAGTTGATAAGAAATTAAATGTTATTCAATATGCTAGTAAAACTTTAGACAATGCCCAGAGAAATTATGCTACTACTGAAAAAGAATTCTTAGCAGTTGTATTTGCTTGTGATAAGTTCAGACCTTATATTGTTGATTCTAAAGTAACTATTCACACTGATCATGCTGCTATTAAATATCTTATGGAAAAGAAAGATGCTAAACCTAGACTTATTAGATGGGTTCTCTTTTTACAAGAATTTGATTTGCATCGTATTGATAGAAAGGGAGCTGAGAACCCCGTTGCAGACAACTTGTCTAGGTTAGAAAATGTTCTTGATGACCCACTACCTATTGATGATAGCTTTCCTGATGAACAACTAAATGTCATAAATGCTTCTCGTACTGCTCCATGGTATGCTGATTATGCTAATTACATTGTTTCTAAATTTATGCCACCTAGTTTCACATACCAACAAAAGAAAAAGTTTTTCTATGATTTAAGAAATTACTTCTGGGATGACCCACACCTTTATAAAGAAGGAGTAGATGGTGTTATTAGACGTTGTGTACCTGAGCATGAATAGGAACAGATCCTACGCAAGTGTCACTCCGAAGCTTATGGAGGACACCACGCTGGAGACAGAACTGCACATAAGGTATTGCAATCCGGTTTTTATTGGCCTACTCTCTTCAAGGATGCCCGTAAGTTTGTTTTATCTTGCGATGAATGTCAAAGAATTGGTAATATTAGTAGACGTCAAGAAATGCCTATGAACTATTCACTTGTTATTGAACCATTTGATGTTTGGGGCTTTGATTATATGGGACCTTTTCCTGCCTCTAATGGATACACACATATTTTAGTTGCTGTTGATTATGTTACTAAGTGGGTAGAAGCTATTCCAACTAGTAGTGCTGATCATAACACTTCTATTAAAATGCTTAAAGAAGTTATTTTTCCGAGGTTTGGAGTCCCTAGATATTTAATGACTGATGGTGGTTCACATTTTATTCATGGTGCTTTTCGTAAAATGCATGCTAAGTATGATGTTAATCATAGAATTGCATCTCCTTATCACCCGCAGTCTAGTGGTCAAGTACAATTGAGTAATAGAGAACTCAAATTAATTTTGCAAAAGACTGTCAATAGATCTAGAAAGAATTGGTCCAAGAAACTTGATGATGCATTAGGGCCTATAGAACTGCATATAAAAATCCTATGGGCATGTCTCCGTATAAAATGGTTTATGCAAAAGCATGTCACTTACCTCTCGAACTAGAACATAAGGCTTATTGGGCCATTAAAGAGCTCAATTATGATTTCAAACTTGCCGGTGAGAAGAGGTTATTTGACATAAGCTCACTTGATGAATGGAGAACCCAAGCCTATGAGAATGCCAAGTTGTTTAAAGAAAAAGTTAAAAGATGGCATGACAAAAGGATACAAAAGCGTGAGTTTAATGTAGGTGATTATGTATTGCTATACAACTCTCGTTTAATATTTTTTGCAGGAAAACTTCTCTCTAAATGGGAAGGTCCTTACGATATCGAGGAGGTCTATCGTTCCGGTGCCATAAAAATCAACAACTTCGAAGGCACAAATCCGAAGGTGGTGAACGGTCAAAGAATTAAACATTATATCTCAGGTAATCCCATAAATGTTGAAACCAATGTTATTGAAACCGTAACCCCGGAAGAATACATAAGGGAGACTTTCCGGAACGTTTCAGACTCTGAAAAGGAGTAGGTATGTGGTACAGTAAGTAAACCGACTCCAAAACAGTTCTAAAGGCAATTTTTCTCCGTTTTGGAATATTTAGAAAAATAGAAAAATAGGAAGTAGTCCGGGAAGGACACGAGGGCTCCATAAGGGTGGAGGCGCGCCCTACCCCCCTGGGCGCGCCCCCCTGCCTCGTGGGCACCTCATGTGCTCTCCGGATTCCGTTTTCTTGCACAATACGTATTTTGGTCGGTAAAAATTCATTATATAATCTCCCGAGGGTTTTGACTCCTGTATCATGCAAATATCCTCTATTCTTGTTTCGAGGTGTTTTTTTGACAGATCTAGATCATCATGACGTCTCCAAGTGCTCCCAAGGACAAGTTCTTTGAGAAGGTCATCAACCCCTACCTCGTGGAGGTGCTGCAACACCCTCAAACCATTGAGATGCATGAGGGGGTGCTGCACATCCACGATGTTGAGGGACCCAGGAGGACCTGAAGCGTGGAGACAAGGCTCGAGACAATGGAGCAACAAGTTTTCAAGTGCCAGGAGATGGTGGAGCGTGGACTTAACTCCAATCACATAATGATCATGGAGTTCACCAACAACCACAAGCTGGATGCCAAGGACATTGGGGAGGCCATCTTCAAGCTCCACGAGAAAATCGAGCACCTCCAAGCCCAAATCTAAGACCTGCAAAACCAAAACTGTGAGTATGAATATAGATTCAAGGGGATGAGTTTGGCTGCAGATTTAAGGATCCCGGAGACTCGATCATCCTTCTATGATGGTGAGCCTATGCCTTGGAAGATGGACGACAAGCCTACATCACCAACAACCCCTTCACCAGCAAAGGAGATATAATCACATGGGTATGGGCACTCCCCTTGGCAACTGCCAAGCTTGGGGGACGTGCCCCGGTATCGTATCACCACCACATCTCTATCTTTACCATTTTTCTTAGTTCGATCCTTTTAGTAATATCTTGATCTAGTAGAATAAAGTTTTGGTATGATCTAGTTTTGACTTTTGCTTTATGATCCTTTATGTAATCGAGTCCGTGAGCTATATATAATAAAGATTAGTGTTGAGTCAAGGGCTTCATTATTTTGCCATGATCTTGAGTGAATAAAAGAAAGAGGAAAGAATAAAAAGAAACAAAGAGATCATATTGATCTTATGGAGAGTAATGACTTCACATAGAAAGAGTATGATGATTAAAAGTTGTTGAGAGTTGACAAACATAGCTTTGGCCATCGTTGCAATTAATAGGAAGTAATAAAGAAAGAGAGGTTTCACATATAAATATACTATCTTGGACATCTTTTATGATTGTGAGCACTCATTAAAATATGACATGCTAAAGAGTTGATGTTGGACAAGGAAGACAACGTAATGGGTTATGTTTTCTTATATCTGAGATAAAGTATATTTTCATGGATCATCCGACATGTTGAGTTTGCCTTTCCCCCTCATGCTAGCCAAATTCTTTGCACCAAGTAGAGATACTACTTGTGCTTCCAAAAACCCTTAAACCAGTTTTGTCATGAGGTCCACCATACCTACCTATGGATTGAGTAAGATCCTTCAAGTAAGTTGTCATCGATGCAAGCAATAAAAATTGTTCTCTATATATGTATGATTGATTGGTGGAGGAAATAAGCTTTATACGATCTTGTGATGTGGAAGAAATAGAAGCGACGGCCTGCATAATAAAGGTCTATATTACAAGTGGCAATATAAAGTGACGTTCTTTCGCATTAAGATTTTGTGCATCCAACCATAAAAGCGCATGGCAACCTCTGCTTCCCTCTGCGAAGGGCATGTCTTTTATTATTACCTTCTACCTTATGCAAGAGTCATGGTGATCTTCACCTTTCCTTTTTACATTTTATCCTTTGGAAAGCACAGGATGTTGGAAAGATCTTGATATATATATCTAATTGGATGTGGGTTAGCATGAGTCATTATCGTTGACATTACCGTTGAGGTAAAAGGTTGGGAGGCGAAACTATAAGCCCCTATCTTTCTCTGTGTCCGATTAAAACTCCGTAACCACAAGTATTGCGTGAGTGTTAGCAATTACGAAAGACTAAATGATAGTTGAGTATGTGGACTTGCTAGAAAGCTCTGACATAGACTCTTTCTGATGTTATGATAAATTGCAATTGCCTCAATGACTGAGATTATAGTTTGTTAGTTCTCAATAAAGTTTCTGATTCATACTTTGCATTGTGAATAGATTATTACTTGAGCATAAGAAATCATATGACAATATCCATATATGTTGCTGTTATTAGAATGATCATGATGCCCTCATGTCCGTATTTTATTTTATCGACACCTCTATCTCTAAACATGTGGACATATTTATCGTTATCGGCTTCCGCTTGAGGACAAGCGAGGTCTAAGCTTGGGGTAGTTGATATGTCCATTTTGCATCATGCTTTTATATCGATATTTATTGCATTATGGGCTGTTATTACACATTATGTTACAATACTTATGCCTATTCTCTCTTATTTTACAAGGTTTACATAAGGACGGAGAATGCTGGCAGCTGGAATTCTGGGCTGGAAAAGGAGCAAATATTAGAGACCTATTCTGCACAACTCCAAAAGTCCTGAAACTCCACGAAAGTCATTTTTGGAAATAATAAAAAATACTGAGCGGAAGAAATACTAGAGGGGGCCCACACCCTGGCCAGGAGGGTGGGGGCGCGCCCTACCCCCTGGGCGCGCCCCTGCCTCGTGGGCCCCCTGTTGGCTCTCTGATGCCCATCTTCTGCTATATCAAGTATTTCGTCCGAAGAAAAATCATAAGCAAGCTTTCGGGACGAGACTCCGCCGCCACGAGGCGGAACCTTGGCGGAACCAATCTAGGGCTCCGGCAGAGCTGTTCTGCTAGGGACACTTCCCTCCGGGAGGGGGAGATCATCACCATCGTCATCACCAACGCTCCTCTCATCGGGAGAGGGCAACCTCCATCAACATCTTCACCAGCACCATCCCCTCTCAAACCCTAGTTCATCTCTTGTATCCAATTCTTGTCTCTAAGTCTGGGATTGGTACCTGTAGGTTGCTAGTAGTGTTGATTACTCCTTGTAGTTGATGCTAGTTGGTTTATTTGGTGGAAGATCATATGTTCAGATCCTATATACATATTAATACTCCTCTGATTATGAACATGAATATGCTTTGTGAGTAGTTACGTTTGTTCCTGAGGACATGGGAGAAGTCTTGCTATTAGTAGTCATGTGAATTTGGTATTCGTTCGATATTTTGATGAGATGTATGTTGTCTATCCTCTAGTGCTGTTATGTGAACGTCGACTACATGACACTTCACCATTATTTGGGCCTAGAGGAAGGCATTGAGAAGTAGTAAGTAGATGATGGGTTGCTAGAGTGACAGAAGCTTAAACCCTAGTTTATGCGTTGCTTCGTAAGGGGCTGATTTGGATCCACATGTTTCATGCTATGGTTAGGTTTACCTTAATACTTCTTTTGTAGTTGCGGATGCTTGCAATAGGGGTTAATCATAAGTGGGATGCTTGTCCAAGTAAGGGCAGCACCCAAGCACCGTTGCACCCACATATCAAATTATCAAAGTACCGAACGTGAATCATATGAACGTGATGAAAACTAGCTTGACGATAATTCCCATATGTCCTCGGGAGCGTTTTCCTTTATATAAGAGTTTGTCCAGGCTTGTCCATTGCTACAAAAAGGATTGGGACACCTTGCTGCACTTTATTTACTTTTGTTACTTGTTGCTTGTTACCAATTATCTTATCACAAAACTATCTATTACCTATAATTTCAGTGCTTGTAGACAATACCTTGTTGAAAACTGCTTATCATTTCCTTCTACTCCTCGTTGGGTTCGACACTCTTACTTATCGAAAGGACTAGGATAGATCCCCTATACTTGTGGGTCATCAGGAACGTGCTCTGGTTGACCTACGAGGTTCGGTAGTAACTTGATCTGAAGTTTCATGATCATTATCATTAGCTTCCTCTCTAGTTGGTGTAGGCATCACGGGAACGGTTTTCTGTGATGAGCTACTTTCCAATTCGAGAGAAGGTACAATTACCTCATCAAGTTCTACTTTCCTCTGACTCACTTCTTTCGAGAGAAACTCCTTCTCTAGAAAGGATCCATTCTTAGCAACAAAAATCTTGCCTTCGGATCTGTGATAGAAGGTGTACCCAACAGTTTCTTTTGGGTATACTATGAAGACGCACTTCTCCTATTTGGGTTCGAGCTTATCAGGATGAAGCTTTTTCACATAGGCATCACAACCTCAAACTTTAAGAAACGACAGCTTAGGTTTCTTGCCAAACCATTGTTCATACGATGTCATCCCAACGGATTTAGACGGTGCCCTATTTAATGTGAATGCAGCTGCCTCAAATGCATAAGCCCAAAATGATAGTGGTAAATCGGTAAGAGACATCATAGATTGCACCATATCTAATAAAGTACGGTTACGACGTTCGGACACACCATTACGCTGTGGTGTTCCAGGTGGCGTGAGTTCCGAAACTATTCCACATTGTTTTAAATGAAGGTCAAACTCGTAACTCAAATATTCGCCTTCGCGATCAGATTGTAGAAACTTTATTTTCTTGTTACGATGATTTTCCACTTCACTCTGAAATTCATTGAACTTTTCAAATGTTTCAGACTTGTGTTTCATTAAGTAGATATACCCATATCTGCTTAAATCATCTGTGAAGGTCAGAAAATAACGATACCCACCGCGAGCCTCAACACTCATCGGACCGCATACATTGGTTTGTATTATTTTCAATAAGTCAGTAGCTTGCTCCATTGTTCCGGAGATCGGAGTCTTAGTCATCTTGCCCATGAGGCATGGTTCGCAAGCATCAAATGATTCATAATCAAGTGATTCCAAAAGCACATCTGCATGGAGTTTCTTCATGCGCTTTACACCAATATGAACTAAACGGCTGTGCCACAAATATGTTGCACTAGCATTATCAACTTTGCATCTTTTGGCATCAATATTATGAATATGTTTATCACCACGATCGAGATTCAACAAAAATAGACCACTCTTCAAGGGTCCATGACCATAAAAGATATTACTCATATAAATAGAACAACCATTATTCTCTGATTTAAATGAATAATCGTCTCGCATCAAACAAGATCCAGATATAATGTTCATGCTCAACACTAGCACCAAATAACAATTATTCATGTCTAAAACTAATCCCGAAGGTAGATGTGGAGGTAGCGTGCCGACGGTGATCACATCGACCTTGGAACCATTCTCGACGCGCATCGTCACCTCGTCCTTAGCCAATCTTCGTTTAATCCGTAGCCCCTGTTTCGAGTTACAATTAGAGCAACCGAACCAGTATCAAATACCCAGGTGCTACTACGAGCATTAGTAAGGTACACATCAATAACATGTATATCAAATATACCTTTGTTCACTTCGCCATCCTTCTTATGCCCCAAATACTTGGGGCAGTTCCGCTTCCAGTGACCAGTCCCTTTGTAGTAGAAGCACTCAGTTTCAGTCTTAGGTCCAGACTTGGGCTTCTTCCCGGGAGTGGAAACTTGCTTGCCATTCTTCTTGAAGTTCCCCTTCTTTCCTTTACCCTTTTTCTTGAAACTAGTGGTCTTGTTAACCATCAACACTTGATGCTCCTTCTTGATTTCTACCTCCACAGCTTTGAGCATTGCGAAGAGCTCGGGAATTTTCTTTTCCATCCCTCACATATTATAGTTCATCACCAAGCGTTTGTAGCTTGGTGGCAGTGATTGGAGAACTCTATCAATAACACTATCATTTGGAAGATTAACTCCAGCTGAGTCAAGTGATTATGATACCCAAATTTTTTGAGTAAGTGTTCACTTACAGAGCTATATATTCTCCTCCATCTTGCAGCTATAGTACTTGTTGGAGACTACATATCTCTCAACTCGGGCATTTGCTTGAAATATCGATCTTTTGTAAGTGTAGTGGGGTTTTTACGCCCAAAACTACGAGTGTCATGTTCTCCACAGGGACTAGGCGAACAACAACTATGCTCGGCTAAAGCTAGGTAACATGATATCGGGTGATGAAAGCGGAAAATAAAACCTAAACTAACGAAGATTGATGACAAAAAAAGACAAACAGCAAAGGGAGATTAAAATTGCAATCATTTTGGTGTTTTCATATTACTTGCGAAACTAAAATGCTAACACAGCGGATCAACACTAAAAAAGGGTAAACAAGATATGATACTGGGACAAAAATATATCACAACACCAACATATATATTTCATATGCACATAGTTAACCACGGTTCAGGTTACACGAGTGAAAACACGTATCTGCTGCTGCAGAGGATCAGGCGGGCCAGCTGCATGGGGGTGTCCTTTCCATGCATGGGAGCGATTCGTCTGGCGATGTTAACCACTTTTTGCTGCCCCTGCTCCAAGCTGCTACTCCGGTTCTTCCCATGCCCGCGCCCCCTGCACGTCGTCGGCGCAATGAGCTGCCACCAAACTTCACGCCGCGGCGTAGTGGGCGGATAGCCATGAATGACCGTGGCCTAGACTCCGAGCTAAAGGCCAAACGCGTGCTGCTCAAGTGCCTGGGGCTTCGCAAGGAGGATCATCCGCTATCAGATAGCTTACTCCAGCAGTACGCCAGCCTCTTTGACCGCCCGTTGGCGGCCGAGACTGTGCAGGCCCTAGCAGACTTCTATGGCTGGAAAATTCCCACTAGTGCCATTGGGTGTACCCCTCCGGGATCCCCTATGGCTCAGGGGCGCCTTGTCATGGCTTGACATTCCTGTCTTGGTCCCTTCTATGGAAAATTGTTTGTTTCCATGAATAGCAACCTTAAGATTGTTTTTTGGAATGTGCGCAGCCTTAATTGCCCAGCTAGGCGCAGCGCCATTCGGTCTGTCCTCTCCTCGGTCTCCCTGAGTGTGGTTTGCCTACAGGAGTCCAAACTCGCTGCGGTCTCACCTGCCATTGTCTCCGGCACCTGTGGTGCGGCCTTTCAGGACTTCTTCGCTCTCCCGACCACTGGCACGCGGGGGGGGGGGGGGGATCATCCTGGCCTGGCGGTGCGACGAGATCTCGCTCTCCAACCCTGACATTGGTCTGTATCATGTCACCGCCTTGGTCTCTCTGCCGGGTGTGGCTGGGCACTGGTGGCTGACTGGCGTCTACGGACCCCAACGTGACGAGGACAAGCTTGCCTTCCTCACTGAGCTGCATGATGCGCGCTCCTTATGCGCCAGTCCCTGGCTGATTGGCGGCGACTTCAACATGATTGCAACGGCCGAGGATAAGAGTAATGATCGTTTGCATCGTGGGATGATGAGCAGATTCCGTCGTTTCATTTCCGACGAGGAGCTTCGTGATGTTTATCTCCACGGTCGGCGATACACCTGGTCTAGCAGAGAGACTCACCCACTCTGGAGCGCATTGATCGGGCACTCTGTACCTCCGGTTGGGCGACGGCGCACCCCAACTACTTCATGCGATGCCTCTCCTCCACGGTGTCGGATCACGCCCCGCTCCTAATCGACTGCACCCCGCGTACTCCGGGGCCTCGCAGGTTTCATTTCGAGAAGTTCTGGCCAAAAATTGATGACTTTCATGAGACTGTGGCCGACGCTTGGAACTCCTGCCTTGCGGACGATGACCCGTTCAGACACATCTTTGCCCGTCTCAAGTTCACTGCCAAGCGCTTGCAGAGCTGGAGCGCGCGCCGCATCGGGCATGTGGCCCTGCAGCTTTCCGTTGCCCGCGAGCTTATTGCCAGGCTCGATGCTGCCCAAGATCTCCGCCCTCTTTTGCCGCACGAGGCCTGGTTCCGGCGCCGACTGAAGGTTGCATATCTGGGCCTCGCTTCGCTGGATCGTTCCATCGCTCGCCAGCGGGCCCACTGCTCCTGGCTCCAGGTCGAGGAGCCAATACTTCCTTCCTACGTGTTCGGGCGGCGCAAAGAAAGAAGCACACCAGAATCACTTCCCTTCAGGTGGAAGGCGCTGAAATTTCGGATCAGGCAGCCATGGCAGATTCCATCCACGAGTTCTTCACTAGGGCGCTGGGTACCCCTGACCATAGGGCTTTCTCCATAAACCTTGACGCCCTCGATCAGCGCTCATTCGACCTTTCCGCCCTCGACATGTCGTTCTCTGAGGACGAGATATGGGGTGCGATCAAATCTCTGCCGTCTGGCAAAGCCCCTGGCCCAGATGGGTATTCTTCGGAGTTTCTTTGCTCCTGCTGGGACATCATCAAGCAAGACATTTGTGCAGTCTTCCACAAGCTCTACTCCCTCAACGGTTGTGGCTTCCAAAAGCTCAATGAGGCCTTCATTACTCTGCTCCCTAAGCGGCCCGATGCGGCGTCCATTGCCGACTACCGTCCCATCAGCCTCATTCACCTCATTGCCAAGCTGGTGGCGAAGGTCTTATCTCTGCGCCTAGCACCACGGCTTTGCGAGATGGTTTCGGCAAACCAGAGTGCATTCATTGCTGGGCGATGCAAAAACGACAATTTTTTGCTCGTCCAGCAAATGGCCCGGCGCCTCCATAACCTCAAGCTTGCTCGCGTGATGCTCAAGCTCAACATCGTGCGCGCCTTCGACTCAGTTTCCTGGCCCTTCCTCCTGGAAATATTGCGCCACCTCGGGTTCGGACCATGCTGGAGGGAGTGGGTCTCCATCCTACTTGGCACGGCAAGTACGCGGGTGCTGCTCAATGGCTGTCCTGGGCCGCCTGTCACTCACCGCAAGGGGCTCCGGCAAGGCGACCCGGTTTCTCCCATGTTATTTGTCCTGGTGATTGACGTCCTCGACCGACTCCTTCAGCGTGCTGTCGCTGCCGGCGTCCTCATGCGGCTTACTCCGCGCCACATGGCCTCTAGCATCTCTCTGTATGCTGACGACGTGGTCGTTTTCTGTCACCCCACAGTGCGCGAGCTGGCAGTGGTGCGCGAGCTCCTTCGGGCCTATAGTGTCGCCTCTGGTCTGCACACCAATTTTGCCAAGTGTTCGGCCACACCCATTCATTGCTCTGCAGATGATCGCAGCGCAATCGTCGGTGGCCTGGAGTGCCCAATCGTGGATTTCCCAACCAAGTATCTTGGACTTCCCCTCTCCATCAGGAAGGTCTCTTCCTCCGCGCTGCAACCATTCATTGACAAGCTCGAGTGGAAACTTTCGCCGTGGTGGGGATCCATGCTTTCGAGGGGCGAGAGACTTGCCCTGGCCCGGCATGTTCTGGGCGCCATGCCACTTCATATTCTCATGGCGATGGCTATTACCCCTCCCATCTTGAAGCAGCTCAATCGCCTGGTACGCTCCTTTCTCTGGCGTGGGCGGAAAGAGGCCAATGGTGGCCACTGCCTTGTAAATTGGGCTACTGTTTGCCGTCCGATCTCTCTTGGCGGCCTGGGCATCCCGGACTTTCAGCGGGCCGGCATCGCCTTGCGGTCCAGATGGTTGTGGCTCCAATCCACCGACCCCTTGCGTCCATGGCATCACCTGCGTATGCCCAGCAGCCCCGAGGTTCAGGCTATTTTCAGGGCCTCCACATCCTGGACCCTTGGTGATGGTCGTTCTTGCAAGTTTTGGGTGGATCACTGGCTCGACGGCAACTCTATTCAGGAGACTGCACCGTTGATATTCCAGAAGGTACCGAGGCGCTGCCGTAAACTCACCTCCGTTCGTGATGCCTTGCTAGACCGATCTTGGGCGCAGCAAATTTCGGGCTCTCTTGGGCCAGCGGCTCTATTGTAGTACGTTCAGCTATGGCGTCGCCTAGGGCATATTGTGCTCTCTGAGACGCCCGACCTCATCAGATGGAGATGGACCTCGACAGGGATTTACTCGGCGAGTTCCTGCTATCAAGCTCTGTTCCATGGATCCATCGAACCACCCCACTGGCAGCTCACGTGGAGGCCATGGGCGCCTCTGCGGGTGAAGATCTTCTTCTGGCTCGCTCTTAGGGATCGCTGCTGGAGTGCGCAGCGTCTTGCCCGGCATGGCCTGCCGCACGATTCAACCTGCCCCTTATGCGATCAGGAGCCTGAGACGATGTCTCACCTGCTCTCGGGGTGCCCCTTTTCCCGACAGGTTTGGCACGAGATCTTGAGATGGTGTCGGCTTCCAGTCTCCATTCCCTCTGCGGACGTCTCATTCCTCGACTGGCTCGCTGCGTCCACGGCAAACTCCCCTCTTTGCCTGCGGCAAGGCTTCACTTCGCTAGTCCTGCTCACTGCCTGGTGGATTTGGAAGCAGCGCAACTCCTGTGTCTTCGACAACGACAGGGCATCCGTCCCGCATCTCACGATGACAATCAAGGATGAGGCTCGCGCATGGGCACGATCAGGCGCCAAACGAATCTGCACCATCTTGCCACAGACGTATTGTCTAGGACCTGGGGTGCGTACCCCCCTTTTTCTGATTGTACGCCCCACCTACTGACTCATGCCGCGATGCGTGTTCATGCTTGTCAGAGGTGCTATGTTGTACTTGTTGTTTGCTACTTCTTCTACCTATCAATGCAATGATACGCAAGCCTTTTGCGTATTCGTGAAAAAAACGGGGGTTACAAGAAGTACTCAAAGATCACCAAAATGATTCGTACTGGACAAGCACAAGTCAAGAAACATCCACAAAAGAGATCACACACATACACTAGCAGAATATTAATTAACAGAAGATGACAAGTACCAACTAAATATATAGCAGGTTGCAAGCAATCTTAGAATTTGAACATTACAAAGTTTTACACATGTCAACTTACAGATAATTCAGAGAGAGAGAGAGAGAGCAGCAGCAAGGGTTCAGGTTCAGAGAAGAAACAGAGGTAGCAGGAGGCATTGAGGAGGGGCGGCATCAAGGAACAGAGGAGCAGCGAAGGGAGGTTCAGAGAGAAGGGAGAAGCAGCAGGGGTGTTGGAGAGAGAGCATCAGCAGGAGGCGCTGGAGAGGAAGAGCAGCAGCAGGTTGGGGCAAGGGAAGGTAAAGAGCAGCAGCAGGAAGATCGAAGGAGAAGCAGCAAGCAGCAGATATGGTGGAGATGCGGCGCTGGTGGCGGCGGTGATGACTGGATGGTGGTGACGAAAAAGTGGAGGGATGGCACTGGTGGAGCTGGTGGCGCGCCACCACGCCGGCCTGGCCGTGGCGGCGGCCGGAGGTGGAGAAGGAGGTTACGGGAGAGGGAGATGTAGCCAGGCCCGATGGGGAATGGAGGCGGTACGTCTAGGGATTTTGATCCCCTCCCTGATCTGCAAACTTTACACATTAGCCCTCCTCCTTCTCTTCTTTCTTCACAAGAAGGTCCTCCCACTTCTTTAGCTAACCCCCTGGTTACTGCTATTCATCTCACACAAGTCTCTTCTTCCTTCTCTTCTTTTCTTCACTCTTCTCGATAACCACCTAGACAGAATTTTGACGATTATTGGTGCCTTTGCGCACATTTCTACAAGATAGACCAAAGACTAGTAAATGATCATTTTTTATGATTATCAAGCAATATTCAATCAATCATGGCAAGAATGGACGAATATATCATGATAGATGCTATATTTGAGTACCAAAATTATATATGTGAAATATACTTATCAAGTTTCCCCACACTTAAATCTTTGCTTGTCCTCAAGCAAAGGCATATATGACAAGAGCAAGAATGTGAATAGTGAGCTGAGTAAAGAATGTCCTGGTAAAATAGATCTCCAAACAAGGCATGCTTCAGACTTAGCTAGTGAAAGTTAATGGTTAGGAGTGCTACAAAGCAATAGGATACTAGTTAACTCTATCATTTTAAACTTTTACAATGATAAAAGAAGATTAGCAAGTTCAAATGCTGATTATGCCAAAGGGTTCCTAAAGAGAGCACGATCCTCACTTATTATCAGGAGCACGACATTGTGGTTGAACCATAAAATGATTGTAAAACATTTATCGGTCTTACCAAAGAAACATACCACCGATCCTAAGAACATGGTACACACCTGGCTCGACCAATTATTAGTTATTTTTTTGTTTGTCTCCCCAAAGGAACATACCACCAATCCAGAGAACATGGTATACACCTGGTTTGACAATACCATTTTTTTAATTATTACTGTCCAAGTTACCAGATTTCACATGCCACCGATCCAGGGAACATGACATGCTACTGTAGGTAGACCAGACTATTATTCATTATAAGATTATTTTTTTACTTTTCAAATGAAGAAAAACAAGAATCATCACTCATCCATGTCTGGTTCACATACTACCGATCCAGGGAACATAGCATGCTAATCCATAGTGGTAAGTGATTGCTCTGAATGGGAACACACTTGGCACAAATTCAGCATCTAAAACTTTATGATCTAGATGTATCAAAGTAAATGCAGAAAATGACGAAGTTTTCTAGTGTACTAGGGATTTGAGGACTCAAAACTAATAGCCTTCACTACTTTCAGTAAAGCATGCATTCTATAGATCCCTAGTTTACAAGGCATTCAGAAATCAAATTCACATCCAGCACAACATGTCAAAGGTGAATTTCAGCTTGACAACAAGTAATAACTGGCATCAAGCAACCCAACTAGCAATTTAATTCAGCATGTATTTATGATATTCAGAATGGGTCATGAAACAGCTCACCGGGCTTAATGAAGTAGCACTCGCTCGATCACTCTCTAAACTACAGCTCTTCTCCTTTTGCTTCCACGTGCAAGCTCGAGCTTCTCTCTTCCATATGCGTGTGCCCCCTGCTTGTCCTCATTACCATGCTCCAAGTCCACCAGGGTCCCAAGGAATGTCACCTCGAACCTGGTCAGCATGAAGTGAATGGTGCAGAAGCAAAAACCTGAAACAACACTCCACAAAAGAGACAATGCAAGCGCTAGGGATAATACCCTCCAAGTCATCAATCGAGTATCCAATTACATAAGCATAACTATAAAGCACATGTTTAGGATGAGAGAAATCAGCAAGGTCAACACTAACATGAGGATGATATTTATCATTAAGCTCAAGACTAGTATGGGAATGATATGTTTCATTATGCATAGGACTAGCACAAGGAAAGTAACCATGATCATCACAAATGAGAGTAATGCCACTAACAGCGTATATGTCATCATATCCAAGCAAATACTTTTTTAAATCTACTTTAATGGATGGCATCATGCAATGCAAGGTAGAAACAAAGGAATCATAAGGACGCATGTCCTCGAGAGGATTAGATAAACCTGCTACATCATGCTCTTGTATGACGATGGGCAAATGAATTTCTGGTTCTTCAAGTTCAACTACAGGAGCTTCTTGTACCTCTTCAGGAAGGATATACATTGGATCTTCAAGGTCTTCGACTTGATCACTTGGGTAGTTGAGCTTTGGATCATCCTGTGCCTTGGCTTCGAGAATTTCTTCTTGGATCTGAAGTATCTCTTCCTCTAGACTCTCGCTATCTTGCTTAGCTGAATGTGAAGGTGTTGGGACCTCACATGTATCAAAGGATATCCCAGAAATACTCAGCTCTAGCTGTGAAGAAATAGTGCTGCCAGCGTTGATGTTCTTCTCTATCTTCCTTACTTCTTCCACTAGCTCTTTTCCACTCTTGATCTTCTTCATTTGCTCTAGTATCATCGGCCTAATTGGATCATCTTCGGCTCTCCAAGTGAACTCGAGACTAAGCAATGTGAGCTTGTCATCGTGTGTGGGCACTTGTGTTGAAGATGTTGGTTGACCAAATGGAGGACCATTTAACTCCATTGGCAACATCTCCTAGTGTTGAGGTATATGAGTAGGAGGTGAATAGCATTGTTGTGATGCATAGTTGTTGCTCTCCCCATCATACCTAAATCCCTGCATATGATTACTAAAAGCAAACGATGAGATCTCAGGGTTGTTGTTCCTATATGACATATTCTGGTTTTCAGGCCACCATGTGTGTAATTGTTTTGGCATGAGCTATGCTGTTGAGCAAAGCTCATACCAAAACAATCCGGTGGGTGAGAGTAACCACGCTGACATTCAGCGGGTGAATGGCCCTGAAATCCCCAAATATGGCATGTAGGAGGAACATAAGGATGACATCTAGAATAAGGATCATAAGAGCTAGGCCTATCCTCAAAAACAATACCTCGCTGCCGAGCTAAATCATCTAATTGATGGGAAATCTTACTTATCAGTTCTTGTATACTTTCCGTGCTGTTTGTAGTGTTGCTTGCATAAGCATGATGATCTGAATAGTAAGCCATATCTGAGAAGATGCAATAACACTAGTAGGAAAAGGGGTTTTACCCCGGTTCATAAGGGCCTTTAGTCCCGGTTCTGGAACCGGGACTAAAGGGTCGTTACTAATGCCCTAGCCCTTTAGTCCCGGTTCTTACACGAACCGGGACTAAAGGCCGTCCACGTGGCCGGTGCGGGGAGCCCAGGCAGGAGGGCCTTTTGTCCCGGTTGGTATCACCAACCGGGACCAATAGGCATCCACGCGTCAGCACCTGGTAGGAGCTGAGGTTTTTGTTTTTTTTGAAAGGGGGTGGTTTAGGGGTTTTGGGTGGTTAATTTAGGTGTTCCATATATTGTGTTAGCTAGCTAATTAATAGAGAGAAGTGTCCTCTCTTATCTCCGTGCTTGGTCGACGCTACGTACTATATACGTATGGAGAGGAGTAGACACGCTAGCTAGTAATCAAATGAAGGAAACAGAAGATCGTCATGAACATATGCATACAGAGAGAAGTGATATCGACCACCTCTCCTTCTCCGAGATATTGGTCGAACAACAAGTTCTCGTATATCTATCCGACACTACCGGCTACATATATACAATATTTATCTCTTACAATACAATCTCCTAATTATATTGTAGGAACACAGGGTCCACATAGTATTCTCCGTTTTCAGCGATCACGTGGTCAAGGAAGAATGCCGCCAATTCCTCTTGAATTGCTCGCATACGATGTTCTGCTAGGAGTTCATCCCGCATCCGAAAGATCTAATTTGAAGAAGGGGGTCAATACATATATATATATGAATAAATGAAACTCAACACAAATGATGGTAATAAAATAAAATTGTGAATATTATTGCTTACGCACTTCATATTGTTCTTCAGTGTAGCCCCACTCACAGGTCGTGTGGCGGATGGACTCGCAAACGTAGTATCCACAGTAATTATTCCCGGGTTCCTGCCACAACCACTTTACAAGAAATAGAGGTCAATCAAACTGATAAGCAAGCATGCTAAATGGTATTGATGAAACTAGCGCTTGAATCACTAGGAGATGCGCGGAACATGCTACTATGGTACTTACTTTCGGGTGTCTAAATTGCAGCTTCTTCGGGAGTCCTAGAGCTTTTGAGGTGAATTTTCTCCAAACCCTGCCAGACAAAGAAAACAATTACTTGATATCAGGAAATGAACAAAGTTGCTGATATGGTGGATAATGATCGATTTAACTTACTTCTGGAGCATTTGAGTCATGTTCGCATAATCCTGGGGATCTTTTCGTCTCGAGTCTAAGACGGTTACTACTCCCAGCTCAAGCTTAATCTCTAGGAGAATATAGTGGAAGCTGCGCATGCATGCATAAGTCATCAATTACATTACCATAACCTGGACTAATAAGGGAAACCGAATATGCACAAGACAGTAACACTCACTTGAAGTTGTAAGGAAAGAGTATTATATCTTTGTTTTGATTTAATACCAACGATTGTAGCAAGTTGGCCTCGGCTTCTTTGGGATTTTTTTCAACCGTATATGCATCTATGAGATTTGTGTTAATGAACCCAATATCACCGATTTGTCTTTTCTTCAATTCGGCGATCTTCAATCTGCATAATATAGTGAGGATAAGTATAAATACATGCAATGAAAGAGCTGACCTATATAGAGAGACTTAATGACAGAAGTAGTACTACTTACAGACAGTAGCAAGTGATCGTTGTTTTATCGAGGGACTTTTGATTGTAAAACTGGAAGAAATCCTCAAATGGAACATTCAGCAGTTCAATTCTAACAAGGTCATGCTCCGGTTTAACTCTCAGCGTCAAAGTACTCATCCCATCAGACTCTCTACAGGTTTTCATGTACCAATCATGTAGTCTTCGCATCATCGTGCTTAGAGATCTGATATCTTTGACGAGAGGCTTCCCGTAATGGTATTTGTGTTCGTCCACCTCCATGATTTCATAATGTACATCGTCGGGCAGGTAATCTCCAAGATTGCTATAACCGGGCACCATACCCGGATCATTAGCGACGATGTCTTTTGACACCTTGAGCGGGGGGCACGATTGGTTCGCTTGTTCGCCGAGCTGGGCAATTTTTTTCCCAGCTCGTCGTTCTTTCATCCTTTTATCACTGACAGTACTTCCCGACCGCTCCGCTTCGGCATATGCCTTTGCAAGAACGCGCTCATAGTTGCCTCTCGGCGGAGACTTTGGTGGTTTTGTCAGGGCAGCCAGAGTGCGCTTTGCTTTCACCGGATCTACCTTCTCCTCCGGAGGTGGATGTTTCTTTGCTTTCACCCCTTCAAAGAAGTTCTTCAGTTCGGCTCGCACGATCTTCGGGTTCTCCTCCTCGGTCCTCTCATATGGTAACTTCTCTAGAGTCTTCAGAGAAGGACCGAATCTGTATTGCTTCCCGCCTCTGGCACCTGTACTGCTAGACGCCGGCAGAGCAGACGAAGCGGCTGCGGCTGTCTTCTTTCCTTGCTTACGAGGCAGAGGAGAGGGACTACGACGCGCCGAAGCAGCCGCAGCGGCGGCGGGTCTCTTCCGCCCTTGCTGACGAGGCGAAGAAGGAGGAGGCTGGCTGCTCTGGCACGCCGGCGCTGGCGGAGAAGGAGGCGGAGTGCCGCCACACGCCGGAGAAGGAGGCGGAGTGCCCTGATCACTCGCCGGAGGAGGAGGCGGAGTGCCCTTACTCACCGGAGCCGTCCAGTTCGGAAGCTTGATGAGCTCCTTCCGCCATAGGCATGGAGTCTTCAGAGCTAAACCCAGCCGAGTCTCCCCTTCACCGGTAGGGTGGTCAAGCTGGAGGTCGTCAAATCCCTCCGTTATTTCATCCACCATCACCCTAGCATATCCTTCTGGAATCGGCCGGCAGTGGTAGGTTGCGCCGGGTTCAGTAGGTAAAACAGAGCCAACAGCCGCCTTCACTTTCAAGTTCTGCCATTCCGCCATAAGGTGGCAATGTTGAGACTCCGTGATAGCATCCACGGGGTAGCTAGCAGGAGCCGCATGCTCCAGCTGAGGCAGCTCGGTGGAAGCCACGCTGCTTCTCCGCTGAGATGGCGGTGTAGCTTCGGGGGCAATTTCGTGCAGACGCTGAATTTGGATCTGCTCCACTTTTTTCCTCCTCTCCTGTGTTTTGTAACCGCCCGCGTCCGGAAAACCAGCCTTCCACGGAACGGAGCCTGGCATGCCACGTGTCTGTCCAGGGTGCTAAGGATTCCCGAGGGCCATTGTGAGCTCGTCGTTCTCTCTGTCTGGAACGAACGCCCCTTGTGGCGCTGCATCGATATAGTGCTTAAGCTTCTTGACGGGTATTGCAAGTTGCTCATCCGTCCAACGACACCTCCCTGATACAGGGTCAAAGGTTCCGCCTGCCCCGAAGAACCAAGTCCGGCAACGGTCTGGCCAGTTCATTGTCTCTGGTTCGATCCCTTTATCAAGCAGATCCCTCTCAGACTTGGCCCACTTAGGCCGGGCTTTGAGGTAGCCACCTGACCCCGTGCGATGGTGAAGCTTCTTCTTCGCAGCATTCTTCTTGTTTGTCGCTGACATCTTCTTACTCTTTTCCGATGTCTTGTGGGCCACAAATGTGGGCCAGTGATCTCTGATATTCTCATACCGGCCGATGAATTCTGGTGTCTCTTCTTTGTCGACAAACGTTTTCAGCTCATTCTTCCACCTCCTGAATAGGTCTGCCATCTTCTTAAGAGCATGAGACTTGATTAATTGCTCTATAACTGGCTTCTCCGGATCCTCCTCTGGCAGTAGGGTGAAATTTGCCTTCAGCTCAGTCCAAAGATCATCTTTCTGCATATCATTGACATAAGACACCTCAGGGTCTTCCTTCTTAGGTTTATACCATTGGTGGATGCTGATCGGGATCTTGTCCCTAACTAGAACCCCGCACTGAGCAGCAAAAGCATCCTTTGTCCGAAGGGGTTCAATCGGTTGGCCGCCGCGCGCGATTACTGTGATCTCAAACCTTTCATCCGAGCGCAACTTTCTCTTCGGGCCTCGTCTCTTTACCGCAGTTGTGCTCGATCCGGAGGGCTAGAAAAAAGAAGAAAGACGAGTGTTAATTAATATGTGTACATACCAAAACAATGAATGCATCAATTAGCTAGTCAGCACAGGCTTAACTAATATATTTACCTGGCCGGACTCTGTTCGGTCACCGGAGCCGTCACCACAGGCTCCTTCTTGCACCAGCATTGGGTCACCGGAGCCATCATAATCATGTCTTTCCTCCTCCACTCTTCGATCACCGCAGCCTGCTTCTTCACCCTGTTCTTCCAGACCATCATTGTCGTTAAGATACGACAAGATATCACCTCCGGCTAAGATTATGTCCCCCAACACCTCTTCTGCTTGCTCATCTCGTCCGTGCTCCATTGTTTCTGCAAATATTACAACATGGCAATTATTACACAAACATGACAGCAGGTGGATATATTAGTGCAAACGTAGACCTAGCTTATTCCGGGTTTGGGGTGGCCTAGGCAACGCTTCAAGGGTAGGGGCACGGCGGGAGGGGGTAGGAGACCGACATCGTTTTTTTCTAGGGTTTGGGTGTCCTCGAGAGTTTTGGTCGAGCGAGAGGGCCGGGGGGTGCTCCCGTGGTATAAGTTATCACGGTCGAGAGGGGGTATACATATCGACCGTCCATCATGTCGAAGTTATCTGGGATGGAGTTATATATATCGACAACAACTACATACATACACGGGAAAATAATGTTATCGGGGAGGGGGTATATATCGACCCCCCCCACGTGTTGAAGTTATCGGGAGGGGGTTTTATATCGACAACGACGATATACATACACGGGAAAATAATGTTATCGAGGAGGGGGTATATCGACCCCCCTCGTGTTGAAGTTACCCCCCCTCGTGTTGAAGTTATCGGGAGGGGGTAATATCGACAAGGACAACATACATACACGGGAAAATAATGTTATCGGGGAGGGGGTATATC
This sequence comes from Aegilops tauschii subsp. strangulata, assembly GCF_002575655.3. Lineage (NCBI taxonomy): Eukaryota > Viridiplantae > Streptophyta > Magnoliopsida > Poales > Poaceae > Aegilops > Aegilops tauschii. The sequence goes on along the minus strand of NC_053040.3, from coordinate 410,620,407 downwards.
GACCCCCCCCCCCACGTGTTGAAGTTATCAGGAGGGGGTTATATCGACAACGACGACATATATACATGGGAAAATAATGTTATCGGGGAGGGGGTATATCGACCCCCCCCCCCTCGTGTTGAAGTTATCGGGAGGGGTATATATCGACGACGACAGACCCGATAAAACATAAGAAAACGAAGAAGAAATAAAAAGAGGAGAGAAGAAGAAAGGAATAGAGGAGAGGATTGAAGAAAAAAAAGAAGAAAAAAAAGTGGAGAAGAAGAAAGGAATAGAGGAGAAGAAGAAAAAATAGAATATTTTCTATTTTTTCTTCTTCTCCTCTATTCCTTTCTTCTTCTCCTCTTCTTTTTCTTCTTTTTTCCTCTTCTTATCTATTTCTCCTCTTCTTCCTCTCCTCTTCTTCTTTCTTTCCTCTTCTTATTTTCTTCTTTCCTATCCTTCTTTTTCTTCTTCTTCCCTTCCTACTTTTCTAAAATTGTAACTTTTGCATATATAAAACTTTTCCATGTGGATCATCATTTCTCATATATATCGAATATATATCCATTGTCATATATAAAAACTTTCTATATATGAACAAAAAACTTTCTATGAACAAAAAAACATTTTTGACATATATATTCGTACATTTTGAACATCTACATACATACAATATTTTTTTGTTCACATATACATTATAGCCACATACACATATACATCACATATGAACAAAAAAATTACACTAATAAAAATAAAAAAACATATAGCCACATATGAACAAAAACATATAGCCACATACATACACATATACATTATATATATATGATCAAAAAACAATTAACTAATAAAAAAACAGAGCCGGGGCGGCGGCTCTCACAGCGGGGGCGGCTAGGACGATGGCGACGGCGGGGGCGGCGAGGGCGCCGGCGCGCGGGGGCGGGACGGGGCGGGGGCGGCGAGGGCGCCGGCGAGCACGCGCGGGCCGGGCAGGGGGGCTCGGGGTGCCAAGGCGGCGCGCGTGAGCAGGGGAGCACGAGGCGGGGCGGCGCGTGGGGGCAGGGCGACGGCGACGAGCACCGGGCTGCGACCCGTCGAGGCAAGGGCGCGGGGCGACGGCGACGAGGAGCGGGCGGCGACGGCGAGCACGGGCAGCCTGGCGGCGTCGGGGGCAACTGGCGAGGTATCTCGAAAATTTCCTAAGTGTGGACTTATATAGCAAAGCCTTTAGTCCCGGTTCGTGGCACCAACCGGGACTAAAGGTGGGCATTAGTCCCGGTTGGTGCCACCAACCGGGACCAAAGGCCCCTTTTCAGCAGCCCAAAGGGCGGGAAGCGGCGGCCTTTGGTCCCGGTTAGTGGCACCAACCGGGACTAAAGGGGGGGCATTGGTCCCGGTTGGTGGCACCAACCGGGACCAAAGGCCTTGCGCTGCCCGCGGCCAAAAGTTTAGTCCCACCTCGCTAGTTGAGAGGGGCTGGGAGTGGTTTATAAGCCCCACTACGGCTGCCCTCTCGAGCTCCTCTCAAATGCAGGCTTACGGGCCTAATGTCACACTGTGCTGTCTGTTGGCCTATTGGGCCTTCTGCGGGCCTGAATCCTGGCCCAGGTTGGGTTTCTAATCGTATTCAGGCCGTGGTGACCCAATTGGTGGCAGTTTTTTAAAAAAAATTCCAGTTTTTTGGTTCTGTTTTTTGCATTATTTAGTTTCTTTTGTTTTTTGCTTTATTTTTTAATTCTTCTTGCTTTTAGGTCAGCAAAATTATAAATTGTCTGTTAGTGCCATTAGTTTTAGAAAAAATATAAACTTTCTATTAGTGCCATTAGTTCTTTATGAAAATTCTTTTTGCTGTATTTAGTTTTTTTGTTTTCTTTTTTGCTATATTTATTTTGTTTTGTTTCTACTTACAACAAAAAACTTATTTATTTTATTTTATTTTGTTTCTAATTACTTATTTATTTTACTTTATGATAATTCTTTCTGCTATTAAAGTTTCTATCAAAAAAAGTTCTTTATGAAAATTCTTTTTGCTTTTAATGATTAAAAATAAAAAAGAGGCGCAATGTGCGTTGATTTGCTTCAAGCCTTTCGGAATAGTGTAGACTGCACTGCACATAGCTCGATGCAGTCTACCTTATTCCTCAAGGCTTGAAGCTAAGCAACGTGAGCATTGCACCTCTTCTTCATTGTCTCTGCACTCAGGGCTTATAAACCGCTCCTAGTGTCTCTCAGCTAGCGAGGTGGGACTAAAAAACTGCTTAGCTAGTAAGAAACTCTAGTACTAGTTCGTTCCATGAACAGGTACTAAAGGTGCTCGTGGGGCCACAGCCTCATTAGTGCCGGTTCGTGGCACCAACAGGGACCAAAGGGTGGAATTGGTCCCGGTTCGTGCCACCAACCGGGACCAATGGCCTTGCACAGCGGCGTGGTGGTGATTTTAGTCCCACCTCGCTAGCTAAGAGAGAGCCGCACCTGTTTATAAGGTACGGTGCGCCTGAGCTGTCGAGCTCCTCTCTAAAGCAGGCTTACGGGCCTAACCTCTCTGCACTCAGGGCTTATAAACCATTTCAAATGAACTCTGAAAAGGTTGAAAGTTGGCATGGTATCATCATTTCATCCACATAGCATGTGCAAGAAAGTTGAGAGGGTTACGGCAAAAACTAGATGCACTTCTTGTACAAAACGGACAATGGTATCATACTCGTCTATTACAAAGTTGGCATGGTATCATCATAATAGTTGCGGGAGAAAGTCTTCACTTTTTCTTCGCTTGTGTCATTTGCTTATTGCGCCGTAACCATGGATAATCTTCATCGTTTATCAGGATGCTTGGGTCAGGCTTGACTTTGAAGGGAGGAATTTCATGAAACTTTTCATAATCTTCAGACATGTCTGTCTTGCCCTCCACTCCCACAATGTCCCTTTTTCCTGAAAGAACTATGTGCCGCTTTGGCTCATCGTATGATGTATTCGCTTCCTTATCTTTTCTTTTCCTCGGTCTGGTAGACATGTCCTTCACATAGATAACCTGTGCCACATCATTGGCTAGGACGAACAGTTCGTCAGTGTACCCAAGATTGTTCAGATCCACTGTTGTCATTCTGTACTGTGGGTCTACCTGTACCCCGCCTCCTGACAGATTGACCCATTTGCACTTAAACAAAGGGACCTTAAAATCATGTCCGTAGTCAAGTTCCCATATGTCCATTATGTAACCATAATATGTGTCCTTTCCCCTCTCGGTTGCTGCATCAAAGCGGACACCGCTGTTTTGGTTGGTGCTCTTTTGATCTTGGGCGATCGTGTAAAATGTATTCCCATTTATCTCGTATCCTTTGTAAGTCAATACAGTCGAAGATGGTCCCCTGGACAACGAGTATAACTCATCACAAACAGTGGTGTCACCTCTGAGACGTGTTTCCAACCAACTGCTGAAAGTCCTGATGTGTTCACATGTAATCCAGTCGTCACACTGCTCCGGGTGTTTGGAGCGCAGACTGTTCTTGTGTTCATCGACATACGGGGTCACCAAGGTAGAGTTCTGTAGAACTGTGTAGTGTGCTTCAGACCAAGAATATCCATCCCTACATATTATTGAGTCCCCCCTCCAAGCGTGCCTTTTCCAGTCAGTCTCCCCTCATACCGCGATTTAGGGAGACCTATCTTCTTAAGGCCAGGAATGAAGTCAACACAAAACCAAATGACATCCTCTGTTTGATGGCCCATGGAGATGCTTCCTGCTGGCCTAGCGCGGTTACGGACATATTTCTTTAGGACTCCCATGAACCTCTCAAAGGGGAACATATTGTGTAGAAATACGGGCCCCAGAATGACAATCTCGTCGACTAGATGAACTAGGACGTGCGTCATGATATTGAAGAAGGATGGTGGGAACACCAGCTCGAAACTGACAAGACATTGCACCACATCACTCCTTAGACTTGGTATGATTTCTGGATCGATCACCTTCTGAGAGATTGCATTGAGGAATGCACATAGCTTCACAATGGCTAATCGGACGTTTTCCGGTAGAAGCCCCCTCAATGCAACCGGAAGCAGTTGCGTCATAATCACGTGGCAGTCATGAGACTTTAGGTTCTGGAACTTTTTCTCTGGCATATTTATTATTCCCTTTATATTCGACGAGAAGCCAGTCGGGACCTTCATACTGAGCAGGCATTCAAAGAAGATTTCTTTCTCTTCTTTCGTAAGAGCGTAGCTGGCAGGACCTTCATACTGCTTCGGAGGCATGCCGTCTTTTTCGTGCAAACGTTGCAGGTTCTCCCGTGCCTCAGGTGTATCTTTTGTCTTCCCATACACGCCCAAGAAGCCTAGCAGGTTCACGCAAAGGTTCTTCGTCACGCGCATCACGTCGATTGAAGAGCGGACCTCTAGCTCTTTCCAGTAGGGTAGGTCCCAAAATATAGATTTCTTCTTCCACATGGGTGCGTGTCCCTCAGCGTCATTCGGAACAGCTAGTCCGCCGGGACCCTTTCCAAAGATTACGTGTAAATCATTGACCATAGCAAGTACGTGATCACCGGTACGCATGGCGGGCTTCTTCCGGTGATCTGCCTCGCCTTTGAAATGCTTGCCTTTCTTTCGACATTGATGGTTGGTCGGAAGAAATCGACGATGGCCCAGGTACACATTCTTCCTGCTTTTGTCCAGGTATATACTTTCAGTGTCATCTAAACAGTGCGTGCATGCGTGGTATCCCTTGTTTGTCTGTCCTGAATGGTTACTAAGAGCGGGCCAATCGTTGATGGTTACAAACAGCAACGCGTGCAGGTTAAATTCCTCCTGTTTGTGCTCATCCCACGTACGTACACCGTTTCCATTCCACAGCTGTAAAAGTTCTTCAACTAATGGCCTTAGGTACACATCAATGTCGTTGCCGGGTTGCTTAGGGCCTTGGATGAGAACTGGCATCATAATGAACTTCCGCTTCATGCACATCCAAGGAGGAAGGATATACATACATAGAGTCACGGGCCAGGTGCTGTGATTGCTGCTCTGCTCCCCGAAAGGATTAATGCCATCCGTGCTTAAACCAAACCATACGTTCCTTGGGTCAGCTGCAAACTCAGCCCAGTACTTTCTCTCGATTTTTCTCCACTGCGACCCGTCAGCGGGTGCTCTCAACTTCCTGTCTTTCTTACGGTCCTCACTGTGCCATCGCATCAACTTGGCATGCTCTTCGTTTCTGAACAGACGTTTCAACCGTGGTATTATAGGAGCATACCACATCACCTTCGCAGGAACCCTCTTCCTGGGGGGCTCGCCGTCAATATCACCAGGGTCATCTCGTCTGATCTTATACCGCAATGCACCGCATACCGGGCATGCGTTCAGATCCTTGTACGCACCGCGGTAGAGGATGCAGTCATTAGGGCATGCATGTATCTTCTGCACCTCCAATCCTAGAGGGCATATGACCTTCTTTGCTGCGTATGTACTGTCGGGCAATTCGTTATCCTTTGGAAGCTTCTTCTTCAATATTTTCAATAGCTTCTCAAATCCTTTGTCAGGCACAGCATTCTCTGCCTTCCACTGCAGCAATTCCAGTACGGTACCGAGCTTTGTGTTGCCATCTTCGCAATTGGGGTACAACCCTTTTTTGTGATCCTCTAACATGCGATCGAACTTCAGCTTCTCATTTTGACTTTCGCATTGCGTCCTTGCATCGACTATGACCCGGCGGAGATCATCATCATCGGGCACTAGTTCCTCTTGATCTTCAGCAGCTTCCCCCCTTGCAGCATCATTGGGCACATCGTGTGGTTCCTCTTGTTCTTCAGCAGCTTCCCCCGTTGCAGCATCACCGTATTCAGGGGGCACATAGTTGTCATCGTCCTCTTCTTCTTCGCCGTCTTCCATCATAACCCCCATTTCTCCGTGCCTCGTCCAAACATTATAGTGTGGCATGAAACCCTTGTAAAGCAGGTGGGCGTGAAGGATTTTCCGGTCAGAGTAAGATTTCGTATTCCCACATATAGGGCATGGACAACACATAAAACCATTCTGCTTGTTTGCCTCAGCCACTTCGAGAAAATCATGCACGCCCTTAATGTACTCGGAGGTGTGTCTGTCACCGTACATCCATTGCCGGTTCATCTGCGTGCATTATATATAATTAAGTGTGTCAAAAACCAATACAGATCATCATGAATAGATAATTAAGTGACCAAATTAATAGAAGTTCATCATCACATTAGAACCAAAGTACATACATAGTTCTCATCTAACAACATATATATAGCTCTCCAGAGAATCTAATTAATTAAACCATACATTGAAACTATGTAAAACATTTCAATGCGAAAACAAATGCGATCATAACCGCAACCAAGGTAACAATTGATCCAACGGCATAATGATACCAAGCCTCGGTATGAATGGCATATTTTCTAATCTTTCTAATCTTCAAGCGCATTGCATCCATCTTGATCTTGTGATCATCGACGACATCCGCAACATGCAACTCCAATATCATCTTCTCCTCCTCAATTTTTTTTATTTTTTCCTTCAAGTAATTGTTTTCTTCTTCAACTAAATTTAACCTCTCGACAATAGGGTCGGTTAGAATTTCCGGTTCAACCACCTCCTAGATAAATAAAATCTATGTCACGCTGGTCGGTATATTTGTCATAAACAATAAATGAATCAAATAGTTATAAAAAGATAATATATACCACATCCGAATCATAGACAGGACGAGGGTCGACGGGGGCGGATACCAAAACCATCGCACTATGTAATAAGAAGGAATAAAATAGTAAGAAAATTAGACAAGTATCTATCTAAAGTAAGAATTTTTTTCTTTCAAAAAGAAGATAAGAACAAGAGGCTCACCACGGTGGTGCCGGCGACGAGATCGGCGCGGGCGGTCGACGGCGGTGAAGACGGGAATGGGACGTGACGGGCCGCTAAACCTAGACAAATCTCGAGGAAAATGGAGCTTTGAGGTCGAGCTTCGAGAGGACAAAGCTTAACTAGTGTGGCTCGGGCATTTCATCGAACACCTCATGTGCATAGGAGGTGAGCTAGAGCACCACAAAGCCCTCCCCTCGCTGGCCAGAGAAAAACAGAGCACTGGAGTGCTCTGCTCGCGGGCGAGGGGTATATATAGGCACCTCATTGGTCCCGGTTCGTGGCATGAACCGGTACTAAATCCGGGCCTTCTGTCCCGGTTCATGCCAAGAACCGGGACCAATGGTTGTGGGCCAGGAGCGAGGACCATTAGTCCCGGTTCGTGGCTCGAACCGGGATAAATGGTTCCATACGAACCGGGACCAATGCCCACGAGGCCCCGGCCGGCCCCGTGGGCTCACGAACCGGGACGAATGCCCCCATGGGTCCCGGTTCGTGACTGAACCGGGACTAATGGGCTTGCCATGCCCGAACGAAAGCCCTGTTTTCTACTAGTGTAACCTGCAGAATGACCAAGCAAAGAAAGAGAAGATAACTTGAACAAGGGTTACGGGTTAGAGATATACCACATATATATAGCACAAAAAGAAAACAAGTAAAACCTAGTCTATAGCCAAACAAAATCGCTAGACGCTAGTCCCCGACAACGGCGCCAAAATAATCTTTTGTAAGTGTAGTGGGGGGTTTTACGCCCAAAACTACACGTGTCGTGTTCTCCACAGGGACTAGGCGAACAATAGCTATGCTCGGCTAAAGCTAGGTAACATGATATCGGGTGATGAAAGCAGAAAATATAACCTAAACTAACGAAGATTGATGACAAAAAAAAAGACAAACAACAAAGGGAGATTAAGATTGCAATCACTACCTTTTTGGTGTTTTCATATTACTTGCGAAACTAAAATGCTAACACAGGGGATCAACAATAAAAAAGGGTAAACAAGATATGATTTTGGGACAAAAATATATCACACCACAAACATATATATATTTCATATGCACATAGATAACCACGGTTCAGGTTACACGAGTGAAAACACGTATACGAACGGGGGTTACAAGAAGTACTCAAAAATCAACAAAATGATTCGTACTGGACAAGCACAAGTCAAGAACAACCACAAAAGAGATCACACACATGCACTAGCAGAATATTAATTAACAGAAGATGACAAGTACCAACTAAATATATAGCAGGTTGCAAGCAATCTTAGAATCTGAACATTACAAAGTTTTACACATCTCAACTTAGAGAGAGAGAGAGAGAGAGAGAGAGAGAGAGAGAGAGAGAGCAGCAGCAGCAAGGGTTCAGGTTCAGAGAAGAAACTGAGGTAGCAGGAGGAATTGAGGAGGGGCGGCAGCAAGGAACAGAGGAGCAGCGAAGGGAGGTTCAGAGAGAAGGGAGAAGCAGCAGGGGTGTTGGAGAGAGAGCAGCAGCAGGAGGCGCTGGAGAGGAAGAGCAGCAGCAGGTTGGGGCAAGGGAAGGTGAAGAGCAGCAGCAGGAAGATCGAAGGAGAAGCAGCAAGCAACCGATATGGTGGAGATGCGGCGCTGGTGGCGACGGTGATGACTGGATGGTGGTGAGGAAGTGGAGGGATGGCGCAGGTGGAGCTGTTGGCGCGCCACCACGCCGGCCTGGCCGTGGCGGCGGGCGGAGGTGGAGAAGGATTTTGGGGGAGTGGGAGATGTAGGGGCTGTTTGGTTGCCACCCTGAGCTATGTGCCTGAGAATATTCCTTGCCTGAGAGTAACCTGAGTGTGTTTCACAAATTGCCTAACCAGGCAGACGGAAAATCTCAGGCGGTGTTTGGTTGGTATCCTGAAAGTACGCCTGTGTGGGCAGATGCTCCAGGCAGTGTTTGGCTACATTTTGCCTGGTTTACACTCTGCCACTTGTTGGTCTAGTATTGAAGGGATAAATTAATGATCAGATAAAATCAGGCATAACCAGATCAAATGGTCATTACACTTAAGGTTTCAGTTTACATAGTAATTTGGAGAACACAAAAGTCTACTACCACTCGTCTAGTGCTAACATGTCCAAAAGTCATGTTCCCTACCAGATCAGTAATTAGATTGTTTCAACACAATAGTGCATCAATCACATGACCAGAAAGTCCACCAAAAAGAAACTCCATCAACCATGTACGTAATATTCTGCAATTAATAATCACTTAGTGATTACCAGGATCATCAGTACGGCCATGAGCAGGATCATCAGTACGACCATCAATAGGATCATCAGTACGGCCATCAGCAGGATCATCACCAAATAAATAATTGAAAACCCAACGTGAGAGATATTCCTCACCCATGCTCATAAGGAAGCTACGATGAACTTGAAATTCTGGCTTGCAAAGATGCATCCACTACGAAAAAAAGACATATCCGTGACATTTTGGGACAAACGAATTTTTTTTCTGTCATACTTATGACACTTCTATGACGATAATTGTGACAAAACCCGATATCATCATAGATGTGGTGGGCTCCTACTTCTATGACAAAAAATCATGACAGAAAATGGGCTTTTCATCCTGGGCGGGCCGGAGACACAGCTGCATGACATTCTTTGGGCCGTCCATGACGGAAAAAACCATGGTAGAAGCGAGGGCGAGGAAAATATCGGGGTGTTTCCGGTTACGGGGGGTGGTCGGGGCCGAGCGATGCGCGTTTCTCTCGTACACACATGCGCATGGGTGTGATGCGTTGGGCTCTAACTAAACCCGAGCGAGGCGTTGGGCTCTAACTGAACCCGAGCGATTGCACTGCAGGCTACGCGTTTTATTGAACCCGAGCGATCGATCGATGGCTGTTAACTGAACCCGATCGAGCGATTCCTTCGCTACTGCTGCTAACTGAAGCCGATTGATGCTGCCTCTGGATGAACAGTGAGCGTTGCTGGGGGGGTTTGGATGAAGAGTTCCCGGTGGGGGTGGATGAACAGGACCCCGTGGTGTTGCCTCTGGATGAACAGGACCCCGATCGAACGAGCCAGTTGGGGCTAGATGAACAGGACCCCGTGGAGGGCAGGATGAACAGGACCACCCCATGGAGGGCTGGATGAACAGTATACGGTGGAGGGCTGGATGAACAGTAGCCCATGGAGGGGTGGTTGAACAGGAGCCCGTGGAAAGGGCTGGTTGAACAGTAGCTGGTGGAGTAGCGCGCTGGGGAGGCTGGATGAACAGGAGCCCGTGGATGAACAGTCGTAGGTGGAGGCTGGAGTAGGTCGACGGTGGATGAACAGTAGCCCGTGGAGGCTGGAGGGGGTCGACGGTGGAGATGAATAGTATCCCGTGGAGTCCCGTTTTGTGGTGCGCCACACCCCTCCCGATGAACAGGACCCCCGTTTCGACCGTAGCGCTCCAACACAAGTCCGTTTCCTCCGTTTTGCGGTACGCCACACCCCTCCCGATCAACAGGACCCCCGTTTCGACCGTAGGAGGTCTGTTTCCTCCGTTTTGCGATACGCCAGACCCTCCCGATGAACAGGATCCCGTTTCGACTGTGGCCAGTCGAACACAATGCCGTTTCCTCCATACTGTGGTGCGCCAGGCCTCGTTTCCATCAGCTCTTCCGTCCAAGCCCTCCCGATGAACACGACGACGCATTCCGTTCCGACCCAGCCGGTTGGCTCCCCATGAAAACGACGACGATGCTGTTTCTCCGTTCCGACCCAGCCATGTACACGAGCCCTGGCCGTACGTATGCGCGAGTAGGCGTTCGAGACACTGCCTGTATGTACGTACGTGGCCGTATTTTCTTTCTTGCACACTGGCCGCTGTACGTATGTGTACATGCTACGTGCGCGCCTCTACTACGACACGTGCGCGCCTCTACAACGACCAGTATGTACGTACACGTTCGCGACCAGAATGACAACGCTACATACGCTTCGACCAGGTGGGTTCCGACTGTGAGGCACTTCCTTGCGTGCGAAGATGTAGCTGGTGGGTCCCAGCAGTCAGGGGGGCGAATCATTTTTTTTTTGCCTGGACGCACTTCCTTGCGTGCGAAGATGTAGCTAGTGGGTCCCAGCAGTCAGGGGAAAACGTTTTTTTCACAAAATACGGTGGCCCATCCGGTGGGTCCTTGCTGTCAGGTGGAAGAATAATTATTTTGCGCGTAATAAGGAGGCACTTCCTTGCGGCCGCCGTGGACCCAGCTGTTAGCCTCTCCACGTACAGTACTCTTCCGATGGAAGTCATTCCTTGACCATGTTGACCATGCCGCGCCGAGAGCACCAGGGCGGTGGACGACGGCGAGGCCTAGGAAGGGGACGACACGGAGCCGGGGAAGACGCGGCAGTGGAAGCCCGCACGGAGAGGAGTACGAGGGTTCACTGGTTCGGCTGCGGTGTGAGGCTGCCATCGCCGCAGGGCCTGGCCAGCGGTGGGAATAGTAGGGGGCGGTGAGGCCTCCGCGGCAGCACAGCCGGCCATGGGAGGCAGGAGCATGCGGCACGACCGGCGCTGCTTTGGGCGGCTGGAGCAAGAAGACCAGAGGCTGAAGAAGCACTACGGCCGTTGGATGGACATCGTATGGTCACTGGAGCTAGAACCGTTCATATTGACTAAGTTGACAAAGCACTCCATCCCCGCCAACTTAGTAGGCCCACAAGTCAGCCTCCCACCAAGGTGGGTCCCAACTAGCTGGGGGAGTATTCATTTGTTTGTCCGTAATAAGGAGGAACTTCCGATGGGTCCGAGCTGACAGCGGGGGGGACTTTTTTTCGCGAAATACGGTGGCCCGTCCGTTGGGTCCCAGCAGTCAGGGGGGAAACGTTTTTTCACCAAATACGGTGGCCCGTCCGGTGGGTCCCTGTTGTCAGGTGGAGGAATAATTATTTTTTGTGGAATAAGGAGGCACTTCCTTGCGGCTGCCGTGGACTCAGCTGTCAGCCTCTCCACGTACAGTACTCTTCCGATGAAAGTCGTTCCTTGACCACGTTGACCACGCCGCGCCGAGAGCACCAGGGCGGTGGACGACGGCGAGCGGTGAGGCCTAGGAAGGGGACGACGCGGAGTCGGGGAAGACGCGGGAGTGGAAGCCCACGCTGAGAGGAGTACGAGGGTTCACTAGTTCGGCTGCGGTGTGAGGCTACCGTCGCTGCAGAATAATAGGGGGTGTGGGTGAGTGGAGGGATGGCCTGGCCAGCGGTGGGAGTAGTAGGGGGCGGTGAGGCCTCCGCGGCAGCACAGCCGGCCACGGGAGGCAGGAGCAGGCGGCACGACCGGCGCTGCTTTGGGCGGCTGGAGCAAGAAGACCAGAGGTTGAAGAAGCACTACGGCCGTTGGATGAACATCGTACGGTCACTGCAGCTAGAATCATTCATATTGACTAAGTTGACAAAGCCCTTGGTACACGTCAACTTAGTAGGCCCACAGGTCAGCTTCCGAAACGGTGTGCCCCGGATGTCAGGGGGAGGAATCATTTTTTGGGCGGGTGAAGCTAGAATATCCGAGATTGAAGTAGAAGCACGGCATCCGTTGGATGGACATTCAACGGCCACTGCTGCTAGAACCGTGTGTTGACTATAATAAGTTGACAAAGACTTGCATACGCATCAACTTCTTTTTTTAGGGGATGCATCAACTTAGTAGGCCCACAAGTGTGTGGCAGAGAACTTATAGCCCATTTGCGATTTGTAAGAATCTACAGCCCATTTTTGAATTCTAATGGAATTTACTACAGCCCATTTACAGTTTGTTAAAAGTACAACCCATTTTCTAGCTAGGACAATGATTAATAATTTCAACCAACCGTTCAAGACAGAATTCAATAAAATTTCCCACATTTTGATGGGATCTGAAATATTTTTTCCTGAAATTTTAGTCAGATTAAATATAAATTTGTATTACGTAAAAATCTAACAAAACATTGCGCGCGCAACAATTAAAAATTAAGATTTTCAAAATCCATAAATAATATTTTATAAACTAATTTCGTGCTTGGTGCATTTTTTATAGTTACTGCCCAGTTTTTATAATTACATCCCATTTATTATTTTTTAAAGCCCATTTTCCTGTTAAGCCTAATGCATCCCTCCTAGGAAAGATTTGCAGCTTAGCGGGGCGGAGAATAACAAGTTGACCTTGCCTGGGTATTCCTCAAAAAAACGTATAGATGGGCTAGCCATTTTCATCTTGAAAAAAATAATATCTGGGTTGGATATCTGTCCTGGGCTAGACGGGCCACAGCCCGCCCAGTTAATACCCTGCTCTCCTCTGAACAACAACGAAAACATCACCAAGAAAAACTCTGCAGTGCTCACACCTCAAAAACACAAAAACTGCTTGAGCTGCTTGGTCCCAGCAGTCGGCCGCACCTTGTGCAATTCTCTCATTTATATTGAGTACATAGGTTGACAATGGTGTGGGACCGTGATGTCAGGAAACCAGGAGGAAGCAAAAAAATATAGTTATACATAATAACGAGGCACTTGCGTACGTACGGCTATGGCCCTAGTGGGTCCCTACTGTCATCCAACCAAAATAAAGTCATCTCCTGAATCCTCATGTTCATTGACCATGTTAACAATGCTCGGCGCCACGGCGAGCGCAACAACTCGAAGGATGACGGAGAGGGCCTCGCGGGCCCTACGGATGGTCTGATACAGCGCCAGCTGCTCATTCAGGAAGCCAGGATCATCGGACACCTATGAGGACCTTCGAGAGACTGAGACGGCATGAAACAGTAAGGCCGCGCTTGGCAGCTCTAGTTTATTTCACACCTATATTAAGATACAAGTGTAATTTACCCGTCATCGGAAACAACGCGTAAAATACAGGCGTAATGAAACCAAGGGCCCGAGGTCTGTAAGTAAAACCGGCGGGTTACGCGTGTAATTTGAGAGACCGGTGTATATTTTACTAGTTGAAATCGACCAACCAAGCGCTTCGCCCGAGACCATCTGCTTTTATTTACAAGTGTCAGTTTTACAAGCGGTTTTGGTTGGAAAACGGCGATCCAATCATGGCCTAAGATGATGAGTTGGTCGGAAGATCATATGGTTTCACGTCAAACCTACCCGACTTGTCGTATAGGCTATGAATGAAACATAAGACGATGAACTTCTTAAGCACGGAAACAACAGAAGAGGATGATCTTCCTAACAAGTAAATCACTGGCATTAGATTGACATGCAAAACAATACAAAGCATTATTCTCAGGAGGCACGGTGAACAGCTCGTGATGCCGCATGCCACAACACTCCAAGCTCAACTTTGCAATCAAACACAAGGCCTGACATTACATAGACAATATTCAGAACAAACTCTTGAAATATCTTACATAAGTCAACATTCATGTGTCTATGCATCTCAGCGGAGTAAATATTTACTTCTGAACTGAAGACAGGAATAGGAAAAAACGATCGACGTTGCTCACAGCAAAGGGCATCCCACTCAAAAATATCAAATGCATGTCTTCTGGCTAACATCAATGAGCAAAAATTGACAAGGTTTTCCAATTCCAATATATTAAACTAATGTCAACTTTGACAAGCTTTTCCCATTCAAAATATGTAATGCCTATGATTGTGGAACGGGCAGGGTTTGTCATCTGATAGTCCGGTGGCTCAAGGTGACGACGAATGATTAGAGAACCATTCGATGTATTGTGCATGATGTGAAGTATTATGGAGGAGACGAACCATCTGAACATTTTGTGCAGTTCCACTAAAATCAAGCTGAGCGTCCCTGTGGATTTCGTATTTATATGCTGCCAGAAAACAAAGACACATCAGCACACACATGAATATTGGCCCCAGTGTCAACCCACCGAACGGTGGACTAACAAACTGAAAGTACGGTAAACAGATTACCATACCCAGATGCCCCATCATTGTTGCTTAGAGTGACATTGACAGACTTGGAGTCCTGTCCTGGCTTCTTGGTACTTGTTTGGGCACTTGTTTGCCCAGTGTTCCTCTGAACCACAAGTAAAGCAGCCATCTCTCTTTTTGTCTTTCTTCTTACCCTTCTTAATGGCTGACGCTGGCAGCACCATTCAAACATATAGTCTGGTGGCTCAAGGTGACGACGAATGATTAGAGAACCATTCGATGTATTGTGCATGATGAAGTATTATGGAGGACACAAACCATCTGGACATTTTGTGCAGTTCCACTAAAATCAAGCTGAGCATCCCTGTGGACATCGTATTTATGTGCTGCAAGAAAACAAAGACACAGCAGCACACACATGAATATTGGCCCCAGTGTCAACCCACCAATCGGTGGACTAACAAACTGAAAGTACTGTAAACAGATTACCATACCCAGATGCCCCATCATTGTTGCTTAGAATGACATTGACAGATTTGGAGTCCTGTCCTGGCTTCCTGTACTTGTTTGGGCACTTTTTGCCCAGTGCACTCCATGTGTTGTAGAGTTTCCTATGCTCTCTGTAGACTAGTCATGTCACCAGCGTCTACTATTACTCTGTAAAGCTTCTCGATCATTCCTTGTGTAATGTAGCGCAAACAGTGACTGCTTCTTTCTGCAAAGTGGTAAGACCAACTGGACCCACTAATGCAGTAGTTTGCCTTAGACAGGTTGGCTCCTTTTGTGGAGTTCAACTAAAATCAAACTCGGAATAAAAACGAGCTTTAATTTTGATATCCCTGTAAGCAACAAAAGGTATAAGGGAAACAATTACTGAGAAATAACGGTTGATGACTTGTACTCCCAGAAGAAAAACATCTATTGATTTACCTTATCTTAATGGGAAACAAAGCAGGAGAGTAGCAATTCTCAATCAGTGTGATTCATTCATATTAACTGAGACATTATCTTAACAATGCGTTGTTTCAACATGTATAAAGAATGACAAAGCAGAAAAGTATCATTCCTAAAACAATGTGACTGATTCATTTTAACAGAGACATTATCTTAACAATACCTTAGTTAAACATTTAGAAAGAACTACAAAGCAGGATAGTACCATTTGTAAAACACGGTAACTGATATATAATAATAGAGACATTATCTGAACAATACATTTCTTAAACATGTACTCCGGCCGATCTCTAACAGAAATGGTACTCCCGCCGATCCCTAACAAGTGTTGCAGTTTTGAACTAAGATTCAGTAGTTAATTTTGAGGAAAGTCGGTACTAACCTTTCAAGACCAAGATTTGAAACAACTCGTGAGGAAGACCTGAGAGAGATCTCAACACTTATATGGAAATCCGGTCTCATTTTGTACAGTTCCACCAAAATTAAGCGAAGCAAAATGTCGCAATAGCAACAAGTTGAATAGATATCCCTATTTTAATAGAGGCAAAAAAGGAATCAATTACTGGCCAATAAAGGAGGATGAAACATGCGGCCACAAAAATGGTAATCCCGCCAATCCCTAACAAGTGTTGCAGTTTTGAAAAGAGATTCAGTAGTTAATCCTGAGAGTGGCATTGCTTAATTTTACCAGCGGCATTAGATTAACAAAAAGCATAAATAGTTCCAGGGGAGAGTGGGCGCAACAACAACATGTGCTTCCATCTACTTATAAAGGGGGTGATGCAGAGTTTGTTTTAACAAAGCAACAAGCATAATGTCTGGGTTGGTCCCATTTTTGTTCACTACTTAATGGAAAAAGACAGCAATACAATAGCTTCAATTCAACATTTATTTAAAACAGTACCAATACAAGTAGCACAACATCTCAAAACACACTGCACGATCATGTGGATGAAGGCAAGTACCAACCTGTCATGACGCACACAAGATCACGTACGAATCTGCCAACACGAATAGGAAATCCAATCTCGTTTTGTGCAGTTACTCTGAAATCAAGTAAAGTCGCCGGTGTGACATTTAAGTTTGCTATAGCAACAAGTTGAATAGATATCCCTGATTTAACAGAGGCAAAAAAGGAAACAATTACTGCCAATAAAGGAGGATGAAACATGCGGCCACAAAAAGAAGCATCTACATTATCTTGATAGAAAACAAAGTATAGGACAGTAGCATTTCTAAAACGGTTGCATTGATTCATATTAACAAAGAAATTCTCTTAAAATAGTTCAGTAGTTAATTCTAAGAGTGGCATTGCTTAAAATACAATAGCTTCAATTCAACATTTATTTAAAACAGTACCAATACAAGTAGCACGACATCTCAAAACACACTGCACGATCATGTGGATGGGACATGGGACATGCCAGCACCATGTGCGTCCACACGTATAAATGGGTGATGCAGAGTATGTAGCCAAGCAGCATATATGCGTTGGTCCCATATTCGTTCTCTTTGAAACTTATTCCGATGTGAGGGCAGCAAATCTAGTCCTGCACAAACTACTGGACCCCCCCAGTTTCTTTCCCTTTTCAACAAAGAGTTCGGTTCCTTACAGATGTGTGTACTGGGTTACCCCCTTTTCCCTTTTCGACCAACAAAGCGGCTGGATAGCTAGTCTATACTACTTTCCCTCCCTCCTTTCCTCATTGAACCACGTCCTGGATTCATGCTCCACCCCACCGCATCCTTCTTTCCTCTTTGAACCAAGACCTAGATTCGACTACAGAATCAAAAAAGATCAGCATGCAGCTAGACCAATGACGGTTTCAAAGAAACTTATACCTTAGGGTCATCGGGATGTGGCAAGGCGTGCGGCGGGAGGTCGGATCTGCCCACACTACGTACAGTGGCGAGGAAGAAGGGGTCAGTGGCCCTCCCGCACAGGCGCTGGGTGAAAGAGAAAAGCGCAGCCGGCAGTGGATTGCCTCCCTCGCCGAAGGCGATAGAGTGAACGCTGCACCTCCTCCCCTTCCTGGTGTGACGGGATCCGGACGCCTCCTTCGCCAGCTATGAGGGGGTGAGAGAGACAGAGGCCACAACGCAGTCTTGTTTAGATCTGCTGAAGAGGGTGAGAGACAGTGAATATAGCAAACCCTAGCAAAGGAACGATGAGCCTCCAGCGTGTATATATATGTAGTGCGGCGAGAGTGTGGAGTGCAAACCCTAGCGAACAAGCACTGAGGCTCCAGCTTATATATATAGTGTAATACGGACTGAGCTCCGGTGCCTTAACTGCACCTGCTTTTGGCTGTATGACAGGTGGGCCAGCCACATTTTGGGCCCACCTGTCATAAACCCAAAGGCAGGAGCACTAAAGTCAATGAAGCTGCGTCCATATAGTACTCGTGTATACGACTAATATATAGTGGAGTGGTTTTCTTATTCTCTCCATAAAAATCATTTTAAACTGTGTAAGTACGAAACGAAACTCTTTATTTAACGTACCAGTGAAGAAAACTACTACTCCCTCTATTCCTAAATATTTGTCTTTCTAGAGATTTCAACAAATGACTACATACAGAGCAAAATGAGTGAACCTACACTGTAAAAAATGTCTATATACATCCGTATGTGGGAGTCCATTGCAAACCACTTGAAAGACAAATATTTAGGAACAGAGGGAGTACTTCCGATGAACTCATGATCCACGCGTCCTGGTCGCACTTTCTGTCCTTCACGTGTGGTACACTACCCTCCCTTAAGTGAACAACCACACATGCGCCAAATTATCGGAAACGTGTGAGAGTGTGTACAAATAAAGAATTTTAATTTCAATTATCGGAAAGGTTTGAGAGTATGTACAGTTTGCCCTCTCTAATAATTATGGTTTGTTGTGTTCGGCCTAAACTTGGTCAAACTTTACAAAGTTTGACTTCAGACAAATCCAATATGCGGAGTAAATAAAAATGGAGGGCTACTACGTCCATCCGGGTTTTTAGTCCCCACCATTTTTTAATCAAAGTTAATAGCTGGACAAATAAAATTATAGGGGAGCTGGAGACAAAGTTGTGAGAAGGCTTAGAAATCAATACAAAACTTATGCTCTTAGTACCAACGTCGATCCTTCTTCGAGGAAACATTTGGTTCATAGCCAATTGTGTGATAAAATTGCACCAACGTGAAAGACGACTGCGTCTCCAACGCAACCAAGGTGAACTGACGAAGGATATCATCTTTGTGGGTAACAAGCAAAGAGCACTGATAGAAGACAACTTGTTTTTCAATGAACATCGATCAGCTTCACCAGCCGACGCAACCATGAGGCGCAACCATGAGCATCGATACGTCATCGTGGTGACGCATCATCCATTTGGCATCAAGTTTGGGTGAGGCGCCTATGAAGTTGAACAAATCCTCATTGTGGTCTGTTTCTTCTCAGTAGTCAAGCTCGAGGAAGGAAGAACCACGTGGTAGAGGACAGTGAGGCGGAACAACAATGGCCATCCAATTTTGTGCAGTTCCACTAAAATTGAGGAAGACATGCCCGGGTATGGAGATACGCATCGCTGTTTCCAAAAATATAAAAAAGGGATATAGTGTTGTTACTTTGTTTTACAAGATTAACAACGACATCTCAATTGTCAATAAGAATTATGAAAAGTACACCAACAAACAGAAGCATCATGATTATCTTGATGGGAACTAAACCAGGATACCCGAGAAAAAAAGCATTTCTTCATTTAACCAGTGATAGTATTAGAATAGCAGCAGCAATAGGAGCATATGGACAATGACCACACAACCACCATGTACTTTTTGTCGAAAAAACATGTATACATCCACCGAGGCATAAATCAGGACAACTTTTCGAGTGGCATTTCCTCTATAATAGTAGGCGACATTGGACCAGCCGACGAACCCTAGCTACTATACATGGGGAGCTGGGGAGTAGTCACATAGAAGAAAACCCGCATGCAGCGGCCTGGGGAGCTGGACCAGTACAAGAAGTTATACCTCACGTGGGCGAGATGTCACTTAGGTGGGCTGGCGGTATCTGCCTACACGACGGTAGCGAACAAGGGCGCGGAGGACCTTCGTCCGCGCCAGCGCCGGCTCCGAGAGGACGGTGAGCATCGGCTTCCTCCATCGCCGACGGCGACAACGTCAACGCTGCACCTCCTCACCTCTCGCAGCGGACGGGATTCAGCTGGATCTGTGTCCACCGGCGAGGAGAGAGATAGTGTCGACACTGTCATCTTGTTTTGATATGGAGAGGGTGAGAGAGCGAGACGCGATTAACTCTATCAAACTAGAGGCGATAATGGAGTAAAACAATCTCTCCACAGAAGTGGTTTTAAATAGAATACGCGCATTCCCGGAAAAATGTATCAAAAACTAGCGGACAATTTTTTAACGTACCAAGAAAGAAAACTCGATCAAAAACACGCCCCGCTTCCAGGTCGCGAGAGTCGTTGCGCACACACACATAGACATAGACATGCATATCCGTGTTTACGTAAAATTCCATTTCCATCTCCATCTCCAATCATATTTGTCCAACTGGCACATTATTTACGTTGTTAATTATATACGCGGCAATATTAACGTACAACATCTCTTGTATGCGGGCGTCCGAACCGCTGCCACGGCTGCTCCTGACCAACCCGAACCCTCTTCATCACCCGCGCGTGCTTCCCGCCCAAAACGGTCAGTGCCGCATTCATGCTCGGCCAAAGCGGACGCGACCTCTCACTGGCGCCGGCATTGAATCGGCGTGCCGGCCGATAGAGCATCACCCGTGCCGCTTCCTGATGCACGCGACTGCTCCGCGTTCAAACGTCGCAATAGCCGGCCACAACATGCATGTAAAAAGTTCTTGGGAGTCCGTGCTACAACTAGCTGTCCTCCCCCAACTCGTCAATCTCTTCCAGTAGTACTAGTACTCCATGGAACGATCCATCGACAAGCAGGCGAGAAAGTTATCGTATACTCAGTTTGCGGTGAGTGGCATGCCGAGCGACCGTGTGGGGTCGAGCCGTGGAGGAGGGTGAGACACGAACGCGACAGACGTGATTTAAACGTTGGTTTTGCTCGATGGTGCGATCCAACGAAACGAAACGTTGGTTTGTCTCTGTTTCCATTTTTTCTTCGGAAAACGGAAACTTTCCACTCCATTTTCATTCCTACTCCAAGGTTGCCCCGTTACAACATTCCATCAAATACAAAGTAAAACTAACACGCATGCTGATGCATCTCAATGATTCACAGATCATAGCCAATATTTACTTCACAACTAAAGACAAAAGTTGTGAGAGCATGTACGAAAGAAAAACTACTGATGGGGTCACTACGACTTAAACCCTAAACCCTAAACAGGATTTAATTTCTTGGCCAGGTAGAACCTGTCGAAGACGGCTGGCACCCTCGAATCATACGATGCTTTTGTGCAGTTCCACTAAAATCTAGCTGAGCATCCCTGATGGCAAAGATATTGAAGAAGTGTGATTAGAATAATAGTACTGGCACTAGTTCATGAGACATAAACTCATCACAAGTAGAAGCCGGTAGAAGTAGAGAAAGATCGACATGGAGATGGAGCTACGTGGGGAGCTGCGGCAGTGGAGCATGCCGGCTCCAAAAGGAAGATGGACTACCTGGGACGTTGGGCTGTAGCTAGAAGGGCGGTTGGGACGCGGCATCGGCCCATACCGCGGTGACCCCCGATTGGGACGCACCGACTGTGGATTTTCTCCCTCGCCGATGTCGACCACGTCTACGTAGAACATTGTTCCCTTCCCCCAGTTGCGGGATCAGGCCGGATATGTGACCAGCGGTGTGGCCACCGTCATTCTATGCTTGTGAAGAGAGCAACCCAAGCAAGCAGGCTTGTAGCTTAGGCTCCTGCTAGTGTATATATAGTGGTTTTCTTTTTCTCTCCATATCAACCATTTTATATTGCGTACGTGTCATTGAAGAGTGAAATGATGGTTTCTTCTTCCGACTAACTTACTGTGTGATTTGACTGCTCTTTAGTGGCCCCTACACGTACTCCCCCTACGTGTATGCAACAGTCACACGCACACATGGACGCAAAAACACGCGCGACGCCCTAATGCATGCATGTCCGAGCACATGACGGAACACACACGGTCACGCTCAAGTGCTTAACCTACACATGCATGCACACACATACTTAGCCAGGGTGAGCTAGTGACCATATAAACATCGGAAAATGTATATATTGAGCGCAATGAGCGTATTATGAAGTCCATTGACCGTATTTTTACAAATATACAGTGACAGATAGTGTATTTATCTCGTTTGAAATTAAGCCATATTAACCGGAGAGGAGGCAGTATGGACTAGCATTACTTTGTTGTGTCCTGTCAACTTGCCGAACGAGGAGAAGCTTGCAGGACGGGAGAAGCTTGCGTGCGGTGGCTCGCAGGACAAGGAGAAACTTTTGACTAATGCAAGCTCTCCTTCGCTCAGGCGGTGGACGTGCAACGGTTAATTTCGATGTCAGATTGCCAGAAGCATACACTGTACTAGTACTATTATTGTTGCACTTCCCGAACACTACTAGGAAAAGGCCTACTAGTGGCGCACCAGTTTTGCCTACTAATGGCGCACTACTGGTGCGCCACTAGTACCACGCCACTAGTATTTTTTACTAATGGCGCACCACTGGTGCGCCATTAGTATCTGGTATACTAATGGCGCACCAGGCAGTGCGCCATTAGTATAGGCCATGGTGCGCCATTAGTATGCCTCCCAGGGGGCCATATTTACCCATGTGCTTTGCCATACTAATGGCGCACTGCGGGGTGATGCGCCATTAGTATCCTTTGGCATACTAATGGCGCACGTTGGGGTGATGCGCCATTAGTATCCTTTGGCATACTAATGGCGCACGTTGGGATGATGCGCCATTAGTATGGATATAGGGATTTTTTTTCTTTTCTGATATTTGCACAGATTACAAAATATATTATTGGACAGAATATAAACAGCACCACACAACAACAGCAGATTCATCGAATACAATAGAAGATTAGTCTCCAAATACAATTCATCATATTAGTCTCCAAATTCAAAAGACCGAACAAAGATAGAACATTACAAGTCTCAAGACCGCGAGTAGCAAGTTTGTCTTCACATTACAAGTCGATATCGATCATCTAAACTACCATCACATAGAAGAGAGCTGCGGTCATCACAATGAGCATCATCGCGATGAAACTGGTCTTCATCCGGTTCCTCCAACGCTCCCTCCTCTCTCCCGCTAGATAGCGCGCGTATCTAAATTCCGCCTCCGCCCTACTGGTGTACCCTTTGTAACTGTACCGCTGAAACGGTGAACCTGTCTCCGACACTCCTCCCAGTCATCGTAGACTCCGGGAACCTTACCCTTGTACACGACATACGACGGCATCTCTATGCACTAGCCAAACAACAGACAATACATAAGCAATATATAAGTATGCAACAAAAGGATCGGAAGAGAAAAGCAAGACATTAATTGCACGATTCATGGTCCTACTAATAAATAGCATCGATTACATCTAAGTTAAACGACTGTCCAAACCATAGAGACATACAAGTTCATTAAAGTTTAATTACAACATGAGCTAATCAATGTTTCAGAACTACACATAGCATCACTACTTTCGACTCGACTCATGGGACCGGAGCATGGATGAAGCCGCCGTCTGTCGTGATGGTCATGAAGTCGCGGGCGTTGTCAGCCTGCATTTGTAGCGTTGTGTCTATCTCACTGTTGGACGGTTGAAATTTGAGGTAGAACTGCCCCGAGGTACGAAGGACATCTTGATGGATGATTTCTGCAAACTCCGACTGGATGCGAAAGAATTCTTGTCGGATGTCCGCGTCATGGATTGCCGCCAAGCTTGCGGCCCAATCTTTGAGATTATTTGGTAGCAGAAGGTGATTATGGTCCCGTATGATCGCCCGCATGTGATGGAGGGCGTAGTAGGCATCCTTCTGACCGCCAGGTGGCTGCTTGACGCAGGGGAACGTCGTATTGTGGGTGAACACGTGCCTGCCGTACCTACGAGCTGGCCTCTTAATGGTGCCTCCAGATGCGGCGTAGCCGGGGAGAGCATCATCAAGAACTTTCTTGATATTTGTGTAGTCTATCTTGGAGTCACGGTCCGGGTCGAAATACGTGGCCATGGAATATTTCGGGCTTAAGAGGATGAGTGTGCAATGTGTGTCACTGCACAGAACACGGAATGTTAGAAAAAAAAGAATGATCAAAATCTAAGAAATCATATGTTACGGGGCGGTTAGGAGATGACTTACTCGGGAAAGTAAGGCACGAGGAAGTTATCCTTATATGGGTTTGCCAGAATGACGCCTTCGAGGTGTGAACTCGCGACTTGCCGGTCCCCAGCGCTGCCCAAGATCTTGGCACGCATGTAGAAGGGGTCGACTATCACAATGTCCGGGGTCTTGTCTCTAATGATCCGCATCTCCATACTCAGCGAAAACAGCCGAACGAACGTGTAGTGCAGCGGATGAAGGTTAAACATAGCAAAGATGTCATCAAACCGCAGGACGATCGTACCCCGACGGCGCTATCCACAAAGCCCTTGCCCTCTGGCACCTTGGCCACGAAAACCGGGTATGCCACATCATTCTCTCTGAGACGCCGCTTCTCCAAAGAAAGAACACTGTCATGCAGACTCCGCATAGCACTGGTTGCATCATTTAGCATATTTGTCGGTAGCATCGCCCTACCCGTCACATGCACCCTCCTCGAGATATCCTTAGGTGAAGGTGGCCCGTCCTGAGCACGGATCGTACTCGGTGCCGGCTGGCTCGCACTGGCGCCCTTGTTAGTCTTTCGTTTCCGTCCCTTCTTCCTGATCTGCTGTAATGGGATCGAGTTCTGCTCACAGACCGCCTTCTTGAGCGTGTTGGGGCTGATAATATTTCGCACCTCAACTATCTGAGGCTCGGTGAAGGCGGCAGCTGGAGGCGTCTCTTGAGAACTGAACGCCAGATGACGCCTGTTGCAATTGGGTTTCTCCGCCGTACCAGCTAGATCGCGGTCGTCTTTTTCAGGGTTGGGTTCTTGAGAAGGAGGCCCGTAGAATCATCACCATACCCATGTTCGGCAAAGTACTTATCAACGTTGGAAAATGTACCGCCGTCGTTGTCGTCGTCGTCCGGATCCTGTGCCATATGCATGTCCAGATCCTGTGCCATAGGGATGTCCGACATGTCCGGTAGCGTTGCGGCGTTCTTGCCATGGCTTGGCGCTGGCACGACTGGCGGTCTTGTCTGTGGGGTGATGTCCCCCGCCCCCAAACGAATCCGGCTCTTCGGCCAAAGCAGGGGCCAGCTTACGCAAGCGCCGAGGGTCATCACATCATCTTCGTCGGCCCCAGCGGGTGAATCGGAGGTAACAACTCGTCGCAGCCTGGCAGCACCCGAACCAGTTCAACCCTATACAAGCTGGGTGGCATCGGATTACCGTGGAACACGTGGTTGCCTGGTTGAACGATTCTGCCCTTGGCGACATCGACCAACTCGCCGCCCATGAAGTGCAGGAAAGTGCAAGGAACGTCGGCGGCGCCCTGCGAAAACATGTAGGGCGTTAGGGATGCCCAGTCAAAGGCAAGGAGATGAAGTCATCGGCCGAGAGGATTAGTTACCGTGATGCCGTCGAGCTCGGCTAATGTCGAGGCACCGCCAACGACGGACGTGCAACTGACGGAGGGGCCGCTTGCTGGCGAGGTGCCGGCCGGCGTACACCCGGGTGCATTAAGCTCCAATGCCCGTGCCGGTGCCAGAGACACGAATACCGCCTCCGCCGGAGACACCAATGGCGCCGCCTGCGCGTTGTGCGAGTTGCTGGCCGTGAAGCTGGGAACCGGGGGAGGCCCCTGTTGGCCGCCCGCAATCCACGTCGTCAGCCCTTGAATCAAGGTAGCCACTATGGCGGTGAGCGTCGTTCCCAGTTGTTGTTGCACTTGCTCTTGGACAATCTCTGGAATCCGCGCCACTTGTGCCTTGAGTTCTCGAACCTCGCGCGACTGGCTTTCCGATCTGGTCTTTTTCTCCTTTCGCCCACCAGCGGTATAGTATGATGACCATTTTGTGGACAAGCCTTTGCCGGCCACACGACCAGCTGACGACGGCTTACTGAGCTTATCCTTGTTTTTCATTACGTTCAACGCCCTATTTAAAGGGGTGTCAAAAGGGGAGCTCTGAGACGACCCCGCGCTACTGCTTTCAGCCTCCCGCGGAAGGAATGTGAACCATTTAGAAATTTGGCTTCATTAATTAGAATGCAACCATATGGAGCTAATTACGCGGGGGTGTATTCCTTACCAAAACAAGCTCAAGCGCCCTGGTCTTCAGATGCGTGGTAAGTTCCTTTGTTACCGGGTCCTCCTTGTACCGGGCCCTGACAAAGTTCCTGGTCTGCTTGTCACGTAATTTCTCGAAGCGGGGCGGTAGGCCTTGCTCGGCATGCTCCGCATCCTCCTTGTACCATATAGGCTCCGCCACTCTGTAACCGCCGGGACCGAGTTGGTGGACCCCTAAGTTCAACTCCCGCATTTCTTTCCCCCACTGACTTGATTCGGAGGTTGCGCTGCTCTCGCACTTGATCTTGAACTCCTTGTAGTCATCTTCACTCATCAAAGGATATTTCGCCTTGATCTTCTCATAACTATCACGTTTTTCAATCATTGCCTTCACCGTGCTTCTCCATGTAGACAGGGCCGTGCTCATCCTCGTGAGGGCGGCACTGTTCACTTTATTCCCTGAGAGGCGTGTGTTTGCAAACTCAGCGGGGAACTTGTATCGTTCGTGCAGCTTCGTGAAGAGGAGGCTGCGCAAATTCCCTCGGTCCTTATGCCTTAGGTTCTCGGTGTTGATCGAGACGGTGCTCCGGAGAATGCACCCGAGCTGAACCGAGTACCCCTTGACTACTTGTTTGGGCACCGTTGGATGCCCGTCGGAGTTCACTTCAGTAAATTCTTCCTTGACGGTGCCGAGCACGCTCGGGCGCCGGTCCTTCCGTTGCCTCTTCGGTTGGCTGCCATCTGTGCGTGCACTGCCATCATCAGTGGTGGCATCCTCGGTGGCACCATCAGTGGTGTCATCCCCGATGCCACTAGGGGTTGTGTAGTCAGGATTGATGTCTTCCGCGGCGTCCTCATAGCGGTGAGGTTCTTCCTCCAGCTCCTGGGACAGCTCCCAGAATTGCTTGCCGCCCGAACCGCCGGCCTCATCATTGTGGGCCATGTTTCGCTCTAAATAGGAAAAAAATTTGGTCAAAAAGTTGGTTATTGTCAAGGAACAAGATCGTGGTCCCATCATTTAGGGTTTGTCGACACCGAGAGGCATCCTAAAAGCTAAGCTTTTATGATTTAGGGTTTGTCGACGCCAAGGCACCCTAAAAGCCTAAGCTTTCATCATTTGGGCCTAATCACTTGGCTCTATTGCCACCTATGGTTTAATGCAGCAAGAATAAAGGGGTAATTGATCCTACTTAATTAAGTACTAAGATACCCCGGCCCATGCATTAGTCGCAAGTACCCCATATGTCCTATTTTTAGCAAAGTCATGCTAAAATTCATGGAAAATTTCAGCATGACCTTTGCTGAAAATAGGACATATGGAGTACCCGAATTTGCCGGAACGGAAGTTAATCGACATTCCGGCAAACTCAAGGGCCTCTCGGGGTACCTGCAAAATCATCACGACATGATGGTCGGAGACAAAACCCAGCAAACTAGCACCACAATGTGCCTCTACTTTCATATGGATGAAAAGGCCACAATGTGCCTCTACTAGCACCACAATCTTAGTTAACTTCTGGGGACATCAGAAAGTTAACATCCGCCTGATTATTATGAGGACTTCACTGCCACTGTTTACTCAAACTTAAGTTAGTAATTAAAAATATAAAATAGGATAACCCAGTGACAGGACTGTTGGTTGATGTCAAAAAAAAGTTGCTAGTCTCAACATGTTCTACAGTTGTTAAAATTATCTTACTGTATTTAGAACAAACTAACACCACAGAGTCTACTAATTCAGGTAGAAGCCATGATTCATTACAAATTTGAATATATGATATTCCGGAAAATAATCTGACTACAAAATGAGATACATCCCGTTTGAACTACCAAAACTGTAACCAATGTTATTACCTAATTATGAAAAAAGTGCAGTACATATAAATTATTTCATCACTGGGAGGAGATAACCAAAAGTTTCCAAGCAATATGATAAAAAAGGGATTTAGGCATCCAAATGCCACAAAAGACCAAATCACATTTTTAAACCAAGTTACACAAAGAAAATGCACCTAAGCACCAAGAGGAACTGTTACAACTCCATAAGGTATATCCAAGTCACTGCTGCTCATATTCAAAAAACCTAACTCCAATATAACTAGAAAGATTTTAAAACATTATATCTCCCTGCTGACACGAACTGAAAGCGTAACAAAAATACCATCTTCTTTTGTTGATGCGTTGGTGTTTCAGAGCAGAGGTAAGAAAACCGGAGACCATATATGTAGTTTCTAACATATGCAAGATTACTTAAAAATTGGAGAGCGATGTCGTTTCTACTGGACCTAAATAGAGCTAGCTGCTGGTGTTGAACAATAAACAGCCACACCACACACTAAGACAAGTAACTGAAATGACTCTCTTTGTATTGTAGTAGAAGAAGAAACAAGAGAGAGATGCAAGATAGTAGTATATATAGGTGAGTCAACCTATTATTCTAGGCAGCTGCCTTGCTGGTGATTCGGTGTCGTCGCAACTGGATCCCTCCCACTCGACCTGCGATCTTCTACAAGGAAAAAGTAGCAGCTCAGTCAACCACCATATAATTATACAAGGAAAAAATGTTACTTGGCACAAGGGTAAACGTGAAGCTTGAGGTAGCAGCAGATTGAAGTGATAAACTGCAAAGGAGAAGCTTGAGCTAGTAAACAATTTCTGAATGTTATAAAGTGGGGAAAGTAAAATAAAATTCATGACTAGTCATGGCAGTAGAAAAGAGATGAGATTTGACAAAACCAGAGCCAAGCATAGTCCAGAATGTCAAATTTTAAGTTAGTTAATTATTACAGTCCTTTGCTAAAAGAGATGATCCGTCCAAGAAATTTAATACTAGATGCATGCAGTCTGTTGAGGATCTTTTAGTGAATGACTAACAACAAGTAGCCGAGCTTGCCCAAGAAAGATTAGATTCAGAAGTGATGGCTGCTGCTAGTGAATGGAGCTGACAGTTATACAGTGTCAATTGACAGTAAGTAGAGTGAGATGATCAAACGTTTGTGCTGAATAGCAGTGGCAGTGTAATGTTAACTAAATACAGTTGGCAGTGTATAGAGTGTTAATTGACAGTGGCTTGTCCTGGATATAACTCATTTTCTAGGTTTACCTTGGGTAGATAGCCCATGAATGCGGAACAGATACTTACATTCATGCCGTGAGATAAACTTATTTTCAGGTATAAACCATGGACAATTACCGGATGATACAGTGCATTTTTCTTCAGTGTATGTCCAGTGCATTTTTCTTCTTCTTTCATTCTAAATTAGACCTATCATTGTGTAAGATGCAGGAGTACTTCTTATACTCTGTGGCATTGCCATACTTAGCCAAGAGTCCCCATTTCTTATATTCTGTGAGATGCAGTCATCTTTTACTCCAGTTCTTATAGTATTTTGGAGTACATTGCCTGTTATGCTGCTTGCAAGGTTAGCATAGGTTCAGAAATGGGGACTAAAAAACAGTGATTTAATTCTCCAATTCAATTTTCATTTTCATGTTTAAATTTGAATTTCAACAGTAGTGATTTTACACCCAGTTCAACAGTGATTTTACGGTAATTTCAACGGTAATTTCAGCAGCAGAGACGGGGGCGGGGACTAAAAAAATCTTAACCCTAACAGCCTAGTGGAGTGTGTGGAAGACGAGGTGGGGCGGCGGGTAGACGGGCACCTTGGTGTGCAGGCGCTCGAGGGCGACGAACTGGCGCTCGAGGGCGGCGGGTAGACGGGCACCTCTCCGGAGAGCGCCTCTAGCCACGTCTCCTCGACGAGCAGCTCCGGACTCGGCGAGGCGGAGGTTGCGGCGCGCGCGGGCGAGGGCGAGGTTGGTGTCGGCCCTGCGGCGCTGCTCCGGCGAGAGTGGGGTGGGGTCGGAGGGGAGGAAGGGGAGGATGGGGAGAGGGAGGCGGCGGGGGCGCGGATTGGGAGCGGACGGAGAGGAACTGGCGCGAGGGAGAGGGACGAAGGGGAATTGGCGAGGGAGAGGGAGGAATTAGCTATAGGGGGAAACTTACTAATCGCACACCCCGAAGCGGTGCGCCATTAGAATGTTTTTTTATATAGCAATGGCGCACCCACGATCGGTGCGCCATTAGTAAACTTTTTTTTATATAGCAATGGCGCACCAGCCAGAGGTGCGCCATTAGTAATCTTTTTTTTGTTGCATCTAATAATTTTTTAGAAAATGAATATGAATATGAAACAGTAATAATTTTTTTTAAAATATAATCAAATTTGTTATTTGAAAATATTTATGAATATGAAAAAAAATCATCAAATTTATTATTTGAAAATATAATCAAATTTGTTTTTTTTGCAATTTTAGTTGCATTCATTTGTGACGGTGGAGCGGGCCGGGGAGGGTGCAGGAGAGGGTGCGGGGGGTCGGCAGCGGCGGTGGAGCGGGCTGGGGAGGGTGCGGTGGGTCGTCGGCGGCGGTGGAGCAGGGGAGGATGTGGTGGGTCGTCGGCGGCGGTGGAGCGGGGGAGGGTGCGGGGGGTCGGCGACGGCGGCCGGTGGAGCGGGGTAGAGGGTGCGGGGGGTGCTCAGCGGCGAGGGGGACCGGATCTGGCGAGGTGGGATAGCGATCGAGATGGAGGGGGATCGAGATCGAGTGTCCATGAAATTTAAAAATATTCATGAGTTCAAAACGTGCCCATGAAATACAATCAAGAAATGAAGGCTACAATTTAAATACAATCGATCTTAGCTAGCTATCTGTTCACAATCTTCTTGCCCTTATTTTTCGTAAATGGAGTTCTTCTCTTGAACGGACGTCCTTTAGGTAGGGTGGTCCTGCTTCTTCTTGTGGTGTATGCTGATACTTCATCGTCGTCGTCATGTTCCATCTTCGGGTCACCGTACTTGTCGAAGTCTTGCTCATTGGCGACTCCATCCATTCCGATGATCTTCCTTTTGCCTCTCCTCACGACAACACGACTGGGCTTTGACGGGTCGGTAATGAAGAAGCATTGGTCCACTTGGGAAGCCAGTACCCATGGCTCATTTTTTGCGGTGACGTTCGCGCCTGCGGTCTTGGATTTGGCTTCGGGTATAACCATGGTGGTGAAATACCGGTCTTCTTTTATGACGCTCTTGGCCCATCTGACACGGAACATCGGGACCTTCTCTCCAGCGTAGCTCAGCTCCCAGATCTCCTCGATCCTTCCGTAGTATCTGTCCTTGTCGTTACCAGTGTAGGATTCCATCGTTACCCCGGAGTTCTGATAACCATCACTCTTCATGTCCTTGTCCTCGGTGTAGAATGTGTAGCCATTGATATCGTACGCCTCATACGTCATCAGGTTGTGCTCGGCGCCCTGTGACAAGGCGAATATGAGTTGTTCTTCCGCGGAAGAATCCTCATGTAAAGGGTACGACAGAAGCTTCTGCTTGAACCAACGCGTGAAACATGAGTTGTGCTCTTTGTTTATATCTCCGTCCGTCCTCCGTTGGCCTCGGTCATTGTACGTCTTCTCAATAAAGGTTTTGTGCTCTACCACCCAAGGATCGACCACATCTATGTGTTGTAGCGCGACTAGGTTTGCTCTTTCAAAGTCGGCGAGTCGACCATCGAAGTCGACATGCATTTCGCGGCGACCCTCACGGTGACCCCATCCAGCGAGCCTACCGAGGTGCCTGTTGACGGGCAGACCAACGAGGTTCTCGATGCCTAGATAATTTGTGCAGTAGGAGATGCACTCTTCGGTCAGAAAGCCCCTGGCTATGCTTCCCTCTGGACGTGACATGTTGCGAACGTATCCTTTGATGACACCATTCATCCTTTCGAACGGCATCATCCTGTGCAGGAACGTCGGCCCGAGTTGGATGATATCCTCCACAATATGGACCACCAGATGCACCATAACGTCAAAGAATGCGGGCGGGAAGTACATCTCAAGCTCGCATAATATCACCATGATCCCTTCCTGTAGCCTTCTGAGTTGCCTCACGCCAACCGACTTCCGAGAGATGATGTCAAAAAAGTTGCATAGGCCAAATAGCGTTTCACGGACGTGCGTGTCCATGATCCCACGGATTGCAACTGGAAGTATCTGCGTCATCAGCGCGTGACAGTCGTGAGACTTCATCCCGCTGAACCTCTGCTTCGCTGAGTCTAGGTATCTGCTTATCTTCCCCGCGTAACCCTAAGGAAGTTTTACTCCTACGAGGCAGGTGAAAAATTGATCGATCTCCTCCTGACTTAGAGTGAAGCACGCGGGAGGGAAGTCATTTCCGGTCTTCTTGGCCTTTTTGCCTTTGCGACGACTTTCCGTGTCCTGCTTCGCCTCGTCATCATCATCATCATCATTAGCGTGAAGCTCCTCCCTGATGCCCATTGATTTCAAGTCTGCCCTTGCTTTCGGACATCTTTGGTCCTCTATGGCATGTTGAGCAGGGTACCAAGCAGACTCTCGCACACGTTCTTTGTGATATGCATGACATCAAGGCTGTGAGGCACACGGTGGATCTTCCAGTACGGCAAGTCCCAGAAAACAGACCTCGTTTTCCATACCTTCAGCAGCGGCTCTGGCGCCTTTCGCTTCTTTCCCTGCTCTGGCGCCTTTTGCTTCTTTCCCGGCAGTGGGCAATCTTTCCAATTTTTCAACAGCTCGTCTATTTCCTCGCCGCTCCTCGTACGCGGGCGTCTTCGGGGTTCGGTTTCACCATTGAACAGATCCTTGCGTTTCCTCCACGAGTCATCGTCGCGAAGCCACCTTCGATGTCCCATGAACACGGTTTTCGAAGACCCGGGATCTCTATCTAGCTGGCGATACGTTGTGTCATCCATGCACCTGGCGCATCCAGAAAATCCGTGGACCACCTGCCCCGCGAGATATCTGTAACCGAGATAGTTGTGCACCGTCGTGAGCAGTGCGGCTCTCATAGGGAAATATTCTTTCTCTGCGGCGTCCCACGTATTGGCTGGCGTTTTCCACAGTGTGTCTAGCTCCTCTTTCAGCAGCCCCAGATACAGATTGATGTCATTCCCTGGTTGTTTCGGCTCTTCAACTGCATACTCATGTGAATGTACTTCCTCTTCATGCACAACCAGGGGGGAAGGTTGTACATCCACACAAACACAGGCCAGGTGCTATGTGTGCTTCTCTGGCTACCAAACGGGTTGAATCCATCGGTGCTCACGCCCAGCACGATGTTCCTTGGATCCTTCCCAAATTCTCGGTGTTCGAAGTTCAACGCTTGCCACTGGCTCCCATCCTTAGGGTGACTCAGCATCTTGTCTTTTTTATTTATCTCCGGATCATTTGCGTCATCTTCTCGCTTCTTCTCCTCCCTATCCGCGTGCCAACGCAGAAGCTTTGCTACCTTAGGGTCCGCGAAATACCGCTGCAGACGAGGAGTGATCGGAAAGTACCACACCACTTTTCGAGGAGCTTTCTTCCTCTTCTTTTATCGAGTGACGCCGCACACCGGACATATGGTAGACTCCGCGTGCTCGTCCCGATAAATGATGCAATTGTTCATGCACACATGGTATTTCACGTGCGGTAAATCCAGAGGACACACGATTTTCTTCGCCACCTCGAAACTGGTCGGGCACTTGTTCCCCTTGGGAAGACGTTCGTGCCAGAATGACATGTTCTCGTCGAAGCATGCGTCGGTCATTTTGTGTTTTACCTTCATCTCCAGAGCCATGAGCGTTACTTTCAGGCGGTTATCCTCGGGCCTGCATCCTTCATACAATGGAGTAACCACGTCTATCTCCAGTTGATCCAGCTTGGCTTTCTCTCGGGCAGCAGCTCTTGCGTTATCCGTCTGCTTGAGAAGCAGCTCTTGAATATGAGGGTCCTGCACCCAGCCCGTCGATGGTCCATCGTCGTCTGCTCCGCCCGCATCTTCATCTTCATGATCATGCCCTTCGTCTGCTCCCGCATCTTCCTCATCATCATGTCTTGCATCTTCTACATGATGACTGTGTACAGCATCACCGTCGTGATCATGTCCTGGAGATTCTTCATCTTCTCGCCCGCCCGAGACGCGGTGGTTGTCTTGCTGCCCTTCCTCATTTCTTGCCTGGCCCCCATGGACGACTTCATAGTCATCTTCATCACCTTGCCACCGATAGCCATCCATGAAACCACGCAAGAGCAGGTGGTACCGCACTTGCCCGGAATCCGGGTTCGCAATAAGGCTCTTTAGCTTGCATCTTCGACACGGACATCTTATCTCCGTCTCGTTCTTTTCAAGCATCTCGGCCTTCGCGGAGCTCAAAAACCTATTCACGATGCCTTCGGTCATCGTGCGGACCATGGTCGCCTGCGGGGTAGAGCAAAACGATATTTAGAACAAAGAAATTTTTTGGCATGACTTTCCCTAAAAATAGGACAAAAAATAATGCATAGTGCCAAAATTCTCGCCGAAACGGAAATGAGTCAACATTTCGGCAAAATATTGGCAACTATCGCATTTCAAATACCGGTACCTACAAACACAAACATATATGCAACACCACAAACATATGCAACACCACAAACATACATAGATCTAGCTAGGCCATAAAAAGTGCATGTGCACGTTGTTGGAGGGAGAACAACATAAAGATAGCTTCCCCCTTACTTACCTATCAAAAAAGGTAATTTAACCACTTAATTTGGATGAATTTATGGTGCAAATGAGGTGAGGAGGAGGAGGCAGCCGAGACAAGCTTGGAGGAGGAGGTGGAGAAAATGAAGTGGGGAAAGTGAGTGGGTAGGTGTGGCTGTCCAAAATATCTAGCTCGTCCCAGGTTACTAATGGCGCACCACCAACAAATGCGCCATTAGTAACCCTGGTTACTAATGGCGCACCTGCTGGTGGTGCGCCATTAGTAGTTTTGCAAAAAAAACACTAATGGCGCACCAGGGAACAGTGCGCCATTACTAGTTTAAACTATTAATGGCGCACTGTTCCCTCGTGCGCCATTAGTAGTTTTGCAAAAAAAATTAAAAATTAAAAAAATATAGTAGTGGCGCACTATGTGGCTGGTGCGCCATTAGTATGTTTGGAAAAATAAAAAAAATTGTTACTAGTGGCGCACCGTGTGTCTGGTGCGCCATTAGTGTCTTTCACACTAATGGCGCACCAGCAGATGGTGCGCCACTGCTATATAGTAGTGGCGCACCACATGTCTGGTGCGCCATTAGTGGCCATTCCAACTATAGCCCTTTTCCTAGTAGTGGAAGAGGCGAACAGCCAAGCGCAAAGTTTACTAGTACTAGTACTACTACTATACTCTATAGAGGTATGTACTATACTAGTACTAGGAACCAGATGGAGGAGCGTCTGCACTCTTATTATATTTTTAAAATTTGATAAAGCAATCTTCAACACATTTGGTTCTCTTCGAGGGTTCTCACATGTGATAATGGAAGTTGATTGCATGGAACACTCGCCACAATTCTCGCTTAATTCTGACTCATATCCTGTTACAAATAGGAGCGCTCGGTAATATTTCCTCTTTTTTTGTTATTCAGCATGTAAACAGGTCAGCAAACCTTGTGGCGCATCTTTGTGCGAATCGTGCTTGCTGCACTTTGAATGTGGCCGAGAGCTGGCTTGATGAAACACCTCGCTTCCTACTTCTTTTTTTGCGGGGTACCTCGCTTCCTAGTGACCAGTGTCTTGGCTGATCGTCCTAAGAATGCTTATATATGAATAAAGCTCTCTCATTTACCCGCAAAAAAATTAAGCCATATTAACCGGAAAGGAGGGAGTATGGACTAGCACTACTTGTTGGTGTGTCCCGTCAACTCGCAGAACGAGGAGAAGCTTGCAGGACAAGGTGAAGCTCGCTTACGCCTTTTGACTAATGCAACATACCCTCGCCCAGGTGGTGGACATGCATCAGTTCATTCGGTGTCAGATTGCCAGAGGCATACACTGTAGTACCGAACATGCGGAGTACCATCATTGTTCGACTTCACGAAGAGGCGAAGAGCCAAGCGCAAGGTTTAGTAGTACGAGTAGTACTACTACTAGAACCGCATGGTGGAGCCTTTGTACTCTTATTTTTTTTAATCTCTGATAAAGTACACATTTATTCGGGAGAAGGGCGGAAAACGGCAGCCCAACATGTAATGAAGATATCGATCAACCATGCTCGAATATATCTTGGCCTCCATGCGAGCCCGTCTGTGTGTTCTCGCTCCTCGTTTCTCTCAAGGAACGGCTGGTTGGCCATTTTGCCGTCAATTGAGATCGGTTTGCTCACACTCCGGTCCCACATGTCAGTGATATGCCAAGAGGAGGTGCGTTGACCGACTGGCCATATGCGTACTTGGTTTTGCACCTTCATACTACTCCTCCCTCCGTCACAGTTTACAGGGCGCGCTTCATTATGATGCATTTCTCTCAATGCATTTCCACCACTAGAGAGACTTTAGACGCATTTGGTTTAATGCTCAATTAATTAGGGCATGGTAACCGCAATTTTCTCTTGATGTCGTACTATGGAGTGGAGTAAAAGTGCATGCATGTGTGTACCCGGGGTGGAAGCACTGCATGCATGTGTGTACGCATTATTTGCTCTAGTAATAGACGCCGTGCTATAACTACCAATGTTATTTTTCAGGCCGATCGCTAGTCGCCTTGGTCCCAGAGATTTTCTCTTTTTCTGAAGCGCGCTCTTTAAACAGTGACGGATGGAGTAGTATGAGCGGATTCAAACAAGAGCGTATTGATGGTTGCTTCTTCCGAGCAACTTACAGTGGGAAAGGTGGGGCTTATGATTTGGCTGCTCATTACTCACTATTAATGCGGCGCAACGACCGTTCTGAGTCTCCCATGTGGCTGTGCACTACCCCCTCAGTTCTTAAATATACTCCGGAGTACTTGTCTTTCTAGAGATTTCAACGAGTGACTACTCAAATATTTGTCTTTTTAGAGATTCAAATGGACTACTACATACGGATGTATATAGACATATTTTAGAGTGTAGATTCACTCATTTTGCTCCGTATGTAGTCACTTGTTGAAATCTCTAGAAAGAGAAATATTTAGGAACGGAGGGAGTACACATACGAAGCAAAATGAGTGAATCTACACTCTAAAATATGCCCATTTGATATTTGTAAAAAGACAAATATTTAGGCACGAAGGAGTATAATTTTGTGCATGGCACATGGACCCGGATGCCGAAGAGGCTTCTGGCAATGCTATCAAGCTTCCAGCATTTGTTTACATAATTGACGTACTATACAAATAATTTTCCAGCGATATGAAATTGTACAATGGTCTGAGCTTTCAGCTTTTGTTTCGTGTGTCTTGCCATCGGTGCTCTTTCGGAAACAATAAAAAACTAACTTCCTTGCTAATCAGAGCTAATATTTGCATCACAACAGAAGACAAAGTTGTGAGAAGGTGTTAAATGAAAATTGATCCATGCTTTCATTGGTAGCAACGTCCCCCCAGCTCTGTCTAAATCAACAAGGCATGTTGGGAAAAAAAGTAGCTGTCTGGAGCATGCAACATTCCGATCATTTTGTGCAGTTCCACTAAAATAGAGCTGAGCGTCCCTGTTCCAAAGATATTAAGTGTGATTACGATAATAGAGGACTGCTGATGAAACAATAAACACACAAATAGAAGCCGGTCACCTTTGCAGTCTCTCTTAAGACTAACTAGTTGGAGAAGATTAGGCTCGGAGTTGGACGAGGAGGATAGAGAAAAACCAATCTCCCTTTGTGCAGTCACACTGAAATGTAGAGACGTTGCACGTGTGACATTTTGGTAGAACTGCACAAAACACTCTTCAGAAAAAAGTGATTTGTGCAGTTCACCAAAAGGTTGCAATAGCAACGAGGGGAAATGGATAGCCCTGTTTGCAAAAAAGAGGTAGAAAGGAAACAATTACTGGCCAATAACAGTTGATGACACATGCGGTGAAAAGAAAGAAGCATATTCCTTGTCCTAAGGGAAGATAACAACACAGTTGTGTTTGTCTAAAACGGTGTGAGGACGAGATTGCAATATGGAAAGTACGCCGGACGAGCTACGTTTTGGGCAAAGAACTATGGAAGATCCACATACAGCGACGTGGGAAGACGGGGAGTGGAGTAAGGCCGGAGGGGATACCTGGAGGTCGTCGGGATGTAACTAGGTGAGCGGCGGTGGGTGGAATCTGCCCATACTGCGGCAGCGAGCAGGTGGCGTAGGCCCTACCACGCCGGAGCTTGGTCAGAGAGAACGGCGTGTACCGCAGATCAGGACGTGCTGCCTCAGCGCCGTCGAACGGAGAAACGATGCACGTCCTGCCTTTCCGCCGGCGGACGAGATGCGGCCGGATCAGTGACCAACGGTGAGAGAGAGAGGCCACCGCAGCCTTGTGTGAGATACTCTGAAGAGAGACAAACCAGGCAGGGAGGCTCCATTGTATATAGTGGAGCAGACTACCTTTTTCTCCATAAAAATCGTTTTATATTCTGTGTACGTGCCATTGAGCGATATAACTTTATTTAAAAATAACGCACCAACGCATCAAGTCAAACTTTGTTTCGTGCACGCGTGGTACACGACCTCCGTAGGTAAACAACCGCTACACGCGTTCAAATTAGCACGTGGGCTGCCATTTCGTACAGAAATGAGCTCCACCATGTACCCGCGCAGGTGTGGCTGGGCACGAAGCGTGAGTACGTGCATGGTGCACCTATTCTCTTCTTGTATACATACACCACCTAAGTGGGGTTGTGTGCGAGAGATACAAACGTAGAGAGATAGTATAGTGTGTGGGTTCGTGAGATTTCTTTTGGGGGTGGGGTGGGGTTGAGGGAGTCCTGGACTAAGGGGTCCTTGGGCGTTCGGCCTATTATCCATGGGCCAAACTGGTGGGCTGTGAAGACATGAAGGCCGAAGACTATACCCGTGTCCGGATTGGACTCTCCTTGGCATGGACGGCAAGCTTGGCGACCAACTATGAAGATTCCTTCTTATGTAACCGACTCTATGTAACCCTAGATCCCTCCGGTGTCTATATAAACCGGAGGGCGTAGTCCGGATAGGAGATACTCATTACCATAGTCATATAGGCTAGACTTCTAGGGTTTAGCAGGAAGTAGGGTATTACCTCCATAGAGAGGGCCCGAACCTGGGTAAACATCGTGTCCCCCGTCTCCTGCAACCATCGATCCTCGGCGCACAGTTCGGGACCCCCTACCCGAGATCCGCCGGTTTTGACAACGACATTGGTGCTTTCATTGAGAGTTCCAATGTGCCGTCGACGAAAGGTTCGATGGCCCCTTCAATCGTCTATAGTGACGCTGTCCAAGGAGAAACCTTCCTCCCCGGATAGATTTTCGTATTCGGCGGCTTCATACTGCGGGCCAACTCGCTTGGCCATCTGGAGCAGATCGAGAGCTATGCCCCTGGCCACCAGGTCAGATTTGGAAGCCTGAGCTACGTTGCGGATATCCGTGGAGACTTGATCTTCAATGGATTGGAGACTGCGATGATCGCTCCCCCTCGCCCCGATGAACATGACTTAAATCTGTCATCGGATCCCATGCAGGAGATGGTTCCTATTGCTGCAACGGCCTTAGAACCAGAGCAGATCATGCCATCTGAGGCCACAGGGTCCGCGGCATTGGAGCCGCACACAGACTCGACACCTTGCAATATTTGCGTCAACAGAACTCCGGATTCGTCTCCGGCTATAAGTTCCGGACCATGCACGCCTGCGGACACAGAGTTGGATCGGTTAT
This sequence comes from Aegilops tauschii subsp. strangulata, assembly GCF_002575655.3. Lineage (NCBI taxonomy): Eukaryota > Viridiplantae > Streptophyta > Magnoliopsida > Poales > Poaceae > Aegilops > Aegilops tauschii. The sequence continues at coordinate 410,580,723 of NC_053040.3, read as the reverse complement.
CGATTTTCGAATTCAGCACCGCAGACATCTTCCAGCACTCACCTTTGGGTGACGTGCTAAACTCTTTAAAGAATTTGTCCTTGGAGGAGGACTCACAGCCAAACTATGCTTGGTTCAAGCTAGAGGCTGATGATGGGGAATTTTGCTTCCCACCCGCCACCCACTTCATAGCCCCGTCGATGACTTAACCGACGTGCTTGATTATGGCTCCGAAGACATCGACGGTATGGACGATGATGCCGACAATGAGCAAGGCCAACACCTGCCATTCACCGGATGTTGGACGGCCACCTCTTCATACGATGTGTACATGGTTGACACACCTAAAAAGGCTAGCGACGATGACAAAGAAGATGCAGTTGCGAATAAACCTTCTGAGACACAGTCCAAGCGCCGGTGCCCTAAACGCCGTTCTAAGCCTCGTCGCTCAAAAGATGGCCACACTGGAACCGGAGAAAATAGTACTCCGGGCGACGCCGAAAACAATGAAGACCCTGTTGGAGCAGCATCCGAACAGGAGGAACAAGACAACAGGCAAGTTAACCCTGATAAACAGGCCATGCCCAACGACCCGGATGACGATAGTTATCGTCCTGTCTTCGAAGATGAGGAGAGCCTCAGCAGCGAGGATTTCATCGTGCCCGAGGCACCCCTCGAGCAGGAGCGCTTCAAGCGCCAGCTAATAGCTACTGCAAGAACCCTGAAGAAAAAACAGCAGCAGCTCCAAGCCGACCAGGACCTACTCATTGACAGATGGACTGATGTCCTGGCAGCCAAAGAATACGGCCTCAAGCGCCCATCCAAGTGTTACCCGAAGCGCAGACTGCTACCTCTATTCGATGAGGAGGCACCAGATCCCATACCTCCCTCGCGCAATGCAGAACGACCACCACGTGGTCGAGATAGTGCGGCGGATCGACCACCCCGCGGTCGGTATAAAACGGCAGCTCAGGCCGAACAACAACCCGCCCCACCCCCTCGTAAAAATAGAGACAAGACAGCTCGGGACCATATATACGACCTTCGGCAGGATCTGGACAGTAGAGTAGGACACACCAGATCAATTTATGGATCGCGAGGACACTTCCCGATTCGGGAGGACGGCTACCTATTCGGACGTGACAAACCTAGTCACGACCGGGCCGATAACCGCAGACGGACTTCATTGGAGGTGCGCCGTGACGCGGCCCGATATAGAGGCGCCGCACACCCTCTCTTCTTCACAGATGAGGTACTGGATCACGAATTCCCCGAGGGGTTCAGGCCCGTCAATATTGAATCATACGACGGAACAACCGATCCCGCAGTGTGGATCGAAGATTTTATTCTCCACATCCATATGGCCCGAGGAGACGATCTCCACGCCATCAAATACCTCCCACTAAAATTAAAAGGGCCAGCTACACACTCGCTAAATAGCCTGCCTAAAAATTCTATTGGCAGCTGGGAGGACTTGGAAGAAGCTTTTCTTGACAACTTCCAAGGTACTTATGTCCGGCCATCAGAGGTCGATGACTTAAGTCATATAGTCCAACAACTCAGAGAATCTGCCAGAAAATTCTGGACTAGGTTCCTAACCAAAAAGAACCAGATCGTTGACTGTCCGGATGCCGAAGCCCTAGTAGCCTTCAAACACAGCATCCGTGACGAATGGCTCGCCCGCCACCTCGGCCAAGAAAAGCCGAAATCCATGGAAACCCTCACAGCACTCATGACCCGCTTTTGCGCGGGTCAGGACAGCTGGCTGGCTCGTAGCAAAAACACCGCCAACGAGGCAGGCCCCTCTGAGGCCAAGAACAGCACCAGCAAGCTCCGGCGCAATAGGCACAAACGCCGAAGCAATGGCGATAACACCGATGACACCACAGTTAATGCCGGATTCAGCGGCTCCATGTCCGGCCAAAGGAAGAAGCCCTACAAAAGAAATAGTGAAGGACCATCGAGCCTGTACCGCATACTAGATCGTCCGTGCCAGATACATGGCACCCCAGACAAACAAGCCAATCATACCAACTGAGATTGTTGGGTTTTCAAACAGGCTGGCAAGTTAAATGCTGAGAACAAAGAAAAGGGATCACAAAGTGAGGACGAGGACAAAGAGCCCCGGCAGCCGAACACTGGGGGGCAGAAGAAATTTCCCCCTCAAGTCAAAACGGTGAACATGATATACGCTACACACATCCCCAAAAGGGAGCGCAAGCAAGCACTCAGGGACGTCTACGCAGTAGAGCCAGTCGCCGCAAAATTCAATCCATGGTCGTCATTCCCGATCACCTTCGATCGTTGAGATCACCCAACTAGTATCCACCATGGCGGTTCGGCGCACTGGTCCTCGACCCAATCATCGACGGATTTCACCTAACACGAGTCCTAATGGACGGTGGTAGCAGCCTCAACCTGCTCTATCAGGATATAGTGCCGAAGATGGGCATTAATCCCTCACGAATCAAACCCACAAAGACTACCTTTAAAGGAGTCATACCAGGCGTAGAGGCCCGGTGCACGGGCTCAATCACGCTGGAGGTGGTCTTCGGTTCTCCGGATAACTTCCGAAGCGAAGAGTTAATCTTCGATATCGTCCCTTTCCGCAGCGGCTACCACGCACTGCTCGGATGAACCGCGTTTGCCAGATTCAACGCAGTACCACACTATGCTTATCTCAAGCTCAAGATGCCCGGTCCACGCGGCGTCATAACAGTCAATGGCAACACTGAACGCTCCCTCCGAACAGAGGAGCACACAGCCGCCCTAGCAGCAGAGGTACAGAGCGGACTTCTCAAGCAGAACCGTAATCCGGCTGCCGAACCCCTGGACATCACTAAGAGAGTCCGGACCACACTGCAACAAGACGGTTCGGCTCATCAAGAGCTCGACTAGCAATTCGGCCTCCGTCCCGGTCCTGATGAGGTAACCGCATCCGCACCACACGTACATAATTACGCACTCAAAATCCCATGGGCATCGACGGAGGCACAGCTAGCTTATAGTTCGGCTACACCGATCCCGGATTCACTGGTATCTTTACTATTTCCTTTTTCTCCTTTTTCCTTTTTTAGGTATCTTTTATACATGCCTCCTCCGATGGCCTGATTACCGGTACTGTCAAAGGACAAGTACACCAGATTGGCGCAGAGCACAGGAATACAGGGGAAGCCCTAGAGGACAATCCAACGACTACTCTACCTGTTTTCAGTACCCAAATCCAGCTCTCCTTTGGTTCTGGCATGTTAAATAGCCGGTCGCTTATCGCATTATTTTTATAAATGCGCTTTGACGCATTAACCCAACTATAATGGAAACAGTTTACGGCCCAAGTCAAGGGGCCCCAGATACTACCTCTGCTCTTTTTCTGTTTCCCGTTGCTATTAACTACTTATATCCTCGTACCAGTGCATTTTGGTACGTTTCATATTCGCCAGGGGCTTCTCATTGCCCCATAATATGGCAACAAAGTGTGAACACTCCTTAAAGATAAGTTCGGCACCCCGCATTTAGCATTATATGCATTGGCTCCGAATCATGTCTTTGGTCAATAGTTTGGTTGCCCGGCTCTTGTGCTTGCTACCCTACGTTCCGCTACATCGGCTAGGGTAGTAAAGGGAGAACTACTGCGATTGTGCCCTAGCCTAGACCAGATGAGCACCTCAGTAGAGAAAGCCAAAAACTGACTGTTATGATGCGGCGAGAGCCGATCAACTGTTCGGAGGTCTCAAAGCGTTGGAGATTTTTTCCGCATTCTGCGAAGGATCGATACTTCCCCGATCAGACACTGATAGCACTCTGGTTTGTATAGCAGGGGCTGCGCCTATGTTTTATTATAAAACTCCTATGGCTAAGTGAGGGCGTTTAAGCCGCATAGTCTGATTGCCTGGTTCGTTGCGCTAAACAACTCCTTCAAGGACCGTATAATTGGGTCAAGATTGTTTAGATTCCATCCCGAACAACTCCGTACTACCTACGTGAGGGCAGAAGCCGACGACTGGCCAACCCTCAGATTTCATACAACACGGCCGCACAGGAGGAAACAATCAAAACATAACAAACATTATATTACAAACCGGATTTGTTTTCATCATACAAGGCAAAGACAAAAAACGAATACATTCATTCGAAAACAATGTCTTGCCCGCACTGCGCTGCTACAAGTCGAGATCCCTCCAGGACATCCGCAAAATATCGCTCGGATGTGCGGTGCTCCTTGCCCTCCGGCGGCCCCTTGGCCACCTCGACGGCGTCCATCTTCGCCCACCACATCTTGCAGCGAGCGAAGGCCATGCGGGCACCTTCGATGCAGACTGATCGTTTGACGGCGTCAAGCCGCGGACAAGCCTCCATCACCTGCTTCACGAGGCCAAAATAGCTACCAGGTATAGCTTCAGCTGGCCACTTCCGGATTATTAAATCCTTCATGGCAAGTTCGGCCACCCTGTGCAGTTCGACCAACTGTTTCAGTTGACCGGCAAAGGGCAACGGATGTTCTGGCACAGCATACTGCGACCAGAACAGCTTCTCCGTGGAATCCCCTTCTTTGGCTCGGAAGAACTCCGCAGCATCGGACACGCTGCGTGGTAGATCCGCAAAAGCCCCTGGGCAACTCCGAATCCGGGTTAGTAAAAGGTACTTCCTCTCCGTATACTTGCTTTGCATGTTAAAAGCCTTACCCGCTGCAACCTTCTTGGCCTCCTGCATCTCTTGGATAGTATCCTGGGCCTCCTTCCGTGCAGTCTCCGCGCTCTGATGAGCCTTGGTAAGTTCGGTCTCTCGAACCGACGCCTTGCGCTCCAAGGCTTCGCACTTCTTCACCGCGTCTTGGAGCTCCTGCTGGACCTCGCCGACCCAGGCCTTGAGCTTCTTACGGGCGGCTTGCTGCTGGACAGCCTTCCCCTCGGCTTTGGCAAGGGGATTCTTTAGGGCCTTGACCTCGGTCGCCGCCCCTACATATATTATGACACTCCGGTCAATACTTACCGCTTATTCTTTCCGAATACATAGCAAGTCGTCACTCACCTTTGCTTCTCCTGGAGCTGAATCTTCACCTCGCCGAGCTCGTTCTCGGCCCGCTCCAACCACTGCTTCAGTTCAGAGACTTCGGCAGCATGCGAGGTCGTGGCCAACAGCGACGCCTGCTTATTTATAAATATCAAATTAATCTCCTACAAAAGGGTTGATCCTCTGTCCGGTCCTTCTTCCCGAATACCGGACAGTGTCTCAGGAGCTACTGTTAGCACAGGGTGTTCTCTTTCTACGTAACTTACCTCGAAACCTGTCAACAGGTTGTTGCAGGCCTCGTTTAGCCCGCTCTTGGCGGACTGAACCTTCTCGATCACCATACCCATAAGGATACGGTGCTCGTCTACAATGGAGGCACCTCGTAGTGCCTCCATCAGGTTATCCGGCGTCCCTGGTTGGACAGGGGCCATCGGCGGAATTGGCACACCCCCCTCCTTTGAAGGAAGGCGTGCACCGGATTCCGGAGCCGTATCGGTCCCCGGAATCATATTCGGCGAAGGGCCGAACTGAATACGTCCCTCTTCGCCAGTCTCCATGGGGATCTGCTCCCACATGTGTCCGGTAGCGGAGGTCTCGCCTTGCGGCGCCTCCTGGACAGTGTCCTGGGCCCCTCCCCGGCCCGGAGCAGTCCTCCGGGACAACACTTCGGTGTCGTCCTTGGCGTGAGGGGAATAAGCAGGCGGCGGCGACATACTGGCCATTTCCGCCGGATCCAACGAACCTCCAGATGAGGATCGCTGGATGCTGCCATGGGCCGGACTGCAATGGCACAATTAGCCACGTCAAAACAATACAAAGGAGAGGCCGGGTACACTTATGCACGAGAGTCATAGGACTTACGATGCGGCCTGAGGCTTAGTGCGGAGGCGTCGCTCCGTAGTGCTGTCGATGTCCCAAGCGGTGTTAACCGCAGGGGCGCCCTTCCCCTTCTTGGGCGTTCCCGCCTCCAGATTTGTGGAGGCCCCCCTCTTCTTCTCCTTAGGAGGAGGGTTCTTCTCCACCTCCTCCTCCTCTTTCTCGTCGTCGTCCTCAGGAACGGAGGAATGGGCTTCCTCTTCTTCGGACATCACGTCCGAAGTGCCCTTGCGACGGGGGCCACTTTTGGCCCCCTTGGCCTTCTTTTCCGGCGCCTTGTATGGCGCCGGCACCAGCATCTTCGCCAGACGCGGGATGACTGGTTCTTCACGCAGCGGAGCTGGACACTGGATCCGCTTTGCCCTCTCCATTCAGTCCTGAAAGAGCAATGATAAAAGCTCAGACATAATCCTCAAAACAAACAGATGGTGAGTACGTTAAGAATGACATACCTCGCTAGCGGGGTGTTTAGCGTCGTGCCCACGGTCTGAATCTGTGACCGGCGGTTTCTCATTGCCCTTAAAGAGCAACCTCCAGGCATCTTCGTGGGTGGTTTCGAAAAGCCTCACCAGGGTTTGATGCTTCTTCGGATTAAAATCCCACAGAAGGCGACTTCTGCGCTGGCATGGAAGAATCCGGCGAACTAGCATCACCTGGATTACATCGACAAGCTTGACGTCCTTGGCTATCATGCTTTGGACGCGCGTTGATAACACAAGTATAGGGGATCAATTGTAGCCGCTTTCGATAAGTAAGAGTGTCGAACCCAACGAGGAGCTAAAGGTAGAACAAATATTCCCTCAAGTTCTATCGACCACCGATACAACTCTACGCACGCTTAACGTTCACTTTACCTAGAACAAGTATGAAACTAGAAGTACTTTGTAGGTTTGTTTGTATAGCTTTGCAAGATAATAAAGAGCGCATAAATAAAAAGTAGGGGCTGTTTAGATAAAGACACAACTAAATTAGTTTTAGTAAAGAGCTTTTTGTCACGAGAAAGTTATTTGTCCCTAGGCAATCGATAACAAGTACCAGTAATCATTACTGCAATTTTATTTGAGGGAGAGGCATAAGCTAACATACTTTCTCTTCTTTCATCATATGCACTTATGATTGGAACTCTAGCAAGCATCCGCAAATACTAAAGATCATTAAGGTAAAACCCAACCATAGCATTATAAGGCATCAAGTCCTCTTTACTCCCATACGCAAACAACCTACTTACTCCGGTCTGTGCTTCTATCACTCACGCCACCCACCATAAGCAAGTCATGAACATATTGCAAACCCTACAGAGGGGATCCCTCACGCTTGCGTGACACGGAGAGCACCATAGGACAGCACCAATAATAAAACATGCAACTCAAACCAATCACGATCATCAATTAACCCATAGGACAAAACGGATCTACTCAAACATCATAGGATAGCCATACATCATTGGGAAATAATATATAGAGTTGAGCACCATGTTTAAGTAGAGATTACAATGGGTAAAAGAGGAGTTACACCGCTGCATAGAGGGGGGGAAGAGTTGGTGATGACGGCGGTGAAGTTGTTGGTGTAGATTGCGGTGACGATGATGGCCCCGCCGGCACTCCGGTGCCACCGGAAGCGAGGGGGAGAGAGCCCCCCTCCTTCTTATTCGTCCTTGACCTTCTCCCTAGATTGGAGAAGGGTTTCCCCTCTGGTCCATGGTCTCCATGGCGTAGGAGGGGTGAGAGCCCCTCCGAGATTGGATCTGTCTCTCTGTCTCTCTCTGTTTCTGCGCTCCCAGATTCTGCCCTTTCACCGTTTCTTAAATTCCCGGAGATCAGTAACTCCGATTGGGCTGAATTTTGGACACGATATCTATCCGGATATTTTCTTTCTTGCGGCGAAAGAAGGGCACCAACCGCCTTACCGGGTGGCCACGATGGCCCAGGGCGCGCCTGACCCCCTGGGGTGCGCCCCCCTGCCTGGTGGCCCACTTGGGCATCGTATCACGTTGATTCTTCTTCCCAAAAATCACATATATTCCAAAACAATTCTCCGTTGGTTTTTATCCCATTTGGACTCCATTTGATATGGATTTTCTGCGAAACAAAAAACATGCAACAAACAAGAATTGGCACTGGGCACTGGATCAATATGTTAGTCCCAAAAAATAGTATAAAAAGTTGCCAAAGTATGTAAAGGTTGTAGAATATTGGCATGGAACAATCAAAAATTATAGATACGACAGAGACGTATCAGCATCCCCTAGCTTAATTCCTGCTCGTCCTCGAGTAGGTAAATGATAAAAAAGATAATTTTTGATGTGGAATGCTACCTAGCATAATCTTGATCACGTATCTAATCATGGCATGAATGTTAAGACACGAGTGATTCAAAGAAATAGTCTATCATTTGTCATTAAGACAATAATACTTCAAGCATAATAATAAAGCAATCATGTCTTTGCAAAATAACATGGCCAAAGAAAGTTATCCCTACAAAATCATATAGTCTGGCTATGCTCCATCTTCACCACATGAAATATTCACATCATGCACAACCCCGATGACAAGCCAAGCAATTGTTTCATACTTTTGATGTTCTCAAACCTTTTCAACTTTCACGCAATACATGAGCGTGAGCCATGGATATAGCACTATAGGTGGAATAGAAAATGATGATGGAGGTTGTATGGAGAAGACAAAAAAGGAGAAAGTCTCACATTGACGTGGCTAATCAACGGGCTATGGAGATGCCCATCAATTGATCTCAATGTGAGGAGTAGGGATTGCCATGCAACGGATACACTAAGAGCATAAGTGTATGAAAGCTCAAACTGGAAACTAAGTGGGTGTGCATCCAACTTGCATGCTCATGAAGACCTCGGGCATTTGAGGAAGCCCATCGTTGGAATATACAAGCCAAGTTCTATAATGAAAATTCCCACTAGTATATGAAAGTGATAACTCAAGAGACTCACTATATGAAGAACATGGTGCTACTCTGAAGCACAAGTGTGGTGAAAGGATAGTAACATTGTCCCTTCTCTCTTTTTCTCTCATTTTTTTCTTTTTTTCTTTTTAGGCTTCTTTGGCCTCTCTATTTTTTTGGGGGCTTCTTTGCCCACTTTTATTTTGACAACCTCACATGGGACAATGTTCTAATAATGATGATCATCACACTTTTATTTACTTACAACTCAATATTACAACTCGATATCTAGAACAAAGATATGACTCTATTTGAATGCCTCCGGCGGTGTACCGGGATGTGCAATGATCTAGCGTAGCAATGACATAAAAAACGGACAAGCCATGAAAACATCATGCTAGCTATCTTACGATCATGCAAAGCAATATGACAATAAATTCTCAAGTCATGTATATGATGATGATGGAAGTTGCATGGCAATATATCTCGGAATGGCTATGGAAATGCCATGATAGGTAGGTATGGTGGCTGTTTTGAGGAAGATATAAGGAGGCTTATGTGTGATAGAGCGTATCGTATCATGGGGTTTGGATGCACCGGCGAAGTTTGCACCAACTCTCGAGGTGAGAAAGGGCAATGCACGATACCGAAGAGGGTAGCAATGATGGAAGGGTGAGAGTGCGTATAATCCATGGACTCAACATTAGTCATAAAGAACTCACATACTTATTGCAAAAATATATTAGTCATCGAAAGAAAGTACTACGCGCATGCTCCTAGGGGGATAGATTGGTAGGAAAAGACCATCGCTCATCCCCGACCGCCACTCATAAGGAAGACAATCAATAAATACCTCAGGCTCCAACTTCGTTACATAACGGTTCACCATACGTGCATGCTACGTGAGTCACAAACTTCAACACAAGTATTTCTACAATCCACAACTATCCACTAGCATGACTCTAATATCATTTATATCGCAAAACTATTGCAAGGAATCAAACATATCATATTCGGTGATCTACAAGTTTTATGTAGGATTTTATGACTAACCATGTGAATGACCAGTTCCTGTCATCTCTCTAAATAGATATAAGTGAAGCAAGAGAGTTCAATTATTTTTTACAAAAGATATGCCCACGCTCTAACAAATATTAGTGAAGCAAAAGAGCATTCTACAAATGGCGGTTTTCTATGTGAAGAGAAACAGGCAATCCAAACTTCAAATGATATAAGTGAAGCACATGAAGCATTCTATAAAGCCACACTCAAAAGATATAAGTGAAGTGCAAAGAGCATTCTATAAATCAACCAAGGTCTATCTCATACCAACATGGTGCATAAAATAAAAGTGAAAACTAATTGCAAAAGACGCTCCAAGATTTGCACATATCGCATGAACGAAACGAATCCGAAAACATACCGATACTTGTTGAAGAAAGATGGGATGCCTTCCGGGGCATCCCCAAGCTTAGACGCTTGAGTCTCCTTGAATATTTACTTGGGGTGCCATGGGCATCCCCAAGCTTGAGCTCGATCTTCGAACAGTTCATTCACACAAAACTCAACAGAAACTCGGTAAGATCCGTTAGTATAATAAAGCAAATCACTACTCTAAGTACTGTTGCAAACCAATTCATATTTTGTTTTTGCATTGTAGATACTGTAATATAACTTTTCCATGGCTTAATCCACTGATAGAAATTGATAGTTTCATCAAAACAAGCAAACTATGCATCAAACAGAATCTGTCTTAAACAGGACAGTCTGTAGTAATCTGAACATTCACCATCTCTCTGTTACTCCAAAAATTCTTCCAAAATTAGGAAACATAAACAATTTGTATAGAAAGACATTGCAAAAAGTTTCAGAACCATTTGACATTCCGGTAAAAAATGTAAAATCGCGCACTACAGCCAAAGTTTCTGTCCTGCACCACAAAAACCAACAAGCATTGTAAACATCCTAAAGGAAAACCTTGGCACATTATTTTTATTATACATTGGAATTGTACAAGGGGATAATTATTTTTGTTGAAAAGTTGCTGTAATCAAGATTCACAAAGTTTCCGTGAGGATGAACAAAGTTCAAGGCTAGCTCCCACTTTAACAATGCTCGTCTTTCTCACTTTCGCTTTTCTTTTTGAAAAAAGTTTTAGGTTCCCCTGTTTCTTTTTTTTGTTTTTGAACTTTATAAAAGAAAACAACAGAAATAAATGACTCCCTAAAACTTCCGGGTTGTCTCCCTGGCAGCGCTTTCTTTAAAGCCTTTAAGCTAGGCATATAGTGCTCAAGTAATGGATCCACCCGGATCCGAAGGTATATCAAAGCCAATTTTAATTCACAATGATTTGTGATTTAGTATTGAGCACAAAGTAACATATATCATGCAACAACGAAGTCTAACTCTCTTCCTATGCATCGGCATGTCATAAAAGAACAATTCATGCACACATAGTAAAGGCCAATGCATAGTATAAACAGTTTCTTGCGATTTTATCGTGTTGGAAACATAGAGAGTGGAGATATAGTTGCTCTCTCATAATAATTGCAAGTAGGAGCAGCAAGCACATGCATATTATATTCATCAAAATCATCATGTGCAACGGTAAAAGGCAACCCATCAATATAATCCTTAATAAGTGCAAACTTCTCCGATATAGAGTAGTCGGGAGAATTCAAAAAGATAATAGGACTATCATGTGTGGGTGAAATAGCAACAATTTCATGTTTAACATAAGGAACTATAGCAAGTTCATTCCCATGAGCATAATTCATATTGGCATCTTGGCCACAAGCATAGCAAGCATCATCAAAAAGGGATATTTCAAAAGAATCAACGGGATCATAACAATCATCATAGCATTCATCCTTCGGTAAGCACGAAGGGAAATTAAACAATGTATGAGTTGAAGAGTTACTCTCATTAGAAGGTGGGCACGGGTAGCTGCTCTTCCTCCTTTTGTTCTTCGCTATCCTCATCATCTTTTTCATCCAATGAGCTCACAGTGTCATCAATTTCTTCTTCCATAGACTCCTGCAAAATATTAGTCTCCTCTTGGACAGCGGAGACTCAATAAAATCATCAATATCGGAATTGAATTCATAATTTTCATAGCAATATTTAAGGATAGCTAAATTTTCATGTCTATAAACTGAATCATCAAAATTTTCACTCTTTAAACAAAGATTCAATTTCATAAGCACCAATAAAAGCAACGAATTCTTCTATTTTTTCCACATCATAGTAATTATATATACCATTAGCATAAGAAGCTAAGGTTTTATCATCATTAAATTTGCATGAAAAGGGAAGGTGTGGAGCCTTCATCCTAGAGCAACAAGTATAATCATATCTCGAGCATAGTTGCTGAGCATACCACTTCAACATATAAATTTGATACCATAATAGTTTCCCTTTCTGAGTCAAGCGATAATCCCTAAAGTATTCACGTTGGTCCAACGTGTCTCCCATTACATAATTGAATGAGGTTTTCTCAGGATTATCAAAGTGGTACAAAATATTTTTCACATAATGATCATCGAGGGTTTTAGGAGGTTCCCCATCTCCATGAGTAGCAAGTACACCTAATTGTTTTTGGTATTTCGTGTTCCATATACATAACTAAAGATAAAGAACAAGAACAACAAATACAAATTACTTAGTGATAAAGCAAATAAGCACACACGAGAATATTCACCCCACACTATGGCTCCCCGGCAACGGCGCCAGAAATAGGTCTTGATAACCCACAAGTATAGGGGATCAATTGTAGCCTCTTTCGATTTGTAAGAGTGTGGAACCCAATGAGGAGCTAATGGTAGAACAAATATTCCCTCAAGTTCTATCGACCACCGATACAACTCTACGCACGCTTAACGTTCGCTTTACCTAGAACAAGTATGAAACTAGAAGTACTTTGTAGGTTTTTTTGGATAGGTTTGCAAGATAATAAAGAGCACATAAATAAACAGTAGGGGCTGTTTAGATAAAGACACAACTAAATTAGTTTTAGTAAAGAGTTTTTTTCATGAGAAAGTTATTTGTCCCTAGGCAATCGATAACAAGTACCGGTAATCATTATTGCAATTTTATTTGAGGGAGAGGCATAAGCTAACATACTTTCTCTTCTTTGATCATATGCACTTATGATTGGAACTCTAGCAAGCATCCGCAACTACTAAAGATCATTAAGTTAAAACCCAACCATAGCATTATAAGGCATCAAGTCCTCTTTACTCCCATACGCAAACAACCTACTTACTCGGGTCTGTGCTTCTGTCACTCACGCCACCCACCATAAGCAAATCATGAACATATTGCAAACCCTACAGCGGGGATCCCTCATGCTTGCGCGACACGGAGAGCACCATAGGACAGCACCAATAATAAAACATGCAACTCAAACCAATCACGATCATCAATTAACCCATCGGACAAAACGGATCTACTCAAACATTATAGGATAGCCATACATCATTGGGAAATAATATATAGCGTTGAGCACCATGTTTAAGTAGAGATTACAACAGGTAAAATAGGGGTTACACCGCTGCATAGAGGGGGGGAAGAGTTAGTGATGATGGCGGTGAAGTTGTTGGTGTAGATTGCGGTGGCGATGATGGCCCCGGCGGCACTCCGGTGCCACCGGAAGCGAGGGGGAGAGAGCCCCCCTCCTTCTTATTCTTCCTTGACCTTCTCCCTATATGGGAGAAGGGTTTCCCCTCTGGTCCACGGTCTCCATGGGGTGGGAGGGGCGAGAGCCCCTCCGAGATTGGATCTGTCTCTCTGTCTCTCTCTGTTTCTGCGCTCCCTGATTCTGCCCTTTCACCGTTTCTTAAATTCCCAGAGATCTGTAACTCCGATTGGGCTGAATTTTGACACAATCTCTATCCGGATATTAGCTTTCTTGCGGCGAAAGAAGGGCACCAACCGCCTTACCGGGTGGCCACGAGGGCCCAGGGCGCGCCTGACCCCCTGGGGCGCGCCCCCTGCCTCGTGGCCCCCTCGGGCATCGTATCGCGTTGATTATTCTTCCCAAAAATCACATATATTCCAAAAAATTCTCCGTTGGTTTTTATCCCATTTGGACTTTGTTTGATATGGATTTTCTGCGAAACAAAAAACATGCAACAAATAAGAACTGGCACTGGGCACTGGATCAATATGTTAGTCCCAAAAAATAGTATAAAAAGTTGCCAAAGTATGTCAAGGTTGTAGAATATTGGCATGGAAAAATAAAAAATTATAGATACGGCAGAGTCATATCACGCGTCTACAACACTATCATCTCATCGGACGAACACCAGTTCGGACTCTTCTCGACCCAGGAGGTGAGTCGCATGGGAGCGCCGGAGCGAAATTCAGTGCCTGCGGCCCAGGTGGTGCCGCGGGGCTCTTTGATATAGAACCACTGTTTTTGCCACTCCTTTAATGTATCCACAAAAGTGCCTTTGGGACAGGAAACGTTGGACATCTTACTCACCATGGCTCCTCCGCACTCTGCGTGCTGGCCATCCACCACCTTCGGCTTCACGTTGAAGACTTTGAGCCACAACCCAAAGTGCAGTGGGATACGGAGGAAGGCCTCACACACGACAATAAACGCCAAGATGTTGAGGAAGGAGTTCGGGGATAGATCGTGGAAATCTACCCCGTAATAATACATCAGCCAGCGGACGAAAGGGTGGAGTGAGAACCCTAGCCCGCAGAAGAAATGAGGGATGAATACCACCCTCTCGTTGGGCTTCGGCGTGGGGACGATTTGTCCCTTGGCCGGCAGACGCTGGGCGATATCCTTCGCCAGGTATCCGGCCTCCCGAAGCTTAGTAATGTCCTCCTCCCTGCTGGAGGAGACCGTCCACTTGCCCTAAGCTCCGGATCCGGACATGGTTAAGTGCTAGCTTGAGTAGAAGGGAGATGAGAACTTGGGCGCTGGAGCTCGAGAATGGAAGGGCGGAGACAAAGAGAAGGCGTGTGAAAGAGGGAATCCTTATCCCTTTATAAAGGCAGTGAATATCGAACGCCTCCCCACTCGCCTTAGAATTCGCCTATTCCCAAGGGTTGTATAAATGGCACGGTTGGGTTACCCATGCCCACATTGATGAGAATCCCGCGATAAGGGGACACGATCTCTGCTTTGACAAGACGTGTCAATGGCAACCACGTCTCGGGACGTGGGGTGTCAAACACAAAAATGGTTTGGAATTATGACCAGTCAGACGTAATGTCATTCTACAAAAAGTAGTCAGCGGATGGAACTCGTGTAAAATTATATTCTCTCTACGGTTGTGTATGGTTTGTGCAACAGGTCCGGATACTATCATTGCGTCCGAAGACTATCTTGGAGTTCAGAAAGAAGGGAACCCGCCTTGCAATGCCGAAGACAATATGCACGCCGGACTCCTCGTCATTGAAGCCAGGTTCAGGGCTACTGAGGGAGTCCTGGACTAAGGGGTCCTTGGGCGTCCGGCCTATTATCCATGGGCCGGACTGGTGGGCTGTGAAGACATGAAGGCCAAAGACTGTACCCGTGTCCGGATTGGACTCTCCTTGGCGTGGAGGGCAAGCTTGGCGACCAACTATGAAGATTCCTTCTTATGTAACCGACTCTATGTAACCCTAGATCCCTCTGGTGTCTATATAAACCGGAGGGCGTAGTCCGGATAGGGGATACTCATTACCATAGTCATACAGGATAGACTTCTAGGGTTTAGCCATTACGATCTCGTGGTAGATCAACTCTTGTAATACTCATATTCATCAAGATCAATCAAGCAGGAAGTAGGGTATTACCTCCATAGAGAGGGTCCGAACCTGGGTAAACATCGTGTCCCCCGTCTCCTGCAACCATCGATCCTAGGCGCACAGTTCGGGACCCCCTACCCGAGATCCGCCGGTTTTGACACCGACAGGGGTCAATCAAAAAATGTAACATATGCAATGTGTGTGAAATAGAGTCCTGGGTATATCATATATATAGAGGGGGCGATCCACGAGAAGAGAATGGAGGTATCATCGGCTTGTCGTGTCCATAGAATCGCAGAGAGGGATGATGTGTGTGTGTGCGCGCGCGCGGTCGATAAAGAGTTGCATCGAATTTGTGTGTGCCCACGTCAAAGATATAGAGTGGCTGGCCTACTGGAACGTGAGAGGGGACAGGTGCAGTTTGTCTCTGTGGCATGGATACCTACCTACAGTGCTCGACTATCGGTGTGTGGTGGGGGGGGGGGGGAGGGAGGCCTAATTAACTATAGAGGTACAATGGCTAGTTTATGTGTGGAGGAGGAGAGAGGCCTACCTCATGTATTAAGGGAGATCGATCTACCTCATGTATTAAGGGAGATCGATCGCATCCATGCATATGTGTAGGAGAGGAATAAGGTTGGGAGAGAGACAGAGCTAGAGTGTTGGAGGGGGTGGTAGTGGAGTTGCTTCTAACAAATGGTGGGATAGGCTTTCTAGACAACCAGAGGGCACGCCTGCAATATCAATAAGAGAGGGGATGGCTGCCTGCCTGTGCACGTGCGTGTGAGAGACAGGTCAGGAGGCATGCACGAATGATGAGGGGGGACGATATGGTTGGGGTAAGCCGACAGAACTACATAGGAAGATCAATCGTCCTTTGTCAGAGAAAGGAGAGACATAACTTGTGAGGTACATCGGTCGATGGGGGGGAATAGTTAAAGTCGACCTAGGTATATGTTGGGAGATCGATCGGTATATATGCATGTGTGTGTTAGAAGCAAATGAGGCACGGGGAGAAGGATAGAGAGAGAGGGATGCATCTAGGAGGTGGTGCGAGAGTCATACTATATCGAGGGGGAAGGAGTGTGCGAGTACGAGATCGATGAAAAGAGTGGTGGGAGTGAGGCATGGACGGTGATAAGAGAAGAGGGGAAGCTTGTGTTTGTGCTAGGCACACCTGGCTAGAGAGGCATATCGATCGATGTGTGCCATAAAGAAGGAGCTGGGGGGCCTACACACATCATGGGTGAACGACCTAAAGTGAAAAGATGAATTTGCGCGATGGAGCTAGAGAATGCTGAGGGAGGGTGAGAGGGATGCAGGCGTGTGCATGCACGAGAGAAAGTTAGCGCTAGCTAGCTACAAAGATAAGAGGATTGTGTGGGTGTAAAAGACGAATAGAGATCATACTTCATTATAAAAAGCAAATTTAGATATTTGAAGAATTTATCATAGTGTTTTAAACCGACGCATGTGTGAATATATATAACGGTGATACACATGGTGTGGTTATGAACATGTTATACTACATATAATATATTTTATCTCTACTCTTATAAAAACGGAGTTGTTGATGATGGTGTGCCTGCCATCCTACAATATAGGCCGTCCGATTTATATCTGACGGATAGGAAGGAAACTATGGCAATTTTGAAAAAAGATACCCACACCCCTCTCCATATTTGCAAATTAGGCCTCCCCTTGATCATGTTGATGTTCTGTGGAACGCATGGGCATCTTGCTAGTACTACGTATAATATATAGAACATTGATCACAATTTGGGCTAATGTGTGGCTTTTGCAGCTCAGGTCTAAATACTTGTCATAATGTAGGCGCGGGGCACTATACTATGTGTGATAAGCACGGTGTACATGTATGGAGCATGGTTTAGATTATGAATATATAGTTAGTACATCAAATGTACGATTATTTGGAATCAACATCAAGTGTATTCAAAAAATAGAATTCGAGTTCATGTAGTACACATAGTTCATATCTATCTCTATAGTAATCATGTGGTGAGTTATTAAGGTAATACACGAATGATGGTTGAAGTTGGCAACAATCGTGATTGTAGATTCTTATTGAAATAGAGAAACGAATTCAAATTCAGTTCGAATTGCAGCGGTAGTATAGACATTTGGAATGCACTAAAATGTTGGTATGCGTAGGTTACATGCATTATACAGCAAGCGAAAAAATTTAATTGGACATAACATGGATTCATATTCCCTCCTTCCATCTATATAGGGCGTAATGCGTTTTTTAAGACCGCCTTTGACTATTGACAAGATTAATAGTACATGACAAGCACAATGTGAAAATTATATCATTGAAAGAACCTTTCACACACGAATTTAACGGTGTGCTTTGTGTAAGTTGCATGTCATATATTATTGCTCTAATATTTGGTGAAAGTTAGCATCGAAAAGCGCATTAGGCCCTATATAGATGGAAGGAGGGAGTAGCTTTGAATAGCATTTTTATAGTAAAACGGGGCAAGACTCTCTCTTTGTGTGGTGTGAATATTTTTATTTTTTTCGTTTTCTTTTTGGTTGAGGGAAGTGCGAATTGATTTGTTACGTACAAGTACAATATTACACGTTAGGCTTGTCCCTAAAATTCAACCCGCGCCTTGTTATATTCCAAAAATTCAGATATCGTGCTCCCAAAACTGGTGCCTTCACAACCCGCGCCATGCTATCCCAAAATTACAACGCGCGAAACTCCCTCTGGGTGCCAAATCCCGACACGCGAAATCCCCCTTCTAACCCTGAGTCGAAAGGGCCGCAAGTTCAAATTGGTGGGGGGTACTTTTGTAACACACCCTACATTTTGGACAAGGGCGTCCCTAAGTCATGGTTCACCCCCTCCCATCGCCTCCTTTTTGCCATTCAAAATCCCAGGCCGCTATAACCTCTCCGCTCCAGCCGCGAAACCCCACCCTCCTCTGGCCGCCACCTCACCGCTGCCCAGCAAGAGCCTCTTCCCCGACGACGTCGTCCACCGCAACAGCTCGACGTCCCTCATCCACCTCCCCGGATGAGGATCCGTCATCCAGCTCGTCGTCCCGCCGGTTCAGCCGCCCCGTACTCCACCTCCAAGGAGCTGCTCCGACTATCGCCTCGCCTATCGTGGCTGCTCCATCCCCACAGCGCTGCCTTAACCTGCTCCACTGGAACCGCAGCATCCTCACCGACTCGTCGGACGAAGCCGAGGCCTACTCGGCGCCACCAAAGAGGTTGTACCCTCATCGCATCGCACCTTCTCCTTAGCTCGACCTACCAGCGCCGACGGTGCTCCATCCCGCACCCCCATGGAGCGGCTACCTTGAAGCCGGCGCTGCGGGCGACATCTCCACGGCGGCTCTCCCCCAGTGCGAGGCCCCTTCGGCGGCGGCGTCCATACCAGCCAGATCTGCTGCTGCTGCTCCGGCTCTCGCTCGATCACTCGCTCGCGTTGTTGCTGCTGCTCCCCCCTCGCTCGTGCTGCTGCTCTGCTCCGATTTAGCTACACTTCAGTCGACTGAATCGACTTTTGGGTCAATCGATTTTCGGGGGGTGGGGGGGCTCGCCGGAGTTAAGGAAGAACCACCCGCAGCGGGGACGGGGGCTCAGCGGAGAGGTACCCCACTATCTATCTTAGGGTTCAGGGTAGGGGCGGGGGGCCTATAGGGCTGGCCGGGGCGGCGGCGGACCGGCGGTGGGGAGTTGTTTCGGGGCGGCGAGGCGGCGCTGGGGCCGGCGGTTCGGCCGGTGGTGGCTGGCGGCTTAGGGGGTGCAGGTTGAAGAAGAACAGCAGGCCCTCCCTAAACTACATGTCAAGTGCCTCTCTGCTGCCACTGCGTTCAGTTTCGACATGAACATTCATATTCCACAGTAAATTTCAGTTTCGATAGTTAAGTTCAGAGGCAACAGTTTTTACCTCATCTGTTGTAGTCAGGTGGTTTTTGGTGATGTAAATTTTACATCTATTTTACATCATCTATTGGAGATGCTATTAGAGTCCCACTTAAGATTGACGATGTCTGTCTTGTGCTGCTTCAGCCTTGACGTCTTACGGCTCATCGGGGATGCTCCAACGACAAAACAATCCATCACAACAGAGCAGTGCCCTGGACGCCGTCTACAGATTCCTCAGATCTTCCTCCACACCTCCGACAACCACCTCTGCCTCAACTGCTTCAGCGACCAACCCAATGATGCTGAGGTCGACATGGCTACGACAAAGAGGTTGTACACTTGTTGCATCACTTATTACTATACATTCATGTCGATCCATTAGGGCTATTTTGGTTCGACGGAAAAACATAGCAATAGGGAATTTTCCAATGGCACTCTACTATTCAACTATTCATGCATTTTGTTGAAAGGAATGAAGCAAAACATCCACCTGGACCTACTTTTCAAAATCCTATGCATGAAAACAAGACCAAGTGCATTAGTGGCAGAATAACATTCTAGCTGTACACACTTTCATATGGTTTCACTTTATTTTGGCCATGTTTCTTTGCATTCCTCTACTCTTCCAATTCCTGTAAACCAAACACTCAAGTTGACAGAAATCCTGTGTTTACAAATGCTCTGTTTACCATGTGCATTCCGATCCAATTCCGGTGTTTTTCCTATCCCTGCGTTTTTAGAATCATGCAAGCCAAATGAGCCCTTACAGAATTACTTCAGTTACAGGTAGGTGTCGAAGGGAACTTTGTGTGGTTTGTCCTGCTCCTGCCGCGACGTCGTCCACCTCAACTGAGCTGCTCCATCGACAGAAACATCCACCAAACCAGACATCACGACTCCTGACCGTCTTTCGCCGCCTCAGATCTCCTTCCCTGCCGCCGGCACCCACCGCAACGGTATCACCATCATCGACTCAGCAGATGAACCTGAGGAGTATACGGGCCCACAAGAGAGGTTGCACTCTTTTGTTTCTGCTTATGTTATGCATTGCTTAAAATTACCTGCTACTTTATCGTCCTGTTCACCTCTTGGACTCTAAGTCAGGTCCAAATTAATGTTCAAACTTGAGTTCTAAATTAGTTGTGGGGCACATATCGAGGAAGCAATGAATAGTATCTCTGTCTAATATTGGTTCACCTAGGGTATGCCTATGTTGTTCATCTTGGGTGGGAAACAAATAGTAAAGCAATCATGATCTGTCTTTTTATTAAATTAAAGCAATCATCAGCCTACTATCATTATTTTTTGATCCATCCACTGGTTGTTACCATCACTCTAAATTTCTGCATGCTCTCTTACATAATCTGACCATATTTTTTCGTATGCATGTCAGATATTGTACACAGTCATGCTGAACATGTAGAGAAAAAGAGAAGAGTTTTGCGCGGCAATACAATGTCATGCAGACATCACTCCATGGTGGGTTCAATGGCAAACCCTCCCCACCCCTATCCAGATTGTAATCCAGAGGAAGATATCTGTTCTGAGGCGGATTCAGACGCCGCTGACCACTCCTATTTACCCCCCAAGGTGTTTACTCTACCTTGGCATGATGATGTTAGTCATATCATGCATATGTTGCCTTGAAGTGCCTACTTTTGACAGCATATATGTCATCTGCTTAGTTTAGACATGTTCTGTAATGCTACCTATTTAGTTTCTATATCATATATGGGAATTATGAAATCTCATGTCTTTTAGCCAACCATAATATACGTGAAATGTGCAATGCCATCCCGTTTAACCAGGCATCATATATTTGAATGATATCTTGCCCATCCTTTTCTTCATTACATTTCCATTTGTCGACAATGTTTGTACATTAAACTACTCTTCGTGTGAATCGGCCATTTGGGTGGGAGATTGAAAAATCTGGAGTGAAAACAAGGCCTTCAGAGCAGACAGTGCTACCTATCGAAGCAGATCTCTTGTTGGGTCCCGATAGCTCCTTAGAGATGGATTCAGAGACAGATGACCAGTCCTATTCCCCCACCGAGGTGTATGCTCTAACTTGGCACGGTTATACTGCTCATATCATGCAAATGGTGTCTTGCATTGCATAGTTTAGACATCATATACACAATATTCAACACCATGTTCTTAGTTCAGACATCATATCTAATACCCTCTGTTTAGCATATAAATCACATATGTGAATTAAATGATGTGATCCTGATTACTTAGATAACATGTAGGTGAATTATGTCATGCGATCATGTTTAGTTATTCATCTTATCTTTGAATTATGTTATGCTATCCAGTTTAGATAGACATCATATATGTGAAATTATATCATGCTATCCATTTTAGTTAAACAATATACATGTCAACTATTTCATGCCCTCTTTTTTCCACACTATCTATTGCATCTGTCTCTCATACAATGTCTGTACATTCAACTATGTTTCCTGTTTACACTAGTAGAAAACGGAGTTTTATCACCGGTTCGTAAGGGCCTTTAGTGCCGCTTCTGCAAACCGGCACTAAAGAGTGGGGACTAAAGGTCCCCCCCTTTAGTACCGGTTCGGCACGAATCGGCGCTAACGTGCCACAACGTGGCATGAGCCAGGCCCGGGTGCGTGTAGGACATTAGTACCGGTTGGTAACACCAACCGGTACTAAATGTTTGGGTGTGTTTTGGTTTTAATTTTTATTTTTCCTTTAGTTTTGTGTTTTCAATTTAATTTAGTGATTTTTTTACATTATAATGAGTTGTTAAATCATTAGGTGAAAGTACCGCAGATTAGTTTCGACTGGATGCATGTGGATCCTAGCTAGGATCCATCCAGTTGAAACTAATATGCGGTTTCATTCATAAATGATATAATAACTCATCATCATCATCATATTAATATAAAAACTCTTGCATCATATCATCACCAACAACAGTATATACTAGCTAGCAAAGATATCATCGAGTTCAACATGGTCATGATATTATAAGCGTTCATAACACCACAAAAGCAAATCACTCTTTGAGATTAAGTTCAGGACGAAGAACACGGACACGCATGAGAGGACAACAAGTACTAAGAGCATGATAACTAGCTAAATCACTCCTGCTGCTCCCTCTTAGGTAAAATAGCATAGAACATGTATAGCTCTCCTGATTCATCATATTGGAGCATGCAGATGAACCTGTCTCCTAATCGTGGGATGCGCTTCTGATTGCTGCCCCCTAGTACTTCTCTGCGATCGTTAACAATTTTGCTCCAATCTTTCACTATTAAGCATTCATCGCTTTCAGAAATCCTGAATGCACTCATGTGCACTGTAGGATATCTTGGCCGTAAGCTAACAATTGACATGCGACCTTTAGTCTCGATCCACTGAGGCACAACTGTCATCGGGAGTCCCTGTTGAAGAACATCGTATTGTAATTAATATACTTAGCAATGAAACTTTAGCTTGAAAAATAATGTATGCAAAAGATGCACTGAGGACTAATAGTAAAAATCTTACCATCTTTCCTAAATACATGTGACCGTAGTTCAATACGATCACTATTGGTCGCACATTTTGAGTACTAAGATTTTCAAATTCAGGAAAATGATTTCTCTTGACAGCATCAAGATCCTCAAGCCATGAAACATAATGACTTATCTCCTCGCAGTTTAGTTCAGCCCGGGGACAGTGGATGGTCCTGTCTACTAAGCGCCGAACATGTTTGCTTGAATCAAAATAAGCTCTCAATAGAAATTATTTGTCAACTATTTTTGAATAAACAATATCGAAGACATAAATATGGTTGAGAAACTCACATAATGGTAGAACTGGAGGCGTCTGCACATCGACCCAGATGTCTCTATTACCTTCAATATCATCTTCCGGACGAATATCAAAGGTGATAACCATATCAGGCTCAAATGCATAAGTCTTGCATAGTGCTTGCCAAGTTTTGCATTCAAAATAGGTGTTTGTGTCTGCATTGTATAATTTGACGTTGAAAGTATAACCATGCTCGGTCTTCAGGTAAACTCTCTTTACCTCCATAGTTTCCATAGCACTGAAACCTATCTTATCCAAGAAAAAAATTCTTGCATGGCAGGGGATGCTCTAGTACAATAGTGAAAATTAAAAATTATAAGTTGAAGCATAAGTCATGCTTAATTACGAAAAAAGACTTGTCGTTGTGACTTAGTGTATCCACTTCGAAGGTCTCATCCAACTTGATGCTGAAGCGCCTATCATCAACAAGGAAATTTCTATCGCACAGGCCGCGCTGGTCTTCACAGTATTCACACTTAATGAAATCTTTTTCGTCGTCAGACGACATTTCCTATGTTCATATAGGTGAAACATTAAACACTTACTAGTTCTATTAATTCAACTACTTCTATTAATTCAACTAGTTCTATCAATTCAACTAGTTCTATTAATTCAACTAATTCAACTAAGCATTTACTAAAAATAAACTAGTTCTATTAATTTTCTTACTAAAATAAAGTAGCTAGTTCTATATATATAGTAATATTTTAATTAGATCATCAAATCTCAAATACCTAATTTTTCTTACTAAAAATAAACTAGTTCTATTCATTCAACAAATTCAACTAAGAATTTACTAAAAATGAACTAGTTATATTAATTTTCTTACTAAAATATATAAAGTAGCTATATATAGTAATATTTTAATTAGATCATCAAATCTCATATACCTAAATTTTCTTACTAAAAATAAACTAGTTCTATTAATTCAACTAGTTCAACTAAGCATTTACTAAAAATAAACTAGCTATATTAATTCAACAAAAAAATTGACATGCATTAATCTAAACAACAGAAAACCGAAAATAAGTAAAAAAAATGTGTGTGTGCGTGTGTGTCTCTGTGTGTGTATGTGTGTGTGTATGTGTGTGTATGTGTGTGTACGAGCGGGGCGGTGGCGTACGGGCAGCGGGGACGGCGCGACGGGCGGCGGGCCGGGGCTGCGGCGCGAGACGGCGACACGTACGGGGCGGCGGGCCGGGGGCGACGGGGACGGCGAAGACGGGCGGCGGGCCGGGGGCGACGGCGCGAGACGGCGACGACGGCGCGGCGGGTCGCGCGACGACGGGGGCCGGCTGGGGCGGCGACGGGGGCGGCGACGATGACAGCGATTGGGACGGGCTGGGGCGCGACAGGGGCGGCGACGGGGGCGAAGAACAAACTGAAACAAACTGAAAATATTCGTAAGTGGTGCTTATATAGAGGTGGCCACTAGTACCGGCTTGATCCACCAACCGGTACTAAAGGCCTATTTTGGCCAGGCCAAGAGGCGGGAAGAGCAGGCCTTTAGTACCGGTTGGTGGCTCCAACCGGTACTAAAGACCCACCTTTTGTACCGGGTTGGGCTACCAACCGGTACTAAAGGGGGTGCGCTGCCACCCGCGGTGTAGAAAGTTTAGTCCCACCTCGCCGGGCGAAGGGCAGCCGCACTGCTTTATAAACCCAGCCGCGACTGCTACTTTGAACTCCCTTGTAAAGCAGGCTTCTGGGCCTAAATATGGCACGCTGCCCTGGGAGCCTGCTGGTCCTCGTGGGCGTGAATTTCCACGCCCGTGGTCTAGCAGGCCCACTGGATAGCGCCCCAATAATTTTTTATATAGTTTTTTTTCTTCTTTATTTATTTTCTTCTATTTATTTCTGAGTAGTTTTTTATATAGTTTTTTCTTTTCTGCTTTTTTTATTTTCTTCTATTTATTTCTGATTAGTTTTTTTATATATTTTTTTCTTTTCCCCAAATTGGTAAATGACTGAAAAATAGCAAATGCTGTCAGAAAGTGTTCAAAATTTTTATATAGTTTTTTCTTTTCTTCTTTCTTTATTTTCTTCTATTTATTTCTTATTAGTTTTTTATATAGTTTTTTCTTTTCCCCAAATCAGTAAATGACTGAAAAATAGCAAATGCTGTCAGAAAGTGTTGAAAATTGATGACGTCTCTTTGAATGGTATGTACGGAACGCAAAAAAGTCTGGAGTTGTAATAAGTTTAAAAAAATGAAGTGCCCATGTAACAGATGAGTTCTCGTCAGTAACCCTGATACTTCGAAAGAGATTGTCCAGTTTGTACACGAAGTGCGTCCAGTTTTTGCCGTAACCCTCTCTACTCTTTTGCACATGCTATGTGAGTGAAATGATGATACCATGCCAAGTTTCGACATTTTCAGAGTTCATTTTGTAGTGATTTTCAATTTCACGGTCATTTAGCGCTCTAAAAAAATCGGTAAATGACTGAAAAATAGCAAATGATGGCAGAAAGTTTTGAAAATTGATGACGTCGCTTTGAATGGTTCGTACGGAACGCAAAAAAAGTCTGGAGTTGTAATACGTTTAAAAAAATGAAGTGCCAGTGTAACAGATGAGTTCTCGTCCGAACCCCTGATACTCCGAAAGAGATTGTCCAGTTTGTACACGAAGTGCGTCCAGTTTTTGCCGTAACCCTCTCTACTCTTTTGCACATGCTATGTGAGTGAAATGATGATACCATGCCAAGTTTCGACATTTTCAGAGTTCATTTTGTAGTGATTTTCAATTTCACGGTCATTTAGCTCTCTAAACAAATCGGTAAATGACTGAAAAATAGCAAATGATGTCAGAATGTTTTGAAAATTGATGACGTCGCTTTGAATGGTTCGTACGGAACGCAAAAAAAGTCTGGAGTTGTAATACGTTTAAAAAAATGAAGTGCCAGTGTAACAGATGAGTTCTCGTCCGAACCCCTGATACTCCGAAAGAGATTGTCCAGTTTGTACACGAAGTGCGTCCAGTTTTTGCCGTAACCCTCTCTACTCTTTTGCACATGCTACATGGGTGAAATGATGATACCATGCCAAGTTTCAACATTTTCAGTTCATTTTGTAGTTATTTTCAATTTCACGGTCATTTAGCTCGCTGAACAAATCGGTAAATGACTGAAAAATAGCAAATGATGTCAGAAAGTGTTGAAAATTGATGATGTCGCTTTGAATGGTGCGTACGGAATGCAAAAAAAGTCTGGAGTTGTAATAAGTTTAAAAAATGAAGTGCCAATGTAACAGATGAGTTCTCGTCCGAAACCCTGATACTCCGAAAGAGATTGTCCAGTTTGTACATGAAGTGCGTCCAGTTTTTGCCGTAACCCTCTCTACTCTTTTGCACATGCTATGTGGGTGAAATGATGATACCATGTGAAGTTTCGACATTTTCAGAGTTCATTTTGTAGTGATTTTCAATTTCACGGTCATTTAGCTCTCTAAACAAATCGGTAAATGACTGAAAAATAGCAAATGATGTCAGAAAGTTTTGAAAATTGATGACGTCGCTTTGAATGGTTCGTACAGAACGCAAAAAAATTCTGGAGTTGTAATACGTTTAAAAAAATGAAGTGCCAGTGTAACAGATGAGTTCTCGTCCGAACCCCTGATACTCCGAAAGAGATTGTCCAGTTTGTACACGAAGTGCGTCCAGTTTTTGCCGTAACCCTCTCTACTCTTTTGCACATGCTACGTGGGTGAAATGATGATACCATGCCAAGTTTCGACATTTTCAGAGTTCATTTTGTAGTGATTTTCAATTTCACGGTCATTTAGCTCTCTAAACAAATCGGTAAATGACTAAAATATAGCAAATGATGTCAGAAAGGTTTGAAAATTGATGACGTCGCTTGGAATGGTGTGTACGGCACGCTAAAAAGTCTGGAGTTGTAATAAGTTTTAAAAAATGAAGTGCCCATGTAACAGATGAGTTCTCGTCAGAAACCCTGATACTTCGAAAGAGATTGTCCAGTTTGTACACGAAGTGCGTCCAGTTTTTGCCGTAACCCTCTCTACTCTTTTGCGCATGCTATGTGGGTGAAATGACGATACCGTGCCAAGTTTCGACATTTTTAGTTCATTTTGTAGTTATTTTCAATTTCACGGTCATTTAGCTCTCCGAACAAATCGGTAATTGACTGAAACATAGCAAATGATGTTAGAAAGTGTTGAAAATGGATGACGTCGCTTTGAATGGTGCGTACGGAACGCAAAAAAAGTCTGGAGTTGTAATAAGTTTAAAAAATGAAGTGCCAGTGTAACAGATGAGTTCTCGTCCGAACCCCTGATACTCCGAAAGAGATTGTGCAGTTTGTACAGGAAGTGCGTCCAGTTTTTGCCGTAACCCTCTCTACTCTTTTGCACATGCTATGTGGGTGAAATGATGATACCATGCCAAGTTTCGACATTTTCGGAGTTCATTTTGTAGTGATTTTCAATTTCACGGTCATTTAGCTCTCTAAACAAATCGGTAAATGACTAAAATATAGCAAATGATGTCAGAAAGGTTTGAAAATTGATGACGTCGCTTGGAATGGTGTGTACGGGACGCAAAAAAGTCTGGAGTTGTAATAAGTTTAAAAAAATGAAGTGCCTGTGTAACAGATGAGTTCTCGTCAGAAACCCTGATACTTCGAAAGAGATTGTCCAGTTTGTACACGAAGTGCGTCCAGTTTTTGCCGTAACCCTCTCTACTCTTTTGCACATGCTATGTGGGTGAAATGATGATACCATGCCAAGTTTCGACATTTTCAGTTCATTTTGTAGTTATTTTCAATTTCACGGTCATTTAGCTCTCTAAACAAATCGGTAAATGACTGAAAAATACCAAATGATGTCAGAAAGTGTTGAAAATTGATGACGTCGATTTGAATGGTGCGTACGGAAGGCAAAAAAAGTCTGGAGTTGTAATAAGTTTAAAAAATGAAGTGCCAGTGTAACAGATGAGTTCTCGTCCGAAACCCTGATACTCCGAAAGAGATTGTCCAGTTTGTACACGAAGTGCGTCCAGTTTTTGCCGTAACCCTTTCTACTCTTTTGCACATGCTATGTGGGTGAAATGATGATACCATGCGAAGTTTCGACATTTTCAGAGTTCATTTTGTAGTGATTTTCAATTTCACGGTCATTTAGCGCTCTAAAAAATCGGTAAATGACTGAAAAATAGCAAATGATGGCAGAAAGTTTTGAAAATTGATGACGTCGCTTTGAATGGTTCGTACGGAACGCAAAAAAATCTGGAGTTGTAATACGTTTAAAAAAATGAAGTGCCAGTGTAACAGATGAGTTCTCGCCCGAACCCTTGATACTCCGAAAGAGATTGTCCAGTTTGTACACGAAGTGCGTCCAGTTTTTGCCGTAACCCTCTCTACTCTTTTGCACATGCTATGTGAGTGAAATGATGATACCATGCCAAGTTTCGACATTTTCAGAGTTCATTTTGTAGTGATTTTCAATTTCACGGTCATTTAGCTCTCTAAACAAATCGGTAAATGACTGAAAAAATAGCAAATGATGTCAGAAAGTTTTGAAAATTGATGACGTCGCTTTGAATGGTTCGTACGGAACGCAAAAAAAGTCTGGAGTTGTAATACGTTTAAAAAAATGAAGTGCCAGTGTAACAGATGAGTTCTCGTCCGAACCCCTGATACTCCGAAAGAGATTGTCCAGTTTGTACACGAAGTGCGTCCAGTTTTTGCCGTAACCCTCTCTACTCTTTTGCACATGCTACGTGGGTGAAATGATGATACCATGCCAAGTTTCGACATTTTCAGTTCATTTTGTAGTTATTTTCAATTTCACGGTAATTTAGCTCTCTGAACAAATCGGTAAATGACTGAAAAATAGCAAATGATGTCAGAATGTGTTGAAAATGGATGACGTCGCTTTGAATGGTGCGTACGGAACGCAAAAAAAGTCTGGAGTTGTAATAAGTTTAAAAAATGAAGTGCCAGTGTAACAGATGAGTTCTCGTCCGAACCCCTGATACTCCGAAAGAGATTGTCCAGTTTGTACACGAAGTGCGTCCAGTTTTTGCCGTAACCCTCTCTACTCTTTTGCACATGCTATGTGGGTGGAATGATGATACCATGCCAAGTTTCGACATTTTCGGAGTTCATTTTGTAGTGATTTTCAATTTCACGGTCATTTAGCTCTCTAAAGAAATCGGTAAATGACTAAAATATAGCAAATGATGTCAGAAAGGTTTGAAAATTGATGACGTCGCTTTGAATGGTTCATACGGAACGCAAAAAAAGTCTGGAGTTGTAATACGTTTAAAAAAAATGAAGTGCCAGTGTAACAGATGAGTTCTCATCCGAACCCCTGATACTCCGAAAGAGATTGTCCAGTTTGTACACGAAGTGCGTCCAGTTTTTGCCGTAACCCTCTCTACTCTTTTGCACATGCTACGTGGGTGAAATGATGATACCATGCCAAGTTTCGACATTTTCAGAGTTCATTTTGTAGTGATTTTCAATTTCACGGTCATTTAGCTCTGTAAACAAATCGGTAAATGACTAAAATATAGCAAATGATGTCAGAAAGGTTTCAAAATTAATGACGTCGCTTGGAATGGTGTGTACGGGACGCTAAAAAGTCTGGAGTTGTAATAAGTTTAAAAAAATGAAGTGCCCATGTAACAGATGAGTTCTCGTCAGAAACCCTGATACTTCGAAAGAGATTATCCAGTTTGTACACGAAGTGCGTCCAGTTTTTGCCGTAACCCTCTCTACTCTTTTGCGCATGCTATGTGGGTGAAATGACGATACCATGCCAAGTTTCGACATTTTCAGTTCATTTTGTAGTTATTTTCAATTTCACGGTGATTTAGCTCTCTGAACAAATCGGTAAATGACTGAAACATAGCAAATGATGTTAGAAAGTGTTCAAAATTGATGACGTCGCTTTGAATGGTGCGTACGGAACGCAAAAAAAGTCTGGAGTTGTAATAAGTTTAAAAAATGAAGTGCCAGTGTAACAGATGAGTTCTCGTCCGAACCCCTGATACTCCGAAAGAGATTGTCCAGTTTGTACACGAAGTGCGTCCAGTTTTTGCCGTAACCCTCTCTACTCTTTTGCACATGCTATGTGGGTGAAATGATGATACCATGCCAAGTTTCGACATTTTCGGAGTTAATTTTGTAGTGATTTTCAATTTCACGGTCATTTAGCTCTCTAAACAAATCGGTAAATGACTAAAATATAGCAAATGATGTCAGAAAGGTTTGAAAATTGATGACGTCGCTTGGAATGGTGTGTACGGGACGCAAAAAAGTCTGGAGTTGTAATAAGTTTAAAAAAATGAAGTGCTTGTGTAACAGATGAGTTCTCGTCAGAAACCCTGACACTTCGAAAGAGATTGTCCAGTTTGTACACGAAGTGCGTCCAGTTTTTGCCGTAACCCTCTCTACTCTTTTGCACATGCTATGTGGGTGAAATGATGATACCATGCCAAGTTTCGACATTTTCAGTTCATTTTGTAGTTATTTTCAATTTCACGGTCATTTAGCTCTCTAAACAAATCGGTAAATGACTGAAAAATACCAAATGATGTCAGAAAGTGTTGAAAATTGATGACGTCGCTTTGAATGGTGCGTACGGAAGGCAAAAAAAGTCTCGAGTTGTAATAAGTTTAAAAAATGAAGTGCCAGTGTAATAGATGAGTTCTCGTCCGAAACCCTGATACTCCGAAAGAGATTGTCCAGTTTGTACACGAAGTGCGTCCAGTTTTTGCCGTAACACTTTCTACTCTTTTGCACATGCTATGTGGGTGAAATGATGATACCATGCGAAGTTTCGACATTTTCAGAGTTCATTTTGTAGTGATTTTCAATTTCACGGTCATTTAGCGCTCTAAAAAAATCGGTAAATGACTGAAAAATAGCAAATGATGGCAGAAAGTTTTGAAAATTGATGACGTCGCTTTGAATGGTTCGTACGGAACGCAAAAAAAGTCTGGAGTTGTAATACGTTTAAAAAAATGAAGTGCCAGTGTAACATATGAGTTCTCGTCCGAACCCCTAATACTCCGAAAGAGATTGTCCAGTTTGTACACGAAGTGCGTCCAGTTTTTGCCGTAACCCTCTCTACTCTTTTGCACATGCTACGTGGGTGAAATGATGATACCATGCCAAGTTTCGACATTTTCAGAGTTCATTTTGTAGTGATTTTAAATTTCACGGTCATTTAGCTCTCTAAACAAATCGGTAAATGACTAAAATATAGCAAATGATGTCAGAAAGGTTTGAAAATTGATGACGTCGCTTGGAATGGTGTGTACGGGACGCTAAAAAGTCTGGAGTTGTAATAAGTTTAAAAAAATGAAGTGCCCATGTAACAGATGAGTTCTCGTCAGAAACCCTGATACTTCGAAAGAGATTGTCCAGTTTGTACACGAAGTGCGTCCAGTTTTTGCCGTAACCCTCTCTACTCTTTTGCACATGCTATGTGGGTGAAATGATGATACCATGCCAAGTTTCGACATTTTCAGTTCATTTTGTAGTTATTTTCAATTTCACGGTCATTTAGCTCTCTAAACAAATCGGTAAATGACTGAAAAATAGCAAATGATGTCAGAAAGTGTTGAAAATTGATGACGTCGCTTTGAATGGTGCGTATGGAACGCAAAAAAAGTCTGGAGTTGTAATAAGTTTAAAAAATGAAGTGCCAGTGTAACAGATGAGTTCTCGTCCGAACCCCTAATACTCCAAAAGAGATTGTCCAGTTTGTACACGAAGTGCGTCCAGTTTTTGCCGTAACCCTCTCTACTCTTTTGCACATTCTATGTGGGTGAAATGATGATACCATGCCAAGTTTCGACATTTTCGGAGTTCATTTTGTAGTGATTTTCAATTTCACGGTCATTTAGCTCTCTAAACAAATCGGTAAATGACTAAAATATAGCAAATGATGTCAGAAAGGTTTGAAAATTGATGACTTCGCTTGGAATGGTGTGTACGGGACGCAAAAAAGTCTGGAGTTGTAATAAGTTTAAAAAAATGAAGTGCCCATGTAACAGATGAGTTCTCGTCAGAAACCCTGATACTTCGAAAGAGATTGTCCAGTTTGTACACGAAGTCCGTCCAGTTTTTGCCGTAACCCTCTCTACTCTTTTGCACATGCTATGTGGGTGAAATGATGATACCATGCGAAGTTTCGACATTTTCAGAGTTCATTTTGTAGTGATTTTCAATTTCACGGTCATTTAGCTCTCTAAACAAATCGGTAAATGACTAAAATATAACAAATGATGTCAGAAAGGTTTGAAAATTGATGACATCGCTTGGAATGGTGTGTACGGGACGCTAAAAAGTCTGGAGTTGTAATAAGTTTAAAAAAATGAAGTGCCCATGTAACAGATGAGTTCTCGTCAGAAACCCTGATACTTCGAAAGAGATTGTCCAGTTTGTACACGAAGTGCGTCCAGTTTTTGCCGTAACCCTCTCTACTCTTTTGCACATGCTACGTGGGTGAAATGATGATACCATGCCAAGTTTCAACATTTTCAGAGTTCATTTTGTAGTGATTTTAAATTTCACGGTCATTTAGCTCTCTAAACAAATCGGTAAATGACTAAAATATAGCAAATGATGTCAGAAAGGTTTGAAAATTGATGACTTCGCTTGGAATGGTGTGTACGGGACGCAAAAAAGTCTGGAGTTGTAATAAGTTTAAAAAAATGAAGTGCCCATGTAACAGATGAGTTCTCGTCAGAAACCCTGATACTTCGAAAGAGATTGTCCAGTTTGTACACGAAGTGCGTCCAGTTTTTGCCGTAACCCTCTCTACTCTTTTGCACATGCTATGTGGGTGAAATGATGATACCATGCGAAGTTTCGACATTTTCAGAGTTCATTTTGTAGTGATTTTCAATTTCACGGTCATTTAGCGCTCTAAAAAAATCGGTAAATGACTGAAAAATAGCAAATGATGGCAGAAAGTTTTGAAAATTGATGACGTCGCTTTGAATGGTGTGTACGGAATGCAAAAAAAAGTCTGGAGTTGTAATAAGTTTAAAAAATGAAGTGCCAGTGTAACAGATGAGTTCTCGTCCGAAACCCTGATACTCCGAAAGAGATTGTCCAGTTTGTACACGAAGTGCGTCCAGTCTTTTGCCGTAACCCTCTCTACTCTTTTGCACATGCTATGTGGGTGAAATGATGATACCATGCGAAGTTTCGACATTTTCAGAGTTCATTTTGTAGTGATTTTCAATTTCACGGTCATTTAGCTCTCTAAACAAATCGGTAAATGACTAAAATATAGCAAATGATGTCAGAAAGGTTTGAAAATTGATGACGTCGCTTGGAATGGTGTGTACGGGACGCTAAAAAGTCTGGAGTTGTAATAAGTTTAAAAAAATGAAGTGCCCATGTAACAGATGAGTTCTCGTCAGAAACCCTGATACTTCGAAAGAGATTGTCCAGTTTGTACACGAAGTGCGTCCAGTTTTTGCCGTAACCCTCTCTACTCTTTTGCACATGCTATGTGGGTGAAATGATGATACCATGCCAAGTTTCGACATTTTCAGTTCATTTTGTAGTTATTTTCAATTTCACGGTCATTTAGCTCTCTAAACAAATCGGTAAATGACTGAAAAATACCAAATGATGTCAGAAAGTGTTGAAAATTGATGACGTCGCTTTGAATGGTGCGTACGGAAGGCAAAAAAAGTCTCGAGTTGTAATAAGATTAAAAAATGAAGGGCCAGTGTAACAGATGAGTTCTCGTCCGAAACCCTGATACTCCGAAAGAGATTGTCCAGTTTGTACACGAAGTGCGTCCAGTTTTTGCCGTAACCCTTTCTACTCTTTTGCACATGCTATGTGGGTGAAATGATGATACCATGCGAAGTTTCGACATTTTCAGAGTTCATTTTGTAGTGATTTTCAATTTCACGGTCATTTAGCGCTCTAAAAACATCGGTAAATGACTGAAAAATAGCAAATGATGGCAGAAAGTTTTGAAAATTGATGACGTCGCTTTGAATGGTTCGTACGGAACGCAAAAAAAGTCTGGAGTTGTAATACGTTTAAAAAAATGAAGTGCCAGTGTAACAGATGAGTTCTCGTCCGAACCCCTGATACTCCGAAAGAGATTGTCCAGTTTGTACACGAAGTGCGTCTAGTTTTTGCCGTAACCCTCTCTACTCTTTTGCACATGCTACGTGGGTGAAATGATGATACCATGCCAAGTTTCGACATTTTCAGAGTTCATTTTGTAGTGATTTTAAATTTCACGGTCATTTAGCTCTCTAAACAAATCGGTAAATGACTAAAATATAGCAAATGATGTCAGAAAGGTTTGAAAATTGATGACGTCGCTTGGAATGGTGTGTACGGGACGCTAAAAAGTCTGGAGTTGTAATAAGTTTAAAAAAATGAAGTGCCCATGTAACAGATGAGTTCTCGTCAGAAACCCTGATACTTCGAAAGAGATTGTCCAGTTTTTGCCGTAACCCTCTCTACTCTTTTGCACATGCTATGTGGGTGAAATGATGATACCATGCCAAGTTTCGACATTTTCAGTTCATTTTGTAGTTATTTTCAATTTCACGGTCATTTAGCTCTCTAAACAAATCGGTAAATGACTGAAAAATAGCAAATGATGTCAGAAAGTGTTGAAAATTGATGACGTCGCTTTGAATGGTGCGTATGGAACGCAAAAAAAGTCTGGAGTTGTAATAAGTTTAAAAAATGAAGTGCCAGTGTAACAGATGAGTTCTCGTCAGAAACCCTGATACTTCGAAAGAGATTGTCCAGTTTGTACACGAAGTGCGTCCAGTTTTTGCCGTAACCCTCTCTACTCTTTTGCACATGCTACGTGGGTGAAATGATGATGCCATGCCAAGTTTCAACATTTTCAGAGTTCATTTTGTAGTGATTTTAAATTTCACGGTCATTTAGCTCTCTAAACAAATCGGTAAATGACTAAAATATAGCAAATGATGTCAGAAAGGTTTGAAAATTGATGACTTCGCTTGGAATGGTGTGTACGGGACGCAAAAAAGTCTGGAGTTGTAATAAGTTTAAAAAAATGAAGTGCCCATGTAACAGATGAGTTCTCGTCAGAAACCCTGATACTTCGAAAGAGATTGTCCAGTTTGTACACGAAGTGCGTCCAGTTTTTGCCGTAACCCTCTCTACTCTTTTGCACATGCTATGTGGGTGAAATGATGATACCATGCGAAGTTTCGACATTTTCAGAGTTCATTTTGTAGTGATTTTCAATTTCACGGTCATTTAGCGCTCTAAAAAAATCGGTAAATGACTGAAAAATAGCAAATGATGGCAGAAAGTTTTGAAAATTGATGACGTCGCTTTGAATGGTGTGTACGGAATGCAAAAAAAAGTCTGGAGTTGTAATAAGTTTAAAAAAATGAAGTGCCCATGTAACAGATGAGTTCTCGTCAGAAACCCTGATACTTCGAAAGAGATTGTCCAGTTTTTGCCGTAACCCTCTCTACTCTTTTGCACATGCTATGTGGGTGAAATGATGATACCATGCCAAGTTTCGACATTTTCAGTTCATTTTGTAGTTATTTTCAATTTCACGGTCATTTAGCTCTCTAAACAAATCGGTAAATGACTGAAAAATAGCAAATGATGTCAGAAAGTGTTGAAAATTGATGACGTCGCTTTGAATGGTGCGTATGGAACGCAAAAAAAGTCTGGAGTTGTAATAAGTTTAAAAAATGAAGTGCCAGTGTAACAGATGAGTTCTCGTCAGAAACCCTGATACTTCGAAAGAGATTGTCCAGTTTGTACACGAAGTGCGTCCAGTTTTTGCCGTAACCCTCTCTACTCTTTTGCACATGCTACGTGGGTGAAATGATGATGCCATGCCAAGTTTCAACATTTTCAGAGTTCATTTTGTAGTGATTTTAAATTTCACGGTCATTTAGCTCTCTAAACAAATCGGTAAATGACTAAAATATAGCAAATGATGTCAGAAAGGTTTGAAAATTGATGACTTCGCTTGGAATGGTGTGTACGGGACGCAAAAAAGTCTGGAGTTGTAATAAGTTTAAAAAAATGAAGTGCCCATGTAACAGATGAGTTCTCGTCAGAAACCCTGATACTTCGAAAGAGATTGTCCAGTTTGTACACGAAGTGCGTCCAGTTTTTGCCGTAACCCTCTCTACTCTTTTGCACATGCTATGTGGGTGAAATGATGATACCATGCGAAGTTTCGACATTTTCAGAGTTCATTTTGTAGTGATTTTCAATTTCACGGTCATTTAGCGCTCTAAAAAAATCGGTAAATGACTGAAAAATAGCAAATGATGGCAGAAAGTTTTGAAAATTGATGACGTCGCTTTGAATGGTGTGTACGGAATGCAAAAAAAAGTCTGGAGTTGTAATAAGTTTAAAAAATGAAGTGCCAGTGTAACAGATGAGTTCTCGTCCGAAACCCTGATACTCCGAAAGAGATTGTCCAGTTTGTACACGAAGTGCGTCCAGTCTTTTGCCGTAACCCTCTCTACTCTTTTGCACATGCTATGTGGGTGAAATGATGATACCATGCGAAGTTTCGACATTTTCAGAGTTCATTTTGTAGTGATTTTCAATTTCACAGTCATTTAGCTCTCTAAACAAATCGGTAAATGACTGAAAAATAGCAAATGATGGCAGAAAGTTTTGAAAATTGATGACGTCGCTTTGAATGGTTCGTACGGAACGCAAAAAAATCTGGAGTTGTAATGCGTTTAAAAAAATGAAGTGCCAGTGTAACAGATGAGTTCTCGTCAGAAACCCTTGATACTCCGAAAGAGATTGTCCAGTTTGTACACGAAGTGCGTCCAGTTTTTGCCGTAACCCTCTCTACTCTTTTGCACATGCTATGTGGGTGAAATGATGATACCATGCCAAGTTTCGACATTTTCAGTTCATTTTGTAGTTATTTTCAATTTCACGGTCATTTAGCTCTCTAAACAAATCGGTAAATGACTGAAAAATACCAAATGATGTCAGAAAGTGTTGAAAATTGATGACGTCGCTTTGAATGGTGCGTACGGAAGGCAAAAAAAGTCTCGAGTTGTAATAAGATTAAAAAATGAAGGGCCAGTGTAACAGATGAGTTCTCGTCCGAAACCCTGATACTCCGAAAGAGATTGTCCAGTTTGTACACGAAGTGCGTCCAGTTTTTGCCGTAACCCTTTCTACTCTTTTGCACATGCTATGTGGGTGAAATGATGATACCATGCGAAGTTTCGACATTTTCAGAGTTCATTTTGTAGTGATTTTCAATTTCACGGTCATTTAGCGCTCTAAAAACATCGGTAAATGACTGAAAAATAGCAAATGATGGCAGAAAGTTTTGAAAATTGATGACGTCGCTTTGAATGGTTCGTACGGAACGCAAAAAAAGTCTGGAGTTGTAATACGTTTAAAAAAATGAAGTGCCAGTGTAACAGATGAGTTCTCGTCCGAACCCCTGATACTCCGAAAGAGATTGTCCAGTTTGTACACGAAGTGCGTCTAGTTTTTGCCGTAACCCTCTCTACTCTTTTGCACATGCTACGTGGGTGAAATGATGATACCATGCCAAGTTTCGACATTTTCAGAGTTCATTTTGTAGTGATTTTAAATTTCACGGTCATTTAGCTCTCTAAACAAATCGGTAAATGACTAAAATATAGCAAATGATGTCAGAAAGGTTTGAAAATTGATGACGTCGCTTGGAATGGTGTGTACGGGACGCTAAAAAGTCTGGAGTTGTAATAAGTTTAAAAAAATGAAGTGCCCATGTAACAGATGAGTTCTCGTCAGAAACCCTGATACTTCGAAAGAGATTGTCCAGTTTTTGCCGTAACCCTCTCTACTCTTTTGCACATGCTATGTGGGTGAAATGATGATACCATGCCAAGTTTCGACATTTTCAGTTCATTTTGTAGTTATTTTCAATTTCACGGTCATTTAGCTCTCTAAACAAATCGGTAAATGACTGAAAAATAGCAAATGATGTCAGAAAGTGTTGAAAATTGATGACGTCGCTTTGAATGGTGCGTATGGAACGCAAAAAAAGTCTGGAGTTGTAATAAGTTTAAAAAATGAAGTGCCAGTGTAATAGATGAGTTCTCGTCCGAACCCCTCATACTGCGAAAGAGATTGTCGAGTTTGTACACGAAGTGCGTCCAGTTTTTGCCGTAACCCTGTCTACTCTTCTGCACATTCTATGTGGGTGAAATGATGATGCCATGCCAAGTTTCGACATTTTCGGAGTTCATTTTGTAGTGATTTTCAATTTCACGGTCATTTAGCTCTCTAAACAAATCGGTAAATGACTGAAAAATACCAAATGATGTCAGAAAGTGTTGAAAATTGATGACGTCGCTTTGAATGGTGCGTACGGAAGGCAAAAAAAGTCTGGAGTTGTAATAAGTTTAAAAAATGAAGTGCCAGTGTAACAGATGAGTTCTCGTCCGAAACCCTGATACTCCGAAAGAGATTGTCCAGTTTGTACACGAAGTGCGTCCAGTTTTTGCCGTAACCCTTTCTACTCTTTTGCACATGCTATGTGGGTGAAATGATGATACCATGCGAAGTTTCGACATTTTCAGAGTTCATTTTGTAGTGATTTTCAATTTCACGGTCATTTAGCGCTCTAAAAAAATCGGTAAATGACTGAAAAATAGCAAATGATGGCAGAAAGTTTTGAAAATTGATGACGTCGCTTTGAATGGTTCGTACGGAACGCAAAAAAGTCTGGAGTTGTAATACGTTTAAAAAAATGAAGTGCCAGTGTAACAGATGAGTTCTCGTCCGAACCCCTGATACTCCGAAAGAGATTGTCCAGTTTGTACACGAAGTTCGTCCAGTTTTTGCCATAACCCTCTCCACTCTTTTGCACATGCTACGTGGGTGAAATGATGATACCATGCCAAGTTTCAACATTTTCAGAGTTCATTTTGTAGTGATTTAAAATTTCACGGTCATTTAGCTCTCTAAACAAATCGGTAATGACTAAAATATAGCAAATGATGTCAGAAAGGTTTGAAAATTGATGACGTCGCTTGGAATGGTGTGTACGGGACGCTAAAAAGTCTGGAGTTGTAATAAGTTTAAAAAATGAAGTGCCAGTGTAACAGATGAGTTCTCGTCCGAAACCCTGATACTCCGAAAGAGATTGTCCAGTTTGTACACGAAGTGCGTCCAGTTTTTGCCGTAACCCTTTCTACTCTTTTGCACATGCTATGTGGGTGAAATGATGATGCCATGCGAAGTTTCGACATTTTCAGAGTTCATTTTGTAGTGATTTTCAATTTCACGGTCATTTAGCGCTCTAAAAACATCGGTAAATGACTGAAAAATAGCAAATGATGGCAGAAAGTTATGAAAATTGATGACGTCGCTTTGAATGGTTCGTACGGAACGCAAAAAAAGTCTGGAGTTGTAATACGTTTAAAAAAATGAAGTGCCAGTGTAACAGATGAGTTCTCGTCCGAACCCCTGATACTCCGAAAGAGATTGTCCAGTTTGTACACGAAGTGCGTCTAGTTTTTGCCGTAACCCTCTCTACTCTTTTGCACATGCTACGTGGGTGAAATGATGATACCATGCCAAGTTTCGACATTTTCAGAGTTCATTTTGTAGTGATTTTAAATTTCACGGTCATTTAGCTCTCTAAACAAATCGGTAAATGACTAAAATATAGCAAATGATGTCAGAAAGGTTTGAAAATTGATGACGTCGCTTGGAATGGTGTGTACGGGACGCTAAAAAGTCTGGAGTTGTAATAAGTTTAAAAAAATGAAGTGCCCATGTAACAGATGAGTTCTCGTCAGAAACCCTGATACTTCGAAAGAGATTGTCCAGTTTTTGCCGTAACCCTCTCTACTCTTTTGCACATGCTATGTGGGTGAAATGATGATACCATGCCAAGTTTCGACATTTTCAGTTCATTTTGTAGTTATTTTCAATTTCACGGTCATTTAGCTCTCTAAACAAATCGGTAAATGACTGAAAAATAGCAAATGATGTCAGAAAGTGTTGAAAATTGATGACGTCGCTTTGAATGGTGCGTATGGAACGCAAAAAAAGTCTGGAGTTGTAATAAGTTTAAAAAATGAAGTGCCAGTGTAATAGATGAGTTCTCGTCCGAACCCCTCATACTGCGAAAGAGATTGTCGAGTTTGTACACGAAGTGCGTCCAGTTTTTGCCGTAACCCTGTCTACTCTTCTGCACATTCTATGTGGGTGAAATGATGATGCCATGCCAAGTTTCGACATTTTCGGAGTTCATTTTGTAGTGATTTTCAATTTCACGGTCATTTAGCTCTCTAAACAAATCGGTAAATGACTGAAAAATACCAAATGATGTCAGAAAGTGTTGAAAATTGATGACGTCGCTTTGAATGGTGCGTACGGAAGGCAAAAAAAGTCTGGAGTTGTAATAAGTTTAAAAAATGAAGTGCCAGTGTAACAGATGAGTTCTCGTCCGAAACCCTGATACTCCGAAAGAGATTGTCCAGTTTGTACACGAAGTGCGTCCAGTTTTTGCCGTAACCCTTTCTACTCTTTTGCACATGCTATGTGGGTGAAATGATGATACCATGCGAAGTTTCGACATTTTCAGAGTTCATTTTGTAGTGATTTTCAATTTCACGGTCATTTAGCGCTCTAAAAAAATCGGTAAATGACTGAAAAATAGCAAATGATGGCAGAAAGTTTTGAAAATTGATGACGTCGCTTTGAATGGTTCGTACGGAACGCAAAAAAGTCTGGAGTTGTAATACGTTTAAAAAAATGAAGTGCCAGTGTAACAGATGAGTTCTCGTCCGAACCCCTGATACTCCGAAAGAGATTGTCCAGTTTGTACACGAAGTTCGTCCAGTTTTTGCCATAACCCTCTCCACTCTTTTGCACATGCTACGTGGGTGAAATGATGATACCATGCCAAGTTTCAACATTTTCAGAGTTCATTTTGTAGTGATTTAAAATTTCACGGTCATTTAGCTCTCTAAACAAATCGGTAAATGACTAAAATATAGCAAATGATGTCAGAAAGGTTTGAAAATTGATGACGTCGCTTGGAATGGTGTGTACGGGACGCTAAAAAGTCTGGAGTTGTAATAAGTTTAAAAAAATGAAGTGCCCATGTAACAGATGAGTTCTCGTCAGAAACCCTGATACTTCGAAAGAGATTGTCCAGTTTGTACACGAAGTGCGTCCAGTTTTTGCCGTAACCCTCTCTACTCTTTTGCACATGCTATGTGGGTGAAATGATGATACCATGCGAAGTTTCGACATTTTCAGAGTTCATTTTGTAGTGATTTTCAATTTCACGGTCATTTAGCGCTCTAAAAAAATCGGTAAATGACTGAAAAATAGCAAATGATGGCAGAAAGTTTGGAAAATTGATGACGTCGCTTTGAATGGTGTGTACGGAATGCAAAAAAAAGTCTGGAGTTGTAATAAGTTTAAAAAATGAAGTGCCAGTGTAACAGATGAGTTCTCGTCCGAAACCCTGATACTCCGAAAGAGATTGTCCAGTTTGTACACGAAGTGCGTCCAGTTTTTTGCCGTAACCCTCTCTACTCTTTTGCACATGCTATGTGGGTGAAATGATGATACCATGCGAAGTTTCGACATTTTCAGAGTTCATTTTGTAGTGATTTTCAATTTCACAGTCATTTAGCTCTCTAAACAAATCGGTAAAT
This sequence comes from Aegilops tauschii subsp. strangulata, assembly GCF_002575655.3. Taxonomy (NCBI): domain Eukaryota; kingdom Viridiplantae; phylum Streptophyta; class Magnoliopsida; order Poales; family Poaceae; genus Aegilops; species Aegilops tauschii. The sequence goes on along the minus strand of NC_053040.3, from coordinate 410,538,805 downwards.
GACTAAAATATAGCAAATGATGTCAGAAAGGTTTGAAAATTGATGACGTCGCTTGGAAAGGTGTGTACGGGACGCTAAAAAGTCTGGAGTTATAATAAGTTTAAAAAAATGGAGTGCCCATGTAACAGATGAGTTCTCGTCAGAAACCCTGATACTTCGAAAGAGATTGTCCAGTTTGTACACGAAGTGCGTCCAGTTTTTGCCGTAACCCTCTCTACTCTTTTGCACATGCTATGTGGGTGAAATGATGATACCATGCCAAGTTTCGACATTTTCAGTTCATTTTGTAGTTATTTTCAATTTCACGGTCATTTAGCTCTCTAAACAAATCGGTAAATGACTGAAAAATACCAAATGATGTCAGAAAGTGTTGAAAATTGATGGCGTCGCTTTGAATGGTGCGTACGGAAGGCAAAAAAAGTCTGGAGTTGTAATAAGTTTAAAAAATGAAGTGCCAGTGTAACAAATGAGTTCTCGTCCGAAACCCTGATACTCCGAAAGAGATTGTCCAGTTTGTACACGAAGTGCGTCCAGTTTTTGCCGTAACCCTTTCTACTCTTTTGCACATGCTATGTGGGTGAAATGATGATGCCATGCGAAGTTTCGACATTTTCAGAGTTCATTTTGTAGTGATTTTCAATTTCACGGTCATTTAGCGCTCTAAAAACATCGGTAAATGACTGAAAAATAGCAAATGATGGCAGAAAGTTTTGAAAATTGATGACGTCGCTTTGAATGGTTCGTACGGAACGCAAAAAAAGTCTGGAGTTGTAATACGTTTGAAAAAATGAAGTGCCAGTGTAACAGATGAGTTCTCGTCCGAACCCCTGATACTCCGAAAGAGATTGTCCAGTTTGTACACGAAGTGCGTCTAGTTTTTGCCGTAACCCTCTCTACTCTTTTGCACATGCTACGTGGGTGAAATGATGATACCATGCCAAGTTTCGACATTTTCAGAGTTCATTTTGTAGTGATTTTAAATTTCACGGTCATTTAGCTCTCTAAACAAATCGGTAAATGACTAAAATATAGCAAATGATGTCAGAAAGGTTTGAAAATTGATGACGTCGCTTGGAATGGTGTGTACGGGATGCTAAAAAGTCTGGAGTTGTAATAAGTTTAAAAAAATGAAGTGCCCATGTAACAGATGAGTTCTCGTCAGAAACCCTGATACTTCGAAAGAGATTGTCCAATTTTTGCCGTAACCCTCTCTACTCTTTTGCACATGCTATGTGGGTGAAATGATGATACCATGCCAAGTTTCGACATTTTCAGTTCATTTTGTAGTTATTTTCAATTTCACGGTCATTTAGCTCTCTAAACAAATCGGTAAATGACTGAAAAATAGCAAATGATGTCAGAAAGTGTTGAAAATTGATGACGTCGCTTTGAATGGTGCGTATGGAACGCAAAAAAAGTCTGGAGTTGTAATAAGTTTAAAAAATGAAGTGCCAGTGTAATAGATGAGTTCTCGTCCGAACCCCTCATACTCCGAAAGAGATTGTCCAGTTTGTACACGAAGTGCGTCCAGTTTTTGCCGTAACCCTCTCTACTCTTCTGCACATTCTATGTGGGTGAAATGATGATGCCATGCCAAGTTTCGACATTTTCGGAGTTCATTTTGTAGTGATTTTCAATTTCACGGTCATTTAGCTCTCTAAACAAAACGGTAAATGACTGAAAAATACCAAATGATGTCAGAAAGTGTTGAAAATTGATGACGTCGCTTTGAATGGTGCGTACGGAAGGCAAAAAAAGTCTGGAGTTGTTATAAGTTTAAAAAATGAAGTGCCAGTGTAACAGATGAGTTCTCGTCCGAAACCCTGATACTCCGAAAGAGATTGTCCAGTTTGTACACGAAGTGCGTCCAGTTTTTGCCGTAACCCTTTCTACTCTTTTGCACATGCTATGTGGGTGAAATGATGATACCATGCGAAGTTTCGACATTTTCAGAGTTCATTTTGTAGTGATTTTCAATTTCACGGTCATTTAGCGCTCTAAAAAAATCGGTAAATGACTGAAAAATAGCAAATGATGGCAGAAAGTTTTGAAAATTGATGACGTCGCTTTGAATGGTTCGTACGGAACGCAAAAAAGTCTGCAGTTGTAATACGTTTAAAAAAATGAAGTGCCAGTGTAACAGATGAGTTCTCGTCCGAACCCCTGATACTCCGAAAGAGATTGTCCAGTTTGTACACGAAGTGCGTCCAGTTTTTGCCGTAACCCTCTCTACTCTTTTGCACATCCTACGTGGGTGAAATGATGATACCATGCCAAGTTTCAACATTTTCAGAGTTCATTTTGTAGTGATTTAAAATTTCACGGTCATTTAGCTCTCTAAACAAATCGGTAAATGACTAAAATATAGCAAATGATGTCAGAAAGGTTTGAAAATTGATGACGTCGCTTGGAATGGTGTGTACGGGACGCTAAAAAGTCTGGAGTTGTAATAAGTTTAAAAAAATGAAGTGCCCATGTAACAGATGAGTTCTCGTCATAAACCCTGATACTTCGAAAGAGATTGTCCAGTTTGTACACGAAGAGCGTCCAGTTTTTGCCGTAACCCTCTCTACTCTTTTGCACATGCTATGTGGGTGAAATGATGATACCATGCCAAGTTTCGACATTTTCAGTTCATTTTGTAGTTATTTTCAATTTCACTGTCATTTAGCTCTCTAAACAAATCGGTAAATGACTGAAAAATAGCAAATGATGTCAGAAAGTGTTGAAAATTGATGACGTCGCTTTGAATGGTGCGTATGGAACGCAAAAAAAGTCTGGAGTTGTAATAAGTTTAAAAAATGAAGTGCCAGTGTAACAGATGAGTTCTCGTCCGAACCCCTAATACTCCTAAAGAGATTGTCCAGTTTGTACACGAAGTGCGTCCAGTTTTTGCCGTAACCCTCTCTACTCTTTTGCACATTCTATGTTGGTGAAATGATGATACCATGCCAAGTTTCGACATTTTCGGAGTTCATTTTGTAGTGATTTTCAATTTCACGGTCATTTAGCTCTCTAAACAAATCGGTAAATGACTAAAATATAGCAAATGATGTCAGAAAGGTTTGAAAATTGATGACTTCGCTTGGAATGGTGTGTACGGGACGCAAAAAAGTCTGGAGTTGTAATAAGTTTAAAAAAATGAAGTGCCCATGTAACAGATGAGTTCTCGTCAGAAACCCTGATACTTCGAAAGAGATTGTCCAGTTTGTACACGAAGTGCGTCCAGTTTTTGCCGTAACCCTCTCTACTCTTTTGCACATGCTATGTGGGTGAAATGATGATACTATGCCAAGTTTCGACATTTTCAGTTCATTTTGTAGTTATTTTCAATTTAACGGTCATTTAGCTCTCTAAACAAATCGGTAAATGACTGAAAAATACCAAATGATGTCAGAAAGTGTTGAAAATTGATGACGTCGCTTTGAATGGTGTGTACGGAATGCAAAAAAAGTCTGGAGTTGTAATAAGTTTAAAAAATGAAGTGCCAGTGTAACAGATGAGTTCTCGTCCGAAACCCTGATACTCCGAAAGAGATTGTCCAGTTTGTACACGAAGTGCGTCCAGTTTTTGCCGTAACCCTTTCTACTCTTTTGCACATGCTATGTGGGTGAAATGATGATACCATGCGAAGTTTCGACATTTTCAGAGTTCATTTTGTAGTGATTTTCAATTTCACGGTCATTTAGCGCTCTAAAAACATCGGTAAATGACTGAAAAATAGCAAATGATGGCAGAAAGTTTTGAAAATTGATGACGTCGCTTTGAATGGTTCGTACGGAACGCAAAAAAAGTCTGGAGTTGTAATACGTTTAAAAAAATGAAGTGCCAGTGTAACAGATGAGTTCTCGTCCGGACCCCTGATACTCCGAAAGAGATTGTCCAGTTTGTACACGAAGTGCGTCTAGTTTTTGCCGTAACCCTCTCTACTCTTTTGCACATGCTACGTGGGTGAAATGATGATACCATGCCAAGTTTCGACATTTTCAGAGTTCATTTTGTAGTGATTTTAAATTTCACGGTCATTTAGCTCTCTAAACAAATCGGTAAATGACTAAAATATAGCAAATGATGTCAGAAAGGTTTGAAAATTGATGACGTCGCTTGGAATGGTGTGTACGGGACGCTAAAAAGTCTGGAGTTGTAATAAGTTTAAAAAAATGAAGTGCCCATGTAACAGATGAGTTCTCGTCAGAAACCCTGATACTTCGAAAGAGATTGTCCAGTTTTTGCCGTAAGCCTCTCTACTCTTTTGCACATGCTATGTGGGTGAAATGATGATACCATGCCAAGTTTCGACATTTTCAGTTCATTTTGTAGTTATTTTCAATTTCACGGTCATTTAGCTCTCTAAACAAATCGGTAAATGACTGAAAAATAGCAAATGATGTCAGAAAGTGTTGAAAATTGATGACGTCGCTTTGAATGGTGCGTATGGAACGCAAAAAAAGTCTGGAGTTGTAATAAGTTTAAAAAATGAAGTGCCAGTGTAATAGATGAGTTCTCGTCCGAACCCCTCATACTGCGAAAGAGATTGTCCAGTTTGTACACGAAGTGCGTCCAGTTTTTGCCGTAACCCTGTCTACTCTTCTGCACATTCTATGTGGGTGAAATGATGATGCCATGCCAAGTTTCGACATTTTCGGAGTTCATTTTGTAGTGATTTTCAATTTCACGGTCATTTAGCTCTCTAAACAAATCGGTAAATGACTGAAAAATACCAAATGATGTCAGAAAGTGTTGAAAATTGATGACGTCGCTTTGAATGGTGCGTACGGAAGGCAAAAAAAGTCTGGAGTTGTAATAAGTTTAAAAAATGAAGTGCCAGTGTAACAGATGAGTTCTCGTCCGAAACCCTGATACTCCGAAAGAGATTGTCCAGTTTGTACACGAAGTGCGTCCAGTTTTTGCCGTAACCCTTTCTACTCTTTTGCACATGCTATGTGGGTGAAATGATGATACCATGCGAAGTTTCGACATTTTCAGAGTTCATTTTGTAGTGATTTTCAATTTCACGGTCATTTAGCGCTCTAAAAAAATCGGTAAATGACTGAAAAATAGCAAATGATGGCAGAAAGTTTTGAAAATTGATGACGTCGCTTTGAATGGTGTGTACGGAATGCAAAAAAAAGTCTGGAGTTGTAATAAGTTTAAAAAATGAAGTGCCAGTGTAACAGATGAGTTCTCGTCCGAAACCCTGATACTCCGAAAGAGATTGTCCAGTTTGTACACGAAGTGCGTCCAGTTTTTTGCCGTAACCCTCTCTACTCTTTTGCACATGCTATGTGGGTGAAATGATGATACCATGCGAAGTTTCGACATTTTCAGAGTTCATTTTGTAGTGATTTTCAATTTCACAGTCATTTAGCTCTCTAAACAAATCGGTAAATGACTAAAATATAGCAAATGATGTCAGAAAGGTTTGAAAATTGATGACGTCGCTTGGAATGGTGTGTACGGGACGCTAAAAAGTCTGGAGTTATAATAAGTTTAAAAAAATGGAGTGCCCATGTAACAGATGAGTTCTCGTCAGAAACCCTGATACTTCGAAAGAGATTGTCCAGTTTGTACACGAAGTGCGTCCAGTTTTTGCCGTAACCCTCTCTACTCTTTTGCACATGCTATGTGGGTGAAATGATGATACCATGCCAAGTTTCGACATTTTCAGTTCATTTTGTAGTTATTTTCAATTTCACGGTCATTTAGCTCTCTAAACAAATCGGTAAATGACTGAAAAATACCAAATGATGTCAGAAAGTGTTGAAAATTGATGACGTCGCTTTGAATGGTGCGTACGGAAGGCAAAAAAAGTCTCGAGTTGTAATAAGTTTAAAAAATGAAGTGCCAGTGTAACAAATGAGTTCTCGTCCGAAACCCTGATACTCCGAAAGAGATTGTCCAGTTTGTACATGAAGTGCGTCCAGTTTTTGCCGTAACCCTTTCTACTCTTTTGCACATGCTATGTGGGTGAAATGATGATGCCATGCGAAGTTTCGACATTTTCAGAGTTCATTTTGTAGTGATTTTCAATTTCACGGTCATTTAGCGCTCTAAAAACATCGGTAAATGACTGAAAAATAGCAAATGATGGCAGAAAGTTTTGAAAATTGATGACGTCGCTTTGAATGGTTCGTACGGAACGCAAAAAAAGTCTGGAGTTGTAATACGTTTAAAAAAATGAAGTGCCAGTGTAACAGATAAGTTCTCGTCCGAACCCCTGATACTCCGAAAGAGATTGTCCAGTTTGTACACGAAGTGCGTCTAGTTTTTTCCGTAACCCTCTCTACTCTTTTGCACATGCTACGTGGGTGAAATGATGATACCATGCCAAGTTTCGACATTTTCAGAGTTCATTTTGTAGTGATTTTAAATTTCACGGTCATTTAGCTCTCTAAACAAATCGGTAAATGACTAAAATATAGGAAATGATGTCAGAAAGGTTTGAAAATTGATGACGTCGCTTGGAATGGTGTGTACGGGACGCTAAAAAGTCTGGAGTTGTAATAAGTTTAAAAAAATGAAGTGCCCATCTAACAGATGAGTTCTCGTCAGAAACCCTGATACTTCGAAAGAGATTGTCCAGTTTTTGCCGTAACCCTCTCTACTCTTTTGCACATGCTATGTGGGTGAAATGATGATACCATGCCAAGTTTCGACATTTTCAGTTCATTTTGTAGTTATTTTCAATTTCACGGTCATTTAGCTCTCTAAACAAATCGGTAAATGACTGAAAAATACCAAATGATGTCAGAAAGTGTTGAAAATTGATGACGTCGCTTTGAATGGTGCGTATGGAACGCAAAAAAAGTCTGGAGTTGTAATAAGTTTAAAAAATGAAGTGCCAGTGTAATAGATGAGTTCTCGTCCGAACCCCTCATACTCCGAAAGAGATTGTCCAGTTTGTACACGAAGTGCGTCCAGTTTTTGCCGTAACCCTCTCTACTCTTCTGCACATTCTATGTGGGTGAAATGATGATGCCATGCCAAGTTTCGACATTTTCGGAGTTTATTTTGTAGTGATTTTCAATTTCACGGTCATTTAGCTCTCTAAACAAATCGGTAAATGACTGAAAAATACCAAATGATGTCAGAAAGTGTTGAAAATTGATGACGTCGCTTTGAATGGTGCGTACGGAAGGCAAAAAAAGTCTGGAGTTGTAATAAGTTTAAAAAATGAAGTGCCAGTGTAACAGATGAGTTCTCGTCCGAAACCCTGATACTCCGAAAGAGATTGTCCAGTTTGTACACGAAGTGCGTCCAGTTTTTGCCGTAACCCTTTCTACTCTTTTGCACATGCTATGTGGGTGAAATGATGATACCATGCGAAGTTTCGACATTTTCAGAGTTCATTTTGTAGTGATTTTCAATTTCACGGTCATTTAGCGCTCTAAAAAAATCGGTAAATGACTGAAAAATAGCAAATGATGGCAGAAAGTTTTGAAAATTGATGACGTCGCTTTGAATGGTTCGTACGGAACGCAAAAAAGTCTGCAGTTGTAATACGTTTAAAAAAATGAAGTGCCAGTGTAACAGATGAGTTCTCGTCCGAACCCCTGATACTCCGAAAGAGATTGTCCAGTTTGTACACGAAGTGCGTCCAGTTTTTGCCGTAACCCTCTCTACTCTTTTGCACATGCTACGTGGGTGAAATGATGATACCATGCCAAGTTTCAACATTTTCAGAGTTCATTTTGTAGTGATTTAAAATTTCACGGTCATTTAGCTCTCTAAACAAATCGGTAAATGACTAAAATATAGCAAATGATGTCAGAAAGGTTTGAAAATTGATGACGTCGCTTGGAATGGTGTGTACGGGACGCTAAAAAGTCTGGAGTTGTAATAAGTTTAAAAAAATGAAGTGCCCATGTAACAGATGAGTTCTCGTCATAAACCCTGATACTTCGAAAGAGATTGTCCAGTTTGTACACGAAGAGCGTCCAGTTTTTGCCGTAACCCTCTCTACTCTTTTGCACATGCTATGTGGGTGAAATGATGATACCATGCCAAGTTTCGACATTTTCAGTTCATTTTGTAGTTATTTTCAATTTCACTGTCATTTAGCTCTCTAAACAAATCGGTAAATGACTGAAAAATAGCAAATGATGTCAGAAAGTGTTGAAAATTGATGACGTCGCTTTGAATGGTGCGTATGGAACGCAAAAAAAGTCTGGAGTTGTAATAAGTTTAAAAAATGAAGTGCCAGTGTAACAGATGAGTTCTCGTCCGAACCCCTAATACTCCTAAAGAGATTGTCCAGTTTGTACACGAAGTGCGTCCAGTTTTTGCCGTAACCCTCTCTACTCTTTTGCACATTCTATGTTGGTGAAATGATGATACCATGCCAAGTTTCGACATTTTCGGAGTTCATTTTGTAGTGATTTTCAATTTCACGGTCATTTAGCTCTCTAAACAAATCGGTAAATGACTAAAATATAGCAAATGATGTCAGAAAGGTTTGAAAATTGATGACTTCGCTTGGAATGGTGTGTACGGGACGCAAAAAAGTCTGGAGTTGTAATAAGTTTAAAAAAATGAAGTGCCCATGTAACAGATGAGTTCTCGTCAGAAACCCTGATACTTCGAAAGAGATTGTCCAGTTTGTACACGAAGTGCGTCCAGTTTTTGCCGTAACCCTCTCTACTCTTTTGCACATGCTATGTGGGTGAAATGATGATACTATGCCAAGTTTCGACATTTTCAGTTCATTTTGTAGTTATTTTCAATTTAACGGTCATTTAGCTCTCTAAACAAATCGGTAAATGACTGAAAAATACCAAATGATGTCAGAAAGTGTTGAAAATTGATGACGTCGCTTTGAATGGTGTGTACGGAATGCAAAAAAAGTCTGGAGTTGTAATAAGTTTAAAAAATGAAGTGCCAGTGTAACAGATGAGTTCTCGTCCGAAACCCTGATACTCCGAAAGAGATTGTCCAGTTTGTACACGAAGTGCGTCCAGTTTTTGCCGTAACCCTTTCTACTCTTTTGCACATGCTATGTGGGTGAAATGATGATACCATGCGAAGTTTCGACATTTTCAGAGTTCATTTTGTAGTGATTTTCAATTTCACGGTCATTTAGCGCTCTAAAAACATCGGTAAATGACTGAAAAATAGCAAATGATGGCAGAAAGTTTTGAAAATTGATGACGTCGCTTTGAATGGTTCGTACGGAACGCAAAAAAAGTCTGGAGTTGTAATACGTTTAAAAAAATGAAGTGCCAGTGTAACAGATGAGTTCTCGTCCGGACCCCTGATACTCCGAAAGAGATTGTCCAGTTTGTACACGAAGTGCGTCTAGTTTTTGCCGTAACCCTCTCTACTCTTTTGCACATGCTACGTGGGTGAAATGATGATACCATGCCAAGTTTCGACATTTTCAGAGTTCATTTTGTAGTGATTTTAAATTTCACGGTCATTTAGCTCTCTAAACAAATCGGTAAATGACTAAAATATAGCAAATGATGTCAGAAAGGTTTGAAAATTGATGACGTCGCTTGGAATGGTGTGTACGGGACGCTAAAAAGTCTGGAGTTGTAATAAGTTTAAAAAAATGAAGTGCCCATGTAACAGATGAGTTCTCGTCAGAAACCCTGATACTTCGAAAGAGATTGTCCAGTTTTTGCCGTAACCCTCTCTACTCTTTTGCACATGCTATGTGGGTGAAATGATGATACCATGCCAAGTTTCGACATTTTCAGTTCATTTTGTAGTTATTTTCAATTTCACGGTCATTTAGCTCTCTAAACAAATCGGTAAATGACTGTAAAATAGCAAATGATGTCAGGAAGTGTTGAAAATTGATGACGTCGCTTTGAATGGTGCGTATGGAACGCAAAAAAAGTCTGGAGTTGTAATAAGTTTAAAAAATGAAGTGCCAGTGTAATAGATGAGTTCTCGTCCGAACCCCTCATACTCCGAAAGAGATTGTCCAGTTTGTACACGAAGTGCGTCCAGTTTTTGCCGTAACCCTCTCTACTCTTCTGCACATTCTATGTGGGTGAAATGATGATGCCATGCCAAGTTTCGACATTTTCGGAGTTTATTTTGTAGTGATTTTCAATTTCACGGTCATTTAGCTCTCTAAACAAATCGGTAAATGACTGAAAAATACCAAATGATGTCAGAAAGTGTTGAAAATTGATGACGTCGCTTTGAATGGTGCGTACGGAAGGCAAAAAAAGTCTGGAGTTGTAATAAGTTTAAAAAATGAAGTGCCAGTGTAACAGATGAGTTCTCGTCCGAAACCCTGATACTCCGAAAGAGATTGTCCAGTTTGTACACGAAGTGCGTCCAGTTTTTGCCGTAACCCTTTCTACTCTTTTGCACATGCTATGTGGGTGAAATGATGATACCATGCGAAGTTTCGACATTTTCAGAGTTCATTTTGTAGTGATTTTCAATTTCACGGTCATTTAGCGCTCTAAAAAAATCGGTAAATGACTGAAAAATAGCAAATGATGGCAGAAAGTTTTGAAAATTGATGACGTCGCTTTGAATGGTTCGTACGGAACGCAAAAAAGTCTGCAGTTGTAATACGTTTAAAAAAATGAAGTGCCAGTGTAACAGATGAGTTCTCGTCCGAACCCCTGATACTCCGAAAGAGATTGTCCAGTTTGTACACGAAGTGCGTCCAGTTTTTGCCGTAACCCTCTCTACTCTTTTGCACATGCTACGTGGGTGAAATGATGATACCATGCCAAGTTTCAACATTTTCAGAGTTCATTTTGTAGTGATTTAAAATTTCACGGTCATTTAGCTCTCTAAACAAATCGGTAAATGACTAAAATATAGCAAATGATGTCAGAAAGGTTTGAAAATTGATGACGTCGCTTGGAATGGTGTGTACGGGACGCTAAAAAGTCTGGAGTTGTAATAAGTTTAAAAAAATGAAGTGCCCATGTAACAGATGAGTTCTCGTCATAAACCCTGATACTTCGAAAGAGATTGTCCAGTTTGTACACGAAGAGCGTCCAGTTTTTGCCGTAACCCTCTCTACTCTTTTGCACATGCTATGTGGGTGAAATGATGATACCATGCCAAGTTTCGACATTTTCAGTTCATTTTGTAGTTATTTTCAATTTCACTGTCATTTAGCTCTCTAAACAAATCGGTAAATGACTGAAAAATAGCAAATGATGTCAGAAAGTGTTGAAAATTGATGACGTCGCTTTGAATGGTGCGTATGGAACGCAAAAAAAGTCTGGAGTTGTAATAAGTTTAAAAAATGAAGTGCCAGTGTAACAGATGAGTTCTCGTCCGAACCCCTAATACTCCTAAAGAGATTGTCCAGTTTGTACACGAAGTGCGTCCAGTTTTTGACGTAACCCTCTCTACTCTTTTGCACATTCTATGTTGGTGAAATGATGATACCATGCCAAGTTTCGACATTTTCGGAGTTCATTTTGTAGTGATTTTCAATTTCACGGTCATTTAGCTCTCTAAACAAATCGGTAAATGACTAAAATATAGCAAATGATGTCAGAAAGGTTTGAAAATTGATGACTTCGCTTGGAATGGTGTGTACGGGACGCAAAAAAGTCTGGAGTTGTAATAAGTTTAAAAAAATGAAGTGCCCATGTAACAGATGAGTTCTCGTCAGAAACCCTGATACTTCGAAAGAGATTGTCCAGTTTGTACACGAAGTGCGTCCAGTTTTTGCCGTAACCCTCTCTACTCTTTTGCACATGCTATGTGGGTGAAATGATGATACTATGCCAAGTTTCGACATTTTCAGTTCATTTTGTAGTTATTTTCAATTTAACGGTCATTTAGCTCTCTAAACAAATCGGTAAATGACTGAAAAATACCAAATGATGTCAGAAAGTGTTGAAAATTGATGACGTCGCTTTGAATGGTGTGTACGGAATGCAAAAAAAGTCTGGAGTTGTAATAAGTTTAAAAAATGAAGTGCCAGTGTAACAGATGAGTTCTCGTCCGAAACCCTGATACTCCGAAAGAGATTGTCCAGTTTGTACACGAAGTGCGTCCAGTTTTTGCCGTAACCCTTTCTACTCTTTTGCACATGCTATGTGGGTGAAATGATGATACCATGCGAAGTTTCGACATTTTCAGAGTTCATTTTGTAGTGATTTTCAATTTCACGGTCATTTAGCGCTCTAAAAACATCGGTAAATGACTGAAAAATAGCAAATGATGGCAGAAAGTTTTGAAAATTGATGACGTCGCTTTGAATGGTTCGTACGGAACGCAAAAAAAGTCTGGAGTTGTAATACGTTTAAAAAAATGAAGTGCCAGTGTAACAGATGAGTTCTCGTCCGGACCCCTGATACTCCGAAAGAGATTGTCCAGTTTGTACACGAAGTGCGTCTAGTTTTTGCCGTAACCCTCTCTACTCTTTTGCACATGCTACGTGGGTGAAATGATGATACCATGCCAAGTTTCGACATTTTCAGAGTTCATTTTGTAGTGATTTTAAATTTCACGGTCATTTAGCTCTCTAAACAAATCGGTAAATGACTAAAATATAGCAAATGATGTCAGAAAGGTTTGAAAATTGATGACGTCGCTTGGAATGGTGTGTACGGGACGCTAAAAAGTCTGGAGTTGTAATAAGTTTAAAAAAATGAAGTGCCCATGTAACAGATGAGTTCTCGTCAGAAACCCTGATACTTCGAAAGAGATTGTCCAGTTTTTGCCGTAACCCTCTCTACTCTTTTGCACATGCTATGTGGGTGAAATGATGATACCATGCCAAGTTTCGACATTTTCAGTTCATTTTGTAGTTATTTTCAATTTCACGGTCATTTAGCTCTCTAAACAAATCGGTAAATGACTGTAAAATAGCAAATGATGTCAGGAAGTGTTGAAAATTGATGACGTCGCTTTGAATGGTGCGTATGGAACGCAAAAAAAGTCTGGAGTTGTAATAAGTTTAAAAAATGAAGTGCCAGTGTAATAGATGAGTTCTCGTCCGAACCCCTCATACTGCGAAAGAGATTGTCCAGTTTGTACACGAAGTGCGTCCAGTTTTTGCCGTAACCCTGTCTACTCTTCTGCACATTCTATGTGGGTGAAATGATGATGCCATGCCAAGTTTCGACATTTTCGGAGTTCATTTTGTAGTGATTTTCAATTTCACGGTCATTTAGCTCTCTAAACAAATCGGTAAATGACTGAAAAATACCAAATGATGTCAGAAAGTGTTGAAAATTGATGACGTCGCTTTGAATGGTGCGTACGGAAGGCAAAAAAAGTCTGGAGTTGTAATAAGTTTAAAAAATGAAGTGCCAGTGTAACAGATGAGTTCTCATCCGAAACCCTGATACTCCGAAAGAGATTATCCAGTTTGTACACGAAGTGCGTCCAGTTTTTGCCGTAACCCTTTCTACTCTTTTGCACATGCTATGTGGGTGAAATGATGATACCATGCGAAGTTTCGACATTTTCAGAGTTCATTTTGTAGTGATTTTCAATTTCACGGTCATTTAGCGCTCTAAAAAAATCGGTAAATGACTGAAAAATAGCAAATGATGGCAGAAAGGTTTTGAAAATTGATGACGTCGCTTTGAATGGTTCGTACAGAACGCAAAAAAGTCTGGAGTTGTAATACGTTTAAAAAAATGAAGTGCCAGTGTAACAGATGAGTTCTCGTCCGAACCCCTGATACTCCGAAAGAGATTGTCCAGTTTGTACACGAAGTTCGTCCAGTTTTTGCCGTAACCCTCTCCACTCTTTTGCACATGCTACGTGGGTGAAATGATGATACCATGCCAAGTTTCAACATTTTCAGAGTTCATTTTGTAGTGATTTAAAATTTCACGGTCATTTAGCTCTCTAAACAAATCGGTAAATGACTAAAATATAGCAAATGATGTCAGAAAGGTTTGAAAATTGATGACGTCGCTTGGAATGGTGTGTACGGGACGCTAAAAAGTCTGGAGTTGTAATAAGTTTAAAAAAATGAAGTGCCCATGTAACAGATGAGTTCTCGTCAGAAACCCTGATACTTCGAAAGAGATTGTCCAGTTTGTACACGAAGTGCGTCCAGTTTTTGCCGTAACCCTCTCTACTCTTTTGCACATGCTATGTGGGTGAAATGATGATACCATGCGAAGTTTCGACATTTTCAGAGTTCATTTTGTAGTGATTTTCAATTTCACGGTCATTTAGCGCTCTAAAAAAATCGGTAAATGACTGAAAAATAGCAAATGATGGCAGAAAGTTTTGAAAATTGATGACGTCGCTTTGAATGGTGTGTACGGAATGCAAAAAAAAGTCTGGAGTTGTAATAAGTTTAAAAAATGAAGTGCCAGTGTAACAGATGAGTTCTCGTCCGAAACCCTGATACTCCGAAAGAGATTGTCCAGTTTGTACACGAAGTGCGTCCAGTTTTTTGCCGTAACCCTCTCTACTCTTTTGCACATGCTATGTGGGTGAAATGATGATACCATGCGAAGTTTCGACATTTTCAGAGTTCATTTTGTAGTGATTTTCAATTTCACGGTCATTTAGCGCTCTAAAAAAATCGGTAAATGACTGAAAAATAGCAAATGATGGCAGAAAGTTTTGAAAATTGATGACGTCGCTTTGAATGGTGTGTACGGAATGCAAAAAAAAGTCTGGAGTTGTAATAAGTTTAAAAAATGAAGTGCCAGTGTAACAGATGAGTTCTCGTCCGAAACCCTGATACTCCGAAAGAGATTGTCCAGTTTGTACACGAAGTGCGTCCAGTTTTTTGCCGTAACCCTCTCTACTCTTTTGCACATGCTATGTGGGTGAAATGATGATACCATGCGAAGTTTCGACATTTTCAGAGTTCATTTTGTAGTGATTTTCAATTTCACAGTCATTTAGCTCTCTAAACAAATCGGTAAATGACTAAAATATAGCAAATGATGTCAGAAAGGTTTGAAAATTGATGACGTCGCTTGGAATGGTGTGTACGGGACGCTAAAAAGTCTGGAGTTATAATAAGTTTAAAAAAATGGAGTGCCCATGTAACAGATGAGTTCTCGTCAGAAACCCTGATACTTCGAAAGAGATTGTCCAGTTTGTACACGAAGTGCGTCCAGTTTTTGCCGTAACCCTCTCTACTCTTTTGCACATGCTATGTGGGTGAAATGATGATACCATGCCAAGTTTCGACATTTTCAGTTCATTTTGTAGTTATTTTCAATTTCACGGTCATTTAGCTCTCTAAACAAATCGGTAAATGACTGAAAAATACCAAATGATGTCAGAAAGTGTTGAAAATTGATGACGTCGCTTTGAATGGTGCGTACGGAAGGCAAAAAAAGTCTCGAGTTGTAATAAGTTTAAAAAATGAAGTGCCAGTGTAACAAATGAGTTCTCGTCCGAAACCCTGATACTCCGAAAGAGATTGTCAAGTTTGTACACGAAGTGCGTCCAGTTTTTGCCGTAACCCTTTCTACTCTTTTGCACATGCTATGTGGGTGAAATGATGATGCCATGCGAAGTTTCGACATTTTCAGAGTTCATTTTGTAGTGATTTTCAATTTCACGGTCATTTAGCGCTCTAAAAACATCGGTAAATGACTGAAAAATAGCAAATGATGGCAGAAAGTTTTGAAAATTGATGACGTCGCTTTGAATGGTTCGTACGGAACGCAAAAAAAGTCTGGAGTTGTAATACGTTTAAAAAAATGAAGTGCCAGTGTAACAGATGAGTTCTCGTCCGAACCCCTGATACTCCGAAAGAGATTGTCCAGTTTGTACACGAAGTGCGTCTAGTTTTTGCCGTAACCCTCTCTACTCTTTTGCACATGCTACGTGGGTGAAATGATGATACCATGCCAAGTTTCGACATTTTCAGAGTTCATTTTGTAGTGATTTTAAATTTCACGGTCATTTAGCTCTCTAAACAAATCGGTAAATGACTAAAATATAGCAAATGATGTCAGAAAGGTTTGAAAATTGATGACGTCGCTTGGAATGGTGTGTACGGGACGCTAAAAAGTCTGGAGTTGTAATAAGTTTAAAAAAATGAAGTGCCCATGTAACAGATGAGTTCTCGTCAGAAACCCTGATACTTCGAAAGAGATTGTCCAGTTTTTGCCGTAACCCTCTCTACTCTTTTGCACATGCTATGTGGGTGAAATGATGATACCATGCCAAGTTTCGACATTTTCAGTTCATTTTGTAGTTATTTTCAATTTCACGGTCATTTAGCTCTCTAAACAAATCGGTAAATGACTGAAAAATAGCAAATGATGTCAGAAAGTGTTGAAAATTGATGACGTCGCTTTGAATGGTGCGTATGGAACGCAAAAAAAGTCTGGAGTTGTAATAAGTTTAAAAAATGAAGTGCCAGTGTAATAGATGAGTTCTCGTCCGAACCCCTCATACTCCGAAAGAGATTGTCCAGTTTGTACACGAAGTGCGTCCAGTTTTTGCCGTAACCCTCTCTACTCTTCTGCACATTCTATGTGGGTGAAATGATGATGCCATGCCAAGTTTCGACATTTTCGGAGTTCATTTTGTAGTGATTTTCAATTTCACGGTCATTTAGCTCTCTAAACAAATCGGTAAATGACTGAAAAATACCAAATGATGTCAGAAAGTGTTGAAAATTGATGACGTCGCTTTGAATGGTGCGTACGGAAGGCATAAAAAGTCTGGAGTTGTAATAAGTTTAAAAAATGAAGTGCCAGTGTAACAGATGAGTTCTCGTCCGAAACCCTGATACTCCGAAAGAGATTGTCCAGTTTGTACACGAAGTGCGTCCAGTTTTTGCCGTAACCCTTTCTACTCTTTTGCACATGCTATGTGGGTGAAATGATGATACCATGCGAAGTTTCGACATTTTCAGAGTTCATTTTGTAGTGATTTTCAATTTCACGGTCATTTAGCGCTCTAAAAAAATCGGTAAATGACTGAAAAATAGCAAATGATGGCAGAAAGTTTTGAAAATTGATGACGTCGCTTTGAATGGTTCGTACGGAACGCAAAAAAGTCTGCAGTTGTAATACGTTTAAAAAAATGAAGTGCCAGTGTAACAGATGAGTTCTCGTCCGAACCCTTGATACTCCGAAAGAGATTGTCCAGTTTGTACACGAAGTGCGTCCAGTTTTTGCCGTAACCCTCTCTACTCTTTTGCACATGCTACGTGGGTGAAATGATGATACCATGCCAAGTTTCAACATTTTCAGAGTTCATTTTGTAGTGATTTAAAATTTCACGGTCATTTAGCTCTCTAAACAAATCGGTAAATGACTAAAATATAGCAAATGATGTCAGAAAGGTTTGAAAATTGATGACGTCGCTTGGAATGGTGTGTACGGGACGCTAAAAAGTCTGGAGTTGTAATAAGTTTAAAAAAATGAAGTGCCCATGTAACAGATGAGTTCTCGTCAAAAACCCTGATACTTCGAAAGAGATTGTCCAGTTTGTACACGAAGAGCGTCCAGTTTTTGCCGTAACCCTCTCTACTCTTTTGCACATGCTATGTGGGTGAAATGATGATACCATGCCAAGTTTCGACATTTTCAGTTCATTTTGTAGTTATTTTCAATTTCACTGTCATTTAGCTCTCTAAACAAATCGGTAAATGACTGAAAAATAGCAAATGATGTCAGAAAGTGTTGAAAATTGATGACGTCGCTTTGAATGGTGCGTATGGAATGCAAAAAAAGTCTGGAGTTGTAATAAGTTTAAAAAATGAAGTGCCAGTGTAACAGATGAGTTCTCGTCCGAACCCCTAATACTCCTAAAGAGATTGTCCAGTTTGTACACGAAGTGCGTCCAGTTTTTGCCGTAACCCTCTCTACTCTTTTGCACATTCTATGTTGGTGAAATGATGATACCATGCCAAGTTTCGACATTTTCGGAGTTCATTTTGTAGTGATTTTCAATTTCACGGTCATTTAGCTCTCTAAACAAATCGGTAAATGACTAAAATATAGCAAATGATGTCAGAAAGGTTTGAAAATTGATGACTTCGCTTGGAATGGTGTGTACGGGACGCAAAAAAGTCTGGAGTTGTAATAAGTTTAAAAAAATGAAGTGCCCATGTAACAGATGAGTTCTCGTCAGAAACCCTGATACTTCGAAAGAGATTGTCCAGTTTGTACACGAAGTGCGTCCAGTTTTTGCCGTAACCCTCTCTACTCTTTTGCACATGCTATGTGGGTGAAATGATGATACTATGCCAAGTTTCGACATTTTCAGTTCATTTTGTAGTTATTTTCAATTTAACGGTCATTTAGCTCTCTAAACAAATCGGTAAATGACTAAAAAATACCAAATGATGTCAGAAAGTGTTGAAAATTGATGACGTCGCTTTGAATGGTGTGTACGGAATGCAAAAAAAGTCTGGAGTTGTAATAAGTTTAAAAAATGAAGTGCCAGTGTAACAGATGAGTTCTCGTCCGAAACCCTGATACTCCGAAAGAGATTGTCCAGTTTGTACACGAAGTGCGTCCAGTTTTTGCCGTAACCCTTTCTACTCTTTTGCACATGCTATGTGGGTGAAATGATGATACCATGCGAAGTTTCGACATTTTCAGAGTTCATTTTGTAGTGATTTTCAATTTCACGGTCATTTAGCGCTCTAAAAACATCGGTAAATGACTGAAAAATAGCAAATGATGGCAGAAAGTTTTGAAAATTGATGACGTCGCTTTGAATGGTTCGTACGGAACGCAAAAAAAGTCTGGAGTTGTAATACGTTTAAAAAAATGAAGTGCCAGTGTAACAGATGAGTTCTCGTCCGAACCCCTGATACTCCGAAAGAGATTGTCCAGTTTGTACACGAAGTGCGTCCAGTTTTTGCCGTAACCCTTTCTACTCTTTTGCACATGCTATGTGGGTGAAATGATGATACCATGCGAAGTTTCGACATTTTCAGAGTTCATTTTGTAGTGATTTTCAATTTCACGGTCATTTAGCGCTCTAAAAAAATCGGTAAATGACTGAAAAATAGCAAATGATGGCAGAAAGTTTTGAAAATTGATGACGTCGCTTTGAATGGTTCGTACGGAACGCAAAAAAGTCTGCAGTTGTAATACGTTTAAAAAAATGAAGTGCCAGTGTAACAGATGAGTTCTCGTCCGAACCCTTGATACTCCGAAAGAGATTGTCCAGTTTGTACACGAAGTGCGTCCAGTTTTTGCCGTAACCCTCTCTACTCTTTTGCACATGCTACGTGGGTGAAATGATGATACCATGCCAAGTTTCAACATTTTCAGAGTTCATTTTGTAGTGATTTAAAATTTCACGGTCATTTAGCTCTCTAAACAAATCGGTAAATGACTAAAATATAGCAAATGATGTCAGAAAGGTTTGAAAATTGATGACGTCGCTTGGAATGGTGTGTACGGGACGCTAAAAAGTCTGGAGTTGTAATAAGTTTAAAAAAATGAAGTGCCCATGTAACAGATGAGTTCTCGTCATAAACCCTGATACTTCGAAAGAGATTGTCCAGTTTGTACACGAAGAGCGTCCAGTTTTTGCCGTAACCCTCTCTACTCTTTTGCACATGCTATGTGGGTGAAATGATGATACCATGCCAAGTTTCGACATTTTCAGTTCATTTTGTAGTTATTTTCAATTTCACTGTCATTTAGCTCTCTAAACAAATCGGTAAATGACTGAAAAATAGCAAATGATGTCAGAAAGTGTTGAAAATTGATGACGTCGCTTTGAATGGTCCGTATGGAACGCAAAAAAAGTCTGGAGTTGTAATAAGTTTAAAAAATGAAGTGCCAGTGTTACAGATGAGTTCTCGTCCGAACCCCTAATACTCCTAAAGAGATTGTCCAGTTTGTACACGAAGTGCGTCCAGTTTTTGCCGTAACCCTCTCTACTCTTTTGCACATTCTATGTTGGTGAAATGATGATACCATGCCAAGTTTCGACATTTTCGGAGTTCATTTTGTAGTGATTTTCAATTTCACGGTCATTTAGCTCTCTAAACAAATCGGTAAATGACTAAAATATAGCAAATGATGTCAGAAAGGTTTGAAAATTGATGACTTCGCTTGCAATGGTGTGTACGGGACGCAAAAAAGTCTGGAGTTGTAATAAGTTTAAAAAAATGAAGTGCCCATGTAACAGATGAGTTCTCGTCAGAAACCCTGATACTTCGAAAGAGATTGTCCAGTTTGTACACGAAGTGCGTCCAGTTTTTGCCGTAACCCTCTCTACTCTTTTGCACATGCTATGTGGGTGAAATGATGATACTATGCCAAGTTTCGACATTTTCAGTTCATTTTGTAGTTATTTTCAATTTAACGGTCATTTAGCTCTCTAAACAAATCGGTAAATGACTAAAAAATACCAAATGATGTCAGAAAGTGTTGAAAATTGATGACGTCGCTTTGAATGGTGTGTACGGAATGCAAAAAAAGTCTGGAGTTGTAATAAGTTTAAAAAATGAAGTGCCAGTGTAACAGATGAGTTCTCGTCCGAAACCCTGATACTCCGAAAGAGATTGTCCAGTTTGTACACGAAGTGCGTCCAGTTTTTGCCGTAACCCTTTCTACTCTTTTGCACATGCTATGTGGGTGAAATGATGATACCATGCGAAGTTTCGACATTTTCAGAGTTCATTTTGTAGTGATTTTCAATTTCACGGTCATTTAGCGCTCTAAAAACATCGGTAAATGACTGAAAAATAGCAAATGATGGCAGAAAGTTTTGAAAATTGATGACGTCGCTTTGAATGGTTCGTACGGAACGCAAAAAAAGTCTGGAGTTGTAATACGTTTAAAAAAATGAAGTGCCAGTGTAACAGATGAGTTCTCGTCCGAACCCCTGATACTCCGAAAGAGATTGTCCAGTTTGTACACGAAGTGCGTCTAGTTTTTGCCGTAACCCTCTCTACTCTTTTGCACATGCTACGTGGGTGAAATGATGATACCATGCCAAGTTCCGTCATTTTCAGAGTTCATTTTGTAGTAATTTTCAATTTCACGGTCATTTAGCTCTCTAGACTAATCGATAAATGACTGAAAAATAGCAAATGATGTCAGAAAGTGTTGAAAATTGATGACGTCGCTTTGAATGGTGCGTACGGAACGCAAAAAAGTCTGGAGTTGTAAGAAGTTTAAAAAATGAAGTGCCAGTGTAACCTATGAGTTCTCGTCCGAAACCCTGATACTCCGAAAGAGATTGTCCAGTTTGTACATGAAGTGCGTCCAGTTTTTGCCGTAACCCTCTCTACTCTTTTGCACATACTATGTGGGTGAAATGATGATACCATGCCAAGTTTCGACATTTTCAGAGTTCATTTTGTAGTGATTTTCGATTTCACGGTCATTTAGCTCTCTAAACAAATCGGTATATGACTAAAAAATAGCAAATGATGTCAGAAAGTTTTGAAAATTGATGACGTCGCTTTGAATGGTGTGTACGGAACGCAAAAAAGTCTGGAGTTGTAATAAGTTTTAAAAAATGAAGTGCCCATGTAACAGATGAGTTCTCGTCAGAAACCCTGATACTTCGAAAGAGATTGTCCAGTTTGTACACGAAGTGCGTCCAGTTTTTGCCGTAACACAAGAAGTCCAGTGTTGTAATAAGTTATTAAAGATAAAAAAGAGGCACAATGCTTGTTAATTAGCTTCAAGCCTTTCGGAATAGTGCAAACTGCACTGCACATAGCTCCGTGTAGTTTACACTATTCCTCAAGGCTTAAAGCTAAGCAACGTCCAGATGAGCATTGCGCCTCTCCTTCATCGTCTCTGCACTCAGGGCTTATAAACCGTTCCTAGTGCCTCTCTCTTCGCGAGGTGGGACTAAAAACAGCTTACTAAGAAACTATAGTACCGGTTCATGGCACGAACCGGTACTAAAGGTGCCCGTGGGGCCCCAGCCTGACCATAGCCTGACGCAACCTCATTAGTACTGGTTCGTGACACGAACCGGTACTAAAGGTTGCTCACGAACCGGTACTAATGATCTCCGCCCGCCTAGCCGTTGGAACCAGCACTAATGGACACATTAGTGCCGGCTCAAAATCAAATCGGCACTAATGTGCTTCACATTTGACCCGTTTTCTACTAGTGTTATCAGCCATTTGAATTGGAGCGGGTGATGCCAGCATCTAGCGGACTAAAAACACGATCTTCAAATAAAACGGTGCTACCTCTTGGTGGAGATAGCACCCCGGTTGTACATGCACGAGAACCAGCCCTACCACACACAACCCAAACTCTCGCAGATTGTACCCCTACTGCGATGGACAGAGAACCAGCTTCACCCAATCTAACCCCAACCCCAGCAGATAGTAACCCAGTTCCTGTTGACACAACACCATCTCCACCACAGAGCTCCCAAACAAGAGCAGTTAGTAAGGCAGCTCCAGTGCCCAAAGGGCCAGTACTACCATGGCGAACCCCAACTCCACCGGTTAGTACACCTATTCCTGTGGAGGAAGCACAACCAGCTAGTCGTAGTTGTCAGATCACAGGTTCCGGCAAAACCCTTAAGGTTCGAACACTGGGGTGCGCGCGAAGATTTCCTCCCTACCGATCCACGTCCTACCTCTCTAAGATCTCACGGACGAACTCGACGAACTCGCAACACAAAGACACAAGATTTATACTGGTTCGGGCCACCGTCGTGGTGTAATACCCTACTCCAGTGTGGTGGTGGTGGATTGCCTCTTGGGCTGATGAAGAACAGTACAAGTGGAAGAACAGCCTCCTGAGGTTGAGGTGTTCTTGTGCTTGGTGTGTGGCTAAGGGCAGGCTCTAGATCAGGTTCGCTTTCCCACTACTGTGGTGGCTAGTTCTACTTATATAGGCCCTGGTCCTCTCCCCATATATTGAGCGGGAAGGGAGCCAACAACGGCCAATTTGAAAGGGGACAGCTAGTACAGCTTATCCTGACAAAAGCGGTCTTCGCCTGCAAAAGGCTCTGGTGGTGACGCCGCCTTGGGCTCCATGGTGACCTTCGTCTCGCCGTCCTTCGGGTCTTGGTCTCATTGCACCGATGTGGGAACCTTTGCTTGATGCCTCGGTACTCCATGCCTGCGCTTGCCCCCTTAGCACCAAAGAGGAAACAAGGACGCTGCACGCGCTGGCGCCCGCCTGGTCTCGATCGTCATGGCTCACGTCACGATAGCCTCGTGAGGTTTGCCTTGCCTTGATCTCTCCGCCCCTCGTGAGCCTGCCTGGCGCGGCCACTCCTGAGGAGGTCTCGCGTCGTCCGCCTCGCGAGGCTTGGCCCCCCGCGAGGGTCTTGGATGCCTTGCTGATGAAGATGGGCCGTACAGGCCTGCTAGCATAGCCACGACGAGGGCCGCAGGCAGGCAAGTCTGGGGACCCTCGTTCCCAGAACGCCGACAGTAGCCCCCGGGCCCAAGGTGCGCTCGGGCTTGGCTTCGAGGCAAAGCCAATGGTCAAGCGCGGAGCACCGCGGGCCCCAAAAGCCTGCGGCCTCGGTTGACGCGTGGCGGTTGATTGGACGTGGGTGTCTCCGCTTCCCCACGCTGCCTCGGCAACTGCTCGACTTGACAAGTCCCTGCGACATGCAAGGAAAACCATCATTACCTGTGATCGTGGGGGGCGCTGATTGGCCTTCTCCTGCAATAAATGAGGGAGGGGGCGGAGCCCCCGTCCCCCACTTCTTCCCGTTCTGCCTGCTTCTTCCTCCTCTGTTCCACTTCTAGCAGCAACTTCAATGGTGCTGATCCAAAGGTTCTCGGCTGACGAGAAGGGAAAGGTTCCCCTTGACACACTGGCGCTGCTTCCGCCGAAGTAGAGGCCGGCCCGCCGCCGCGACGCTGCAGCGATGCGGGTGGTGACGAGGCCTTGGTGTGAGCGGCCTCCTCCTGGGTATCCATTGCCCTTGTACGCCCAAGCCGGGGGCTCGTGAGGACGGAGTCGGTGCGCGCACCGCGGCCATGCTCGACGCGGCGCGGCAGTGAGCGCTATCGCCCCTGGAGACCACGCCATCGAATCCTCACGCGAGCTTGTGCTGTGGGCGGCAATGCCCCCAAGCTCCTGGATCCAGTTCCCGCGCTTCTTCTCCGACGTGATGCTGCCGAGGGGGCCTCTCGAGCTCTGGTTGCAGCATGCCGACTGCGACACTCCGGCGACCGGGGCGGAGGTTGAAGCAGTCTCCACCGGTTAGATCTTCATGACACACGGCTGGGGCGAGGTCGCGCGGGTTTGCCGTGAGGAGGGTGCCCTCGCGATCCACTTCGAGTATGATGGCGCCTCCACGCTGTTCTTCAAGGTCTTCGACGCGGAGGGATGCCGCTTGGAGTGTTGCCCCGGAGGAGAGCGCCAGGATGAGGCGCGCCCCGCTCGCGGCTACTCCAGCAGTAGCGACTCTTGGGAGTCCAGCAGCTCTCCTGAGTTCTACGAGACTCCGGAGATGAGCGATGATAGCTACGTGCCCCTGAGCTCTCGCCGCGCCTGGAGCAGGGCCGCGAAGTCCGGCCGCTGCCGTCGCTGATCTGGATGGGGTTGGCGACGGCCTCCCGTGGCCCACTGTTGATGATGGCGTCGGCGGCGGGGGTGTGTAGATAGGATTCTACTAAGTTCTCGTCTTTTGTTCCCTGCGAGGAATCAAGAAGTGCCCCGCGGGGGTGTGTAAAGAGTCTGTAATGTCTTTTGTTCATATTATCTTGGTTGTGGAAACCTGTGAGCGCATGTCCTGTTGAGGCTCGGTCTCCCCTTTCCAACCTCGCGACAGCTTGTTGCTCTACGCTGACAGGTCCCGGTCCTCAGGCAGGCTTCAGCCATCGCTGGTATGCCAGGTCACGTGCCGTGGTCAAGGCCAGAAGGTGAGCGGCCCGAGGTCCAGTAAGAGCTCCTGAGGCGCGATGCTCCGGGGGTCCCCTTTAGCGCTCAAGCAGTCGTGGTAAGATAAGAAAGGGTGGTGCCGTTGCCGCAACAGGGCTGCGGAGAGAGTGACCCCTAGGTTCCAATGGTTAATTGATCTGAGCGCGAGACTTATCTTGGCGGTCCGGGGTCGATTCCTTGTGATGTGTCGGGCCTGTGCGCAAACATCCGCAGCGTAGCTAGATCGGGCCCATGCGAGTCTTCGCCCTTCCCATGCTCTCCTTTGCGCTCTACATCCTCAGGTCCCGGCCCTCGAGCGAGCTCAGCCGCCGCTGGTATGCCAGGTCGCATGCCATGGTCAAGGCCAGGGGGTGAGGGCTAGAGAGCCAGTAAGAGCTCCTGAGTCGCGATACTTAAGAGCCCCCCTTTTCACGTGCAAGTGGATTACTTGAAAGAGGTGGGAGCTTGCGGTGCCGCCTGGTGTTATCCTCGTGAGATTCCTGCGAGCCAGCACAAGGAAGAACACGGTCTGCCGTTAAGATTGCCAGCCTGCCATTGGTTGCTCCGCGAGGGAGTGAAGGCACTGAGGGCCTGGCGACGTGACGTGCGCGGGGCGTGCCGCGAGCCAGAGCTCGACCGCTCAGGTTTATCGACGTGGCAGGGACGGACCCGTGCACCAGCGCCGTGCCGGCGTAAGGAGAGCCCCCGTGGTGGGTGGCGATCGAGCAGGTAGTAATCATAGGTAGGTTAAGCATGGAAAGCAGCAGGCTTAATTAAGTGCAAGGAAGATGCATGCCACTAGGTCAGGCCCAAGCGGCTTGGGGATGATGCAGCCCGTGGGGCGCTCCCAATAAGGTAAGCTAAAGACATAAAAGGGATACATGACGCAGGGACGGACCCACGCGGCCTGGTAATGATGCAGCCCGAGGGGTTCTCCCAGCTAAATGAACTTGTAAAATGTCACCTGGTTCTATCGACGAAGGAGAGTTGGGGCAGCTGAAGGTGCGCGGCGAAAGGATGGCTCCTCACGAGCCACCGGGGCCCTGAGCCTTAGGAGGCTCTAGGGGCTCAGGTGGTTCCTTGAGGACCGTCTCCATCTCCGTCAGGACGGCGTGGTGTCTGGCCTCCTGAGCCGCTAGGAGGCACCGCGAGTTGCGCTGGTAGGCGGACGACACGCTCGGCAGGCCATAGGGCATGCAAACGTAGCTGTGCGGTGGGCCCTCGCAGCGTCCGACGCGCGAAGGCCAGAAAAGCTCCTGAGAAGCGGCCCTGTTGAGCCCTGGGACGTCGATGCAGACGCGTTATGACCCACAAGTATAGGGGATCTATCGTAGTTCTTTCGATAAGTAAGAGTGTTGAACCCAACGAGGAGCAGAAGGAAATGATAAGCGATTTTCAGCAAGGTATTCTCTGCAAGCACTGAATTATAGGTAACAGATAGTGATAAGATAATTTGTAATGAGCAACAAGTAACAAAATTAAATAAAGTGCAGCAAGGTGGCCCAATCCTTTTCATAGCAAAGGACAAGCCTGGACAATTTCTTATATGGAGGAAAGCGCTCCCGAGGACATATGGGAATTATCGTCAAGCTAGTTTTCATCACGTTCATATGATTCGCGTTCGGTACTTTGATAATTTGATATGTGGGTGGACCGGTGCTTGGGTGCTGTCCTTACTTGGACAAGCATCCCACTTATGATTAACCCCTATTGCAAGCATCCGCAACTACAAAAGAAGTATTAAGGTAAACCTAACCATAGCATGAAACATATGGATCCAAATCAGCCCCTTACGGAGCAACGCATAAACTAGGGTTTAAGCTTCTGTCACTCTAGCAACCCATCATCTACTTATTACTTCCCAATGCCTTCCTCTAGGCCCAAATAATGGTGAAGTGTCATGTA
Source organism: Aegilops tauschii subsp. strangulata (assembly GCF_002575655.3). Taxonomy (NCBI): domain Eukaryota; kingdom Viridiplantae; phylum Streptophyta; class Magnoliopsida; order Poales; family Poaceae; genus Aegilops; species Aegilops tauschii. Next base: position 410,512,190 of record NC_053040.3, on the reverse strand, counting down.
GTCGACATTCACATAACACCACTAGAGGAGAGACAACATACGTCTCATCAAAATATCGAACGAATACCAAATTCACATGACTACTAATAGCGAGACTTCTCCCATGTCCTCGGGAACAAACGTAACTACTCACTAAGCATATTCATGTTCATAATTAGAGGGGTACTAATACGCATAAAGGATCTGAACATATGATCTTCCACCAAATAAACCAACAAGCATCAACTACAAGGAGTAGTCAACACTACTAACAAACTACAGGTACCAATCCCAGACTTGGAGACAAGAATTGGATACAAGAGATGAACTAGGGTTTTAGATGAGATGGTGCTAGTGAAGATGTTGATGGCGATTGGCCCCCTCCCGATGAGAGGAGCCTTAGTGATGACGATGGCGATGATTTCCCCCTCCTGGAGGGAAGTTTCCTCGGCAGAACAGCTCCGCCGGAGCCCTAGATTGGTTCCGCCAAGGTTCAGCCTCGTGGCGGCGGAGTCTCGTCCCGAAATCTTGCTTATGATTTTTCTTCGGACGAAAGACTTCATATAGCAGAAGATGGCCACTGGAGGGCCACCAGGGGGCCCACGAGGCAGGGGGCGGGCCCAGGGGGGTAGGGCGCGCCACCCACCCTCGTGCCCAGGCTGTGGGTCCCCTCTGGTATTTTCTTCACTCAGTATTTTTTATTATTTCCAAAAATAACTTCCGTGGAGTTTCAGGACTTTTGTAGTTGTGCAGAATAGGTCTCTAATATTTGCTCCTTTTCCAGCCCAGAATTCCAGCTGCCGGCATTCTCCCTCCTTATGTAAACCTTGTAAAATAAGAGAGAATAGGCATAAGTATTGTGACATAATGTGTAATAACAGCCCATAATGCAATAAATATCGATATAAAAGCATGATGCAAAATGGACGTATCAACTCCCCCAAGCTTAGACCTTGCTTGTCCTCGAGCGGAAGCCGATAACGATCAATATGTCCACATGTTTAGAGGTAGAGGTGTCGATAAAATAAAATACGGACATGAGGGCATCATGATCATTCTTATAACAGCAACATATATGGATATTGTCATATGATTTCTTATGCTCAAGTAATTATCTATTCACAATGTCAAGTATGAATCAGAAACTTTATTGAGAACTAACAAACTATAATATCAGTCATTGAAGCAATTGCAATTTATCATAACATCGGAAAGAGTCTATGTCAGAGCTTTTCAGCAAGTCCACATACTCAACTATCATTTAGTCTTTCACAATTGCTAACACTCACGCAATACTTGTGGTTACGGAGTTTTAATCGGACACAGAGAAAGATAGGGGCTTATAGTTTCGCCTCCCAACCTTTTACCTCAAGGGTAATGTCAACAATAATAGTTCATGCTAAATTACATCCAATTAGATATATATATATATATCAGGATCTTTCCAACACACTGTGCTTGCCAAAGGATAAATTTTAAAAAGGAAAGGTGAAAATCACCACGACTCTTGCATAAGGGTAAGAGATAAAAGTAAAAGATAGGCCCTTCGCAGAGGGAAGCAGAGGTTGTCATGCGCTTTTATGGTTGGATGCACAAAATCTCAATGCGAAAGAACGTCACTTTATATTGCCACTTGTGATACGAACCTTTATTATGCAGTCCGTCGCTTTTATTTCTTCCACATCACAAGATCGTATAGAGCTTATTTCCTCCACACTAATCAATCATACATATTTAGAGAGCAATTTTTATTGCTTGCACCGATGACAACTTACTTGAAGGATCTTACTCAATCCATAGGTAGATATGGTGGACTCTCATGGCAAAACTGGGTTTAAGGATATTTTGAAGCACAAGTAGTATCTACTTGGTGCAATGAATTTGGCTAGCATGAGGTTGAAAGGCAAGCTCAACATGTTGGATGATCCATGACAATATACTTTATTTCAGATATAAGAAAACATAACCCATTACGTTGTCTTCCTTGTCCAACATCAACTCTTTAGCATGTCATATTTTAATGAGTGCAAAAATCATAAAAGATGTCCAAGATAGTATATTTATACGTGAAACCTCTCTTTCTTTATTACTTCCTATTAATTGCAATGATGACCAAAGCTATGTTTGTCAACTCTCAACAATTTTTAATCATCATACTCTTTCTATGTGAAGTCATTACTCTCCATAAGATCAATATAATATCTTTGTTTCTTTTTATTCTTTCTTTTTCTTTCATTCCCTCAAGATCATTGCAAAATAATCAAGCCCTTGACTCAACACTAATCTTTATTATATAGCTCACGGACTTGATTACATAGAGGGATCACAAAGCAAAACTCAAAACTAGATCATACTAAAAACTTTATTCTACTAGATCAAGATATTACTAAAAGGATCGAACTAAGAAAAACGGTAAAGATAGAGATGTGATGGTGATACGATACCGGGGCACCTCCCCCAAGCTTGGCAGTTGCCAAGGGGAGTGCCCATACCAGGTACTTAGTTTTCCTTTTTAGGAGGAGGTGATGATGGAGTTGTTGATGATGACAGTTGTGTCTTTAGCTTCTTCATACTGTAATTGAGAAGAGCAATTTCCTCGTTTAAATCATCGACCTCCGATTCCAGCTTCAAGATCTTGTCACATAAATCTCCTTTGCTTTTCTGCCGAAAACGAGAAGGAATAGATGGGTTGTTAGATAGTTTAGCCCTCTTAGGGAGACTAGATTTCTTGAACTTCACGTGCATATCCCGAGGTTGAGGTAGAGGGACATCATCCTCCTCCGAACTTGAATCATTGATCCTCATCCAATGAGCATCCTCCTCCTCATCTGTAGTTCGACCACACAGAGATAGATCCCCATAGGTGTTTGGGTCAGCAATGAGGTGTGAGACATAGCTCTCTCCGTCGGAGTCCTGAGGTCAGAAACAGGTCGAAACAAAAACAGAGGATATTTGCGTGATACAGGAGTCAAAACCTTCGGGAGATTATATAATGAATTTTTACCGACCAAAATACGTAACGTGCAAGAAAACGGAGTTCGGAGACCGCACGAGGTGCCCACGAGGCAGGGGGCATGCCCGGGGGGTAGGGCGCGCCCTCCACCCTCGTGGAGACCTCGTGTCCTTCCCGAACTGCTTATTATTTTTCTATTTTTCGAAATAATCCAAAACGGAGAAAAAATGCCATTAGAACTGTTTTGGAGTCGGTTTGCTTACCGTACCACATACCTATTCCTTTTCAGAGTCTGAAACATTCTGGAAAGTGTCCCTTATGTATTCCTCCGAGGTTACGGTTTCAATAACATTAGTTTCAACATTTATAGGATTACCTGAGATATAATGTTTGATTCTTTGACCGATCACCACCTTCGGATTTGTGCCTTTGAAGTTGTTGATCTTTATGGCACCAGAAAGATAGACCTCCTCGATAACGTAAGGACCTTCCCATTTAGAGAGAAGTTTTCCTGCAAAAAATCTTAAATGAGAGTTGTATAGCAATACATAATCACCTACATTAAACTCACGCTTTTGTATCCTTTGGTCATGCTATCTTTTAACTTTTTCTTTAAACAACTTGGCATTTTCATAGGCTTGGTTTCTCCATTCATCAAGTGAGCTAATGTCAAATAACCTCTTCTCACCGGCAAGTTTTAAATCATAATTGAGCTCTTTAATAGCCCAATAAGCCTTATGTTCTAGTTCGAGAGGCAAGTGACATGCTTTTCCATAAACCATTTTATACGGAGACATTACCATAGGATTTTTAAATGTAGTTCTATAAGCCCATAATGCATCATCAAGTTTCTTAGACCAATTCTTTCTAGATCTATTAACAGTCTTTTGCAAAATTAATTTGAGTTCTCTGTTACTCAATTCTACTTGACCACTAGACTGTGGGTGATATGGAGATGCAATTCTATGATTAACATCATACTTAGCAAGCATTTTACGAAAGCCACCATGAATAAAATGTGAACCACCATCAGTCATTAAATATCTAGGGACTCCAAACCTCGGAAAAATGACGTCTTTAAGCATCTTAATAGAGGTGTTATGATCAGCACTACTAGTTGGAATAGCTTCTACCCACTTAGTAACGTAATCAACAGCAACTAGAATATGTGTATATCCATTAGCGGCAGGAAACGGTCCCATATAATCAAAGCCCCAAACATCAAATGGTTCAATAACAAGTGAATAATTCATAGGCATTTCTTGACGTCTACTAATATTACCAATTCTTTGACATTCATCACAAAATAAGAGAACTTACGGGCATCCTTGAAAAGAGTAGGCCAATAAAAACCGGATTGCAATACCTTATGTGCAGTTCTATCCCCAGCGTGGTGTCCTCCATAAGCCTCAGAGTGACACTTGCGTAGGATCTGTTCCTGTTCATGCTCAGGTACACAACGTCTAATAACACGATCTACTCCTTCTTTATAAAGATGTGGGTCATCCCAAAAGTAATGTCTCAAATCATAGAATTTTTTTTCTTTTGCTGGTATGTGAAACTAGGTGGTATAAATTTAGCAACAATGTAATTAGCATAATCAGCATACCATGGAGCAGTATGAGAAGCATTTATGACACTTAATTGTTCATCGGGAAAGCTATCATCAATAGGTAGTGGGTCATCAAGAACATTTTCTAACCTACACAAGTTGTCTGCAACGGGGTTCTCACCTCCCTTTCTATTAATAATATGCAAATCAAATTCTTGTAGCAAGAGAACCCATCTAATAAGTCTAGGTTTAGCCTCTTTCTTTTCCATAAGATATTTAATAGCAGCATGATCCATGTGAATAGTAACTTTAGACTCAACAATATAAGGTCTGAACTTATCACAAGCAAAAACAACTGCTAAAAATTCTTTTTTAGTAGTGGCATAATTTCTCTGGGCATTGTCTAGAGTTTTACTAGCATATTGAATAACATTTAATTTCTTGTCAACTCTTTGCCCTAGAACAGCACGTACATCATAATCACTAGCATCACACATAATTTCAAAGGGTAAATTCCAATCAGGTGGCTGAACAATAGGTGCAGAAATCAATGCTTTCTTAAGTATTTCAAATGCTTCTACACAATCATCATCAAAGACAAATGGTATATCTTTTTGTAATAGATTAGTGAGAGGCCGAGAAATTTTTGAAAAGTTCTAAATGAACCTCCTATAAAAACCGGCATGACCAAGGAAACTTCTTATACCTTTAATGTCCTTGGGACATGGCATCTTTCCAATAGCATCAACTTTAGCATTATCAACTTCAATACCTCTTTCATAAATTTTATGCCCCAAGACAATACCTTCATTAACCATAAAGTGGCACTTTTCCCAATTCAAGACAAGATTAGTTTCTTCACATCTTTGCAAAACTCGATCAAGGTTGCTTAAGCAATCATCAAAAGAGGATCCATAAACGGAGAAATCACCCATGAAAACCTCACAAATCTTTTCACAAAAGTCAGATAATATAGCAATCATGCATCTTCGAAAGGTAGCAGGTGCATTACATAAACCAAAAGGCATACGTCTATAAGCAAAAGTACCGAAAGGGCAAGTAAAAGTGGTCTTAGCTTGATCATCAGCTGACACAGGTATTTGAGAGAATCCGGAATAACCATCTAGAAAGCAAAAAATGTGTATGTTATATAATCTTTCTAGCATTTGATCAATAAAAGGTAATGGGTAATGATCTTTTTAAGTTGCTTTATTTAATTTGCGGAAATCAATTACCATCCTATAACCTGTAATAATTCTTTGCGGAATCAATTCATCTTTATCATTAGGAATGATAGTAATACCTCCCTTCTTAGGGACACAATGGACAGGACTTACCCACTGACTATCAGCAACGGGATAAATTATAGCTGCCTCAAGGAGCTTTAGTATTTCTTTTCTTACTACTTCTTTCATCTTAGGATTCAGCCGTCGTTGATGATCAATAACTGGTTTGGCATCTTTCTTCAAATTTATTTTATGGTGACATAGAGTGGGACTTATGCCCTTAAGATCATCAAGAGTATATGCAATAGCAGCACGGTGCTTCTTCAGAGTTTTCAATAATTTTTCTTCCTCCTTCTCTGAAAGGTTAGCACTGTTAATAACAGGATATATCTTCTTTTCATCAAGATAAGCATATTTAAGAGTATCAGGCAATGGTTTAAGCTCAAACACGGGATCACCCTTGGGTGGAGGAGGATCCCCTAAGATTTCAACAGGCAAGTTGTGTTTCAGAATAGGTCCTTGTTTGAAGAACACTTCATCTATTCCCCTTCTTTCATTCATAAACATATTATTTTCATGGTCTAGCAAATATTGTTCTAAAGGATCACTAGGAGGTACGGCAATAGAAGCAAGACCAATAATTTCATCTTCACTAGGCAATTCCCCTTCACGGTGTTGTCTACAAAATTTAGAAAAGTGAAACCCATGAGACATATCACCTAGACCAATGGTAACAACATCCTTTTCGTAGTCTATCTTAGCATTAACAGTGTTTAAGAAGGGTCTACCAAATATAATGGGACAAAAGCTATCTTGTGGGGAAACAAGAACAAGAAAATCAACAGGATATTTAGTTTTCCCACACAAGACTTCAACATCTCTAACAATTCCCATTGGTGAAATAGTATCTCTATTGGCAAGCTTAATTGTAACATCAATTTCCTCTAACTCAGCGGGTGCAATATCATGCATAATTTCTTTGTATAAGTCAATAGGTATTGCACTAGCACTAGCACCCATGTCACATAAGCCATGATAACATTGATCTCCTATTTTAACATAAATAACAGGCATGCCTACCACAGGTCTATGTTTATCTTTAGCACAAGGTTTAGCAATTCTAGCAGTCTCATCACAGAAATAAATAACATGCCCATCAATATTATCAGCCAATAGATCTTTAACAATAGCAATATTAGGTTCAACTTTAACTTGCTCAGGAGGTGTATAAGTTCTAATATTGCTTTTACGAACCACAGTTGAAGCTTTAGCATGATCCTTTATTCTAACAGGGAAAGGTGGTTTCTCAAGATAAGCAGTAGGAACAATAGGATCATTATAAGTGATGGTCTTTTCTTCAACTTCAATAGGTGCAACTACTTTTATTTCTATGGGAGGATGATATTTAAACCACTTCTCCTTAGGGAGACCAACGTGAGCAGCAAAAGATTCACAGAAAGAAGCTACTATCTCAGAGTCAAGTCCATATTTAGTGCTAAATTTACGGAAAACATCAGTATCCATAAAAGATTTAACACAATCAAACTTAGGTGTTATACCTGACTCCTTACCTTCATCGAGGTCCGAATCTTCAGAGTTGCGTTTAATTCTTTCCAATAAATTCCATTTCAATTCAATAGTCTTCATCATAAAATAACCAGTACAAGAAGTATCGAGCATGGTGCGATTGTTGTCAGAAAGCCGAGCATAAATTTTTTGAATAATCATTTCTCATGAGAGCTCATGATTGGGGCATGAATATAACATTGACTTAAGCCTCCCCCAAGCATGAGCGATGCTTTCTCCTTCGTCAGGCCAAAAATTATATATATAATTACGATCACGATGAACAAGATGCATATGATAAAAGTTCTGATGAAATTCCAATTTCAATCGTTTGTAGTTCCATGATCTCATATCATCACATAGCCTATACCATGCCAATGCATCTCCCTTCAAAGATAAAGGGAAGACTTTCTTCTTGATAACATCATCGGGCATACCTGCAAGCTTAAATAATCCACAAACTTCATCCACATAGATTAGGTGCTCATCAGGATGTAATGTTCCGTCTCCTGCAAAAGGATTAGCTAGGAGTTTTTCTACCATACCTGAAGGAATTTCAATGTAGACATTTTCATTTTCAGTAGGTTCAGTTGGTTGAGGAGCAACTCTTTGCTTTACTAGTCGGGGTGAAGATACCCCGAACAAGCCCCTCAGAGGATTACTTCAACAAGTGACAGTAAATTTCAGCACACTATATAAATTTTTCCTTACCAAATTCCACCTACCAAAGGCGCTTCACTCCCCGGAAATGGTGCTTGAAAAGAGTCTTGATGACCCACAAGTATAGGGGATCTATCATAGTCCTTTCGATAAGTAAGAGTGTTGAACCCAACGAGGAGCAGAAGGAAATGATAAGCGGTTTTCAGCAAGGTATTCTCTGCAAGCACTGAAATTATAGGTAACAGATAGTTATGTGGTAAGATAATTTGTAACGAGCAACAAGTAACAAAAGTAAATAAATTGCAGCAAGGTGGCCCAATCCTTTTCATAGCAAAGGACAAGCCTGGACAATTTCTTATATGGAGGAAAGCGCTCCCGAGGACACATGGGAATTATAGTCAAGCTAGTTTTCATCACGTTCATATGATTCGCGTTCGGTACTTTGATAATTTGATATGTGGGTGGACCGGTGCTTGGGTGTTGTCCTTACTTGGACAATCATCCCACTTATGATTAACCCCTGTTGCAAGCATCCACGACTACAAAAGAAGTATTAAGGCAAACCTAACCATAGCATGAAACATATGGATCCAAATCAGCCCCTTACGAAGCAACGCATAAACTAGGGTTTAAGCTTCTGTCACTGTAGCAATCCCATCATCTACTTATTACTTCCCAATGCCTTCCTCTAGGCCCAAATAATGGTGAAGTGTCATGTAGTCGACGTTCACATAACACCACTAGAGGAGAGACAACATACATCTCATCGAAATATCGAACGAATACCAAATTCATATGACTACTAATAGCGAGACTTCTCCTATGTCCTCAGGAACTAACGTAACTACTCACAAAGCATATTCATGTTCATAATCCGAGGGCTATTAATATGCATAAAGGATCTAAACATATGATCTTCCACCAAATAAACCAACTAGCATCAACTACAAGGAGTAATCAACACTACTAGCAACCTACAAGTACCAATCCCAGACTTGGAGACAAGAATTGGATACAAGAGATGAACTAGGGTTTTAGATGAGATGGTGCTGGTAATGATGTTGATGGAGATTAGCCCTCTCCCGATGGGAGGAGCGTTGGTCATGACGATGGCGATGATTTCCCCCTCCTGGAGGGAAGTTTCCTCGGCAGAACAGCTCCGCCGGAGCCCTAGATTGGTTCCGCCAAGGTTCCGCCACGTGGCGGCGGAGTCTCATCTCGAAAGCTTGCTTATGATTTTTCTTCGGACGAAAGACTTCATACAGCAGAAGATGGCCACCTGAGGGCCACCAGGGGGCCCATGAGGCAGGGGGCGTGCCCAGGGGGTAGGGCGCCACCCTCGTGCCCAGGGTGTGGGTCCCCTCTAGTATTTTCTTCGCCCAGTATTTTTTATTATTTCCAAAAATAACTTCCGTGGAGTTTCAGGACTTTTGGAGTTGTGCAGAATAGGTCTCTAATATTTGCTCCTTTTCCAGCCCAGAATTCCAGCTGCCGGCATTCTCCCTCCTTATGTAAACCTTGTAAAATAAGAGAGAATTGGCATAAGTATTGTGACATAATGTGTAATAACAGCCCATAATGCAATAAATATCGATATAAAAGCATGATGCAAAATGGGGCCCTCCAGAAGAGAGCCCCCGAGCCCTGGCCGAGGAGGGCGCCGGGCGCGCCTTCCTATGCGATGGAGGTAGGCCCCCCTGGAGCGGGCGCTGATCCTGACGAGGTTCCAGCGGTGACGCCACCCTCCTGAGGTCCTGCACGGCACAACTGCTTCTTCTTGGGGATGACCTCAGGAGGGCCCTCGCCCTTAATGTCGGTGTCGTCGATTGCTGCAGCTTGGAAGGCGCGCTCGAGGGAGCACACCACATCTCTTTCTTCGCACGGGACTGTGATGATTCCCCCGCTTCCCGGCATCTTGAGGACATTGTAGCCGTGATGGGTCACCGCCATGAACTTGACCAGGGCTGGATACCCGAGGATGACATTGTACGGCAGACGGATGTGCGCGATGTCGAAGTCGATGAGCTCGGTGTGGTAGTTCTTGCGTTCTCCAAAGGTGACAGAGAGGCGGACCTACCCTATCGGCGTGGTAGACCCGTCGGTCACTCCTGAGAAAGGCGTGGTAGGCTGAAGTTGGTCATATGGCACTTGGAGGTTGTCGAATGTGTCGACGGACAGGACGTTGAGCCCCGCGCCGCCATCGATGAGGGTCTTGGTAACTTGCACGTTGTTGATGACTGGGGAGCAAAGCATCGGGAGGGCGCCAGCGGTAGCTACGCACTTGAGCTGATCTACCGAGTTGAACGTGATGGGGCACTGGGACCATCTGAGCGGGCATGTGGCCTCGAGCTTGGGGAGGACTGCATTCACTTCACGAGCAAACTGTTTGAAGATGCGCTGCGAGGCTGGGGCCTGAGCTCCGCCCAAGATGCAGGCGATAGTACGCGGCTCCTGGAAGCCCCCAGCCCCCTCGTCTTGGTGGTGGTCTTCGTTCCTTCTTGGCGGTGGCGGTGGCGGAGGGAGCCCAGCGTTGCCTTGAGGACGATCCTCGCGAGGCTGATCCCTCCAGGTGCCCTCGCGAGGCTGATCCTGCCAGCGATCCTCACGAGGCCGGTCGCGCCACTCCTGGCGCGGGCCACGGTCGTCCCAGCGTCCGCCACCACGTCCTCCTCCTCGGTCGTAGCCCCGGTCGCCACGCTCGGGGCGTCGACCGAAGCGTCCTTCATGAATGGCTCTGAGCTCTTGGCAGTCGCTGGTGTTGTGGGTATTCAGGTTATGGAAGGCGCAGAACGGTCGGGTGCTCTTGGATGACTCTGGTTGGTCTCTGCCACGCTTGGTGTCTGGTTCCGCTGCGAGCATGGCTGCTCCATTGCGCTTCACGTCCTTGGCCTTGGCTTTCTTCTCCTCCAGGTCTGCGGTTGGGAGCTCGAGGAGGGAGAGGCGCCCTTCCTCAGCTCTTACGCACTTGGTCGCCAGGTTGAACAACTCCAGGGACGTGCATAGCTCCTCGTGGATAGCAAGCTCATCCTTCATCTTGACGTCGCGGACGCCATCAGAGAACGCAGAGATGATGGCCTCGTCCGTCACCTTGGGGATCTTGAGGCGGACGTTGTTGAAGCTCTGGATGTACTTCTGGAGGGTCTCGCCCGGTTGCTGCCTGACGCGGCACAGGTCACCCGTGGCCGGCGGGCGGTCGCGAGTGCCCTGGAAGTTGGCGACGAAGCAGTTGCGCATCTCGTCCCAGGTGGAGATCGAGCCCGGTGGCAGGTTCAGGAGCCAGGACCGGGCTCCGTCCTTGAGAGCCATGGGAAACCAATTCTCCATGACTTTCTCGTCGCCGTTGGCTGCCTCAATGCTCAGCTCGTAGAGCTGCAAGAACTCTGCGGGGTCGGGGGTGCCGTCGTAGCGAGGTGGCAGACCTGGCTTGAACTTGCCCGGCCAGGCGACGCTACGCAGCTCGGAGGTGAAAGCGCAGCAGCCGGATGTGATCACCGAGGCCCGCCTTAGAGGTGGAGCTTGGTCTTGATGGGGTCCGCGCCCTGCTGCTATAGGTGGCGCGCGGTCTTGCCGCAGCAGCCGGTCCTGGCGCGGTGGTGCGAGGAGCGGCAGAGCATTTTCTTGCGGCGGAGGGACTTCTTGGCAGCTTCTTTCTTCTCGCGCAGGCGCCGGACGCGGTGGGTCGCATCGTGGAGCCGCGCGCCTTGGCGCCAGGGCGCCTTCTTGGGGTAGAGGTGGTGGAGGCGCTCCGTGAGCTACGTCGCCCGTAGCCGGCGGAGGGCGAGGCGGAGAGAGGGACGGCGCAGGGGAGCCCCCTGCAGCGCGGACAAGCTCGGCCATGCAGGCGAGCCAGTCCTCGTAGAGGTCGTCGACCGGGAAGTATCGCAGAAGCTCGTGCGCCATGAGGAGCGCGGCCCGCGCGTGCATGGGAGTGCGACGTGCATGGGACGAAGAACCGGCCGGGGTCAGCGATGGAGTGGCGATGCAGCCGTCCCACCGTACCGAGGGGTGCAGCGAGGATGCTTGCTGCTCGTTCCCCGCCGGGCCGGTGGCGGCAGGCGGCGGGGAACGACGTGATGGCCCGCCGACGGGAGCCGTCTAAGCGACGCGGGCGGCGAGGGCAGCCCGGCGCTCAGCACGAGCACGGCAAGCGTCCGCCATGGAGACGACGGAGCAACGGGGCGCGGAGCGACGGAAGGAAGTTTCGGCGCACCCCTACCTTGCACGCCAAATGTCGGATCACGGGTTCCGGCAAAACCCTTAGGGTTCGAACACTGGGGTACGCGCGAAGATTTCCTCCCTACCGATCCACGCCCTAGCTCTCTAAGATCTCGCGGACGAACTCGACGAACTTGCAACACAAAGACACAAGATTTATACTGGTTCGAGCCACCGTCGTGGTGTAATACCCTACTCCAGTGTGGTGGTGGTGGATTGCCTCTTGGGCTGATGAAGAACAGTACAAGTGGAAGAACAACCTCCTGAGGTTGTGGTGTTCTTGTGCTTGGTGTGTGGCTAAGGGCAGGCTCTAGATCAGGTTTGCTTGCCCTCTACTGTGGTGGCTAGTTCTACTTATATAGGCCCTGGTCCTCTCCCCAAATATTGAGCGGGAAGGGAGCCAACAACGGCCAATTTGAAAGGGAACAGCTAGTACAGCTTATCCTAACAAAAGCGGTCTTTGCCTGCAAACGGGCCGACTGTAACCACAGACTGAATTTGGCCCACAACCAGAAAATGACAGTAATGGGTCGTAAGTAACCGAATGCTGGAAATGAGCCCAAGAATAAATGGGCCCTGAGAAGGCCGAAAGATAACATGGGTTGGAAACGGCCCAACGGAATAATGGGCCGTTAATGGGTATAAAGTGATACACTGTTCATTACGGGCCAGTTTTACCACGAACCGTTAAGGGGCCGAGGGTTACTAAGGGCCTCATATGGGCTGAAAGACGTCATGGGCCATACATGGGCCGGAAGTTAAAACGGGCTGGAATTATATTGGACGGCCCAGATGATGCTACTGGGCCTAATTGGGATAGGCCGTAAACGGGCCCTGGGATAGCGGGCTGTAAATGGGCTATATGCGAACATGCCGTTAACAGGCTTGCCGTGGGCCGGCCCGCCACCTTTTGACCAAGTCAAACGGGCCGGTCTTTTCACAGGAATGGGCCTCTGTTGGGTCGTGCCACGTGTCGACGTATCATAGGCGCTTTGGGTCCAATGAGTGGATGACATCTGTCCCAACGGTGAGCCAACACGTGTTTCCTCCTGTCAATGATGATTTTACACGTGGAAAATCCCCATTGGCCGGGGCTGTTAATGGGTTATCAGATCCAAAACCGGACCCAATAGCTTAATGGCGTTCCATTACGGTGGATGCCACGTGTCGGTCACCCTTGACGAAAGCACTTCTGTGACACGCGATTTATCGTCATGGAAGTGGACACTTCCGTGATGACAATTTTGGTAATGTCATGGAACACTTCTACGACAGCAAAGGTATGACTATCTTGATTCTGCCATAAAATTGTCATGGATGTACATGCATGACAAAAAACGTGACCTACTGTGACAAACACATATCATCACGGAAGTGTATTTTTTTGTAGTGATCCCTACTGCCATCCTATCTTGAGGTGTTAATGCAATATTATTTAGCATGTTCCAAAGAGGAACATTTGGATCTGGTGGGGCTACAATTTGTATTGGCTGTGTAAGGCTTTCCTTGATTCCCACTAGAGTACTAGTCATTACGGCATCAATATCATTGTCATCACGCGCCGTGGCCGCTGACTTTTTAGTCTTTGACTTGTTTGACTGTGATGGAGGCACTGTCTTTTTATTCCCAGCCTTCTTGAGTATCTTCTTGTTAGGCTTCAGACCACTAACATTAGATCTTGAAGCTGTGGCGACTGCTGCCACAACCTAACAACCATCACTATCCGACTCGAGTTTATCAGAGTCTTCGCCTTGAGGATCCTTTGTATCATCGTAGCCAGACATATCATACATATTTTGTTGTTCACCATCTTCATTATCAGAATCAGCAGCGGCGGAAGCATCATGCATAAATGCTCCATCAGCAGAGGAACCACTAAACATTTCCTGTAACTTGTCAAAAAACTGGATTGGCTTTGTAAGAATTCCACGGTCATTTACCAACAAGTAGAAGTTCATAAGAATCCAATAAATCATACACAAAAAATATTTTTCAAGTGATAAAGGTCATTACCGACCGTTCATCCAAAGAAGTTTTGGAGAGAGTAACCATTTTGGTCAGATCATCCCAGCCATTACCACTAGCATTCATATGGCGAGCTACAAGTGCCCAAGTCTCTTTATGACGTCTAAAGTGACGATGAACTTGTTCAACAGTGTAGGTACTGCCATACTTCTCATTTACTACTTTTGTACATGCATTGTGATGCAGCTTCTTAAACACCACCTTTGGTGGCAGCTCCATCTTCTTCTCAATGTACCAATCAAGTACGAACTCTGATAAAGCTTGAGGCCAATGTATCTTTGGTGCCCTAGGTCCTGATGTCCCAGCTCTAGTGCTTCCCTTGCCATTCTTTTTGCTTTCTCCAATATCCATTGTGTCCTCTGTAAAAGGTATTATGATGCAGAAAATAATGACAGACAAAATTATATATTTTGCTTCAATACATCAATAATATAGAAGTATGAAAGAACAAACATGCTGAAATGATTAAAATATCACAGAAGGGCAACATTGTCAGATCCAGAACATCTTGGAGCAGCTCTCCACCGGATCTACACGTGGGACTAGTTTCCCGCAGGTAGTCCCCACCTTGATGTATTGATTTTTTCGATTTCTCTCCTCCATAGGAACCCTAAGGAAAGGGTAAAAGTGAGACGGAGAGTGGAGAAGTGAGAGAGAAGGGGTAATTTTACTCAGGCGTGGTGCGTGGGATTGCAGCGATTCTCAGGCCTCCGATTTTCTAGGCTTGAGTCAGCCACGGGTCGACAGGCAGGTTCGTCAGGTCAAATATCTCAGGTAGGCAACCAAACAGACCTCAGGCAGGTGCTTAGGCCAGGCAACTTGTGTCAGGGTGTCAACCAAACAGCCCCGTAGCCAGGCCCGATGGGGAATGGAGGAGATCTAGGGATTTTGATCCCCTCCCTGATCTGCAAACTATACACATTAGCCCTCCTCCTTCTCTTCTTTCTTCACAAGAAGGTCTTCCCACTTCTTTAGCTAGCCCCCTGGTTACTTCTTTTCATCTCACACAAGGCTCTTCTTCCTTCTCTTCTTTTCTTCACTCTTCTCGATAACCACCTAGACAGAATTTTGACGATTATTGGTGCCTTTGCGCACATTTCTGCAAGATAGACCAAAGACTAGTAAATGATCCTTTTTTATGACTATCAAGCAATATTCAATCAATCATGGCAAGAATGGACGAATATATCACGATAGATGCTATATTTGAGTACCAAAATTATATATGTGAAATATACTTATCAAATATTAACTTCAATTCCTGGAACATCTCATATGGTCCATGACGTTCAAAACGTCTTTGAAGTCCCGATTCTAAGCCGTATAGCATGGCACACTGAACTACCGAGTAGTCATTAGATCGAGCTTGTCAGACATTCATAACATCAGCATCTGCTCCTGCAGCAGGCCTTTCACCTAGCGGTGCATCAAGGACATAATTCTTCTGTGCAGCAATGAGGATGATCCTCAAGTTACGAACCCAGTCTGTGTAGGTTCTACCAGCATCTTTCAACTTAGCTTTCTCTACGAACGCATTAAAATTCAAGGGAACGGTAGCACGGGCCATTGATCTACAACATAGATATGCAAAAACTATCAGGACTGAGTTCATGATAAATTAAGTTCAATTAATCATATTACTTAAGAACTCCCACTTAGATTGACATCCCTCAAGTCATCTAAATGATACGTGATCCAAATCAACTAAACCATGGCCGATCATCACGTGAGATGGAGTAGTCATCAATGGTGAACATCTCTATGTTGATCATATCTACTATACGATTCACGTTCGACCTTTCGGTCTCTAGTGTTCCGAGGCCATGTCTGTACATGCTAGGCTCGTCAAGGTTAACCCAAGTATTCCGCATGTGCAAAAATGTCTTGCACCCGTTGTATGTGAACGTAGAGCCTATCACACCCGATCATCACGTGGTGTCTCAGCACGATGAACTGTCGCAACGGTGCATACTCAGGGAGAACACTTATACCTTGAAATTTTTAGTAAGGGTCATCTTATAATGCTACCGCCGTACTAAGCAAAATAAGATGCATAAAAGATAAACATGACATGCAATCAAAATATGTGACATGATATTGCCATCATCATCTTGTGCCTTTGATCTCCATCTCCAAAGCACCGTCATGATCTCCATCATCACTGGCTTGACACCTTGATCTCCATCGTAGCGTCGTGGTCGTGTCGCCAACTATTGCTTCTACAACTATCGCTAATGCATAGTGATAAAGTAAAGCAATTATATGGCGTTTGCATTTCACACAATAAAGCGACTGTCGGTGTCAAAACCGGCCGATCTTGGGTAGGGGGTCCCGAAATGTGCGTCTGTGGATCGAAGGTAATAGGAGGCGGGGGACACGATGTTTACCCAGGTTCGGGCCCCCTTAATGGAGGTAATACCCTACTTCCAGCTTGATTGACTTTGATGAGTATAAGGGTTACAAGAGTTGATCTACATCGAGATCGTAATGGCTAAACCCTAGATATCTAGCCTATTTGATTGTGATTGCCTCTACGAACTAAAACCTCCAGTTTATATAGACACGGAGGGGCCTAGGGCTGTACAGAGCCGGTTTACAGAGAAAGGAATCTTCACATCCGAACGCCAAGCTTGCCATCCACGCAAAGGAGAGTCCCATCCGGACACGCGGGAAGGCCTTCTACCTTGTATCTTCACAGCCCATTAGTCCGGCCCATGTCACATAGCCCGACTATCTAAGGACCCCTTAATCTAGGACTCCCGCGGTAGCCCCCTAACTTGCCTTCAATGACGATGTACTATCCGGCTTTATGTCTTCGGCTTTGCAAGGTGGGTTCTCCATGGTACTACGGATTGACGATAGTTCGGTTGCACATTAAACACCATTTTCTATCGATTCTTCGCTGCCGTCGCCTCGGCTTCCACGTGTCAGATGAATGTGAGCAGTCTAGGTGTTTTTTTACAAATAACCCCTTGACCGTGCGGGAAAGGCGCCTATTTAAAGAGATTATATCTCAGAGACCATTCCACACCCCGCGGAAATCCTTAGAACTCGCCATAGGAAATCGCTCAATCATGGCTAGTGCTCCAAGCTCTTCCTCACGCCCCAACGGCCCTCAAAAAGGCGACTGGGAAAGTTGTTCGGTATCCCACGCCCATCTGAGCAAACTTCAGACGTAGGGATACCTTCCTCCCGCGGATCTAATCTCCATTCGGGCTGGATTAACTTCCATCGACGGCGAAGCCCTGGGGGAGAATTTCCCCAATCCATCTAAAGAGGAGCGGGTGTGCTTCGTTTCCTTCCTATTGAGAGGAATATGATTTCCTATTCATCCTTTCGTCAGAGGTCTACCGGAGTATTACGGCCTTCAACTACACAATCTGACGTCGGGCTCCATCCTGCATATCGTGGGCTTCTTTGCTCTTTGCGAGCTGTTTCTAGGCTGCGAGGCTCATTTTGAGCTATGGCGGAAATTTTTCTGCCTCGTCCCCCGCTCCCAAAAGGGATCTATATTCGAGGTGGGCGGCGCCGAAGTATGGCGCATAGCC
Source organism: Aegilops tauschii subsp. strangulata (assembly GCF_002575655.3). Classification (NCBI taxonomy): domain Eukaryota; kingdom Viridiplantae; phylum Streptophyta; class Magnoliopsida; order Poales; family Poaceae; genus Aegilops; species Aegilops tauschii. Next base: position 410,494,466 of record NC_053040.3, on the reverse strand, counting down.
GGGACTGGTTACCCGTTCGGCACTCCGAAGAAGGCATTCGAAGAGTGGCCCTCAGAGTGGTTTTACATTGAAGACGTCATTCTTCTAGACCAAATCCGGCATGGTCTTCCCGAATTCTCCAGCACTCCTTTAAAGAAGCGCGCCATCTGGCATCCCCGTAGCCTCGAAGAAGAAGATAGTGCGGAGGTTTCGAGACTGGGAAGCAAGATTAGAGTACTTGCCAACTCTGGGCTATCTATAATGAAGGTAATGGCAATTTCAATAACCTGATGTGTTCAGCCGCTCCAATCTAGGGTTTTCCCATGTGGCATTACAACGGGGAGGACGATGCATCCCGTTGTTTACGCAAGGGACCGGACAATTTTGCCGCCCTGGCCACCATCTTAGCTAATCTTTTCAAAGGGGAGAAGGAAGACTTCGCTCGTTTGACATGTCGGGAAGGCTTTTCCATGTACAACCCCATACCCTCAGTGAGTTTTTCGGTTATTGGCCTGACTAAACCTTTTTCTCGAGTTTATGCTAGTCGAATTTAATCTGGCTGCTTTTTAATAGGAATGGAGAAAGATCATCGAGGGGATCTACAGCCCCGCTCCGCAGCTAGAGGACCATATTCGGGACCTGGATACCGGATATGAAGAAGATCCGGACATATTTATAGAGCTTAAGGAGGGAGTTTTTTATCAGGCGAGCTACGACGGCACGGAAGTGGCCATTATAGCTGACTACCCCGGCCTTCTCCCCTCCTCCCATGTAAGTACCCAGGAGACGTCTCCTCCAAAAGAGTTTTCCCATTGCGCCTCACCCACCGCATTGTCTCATGCTCCGAAGGGGCGGCGCTCGTCTCACCGAGCTTTATCAAAGGTGTCTTCTAAGAAGGCGACACCTGCGCAGGGCGAGTCTTTGAAAAGAAAGGCCAACGGTGATACTACCGAGCCCCCGCCTTCACCAAAGAGGTATAGTTCTTAACACACACCCGGTGGGCCGACCGCATTGTGACATTTTCCGTTGGGACATTCTGTAGGAAAAGCATACGCCAGACTATATCCGGGGACCTCGTCGGCCGTGCATCGACCAATCCGGCCCCGGACCCTGCCATAATAAGGACCAGGGTTGTTACGGGTAAAATGCCGGATTGTCATCTCCAAGAGGATTCGGATAATGTATCCGTCACCAATTCCGAAGGGGAGAGCGTGATGAATCATCGGCAGCGGAAAGAGGCCATGCGCGACCCAAGTTTCACCGAAGAGGCGTTCAATGCCCTCAGCTCATCGGATGCATATATTCGAGCTGCCCGGGATGGACTTGCCGGAGCCACCCATCAACTTTCAAAAGATATGCGGGTAAGAACTTAGTGTGGATTAAATAATCATATGCGAGTAGCCCCCGAGACTTGAAGCAGTTGACCCAACTGATTTAAGGGTCGTTTAATGTTATCAGGTACTCACGGCGAAAAATAACACGTTGTCCCAGGAGCTTGTAGAATGTCGGACCAAGGTAACTGTTGCCACCGCCGAACTGGAAAATTTGAAGAAGTCCAGGAAGGCTCCGGATGGTAAGCACAACAGTGTCCAGAAAATACGATTCTATGCTGACAATGATTTTTGAATACTCATTGTTTTGTTTACGGCAGCAGGATCGGCAGATCAGTTGGAGGAGAAGCTAAAGGTCGCTCAGGCGGACAAGCAACATGCCAAAGGGCAAGAAGCTTCTAGTCAACGTGTATTAACACGGACCATTCATGAGAAGAACAAACTGCAGGATACCAACATCAAGCAAGCCGAGGAGCTAAAGGACGTAAGAACCCAACTGTCGGACGCCTTGAAGGAGAACCGAAAGCTGAAAGGCGGCATATTTAGTATGTCCCTGAACCTAACTTTCATAAGATCCCTTGATGGAGAATTTTTACGAGATTTGTTCCTGTAGCATTGTTAACTGGGTGGCCTGAAGGAGAAGTGTACGGATTTCCAGGCAACTTGTTGCAAGAGTTGTCCAAAGTGCACGAGCGAGCTCGGAAAGCAATGTGGAACATGGCTAAGGCTTTATGGCCATCCAAATCTCCTCCAGGACTGATGGGGGAGCTCGTGGAGCTATTCAAAGGAGCTCGTCTTTGTTTTGAGCTGTGGAAGGCATCAGCATGTTGAGAGGGTGCACGAGAGGCCTGGGCTATGGTGAAAACGCGATATACCGGACTTGATCCGAATCATATGGCCCGGGTCGGACCCCGGGGACCGGACATACAAGAAATTCTGGTTAGCTTGGTGTACGATCAAGTAAAGATAGCCGCGAAGTTCTCACAACAGGACTGTAAACTAGACAGCCTGATAGATGGCATAGATAAAGAGTAGGCGTGTGATTTTATGTAACAATACACTTTATCATCAAACTTATCTCCTGCCGAACTGTAAAAGATTATCATAATAGACCCTCCGCTTCGACCTCCAAAACCCAAGGGTTTGGTCTGTTTCTAAATACTATACATGTGGAAAACACCAAGTATGTTCGGTAACCAGGCAATCCGGCCATAGTGCATGAATAGACAAACTATATTCGGGGAGCTATGTTATATTACCTTTTAAATGTAAGAAACATCTTCTAGAGAGAATAGTTCCGTTAAAGGTTCCTCTCCCTGGGCTAGAATGCATTATTTATGCGTGCCTAAACCGTGATGTGAAAGAATCACAGGAGTCTTTGTATTTTGATAGTTTATATTGCAACGATGGCAGTTCGTCATTTGTCCGCCGACCAATTATTCCCTTAAGAATGCTAGCTTTTGGCTTCACCCGTCTGAGGTACATGTCCGGCTGATCCAGTTGTAACAATCACAGAGGTGCTCCCTTTATGCCCTAGCCGAACAAGCGGGAACGTAGGGCATAAGCACAGGAGCCAGGCAACCTAGCTTGGCAAAAACTTAAGTCATAGTATGATGGCGAAGACAGGACGTATGTGAGCAAACAATACACATATATATGGTGAACTTTATGCTCGAAATAATAATAAGCTTCTATTGAAGGAAGCCCCCAGTTATTTAAGGATGTATACCCCTCTAGCGTGCAGCTTACCCGAACACACGCTAGAAGTCGTAAAAGAAACGAAAAGAAAAAAGGAAAAAACGGAAAAAGGAGAAAAGGGTAACGAACAATGTGTCCGGACTTGGGCGTAGAATCTTCGGAGTCTGGCAGCGTTCCACGGGTTCGGCTCTAAGCGATTGTCCGATGCATTGCGAAGGTGATAGGCTCCTCAAGTGAGAACTTCATCTATAATGAAGGGACCCTCCCATTTGGGCTTGAGCTTGTCCTATTTCTTCTCTGGTAGGCGTAGAACGAGTTCACCGACATTATAAGTCTTAGCCCGCACTTCTCTGCTTTGGTATCTTCGAGCTTGTTGTTGGTAGAATGCGGAACGGGATTTTGCGACATCGCGCTCCTCCTCCAGGCCATCTAAGTCGTCTTGCCGATCAAGCTCAGCCTCTCTGTCCTCGTACATGCACACTCGAGGTGAGTCATGAATAATGTCGCAAGGCAGGACAACCTCTGCGTCATACACCATGAAGAACGGTGTGTATCCGGTCGTGCGATTGGGTGTGGTCCGCAGCCCCCAGAGTACGGAGTCGAGCTCCTCGACCCAGTGTTTATCTGACTCCTTTAAGGATCGCACTAGTCTGGGTTTGATGCCGCTCATTATCAGGCCATTGGCCCGTTCAACTTAACCATTTGTTTGGGGGTGATATACGGAGGCATAATTGAGTTTAATGTCTAGATTACCACACCAATTTTTTAACTCATCGGCTGTGAAATTAGAGCCGTTGTCAGTAATAATGCTATGTGGGACACCGTAATGGTGTACGACACCGGAGATAAAATCTATCACCGGTTCGGCTTTAGCCATTTTTACTGGTTTGGCCTCTATCCACTTAGTGAATTTATCAACCATAACCAGTAAGTATTTCTTCTTATGGCTTCCCCGTTTAAGGGGTCCGACCATGTCTAGCCCCCAGACCGCAAAAGGCTAGGTAATGGGGGTCATTCTTAGGGCTATGGGCGGCGAGGGAGTCCTGGACTAGGGGGTTCTCGGTCGTCCGGCCTGTTAGCCATGGGGCGGACTGATGGGCTGTGAAGATACAATGAACGAAGACTCTACCCGTGTCCGGATGGGACTCTCCTTGATGTGGAAGGCAAGCTTGGCGTCCACGATATGAAGATTCCTTTCTATGTAACCGCCCATATGTAACCCTAGATCCCTCAAGTGTCTATATAAACCGGAGGGCTAGGTCCGTAGACATCAATCAATAATCATCATCATAGTCATATAGGCTAGACTGCCAGGGTTTTAGCCATTACGATCTCGTGGTAGATCAACTCTTGTAATACTCATATTCATCAAGATAAATCCAGCAGGAAGTAGGCTATTACCTCCATAGGGAGGGCCCGAACCTGGGTAAACATTGTGTCCCCCGTCTCCTGTTACCATCGACCTTAGACGCACAGTTCGGGACCCCCTACCCGAGATCCGCCGGTTTTGACACCGACATTGTTGCTTTCATTGAGAGTTCCACTATGACGTCGAAGATAGGATCGATGGCTCGCCTTGTCCTCAAGGACAATATCACCTCTGGAGGAGCACTGGCCCCAGGCCTACCCTCCGGCTGGGCGGCTTTACCATGACCGCCCGTTCGGCCATTAGGCCGACGATGACCTCTCGGGTCATCGAAAATCCCCTTCGCATCGACCCCGAACACTCCAAGCAGATGGATCCGGTGGAGCTTTCGTCTTTGAACGAGCTCTTAGATCGCATCGCCGCCCTGGGGGTCGCTACAGACTACGATCGAATTGGGCTTAAACCCGATCAGAGAGAAATCAAAGCTCCACCGATCACCCACCAGATAGCGGTAGTCGAGGAGTGGGACGACAACTCTCCCTCCATACTGAGGACGGACTATGTCCGGATCTCCGACCTCGAACAGCCGGACACCCACCTGTGAAAAGATGCATCTTGTCCTCCGAACATAGAATCGGACGACAAGCCTAAAAAATCAGTTGATATCCCGGAGCCCGGACTGTTGAGTCCGTAAGATCTTCAGACTCCGGATCCAAAATTGGGTCAAGGTTCAGATTTAAATCCACCCACCCACCCGGACATATGCGCTCTCATGAGCATACAACAGCAGTCTCAGGAAAGGGTCCATCACTTCTGGGCCAGATTCCTTCTTGTTAAAGACAAGATTAAAGATTGCCGCGACGAAGACGCGATCTCAGCGTTCCGCACCAATTGCATGGACGAAGGAATCCTCAATGCCATCAACCGCCGTCGCATATTACACTTCGCTGACTTGGCAACTATCGTACAAAAGTACAGCACAATGGAAAAGCGCCTGGAAAACTCAGGCAGCCCATTGGGAACCATCGATCCCGACTCAACCCCTCGTTCAGGCGAAAAGGGCACACCCTCGTGGCACGCCTGGTCCAATAGTAAAAAAATACAAGCCCATTACGGGGCGCGGAACCGTTCTGGAAGGATGGCTCGATGGGCCATGCAAAATACACACAACACCGGATAACATACCAACCCATAGCCTTATAACATGTTGGATACTCCGGCAAGTGGCCAAGAGCGGCGAGGATATCCTCACCAAGAATACCCTAGAACAACACCCCCCGGAAGATGACAACCTCAAAGTATTGACGGTCTTTGAGACATTCGCTTCAAACAATAGGCGCAAAAGGGCACTCCGCGAACTCGCCGAAGTTTGACAAATCGCAGCAATAAACCCTTGGAACGACACGGTTATAACTTTTAATGCCAGTGACGAACCAAAATACAGGAGAGTCCGAGCACCATCTGCCTTGGTCCTCCGTCCAATATTGGATGGCTTTCAGCTCACCAAGGTTCTCATGGACGGCGGCAGCGGACTAAACCTCATCTATGAGGATACACTCCACAAAATGGAAATAGACAGGAGCCGCATCGAGCAAAGAAGCACGATCTTTCGAGGAATCATTCCTAGTCGGGAGGCGTGGTGTGCGGGAAAAATCACACTTGATGTGGTATTTGGCACGCCGGAGAATTATCGGTCCGAAGAGATAACCTTCCAAGTGGCCCCTTTCAACAGCAGATATCACGCCCTCTTGGGGCGAGATGCATTTACACGCTTCCAAGCTATACCTCATTACAGTTACATGAAGCTTAAGATGCCTGGGACCAACGGCACAATCACTCTCGCCAGTGATCCGGACATAGCTGTCACGCCCAATATGCGACCCTATCCAAGAGGAACTCGAAGGTCCCACCAAGGATATAACCGCATATCGAAACGCTTTTGCAAGGTGGATATCATTACATCAACATTACATAATAGATGGGGATACATACAAGGCATACAAATGCTGCAAGAATACAACAATACATCATACATAAGATCAACATCCGACTACGGATGAAACACCAACAGAAGCTCAAACGACATCCACCCTGCTAGCCCAGGCTGCCGACCTGGAACCTATCCCCTGATCAAAGAAGCAGAAGAAGGACTCCAAAACAAGTAAACATCGCTCTCGCGTCATGATCATCGCAAAACCTGTACCTACAACTGGTGTTGTAGTAATCTGTGAGCCACGAGGACTCAGCAATCCCATTACCATGGGTATCAAGACTAGCAGAGCTTAATGGGTAAGGAAGGGGTAAAGTGGTGAGGTTGCAGCAGCGACTAAGCAAGTATGGTGGCTAACTTACGCAAATAAGAGCGAGAAGAGAAGCAACAGAACGGTCGTCAACTAGTAATGATCGAGAAGTGATCCTGAACTCCTACTTATGTCAAACATAACCCAGAAACCGTGTTCACTTCCCGGGCTCTGCCGAGAAGAGACCATCACGGCTACACACGCGGTTGATGCGTTTTAATTAAGGTCAAGTGTCAAGTTCTCTACAACCGGATATTAACAAATTCCCATCTGCCACATAACCGCGGGCACGGCTTTCGAAAGATAATACCCTGCAGGGGTGTCCCAACTTAGCCCATTATAAGCTCTCACGGTCAACGAAGGATATTCCTTCTCCCGGGAAGACCCGATCAGTCTCGGAATCCCGGTTACAAGACATTTCGACAATGGTAAAACAAGACCAGCAAAGCCGCCCGATGTGTCGACAATCCCGATAGGAGTCGCACGTATCTCGTTCTCAGGACACACCGGATAAGCTAAGCGTATAGGTACCGACGTAACCCAAGTTGCCAAGGGATGGTCCCGCACGGTGCTCTAGTTTGGACCAACACTTGGACAAGCACTGGCCGGGGGGGGGGGGGGGGGTAAAATAAAGATGACCCTCGGGATGCGCGACTCCCAAGGGAAAAAGGCTAGGTGAGGCAAATGTAAAACCAAGGTTGGGCCTTGCTGGAAGAGTTTTATTCAAAGCGAACTGTCAAGGGGGTCCCATAAATCACCCAACCGCGTAAGGGATGCAAAATCAAGGAACATAACACCGGTATGATGGAAACTAGGGCGGCAAGAGTGGAACAAAACACCAGGCATAAGGCCGAGCCTTCCACCCTTTACCAAGTATATAGATGCATTAAATATATAAGAGATATTGTGATATCCCAACATAAACGTAATCCAACATGGAGCAAACTTCATCTTCACCTGCAGCTAGCAACGCTATAAGAGGGGCTAAGCAAAGCGGTAACATAGCCAAACAATGGTTTGCTAGGAAGGGTGACAAAGGTTAGAGGTTCATGGCAATTTGGGAGGCTTGAAGAGCAAGTGATAGGTAGCGCAACATAGCGATAGAACGAAGAAACTATCATAGCAATAATAGTAATGAGATCCAAGGTAATGGTCATCTTGCCTGAAATCCCGCTAGGAAGAAGAACGAGTCCATGAAGAAGATGGAGCCACGAAGATGAACGAATCCGCACGATCGCAACGACACGGGAACTATCGAGAAGAAGCACACAACATGGTAAACACATGAACAAGGCATGATGCTCAACCAAGTATGATGCATGACAAGGCTACATGAAGCTACTCATGGCAAGAGATGATGCATACAAGATCAACACATCAAAGCAAGTTTAAATGAGGCCGGAAACAACATATAACAATTCCGGTAAGTCCTCATATGCAAATTTCGAAATTGGTCCAGATCTGAATAAACCTTATGTTCAAGTTGTTAAACAGCAAGTTAAGATGCACCAAGATGATCTACACGAAATTCTAGTCAAGTTACATATAAAGTTCATTAGATTCGGAGCTACGGCCTAGAAGATATGAGCAAAACAAGTTAAACATGGCATTGATGCAAAATGCATCCAAACATCAAGCAAGAACCTCAAAACAAGGATGCAACAAGGTAACTTGAAACTACATGCAAAACTAAGCAAGTTACATATAGAGCATGCTCAAAACGGAGCAACGGTGCAACACATACACTCCAAACAAGATATAGCAACAATCTGTCCAAAACAGCAACTAGGTATCTTGCAAGCACCAAACGAATATGCTACAACACCTCAACATGAAAACAAAAGGCATGGACATGATGTACAGGTAAAGCATGACAAAAAATGAACACTGAGATATCTCCAGAAATCACTAGAACATGCTCAAAAGGACATGGAAAGATTGCAAATAATAACAGATTCACAGACTTGGCAGAAAATCACTGGACATGGCAGAAATAACATCAGGTTGCAAAGTTTAGAGCTAACAAACAACATGCTACATCAACAGATCATAGCAAACAAAGGCATGGCATGATTCTACTCAAAGCATATAACAAATGTCCCTTAATGAACATGAGAAAAAAAGGCACAGAAGATATGATGGCACCCATGTAAACATAGCAAGTTATATGACAGATTCAAACTTGGTGAAAATAACAGGGCATGGCAGAAACAATGATAAGTAGGCATGTTGGTGAGCTTGAACCACTCACCACAGAGGAATACATGGCATGACAAGGTAACCAAAAGCAAGATGGCACAAATATGAAGCTAAGCATGGCAATATCATAGTCATAGGGTGCATGGATCACTAATAAAACACATGTCAAAACTGAACTTCATGTTAACAGGCTGACAGTAGCATTATTTAGCAAGTTTGGAGGATGATAACAAAAAGCTACAGCAGGCTATAAATGCAAACAAGTGCATGGATGGATAGAGCATAACATGTATAAGAAAATACCCTTAGTGAACATCTCCAGATTATGCATAGAATGACTTGTAGAAGCAGGTTTATATGGCAACACAACATAACACTCAGACTTGGCAGAAATGACTCATAGAAATCAGCAACATCACGGAGGCTACTTTGCATGCTTGTGTTAGTCACCACAAAGATCACAAAAATACAACACAAGCACCAATGTAAAGATGGCATGATTTATTTCAAAACTCATGTAGAGATCATGCTCATAGGATACACACAGAAAATGCAATGAAAAATACAAGTCACCAAGTTCTGATACCAGACAGCAGTTAACAACATATAGCACTATTTCAACGATGATTAGGGCATCAAGATGAACTCAAGAAAGCATGGCACAATGGAACAAAATGAAGAGCATCTCCCAATGAACGTTTTGATATATCATGCACGCTAAAGGGAGCAGTATGCAAGAAGTTATGGCATGTCAAAGGGGGCACCAGAATGTAAATATTTCGGGACTTGGAAGAAATCGACCTCGAGGGGGAAAAGTCAACGGGGGCGGTGGATCTTGCCGGAGCCGGGGAAGAAGGTGGCCGGAGAGGACGCGAGGCACCGACGAGGTTGCTCCGGCGACGGGGGCCAACGGCGGGGCCTCTCCCCGACCGGATCCGGCCGGATCCGGCCGGGAGGAGGCGCGGGCGATGAAGGGCGGAGGCGGCGGCGCTCGCCGGCGCGGCAGCCGGGCGGCGAGGTGGAGGCGGCGAAGGGCGGCGGGGTCTGCCGGGCGGAGGAGCGGGCGCGGCGACGGGATCTGGGCCCGCGCGGGCCCCGGATGGGCGCCGCGGGCCGGTGGCGCGGGGACGGCGGCGAAGGACAGGTGTCGGCACGGGATTCGCTGCGGCGGCGGGCGGACGTGTCCGGCGAGGGAGGGGGCATATCCGGCGGCGCGAGGGGAGCTGGCTAGGGTTTGGACTGCGCGAAATTTCGGGGAGGGGCACAAATATATAGGTAGAGGGAGCTAGGAGAGTCCAAATGAGGTGCGGTTTTTGCCCACACGATCGTGATCGAACGACCGAGAGCATGAAGGGGGTTTGGATGGGTTAGTGGGCTGATTTGGAGGGGTGCTGGGCTGCAAAGAGAAGGGGTTTTCTGGCTACGCGGTTAACCGTTGGGGCATCAAACGACCTCCAAATGGAACGAAATTTGACGGGCGGCTTGCCGGTGATATACCAAGGACACTCGGCAAATCTCGGCCCATTCCGAGAACGTTTTTCTCCCGCTCACGAAAAGAAAACAGAGGGGTGCGACGGGTGCGGCGAGAGTGTCGGATCGCGAAACGGACAACGGGGAAAAGGACCGGATGCAAGTTTTGAAAAACATGATGATGCAATGCAGATGCAACACGCAAGCAAATGACAAGGCAAGGACGGCGAATAATTGGCAGACACCTGGCGCATCGGATCCGGGGCGTTACAATAGCACTCCGCGCCGAAAATAAAACCGCATCCCTCGCCCTTGAGGCATTATCTGAAGCCCTCGCGGATGAAGAATTAACCGCACTGCGCTCTACGGTGGACAGGGACGATGTGATCCTAGACAAATGACCCAAATCCACCTCCTTCAAGCCGGCAGAAGAAATAGTCAAATTCCAAGTCCATCCAATGGACCCCAACAAGACAACATCTATCGGGGCACAACTCGACCCAATGGTCGATACCGCGCTATGAGAGTTCCTGCGTGAAAACTGGGACATATTCGCCTGTCACCCTTCTGACATGCCAGGAATCCCACGCAGGCTAGCCGAACACAGCCTCAATATCTTAAAGGGATATAAACCAGTCAAACAAACACTGCGGCATTTTTCGAACCTAAACGACAAGCTATGGGAGAAGAGCTAGCCAAGTTACTCGAAGCCGGATTCATCAGAGAAATAAAACACCCGGACTGGCTAGCAAACCTAGTGATCATACCAAAGAAGGATAAATCATGGCGCCTATGCGTCGATTTCAAAGACCTCAACAAGGCTTGCCCTAAGGATCCCTTCCCCCTCCCTCGCATCGATCAGATCATTGACGCAACTGCAGGACACGACTCACTATGTTTCCTCGACGCGTACTCCGGATACCATCAGATCAAGATGAAGGAGTCCGATAAAGCCGCAACGGCATTCATTTCCCCATATGGGCCTTTCTGCTTCAACAATATGCTTTTTGGGCTCAAAAACACTGGCGCCACCTACCAACGCATGATTCAAACATGCCTGGAGAAGCAGATCGGCAAGACAATTGAAGCATACATGGATAACATCGTCATTAAAACCAGGCACGTCGAGGCACTTATAGACGATTTACGTCTCACATTCGATAACCTCCGTGCATATGACATCAAGCTCAATCCGGAAAAGTGTGTTTTCGGCGTACTTGCTGGAAAACTGCTGGGCTTCATTGTTTCCAGCAGGGGAATCGAAGCAAATCCAGCCAAAATCCGAGCTTTGTCATAGTTGGCTATACCAACGGACGTTGAGCAGGTCCAAAAACTCGCCGGATGCGTGGCAGCTTTAAGCCGCTTTATCTCCAGATTGGAAGAAAAGGCATTGCCACTGTATTGCCTACTCCGGCGCACCGATCACTTCGAGTGGACAGATGCGGAAACGGCCGGACTGGAAGAAATAAAAACCCTTCTAGCGAGCAGCCCAATCCTGGCAACGCCAAACATCGGAGAACCCATGCTATTATACATATCGGCAACACACGAGGTGGTGAGCGCCATGCTCGTCGTTGAGCGAGAGCAAGACGGACACAAATTCCCGCTTCAGAACCGGTATATTACGTATCCACTATCCTCACACCATGCAAATCCCGGTACCCCCATTATCAAAAAATAGCATACGCGGTCTTCATTGCATCCGGGAAGCTACGACACTACTTCCAAGGGTGTTCGATCACGATGGCCTCCAAAGTACCTCTCAATGATATAATAAACAACCACGACGCTATGGTCTGGATTGCCAAATGGGCCATTGAGCTCCTTCCATTTGACATAACATACAAGCCACGCCGAGCCATTAAATCCTGAGTAGTGGCAGACTTCGTCGCCGAATGGACAGAGGCCGAACTCCCTAAAGAATACGGCACATATTCCTACTGGGTTATGTATTTTGATGGTTCCAAAATGGTGGCAGTGATAGGAGCGGGCGTCGTTATAACATCCCCCACTAAAGACGTAGTCCAGTACATACTCCAAATTTATATACAGACTCCAACAACGTAGCCGAATACGAGGCCTTATTGCATGGTCTTTGGAAGGCCGTCTCCATGGACATACAACGCCTGGAAGTGCGCGGGGACTCAAACCTCGCAATATCTCAAATAAATGGAGACTTTGATGCCAAAGATCCAAAGATGGCGGCTTATCGCAACGCCGTCCTGAAAATGTTGGCTCAGTTCGAGGGGCTCGAGTTTCATCACGTGGCTCGATAAAGTAATCAAGCGGCGGACGTCCTTGCTTGCATCGGCGCCAAGTGCGACCCCGTCCCACCTAACATCTTTCTGAAAAGGCTTTTTAAGCCATCCGTGGTGTGGCAAGGGGAGAGTGGCAACACCAGTCCGGATCCGAACACAACCCCAAATTCCGAACACACCGATATCATCGGGGGCTCAGCCACCGAAATAACACCGTAGGCCCATCTCATTATGGCAGTCATTGCCCCATGGACTGAACCCTTCTTGGCCTACCTTAATAGGAAAGAACTCCCTGAGGACCAGAGCAAGGCCCGCCGCATTGTCCGGCGTTCGAAGGCCTACAAGGTTCACGATGGAGAGCTCTACAAGAAAAGCGCTACCGGAGTCCTTCAAAGATGTATATCCGAGGAGGAGGGGCGGCAACTCTTGGCTGAAATTCATGCCGGTCCTCGGGCGTCCGGCCTGTTATCCATGGGCAGGCTTATGGGCTGTGAATACATGAAGGCCGAACACTGTACCTGTGTCCGGATTGGACTCTACTTAGCGTGGAAGGCAAGCTTGGCGACCGATTATGAAGATTCCTTCTTATGTAACCGACTCTATGTAAACCCTAGATCCCCCCGGTGTCTATATAAACCGGAGGGGTTAGTCCGGAAAGGACACATTACCATAGTCATATAGGCTAGACTTCTAGGGTTTAGCCATTACGATCTCATGGTAGATCAACTCTTGTAATACACATATTCATCAAGATCAATCAAGCAGGAAGTAGGGTATTACCTCCATAGAGAGGGCCCGAACCTGGGTAAACATCGTGTCCCCCGTCTCCTGTTACTATCAATCCTAGATGAACAGTTCGGGACCCCCTACCCGAGATCCGCCGGTTTTGACACCGACATTGGTGCTTTCATTGAGAGTTCCACTGTGCCGTTGACAAAAGGTTTGATGGCCCCTTCAATCGTCGATAATGACACTGTCCAAGGAGGAATCTTCCTCCCCGGATAGATTTTTGCGTTCGGCGGCTTCGTACTGCTGACCAACTCACTTGGCCATCTGGAGCAGGTTGACAGCTACGCCCCTGGCCATCAGGTCAGATTTGGAAGCTTGAACTACGTCGCGGATATCCGTGGAGACTTGATCTTCAATGGGTTCGAGACCGCGGCGATCACTCCTCCTGGCTCCGATGAACATGACTTAAATCTGTCATCGGATCACACCCAGGAGATTGTTCCTGTCGCTGCAACGGCCTTAGATCCGGAGCAGATCATGCTGTCCGAGGCCACAGAATCCGTGGCATTGGAGCCGCACACGGACTCAACACCCTACGATATCTGCGTCAACGGAATTCCGGACTCGTTTTCAGCTATAAATTCCGAACCACGTATGCCTGCGGACACCGAGTTGGATTGGTTATCAATCTTCGAGTTCAGAACCACAGACATCTTTCAACACTCGCCCTTGAGCGATATGCTAAATTCATTAAAAACCTATCCTTGGCAGGGGACTCACAGCCGAACTATGTTCGGTTCAAACTAGGGGTTGATGGAGAATTTTGCTTCCCACCCGCCACCCACTTCATAGCTACTGTCGAAAACTCAACCGACGTGCTTAACTGGGGCTCCGAAGACATCGACAGCTTGGGCGGTGATGCCGACAAGGAGCAAGGCCAAGACCAGCCATTCACAAGAAGTTGGACGGCCACTGAGGGAGTCCTGGATTAGGGGGTCCTCGGACAGCCGGACTATATACTTTGGCCGGACTGTTGGACTATGAAGATACAAGATTGAAGACTTCGTCCTTGTCCGGGTGGGACTCTCCTTTGCGTGGAAGGCAAGCTTGGCAATTCGGATATGTAGATCTACTCCCTTGTAACCGACTCTATGTAACCCTAGACCCCTCCGGTGTCTATATAAACCGGAGGGTTTAGTCCGTACGACAAGAACAATCATAATCATAGGCTAGCTTCTAGGGTTTAGCCTCTACGATCTCGTGGTAGATCAACTCTTGTAATACTCATATCATCAAGATCAATCAAGCAGGAAGTAGGGTATTACCTCCATCGAGAGGGCCCGAACCTGGGAAAACATTGTGTCCCCCGCCTCCTGTTACCATCCGCCTTAGATGCACAGTTCGGGACCCCCTACCCGAGATCCGCCGGTTTTGACACCGACATTGGTGCTTTCATTGAGAGTTCCACTGTGCCGTCACCATAAGGCTTGATGGCTCATTTTGTTGTCAAGGACAACATCACCTCTGGGGGACCCTTGGTTGTAGGCCAAACTCTCCGACTAGGCGGCTTCGTCATGACCGCCCGTTTGGCCGTTGCGCCGACGATGACTTCTCGGGTTATCAAAAATGGCCTCTATGTTGGCTCGGGATTCGCCGAGCAGATGGATCCAATGGAGCTCTCTTCCTTGAACGAGCTCTTGGATCGCATCGCCGCCTTGGGAGTCGCTATGGACTATGATCGGATCGGGCTTAAACCCGACCAAAGGGAGATTAACTCTCCGCCGGTCACCCATCGGATAGCGGTAGTGGAGGAGCAACGCAGCGATTCTTCCTTTATCCTAAGGACAAACTATGTCCGGATTCCCGAGCTGTCTGAGCCGGACACCCGTGTACGGGAGGACATGGCCCAAGCTTTGAACCTAGAATCAAACAGCAGACCAGATCTATTGGGCAACATCCCGGAGCCCGAACTGCCAAGTTCGGAAACTCCTACGCCCCTGGGTCTCAGATCGGGTCAGGGTTCGGACCTAAATCGACCCACCCACCCAGATATAAGTGATCTTTCCCACATTAGACAAGAGCCCCAAGAGATAGTACATCACTATTGGGCCAGATTCCTCCTTGTAATGAGCAAGGTCAAGGACTGTCGCGAGGAAGACGCAATTTCATTCTTTTGCAAAAATTGCACAGACAAGGGAATCCTCAACGCCATAAGTCCCCGTGACATAGCACACTTCGCTGACTTGGCAGCCATAGTACAGAAGTACTATGCGATGGAAAGCGCCTGGAAAACCCAAACAAAATTCTGGGATCCTCCGGCTCTCACTAAACCCCCCGTCCGAACCAAAACTGTGTACTCTCGTAAGTCACCCGATCCAATTACAAAGAAACAAAAGCCCACTCTAGGGCGTGGAACCGTATTGGAGGGATTGCTCAATGGGCCATGCAAAATTCACAGTACAGCGGATGCCATACCAACACATAGCCTTAGAGCATGTTGGATACTCCGGCAGGTGGCCAAGAGTGGCGAGGATATCCTCATCAACCATACAACAGAGCAGCATCCCGTGGAAAATAACAACGCAGTATTGACAGTCTTCGAGACCTTCGCCTCAAATAATAGGCGCAAGCGAGTACTCCGCAGCCTTGCCGAAGTCTACCACGTGGCAGCAATAAATCCATGGAGCGATACGGCTATAACCTTCAATCCAGTGACGAACCTAAATTCCGAACAGCCCAAGCACTAGCCGCCTTGGTCCTTAGTCCAATTGTGGATGGCTTCCGGCTTAGTAAAGTGCTCATGGACGGTGCCAGCGGATTAAACCTCATCTATGAGGAGACTCTTCGAAAAATGGAAATAGACAAGAGCCGCATTGAGCAAAGCAGCACTACCTTTAGAGGAATCATCCCTAGCCGAGAGGCACGCTGTGCAGGAAAAATCACACTAGATGTGGTATTCGGCACGTCGGAGAATTATAGGTCCGAAGAAATCACATTCCAAGTGGCCCCGTTCAGTAGCGGATACCACACCCTTTTATGGCGGGAGGCATTCACGATGTTCCAAGCTATACCCCATTACGGGTACATGAAGCTCAAAATGCCCGGGCCCAATGGAATCATCACTCTTGCTAGTGATCCGGACATAGCACTCCGCGCTGAAAATAAAACCGCCGCACTAGCCCTCGAGGCGTTATCCGAAGCCCTTGCGGACGAAGAACTAACTGCGTTGCGCTCCAAAGTGGACACGGACGACGTGATACTCGACAAAAGACCCATGTCCACCTCTTTCAAACTAGTGGACGAAATAGTCAAATTCCTAGTTCACCCAACGAACCCTACAAAAACAGTATCCATTGGGGCATAGTTAAACCCCACAGTAGACGCCGCACTACGGGAGTTCTTGCGTGAGAATTGGGACATCTTCGCCTGGCATCCTTCAGACATGCTGGGAATCCCACGCAGGCTGGCCGAGCATAGCCTTAACATTCTAAAGGGGTTCAAGCCGGTCAAGCAGACTCTGCGGCGTTTCTCTGAGCCTAAGCGACAAGCCATGGGAGAAGAGCTAGCCAAGTTACTTGAGGCCGGATTCATTAGAGAAATAAAACATCCGGACTAGCTAGCAAACCTGGTTATGGTACCAAAGAAGGACAAATCCTGGCGCCTATGTGTCGATTTCAAGGACCTTAACAAGGCTTGCCCCAAGGATCCCTTCCCCCTACCCCGCATCGATCAAATTATCGACGCTACCGCAGGACACGACTCATTGTGTTTCCTCGACGCATACTCCGGATACCATCAAATTAAGATGGCGGAGTCCGATCAAGCCGCACCGGCATTTATCACTCCATACGGCCCCTTCTGTTTTAACACCATGCCTTTCGGGCTAAAAAACGCCGGTGCAACCTATCAACGCATGATTCAGACATGGCTGGAAACACAAATTGGCAAAACATTGGAGGCATACGTAGACGATGTGGTCATTAAAACAAGACACGTCGAATCCTTAATAGACGACTTGATGATCACGTTCGACAATCTCCGAACATATGACATCAAGCTCAATCCGGAAAAATGCGTTTTCGGCATGCCCACCGGAAAGCTCTTGGGCTTCATCGTCTCCAGTAGAGGAATTGAAGCAAATCCGGCTAAAATCCGAGCTCTCTCACAGTTGGCTATCCCAACAGACCTCAAGCAAATCCAGAAATTAACTAGATGGGTGGCTGCCTTAAGCCGCTTTATCTCCCGATTTGGAGAAAAGGCACTACCCCTTTATCGCCTTCTTCGACGCACTGAACACTTCAAGTGGGCGGATGCAGCCACGGCCGGACTGGAAGAAATAAAAGCCGTTTTGGCCACCAACCCAATCTTGGCCGCGCCAAATGTTGGCGAACAAATGTTGTTATATATAGCGGCAACGCACCAGGTTGTAAGCGCAGTGCTCGTCGTCGAACGAGAGACGGACGGACATAAGTTCCCGCTTCATGCAAATCACGGTACCCACATTATCAAAAGATAGCATATGCGGTCTTCATGGCATCCTGGAAACTACGACATTACTTTCAAGAGTGTTCAATCACGGTGGCCTCTGAAGTACCACTCAATGACATAATAAATAACCGCGATGCCACCGGCCGGATTGCTAAATGGGCTATTGAGCTCCTCCTGTTCGACATAACATACAAACCATGGCGGGCCATTAAGTCGCAAGTACTGGCTGATTTCGTCGCCGAATGGAAAAAAGCCGAACTCCCTAAAGAGTACGGCACGTACTCCAATTGGATCATGCACTTTGACGGCTCTAAGATGCTGGCTGGTCTGGGGGCAGGCGTCGTCCTGACATCCCCCACCGGAGATATAGTACAATATGTACTCCAAATATTATACACAGACTCCAACAATGCAGCAGAATATGAGGCCCTGTTGCATGGTCTCCGGATGGCAATCTCCATGGGTATTCAACGCCTAGAGGTGCGTGGGGATTCGAACCTTGCAATATCTCAAATAAATGGAGACTTTGACGGCAAGGACCCAAAAATGGCGGCTTACCGCAATGCCGTCCTCAAAATGTCAGCTCGGTTCGAGGGGCTCGAATTCCACCATGTGGCCCGAGAAAACAATCAAGCGGCGGATATCCTCGCCCGCATCGGCCCTAAATGCGACCCCGTCCCACCTAATATCTTCTTGGAAAGGCTGTTTAAGCATCCGTGTTGTGGGAAGGGGAGACCGGCAACAACAGTCTAGATGCGGCCACAACACCAGATCCCGAACACTCTGACATAATCGGAGGCTCCGACACCGAAATAACTCTTTCGGCCCACGTGATTATGGCCGTCATCGCCCCGTGGACAGAACCCTTCTTGGCATACCTAAAAAGGCAAGAACTCCCCGAGGACCCAAACGAGGCACGTTGCATTCTGCGAAGGTCTAAAGCCTACAAGGTCCATGAGGGAGAACTTTATAAGAAAAGCAGTACCGGAGTACTTCAAAAGTGTATCTCCGAAGAGGACGGACGGGCAACTTTTGGCAGAAATTCATGCTGGACTCGGCGGCCATCACGCCGCAGCTGGGGCCCTGGTAAGCAAGGCCTTCCGTACAGGTTTCTACTGGCCGACAGCCCGAGCAGACGCACAGGACCTCGTCAAACGTTGCGTCGGGTGCCAGCTTTTTGCAAACCAAAGCCATATGGGACCTACCGCTCTCCAAACAATACCCAGTACTTGGCCCTTTGCGGTCTGGGGGCTTGATATGGTCGGACCCCTTAAAGGAGGAAGCCATAAGAAAAGATACCTATTGGTCATGGTGGATAAATTCACCAAATGGATAGAGGCCAAACCAGTTAAAACGGCTGAGGCCGGACCAGTGATAGACTTCATATCCGGGGTTGTACACCGTTATGGTGTCCCCCACAGCATCATCACCTGTAACGGCTCGAACTTCACAACTGACGAGGTAAAAACTTGGTGTGACAACATGGGCATTAAGCTCGATTACGCCTCCGTCTATCACCCCCAAACAAACGGTCAGGCCGAACGAGCAAATGGTCTTATTATGAGCGGCATTAAACCTAGACTAGTGCGATCCTTGAAGGAATCAGATACGCACTGGATTGAGGAGCTCGACTCTGTACTATGGGGACTGCGGACCACGCCGAATCGCACTAACGGATACACACCGTTTTTTATGGTGTACGGCGCAGAGGCGGTACTGCCCTGCGACATCATTCATGACTCACCTCGAGTGCGCATGTACAAAGAGAAAGAAACCGAGCTTGATCGGCAGGACAGTTTAGATGCCCTAGAGGAGGAGCGTGACGTTGTAAAAGCCCGCTCCGCATTCTATCAGCAACAGGCTCGACGGTATCAAAGCAGGGAAGTACGGGCCAAAACTTATAACATTGGCGAACTCGTTCTATGCCTACCAGAGAAGAAAAAGGACAAGCTCAAGCCCAAATTGGAAGGTCCCTTCATCATCGATAAAGTTCTCACCGGTGGAGCGTATCGTCTGCGTGATACATCGGACAATCGACTCGAGCCAAACCCATGGAACGTGGCCAGACTCCGAAGATTCTACGCCTAGTGTCGGACTCTGTGTTCGTCTCCTTACCTCCGCCCTTTTTTATATATATATCCGCTATCTGTCTTTCTTTCTTACTTTCTTCCCTTTTTTTCACGACATTAAAAGCTTAAAGTGTGTCTTGACTACACAATCTTGACGCGCCATGCGTGCTCATTATACCTTGGGGCTTCTTATACGGAAGCTTAATATATTTATATTCCGGGCCTTATGCCCCCTGCACATGTGTTACTTTTCCACATGTACCTTTTCTTCGCCATTATATGCATCAATATGACTTAAGTTTTGGCCAAGCTGGGTTGCCGGGCTCTTGTGTTTATGCCCTACGTTCCCGTTAATTCGGCTAGGGCATAAGGGGAGCACCTCTGCGATTGTTACTGCCGGGTCAGCCGGATGTGTACCCCAGACTGGGTGAAGCCGAAAGCTAGCATTCTTAAGGGAATATTCGGTCGGTGAACAAAAGATGACTTTTACTTATTGCAATACATGCCCCCAGATGTTTATATCCCGCGTCTCTTTTTGCAGTTCGGACATGCACATTAATGCATGCATACCCAGGGAAAGGAACCCTTAACGGAACTATTCTCCCTGGAAGATGTTTCTTACTATCAATGTAATATAACATAGCTAGTTGGGTACTTGTCTGTTCAAGCACTTAAGACCCCTACGCCTGGTCTCCACGCATACCCCGGTTTTTACATAACTGTGCGGGTATTCGGATACACTCCGGACTGTCGGGTCCGGAGGTCGAAGTGAAAAGGTCTGCCATGACAAATGATTTACAATCCGGCTAGGGACAAAATATGTCATTTTAAGTACACAATCACTTAGATTGACTAAATTCTTCTTCTATACCATCCAACAGGCTGTCTAGCCTACAATCCTGTTGGGAATACTTTGCGGCTAATTTTACCTGGTCATATACCAGACTAACGAGGATCTCCATCCCATCAGACCCCACAGGTCCGACCTTGGCGATGTGGTTCGGGTCAGCCTTGGTATATCACGTCTTCACCATGGCCCAGGCTTCCCTTGCACCTTGTCCGTAGGCCGATATCTTCCATAATCGGAAGCGCCGTCGCGCTCCCTTGAGCATCACTACGAGCTCCCCCATGCCTCCTGTCAGGGAGGCGGATGGCCACAAGGCCTGGGCAATGCCCTACATCACTTGCCGAACTTGTTCATGCAGTTGTGAGAGCTCTTGCAGAGGATCGCCCGCAGACCCGGGCATCTCCTCTTCGGGACGGCCCGTCAGCATACCTACAGATATAACTCTGTTAGCCGGTTTCTTTGCCGAACACTATAAAAGTTCGTTCAAGCACTTACTAAACGTGCTGCGTCGAAGCCTCTTATTCTCCTTTACGGAGTCAGCAAGCTGGGCCCGAACATCTTTCAGTTCAACGCCCAGCCGGGTATTGGCATCTTGGAGATCGTTTTTCTCCCGCCTAACCCGCGTAAGCACGCGCTCGCCAGCCTCTAGCTGTCGTTGAGCATGTTGCTCATCCCCTCACACGATCTTCGGATTCACTCCAGGATTATCTGCAGAATCTGTTGTTAGATGCGCATGCATGCCGAATACTATCTGGTACATGTCATTTCATTCTTTTCGATCAATACAAGTATTACCAGATGGGGCCTTCTTGGACTCCTCCATTCTGGCAACTGCGGCCCGTAGCTGGGATTTGCACTCCTCCAGCTCTTGAGACAACTGGGTATTCTTCTTCGTAAGAACCTATGAAAACAACGATCCTTAAATCAGTTGTGCCAACTGTCTCAAGTCTCAGGGGCTACTGATATACATAATTATTAGATTTTCTTACCTGTATATCCTTTACATACTGGTCCGTGGCTCTGGCAAGACCATTTTGAGCAGCACGGATGTACGCGTCTCCTGAGTTGAAGGCATCGAACGCCTCTTGAGAGAAACAAGCGTCGTGGAGTACGGCCCGGCGACGCCTGTCATTCATGGCACTCTCCACTTCAGAATTCGTAGCGGACAGCCTATCTGTATCCTCTCTAGGAGGAACGTCCGGTGTTGGCCCCACGTTAGCGTCTACCCCTAAGTCCGGCTCTGGAACCCAGCTGGTGGAGGCGTGGCCGGCGGGCTCTCCGGATATGGTCCGGCGAGCGTTTTTTCTGGTAGGAAACATGGACGTTATTATATTTTAAAAAATACGACAACCACGGAGCGGGGTTCTTTTTCATACCTCTACGACGGCGTCTCAGTCCTAACCGCCTTCCTTTTAAGCCTACCCGGCTTCGGTGCCCCTTGTTGGTGAGTCACTGCGGGTTCAGCATGGCGTCCCGAGGACCTTCCCTGTAAGACACCATATGTGTGCGGTAGGTGAAGTGCATAAAGGGATCCTTCTCGGAAGTTGGGACTCCGGTTTTACTTACATGCGAAGCAGGGAGTAGTCCAGGATAATCGGCTATGATGGCCACCAACGCATCGACGCAGCTTAATTGATAGAATGTCCTGTCGATGAGCTCCACAAACGTGTCCGGATCTTCTTCGAGTTCGGGGTCGAGGGCCCGGTCAGGGTCCTCTGGTTGTGGAGGCGGGCCGTGGACCTCCCTCACAGCTTTTCGCAGTCCTGCTATGAAATAGCAAGGTAAATACTTATGACGAAGAATGCGGGAAGGTTCGGAGTAAAAGGTAGCAGCTCACCCAGTTTGGGGGGGGTTGTAAATGGAGAATCCATCCTGTGGCTTAATGCGGATGAACTCCTCTTCCTCTCCTTTATATAAACCGGACAGTATTTTCGCTAGAGCAGTGATGGAGTCCGGTCCCTTACGACCGCAGCGGGTGGCATCGTCTTCGCCATTAAAGTGCCACATGGGTTGTCCCCGATATTGAAGTGGCTGCACCCCCCGCATTATACATATTGACATAACCTCGACTATTGTCAATCCTGATTTGGCCAGCGTTTTTATTCGGCACATCAGGTAAAGGACTTCTCCGTTATCTTCCTCCTGGGGGCTCCGAGGGCGCCAGCTGCGGCATTTCTTCAAAGGGGCATTGTCGAACTCAGGAAGGCCCATCCGAATAGGATCCGAAAGGGGGACGTCCTCCAGATAAAACCACTCCGAAGGCCAGTCTTCGGATATCTTCTTCGGAGTACCGGACAGGTATCCGGTCCCGGCAATGCGCCATATCTCGGCTCCGCCCACTTGATATGTTGGCCGCTCCTGTGTACGGGGTACAAGGCAGAATAGTCTCTTCCATAGCTCGAAATGAGCTTCGCAGCCCAAAAACAGCTCGCAAAGGGCGACGTAGCCAGCGATGTGTAATATGGAGGCGGGAGTAAAGTTATGCAGCTGGAGGCCGTAGAACTCCAGGAGCCCGCGGAGGAACGGATGGATGGGAAATCCAAGCCCCCTTAGTAAGTAAGGGACAAGGCATACCCGCTCCCCCATGGATGGGTTGGGAAGGTTCTCCGCTTCCTCCCCGCCGTTTTAAGTGGCCAGTCCGGCTCGAACGGGGGCCATATACGCTGGAGGGAGAAACCCCTGGGTCTGTAACTCTACTAATCGGCTGTGGGGGACAGAACACTTCTTCCAATTTCTTGGCTTAGGGCTACGCGAGCGAGAGGAGGAGCTGCGATGGCCGGCCATGATGGGATGGACTTTTCCGGGCGCGCTCCGATGGATACTCGATGTGGGAGGATGGTGTGATTTGGATCTGAGGATCCCCGTCTCCTTAAATAGATGATTTACTTACATGGTTGGGTGGCAAGTGTAAAAATGCCCCGACTTCTCGCATTCGCTCGACACGTGCAGGATAGCCATTATAAGGCGCAGAAGCCGAGGAGTGCAACATTCGTGGGAAGGCGGACACTGCTCGACAGGTACTCAGAATTTGAAGAACCCGCCTTGCAATGCCGAAGACAATCTGCGCGTCGGACTCATCGTCATTGAAGCCTGGTTCAGGGGCTACTGAGGGAGTCCTGGATTAGGGGGTCCTTTAACAGCCGGACTATATACTTTGGCCGGACTATTGGACTATGAAGATACAAGATTGAAGACTTCGTCCAGTGTCCGGGTGGGACTCTCCTTTGCATGGAAGGCAAGCTTGGCAATTCAGATATCCTCCCTTGTAACCGACTCTGTGTAACCCTAGCCCCCTCCGGTGTCTATATAAACCGGAGGGTTTAGTCCGTAGGACAAGAACAATCATAATCATAGGCTATCTTCTAGGGTTTAGCCTCTATGATCTCGTGGTAGATCAACTCTTGTAATACTCATATCATCAAGATCAATCAAGCAGGAAGTAGGGTATTACCTCCATCGAGAGGGCCCGAACCTGGGTAAACATTGTGTCCCCCGCCTCCTGTTACCATCCGCCTTAGACGCACAGTTCGGGACCCCCTACCCGAGATCCGCCAGTTTTGACACCGACAGCCACCTCTTCATACGATGTGTACATGGTCGATACACCAAAAGACAGCAACACCGGGACCGGAGGAAACAATACCCCAGACGACGCTGAACACAATGAAGACCCTGTCGGAGCAAAATCCGAACAGGAGGAACAAGAAAACGGGCAAGCCAACCCCGACGAACAGGCCCTGCCCAGCGACAATTCGGAGGACGACAACTACCCTCCGCTATCCGAAGACGAGGTAAGACTCGGCAACGAAGACTTCATCGTACCTGAAGGACCCCTCGAGCAGGAGCGTTTTAAGAAAAGGCTAATAGCTAGAGCAAGGAGCCTGAAAAGGAAGCAGCAGCAGCTTCAAGCTGACCAAGACCTGCTCAATGATAGATGGACCAAAGTCCTGGCCGCCGAAGAATACGGCCTTAGTGGCCCAGCCGAAAGCTAACCGAAGCATAGATCGCTACCTCAGTTTGTTAACGAGGCGTTGGAGCCCATACCATTATCAGACCATGCGGCAGGTCGACGACAACCCGGTCTGGATAAAGATGCAACTCAAGCTGAACTCCACACCGCCCTACCTTGCCGTAAAAGCAAGAATAACACAGCACGTGGTTGTACAGATGACCTTCGACGGGATTTGGACAGTAGAGCGGGACAGGCAAGATCGATCTACGGATCGTGAGGGCATGTACCGACACATAACGACGGCTACCTATTCGGATGTGACAAACTTAGCCACGCCCGAGCCGAAAACCACAAATGGACTCCTTCGGAGTCACGTCGCATTGTGGCCCAACATAGAGGCGCCGCACACCCTCTTTGCTTCATGGATGAAGTAATGGATCATGAATTCCCGAGGGATTCAAACCCATCAATATTGAACCATACGACGGAACAACCGATCCCTCGGTATGGATAGAAGATTTTATTCTCCACATCCATATGGCCCGTGGAGACGACCTCCACGCCATCAAATACCTCCCACTAAAGCTAAAAGGGCCAGCTCGGCACTTGTTAAACAGCCTGCCTGAAAATTCCATAGGCAGCTGGGAGGACTTGGAAGAAGCCTTCCTTGGCAACTTCCAAGGAACATATGTCCGGCCACTAGATGCCGATGACCTAAGCCACATTGTCCAGCAGCCCGGAGAGTCAGCCAGGGAGCTCTGGACTCGGTTCTTAGTCAAAAAGAACCAAATCACGACTGTCCGGACGCGGAAGCCCTTGCGACCTTCAGACACAGCGTCCGGGACGAATGGCTGACATGCCACCTCGGCCAAGAAGGACCTAAATCCATGACGGCTCTCACTGCTCTAGTGACCCGTTTTTGCACGGGAGAAGACAACTGGCTCGCTCACAGAAGCAACAGCGCCAGCGACCCGGTCACTTCCGAAATCCGAGACGGCAACGGGAAGCCACGACGAAGCAAATACAACAGTCGCAATGATAATGAAAGATCACGCGACACTGCGGTCAACGCTGGATTCAGCAATCCCATGCCCGGTCAGCGGAAGAAGCCATTCAAGGCGAATCACGACGAACTATCCATCCTGGATAGGATATTGGACCGACCCTGCCGGATTCATGACCACCCCGATAAACCAGCCAATCATACTAACAGAAATTGCTGGGTCCTTAAGCAGGCCAGCAAGCTCAACACGGAACACAGGGGAAGGAGGCCGCCAGGTGACAGGGATGACGGAAAGGTTCACCAACGAAGCATCGGGGGTAAGAAGCAATCTCCACCGGAGGATCAACTACTCCCAGAATGGAAATAGCAACCCGGCTTCCGCTGCCCACTTTGTATACCTACAAAATCTGTATCGCGCATACATCATTACACACTCAAGATACCATGGGCATTGGCGGAAGCACAATACGGACAACCCTGCAAACACCCCAGTAACATTTTTATTTATTTTCCTTTTTATTTTTTCTTCCTTGTCTATCTTTAAAAACAGGTGATGAACAGGATAAACGTCGGGAACTGGGTCTATCGGTGTCGGTGTGGAACGACACCTATGGGATCACAAGAATACCTACTACGGTTGCCGGGGCGCGGGGTTGCGAGAAGAGCAGGGCTAGTAGACAGCACAAGGATCGTTTACCCAGGTTCGGGCCATGAGGATGCGTAAAACCCTAGTCCTGCTTTGGTGGGTGTATTTCAGAGAGTTCTTGAGCTCTTGAACTAGCTCTGGTCAGTGCGTGGTTCGAAAGAGCCGAATCCTCCTCCAGTATGCCATGGGCCTCCTTTTATAGTCGGAAGGGGCTGCCACAGTGGCACACAGGAGGTGGAAAGGCGTACAGTGCCCTGAGCTTATCGCTCGTATTACAGGACAAGACACATGTAATGCATAGCTTAGGTGTCCTCTTGCTTTATCGGGGACGGGGGCGAGGCCCATCCCGTCCGTCGCCGCTCCTCCTCGCTTTGACACGTGCAACGGCCAGCGATGTGTGTTGCGCCATGTAGGCAGGCAGGCAGCTGAGGTGGCGCGATGGTGGAGCCTTCACGAAGATCTGCATGCCGCCACGCAGGCGCTCGATGAGTTGGCCTGGGACCTGCATGTTGCCACGCAGGTGCCCGCCCACTTGGTTGGGCTGGCAGCTGCATGTGAATGGCGGTGGAAGCTTGGTTGACGTGGGCCTGGCGGTGGCCCTGCTGGCGTTCTTGGCGAGGGCCTTGCCGGGTGGCCTAGCAAGGGTCTTGCCGTGGTGCGCTGTCGTCCCCGGCAAGGGCCTTGCCGGGGGTCTGGTGGCCTTCCTCGGCAAGGATCTTTTGCCGAGGATCGTCGTCTTCTAATCCTCATCTGATCTTGAATATGTCTTCACAAAGATCTGCATGCCACCACAGAGGCGCCTTCCCGAGCCCTGACCCCACGTGGATGATGGCGTTGGGGACCGTGGGCTCAAAGGTGGCTCGCTATATTGGTGTGGGGCGAGCTGCCCCGGCAAGGGTCTTGCCGAGGTACCTGCTTCGTCCCTCTCTCTTTGTGGTCTTGGTCTTGGCATTGCTCTGATCATCTTGGGCTTCGGTCTTACCTTGGCTCACCTCCCCTGTTCTGCCTGGTGTGACCGCGGGCGCGGCTCTGAGTGCCCGTGCACAGGTATAGGGGTACAAAAATGCACCCCTCTTTTTGTACACCGACAGGAGCCCCCGGACCTGGGCCACACATAAGCGCGACACGTTGTTGGGTCAGGCCCAAAACGATGCGCGGGCAGGCAGGGCGGTTTTTACCGCGGTAAAAAAATTCACGTGCTGTGCTCCCCACGACCTGCGCGCGCGGCGCGGCGTGGAGGGGTGTGCGTGACGTGGGCGGCATGCGTGGGACTGTTCCTACACGCATGCGTCACATCGTAGTAAAAGGGATAACCGCAGGCGCACTGTTCCTTTTACCCTTCGCGCAACCCAATCTCAGAAACGTCTGTTTGCCTTCCTCTTCTTCTCCAAGCTTCGTTCCTGCTCGCCGTCGTTGCGCTTTCGCTGCCCTCCGTCCTGCCCTCCTCCCCCCGCCGCCATGGCGCCAAAATCCACAAAGGGCAAGGGAGTGGCCAAGGACGCTGGAGCCGCGGAGCCGTTGAAGAGTGTGCTGGCGGTGCAGCGGACGCAGTCCGCCTTCTTCCCCTCAATGGTTGACGTGTTCGAGCTTCGGGACTCCTTCAGGCCACTGGGGGAGTGAAGACGGGGGGGGGGGGGGAATTCGGGGCATCCAGCCACGCGCGTCATCCCCGCCGACTGCGCCGAGGCTGCCCCCAATCGGTACCCCTTCTTTGTCGATTATTTTTCCTGCGGGCTCTGTCCTCCTTCTCTGATTTCTTCAGCGACGTCATGCATACCTTTGGCTTCCGCCTCCTGGATTTTACTCCGAACGCGGTGGCATGCCTGGCTCTTTTCGCGCATCTCTGCGAGGGCTTCGCCGGGGTGCACCCCAACACGACGCTTTTCCGCCATTACTTCTCCTCTCGGATCCAACCAGGGGGCGCCATCTCCGGTTTTATCGCCTGGGTCTCAAGATCCAAGGGAGCGTACCCGGAGGGCGCCATGAAGGAGAGGTGGGAAGAATGGCGGGGCCGGTGGTGCTGGATCGAGGAGGAGGACCCGCCGGTGTTCTGCGAAGTTCGCCGGGTGCCGCCAGTCCGCAGAAGCGATTGGAGCGACGTCGATGCTGACGACGAGAAGCTCACGGTCGCCACCACCAGGATCCTCCGGATCACCGAGGCCGGCCTCACCCTTGAGATGATCGGGGCGGACTTCATCCACCGCTGGATCGCTCCACTGCATAACAAGGGGAGGCCAGCCTGGCTCTTCACGAACCCCGCCGACATCATGCGGCTTCGTCCTGGCCTCGACCACAACTTCACAGTGATGGGGAACGCCCATTTCTGGCAGCAGCTCTTCCAGCTTGACGTGGGCCGCGACGGCGAGGTCGAGCGGACCGGCAAGGTCGCGAGGGCCGCCGCAAAGGCCGGCAAGGTCCTCAAGGGGCCTCTGTTCAAGCTGCCGATGGGGGTGGTCCCGTTGTGCAATAACTCGCGCCGGTCCAAGATCATTGCCATGATGCCGGACTGCAACGCGCATGGCCCTGACCTGAGTTGGAAGGAGCCGAAGGATGCTGAGGTGCAGCAGTTTTTGACACTTTGCACGAGGGGTATGTCAACGCCGACGTCGAGCGGCTGCTTGTCCAGGATACCACCCAGGCGGAGCTGGACTACATCGCCACCAGGGCGAGGGAGGCACTGCTTGCCAGGGAGGCCAGCAGCGTCGGCGGTGTGGAGGACAAGGCCGCGACGGCCGCCGAGGAGGAGGAGCTCGCCCGGTGGGCGGCGGCCGCCGGGGGAGCCAGCAGCACTGGCACCGAGGCTCCTCTGGTTGAAGATGTGACTGGTGAGTCGTCGGAGCAGGAGGCCGAGACCGCAGACCCGACGCCGCCTACGGGGGGGGGGGGGGGGGGGGGCGAGTCCTCCGGCGGGCTAGTTCCGGCGAGCCGGTCCGGCACGGCAGGGCTGCGCGGCCACAACTGACCTTGGAGGGGCCCGGGCGCCACACGAGGGCCGCGGCGGCAAAGAAGCTGGCGAACGCCGCGGTGAAGAAGAAGACAGCCGCCCCTTCTTCGTCCACGCGTGTCCATACACCACCTCCTTCTCCTTGTCAGGCGAATGTTGATACGGAGGTTACTTTTGATTATGGATCCCTCGGCCCGAGGAGGAACAGGAAGACTGCAGAGGAGGAGGCGGACGACGAGTAAGTATCTGGTTCATTTTCGTTATCTATGCCTCCTCAATATGCGTTGCTTTGCTTGACTTGTTTTTGTCTTTGCAGGGACACGGAGACGCTGGCCCAGAGAGCGAAGAGGGCCAAGGTCTCGGTGGGTGGCCAGCCCCCGGCTGGTACTTTGAGGGCGCCGTTGGTGGTGCTGAGCAGGCCAGACAGCAGCCCCCGGCATAGCCCCCAGCATAAGTTCATCACTCTTCCCCCGTCGACATGTGCCAGGGGCACGACACTTTGGTGCTAACCTTGCCAGTTATGTAGGAGGAGAGCAGCAGCAAGAGGAGCCACAGAGGGCTACCCCCAACACGCCGCCGCCATTGACCACGCCGCCCTGAGGGGCGTCCCCGGCAAGGGCGCCAAGTACCGAGCCTACGCACATGGAGGAGGAGGAGGAGAACTCGGGCGCTGGCGGTTTTGCCTCGACGCCAAATGTTGCTGGGGAGGGGACTTCCGTTTGCCAGCTTGGTACCGGCACTGGTAAGCCGTTCGCCGTTCGTCCCTGTTCTTTTTCTTTCTGGCTCTTGGTCCTGGCCATGCCTCACCCCCTTCTTCGGCACCCAGATTCCTCCTCGGTGAACCCAGAGGACGTGGACACCGTCATCGAGGGCGTCACCAAGGCTGCCTAGGCGGACGCCGATAAGATCGCCGCTGAGGAGGCCGCCAAGGACGATGCCGAGGACGCCGCCGAGGGGCCTACCAGGGAGGCTGGCAAGGCTGCCGCTGAGGAGGCCGGCAAGGGGCCTGCCGGGGAAGCCGGCGGGGCCGCTGCCGAGGAGGAGGAGGAGGCTGGCGACCAGCCTTCCTCCTCTGCTGCTTCCGGCTCCGGCAAGTACCTGAGGGTGAGTGACGACTTGTTCGTCCACCTTCCAGGCGCGCTGAGCACCAGGGCACCCGTTGAGGGAGAGGTGTTCGACGACGAGGTGCTTGCCGCTGCCGGGCTTGAAGTCGTCGACGAGCCGATCGTTGGCGGCGACTGTTCGCAGGAAGAGCGGCTCCTCCATGCCATGGGTGCCAGCTTCCGGAAGCTCCAGGCGCTCCACCGCGCCCGCCTGGACAAGGCTAAGTCCAGGACGGCGGTGGTGGAGAAGGCGGAGGCGGACCTCTAGAAGCGCATTGCCGAGGCGTAGGACTGGTTCCGTGAGGCCCACAAGGAGCTCAAGGCTGCCCAGGGTGAGCAGGCCAAGCGTGACGTGGAGCTCACCATGAACCTCGCCGATGTCGAGAAAGCTCAGGAGGCGGCGAAGAAGTTGGCCGCGGCCGCCGAAGCCGCTCGGACCCAGCGCGAGGCCGCGCTGAACTCCCAGGAGCAGGACCTCGCTGCACACGAGGAGAAGCTTGCCGCCATGCTTCGCGGCAAGGATGCAGAGCTGGAGAAGCTTGTCTTGCAGCGGACCAGTGAGCAAGAGCAGAGGCACGAAGAGGCACTCAATGCCTAGGCCCAGGTTCACGCCGGCAAGGTGGAGGAGCTGGAAGCGGAGCGCGACGGGCTGAAGGAGCACGCCTTGAAGCTGTCCCAGGAGAGGGACACGCTTAGCAGTGCCCTGACAGAGGCGCAGGGCGCGGTCGTCAGCAAGGCCGGGGAGCTCTCCGAGGCCAACAACTCCATCAAAGATCTCCAGCTGAAGCTGGAAGGTCTCGAGAAGGTGCTGTCGGAGGTCAAAACCCAGGAGGGGATCCTGGCCAAGGAGCTGGAGGCCGAGAAGCGGTTGCGGACGAACGAGCGCCTCAACTTCGCGGATCACGTGGCGGGCGAGAACCGTTGGCTCGATCGCCTCACCACCTTCACCAACCAAGCCACCGCGCAGCTGGCCATCATGGGGATGCCAGACGTGAGGTACGTCCCGGAGCAGATCGTGAGCGCCAATTGCAGCCTAACCATGTTCTTTCAGAAGGTCGTCGGCGCTCTAGAGCGGCTCCACTTCAACCGGGCGGCCTCACTGGCCGAGGAGTCCCGGAGGCTTTGCCAGGGTGCCATGACCAAGGTTCTCACCAGGGTGGCGCACTGGTACCCCGACCTCGACGTCGCGCTTGAGAGCTTGCCGGAGGGTACTAACCTCACACCGCTCAGGGAACGCATCAAGCCCATCATCAGCCATGTCGGCGGAATTCTGAGGGTGGAGGGCCAGCGCCGAGATTAGGCATCCCGTTCTTTATCGCTGCTGCAGGTTCACAACCAAGACAATCACTATCTCTAGTTAGAACCGCAGCAACAATTTGATGTAATATAACTCTGCAGCACTTTCAGTATCATGCATGTTATTTTCCTGTTCGATTTTCCTTTGTATGTCCACCCTACGTTACTGGGTAGGCTCGCCGGCGCGTAAACCCAAGGCGGCGTCTTGGGGATCGATCCCCATTGACCTGCCGGGTGTGCTTGCTGCCAAGCGAACCACCTTGCCGCCCTTAGCGCGGCCGCCCGAACTGTCGAGCTTGACTCGAGTCAGAGCCGGCATCGTTCCTCCGTCCGTCTTCTTCTCAGGAGCCATGGCGACGAAGAACTGCCAGGCTAACTACTAAACCAGATTCTCACAATTGCGCCCCCTACCTGGCGCGCCAAAGATGTCGGTGTGGAATGACACCTATGGGATCACAAGAATCTCTACTACGGCTGCCGGACACGGGGTTGTGAGAAGAGCAGGGCTAGTAGACAGCACAAGGATCGTTTACCCAGGTTCGGGCCGCGAGTATGCGTAAAACCCTAGTCCTGCTTTGGTGGGTGTATTTCAGAGAGTTCTTGAGCTCTCGAACTAGCTGTGGTTAGTGCGTGGTTCGAAAGAGCCGAATCCTCCTACAGTATGCAATGGGTCTCCTTTTATAGTCGGAAGGGGCTGCCACAGTGGCACACAGGAGGTGGAAAGGCGTACAGTGCCCTGAGCTTATCGCTCGTATTACAGGACAAGATGCATTTAATGCGTAGCTTAGGTGTCCTCTTGCTTTATCGGGGACGGGGGCGAGGCCCGTCCCGTCCGTCGCCGCTCCTCCTCGCTTCGACACGCGCCTCGGCCAGTGATGCGTGCGGCGCCATGTAGGCAGGCAGGCAGCTGAGGTGGCGCGGTGGTGGAGTCTTCACGAAGATCTGCATGCCGCCACGCAGGAGCTCGATGAGTTGGCCTGGGAGCTGCATGTTGCCACGAAGGTGCCCGCCCACCTGGTTGGGCTGGCAGCTGCATGTGAACGGCGGTGGAAGCTTGGTTGACGTGGGCCTGGCGGTTGCCCTGCTGGCGTTCTTGGCGAGGGCCTTGCCGGGTGGCCCGGCAAGGGTCTTGCCGTGGCGCGCTGTCCTCCCCGGCAAGGGCCTTGCCAGGCGTCTGGTGGCCTTCCTTGGCAAGGATCTTGCCGAGGATCGTCGTCTTCTAATCCTCATCTGATCTTGAATATGTCTTCACAAAGATCTGCATGCCACCACAGATACGCCTTCCCGAGCCCTGGCCCCACGTGGATGATGGCGTTGGGGACCATGGGCTCAAAGGTGGCTCGCTCTGTTGGTGTGGGGCGGGCTGCCCCGGCAAGGGTCTTGCCGGGGCTGCTGAGGCTGCCCCTGGCAAGGGTCTTGCCGGGGGAACCTGCTTCGTCCCTCTACTCTTTGTGTTCTTGGTCTTGGCGTTGTTGTGATCATCTTGGGCTTCGGTCTTACCTTGGGTCACCTCCCCTGTTCTGCCTCGTGTGACCGCGGGCGCGGCTTCGACTGCCCGTGCATAGGTATAGGGGTACAAAAACGCACCCCTCTTTTTGTACACCGACAGTCGAAGTCTGGATCCGTATCCACACCTAAGGGGCTATTTCCATCAAGGATTGCTCCCACCGAGGATGGGCGGCGCAGACGTGCGACTGGAGGTCCAAAATAAATTTTTGTAGACCGCACTCTCTATTTCTTGAGCCTGTACTATGCATGTTCCTCTGCCTCCAACCCCGAGCATGTCAAATAGCCGGAGGATGGCTTTTATATATATCATAAGTAATCATTGGCATACCGCTCAGTTCCTAGTAAAACATATCCGAACTAATCATCCGTGTTGTCTCGCCACGGAATACGGCTGCCACATTTGCTTCACAAATGTACCCTGGCATAACCTGCCAGGGGCTCGGTATGGGAACAAATGAGTTGCCAGCAAAAGCCCAAATAGCTCTACAGCGCACTTCGGCGTCGCAAGTTTGTCCTTATATGCACCAGCTCCGAATCATTGTCTTGGGTCAATAGTTGGGTTGCCTGGCTCCTGTGCTTGCTACCCTACGTTCCGCTCTATCGGCTAGGGTAGTAAAGGGAGAACTACTGCGATTTTGCCCTGCCTAAACCGGATGAGCACCTCAGTAGAGAAAGCCGAAAACTGACTGTCATGATGCGGCGAGAACTGGTCAACCACTTGACGACTTCTTGGAATCTTTAGCGATTCTCCGTGTAACATGAGGGATCTTTTTCAAGATCAAACATGTAAGGCACCCTATGCCGCATACATACCAGGGGCTATGTCGTAGCCCCACAATAGAACTCCTATGGCTAAGTGAAAGTGTTAACGCCCTATAGACCGATTGCCTGGTTCGCCGCATTATCACTTCCTTCATGGACCAAGACATTGGATAAAGAGTTATTAAATGCTTTTCCAAACACCCCCATACTTCCTACGAGGGAACTGAAGCCGACGACTAGAAAACTTTCAGTTTATATCAAAAACGGCCGCACAGGAGGAATTCAAGCTGCCAAGCAAAAACATATAAATAGATTAACTATAAAATTGTCTTTTACAATTATCGTACACCTCACTCGAACATTATGTCTTTCGAGCATTGGCCCTCTATCAGGCGGGCGGCCCCTAGGATGTCTTCAAAATAATGCTCCGGTTCCGGACGGTCCTTGCCTTTGGGTGGACTCTTTGTCGCAACATTGACGGCCTCCATCTTCCCCCAGAATGTCTTGACTC
This sequence comes from Aegilops tauschii subsp. strangulata, assembly GCF_002575655.3. Lineage (NCBI taxonomy): Eukaryota > Viridiplantae > Streptophyta > Magnoliopsida > Poales > Poaceae > Aegilops > Aegilops tauschii. The sequence continues at coordinate 410,460,006 of NC_053040.3, read as the reverse complement.
AGGCGAAGGCCATCCGTGCACCCTCAATGCACATTGACCGTATCACAGCGTCGATATGCGGCACCGCGTCAACAAGCTTCTGCACAAAACCGAAATAGCTATTCGGCGCAGGCTCGGTTGGCCACAACTAGATTATGACATCCTTCATGGCAGCGCTGGATATCCTATGAAGTTCGGCCCATTGGGACATATGTTCATTGAGCAGCAGAGGGCGCTTTGACGTGCCAAACTGCGACCAAAAAAGCTTCTCCGTTGCATATCCAGCTCATGCTTGGTAATACCATGCCGCATCGGAAGAACTCTTCGGCAAGTCCAAAAACTCATCCGGAGAACTCCACACTTAGTTAAGCTGAGCATAGTCCGGGTCACCAAACTTAGTTTGCAGCAGAAAAGGCTTTCCAGCCACAATCTCCTTCGCCTGCCGAACTTCCTCACGGATTGCTCTAGATTCTGATCGCGCTTCTCTCACCTCCTGTCAGGCCTTTTCCAGTTCAGCTGTTAAGGCTTTATTCTCCTTCTCAAGAAATTCGCATCGGCCAGTGGCATTCTCCAGTTCGAGTGTCATTGTGGATATCTTCTCCTCACCTTGGCACCGGGCAGCTTATTCGGCCTTTAATTCAGCCGATGCCTTTTCGGCAGCAGCATTGCTATGACGGACCTCCTCCTTGGCCTGGGTCAGCTCCGCTCGAAGAAATTCAACTGCGGCAGCACCATCTGCAGCCACGCGCATTCCAGCATCTAAAATCTCACCATCACGTTTATACCACAAACAATGTATGAGGATCGCCCCGAATACATATCTTGCGACTCGTCAAGACGCGTATTGATTAATGCAAGATCATCCCCTGACACGTCAAGCTTCCGCTGTAGCTCGGCAATTTCCATAGTCCGGGAAGTGGCCAAGGGGGAAGCAGCCTGTGTTCAAGCTCATCGGGTTAGTCCTCAAAACGATCATTTTTTGATCCTCTGTTTGCTTCCTAATGGAAGACAACCTGAGTCTCAGGGGCTACTACCTATGCACAGGCACATCTTTGCAAAGGAAACATAGCTGAAAAACATTATGTCACAAACCTGGAAGCCTTTAAGCAGGCTCATGAAGGCTTCATTTAATCCGCACTTCGCGGACGTAATCTTTTCAATCATTGTACCCATCAGGGTACGCTGCTCCCCCGAGACAAATGCTTTCCGCAACATGTCCCGCAATATATCAGGAGTCTTTGGGCTTCCGGACACTACTCCAGGGGCACAGTCATCCTTTGAAGGAATTTGTTCACCCGTCTTTAGAATCACTGTCGGCTGCGAGCCAGACAGTGCGGGGCCCTTGCTATCATCAACCCCGGACTCCCAGACGGTCGGAGATCCACCTTCGGGCACAGCCCCCTTTGTCCCTTGTGCAACTGGTTGATTAAAAGGGAGCCTCCATGACGACACTTTAGAGTCATCTTCCTTATTGGGCGAGGAGGTTCGAGGAGGCGTCTCGCTCTCCATCATCTCGGGGAGGAGACTTCCCGAAGAAGAGGATTGCCCAGAAAAACTCTGTGCCGACCTGTAAAAATGCATGAACGCGTTACGAATATCTTCGGTTAACAGCAACGAAGCGGACGCTATAAAAGTACCCCGGATTCACTTACGGTTTGGCCGAGGGCTTGTGCCCTTGTTGGAGCTGTTCAGCGGCATCGCTTCCCAAAACCAAGCCGCTCGCTGGTGGCATCTTGCCCCTCTTAGAAGACCGCCCCTCCCAATCTACGGAGGCGGCCCTTTTCCTCCAGCTAGGAGAAGGGATACTGGATCCTTTTTCGCCCCTGTCTTCAGGCGAGGAAAGGTCGATCTCTCCGGACTTAGTGTCCGACTTACCTCCAGAACCAAGGTCCTCTTGGGCTTTCTCGCTCTCCTCTTTTCCCTCCCTTACCGGCGCCTGGCGTGGTGCCGAGGCCAGCATCCTTATTAGCACTGGAGTAGCTGAGTCTTCGGGAAGAGGAGCCGAACACCTGACCAGTTCCACCTTCTTTATCCAGCCCTGGAAAAAGATGGATTGCTCAATATCTTATTATGGGACGCTCGACTACAGGGTGTTCGGAAGTGTAATACTTACTGGGGTGGTCGAATGATTGTTGTGGAGGCCGATGTCTTCGGTGGTGGCTGGCCATTGCTCTTGTTCCCCGAAGAACAACCTCCTCATTCCTTCATCCGTGGCCCTTCTGGGTTAAACTCCCACATGCGGCGAGGCCGCCGCTGGCACGGCAGAATCCGACAGACCAGCATTACTTGAATAACGTCAACAAGATCGATGCCCTTCTCGGCAAGGCTTCGGATGCGACCCTGTGGAGTCCGCACTTCATCAACGGAACCCCAGTCCAACCCCTCATTGATCCATGAAGCAAGCCGAATTGGGGGGCTGGATCAGAACGCAGGCGCAGTTGCCCACTTAGAGCAACAAGGCTTGGTGATGTAGAACCACCCCTGCTGCCATAAGTCGGAAGCTTCAGCGAAGGATCCCTGAAACCAAACAGTGCTAGCGAGCTTGCCCACTGTGGCGCCACCGCACTCTGCATTCTCCCCCTCTATCACTTGCGGCCTCACATTGAAGGTCTTGAGCCACAAGCCAAAGTGCGGAGGAGTTCAGAGTAAGGGTTCGCACGTGACGATAAACGCCGATATAAGAAGAATAGAGTCCAGGGCCAGATCATGAAAATCTAGCCCGTAATAGAACATGAGCCCCCAGACGAAGGGGTTAAGTGCGAACCCTAACCCGCGAAGGAAGTGGGATAGGAACACGACCCTCTCGCCTGATCTGGGGGTAGGAATAATCTGCCCCTCGGCGGGAAGCCGATGAAGGATTTCTGCGGTCAGATATTTGGCTGCTCGAAGCTTTGCAGTATCCTCCTCTGTGATAGAAGAGGCCACCCACCGGCCTTGACGGTTGGATCCGGACATGGCCGGAGCTTGTGCTGGTCAAAACCCGGGTGTTGGAACTCGAGGTATCAGGGGTTGAGGAAGAAGCAAGCCTGATGGAAAAATACGGAGTGGTACCCCAATATAGAGACTGTGAATATTAAGCGCCTCCTCCCGGGCCTCAAAACTTGCTTGTTTCCAAGGAGTTGTACCCGAACGACGGTTGGGTTACCCACGTCCGGGTTGACAAGAATCCCCTAAAAAAGGCGAGACACGATCTCCGCTTGGATAAGGCACGCCAATAAAATCGCGTCTTAGAGCGTGCGGCGATGGGCCAGCTAAAAGGCGGTTCACAAATAATGGCTGAAGCAGGCGTGATGTCATATTACCAAAGAGTTGTTGGGGGATTGGACTCGTGGAATATTATATCCTCTATAATTGTGTATACAAGTCCGGATACAATCAAAACATCTGAAGACTATCTTGGAGTTCGGAGAAAGGGGAACCCGCCTTGCAATGCTGGAGACAATCTGCGCACCGGACTCCTCGTCATTGAAGCCAGGTTCAGGGGCTACTTAGGGAGTCCTGGACTAAGGGGTCCTCGGGCGTCCGGCCTGTTATCCATGGGCCGGACTGATGGGCTGTGAAGACATGAAGGCCGAAGACTGTACCCGTGTCCGGATTGGACTCTACTTGACGTGGAAGGCAAGCTTGGCGACCGATTATGAAGATTCCTTCTTATGTAACTGACTCTATGTAAAGCCTAGATCCCCCTCGGTGTCTATATAAACCGGAGGGGTTAGTCCGAAAAGGACACATTACCGTAGTCATATAGGCTAGACTTCTAGGGTTTAGCCATTATGATCTCGTGGTAGATCAACTCTTGTAATACTCATATTCATCAAGATCAATCAAGCAGGAAGTAGGGTATTACCTCCATAGAGAGGGCCCGAACCTGGGTAAACATCGTCCCCCCGTCTCCTGTTACCATCGATCCTAGACGCACAGTTCGGGACCCCCTACCCCAGATCCGCTGGTTTTGATACCGACATCGGGCCCTTGTTAGCAAGGCCTTCCGTACAGGTTTTTATTGGCCGACGACCCGAGCAGACGCGCAGGACCTTGTCCAACGTTGCGTCGGATGCCCGCTTTTCGCCAACGAGAGCCATATGCCACCCACCGCTCTACAAACAATCCCCATCACTTGGCCTTTTGCGGTCTGGGGGCTTGATATGGCCGGACCCCTTAAAGGAGGAAGCCATAAGAAAAAATATCTGCTGGTCATGGTGGATAAATTCACTAAGTGGATAGAGGCCAAACCAGTTGAAACGGCCGAAGCCAGACCAGTGATAGACTTTATATCCGGTGTTGTAAACCGTTATGGTGTTCCACACAGCATCATCACCGACAATGGCTCCAACTTTACAGCCGATGAGGTGAAAAATTGGTGCGCCAATCTAGGCATTAAGCTCGATTACACCTCCGTCTATCACCCGCAAACAAACGGTCAAGTCGAACGGGCCAATGGTCTTATTATGAGCGGCATTAAACCTAGGCTGGTGCGGTCTTTGAAGGAATCAGACAAGCACTGGGTCGAGGAGCTCGACTCCGTACTCTGGGGGCTGCGGACCCCGCCAAATCGCACTACCGGATACACACCTTTCTTCATGGTGTACGGCGCAGAGGCTATGTAACCCTGCGTCATTATTCATGACTCACCTCGAGTGCGTATGTATGAAGAGAGAGAGGCCGAGCTCGATCGGCAGGACAGCCTAGACGCCCTAGAGGAGGAGCGCGACGTCGCAAAAGCCCGTTCCGCATTTTATCAACAACAAGCCCGCAGATATCAAAGCCGAGAAGTACGGGCAAAGACTTATAATGTTGGCGAACTCGTTCTACGCTTGCCGGAGAAAAAAAGGACAAACTCAAGCCCAAATGGGAGGGTCCCTTCATCATTGACGAAGTTCTCACTGGAGGAGCGTACCGCCTGCATGATGCGTCAGACAACCGCCTACAGCCGAACCCTTGGAACGCGGCCAGACTCCGAAGATTCTATGCCTAGCGCCGAATTCTTTGTTCGTCTCCTTCTCCCTATTGTTCCCATTGCTTTTTCCTCTCTTTTTGCTTTTTCCTTTTTTTAGCCTTAAAGCTTTTCGTGCAGCTCAACCACGCACCTGTGATGCACACATACTTAAATACGTACGTCCATTATATCTGGGAGCTTCTTTGTCAGAAGCTTGTTAATGTTATTTTTCGAGCATCAAGCTCATCACATATGCGCGTTTTTCCCATATGTACCTTTTCTTCACCATTATATGCATAGATGTGACTTAAGTTTTGGCCAAGCTGGGTTTCCTGGCTCCTGTGCTTCTGCCCTACGTTCCCGTTAGTTCGGCTAGGGCATAAAGGGAGCACCTCTGCGATTGTTACTGTCGGGTCATCCGGATATATACCTCAGACTGGGTGAAGCTGAAAGCTAGCATTCTTAAGGGAATATTCGGTCGGTGGATTAAAGACGTTTTTGCATTCACCCCATTGTGAACCCCTAGATGTTACTTATAATGCGATTGTTACCATTATAGTTCGGACATGCATTTTTACGCATGCACACCCAGGGAAAGGAACCCCTAACGGAACTATTCTCTCCGGAAGATGTTTCTTACAATCGTAATGTAATATAACATAACTAGCCAGATAAAACTTGTCTGTTCAAGCAACTATGACCCCTATGCCTGGTTTCCACGCATACCCCGGTCTATTTTATCGCTCAGGTATTCGGAAACACTCTGCACCTTCAGGTCCAGAGGTCGAAGCGAAAAGGTCTGCCATGACAATCGTTTTACAATTCAGCTAGAAAGGAAAGTACATAGTCACTTGGATTGAAAAGTTTCCTCCTCTATATCGTCCAGCAGGCTGTCTAACTTACAATCCTGCTGGGAATACTTGGCGGCTACTTTTACTTGGTCATATACCAAATTAACGGGAACTTCTTTCCCATCTGACCCTAGAGGTCCGACCCGAGCCATATGATTCGGATCAAGCTTGGTGTACCATGTTTTCACCATTGCCCAGGCTTCTCGTGCACCTTCCCGGCATGCCGATATCTTCCACAATTGAAAGCGCCGCCGCGTTCCCTTGAATAGCTCTAGGAGCTCCTCCATCTTTCCTCGAGGGGAGGCAGATGGCCATAAGGCCTTGGCAACGCTTCACATCGCCTGTCGAGCCTGCTCATGCACGTGACAGCTCTTGTAGCAGATCGCCCGAGAATCTAGACACCTCCTCTTCGGGACGACTGGTCGGCATACCTGCAGACATAACTCGGTCAGTCCCTCTTTCCTCTGAATTATTTGAAGGTAAGTTCGACCACATACTGAATATGCTGCCTCGCAGCGTCTTATTTTCCTTCACGGATTCAGCCAGCTAGGCCCGTACATCCTTCAGTTCTTCGCCCAGCTGGGTCTGGGCATCCTGCAGCTTGTTTTTCTCATCTCTGACTCGGGTCAGAACACGCTCACCTGCGGCGTGTATTCTTTTCGCCTCTTTCTCGCCCGCTTGAGCGGCTTTTAATTTCTCCTCCAGTTGATCTAACGATCATGTTAGGAGATAAGCAACAGTATTAGCACAGCTAGTCTATAATTATTGTTTCTCGATGGATGGAAATATTACCAGAGGGCGCCTTCTTGGACTTTTCCAGTTCGGCAGTAACAACAGTTAGCTGTGTCCGACACTTTTCTAGCTCTTGGGCTAGCAGGTCGTTCTTCTCCGTAAGAACCTGGTTATACAACGATCCTTAAACCATTTATACCAACCGCTTCAAGTCTCGGGGGCTACTGGCATATGGTTATCATATTCGGACAAAGTAAACTTACTTGCACATCTTTTAAATGTTGCTTCATGGCTCTGTTAAGCCCGTCTCGAGCAGCTCGGATGTATGCATCAGCTGAGCTGAAGGAATTAAATGCCTCTTCTGAGAAGCTGGGGTCTCGTAAAATGGCCCTTCGGCGCCGATGATTCATGGCGCTCTCCACTTCCGAGTTGGTGACGGATACCTTATCCGAATCCTTGGCTGGAGGACAGTACGGCGTCACCCCCGAATCAGCCCTTGTCTTTATGGCAGGATCTGGATCCCGGCTGTGGGGAGTATGACCGGCCAGACCCCCGAACATAGTCCGGCACACTCTTTTCCTGATACGGGATAAACATAGAAGTCACAATTGGATGCGACTGCTGAAAAACATATTTGCAAATCCCTACCTCTTCGATGAAGGCTCGGCCGTATCTTCGTTTGTCTTCCTCTTCGAAGGCTTGCCCGGTTTATGGACCGCTCTCCTTGGAGATGCCCCTGGGGCAGCATGGCGCGCCATGCGCTCCTTTTGAGCACAGGACGGTGCGGTGGGTGAGGCAGAATGAGAGAACTCTTTCGGATGAGATATCTCCTGATTACTTACGTGTGAAGCGGGGAGAAGACCAGGATAATCGGCGATGATGGCCACTTCTATGCCGTCGTAACTTTCTTGGTAAAAGACCCCAACCTCGAGCACCACGAATATATCTGGATCCTCTTCGAATCCGGGGTCAAGGTCCCAATTGTGGCCCTCGGGCTGCGGGGCAGGGCTGTGGAGCCCTTCGGAAATCTTTCACCAGTGCTGTTATAAATGGACGGAAGAATATTTATTAAAAGTGCCTCAGGGAGCGGGGTGAGTAGAGCAGAGGAGTTGGGACTTACCCAGCTAGGAGGACTATACATGGAAAATCCATCTCTGCGCTTGATACGTAGAAATTCCTCTTCCTCCCCTTTGAACAGTTTAGCCAATATTTTGGCTAGAGCGGCGGGGGTGTCCGGACCTTTCCTTCCACAGCGGGAGGCGTCATCCTCCCCATTGTAGTGCCACATGGGAAGCCCTCGGTATTGGAGTGGCTGAACCCCCCGTACTATGGAAGTCGCCATTACTTCGACTATTGATAATACGGACTGAGCAAGCGTCCTTATCTCGCTCAAGAGTTGACAAACATCCGCACTATCTTCTTCCTCGAGGCTCCAAGGGCTCCAGCTGTGGTGTTTCTTCAAAGGAACGCTTGTGAACTCGGGAAGACCCCTCCGAACTGGGTCTGGAAGTGCGACGTCCTCGATATAGAACCACTCGGAAGGCCACTCTTCGGATGCCCTCTTTGGTGTGCCGGATAGGTATCCGGTTTCGGCGATGCACCATATTTCGGCCCCGCCCACTTCAAATATTGATCCCTCGTGGTTGCACGGGACGAGGGAGAATAGCTTTCTCCACAATTCAAAATGGACCTCACAACCCAAGATATGCAGGATGGAGGCCGGGGTAAAGTTGTGCAGTTGGAGGCCATAGTACTCCAGAAGCCCTTGGAGGAATGGATGAATTGGAAATCCGACACCTCTTAGCAGATAAGGGACGAAGCACACTCGTTCCCCCCTGGATGGATTGGGGAAATTTTCAGCCTGAGCCCCGCCGTTGAAGAAGGTCAATCCTCCTCGAACAGGGACCAAATCTGCAGGGGGAAGAAATCCCTGTGTTTGCAGCTTCTCCAGCTCACCATGGGATACGGAGCACCTCTCCCACTCGCCTTTTTCTGGGCCGCAGGGACAGGAGGAGGAGCTGGGAGCGCTAGCCATGTTGGAGTGGTCTATCCTAGCAATCTCTGAGGATTGTTTGGCGGGGTGCCGAATGAATCTGCGATCCAATCTCTTCAAATAGACACTCTTCCTTGCATGTCCGGGGTGTTATGTGCAAAAATACCCTAACCTCTCGCATTTGCTTGACACATGGAGGCTGAAGTTGTTGATACATAGAAGCCAAGGGGTACGACATTAAATGGAAGGCCGAATACATCACTTTGAAGTCATCGGAGGAGGAACCCGCCTTCCAATACCGAAGTCAATCTGCGCGCTGCACACCTCGTCATAGAAGTCTGGTTTAGGGGCTACTGAGGGAGTCCGGGACTAGGGGGTCTTCGGGCGTCTGGCCTGTTAGCCATGGGCCAGACTGATGGGCTATAAAGATACGAAGACCGAAGAATCTACCTGTGTCCGGATGGGACTCTCCTTGGCATGGAAGGCAAGCTTGGCATCCACGATATGAAGATTCCTTTCTCTGTAACGGCCTTATGTAACCCTAGAGCCCTCTGGTGTCTATATAAACCAGAGGGCTAGGTTTGTAGACATCAATCAATAATCATCATCATAGTCATACAGGCTAGACTGCTAGGTATTTAGCCATTACGATCTCGTGGTAGACCAACTCTTGTAATACTCATATTCATCAAGATCAATCAAGCAGGAAGTAGGGTATTACCTCCATAGAGAGGGTCGGAACCTGGGTAAACATTGTGTCCCCCGTCTCCTGTTACCATCGACCTTAGACGCACAGTTCGGGACCCCCTACCCGAGATCCGCTAGATTTGACACCAACAGGCGGCATATGGCTTTGATTGGCAAAGAGCTGGCACCCGACACAACGCTGTACAAGGGCCTATGCATCTGCTCGGGCCGTGGGGCAGAAAAAACCTATGCGGAAGGCCTTACTTACGAGGGCCCGAGCTACGTCGTGATGGCCGCCGAGCCCAGCATGTATTTCGGCCAAGAGTTGCCACCCCTCCCCTTCGGAGATACATCTTTGAAGGACTCCAGTAGTGCTTTTATTGTAGAGCTCTCCTTCATGAACCTTGTAGGCTTTCCAGCGTCGAATGATGCAACGGGCCTCATTCTGGTCCTCAGGGAGCTCCCGCCTATTAAGGTAGGCCAAGAAGGGTTCGGTCCATGGAGCGATTACCGCCGTGATTACATCGGCAGAAGGAATTGGTTCTGTGCCCGAGCCCCCGATGATGTCCGAATCATGTTCGGCATCCGGAAGTGTCATTGGCGCCGGACTGGTATTTCCGCTCTCGTCCTGCCATACCACGGATGGCTTAAAGAGCCTTTCCATGAAGGTGTTTGGCGGGACGGGGTCGCGTTTATCACCCATTCGAGCAAGGATGTCCGCTGCTTGGTTACTGTCTCGGGCCACATGATGAAACTCGAGCCCCTCAAACCGAGCTGATATCTTGAGTACGGCATTGCGGTAAGCTATCATCTTTGGATATTTTGCATTGAATTCTCCGTTTATTTGGGATATTGTGAGGTTTGAATCCCCGCGCACCTCGAGGCATTGTATGCCCATAGAAACAGCCATCCGGAGACCATGCAGTAGTGCCTCATATTCGGCTGCGTTATTGGAATCTATATACATGATTAGTAATATGTAACAGACTGTGTCCCCTATAGGGGATGTTAGGATGACACCGGCCCCCAATCCGGCTAACATTTTGGAGTCGTCGAAGTACATCACCTAGTTGGAGTAGGTGCCGTACTCTTTAAGGAGTTCGGCTTCCGTCCATTCGGCGACAAAGTCGGCCAACACCTAAGATTTAATAGCTCGGCGTGGTTTGTACGTTATTTCAAATGGTAGGAGCTCGATGGACCATTTTGAAATGCGGCCGGTGGCGTCTCGATTGTTTATGATGTCATTGAGTGGTACCTTGGAGGCCACCGTGATCGAGCACTCTTGAAAGTAGTGTCGCAGCTTCCGAGATGCCATAAAACCGCATATGCTATCTTTTGATAGTGCGGGTATCGGGATTTGCATGGTGTGAGAACCGCCGATACATAGTATACGTGTTTTTGGAGTGGGAATTTATGTCCCTCTTCCTCTCGTTCAACGACGAGTACTGCGCTCACCACCTGGTGAGTTGCAGATATGTACAGTGGCATAGGTTCGCCGATGTTAGGTGCGGCAAGGATTGGGTTGTTTGCTAGCAGAGTTTTTATTTCTTCCAACCCGGCTGTTGCCGCGTCCGTCCACTCAAAGTGGTTGGTACGTCGAAGCAGGCGATATAGCGGCAGCGCCTTCTCTCCAATCTGGAGATAAAGCGGCTCAAGGCTGCCATGCACCCAGCTAGTTTTTGGACCTGCTTTAGGTCTGTTGGTATTGCCAACTGTGACAAGGCTCGGATTTTGGCCGGGTTTGCTTCGATTCCTCTATTGGAAAAAATGAACCCGAGCAGCTTTTCGGCCGGAACGTCGAAAACGCATTTTTCCGGATTGATCTGTATGTCATATGTTCGAAGGTTGTCGAATGTAAGACGTAAGTTGTCCACCGATGATTCGGCATGTTTAGTTTTGATGACTACATCATCTACGTATGCCTCCACCGTCTTGCCGATTTGTTTTTCCAGGCATGTTTGAATCATGCGTTGGTAAGTGGCGCCGGCGTTTTTGAGTCCGAAAGGCATAGTGTTGAAGCAGAAAGGCCCGTATGGAGTGATAAATGTTCATCTGGGGTGATGGAGGGATCGTACCATTCGAGCCTTTTTTTCATCCGTTGTGGCCTGATCGGATTCCTTCATCTTAATATGATGGTATCCGGAGTATGCGTCGAGGAAACACAGTGAATCGTGTCCTGCGGTTGCATCAATGATTTGATTGATGCGGGGTAGTGGGAAGGGGTCCTTAGGGCAGGCCTTATTGAGGTCTTTGAAATCGACACAAAGGTGCCAAGAATTTGTCCTTCTTTGGTACCATGACCAGGTTTGCTAGCCGATCTGGGTGTTTTATTTCTGTAATAAACTCGGCTTCGAGTAGTTTGGCTAACTCCTCCCCCATAGCTTGTCGTCTGGGTTTGGAAAATCGCCACAGGGTTTGCTTAACTAGCTTGAACCCCTTTATTAGGTTGAGGCTTTGTTCGGCCAGTCTGCGTGGGATTCCTAGCATATCTGAAGGATGCCAGGCAAAGATGTCCCAATTCTCGCGTAGGAATGCTCTTACAGCGGCGTCGACCGTCGGATCCAACTGTGCTCCAATGGAAACTGTTTTATTAGGATCCGTCTGCTGGCTTGAAAGAAGTGGATTTAGGCCTTTTATCGAGGATTACGTCGTCACTATCCACTTTGGAACGCAGAGCGGTGAGCTCCTCGGCCACAAGGGCCTCAGATAGTGCCTCGAGGGCCAAAGATGCGATTTTGTTTTCAACGCGGAGTGCTATGTCCGAATCACTGGCGATAGTGATAACTCCGTTTGGCCGGGCATTTTGAGCTTCATGTACCCGTAATGAGGTATGGCTTGAAATCATGTGAATGTATCTCGCCCCAACAGGGCATGATATTCGTTGTTGAAGGGTGCCACCTGGAAGATTAACTCTTCAGACCTGTAGTTCTCAGGCATGCCGAATACCACATCAAGTTTAATTTTTCCTGAACATCGCGCTTCTTGGCTGGGGATAATGCCTCGAAAGGTTTTACTGCTCTGCTCAATGCGACTCTTGTCCATTTGCATTTTGTCGAGCGTGTCCTCATAGATGAGGTTCAATCCGCTGCCACCATACATGTGCACTTTACTGAGTCGAAAGCCGTCCACAATTGGGTTTAGAAATAAAGCGGCTGGTGCTCGGACTGATCAGGCCCATGGTTAGTCAGTAGCGTTGAAGGTTATCGCCATGTCATTACAAGGATTGATTGCGGCTACTTGGTTGACTTCGGCGAGGTCGTGGAGCGCCCTTTTGCTCCGATTATTTGAAGAAAAGGTCTCAAAGACCGTAAGTACATTGAGATCGTTATCCTCCGGGGAGTACTTTTCTGGGGTGGTGTTGGTGAGGATAGCCTCCCCGCTCTTAGCCACCTGCCGGAGTATCCAACATGCCCGAAGGCTATGCGATGGTTCGGAATTCAGTGTCGTGTGTATCTGACAAGGCTTGTCGAGCCATTCATCAAGGACAGTTCTACGTCCCGTTAAGGGCTTAATTTTCTTGTCCGTGGAGTGATGATCAGGTGCCCCGTGAGGGTGCATCCTTTTTCCCGACCAGTGGGTGGCTTAAAGGCCGGTGGTTCCCACCGAGCTGTCTGGGCTTTCCAGGCGCTTTCCATTGTGCAGTACTTCTGTACTATGTGTGCCAAATCTGCAAAGTGCAGTATGCGGAGTCGGTTGAGGGCATTGAGGATCCCCTCGTCCGTACAGTTGCGGCAAAAGACTGATACTGCGTCGTCGTCGTAGCAATCTTTAATCTTGTTTTTAACAAGTAGGAATCTAACCCAAAAGTGATGGACTGTTTCCTGAGGTTGCTGACATACATACATTCGGTCACATATGTCCGGCGGACCGGAATTGCTTGGAGAGTATTGCTTGTGGTGGGTGGGTGGGGTTAAATCCGAACCCTGACCCACTGTGGAATCCGGACTTTGAAGAATTTTTTAGGTCACTGGCCCAGGATCTTGAGTGTCCTGGGGGTTTTTGGGCTCAACGCCTGGTTCTATTTTCGAAGGACAAATGGTCTCTTCTCGAAGATGTGTCTCCGGCTCGCAGGGCTCGGAGATCCGAACATAGTTTATTTTTAGCATAGGAGGAGAGGTATCCTCAACTTGCTCTTCCACAACTGTTACCAGGTGGGTGATAGGTGGGGACCTGATTTCCCTCTGATCAGGTTTAAGCCCAATGAAATCATAATCTGTTGCGACCCCTAGGGCGGCGATGCGATCTAGCAGTTCGTTCAAAGACGAGATACCTTCCGGATCCATCTTATCGACGCTTTCGGGGTTGATGCGGAGATGATTTTTGACAATCTAGGGGACCGCCTTGGGCTTAATGGCCGGGCGGGCGCCCAAGGTGAAACTGCCAATCTGGAGGATCTCCCAGGAACTAGGGCCCTTCCAGAGGTGATTTTGTCATGGACAACAAGGCCAGCCATCAATCCTTCTATCGACAACACAGAGGAACTCTCAATGAAAGCACCATTGTCGGTGTCAAAACCAGCCGATCTCGGGTAGGGGGTCCCGAACTGTGCATCTGTGGATCAAAGGTAACAGGAGGCGGGGGACACGATGTTTTACCCAGGTTCGAGCCCTCTTAATGGAGGTAATAACCTACTTCCTGCTTGATTGACTTTGATGAGTATAAGGGTTACAAGAGTTGATCTACCTCGAGATCGTAATGGCTACACCCTAGATGTCTAGCCTATATGATTGTGATTGCCTCTACGAACTAAACCCTCGAGTTTATATAGACACCGGAGGGGCCTAGGGTTGTACAGAGCCGGTTTACAAAGAAAGGAATCTTCACATCCAAATGCCAAGCTTGCCATCCATGCAAAGGAGAGTCCCATTCGGACACGGGGGAAGGCCTTCTGCCTTGTATCTTCACAGCCCATTAGTCCGGCCCACGTCACATAGCCCGACTATCCGAGGAACCCTTAATCCAGGACTCCCTCAGTGACAACCATAAGGCTCTTGCCAGTTGCCGATAACTTTTATAAAACATGATCATCTCATACAACAGCGTATATCACATCATGTCTTGACCATATCACATCACAACATGCCCTGCAAAAACAAGTTAGATGTCCTCTACTTTGTTGTTGCAAGTTTTACGTGGCTGATACGGGCTTCTAGCAAGAACTATTCTTACCTACGCATCAAAACCACAACGGTGATTTATCAAGTTTGATGTTTTAACCTTCAACAAGGACCGGCCGCACTCAAATTCGATTCAACCAAAGCTGGAGAAGCAGACACCCGCCAGACACCTTTATGCAAAACTAGTTGCATGTCTTTCGGTGGAACCGGTCTCATGAACGTGGTCATGTAAGGTCGGTCGGGGCCGCTTCATCCAACAATACCGCCGAATCAAAATAAGACATTGGTGGTAAGTAGTATGATGATCACCGCCCCACAACTCTGTCGGCGTTCTGGGAACGGGGGTCCCCAGACTTGCCTGCCCGCGGCCCACAGCGCGGCCAAGCAGCAGGCCGTACAGCCCATCTTCATCAACAAGGCATCCAAGACCCTCGCGAGGGTCCAAGCCTCGCGAGGCAGACGACGCAAGACCTCCTCTAGAGTGGCCTAGCCAGGCAGGCTCACGAGGAGCAGAGATATCAAGGCAAGGCAAACCTCACGAGGCTCTCGTTACGTGAGCCATGACGAACGGTACCAGGCAGGGGCCAGGCGGGCGCCAGTGCGCGCAGCGTCCCTATTTCCTCTTTGGTGCTAAGGAGGCCAGCGCAGGCGAAGAGTACCGAGGCATCAGGCAAAGGTTGCCATATTGGTGCAACCAGACCAAGACCAGGAGGACGCCAAGGCGGAGATCATCATGGAGCCCAAGACGGCGTCACCACTAGAGCTTTCGCAGGCGAAGACCGCTTTTGTCAGGATAGCTTGTACTAGCTGTCCCCCTTCGAATTTGCCTTGGCTCCCTTCCCACTCAATATTTGGGAAGAGGGCCAGGGCCTATATAAGTAGAGCTAGCCACCACAGTAGAGGCATCGAATCCTCACGCCACAAGTTCACAAGCGCAGGAACACCCCAACCTCAGGAGGATGTTCTTCCCTTGTACTATTCATCATCAGCCCAAGAGGCAATCCACCACCACCACACTGGAGTAGGGTATTACACCACAATGGTGGCCCGAACCAGTATAAACCTCGTGTCTTTCTGTGTTGCGAGTTCATCGAGTTCGTCCGCGAGATCTTAGCGAGCTAGAGCATAGATCGGTAGGAGGGAGAGACTTCGCGCGCACCCCAGTGTTCGAACCTTAAGGTTTGCCGGAACCCCACATCCGACATTTGGCGCGCTAGGTAGGCGTGCGCCGGAGTTTCTTCTCCGCCAGTCAGCTCTCCGACGCTCACCGGCCACGATGTCTGGCGACCCAAGGGCTGGCTCCGACCGCTGGGCAGCCTGGCCGGCCCGGACAGTGCCACCTGCCCATGAAGGTCTCGACCCCGCACTCCAAGCGGCACGGGCGCCGCCAAACTCCGCCGGGCGCGGACAGCGCAGCCAGGCGTCATCCACCCTCACCCCACGGCAAGTACGAGCTGCGGCAAGAGCGGCGAGTCACGCCGCAGCAACGGCGCCGCACTCGCGGCGGGAGCAAGCAAACATGCGGGCGGCACTCACGGTGGCAAGGGAGCTACTGCGATGCAGGCTGATGGAGAGCGGCCGAGACACGCTGCTTGAGCGTGTTGCCGAGCTGCTGGACGCAGCGGCATCGGGAGCACCACGCTTCTGCTATCGACTTCCTCCCCAGGCCACTGCAGGGCCGCGCGGCGAACCTCACCACATCCGTGCGCCATCAACTACGCCCGGGGGCTTCATCAACATCAGCACGGCCGGCGACGCAGGGGGCTCCAACTCCCCGATGCCGCCCTCGACAATCACGAGCACAAGCGTCGCGTCGCCCCCATGGTCCCGGCCGGATGCCGTGTTGTCATCCCCAGGATGCCATCATGGGCGGAGCAACATGAAGCATGGGGCACCACGGCGAGGTGTTCGGGGTGACGGCCCCGGAAGCCTGCGTGCCCCGCATGATGGACCAAGGGTAGGCACCAGCGGACGACCTCGGCTCATTCATTGGGGAAGATTGGGGAGAGGGGGCGCTAGGAGTCGAAGCCTTCCAAGAACCAACAGAGAACCACGATGACCGCGCTGGCAACGGTAACTACAGGGTACCGCTAATCTCTCAAGAATAGGCTTATGCTAACCATGGGCTGCAGATGAATCAGGTTGCAGCGTCGATCGACGACCCAGGCACGGCGGCACCCGTTCCAACAAGGGAGACATGCTGGGGGCCATCGAGAGGGAGCCAGGAGCAAGGCCCCTCCCCGCGGCGCGCGACGCCTGACGACACCCGGAGGTAGGCCCTCTACCGGGGAGGCCTTGACAACCCTTCCCCCGGCAGAGGACCTGTGGTCGCCGAGGGAACTGCTGGCGTCCTCTTTCCCTCCTCTGTCTCGTCCTGGTAACCGGTCAGCTCAGAGGAGGTCGAGGGTGGCGCAAGGCGGGGCCCTCGTCTGGCGATATGAAGCAAGGTCGGTACCTATGAAGAAGGCCCAGTGCCTATGAAGCTCGCCGCCCGTGACACTCTCACGTAATAATGAGTTGGGGCTGTACACGCCCCGGAGTCTCAGGGGTGCCGGCCTCAGGCCCTGGGGCTCCCTCCCACGCCTAGTGGCAGCACTTAGCTCTGCGCTGGTGAGAAGACTTGAAGACTAGAAGACTAGACTAGGTGCCGGACGCAGCCTTTTGCTTTGGATCTCTCTTTCTGTGGCTTTGCTTTCTGGATTTGGATTTGAGCTGAGACCGAGTTTTTATCGATGCGCGCGGGGGGAGCCTTTTCTTGTTCGAGCAATTTCTTGCCTTCTGGATCTCGTTTGGTCTGGGAATCATGTCCATCGCCTTCCCCTCACGAGCTCCTCGCGAGCGGGTCTGTGCGAAGCACGTGCACGCCAAGCGCACGCTAGCACTACAATTGGAGCTCACCTCTCGTGGGGCCCCTTCTGATGGGGCGACAAGCTCCGCAGGATTCTTAGGGACTCGACGTCTCGCGAACCAGCCCCAAAGCCGGCGCTGGCTATGATAAACCATGACAGAAAACTCACACCCGGGTTCATGAGCTCATGAGAACACAGACTCGCATTGCATAGGAAAGTAAAAACTGCAGTTTGCTTACATGAGGGGCTCCCCCTCCCAAAATGCTCTCACGAGTTCTCCAAGGGCCCACACCCAGGTTTGCGCGTAGGGTGAAATGATAGGAGAACAAGGGATCAGCCAGAAATGTCGCTCGCCGCATCACCCGCGGAGGCATCGCTTGCGCCATCATCATCTTTTTCAACAACGGCGCCATCACCGGCGACGCCCCCGACGCCGTCGTCCACCACGTCGCCTTCGTCTGCGGCAACCTCCACCCCGTCATCTTGCGAAGTGAAGGCCCTGACCAGCGCGTCCACCTTGTCTTCAACCCAACACGCCAGGTCATCCCGGACGACCGTTGGGACGGGAGTGATGGCGGCGTCGAAATTGAAGTTGGGGTTGGCATTCAGAAGGTGGCTAAAGACACGGGAGAAAGCGTGCTCAAGCAGGCCACGCCCCCTTTCCTCCACAAGCTGGCGAGCTCTGGCAGATCGAGCCTCTAGGCACGTCACAACTGAAGTGAAGAAGATTAGATGGCTGGCGTAGTCGTTCGACTGAGGGGCCGGCACCTCCACGTCGCAAATGTGGCCCAGGGCGGTGTTGGCCCTGTTCCGAAGATCCTGAAGCATAGGAGCATGCTCGCGCTCCAGAGTGCGTCGTTGGAGCACCTCCTCCGTGTCCTGCCGGGCAACGGCCTCGGCATCATCAACCCGCCTCCTGAGTGAACGCAGCTCGGCGCGGGCGGAGGCCAAGTCTGCCTGCGCCGTAACAAGGGCGGCGGCCGTGGCTTCCGCACGCCTCTTAGCCTCGTCCAAGCTAGGCCTGAGGGCAGCGGCCCTGCCCTCATCCTCCACGCCTACGAGCCTCAGCTTCAGGTCGCACCTACCCTCAAGATCCGCGTGAACCTCAGCCACCCGGCGAGCAACCTCCTCCTCGACTCTGGCCTCACGAGCCCCGACGACATCTTCTGCTTGAGCAACTTGACGCTCCCTCGTCTCCAGCCGCTCAGGCTCGAGACTGCACTCCGCGGCCTCTAGTGTCAGCGCTTCCTCACGCTTCTGGACCTCCTCTTCTGTTGGGGAACGTAGTAATTTCAAAAAAATTCCTACGCACACAGGATCATGGTGATGCATAGCACCGAGAGGGGAGAGTGTTGTCCACGTACCCTCGTAGACCGAAAGCGGAAGCGTTAGCACAAAGCGGTTGATGTAGTCGTACGTCTTCACGATCCGACCGATCAAGTACCAAACGCACGGTACCTCCGAGTTCAGCACACGTTCAGCCCGATGACGTCCCTCGAACTCCGATCCAGCTGAGTGTTGAGGGAGAGTTTCGTCAGCACGACGGCGTGGTGACGATAATGATGTTCTACCGACGCAGGGCTTCGCCTAAGCACCGCTACAGTATTGTCGAGGTGGACTATGGTGGAGGGGGGCACCGCACACGGCTAAAAGATCAAACGATCAATTGTTGTGTCTCTAGGGTGCCCCCTGCACTCATATATAAAGGAGCAAGGGGAAAGGTGCGGCCGGCCACGAGGGGCGCACCAGGAGGAGTCCTACTTTCACCGGGAGTAGGACTCCCTCCCTTTTCCTTGTTGGACTAGGAGTGGAGGGGAAAAGAGGAGGGGGAGGAAGGAAAGGGGGGACACCGCCCCCTCTCCTTGTCCTATTCGGACTAGGGGGCGCGCGGCCCTGCCCTGACCTCCTCTCCTCTCTTCCACTAAGGCCCACTATGGCCCATTAAGCCCCCGGGGGGTTCCGGTAACCTCCCGGTACTCCGGTAAAATTCCGATTTCACCCGGAACACTTCCGATATCCAAATGTAGGCTTCCAATATATCAATCTTCATGTCTCGACCATTTCGAGACTCCTCGTCATGTCCATGATCACATCCGGGACTCCGAATAACCTTCAGTACATCAAAACATATAAACTCATAATATAACTGTCATCGAAACTTTAAGCGTGCGGACCCTACGGGTTCGAGAACTATGTAGACATGACCGACACACGTCTCCAGTCAATAACCAATAGCGGAACCTAGATGCTCATATTGGCTCCCACATATTCTACGAAGATCTTTATCGGTCAAACCGCATAACAACATACGTTGTTCCCTTTGTCATCGGTATGTTACTTGCTCGAGATTCGATCGTCGGTATCTCAATACCTAGTTCAATCTCGTTACCGGCAAGTCACTTTACTCGTTCCGTAATACATCATCCCACAACTAACTCATTAGTTACAATGCTTGCAAGGCTTATAGTGATGTGCATTACTGAGTGGGCCCGGAGATACCTCTCCGACAATCGGATAGACAAATCCTAATCTCGAAACACGCCAACCCAACAAGTACCTTCGGAGACACGTGTAGAGCACCTTTATAATCACCCACTTACGTTGTGACGTTTGGTAACACACAAGGTGTTCCTCCGGTAAATGGGAGTTGCATAATCTCATAGTCATAGGAACATGTATAAGTCATGAAGAAAGCAGTAGCAACATACTAAACGATCGAGTGCTAAGCTAACGGAATGGGTCAAGTCAATCACATCATTCTCCTAATGATGTGATCCCATTAATCAAATAACAACTCTTTGACCATGGTTAGGAAACATAACCATCTTTGATTAACGAGCTAGTCAAGTAGAGGCATACTAGTGACACTCTGTTTGTCTATGTATTCACACATGTATTATGTTTTCAGTTAATACAATTCTAGCATGAATAATAAACATTGATCATGATATAAGGAAATAAATAATAACTTTATTATTGCCTCTAGGGCATATTTCCTTCAGTCTCCCACTTGCACTAGAGTCAATAATCTAGATCACATCGCCATGTGATATAACATCAATAGTTCACATCACCATGTGATTAACACCCATAGTTCACATCGTCATGTGACCAACACCCAAACGGTTTACTAGAGTCAGTAATCTAGTTCACATCGCTATGTGATTAACACCCAAAGAGTACTAAGGTGCGATCATGTTTTGCTTGTGAGAGAAGATTAGTCAACGGGTCTGCCATATTCAGATCTGTATGTATTTTGCAAATTTCTATGTCTACAATGCTCTGCACGGAGCTACTTTAGCTAATTGCTCCCACTTTCAATATGTATTCAGATGAAGACTTAGAGTCATCTGGATCAGTGCCAAAACTTGTATCGATGTAACCCTTTACGACGAACCTTCTGTCATCTCCATAATCGAGAAACATATCCTTATTGCACTAAGGATAATTTTGACCGCTGTCCAGTGATCTACTCCTAGATCACTATTGTACTCCCTTGCCAAAATCAGTGTAGGGTATACAATAGATCTGGTACATAGCATGGCATACTTTATAGAACCTATGGCTGAGGCATAGGGAATGACTTTCATTCTCTTTCTATCTTCTGCCATGGTCGGGCTTTGAGTCTTACTCAATTTCACACCTTGTAACACAGGCAAGAACTCTTTCTTTGACTGTTCCATTTTGAACTACTTCAAAATCTTGTCAAGGTATGTACTCATTGAAAAAAAACTTATCAAGCGTTTTGATCTATCTCTATAGATCTTGATGCTCAATATGTAAGCAGCTTAACCGAGGTCTTTCTTTGAAAAACTCGTTTCAAACACTCCTTTATGTTTTGCAGAATAATTCTACATTATTTCCGATCAACAATATGTAATTCACATATACTTATCAGAAATGTTGTAGTGCACCCACTCACTTTCTTGTAAATACAAGCTTCACCGCAAGTCTGTATAAATCTATATGCTTTGATCAACTCATCAAAGCATATATTCCAACTCCGAGATGCTTGCACCAGACCATAGATGGATCGCTGGAGCTTGCACATTTTGTTAACACCTTTAGGATCGACAAAACCTTCTAGTTGCATCATATACAACTCTTCTTTAATAAATCCATTAAGGCATGCAGTTTTGTTTATCCATTTGCTAGATTTCATAAAATACGGCAATTTCTAACAAGATTCGAACAGACTTAAGCATAGATACGAGTGAGAAACTTTCATCGTAGTCAACACCTTGAACTTGTCGATAACCTTTTGCGACAATTCTACCTTTGTAGATAGTAACACTACTATCAGTGTCCGTCTTCCTCTTGAAGATCCATTTATTCTCAATTGCATGCCAATCATCAGGCAAGTCAACCAAAGTCCACACTTTGTTCTCATACATGGATCCTATCTCAGATTTCATGGCCTCAAGCCATTTCGCGGAATCTGGGCTCATCATCGCTTCCTCATAGTTCGTAGGTTCGTCATGGTCAAGTAACATGATCTCCAGAACAGGATTACCGTACCACTCTGGTGCGGATCTTACTCTGGTTGACCTACGAGGTTCGGTAGTAACTTTATCTGAAGTTTCATGATCATCATCATTAGCTTCCTTACTAATTGGTGTAGGTGTCACAGGAACCGGGTTTTTGTGATGAACTACTTTCCAATAAGGGAGCAGGTACAGTTACCTCATCAAGTTCTACTTTCCTCCCACTCACTTCTTTCGAGAGAAACTCCTTCTCTAGAAAGGATCCATTCTCAGCAACGAATATCTTGCCTTCGGATCTGTGATAGAAGGTGTACCCAACATTTTCTTTTGGGTATCCTATGAAGACGCACTTCTCCGATTTGGGTTTGAGCTTATTAGGTTGAAACTTTTTCACATAAGCATTGCAACCTGAAACTTTAAGAAACGACAGCTTAGGTTTCTTGCCAAACCATAGTTCATACGGTATCGTCTCAACGGATTTAGATGGTGCCCTATTTAATGTGAATGCAGGTGCCTCCAATGCATAACCCCAAAACGATAGTGGTAGATCGGTAAGAGACATCATAGATCGCACCATATCTAATAAAGTACGGTTACGACGTTCGGACACACCATTACATTGTGGTGTTCCAGGTGGCGTGAGTAGTGAAACTATTTCACATTGTTTTAACTGAAGGCCAAACTCGTAACTCAAATATTCGTCTCCGCGATCAAATCATAGAAACTTCATTTTCTTGTCACGATGATTTTCCACTTCACTCTGAAATTCTTTGAACTTTTCAAATGTTTCAGATTTATGTTTCATCAAGTAGATATACCCATATCTGCTCAAATCATCTGTGAAGGTCAGAAAATAATGATACCCGCCGCGAGCCTCAATATTCATCGGACCATATACATCAGTATGTATGATTTCCAACAAATCTGTTGCTCGCTCCATTGTTCCGGAGAATGGAGTTTTAGTCATCTTGCCCATAGGGCATGGTTCGCAAGCATCAAGTGAATCACAATCAAGTGATTCCAAAAGTCCATTAGCATGGAGTTTCTTCATGCGCTTTACATCAATATGACCTAAACGGCAGTGCCACAAATAAGTTGCACTATCATTACTAACTTTGCATCTTTTGGCTTCAATATTATGAAAATGTGTATCACCACGATCGAGATCCAACAAACCATTTTCATTGGGTGTATGACCATAGAAGGCTTTATTCATGTAAACAGAACAACAATTATTCTCTAATTTAAATGAATAACCGTATTGCAATAAACATGATCAAATCATATTCATGCTCAACGCAGACACTAACATTTATTTAGGTTCAACACTAATCCCGAAAGTATAGGGAGCGTGGGATGATGATCATATCAATCTTGGAACTACACCCAACACACATCATCACTTCACCCTTAACTAGTCTCTGTTCATTCTGCAACTCCCGTTTCGAGTTACTACTCTTAGCAACTGAACCAATATCAAATACAGAGGGGTTGCTATAAACACTAGTAAAGTACACATCAATAACATGTATATCAAATATAGCTTTGTTCACTTTGCCATCCTTCTTATCCACCAAATACTTGGGGCAGTTCCGCTTCCAGTGACCAGTCTGGTTGCAGTAGAAGCACTCAGTCTATGTCTTAGGTCCAGACTTGGGCTGCTTCACTTGAGCAACAACTTCCTTGCCGTTCTTCTTGAAGTTCCCCTTCTTTCCTTTGCCCTTTTTCTTGAAACTAGTGATCTTGTCAACCATCAACACTTGATGCTTTTCTTGATTTCTACCTTCGTCGATTTCAGCATCACGAAGAACTCGGGAATCGTTTTCGTCATCCCTTGCATACTATAGTTCATCACAAAGTTCTACTAACTTGGTGATGGTGACTAGAGAATTCTGTCAATCACTATTTTATCTGGAAGATTAACTCCCACTTGATTCAAGCAATTGTAGTACCCAGCACTACAAAAAAAATACACTCCCGTGATGATACGTGTTTGTCACAGTGGGTCGCGTTTTTTTTCATGCATGTACATCGGTGACAAATTTATGACAGAATCAAGATAGTCATACCTGTGCTGTCGTAGAAGTGTTCCATGAGATTACCAAAATTATCATCACGGAAGTGTCCACTTCCATGATGATAAATCGCGCATCATAGAAGTGCTTTCGTCAAGGGTGACCGACACGTGGCATCCACCGTAACGGAACGCCGTTAAGCTATCGGGTCGGGTTTTGGATCCGATAACCAGTTAACAGCCCCGACCAATGGGGATTTTCCACGTGTAAAATCATCATTGGCTGGAGGAGACACGTGTCAGGTCCGCGTTGGCACAGGTGTCACTCATCCAATGGGCGAGACGCGCCTATGATATGTTGACACGTGGACCGGCCCATCAAGTTTAAATGGGCCGGCCCAACTGAAGGCCCACAAGATTTTGCGGACCATAATGGGCCGGCCCAGCTAAAGGCCCACGAGATTTTCCGGACCATAATGGGCTGGCCCAGCTAAAGGCCCACAAGATTTTGCCGGCCATAATGGGCCGGCCCAGGTAAAGGCCACAAGATTTTTGTGTGCCATAATGGGCCGGCCCAGGTAAAGGCCCACAAGATTCTTGCGGATCATAATGGGCCGGCCCAGCTAAAGGTCCACGAGATTTCGCCGACATTAATGGGCCGGCCCAGCTGTAGGCCCACAAGATTTTGAGGACCCTAGTAGGCCGGCCCATTAACTGGCTGCCATGTTTTGGGCCAAATGCCAGCCCATATTTGATCCTGTCCATTAATGGCCTGCTATGCTCCGGGCCTAATAGTGGCCCATATGACATCCGTCCCGTTAAAAGCCTACCACATTCTGGGCCAAATTACGACCCTGATCAGGTCCGGCCCTTTAAGAGGCTTTGGGCTCAATTATGGCCCATATCAGATTCGGCCCGTCAACTGGACACTATGCTTTTGGGCCCACTTGCTAAAGGCCCGCTTAGTAATTCGGCCTGATATTAGTTTTGGCCTGTTAAACGCCCGTTTAACATTTCGGCCCTATATTAATTTCGACCTTTTAAAAGCCCGTCATATAGTTGGGCCTAACTATGGCCCAGTTTGCATCCGGCCTGCTCGCAGCCGATATCTGATTGGGCCAAACAAGGACTCAAACAATTTTGGCCTGTTAAAAGCCCGTGATTTGATTCGCACAATCATGGGCCGAGGTTCATTTCGGGCTGCTGCCGGCTCGTGAGCTGTTCGGCACGTTTCAGGCCCAACCTACATCGTGATTGCATGACGGCCCGATTATGTACCATAATTTTACGGTTTGGCCGGTTTACTGCGAAGACATGATATATATACAGTAAAATAACTGCAGCATCGTGAATAAGAAAAAACCTAGACTATACAATAAAGAAATTACGGCATATTACATCAACTGGGCATCAAAGTTCGCCACTATGATAATAAAGCACAAGCAGACGGCAGATTACATACACTGGGCATCAAAGATCGCCACCAGTGCAAATAAACACGCCGACAAAATAATATACAAAACCGACAGCACTTCAATAGAGTTCAAGAAAGGTTAGCCCTGCTGGGGAGCTGCAGTGCAAGCAGCTGAGCAAGATGATGAGACTGCGCTTGTTCAACACTTATATCTTCCTCACTCTGAAAGATAAACAAGCAGACAGATGACAGGTTTTGCAGATAAAAGTATCAGTGCTGACAATTCATCACATTTCTTACTGACGAATAAAGTGACACAGTTTAAAATTGCATTAACACAATATGGTATTGTTCAGGTCAAGACATGGCAGGAAATGACATTGTGAAGGAGTTGGCAGCTTCACAACACCACTGGATTACAGATCAAGAACTCATAAGTATCAATGGTTAGTGTGCTGTCAATTTATACCATTTCAGATTGGCAAATAAAGAGACGGTTTAAATAATAGTAGAATGATATGACATTGTACATAGTTAAGACATTGCAGAATATGACATTGTGCTGTAGTGGGTAGGTTCACCACACCACTGGATTACGGATGAAGAACAGAAGCATACATGCAGTGCAAAAGAAGATCACTTGCTCTGTATGGTTTAATTTACATGGTATGAAGAAGGAACTTGGTTGTACAACTGAAAACTTAAATTGAGAAAGGACAAACTTTTGTTTATGAACTACATAATAAACTTTAAACAAGCAATTTGATGCAAACACCAAAAATAAACAGCTATTGCAGTCATGCCTAACCAAATATATACAACAAAGTTTGAAGGCTTGTGATGGACAAACTTACATTATTGGTGAAGACAGGCTCTATAAAGGCCTTATCCATGCTGATGGGGGGGCAACTCAAGAAGTTTACCACAGAATCTTCTTCAAAAGCATTGCCTTTATTCTACATTTTGTTAAGAGTAAATATAGATGTGATAATATACGAAAAAATGGAGAATATTTAAGATAAGATGAAGAGTGATGCTACATAACCAAGTAGCTATAAATGTAAGTGCAGCGATACAGGCAAAAGGTACAGCCAAGAGCAATGCACAGCTAAACTTCTTCAGTACCAACCTTATGGTAAGAGTAAATATAGATCTGATGTGTAGAAAATGGAGGGCAAAGGAAAATAAGCTGCAGAGTGATGGTACATGAACAACTACCTGTCATTATAAGTACACTGATAAAGGACAGCATGTACTTACAAGAACAATGGAGAGCTAAAAAACATTGGCATTGGATATATTCTACACTAATGTAACCATTCATACAAATCAGATAATTTGGAGCGAGCAATTGATAAGCAAGCTATCATGCATACTGCTGTCACATAATGAACCAGGTATGTATGCAAGTACAGTGATACTGGACAACAGGTACTAACAAGAGCAAAGCAGCAGGACAATAGATCAGATAATTTGCGATATCATGTCGTTCTTGTCAAACCGGAATTTGTCGGAGTAAATGGCCACGGGTAGCCTAACCGACTACCCCTGGCTCTTCAAAAAATAATCAGGCCATTCGAGCCTTCAAGCAGTCAAAGCATTGGGCCGCCTTCCCCCGGCCGGCTACCCCAGGAGCCGACTCTCAGAAGGCGACCCAGCCCCAGAAACCTCCCCCAAGATAACTACGAGACGGCCGCCTCCAGGAAGCCGGCCATGAAGACCGCCGACTCCAAGAAGCCGGCCAAGACCGCACCCACCAAAACTACGCCCACATAACGGTGACAAGACGGGACGTGGCTACAGTGTGGCCTACTACCCCCGAGTCCCGAGGTAGGCATGGCCGCAGGACGCCATACGGGTCAACCATCTCCCGTCCGGCTCGGCACTGTAGCCATGCAGGCCTCAACGTCACCCACGACAGACGCCAGCATGGCCCGCGGGCGGCGGGCCCCTTTAGCCAGAGAGAGGCACGAAGGCGGCCCGGCCTCCCCTAGTCGGCCAGGGGCGTAGCCGGCCCCCAGAAGCCGGCTACCCCCCCATCGGAACATGTGCCACATTAAGGAGAGAAGACGAGGTAAGGCTACAGTGAGAGCCCTCGAGGCGGCACACTGTAGCCACGCTTACCTCGACAAAGCCCTCGTCATCAGGGGCAAGGCTACAGTAAACAGCCGCCGACAAGACCCCGGGCGGTGGGGCCGGCCTGTCGACCAATAGGCCGGTAGCCGGCGGGACCCACCAGTCGGCGGGCCCCAAGGGCCGGCGGAGAAGCTGGCGAGCGCAGACACTGACAACTGGGACCCGCACCCAGCCGAATTACAATTGTACCCCCGGGGGGTAGGCCTATATAAACCCCTCGGGGCACCCATGTAAGGGGTTGGCTTCTTAGAGTTACACACACACCATATAGAGAGGAAAGCGAGAGCTAGACTTGCTCTTCTTCTCCCTTGAACCACACAGCTCAAGGAGCACTTGTAGCTACTCTTTCTGATCTAGTGATCATGCGGAAACCCCGCAGAGCAGGACTAGGGGTGTTATCTCCACGGAGAGCCCCGAACCTGGGTAAGATTCGCCGGCGAGCATGTCTTCGCCTCATCCCTTTCCAGGCACCGGCGACGTCTTACTGGCTCCCACAATGATAAGCCACCCGTTGGCATATGTCGCACCTACCACCAGATATTTGGCGCCCACCGTGGGGCCAGGTGCACCGTCGTCCAGAGACCTGTTCTGGACGGGAACACTTTTCCTCCCCCGCGAGCGCAGCCAGCCCGCTGCGCCCGATGGCATTTGCCCCGACGCGCTGCAAGGCGTCGACGACGCCTGCGCGACGAGCCGCCTCGCCGATCTGCTCGGCGAGGCTCGCGTCTCCGACGAGCCCGCGTCCGACGCGGGCACGGACTACCCCGAGAGCCGCCTCGTCAGCCCCCTCGACCAACTTCACGTCTCCGACGAGCCCGCGTCCGACACGGCATCGCTCGACGCCTACCCCTCCGACGTGGTGGTCTTCGACGACCCTCTCCCTCGAGCTGACAGCGGCAGCAGCGCCGTCACCGAAGTGTTGGTCATCAGCCACGTCGCCAACTCGGGCGAGAACGCCCACGACGCCCTACAAGCAGCGATGCACGACCTATTCGTCCCCATCCCGGCCGACGCCGACGCCGAGACCTTGGAGGCACGCCGCCTCGCCCTCATCGCGGAAGGCCAGAAGATAACCTCCATGAGAAGCCTCACCGAAGCCCACCAGCGCGAAGTCCACCGCGCCGCCTTCGGTACGCCGCCGTGTAGCGGGCCGAGCCGAGCCGGCTTCGTCCAGAATCGCGGCGCGGCTATCGCCAGCATGCTGGGGGCAGATCGCCCCGTCTACGCCACCCCGCTCGAGAATCTACGAGCCGCTCAGGCGGCCGCTGAAGAGCTGAATGGGCTGGGAGCCGATGAGCTCCCCTACATGACAAGGCGGATCCAGCAGCTGATCGACGCGGCCGCGGAACGGCACGAAGCCGGCGCCCGCGCTGATAGTCATCCCCCGCGCCGGGAGCACGCCGCGACGTCCCGATCGCCGACTGCGAGCGGTGCCCGCGGGTGGAAAGACAAGGAGCCGGCTGCTAGCCGCAGCCGGACTCGTATCACCATCGAGCGCGACGCGGAAGGCCGCCATCGAGCGGTGGAGCGCCAAGGAAATCCGCCTCCTCCCCCGCCTCGAAGGGAGAGACGTCCCACCCCGCCGCCTGTCACGCATCCGACTCTTGGTGACCGACTAGGCCGCCGCGAAGGAGTCGGCGAGAACGACGCCCGCCACCGGATTGACCGCCTAGCTCGATCCCTGGCGCTAGAAGAAGAAGACGATGTCGGCCCGCCATGCTTTGGCCCCCGCATCCGCGACGAGCCCTTCCCCAAAGGGTTCTCACTCCCTAGAGACACGCCCAAGTACAACGGCTCTGTGAAGCCGGAAGATTGGCTCATCGACTATTCTACTGCGGTCAGCATAGCCAACGGCAACAGACGCGTCGCCGTGAAATACGTCCCCCTCATGCTGCAAGGCAGGGCGCGCACCTGGCTCAACAGCCTCAAGCCATACAGCGTCAACAGCTGGCTGGACTTCACGGAAGTCTTCGTCCGCAACTTCACCAGCACGTACAAGCGGCCTCCCAAGCCTCGCCAGCTCTCCCTATGCGTCCAAGGGCCCAACGAGTCGACCCGCGACTACCTCACGCGGTGGGCCGAGCTCCGCAACTCCTGCGAGGGGGTGCACGAGGTTCAGGCCATCGAGTACTTCACCGCCGGGTGCCGAGAGGGCACCCTCCTCAAGCACCGGCTCCTCTGCGACGAGCTGGCAACCCTCGACGAACTGCTGATCATCGCGGATAAGTACGCCACGGCCGACTCCTCGATGAAGACCGAGCTCCGAGTGGACGCCTCTGGGAAGGTGCTTGCTCCGGCTCCCAAGATCGCGGCTAGCGAGTCCAATCGGCGCCCCTACCAGAACGACCACAAGCGCAAGGCCCCTATGCCGCCTTCCACCAGTCGGCAAGTGGCCACGGTTGAAGATGAGCAACCCGAAGAATGGCCCGCTCCCAAGAAGAAGGGTGGCAGGCCGGCTTGGCAGCCGGCTTTCTCCTACGAGCAGACTCTCGACGCCCCCTGCAAGTTCCACAGTGGCGCGAAGCCGTCCAACCACACGACCCGGAAGTGCCACTGGCTCACGCAAATCTCCAAGGGCGAGGGGATGGTGCCGCCTCCGCCTCCCGGCCCGCCGCCTCCAGCCCCCCAGCAGCCGGCGGCTCGGCCAGCAGTCGGAGCCATTCAAGATGAGTTCCCTGAAGGGCACGCCGCCTACGTCGTCTTCACAACCCAAGTTGAAGACAAGCGTAGTCGGCGCCGTCAGCATCAAGAGGTTAACGCAGTCGCCTCTAGCGCTCCTGAGTTCATGCACTGGTCCGAGAAGCCCATCAACTGGAGCCAAGCCGACCACCCAGAGGTGATGCCATCCCCTGGCTCCTATGCACTAGTCTTGGATGTCACCCTCGCGACGAAGAGGCGAGCTGCCCGATTCTCCCGCGTCCGGAAGCAGTATCAAGATACTGTACCGCGATACCATGGAGAAGCTGAACATCAAGGCGAAGCAGCTCATGCCGAGCCGGACCGTGTTCCATGGCATCGTGCCCGGCTTGTCTTGTTCCCCGATCGGCAAGATCAAGATGGATGTTCTCTTCGGAGACAAGGATCATTTTCGCCAAGAAGCGATCTGGTTTGAGGTAGTGGATCTGGAGAGCCCCTACCATGCTTTGATTGGCCGACCTGCTCTGGCCAAGTTCATGGCTCTGCCCCACTACGCCTACCTAAAGATGAAGATGCCGAGCTCGAAGGGTATCATCACCGTAGCCGGCGACTACTAGAAGTCCATCGAGTGCGCCATGGCCAGCAGTCGGCTGGCCGAGTCCCTCGTAGTGGCAGAAGAGAAGAAGATGTTGGAACGGGTTGTGGCCATGGCCGGCAAGCAGCCGACTTTGTCCCCCAGCTCAAAAGATTGTGATGCGCAGGGCTCCTTCCAGTCGGCCAAGGAGACGAAGAAGATACCCCTGGACCCGGAGAATCCGGAAAGGTTTGCTGTCATTGGGGCAAACCTGGACAGTAAATAGGAAGGTGAGCTCGTCGACTTCCTCTGTGAGAATCGAGACATCTTCGCATGGTCCCCAAAGGACATGCCGGGTGTCCCGAAGGATTTCGCCAAGCACAAACTACACGTCCGAGCCGACGCGAAGCCGGTCAAGCAGCCCCTCCGCCGACTGTCAGAGGAGAAGCGAAGAATCGTAGGAGAAGAGATAGCCAGGCTCCTCGCCGCTGGCTTTATTATGGAATTATTTTTTCCAGAGTGGCTTGCCAACCCAGTCTTGGTTTTGAAAAAGAATAACAAGTGGCGTATGTGTATAGACTAAACCAGCCTCAACAAGGCCTGCCCCAAGGATCCGTTTGCTTTGCCACGGATTGACCAAGTGATAGACTCCACAGCCGGATGCGAGCTGTTGAGTTTTTTGGATGCCTACTCAGGGTACCATCAAATCAAGTTGGACCCAGCAGACCGACTGAAGACTGCCTTCATCACACCATTCGGAGCTTTCTGTTACCTGACTATGACATTCGGCCTCAAGAATGCCGGTGCCACTTTTCAGCGTTGCATGCAGAAATGCTTCCTCAAGAAACTCGGCAGAAATGCCCATGTCTACGTAGACGACATTGTGGTGAAGACAGAGAAGCGCGGCACCCTGCTAGAGGACCTCAAAGAAACATTTGCCAACTTGCGCCGATTCCAAATCAAGCTCAACCCCGAGAAATGCATGTTCGGAGTGCCAGCCGGCCAGCTGTTAGGCTTTCTGGTCTCCGAACGCGGCATCGAGTGCAACCCTGTGAAGATCAAGGCCGTCGAGAGGATGGAGATTCCCACCAAATTGCGAGATGTGCAGAAGTTCATCGGGTGCTTGGCCTCCCTAAACCGCTTTATCAGCTGGCTAGGAGAGAAGGCTCTCCCCCTGTACCGACTCATGAAGAAGTCCACTCACTTCGAGTGGAATGACCAAGCCGACCAAGCTTTCCATGAGCTGAAGAAGATGCTGACCACTCCACCTGTCCTGGCGGCACCGACTGAGAAGGAGCCCATGCTCCTCTACATTGCCGTGACTAGCCGAGTGGTCAGTACAGTTGTCGTGGTCCAGCGCCCGGAAGAAGGCCGAGCCCAGCTAGTTCAAAGGCCGGTGTATTACCTAAGCGAAGTGCTATCCAGCTCAAAGCAAAACTACCCGCACTACCAGAAGATGTGTTATGGGGTGTACTTCGCCGCCAAGAAGCTGAAGCCCTACTTCCAAGAGCATCCCATCACGGTCGTGTGCACCGCCCCGCTTGCCGAGATCATAGGCAGCCAGGATGCATCCGGCCGGGTGGCTAAGTGGGCCATTGCATTAGCACCATACACAATCTTCTACCAACCCCGCACCGCCATCAAGTCCCAAGCATTGGCCGACTTCCTCGTCGACTGGGCCGAGACCCAGTACCTACCGCCGGCTCCCGACTCTACCCATTGGCGGATGCACTTCGACGGGTCCAAAATGCGCACCGGCTTGGGAGCCGGCATCGTCCTCACCTCTCCCAAAGGCGACAAGCTCAGATACACGCTGCAAATCCAATTCGCCGCCTCCAACAACGTGGCCGAGTACGAGGCGCTCATACATGGGCTCCAGCTAGCCAAAGAACTCGGCATACGCCGGATCCTGTGTTATGGCGACTCAGACTTGGTGGTCCAGCAGTCGTCTGGCGACTGGGACGCCAAGGATGCAAACATGGCGAGCTATCGATTCCTCGTCCAGCAGATCAGCGGGTACTTCGAAGGGTGCGAGTTCCTTCACGTGCCAAGGGCCGACAACGACCAAGCAGATGCCCTAGCACGGATCGGCTCCACCCGACAGGCTATACTGACCAGCGTCTCCCTCCAGCGCCTCCTCAAGCCGTCCATCAAGCCGTCTCCAGAGTCGGACCCTATCTTTGTACCGCCTATGCCAGATGCAGCCGGATCCGACTGGAGGAACCCCACAGGCGGCACGGGGACTTTGACAACTGGCCCGGGGATTGCCGTAGTCGCACCCGGCCCGGGGACTTCAGAACCCGGCCCGGGGACTGCAACAGTCGGCCCGGGGATTGCAGCAACACAGGAAGCGGTGGCCGACTCCAATTCCACGCCACCCGACCCACCCACCCGAGTCATCGTAGCAGTACTAAAAGAAGACGAAGTCACAGCTCCATCATGGGACCAGCCCATCTTCAAATTCCTAGTCAACAGAGAGCTGCCGGCTGATGAGATCTCAGCAAGACTAGTGCAACGACGAGCCAGAGCATATGCAATAATCAACAGAGAGCTTGTCAAGCGTAGCGTCACTGGAGTCTTCCAGCGCTGTGTCGAGCCAGAAAAAGGAGTGGCAATCCTCAAGGATATCCACCAAGGCGAATGCGGCCACCACGCAGCCTCAAGATCACTTGTGGCCAAAGCTTTCCGCCACGGCTTCTTTTGGCCGACTGCTTTGGAAGATGCCAAAGAGATAGTCAAGAGCTGCAGAGGATGCCAAGTTTTCAGTTCCAAGGAACACCTGCCGGCGTCCGCACTCAAGACCATTCCCCTCACCTGGCCCTTTGCCGTCTGGGGACTGGACATGGTGGGCCCTTTCAAGACAGCCCGCGGCGGCTTGACACATCTGCTTGTCGCCGTGGACAAGTTCACCAAGTGGATCGAAGCGAAGCCAATCAAGAAGCTGAACGGGCCGACTGCCGTGACGTTCATCACCGACATCACTACTCGGTACCGCATATCGCACAGCATCATCATCGACAACGACACAAACTTTGCCAAAGGAGCACTGGCACGTTTCTGCGCGACGCAGG
Source organism: Aegilops tauschii subsp. strangulata (assembly GCF_002575655.3). Lineage (NCBI taxonomy): Eukaryota > Viridiplantae > Streptophyta > Magnoliopsida > Poales > Poaceae > Aegilops > Aegilops tauschii. Next base: position 410,426,532 of record NC_053040.3, on the reverse strand, counting down.
TTATCCGACTGGACTTAGTGTCCGTTGCCCACCCGCAGTCAAACGGCCAGGTCGAGTGAGCAAATGGACTCATCCTCTCCGGCATCAAGCCCCGACTGGTTGTACCACTGGAGCGATCGGCCGGCTGCTGGCTCGATGAGCTGCCGGCTGTCCTCTGGAGTCTGCGTACCACCCCCGACAGGTCAACCGGCTTCACTCCATTCTTCCTAGTATATGGTGCCGAGGCCGTCATCCCAACCGACATCGAGTTCGACTCGCCTCGGATCACCATGTACAGGAGGCGGAGGCCAAGGAAGCAAGAGAAGACGGTGTCGGCCTACTGGAAGAAGGCCGGCTGTTGGCACTCAGCCGGTCCGCCATCTACCAGCAGGGGTTGCGCCGTTACCACAACCGCAAGGTCAAGCCGAGATCTTTCCAGGAGGGCGACCTTGTGCTTCGGCTGATCCAGCGAACAGCCGGCCAGCACAAGCTCTCGGCCCCCGAGAAGGCCCTTTCGTCATCAGCAAGGCACTAGGCAACGACTCCTACTACTTGATCGACGCGCAAAAACCAAGAGCCCGCAAGAGGGATGACTCCGACAAGGAGTCGGAGCGACCATGGAACGCGAACCTCCTGAGAAGATTTTACAGTTGAAAGCAGTATGTATCATACTTACGTCGACACCGTCTGCGGCTGCTTCACCGCCTTGCGAAAGCGGGCCGCCTTTGCGGCCGCCTCCTCCCGCCTGGCCGCCGCTGCCCCGCCTCTGGGCTTCTTCGGCCGACTGCCGAACAAGCCCGGCGCGGCACGACGCTTTTGCCAACCGCCCCGAGCAGGCGGTGCAGCGGAGGAACCCGCGCCGTGGCCAGGCGCCGGCTGGCGGCGTGGGACGACTTCAGCCTCGTCATCGTCCGGCCAGTCGTTGAAGCTGACTCCAAGCCCGGAGCCGCCTGCTTCACCGCCGACTTGGCCACCGCCCGCCTCGGTGTTGTCGTCCATGGCGGCCGCCCCCAAGTCGGGGTCCTCCAGATCGTGCTCCGTCCAGTCGTGGACGAATCGGCGATCCGCGTCCGACCCGCCTGCAGGCCGAAGAAGAGGGCTCTATCGAGACAAGCCGACTAGTCAGAGTCGGCCAAAAGGAACTCGGCGACAAAACTGAGAGAAGAGAAAGAGAAAAAGGGAGCATACCGTGGGCGGCGGATGAGCTCAGCAATATGGCTCCTTGCCGAACTGCCACTCTGCGGAGAGCTTGCAGTTCGCAAGGTAGTTCACCATATAGGCCACCTCGTCGTGCGGCATGTCTTTGGTGCATATCCGGCTCGGATCGAGCTGGCCGCTCATCTGACAGATCAGATGAGGGCGGCTCTAGAGCGGGAGCACCCGGCGCGTGACGAAGGAGGCCAGCAGGTCGGGCCCCGACAAGCCCTCCGACTGGATCATCTCCCGCACTCGGGCGACAGCTGCGGTTCCAACCGGCGTCAGCGTCACGGCCCGATAGGACCACTGGGGCCGCCTGCCTACCGGTGGGCCGGCTACGTAAGCCGGCAGATTGACGTAGTCGCCCTGCGGGGCGACGTTCTTCACGTAGAAGTATGACTTCTACCATAGCTTTACCGACTGGATCAGCGTGATGACGGGGAAGGGGTTGTCGGCAGCCACCGTCCGCATCACGACGAAGGCGCCAGTCTGAGTCGGCACGCCCTGCATGCGCGTGCCCAGCTTAGACTGGAAGAACTGCCCCCAGAGCTCGAGGGTGGGGAGGACGCCGAGGTAGCCTTCGCACAGGGTGACGAAGGCGGACAGCAGCACCACCGTGTTCGGGGTGAGGTGGTGCGGCTAGAGTTGGTAGAACTCGAGAAAGGAGCGGAAGAAGGCGCTCACGGGCAAGCCGATGCCGCGCAAGAAATGCGAGCGAAAGACTACCCGCTCGCCTTCCTCCGGCTCCGGCGTAATCTCCTTCGCCGGCGCAAGACGGACCTCCACCATGTCCGCGCCGGGCAGCCGCCGCGTCTTGCGGAGGAACTCGACGTGATCCTCATGGACGTTGGAGCCGTCCCAATCCCCGCGGAACTGCATCGTGGCGTGGGGCTGGCGAGAATGAGCGCGGCGGCGGAGGATCGAGTGGTGGCGCGGTGCGGCGGCAAGGCGCTGTCGCAAGAAAGAGCAGAAGTAAGAAGATGGCGGAGAGGGGAGGGGCGTGCGAGCGCCTGCCGCTCTCCCCCCTCCCCCTACTTATCGCTTCGCACGGTGAAGCCGGGGAGGCAGGGCGTGGGGCGAGACGTGGGATTAACTGCACCCACTCCCCCCACGCCTCGCGATTATTACGCCCTAAAGGCGCGCCGAAACCGCCACAGGTAGACGTGCGGGCGGCTTCGGGCCGCAGAGAATCCGCGACTAGGCCCGGGCGTAGGCGTGGCAGGCCCCCGACCTGCGGCGACGTCCCGTCACGCGCGTGGGCTGGCAGGCTTTTTAGCCAAGGGATGCCACGTGGTTCGCAGACGGCAAGTGGCCGACCCGCGGCCCAGTGCGCGCGCTAGCAGGCTCCCGCCCCCGACTCCAAAAAATTTCGCCGAGACGGCGCACTCAACCGAAGCCGGCTCCCACCTGCGGGCTCGTCAAGATATGAAGCTGACCGAGCTTCTCGACTCCCACCCAACCTCGAAGCTCAATCAGCTTCGGGGACTACTGTCGGAGTAAATGGCCACTGGTAGCCTAACCGACTACCCCTGGCTCTTCAAAACATAATCAGGCCATTCGAGCCTTCAAGCATTCAAAGCATTGGGCCGCCTTCCCCCGGCCGGCTACCCCAGGAGCCGACTCTCAGAAGGCGACCCAGCCCCAGAAACCTCCCCCAAGATAACTACGAGACGGCCGACTCCAGGAAGCCGGCCATGAAGACCGCCGACTCCAAGAACCGGCCAAGACCGCACCCACCAAAACTACGCCCACATGGTGACAAGACGGGACGTGGCTACAGTGCGGCCCACTACCCCCGAGTCCCGAGGCAGGCATGGCCGCAGGACGCCGTACGGGTCAGCCATCTCCCGTCTGGCTCGGCACTGTAGCCATGCAGGCCTCAACGTCACCCACGACAGACGCCAGCATGCCCCGCGGGCGACGGGCCCCTTTAGCCAGAGAGAGGCACGAAGGCGACCCGGCCTCCCCCAGCCGGCCAGGGGCCTAGCCGGCCCCCAGAAGCCGGCTACCCCGCCCCCATCGAAACATGTGCCACATTAAGGAGACAAGACGAGGTAAGCCTACAGTGAGAGCCCTCGAGGCGGCACACTGTAGCCACGCTTACCTCGACAAAGCCCTCGTCATCGGGGGCAAGGCTACAGTAAACAGCCGCCGACAAGACCACATGCGGTGGGGCTGGCCTGTTGACCAATAGGCCGGCAGCCGGCGGGACCCACCAGTCGGCGGGCCCCAAGGGCCGGCGGGGAAGCCGGCGAGTGCAGACACTGACAACTGGGACCCGCGCCCAGCCGGATTACAATTGTAGCCCCGGGGGGTAGGCCTATATAAACCCCCCGGGGCACCCATGCAAGGGGTTGGCTTCTTAGAATTACACACACACCATATAGAGAGGAAAGCGAGAGCTAGACTTGCTCTTCTTCTCCCTTGAACCAGACAGCTCAAGGAGCACTTGTAGCTACTCTTTCTGATCTAGTGATCACGCGGAGACCACGCAGAGCAGGACTAGGGGTGTTATCTCCACGGAGAGCCCCGAACCTGGGTAAGATTCGCCGGCGAGCATGTCTTCGCCTCATCCCGTTTCCAAGCACCGGCGACGTCTTACTGGCTCCCACAATGATAAGCCACCCGTTGGCATATGTCGCACCTACCACCCGACAGAATTCTTCTTCGAGCAGATTTCCTGCAAAAAAGATCCATCAGGCACATGCGGAAAAGTAGAAGTTCAAATTGTCATGTGATTTCATAGACAGTACCTCATCCTGGGAACGAGACCAGTGCATAACAAGGTTTTTCCATTCAATGTCTTCTAAATTTAGCACAGGAGACTTCACCGGAAATTCGTTTATAGACTTGTCATCAAAGTGTGATTTCCTCAGGTAACACCGATACTGCTGCAATGCTTCCTTGAAAAGCACAAGCAAGCTTTGCTCGTCATGACTATCCAGATTGACCCTCGCCTAATTACAACAATGTAATGTAAATCATTGATTTGTTTAATCAGCAGAAAACAGGAAAATAATAACCATGAATAATAGCACTTACACGTAAGTTGGACAGGAAGATGTGAAAATGGTGTTTGTCTTCACAATAATCTTCCCATGATGGGAATATATGCACATAGTCCCTAACAACATTGAAAGCATTATCTTTTAAACTGGGAATAAATGGAGTGGGGTTCCAATCTGCAGGAATTGGCCGTCTCTGCAGTTGGGATAGGACTCCGGCCGGTGGACTTGCTGTACTTTTTGCTGGAGTGGGATTTTTCTGTGGTACAGCTGGTGCTATGGCAAATGAAATCGGTATACCTTTTGCTGGAGTGCAGGTCCTGTGTGGTGGGGCTAGTGGTGTGGCCAGTGAAGTATGGGTACAGTCTGCTGGAGCCGGTCCTACGTTTTGTGTCACTGGTTGTACAACCAATATAAGTGGGGTGTTGTCTGATTTCTCTGGCACCACCATGTTTTTCAAGGACTTTGCTGGTGCTCCTTCAGGTTCGGCAATCACTCTCTTCTTTTTTGATGTCTGATGCACAAGAACAACATTTGAGTGGAAAAACATGGTATGATGACAGATGGAATATGTATTGATAATGGATGGGCATGGCATCTCGACATATATGATGAGTAAACTAAGCAGATCGCGGTGCAACAAAGTAGAAGAAATGCAAGACAACATATGCAAGATACCCGCAATCAATAAAACATTGCCAAATTAGAACAGGCACCTTGATAGGTGAAAAGGACAGGCCATCTGCCTTTGACTCCTCGAGGTTAGAATAGTCATTAGGATCATATTCTAAACAAGAATCAACAAGTGGGGAGCGTATGAGTTTCATTGCATCCAGAATGGCACTCAATGCCTTGGTGCCAATTTTGTAAGTCATTCCAGTGTTTAGCTTCAAGAGTGGACTGCTGCTAGTGTGACACAAAGCAGCTACACAGATCATAGTGTAGATATAATGGGAAAACCTTAAGCATCAGAGTAAAATCAGCAAAGTGGAACTTGCTGGAATATATGTGCTAGTATTGCCTGTACGGCTAGAAAGGCTTCGGATACCAGCTCTCTTCAAGTGAAGGTGCGGTACTGTTAATATCATTGTAACTCTCAAAGGCGACACAGCTCCCCGCATTTCCTTGCTATTCTTATAGGATTCAAGTGGGCAGGCCACTACAAATCCTATTCCTATGTTTACAAGATCCTACGAATCAAAGAGGATCACAGTGTCCATCACAACCGACCGTATAGACCTCTACACTGCAAATGTCCCTGCTCATCTTCAGTACAAGGAACATACTGTACTACTATCATACTCCCTCCGTTCCAAAATATAAGTCTTGGTAGAGATTTCCACTATGGATCACATACAGATGTATTCAGATACATTTTAGAGTGTAGATTCACTCATTTTGCTCCATATGTAGTCCATGGTGGAATCTATACAAAGACTTGTATTTAGGAACGGAGAGAGTACATATTAAAGAAGAACGGAAGAGGAACATGGTAAAGAAGAGCAAGCAGATTTTGGATAATAAAATGTTGGTTGCGCAGTGCCCACACATGATGAACCAGAGCGCATTAAGAATGCAACTCCCACCTGTCTCTCAACCATTTCAGGTGGTTGGATGAAGATCCTACGTCTCCTAACCCTTCTTCTTCCTCGTCTCTGATTCTTCCCATACAGAACACTGCACGGGCCGCCGGCCGGACCACCGGCCCCCACCGGCTGTGTTCCTCCGCACCCCCACCCCCCACCCCCGCCCCAACCCCCACCCGCGTCGAGTTTTCTTTGTTCGGTGAGGCCCCACAACCACCTGAGCCCCTTCGATCGCACCGGCGAACTCCGGCGAGCTCTGAAAAATCGACTGACCCAATTTTGAAATTTAGTCTACTGTGATATAACTAGTGTGGAATATAAAAGGGGAAAACCATAAGCATTGGGAGTATAGTGTTGAGCGTGCCATGGCGGATCTGAAGGTGCAAACCGGACAAAGGCAACTTCGCAACCAAGACAAGAAATCAGAGTAAAGCAGTGGCGATCTATTTTCTTGTTGCGATAAATAAGTTGAGCAGATACGAAAGAGTACCGCCTCTGGTGCGGCGCCGTGTACGCATCTGCTGATAATTTGACGGTGCTGCGGTAGCGATGGCTGTCGGTGGCGTGGAAGCAGATCTAGGAGGGTAGACGGTGGTGGCGGGGTGCGGTGGACGAGACGGTCGTAGGAGTGGCGCCGGCAAGGTGGACGACGGCGGGGATGAAGCGAGAGGACGGGATGCAAGGATCCCGGTCCGAAGCCGTGTTTGAGAGAGGTCGATCTCTTGTAATGGACAGCGGCGTCGGGGTATCAGCTCCGGCATGGTGGAGGAGGACGGCGGTGGATGGGGTGGCGGACGGCGGCGGACGGAGGAGGGTGGGGTGGAGAGGGTGTTTTGGCGCCCACGGAGTACGAATGGGGAAAAGGGAGGCAGAGAGGAAGGGGGGAACCATGTATTCAGGGCGCGCTTGTCTCAAATGCGAGGAAATTTACAAACTTAGCCCCTGTTTCAAATTTCTACTACATCACAGCAACATTAGTCGGTTGGGGATAGGACGGTAATCTCGCATACACCGAATATTTGCCGACGAGAGATTGTTTTTGGCGCCCATCGTGTATGAATATGAATCGGGGAGGGAGTCGATTTCGGCCGAGGACACGCTGTGTTTTGGCGCCCACCGTGTATGAATCCGGGTGAGAGGCGGTTACGTCATGTTTGGGTGAAATTACAAACCTACCCCTATCGAAACCTATAGAAATCTAGCAGATAGGCTTTGCGTGGCAGGGATAGGCAGTAGTGATTTCCATCTCGCAGATTTTGGTTTCGGGCGATTAATGCGACTTTCCCCGCTTCGTTCAAATTTTGCAGAGTGCACGTTCACCATGCCAACTCATTCGAATCCCGTTTGTATTCTATTTTTTTTCAGGCGGTATCCATTTTCAATTGGAATTACATTATATATACATCATTTTTTTATATACTTTCAAAAGCACAACACCATTTATACATAAATATGGTTTACAAATGGCATGATCTCAGATTCATAAGGTTGTATCCATCAATTTGCATTTTCAAATATTTGGTACCACTTTATGTTGAAATCCAATGTATGCATTCCTCGCTAACTGTCTCCAATTAATGTGTGTTTCATGTGGTTTTTTTACTTCTCAAACATGTATATTGTGTTTCACGCACGCAACATATAGTGTAATCCCGTTTAGACATTAATTGCATATAAACCATGCATTGTTTGTAATTGAAGAATCTATTGATCACCAATATTGATAAACTATATAACATTACACGTGTCCCAAATTCAAATGAATATGCATGTTTGATACACCAATTTGCGTTAAGATATTATCGATGTCGTGATCTCCAGTTTAAATATTTGAATCCCCTCTAATCCAGATATTCGTCTCATATAGCTATCACTCATGCTTATATAAGACTATCTCTCTGGACCTATACTCGTTCATCGTCTCTCAGGTATCTCTCGTGCTACCTCTATGTCGACAATGATCTTTTATCTTCGTAACACACTGACGGTACTCTCTCCCTCGACCTTCATCACTCTATCTCTCTCTAAGTATATCTCGCTCCCTGCTATGTGTCTCTAACTATGATTCTCCATGTGGAATCTCTTTTTCTCACACAAACACAAAACTTTGTCTCCCGGGGTCTCATTTCTCTCTACTATTCCCATGTGTGCCACTCGCACACCCCTCATACAGAGATGTCTTTCGCTCCTTAGATATGAGAACCTACGACTCTTCCTCTTCAATATCTCTTTCTCACACACAAACACAAACTCTGTCTCCCAGGGTCTCATATTTCTCCATTGTTCTCTTGTATGTCGCTCACACACACCCTCTCTCCCTAGAGATATCTTGCGTTCCCTCGTATGTATCTCTAGCTATCACTCTCGTTGTGAAATATCTTTCTCTCTCGCAGACACAAAACTCCGTCTTTCTGGATCTCATTTCTCTCTGATATCTGTTTGTATGTGACTCACATGCACCCTCTCTCTATCTCTCTCACACCCACACACATAACCCAGTCTTCTGATCCACTCGACTCCTATCTCTAACGCACACTAGCTAGCATCTTTGTCTTTCTATTTATCTGTTTCTCCATCAACCTTCTTTCTCGCCCTCACGCTTGATTCCTATCATGCACACTACATATGTTTCTCTCTACATGCAGTCAAGTGCCGTCTCACACACATATATAACTTCACCCTTTGAACCACCCGACGGTCATCTCCAACACCCAAACTAGCGGATGTCCCTCTAGCTAGCATCTCCATCTCTGTATCTATCTGTAGTTTCTCCGTCAACATTTCTTTCTCGCACGGAGTCTTGCTTCCTATCACCCACACTATATATGTCTCTCCATACATATGCATTTATAGGTTGGTCTCTTTTGCACAATCGTTGTGCCTCACTCCCTCTGCTCGCCATAGATGCATGCTCCTGCCCACGCCACTATCTCTTAAAGACAAAAACACATGCTCAATTGTCGGGCCTTCTTCCCTGCATTCTCACCTGCATGCATATTGTCATACCGATCCGTCTCTCCCATGTCGTTGATCTTATGACTTATGTCTTCTTTCTTTTATCTCGATCATGCGCGCGCACACACACACATCCCATGTATACATGTATACCTCTCACACATGCACGTTCAAGGTCTCCATACGTTTAATTACCCTCAATCCTAACACCACATCGAATCGTTCTCCTCTTTTGTGCGCATAACTTCCGCTTGGATGGGTAAAACACGCACTCACACTTAACAATCTCCTTCTAGCTACCCCCCCCCCCCCCGCGCCTCTCACTCTTCCCCTATATCCCAGAAACCAATAAGACCATCCCTTTGTTTAATTCCCGCCTACATGCACCATCGATATATAGTAGTCTTCCTCGGTGTCTCTCGAACAAACACGTTCTCTCGATGTCGACTCCTCTCACGCACACACACCTTCTCTTACCTCTCTACGGGCATTTTCTCTCTCGTACCCCATCGTTGGTGGCCTCTGCCATACACATCACCTCTCTATGATGAAGCCATGCACACTTTCATTACATCCTCCACAGAGGACCCCGCGACACACACTCACGCACACACACACACACACACACACACGCACGCACCCCCCACACACACGCACACTAAGACTCCATCTCTCTCTCTCTCTCTCACACACACACAAACACACACACACACGCACGCGCGCATGCACCCCCCCCCCACACACACACTAAGACTCCATCTCTCTCTCTTACACACACACACAAAATAAGACTCCATCTCTCTCTCTCCTCACACACACACACACACCCACACACACACCCACACACACACACACACCCACACACACACTAAGACTCCATCTCACACACACATGCTCTAGGCGCTGCATTTGTTCCTACCACCCTTCATCCAACCTTACCCGTATGATAAACAATCACCTTTATTTACTTGCATAACATGGACAAATTCCACTTTACTTTAGTAGTCAGCAAACTTATCATCTGTACCCTTATAAATAAACGAGTTGGCGGTGATGGTGTGCCTGCCATCTTGTAATACAGACCGTATGATCTATATCTGAGGATAGAAAGCAAACTATGATAATTTTACAAAAGATACCCGCACCTCTCTCCACATCATTATCTCCCGCAACCTCATTGCTCAGCAATTAAAAAAGGAATAAGTCTCTGGAACAATCTAGCATGCATGGTGGCCGCTGCCGCCTGCCGGCGCCGTCCATCCCCATGCCTCCGCCCATTCCGACCACCAGTCACCACCACGCTCCACTCCTCCTCGCCTTATCTCTCATCTTTCATTTTTTCGATGACATTCTTGAGATACCAGTTTTCCGATAAAATTCTCGAGATATCATTAGTTTTTACACATGGGATTACTCCTGCATGGTCAATCACAACAGGTGTTCTGTAAAAAAAATGCATATTGATGTTCCGTGCAATGCACGAGAATCTTGCTTGTAATTATATAACGCAAATCACGAGCAGGAAGTGACATTTTTTTGACACAACCACGTTACCATGGGCACGTAAATCACTAGCTAAAGTAAATACCATTATACTTATATCCCGATGCAAAAGGTTAAGTACATGTCCGAAGAGTAGAGTCGCACACATGCACTCTGTCTCTGAGAATCTCTCTCACACACACACCAGTTACGTGACGCCCACTTAAGCAGACACGTATGTTACAATTTGTGCACCCGCGGGTACACGTGATGCTGCGCATTTATTTAAGCCGGAAGGCGAACCCAAACAGTAGCTGCATTCATTCCCCTCCCACCGCCTCTTCTCTGGTCACCGTCGCCCGGTAGCCATGGGCCAGCCGAAGGTAACAACATACGCCATACTCCCGCCGGAGCGGCGCTTTAATATGGAAATTTTAGTGGTCATGCATGCATCTTTTTGTGCTGGCACTCCTATATAAGGGTTGACCAGCCGCTTCCCGCGGACGTGCGCGGGTGGTGGAAGAGGAAGGAGAAGGGAAGCGGGCTGTGGAGTAACGTTTTTTACCACAATTTCTTAGGAAACTGAGTGCAATAATTGAGTAGTTTTGCAAACTACCAGTACTACACCTGAAACGGTTCAAAACCTATACTCCCTTGCCAGCGCGCGCTTCCCGCGTGAAACGTTCAGCGTCGCCCTGGAGCGTCAGTGCCGCATTAATGCCCGGCCAGAGCGGAGGCGACCTCTCACTGGCGTCGGCTTTGAAGTGGCGCGACGGCCGAGAGAGCGCCGCTTCCCGGTGCACGCGACTGCTCCGCGTCGAGACTGGCCATAGGCCCTGTTTGGATCCGTGGGTTAGAGTTAGTTTGAGCTAGTTGGGGCTCAAATAGCCCTAAAGTATCCAAGCATGAGGGTTTTAATTGGAGCAAGTTGCACCGAACCCACCAAAAAAACTATCCCACCCAAGAGGTGCTAACTGGAGATGGTTCTCATTGGGACCACTAAAAAATCACTTTTATCTCTCCATGAAGTGCATTTATTATCAATCTAACCCTGTCACCCAAACACCTCTTTGGCTACAGTTAGTTTAGGGTTAGTCATGAGTTAGTCTAACCTCTAGCTAAGTTAGAGTATCAAACAGGAGCAGTATAGGACATGCAAGTTGCTCAAAGCATACATGCAAATTCGTACGTGAAAGGATTTTTTTTCTTTTTGAAAACGGAACGTGAAAGGAATTTTTTTAGAATGCTCTTGGCATGTCGCTAACATGTGATAGTTAACCGACCTCAATAGACGGCAGAAACGCCAGCCCACCGCACTTTGATAGAGACGAGGAGGGAGAAGCGATACAGGCTGCTGGATTACTAGAGATAGGTGTCGCACGGAATCCAAGAAATATGGTGATAGCGTGGGTTAGCCATGTACTAGTATGATGTAACTACACTGGGCTGCCGTGTTTCATACTCTTCCAGTCAACTGTGGAGATGATTGGTTAATTTTATATCGCTGAATAATATTAAATATTATGAGTGCAGACGCTCCACCACGAGGTTCCTTGCTCCTTCTCGGTCGTCCGGAATCTATGTTCTTCCACTCTATTTTTAACGTGAGCTTTGTTCATCCTTTTGCCAACACGCGAGACATCTAGCATCAAGGTGCATGTGTTATGCAAGGATCGTTCCTTCTATATGAAGAACCCGTGGGACTGGAACTACGAGACGGACATGTACCCAGGAGTGGACGTATGAACCTGAGTAATGTAGCGTAGTACGTGAAGTAGAAAGGCACAAATGGTATGAACATGCGTGGCATATAGGGTGTGTTTGGTTGCGTTCTCGTCTCAGCATAGTTGTTCCCTCTTCATGCATGCTCAACTCAACACCCCTCTTCATGCATGCTCTCTTCATGCATGCTTCTAGTGTATTTGTGCTAAACTAGTGTGGACTCATGCACCCTCCATACACTCTACCAAACACCCAAAAGTAGGTTGAGAAGGGAACTCTTGGGCGGCATTTGTCTCTTACTACGTACGACCACTAAATGTTGTACGTGCAATGCACGGTGATGTTATGGAGTACGTGCCTAAGTACTCTACTACTACTATATTAGTTGGAGGCACATATTAACTTTCATATTTGTTTACGTGTATGCCCTGAGACCTTCCAAGTAGACGTGTCTTTCTCTCCAGGTCGCACTTTGTATCGTTCATACCACTAAGTACTACTACGTGTGGTCTCCGACCTAGAAGTGGAAGAAGTGGAGACGCTCTACCACGCTATTTTTTTACGCTGGGCTCTACCACGCTGTTCATGTCCCACTCCTTTCGCTGACGTGAGGGACAACCAGCACGTGCCGTGTTTGGCACCCTTCGTCGTAAGAGTTGAAACACTAGCATTCATCAGAAATAAAAAATAATTATAAATCGGCAGTGATACTATTTTTTTGCGAACCAATCAGCAGTGATACTATACCACGCGGTTTCCTTGCTCCTCGATATCGGAAAGAATACTTCCGTTCGCCAACATGTGGGACGTCGACCATCCTGGTCCACTTGCCATGCACGCAGAACTCCAAGGGAGAGTCACCCAGGTCATCACGCCGCAGTAACAATGACTAATGAGCCGTCAAATCACAAGCCCACTTCCCACTTTGAAGTTGCTCGGACAAAGGACCATCATGACTTCGTTGAATTCCGCTTCTTGAAGAAAACTACTGTACCAGCAGTACTGCTAGCTACAGTAGTTACTCCAACAGAGGCCTCCTTTTGTTCATAGGATAGGAATATGAAAATCATAGGAAGTGAGATGACATGCATCTCAATTCCTATAGAGAAAGAGATGCCATTTGATGCTTAGGATAGGAATTTTTCCATTTAGTCTAGGCTAATGTACTGGTAATTTGCTCTAAAACTACAGTAGTAACTAGTAGTATTGGTACATGCTCGTACTCAGACACAGACACACACACTAACTACTAGTACTAATACTTCTCACATGCTGGCCAGACGCCGTCGTTCTCCTTCCCAGCTTTGTCGGCGACACCCCACCGTGCTTGGATCTCCGCCGACCTCTCCGAAGTAGTGCGTGCGTCCTTTTCTTTCTTGCGGCGGCGGGCCTCTCTTTTCTTGAGTGCTTTCTGACTTTTCCGCTCCCACTGCGCAGCTTTGGCCGCCTCTTGCTCTACCGCCCATTCTGCCTTGTCATCTTCAAATTCCTCCCACATAGTTGTGAGGTCGCGAGCGACGATGAACTCGGCACGGCGGGATGCCATCGCTTCCCTACCATTTTGTGTGCGGTCGTGGGCGGCGAGCAACTCGGCGCAGCGGGATGCCATCGCTGCCTTACCGATTAGTGTGCGGTGCGGTGGCATTAACGACGCTTGGTGAGAGCTCTGGGGGAGTGGCCGGACAACCGTATAGTGCATTGGTTTGTCAAGAGCTCAAGGACAGAAGATGAAGCAATTTGGATTCCCCTTCAATCCTGGTCATTTATTACCGAGTAAAATGCATTGGTGGTCATCGAACTTGTCTTGATAGCTCACTTTGATCATTGTATACGAGATATGGTGATTATACGGTCACTGGCTCAGCGTATATCTCTGTATTTGTCTGGTTGACTAGTCAAACAGTCCGCATGCGCCTCAGCAGCTCGTGTTCTTTATCTATCTACGCGGGCCTACTTGTCAATGGAGAAAGAAATACTGTATAAACCAAAATGATGTGTATGTCGGGAATCAAACCACGGACTCGTCGCTGCAACGCACCCTCGTCAGCCAAATGAAAATGAAATACTTCGCGTCAGACACTCACGCTCATGCTGTCAAAGCATGCTAATGCATGCACGTCGCCCTCTAAATCAAAGTCCTGCTCATGGCGCAACGCAAATGGCGAGCCCATCACCTGCGCGCCCCGGCGGTGCCTGACATTACTGTTTAGACGTTTGATGGAGGCCTACGCGAACGCCGAGCATGTATTCACCTGGCTCAACACCAACGGTCATACTCGGACCGCCTTGCTCATCTATATCGTCCATCACAACGACAATCTATAAAACAGCCTAAGCTAGAGAGGGTACTATGGTAGTATGGTACGGAGTATGTACTATCGTGAGCGACCGATCTTAGTGCCACTACACACCGAAACCCCTTCCATCGCTAGCGCGCGCTTCCCGCCTGAAACGGTCACCGTCTCTCCAGAATGTCAATGCCGCATTCACCAGACTTAACTGCAGGTGCAATTGGTGTGTCACTGACATGCGGGCCAGATGCCCGTTGGGCCCACATGTCAGTAACCCAAATGCATCTGCAGTTAAGTCATTGAAGCAGCGTCCGCATTCACGCCCGACGAACCTACTCCGGCGCCAGTTGTCCATCCGTCTGCCGCGGCTCATTGCCATTCACCCGCTATATTAACTTGAGCCCTAGCTCCCAGCCATAGCCAAAGACCCACACTTATTCTCCTCCGGTCCCTTCCTTCTGTCGGCACCACTTCAACCATGGCCTCCTGGCGCTCCGAAGCTCTCTTGGACGTACTGTCACAGGAGCAGACGAGGGACATCGGCGGCTCCGCTACGGGCGCGCTCCAAAGCTCTCTTTGACGTACTGTCGCGGAGCAAATGAAGGAGATCGCCGGCACCCCCCCCGGCAGCCCCCCACCACCACGACCACGAAGCTGGCGCGCGTGCGCGGGCGCAGCCGGCAGCGAGGAAGAGTAGTACACGGTAGGTCGCCACCGCTCTGGTCCAGGGAAGGCCACCGCTACTCCACTCAGTCGACGCCAAGCTTGGTGAGATAAACATCGGCGGCCGATTAGCCGCTTGCCGGCGACGTGGAGGCGGAAATCTTCAGAATCTTGTGCTCCGGAGGAGGACGTTATCGAGGCGGATGAGGAGGAGGCAAAGGCAATGGCCGGCTTTCTCGGGTTCATGGCCAGACATGGTGGTCGGACGCCGGCGATCGTTTAGACTAGGTTTACAGTAGGTTTTAGTACGGTTTGTGCGAAATATGTAATGAATTTCGTCCAGTTTGTAGGAAAAGTTTTCGAAATGTAATGAATTTCATCCGGTTAATTTGAAATTTGCTTTGTTTGCACGAATTTCGTCCGGTTAGTTCATATAGTTGTCGACAGGTATGCAGGCAACATCGGATGGCATCCATTAGTGTCCTCGGACAGATGCCGGTGTAAATTTGTGGGCCAGCGCTGGAGATGCCCTAACTATGATGCTATAATCGCTAACCATCCTCCATTATTTGGCAGGGAACAGTTATCCCTCGATCAAAATCAGATCCGCGGTGTTTCGCACTCCTCCCGCGTAAGAGTGTAAACTCTTGCTTACATAAAAATGGAGCAAGTGGACGGCACTGTAGCACGTCATATCACTCGAACTAGCCCGCCTAACGAGCGGGAAAGCACCGCCCTCGTCATTTTGTTCTGTATTTCTATCGATCGATCGCGCGAAAATGTTACACTTTGCAAGTTCTAAAGGAAAAGGCAGCACACTTACGACTCGTACGCGTCGCAACCCCAACAACCCGGCTCGCACGCCGCTCACCAGAGGGGACACGCGTTGTCCTGCAATTTCACTGACATGTGGGACCGTAATTGAATAAACCGTCGATAGCCGAAATCTAATCGCTCGGCGGGCGTCGGCTGAGAAGAGAGAAACGGGGGGGGGGGGGGGGAGAAGAGATCGTCCGCCCGCCGCGTACGGACTCCAAGAAATATATGGTGATAATGTGAGGTGGGCCATGCTAGAGTCCGGACCGCTTCCGGAGCCCGCTCTCACCGCCCTAGCCCCTCAAGACGCCAGCTGCCCGCCGCATGCATGCATAGCAAGTAGTACTCCTTATGTGGAGGAGAGAGAGGCATTGACAAAGTCAAGGAGTGGGCTCTGCAAGAGCCCGTCTCTACACGTGCTCCTAGGTATAAAAAATAATTATAAAAAAGGCATAAAAAACAATTGTGTCTTAAAAAAGAAAGGTAAAAATCATTTGAGAGGAAATAGATAGAGAGAAAGTGAGAAAAAGCTGTAACCTGGGCATTACATGAGGAAGGAGGGAGTGGTGCACATGCCAAGTTCACTGGGCTGCCGTGTTTCACACTCCTCCGTCGTAACAGTGGAGACAATAGCTTTCATCAAAAATAAACAATGAATACTCGTTGCTTGTCCTCTATGTCAGAAAGAATACTTTCATTCGCCGACATGTGGGACGTCGACCATCCTGGTCCACCTGCCATGCACAAAATTATCCTGGTCTACCCCGGTCGAATCGCAGGCCCAACCTTTCCCACTGTAAGTTGTTCGGACGAAGGAACCATCATGACTTCGTTGAATTCCGCTTCTTCAAGAAAGCTTACTGTACCCGCAATACTGCTACCACACGCGAAGACTGGACGGCACTGTACCACGTCATATCACTGAAACCCACATAGCTAAACTAGCCCGCCTAGGTCATCTATTTTGGAACGGAGGGAGTACGTCTCTCCACTGCTATGATTTTGTGTTGCACGTCCTCTGTACTTTTGCTACAGTTTTCCTACCCTATGAACCAAATGAGGCCTGAATGTATGTCGACTATTGTCCGATCGATCGCTAAGCCTACAATTTTAGGAGCTAGGGCTATTGGTCGATCGACGAGGGATAAGTGTAGGCATACCACGAGCTCATCAGCCCCAACGTTTCTCTTCGGTGAGTGTTTTGCAAGTACTATAGCTCGCACAGTAGCTAGCCTACTAACACCAAGAATCATCAAACAAGCCCTGCTGATATGATAAACAGTTCAAACTTACATCTAAGCATGCCATATATTACATCAAAAGCTAGTGAGGATACATCTGTTTCCATAACTCGGTGAGGGTTCGCATGATTCATCGCATGATTCACTATCAAACAAAAGTAGCAAGATCCACCCACACAAGACAGTGCACTAGCCCTAAGATGGTTTCATAACACGCATCGTTCTGGTAATTAAACACAGGGCAATGCAAACTACCCTGAAGGATTAGTGCGACCAACTATTTCTTGTCATCGATCTCTCTGGCAATGACCACAACACGGACAGTGGCACGGGAATCAATTTCTGGGGTGATGTCCACAGGACTGACCGCGACATCGGAATCGATCTCTGGGGCGATGTCCACAGGACTGACCGCGACATCGAATCGATCTCTGGGGCGATGTCCACAGGATGGGCAGCGGCATCGGAATCGATCTCCGGGGCGATGCCAACAGGACGGGCCACGACATCGGAATCATCAAGGACGTCCACCGGCACCTGCACAACCCTAACATATTAGCAAGCACATTGCAAATAATCCAAAACCACAACTATGGTAATAAGCCATTATTTTTTACCTTGTGCAGCTCACCGGGGGATCTTCAAGAAAGGGAAGAAAGGGCTTGAACGAGCGTTCCAGTGAAATGATGGTTGCTTCGTCCAGTCCAACTTGGAGGCCACCTTACCACTGCTGGTAAAGGTGTGGGTTTTGTGATATGACGGGTCATGACGGCCACACCGGGGTGACAAGTGAGTCTCGACTGTAGCACCTCGCTTTGATTTGGTGGATGGCACGCGGGCCCGGATTCTTTGAAATGTCCCGCATGTAGATAGAGTGGCTAGTCATATAGGAGTGCTCAATATTGTGCACCGCGACCAAGGCGGAGAGGAAAACGAGAGAACTACGTAATTAATGCATGAGTTTAATTAGGGTAGTTTTGTAAAGTACGAGATACATTCCTCCAATCGCAAAATGCCTTGGTTCATAAGATTTGAGATTTGAGCCCTATAAACCGGAAGGGAGGGAGTACTGCACACGGTGTAGTCTAGTCACTTGTTGAAATCTCTAGAAAGGCAAATACTCCTTTCCGGTTTACAGGGCTATACTACTCCCTCCGTCTAGGTGTGTAAGTCATCTTACGAAAACCAAATAGTCCCAAAACACTTAGGCGCGGTGCATTAACTCTACCTTGTTTCTTGTTTCTTGACATATCAACCAATAAGAGATGAGAGGTGTGCATGCTTTTAATGACTTGCAATGGCTAGTTCATTGCATGCAATGCTATTAATTAGCAAATAAACATTGGTGACCCTAGGAGGAAACGGTGCTAAGTGTGTGGACCTATGCAGAATGAGTATCAACCAATGGATAATGGGGTTTAATTGTTAAACAATAGCAATTTTGTCTCATGCAAGAGCCTAGCTAGTACTCCAAGGAACCGCACCACGCGCGCGTTCGCAACTGCCACGTTCGGGTTGCGCTTGGCTCTTCGCCTCTTCGAGAAGACGAACAATGATGTTACTCCTACTTCTACAGTATCGAATCCACTGCTGCATGTCCGTCCACCTCATGTGGGAGGGATAGCGTGTAGCAAAAGCTTCTACTTACTGCTCCTGCCTTTGCGTCTATGACAGGTGGGCCCAACAGGTGGTTGGCCCTCCTGTCATGCAGCCAAAGGCAGGTGTAGTTAAGGCACCGGAGCTCAGTCCTCGAGGGAGAGGGCGTTGTAGTAATCAAATTTCTCGGTCTTGTACGAGTTGACGCGACACATCAAAGCACTGCACTCGATATAAGTTTTTTTACACATTTCAAATGGGCTACTTCGTATGTAGGAGTAGACATATTCTGCTTCGTATGTAGTCACTTGTTGCAATCTCGAAAAAGACTTATATTTGGAAACGGAGGGAGTACAACGCATGCATGCATGCCGTGACTTTCCTTTTGATACTTGCATGTGTTGATTTGATGCACCTTGCCAAATTTTGACTATAAATTTAACTAACCAAATTTTCATGCATGTCACAAAAAATTACGAGGCTGTTTGAATTGTGACTATGTTTGTCTTATGTTGCCACATTATTTTTCCCACACTTGCCTAACCTGAGCTGCTCAAATTGTTAGACACACTTTGGCTTGCCTAAGGGAATCTTGCCACAATTTTTGTGTCTATGACATGTGGGGTTCACTGCTAATAAAAAAATTCTTGTCTTAGGTGTGGCTTGTAAAAAAGACTTATATTTAGGAACAGAGGGAGTAGAAAATATAAATAATAATGCATGTTGGGGTAACCCACGTTTCCGCTAATTTTAGTCGTGGGCTTGTTCACAATTTTTACGAGGGGGTGGTTGTTCATTTCATGGAGGGACTTGTAGTACCAGGCTTGAACGATACAAAGTGCGACCTGGCACACCGTAACACCACTTGGAACAAGCAGGTAGCTATCTCAAAAAACAATCAACAACTAAAAAAAACCGCGACCTGGCATGTAGTAGTACACAATTTTAAACGATTGTTTTGATGGAGTGAAAAAGGAAAACTACCCCACTACGTATATATAGGCCGGAGCCTCTGTGCTTGCTTGCTAGGGTTGCTCTATTCACACACCCTCATCCTTTCCAGATCTAAACAAGATAGGGGTAGTAACACTGTCTTTCTCCCTTCAAAAAACACTGGCTTTCTATCCTCATCGCTGGTTACAGATCCGGACGTATCCCCCTCCGCCTGTGAAGGGGAGGAGGGGCAGCGTTTAGGCCGTCGTCGACAGCGAGGGAGGAGACCCACTGCCGGCTGCACCATTATCTCTGGCCGAGCGCGGGCACGGGAGGTCCTCCGATCCCTTCGTCGTTGCCTCTGGGCGGATCCGGCCTCCCGCCGCCCACCTATCCACATCCCGGCGACCTTCAGGTATATCTTTGTTCGAAACCGCCTTAGCTCTACTTCCCCAGCTCGCTACGTCGCTGCATGTGCATCATTTTCTACCTCTCAGCCCCTCTCGATCGGATGGTCCAACGTCACATATTTTTTTTCTTCTATTGTTAGAGGTAAAGCTACTTCACGGAGTCGAATCTTGTACTCCCTCCGTCCGAAATTACTTGTCATTGAAATGGATGTATCTAGATGTATTTTAGTTCTAGCCTTATCCATTTTGATGACAAGTAATTCCGGACGGAGGGAGTACTTGGTTCAAACAAGAAATAAAGTGGGGGTGGGGGAATTTAGTATGTACATCAGACTTGGTACAAACAGGAAGGAAAGGGGGTGAAAGTAGTACAGACTGGTCATCCAACCGGTCTCTTGGTCGAAAAGGGAAATATAGGGGTAACGCTGTACACAGTGGTATGACCAGAACTAGATTTGCTATCCGCACGTAGGAGTAGGTGGCTAGAGTGAACAAAAATGGGACCAACCCAGATATGTTTCTTGGATGTTTGTTTCTCGGGGTAACAAACTATGAATCACCACTTTATGCCCTTGTTTACGTACATGGTGCTGGACTGCTGGTGCACCCACTGTCCCATGCCCTTATACCAAATATTTAGGCTCTGTTCGGAATAATGGGGCAGAAAACATAGGTCTTGATGAAAATGGAGGAATAGGAAAGGAATGTAGGTATAAAACTATGGAACAGCGAACCGGAGGAAACTCTCAAGAGAATGTGTTCGGATGGACTACGAAATGTACATCTTTGTTTTTTTAGAGTAGCATGCTTGGCAGTACGAGATGCTATTTGTTTATTCAGCTGCACAGTGACTACTCTTGTCCTCACCTCACGTACCACACATAGGTTGATTTTTTTATTCCGGCAACACAGCACAGCAACCTGTCTAACGCATGGCAGTGAGCGCCTGCCTCGGGCTTCCGCCCAAAAAATGTGCAGCGCATGGATGTTTCTAATCCTATGGAATCTGTACTACCAGACCAGCTTTCCTATGAAACACTATTCACCTTTCCCGTGTTCCGAACGGTTGGAAGGGAAAGAATACCGTAGGAATTGTGTTCCTACGAAAATCCTGCACCAAACCTGTGAACCGAACGCAGCCTTAGCTGTTCTTAATCAAATGTCCCTGGTAAAAATGAAGCCATGCCACTGTTATAAGCCATGACAAGTTTAGCCAAATGTTTTTGCCTCTAATTGTTTGAGACTCTGACTGTTTCCTCTGTTCCTTTTTGTGCAAACAGGGATATCCAATTCACCTGGTTGCTGTTGTGACCTTTTGGTGCACTGCACAAAACTCTTCTTAAAAGAAGTGACTTTTGTGCTGTTTAACTGGAATGTCAGAATGGAACAATTGGTTCATTTTGGTGGAACTGCACAAAGGGAGACCTGTGTTCCAATCCTCATCATCCATATTGGCGCCATAACCTTCCTTTAGGTAAGAATGATATTTAATGCATGTGTTCATCTCTATTTTCCGACTGCCATGAGAAAATAATGCTGTTTATTACTAGTGCACTTGTACTCCCTCACTGACAAAACCAATTCTGAATTAGAAGGCCAATCATGTACTTGGTTTCACCAACTGGTGAGGAGAAATAGAAACAGAGCATGAAGAGGAAGAAGAAGAAGAATAAACAGTGCCAAGGCGATCTTGCTGAAGCCAGAGGCCTCAGTCGAGGCCATTCAAGGGCTCCGGCAACGACTACCTTACATGTGAGACGATCCTCCAGGGAGCCCTTCCACTTCTGATGTCTCACTTAATTAATTAGGAGTACTTAAGTACCACTAATTTATTACTGCCTAATTTTCTTGTTGGAGTTAAACAAATCTTTAGTAGGACCCTATGCTGAATCATGTACGTGTGTATGTTTGTCTATGGAGGTGAATCATGTGGTGGAGCAGGGAGGGAATATTATTAGTGTCATGACATAATAGTGCTATTGTTTTGCATGTCAATTTATTGCCATTGGTTCAATGAGGCAATGTTTTGCGTATTGTCCATCATGAATTTGATGCTACTGTTTGAGTAATATGCTAATGTCTACCTATCCTTTCTCACTAAGCTAATGAAGGTTTCACCTTGTTCCTACTTGTGCAAACAGGGATCATGTTGTGCCAATCATACATTTTAGTGGAACTACACAAGACAATACAATGAACTGTATCCCAGCCAGTGCTTTAACTCTGCTGGAAGTTCTTGATAATCTTTTGATATAATCTCAGCACTGGTAAACAAGAGTGATTTCAACCATACATTTGAAGGGTGTACTATTGTGTGATTCCAGTGAGTGCTTTATCATCTCTTATGGGACTACATGAATAAGCTTTTTTTCTCAGGTTGGTACGGGCCTAAGGCCTTCATCCATATTAGTTTGCTGTCATCTCTATTTGTATCGTGCTACTGTCATGAGAAACTCCTTTATCTTTGCACGTTAAAGTTTTGCAACCTATGATAAATGGCAATGCTTTGAGTGTTGAGTTGAGCTAATTGGCACTGATTAAATAAACTAATACCTCTATTTAAGCAAGACTACTCTGTTGCTAACTTTACCCATTAAGATAATGAGGGTGCTTCTATTTGTTAGTGTATGTTTCATCAACTAGTCCCAATATTACAGTAATCTCACTCTCTCAATATATGTGCCACCAGGGATGCTCGATTTTGGTGGAACTGCACAAAAACTTTGGGTGCTTCATTGCCTCGACAGCTTCCGTCCTTTCCTGTCAGTCGCTAATCTCCGCTTGCTTTCTTCCGTTGCTGTCAGTCACTTGGCTTATCTCGGCTTCCAGTCAAAGGAAATAGTAATTGATATGCTACCTCACACAGGTTGGTACTGCTCTTTATCCTGATTATTGTGCCTGTCATATGTATTGGCAATTTGGTATTGTGCTACTATTTGCAGATTTCATAAAGGAGTAATTTGGAGCCTGAACTCGCAGGCAAATCATTACATCGGGTGATTTCAGTAGAACTGCACAAAATGATCAGATGGACAGGTACTTATGCTGCTGCTATGTACTCCAAAGTTCACTCAGACAAGCATCGATGTTGACAAGAAGTGCCTATATTCATTCGAGTATCAACCGGCGTCAACCAATTGTCAAACTCCAAGTATTAGGAGACTGAACGCCAAAAATATTGCTAGGTGCATAGCCCAGAAAAACGCAGTCCAGTCTTTGGTCCCAACTTGTGCCTTTTGGTTATCGGCACATATGGTAGCGAACTATATGGCATGGAGTCTAAAGATTCCAGACAAGTTGGTTGACGCGTATATTCATCTGGCACTTAATCAGTCTACACACCACAGATGCTCCATTTCAGTTGAAATGCACAAAAAGAGTGGGTGGTTCATTTTCTCAACCGCCTCCTTTCTCGTCTGCAATGTAGAATTTTGGCGAGATACAGGACCAAGATGAGCTAGTAAACTAGTTGGATGAAAGTAGTGGCCAAGTTGCTCAAACCTCCCTCGGCACGAGGCCACTATTTGAGGATAAACCTATAACCAAAGTTCAGAATGTTTGTGCTGCCTCTTATGTACTCGAAAGTTTACTCGTACAAGAACTAATTTTAGCAAGAAGTACCTCCGATTGAACACCATTTACAAGTCTGTACCCTAGGTAATTAAAGTTCGTCCATGCATCATATTGGCTGTGATCTCAATCATTTGGATGCATAAACATACTGAACATGTGTATATCTGAATCTTTTTGTGAATTATGTATGAATATTGTCGTGTGATCTATCAATCATTTGGATGCATAGATATGCTGAGCTTGTGTATATATGAATCTTTTGAGTTGTTGATAGCGAATGTTGGCTATGAATATGAACGTGTCGTGTGAACCTGAGTTTGATATGAATGTTTACCTTTTCTCTTGTATTTGTGTGTGAACTTGTTAGTATGCCTACTGTGGGGTATAAAACGCAGGTCTCTTATAAAAGTAATGTTGTGTCCAATTCATGTTTTCTCTTCTAACCACATTATATATATTTATATTATTACTATTATCGTATATTTTATAGAGACTTATATATACATTGTAAAAACATCCCACGTGTTATTAACTTATAAAAGTAAATGTTTAACGGAAGTTGGCAAGGAAAATCCTGGTTGTTTTTTACTCACACGCAAGGAAAATCCTGATGATTCCGTACAAAAGCTTGCGAAGATTTTAAGGACCAATTTAATAATAACGCACTCATTTTTATTTTGAGCAATAACTCGCTAATTTCTTAATTATATATATAAAAAATGTGCCTCTCCGGTTTATTCTTTGATATTAATTGCTCCTTCTAACATAACATTATATATATATATAATGAGCCCACCTAATACGTGTATTTCAAGGAAGTGCAAATGGGGTGGGATTTCTTAGAAAATATAAATGGGCCTAATTGACGCGAAATTATTTGTTCACCCAGCCTAGCAAATGGACTGTACATTCTAGAAAACATGGGTTAAATATATGCCACATTTTTGTAGGCTGACATGTGGGCCAATAGGTCGAAGCCTACGCAGTGCATTGTCAACTTGGTCAACAAATGATTGTGTCATCCACAGCCATTGGATTTATATCCAACGGTCCGGCCTCCGGTGGCTAGCGGCTCTGTTTAGCACGCATCGCTGCGAAGCGCTACCCCACCGCCGGCCAGGCTATCCCTCCACCCCTCGACACCTCCTGTTATTCTCCACAGACTACAGCCCCATGCCGCAACAGAACCAGTTATAACCCTTCTCCTCCTCTCAATCTGCGACTCCAGTGCCGCATTTTCCCATCTCCGAGTCATTCCCGTCCGGGGCCTCGCTGTCGTCCACCGCCTCGCTGCGTTCGGTGCGGCATGCTCAACAAACGAGAGTCATTGGAAGAGGACTGTATGTGGAGAGCCTGACGGCTGGGACCCACGAGGTCCATGGCCGGACGCAAGGAAAGTTCCTCATTAAGCTAAAAAAAATGTTTCCTCCACCTGACAGCTGGGACCCACTCGCTGTATCTTCGCACGGAAGGAAGTGCCTCCTTGTTTTGCGAAAAAAATTATTCATCCCGTTGACAGCTGGGACCCGTCAGATTTGGTGACTGACTTGTGGGCCTACTAAGCGGACATGTACGCACGGCTTTGTCAACTTAATCAACAAATGATTCTAGCAGCTGGACCGTTGGATGTTAATCCAACAGCCGTGCTCCTTCTTCAACCTCTGTTCTTGCTCCTGTCTCCCGTGGGCGGCACCGCGGCTGTGCTGCCGCGCACCCGAACCAGTGAAGTTTCCCACTCCTCTCCATCTGCGACTCCACTGCCCCGTCTTCCCCATCTCCTGGTCGTTCCAGTCTGGGTGTGCTCGGCAAGGTGTGGTCAACGTGGTCAACAACCGAGAGTCATCGGACGATGACTGTACGTGAGAGGCTGACAGTGGGGACGCACCACGCCCATGGATGCATGCATGCAATGGAACGCGGCAAGGTCAACATGGTCAAGGAACGACTTCCATCGGAAGTATACTGTACGTGGAGAGTCTCAGCTGGGTCCACGCCCGCAGCAAGTAAGTGCCTCCTTATTACGCAGAAAATAATGATTCCTCCAACTGACACCAGGGACCCACTGGACGGGCCACCGTATTTTGTGAAAAAAAGTTTGCCCCCTGACTGCTGGGACCCACCTGACGGGCCACTGTATTTCCCGAAAAAAACGTTCCCCCCGCTGTCAGCTCAGACCCACCGGAAGTGCCTCCTTATTACACACAAAAAAATGAATACTCCCCCGGCTAGTTGGGACCCACCTTGGTGGGAGGCTCACTTGTGGGCCTACTAAGTTGACGGGGACGAAGGGCTTTGTCAACTTAGTCAATATGAACGATTCTAGCTCCAGTGACCGTACGATGTCCATCCAACGGCCGTAGTGCTTCTTCAACCTCTTGTCTTCTTACTCCAGCCGCCCAAAGCAGCGCCGGTCGTGCCGCATGCTCCTGCCTCCCGTGGCCGGCTGTGCTGCCGTGGAGGCCTCACCGCCCCCTACTATTCCCACCGCTTTCCAGGCTCTGCGGCGACGGCAGCCTCACACCGCAGCCGAACTAGTGAACCCTCGTACTCCTCTCCGCGCGGGCTTCCACTGCCGCGTCTTCCCCGGCTCCGTGTCGTCCCCTTCTTAGCCCTCGCCGTCGTCCACCGCCGTGGTGCTCTCCGCGCGACGTGGTCAACGTGGTCAAGGAACGACTTCCATCGGAAGGGTACTGTACGTGGAGAGGCTGACAGCTGGGTCCACGGCCACAGCCCAGTTTTTTGTGATTTGCCAAGTAAGTCGCTTTGTCAGGCCTGTTGGGCTGCAAATCTTTCAAGACGAGGAGAGCTTTCATTCGGCTGGCCGAGAAAATGGCCCATCAGTAATGAGAAATGGGCTGTACATTTTTAAAACACATCAAACCGGCAATTAGTTTCAAATATCTTTTTTTCATTTCGAGATTTTAAATTACATTAATTTTTATGCGTGGAGAATTTGTTGGATTTTATATTGATATACATTTATTTTTAAAATCAGTTTGAATGTGAGTCGAAATTTCGAGATTAGAAACAGTTCGGACCGGACCTAAATATGCAAAATTTCGTATAATTTTCTAACCGTGGCCACAATATGGGTTGTAATGCTAACGAAAAGAATATGGGCTCCAAAAAAACCTTAATAATTAGCAAATGGGCAGTAAATTATTAGAAATAATGGCAGATGGGTTGTATGCTGTTTTCCACAGATTTGAGGCTTTCCTAAAAAAAAGGTTGACGCACAAGCAGTGACTGTTGGATGGCCATCCAACAGCCGTCGTGCTTCTTCAATCTCTGCTCTTCCTTTTCCAGCCGCTCAAACAAGCGCCGGTGGGACTGCCTACTCCCTCCTCCCCGCGGCCAGCTCTGCTGCCGCGCAGGCCTCACCGCCCCACCGTACTCCCATCGCTGGCCTAGCCATCCCTCTACTCACCCACACTTGCTGTTATTCTCCGGCGACGGCAGACGAACCAGTAAACCCTCGTACAGTCGTACTCCCCTCCGCGTGGGAAACAACTGCCGAGTCTTCCCTGCCTCCATGTCATTCCCTTCCTAGGCCTCGCCGTCGTCCATCGCCCTGGTGCTCTCGGCGCGGCCTGGTCAACGTGGTCAACGACTGACATGCATCTGAAGTGGACTGTACGTGGAGAGGCCGACAGCTAGGTCCACGGCCGCACACAAGGAAATGCCTCCTTATTACGCGCAAAATAATGATTCCTCCACCTGACATCAGGGACCCACCGAAAGGGCCTCTGTATTTCGTGAAAAAAAGTTACCGCCGTTGACAGCTTGGACCCACCAGCTATATCTTCGCACGCAAGGAAGTGCCTCCTTATTACGCACAAAAAAATGAATACTCCCCCTGTTAGCTGGGACCCAGTATTGTGGCAGGCTGACTTGTGGGCCTACTAAGTTGATGGGGACGGAGGGCTTTGTCAACTTAGTCAATATGCACGATTCTAGCTCCAGTGACCGTACGATGTCCATCCAACGGCCGTAGTGCTTCTTCAACCTCTGGTCTTCTTGCTCCAGCCGCCCAAACCAGCGCCGGTCGTGCCTCGTGCTCCTGCCTCCCGTGGCCGGCTGCGATGCGGCGGAGGCCTCACAGCCCCCTACTACTCCCACTGCTGGCCAGGCCATCCCTCTACTCACCCACACCCCCTGTTATTCTGCGGCGACGGCAGCCTCACACCGCAGCGAACCAGTGAACCCTCGTACTCCTCTACACGTGGGCATCCACTGCCGCGTCTTCCCCGGCTCCGCATCGTCCCCTTCCTAGGCCTCGCCGTCGTCCACCGCCCTGGTGCTCTCGGTGCGGCGTGGTCAACGTGGTCAAGGAACGGCTTCCATCGGATGTGGACTGTACGTGGAGAGGCTTACAGCTGGGTCCACGGCCGCAGCAAGGAAGTACCTCCTTATTACGTGCAAAATAATTATTCCTCCATCTGACAGCGGGGACCCACCGGACGGGCCACCGTATTTTGTGGAAAAACGTTTGCCCCTGACTACTGGGACCCACCAGCTACATCTTCGCACGCAAGGAAGTGCGTCCAGGAAAAAAACGATTCGCCCCCCTGACTGCTGGGACGCACCAGCTACATCTTCGCAGGCAAGGAAGTGCCTGACAGTCGGGACCCACCTGGTCGAAGCGTATGTAGCGTTGTCATTCTGGTCGCGAACTTGTACGTACATATATACTGGTGGATGTAGAGGCGCGCACGTGTCGTAGTAGAGGCGCGTACGTGTCGTAGTAGAGGCGCGCATGTAGCATGTACACGTACATACAACGGCCAGGGTGCAAGAAAGAAAATACGGCCATGTATGTGTACATACGGGCGGGGTCTCGAATGCCTACTCGCACATACGTACGGCCAGGGCTCGTGTACATGGCTGGGTCGGAACGGAGAAACAGCGTCGTCGTCGTATTCATGGGGAGGCAACGGAATGCGTCGTGTTCATGGGGAGGCAACGGAATGCGTCGTGTTCATCGGGAGGCAACAGAAC
Organism: Aegilops tauschii subsp. strangulata; assembly: GCF_002575655.3. Taxonomy (NCBI): domain Eukaryota; kingdom Viridiplantae; phylum Streptophyta; class Magnoliopsida; order Poales; family Poaceae; genus Aegilops; species Aegilops tauschii. The sequence continues at coordinate 410,398,085 of NC_053040.3, read as the reverse complement.
ACGTGGGAGCCAACCGGCTGGGTTGGAACGGAATGCGTGATCGTGTTCATCGGGAGGGCTTCGACGGAACAGGCGATGGAAACGAGGCCTGGCGTACCGCACAACGGAGGAAACGGACCTCCTACGTTCGGAACGGGGTCCTGTTGATCGGGAGGGGTCTGGCGTACCGCAAAACGGAGGAAACAGACCTCCTACGGTCGAAACGGGGGTCCTGTTGATCGGGAGGGGTGTGGCGTACCGCAAAACGGACGAAACGGACCTCCTACGGTCGAAACGGGGGTCATGTTGATCGGGAGGGCTGTGGCGTACTGCAAAACGGACGGAACGGACCTCCTACGGTCGAAACGAGGGTCCTGTTCATCGGGAGGGGTGTGGCGTACCGCAAAACGGGACTCCACGGGATACTGTTGATCTCCACTGTCGACCTCCTCCAGCCTCCACGGGCTCCTGTTCATCCAGCCTCCACCGCGCGCTACTCCACCGGCTACTGTTCAACCACCCCTCCACCGTCTACTGTTCATCCAGCCCTCCACACCACCGGGTCCTGTTCAACCACCCCTCCACGGGCACCCCTCCACCGTCTACTGTTCATCCAGCCCTCCACCACACCACGGGGTCTTGTTCATCCAGAGGCAACGCCACCGCTCACTGTTCATCCAAACCAACCCGCAACACTCACTGTTCATCCCAGAGGTAGCATCGATCGTCTTTAGTTAGCAGCAGTACCGAAGGAATCGCTCGATCAGGTTCAGTTAACAGCCATGGATCGATCGCTCGGGTTCAGTAACCCGTAGCCTGCAGTGCAATCGCTCGGGTTCAGTTAGAGCCCAACGCCTCGCTCGGGTTCAGTTAGAGCCAACGCCTCGCACACACGCGCGTACGTGCACGAGAGAAACACGCATTGCTCGGCCCCCGACCTCCCACCGTAACCGGGAACTCCCCAAAATTTTCCTCGCCCTCGCTTCTACCATGGTCTTTTCCGTCATGGACGGCCCAAAGAATGTCATGCGGCTGCGTCTCCGGCCCGCCCAGGATGAAAAGCCCATTTTCTGTCATGATTTTATCTCATAGAAGTAGGAGCCCACCACATCTATGATGATACCGGGTTTTGTCACAATTATCGTCATAGAAGTGTCATATGTATGATAGAAAAAAATTTCGTTCAGCCCAAAATGTCACGGATGTGTCTTTTTTTGTAGTGCAGACAATCTGAGCACATGCTCACTGGTTGAGCTATTCTCCTCCATCTTGTAGCCATAGAACTTGTTGGAGACTTCATATCTCTCAACTCGGGTATTTTCTTGAAATATTAACTTCAACTCCTGGAACATCTCATATGGTTCATGACGTTGAAAACGTCTTTGAAGTCCCAATTCTAAGACGTTTAAGCATGGTGCACTAAACTATCAAGTAGTCATCATATTGAGCTAGCCAAATGTTCATAACATCTGCATCTGCTCCTGCAATAGGTTTGTCACCTAGCGGTGCATCAAGGACATAATTCTTCTGTGCAGCAATGAGGATAATCCTCATATCACGGATCCAATCCGCATCATTGCTACTAACATCTTTCAACTTAGTTTTATCTAGGAACATATCAAATATAAAACAGGGGAGCTAAACGCGAGCTATTGATCTACAACATAGATATGCTAATACTACTAGGACTAAGTTCATGATAAATTAAAGTTCAATTAATCATATTACTTAAGAACTCCCAATTACATAGACATCCCTCTAATCCTCTAAGTGATCACGTGATCCATATCAAGTAAACCATGTCCGATCATCACGTGAGATGGAGTAGTTTCAATGGTGAACATCACTTATGTTGATCATATCCACTATATGATTCACGCTCGACCTTTCGGTCTCCGTGTTCCGAGGCCATATCTATTATATGCTAGGCTCGTCAAGCTTAACCTGAGTATTCCGCGTGTGCAACTGTTTTGCGCCCATTGTATTTGAACGTAGAGCCTATCACACCCGATCATCACGTGGTGTCTCAGCACGAAGAACTTTCGCAATGGTGCATACTTAGGGAGAACACTTATACTTTGATAACTTAGTGAGGAATCATCTTATAATGCTACCGTCAACCAAAGCAAGATAAGATGCATAAAAGATAAACATCACATGCAATCAATATAAGTGATATGATATGGCCATCATCATCTTGTGCTTGTGATCTCCATCTCCGAAGCACCGTCATGATCACCATCGTCACCGGCGCGACACCTTGATCTCCATCGTAGCATCGTTGTCGTCTCGACAATCTTATGCTTCTACGACTATCGCTACCGCTTAGTGATAAAGTAAAGCATTACAGGGCGATTGCACTGCATACAATAAAGCGAAAACCATATGGCTCCTGCCAGTTGCCGATAACTCGATTACAAAACATGATCATCTCATACAATAAAATTTAGCATCATGTCTTGACCATATCACATCACAACATGCCCTCCAAAAACAAGTTAGACGTCCTCTACTTTGTTGTTGCAAGTTTTACGTGGCTGCTACTGGGCTTAGCAAGAACCGTTCTTACCTAAGCGTCAAAACCACAACGATAGTTTGTCAAATTGGTGTTGTTTTAACCTTCGCAAGGACCGGGCGTAGCCACACTCGGTTCAACTAAAGTTGGAGAAACTGACACCCGCCAGCCACCTCTGTGCAAAGCACGTCGGAAGAACCAGTCTCGCGTAAGCGTACGCGTAATGTCGGTCCGGGCCGCTTCATCCAACAATACCTCCGAACCAAAGTATGACATGCTGGTAAGCAGTATGACTTATATCGCCGACAACTCACTTGTGTTCTACTCGTGCATATAACATCAACGCATAAAACCTGGCTCTGATACCACTGCTAGGGAACGTAGTAATTTCAAAAAAAATCCTACGCACACACAGGATCATCGTGATGCATAGCAACGAGAGGGGAGAGTGTTGTCCATGTACCCTCGTAGACCGAAAGCGGAAGCGTTGGCACAACGCGGTTACCGATCAAGTACCGAACGCACGGCACCTCCGAGTTCAGCACACGTACAGCCCGATGACGTCCCTCGAACTCCGATCCAGCCGAGTGTTGAGGGAGAGTTTCGTCAGCATGACGGCGCGGTGATGATAATGATGTTCTATCGATGCAGGGCTTCGCCTAAGCACCGCTACAGTATTATCGAGGTGGACTATGGTGGAGGGGGGCACCGCACACGGCTAAAAGATCAAATGATCAATTGTTGTGTCTCTAGGGTGCCCCCTACCCCCGTATATAAAGGTGCAAGGGGGAGAGGTGCGGCCGGCCAGGAGGGGCGCGCCAGGAGGAGTTCTACTCCCACCGGGAGTAGGACTCCCTCCCTTTTCCTTGTTGGACTAGGAGTGGAGGGGAAAAGAGGAGGGAGAGAGGAAGGAAAGGGGGGACGCCGCCCCCCTCTCCTTGTCCTATTCGGACTAGGTGGAGGGGCGTGCGGCCCTGCCCTGGCCGCCTCTCCTCTCTTCCACTAAGGCCCACTATGGCCCATTAAGCCCCCGGGGGGTTCCGGTAACCTCCCGGTACTCCGGTAAAATTCCGATTTCACCCGGAACACTTCCGATATCCAAACATAGGCTTCCAATATATCAATCTTCATGTCTCGACCATTTTGAGACTCCTCGTCATGTCCATGATCACATCCGAGACTCCGAACAACCTTCGGTACATCAAAACATATAAACAAATAATATAACTGTCATCGAAACTTTAAGCGTGCGGACCCTACGGGTTCGAGAACTATGTAGACATGACCGAGACACGTCTCCAGTCAATAACCAATAGCGGAACCTGGATGCTCATATTGGCTCCCACATATTCTACGAAGATCTTTATCGGTCAAACCGCATAACAACATACATTGTTCCCTTTGTCATCGGTATGTTACTTGCCCGAGATTCGATCGTCGGTATCTCAATACCTAGTTCCATCTCGTTACTGGCAAGTCTCTTTACTCGTTCCGTAATACATTATCCCACAACTAACTCATTAGTTACAATGCTTGCAAGGCTTATAGTGATGTGCATTACTGAGTGGGCCCAGAGATACCTCTCCGACAATCGGAGTGACAAATCCTAATCTCGAAATACGCCAACCCAACAAGTACCTTCGGAGACACCTGTAGAGCACCTTTATAATCACCCAGTTACGTTGTGAGGTTTGGTAGCACACAAGGTGTTCCTCCGGTAAACGGGAGTTGCATAATCTCATAGTCATAGGAACATGTATAAGTCATGAAGAAAGCAGTAGAAACATACTAAACGATCGAGTGCTAAGCTAATGCAATGGGTCAAGTCAATCAAATCATTCTCCTAATGATGTGATGCCATTAATCAAATAACAACTCTTTGTCCATGGTTAGGAAACATAACCATCTTTGATTAACGAGCTAGTCAAGTAGAGGCATACTAGTGACACTCTGTATGTCTATGTATTCACACATGTATTATGTTTCCGGTTAATACAATTCTAGCATTAATAATAAACATTGATCATGATATAAGGAAATAAATAATAAATTTATTATTGCCTCTAGGGCATATTTCCTTCATCTTCCTCCACGGGCATCCCCCTCAGCGACGCAAGAGTGGCCCAGCGCGCCTCCACCTGTTGCTCAAGAGACGCGCTCCAGGCCTGGAGCTCCCACGCGCGTTCCTCCGCAGCTTCCCGGGGCGGTCAGCCTCATGAGCCTCTTCCAAGGCTCTCGAGCGGGCTTCATGTGCGATATTGAGGGAAGCCTCGGCCTTAGCGTTCTCAAGGTCGCGCTGATAGCGACCGAGGTTGATGGCCACCCTCAGCTTGCGTCGCTCCTCCACCAGCCGGAGACCTTCGGCCTCAAGGCGCGAGTCAACACCCGCGAGCTCTTCACTAAGTCGGCTCATCGCGCCCATCGCCTCTCGGAAGAGCTCGTGACTAACCGCGCTCCGCCCGCACTCAACCTCGAACGCTCGACCCTCCTCGTCCTCCGCCTCGGGGGCTGCAGGCGGGGCGCCAGGCAGCGCGCCACCCCCCCTGCAGGGGGCTGGGGGCTGACGCCGCACCTCGCGTCAGCTCGTCCTCGCGAGGAGACCAAGCCGGCCGAGGCCCGCTGCTTGAAGAGGAGCCAAAGATCGAAGCCAACAAATTGCCGTCCATGACCAGCGGAGGAGTCTTGGGAACGCCTGCCAAGCTCCACGCCAAACCGGGGGGGAGGAACGACAAGGCTGCAGGATCGTCTCGCCAAGAAGGCGGGAGTGCCCCTTCGACCAGCCCTGCTCCAGGGGCCACCAGCGGACTCGGAGCGCTCGTGGCCGGCGAAAGAGTTAAGGAAGAAGGAGGCCGTTTCTCAGGAGGCGCGGCCGTCTTGATGGAAGGAGCCCTGAAGAACCGACGTCAGGAGACGAAAAACAGCACACAAGGAGCCACAACGGTACGATACTTAAACGTCAACAGCGATGTACTTCCTCCGCTTCAGCAGTCCAAAGATGTTGCTACCGGTGGGAGATCCTTTCCTCTTGCGGAGCTCCTCAAAGTCTACACAAAGACGACCGAAACGCTGGACGTGACGTTCGGTGCGCAGCGGGGCCGAAGAAGAGCTCAGAAGAATATCTTCAGGGGTGCCCGGTTGCGACAAACAGCCAGGCACCGTTTCACCACGACCTCCCGAGCCTCCTGGAGCCTTGGCCTCGGGAGTCGCATGCAGCGTCTCCTCAGCAACTGACGCCTCAGGAGGGGAGTGGCAGGCTCCTGAGGATAATGCCCCAGGATCACCACTCAGCACGTGCACCTCAGCACTCGAGTCACCGGCCTTCGCCGGAGCTCGCCTACCTGCACCGTCACTTGGGGCGAGCTCAGCATCAAGGGCAAGGAAGGGAACCACAACGACAGGTTTCTCACGAGGCCCCTCCAGGCCGTCCGGCGGCGGCCCCCATTCATCGAAGAGAGGAATGTTCTTTACAAACTCATCCTTGTTCTTCCAGCGGTACAACAAACAGTTCTTCCCAGGCATTTCGGCCGGAAGAAAGACACCCGTCAAGACCTTGAGCACTGTTCGCTGCGTCCCAAGGAGGAGCCCGGACTCCTGAAACCTCATGCGGTCCTGCCTGCTGAGCAAGGTCCACATTGGGCGAGAATGGAGCTGAAGCAGAGCGACCCAGCGTTGGACGAATTCCTTCACCACCATCGATGCAGTTACGCCGCGATCTTTCGGCAACCTCAACCTGAGCTAGACGTGAGCAAGGCCGAGGCTCGCGAGCCGCTGATGGTTCCAGCCGGAGTTAGGAACAGCAGGCCCTGACGGAGCCTGAAGTAGAGGACTGAGTACACCGGCATCGACGAACACCCATCATATCCGGAATTCGCTCGTGGATGGAGGAAGCTCGAAGTCGATCCCCTCGCCCGCCGTCGTAGCCACAGCCTGGAAGCTCACGCACCCCGAGCATTGTTGAGGGTCGGTCAAGTGCAATGAAATGAAATGGCGGAGGAGAGCCACAGAAGGGGCAATGCCAACCATGGCTTCGCACACAAAGGTGAAGACGGCCAGAAGAGTCACAGATTGAGGGTCGAGATGCAGCATGTGGATCTGATAATGCTCAAGCACAGCATTAAAGAAGGCGGAGAAGGGAGGAATCAGACCAGCCTAGAGGGTGTCAATGAAGATCGGGACCTCAGTGGCTGGCTGAGCCGTGCGAGTACGGGACGCAGGCCAAGCCACCGTCTTCCCCCACTCGTTGAAGCTGGAAGCAAGCATCGGACGCACCTTGTCCATGGCCTCGTCGTTGAGCACCCGAGATCGGCCGAGCGCTGGCGCGAAAGACGGAGGCGCAGTTGGCAGAGACAGAGGTTTCTTCCCCTTCTCATCTTGTCCCCCCTGGCCCCGCAACCAAGAGTCACTCGTCGAAAGCTGACCAGGAAGACAATAACTGCTATTTCAAGAAAGCATGGTTGGAGTTCTTCTATTGACGAAGGGAAGAGGACGGTCGACAGAAGGTTTTTATTTCTTAAAAAATCGCCCTAACCGTCCTAAATATGGACGGAGAGCGGTCTCGAGTTTTTCGGGGTCCTCGAGATCGCATTTTAGGTCGAGTAGAGACGCTAGGGAGTCTGTGGGCTTCCCTTGGCATTTCAAGATGGCCTCTATCGTCTTTTCGAGAGCCTCCCGTTTGCCCGTCAAGGGGCATTTGACATCCAAGTAATAAAAAAAATGAATCTCCTAACTCGGTAGCCCATGAGGTTCCAATGGTTAGTTTTGGATTTTTTCAGGCAAAGTAAAACGGGATGAATTCAATCGCCAAGACCTGCCACTGGCTGATTCCATAAGCACAGAAAGAAGGGTTTACGAATAAAAAAAAAGCTGCTCATTAGGGTCTCTTTTCATATCCGGCGCGTGCTAGCCTTCAGACTATACTTTATTGTAGGGAAAGGGAAAAAATGGAGAATATCTTTAAGAACCCTAGAAGTTAAAACAACCACCCCCTGATCCGAAAGGAATGGGTGTTCCTGAGGCTTATTCAAAGGGCTTTCTAGTGAGTTAATGGGGAATGAGGGTACAGCGCCATGGCGATGGGGGAGGCAGAGCGCAAGTCAGATTGGAAGGGCGGAGCAGGGCCTCGAGGAAGCAGAGAGATTGGAGGAGCGAGGCGTGGGCGAAGGAGGAATAACTGTGTGAGATGTGGGGGCCGCATAGCCAGGCAGATCCAAGGGCATCGTGGGGAAGCGGAGACGCCCACGTCCAATCAACCAGCACGCGTCGACCGAGGCCGCGGGCTTTTGGGGCCCGCGGTGCTCCGAACTTGACCCCTGGCTTCGCCGTGAAGCCAAGCCCGAGCGCACCTTGGGCCCGGGGGCTACTATCGGCGTTCTAGGAACGGGGGTCCCCAGACTTGCCTGCGTGCGGCCCACAACGCGGCCAAGCAGTAGGCCGTACGAACCATCTTCATCAACAAGGCATCCAAGACCCTTGCGAGGCGGACGACGCAAGACCTCCTCTGGAGTGGCCTAGCCAGGCAGGCTCACGAGGAGCAGAGATATCAAGGCAAGGCAAATCTCATGAGGCTCTCGTGACATGAGCCATGACGAACGGTACCAGGCGGGTGCCAGGAGGGTGCCAGGCGGGCGCCAGTGCGTGCACCATCCCTATTTCCTCTTTGGTGCTAAGGAGGCCAGCGCAGGCGAAGAGTACCGAGGCATCAGGCAAAGGTTGCCATATTGGTGCAACGAGACCAAGACCAGGAGGACGGCAAGGTGGAGGTCATCGTGGAGCCCAACACGGCGTCACCACCAGAGCTTTCGCAGGCGAAGACCGCTTTTGTCAGGATAGCTTGTACTAGCTGTCCCCCTTCGAATTTTCCCGCCGTTGTTGGCTCCCTTCCCGCTCAATATTTGGGAAGAGGACCAGGGCCTATATAAGTAGAGCTAGCCACCACAGTAGAGGCATCGAATCCTCACGCCACAAGTTCACAAGCACAAGAACACCCCAACCTCAGGAGGCTGTTCTTCCCTTGTACTGTTCATCATCAGCCCAAGAGGCAATCCACCACCACCACACTGGAGTAGGGTATTACACCACAATGGTGGCCCGAACCAGTATAAACCTCGTGTCTTTCTGTGTTGCGAGTTCGTCGAGTTCGTCCGCGAGATCTTAGCGAGCTAGAGCGTAGATCGGTACCACTATTAGATCCCAGTGTTCGAACCTTAAGGGTTTGCTGGAACCCCACATCCGACAAACTCTTTGTGTTCTACTCGTACATATCATCTACGCATAAACCTGGCTCGGGTGCCACTATTAGGAAACGTAGCATGCAATTAAAAAAATTCCTAAACTCATGCAAGATCTATCTAGGTGATCAACGAGAGGGGGAGACTGTGTCCACGTACCCTCCTAGACCGAAAGCGGAAGCGTTTGACAACACGGTTGATTTAGTGGAACTTCTTCTTGTTCCGACTGATCAAGCACCGAACATACGAAACCTCCGAGTTCTGCACATGTTCAGCTCGATGACGTCCCTCGAACTCTTGATCTAGCAAATGTCTTGGGGAAGATGAGTTCCGTCAGCACGACGGTGTGGTGACGGTGATGGTGAAGTGTTCCGCGCAGGGCTTCACCTAAAGCACTACAAAGATATGACCAGAGGCGTAAACAGTGGAGGGGGGCGCCGCACACGGCTAACAATTGTTGGTGTGTATTCTAGGCGCCCCTCCCCATGTATATATAAGTGGGAGGGGGAGGGGGATAGCCATGGGGGGCCCCAAGTAGGAGGAATCCTACTTGGGGGCCTAGTCCAATTCGCCCCCCCTTTCCTTTTTCACCAGAGGAGAAAGGAAAGAGGAGCGAGCAGAGAAGGAAGGGGGAGGCCAAATCCCTCTGTCGGTGTCAAAACCGGCGGATCTCGGGTAGGGGGTCCCGAACTGTGCGTCTAAGGTCGATGGTAACAAGAGACGGGGGACACGATGTTTACCCAGGTTCGGACCCTCTTGATGGAGGTAACACCCTACTTCCTGCTTGATTGATCTTGATGAATATGAGGATTACAAGAGTTGATCTACCACGAGATCGTAATGGCTAAACCCTAGATGTCTAGCCTATATGATTATGATTGCCTCTACGGACTAAACCCTCTGGTTTATATAGACACCGGAGGGGCCTATGGTTGTACAGGGTCGGTTTACAGAGGAAGTAATCTTCATATACAAATGCCAAGCTTGCCATCCACGCAAAGGAGAGTCCCATCCGGACGCAGGAGGAAGTCTTCTATCTTGTATCTTTATGGCCCATCAGTCCGGCCAACGTCACATAGCCCGGACGCCTGAGGACCCCTTAATCCAGGACTCTCTCAGTAGCCCCTTAACCAGGCTTCAATGACGATGTTACCGGCGCGCAGATTGTCTTCGGCATTGCAAGGCGGGTTCCTCCTCCGAATACTTCAAAGTAGTCCTCGAACACAGAAAATGTGTCCGGCTCTGCAAAACAAGCTCCACATATAGCCGCAAAGAGTATAATATTTAACAAGTCCCATCTACTGACATCTTTTGTAGTGAGACGCCACGTCTCTGCACGGTCATTATTTCGAACCATTTTTTAACCTTCCGCTCCATGTTTCGAGATGCGGTTTCCATTGGCACATCTTGTCGAAGCAGAGATCGTGTCCCCTTATCACGGGATCCTCATCAATATGGCCGTGGGTAATCCAACCATGTCGTTAGCGATCCCTTGGGAATAGGTGAGCTTTAAGGCCCGTGAGGAGGCGTTCGATATCTTTTCGCCTTTATAAAGGGGCATAGATCCGTCTTTCTCCCCCTACGCCTACCTCTTCCTCAGCCTTCCCAATCCCAGGCTCCAACGCCCAGGATTTGATTTCTTCCATTGTTACCAGGCCCTCTAGTTATGTCTGGATCCATCTCCCAAGGTACGGGCGCAGCCTCCTCGGTCACCGAGGAAGATATCGCAAAACTTCGGAAGGCGAGGTACCTGACTATGGAAATCCCCCACAGGCTCCCTACTAAATGGCAGGTCATCCCCACACCAAAATCCGGCGAGAGGGTTGTATTTATCTCCCACTTCCTCCGTGGGCTAGGGTTCGCTCTTCAACCCTTTGTTCCCGGCCTCATGTTCAATTATGGGCTAGATTTTCACAATCTAGCTCCGGACTCTTTTCTCCACATCTCGGCATTCGTCGTCGTGTGCGAAGCCTTTCTCCGCATTCCCCTACACTTCGGCCAATGGCTTAAGATTTTCAATGTGAAGCCAAAGCTAGTCAATGGGGGACAAGCGGAGTGCGGCGGTGCTATGGTGAGCAAGCTTGCCGACACTATCTGGCCAAAAGGCGCCTTCATGGAAACCTCCAACTCATGGCACCAGGAGTGGTTCTATATCACCGAACCCCGCGGCACCAAATGGGCAGCCGCACCTGTCTTCCGATCTGGCCCTCCATTGCGGCTCGTGTCATGGATAAATAAGGGGCTAGAGTGGGGATCAGCTGATGAAGTACAGACGCTGCAAAGTCATATCCGGAGTATCCTCGAAAGGGATGTTGGCCTTATCAACGTAATCCAAGTGATGCTAGTCCGCCAGATCCTCATGTGCCAGCGACGGCCTCTCTGTATATGGGAGTTCAATCCGAAAGGACCGTGGATCCTTTACAAATTCGTCGGCACGATGCACGAAGGGATGTGGTAACTATTCTTCAAGACTCGAAAGCAGTGGCCGGACACATCAGGAGACATCGGTCTCGACTGCAACCATCCGGATACCTCGGTAAGCACCCAATTTCTGACCGCAACTCGGTTGATTATCCCATAGCAATGTACTGAGAGTTCTATCTTTGACCAGGGCTGGATAAAGAAGGCAGAACGAATTAGGTGTTCAGCTCCACTTCCCGAAGGCTCGGCCGATCCTGTGTGGACGAGAATGCTGGTCCCGGTGCCGTATCAAGTGCCAGCACAAGAAGGCAAGAAGAAGAGCGAAGAGGCCGAAAGCGGCCTCCACTCTGCAGGTATGTCGGACACTATGTCCGGGGAGACTGAAGCTCCGTCTCCGAAAGACGAAGGGGAAGGAGAAGGTGATATCCCTTCCCCTCATGGGTGGAAAAGGACTACATCTGAAGACTTGGAGGTGGAAGCACCCAAGAGAGGGAAGGTATCCCTTCCATATGGTTCAGGTTCTGAAGCCGATGTCGTCGCAAGGCTCCTCTCTAGGGACAAGCCCCTTGCCGAATCGTAAGTGAACAAGGATGCTCTAGACATATCCCGTTCTTTTCAGGCTGCAGGGGTAACATTTAAACTATATGCTTGCAGTTTGGCCCACAGTCCACCCCAACAGTCCTCCTCATCAGGGGACTTAACTCCGGGGATGATGGAAAGCGAGACGCCTTCTCATGCTTCCTCGCCTCTTAGGGCAGACGATTTCGAGGTGTCATCTCGAAGAATCTCCCCTGACCATCAAGCGGCGTGGGGGACGATGAAAACAACGCCCGAGGGTGGTACTTCGATCATCAAGGGTCCAGGGGCGAAGCCCCTACGGGTGCCAGCAATGAAGGTCCCGAACTATCCGGCTTATAGCCGAAGACAACTCTAGGGTCGAGCCAATGTACCCCTTTGAAGGGACTGCATACTCCCGCGGCAGCCTCCCATAATCCGAAGGTGACGGATACTCTGATGAGCACGTTACAAAGTGTATCCATTTCAGAGGAACATCGTACCTTAATGGGTATGATAGTTGAAAGGGTTCTGTCCGCGAGAAGCGGATTGAATGAAGCCTTCATGGGCCTGTTGAGAGGCTTCGAGGTATGCGATGTAATAGCTTAACTATTTTTACGTGCACAATGCGCCCGTGTACAGATAGTAGCCCCTGAGGCTCTGGTCGACTTCCACAAGGAGGCGATCACAGGATCAAAAAGATATGCTCAGGAAGTAACCTAATTAATTTGAACACAGGTTGTTACGTCCATGGAGACCGCCCAAGCTATGGAAGTTGCAGATCTAAAGCAGAAACTTGAGTTAGCGGATGAGGACATCACTCTTATTAACAGGCGGCTCGACGAGGCACAAGGTATGTGTTGGGGCAGCTTGTCTATGCATGTATACTAGTATGAGCACGAGGCTGAAAATCATATATTGTGACATGCATAACTGTAGATGGTGCTGCCGCGGTTGAGACCCTTTGGGCTGAACTTGCCCGGGCCAAGGAGCAAGCCAGAGTGAGCGACGCAGCTGCCAAGAAGGCGGCTGCGGATTTAAAGGCCGAACAGGCCGCTCAACGCCAGTGCCAGGAGAGAATATCTACCATGGAGTGGGAGCTGAAGGATGCCACGAGTAGGTGCAAATCTCTCAAGGAGGATAACAAAACCAAGGCAGCCAAACTCGACAAGGACTTACTAGAGGCGAAAGAAGCGCGATCCGAATTTAGATCGGCTCGGGAGGAGATCCGACAGGATGGAGAGATAGCGGATGGTAAGCCCTTTCTTTTACAGACTAAGTTCGGCGACCCAAAGTATGCTCTGCTTAACCAAATGTGGAGTTCTCCAGACGCATTCTTGGATCTGCCGAAGAGTGTTTCCGACGCGGCGCAGTTCTTCCAAGCACAGCAAGGACGTGCTGCGGAGAGGCTTTTCTGGTGGCAATTCAACGTGGCAAAGCGTCCGGCGTTGCTGAACGAACAGATGGCCCAGTGGGCCGAGCTACACAAGATGTCCAGAGCTGCCATGAAGGATGTCGTGGTTCGGCTATGGCTAGCCGAACCCGTTCCGAGCAGCTATTTTGGTTTGGTGCAGCGGCTTGTCGATGCAGTGCCGCGTATTGAAGCCGTCAAGCGGTCGGTGTGCATAGAAGGTGCCCGGATGGCCTCCGCCCCCGTCAAGATGTACTGGGCAAAGATGAAGGCCACCGATGTTGCAACCAAGGATCCGCCTGGAGGCAAGGACCATCGCATGCTGGAGCATTATTTGGAGCACGTCCTAGAGGGCGCCCGCTTGATAGAAGATCAGTGCTCGAAGGATATTATATTTGAATAAATGTACCGAAATTGTGAAAACAATATTATGATACGTTAAAGCTGTGTTATATACCTTTGCCATTATTTCCTCGTGTGCGGCCGTTTCTTATAACCTGAAAGTTTGCCAGTCGTCGGCTTCAGCCCCCTCGCATATAATGCGGGGGTGTTCGGAATAGCACCTGATCACTATTAACCCAACGTATTGGTCCGGAACGGAGGTGTCAGTGCAGCGAACTAGGCAATCGGACTATAAGGCTTTAACACCTTCACTTAGCCATAGGAGTTTCACGGCGGGTCTACGATGTAGCCCCTGGTATGTACGGAGTTTATCCGAATATGGTTCCGTTACATAGGTGACCAGAAAAAACGGTCCTTCGTGTAATACGGAAGAAATCGTGAAAGATTCTGATGAGTCACCGAGTGGTTGACCAGCTCTCGCCGCACCATGACAGTCAGTTTTCGGCTTTCTCTACTGAGGTGTTTAACCAGGTGAACTGAAACACAATCGCAGTAGTTCTCCCATTACTACCCTAGTCGATAAGACGGAACGTAGGGTAGCAAACACAGTAGCCGGGCAACCCAACTATTGACCAAAGATATGATTCGGAGCTGATGCATATAATGCCAAACTCGTGACGCCGAAGTATGCTATAGAGCTATTTGGAATTTTTTCGGCAACCCATATGTTGCCGTATCGAGCCCCTGGCGATTTGTGCCAAGGTGTCTGCGTGAAACAACCGAAGAAGCAAGGTGCTTTTGTATGCGGAAAAGCAAATACTGAAGACGGATTATGTTCACTAAAATCTGATTGATACGTCGAACGTAATCTTACAGATGATGGCAACAACACCCAGGACATTTTACGTGCCAGGGGTCGAGGGCGGAGGAATAAAAGGCTTTGTACAGGCTTCAAAATAGAGTTTTTGGTCTACAAGAAATCTTTTGGACCTCCTGTCGCACGTATGCGCTGCCTGTGCTTCCGCGAAAAGGCTTCCTTAGAGGGAGCAATCTCTGGTTATTTGTAGGAAAGCCGGGCTCATAAAGGTTCCTTTCAGGTCCATAGGACGGACAGGTATTCATTCCTCTGTGGCAAAAAGAAAAAGAAAAAAAGGCTAGAAAAGAGAAAAGGCCAAAGTCCGCACAAACCGCTTTGTAGGCATGTCCGTATTGTGCCTCCGTCGATGACCAAGGTATTTTGAGTGCATAATTATGTATGCGCGGTGCAAACTCCGTGGTATAAGAGCTGAACGACGGAGGCGGAGCTGCTAATCTAGCTCTAAAATTGACCGGTCCTGTGTAGTAGAGGCCGGCGGTTTAATGACCGATGATATATGCGGCTTGAGGAGGCCGCTTTGTACTTCGGTTGTGATTGCCACAGTGTGCCCCTCAGTGCGGAGGGAGCGTTCCTTGTTTCCATTGACCGTTATGGTGCCGCATGGACCAGGCATCTTAAACTTTAGATAGGCGTAGTTTGGGACCGCATTGAAACGACTAAAAGCGGTCCGCCCGAGCAGTGTGTGGTAGCCAATGCGGAATGGGACAATATCGAAGATCAAGTCCTCACGTCGGAAGTTATCCGGTGAACCGAAGACGACCTCCAGTGAAATGGAGCCACTGTCGTGAGCTTCTATGCCAGATATTACTCCCTTGAAGGTAGTTGTGGTGGGCTTGATCCTTGAAGGGTCAATGCCCATTTTGCGGACAGTGTCTTGATAGAGTAAATTGAGGCTACTGCCACCGTCCATGAGGACTCGCGTGAGGTCGAATCCGCCGATAATTCGATCGAGGACCAGAGCTGCCGAACCTCCGTGGCGGATACTAGTTGGGTGGTCCTTGCAATCAAAAGTGATCGAACAGGCCGCCCATGGGTTGAATTTTGGGGCGTCCGGCTTCATGGCGTGGTCATCTCGTAGCTCGTGCTTGCGCTCCCTTTCAGAGGTATGCGTCACGTATATCATGTTTACAGTTTTTACTTCAGGGGGAAATTGCTTCTGTCCCCAGGTGCTCGGTGGGCGAGCCTCCTCTTCTTCACTATCACTGGGTGGCCCCTTCCCTTTGTGTTCGGCATTGAGCTTGCCGGCTTGTTTGAAAACCCAAAAAAAATTGTTGGTATGGTTGGCGGGTTTGTCAGGGCTGCCATGGATCTGAGAGGGCTGATCCAGTATCTTATCTAGACTGGGTGGACCATCTCTGTTTGCCTTGAATGGCTTCTTCCGTTGACCGGTTCTGGAGCCACTAAATCCGGCGTTGACCATTGTGTCTTGGGTTCCCGCATTATTGTTGCGACGCTTGTCTTTATTGCGTCGTGGCTTGCCATTGCCGTCCCTGATTTCGGAGGTGCCAGGATCGCCCGTGCTATTGCTTCTACGGGCGAGCAAGCTATCTTCTCCCATGCAAAAGCGGGTCATTAGTGCGGTGAGAGCTGCCATGGACTTTGGCTTTTCTTGGCAGAGGTGGCGGGCGAGCCACTCGTCGTGGACGCTATGTTTAAAGGCCGCGAGTGCTTCAGCGTCCGGACAGTCGACAATTTGGTTCTTTTTAATTAGGAACCTATTCCAGAGTTTCCTGGCTGATTTTTCGGGCTGCTAGATGATGTGACTGAGGTCATCGGCGTCCGGAGGTCGGACATATGTACCTTGGAAATTGTCGCGAAAGGCGTCTTCCAAGTCTTCCCAGCTTTCAATGGAGTTCTCTGGGAGGCTGTTTAGCCAGTGCCGGGTTGGTCCCTTTAATTTTAGTGGGAGGTATTTAATGGTGTGGAGATCATCACCGCGGGCCATGTGGATATGGAGAAGGAAATCCTCAATCCATACTGTGGGGTCAGTCGTTCCATCATACGATTCAATATTCATCCATTTGAACCCCTCTGGGAATTCGTGCTCCATTACTTCATCAGTGAATCAGAGGGGGTGTGCAACGCCTCTATATCGGGCCAAGTCGCGATGTAGCTCTAATGGAGTCCGTCTGCGGTTTTCGGCCCAGACCTGGTTATGCTTGTCACGTCCGGCTGGATAGCCGTCGTCGCGCGTCGGGGCACACCCCCACGATCCGTAGATTGATCTGGTCTGGCCTGGCCTATTTTCCAGGTCCTGCCGCAGGTCATATGTATATCCCCGAGCTGTTGTGTCTCTTCCTTTACGGCGAGGTGGTATGGGCTGGTGTTCGGCTTGAGTTGCCGTTTTGTCATGGCCACGTGGTGGTCTGTCAGCTGCGTTACGTGCTGATGGTACGGGCTCGAGTGCCTCGCCATCGAATTGAGGTAGCAGTTTACACTTCGGGTAACTTTTGGTTAGGCGCTCGAGGCCATATTCCTCGGCTGCCAGGACATTAGTCCACCTGTCATTGAGTAGGTCTTGATCAGCTTGAAGCTGCTGCTGCTTCTTCTTCAGGCTCCTTGCAGTGGCTATTAGCCGGTTCTTAAAGCGCTCTTGCTCGAGAGGTTCCTCAGGCACGATAAAGTCTTCATTGACGAGGCTCACCTCGTCCTCCGAGAGTGGAAGATAATTACTGTCATCCGAGTCTTCGTTTACGGCCTGTTCATCAGGGCTAACTTGCCCATCTTCCCGATCGTCCTGTTCGGAGGTTGGCTCGACGAGGTTTTCTTGGTCTTCGGCGTCATCCGGAGTATTGTTGTCTCTCGTGTCGGTATTGCTGTCTTTTTCACGGCGTGATTTAGAGCGGCGCCGCTGACGTCGGCACTTTGGTTGTATCTCAGGAGGTTTATCCTCTACTGCATTTTTCTCGTTATCGCCGTTACCCTCTTTGGGTGTATCCACCATGTACACGTCATACGAAGAGGTGGTTGTCCAGCGTCCGGTAAACGGCGGGTTTTGGGCTTGCTCTTCTCGGCATCGTCATCCATACCGTCGATGTCTTCGGAGCCATAATCAAGCATGTTAGTTAAGTCCTCGACAGTGGCTATGAAGTGGGTGGTGGGTGGGATGTGAAATTCCTTGCTCTCAGCCCCTAGTCCGGGCTGGCCGTAGTTCGGACGTTGCTCGTCTGTAATGACGAGGGATTGCATCAAGTGCAGAGCCTCGCTTTAAGGCGAGGTTTGGCCAGGGAGAAAAGAGTCCGTGGGGTATGGCGGGAAGGAGACTCCTTGGCCGAGCTCGCATGACGCTGACTCCGGGGATTCGGAGCCAGTGTCCGGAGAAGAATCCGGCTTCATGATGGTCACCAGCGATACTAGTTCCTCCGGCTCTCCCGTACTGGGCCTAGTGGCCGCAGATAGTCCGGCGGGCTCAGGAATCCCGTCTTCGGACCTGGCGATGCACTCCGGATCTAAGGCCAGAGCGGAGGTCGGGGTCATGAACCCTTGGAAGATCAAGTCTCCTCGGATATTAGCGATATAATCCAGATTTCCAAAACTAATCTGGTGACCTGGGGTGTAGCTGTCGATCTGCTCTAGATGGCCAAGCGAGTTGGCCCGTAGTGCGAAGCCGCCGAATACGAAGATCTGGCCGGGGAGAAAAACCTCACTCAGGGCAGCATCGTTGTAGATGATTGACGGAGCCATTGAACCTTCAGATGAGGACACAACGAAACTCTCAATGAAAGCACCAATGTCGGTGTCAAAACCGGCGGATCTCGGGTAGGGGGTCCCAAACTGTGCGTCTAAGGTCGATGGTAACAGGAGACGGGGGACACGATGTTTACCCAGGTTCGGGCCCTCTTGATGGAGGTAATACTCTACTTCCTGCTTGATTGATCTTGATGAATATGAGGATTGCAAGAGTTGATCCACCACGAGATCGTAATGGCTAAACCCTAGAGGTCTGGTCTGCATGATTATGATTGCCTCTACGGACTAAACCCTCCGGTTTATATAGACACCAGAGGGGCCTAGGGTTGTACAGAGTCAGCTTATAGAGGAAGGAATCTTCATATATGAACACCAAGCTTGCCATCCATGCAAAGGAGAGTCCCATCCGGACACGAGATGAAGTCTTCTGTCTTGTATCATTATGGCCCATCAGTCCGGCCCACGTCACATAGCCTGGACGCCCGAGGACACCTTAATCCAGGACTCCCTCACCCTCCCCTTCCTTTCTCTCTTCCCCTTTCCTTTCTCCCTGGTGCGGCCCATATGGGGGGCGCAGCAGCCCCTACTGGGTACTGCATTTCCCCTCTTCCTCATCATGTCCGTGATCTCATCCGGGACTCCGAACAACATTCGGTCACCAAATCACATAACTCATATAATACAAAATCGTCATCGAACGTTAAGCGTGCGGACCCTACGGGTTTGAGAACTATGTAGACATGACCGAGACACCTCACCGATCAATAACCAATAGCGGAAACTGGATGCTCATATTGCTTCCTACATACTCTACGAAGATCTTTATCGGTCCTACCGTAATGACAACATACGTTATTCCCTTTATCATCTGTATGTTACTTGCCCGAGATTCGATCATCGTTATCTTCATAACTAGTTCACTCTCGTTACCGGCAAATCTCTTTACTCGTTCTGTAATACATCATCCCGCAACTAACTCATTAGTCACATTGCTTGCAAGGCTTCTTATGATGTGTATTACTGAGAGGGCCCAGAGATACCTCTCCGATACTCGGAGTGCCAAATCCTAATATCGATCTATGCCAACCCAACAAACACCTTCGGAGATACCTGTAGAGCATTTTTATAATCATCCAGTTACATTGTGGCGTTTCATAGCACACAAGGTATTCCTCTGGTATCCAGGAGTTGTATAATCTCATAGTCAAAGGAATATGTATATGACATCAAGAAAGCTATAGCAATAAAACTGAACGATAAATATGCTAAGCTAATGGATGGTTCATGTCCATCACATCATTCTCCTAATGATGTGATCTCGTTCATCAAATGACAACACATGTCTATGGTTAGGAAACTTAACCATCTTTGATTAATGAGCTAGTCTAGTAGAGGCTTACTAGGGACACGGTGCTTTGTCTATGTATTCACACATGTATCTTGTTTCTGGTTAATACAATTCTAGCATGAATAATAAACATTTATCATGATATAAGGAAATATAAATTACAACTATATTAATGCCTCTAGGGCATATTTCCTTCAGTGCCTACACTTCCACCATACATTTTTTAGAGGGAACCACCTACTCATGTGTTGAGATCAAGATATTCCAATCCTACCACAAGAATCTTCATTTCTAGCCTTCCCCAAGTTGCTTTCCACTCAAATCATATTTCCACCATATCCAAATCTGTGAGAGAGAGTTGAGTGCTGGGGAGACTATCATTTGAAGCACAAGAGCAAGGAGCTCATGATCAACACACCATCTATTACCTTTTGGAGAGTGGTGTCTCCTAAATTGGTTAGGTGTCGCTTGGGAGCCTCCTTCAGGTTGTAGAGTTGAACCAAGAAGTTTGTAAGGGCAAGGGGATCGCCTACTTCGTGAAGATCTACCCGAGTGAGGCAAGTCCTTCGTGGGCCATGGTCATGGTGGAATAGACAAGGTTGCTTCTTCGTGGACCCTTCATGGGTGGAGCCCTCCATGGACTCGCGCAACCGTTACCCTTTGTGGGTTGAAGTCTCCATCAACGTGGATGTACGATAGCACCACCTATCGGAACCACACAAAAAATCTCGATGTCTTCATTGTGTTTGCACACTCCAATCCCATCCCTTTACTTTCTTGCAATTAGCATGCTTTACCCTTTCCGCTGCATATACTCATGTCATGTTTGCTTGAAATGTATTGTGAATGCTTAAACTTGTGTTAAAACTCCACCTTAACTTGAAGAACCTCAAAACTGCTACTTTTACTTGTTGAGGGTCTAATCACCCCCTCTAGACACCTCTTCTTGATCCTTTGAATTGGTATCAGAGCTTTGGTCTCCATTGCTTTGGTTTAATCACCATTGAAGGAAGATGGATGAGTCTACGTTCAGGAGTATTAGACGTAGAGTGCCTATGCTTGATGGAGAGTTCTATAATTCTTGGCAAAATGAGATGCTTAAGATTTTCAATGAATATGATTTGAACAAGTATATTACTAGCCCTTGTGTGCCCTATTGATCATTTGCATCCTACCCCCAATGAGTATCTTGACATGACTCGCAATCTTAGAACTACTGATTTATCATTAGAGGATTGCCTATAAATTTGCTTGTATGCTTGTCTGCCTTTGAATGTGCTTATACTATATGGAAATATCTTGAGGAGCGCTTTCCAAATTATTCCTTGAAAAATCTAGATCAGATTCTTCAAAACTCTATTGCTTTTCAAAATATGACCCTAGTGATCCTAAGCTTGATTAGTGTCTATTTGAGCTCCGTGACCTTATGCATGCCAAAGGAGATGTTGGAGTCATTAGTAGCATCATTTCACAAATTATTAGACTTCATAAACATGCACATTGTCATGGTCATAAATCTAATGAATCACTTGCTCTAGGTGATGATCATTTACATGATGATCTTGAGCATGGATATTACGATGAAGATGAATATAGTTACTTCAACCTTGAGGAGTCGATGAGACACTTTGGTCTTTTGGCTAACCTTCGTGGTTACAGAGTGATGCGGCTTGAAGCTACATCAGTATTTCCCCAAAGAGGAAGGGATAATGTAGCACAACGGAGGTAGGTATTTCCCTCAGTTATGACACCAAGGTTATCGAACCAGTAGGAGAACCAAGCAACACAACATAAACAACATCTGCACACAAATAACAACAACTCGCTACCCGACGAGTAAAAACGATTGTCGATCCCTTTCGGGTAGCGGCGCCTCAAGATAGGCAAACATATGATAAAATTGTAGTAGATTGATAGATCGAACACCAAATAAAATAAAAAAGAATAAAACGTAGCAGGGTATTTTTGTATTTTTGGTTTAATAGATCTGAAAATAAAAGCAAAGGAAAAGTATATCGCAAAGGCAAATAATATGAGAAAGAGACCCGGGGGCCGTAGGTTTCACTAGTGGCTTCTCTCGAGAAAAATAGCAAACGGTGGGTGAACAAATTACTGTTGGGCAATTGATAGAACTTCAAATAATCATGACGATATCCACGCAATGATCATTATATAGGCATCACGTCCAATATTAGTAGACCGACTCCTGCCTGCATATACTACTATTACTCCACACATCGACCCCTATCCAGCATGCATCTAGTGTATTAAGTTCATGGGGAAACAGAGTAATGCAATAAGAACGATGACATGATGTAGACAAGATCTATCTATGTAGAGATAGACCCCATCGTTTTATCCTTAGTAGCAACGATACATACGTGTCGGTTCCCCTTCTGTCACTGGGATCAAGCACCGTAAGATCGAACCCACTACAAAGCACCTCTTCCCATTGCAAGATAAATAGATCAAGTTGGCCAAACAAAACCCAGATTTCTGAGAAGAAATACGAGGCTATAAGCAATCATGCATATAAGAGATCAAAGAAACTCAAATAACTTTCATGGACATAAAAGATATATCTAATCATAAACTCAAAGTTCATCCGATCCCAACAAATGCATCGCAAAAAGAGTTACATCATATGGATCTCCAAGAGACCATTGTATTGAGAATCAAACGAGAGAGTGGAAGCCATCTAACTACTAACTACGGACCCGAAGGTCTACAAAGAACTGCTCACGCATCATCGGAGAGGCACCAATGGAAGCGGTGAACCCCTCCGTGATGGTGTCTAGATTCAATCTGGTGGTTCTGGACTCTGCGGCGGCTGGAATTGATTTCCGTCGACTCCCCAAGGGTTTCTGGAATTTTGGGGTATTTATAGAGCAAAGAGACGGTCCGGGTGGCACCCGAGGTGGGCACAATCCACCTGGGCCTCCTGGCGCGCCCTGGTGGGTTGTGCTCCCCTCGGAGCACCCCCCAGGCGCTGCCTTGGCGCATTGGGTGTCTTCTGGTCCATAAAAAATCTCCATAAAGTTTCGTTGCATTTGGACTCCGTTTGGTATCTATTTCCTGCGATGTAAAAAACTAGCAGAATACAGCAACTGGCACTTGGCACTATGTCAATAGGTTAGTACCAACAAATAACATAAAATGATTATAGAACATCCAAGATTGATAATATAACAGCATGGAACAATCAAAAATTATAGATACGTCGGAGACGTATCAGCATGCCCAAGCTTAACTCCTGCTCGTCCTCGAGTAGGTAAGTGATAAAAACAGAATTTTCGATGTGGAATGCAGCCTAACATGTCAGCTCATATTATTTTCTTTATAGCATGGACATTTGGACTTTTATGTGATTCAAAGCAATAGTCTAGTTTTGACATGATAACTTAAATACTCAAGCATACCAACAAGGAACCATGTCTTTCAAAATATCAATGCTAAAATAAGCTATCTCTAGCCCATTATGCTCAATCATTGATCCATTCATGAAACACACTCGCATATTAACTACACCCAATGCTCAAGTATGATCATAGTGCCTCCTAGTTGGCGCTTTTATAAGAGAAGATGGAGACTCAAATTCAAAAATAAAAATTGCATAAAGTAAAAGAAAGGCCCTTCGCAAAGGGAAGTAGGGTTTATAGAGGTGCCAGAGCTCAAAGCGAAAATTGAGAGATAAAAACATTTTGGGAGGTGTGCCTTTCCCATCAACGAAAATGACTTAGAGTTCCTAACACTTTCCATGCTAGATATATCATAGGCGGTTCCCAAACAGAAATTAAAGTTTATTCCTTTTTCAACCATACTTTCACTTTCCATGGCTAGCCATATCCACGGTTGCCCTCCATACCAACACTTTCCAAGGAATTTATTATTTGACAACATAAAGTAAATGCATTTTTCATTTCGGGACTGGTCAACCCTAATACCTTTGCCTTACTCTCATGTAATGACAAGTGAATAAACACTCATCGTGAGAATAAAACATCTAGAATGGAAAATATTAGCCACCCCTCACCGCTCCACGCGCGGTACGAACACAAAAGATAAGCTTATTTTGAAAATTAGAGATGGCAAATACAAATTCTCTTAGAACGGCAAAATAATACCGCATATAGGTAGATATAGTGGACTCATGTGGCAAAAACTAGTTTAAAGACTTTTGGACGCACAAGTAGTGATCATACTTAGTGCAAAATGAAGGCTGGCAAAAGATTGAGAAGCGACCAACCAAGAAACGGATAATCTCATAAGAGAGCATTAAGCATAATTAACACTGAATAATGCACCACAAGTAGGATATAATTTCATTGCATAATTATTGATTTTCATGCTTGCATAGGGAATCACAAACCTTAACACCAATATTCTTACTAAAGCATAATTACTCATCAACATGACTCACATATCACATCATAATATCTCAAAACTATTACTAAGAATCAAGATTATTTTGTCCAATGATCTTCATGAAAGTTTTTATTATATCCTTCTTGGATATCTATCACTTTGGAACTAATTTTCATATGTTGCTTCTGATAAGCTCAAACAAATATAAGTGAAGATCAAGAGCATAATATTTATTTCTCTCAAATGAATTTAAGTGAAGCAAGAGAGAATTTCTTGAAAATTTTACTAACTCTCAAATAAATCTAAATGAAGCAAGAGAGCATTTCTTCAAAAATACTAAAGCACAGCATGCTCAAAAAGATACAAGTGAAGCACTAGAGCAAGTCCATAGCTCATAAAAATTTAAGTGAAGCATAGAGAGCAATTCTAACAAGTCATGCCATAATTTTGGCTCTCTCAAATAGGTGTGTCCAGCAAGGAATCAAGACTTAAAACACAAAATAAAAGAAGCAAAGACTCTTATCATACAAGACGCTCCAAGAAAAACTTATAGTATGTGAGAAATAGAAATATAGCTTCGAGTAAAATACCGATGGTCGTTAGAGGAAAGAGGGGATGCCACTCGGGGCATCCCCAAGCTTAGTTGCTTGCTCTCTTTTGGATAATAGCTTGGGATGTTGGGGCATCCCCAAGCTTATGTTCTTCTTACTCCTTATTCCTTCATCCATCAAAAGATAACCCAAAACTTGAAAACTTCAATCACACAAAACTCAACAAAACCTTCGTGAGATCCATTAGTATAAGAAAGCAAATCACTACTATAAGTACTGTAGCAAACCAATTCATATTTTGTTCTTGCATTTTATATACTATATTCCAACTTTTCTATGGCAAAAACTTATCAAAGAAAACCATAGAGCCATCAAAACAAGTACACAACACAAAGAAAACAGAACCTATCAAAAACAGAACAGTCTGTAGCAATCTGGGTATTTTGAATACTTCTGAAACTCCAAAAACTCTGAAAAATTAGGACGACCTGAGAAATTTGTATATTAATCTTCTGTAAAAAGAATTGGTATTTTATCGCACTCTGGTGAAAAATGAGAAATTTTTTTGTGTGCGCAAAAGTTTTTGTGTTTTTAGCAAGATCGAACAACTATAACCCAAGAAGATCCTAAAGGCTTTACTTGGCACAAACGCTAATTAAAACACAAAAAACACATTCATAACAGTAGCATAATTGTGCAAACACTCAAGAACAGAAAGCAAAAGGAAAAATAAATTTTATTCATTGGGTTGCCTCCCAACAAGCTGTCGTGGTATTCTCACGGGGGGTGCAGGACGACATATGCCACAAGGTGGCTTCGTGTGAGGGCAAGACTGCTGCTGATAGGCCCGGGAGCGGGTATGCGAATAGCACGCGGTAGTTTACCCAGGTTCGGGGCTCTCTGGAGAGATAATACCCCTACTCCTGCATGTCAGAGTATATCTGGTATATCTGGTATAGAGTGCTCCTGGAGCTATATCTGAAAGCAGTGCCACAGGCATCTGGTTTCATATATGCATGTATGTGGCATGCTCTAGTGGCCGGCCATGCTCATGGCTCATGGCCGTGAGCTTGTCTATGCTCATGCGTGTGCGTTGTGTCCTGGATGGATGGATGGATGTGTGCCCTTATATAGGCATGGGGGTAGCTTAGAGAGTAAGCTAGGTAGTGGCATGGGCAAGGCATGGTGGGTGTCATCCTTGTCCCCTGGGTCACATCATAAATAGTGCCCAGGGACAAGGGACATTGTACATGATGGCTGGGGTGACACGTGAACAGTGTTGGGTACGACCATCATGTCGGGGTCGCGTCAGGCTGTAGTTGACTTCGGGCAGCCGGCTGGTTGGAGCAGTCGGCAGCCAGCAGCCGGCCGGGGTGGCCGGGCAGTCGGCAGCCAGCAGTCGGCCTGGTAGAGCACTCAGCAGCCAGCAGCCCGCAGCCGGCAGCCAGCAGCCGGCCTGGTGGAGCAGTCAGCAGCCAGCAGCCGGCCGGGTGGAGCAGCCAGCAGCCAGCAGCTGGCCTGGTGGAGCAGTTAGCAGCCAGCAGCCGGCCGGGTGGAGCAGTCGGACTGAGGGGCTTTGCTAGCCCCGATGTCTTGAAATATCGTCTTGCCGTCTTCGGGATACCCGTCGCCAATAACTCCGACAGTAGTCCCTGAGCCTCCGGGCAACATGGCAAAGTTGGGAGGAGGTTCCTTGGCAGGCGTTAATGTAGTCTCCGACCCTCCAAGCGAGGAGGGGGGTTCCCCACGGAAATGATCATGCAAAAAGATGAAGTTAGTCCACGCAGATATATCAAATGTTTGCTTTTAGCATTGCAAGTTTTATGCGGAGGGTGCCGACTCGGTTTCATCCGGGCCCCGTTCAATCTTTTTCGTGTTCCCTCTGCTTTTGGCTTGTGCTCTCGCTCGCCGGACAGCCGCTCAGCGGTCTGTGGCTGAGAGTGGGCCGCAAAGTGGAGTGTACAGTACTCAGACTCTGGGAGCGGATTTAACCGAGCACATACTCATAAAGGAAATGGTCGGGTCGCCCGAAGAGTTTCTCTTCCCGGACATTTTTCACGTGGGGTGACCTGCAGCTTTTGCTCTCACTAGCCGGACAGCCGCTCTGCGGTCTGTGGCTGAGAGGTGGGCCTTTGGTACTACACACGCTACTAAGCCGTCTGCGAGGAAAAACGTCTCAGGCCAAGCGGCCAGCCCCCGGGCCAACTCTGGCTGGCGCCGGGGCGAACAGTGATGCAACTGTAATAAAATGCGGAGATAGCCCCCGAGCATCACTCAAGGCTATCCGTGCTTTCGCGGTGCAAAAATATGCGGGTGAGGAGCTCACATTTATTTTTGTGTAGTCGCGGCAGAGGTCGTCGAAGACAGCCGGCGCGGCTCGGCGCTCGCGGAACGTGTCGGCGCACCCGCTGGGTGTAGCCCTCGTGCCTCTAGGTGCTCGAGGAGGGTCCAGCCAGTCGGGCTTGACCGCCCAGGAGGCAAGCAGAATGCGGCCGAGCCGGCTTGGCACAGCCGGCCAGGAGGCGAGGCGTCCGGCAGCGCCCATTTCTTTCTTTTCTCTCCTACCGGCTGCTGGGAGCCGGACAGAACTCTTCTCTTGTCTGCAACATTCCGTGGGGGCGCGACAGCGCCCCCACTGGGTGTAGCCCCCAAGATTCGGGCCGACTACTGAGCAGTCGGGCCGGATCTTCCGGCAACTACTTTGTCTTCTTCCTCGCGGGGGCGCGTCAGCGCACCCGCTGGGTGTAGCCCCCGAGATTCGGGCCGACTGCTGAGCAGTCGGGCCGGATCTCCCGGCAACTACTTTGTCTTCTTCTTCGCGGGGGCGCGTCAGCGCACCCGCTGGGTGTAGCCCCCGAGATTCAGGATGACTACTGAGCAGTCGGGCCGGCTCTCCCGGTGACGACTTTATCTTCTTTCTTCTTCTCTTTGTCCTAACCTCTTTCTCTCTTTTTTTAAAGCCGGGTAGCGGGCGTGAGGACCCGACCTGTCCGGGTGGCAGGAGCCGGGCGTCCGGAAAACAGGCGTGACCCGGCCATCCCGGTGGCAGGAGCCAGCCACTTTCTTTCTCTTCTTTCTGTCCGACTCCATGCGGGCAGCCAGACCTCTTCTTTGCACTTGGCCCTGACTTTTCTCTTTCTTTCTTTCACCGCCTGAGCAGTCGGCAGGAGCGAGATGGCAGCAGCCGGCGTCCGGGTACCGGCCGAAGACGGCAGGCCGGGAAGCGGTCTGAAGTCGGCCGCTGGCTGGAGCGGCAAGCCGGCGGGCGCGGGAGGCCAGCAGCCGGCAGGCACGGAGGCCGGACCCGGCGCGGGAGGCCAGCAGCCGGCGAGTGCGGAGGCCGGACTCAGCGCGGGAGGCCAGCAGCCGGCGGGGCGCACGAGCTGTTGGGCGCGATGCGGGCGCAGGGGCGGTGCGGAGCCGGGGAGCTCGGGCACTCAGGTGCGGAGCGAGGTGCGGGGAGCGGACCCAGAGCAATGACTGGGCGGGGATGGAGGCGCGAGGTGCGCGGGGTGGCCACGGGAGCCGGCCAGAGCGGGGAGAGGCCCGGCACACCCGGCATATGCCACAAGGTGGCTTCGTGTGAGGGCAAGACTGCTGCTGATAGGCCCGGGAGCGGGTATGCGAATAGCACGCGGTAGTTTACCCAGGTTCGGGGCTCTCCGGAGAGATAATACCCCTACTCCTGCATGTCAGAGTATATCTGGTATATCTGGTACAAAGTGCTCCTGGAGCTGTATCTGAAAGCAGTGCCACAGGCATCTGGTTTCATATATGCATGTATGTGGCATGCTGTAGTGGCCGGCCATGCTCATGGCTCATGGCCATGAGCATGTGTATGCTTATGCGTGTGTGTTGTGTCCTGGATGGATGGATGGATGTGTGCCCTTATATAGGCATGGGGGTAGCTTAGAGAGTAAGCTAGGTAGTGGCATGGGCAAGGCATGGTGGGTGTCATCCTTGTCCCCCGGGTCACTTCATAAATAGTGCCCAGGGACAAGGGACACTGTACATGATGGCTGGGGTGACACGTGAACAGTGTCGGGTACGGCCGTCACGTCGGGGTCGCGTCAGGCTCCAGTTGACTTCGGGCAGCCGGCTGGTTGGAGTAGTCGGCAGCCAGCAGCCGGCCTGGTGGAGCAGACAGCAGCCAGCAGCCCGCAGCCCGCAGCCGGCCTGGTGGAGCAGTCAACAGCCAGCAGCCGGTCGGGTGGAGCAGTCAGCAGCCAGTAGCCGGCCTGGTGGAGCAATCAGCAGCCAGCAGCCGGCCGGGTGGAGCAGTCGGACTGAGGGGCTTTGCTAGCCCCGATGTCTTGAAATATCGTCTTGCCGTCTTCGAGATACCCGTCGCCAATAACTCCGACACAATCGCTATAGTTTTACGCCGTTAGCTAGGCATAAAGCAAGGATATAAGTTTGTCATCTTTCTTCTTAATTTCCTTAGAGGTGTTTTCATCAAGGGGTTTTGTAAACACAACATAAAACATATTATCCATAGAAACCTTAGCATTCCTAAGTTGGTTTTCATCATATCCTCTTTGATTTCCCAAACAATCCAAGAGTGATGTTGATTAACATTATTGAAAACTTGTTGGATTATATCTAAAATGGGGACTTCTTTTTTAAGATTCTCATCAAAGATTTTATTATCCCCAAGAAAATGCCTTAGCGCATAGTCATTGTTGTAAAGAATTTCATCTATCATTGGTTTTTCATGATTCATACCATAAAATCAAACATTTCCCTAGCTTCCTGTATTATGTGGTCAAACTCATTCATAAGAACGAGAGTGGCCAACTTTTTAGCCTTAGGATTCTTTATAACAGGGAGCTCAAAAAACAATCTTTGAAAAGTAGGATGAGTACGGATAAATTCACTTTCAAGTTTCAGAACTAGTGCTTAAATAGCATCCGCATAGGATCTAGTAGTCCTAAGTATAGGAGCATCATCAAGACTTAGATTTCCAACACAATTGAAAAGTTCTTTCATACGTTCTTTTCCCATAACATTCCCTTGCCCCAAGATAAAAGTTTTAGCATCCAGATTGCCTGTACGTCCAATCTTAGGAGTTAGGCCATCATCTTTTGCTGCCATATCGAAATCACTCATGATTGCAACCAAGGGATAGATCTGACGAGAAAACGTCAAATGAAAAAGAGGGCGAATAAAACGGCAAATTTTTGTGAAGTGGGGGAGAGGGAAACGAGAGGCAAATGGAAAATAATGTAAATTGCGAGGAGATGATATTTGTGATTAGGAACCTGGTATGTGTTAAAGATCCTCCCCGGCAACGGCGCCAGAAATTTCTTTCGATGCGGCTTCAAGCTACGTCGGTATTTCCCCAAAGAGGAAGGGATCATGCAGCACACCGGCGGTAGGTATTTCCTTTAGTTATGAGACCAAGGTTATCAAACCAGTAGGAGAACCAAGCAACACAACGTAAACAACACCTACACACAAATAACAACTACTCGCAACCCGGCGTGTAAAAGGGGTTGTCAATCCCTTTCGGGTAGCGGCGCCTCAAGATAGGCAAACGGGCCTGAATAAAATTTTAGCAGATTGATCGATCGAACGCCAAATAAAATAAATAAGAATAAAACGCAGCAAGGTATTTTCACATTATTGGTTTAATAGATCTGAAAATAAAAGCACAGGAAAAGTATATCGCAAAGGCAAATAATATGAGAAAGAGACCCGGGGCCCGTTGGTTTCACTAGTGGCTTCTCTCGAGAAAAATAGCAAACGGCGGGTGAACAAATTACTGTTGGGAAATTGATAGAACTTCAAATAATCATGACGATATCCAGGCAATGATCATTATATAGGCATCACGTCCAAGATTAGTAGACCGACTCCTGCTTTCATCTACTACTATTACTCCACACATCGACCGCTATCCATCATGCATCTAGTGTATTAAGTTCATGGGGAAACAGAGTAATGCAATAAGAATGATGACATGATGTACACAAGATCTATCTATGTAGAGATAGACCCCATGGTTTTATCCTTAGTAGCAACGATACATATGTGTCGGTTCCCCTTCTGTCACTGGGATCAAGCACCGTAAGATCGAACACACTAGAAAGCACCTCTTCCCATTGCAAGATAAATAGATCAAGTTGGCCAAACAAAACCAAATATCGGAGAAGAAATACGAGGCTATAAGCAATCATGCATATAAGAGATAAAAGAAACTCAAATAACTTTCATGGATATAAAGAGATAGATCTGATCATTTCATCTGATCCCAACGAACACACCGCAAAAAGAGTTACTTCATATGGATCTCCAAGAGACCATTGTATTGAGAATCAAACGAGAGAGTGGAAGCCATCTAGCTACTAACTACGGACCCGAAGGTCTACAAAGAACTACTCACGCATCATCGGAGAGGCACCAATGGAAGTGGTCAACCCCTCCGTGATGGTGTCTAGATTGGATCTGGTGGTTCTGGACTCTGCGGCGGCTGGAATTGATTTTCGTCGACTCCCGTAGGGTTTCTAGAATATTGGGGTATTTATAGAGCAAAGAGGTGGTCCGGAGGGCACCCGAGGTGGGCACAACCCGCCGGGGCACGCATGGGCCTCCTGGCGCGCCCTGGTGGGTTGTGCTCCCCTCGGAGCACCCCCAGGCGCTGCCTTGGCCCACTGGGTGTCTTTTGGTCCATAAAAATCTCTGTAAAGTTTCCTTCCATTTGGACTCCGTTTGGTATTGATTTCCTGCGATGTAAAAAATATGCAGAAAACAGCAAGTGGCATGTCAAGCAGGAAAACATGTTGCACTACAAAAAATTACACTTCCGTGATGATACATGTTTGTCACAGTAGGTCACGTTTTCTGCCATGCATGTACATCAATGATGATTTTATGACAGAATCAAGATAGTCATACATGTACTGTCGTAGAAGTGTTCCATGACATTACCAAAATTAGCATCACGGAAGTGTCCACTTCCATGACGATAAATCGCGTGTCATAGAAGTGCTTTCGTCAAGGGTGACCGACACGTGGCATCGACTGTAACGGGTCGCTGTTAAGCTATTGGGTCCTGTTTTGGATCCGATAACCCATTAACAGCCCAGACCAATGGGGATTTTCCACATGTAAAATTCTCATTGCCCGGAGGAAACACGTGTTTGCTCATCGTAGGGACAGATGTCATCCACTCATTGGACAGGAGGCGCCTATGATACGTCAACATGTGGCACGGCCCAATAGAGGCCCATTCCGGTGAAAAGGCCAGCCCAGCTAAAGGCCCACCATGTTTATTCACACACTAGTGGGTTGGCCCGTTAACAGCCCGTCATGTTTTGGGCCAAATTGAGGCCCATAGCAGATCAGGCCCGTTCACAGCCTGCCGTGTTTTGGGCCAAATTACGGCCCATATTGGATGAGGCCCGTTAATAGGCCACTGTTCTTTTGGGCCCATTCTAAGACAGGTTTGTATTTTAGCCTGTTAAATGCCCGTTAACCAGTTCAGCGCAATAATAGTTTCAGCCTGTTAGCGGCCTGTGGTGCATCTGGGACGTTATCGGCCCGGTTTATCTTTAGGCCCTTTAACGGCCCATGTAGATACTGGGCTATTTCTTGTCCGAAGTAACTTTAGGCCTCTTCACAGCCCGTAGTCTTCGTGGATAAATTTCAGCCCAATAGGCCTATCGGCCTATTAATGGCCCGTGGAACAGTTGGGCCTAATTACAGTCGCGTTGAATCCGGCCTGCTTACAGCCCATCTGATAATGGCCCGTGAAACTTTTGGGCCTATGGCCTGCGTGGATACCATCCTGGTTAAAGCCCATAATTTTTGTGGGCCAAACAGGCCCGAGATATATTTTGGCATGTTAACTGCTCATCCTATTTGGGCAAAACATGGGCCTTAGGCAGTTTCGGCCTGCCTTGGCCCATTGGGTGTCTTCCCCGGCTCCATGTCGTTCCCTTCGTAGGCCTCGCCGTCGTCCACCGCCCTGGTGCTCTGGGTGCGGCGTGGTCAACGTGGTCAATGAATGACATCCATTGGAAGTCGACTGTACGTGGAGAGGCTGACAGCTGGGTCCATGGCCGCACATAAGGAAATGCCTCCTTATTATGCGCAAAATAATGATTCCTCCACCTGACACCTGGGACCAACCGAAAGGGCCTCTGTATTTCATGAAAAAACGTTCCCGCCACTGACAGCTCAGACCCACCAGCTATATCTTCGCACGCAAGGAAGTGCTTCCTTATTACGCACAAATAAATGAATACCCCCTGCTAGCTAGGACCCACCATATGGGAGGCTGTCTTGTGGGCCTACTTAGTTGACGCGAATGGAGGGCTTTGTCAACTTAGTCAATATGAACGATTCTATCACCAGTGACCGTTGGATTGTTAACATCCAACAGTCATCTTGCTTCTTCAACCTTTGATTTTCTTGCTCCAGCCGTCCAAACCCACCGCTAGCCAGGCCCTGCGGTGACGGCAGCCTCACACCGCAGCCGAACCAGTGAACCCTCGTACTCCCCTCCGCGTGGGCATCCACTTCCGCGTCTTCCCTGGCACAGCGTCGTCCCCTTCCAAGGCCTCACCGTGGTCCACCGCCCTGGTGCTCTCGGCGCGGTGTGGTCAACGTGGTCAAGGAACGACTTCCATCGGAAGAGTACTATACGTGGAGAGGCTGACAGCTGGGTCCATGGCAGTAGCAAGGAAGTGCCTCCTTGTTACGCACAAAATAATTATTCCTCCACCTGACAGCAGGGACCCACCGGACGGGCCACCGTATTTCATGAAAAAAATGTTTCCCCCCTGACTGCTGGGACCCACCAGCTACATCTTCACACAGAAGGAAGTGCCTAACAGTCAGGACCCACCTGGTCGAAGCGTACGTAGCGTTGTCATTCTGGTCGCGAACGTGTACGTACATACGATCGGTCTGTCTGTAGGCTGCAGCGATGAACCGTGGCCGTGTAAGGAAGGGCACGTATTGTAGTATAGGCGAGCACGTGTTGTAGTAGAGGCGCGCACATAGCATGTACACGTACGTACAGCCAGGGTGCAAGAAAGAAAATACGGCCACATACATACATGCGGGCGGGGTCTCGAACGCCTACTCGCGCATACGTATGGCCAGGGCTCGTGTACATGGCTTGGTCGGAATGGAGAAACTGCGTCGTCGTCGTGTTCATGTGGAGCCAACTGGCTGGGTCGGAATGGAATGCGTCATCGTGTTCATCGGGAGCCAACCGGCTTGGACGGAACAGCCGGTGGAAATAAGGCCTGGCGTACCGCAGAACGGAGGAAACGGCTTGTGTTCGACCGACACGGTCGAAACGGGACCATGTTCTTGGGGCGGGTCTGGCGTACCGCAAAACGGAGGAAACAGACTTCTCTTGGTCGAAACGGGGTCCTGTTGATCGGGAGGGGTGTGGCGTACCGCAAAACGGAGGAA
The DNA here is from genome assembly GCF_002575655.3 of Aegilops tauschii subsp. strangulata. Classification (NCBI taxonomy): domain Eukaryota; kingdom Viridiplantae; phylum Streptophyta; class Magnoliopsida; order Poales; family Poaceae; genus Aegilops; species Aegilops tauschii. The sequence continues at coordinate 410,364,375 of NC_053040.3, read as the reverse complement.
ACGGACTTGTGTTGGAGCGCTACGGTCGAAACGGGGGTCTTGTTCATCGGGAGGGGTGTGGCGTACCGCAAAACGAGACTCCACGGGATACTGTTCATCTCCACCATCGACCTCCTCCAGCCTCCACGGGCTACTGTTCATCCACCGTCGACATCATCCAGCCTCCACCTACGACTGTTCATCCACGGGCTCCTGTTCATCCAGCCTCCACCGCGCGCTCCTCCACCAGCTACTGTTCAACCAGCCCTCTCCACGGGGTCCTGTTCAACCACCCCTCCACGGGCTACTGTTCATCCAGCCCTCCACCGGCTACTGTTCAACCAGCCCTCCACAGGGTCGTCCTGTTCATCTAGCCCTCCATGGGTCCTCTTCATCCACCCCTCCACGGGGTCCTATTCATCCACCGGCTTGATCGATCGGGTCCTGTTCATCCAGCGGCAACACCACGGGGTCCTGTTCATTCAACCCCCCACCGGGAACTGTTCATCCAAACCACCCCCAACAACGCTCACTGTTCATTCAGGGAAGGAGCCAGCAGGGTTCAATCGGCTTCAGTTAGCAGCAGTAGCGAAGGAATCGCTCGGGTTCAGTAACGCGTAGCCTGCAGTGCAATCGCTCGGGTTCAGTTAGAGCCCAACGCCTCGCTCGGGTTCAGTTAGAGTGCAACGCCTCGCACACACGCGCATACGTACGAGAGAAACGCGCATCGCTGGGCCCCCGACCACCCACCGTAACCGGGTACTCCCCCGATATTTTCCTCGCCCTCGCTTCTACCACGGTTTCTTCCGTCATGCAGCTGCGTCTCCGGTCTACTCAGGACTAAAAGCCCATTTTTGTCATGATTTTTTGTCATAGAAGTAGGAGCCCACCACATCTATGATGATACCGGGTTTTGTCACAATTATCATCATAGAAGTGTCATAAGCATGACAGGAAAAAAATTCGTTCGGCCCAAAATGTCACGGATGTGTCTTTTTTTTGTAGTGTTGGAGGAAGTCATCCCATTGATAACCCACAAGTATAGGGGATCGCAACAGTTTTCGAGGGTAGAGTATTCAACCCAAATTTATTGATTCAACACAAGGGGAGCCAAAGAATATTCTCAAGTATTAGCAACTGAGTTGTCAATTCAACCACACCTAAAAGACTTAATATCTGCAGAAAAGTATTTAGTAGCAAAGTAGTATGGAAGTAACGGTAACGGTGGCAAAACTAATAGTAGCGGTTTGTAGTGATTGTAACAGTAGCAATAGCAAAGTAACTTAGCAAAGATCAATATGTGAAAAGCTCGTAGGCAACGGATAAGTGATGGATAATTATGTCGGATGGCATTCATCATGCAACAGTTATAACCTAGGGTGACACAGAACTAGCTCCAATTCATCAATATAATGTAGGCATGTATTCCGAACATAGTCATACGTGCTTATGGAAAAGAACTTGCATGACATCTTTTGTCCTACCCTCCCGTGGTAGTGGGGTCCTAACGGAAACTAAGGGATATCAAGGCCTCCTTTTAATAGAGATCCGAACCAAAGCATTAGCACTTAGTGAATACATGAACTCCTCAAACTACAGTAATCACCGGAAAGAGTCCCAATTATTGTCACCTTGGGGTATGTGGATCATAACTCGTAATAGCTGTCTACAACTTGCAAGATAGGATCAAGAACACAAATATATTCATGAAAATATAATAGTTTGACATCTGAAATCATGGCACTCGGGCCCTAGTCACAAGCATTAAGCATAGCAAAGTCATAGCAACATCAATCTCAGAAAATAGTGGATACTAGGGATGAAACCCTAACAAAACTTACTCGATTACATGATGAATCTCATCCAACCCATCACCATCGAGCAAGCCTATGATGGAATTACTCACGCACGGTGGTGAGCATCATGAAATCGGTGATGGACGAAGGTTGGTGATGATGATGGCGACGAATTCCCTCTCCGGAGCGCCGAACGGACTCCAGATCTGCCCTCCCGATAAAGAATAGGAGGTGGCGGTGGCTCTGTATCGTAAAACAGAATGAATCCTTCTCTCTGATTTATTCTCCCCAAACGTGAATATATAGAGTTGGCGTTAGGGTCGGAGGAGGTCCAGGGGACCCACAAGGTAGGGGGCGTCCCAAGGGGTAGGGCGCGCCCTCCACCCTTGTGGACAGCTGGTGGGTTCCCTCTGGTTGATTATTTCTCCAATATTTTTTATTTATTCCAAAAATATTCTCCGTAAATTTTTAGGTCATTCTGAGAACTTTTATTTCTGCACAAAAATAACACCAAGGACATTCTGTTGGAAACAGCGTCAGTCCGGGTTAGGTCCATTTAAATCATGCAAATTAGTGTCCAAAACAAGGGCAAAAGAGTTTGGAGAAGTAGATATGATGGAGACATATCAACTCCCCCAAGCATAACCCACTGCTTGTCCTCAAGAAATTCTGTTGACAAACTGAAAGTGATAAAGAAAAACTTTTACAAACTCTGTTTGATCTTGTTGTTGCAAATATGTATAGCCAGCATTCAGGGTTTTAGCAAAGATTACGAACTAACAATATTCACAACAATGTTTTGGTATCATATTTACTCGTATCAATGGCATAATCAACTAGAGAGTAATGATAATAAATCTCGAATGACAACACATTTTCAAAACAATCATGATATGATATAACAAGATGGTATCTCGCTAGCCCTTTCTCAGACCGCAAAACATAAATGCAGAGCACCCCTGAAGATCAAGGACTGACTAGACATTGTAATTCATGGCAAAAGAGATCTAGTCACAGTCATACTCAATATCAATTAATAGCAAAGCATACGAATGACAGTGGTGCTCTTTAACTGGTGCTCTTTATAAGAGGATGATGACTTAGCAATAAAAGTAAATAGATAGGCCCTTCGCAGAGGGATGCAGGAATTTGCAGAGGTGCCAAAGCTCGAGCTTTTTGAAACAGAGATGAATATAATTTTGAGCGGTATGCTTTCATTGTCAACATAACAACCAAGAGATCTCGGTATCTTCCATGCTAGATACATTATAGGAAGTTCCCAAACAGAATGGTAAAGTTTTTACTCCCCCTCCACCAACAAGCACACTCCACAGCTAGTCCAAAACAATGAGTACCGTCCATACCAACAATAGTACTGGGAGAGTTCTGTTTGAAAATATATTTTGATTTGATTATAGCATGGAACTGGGCATCCCAAAAATAGCCACTTTCTCGTGAATGACAAGTGAATCAACACTCATCTTGAGAATAACCCACCTAGCATGGAAGATACTGACAGCCCCCAGTCGCTACATGAGTGATTCGGGCATACAAAACAGATTATTATTTGAAGGTTTAGAGTTTGGCACATGCAAATTTACTTGGAACGGCAGGTAAATACCGCATAAAGGTAGATGTGGTGGACTCATATGGAACAACTTTGGGTTTATGGAAGTGGATGCACAAGCAGTATTCCCCCTTAGTACAAGTGAAGGCTAGCAAAAGATTGAGGAGCGACCAACTAGAGAGCGACAACAGTGATAAACATGCATTGTGATTAACGAACATTGAGTGCAAGCATGAGTAGGATATAAATCACCATGAACATAAATATCGTGGAGGCTACGTTGATTTTGTTTCAACTACATGCGTGAACTTGTGCCAAGTCAAGCCACTCGAATCATTCAAAGGAGGATACCATCCTATCAGACTACATCACAACCATTTTAAAAACATGTTTGCACGCAAGGTAAACCATTTTATACTCCTAGCTAATTAAGCATGGCATGAGTAACTATAATCTCTAATTGTCATTCCAAACATGTTTCATTCATAATGGGCTGAATCAGGAACGATGAACTAATCATATTTACAAAAACAAAATAGGTCGAGTTCATACGAGCCTTACCTCATCTCAATCATTTCATCAAATATCGTCATTATTGCCTTTCATTTGCATGACCAAACAGTGTGGATAATAATAATAGTGCACGTGCATTGGACTAAGCTGGAATCTGCAAACATTTATTCAATGGAGAAGACAGGGTAATATGGGCTCTTTGTTAGATCAACAATAATGCATATGAGTGCCACTCAACATTTTTACCGTGGTCTTCTCCTCTCGACCCAAAGAAAGGAAAAATAATTTCAAAGAAACATACTAAAATGTTTTTGGAGTTTTTGTTTTTCTGAAGAAAGTAAAACAAGAACGAGAAGAAGTATTTACATGGGAAAGCTCCCAACAAGCAAAAGAAGAACGAGAAATCTATTTGAGTTTTCTTTTAGTACTAATACTAAACAAACATGGAAAGGAAACTAAAAAGAAGCTACGCCTATTTTTTGGTTTTTCTTAAAGTTTTTCAAACACACAAGAAGAAAGCGAGAAAAGGAAAATAAACTAGCATAGATAATACAATGAAAAAGTATGAACACCGAAAACTGGAATGAGTGTGTCAACATGTATGTAATGTCAGTGAGAAATATGTACTCCCCCAAGCTTAGGCTTCTGGCCCATGTATCAAAGTAGCCTCTCCTGGATACTTCGGAGGTTCTCGGGGGTTCCACTCGTTAGCGAACTCCTGTGGCTCCCACTTATAAATAGACTCCTAATACGGACTAGGTGATGGTTCTGGCTCAGGAACTGGGGATCGCGTCCGCTCCTAGTATGCATAAATGTCCTCGGGCAAAATGAGGTACCTACCTGAATGAATATCGAACAAAGAAGGTGCAGGCAAAGTAATAATCTGACAAGTCTTCTGGCAGAATACCAGGTTATATATGAGTCTCTTGTCCTTGTCATCACTAATAAAATCATGTGCTACCATACTGTTATAGTCTAAGTATCTAGTGGGTAGCAGTATCTCCACTTCGTCGTCGTGCCTAATAGGTATCTCGAAGCATCTAGCAAGGCGGGAGGCATAGATACCTCCAAAGATAGGACCCCTCGAATGATTTGGATATACACCTCAACACATTGCTACCATTTGATCCTTACAGTGCATACCACCACTGGATTACATTTACAAGAGGCTTAATAAATGTTCTATTTGCAACCTGACGGGCCACTTAGCCAGCAGCTGCCCATGTGATAATGATTCTCCCTCTGAAATATCAGCTGGGCCCCCATGTGATCAACCCTTTCTTTCTGATATGTCGTCGGCCCATGAGCCCATCAAACCTGCTGAGCCCATCAAACATTCTGGAGATCGGGCCTGTGTCACATGTGGCTCTCCACAACACTCTTTTTTTTATTGCCCGGCTTATTATAAGTGCTCTTGTTGTGGGTGGCTGGGCCATATCTCTTGGGCATGTGGTTCTGCCCCTAGCTTCTAATGGAAGCCTAAGTCTCCAGAGAAGCGCCAAACTGAATCAACTCTTGGAAAAACATCCATAAATGGGAAGGAAACTATTGGATTTGATTCATCTCCAATTTCAATTTCTAAGGATATGGCTAATGTAGATCCTTATCATCTTGGGGATGCCAGCAACTTTATTGCGGAGTCAGTATTGGTAAGACCTGCTAGCAATCCAATCAATCAGCCAAATATTAATTCCCTTACCCAACCTGCCCCTCGCCGTATGAGACCAATCCGGACCATACGATGTGCATCGTGCGGTGACCCTGGGCATGTTGTGACCTCCTTCCCGGCCAACCAGAGGAAAAAGGGAAGTGTTTGGGTTCCCAAGACCGCTGCTGATACGCATTCCCCCACCCCCCATAGCCTGCCATTTCCCCTATTCGTCACCAAGCTCCTCCCTCAGCTCCTCCCACGGCGAACCTATCCTGTCAATGTCATCCCCTACCACCCACAGGGTATGACCATTGAGCTCGGTCCCGCTGATCGGAAGGTGCGCGATGACATGGTGATCGGCCCCAACCCGCCGCTGCGACACGACTTCCCGGCCATTGCTGAGGTTAACAGGTTCGTCACGTTCCACCACAAGGCAGATCTGCGCCATACCATTGAGGGTTTGCTCCACGAGTCCAATTTCTTCCCAACTGAAGTAGATGACTATCCGCTGGCCATTGGCATATTTGGGTTTGTGGATTCAGCGGTTAGAGATGCAGTTGTGGGCACAACCTTTGAGCTAGATGAAGATGATGAAAACATGAACACATTAGTTGCTTTTGTTCCACATGATGCTGCCATTAACATGCGCATGACTAGCTATGGGCCTCGGATTTGGTTGCTTTATGTTGGTTTTCCTCATGATTATCAGGCCTCTCATTATATTCATAAGTCAGTTGACAAGTTTGGGGAATTAATCACTTGGCATAATCCGAGAGGTGACAGAAAGATTGTTTTGATCAAGTGTCGTGTGATTAGCTTACGTTTGGTTCCAAAAAGTTTTTTTATGCATCAGATGGGAGGGATAGACACAGCTGGATTGTGTGTGTTACTATGCTTAGAAGCAGCGACCGGAATGCTCACCTTCCTGAGGTCCCGCCGGCCGGTGAGGATCCACCACCGGAAGATGGCATCCCACACCCCCTGCATGGTCAGGGCCTCACTGCTGAACAACTCTACCAAGCTCAACTGCATAACTGGATGGAACAGAATGCTGCAAATAATGAAGCTCGGCACCAGGGAACTAATCAAGGCAACCAAGCCAATGATGTTCACTTTCAGGTAAACTGGGGAGAGTGGCCTCCTTCACCTCCATAGGCACCACCTTCCCTGTACAACTTTCGAGAGTGGCTAGCAGTGGAGGGTCTCCAGGTACAAGATGGCGTGCTGCCTGTCAACAACCTCCAAGATAGTCCTGGGATGGCCTGGAATGATTCTATCTCAGCATATACTAGCACGGCCTCGAGTGCAACTCTTTCTGACAGTTATGTGCTTGTGCCTGCCAACCTACTTCATTCTATGGTTGCAGGAGCTAGCTCTGTTTGTGTTCATGTAATGATACATGTGGAGAGGTTAGTTGTTGCACTTGCTATGACAGCTGGAAATAGCTCTGTTTCTGATGTAAGCACCCCGCAAATTAACTCTCTGGCAATTGAAATCTCTCTGTCTACAGCGGGTTGCATCTTGAAATGACGTCTTAGGGAGATAACGTTTCCTCCATGCTTCTGAACTCTGGAATTCCTTTTGTCAGACTCAACACATTCCTCACATCTGCTATCATGCCAATCATTGCTAGTTATGGCCCTTGGAGCACTGGATTTGGTTTCAGAGAAAACAGACTTGACATTAAGGTGGTTCTTTCTGAAGAGGATGGCTCATTTACGGTCTCTCAAGCATCAATGATCACTAGCCATGCCTCCTCTTCCACTTGTACCAACCTGGTACCTGGTCTGTCTGATTGGTTGCTCCCAGCCCAGGAGCCTGCTGCTGCTGGACTGTTTCTGTCGGATACCGCATCGAACAGAATTCTGACACCTACCCCTGCTAACGCTCAGTCTGAATCTGTGGGTCTGGGTCTTGTTCTCGATAACCCACTCCCAGATGCTGTTGGATTGGGCATCGCCATGCCTCCTACTGATGATCATACCGCCCTTGCTCAGACCCAGGCGGAGGAGAACACCAAGCTTCATCCTGCACCCTCTGGTTCAGCTTCGGTTGGCCGTCGTGGAAAGAACGTGGTTCCTGAATGCTCCATTGTCCTGCGCAGGAGCACTCGCTCCAACAAATATGATGGTTTCAAAGTGCCTTCTGTCGCCGATACTTCCAGCAAGAAGTCTAAGGTCAAGCAACGGACAATGCCTTCTGCCTCCTCTGTTACGATCTTTGAAAGTACTGAAGCCGCAGCGGAAACTGCAGCACCACCGCCAACTCCAATACAGGTGATTCAGCACATTGGTACAAACCTCTGTGTCATCCCAGCTGCGGAGCTCACGGAGGAAGAACTCCTCTCTGACAAGGATGCGGGGCCATCTTCGGCCTCTGCTTAGCTTTTTTATATTATTATCTTATCTGCCTATAATATTGTAGTACTGTCAGCTAATTGGAACGTTCTCTGGTGGAACGTCTGGGGCCTAAACTCTGAAGCCAAGCAATTAGCACTTTCTAATGCCATCAACTCTAGTGGATGTGCTGTCATCTATTTGCAGGAAACTATAATGGCTTCTTTCGATAATGCTTTCATTAAATCCAGCTACCCACGCCGCTACGATAAATTAACTTTTGTCCCCTCCCGGGGAGCCTCTGGTGGTATCGTTACGATCTGGAACAACTCAATTTTTCATGAAACTGTTGTCTCTTCTGAGGATTTTGCACATGTCATTAGCTTTCAATCGACGCAATCAGCTCATCGTTGGACTCTTGGTAATGTATATGGGCCTTGCCAGGGTGATCAGAGAGTGACTTTCATCCAATGGCTTTTTCACTTAAATATCCCTGACAATGAAGATTGGCAGTTAGTCGGCGACTTTAATTTCATCAGAAGCCCAGATAACCGCAATAAACCAGGTGGTAATTTAATGACATGATCACTTTTAATGATTTCATCCGATCTCAAGCCCTCATTGAACTACCTATTAAAGTCCGATCTTTCATGTGGAGCAACATGCAAACGCATCCTCTCTTAGAGCAACTTGATTGGTTCTTTACTAGCACTAACTGGACCACATCCTACCCCAAGACCATGGTCAAACCACTTGGACGACCCGTTTCTGATCATACCCCTTGTGTAGTGACAATTGAGATCTCCATACCTAGATCAAAAGTGTTTCGTTTTGAATCCTATTGGGTCCAACACCATGGCTTCTTAGACATAGTCCAAAAAACTTGGGATAGACGGATTAAATCGGACAACATGGCCACGGTTCTATGCAGAAAATTCAAGGCTCTTCGACACACTCTTAAGGTTTGGAGTAAAGGGATCTCTAGATTACTATTGCCATTGAAATTCTAATAAGGCACTTTTTGAACTTGATGAATTGGAAAACAAACGTCCCCTCTCACTACCAGAAGTGAACTTTAGGAGAATTCTCAAGACACATATTCTGCGTCTCTTATCATACCAGCAGCAATATTGGAAAAAACGTTGCACTATACGTTGGGTTAAGTTCAGAGATGAAAATACTAAGTTCTTCCAAGCAATGGCTTCTGAAAGGATGAGAATTAACAACATTGCCTCCCTGATGACTGATACTGATACCATTGTGGAGGATCATGCTGGCAAAGAGGCAATCATTTTTAATACCTTCAAGCAAAGGTTGGGCTCCTCCACACATCATGAGATGAAATTCAATCTAGCCAGAATCATTAAACGAGTTGATGGACTAGACGAGCTTACTGTCCCATTCACCACTGAGGAGATAGATAGTGTTATCAAGCATATGCCAGCCGATCGTGCACTGGGCCCGGATGGTTTCAATGGAATTTTTCTCAAATCTTGCTGCCACATAATCAAGCATGACTTCTATAAACTCTGCAATCAATTCTTTGATGGCAATCTCAACCTTGAAAGCATAAATGATGGTTTCATCACGTTAATCCCAAAACATAATGCCCCATCATCAGTGAATGATTATCGTCCGATCAAATTACTTAACTGTTGTCTCAAAGTGATTACCAATCTCCTAGCAAACTGCGTGCAAAGAGTGGTTCTAAGAATAATTCACAGAAACCAATAAGGATTCCTCAAAGGACGCACTATCCAAGATTGCCTAGCTTGGGCATTTGAGTACATCTATCAATGTCAGGCCTCTAAGAAAGAAATTGTCCTCCTCAAGCTCGACCTCGCCAAGGTGTTTGACACAATTGATCATGAGGCCATGCTAGCCATAATGAAAAACATGGGCTTCAACGACAAATGGCTCGGATGGGTTCAGTGTATGTTTGGATCAGGTAAATCTGTGGTGATTTTGAACGGTGTGCCAGGCCGCCAATTCCAATGTAAATGCAGAGTCGGACAAGGTGACCCCTTCTCGCCCCTGATTTTTGTCCTAGCGTCTGATCTTCTGCAAGCAGCAATCAATGACGCCTTCTCCAGAGGTATAATTCAGCTACTTTTCCCTTTGAACAACCAAACGGATTACCCGGTTATTCAATACGCAGACGAAACTATTCTGGCCATGCCAGCCTACCCAACACAAGCAGCGATCATCAAGGATATCCTCTCTGACTATGCAACTTCGATTGGCCTTAAAATAAACTTCCACAAGTCAACTTTGATCCCCATAAACTGCCATGAAGACACATACAATTGGCTGGCGACTATCTTTGGGTGTGTGGTTGGCAAAATGCCCTTCACCTACCTCGGTCTACCTATGGGAACTTCCAGGCCTTCGGTGCAAGACCTCCTCCCTCTCGTTTACCGGGTGGAAAGAAGGCTTTCTGCTACGCTCAACATGATCTCTTATGGGGGTAAATTGTCCCTCCTCAACTCGGTTATTACCTCCCTAATGATCTTCTCCCACTGCACGCTCAATCTGCCCCTAAGCATTATTGAACTACTGGATAAAATCATACGCCAATGCTTATGGACGAAAAAAACTGAGAACGGAGATTCTTGCAACTCCCTCGCGGTTGGGACTATCGGCGTTCTGGGAATGGGGGGGTCCCCAGACTTGCCTGCCTGCGGCCCACGGCGTGGCTAAGCTAGCGGGCCGTACGACCCATCTTCATCGACAAGGCAATCAAGACCCTCGCGAAGGGCCTAGCCTCGCGGGGCGGACGATGCAAGACCTCCTCAGGAGCGGCCTAGCCAGGTAGGCTCACAAGGAGCGGGGATATCAAGGCGGGGCAAACCTCACGAGGCTCTCGTGACGTGAGCCATGACGACTGATGACCCACAAGTATAGGGGATCTATCGTAGTCCTTTTGATAAGTAAGTGTGTCGAACCCAACGAGGAGCAGAAGGAAATGATAAGTGGTTTTCAGTAAGGTATTCTGTGCAAGCACTGAAATTATAGGTAACAGATAGTTTTGTGATAAGATAATTAGCAACGAGCAACAAGTAACAAAAGTAAATAAAGTGCAGCAAGGTGGCCCAATCCTTTTTGTAGCAAAGGACAAGCCTGGACAAACTCTTATATAGAGAAAAGCGCTCCCGAGGACACATGGGAATTATCGTCAAGCTAGTTTTCATCACGTTAATATGATTCGCGTTCGGTACTTTGATAATTTGATATGTGGGTGGACCGGTGCTTGGGTGATGTCCTTACTTGGACAAGCATCCCACTTATGATTAACTCCTATTGCAAGCATTCGCAACTATAAAAGAAGTATTAAGATAAACCTAACCATAGCATGAAACATGTGGATCCAAATCAGCCCCTTACGAAGCAACGCATAAACTAGGGTTTAAGCATCTGTCGCTCTAGCAACCCATCATATAATTGTTACTTCCCAATGCCTTCCTCTAGGCCCAAATAATGGTGAAGTGTCATGTAGTCGACGTTCACATAACACCACTAGAGGAGAGACAACATACATCTCATCAAAATATCGAACGAACACCAAATTCACATGACTACTAATAGCAAGACTTCTCCCATGTCCTCAGGAACAAACATAACTACTCACAAATCATATTCATGTTCATAATCAGAGGAGTATTAATATGCATAAATGATCTGAACATATGATCTTCCACCAAATAAACCAACTAGCATCAACTATAAGGAGTAATCAACACTACTAGCAACCTACAGGTACCAATCCCAGACTTAGAGACAAGAATTGGATACAAGAGATGAACTAGGATTTGAGAGGAGATGGCGCTGGTGAAGATGTTGATGGAGATTTCCCTCTCCCGATGAGAGGAGCGTTGTGATGAGAGGAGCGTTGGTGATGACGATGGCGATGATTTCCCCCTCCCGGAGGGAAGTGTCCCCAGCAGAACAGCTCTGCCGGAGCCCTAGATTGGTTCCGCCAAGGTTCCGCCTCGTGGCGGCGGAGTCTCATCCCGAAAGCTTCCTTAGGATTTTTCTTCGGACGAAAGACTTCATATAGCACAAGATGGGCATCGAAGAGCCAACAGGGGGCCCATGAGGCAGGGGGCGCGCCCAGGGGGGTAGGGCGCGCCCCCCACCCTCATGGCCAGGGTGTGGGCCCGCTCTAGTATTTCTTCCGCTCAGTATTTTTTATTATTTCCAAAAATGACTTTCGTGGAGTTTCAGGACTTTTGGAGTTGTGCAGAATAGGTCTGTAATATTTGCTCCTTTTCCAGCCCAGTATTCCAGCTGCCGGCATTCTCCCTCCTTATGTAAACCTTGTAAAATAAGAGAGAATAGGCATAAGTATTGTGACATAATGTGTAATAACAGCCCATAATGCAATAAATATCGATATAAAAGCATGATGCAAAATGGATGTATCAAGTCCCCCAAGCTTAGACCTCGCTTGTCCTCAAGCAGAAGCTGATAACGATAAATATGTCCACATGTTTAGAGGTAGAGGTGTCGATAAAATAAATACGGACATGAGGGGATGATGATTATTCTCATAACAGCAACATATATGGATATTGTCATATGATTTCTTATGCTCAAGTAATAATCTATTCACAATGCAAAGTATGAATCAGGAACTTTATTGAGAACTAACAAACTATAATCTCAGTCATTGAAGCAATTGCAATTTATCATAACATCATAAAGAGTCTATATGTCAGAGCTTCGTAGCAAGTCCACATACTCAACTATCATTTAGTCTTTAATAATTGCTAACACTCACGCAATACTTGTGATTATGGAGTTTTAATTGGACACAGAGAAAGATAGGGGCTTATAGTTTCGCCTCCCAACCTTTTACCTCAAGGGTAATGTCAACAATAATAACTCATGCTAACTTACATCCAATTAGATATATATATCAGGATCTTCCCAACACACTGTGCTTGCCAAAGGATCAAATGTAAAAAGGAAAGGTGAAGATCACCATGACTCTTGCATAAGGTAGAAGGTAATAATAGAAGATAGGCCCTTCGCAGAGGGAAGCAGAGGTTGCCATGCGCTTTCAGGGTTGGATGCACAAAATCTTAATGCGAAAGAACATCACTTTGTATTGCCACTTGTGATATAGACCTTTATTATGCGGTCCGTCGCTTTTATTTCTTCCGCATCACAAGATCGTATAAAGCTTATTTCCTCCACACCAATCAATCATACATATTTAGAGAGCAATTTTTATTGCTTGCACCAATGACAACTTACTTGAAGGATCTTACTCAATCCATAGGTAGATATGGTGGACTCTCATGGCAAAACTGGTTTAAGGGTATTTGGAAGCATAAGTAGTATCTCTACTTGGTGCAAAGAATTTGGCTAGCATGAGGGGGAAAGGCAAACTCAACATGTTGGATGATCCATGACAATATACTTTATCTCAGATATAAGAAAGCATAACCCATTACGTTGTCTTCCTTGTCCAACATCAACTCTTTAGCATGTCATATTTTAATGAGTGCTCCCAATCATAAAAGATGTCCAAGATAGTATATTTATATGTGAAACCTCTCTTTCTTTATTACTTCCTATTAATTGCAACGATGACCAAAGCTATGTTTGTCAACTCTCAACAACTTTTAATCATCAAAATCTTTCTATGTGAAGTCATTACTCTCCATAAGATCAATATGATCTCTTTTTATTTCTTTTTGTTCTTTCTTTTTCTTTTATTCACTCAAGATCATGGCAAAATAATCAAGCCCCTGACTCAACACTAATCTTTATTATACAGCTCACGGACTCGATTACATAGAGGGATCATAAAGCAAAACTCAAAACTAGATCATACCAAAACTTTATTCTACTAGATCAACATATTACTGAAAGGATCGAACTAAGAAAACGGTAAATATGGAGATGTGGTGGTGATACGATACCGGGGCACCTCCCCCAAGCTTGGCACCTGCCAAGGGGAGTGCCCATACCCAAGTGGTTATGTCTCCTTCCCCAGAAGTGGTGGTGATGGGATTGTTGATGAGGTAGGCTTGTCGTCCATCTTCCAAGGCATGGGCTCACCATCATAGAAGGATGATCGAGTCTCCGGGATCCTCAAATCTGCAGCCAAACTAATTATCTTGAATCGATATTCATACTCACAGTTTTGGTTTTGCAAGTCATAGATTTGGGCTTGGAGGTGCTCGATTTTCTCGTGGAGCTTGAAGATGGCCTCCCCAATGTCCTTGGCATCCAGCTTGTGGTTGTTGGTGAACTCCGCGATCATCATGTGATTGGAGTCAAGTCCACGCTCCACCATCTCCTGGCACTTGAAAACTTGTTGCTCCATTGCCTCGAGCCTTGTCTCCACGCTCCCGGTCTTCCTCGGTCCCTCAACATCGCGGATGTGCAGCACCCGCTCATGCACCTCAATGGTTTGAGGGTGTTGCAGCACCTCCGCGAGGTAGGGATTGATGACCTTCTCGAAGAACTTGTCCTTGGGGGCACTTGGAGATGTCATGATGATCTAAATCTGTCAGAAAAACAGCTCGAAACAAGAACAGAGGATAATTGCGTGATATAGGAGTCAAAACCTTCGGGAGATTATATAATGAATTTTTACCGACCGAAATACATATCGTGCAAGAAAACAGAGTCCAGAGAGCACACGAGGTGCCCACGAGGTAGGGGGCGCGCCCTCCACCCTTGTGGAGACCTCGTGTCCTTCCTAGACTGCTTCTTATTTTTCTATTTTTCTAAATATTCCAAAACAGAGAAAAATTGCCATTAGAACTGTTTTGGGGTCGGTTTACTTACCGTACCACAAACCTATTCCTTTTCGGAGTCTGAAACATTCCGGAAAGTGTCCCTTATGTATTCCTCCGGGGTTACGGTTTCAATAACATTGGTTTCGACATTTATAGGATTACCTGAGATATAATGTTTAATTCTTTGGCCGTTCACCACCTTCGGATTTGTGCCTTCGAAGTTGTTGATTTTTATGGCACCGGAACGATAGACCTCTTCGATAACGTACGGACCTTCCCATTTAGAGAGAAGTTTTCCTGCAAAAAATCTTAAATGAGAGTTGTATAGCAATACATAATCACCTACATTAAACTCACGCTTTTGTATCCTTTTGTCATGCCATCTTTTAACTTTTTCTTTAAACAATTTGGCATTCTCATAAGCTTGGGTTCTCCATTCATCAAGTGAGCTAATGTCAAATAACCTCTTCTCACCGGCAAGTTTGAAATCATAGTTGAGCTCTTTAATAGCCCAATATGCCTTATGCTCTAGTTCAAGAGGTAGGTGACATGCTTTTCCATAAACCATTTTATATGGAGACATACCCATAGGATTTTTATATGCAGTTCTATAGGCCCATAATGCATCATCAAGTTTCTTAGACCAATTCTTTCTAGATCTATTAACAGTCTTTTGCAAAATTAATTTTAGCTCTCTGTTGCTCAATTCTGCTTGACCACTAGACTGTGGGTGATAAGGAGATGCAATTCTATGATTAACATCATACTTAGCAAGCATTTTACGAACAGCACCATGAATAAAATGTGAACCACCATCAGTCATTAAATATCTAGGGACTCCAAACCCCGGAAAAATAACTTCTTTAAGCATCTTAATAGAGGTGTTATGATCAGCACTACTAGTTGGAATAGCTTCTACCCACTTAGTAACGTAATCAACAGCAACTAAAATATGTGTGTATCCATTAGAGGCAGGAAAAGGTCCCATATAATCAAAGCCCCAAACATCAAATGGTTCAATAACAAGTGAATAATTCATAGGCATTTCTTGACGTCTACTAATATTACCAATTCTTTGACATTCATCGCAAGATAAAACAAACTTACGAGCATCCTTGAAGAGAGTAGGCCAATAAAAACCGGATTGCAATACCTTATGTGCAGTTCTATATCTAGTGTGGTGTCCTCCATAAGCTTCGGAGTGACACTTCCGTAGTATCTGTTCCAGTTCATGCTCAGGTACACAACGTCTAATAACACCATCTACTCCTTCTTTATAAAGATGTGGGTCATCCCAAAAATAATGTCTCAAATCATAGAAGAACTTTTTCTTTTGTTGGTATGTGAATCTAGGTGGTATAAATTTAGCAACACTATAATTAGCATAATCAGCATACCATGGAGCAGTACGAGAAGCATTTATGACATTTAATTGTTCATCAGGAAAGCTATGATCAATAGGTAGTGGGTCATCAAGAACATTTTCCAACCTAGACAAGTTGTCTACAACGGGATTCTCAGCTCCCTTTCTATCAATAATATGCAAATCAAATTCTTGTAACAAGAGAACCCATCTAATAAGTCTAGGTTTAGCATCTTTCTTCTCCATAAGATATTTAATAGCAGCATGATCAGTGTGAATAGTTACTTTAGAATCAACAATATAAGGCCTGAACTTATCACAAGCAAATACAACTGCTAAGAATTCTTTTTCAGTAGTAGCATAATTTCTCTGAGCATTGTCTAGAGTTTTACTAGCATATTGAATAACATTTAATTTCTTATCAACTCTTTGCCCTAGAACAGCACCTATAGCATAATCACTGGCATCACACATGATTTCAAACGGTAAATTCCAATTAGGTGGCTGAACAATAGGTGCAGAAATCAATGCTTTCTTAAGTATTTCAAATGCTTCTACACAATCATCATCAAAGATAAATGGTATATCTTTTTGTAATAAATTAGTCAGAGGCCGAGAAATTTTTGAGAAGTCCTTAATGAACCTCCTATAAAAACCGGCATGACCAAGGAAACTTCTTATACCTTTGATGTCCTTGGGACACGGCATCTTTTCAATAACATCAACCTTGGCTTTATCAACTTCAATGCCTCTTTCAGAAATTTTATGCCCCAAAACAATGCCTTCATTAACCATAAAGTGGCACTTCTCCCAATTCAAGACAAGGTTAGTTTCTTCACATCTCTGCAAAACTCGATCAAGGTTGCTTAAGCAATCATCAAAATAGGATCCATAAACGGAGAAATCGTCCATGAAAACCTCATAAATCTTTTCACAAAAGTCAGAGAATATAGCCATCATGCATCTTTGAAAGGTAGCAGGTGCATTACATAAACCAAAAGGCATATGTCTATAAGCAAAAGTACCGAAAGGGCAAGTAAAAGTGGTCTTTGATTGATCATCGGCTGACACAGGTATTTGAGAGAAACCAGAATAACCATCTAGAAAGCAAAAATGTGTATGTTTGGATAATCTTTCTAGCATTTGATCGATCAAAGGTAAGGGGTAATGATCCTTTTTAGTAGCTTTATTTAATTTGCGGAAATCAATTACCGTCCTATAACCTGTAATAATTCTTTGCGGAATCAATTCATCTTTATCATTAGGAACGACAGTAATACCTCCCTTCTTAGGGACACAATGGACATGACTTACCCACTGACTATCAGCAACGGGATAAATAATACCTGCCTCAAGAAGCTTTAGTATTTCCTCTCTTACCACTTCTTTCATCTACCAAATTGGTTTACATAGAGTGGTTAGCACAAATTGGTTTGGCATCTTTCTCTAAATTTATTTTGTGTTGACATAGAGTGGGACTTACGCCCTTAAGATCATCAAGAGTATATCCAATGGCAGCGCGCTGCTTCTTTAGAGTTTTCAATAATCTCTCTTCTTCATGCTCTGAAAGGTTAGCATTAATAATAACAGGATATATCTCTTTCTCATCAAGATAAGCATATTTAAGAGTATCGGGTAACGGTTTAAGTTCAAACACGGGATCACCCTTGGGTGGAGGAGGATCCCCTAGGATTTCAACAGGCAAATTGTGTTTCAGGATGGGTTCCTGTTTAAAGAATACTTCATCTATTTCCCTTCTTTCTTTCATAAACATATCATTTTCATGGTCTAGCAAATATTGTTCTAAAGGATCACTAGGAGGTACGACAATAGAAGCAAGACCAATAATTTCATCTTTACTAGGCAATTCCTCTTCACGGTGTTGTCTACGAAATTTAGAGAAGTTAAACTCATGAGACATATCACCTAGACCAATAGTAACAACATCCTTTTCGCAATCTATCTTAGCATTAACAGTGTTTAAGAAGGGTCTACCAAATATAATGGGACAAAAGCTATCTTGTGGGTAACCAAGAACAAGAAAATCAGCAGGATATTTATTTTTTCCACACAAGACTTCAACATCTCTAACAATTCCAATGGGTGATATGGTATCTCTATTAGCAAGCTTAATGGTAACATCGATATCTTCTATCTCAGCAGGTGCAATATCATGCATAATTTCTTTGTATTAGTCATGAGGTAAAGCACTAGCACTAGCACCCATATCACACAAGCCATGATAACAATGATCTCCTATTTTAACAGAAATAACAGGCATGCCTCCCACCGGTCTATGTTTATCTTTAGCACAAGGTTTAGCAATTCTAGCAGTTTCATCACAGAAATAAATAACATGCCCATCAATATTATCAGCCAAGAGATCTTTAACAATAGCAATATTAGGTTCAACTTTAACTTGCTCAGGAGGTGTATAGGTTCTAATATTGCTTTTATGAACCACAGTTGAAGCTTTAGCATGATCTTTTATCCTAACAGGAAAAGGTGGTTTCTCTACATAAGTAGTAGGAACAATAGGATCATTATAAGTGATAGTCTTTTCCTCAACTTTAATAGGTGCAGCTACTTTTACTTCTATGGGAGGATGATATTTAAACCACTTCTCCTTAGGGAGGTCCACATGAGTAGCAAAAGATTCACAGAAAGAAGCTACTATCTCAGAGTCAAGTCCATATTTAGTGCTAAATTTACAGAAAACATCTCTATCCATAAAAGATTTAACACAATCAAACTTAGGTGTCATACCTGACTCCTTACCTTCGTTGAGGTCCCAATCTTCAAAGTTGCATTTAATTCTTTCCAATAAATCCCATTTGAATTCATTAGTCTTCATTGTAAAGAGCCAGCACAAGAAGTATCGAGCATGGTGCGATTGTTATCAGAAAGCCGAGCATAAATTTTTTAATAATTATTTCCCTTGGGAGCTCATGATTGGGGCATGAATATAACATTGATTTAAGCCTCCCCCAAGCTTGAGCGATGCTTTATCCTTCGCGAGGCCAAAAATTATATATATAATTGCGATCACGATGAACAAGATGCATAGGATAAAACTTCTGATGAAATTCCAATTTCAATCGTTTGTAGTTCCATGATCCCATATCATCACATAATCTATACCATGTCAATGCATCTGCCTTCAAAGATAAAGGGAAGACCTTCTTCTTAATAACATCATCGGGTATACCTGCAAGCTTAAATAATCCACAAACTTCATCCACGTACATTAGGTGCTCATCAGGATGCATTGTTCCATCTCCTGCAAAAGGATTAGCTAGCAGTTTTTCCAACATACCCGAAGGAATTTCAAAGTAGACATTTTCATTTTCAGTAGGTTCAGTAGGTTGAGGAGCAACTCTTTGCTCTACTGGTCGGGGTGAAGATACCCCGAACAAGCCCTCAGAGGATTCCTTTCCATTGTAACAAGTGACAGTAAATTTCAGCACACTATAAAAAAATTTCCTTACCAAATTCCACCTACCAAAGGCGCTTCACTCCCCGGCAACGGCGCCAGAAAAGAGTCTTGATGACCCACAAGTATAGGGGATCTATCATAGTCCTTTCGATAAGTAAGGGTGTCGAACCCAACAAGGAGCAGAAGGAAATGATAAGCGGTTTTCAGCAAGGTATTCTCTGCAAGCACTGAAATTATAGGTAACAAATAGTTTTGTGATAATACAATTGGTAACGAGCAACAAGTAACAAAAGTAAATAAAGTGCAGCAAGGTGGCTCAATCCTGTTTGTAGCAAAGGACAAGCCTGGACAAACTCTTATATAGAGAAAAGCGCTCCCGAGGACACATGGGAATTATTTTCAAGCTAGTTTTCATCACGTTC
The DNA here is from genome assembly GCF_002575655.3 of Aegilops tauschii subsp. strangulata. Lineage (NCBI taxonomy): Eukaryota > Viridiplantae > Streptophyta > Magnoliopsida > Poales > Poaceae > Aegilops > Aegilops tauschii. The sequence continues at coordinate 410,344,557 of NC_053040.3, read as the reverse complement.
ATATGATTCGCGTTCGGTACTTTTATAATTTGATATGTGGGTGGACCGGTGCTTGGGTGTTGTCCTTACTTGGACAAGCATCCCACTTATGATTAACTCCTATTGCAAGCATCCGCAACTACAAAAGAAGTATTAAGGTAACCTAACCATAGCATGAAACATGTGGATCCAAATCAGCCCCTTACGAAGCAACGCATAAACTAGGGATTAAGCTTCTGTCACTCTAGCAACCCATAATCTACTTATTACTTCACAATGCCTTCCTCTAGGCCCAAATAATGGTGAAGTGTCATGTAGTCGACGTTCACATAACACCACTAGAGGAGAGACAACATACATCTCATCAAAATATCGAACGAACCCCAAATTCACATGAATACTAATAGCAAGACTTCTCCCATGTCCTGAGGAACAAACGTAACTACTCACAAAGCATATTCATGTTCATAATCAGAGGAGTATTAATATGCATAAAGAATCTGAACATATGATCTTCCACCAAATAAACGAACTAGCATCAACTACAAGGAGTAATCAAAGCTACTAGCAACCTACAGGTACCAAGCCCAGACTTAGAGACAAGAATTGGATACAAGAGATGAACTAGGGTTTGAGAGGAGATGGTGCTGGTGAAGATGTTGATGGAGATTGCCCTCTCCCGATGAGAGGAGCGTTGGTGATGACGATGGCGATGATTTCCCCCTCCCGGAGGGAAGTGTCCCCGGCAGAACAGCTCTGCCGGAGCCCTAGATTGGTTCCGCCAAGGCTCCACCTCGTGGCGGCGGAGTATCGTCCCGAAAGCTTGCTTATGATTTTTCTTCGGACGATAGACTTCATATAGCAGAAGATGGGCATCAGAGAGCCAACGGGGGGGCCACGAGGCAGGGGCCGCGCCCAGGGGGTAGGGCGCGCCCCTACCCTCGTGGCCAGGGTGTGGGCCCCTCTAGTATTTCTTCCGGTCAGTATTTTTTATTATTTCCAAAAATGACTTTCGTGGAGTTTCAGGACTTTTGGAGCTATGCAGAATAGGTCTCTAATATTTGCTCCTTTTCCAGCCCGAAATTCCAGCTGCCGGCATTCTCCCTCCTTATGTAAACCTTGTAAAATAAGAGAGAATAGGCATAAGTATTGTGACATAATGTGTAGTAACAGCCCATAATGCAATAAATATCGATATAAAAGCATGATGCAAAATGGACGTATCAACGACCGGAATCAGGCGGACACCAGGCGGGCGCCAGCGTGCGCAGTGTCCTTGTTTCCTCTTCGGTGCTAAGGAGGCAGGTGCAGGCGCGGAGTACCGAGGCATCAGGCAAAGGTTTCCACATCGGTGCAACGAGACCAAGACCAGCAGGACGGCAAGACGGAGGTCACCGTGGAGCCCAAGACGGCGTCACCACCAGAGCCTTTAGCAGGCCAAGACCACTTTTGTCAGGATATCTTGTACTAGCTGTCCCCCTTCAAATTTGCCCGTCGTTGTTGGCTCCCTTCCCACTCATTATTTGGGGAGATGACCAGGGCCTATATAAGTAGAGCTAGCCACCACAGTAGAGGCAGGTTGAACTGATCGAGTTCTCATCCACAAGTCCACAGAGCACAAGAACACCTCAACCTCAGGAGACTGTTCTTCCCCTTGTACTGTTCATCATCAGCCCAAGAGGCAATCCACCACCACACACTGGAGTAGGGTATTACACCACAATGGTGGCCCGAACTAGTATAAATCTCGTGTCTTTCTGTGTTGCGAGTTCGTCGAGTTCGTCCGTGAGATCTTAGCGAGCTAGGGCGTGGATCGGTAGGAAGGAAAGAACTTCGCGCACACCCCAGAGTTCAAACCTTAAGGGTTTTGCCGGAACCCCACATGCGACAGGGACATGGTTTGTCAACCCAAGGAATCTGGAGGACTAGGTGTCATTAATCTGAAGGTACAAAGTGATGCACTCCTACTTAAATACCTACATAAATTCTACAACTGATGGGACCTTCCTTGGGTGGAACTCTTATGGAACACAAACTACAGTAACAAGATCCCCCATGCATCTGACCCCTGGGGTTCTTTCTGGTGGCGAGATGTGACAAAACTCATGCCGGTTTATCGAGGGATTACTAAAGCCCAAGTGCACACGGGCGAGGACATTCTTTTCTGGAAGGATTTATGGACTAATGGTATTCTATCAGAAACACACCCGCGGGCTTTCTCGTTCGCCATTCAGGAGGATCTATCAGTCAAAGATTTCTTGGGAACCACGACACTGGGGGAAATGTTCCACCTACCGTTATCGGTTCACGCGCATGCAGAGACAAGGGATCTTCAACGGCTGGTCCGTGACATTGAACTTCAGGACAACCTTTCTGCTGCTGATAAGTGGACCTGCACATGGCGGACTGAGACGTACTCGGCCAGCAAATACTACAACTTCTATTTCAGGGATGTTCGGGCCCACCAGGCCTATAAATGGCTATGGAAATCCAAAGTTACCATGAAAATCAAGATTTTTGGTTGCTTCCTACTGTCTGACAGGCTCAACACCAGAAACATGTTGAAACGTACGCACTACAACATCGGCAACGACTATACCTGCCCCCTCTGCGAGTCCAACTTGGAAGAAATAGTAGAACACCTCTTCTTTGAATGCTCCTTCAGCAAAAACTGTTGGTCAGACATTCGCATTTGCTAGAGTTCACAAGGCTCACGATTGGATTGGATAAACACAGTTAAAATTTCATAGAACAAGCCAATGTTCATGGCAATCTTCTTACATGCAGCTTGGAGCATCTGGAAGGAAAGAAATAACAAGGTCTTCAGAGGAATAACATCCGAGAAAGCTTCCTGGAGCTCAAGATTAAAAGTGGATCTCTCCCTCCTAACTCATAGAGTTGGGGAAAAGCATATCTCCTTTCTAAACTTTTTTGTAGCTTCCTTATAGTTTCATACTTCCCCAGCCCTCCCCAAAGGGGATGGCATGTAAAAAAACATATGTAATTCCACCCCATTCATTAATTTAATTACACAGTAGGAGGCTCTCCAACTATTTCAGGTGTCAAAAAAACAATATCGCCCAAACTAAAAGTTCTATCACGAAGTAAAGCATCGCGCAAAATAGCGAGGTCAGGGGCCCTAAGGCCTCCACTCTCCCCATGACCAATTAAACATCTCCCAGCAAATAATGAGTAATAGCACAAAACAGGAAAATGCAAACTAGCCACTCTCGCTTCCGACACTCCTCTCCCTTCCCGTACGGTAACTTCATCAATAAAATCTTCCACATCTCTAGGACGTGGTTCACTGACACTGCCCTCATAAGGTAATTTGCAAACCTCGCAAAAATCATAAAGCGTCATCTCCTTATACTCATCATATAAATAAAACTCTACCGTGGGTGGTGATTTCCTAGCAAGAAAGTGAAAATTTTGCCCAAAGATATTAGTGAGTAGGAGGTATTGATCACACTTATCGTGGAGGAAGTCGGTGATGCCTGCATTCTCAGCCGAATAATAGAAATCTTCATAAATTCCGGCCGCCCCCAAGAATGCAGCACTTGGCCATTCACATGGTAGAACCTCCGCGGTGCGAGGAATGTTGTACTTGGGCTTCTTCTTCTTTCCTTCATTTTCATTTTCCTTTGAATCACAGCTTGAAGAGCCTCTCAACCATCTCTTCATCATTTCTTTTCTCTGAAATTTCTGAAATTTTTAGTGACTCAACAGAAAAGTGTACCAAAGTCAACAAAATTGATAGCAACTACTCCTACAAGTGTCTAGAGCCTATATCATGCATCAAACTACTTTGGACCATATAAATTTGACATGCAAGCTTAAGAACAAGGTCACCACAGCAGCAAAAGTTTGCAATGTAAAAAGCACTAGAACAAAAACTAATTGGACCACTAGCGGAGTCACATACCGAAGAACAATCCCCCAAAATAGTTTTGCAATTGGAGCTTTGCACAAGGAGATCGAAAATGGTAGCAAGATGAGCTAGAACACGGGTTTGAGCAATGGGATGATTTTTTCCGGAGGAAGACGAAGTGGATGGGTGCTGGAAAAAGTGAGGGGGACCTACGTGGGACCCACAACGCAGGGGGCGTGCCCTCCATCCTTGTGGTCCACTGGTGCAGCCCCTGGTGTGTTCTCAGTGCCAAAAATTCTTAAATATTTTCTAAAAAATTATACTAAATTTTTCGGGCATTTGGAGAACTTTTATTTTCGGGAGATTTTTTATTACACGGATAATTCAGAAAACAGATGGATAATACTATTTTTGCTTTATTTATTCTAAATAATAGAAAGTAAAAAGCAGGTACAGAAATTTGTGCTTTCTAAATTCATCCATCCCATGCCCATCAAAAGGAATCCATTAACAAGGTTGATCAAGTCTAATTAACAAACTTGTTCTGAATGACAAGAAACAAGAGAACTTTTGAATAACACTAGGTTACCTCAACGGGGATATACATGTCCCCAACAATCAGAATATCATATTTCTTTTTAATAGTAGGAAGAGGGAATTCAAAACCTCCAATAGCAATAGTTGAAATTAATAGAATTGATGCTATTCACTTGAGGTTGTTTCTTCGGAAAGTGTACCGTATTCTCATTACAATTAACATGAAAAGTGACATTGCCCTTGTTGCAATCAATAACAGCCCCTGCAGTATTCAAAAAAGGTCTACCAAGGATGATCGACACACTGTCATCCTCAGGAATATCAAGAATAACAAATTTCGTTAAGATAGCAACGTTTGCAACCACGACAGGCACATCCTCACAAATACCAATGAGTATAGCAATTTATTTATCAGCCATTAGCAAAGAGATTTTAGTAGGTGTCAACTTATTCAATTCAAGTCTACGATACAAAGAGAAAGACATAACACTAACACCGGCTCCCAAATCACATAAAGCAGTTTTAACATAGTTTCTTTTAATGGAGCATTGTATAGTTGGTATTCTTGGATCTCCTAGTTTCTTGGGTATTCCACCCTTAAAAGTGTAATTAGCAAGCACGGTGGAAATTTCATATTCCGGTATCTTTCTTTTATTTGTAACAATATCTTTCATATACTTACCATAAGGAGACATTTTTAGAATAACAGTCAAACGCATACGCAAAAGGACAGGTCTAAGCATTTCAAGAAAGCGCTCAAAATCCTCATCATCCTTTTTCTTGGATGGTTTAGGAGGAAAGGGAATGGGTTTCTGAACCCATGGTTTCTTTCTCTACCATGTTTCCTAGCAATGAAGTCTCTCTTATCATAACGTTGATTCTTAGATTGTGGGTTATCAAGATCAACAACAGGTTCTGCCTCCACATCATTATCATTACTAGGTTGAGCATCAACATGAACACCATCATTAACATTAGCACTAGGTTCATGTTCATCACCAGATTGTGTCTCAGCATCAGAAATTGAAATGTCATTTGGATTCTCAGGTGTATCTATAACACGTTCACTAGAAGCATGCAAAGTCCTATCAGTTTTCTTTTTCTTTTTATTACTAAGACTAGGTGTCGGATGTGGGGTTCCAGCAAACCCTTAAGGTTCAAACTCTGGGGTGCGCGCGAAGTTCTTTCCCTCCTACTGATCTACGCCCTAGCTCGCTAAGATCTTGCGGACGAACTCGACCATCTAGCAACACAGAAAGACATGAGATTTATACTAGTTCGGGCCACCGTTGTGGTGTAATACCCTACTGCAGTGTGTGGTGGTGGATTGCCTCTTGGGCTGATGATGAACAGTATAAGGGGAAGAATAGCCTCCTGAGGTTGAGGTGTTCTTGTGTTTGGTGTGTGGCTAAGGATTGGCCCGAGGCTAGCTCAGATCAAGATTAGATGCCCCTACTGTGGTGGCTAGTTCTACTTATATAGTTCCTGGTCCTCTCCCCAAATATTGAGCGGGAAGGGAGCCAACAACGGCGGGCTAATTTGAAAGGGGACAGCCAGTACAAGCTATCCTGACAAAAGTGGTCTTCGCCTGCAAAAGGCTCTGGTGGTGACGCCGTCTTGGGCTCCATGGTGACCTCCATCTTGTTGTCCTGCTGGTCTTGGTCTCGTTGCACCGATATGGAAACCTTTGCCTGATGCCTCGGTACTCCGCGCCTGTGCCTGCCTCCTTAGCACCAAAGAGGAAACAAGGACGCAGCGTGCGCTGGCGCCCGCTTGGTGTCGATCGTCACGGCTCACGTCACGAGAGCCTCGCCAGGTTTGCCCCGCCTTCATATCTCCGCTCCTCGCGAGGCAGCCTGGTGAGGTCGCTCCTGAGGAGGTCTTGCGTCGTCCGCCTAGCGAGGCTTGGCCCCTCTCGAGGGTCCTGAATGCTTTGTCGATGAAGATGGACCGTATAGGCCTGCTCAGCCACGCCGTGGGCCGCAGGGAGGCAAGTCTGGGGACCCCCGTTCCCAGAACGCCGACAGTAGCCCCCGGGCCCAAGGTGTGCTTGGGCTTGGCTTCGAGGCGAATCCAAAGGTCAAGTACGGAGCGCCGCGGGCCCCAAAAGCCTGTGGCCTAGGTCGACGCGTGGCGGTTGATTGGACGTGGGCATCTCCACTTCCCCACGCTGCCTCGGCAACTGCCTGATTTGACAAGTCCCTGCGACATGCAAGGAAAACCATCATTACCTGTGATCGTGGGAGGCACCGGTTGGCCTCCTTCCGCTATAAATGGGGAGGGGGGCGGAGCCCCCGTCGCCCAAATCTTCTTGGTTCACTTGCTTCCTCTTCCTTGCTCTACTGCTAGCAGCAATGGCACCCATCCGAAGGTTCTCTACTGAAGAGAAAGGAAAGCCTCCCCGCGATAATCCGGGGCCGCTCCCGCCGAAGAAGAGGTCTGTTCACCGCCGCGACGAAGCAGCGATGCAGGTGGTGATGAGGCCTTGGTGCGAGCGGCCTCCTCCAGGGTTCCCGCTACCCTTGTACGCCCGAGCCGAGGGCTCGGGATGGCGTAGCGGTGAGCGGCGCCGCCCGCGCCGCGTCCGTGGTCACCGTGCCATTGCGACACGAGTCGTCGCCCCTGGAATCCACGCCTCGGATTCCTCGCGCGAGCTTGTGCTATGGGCGCCGATGCCCCCAAGCTCTTGGATCCGCTTCCCGCGGTTCTTCTCCGACGTGATGCCGCCGAGGGGGCCTCTTGAGCTCTGGCTGCAGCATGCCGATTGCGACGCTCCGGCAACTCGAGCAGAGATCGAAGCGGTCCCCACCAGCAAGATCTTCATGACCCGCGGCTGGGGTGAGGTCGCGCGGGTATGCCGTGTGGAAGGCGCCCTCGCGATCCACTTTGAGTACGACGGCGCCTCCACGCTCTTCTTCAAGGTCTTCGACGCGGAGGGCCGCCGCCTGGAGTGTTGCCCTGGAGGGGAGCGCCAGGCTGACACGCTCTCCGCTCGCGGCTACTCCAGCAGCAGCAGCCCCTGGGAGTCTAGCGACTCTCCTGAGCTTTACGAGACTCCAGAGACGAGCGACGACAGCTACGTGCCCCCGAGCTCTCGTTGGGCTCGGGGCAGAGCCGCGACGTCCAGCCGCCGCCGCCGGTGATCTGGATTGGGTCAGCGCCGGCCTCCCGTGGGCCACTGTTGATGATGGCGTCCGCCACGGGAGGGTGTAGATAGGATTCCTCTTAGTTCTTGCTTTTGTTTCCTGCGAAGAATCATGAAGGTACCCCGTGGGGGTGTGTAAAGGGTCTGTAATGTCTTTTGCGTATACACTCCATGTCTGGGGAACGTAGTAATTTCAAAAAAATTCTACGCACACGCAAGATCATGGTGATGCATAGCAACGAGAGGGGAGAGTGTTGTCCACGTACCCTTGTAGACCGAAAGCGGAAGCATTAACACAATGCGGTTGATGTAGTCGTACGTCTTCACGATCCGACCGATCAAGTACCGAACGCACGGCACCTCCGAGTTCAGCACACGTTCAGCTCGATGACGTCCCTCGAACTCCGATCTAGCCGAGTGTTGAGGGAGAGTTTGGTCAGCACGACGGCGTGGTGACAATGATGATGTTCTACCGACGCAGGGCTTCGCCTAAGCACCGCTACGATATTATCGAGGTGTAATATGGTGGAGGGGGGCACCGCACACGGCTAAGAGATCAATGATCCATTGTGAGTCTAGAGGTGCCCCCCTACCCCCGTATATAAAGGAGCAAGGGGGGTTCGGCCGGCCAAGGGGAGAGACGCGCCAGGAGGAGTCCTACTCCTACCGGGAGTAGGACTCCCCCCCTTTTCCATGTTGGACTAGGAGAGAGAGGGGAAAGAGGTGGAGGGGAGGAAGGAAGGGGGGGCGCCGCCCCCCTCTCCTTGTCCTATTCGGACTGGGGGGGCGTGCGGCCCTGCCCTGGCCTCCTCTCCTCTCTTCCACCTAGGCCCACTAAGGCCCATTAAGTTACCGGGGGGTTCCGGTAACCTCCCGGTACTCCGGAAAAATCCCGATTTCACTCGGAACACTTTCGATGTCCAAACATAGGCTTCCAATATATCAATCTTTATCTCTCGACCATTTCGAGACTCCTCGTCATGTCCGTGATCACATCCGGGACACCGAACAACCTTCGGTACATCAAAACATATAAACTCATAATATAACTGTCATCGTAACGTTAAGCGTGCGGACCCTACAGGTTCGAGAACTATGTAGACATGACCGAGACACCTCTCCGGTCAATAACCAATAGCGGAACCTGGATGCTCATATTGGTTCCCACATATTCTACGAAGATCTTTATCGGTCAGACCGCATAACAACATACGTTGTTCCCTTTGTCATCGGTATGTTACTTGCCCGAGATTCGATCGTCGGTATCTCGATACCTAGTTCAATCTCGTTACCGGCAAGTCTCTTTACTCGTTCCGTAATACATCATCCCACAACTAACTCATTAGTCATAATGCTTGCAAGGCTTATAGTGATGTGTATTACTGAGTGGGCCCAGAGATACCTCTCCGAAAATCGGAGTGACAAATCCTAATCTCGAAATATGCCAACCCAACAAGTACCTTTGGAGACACCTGTAGAGCACCTTTATAATCACCCAGTTACGTTGTGACGTTTGGTAGCACACAAAGTGTTCCTCCGGTAAACGGGAGTTGCATAATCTCATAGTCATAGGAACATGTATAAGTCATGAAGAAAGCAATAGCAACATACAAAACGATCGAGTGCTAAGCTAACGGAATGGGTCAAGTCAATCACATCATTCTCCTAATGATGTGACCCCGTTAATCAAATGACAACTCGTGTCTATGGCTAGGAAACATAACCATCTTTGATCAACGAGCTAGTCAAGTAGAGGCATACTAGTGACACTCTGTTTGTCTATGTATTCACACATGTATTATGTTTCCTGTTAATACAATTCTAGCATGAATAATAAACATTTATCATGATATAAGGAAATAAATAATAACTTTATTATTGCCTCTAGGGCATATTTCCTTCACCATGTTATGAAAATTTGCGACATGCATGTCCTGTTAAGGCTCGGTCTCCCCTTTCCAACCTCGCGACAGCTTGTTGCTCTACGCTGACAGGTCCCGGTCCCCTAGCAGGTTGCAGCCATCGCTGGTATGCCAGGTCGCGTGCCGTGGTCAAGGCCAGGAGGTGAGCGGCCCAAGGTCCAGTAAGAGCCCCTGAGGCGCGATGCTCAGGAGGTCCCCCTTAGCGCTCAAGCGGCTATGGTAAGGTAAGAAAGGGGATGCGACGTGGCCGCAGCAGGAATCCGGCGAGCGTGATCCTTCGGTTCCAACGATTAGCCGATCTAAGCGCGAGACTTATCTCAGTGGTTCGGGGTCGATTCTTCGCGATGCGCTGGGCCTGTGTGCAAACACCCGCTGCATAGCTAGGTTTGGCCCGCACGAGTCCCCCTACTCTCGTGTTCTCCTTAGTGCTCTATGTCCTCAGGTAATGGCCCTCGAGCGAGCTGAGCCACCGCTGGTATGCCAGGTCGCGATGCCGTGGTCAAGGCCAGGGAGTGAGGGCTGGAGAGCTAGTAAGAGCTCCTGAGTCGCGATGCTCAGGAGCCCCCCTTTTAACGCACAAGCGGATTGTACAAGAGGAAAGGAAGCTCGTGGTGCCGCCTGCTATCTGCTTCATGAGATTCCTGCGATCCACCACAAGGAGAAAACACGGTTTTGCTGTTATGGTTGCCAGTCTGCCGCTGGTTGCTCCGTGGGTAGATAAAGGCACTGAGGGCCTGGTGAGGTGACGTGCGCGGGGCGTGCCGCGAGCCAGAGCTCGACCGCTCAGGTTTGTCGACGTGGCAGGGACGGACCCATGCACCAATGTTGTGCCTGTGTGAGGAGGCTCCATGGGAGGCGAGGATCGACCAGGTGGCAATCATAGGTAGATTAGGCATGGGAGGCAAATCAGCTTGGGTAAATGCAGAAAGATACACGCCACTGGGTCAGGCCCAAGCGGCTTGGGGATGATGCAGCCCGAGGGGCGCCCCCACTAAGGTAAACTGATGACATGAGAAAAGGACACATGCCATAGGGACGGACCCACGTGGCTGGGAATAATGCAGCCTGAGGGGCGCTCCCAGCTAAACGAACTTGGAAAATGTCACCTGGTTCTGTTGACGAAGGAGAGTTGGTGCAGCTGAAGGAACACGGCGAAGGAATGGCTCCTCACGAGCCACCGGGGCCTTGAGCCTCGGGGGGGGGGTCTGGGGGTTCAGCTGGTTGCCTGAGGACCATCTCCATCTCTCCCAGGACGGCGTGGTGCCTGGCCTCCTGAGCCGCCAGGACACGCCGCATGTTGCGCTGATAGGCTGACGACACGCTCGGCAAGCCAAAGGGCATGCGAACGTAGCTGTGTGGTGGACCCTCGCAACGGCCCACAAGCAAAGGCCAGAAAGGCTCCTGAGATGCGGCCCTGTTGATCCCTGGAACGTCAATGCAGACGCGCAGCCCGACATCCTCGCCTGGATGGGGAGCTGCGCCTCGTGAGCGGCGGTCGCCGCGCATGGCCCTTGCGTCTTGCACTTCCTAGGTGGTCTTGGTGATGAACTCCTGAACGGTGGGTGATCCTTGCCCTGTGCCCTCCTGAGGAAAACGTGCCGTGAAGCACGCTTCCAAGTGGTGCCCAAGCGCCTCCCTCGTGATGTTGGCAAGGTCTAAGGCCCTCCAGAAGAGAGCCCCCGAGCCCTGCCCGAGGAGGGCGCCGGGCGCGCCTTCCTATGCGATGGAGGGAGACGCCCCTGGAACGGGCACTGATCCTGACGAGGCTCCAGCCGCGATGCCACCTTCCTGAGGTCCGGCACGGCGCAGCTGCTTCCTCTCGGGGATGGCCTCCGGGGGGCCCTCGTTCTTGTTGTCGGGGTCGTCGATTGCTGCATCTTCGAAGGCGCGCTCGAGGGAGCACACCGCATCTCTCTCTTCACATGGGACCGTGATGATTCCGCCACTTCCCGGCATCTTGAGGACGTTGTAGCCGTGGTGGGTGACGGCCATGAACTTGACCAAGGCTGGGTACCCGAGGATAGCGTTGTATGGCAGGCGGATGTGCGCGACGTCGAAGTCGATGAGCTCGGTGCGGTAGTTCTTGCGTTCTCCGACGGTGTCAGGGAGGCGGACCTGCCCTATCGGCATGGTGGAACCGTCGGTCACCCCTGAGAAAGGCTTGGTAGGCTGAAGCTGGTCATATGGGACTTGGAGGTTGTCGAATGTGTCGATGGACAGGACGTTGAGCCCTGCACCGCCGTCGATGAGAGTCTTGGTGACTTGTACGTTGCTGATGACTGGGGAGCAAAGCATCGGGAGGGCACCTGTGGTGGCTGCGCACTTGAGCTGGTCTGCCGAGTTGAAGGCGATGGCGCACTGGGACCACCTGAGAGGGCGTGTGGCCTCGAGCTTGGGGAGGACTCCATTCACCTCACGAGCAAACTGTTTGAAGATGCACTGCGAGGCTGGGGCCTGGGCTCCGCCCAACATGCAGGCGACAGCGCGCGGCTCCTGGAAGCCCCCAGCCCCCTCATCCTGATGGTGGTTGTCGTTCCTTCTTGGCGGTGGCGGCAGCAGCGGAATACCGTGTTGCCCTGAGGACAGTCCTCGCGAGGCTGGTCTCTCCAGGCGCCCTCGCGAGGATGGTCTTGCCAGCGGTCCTCACGAGGCCGGTCGTGCCACTCCTGGCGCGGGCCACGGTCGTCCCAGCGTCCGCCACCACGTCCTCCTCCTCGGCCGTAGCCCCGGTCGCTGCGCTCGGTCCGTCAACCGTAGCATCCTCCTAGATGGCAATTCCTTACCTTCCCTCGTAGTAGAGGGAAATATCTTGGTTCTAGTATCTTTCAAATTCCTCATAGTGATCACCAGATATAAATCCCAAGTGACTCAGAGAATAGAGCTATGCTCCACGGCAATGGCGCCAGAAAATGGTCTTGATAACCCACAAGTATAGGGGATCGCAACAGTTTTCGAGGGTAGAGTATTCAACCCAAATTTATTGATTCGACACAAGGGGAGCCAAAGAATATTCTCGACTATTAGCAGCTGAGTTATCAATTCAACCATATCTGAAAGACTTAATATCTGCAGCAAAGTATTTAGTATCAAAGTAGTATGGAAGTAAAGGTAACGGTGGCAAAAGTAACAGTAGCAGTTTTGTAGTGATTGTAACAGTAGCAACGACAAAGTAACTTAGCAAAGATCAATATGTCAAAAGCTCGTAGGCAACAAAATGATGGATAATTATGTCGGATGGCATTCATCATGCAACAGTTATAACCTAGGGTGACACAAAACTAGCTCCGATTCGTCAAAATAATGTAGGCATGTACTCCGAATATAGTCATACGTGCTTATGGAAAAGAACTTGCATGACATCTTTTGTCCTACCCTCCCGTGGCAGCGGGGTCCTAATGGAAACTAAGGGATATTAAGGCCTCCTTTTAATAGAGAACCGGACCAAAGCATTAGCACTTAGTGAATGCATGAACTCCTCAAACTATGGTAATCACCGGAAAGAATCACAGTTATTGTCACCTTGGGGTATGCGGATCATAACTCGTAATAGGTGTCTACAACTTGCAAGATAGGATCAGGAACACAAATATATTCATGAAAACATAATAGGTTCAGATCTGAAATCATGGCAGTCAGTCCCTAGTGACAAGCATTAAGCATAGCAAAGTCATAACAACATCAGTCTCAGAACATAGTGGATACTAGGGATCAAAACCTAACAAAACTAACTCGATTACATGATAAATCTCATCCAACCCATCACCGTCCAGCAAGCCTATGATGGAATTACTCACGCACCGCGGTGAGTGATAACCCACAAGTATAGGTGATCGTTTGTAGCCTCTTTCGATAAGTAAGAGTGTCGAACCTAACAAGGAGCTAAAGGTAGAACAAATATTCCCTCAAGTTCTATCGACCACCGATACAACTCTACGCACACTTGACGTTCGCTTTACCGGAAACAAGTATGAAACTAGAAGTACTTTGTAGGTGTGATAAGATAGGTTTGAAAAATAATAAAGAGCACGTAAATAAAATCTAGGGGCTTTTTAGATAAAGACACAACTAAGTTAGTTTTAGTAGAGAGTTTTTGTCAACAAGAAAGTTATTTGTCCCTAGGCAATCGATAACAAGTACCGGTAATCATTCTTGTAATTTTATATGAGGGAGAGGCATGAGCTAACATACTTTCTCTGCTTGGATCATATACACTTATGATTGGAACTCTAGCAAGCATCCGCAACTACTAAAGATCATTAAGGTCGTGAAACCCAACCATGGCATGAAGTATCAAGTCCTCTTTACTCCCATACGTCATACCCCACCTACTCGGGTTTAAGTTTCTGTCACTCTCGCAACCCACCATAAGCGGACCATGAACATATTGCAACACCCTACAGCGAGGACCCCTCATGTTTGCGCGATATGGAGGGCACCGTAGGACAGCACCATAAATAAAATATACAATCATACCAACCAAGATCACGATTAACCCACAGGAGAAAATGGATCTACTCGAACATCATAGGATAACCATAGACCATTGGGAAATAATATATGGAGTTGAGCACCATGTTTAAGTAGAGATTACAGCGGGGGAAAGAGGTGTTACACCACTGCATAGAGGGGGAGAAAGTTGGTGTTGACGGTAGCAAGATTGTTGGTGTAGATCGCCGTCATGATCCTAGCCCCGGTGGCACTCCGGCGCCACCGGAAGAGAGGGGGAAGAGTTCCCCCTCTGGTCCATGGCCTCCATGGCTGCGGAGGGGCGGGAGCCCCTCCGAGATTGGATCTCCCTCTCTTTTCTCTTATGTTTCGCGCTCACCGGATCTGGCCGAAAACCGTTTCTTATATTCCCGGAGATCCTTAACTCCGATTGCGCTAAGATTTTAACACGATTTTTTTTCGGATATAAGCTTCCTTGCGCCCGAAGTAGAGCTCCAACCGGCGTTCGAGGAGGGCACAACCCACCACCACGCGCCAGGGGCCTCTGGCGCGCCCTGGTGTCTTGTGGGCTGTGTGGGCCTCCGTTTGCGGTGATTCCAACTCCCAAAAATCACATATATTCCAAAATAATTCTCCTTGAATTTTTTTGCATTTGGACTTCGTTTGATATGGAGTTTCTGCGATACAAAAACATGCAGAAAACAGGAACTTGCACTGGGCACTGGATTAATAGGTTAGTCCAATAAATCATATAAAAAGTTGCCAAAAACATGTGAAAGTTGAATGATATTGGCATGAAAAAATCAAAAATTATAGATACGATGGAGACATATCAGCATCCCCAAGCTTAATTCCTGCTCATCCTCGAGCAGGTAAATGATAAAAAAGATAATTTTTGATGTGGAATGCTACCTAGCATAAACTTGATCATCTATCTAATCATGGCATGAATATTAAGACAAGAGTGATTCAAAGCAATAGTCTATAATTTGAGATAAAGACATCAATACTCAGGCATCCCAACAAACAATTATGTCTTTCAAAATATCAATGGTAAAGAAAGCTATCCCTACAAAATCATATAATCTTGTCATGCTCTGTCTTCTCAACAAAAAGTATTTATCATGCACAACCCCGATGACAAGCCGAGCAATTGGTTAATACTTTTTAACGTGCTTCAGCTTTTTCAACCCTCACGCAATACATGAGCGCAAGCCATGGATATAGCACTACGGGTGGAATAGAGTATGATGATAGGGGTAAACATAGAGAAGGCAAAAAAGGTAAGAAAGTCTCACATCGACGCGGCTAACCAACGGGCTATGGAGATGCCCATCAATCGATATCAACGTGAGGAGTAGGGATTGCCATGCAACGAATGCACTAAGAGCTATAAGTGTATGAAAGCTCAATATGAAAACTAAGTGGGTGTGCATCTAATCCTATAATGAAAATTTCCCACTAGTATATGAAAGTGACAACATAGGAGACTCTCCATATGAAAAACATGGTGCTACTTTGAAGCACAAGTGTGGTAAAGGATACTAACAATGCCCCTTCGACCACCGATACAACTCTACGCACACTTGACGTTCGCTTTACTGGAAACATGTATTAAACTAGAAGTACTTTGAAGGTGTTATAGGATAGGTTTGCAAGATAATAAAGAGCACGTAAATAATATCTAGGGGTTGTTTAGATAATACACAACTAAGTTAGTTTTAGTAGAGATCTTTTTGTCAATATAGGGGAAAGAGGTGTTACACCGCTGCATAGAGGGGGAGAAAGTTGGTGTTGACGGTAGCAAGATTGTTGGTGTAGATCGCTGTCACGATCCTAGCCCTGGCGGCACTCCGGCGCCACGGGGAGAGAGGGGGAGAGAGCCCCCCTCCTTCCTCTTCTTCCTTGGCCTCCCTCCTAGATGGGAGGAGAGCCCCTCCAAGATTGGATCTCCCTCTCTGTTCTCTTCTGTTTCGCACTCACCAGATCTGGTCGAAAACCGTTTCTTATATTCCCGAAGATCCATAACTCTGATTGCGCTGAGATTTTAACACGATTTTTTTCCGGATATAAGCCTCCTTGCGCCCGAAGTAGAGCTCCAACTAACGTTCGAGGAGGGCACAACCCACCACCAAGCGTCAGGGGCCTCTGGCGTGCCCTGGTGTCTTGTGGGCTGTGTGGGCCTCCGTTTGTGGTGATTCCAACTCCCAAAAATCACATACATTCCAAAATAATTCTCCGTGAAATTTTATTATATTTGGACTTGTTTGATATAGATTTTCTGCAATACGAAAAACATGCAGAAAACAGGAACTGGCACTAGGCACTGGATTAATAGGTTAGTCCAAGAAATCATATAAAAAGTTCCCAAAAACATGTGAAAGTTGAATGATATTGGCATGAAACAATCAAAAATTATAGATACGACGGGGACGTATCAGTGAGCATCATGAGATTGGTGATGGAGGAAGGTTGTTGATGATGATAGCGACGGATGCCCCTCTCCGGAGCCCCGAACAAACTACAGATCTGCCCTCCCGATGAAGAACAGGAGGTGGCGGCGGTTTCGTATTGTAAAACACGATGAATCCTTCTCTCCGATTTTTTCTCCCCGAACATGAATATATAGAGTTGGAGTTAGGGTCGGAGGAGGTCCAGGGGACCCACAAGGTAGGGGGCGCGCCCAGGGGGTAGGGCGCACCCTCCACCCTTGTGGACAGCTGGTGGGTCCCCTCTGGTTGATTATTGCGCCAATACTTTTTATTCATTCCAAAAATATTCTCCAGAAATTTTCAGGTCATTCCGAGAACTTTCATTTCTGCACAAAAATAACACCAAAGCAATTCTGCTGAAAACTGTGTAGTCCGGGTTAGTTCCATTCAAATCATGCAAATTAGAGTCCAAAACAAGGGCAAAAGAGTTTGGAAAAATACATACGATGGAGACGTATCAACCGTGAAGAACATCATGATCACGAGAAGACCGCTCGAGCTACTCCATATGGATCTTTTTGGTCCCAATGCCTACAAGAGTCTCGGTGGTAACTCATTCGGTTTGGTCATTGTTGACAACTTTTCAAGATTTACGTGGGTGTTCTTTCTTGATGAAAAATCGCGGGTCCAAAATATCTTCAAGAACTTCACCAAGAAGGCCCAAAACCAATTTGAAGTAAAAATAAAGAAGATTCAAAGCGACAATGGAACGGAGTTCAAGAACACCAATGTGGATACCTTTCTTGATGAGGAAGGGATTTCACATGAGTTCTCGGCTACGTACACGCCTCAACAAAACGGAGTTGTTGAGAGGAAAAATCAGACACTTATCGAGATGGCAAGAACGATGCTTGATGAATACAAGATGCCAAGACACTTTTGGGCAGGAGCGGTTGAGACAGCTTGTCATGCTACGAATCGACTATATCTTCACAAGCTTCGCGACAAGACGGCATACGAGCGTCTCAGCAATAACAAACCCCAAGTTGGATACTTTCGAGTATTTGAGTCAAAGTGTCAACTACGCATCTTTATTCTTGTAGACACGTGTTGGGCCTCCAAGCGCAGAGTTTTGTAGGACAGTAGCAATTTTCCCTCAAGTGGATGACCTAAGGTTTATCAATCCGTGAGAGGTGTAGGATGAAGATGGTCTCTCTCAAATGACCCTGCAACCAAATACAAGAAATCTCTTGTCTCCCCAACACACCCAATACAATGGCAAATTGCATAGGTGCACTAGTTCGGCGAAGAGATGGTGATAAAAGTGTAATATGGATGGTAGAAATATATTCTTACCGATCTTTCGCTAGTGCAATCTCTCAACAATGCTAAAATAATTGGATCATATAACCACCCCTCAACGTGCAACGAAGAATCACTCCAAAGTTCCTATCTAGTGGAGAACATAAGACGGGATTGTTTGTAGGGTATGAAACCACCTCAAAGCTATTCTTTCCGATCAATCTATCCTAGAGTTCGTACTAAAATAACATGAAGCTATTCTTTCCGATCGATCTAACCAAGAGTTCGTACTAAAATAACACCAAAGCAAATTCAAATTCATTATATTCAATCCAACACAAAGAACTTCAAAGAGTACCCGAAGATTTCTATCAGAGAAACAAATACAAGAACGTGCATCAACCCCTATGCATAGATTACCCCAATCTCACCTCGGGAATCCGCGAGTTGACTGCCAAAATATATATCAAGTGAATCAATATGATACCCCATTGTCACCACGACTATTCAATTGCAAGACATATATCAAGTGTTCTCAAATCCATAAAAGTATTCAATCCGATAATAATGAAATCTCAAAGGGAAAAACTCAATTTATCACAACAAGATAGAGAGAGGAAAACACCATATGATCCGACTATATTAACAAAGCCCGCGATACATTAAGATCGTGACATCTCAAGAACACGAGAGAGAGAGAGAGAGATTAAACACATAGTTACTTGTACAAACCCTCATCCCCGAGGGTGGACTACTCCCTCCTCATCGTGGTGGCCGCCGGGATGATGAAGATGGCCACCGGAGATGATTCCCCCCTCCGGCAAGGTGCCGGAAAGGGTCTATATTGGTTTTCGGTGGCTATAGAGCCTTGCGGCAGCGGAACTTCTGATCTAGGTTAACCTCGAAGGGTTTTGCAATATTTGTGAATTTATAGGGTAAAGAGCGGGTGCGGGAGGCCACCGAGGTGGGCCCAGCCCACCTGGGCGCGCCTGGGACTCCAGGCGCGCCCTGGTGGGTTGTTCCCCCCTCGGGGCACCCCCCCAGGTGCTGATCTGGCCCATATTTGGTGTTCTGGTCCGTAAAAAATCTCCAAGGAGCTTCGCGGTTTTTGGACTCCGTTTGATATTGATTTCCTCCGATGTAAAAAACAAGAAAAAACAGCAACGGGCACTGGGTCAATAGGTTAGTCCCAAAAAATGATATAAAGTTGCTATAAAATGATTGTAAACATCGAAGAATGATAAAATAACAGCATGAATACTTCATAAATTATGGATACGTTGGAGACATATCAGCATCACCAAGCTTAATTCTTACTCGTTCTCGAGTAGGTAAATGATAAAAGAAATAATTTATGAAGTGTGAATGCTAGCAAAGTGCACAAGTTTGATCAATGACAATTTCAATCACTTTTCCTAGCATCATAACAGCAATTCTTTCTTATAAAACTTCTCATGTTATAGTAGCAACCAATTCACATGTTAAGGTTCAAACAATGAACTCTCTTGAAACTCAACAACCTATGTTCTTAGTCACCAAGCAATTGCAATTCAACTTATTCAACAGAGTTTAAGTAAGAGCTCCACATACTCAACCATCATATAGTCTTCTATGATTGCTAACACTCACCGCATACACATGAGCAAAACGTTTCAACCGGACACATAGAAAGATAGGGGCTTATTGTTTTGCCTCCCAACGTATTCACCTCAAGGGTGATGTCAACAATAATAACTCATGCTACCCATATTCAACTGGACATATGTGCCTAGATCTTTCCTCACCACATGATGCTTGCCAAAAGAGAAAAATAAAAAGGAATGGAGAGAAAAACTTTGACTCTTTGAATAAAAGTAAATACTGAAAAGTAAAAGATAGGCCCTTCGCAGAGGGAAGCAGAGGGTGCCATGCGCTTATTTGTTTGTATGCTCAACCCCTTAGTGTAAAAGAACGTCATGTTATATTGCCCCTTATGATAGCAACCTTTATTATGCAGTCTGTCGCTTTTATTGCTTTGCCATCACAAGTTCGTACAATGCTCAATTTTCTCATACACTAAATGATCAAACACTTTTAGAAGCAATTTTTATTGCCTTATTGCACCGATGACAACTTACTTGAAGGATCTTGCTCAATCCTTAGGTAGGTATGGTGGACTCTTGAAAATAAGATTTGGGTTTAAGGGTTTTTAGATGCACAAGTAGTATCTCTACCCTGTGTGGAATTTTTGGCTAGCAAAGATGGGGGGCAAGCACCACATGCCGAGGGATCAATTACAATATAACTTCTATGTGAATATGAACAAACATAAATCATTACATTGTCTTCCTTGTCCAACGTCAACAATTTTGGCATATAATATTTTGATGGGGGCTCACAATCACAAAATATTTCAAGGATAGTGTATTTGCATGTGAAAGTTCTCTTCCTTATACTAATTATTCATGAATTGCTTGTATGACCAATATTGTGATTGTCAGGCCTCAAAAGATTTCACTTTCTGAACCCAATGTGAAGCTACCACTAGGCATGATATAATTTCAACTTCACGACATTCAATTTATTCAAAAATTTACTCATGGGATATAAGTGAAGCACAAGAGTAAATGACAAGCTACTCCAAAAATATATAAGTGAAGCACTAGAGCAATTCCACAGAAAAGAGCTTCGTTGACGGGATGTGAATGCCGCTCACTTAGCCTCCCTGGCAACTATTTGAGGGCTCTATTTTATTTAAAAGCTTTCAGATCTAAGTGCTTTATTAAAACAGAAAGCAAAACAAAATAAAATGACATTCCAAGAATAGCACAACTCATGTGAAGAAGCAAAAACATAGGCTCAACCGATACTAACCGATAATTGTTGAAGAAGAAAGGTGGGATGCCTACTGGGGCATCCCCAAGCTTGGATGCTTGAGACTTCTTGAATATTATCTTGGGGTGCCTTGGGCATCCCCAAGCTTGAGATTTGGTGTCTCCTTAATTCTTCTCATATGACGGTTTTCCTAAATCTCAAAAGCTTCATCCACACAAAACTCAACAGGAACTCGTAAGATAAGTTAGTATAAACTAGTGCAAGAACCTTATCAATCTCTACTGTAGCAAATCACTAATATTATTATTCGACATTGCACACTAAATGTCTCTGCATATTTAATACTCCTATCCTCAAATAGATTCATTAAACAAGCAAGCATATGCAAACAATGCAAACATAACAGCAATCTGCCAAAACAGTACAGTCTGTAAAGAATGCAAGAGTATCAATACTTATTCAACTCCAAACATTATGAAATTATACCACACTGTAGAAAATTTATCAGAGCTTATTATGCAAAAAGTTTCAACATTTTATCACATTCTGGCTTTTCTAGGGAATTTTTGCAACATCGGTAAACTTTCTATTTTCAAACAGCCACATGTAGACTTGTAAAATAAGCATAGTAAAGGCTATCAATGCCACTTTTATTGTAATAAAATATCAAAAACATTATTATAAATAACAGAAAGCAAATCCAAACAAAATAAATTGACTCTCCAAGCAAAACACATATCATGTGACGAATAAAAATGTAGCTCCAAGTGAGGTTACCGATAATGTTGGAGACGAAAGAGGGGATGCCTTCCGGGGCATCCTCAAGCTTAGTTGCTTGGATCTTCCTTGGATATCACCTTGGGGTACCTTGGGCATCCCCAAGATTAGGGTCTTGTCACTCCTTATTCTCCTCATATCGACATCTCACCCAAAACTTGAAAACTTCAATCGCACAAAACTTAACGGAACTTTGTGAGATATGTTAGTATGATAAAGAGCAAACCATTTCACTTTTGGTACTGTCAAAGAAAAGATTCATAAGTGTTTCCACGCAATTCCTACTGTAGCATATCATTTCCACAATTTATATTGAGAAATATAAGCCATAGAAACTAGAAAACAAGCAAACTATGCATTGAAAACGGAATCTGTCAAAAACAGAACAGTCTGTAATGATCTGGATAACTACCATACTTCTGCTACTCCAAAAATTATGAAAAGATTAGTAACACGTGAGTAATTTGTATATTAAACTTCTGCAAAAAAGAATCAACTCAAAAGCACTCTTCTGTTAAAAGTAAGAATTATTTTCGTGAGCGCAAAAGTTTCTGTTTTCAGCAAGATCAAATCAACTATCACCCAACATGATCCCAAAGGCTTTACTTGGCACTTTATTGAAACAAAAGCAATAAAACATGATAAATACAGTAGCATAATCATGTTAACACACAAATATAGTAGGTAAAAGTGTTGGGTTGTCTCCCAACAAGCGCTTTTCTTTTATGCCTTTTTAGTTAGGCATGATAATTTCAATGATGCTCACATAAAAGATAAGAATTGAAACACAAAGAGAGCATCATGAAGTATATGACTAGCACATTTAAGCATAACCCACTTCCTATGCATAGGGATTTTGTGAGAAAACAACTTATGGGAGCAAGAATCAACTAGCATAGGATGGCAAAACAAACATAACTTCAAAACTTTCAACACATAGAGAGGAAACTTGATATTATTGCAATACCTACAAGAAAATGTTCCTCTCTCATAATAATTTTCAGTAGAATCATGAATGAATTCAACAATATAGCTATCACATAAATCATTCTTTTCATGATGCATAATCATAGAAATTTTCTCACTCTCCACATAAACAAATTTATTCTCATGAATAGTAGTGGGAGCAAACTCAACAAAACAACTATCATGGGATTGAAAATTAAAATCATGATGAAAAGTTTCATGGTTATCATTATTCAATATAGCATACATGTCATCACCATAATCATCATAGATAGCAACTTTGTTGTCATAATCAATTGCACCATTATAATCACTTTCAAAATAGTGGATTCATCATTAAATAAAGTCATGACCTCTCCAAATCCACTTTCATCATTATAATCATCATAAATAGGAGGCATGAAATCATCATAATAAATTTTCTCATCAAAACTTGGGTGACTAAAAATATCATATTCATCAAATATAGCATCCCCAAGCTTATGGCTTTGCATATCATGAGCATCATGGATATTCAAATAATTCATACTAACAACATTGCAATCATGCTCATCATTCAAATATTTTGTGCCAAACATTTTATTACCTTATTCTTCTAACAACTGAGCACAATTTTCCAAACCATCATTTTCAAGAGAGATATTATAAAGATGGTCAATAATATGATGCAACCTCAATTCCATTTTTATGTAGTTTTCTTTTATAAACCAAACTAGTGATAAAACAAAAAAACTATTCAATTGCATGATCTAAAGATATACCTTCAAGCACTCACCTCCCTGGCAATTGCGCCAGAAAAGAGCTTGATGTCTACTACGCAACTTTATTCTTGTAGACACGTGTTGGGCCTCCAAGCGCAGAGTTTTGTAGGACAGTAGCAATTTTCCCTCAAGTGGATGACCTAAGGTTTATCAATCCGTGAGAGGTGTAGGATGAAGATGGTCTCTCTCAAACGACCCTGCAACGAAATACCAGAAATCTCTTGTGTCCCCAACACACCCAATACAATGGAAAATTGTATAGGTGCACTAGTTCGGCTACGAGATGGTGATAAAAGTGTAATATGGATGGTAGAAATATATTTTTATAATATAAATAAATAAAAACAGCAAGGTAGCAAATAGTAAACGGGCACAAAAATGGTATTGCAATGCTTGAAAGAGGCCTAGGGTTCGTACTTTCGCTAGTGCAATCTCTCAACAATGCTAATATAATTGGATCATATAACCACCCCAACGTGCAACGAAGAATCACTCCAAAGTTCCTATCTAGCGGAAAACATAAGACGGAATTGTTTGTAGGGTATGAAACCACCTCAAAGCTATTCTTTCCGATCAATCTATCCTCGAGTTCGTACTAAAATAACACGAAGCTATTCTTTCCGATCAATCTAACCAAGAGTTCGTACTAAAAAAACACCACAGCAAATTCAGATTCATAATATTCAATCCAACACAAAGAACTTCAAAGAGTACCCCAAGATTTCTACCGGAGAAACAAAGACAAGAACGTGCATCAAACCCTATGCATAGATTAACCTAATCTCACCTCGGGCATCCGCGAGTTGAGTGCCAAAATATATATCAAGTGAACCAATATGATACCCCATTGTCACCACGAGTATTAAATTGCAAGACATATATCAAGTGTTCTCAAATCCATAAAAGTATTCAATCCGATAACAATGAAATCTCAAAGGAAAAAACTCAATTCATCACAACAAGATAGAGAGGGAAAACACCATATGATCCGACTATATTAACAAAGCCCGCGATACATCAAGATCGTGACATCTCAAGAACACGAGAGTGAGAGAGAGAGAGAGGGATTAAACACATAGCTACTGGTACAAACCCTCAGCCCCGAGGGTGGACTACTCCCTCATCGTGCTGGCCGCCGGGATGATGAAGATGGCAACCGGAGATGATTCCCCCCTCCGGTAGGGTGCCAGAAAGGGTCTAGATTGGTTTTCGGTGGCTATAGAGCCTTGCGGCGGCAGAACTTCTGATCTAGGTTAACCCCGAAGGGTTTTGTAATATTTGTGAATTTATAGGGTAAAGAGGGGGTGCGGGAGGCCACTGAGGTGGGCACAACCCACCTGGGCACGCCTGGGCCCCCAGGCGCGCCCTGTTGGGTTGTGCCCCCTCGGGGCACCCCCAGGTGCTGCTCTAGCCCATCTTTAGTGTTCTGGTCCATAAAAAATCTCCAAGGAGTTTCGCGGTGTTTGGGCTCCGTTTGATATTGATTTCCTGCGATGTAAAAGACAAGCAAAAACAGCAACTAGCACTGGGCACTAGGTCAATAGTTAGTCCCAAAAAATGATATAAAGTTGCTATAAAATGATTGTAAAACATCCAAGAATGATAAAATAACAGCATGAATACTTCATAAATTATAGATACCTTGGAGACATATCAGAGGCATCCACAAGTGGAATACGTCAAGACGGAGGAGATAAGGAAGTGCAACAAGATGAACCACCTCGACTTCCCTCTCCACCTCCACAAGAGAACAACAATGCCAACAACAATGAAGGAGTTGGAGAAGAAGAAGACAATGAAGAGGATGTTCCACCTCAACCAAAAAAAGCTCTCGCGAGTTAGAGCAGGAGTCACAAGAGACCATCCCATCGAACAAATCTCCGATGACATTCAAACCAGGAGAATTACTCACTCTAAAACTCGTTTGGCTAACTTTTGTGAACACTACTCATTCATTTCTATTGTTGAACCTATGAAGGTAGAATAAGCTCTTGAGGATCCGGATTGGGTGAATGCTATGCACGAAGAGCTACACAACTTTGAGAGGAATCAATTGTGGACATCGGTTGAAAAGTCGGAGACGAGCACAATGTCATTGGAACCAAATGGGTGTTTCGGAATAAGCAAGATGAAGATGGACAAGTTGTACGCAACAAGGCCCATCTCGTCTCTCAACACTACACTCAAGTTGAAGGTATGGACTATGGTGAGACATATGCCACCGTTGCTAGACTTGAGTCCATACGCATCTTACTTGCTTATGCCAATCACCATGATATCACTTTATACCAAATGGACATTAAAAGTTCTTTTCTTAACGGAGAAATTGAAGAGGAAGTTTATGTTAAACAGCCTCCGGGCTTTGTCAATCCCAAGAAACCTAATCATGTCTACAAACTTCATAAATCCCTTTTATGGTCTTAAACAAGCTCCTAGAGCATGGTATAAATACTTGACCAAGTTTCTTATTGAAAAAGGCTATGAAATTGGGAAAATTGATTCTACACTTTTTACTAAAAGAGTTAATGGTGAATTATTTGTGTGCCAAATTTATGTGGATGATATTATATTTGGTTCCACTAATCCCCATTTTAGTGAAAAGTTTGGAAGGTTAATGCCGGAGAAGTTTGAGATGTCTATGATGAGTGAACTCAAACTTTTCCTTGGTTTGCAAATCAAGCAAACTAACACTACTAGGGAAAACCCTAGTAATAGCGCGGGTTTAATGCCCACTAGTAGCGCGGGCTGTCGTGCTACTAATAAGGCTCTATAGCTATTACTTAGCAGTAGCGCGTGCGACACGCGCTACTGCTAAGACACATAGCCGCAGCGCTTGTTCTCTCCCGCGCTGCTACTAATCTAGCTAGTAGCAGCGTGTTTACTATCCATCGCTACTAGTATTCTTTTTTTATTTTTTTATTTTTAGTGTATTTATATGTCGTTATACAAATTTTGGTACAATACCAATTATGAGGTTTATATCATTATGTCCATAGCAGTGTGTCAAATGAAGGTGGATTAGGTTCAAGTGGAGGCAATATGTGGTGCATGTCAAAAGTATACTACTAATCCAAACTTGATCTAGTTTGGACTAGTAGTACTTTCGATGTGCACCACATGTTGCCTCCACTTGAATCTAATCCGCCAATACAAGCTATTTAATCATCATCATAGTCATTACCACCAACAGTATTTATTTAATCACCATAGTCAAAGTGTAGCACATCTTCATCTTCAAACTCATTCTAGCTAGCTAATCACCACCAACACTAGCTGCGGTAGCTATCTAATCACCACCAAAACTAGCTAATAATAATAATCATAGTCATTACAACCAACACTAGCTATTTAATCATCATAGTCATAGTGTAGCACATCATCATCTTCAAACTCATTTCTAGCTAGCTAATCACTCCTGCTGCTCTCTCTCAGGTAAAATAACATAAAACATGTGTAGCACTCCTCCTTCATCAAGTTGGAGCATGCAGATGAACCTGTCTCCTAATCGTGGTTTGCGCTTCTGATTGCTGCCCCCTAGTACTTCTCTGTGCTCGTTCACAATTTTGCTCCAGTCTTTCACTATTAAGCATTCCTCGCTATTAAAAATCCTGAATGCACTAAAGTGCATCGTAGGATATCTTGGCCGTAAGCAAACAATATTCATTGTACCTTTAGTCTCGATCCAATTAGGCAAAACATTCATCGGGAGTCCCTGTTGAAGAACATCGTATAGTAACATACTTAGCAATGAAGTTTAGCTTAAAAATAATGTATGCAAAAGATGCACTGAGGACAAATAGTAAAAATCTTACCATCTTTCCTAAATAGATGTGACCGTAGTTCAGTACGAACACTATTGGTCACACGTTTTGAGTACTAACATTTCTAAGTGCAGGAAGAAAATTTGTCTTGACAGTATGAAGATCCTCAAGCCATGAAACGTAATGACTTATCTCCTCGCAGTTTAGTTCAGCCCCGGGACAGTAGTAGGTCCTATCTACCAAGCGCCGGACATGATTGCTTGAACGGAAATAAGCTGACAATAGAAATTATTTATCAACTATTTTTGAATAAATAATATCAAAGACATAAATATGGTTGAGAAACTCACATAATGGTATAACTGGAGGTGTAAGTGCATCTAGTGCCCCATAGTGATTTTGGTGTATTGAAGACTTATAGGTTAAGGGACTAATGTGTTTATGAGTGTACACAGGTCTATAAGTCTATGAGGAGTTAGATATTTACAGAGAAAGTCGACCCCTAAAAATGAAGTTCTTCGACTGAAGACTTTGAATTTCTGAAGACTTTCTGAAGACTTTGAAAGTGAAGAAATTCGTGTGACATTGAAGACTTGATATTCGTTTGAGGAACATGAAGCGTGAAGACTTTTGTTTTCGTAGTTTCATTTTCTCTTTCTTGAGTCATAGGAAACACCGTACTGTTAAAGGGGGTCGAGGAAATACTAAGGAAAAATTTCCATGTGATGCTCAACTCAAAATCCTACACCTACCAATCCTTTCGAGTGAAGCCATTGGAAATCTCATACAGTCAAGTCATATTCTTCAGTGATAGAGACTAAGTTCTTCTGGTCTCTGAGGAATTTGTTCTGACTGAGGAGTTAGGAATTCGGTAGTGCGGATTGCCTACACAGTGAGGAACATGATAGCCCTGAGGAATTTGATACTCAAATTTCCGACCGTTGCTGTGTTATGCGCCAGCTGTCCCAAAATATCTGCCCAACTAACGGTCATATCATTGAAGGGCATTTATGTCTTATCATGACGGGCTGCTCCCTAGGCTATAAATAGCCGCCCCTACAACCACTAGCTGGTTGGCTGCTCCGAGAGAAACTGACATTTGTCATTTGAGAGCATCCCATCCTCCGAGGACTCTGAGCGAAAATCATCAAGTGAGGAAAACCCAAACCCAAACACCTACAAACCCAAAGTGATTGAGCATCACTGAAGAGATTGATCCTGCGTGGATCCGACGCTTGTTACCTTTGAAGACTGTGCTTCTTCCAGACGGTTAGGCGTCATGGTCTAGAGCATCCAAGAGGAATTGTGGATCGCCGAGTGACCGAGTTTGTGAAGGTTCAGAAGTCACCTGAAGGCTTACCACGAGTGATTGGGTGAGGTCTGTGTGACCTTAGCTCAAGGGGAATACAGTGAGGACTAAGTGTCCTGGACTGCGTGTTCAGGACTGGGTGTCCGGGACTGTGTGTCCTCTAGTTTAAATACCTAGCCGCCCTAACCAGATGTACAACTGAGACAGCAGTTGGAACTGGTCTACCAAATCATTGTCTTCACCAAGCCTACTGGTTCTATTTCCTCAACTCTTTCATTTCCTCATTACTGTGTTGTGTGCTTCTCATATCTGTGTCTGAAGACTTTGACTAAAGACTTTCTCAATTTCCTCAGTTCAATTTCTTCAGTCTGTTTGTCTTCATCCTGTGTTATCCTATGATTACGCTTTCTGTACTCTGTGCTTGTCTTCATTTCATCATGATGACCATGCTTGTATTCTGTTATGCTTACTTTGAGTACTTATTCCGCATCAAGTAGTTCTTCGCTAAGAAATTTCCTCATCGGCAAATTCCTTAGTGTAGAATTCATAAAATCACCTATTCACCCCCCCTCTAGTCGATATAACGCACTTTCAATTGGTATCAGAGCAAGGTACTCCCTTGTTCTGTGTGATTTTGGTTTAACCGCCTGGAGTTTTAGTTATGTCGACCGCAGGTATGAAGAAAGTGACATGCCCCATCTTTGACGGTCATGATTATCCCAAGTGGAAGGCCATGATGAGGAAGCGCCTCATGGCAATGAACAACGAGTTGTGGACCATCACTGAGATTGGTCTTACCGATCTATGCAAGATGGCGGACACTGATGATATTCGCAAGTACACTCGACTTGACATCATGGCGAAGGATATCATTTGTTCCTGCCTATCCAGAGATGAATTCAGGCGCATTATGCATCTTTGCAATGCGAAGCTTATCTGGGACCGAATCTCTGACGTCTATGGAGGTCATCGAACTTGTCATGATCCTTGGTTTGAGGATTTCAAGGAATCACTCAAAACGATGACTTTCGAACCTAAACCATCATCTTCTGCACCATGCCTCATAGCAAAAGGTGCCAAGGTAACCGAATGTTCCTCATCCGAGTCTAGTGATGATGAATCTGATGATGATTTTGGACCTAGCTATACCAAGCTTGTTTGTATTGCCACAAAACAACAAAAGGCCTTGGAAAAGGTTCAAAACATGCTAGACAAGAGCGATGATATGTTGGGTGAAGAAATGGATCGCACTAAAACCTTGACTGAAAATCTTCAGAGACTTCAGTCTAAGTTTGACAACCTTCAAAGTCATCATAACACTCTCTTATCTGATCATGAGAAGCTTTCTTATGAATTTCTTCAAAGAAATCAAGATCTTGAAAAGCTAAGAGTGAGTTATGAAGATCTTCAGAAGGAGCGCGATTCATTACTTGCTCAACAAATCAGCGCTGCTCAGGAAGAATTTGTTCCTCCATGTTTGAAATGCATTGAACGTGAATCTGCTAATTCTTCACCTGAATGTCCAAATGCTTCTAATGTTACAAATTCTTCACCTGCCTCTGCTATCACTAATTCCTCATCTGAGGACATTGCTAGTATCACTGAAGATGCAGGGATGAAGGAATTGTACATGACAGGCATGTACAAAAGCCTCAAAGGGCATCAGACTCTTTGTGATGTGCTTATAAAGTAGATCCTCAACAGGAACACTAGGAAAGAGGGTATTGCCTTTGAGAGGAAACTCAATGCTGATGGTACATATTGGAAGCCTGAGCAGTACCCCAAAACCTCATGGGTTGCAACAAAGGGACCTCCAGTTGATCCATCTAATCTATCTGGCTTTACATGAGAATCTCCTCATTCTTCTGATGAGTCATTTGACTCCAACTATAAACTGTTCAAAAATCAGAATGGTGAAGTATTTGCTAGATATGTTGGCACTAACTGCAGGAACGGTTCCCCTATGAAGAAAATCTGGGTTCCCAAAAGGTGCCTTGAAAGTCTTCAGGTGAATGTCCTCATGACACCACCTGTGAAGAATAGGAACCCCAGATCAAATTCGTCATATGGACCAAATTCTTCATATGGATCCAAGTCCTCATACTGATCGAATTCCTCACATGGATCATATTCCTCAAAAGGATCAAAGTCCTCATATGAACATCATCGTGCTAACAACTCTGTTTCGCAGGGAAGAGATAATGGCTATGAATATGAGCATTATTCTTCTAATCATTATGTTCATAATTCCTCGAAGAATTTCTCTGCTTATTCATATGCTTACCCTAACTCCTCTTATGTGAAACGAAATGGATTGGCCTCTATGCCACCTTTATCGTATGGAGCTCGCAGAGTGATGAACTCTTTGCCACCCCTTCAGATGTGGGTGGTGAAGAAAAAGGACTAATCTCTTATGCAGGGTCAGGTTTCCAGACGTGCTCAAACGTCTGAAGAATTTGCTGGAGACCTAAAAATTGCCTGAAAGGACGCAGGCTAATCATGAAGAAATGAACCTTCATTTCTCACGTCCTCATACTGTTTTAACTGTTGCATTGCTTGATGAAATTGGTCTGATGAATTGTGATGTCATATTCTTCACTGATGAAGTATATGAAGTTCGTAAGCTGCAGTAATTCATCTGTAGGATGATCAACCCAAAGCCACTGAGTGGGTCCTCGATAGTGGGTGTACAAATCACATGACTGGTGACAAGAATCTATTGATGGATGCTCCCTTATCACCATCGCATCTGAAGCATATCATCTTCGCTGACAAAGGGAAAAGTCAGGTATTGGGTCTAGGTAAGGTTGCGATCACAAAGGATCGACACATGGACAAAGTCATGCTTGTCGAGTCCTTAGTATACAACCTCATGTTTGTCTCAATGCTTTGTGATCTTGATATGGTTGTTGTCTTTGGGAAGTATCGTTGTGTTGTGGTTATGGAACCTGACAATTCCAAAGTCTTCGAAGGCTTTAGGAGAGGAGACTTGTATATTGTTGATTTCTCTACAGGACCGCAACCAGCCATGTGCCTACTTGCAAAAGCTTCAGAAGGCTGGCTATGGCATCGACGACTTGGTCATGCAGGCATGAGGAATTTGCACATGCTTGCGAAGAAGAAGCACGTCATTGGCATTGAGAATGTCAAATTCCTCAAGGATCACTTATGCGGAGCCTGTGAAGCTGGAAAGATGACCAAGGCTAAGCATCTAGCGAAGACTATCATGACCACTACTCGACCATTTGAATTGCTTCATATGGATCTCTTAGATCCTAACCATTACTCAGCAGTCACAAATGACGCATCTCTCTATGGCTTTGTTATTGTTGATGATTACTCTTGTTACACATGGGTACATATTGACACTTACAAACATGAAGTGCAGGAAGTCTTCAAACGATTTTCCTCGAGGGCTTCAACCAACTTTGGTGTGAAGATCAAGCACATCAGAAGTGACAACGGAACTGAGTTCAAGAATTCTGGTCTTGATGACTATCTTGATGAACTTGGTATTACTCATGAGTTATCTGCTCCTTACACTTTCAGCAGAATGGCGTCGTGGAGCGCAAGAACGGAACTCTCATTGAGATGGCACGCACTATGCTTGATGAGTACAAGACGCCTTGTCACTTCTGGATTGACGCAATTTATACTGCGTGCCACATCATCAACAGGGTATATCTTCACAAATTCTTCAAGAAGACTGCCTATGAACTCCTCACTGACAAGAAATCCAATGTGAGTTATTTCAAAGCCTTCGGTGCTAAATGTTGGATTAGAGATCCTCATCACAATCCTAAATTTGCACCGGACGCACATGAAGGTTTTATGCTTGGTTACGGAAAGGACACGCACACCTACAGAGTCTTCAACAACGTTCTTCACAAGGTTGTTGAAACTGTAGATGTGCGGTTCGATGAAACTAATGGCTCGCAAAGAGAGCACCTACCCTCTGTGATAGATGAACCAGCATCTGAGGAAACTATCAAGTTCAAGGCTACTGAGGATGTCATTCCTACCGAAGAATCTGCTGAAGAATTCATTCCAGAACGTCAAGAACGTCGAGCTAATGCACCTGAAGAAAATGCCGAAGAAAATGCTGATCAAATTCCTCGACGACAACGTACTCATCCTCGCGTTGCAAAAGAAGTGCAAGTTGAAAAGATCATCGATGACATTGAAGCACCAGGTCCTCTCACACGCTCAAAATCTTCACATTTATCTAACTTTTGTGGGCAATATGCTTTTGCCTCTATCACAGAGCCCACTAAGGTAGATGAAGCATTTCTGGAGCCTGAGTGGATTCAGGCCATGCAAGAAGAATTACATCAGTTCGAACTCAACAACGTCTAGGAACTGGTTACACGTCCAGATCCTCGCAAGCACAATATCATTGGCACAAAGTGGATCTACCGCAACAAGCAAGATGAAAATGGCCTTGTGGTGAGGAATAAGGCAAGGCTTGTAGCTCAAGGCTACACACAGGTTGAAGGAATTGATTTCAATGAAACTTTTGCACCTGTTGCCAGACTTGAAGCTATTCGCATATTACTTCCTTATGCTAACCATCATGATATCACTTTATATAAAATGGATGTGAAAAGTGCATTCCTCAATGGTAATCTTGAGGAAGAAGTATATGTTGCTCAACCCCCAGGTTTTGAAGATCCAAAGCATCCTGACAAAGTCTTTAGACTCAATAAGGCCCTCTATGGCCTCAAGCAGGCCCCCGGGCATGGTATGATACTTTGAAGGAATTCCTCATGAAGAAAGGCTTCAAACCTGGTTCACTCGACCCTACTCTTTTCACTAAATCTTATGATGGTGAATTGTTTGTGTGCCAAATATATGTTGATGATATTATCTTTGGCTGTACTGACCAACGTTATAGTGATGAATTTGCCTATATGATGAGTGAAGAATATCAAATGTCTATGATGGGAGAATTGAAATTCTTCTTAGGTCTTCAAATTCGTCAATAGCGCAATGGCATATTCATATCTCAGGAGAAATACCTCAAGGATGTACTGAGGAAATTCGGCATGCAAGATTGCAAAGGCGTCAAAATTCTGATGCCCACAAATGGCCATCTGTGCACTGATGAAAATGGTATTGACTTCGATCAAAAGGTATACCGCTCCATGATTGGTTCTTTATTGTATTTATGTGCATCTAGGCCAGATATTATGCTTAGTGTTTGCATGTGTGCCCGATTTCAAGCTACACCGAAGGAATCACACCATAAGGCTGTGAAACATATTCTTCGATATCTAGCTCACACACCAACACTTGGATTATGGTACCCCAAGGGCTCGGCTTTTGATCTCATTGGATATTCTGACTCTGACTATGCTGGTGATCGTGTGGACCGCAAGTCAACATCTGGTACATGTCATTTCCTCGGACGATCTTTGGTCTGTTGGTCCTCGAAGAAACAGAACTGCGTATCACTGTCTACTGCTGAAGCTGAGTACATTGCTGCTGGTTCTTGCTGTGCTCAATTGTTGTGGATGAAGCAAACTCTCAAGGACTATGGCGTCAACGTGAAGAATTTGCCTCTCTTCTGTGACAACGAGAGTGCCATCAAGATTGCTCACAACCCAGTTCAGCACTCGAAGACAAAGCACATTCAGATTAGTCATCATATTCTTCGCGATCATGTGTTGAAGGGTGACATTTCTATTGAGCATGTGAAGACTGAAGAACAGCTAGCCGATATCTTCACTAAGCCCTTGGATGAGAAGAGATTTAGCAAGTTGCGGTGTGAGCTAAATATCCTAGAATCTTCGAATGTTCTTTGAAAAGGACACTCATCCTAACACTTATGTAAAATTGATGACTTAGATGTGCAACACATGAAGAAACGTTTTTCTTCAATCAATGAAGAATAAAACTCTAGAATTTGATTCTCAGAACCCTAAGACAATTGTACGCGGTGTCTGAAATCATCATTCTTATACGGTGGGTCACGCCACCACCAAAAGTTGAAAATCTTCAATTTGAGTTTTTCCTCAGTTTTGAAATTCCTCAGTTGTTCATGTTCTTCAACTTTGCAAAATCTTCACAGTTTCCGTCGTTTTTCTTCATTGGCTATATATATATATATATATATATATATATATATATATATATATATATATATATATATATATATATATATATATTATGTCCTCTACAGCATTCACTTATGGCTAATTCTTCAAGTTGCGTTTTTCTGCTAAGTGAATGTTATCGGACCCTTCCCCCTCTATGCTATACTCAACCCAATATATTCACAAATTCTTCATGTGCGTTCTATTTGAAACTCGTTCAAAATCTTCACTTTGTCCTTGTCAGCTGAAGAATTTGCGAACGGAACTTTTAACTTATCTTATCCAAATTTTTGGCTTTGCCGCTCAAACCGTTCCGCATCCCACGAAATACTTATCTATTCACCCACGATCTAACACGATCTCCACTTCTCAGTACGTGGGTGACACATGTCAAGCGAATGAGAAGGGTCGGGGGCACGTTCGTCCAATTTCTTCGGGCGAACAGTTTTTCACCATGGCTATAAATACCCCCTCTCCCCTTCCTCACTTCCTTTACTCCGCTCGACCTCTCTCCATCTCGAGCTTCTCAAACCCTAGCGCCGCCACTACTTCATCGTCGCCGGTGAGGAAGAGCTTCACTGCCTCGACCTCGTCGCCGCCGTACTCGCGCCGGCCGCGGAAATCTTCACTCCGCTGCCGCCGTAGCCGTCTTCCTCCGCCGAGTTAGGGCGTGGAAGATCTGCACAGACGAACTTCACTTCTCCACCTCACAGTTCGTCGTGTTCTTCGTTCAGGGTAATTAAAAGT
This sequence comes from Aegilops tauschii subsp. strangulata, assembly GCF_002575655.3. Classification (NCBI taxonomy): domain Eukaryota; kingdom Viridiplantae; phylum Streptophyta; class Magnoliopsida; order Poales; family Poaceae; genus Aegilops; species Aegilops tauschii. Next base: position 410,309,693 of record NC_053040.3, on the reverse strand, counting down.
TACTTTTACTGCCCTCTTTGATTCAAATGATTTCTACAAAATCTTCAAAGGTGTTTATTCTTCAAATTCTTCACACACTAAACACCTCACATGTCATCTGTTCTTGATTCGTTTCTCTAAGCATCATTTTTCTTCAAGATTCCTCAATTGTGTGGATCTTTGATCTATACAACTTTGGAACCTAAGACAAAGAACGCTTAGTGAAATTCTTCAAGACTCATCTGGTCAAATTCCTCAAACTTGTTCTTTTTTGAAAAACCTTCTAAGAACGCATATGACCTCTCCAAATTCCTCACAACTATAATCTACTCACATGTACTCATGTCCGCTGTGGAATCACTAGGTTCTCATCAACTTAACTCATTTGCAGGGTTCCTCGAAGAAAAGTTGCATACTTCTTCAGAGAGTTCAATTGTTCAAATTCCTCAACTGAAGAAAATGGCTGATGGAAAGAAGCCACAGAAAGGAGGAAAGAGGCCTGAAATCAATACTGCCTTTGAAATCCCTGAGGACATTTATGCTGGGTACTGCACACCCCCTGAGGAAGATAAAAATCAGCGCAAGGTGCGCATTCAGAGGATAGAGAGGAGATGGGCAAAAGAGTGGAGGGAGTACAGGTATGTGACTCCAAAATACATGAAGAAATGCGCACTCAATCCTCCATGCCCAAGACCTCCGTTGGCACCTGGCCAAGAAGCTGATCTCACCAGCCTCAAGCGAGGTGAGGATTATCCTGATGAATGGGCCAAGCCCCAGGCCAAGCAGGCTAGACAAGCCAGAGAAGCAGTGAGGCCAAGTTCCTCACCAATGCCCTCACGGCCAGAATCCTCAAAGCCCTCACGGCCAATTCCTCACACTGCTCCTACTCCTCCAAAATCCTCAGCTCCTCCGCATAAGTCCTTAGCTGCTCCGACCAAATCCTCAGCACCTGTGCATCTTGCCACGTGCCAAAGGACTACAGGCATCTCTATTGCCTCAGGAGCTTCAGCTAGTTCCTCAGCTGCTCCAAATTCTTCAACAGGACCCTCTCTGCTGACGACAAAGACCACTGCTGGACGAGGTTCTCGCCCAAGTCCTCACAAGAAGCAGGTCGACTTCCAAGTGCCGTCTGAAGAAGACGAAGCTGAAGATGAAGAACTTGCTGAAATCATCACAGATAGGCAAGTCAGGGCCGCTAGAGCCAAGGGCACAAATGTGCCACTGCTTTTGGATCCAAAGTTGATCCTCGACTACATTGATCTCTGGCACAAGGACCCAAACACTCCTATGCCTGATTTCAAGTTGACTCCTGGCCAAAACCATATGCTGACTGCCTTCATCCAAGAAGAGAAATGGAAATTTGAGAAGGCCAGGCAGATCAAGAAAGCGCAGTACAGGAAGGAGAAATTCCTGAAGAACAACATTGTCTCTATGACAACTGATGATCTTGTCAAAATACAGTCTGAAATCAAAGTCCTCAGCGATGATTTCAATGCTTACTACGCTGATTGGAAAGGAGCCAAGGTCAGGTTTGTTAAACTAACAAAGATGTTCACCTCCAATGTTGCAGCCCCATCGCAACAAGAAATTCCTCAGGCTGAAGCATCTGCTCAGCCCATTGAAGAACATGCCAGCAGCGCTGATGACAATCAGGCTGCTGAAGAAAATGTGAGTTCCAGGGCTGATGACTGCATTCCAGCCGCTGATGAAACTGCCAGGGCACCCACTAGTGGTGCGCCTGAAGAAAATGAAGAGGTCAGGGCAATTGCATCAGTTGTGCCTGAAGAAAATCAACCACATTCCTCTGCTCCTCCTGCGCCTACTCCAACTCCAATCCTTCCATCTGCATCAGATGTGAAGAAGACCAAGGCTACAGAGCGTGCAGTAGTGAAGAAAAGGAAAGCATCAGCTCCTTCAGATTCTTCAGCATCGAAGAAGATGAAGAAATTGAGAAGCTCATGTGCTAATCCAATTGATGTTGTTCCAGTTTCCTCCATGCCATCAAAGGAAATTGTCCCTTTTGATGAAGAATATATGATCCCTAGCGGATCCGATGAAGAAAATCCTTCTACTGCTTCGTCAGAGCAGATGAATGAAGAAATTGAAGTGGATAAAATCCCTTCGACCCCCACAGTTTCCTTGCCTATGCCTCAGTTTACTGCTGAAGAGGCTGGCGTTGAAGAAATGGAAGATGAAGATGTGGACATTGGCTGTACCACACCAGTGATGAATGATGACTTCTGGGAAAGTCAGCACCCCAACTCTCCGCTCTTCACTCCATTTTAACAAATTCCTCAGTCCCCGGCAACAACAGTTCAAATGGGATCTGATGAAGCTCATGAACAAGTTCCAGCCACTAGTGCTGAAGAAAATGAAAATGGAGAATTGAAGACCCATACTGCCACTGAAGAGGAACCAGAAATTCCTCAACCCGAAGAACCTGAGATTGCGATTCCCGAGGTTGTCATGCAACTGACTGACACTCCTCTGCCCAAGCCAAAGGATCCATTCTCAAGGAAGCAAAAATTCAAGTCTAAGGATTTCTTCGGCGAGCACGTATTCTTCACTGACTACAACCCCTATGACTCTGCTCGCATTAGGAAGAGGCGTTTCTGGACTGCCAGCTAGGAAATTTTTTATTCCTCAGTGCTGTTCAACAAAGACAAAGTCTTCGATCATGAGCACATTCCTCACGTGGATATGGAATCTCTGCCGTGCCTCGGGCCAGTCCTCAGTGTTCTTTACAACACGGGACTGTTAAATTTCTGCACTAATATATGTGATTGGAATGAAGAGCTCATTCTTCAATTTTATGCAACTCTGCACATCACCGGAGACTCTGAAGATGTGAATTCATGGGTGCTGGACTGGATGTCTGAAAATACTCACTACAAGGCACCAGCTACTGAATTGCTTCGTGCTTTGCCTCTCAGTCCACCCCTTGAAGCTGCTCATTGCGTCTACAGTGAACCTGAGCTTACAGATCACTATATGCAAGTGCTGATGAAGCCTTTGAAGCCAGGTCAGGCCCCAAGAACAAAATTCCTTGTGAAGGAATTGTTATATGTGCCTCGGACTGTCTATCGCATTCTGACGAAGACATTGAGTCCTATCAAGGGCCACGACTCGAATGAAGAAGAAGTTGTTGGCATCATGAAGAATTTGCTTTTCAATATAATTCATGGCGTTCCTGTGAACTTCCATGATTTCTTCATGAGGACTCTGGCCAATGTCGCAATGTCACCGTTCGAGTTGAAGCCTTATGCTCCGTGGATTATGAGATTCATCAGAACAAGGTCTTCACTCAACTACAAAGCAGATACACTGAACCATTGCAGCTACTTGCCCCCGATTGAAGTCCTCAAACGGACATATTCCTCAGCTGATGAAAAGGGCAAGGCTACGGCTATCATTGATGAAGGCATTCGTCCATTGGATGGTCAATTTCGCAAGGCTGCATCCTACTCCACCAATGATGACTCTGCCACCCATGACTCTGCCGCCAACGCAACCAAGCCAAATCCTCAAGGCACAGCTCCCAGGGTGAGGACTGACCGTGAGCTTCTCCTCAGTCTTCACCAGAAGGTTGATCGTAATCACAAATGGGTCAAGCTTCAGTTTGGTTCGATTCTTCACAACATGACTGCTACCCATAATGCAGTGAAGAAAAACCACTACTGCCTTCATGAAACCCTCAACCGCACCTGGGCTGTTCTGTCGCACATTTATAGCGCAGAAGATCTAAAGAAAATGGGTCTCATGGAAGATTTTGCCTGGGCTGCACCTCCTCCGAAGAAGTACAAGAAGATCAAGGTTCCTTGCTTGGTGGCCAGCTCCTATTCTTCATCACGTGACACTGATGAACATGAAGACTTGGACGACACTGCAGCAGGCCCTACTACAACAAACGACCCCAACAACGCTGATGCTCCTTCATCAACTTGATATTCTTCAGGGGCGTTAGTCCTCATTTTCGAACCTTTTGGTCATTTGTTGACAAAGGGGGAGAAATTTGCGTTAGTTTTCAAGCGGGTCTATCTTATATGGGCGTTTTTTTCTAAGTTACAACTCTCGTTCTTCTGATGACTTTGTTGGATCGAGTTGTAAACTTAAACTCTATGGTGGCCTGATACTTTTGCTGTTTCTTCTGCATGCTTATTCCTCGTTAATGTTATTGCACGCATGTTGAATTACATCAGTCACCATATTTCATCATGCAGTGTAAATTCTTCATATATTATGTCAAATGCGTGTATGAGTTACAAGATATAGGGGGAGATCTCCATGATTCAACTCTTCAAGTGTGCATTGCTTCAAAAGCAAATTCCTCACTATGCACATCTTCAGGGGGAGTTCTTCTATATCTTGCAATCAAATTCCTCAATATCAGTATTTACACTTCATATGTTTATCCCCGTTGAAAACTTAACCTATATTGTCATTAATCACCAAAAGGGGGGAGATTGTAAGTGCATCTAGTGCCCCTTAGTGATTTTGGTGTATTGAAGACTTATAGGTTAAGGGACTAATGTGTTTATGAGTGTACACAGGTCTATAAGTCTATGAGGAGTTTGATATTTACAAAGAAAGTCGACCCCTAAAAATGAAGTTCTTCGACTGAAGACTTTGAATTTCTGAAGACTTTGAAAGTGAAGAAATTGGTGTGACCTTGAAGACTTGATATTCGTTTGAGGAACATGAAGCGTGAAGACTTTTGTTTTCGTAGTTTCATTTTCTCTTTCTTGAGTCATAGGAAACACCGTACTGTTAAAGGGGGTCGAGGAAATACTAAGGAAAAATTTCCATGTGATGCTCAACTCAAAATCCTACACCTACCAATCCCTTCGTGTGAAGCCATTGGAAGTATCATACAGTCCAGTCATATTCTTCAGTGACAGAGACTAAGTTCTTCTCGTCTCTGAGGAATTTGTTCTGACTGAGGAGTTAGGAATTCGCCAGTGCGGATTGCCTACACAGTGAGGAACATGATAGCCCTGAGGAATTTGATACTCAAATTTCTGACCGTTGTTGTGCTATGCGCCAGCTGTTAAAAATATCTACCCAACTAACGGTCATATCATTGAAGGGCAGTTATGTCTTATCATGACAGGCTGCTCCCTAGGCTATAAATAGCCGCCCCCTACAACCACTAGCTGGTTGGCCGCTCCGAGAGAAACTGACATTTGTCATTTTAGAGCATCCCATCCTCCGAGGACTTTGAGCGAAAATCATCAAGTGAGGCAAACCCAAACACAAACACCTACAAACCCAAAGTGATTGAGCATAACTGAAGAGATTGATCCTGCATGGATCCGACGCTTGTTACCTTTGAAGACTGTGCTTCTTCCAGACGGTTAGGCGTCATGGTCTAGAGCATCCAAGAGGAATTGTGGATCGCCGAGTGACCGAGTTTGTGAAGGTTCGGAAGTCACCTGAAGACTTACCACGAGTGATTGGGCGATGTCTGTGTGACCTTAGCTCAAGGGGAATACGGTGAGGACTAAGTGTCCTGGACTGCGTGTTCAGGACTGGGTGTCCGGGACTGTGTGTCCTCAGGTTTAAATACCTAGCCGCCCTAACCAGATGTACAACTGAGACAGCAGTTGGAACTGGTCTACCAAATCATTGTCTTCACCAAGCCTACTAGTTATATTTCCTCAACTCTTTCATTTCCTCATTACTGTGTTGTGTGCTTGTCATATCTGTGTCTGAAGACTTTGACTGAAGACTTTCTCAATTTCCTCAGTTCAATTTCTTCAGTCTGTTTGTCTTCATCCTGTGTTATCCTGTGATTACGCTTTCTGTACTCTGTGTTTGTCTTCATTTCATCATGATGACCATGCTTGTATTATGTTATGCTTACGTTTGAGTACTTATTCCAGTGCAAGTAGTTCTTCGCTAAGAAATTTCCTCACCGGCAAATTCCTCAGTGAAGAATTCATAAAAATCGCCTATTCACCCCCCCTCTAGTCGATATAACGCACTTTCAGGAGGCGTCTGCACATCGACCCAGATGTCGATATTACCTTCAATATCATCTTCCGGACGAATATCAAAGGTGATAACCATATCAGGCTCAAATGCATAAGTCTTGCATAGTGCTTGCCAAGTTTTGCATCCAAAATAGGTGTAGTCATCTGCGTTGTATAATTTTGCGTGGAAAATACAACCATGCTCGGTCTTCAAGTAAACTCTCTTTACCTCCATAGTACGACCGAAACCTATCTTATCCAAGACCAAAACTCTTGCATGGCAGGGGAGACGCTAGTAGAATAGTAAAAAAAATATAAGTTCAAGCAAATGAAGCAGATGTCATGCTTAATTACGAAAAAAGACTTGTCAATGTGACTTACTGTATCCACTTCGAAGTTCTCGTCCAGCTTGATGCTGAAGCGCCTATCATCATCTAGGAAGATTCCGTCGCACAGGCCGCGCTCGTCTTCGCAGTATTTGCAAATACCGAAATCCTTTTCGTCGTCAGACATTTTGTATGTTCATAGTTGAAACATTAATTGAAAATCGATCGAAGACAACTACCAGGATACTCAACACACAAATCCGGGGCACTCGATATTTCATACATATTCTGGCACAAGTCATGCCAAAATTCGCGGAAAAATCTGGCATGACCTTTGCTAAAATAGGACATATCGAGCACCTGAAATTTGCCGGAACGGAAATGAATCAACACTCCGGCAAAACATAGGCCACTCGGAGGTGTAACCTGCAAACATGACCGGCCACTTGGGCAAGCACATATCCTATTTGAGCAACACAACATATACATTTCAAAATATCTTATACGACTCATATTGACATGAGCATTCAATAAGCAAAACCAAATCGTAAAACAAATAAGTATTCAAATTAGCATGCATTCAATAAGCAAAAGTAAATCATCTCATGCGTCCGTACATTGTCGAATATTATCTCTAATACATCCCGAATAGTATCATACATATAACATCACTAATACAACTAAAACCCTAGCGCACGACGGGTATCGGCGCGGGCGGTGGACACCCAAAGAGAAGGAACCATCACAGGATCATAGCTCCAGTTTGATCCCTCGAGAACCTGCCAGGTATTGGAGAACCTGTGCTCCAACGCAAACAAGTAGCGACAGACGTGCGCGTCCTCCTCGTTGACACGGTGACGTACCACCTCCGCGGGGTCCTCAAGCCTCTGCACCGTCACTGGCCCACGCGACCGCCACCAAAGAAGGTTCGGGTCAACGATGGGCTGGCACCTTACCAAGCTGCACCCCCCGGTAGGTAGCGCCTCCCAGTACCAGCCCGGCGGAGCCCAGTCCCGGACATGGCCCATCTGGTCAAGCAGGTGTCCTCCGCCGAGTCGACGACGAGGATGCGGGATAGGCATCGTCGACGTCGATGCGGGAAAATTGCTTTAACTAAAAAATAACAACAAGTTCTTACTAACTAGTTCTATTAATTCAACTAGTTCTTACTAAAAATAAACTTACTATAAATAAAAATAAACTAGTACCTAATTAGTACCTAGTTCTTACTAACTAATTAGTACCTAGGAACTACTGCCCTAATTACCATCTAATTTGATGAACCTAGGGTGGAAAGTGGTAGCGGATATTCCAATTATCCAACTTAAAAGTGAAATAAGTGGTCAAATTTTACTCGTTTTCTTATGCATTACAATAGTGTTTATTCATCATCTAAGAAAACATCTGAGCCGCATCCGTATCCGATAACATCCGCATCCGATTCATTTCCACCCATAGATGAACCCTAACTAATTTGATGCAACTAAAATTTGAAGAACCCTAGCTAGGCAGAGGTAGGGGAGGGGGAGGAGCAGGCGTGCTCACCTCGGGTGCCTGCAGCGAGGGAGGGGCAGGCAGCATCGAGGTCGGGGTCGGGGCTCAGGCGCGCGGCGGAGGGCGGCGTCGAGGTTGGGTCGGGGGCGGCGTCGAGGTCGGCGGTGGCGTCGAGGTCGGGGTCGGGGGCGGCGTCAAATCCGGGGTCGGGGGCGGCGTCGAGGGTGTGCGGAGAGCGACGGGAGAGCGCGCGGCAGCCGACGGGTGACGGCGGCGGTGACAGCGGAGGAGTTGGATTTGGGGGAAGTGGCCGTGGGGAAGAACGACCGTGCGGTTAAGTCAGAAGTAGTAGTAGCGCGTTCCAGGAAGTGCGCTAGTGCTAAGCTAGCTATAGCGTTTTCCTCGATACGCGCTACTGCTATTCCTTTCTCTTTTTTCCCCTTTTTCATTTATTTTTCTTCACATTTTATTGTTTTCCTTTCACCTTTGTCTATTTCTTTCATTTTCATTTCCTTTTCTATTTGCTTTCCATTTAATTTTATTTCCTTTAGCCGTAGCGCACTTCATCGTAAATGCGCTGCTATAAAGCAAGTAGCGGTAGCGCGGTTCTACGTAGATCGCTACTACTATGTGTAGCCTATCGGCTAAGTCATGGGAATTTTAGGAGTAGCGCTTTTATCTTCAGGCGCGCTACTGCTACAATTGTATCTGTAGCGCCGTTTACACCAGCGCGCTACTGCTACTTAGCACCAGCGTGCTTTTTACACACGCGCTACAGCTAAAGTTCTGTGTATAAGGTTTTCCCTAGTAGTGTAAGGAAGGTCCCTTTGGCTCTAAAACAAAGTATACCAAGGATCTTTTCAAGAAGTTCAACATGCAAGAAAGCAAAGGTATGAAAACACCCATGCCTACTAGTGGGCATCTTGACATGACTAAGGATGGCAAACTGGTTGACCAAAAGGTTTATCGCTCTATGATTGGTTCATTGTTATATCTATGTGCCTCCCGTCCCGACATTATGCTAAGTGTGTGCATGTGTGCACGATATCAAGTGGCCCCTAAAGAGTCTCATCTTAAGGTTGTGAAAAGGATAATGAGATACTTAATTCATACACCAAACTTTGGCATTTCGTATCCTAAGAGGTCATCCTTTGATCTTGTCGGCTACTCCGATTCGTACTATGCCGGTGACAAGGTTGATAGGAAGTCCACTTCGGGTACTTGTCAATTTCTTGGCAGATCCCTTGTGTCTTGGTCCACCAAGAAACAAAACTCGGTATCCTTATCCACTACCGAAGCGGAATACATTGCCGCCGGATCATGTTGTCCTAAAATATCTACTACCTCGCAATCTGGAAATATCTACCGTCTGGAAGGTTTTTATGTTTGATAGCATACGATTAGTATGTGTGGACCGTGTGCGATGTATGTTACTCATGCTCTGCTTCAATCCGTTGATTCAAATTTTCAGTAGCCACGGGATTTTACTCCCGCCTCTGCATCCCTCACAATTTCAAAAATATCAGCTCGCCCTTGATTCAAATTTTCAATAGGCCCGGCTTGTTACTCCCGCCTCTGCATCCCTCGCAATCTCAAAAATATCAGCTCTCCCTTGATCCAAATTTTAGTAGCCCTGCCATTTTACTCCCGCCTTTGCATCCCACGCAATCTCAAAAATATCTGCTCGCCCTTGATCTAAATTTTCAGTAGCCCAGCATTTTACTCCCGCCTAGTAAAATATTCAGTTGACGCGGTATTTCCTCAAACACCACCTCCCCCCCCCCTCCACACACACACACACTCCTCAAAACCTCCGCTCACACAGACACACACCACCCCTCCCTCGCTCGAAACCAGTGGTAGGTCGCCACCATCACCGCCGCCGCCTCCATCCTCAACCTCTGCCTGTGTGCCGGGGAGCTTAGGAGCCAATGGCCAAAAAGAGGTTTATCGCGGCCTCTTTGCCTGACGTCGGTGAGGTGGCCGCCGAGGTGTCCCCGTCTTTGTCCGCGGGCTCTTTATCGAGCCGCTATCGCTGGTCGCCCGACCCGCCCGCCGCCGCGCCCCTACATCGGTTTAAGGACTTTCCCGTCCTCCCTTGGGCCCGACCGCCGACGAGGGCCTACCTCGGGGTCCGACAGCAGCGGTGGGGGACGTGGGTCATCAAGATTACGGATCGGGAGACCCACACCCGCCGGTGGCTCGATAGCTTCCAGACAGCCAAGCTCCCGGCCATGGAGTACGACCACTAGCAGGTCCGCTACCACATCGCGATGGCTAGGCTCAATTTCCCCTTCGACACACGTCCGGTCGACCTCATCCCACCGGAACCAGGGTGGTGAGCTCGGCTATGGTGCGGGAGGACCACGAGGCGTGGGAGCACCTCGAGGTTGAGGCCGCCGAGGAGGCCTACATGCAAGAGCTCCGCCGGCAACACCTAGAGCTCGTGGATGCGGAGCGGATGATCTTTGTCGGCGCAGAGGGCGGCAAGGTTATCGTGCTCTCCTCCGATGACGAGGTCGAAGGCGGCAAGGACGGTGGTGCGGAGGGTGTCGAGGTGGGCGGTGTCGGTGTCAAAACCGGCATATCTCGGGTAGGGGGTCCCGAACCGTGCATCTGAGGATCAATGGTAACTGTTGGGGATATTACTGCTGGACGTAAACCGGCCAGGAGAGGCCGGGTTATCCCCATAATGAATTATTATATTTGAAGCCCATGAAGACAAAGACGATGGCGCTTTATGAAGGCCCAGGGCCCAAAGGCGGATTAAGGCCTGTAGAAATAAACCGACATTGATATGTAAGCTTGTGTTGTAAGATAGAAATAGTAGAGACCGGGACGGACACGTTTATGAGCCGACCTCGGGATCCTGTAAACCGACGGGCGTCAACCCATGTATATAAGGGGATGACCCGGCAGCGGTTTAGGCACAACAAACAACAACTCGAGAGCCAGGCATAAGCGGATTCGCTCCCTGGTCATCAAAACCCTAGCAATTCCATAACAACTGGATTAGGCTTTTACCTTCACCGCAAGGGGCCGAACCAGTATAAACTCTCTGCGTCCTTTGTCCGCTTTAACCCCTTTAAGCTAACCCATTGCAATGGCTCCACGACTAAGTCCTTTCACTAGGACATCTGCCGTGACAAAACCACGACAGTTGGCGCCCACCATGGGGCTATCGCATGATGGTTTCAAGTTTTAGAGGGCAGCTTCGAAGGGCTCAAGGGATACGTTGTGGGCCGGATGACTAAGAGTCGTCGCGGCAAGCTCTACATCAACGACGCAGGCTGAGGCCCCGAGGCCGGCTCAATCAAGTACGGGTACCGGGTCCCCTTCGGCGGCATCCACGTCTTCATTGGCAAGGTTGGCGAGCCGGGCCCTGAGCCGGACATCTGCACCGACATCGTCGAAACGGCTCAGGATGCGAGACCCGCCCAGGTTCAGCCTGCCATGAAGCGTGCCTTCATGGGAGTCATCCATGGAGCGGAATCTGAGGATAGATCGGCATCTGGTGGTGAGACCGTCCATTATTCTGATGACGAATCATCAACCGAAGAGACCGAGTCATTGTATCAGCTGCAAGATGGCCGGATTGGGGGCTGTTCCGATGGCGACAGTATTCCGGACCCCTTTGATCCGCCAAACCGGGTTGTGATCTTCATGGTCGGTACACAGCCAGCGCCTCACTCTTCGACCACAGCGGCGATGGTTTCCGGATCAGTAGCGGCGACAGTAGCCAGGGTAGGAGGCCCTGTGCGACCGCTGGCTCAGGTTTTATCTGATTTATTTGACGCTTTGGCAACTCTGATGGCGGAAGTTAACCCAACAAACCAAGAGGAGCATAATGCGGAAATCGCGAAGGTGAGGGATCAGATAACTCAAGCCAAGGCCGACCTGGCGGCTGAGGATACCAGGGTGGCTGCAGAACGAACCGAGTTGGATGCACAGGCTTACCGGCTTATGTTAGATCAGAGCGCATCAAATGATTTCATGAGGAGAAGGTACCGATCTCACCTACCTCCGGTTTATGAAGCCAGGAATCTCTGTGACACCCAGGAGCAGGAACCAGTAATCCGCCAGTAGTCCGGGTGGAGGCACCTGGAACGGGGGCGCCGGTTCAGCCGCGCTCGACGGATCCGCCTCGTCCGAACAATGTCCTACCGCAGCACGTCCCAACACCACCAGGTCAATACTATAACCCGTTGGATAACATTGTTGCCGCCGCTTCATGATTGGTTGCCCTCCCGATCGAAGGCGAGTCCCCAGTAGCGGTCGAGACACAACGGGCTAGAGAGCTCCTTCAGACAGCCTTGACTCAGCAACAGGCTTATTCATACAGCTGCGAAAGGATTCATTCTACTCCCCGCCCGAGCCGGAGTTATAGAAGGCATATGGATGAACCGGCTGTGTCAAGCAGTGCGCGAAATCGTAATCCGCCTCGTGGCCATAACCCGGCCGGTGGCGGTGGAGATGCTCAGGGTGTGGTGGATCGTGCTAGGGCATGTCGAAAGGCCGAGTTAGCGGTGCAGCATGAAGCCCGCCAACTTACTCCGGTTCGTCCAACAACTTCGGTGGCACCAGGGGTTACCTCTAGTTCTTTGGGGGTGCCGTGTCTCGTCCCAGCACTGCGCAACGTGCGCCTGCCCAAGGATTTCAAGGGCCCACGTAAGGTGCCCAATTACACTGCCGATTTATCCCCCGAGTCATGGGTTGAAAGCTATGAGATGGCGATGGAGATGCTGGATGTGGACGATGCGGCGTGTGCTAAATACTTCACCATGATGTTGGAGGGAACAGCTCGCACATGGTTGAAAAACCTGCCAGCTAACTCCATTGGGTCATGGGCCGAGTTAAGGGCCCGGTTTATCCAGAATTTCAAGGATACATGCAAGCAGCCCATGTCGATTGTGGACTTAGCTGCCTGTGTCCAGGAGGAAGGAGAGTCAACAACCCGTTGGGTGCGCCGGATTTCGGAGATTTTGCATTCGTCAGACCGCATCAACGCTGATACGGCAGTCTTAACGTTGGAAGGCAATTGCCGGTTTGCACCTCTGAAGTTGAAGTTGGGACAGCTCAAACGTCATTGCAATGACATGGGAACGCTTATGGCAGCTCTGGCAAAGTATGTTGATTCTGATAGTACCAAGGACCCCGAGTCTGACGACGACAAGACAGGGAAGGGAAAGAAGAGCGGCAACACCAAAGGGCAGCAGCATAACCCGGCGAGTCATGGAAACAGCGGTAAGCGTAAAGCGGATAACAATTTAGATTTTGTGGCTAATACCAACGCGCAGGACAAAGGCCAGCGTCGTAAGGGTAAACCGCCCCAGCGTGGTGGAGGACCAAGTCCCAATCCGGAGCGCCTGTCTTACCTGTTAAACCAGCCTAGCCCAAAGCACGGGTCGCGGGATAAGCCGGCCACGCACCTCTGGAAGGATTGTTATATTATGTAGGAGTTCAAAAATTCAGATTTTTTCGGTATGATCATGGACCGGGCGGTGGTTCAGGCCCCGGATCTCATGGGTCGGGTTATGGTGGAGGAAGTTCCGGTTCAGGTTTTCATAGTAATCAGAGCGGACATGGCAATCAAGGCAATCAGGGCAACCAAGGTGGTTATAATCATCAGGGCAATCAGCAGCAACAGCAGCAGTCGGGTTACCAGAGCAACCCGAAGCAGTTGAATAGTGGGCAGTATCATGATCGGAAGCTTCATAAAAGGGCAGTGAACTCCGTTGAACCGGCGGTGCCCCGTTACTTGCGCTGGTCTGAACAGCCCATTGTGTGGAGTCGGGAGGACCATCCACCTCGGGTTGATAATCCGGGTCATCTAGCAGTGGTGGTAGCGCCTCAGGTTGGAGGATATAAGTTCACCAAGGTACTCATGGATGGAGGGAGTAGTATCAATATCCTTTATTATGAAACCTTCCGTCGGATGGGGTTAACAGATAAGAATCTTAAACCGTCCAACACGGTCTTCCATGGTGTGGTGCCTGGTAAATCAGCATATCCAGTTGGTAAGATAGCTCTGGAGGTTGCTTTTGGAGATGAGCATGATTCAAGATCAGAGACATTGACTTTTGAAGTGGTGAAAATCAAGAGCCCGTATCATGCCCTGTTTGGACGGCCGGCTTATGCTAAGTTCATGGCAAGGCCCTATTATGTCTATCTGCAGCTCAAGATGCCGGGTCATAAGGGGACCATCACGGTTCATGGAAGCCGTAAGATCCCTTTGGAATGTGAAGAAGGTGATGCGGCATATGCTGAGTCAGTTTGTGCAACAAAGGAGTTGAAATTCTACAAGGACAATGTTGATCCGGCGGATATGACTTCTTTGAAAAAGCCAACTACAGAGCATGATCCGGCCTTGAAGTTTAAAAAGGCTGATGAGACTAAGCTGGTTGATTTTGTTCTTGGTGATTCATCCAAGCAGTTTAGCATCAGCGCTAACTTGGATCCGAAATAGGAAAGCGCACTCATCGAGTTCATCCGTGAGAATCGGGACATCTTTGTGTGGAAGCCTTCTGACATGCCATGTGTACCTAGAGAACTCGCTGAGCACACTCTTAATGTCGATCCCAAGTTTAAACCGGTCAAGCAGTTTCTTCACCGGTTCAATGAAGAAAGACACAAGGCAATTGGTGAGGAGGTAGCTAGGCTCTTGGCGGCTGGATTTATCATTGAAGTATTTCATCCTGAATGGTTGGCTAATCCGGTGCTGGTACTTAAGAAGAACGACACTTGGCGTATGTGTGTGGACTACACAGATTTGAACAAGGCTTGTCCGGCAGATCCTTTTGCTCTCCCTCGTATTGATCAAATCATTGATGGTACGGCGGGTTGTGAGCGTTTGAGATTTTTGGATGCATACTCTAGTTACCATCAGATAAAAATGCCAGTTAAGGACCAGGAGAAGACAACTTTTATAACTCCTTTTGGAGCCTTCTGCTATGTATTTGTGCCTTTTGGGCTCAAGAGTGCCCAGGCGACTTATCAGCGTTGTGTGCGGAATTGCCTTCATAATCAGATCAGCCGCAATGTTCATGCTTATGTGGATGATATTGTGGTGAAATCCAGAAAGGAGGAGACATTGATAGGTGATTTGAAGGAGACCTTTGATAACCTCCGGGTTTATAAAATGATGCTTAATCCGGCCAAGTGTGTCTTTGGTGTACCGGCAGGTAAGGTCTTGGGCTTTCTGGTGTCTAACAGGGGCATTGAAGCTAATCTGGAGAAAATCAAGGCCATAACTTCTTTGGCTAAACCGAAGTGTATGAATGATGTTCAACGCCTGGCAGGCCGGATTGCAGCCTTGAGCCGGTTTATCAGTCGCCTCAGGGAGAAGGCCATCCCTTTGTATCAAATGTTGAAGAAGACAGATAACTTCGTCTGGAGTAACGCTGCCAATGAAGCGTTTGAGGACTTAAAGCGGCAGCTAGCTGAACCGCCTATCCTTGTTGCTCCTATTGATAAGGAACCCTTGTTGTTATATGTGGCTGCTAATGCCTGGGCTATCAGCGTGGCTATTGTGGTGGAGCGCAAGGAGGCTGGAAAGGAGTATCCGGTTCAACGGCCGATTTATTATATCAGTGAAGTACTTATTGAATCCAAGCAGAGGTACCCGCATTGGCAGAAGCTGGTGTATGGAGTTTTCATGACAAGCCGGAAGCTTAAGCAATATTTCCAGGGTCATTCCATCACTGTGGTTAGTTCTGCTCCTTTGGGGGGTATAATCCAGAACAGGGAAGCAACTGGCCGGGTTGCCAAGTGGGCTATTGAGCTTGGTCCTCACGGGCTAAAATATGTGCCTCGGACGGCGATCAAATCTCAGGCACTTGTGGACTTCATCAATGACTGGAGAGAGTTACAGGCGCCAGAAGAGAAGCCGGATCATACTTATTGGACTATTCATTTTGATGGGTCCAGGCAATTGGAGGGCTCGGGGGCTGGAGTCGTATTAACTTCCCCACGAGGTGATAAGTTTTGTTATGTTCTCCGTTTAATGTTCCCTTGCACTAACAATGCAGCTGAATATGAGGCTTTACTCCACGGTCTTCGGATGGCTAAGGAGATGAATTTAAGCCGGGTTAAGTGCTTCAGTGAATCGGGCCTGGTGGCTCAACAAGTGTCTGGTACTTGGGATTCCAAGGACCCACTCATGGTAGCATATTGTCAAGAGGTGGATGTTGTTGCAGGTCACTTCAAAGGTTATCAGGTCGATCATGTGGAACGGCGAAAGAACGAAGCGGCTGACGCCTTAAGCCGTTTGGGTTCCCAACGTAAACCGGTTCCACCCAATGTCTTCCTCGATGTGCTGCATAATCCGTCCGTCAAGTTCCCTACAGAGGAGGATTTGGCTATTCCTGATCCGGCGGCTCAGTTGGTGGCGGCTCTTCATGTTATCCCGGATTGGACGGTTCTATATTTATCATATATGAACCGGGGCGAGTTACCGGAGGATGAAACTTCGGCCAGGCAGATAATCTGGCGGTCCAAGTCCATGACTATTATCAATGGAGAGCTACATCATTGCAGTGTGACGGGGGCGTTTCAGTGTTGTGTATCTCCTGAAAAAGGCCGCGAAATTTTGCGTGAGATCCACGAAGGAGATTGTGGTCACCACGTCGGTTCAAAGTCTCTGGTAGCCAAGGCTTTTCATCATGGTTTCTATTGGCTGACGGCTCATGCTGATGCCGAGGACTTGGTCAAAAGGTGTGATGGATGTCAAAAATTCTCACAACGCGCTCATGTACCGGCTCAAGAGTTGAGGATGATTCCAATCACTTGGCCGTTTGCGACTTGCGGGCTAGATATGGTTGGGCCCTTCAAGAGATCCAAGGATAAGAAGACCCACCTGTTGGTGGCAGTTGACAAGTTCACTAAGTGGGTGGAAGCAGAGCCAGTTAGTAAGTGTGATGCAGCCATGGCGGTTCAATTCGTCAAGAAGATGATTTTCCGGTTTGGTTTTCCACACAGCATCATAACTGATAATGGCACTAATCTGTCCAAGGGTGCTATGAAAGAATTTTGTCAACGTGAGCATATCCGGCTTGACGTATCATAAGTGGCTCACCCCCAATCTAATGGTCAAGCGGAGAGAGCTAATCAAGAGATCTTGAGAGGAATCAAACCCCGGTTCATGGTTCCTTTGCAACGGACGCCGGGTTGTTGGGTGGAGGAGTTACCTTCTGTGTTATGGAGCATCAATACTACACCCAACAGATCTACGGGCTACACACCTTTTTTCATGGTTTATGGAGCAGAGGCGGTTCTTCCTAGTGACATCCGTCATGACTCGCCACGTGTGGCAGCTTATGTTGAAGCTGATAACAAGAAGGCACGACAGGAAGCACTTGACCTATTAGATGAGGAGCGTGACATTGCAGCGGCTTGTTCGGCGATTTACCAGCAAGATCTGCGTCGCTATCACAGCCGCCGGGTTAGAACCAGAACTTTTCAAGAAGGCGATCTGGTGCTCCGACTCATCCAGGATCAGACTGATATGCACAAGTTATCCCCACCTTGGGAAGGGCCTTTCGTGGTCAGCAAGAATCTGCATAACGGGTCATACTACCTTATAGATGTTCAAGAGCACAAAGACTCACGTAAATCGGAGGAGGAGACCCACCGGCCGTGGAATATCGCTCATCTTCGGCCTTACTACACTTGAGCCATAGGCTCTGCTTATGTACATAGTTATGACAATGTATATATTATGATCAATATAATAAACCGGAACCTCAGCTAAAGCGGGGTATCTGTTGTTTTTCTTACATCATGTGTGGTTACATGGGGGCTTCTGTTCATAAAGCGGCGTCCGGTTTACCCCTTGATTCAGCTTGTAAAGCCTTATATAAAAATCACTTGGGGGCTTGGTCGTATTCGAACCATAGCTACACCTCTTGATCGGCACAAGGCCACCAGAAAAATCACTTGGGGGCTTGGTCGTATTCGAACCATAGCTACACCTCTTGATCGGCACAAGGCCACCAGAAAAATCACTTGGGGGCTTGGTCGTATTCGAACCATAGCTACACCTCTTGATTGGCTAAATGCCAAAAGAAAATCACTTAGGGGCCAAAGAGAGTGTTGCAAAAGCACAACTCAAACATAGGCACCCACTGAGCACAGCTCAAAATATTGCTTCGGGATTCCTTGCTTCGCAATGAACAAAGAATCTACACTTGTAATAGGCTATCAAGCCACGGCTTGGAAGCCTGGTCTATACACCTAAAACCCCGGGTTAGCTTGCCTTTTTAAGTAAGATACTCGGTCCAGGTAAACCTGGTATGACCCGCCGAACTTTTGACAAGTCAATCTCATAGACCCTGAACTTGTCAAAGTTAAAACGACGATTGATTAAGGATTGAGGTCAATCTTAAAAGGCTTTGTAAAATGGTTTAACTCAGCGGCCTGGCAGCCCATGAAAAGCCTCGAATTTGGGGCCTGGCAGCCTGTGAAAAGCCTCGACTACAAGTTCTCATATGCTTTTATTTGCCAAGTTTTTTCTCCTTTCATGAGACTTATAATGTTTTTTATAAACCGGCGTTCATTAACCCGGCTCGGCTTTCAACTACAAGTTGTCAGTACATGATCACTTATAATCCGGTGTTCCTTAACCTGGTCTGGTTTTGACTACAAGTCGCCAGTATTATGTATGGTTAATCCGGTATTTATCACAACCCGGTACGGTTTTGTCATAAACCGGCGCAATATGAAAGAGTTATTATTACTCAAGATTAGGGTTATCACCCTCACTACAAAAGTTGGTCAGCCAACATTGTGATTCAAGGTCACATGTATCAATTATTTTCCTATTTGATTATCTTTTTACAGCCTTGGTTATAAACCCTGGCCATGTATCTGGGCATTATGACCCGTCCGGCGATAAACCGCCAGGACACTTTCAAAACTTTTTGTATGCAGGAGCAGCTACGGATTATGAACGTCATATATCTTAAGCATGGCGAATTAACAAGTATCAGGAAAAATAAATATGCACGAAGGCATAACAGACCAAGTGTTTGAACTAGCCTATTACAAGGCCTTTCAGTGCCCAAAAGAATAATTGTTTTTCGGCAAGTGTTACGGTTCACAGAAGGTTAACCCGACCTCCGGATCATGATTCGTCACCAGGTTGACTTGACGGCTGTGGATCATCTTGCACCGGTTCATCCTCCTCATCTCTACCCAGTGGCTGGAAGTCAATGGTTGCCCAGTCGATCCCAGTTAGGGCCTTGAATACAGCTTCATCGCTTATAAGGGTGGATGGTTCAATGTCAGGGGCATAGGTGTGCTTACAGATTGGCGGAATGAGGTTTTGAGCCTCAGGAGTTGGTGCAGCAACCCGTTTGTTGTTGACGTCATAACTTGCCTGATAATGTGAAAGATCAGCTTCTTCAGCCAATTGGCAAGCCAGTGGACGTACTTCCCGGTTTATGGCTCGAAGGTCATCATTGCCAAATTCTGATCCGTCTTCTTTTAAGCTCGGATAACCTTTACCCACATCCACCGGATCAAGATCAGGCACCCATGCTTTTGCCTGGGTTAGCGCGGTCAGAGCACCAGCCCTTGCAGCAGATCTTTTTAGCTCTTCTACCCGGGCAGGCAGCATTGACAACCTTTCTAAGGTCTCCTTGATAAGAGTGGGGGCGGCTTGTTGTGAGAAGCAGTACAAATGATCCGTTGCGTGCCGGTATATAACTGCTCTATAAGAGTATATGCAGCCTTCAGTTTCTTCTACATATCAGAACCCAGGTGGGTAATGCGAGTCCCTGCATCATTACAAAAACATTAGTAAACCGGCAATGTATGGGATGTTAGGTTGAAAACTTAAAGTGAGGAGCCTTACCAAATACAGCAGTGGTCATAGCATTGATCTACCGTTTTAGACCAGACAGTTCTTCTGCCACCGGTTTAAGGGCTGCCTCTGCATCTTCGGCTCTTTTTTGTAAAGCGGATTTTTCTATGTCCCACTCCGCCCGCTCCTTGTTGAAACCCTCCTTCAGCTTTTCCATGGCGGCAAGGGCACTGGTCAGCTCATCTTTCGCCTTAGAGGTTTCTGCTTGCTGGGACTTGACCTTTTCTTGCAGATCCGCGGTTTGAGCTTCCTTCTTGCTCAGCTCAGCCTATAAAACACAGATATATCATGAGTTGACAGTACATATTTGAAGTACCAAGCACATAACAAGTTATGCACATGATACTTGGGGGCTAATGCATATTTGCTCGTTATCAGAAATGTCTACAAATCCCAAGCACAATACAAGTATTATTCTTGGCACTTGGGGGCTAATGTATGATTGTTCAAAGTAACATTATGGGTTTTCTTCTAAAAAGTCCCGGCTTACCTTGAAAAGATAAAACTGGCCCTTGGGTACTACACCAGCGAAAGTTGCAGTATTATAATTCTAAAGTACCGGTTCATCTTTAAAAAGATAACCCGGCCCTTGGAGGCTAAGCATGCAAAGTTAAGCTATTACAAAGTCCCGGTTTAGATTGATATCATAAACCGTCACTTGAGGGCTACTAGAGTGGATATTTGGAATTGGAAATAAGAGGAAAACGGTTATGCAGAGTTAAGCACTAGTTACCTCATATCGCTCTTTCATCAAGTTTACCAAACCGGCTTCATAGTCGCGGCTTGTATACAGACGGTTCAAGAAGCCAGAGTGAATGTCTTGGGCGTTGAGATGGGCGTAGCTTGATAAGTCTGTGTTCCACTTGCCTTTGCCCATAGCAGAAAGTTCATCCTTGGCACTATGCTTGGATAAAGCGACAGGATTGCTAGGGGCAGTGTGGCCAAAGCCAGTAATCATGATGTCATCTTCCTTGTCACCAGCAGCCTTCACTGGAGTTGGCGGTTTATCAGTAGCCTTAGTTGGACTTTCCGGTTTATCAGTGTCTCGGACTGGGCTTGTTGTTTTTTCGGGCTGCCATGATGGAGCAACTTCTACTTGTTCAACTATGAAGTCATAATCTTGTGGTGGCGGATCATCAAGCAGAGCGTCAGTATTTGTTTCTACTGGATCTGGAGTTTTTTCCGGTTCAATGACTACATTATCGTCCGCCGGTTTATTCAACCGGGCCTTCTTGCTGGGTCTAGGCCTGGCGCTGCAAACAAACAAAAAGATCAATAAATCGGAAAGATATAATGTAATAAGGATAAAATCAAGACATAACTCACCCAGGCACCGTCTTGAGAGGTGGGAGTTGTGTGGCCGTTGATTCACCAGAAGATGAATGAGGTGTACCCTGATAATTTGAATCAGACGGATTAAGAGGCTGATGGAAACAACCCGCCTTGGGGCAAGAAGTATCAGGAATATAAGAGACCTCTGATCGACGTTTCCGGACTGGAGTGTTCGGTAAACCGGCGGAGGTAACTACCTGGCCACTGTGCCGGGTTGTGCGGCGAGCTTCGTGTTGCTGCTTCCTCAAAAGAAAGTTTGGGTCCAAGTGAGCTAGGGGGTGAGAAAATTTTATTTTCCGGTTTGCTTGACGGATTTTCTGTGTTGGCAGAGGATCTGAACCGGAGGAAAGGATAATTACCTCTGCATCCTCAGCTTGGCTACCTTCAGCGTCGTCCTGATAATAGTCATTGTCAATGAGGTGCATGAAAAAAGAACCAAGGGAGTCAAGTTCTACATCTGAATCCGGATTATCCAAGTCCTCATCAGCATTTGCTTCAAAAGACTCAGCGGTCCTCTTCTTGGCAGGTTTTTTAACAACCTTGGTCTTGGGGCGAGGTGTCTTGGCTGATGGACTGCATGGTGCGGGTAGCCGACCTCACGCCAGCGGGCGCTCCTGATGAGCACATGCCGGACCCCGAGGCAACGGTGTTCATCACGATGGGCATGGCAAAGGCAGTGCCACCACAAGGCGTGAAGGAGGTCTCGATCTGACGCGTTGCTGGAGGTAGGTGGTAGCGAGGTTTGGCTGGAGTGCCCGTGAATCAACACGTATGATCAGAGCCACCGGGACAAGGTGGGTCCAGGGATGGGCGGCGGGGATCCTTGGGCAAGGGGCGGTGGCGCGATGCAGGGGAGGCTAGGATCGGCATGGGGGCGTGGCGGAGATGGCAGATCCGGCCACAGGAGGCTCAGGCTAGACCGGATCTGGCCGGGATGGAGGTTGGGGAGGCACTGGTGACCGGCGGCGGGCAGATGGGCAGCAACTGCTCGTCTCGGGGCTCGAGGTCGGGGAGGCACTGGCACGGGTGACCGGGAGCGGGGTGAGCGGGGAAGCCATGCCAGAGCTGGGGGAGGAAGAAGATAGGAAGGGGGATGGGGGCTTGGGTCCCACAGGGAAGAGAGAGGGAAGGATTTTTTTTCTTTTGCATTTAATTGGGTCCCACATGTAAGTGTAACATTGTTTTTTTCTTTGATTTTTAACTGGAGTTGTAAGGAGGGGCAAATGGTCCAGAAAAATGTCTCTCTAATAGTCATATGCCTTTGACCAGACGGAATTGAGACTGAAGGGCAAAAACACAGGAGAGGCAAAGTGGTTTGGGAAAGAACGAGTATTTTCGAAAAGTAGGGGTAAACCTATCGAGTGTGACCCAACTAGGGGCATAATATCAATTATCCCATGATTTAATAGTCCGGCTTTGGCCAGTGGAACCAATGCCTAGTAGCTACTTCGGTTTGGTGAAGCGGCTCGTCGACACGCTGCCCCGGGTTGATGCTGTGAAGCGCTCGACCTGCATAAAGGGTGCTCGAATGGCCTTCGCCCTCATCAAGATACACTGGGCAAAGATGAAGGCCACCGACGTGGCGACCGCAGGCCCGCCCGAAGGCAAGGACAACCGCAAGCCAGAGAGGTACTTTGAAGACGTCCTGGCTGGGGCCCGAATAGTAGAGGGCCGGTGATCTAAGGACGTGATATTTGAGTAGATGATGTGGGTTGTAAAGACTAATGTTATGAACCCATGGTAGTAATATATGTCCGCATTTTATCTTAAGCAATTTTCCTCCTGTGCGGCCATTTAATTCTAAGAGTTGCCAGTCATCGGCTTCAGCCCCCACGTAGATGCTACGGGGTGTTCGGCGTAACGTGTGTCCGCACTTTATCCAACGTCTTGGTCCGTAAAGGAAGCGTGTGCGAAGCGAACTAGGCAATCAGAATAAGCAGCTTTATTACTTTCACTTAGCCATAGGAGTTTGACAGTGGAGCTAAGTACTAGCCCCTTGTGCGTGTGCGGCAATCCGAACTAAGGTGCCTTTTTCCACGTGGCTGGACGAAGACCAGCCCCTCGTATAACACAGAGTGAACCGCTATCGATTTGTAGTAAGTCACCGAATTGCCGACCAGCTCTCGCTTTATCATGACAGTCAGTTTTCGGCTTTCTCTACTGAGGTATTTGACCGGACGAACCAGAAATACAATCGCAGCAGTTCTCCCTTTACTATCTTAGCCGAACGAGCGGAATGTAAGGTGGTAACCATAGGAGCCGGGAAACCCAACTATAGAACAAAGACATGATTCGGAGCCGATGCATATAGTGCGATGTTCGGGACGCCGAAAAGAACCCTATAGGTGTTCGGACTTGAAAACGTGTGGACCCGAATATAGCCCCCGGTGTTAAGGCCGGATTATAGCACGTGTGGCAATTTGAAGTAAGGAGGGAATATAGATGACAAAATAAATTAGTACCGAACAAAAGTAGTGGTCAACGGTTTCCTTTCTATCCTGAGTAATACGTCGAGGCGTGCTATTACAGATAGTGCCATCAATATCAAGGCTATTTTACATGTCGAGAATTTACACAAGGGAAAGTTTTACGCAGGGCCTAAAAGCAGTGGTTTGAAGATCCCAGTGGTGCCCTGCCACACGTCTGCGTCGTTTCTCCTTGGTGAGAAATCCTTTGATAGGAGGGGTAGATGGTCATCTATAAGAGAGGGGAGCTCCTGAAGGAGCCCCTGTACAACCGTAGAGTGAGTAGGTTGTTAATGAACCTGTAGCAAAAGAAGAAAGAAAAAGAACAAGAGAAAAAAAAGGTTGAGGTCCGAATCGGGTCGAGCCGTATTATGAACCTGATCCGCAGTGTGCCTCCGGCGCTGCCCAAGGTATTTTAAGTGCGTAATTAAGCACACGTGGCACATATACCACAACCTTATTGGGCGATCGGTGGAGGCTGATCTACTATTCCGGATCCGCCAAGCTGTCATGATGTAGTGTAGATCGGACTCGCTTGGCGGTGTCGTGGGTCTTGATGACCGATCAGCTATTTGGCTTGACGAGGCCGCTCCGTACCTCGACTGCTAGGGCCACGGTGTGCTCCTCAATACGGAGGGAGCGCTGCATATTTCCATTGACTGTGATGGCGCCGCGCCGTCCGGGCATTTTGAGCTTTAAGTAAGCATAATGTGGGACTGCATTGAAGCGAGCGAAGGCAGTTCATCCGAGCAACGCGTGATAGCCGCTGCGAAAAGGGACGATGTCGAAGATCAAACCCTCACTTCAGAAGTTATCTGGAGAGCCGAATACCACTTCTAGTGTTAAGGAGCCCGTGCAGCGGGCCTCGACGCCCGTTATTACTCCTTTGAAGGTAGTGTTACTAGGCTTGATTCTTGACGTGTCAATACCCATTTTCGGACAGTGTCTTGGTAAATCAAGTTGAGACTGCTGCCGCCGTCCATAAGGACTCTAGTGAGATGGTATCCGTCGATGATGGGATCGAGTACCAGGGCCGCCGAACCTCCATGACGGATACTGGTTGGGTGGTCCCTGCGATCGAAGGTGATCGGACAAGCCGACCATGGGTTGAATTTCGGGGCGACCGGCTCGACGGCGTAGACGTCCCTTAGTGCACGCTTGTGCTCCCTTTTGGGGATGTGGGTTGAGGGAGTCCTGGACTAAGGGGTCCTCGGGCGTCCAGACTATGTAACATGGGCCAGACTAATGGGCTATGAAGATACAAGAAACAAGACTTCTTCCCGTGTTCGGATGGGACTCTCCTTTGCGTGGATGGAAAGCTTGGCGTTCGGATATGTAGATTCCTTCCTTTGTAAACCGACTATGTACAACCCTATTCCCCTCCGGTGTCTATATAAACCGGAGGGTTTATTCCGTAGAGGCAATCACATTCATACAGGCTAGACATCTAGGGTATAGCCATTACGATCTCGTGGTAGATCAACTCTTGTAATCCTCATATTCATCAAGATCAATCAAGCAGGAAGTAGGGTATTACCTCCATCAAGAGGGCCCGAACCTGGGTAAACATCGTGTCCCCCGTCTCCTGTTACCATCGACCTTATACGCACAGTTTGGGACCCCCTACCCGAGATCCGCCAATTTTGACACCGCTATTGGTGCTTTCATTTAGTGTTCCGCTGTGTCATCACCAAGAGGTTCGATGGCTCCATCCATCATCTACAACAACGCGGCCCTGGAGGAGGTTTTTCTCCCCGGCCAGATCTTTGTATTCGGCGGCTTCACACTGCGGGCCAACTCGCTTGGCCGTCTAGAGCAGATTGACAGCTACGCCCCAGGTCACCAGATTAGTTTTGGAAATCTGGACTATGTCGCTGATATCCGAGGAGACTTGATCTTCCAAGGGTTCACGACCCCAACCTCCACTCTGGCCTTAGATCCAGAGCGCATCGCCAGGTCCGAAGACGGGATTACTGAGCCTGCCGGACTTTCTGCGGCCATTGAGCCCAGCATGGGAGAGCTGGAGGAAGTAGTGTCGCTGGCAACCATCATGAAGCCGGACTCCTCTCCAGACACCGGCACCGAACCCTCGGAGTCAGCATCGTGTGAGCTCGGCCAAGGAGTTTCCTTCCCGCCGTACTCCACGTATTTTCTTCTCCCTGGCCAAACCTCGCCTTTAAGCGAGGCTCTGGACTTGATGCGATCCCTCGTCATTACAGAGGAGCAATGTCTGAACTACACCCAGCCCGGACTAGGGGCTGAAAGCGGGGAATTTTACGTCCCACCCACCACCCACTTCATAGCCACTGTCGAGGACTTAACTAACATGCTCGACTATGGCTCTGAAGACATCGACGGTATGGACGACGATGCCGGTGAGGAGCAGGCCGAAAACCCGCCGTTTACCGGATGCTGGACGGCCACCTCTTCGTATGACGTGTACATGGTGGATACACCCAAAGAGGGTAGCGGCGACGATAAAGAAGATCTCGTCGAGGATAAACCTCCTGAGACACAGCCAAAGCGCCAACGTCAGCAGCACCACTCTAATTCATGCCGTGGAAAAGACAGCAATACCGGCACAGGAGGCAACAACACTCCGGATGATGCCGAAGATAAAGAAGACCCCGTCGAGCCAACTTTCGAACAAGACGATCGGGAAGATGGGCAAGTTAGGCCCGATGAACAGGCCATAAACGAAGACTCGGAGGACAGTAATTACCTCCCACTCTCGAAGGACGAGGTGAGCCTCGGTGACGAAGAATTAATCGTGCCTGAGGAACCTCTCGAGTAGGAGCGCTTTAAGCGCCGGCTAATTTCCACTGCAAGGATCCTGAAAAAGAAACAGCAGCAGCTTCAAGCTGATCAAGATCTGCTCAATGATAGGTGGACTAATGTCCTGGCAGCCGAGGAATACGGCCTCGAGCGCCCAACCAAAAGTTACCCGAAGCGTAAACTCCTGCCCCAATTTTACGACGAGGCCCTCGAGCCCGCACCATCAGCACGTAATGCGGCTGACCGACCACCTCGTGGCCGGGACAAAACGGCAACTCAAGCCGAACACCAGCCCATACTACCTCGCCGTAAAGGTAGAGATGTAACAGCTCGGGGATATACATATGACCTGCGGCAGGACCTGGACCATAGAGCAGGTCAGACCAGATCGATCTACGGATCGCGGGGGCGTGCCCCGACGCGCGACGACGGCTATCTAGCCGGACGAGACAAGCATAATCACGCCCGGGCCGAAAACCGCAGACGGACTCCATCCAAGCTACGTCGCGACTTGGCCTGATATAGAGGCGCCGCACACCCCCTTTGCTTCACTAATGAAGTAATGGAGCATGAATTCCTAGAGGGGTTTAAACCCGTGAACGTTGAATCATATGATGGGACAACAGACCCCGCAGTATGGATTGAGGATTTTCTTCTCCATATTCATATGGCCCGTGGTGATGATCTTCATGCCATCAAATACCTCCCACTAAAACTCAAGGGACCAGCTCGGCACTGGTTGAACAGCCTACCTAAAAACTCCATTGGCAGCTGGGAGGACTTGGAAGACGCCTTCCACGACAATTTCCAAGGTACATACGTCCGACCTCCGGATGCCGATGACTTAAGTCACATAGTTCAACAACCCGGAGAGTCAGCCAAGTAATTCTGGACTCGGTTCCTAACTAAAAAGAACCAGATCGTCGACTGTCCGGATGCCGAAGCCCTAGCGGCCTTTAAGCATAGCATCTGCGACGAATGGCTCGCCCGACACCTCGGCCAAGAAAAGCTGAAGTCCATGGCGGAACTCACAGCACTTATGACCCGCTTTTGTGCGGGCGAAGATAGCTGGCTAGCCCGTAGCAATAATAATGCGAGTGAACCTGGCACTTCTGAAGCCAGAAATAGCAATGGTAAGGCCCGACGCAACAGGCACAAGCGTCGAAGCAATGGTAAGAATACCAATGACACGGTGGTCAACACCGGATTCACTGGCTCCAAGTCCGGTCAGCGAAAGAAGCCATATAAAAGAAACAATCCGGGCCCATCCATCTTGGACCGAATACTGGATCGTCCATGTCACATCCACGGCACCCCCGATAAACTAGCCAATCATACCCACAGAAGTCGATGGGTCTTTAAACAGGCCAGTAAGGTAAATATCGAAGACAAGGAGAAGGGGTCGCAAAGTGAGGACGACGACGAGGAGCCTCGTCCGCCGAACACAGGAGGACAGAAGAAGTTTCCCCCCCCCCCCCCAAGTCAAAATGGTGAGCATGATATACGTTACCCATATCCCCAAGAGGGAGCACAAGCGAGCGCTCAGGGACGTCTACACGATAGAGCCAGTCGCCCCAAAATTCAACCCATGGTCATCTTGTCCGATCACCTTCGATCGCAGGGATCATCCGACCAGTATCCGTCATGGCGGTTCAGCCACACTGGTCCTCAACCCAATCATTGATGGATACAACCTCACGCGCGTTGATGTCTACTACACAACCTTCTTCTTGTAGACGTTGTTGGGCCTCCAAGGGCAAAGGTTTGTAGGACAGTAGCAAATTTCCCTCAAGTGGATGACCTAAGGTTTATCAATCCGTTGGAGGCGTAGGATGAAGATGGTCTCTCTAAAACAATCCTGCAACCAAATAACAAAGAGGCTCTTGTCTTCCCAACACACCCAATACAATGGTAAATTGTATAGGTGCACTAGTTCGGCGAAGAGATGGAGATACAAGTGCAATATGGATGATAGATATGAGTATTTGTAATCTGAAAATATAAAAACAGCAAGGTAGCAAGCGATAAAACTGAGCGTAAACGGTATTGCAATGATAGGAAACAAGGCCAAGGGTTCATACTTTCACTAGTGCAAGTTCTCTCAACAATAATAACATAATTCGATCATATAACTATCCATCAACATGCAACAAAGAGTCACTCCAAAGTCACTAATAGCGGAGAACGAACGAAGAGATTAAGGTAGGGTACGAAACCACCTCAAAGTTATCCTTTCTGATTGATCTATTCAAGAGTCTGTAGTAAAATAACATGAAGCTATTCTTTCCGTTCGATCTATCATAGAGTTCTTACAAGGATAACACCTTAAGACACAAATCAACCAAAACCCTAATGTCACCTAGATACTCCAATGTCACCTCAAGTATCAGTCGGTATGATTATACGATATGCATCACACAATCTCAAATTCATCTATTCAACCAACACCAAGAACTTCAAAGATTGCCCCAACGTTTCTACCGGAGAGTCAAGATGAAAACGTGTGCCAACCCCTATGCATAAGTTCACAATGTTACGGAACCCGCAAGTTGATCACCAAAACATACATCAAGTAGATCACGTGATATCCCATTGTCACCACAGATAAGCACATGCAAGACATACATCAAGTGTTCTCAAATCCTTAAAGACTCAATCCGATAAGATAACTTCAAAGGGAAAACTCAATCCATTACAAGAGAGTAGAGGGGGAGAAACATCATAAGATCCAACTATAATAGCAAAGCTCGCGATACATCAAGATCGTACCACCTCAAGAACACGAGAGAGAGAGAGAGATCAAACACATAGCTACTGGTACATACCCTCAGCCCCGAGGGTGAACTACTCCCTCCTCGTCATGGAGAGCGCCGGGATGATGAAGATGGCCACCGGTGAGGGATGCCCCCCTCCGGCAGGGTGCCGGAACGGGTCTAGATTGGTTTTTGGTGGCTACAGAGGCTTGCGGCGGCGGAACTCCCGATCTAGGTTATGTTCTGGGGGTTTCCGTATATATAAGATGTTTTGGCGTCGAGAATAAGTCAGGGGGTCTCCGGGCTGTCCACGAGGTAGGGAGGCGCGCCCAGGGGGTGGGTGCGCCCCCCACCCTCGTTGGCAGCCCAGGACTCTTCTGGCCCAACTCTTTTACTCCATGGCCTTCTTCTGGTCCAAAAAATAAGCTCCGTCAAGGTTCAAGTCAATTGGACTCCATTTGGTTTTCCTTTTCTGCGATGCTCAAAAACAAGGAAAAAACAGAGACTGGCACTGGGCTCTAGGTTAATAGGTTAGTCCCAAAAATCATATAAAATAGCATACAAATGCATATAAAACAATCTAAGATGGATAATATAATAGCATGAATACTTCATAAATTATAGATACGTTGGAGACGTATCAGCATCCCAAGCTTAATTCCTGCTCGTCCTCGAGTAGGTAAATGATAAAAGAAATAATTTATGAAGTGTGAATGCTAGCAGGTGCACAAGTTTGATCAAGGATAATTTCAATCACCTTTTCTAGCATCATTATATTTCATAACAGTAGCTCATATCATAAAGCTTCTCATGATCAAGTAACAAGCTATTCACATGTTAAAGTATAGATCATAAACTTTCTTGAAAACTAACAAACAGTTCTCAGTCATCAAACAATTGCAATTCATCTTATTTTTAGGAAGGGTCTATGTAAGAGCTTTGATTTAGCAAATCCCACATACTCAACTATCATATAGTCTTCCATGATTGCTACCACTCAAAGCATATTTTTAGATCAAATAGCATCCATCGAACACAGAGAAAGATAGGGGCTTAATGTTTCGCCTCCCAACTTATTTATCATATAGATAATTGTCAACAATAATAATTCATGATCAAACATATTTGAATGGCCATATATGCTTAGATCTTTCTCCACCACATGATGCTTGCCAACTAAAAAGTAGGTTGGAATGAGAAGGAATACTACTAACTCTTGCATAAAAGTAAAAGATAGGCCCTTCGCAGAGGAAAGCAAGGATTTGCAGAGGTGCGAGATCTCAAAGCTAAAATAGAGATGAAAATAATTTTGAGAGGTATGGTTTCATTGTCAACATAACGACCAAGAGTTCCCAATATCTTCCATACTAGATACATTATAGGCAGTTCCCAAATAGAAAGGTAAAGATTTTACTCCCCGTCCACCAACAATCACACTCCACGGCTTGTCCGAAACAACGGGTGTCGTACAACTATCAACAATCCTGGGGGAGTTTGTTTAAATTATTTGCGAATTTGTTTTTGATCTTTTGATCATAGGACTGGGCATCCCAGTTACCAGCCATTTTCTCGTGAATGATGAGCGGAGTCCACTCATCGTGAGAACAACCCACCTAGCATGGAAGATACTGACAGCCCCTAGTTGCTACATGAGCGATTCGGGCACAGAAAACAGATTATTATATGAAGGTTTAGAGTTTGGCACGTGCAAATTTACTTGGAACGGCAGGTAAATACCGCGTATAGGTAGATATGGTGGACACTCATGGAATAAACTTGGTTCAAGGAATTTGGATGCACAAGCAGTATTCCCGCTTAGTACAGATATTTTGGCTAGCAAAGGATTCTAAATAGCAAGCATCACATGTTAGAGGATGCATAACAATATAACTTCTATACTAATATACCCAAGCATAAATCATTATGTTGTCTTCCTTGTCCAACTTCAACTAATTTGCTCAGGTTTGAAAATAATTAATGGGGCTCACAATCATAGAAGATGTCCAAGATAGTATATTTATATGTGAAATCTCTCTTCCTTCAATAATCTTTCATGAATTGTTCAAGTGACCAATACAATGTTTGCTAACCTTCAAGAAATTTACCACCTCTACTTCTTATATGTGAAGGCATTACTCCCCATGGGGTAAGCATATGAAACATATATAATTTCAGATTTATGATATTCAAATCATTCAACCATTTACTCATAGGATATAAGTGAAGCACATGAGTAAATGATAAACTGCTCTAAAAAGATATAAGTGAAGATCAATGAGTAGTCAAATAATTATTTAGCTATGTGAGGAGTCTCTCTCATTTAAGTATTTCAGATCTTAAGTACTTTATTCAAACAGCAAGCAAAACAAAATAAAATGACATTTCAAGGATAGCACTCATCATGTGAAGAAGCAAAAACTTAGGCTCAACCGATACTAACCGATATTTGTTGAAGAAGAAAGGTGGGATGCCTACCGGGGCATCCCCAAGCTTATATGATTGAGACTTCTTGAAATATTCTCTTGGGGTGCCTTGGGAATCCCCAAGCTTGAGCTTTTGTGTCTCCTTAATTCCTCTAATATCACGGTTTCCTAAATCTC
Source organism: Aegilops tauschii subsp. strangulata (assembly GCF_002575655.3). Classification (NCBI taxonomy): domain Eukaryota; kingdom Viridiplantae; phylum Streptophyta; class Magnoliopsida; order Poales; family Poaceae; genus Aegilops; species Aegilops tauschii. The sequence continues at coordinate 410,278,137 of NC_053040.3, read as the reverse complement.
GAAAGCTTCATCCACACCAAACTTAGCAAGAACTCGTGAGATAAGTTAGTATAAACCAATGCAAAAACCTTATCATTTTCTACTGTAACAAATCACTAAAATTATTATTCAACATTGCATACTAAATGCCTCTGCATATTTAATACTCCTATCCTCAAATAGAATCATTAAACAAGCAAACATATGCAAACAATGAAGACATAACAACAGTCTGCCACAACAGTACAGCCTGTAAAGAATGCAAGATTCATCATACTTCCCTAACTCCAAACATTATGAAATTCTACCACAATGTAGAAAATTTATCAGAGCTTATTATGCAAAAAGTTTCAACATTTTATCATATTCTGGATTTTATAGGGAATTTTTGCAACAGCGATAAACTTTCTGTTTGGAAACAGCAACATGTATACTTGCAAAATAAGCATGGTAAAGGCTATCCTTGACATTTTTATTGAAAAATAGAGATGCAAAACATTATTCTAAATAACAGCAAGCAAATACTAAAAAAATAAAATGACGCTCCAAGCAAAACACATATCATGTGGTGAATAAAAATATAGCTCCAAGTAAAGTTACCGATGAACGAAGACGAAAGAGGGGATGCCATCCGGGGCATCCCCAAGCTTAGGCTTTTGGTTGTCCTTGAATATTACCTTGGGGTTCCTTGGGCATCCTCAAGCTTAGGCTCTTTTCACTCCTTATTCCATAGTCCGTCGAATCTTTACCCAAAACTTGAAAACTTCACAACACAAAACTTAACAGAAAACTCGTAAGCTCCGTTGGTATAAGAAAATAAATCACCACTTAGGTACTGTTGTGAACTCATTATAAATTCATATTGGTGTAATATCTACTGTATTCCAACTTATCTATGGTTCATACCCTCCGATACTACTCATAGATTCATCAAAATAAGCAAACAACACATAGTAAACAGAATCTGTCCAAAACAGAACAGTCTGTAGTAATCTCTATCAAACGTATACTTCTGAAACTCCACAAATTATGAAATAAATTGGTGGACCTGAGGAATTTGTCTATTAATCTTCTTCAAAAAGAATCAGTGTTTTATCACGTTTTGGTGATTTTTAACAATTGTTTTCGTGAGCAGAAAGTTTCTGATTTTTTTCAGCAAGATCAAATAATTATAATCCAAGAAGATCCTATAGGTCTTACTTGGCACAAACACTAATTAAAACATAAAACCACATATAACAAGATGCTATATGATTTATTTATTACTAAACAGGAACAAAAAGCAAGGAACAAAAATAAAATTAGGTTGCCTCCCAACAAGCGCTAACGTTTAACGCCCTAGCTAGGCATGATGATTTCAATGATGCTCACCTAAAAGATAAGAATTGAAACATAAAGAGAGCATCATGAAGAATATGACTAGCGCATTTAAGTCTAACCCACTTCCTATGCATAGGGATTTTGTGAGCAAACAACTTATGGGAACAATAATCAACTAGCATAGGAAGGCAAAACAAGCATAACTTCAAAACTTTAAGCACAAAGAGAGGAAACTTGATATTATTGCAATTTCTACAAGCATACGTTCCTCCCTCATAATAATTTTCAGTAGCATCATGAATGAATTCAACAATATAACCAGCACATAAAGCATTCTTTTTATGATCTACTTGCATAGAAATTTTACTACTCTCCACATAAGCAAAATTCTTCTCATTCGGAATAGTGGGAGTATCATAAGAGACTCGAATACTGTAAATTGTTTCCACATTAAAAGAGTAATGTTCAGAAAGAGGGTAATCTTAATCATGACAAGTTTTATAAATATAATCATCACTACTTTTCATAGCACAAGTGTCATCACAATAATCATCATAAATAGGAGGCATGCTATCATCATAATAAATTTGCCCATCAAAACTTGGTAGGAAACTTGATATTATTGCAATTCCTACAAGCATATGTTCCTCCCTCATAATAATTTTCAGTAGAATCATGAATGAATTCAACAATATAACCAGAACCTAAAGCATTCTTTTCACGATCTACAAGCATAGAAAATTTACTACTCTCTACATAAGCAAAATTCTACTCAATCGGAATAGTGGGAGTATCATAAGAGACTCAAATACTATAAATTGTTTCCACATTAAAAGAGTAGTGTTCAGAAAAAGGGTAATCGTAATCATGACAAGTTTTATAAATATAATCATCACTACTCTTTATAGCATAAGTATCAACACAATAATCATCATAGGTAGCAAGTTTGTTCTCATCATAATCAATTGAAACCTCTTCCAAGATAGTGGAATCATTAATAAATAAAGTCATGACCTCTCCAAATCCACTTTCATAATTGTCACAATAAGATTTAACACCCTCCAAAATAGTGGGATCATTACTTCCTAAGGTTAACACTCTTCCAAACCCACTTTCATCAATATAACCATTATAAATAGGAGGCATGCTATCATAATAAATTTGCTCATCAAAACTTGGGAGGCTATAAATATCATCTTCATTAGACATAGCATCCCCAAGCTTGGGACAAACATTAATTGCAGCAAATATATTCTCAAACTTGTCATTCTCATCAAACATAGCATCCCCAAGCTTGGGCCTTTTCATATCATAAGCATAATCACTATCATCATTAATAGTGTGGATAGCACCAATAGTATAGCAATTATCATCGTCACAATGACTAATAGGAGCAACATCATTTGGGAGGGATACCTTTCTACCTTTGCTTCTCCGTCTTTTATTTTTCTTCTTCACATCATGTGTGGGTTTAACCCTCTTTTTTTAGCTCCTTATTAATGAGATTGGTTGAATAGAAAGCTCCTCATCGTTACCTGATTCATCATAAGAAATAATAGGAGGATATTGGGAAGTCTCTTCCCTTTCATTAGTATTCTCTTCATCTTCTATTTGTTTTCTTGTCTTTATTTAATTGGTAATATAAGGATTTTCAATGCAATTCACCGCACAATACATAAAAATTTCTTCTAGATCAAAATCAAGAAATCTATCAAGATTAAATTTTGGAATACCCTCAGTTATACGTTTCATTTCTTCATACCCCAAAAGAAGACTAAGCCCTTTATGATGCTCAAGGGTAATCAAGTTATCACAATTTTTGGACACGATCTGATCATGAAACAAATAGCATTGGAGCTTTAAATGGCCACGTTCATTGCAAAGTTCACAAGGATGGCGATAAATATTGAATCTTTCAGCACAATCATCTAGCCTTTCTTGCAACCATTTAGTTTCCAAATACTTATGTCTCTTGCAAAATCTATCTTCCCAATTTGGTGTGTGCTTGCAAGCTCTATGTATTCCACAAAAGTTGACATGCTTATAAGAGACATTTTCATCATGACTAGTGCAATCATCATTAGTACTATGGATATTCAAGGAATTCATACTAACAACATTGCAATCATGCTCATCATTCAAATATTTAGTGCCAAACATTCCAATGCATTCTTCTTCTAACACTTTGGCACAATTATCGGAATTCTCATTTTCATGAAAGACATTAAAAAGATGAAGCATATGAGGCACCCTCAATTCCATTTTTTTTGTAGTTTTCTTTGATAAACTAAACTAGTGATAAAACAAGAAACAAAAAGATTCGATTGCAAGATCTAAAGATATACCTTCAAGCACTCACCTCCTCGGCAATGGCGCCAGAAAAGAGCTTGATGCCTACAACACAACCTTCTTCTTGTAGACATTGTTGGGCCTCCAAGTGCAGAGGTTTGTAGGACAGTAGCAAATTTCCCTCAAGTGGATGACCTAAGGTTTATCAATCCGTGGGAGGCGTAGGATGAAGATGGTCTCTCTCAAACAATCCTGCAACCAAATAACAAAGAGGCTCTTGTCTCCCCAACACACCCAATGTTATGGTAAATTGTATAGGTGCACTAGTTCGGCGAAGAGATGGAGATACAAGTGCAATATGGATGATAGATATGAGTATTTGTAATCTGAAAATATAAAAACAGCAAGGTAGCAAGCGATAAAACTGAGCGTAAACGGTGTTGCAATGATAGGAAACAAGGCCAAGGGTTCATACTTTCACTAGTGCAAGTTCTCTCAACAATAATAACATAATTCGATCATATAACTATCCATCAACATGCAACAAAGAGTCACTCCAAAGTCACTAATAGCGAAGAACAAACGAAGAGATTATGGTAGGGTACGAAACCACCTCAAAGTTATCCTTTCTGATTGATCTATTCAAGAGTCCGTAGTAAAATAACATGAAGCTATTCTTTCCGTTCGATCTATCATAGAGTTCGTACTAGAATAACACCTTAAGACACAAATCAACCAAAACCCTAATGTCACCTAGATACTCCAATGTCACCTCAAGTATCCGTGGGTATGATTATACGATATGCATCACACAATCTCAGATTCATCTATTCAACCAACACCAAGAACTTCAAAGAGTGCCCCAAAGTTTCTACCGGAGAGTCAAGACGAAAACGTGTGCCAACCCCTATGCATAAGTTCACAATGTTACGGAACCCGCAAGTTGATCACCAAAACATACATCAAGTAGATCACGTGATATCCCATTGTCACCACAGATAAGCACATGCAAGACATACATCAAGTGTTCTCAAATCCTTAAAGACTCAATCCGATAAGATAACTTCAAAGGGAAAACTCAATCCATTACAAGAGAGTAGAGGGGGAGAAACATCATAAGATCCAACTATAATAGCAAAGCTCGCGATACATCAAGATCGTACCACCTCAAGAACACGAGAGAGAGAGAGAGAGAGAGAGATCAAACACATAGCTACTGGTACATACCCTCAGCCCCGAGGGTGAACTACTCCCTCCTCGTCATGGAGAGCGCCGGGATGATGAAGATGGCCACCGGTGAGGGATGCCCCCCTCCGGCAGGGTGCCGGAACGGGTCTAGATTGGTTTTTGGTGGCTACAGAGGCTTGCGGCGGCGGAACTCCCGATCTAGGTTATGTTCTGGGGGTTTCCGTATATATAAGATGTTTTGGCGTCGAGAATCAGTCAGGGGGTCTCCGGGCTGTCCACGGGGTTGGGAGGCGCGCCCAGGGGGTGGGCGCGCTCCCCACCCGCGTGGGCAGCCCATGATTCTTCTGGCCCAACTCTTTTACTCCATGACCTTCTTCTGGTCCAAAAATAAGCTCCGTCAAGTTTTAGGTCAATTGGACTCCGTTTGGTTTTCCTTTTCTGCGATACTCAAAAACAAGGAAAAAAACAGAAACTAGCACTGGGCTCTAGGTTAATAGGTTAGTCCCAAAAATCATATAAAATAGCATATAAATGCATATAAAACAATCTAAGATGGATAATATAATAGCATGAATACTTCATAAATTATAGATACGTTGGAGACATATCACGCGTCCTCATGGACGTTAGCAGGAGCCTCAACCTGCTCTATCAGGATACAGTCCGCAAGATGGGCATCGATCCGTCAAGGATCGAGCCCACAAAAACTACCTTTAAAGGAGTAATACCAGGTGTAGAGGCCCGCTGCACAGGCTCAATTACATTGGAAGTCATCTTCGGATCTTCGGACAACTTCAGAAGCGAGGACTTGATCTTCGATATCGTCCCCTTCCGCAGTGGCTATCATGCACTGCTCGGACAAACTACATTTTCTCCGTTCAATGTGGTGCCACACTATGCTTATCCCAAACTCAAGATGCCCGGACCACGTGGTGTCATAACAATCAATGGAAACATGGAACGCTCCCTCCGTACCGAGGAGCACACCGCGGCCCTAGCAGCAGAAGTACAGAGGGGCCTTATCTAGCAGAATTTTAATTCGGCGGCCAAGCTCCCGGACAATGTCAAACGAGTCCGGACTACCCCGCATCTTGATAGTTCAGCTCGTCAGGAGCTTGATTAGCAATTCGGCCTCCGTCTTAGTCCCGACCAAACGGCGGCGTATGTATCGCGCGTACATAACTACGCACTCAAAATACCATGGGAAAAGACGGAGACACAACTCAATTGTGGTCCATAATACGGCTCGACCTTCCTCGGACACACTTACTTTCTGTTTCCTTTTTTATCCTTTTTTGTTTCTTTTCCACAGGCCCTACACGACGGCCTGATCATCGAACCTTTCGAAGGATGGATATACCAAGGCGGCAAGCAGCATAGACGTGTGAGGGAATCTCTAGGTGGTCTTCTTGACGATCACTCTACCTGTTTTTAGGACCCGCACACAGCTCCCCCTTGGTCTCGGCATGTTAAATAGCCCTGCTGCCTATCGCACTATACGCTTTGACGTATTAATCAAATTATAATGGAAACAGTTTGCGGCCCAACTTATGTGGCATTGGCTTACTACTTGATTTTGCTATTCTTATTGATTGCATCCGTACACCTTGGTACGCCTTGATTTGCCAGGAGCCTCATTGCGCTCCATACTACGGCAACAAGTCCGAACACTTTTACAGTATAGTTCGGCACCCTGAATTTAGCATTATATGCATCAGCTCCGAATCATGTCTTTGGTCAATAGTTGGGTTGCCCGGCTCCTGTGCTTACTACCTTACATTCCGCTATATCGACTAGGGTAGTAAAGGGAGAACTACTATGATTGTGTCCTGGTTTATCCGGATGAACACCTCAGTAGAGAAAGCCGAAAACTGACTGTCATAATGCGGCGTGAGCCAGTCAGCTGTTCGGAGGTCACAATCTCTTGCGATTTTTTCCGCATTATGTGATGGATCGGTCTCCACCCGATAGGTGTCTACAGCACCCTAGTCCGAACTAACTAATACTAGGGGCTGTGATACGTCTCCGACGTATCTATAATTTTTTATTGTTCCATGCTATTATATTATCAACCTTGGATGTTTAATATGCATTTATATGCTATTTTATATGACTTTTGGGACTAACCTATTAACCTAGAGCCTAGTGCCAGTTTCTGTTTTTCCTTGTTTTTGAGTATCGCAGAAAAGGAAAACCAAACGGAGTCCAATTGACCTGAAATTTCACGGAGCTTATTTTTTGACCAGAAGAAGCCCACGGAGCATCGGAGATGGACCAGGGGAGTCCCGAGGCCACCACAAGGGTGGGGGGCATGCCCTACCCCCTGGGTGCGCCCCCCTGCCTCGTGGCCGCCTCGGGGACCCCCCTGACTTGTTCCCGACGCCAACACCTCTTATATATACCCAAACTTCCAGAAAGAAACCTAGATCGGGAGTTCTGCCGCCGCAAGCCTCTGTAGCCACAAAAAACCAATCTAGACCCGTTCCGGCACCCTGCCGGAGGGGGGAATCCCTCTCCGGTGGCCATCTTCATCATCTCGGCACTCTCCATGACGAGGAGGGAGTAGTTCACCCTCGGGGCTGAGGGTATGTACCAGTAGCTATGTGTTTGATCTCTCTCTCTCTCTCTCGTGTTCTTGAGGTGGTACGATCTTGATGTATCGCGAGCTTTGCTATTATAGTTGGATCTTATGATGTTTCTCCACTTCTACTCTCTTGTAATGGATTGAGTTTTCCCTTTGAAGTGACCTTATCAGATTGAGTTTTTAAGGATTTGAGAACACTTTATGTATGTCTTGCATGTGCTTATCTGTGGTGACAATGGGATATTCACGTGATCTACTTGATGTATGTTTTGGTGATCAACTTGCGGGTTCCGTAACATTGTCAACTTATGCATAGGGGTTGGCACACGTTTTCGTCTTGACTCTCCGGTAGAAACTTTGGGGCACACTTTGAAGTACTTTTTATTGGTTTGAATAGATAAATCTGAGATTGTGTGATGCATATTGTATAATCATACCCGTGGATACTTGAGGTGACATTAGGGTTTTGGTTGATTTGTGTCTTAAGGTGTTATTCTAGTACGAACTTTATGATAGATCGAACGTAAAGAATAGCTTTGTGTTATTTTACTACGGACTCTTGAATAGATCGATCAGAAAGAATAACTTTGAGGTGGTTTCGTACCCTACAATAATCTCTTCGTTTGTTCTCCGCTATTAGTGACTTTGGAGTGACTCTTTGTTGCATGTTGAGGGATAGTTATATGATCTAATTATGTTATTATTGTTGAGAGAACTTGCACTAGTGAAAGTATGAACCCTAGACCTCGCTTCAACGCATTGCAATACCGTTTGTGCTCACTTTTATCATTAGTTACCTTGCTGTTTATATATTTTCAGATTACAAAAACTTATATCTACCATCCATATTGCACTTGTATCACCATCTCTTCGCCGAACTAGTGCACCTATACAATTTACCATTGTATTGGGTGTGTTGGGGACACAAGAGACTCTTTGTTATTTGGTTGCAGGGTTGTTTGAGAGAGACCATCTTCAACCTACACCTCCCACGGATTGATAAACCTTAGGTCATCCACTTGAGGGAAATTTGCTACTGCCCTACAAACATCTGCACTTGGAGCTCATTTCTGGCGCCGTTGCCGAGGAGGTTAGTGCTTGAAGGTATATCTTTAGGTCTTGCAATCGAATCTTTTAGTTTCTCGTTTTATCACTAGTTTAGTTTATAAAAGAAAACTAAAAAATGGAGTTGAGGGTGCCTCATATGCTTCATCTTTTTAATATCTTTCATGAAAATAAGGATTCCGATAATTGTGCCAAATTGTTAGAAGAATAATGCATTAAAATGTTTGGCACTAAATCTTTGAATGATGAGCATGATTGCAATGTTGTTAGTATGAACTCTTTGAATATCCATGATACTAATGATGATTGCACTAGTCATGATGAAAATGTCTCTTATAAGCATTTCAACTTTTGTGGAATAGATAGAGCTTGCAAGTATACACCAAATAGGGAAGATAGATTTTGCAAGAGGCACAAGTATTTGGAAACTAAATGGTTGCAAGAAAGGCTAGGTGATTGTGCTGAAAGATTCAATATTTATCGCCATCCTTGTGAACTTTGCAATGAACGTGGCCATTTAAAGCTCCAATGCTATTTGTTTCATGATCAAATCGTGTCCAAAAATTGTGATAACTTGATTACCCTTGAGCGTCATAAAGAGCTTAGTCTTCTTTTGGGGTATGAAGAAATGAGACGTATAACTGAGGGTATTCCAAAATTTAATCTAGATAGACTTCTTGATTTTGATCTAGAAGAAATGTTTATGTATTGTGCGGTGAATTGCATTGAAAATCTTTATATTGCCAATTACATAAAGACAAGAAAACAAATACAAGATGAAGAGAGTACTAATGAAAGGGAAGAGACTTCCCAATATCCACCTATTATTTCTTATGATGAATCAGGTAACGAGGAGGAGCTTTCTATTCAACCAATCTCAATAATAAGGAGCTCAAAAGAGAGGGTTAAACCCACACATGATGTGAAGAAGAAAAAGAAAAGACAGAGAAGCAAAGGTAGAAAGGTATCCCTCCCAAATGATGTTGCTCCTATTACTCATTGTGATGATGATAATTGCTATACTATTGGTGATATCCATACGATTAATGATGAGAGTGACTATGCTTATAATATGAAAAGGCCCAAGCTTGGGGATGCTATGTTTGATGAGAATGACATGTTTGAGAATATATTTGCTGCAATTAATGTTTGTCCCAAGCTTGGGGATGCTATGTTTAATGAAGATGATATTTTTAGCCTACCAAGTTTTGATGGGCAAATTTATTATGATGATAGCATGCCTCCTATTTATGATGATTATTGTGATGACACTTATGCTATGAAAAGTAGTGATGATTATATTTATAAAACTTGTCATGATTATGATTACCCTCTTTCTGAACATTACTCTTTTAATGTGGAAACAATTTACAGTATTCGAGTCTCTTATGATACTCCCACTATTCCGAATGAGAAGAATTTTGCTTATGTGGAGAGTAGTAAAATTTCTATGCAAGTAGATCATGAAAAGAATGCTTTATGTGCTGGTTATATTGTTGAATTCATTCATGATGCTACTGAAAATTATTATGAGGGAGGAACATATGCTTGTAGAAATTGCAATAATATCAAGTTTCCTCTCTTTGTGCTTAAAGTTTTGAAGTTATGCTTGTTTTGCCTTGCTATGCTAGTTGATTATTGTTCCCATAAGTTGTTTCCTCACAAAATCCCTATGCATAGGAAGTGGGTTAGACTTAAATGTGCTAGTCATATTCTTCATGATGCTCCCTTTATGTTTCAATTCTTATCTGTTATGTGAGCATCATTGAAATCATCATGCCTAGCTAGGGGCGTTAAACGTTAGCGCTTGTTGGGAGGCAACCCAATTTTATTTTTGTTTCTTGCTTTTTGGTTATGTTTAGTAATAAATATTTGATCTAGCCTCTGGTTAGATGTGGTTTTATGTTTTAATTAGTGTTTGTGCCAAGTAAAACTTATAGGATCTTCTTGGATGATAGTTATTTGATCTTGCTGAAAAAAATCTGAAACTTTCTGCTGACGAAAACAATTGTTAAAAATCACCAGAATATGATAAAATACTGATTCCAGTTGCAGTAGATCAATAAACAAATTATCTAGGTCTTACTATTTTGGTAGAATTTTTGAGATAAAGAAAGTTTGCGTTTGATACAGATTACTACAGACTGTTCTGTTTTTGACAGATTCTGTTTTTCGTGTGTTGTTTGCTTATTTTGATGAATCTATGGCTAGTATCGGAGGTTATGAACCATAGAGAAGTTGGAATACAGTAGGTTTAACACCAATATAAATAAAGAATGAGTTCATTACAGTATATTTAAGTGGTGGTTTGTTTTATTTCGCTAACGGAGCTCATGAGATTTTCTGTTGAGTTTTGTGTTGTGAAGTTTTCAAGTTTTGGGTAAAGATTCGATGGACTATGGAATAAGGAGTGGCAAGAGCCTAAGCTTGGGGATTCCCAAGTCACCCAAAGGTAATATTCAAGGACAACCAAGAGCCTAAGCTTGGGGATGCCCCGGATGGCATCCCCTCTTTTGTCTTCGTTCATCGGTAACTTTACTTGGAGCTATATTTTTATTCACCACATGATATGTGTTTTACTTGGAGTGTCATTTTATTTTCTTTTGTTTTTCTTGCTGTTTGAATAAATACCAAGATCTGAAATTCTTAAATGTTAGAGAGTCTTCACATAGTTGCATAATTATTCGACTACTCATTGATCTTCACTTATATCTTTTGGAGTAGTTTGTCGTTTGATCTAGTGCTTCACTTATATCTTTTGGAGCATGGTGGTGGTTTTATTTTATAGAAATTATTGATCTCTCATGCTTCACTTATATTATTTTGAGAGTCTTTTAGAACAGCATGGTAATTTGCTTTGGTTATGAAACTAGTCCTAATATGATAGGCATCCAAGAGGGATATAATAAAAACTTTCATATAGAGTGCATTGAATACTATGAGAAGTTTGATACTTGATGATTGTTTTGAGATATGAAGATGGTTATATCAGAGTCATGCTAGTTGAGTAATTGTGAATTTGAGAAATACTTGTGTTAGAGTTTGCAAATCCCATAGCATGCACGTATGGTAACCGTTGTGTAACAAATTTGAAACATGAGGTGTTCTTTGATTGTCATCCTTATGAGTGGCGGTCGGGGACGAGCGATGGTCTTTTCCTACCAATCTATCCCCCTAGGAGCATGCGCGTAGTGCTTGGTTTTTGATGACTTCTAGATTTTTACAATAAGTATGTGAGTTCTTTATGACTAATGTTGAGTCCATGGATTATACGCACTCTCACCCTTCCATCATTGCTAGCCTCTTCGGTACCGTGCATTGCCCTTTCTCACCTCAAGAGTTGGTGCAAACTTCGCCGGTGCATCCAACCCCGTGATATGATATGCTCTATCACACGTAAACCTCCTTATATCTTCCTCAAAACAGCCACCATACCTACCTATTATGGCATTTCCATAGCCATTCCGAAATATATTGCCATGCAACTTTCCACCGTTTCGTTTATTATGACACGCTTCATCAATGTCATATTGCCATGCATGATCATGTAGTTGAGATCGTATTTGTGGCAAAGCCACCATGCATAATTCATCATACATGTCACTCTTAATTCATTGCCCAACCCGGTACACCGCCGGAGTCATTTAGATAGAGTCATATTTTGTTCTAGTATCGAGTTGTAATCATTGAGTTGTAAATAAATAGAAGTGTGATGGTCATCATTAATAGAGCATTGTCCCAAAAAAGAAAAAAAGAAAAGAAAAAAAGAGAAAGGACAAAAAAAAGAGAAAGGCCCCAAAAAAAGAAATAAAGAAATAAAAAGGGACAATGCTACTATCCTTTTTTCCACACTTGTGCTTCAAAGTAGCACCATGATCTTTATGATAGAGAGTCTCTTGTTTTGTCACTTTCATATACAAGTGGGAATTTTTCATTATAAAACTTGGCTTGTATATTCCAACAATGGGCTTCCTCAAATGCCATAGGTCTTTATGAGCAAGCAAGTTGGATGCACACCCAGTTAGTTTCTTTTGTTGAGCTTTCATATATTTATAGCGCTAGTGCATCTATTGCATGTTAATCCCTACACCTTGCATTGACATCAATTGATGGGCATCTCCCTAGCCCATTGATTAGCCGCGTCAATGTGAGACTTTCTCCTTTTTTGTCTTCTCCACATAACCCCTATCATCATACTCTATTCCACCTATAGTGCTATATCCATGGCTCACGCTCATGTATTGCGTGAAAGTTGAAAAAAGTTTGACATTACTTAAGTATGAAAAAATTGCTTGGCTTGTCATCGGGGTTGTGCATGATGAGAGCATTTTTGTGCGAAGAAAATGAAGCATAGCCAAACTATATGATTTTGTAGGGATGAGCTTTCTTTGGCTATGTTATTTTGATAAGACATAATTGCTTGGTTAGTATGCTTGAAGTATTATTATTTTTATGTCAATATTAAACTTTTGTCTTGAATCTTATGGGTTTGAATATTCTTGCCACAATAAAGAAGATTACATTGATAAATATGTTAGGTAGCATTCCACATCAAAAATTCTATTTTTATCATTTACCTACTAGAGGACGAGTAGGAATTAAGCTTGGGGATGCTTGATACGTCTCCAACGTATCTATAATTTTTTATTGTTCCATGCTATTATATTATCAACCTTGGATGTTTTATATGCATTTAAATGCTATTTTATATGATTTTTGGGACTAACCAATTAACCTAGAGCACAGTGCCAGTTTCGGTTTTTTTCCTTGTTTTTGAGTATCGCAGAAAAGGAAAACCAAACGGAGTCCAATTGACCTGAAATTTCACGGAGCTTATTTTTGGACCAGAAGAAGCCCACGGAGCATCGGAGATGGACCAGGGGAGTCCCGAGTCCACCACGAGGGTGGGGGCGCGCCCTACCACCCTGGGTGCGCCCCCCTGCCTCGTGGCCGCCTCGGGGACCCCCCTGACTTGTTCCCGACGCCAACACCTCTTATATATACCCAAACTTCCAGAAAGAAACCTCTCCGGTGGGGGGAATCCCTCTCCGGTGGCCATCCTCATCATCTCGGCACCCTACCGGAGGGGGGAATCCCTCTCCGGTGGCCATCCTCATCATCTCGGCACTCTCCATGACGAGGAGGGAGTAGTTCACCCTCGGGGCTGAGGGTATGTACCAGTAGCTATGTGTTTGATCTCTCTCTCTCTCTCTCGTGTTCTCGAGGTGGTACGATCTTGATGTATCGCGAGCTTTGCTATTATAGTTGGATCTTATGATGTTTCTCCACTTCTACTCTCTTGTAATGGATTGAGTTTTCCCTTTGAAGTGACCTTATCAGATTGAGTTTTTAAGGATTTGAGAACACTTTATGTATGTCTTGCATGTGCTTATCTGTGGTGACAATGGGATATTCACGTGATCTACTTGATGTATGTTTTGGTGATCAACTTGCGGGTTCCGTAACATTGTCAACTTATGCATAGGGGTTGGCACACGTTTTCGTCTTGACTCTCCGGTAGAAACTTTGGGGCACACTTTGAAGTACTTTTTATTGGTTTGAATAGATAAATCTGAGATTGTGTGATGCATATTGTATAATCATACCCGTGGATACTTGAGGTGACATTGGAGTATCTAGGTGACATTAGGGTTTTGGTTGATTTGAGTCTTAAGGTGTTATTATAGTACGAACTTTATGATAGATCGAACGGAAAAAATAGCTTCGTGTTATTTTACTACGGACTCTTGAATAGATCGATCAGAAAGAATAACTTTGAGGTGGTTTCGTACCCTACAATAATCTCTTCATTTGTTCTCCGCTATTAGTGACTTTGGAGTGACTCTTTGTTGCATGTTGAGGGATAGTTATATGATCCAATTATGTTATTATTGTTGAGACAACTTGCACTAGTGAAAGTATGAACCCTAGGCCTTGCTTCAACGCATTGCAATACCGTTTGTGCTCACTTTTATCATTAGTTACCTTGCTGTTTATATATTTTCAGATTACAAAAACTTATATCTACCATCCATATTGCACTTGTATCACCATCTCTTCGCCGAACTAGTGCACCTATGCAATTTACCATTGTATTGGGTGTGTTGGGGACACAAGAGACTCTTTGTTATTTGGTTGCAGGGTTGTTTGAGAGAGACCATCTTCATCCTACGCCTCCCACGGATTGATAAAACTTAGGTCATCCACTTGAGGGAAATTTGCTACTATCCTACAAACCTCTGCACTTGGAGGCCTAACAACGTCTACAAGAAGAAGGTTGTGTAGTAGACATCAAGCTCATTTCTGGCGTCGTTGCCGGGGAGGTTAGTGCTTGAAGGTATTTCTTTAGATCTTGCAATCGAATCTCTTAGTTTCTTGTTTCAGAGGTGCCAGGTTCGCTGGTACTGTTGCTTCTACGGGCCAACCAGCTATCTTTGCCCGCATAGAAGCGGGTCATGAGTTCTGTCAAAGCTGCCATTGTCTTTGGCTTTTCCTGACCGAGGTGTCGGGCGAGCCATTCATCGCGGACGCTGTGTTTAAATGCCGCTAAGGCTTCGGCATCCGGACAGTCGACAATTTGGTTCTTTTTGATTAAGAACCGTGTCCAGAGTTTGTGGGCTGACTCTCCGGGTTGCTGGACTATGTGACTTAGGTCATCAGCATCCGGTGGCCGGACATAAGTGCCCTAAAAGTTGTCCTGAAAAGCATCCTCTAAATACTCCCAACTGCCAATGGAGTTCTCTGGGAGGCTATTCAACCAGTGTCGTGCTGGCCCTATTAGCTTTAGAGGGAGGTATTTGATGGCATAGAGATCGTCACCGCGAGCCATGTGAATGCGGAGGAGAAAATCTTCAATCCAAACCGCGGGATCCGTCGTTCCATCGTATGCCTCGATGTTTAAGGGTTTAAACCCTTCCGGAAACTGGTGCTGCATTACCTCATCGGTAAAGCACATGGGGTGTGTGGCGCCTCTATATCGGGCAACATCACGATGTAGTTCGGATGACATCCATGTCCAGTTCTCAGCCCGAGTTTGGTTGTGCTTGTCGCGCCAGCCTTGATGGCCGTCGTCTCGTGTGGGAGCACGTCCCCTTGATCCGTAAATTGATCTGGTCTGGCCGGCTCTATTGTCCAGGTCCTGACGTAAGTCGTACGTGTAGCCCGGAGCTGCTGTCTCCCTGCCTCTACGGCGAGGGGGTGCGAGCTGGCATTTGGCGTAATTAGCCTCTTTGTCCCGTCCACGTGGTGGTCAGTCCGGTTGATCAGCATGATTGTATCTTGACGGTATTGGCTCAAGGGCCTCGTCGTCGAATTGTGGTTGTAGCCTACGCTTTGGATAACTCTTTGTCGGACGCTCGAGGCAGTATTCTTCGGCAGCCAGGACCTTGGTCCATCTGTCATTGAGCGTATCCTGTTCGACCTGAAACTGTTGTTGTTTCTTTTTCAGCCTCCTCGCAGTGGCGATGAGCTGTCGCTTGAAGCGTTCTTGTTCGAGGGGTTCTTCTCGCACGATGAAACCTTTGTTACCGAGGCTGACTTCCTCCTCGGAGGCTGGTAGATAGTAACTATCTTTCGAATCCTCATGATCGAAAAATTCGTTGGGGTTGACTTGTCACTCTTCCCACTCATCCTGCTCTAACGCAGGTTCTATGGGGTGGTCGGAGTCTTCGGCATTGTCCGGATTGTCATTATCTCCAGTGTCGGTGTTGCTTTCCTTTTCCCGACACGATCGTGAGCGGCGCCGCTGACGCCAGCACTTAGGTGGTGCCTCGACGGGCTTGTCCTCAATTGGATCTTGAGTGCCATCGTCGTCCTTCTTTTCGGGCGTATCCACCATGTACACGTCATAAGTTGATGTGGCCATCCAACGCCCAGTGATGGGCTGGCCCTGGCCTGGTTCGGCTCCGACATCGTCGTCCATACCGTCGATGTCTTCGGAGGTGTAGTCTAGCATGTGGGTTAGGTCCCCGACAGTGGCTATTAAGTGGGTGGTGTGCGGGGAGTAAAATTCCACACTCTCAGCCCCCAGTTCAAACTGGGCGTAGTTCAGAAGTAACTCTTCCGTGATGACGAGAGATCGCATTAGGTCCAGCGCCTCATTTAGGAGCGAAAGCTGGAAAGGCGACTGAGGATCTGCGGAGCTGGATTCAGTAATAGCCCCTTGACCAAGCTCAATGGACGCAGACCTCGAGAGTTCGGAGTTGGCATCCGGAGAGGATTCCGGCTTCCCGATGACGGGGAGAGTTTTGTTTGAATCTGGGCTTGCTGACAGCGTGATCACCTCCGGGTCTCCGGCGAGAAGCTCCGCAATGGGAGAGGGTCCGAAGGGGTTTATCCTTCCGTCTTCGAATAGAGTGGTCTGCTCTGGATCTAAGGCATGTGCAGGCCCATGAGTCGATCCTTGAGAGGAATCTGATGGTAGATCCGTCAAGTTTCCTTCATGTAGACAAGGAGCGGCGGTCAAGGCCGAGAACCCTTCGAAGATCAAGTCTCCTCGGATATCAGCGATGTAATTCAAACTTCCAAACCTGATCTGGTGACCAGGGGCGTAGCTGTCGATCTGCTCAAGGTGACCAGTTGAATTGGCACGCACAGCGAAGCCACCAAACATGAAGAGTTGACCCGGGAAAAAAGTTTTCCCGGAGACAGCATCCTCACCAATGACGAGTCGAGCCATCGATCCTTCTATTGAAGACACAGTGGAACTCTCAATGAAAGCACCAATGTCGGTGTCAAAACAGGCAGATGTCGGGTAGGGGTCCCGAACTGTGCATTTGAGCATCAATGGTAAGAGGGAATAAAGGGGACACAATGTTTACGCAGGTTCGGGCCCTATTAAAGGAGGTAAAACCCTACTTCCTGCTTGATTATATTCGATGAGTATAGGGGTTACAAGAGTTGATCTACCTCGAGATCGTAATGGCTAAACCCTAGCTATCTAGCCTATGAGAATTCTGATGATCTCTACGGATCAACCTCTCTGGTTTATACAAACCTTGCAACCAACGCGATAAAGGGGTTGTCGATCCCTTCACGGCCACTTGCAAAAGCGAGATCTGATAGAGATAATAAGATAAATATTTTTGGTATTTTTGTTGTATAGATTGAAAAGTAAAAATTGCAAAATAAGCGGCGACAGAAATAGCTAGTTTATGGGAGATTAATATGATGCAAAATAGACCCGGGGGCCATAGGTTTCACTAGTGGCTTCTCTCAAGATAGCAAATTCTACGGTGGGTGAACAAATTACTGTCGAGCAATTGATAGAAAAGCGCATAGTTATGAGAATATCTAGGCATGATCATGTATATAGGCATCACGTCTGTGACAAGTATACCGAAACGATTATGCATCTACTACTATTACTCCACACATCGACCGCTATCCAGCATGCATCCAGAGTATTAAGTTCATAAGAACAGAGTAACGCATTAAGCAAGATGACATGATATAGAGGGATAAACTAAAGCAATATGATATAAACCCCATCTTTTTATCCTCGATGGCAACACTACAATACATGCCTTCCTGCCCCTGCTGTCACTGGGAAAGGACACCGCAAGATTGAACCCAAAGCTAAGCACTTCTCCCATTGCAAGAAAGATCAATCTAGTAGGCCAAACCAAACTGATAATTCGAAGAGACTTGCAAAGATATCAAATCATGCATATAAGAATTTAGAGAAGAACCAAATATTGTTCATAGATAATCTTGATAATAAACCCACAATTCATCGGATCTCGACAAACACACCGCAAAAAGTATTACATCGAATAGATCTCCAAGAGGATCAAGGAGAACTTTGTATTGGGATCCAAAGAGAGAGAAGAAGCCATCTAGCTAATAACTATGGACCTGAAGGTCTGTGGTAAACTACTCACACATCATCGGAGAGGCTATGGTGTTGATGTAGAAGCCCTCCGTGATCGGTTCCCCGTCCGGTGGAGCGCCGGAAAAGGCCCTAAGATGGGATCTCACGGGTATAGAAGGTTGCGGCGATGGAAATAGGGTTTCGTGGTGCTCCCGGATGTTTTTGGGGTATATGAGTATATATAGGCAAAAGAAGTAGGTCGGTGGAGCTAGAGGGGCCCACGAGGGTGGGGGCACGCCTACCCCCCCCCCCCCGGGGCGCGCCCTCCTACCTCGTGGCCACCTCTTGGCTTCCTTTAGGTCCACTCCAAGTCTCCTCGATTGCGTTTGTTCCAAAAACGATCCTCGCGAAGGTTTCATTCCGTTTGGATTCCGTTTGATATTCCTTTTCTGGGAAACACTAAAATAGGCAAAAAAAACAACAATTTGCACTGGGCCTTTGGTTAGTAGGTTAGTCCCAAAAATAATATAAAAGTGCATAATAAAGCCCATTAAACATCTAAAACAGATAATATAATAGCCTGGAACAATCAAAAATTATAGATACATTGGAGACGTATCAAGCAACCCCAAGCTTAATTCCTGCTCGTCCTCGAGTAGGTAAATGATAAAAACAGAATTTTTGATGTGGAATGCTTCCTAACAGAATTTTCTATGTAATTTTCTTTATTGTGGCATGAATGTTCAGATCCGAAAGATTCAAGATAAAATTTTAATATTGACATAAAAATAATAATACTTCAAGCATACTAACTAAGCAATTATGTCTTCTCAAAATAACATGGCAAAAGAAAGCTCATCCCTCCAAAATTATATAGTTTGGTCATGCTTCATTTTCGTCACACAAAAATGCTCTCATCATGCACAACCCCGATGACAAGCCAAGCAATTGTTTCATACTTTAGTATTTCTCAAACTTTTTCAACTTTCACGCAATACATGAGTGTGAGCCATGGAGATAGCACTATGGGTGGAATAGAATATAATGATGGGGGTTGTGTGGAGAAGAGAAAAAAGGAGAAAGTTTCACATTGACGTGGCTAATCAACGAGCTAGGGAGATGCCCATCAATTGATGTCAATGCAAGGAGTAGGGATTGCCATGCAACGGATGCACTAGAGCTATAAATGTATGAAAGCGCAACAAAAGAAACTAAATGGGTGTGCATCCAACTTGCTTGCTCATGAAGACCTAGGGCATTTGAGAAAGCCCATTGTTGGAATATTCAAGCCAAGTTCTATAATGAAAAATTCCCACTAGTATATGAAAGTGACAAAATAAGAGACTCTCTATCATAAAAATCATGGTGCTACTTTGAAGCACGAGTGTGGAAAAAGGATAGTAGCATTGTCCCTTTTATTTCTTTTTCTTTTTTTGGGACTTTTTTTATTTGGCCTTTCTTTTTTTTCTTTTTTTATATGGGACAATGCTCTATTAATGATGATCATCACACTTCTATTTATTTACAACTCAATGATTACAACTCGATACTAGAACAAAATATGACTCTATATGAGTGCCTCCGGCAGTGTACCGGGATGGGCAATGAATCAAGAGCGACATGTATGATAAATTATGCATGGTGGCTTTGCCAAAAATACGATGCCAACTACATGATCATGCAAGGAAATTTGACAATGATGAAGCGTGTCATAATAAACGGAACGGTGGAAAGTTGCATGGCAATATATCTCGGAATGCCTATGGAAATGCCATAATAGGTAGGTATGGTGGCTGTTTTGAGGAAGATATAAGGAGGTTTATGTGTTATAGAGCGTATCATATCACGGGGTTTGGATGCACCGGCGAAGTTTGCACCAACTCTCAAGGTGAGAAAGGGCAATGCACGGCACCGAAGAGGCTAGCAATGATGGAAAGGTGAGAGTGTGTATAATCCATGGACTCAACATTAGTCATAAAGAACTCACATACTTATTGCAAAAATCTACAAGCCATCAAAAACCAAGCATTACGCGCATGCTCCTAGGGGGATAGATTGGTAGGAAAAGGATATCGCTCGTCCCCAACCGCCACTCATAAGGATGACAATGTAGCGACCAGACCTCAAATGGCCTGTGCTGCTGTGCACCAGTGTCATCCCTGGATCAGTAATGCTGACACGCACAGTACAAATGGAGGATTTATAACAGAGTAGCAATCACACACTTATTACATCGAATATCTCCAAAGAGATTAAGTATGATAAACATGGCTTAAGGCCATCTAACACGATAACAGCGGAAGACTTGGAAGATAAGTGAGTCCATCAACTCCAGCGGCATCACTGAGTATAAGACCACGACCTAAAGCACCTTACTCGTCGTCTGAAAAGTCTGCAACATGAAACGTTGCAGCCCGAAAACGGGTCAGCACATAGAATATGCTGGCAATGTAACACATAGAGAACAATGAATAATAACAATGCTATACTACATGCATATATGGCTGGTGGAAAGCTCTATGGTTACAGTTTTTGCGAAAAGCCAATTTTATCCTACTTCAAAGGAATAAATTTTATTTAACTATCATGGTGGTTGTGAAACATTGAGATGGTTGACAGCATCTCAATCCCAATTAAAAAGTCATCAATAACCCAACAAAATTAATTAGTAGTAACATAGTGATGAGATTCACATGATAATCCAAGTACTAGATACTCAAGTTGTCCATAACCGAGGACACGGCTAACCATGATTAGTTTGTACACTCTGCAGAGGTTTGTGCACTTTTCCCCACAAGACTTGATCTCCTCCGTTGGATTACTCGCACTACATGGTGTTTGAGTAACGGATGACCAAGACACAGTCTTTCAGAAGTGTTTGCACCTTACGTATGGGTAGACAGTTACACCTACTTTCCCCTACATCTGCTAGTCTACCACTGTAAGAGTTCACACAACTTAGTCAACTATGCTAGAGCCCATAATAGCTTGCGGCTGCACACGGAAGTTTCTAGCATGAATAATCTCATGATCCCTTTGAACCTGGGTGGCGCTCCAAAAGAAAAACAGGCAATCCTGGAATACCCAGGTACCTCAATCCACCCAGATGTGAGTTTAAGTTGCCACCTTAAGTAAACCATTAATTAACAATCTCACATCTGTCATGAATTTCACTCAAACCCAATCCACGTCTACGAGCATAGCATGGCAATAGTGAAAGCAACGTAGAAGTAACTCCCAAGGGTTTGAATAGAAAACAGGTAATAGGTTCTACCTCAACTACTTCCCAATACCCACAATTTAATTAGATCCTAATCATGCAAGTGTTTGAGGAAAACAGATCTAATGCAATAAAAACTGGGTATGAACAGGATATGATCAAAGTGTTACTTGCCTTGCTGATGATCCGCAAAACCTAGCGATTCGAAGTAACAAGCGGCACACTCCGGGTACTCTATCGCAAACAAACAAGCATACAATCAGTAATCATCTAATGCACAGGTAAAACTCGAATGAAAGATCCAACCAGAAAGTTCAACTTAAGAACTCCGGTTTGCAAAAGAATCAACTCGAAAGACGCAACGAAAGTCAAACGGCGAAAGAAAGAAACTTCGTTTGCTAATCTGGATCTAGGTCAAATTTTACTGTAGCAAAAACTTGTTTGAGTAGATTAAACGGAAAGAGAATTTCGAGACAAAACTCTAGGCGCTTGAATCGCCTGATTCCGATAAACGAGCGAGAAGTTAAACAGAATCGAAGATTCGACCGGAAATCGAATCTGAGAGAATAACGAGAAAACTCCGACGAAAAAGAAAAACGGACGTTCGTTAACAGAGAAAAATCCGACGAACGCATTTGTTAGAACGAACGGTTCGGTGAACGCTCGTAAAATAATAAAACCGAAAAAAACCGATCTAGGGTTTTTCTTTAAACGAAGGGTTTTTTTTAAAACGAAAACCGGCAAGTCAACGGGCGGCGGGCATACCTCGTCGGCGCTACTCCGGCGAGGGCTCCGGCGGGGCTCCGGCGAGGGCGGCGAGGGGCGGCGGCTCCGGCGACGAACGGGCGGCGGCGGCGCGACTCCGGCGGCGGCGGCGGTGAGAGCGGGCGGCGGCGGCGGCGATGTGAGGAAAGAGAGGGGGGAGGGGTATATAAGGAGGGGGGGTCCGGCGGCTTGGGGGAGGGGGCAACCCGAGGCGGCGGCGGTCCCGTGTCCATGGCGGACTCCGGCGGCGGCGATCCCATGCGGGAAGAGGAGAGGCGCGGGGCGGGCCGTCGGCTGGGCCTTTGGCCCACTCGGCGCGCGGGCGTTTTTTTAATAAGTTCCGCGGAAAATAATACGTCGAAAAATAAATAAAAAACAGAAAAATATGAAATAAATTTTCCCCG
The DNA here is from genome assembly GCF_002575655.3 of Aegilops tauschii subsp. strangulata. Taxonomy (NCBI): domain Eukaryota; kingdom Viridiplantae; phylum Streptophyta; class Magnoliopsida; order Poales; family Poaceae; genus Aegilops; species Aegilops tauschii. The sequence goes on along the minus strand of NC_053040.3, from coordinate 410,255,512 downwards.
TCTAGTTACAAAATCTAGAATAGGGTGAACATTTTTATAATCAAATATAAATATTTTGAAAATATGCAATATTTTTAATGCAATAAAAATTGCAAATAAAATCCAAATAAATTCGAAATAATGATTTTAACATTTTTCCTCCAGTATTTTAATTGTTTTGGAGAAGCCATATTTTCTCCTCTCGTTTATTTAAAATGAAATATTTTTCCGGAGAGAAAAATAATTAAAACCACAATCCTCGTTTGAAAATCAAATTTGAAAATTCGAGAAAATCCCCAACTCTCTCCGAGGGTCCTTGAGTTGCTTAGGATTTATCGAGGATTTGTCAAAATGCAACAAAACATGATATGCAATGATGATCTATGTATAACATTCCAAATTGAAAATTTGGGATGTTACAGACAATCAAAGCACACCACATGTTTCAAATTTGTTACACAACGGTTACCATACGTCCATGCTATGGGACTTGCAAACTTCAACACAAGTATTTCTCAAATTCACAATTCCTCAACTAGCACAACTCTAATATCACCATCTTCATATCTCAAAACAATCATCAAGTATCAAACTTCTCATAGTATTCAGTGCGCTCTATATGAAAGTTTTTATTATACCCATATTCGATGCCTATCATATTAGGACTAATTTTATAGCCAAAGCAAATTACCATGATGTTCTAAAGGACCCTCAAATAATATAAGTGAATCATGAGAGATCAATAATTTCTATAAAATAAAACCACCACCGTGCTCTAAAAGATATAAGTGAAGCACTAGAGCAAAATTATCTAGCTCAAAAGATATAAGTGAAGCACATAGAGTATTCTAATAAACTACAAATCATGTGTGTCTCTCCAAAAGGTGTGTACAACAAGGATGATTGTGGAAAACTAAAAAGCAAAGACTCAAATCATACAAGACGCTCCAAGCAAAACACATATCATGTGGTGAATAAAAATATAGCCTCAAGTAAAGTTACCCATAGACGAAGACGGAAGAGGGGATGCCTTATGGGGTATCCCCAAGCTTAGGATTTTGGTTGTCCTTGAATTTTACCTTGGGGTGCCTTGGGAATCCCCAAGCTTAGGCTCTTGCCACTCCTTGTTCCAAAATCCATCAAATCTTTACCCAAAAACTTGAAAACTTCACAACACAAAACTCAACAGAAAATCTCATGAGCTCCGTTAGCGATATAAAACAAACCACCACTTTAAGGTACTGTAATAAACTCATTCTTTATTTATATTGGTGTTGAACCTACTGTATTCCAACTTTTCTATGGTTCATACCCGCCGATACTAGCCATAGATTCATCAAAATAAGCAAACAACACACGAAAAACAGAATCTGTCAAAAACAGAACAGTCTGTAGTAATTTGTATCAAACGCAAACTTCTGTAACTCAAAAATTCTGCCAAAATAGGACGGCGTAAATAATTTTTTTATTGATCTACTGCAATTGGAATCAGTATTTTATCACTTTCTGGTGATTTTAACAATTGTTTTCGTAAGCAGAAAGTTTCTTTTTTTCAGCAAGATCAAATAATTATCACCCAAGAAGATCCTATAGGTTTTACTTGGCACAAACACTAATTAAAACATAAAACCACATCTAAACAGAGGCTAGAATAATTATTTATTACTAAACAGGAACAAAAAGCAAGGAACAAAAATAAAATTGGGTTGCCTCCCAACAAGCGCTATCGTTTAACGCCCCTAGCTAGGCATTGATAATTTTAATGATGCTCACATCAATGACAAGAATTAAAGCACAAAGAGAGCATCATAGAACACGTGATAAACACATCTAAGTTTAACATACTTCCTATGCATAGGCATTTTATAAGCAAACAAATTATCCAGACAAGCAAAAACTAGCATATGCAAGGAAGGAGAAAGAAACAATAGCAATCTCAACATAACGAGAGGTAATTTAGTAACATGGAAATTTCTACAATCATATTTTCCTCTCTCATAATAATTACATGTGGGATCATAAGCAAATTCAACAAATTAGCTATCACATAAAATGTTTTCAACACGATCCACATGCATGCAAAGTTGACACTCTTCCAAAATAGTGGGATTAACATTAGCTAAATTCATGACCTCTCCAAACCCACTTTTATCAAAAATACCATAAGATTGAACATTCTCCAAATATGTGGGATCTAACGTTGACACTCTTCCAAACCCACTTTCCATATTGTTGCAAACACTATTATCAATCTCATATTCTTCATGGGGCTCAAATAAATTTTCAAGATCATAAGAAGAATCACCCCAATCATGATCACTGCAACAAGTAGTAGACATAGCAAAACTAGCATCCCCAAGCTTAGGGTTTTGCATATTATTAGCACAATAGACATCAAGAGAATTTATAGTAAAAATCATTGCAATCATGCTTTTCATCGAAGGAATTATCAAGTATGGGTGCAATAGCAACGATCTCAGGTTTGACATAAGGAACTATTACAAATTCATCTTCATAAATATTGGCATCATGGCCACAAGAATAGCAAGCATCATGTTCATCAAGGGATATTTCAATCAAATCATCGGAATCATAATTATCTATAGACTCATGAACATCATTATTTTCTTCCAAAGCGGTCATTCTTTCAATAAATTCTTTGACATAGACATTACGAGCATAGTTTTCATAGCAATATTTAAGTATGTCAAAATTTTCAGATTCATAGAGAGTAATATCATACTTTTCAATCAAAGAAGCAACTTCATAAGCACCCTTAAAAGCAACAAATTCTTCAATTTGTTCGATATCGTAGTAACTATAAACACCCTTTGCATAAGAAGATAAGATTTCATTATCATTAAACTGACATAGGTACGGAAGGTGTTTTTTAGGGTTCTTAGAGCAACAAATAAAATCATAAATTTCACGAAGATTCCGAGCATAACACAGAAATCTTTTTATTTGATCCCATAAGAGTCTCCCTTTTTCAGACAAATGGTGACGCACAAAATGAGCATGCTCATCTAAAGATTTCCCATCAACTAGGCTAGTTGGGGTTTCAGCATGAGCGCATAAGGATCGAAGATGATCCAAGTAGAACACTTTAAGTGGATCCATATCAATAGATTTTTAGCAAGCAAAGATGCAAGCAAATAGAAGGCACATGGAAACACAAACAAAGATACATACGGGAAGAAGGCGAAGAAAAGGCAAAGGTGAAGTGGGGGAGAGGAAAACGAGAGGCAAATGGAAAATAATGTAATGCGAGGGATAAGAGTTTGTGATGGGTACTTGGTATGTCTTTACTTGTGCGTATATCTCCCCGACAACGGCACCAGAAATCCGCACGTTGGCGGGAGATCAAATCTTGACTTGACTTGGTGTAAACCTCCCTGGCAACGGTGCCAGAAATCCTTCTTGCTACCTCTTGAGCATGCGTTGGTTTTCCCTTGAAGAGGAAAGGGTGATGCAGCAAAGTAGCGTAAGTATTTCCCTCAGTTTTTGAGAACCAAGGTATCAATCCAGTAGGAGGCTACACGCAAATCCCTAGTACCTGCACAAACAAATAAGAACCTTGCAACCAACGCGATAAAGGGGTTGTCAATCCCTTCAAGGCAACATGCAAAAGTGAGATCTGATAAAGATAATAAGATAAATATTTTTGGTATTTTTGTTGTATAGATTGAAAAGTAAAGATTGCAAAATAAACGGCGACAAAATAGCTAGTTGACGGGAGATTAATATGATGGAAAATAGACCCAGGGGCCATAGGTTTCACTAGTGGCTTCTCTCAAGATAGCAAATTCTACCGTGGGTGAACAAATTACTGTCGAGCAATTGATAGAAAAGCGCATAGTTATGAGAATATCTAGGCATGATTATGTATATAGGCATCACGTCCGTGACAAGTAGACCGAAACGATTCTGCATCTACTACTATTACTCCACACATCAACCGCTATCCAGCATGCATCTAGAGTATTAAGTTCATAAGAACAGAGTAACGCATTAAGCAAGATGACATGTTGTAGAGGGACAAACTAAAGCAATATGATATAAACCCCATCTTTTTATCCTCGACGGCAAAAATACAATACATGCCTTGCTGCCCCTGCTGTCACTGGGAAAGGACACCGCAAGATTGAACCCAAAGCTAAGCACTTCTCCCATTGCAAGAAGGATCAATCTAGTAGGCCAAACCAAACTGATAATTCGAAGAGACTTGCAAAGATATCAAATCATGCATATAAGAATTCAGAGAAGAACCAAATATTGTTCATAGATAATCTTCATCATAAACCCACAATTCATCGGATCCCGACAAACACACCGCAAAAAGTATTACATCGAATAGATCTCCAAGAGGATCGAGGAGAACTTTGTATTGAGATCCGAAGAGAGAGAAGAAGCCATCTAGCGAATAACTATGGACCCGAAGGTCTGTGGTAAACTACTCACACATCATCGGAGAGGCTATGGTGTTGATGTAGAAGCCCTCCGTGATCGATTCCCCCCCCCCCCGGCGGATCGCCAGAAAAGGCACTGCTCGTCCTCGAGTAGGTAAATGATAAAAACAGAACTTTTGATGTGGAATGCTACCTAACATATTTATCAATGTAATTTTCCTTATTGTGGCATGAATATTCAGATCCATAAGATTCAAGACAAAAGTTTAATATTGACATGAAAACAATAATACTTCAAGCATACTAGCCAAGCAATTATGTCTTCTCAAAATAACATAGCCAAAGAAAGCTCATCCCTACAAAATCATATAGTTTGATCATGCAAGGCAATATGACAATGATGAAGCGTGTCATAATAAACGGAACGGTGGAAAGTTGCATGGCAATATATCTCGGAATGGCTATGGAAATTCCATAATAGGTAGGTATGGTGGCTGTTTTGAGGAAGATATAAGGAGGTTTATGTGTGATAGAGCATATCTTATCACGGGGTTTGGATGCACCGGCGAAGTTTGCACCAACTCTCAAGGTGAGAAAGGGCAATGCACGGTACCGAAGAGGCTAGCAATGATGGAAAGGTGAGAGTGCGTATAATCCATGGACTCAACATTAGTCATAAAGAACTCACATACTTATTGCAAAAATCTACAAGTCATCAAAACCAAGTACTACACGCATGCTCCTAGGGGAAGGGTTGGTAGGAGTTAACCATCGCGCGATCCCGACCTCCACACAAAGGATGAAAATCAAAGAAATACCTCATGCTTAAAATTTGTCACACAACGTTTACCATACGTGCATGCTGCGGGACTTGCAAACTTCAACACAAGTATTTCTCAAATTCACAATTACTCAACTAGCACGACTCTAATATTACCATATTCATATCTCAGAACAATCATCAAGTATCAAACTTCTCATAGTATTCAATGCACTCTATATGAAAGTTTTTATTATATCCCTCTTGAATGCTCATCATATTAGGACTAATTTTATAACCAAAGCAAATTACCATGCTGTTTAAAAGACGCTCAAAATAATATAAGTGAAGCATGAGAGTTCATCTATTTCTTCAAAATAAAACCACAGTCGTGCTCTAAAAGTATATAAGTGAAGCACTAGAGCAAATGACAAACTACTCCAAAATATATATGTGAAGATCAATGAGTAGTTGAATAATTATGCAACTTTGTGAAGAGTCTCCTACATTTAAGAATTTCAGATCTTGGTATTTTATTCAAACAGCAAGCAAAACAAAAGAAAATAAAATGACGCTTCAAGATAAACACATATCATGTGGTGAATAAAAATATAGCTCCAAGTAGAGTTAACGATGAACGAAGACGAAAGAGGGGATGCCTTGGGCATCCCCATGCTTAGGCTCTTGCCACTCCTTATACCATAGTCCATCGAATCTTTACCCAAAACTTGAAAACTTCACACAACACAAAACTCAACAGAAAACTCGTAAGCTCCGTTAGTATAAGAAAATAAAACCACTTTTGGTACTGTTATGAACTCATTCCAAATTTATATTGGTGTAATATCTACTGTATTCCAACTTCTCTATGGTTCATACCCTCCGATACTACTCATAGATTCATCAAAATAAGCAAACAACACATAGAAAACAGAATTTGTCAAAAACAGAACAGTCTGTAGTAATCTGTATAAAACGTATACTTATGGAACTCCAAAAATTCTGAAATAAATTGGTGAACCTGAGGCTATATGGCAGCTAATATCGTGAGCGCTAAAGTTTCTGTTTTTTACAGAAGATCATAAAGACTTCACCCAAGTCTTCCCAAAGGTTTTACTTGGCACAAACACTAATTAAAACATAAAACCACATCTAACCAGAGGCTAGATGAATTATTTATTACTAAACAGGAGCAAAAACAAAGAACAAAAATAAAATTGGGTTGCCTCCCAACAAGCGCTATCGTTTAAGGCCCCTAGCTAGGCATGATGATTTCAATGATGCCCACATAAAAGATAAGATTTGAAACATAAAGAGAGCATCATGAAGCATATGACTAGCATATTTAAGTCTAACCCACTTCCTATGCGTAGGGATTTTGTGAGCAAACAATTTATGGGAACAAGAATCTACTAGCATAGGAAAGCAAAACAAGCATAACTTGAAGATTTTCAACACATAGAGAGGAAACTTGATATTATTGCAATTCCTACAAGCATATATTCCTTCCTCATAATAATTTTCAGTAGCATCATGAATGGATTCAACAATATAACCATCACATAAAGCATTCTTTTCATGATCTACAAGCATAGAATTTTTATTACTCTCCACATAAGCAAAATTCTTCTCATTCGGAATAGTGGGACTATCATAAGAAACTCGAATACTATAAATTGTTTCCACATTAGAAGAGTAATGTTCAGAAAAAGGGTAATCATAATCATGACAAGTTTTATAAATATAATCATCACTACTTTTTATAGCATAAGTGTCATCACAATAATCATCATAAGTAGCAACTTTGTTCTCATCATAATCAATTGAAACCTCTTCCAAGATAGTGGAATCATTACTAAATAAAGTCATGACCTCTCCAAATCCACTTCCATAATTGTCATCATAAATAGGAGGCATGCTATTATCATAATAAATTTGCATATCAAAACTTGGGAGGTTAAAAATATCATCTTCATAAATCATAACATCCCCAAGCTTGGGACAAACATTAATTGGAGCAAATAAATTCTCAAACATATCATTCTCATCAAACATGGCATCCCCAAGCTTGGGCCTTTTCATATCATAAGCATAATAACTCTCATCATTAACAGTATGGATAGCACCAATAGTATAGCGATTATCATCATCACAATGAGTAATAGGAAGTAGAAAAAAGATGAAAAAAGAAGAAGAAGAAAAGAAGAATTTGTAGAAGGGGGAAGAAGAAGAAGAAGAAGAAGAAGAAGAAGAAGAAGAAGAAGAAGAGAAGAAGAAGAAGAAGAAGAAGAAGAGGAGATGAGAAGAAGAGGAAAAAGGAAAATAAGGAAGAAATAAAAGAAGAATAAGAGAAGGAAAAAAGAAAAAGAAGAAAGGAAAGAAGAAGAAGAAGAAGAAGAAGAAGAAGAAGAAGAAGAAGAAGAAGAAGAAGAAGAAGAAGAAGAAGAGAAGGAAAGAAGAAGAAGGAGAGAAGGAAACACCCCGACCCCGTGACCCCCTGACCCCGACACCCCGACCCCGACACCACACCCCGACCCCCTGACCCCGACACCACACCCCGACCCCCTGACCCCGACACCCCGACACCCCGACACGACACCCCGACCCGAAACAGCACCCCGACACCGACACGACACCCCGACCCCCGACACCCAGACCCCGAAACAGCACCCCGACCCCCCCACGGCACCCCGACCCCGACACGCCACCCCGACACCCCGTCACGACACCCCGACCCCGACACCCGACACCCTGACATCATATATTTTTTGATTTTGTTATGAGAAACATCATATATAATTGTGTTGATCGGGTAGATTTAAACATCATATATATATTTTGATTTTGTTATGAAAAACATCATATATTATTATTCATGTCGGTATTTTTTTATGTTGTACTAATTTCGTTTACTCTTTGTCATGGCAGGTGTTGAAAGATGGTGGGCGCTGGTCGGGAGCGCTCCGAGGCCCCTTCTTCGTCGGCGCGTGGTGGGAGGTCTTCCATTCCACACGCACCTGTCCGCCGAGCGTTGCTGGACAGTATGGCGACACCGCCGGGCCCTTCTTCGTCGACAGCGGTGCCCAGCAGGGCACGAGGTAAGGGAGGGAAGAAGAGAGGAGCACGTGGTCACGGGAGAGGAGGTAGGGTGACTGCTAGGGCGCCTTCCTCGCCGCCACCCCCAGCTGTTTCACCCGAGCACGTGACTGCTAGGGTGGACTCGTCCGAGGAGGAGGCTACATGGACTCCGGTCCAGGAGCCTTCGGTCCACGAGCCTCGGGTTGACGGGCCTTCGGCCCATGAGACGCCGGAGAAGCACACGTCTGGATGGGGTACCTGGCCGGATGAGCCTGAGGGGCCGAGTGGCCATGCTGATGATGGCGGGAAGCCGACTGATATTGAGGAGGAGGGGGGCACCGTCTACCAGCGTGGTTGTACACGGCTCCCGTCCGTGCCGGCGACCCGCGAGCAGAGGTGGTTGATTTACCCTGATGGGGAGAGGTAAGTGCATTTAATATTTTTGTACCTTCTGCATTCAAGTTTCTTCAAATATCTAATGCATTGGCCTTGGCATGCTGTAGGGGTTGGGACCACCATCATAGTGTCCGCCGGCCCAACTCCGTCCTTGGACTGCTTTGCCGGCAAAACTTCCCGGGGTTTGTCACGTTGCTTGGTGAGGGTCGGCTTCCAGAGCTTGGATTGAGCTGGGAGCACTACTTGGTGCCCCGGCCCCGTCGGGTGAGATTATCGACGGTGTCTTGTGCGACACGAGGGCAGACGTGGTGATCAGAAAGTTCTGGGTAATTTCTCCTTTACACATTTAAAAATCTTCAACTAGCTAGTTATTAATTGTACTAATCAATATTGTCTCATTTGATTGCAGACATTCTACAGGTGTGAGGAGGGATACGAGGAGGAGGCGGCAAATGTTATCGAGGACGTCTGCAAGCGCCTACTACAGAACTTACGGCACGAGGCTCGGGTGCAGGCTGTTCGAGACTACTACGCCTTGCGTGGTATCAAGAAGCCCAAGCTGGCGTGCCGCGATAAGTTCCTAAGTAAGGAGCAGTACATGAAGGTAATTCTTAAGGCCTTGTACTTACTTCCTTCATTTAGTAATTCATAGCCGTAGTGCTCAAGTTTCTATTTGCTAACTTAGGCGCCTCCGAGATGGTGTGCGGATCAGATGGATTGTTGGGAGGTGTTGGTCAATCAGTGGTTCTCAAAAGAATGGCTAGCCGTCCACAACGTGGCCAAGGACAAACGTGCCCAAATGGAAGGTGTGCCACACCATCAAGGCAGCTCCAACTTATATCAGTTCGGGCGGAACTGGGTATGTGGTTTGCTTCATGATTCATGCAATTCATTCATCATGCTAGCTTGAGCCCTTTAATTACTAATTTACTTTGTTTCTCTCTTTCAGGCACGCTGCAATAAGGCGGATAAGGTGCCAGAGGTGTACGACCTGTATGCCATGGCCCACACTGCCTCATTCAAGAAAGTCAAGGCATTCTCTCCGTCTGACCTCGATGATGCAAACAACTTCACCAATATCTCCTCCCACGACAAGCTCGTGAAATATAGAGATCAGGGGACGGCGAGGAAAGGGGAGGACTTTAACCCGAGCCAGGGTCCCATTGATCCAGAGCTGGTGATGATATCTGGTGGCGGGAGGTCCCATGGCTCCATAGCCATTGGAGATGGACTTATCTGTTGTCCTAGCACTCTCCCGGAGATCAAGGCGCGCCAGTCGAGCTCCGCTCCTGAGATAAGGCCTCGTGAACGGCCAGTCCAACTCGCCATCAAGGTTAGTTATACGTACTCAGCTATCTTTCTCCATTACATTGTGTGTGCTTCCATCAATGATTACAAATGGTAACGAGGAGTGGTGTTGCAGGCTGCTATACATAGTGAGAGAGATAGAACGGAGAATCTTCTGGCGAAGGCGGCGGAGAGGCAGCGGGAGTTGGAGGAGAGAACGACAAAGATGTTGGAGGAGGAGAGGGCACGGAATGACATGCAGGCAAGGGCCATGTACGAGCTCCTTGTGGTAAGTTTCTTCTGCAGATTAGCCAAAACATTCATGTAGTGTTTGTCTCATTACTAACTAGTATGACTGAGTCGTCATAACCAAATGTGTAGTCTGTGTGCGAGAAGACCGGTCAGACCGCTCCGCCGATGCCAGTGATTGCTCCTGGGACCACGGTGAGTTTAATTTGAATGGACATTACTTGCTAGTCTTAACATTTGAGTGTCATCATGCTAAGGAGACATTGGAAATGATCTTTGGTGCAGCATAACTCCAAACAAGAATCGCACGATCCTTCTCCAGCTACCAGCACGAGCCAGCCCGCTCCTACACCTCCATGATCATGGTAAGTTTCTCTAGTCTTTTGCTTAACAAATGCATAAAGACCTAGACTTAGCCTTATTTCCTCCAATATGCTTACCACAATGACCTAGACTTAGCATAATTAGCTTAGTTACGTCATAAACAATCCATTTTACCCAAGTTGGCTCTAAAATGACCCATTTTACCTTAGTTAGCTCACAAATGATCAATTTTACCCAAGTTAGCTCTAAATGAGCCATTTTACCTAGACTAGCTCCAAAATGATCCATTTTACCTATGTTAGCTCTAAAATGACCCATTTTACCTAGGTTAGCTCCAAAATGACCCATCTTACCTAGGTTAGCTTTAAAATGATGCATTTTACCCAAGTTAGCTCTAAAATGACCCATTTTACCTAGATTAGCTCATAAACGATCCATTTCACCTAGGTTAGCTCACAAACGATCAATTTCACCTAAATTAGCTCATAAATGTCATATATTCTTCTTCTTCTTCATTTTCTTCTTCTTCTTCTCCAAAATGACATAAGTTAGCTATAAGTTAGCTCTAATATGCTTAGTTCACTCAAAGATGGCATAATTAGCTAGGTTGGCTCCATTTTACCTAAGTTGGCTCTAATATGCTAAGTTATCTCTACTATGCTTAGTTTCCTATAGGTTAGCTCCAAAATTACTTATATTAGCACAAAATGACCAAGTTTACATAATAAGCTTAATTATAGTCTTGTTCTTCTTCTTCTCCAAAATGACATAAGTTAGCTATAAGTTAGCTCTAATACGCTTAGTTCACTCAAAGATGGCATAATTAGCTAGGTTGGCTCCATTTTACCTAAGTTGGCTCTAATATGCTAAGTTATCTCTAATATGCTTAGTTTCCTATAGGTTAACTCCAAAACTACTTATGTTAGCACAAAATGACCAAGTTTACATAATAAGCTTAATTATAGTCTTCTTCTTGTAGTATTCTTCTAGTCTTCTTCTAGTATTCTTCTAGTCTTCTTCTTCTTCATTTTCTTCTAGGTTAGCTCCATTTTACTTAAGTATGCTTACTTCTTATAGTCTTCTTCTTCTTCTTCTTTTTCTAACATCTTGTTTATCATTTTGCAGATTTGATTTAATTCACGGAAGCTTGCATGGATGGCGTGCTTCTTTTCCGTTTGTGCTTTTATAGATGGAGTGCTTGTTTGGATGAACTGTGTTTCTTTTGTATCGATGAACTATGCATGTATGGTAGGATGACACTATCGTAATATGTATGGTTGGATGCATGTATGTGGAACTTGCTATGTATAGTTGATGGAACTATGCATGTATGATGAAATTATATGTGTTGGATATCTCATATGTTTGCTGTGAACTTGCCATGTGAAAAATATATATGTATCATCTATTTGCTTTGAAAATGGTTGGGTATAAGAAAAACAGAAAAAAGAGGCAATGCAGGCTCTTTGCTGTCTGCCACCGATGGCAACGGGCTCTTTGCCATCCGCCGCGGACGGCAAAGAAGCCACATGGCAACCACCTGTGCTTCCTGGCAGCTGACCCATTTGGTTAGTTTGCCTACAGTGGCAGACGGCAAAGGCTTGATGCTCTTTGCCGTCAACGGCGGACGGCAAAGGCTGCCGTTAGACGCCTAACGGACTAACAGCGAATTTATTGTCGTCGGCTTTCTTTGCCGTCCGCCGCTGATGGCAAAGGCCCCTTTGCCGTCCGCTTCAGAAAGCAGACGGCAAAGAAGCTCTTTACCGTAGCCTACTTTACCGGAGCCTTTTGCCGTCCGCGGCAGACGGCAAAGGCCCGCGGCAAAGGCCTTTGCCGTCCGCCATCCTTGCCTTTGCCGTCTGCCGTGGCAGACGGCAAAGTAGCTGATTCCTGTAGTGGTGTGTGCCTTCTACATCGAGGAGAGGACAATACGGGCATTCCGGTTCACCTTTTTCAGCAATCAGAATGTCTCTCGCCTCTTTCTTTACCATCTTTAATAGTACAAGTATACAACCCTGGTTCATCATTCTTTATTTGGTGCTTATGTAATTCTTTTTTTTGATGTAATTCTTGAACATATGTACGTGTGAATCGAATAATGCATCGGTTGTGAACCTGATGGATATGAATGAAGTTATAACCTACTTACAAATTGAAATTCGCTACAATTTTAAATAGCAGCAATTAAATTAGGGTGAAAATACGCTCTGCAAGTCATTATGGTGCACACGGTCCGTAAAGCACAACGTGTGCGATATACATCATAATCCGACACGGTTCATGAAGAGTAAAAGTGTGTAACCATGCACACAGTTGCCGTTTGCAAAGGGTGTGTGATGTCAGACAATATCACAAATGGTGCGGGAAAACTAAATGTGTGTGATTGTCATCCTATCGTACACAGTTTATAATCATGAACTGTTTGTGATGTGGCGCGCATCGTAAACGTAGAGCCAATTTGGTACGTGCCTAGAAAAATCCCGTGCCTAGACTGTGCCTGGTCTTAGGTAAAACCACAGAAGTCCGACCGTGATGGTAATGCCAGCACACACGAGTAGCAAGGATGGAGCTTTTGGGATATTAGATATATCCCAAACAGTTGTGTGAAGAATCGCGTTTGGGATAGGAGCCGGCATCGCATACGCTTTGTTCTAGAAAACGTATGCATTCCTACTCCCTATCCCCCGACAGTTTATGGGTCATGTGGGAAGGACCCCCCTATCGCCCACACTCACTACCGACGGTTTAAAATGTCATCGCGGAAAATGGTTAAAAACCGTTTGTATAGCAGCTCGATGTACCAGTGGTAGTTAATAGTGCATATTAAATGAACATATAAACAGCCTTTTGTTTTCTCCAACACTCATTATATTTGAATGTATTTTATTTCATAAGCTCTAAATAAACAAGAAATGAAGACTCATGTCATGATTTTATATTTTTCCTTCTCTTCAGTAGTCTATGTTCCTTGACAAGGACAATTAAGTAGTAGGTCGTTATGTTCGGACTCTAATATGGAGTTGTCACCATGTTCTTCATGGAACTAGCTATGTGTTTAACATGACTATCAAGTATTAATAGATCTAAGAGGAGCCCCTCAATAAGGACAGAGAACAAGCACCACATATTTTTGTGTTAACCCAATATATGCCAATGATTTTAGTGACAACAACAATAGCCAAATTAGCACATTTTCTATTCATCATGTGGAGTTTCTTTAAGTGGCGATGAAGCAAGTTACTCCCTCCGTCGCATAGTATGAGAGCGTTTTTGGCACTAGTATAGTGTCAAAAACATTCTTATATTATGGGATGGAAGGAGTATTTTTTAACCTTTTTTATGAAAATGAATTACTTTGTGTTGAAAAACAACATTATGCTAAGAAAATGAAGTTTTGGTAATACCATGGATTGTATGTTCATGGGTTAGCCCACTGAATTTCTTGAGGTGTACAAACAGAAGAAAAGAAAAGGCCCAATGCACAACGAAGAAGGACTAAACGGCAAGGCAAAGCGCGTCTTCAGCTCCTAGCACTAGTCAATGTGTACGTGCAATGCACGTTAATTTGGAAGTATATTAAGTGCATGCGGATATTAAGTAGGATACTATTTGCGTGTTATTATGTGATTAGCACTATTTTTTGCATGAAGTTAACTGCACACTAAATGTGTTGAGCGCTCGACATTGAAGCAGTCTAGGTCATTGGATTGACATGATTTGATGACCGAGATTAATTGGATCTGCCCCTTTGCAGTGGCGGAGCTTGGCCTGATTTTGTGGAGGGAAAATAGGCTGGAGGGGCAAGAAACATGACTTTAGGCTGAATTTTAACTGGCATATGGGCGGAATAGTAGGGAATATATGCTGGCTTTCTCATGGGCTGGGGGGGCAATGGCCCAGGTTGCTCTCCACTGAGCTCCGCCACTGCCCCTTTGGATCTTTTTATTTTGGTATAGATATGGATACAACCTTGTTACAAAAATGTAAGACTTTTTTGGTTTTGCATAGGGCACAAAAAACATCTTACGTAATTACTATGGAGGGAGTACATTATTTTCAGAATTTCTTAGCTGTGATGCATACAGCATCGGTACTTTGTAAAATCAAGGGGCCCGATAAATCTCGAACGTCCGGATTTAAGCATGTCATCCCGAACATTTTTTCATGGCAAGTTTAGTTGACCCGAGGTGGCAAATTTAATTGTTAAAACATGGCAACTTTGTCCCAGTTCGGGTTTTTTCCAGATTGTCATGTTTGCCAACCTCGCGTGAACTAAAGTTGTGATGAAAAACGTTCGGATTGCCATGCTTTAAAATTCAAACGTTCGGAATTTATCATTTTCAAAAATCAATCATCAATACGCTGCATATATTCCAAAAACAAAATCCACTACGTGCCTTTTAGAACACGTTTGTGGCAGAGATGGACGCGGAAACAATATTTACCATGGTTCACAAACATGCAACGCGCATTAATTCCAATTTTGTAACGCCGAAACCAAAAGTAATTGGTACTCGTAGGAGCCTCCGCGATCCGAGCCCAAACCCACGTGGTTGAGAGAGCCCTATATCGACCAGAGCCCAAAACCCCACGGGGTTACAAAAGTTGATCTACCTCGAGATCGTAATGGCTAAACCCTACCTATCTAGCCTATGAGAATTCTGATGATCTCTACGGATCAACCTCTCCGGTCTATATACACACCGGAGAGGCCTAGATTTGTACAAAGTCAGTTTGTAAAGGAAGGAAATAACATATCCGGACACCAAGCTTGCCTTCCACGCATATGGGAGTCCTACCCGGACACGGGGGAAAAGTCCTCTGCTTTTATCTTCACGGCCCATCAGTCCGGCCCATATCCAATAGTCCGGACACCCGAGGACCCCCTAATTTAGGACTCCCTCAGGCGGCGTGGATGAGGAGATCGAAGTCGACGAGTGGAGGAGTGTCTTCCCCAACGACATTGATGACGGCACCGGCCCGGACCCGGCTCGCGACACACCATACCTGACGAGGATGGATTGGCTCGACCTCCACTTCGACCGAACGTTGTTTAGTTTAGTTTAAATTTATGTTTTATGTTCGGTTATGCATAACTATCTATGTTTATGTTTGAATGCATGCTAGTTTCGGTTGAACCTGTTTTGAACTTGATCAAATTGAAGTTTGCAATGTTAAGTTGAGGGGATCGACTAGAAATGACCAAAAATTGCTGGAGTATATATATACTCACTAAGGGTTTTACTCCGTTAACTTTTAGGGATCGGCTATGCCTTGTTTATTTAGTTATTCACAATGTGATGCTCTATATGTACAACTATTTGTCGTGCAGTTCAATTTCATCAATAACAGTTTTAACAATACCACTATGAATTACGATATTTGGTTGTTGTTAAGGATGTTGCAGTTAACATGTCTTTCCGTTTTTCTGACAATAACTAGTGTACTTTAGACCTGCACAATACCAGTTTGAATGACTATATTTGCTTGTTTTTAAATGTTATGCCTGTTGCAGTTAACACACCTTCCCACTTCTTGTTTTGCTTAACTAGTGTGCTTAAACCTGCACACTGAAGCTATCATTTGGAGCTTATGTTGTCTGTCATAGATATATTTGGTTGATGTTTAGCCTGTTGTGCTTAACATGCTTTTAGATGTACTCACACAGGACAATATTGGGAACATCTATTGTTTTCCATTAAGGTTAGTTTCATCACATTGCTTATATATACTCACTTTTCAGGATATCGGTAGCTGGTACCATGTAGCCCGAGGGCTGATAAGGGATTAATCATCGAATCAGACATTTCACTGAATATATCTGTAACCTGATTTATCGGTAGGTTAAGTAGGACCATATTTAATATATCTGAGGCTACATAGCAACTTGCATTGTACTGAATGACTAAATATACAATCCCAAGCTACATGTCAACAAGGAAGAGTGTTATCTTAATGTTTTGATGATATCTAGATATACATGGAAGAGCAGCAAGAACAACAACAACAACATAGTAGCAGTTAACTGCAGTTAATCGGCCGATATTTATAACAATGTAATAAAAACTCCATCCGCCGCGTAATATAAGATGTTAATTCATCCAATATGTAAGTATATTGAATGTAATAAGATCTTATATAATGGGACGGGGGGAGTGTTGTACTACATCATTGTGCAATTGTTATTTAGCTTCTAATATTAACTTGGTGCTTTTAGGTGCATATGTCATTGGCAAAGATCCATGCTTCGACCCTTTCTACGTATGTGGCAATGAGATATTCATGAACCAGCTTCAAGAGAGAAAACCGATAAAGATTGTTATTAAAATGGGTCAAAAAATGTCAATTGAATTATTGATTTACACTTTATGCAAGACAACAGTGAACTGCAACATGGTAAGTAAGAAGTCTGTAGCCTTCTTTTTACTACTCATAATGAGTTCTGTTAGATGACAATGTCTGAATCTTTTTTCCTTTGCATTGGACCCCGAAGCAGTTTACTCAAGATTACCTCTCAAACTACATGATTGGCGGCCGACCATCACAAGGGGTTGGACTAGAGTCGTGTGTGCCTTCTACAACGAGTAGAGCACAATATGGGCATTCCGGTTCACCTTTTTCAGCAATCAGAATGTCTCTTGCCTCTTTCTTTACCATCTTTAATAATACAAGTATACAACCCTGGTTCATCTTTCTTTATTTGGTGCTTATGTAATTTTTTTTTATGTAATTCTTGAACATATGTACGTGTGAATCGAATAATGCATCGGTTGTGAACCTGATGGATATGAATGAAGTTATAACCTACTTAAAAATTGAAATTCGCTGCAATTTTAAATAGCGGCAATTAAATTAGGGTCAAAATATGCTCTGCTGGTCATTATGGCGCACATGGTCTGTAAAGCACAACGTGTGCGATAAACATCATAATACGACACGGTTCACGAAGAGTAAACGTGTGTAACCATGCACAAAGTTGCCGTTTGCAAAGCGTGTGTGATGTCAGACAATATCACAAATGGTGCGGGAAAACTAAATGTATGTCATTGTCGTCCAATCGTACACAGTTTATAATTATGAATTGTTTGTGATGTGGCGCGCATCGTAAACGTAGAGCCAGTTTGGTACGTGCCTAGAAAAATCCCGTGCCTGGACTGCGCCTGGTATTAGGTAAAACCACAGAAGTCCGACTGTGATGGTAAATGCCAGCACACACGAGTAGTAAGGATGGAGCTTTTGGGATATTAGATATATCCCAAATAGTTGTGTGAAGAATCGCGTTTGGGATAGGAGACGGCATCGCATACGCTTTGTTCTAGAAAACGTATGCATTCCTACTCCCTATCCCCGACAGTTTATGGGTCATGTGGGAAGGACCCCCCCCCTATCGCCCACACTCACTACCGACGGTTTAAAATGCCATCGCGGAAAATGGCTAAAAACCGTTTGTATAGCAGCTCGATGTACCAGTGGTAGTTAATAGTGCATATTAAATGAACATATAAACAACCTTTTGTTTTCTCCAACACACATTATATTTGAATGTATTTTATTTCATAAGCTCTAAATAAACAAGAAATGAAGACTCATGTCATGATTTTATATTTTTCCTTCTCTTCAGTAGTCTATGTTCCTTGACAAGGACAATTAAGTAGTAGGTCGTTATGTTCGGACTCTAATATGGAATTGTCACCATGTTCTTCATGGAACTAGCTATGTGTTTAACATGACTATCAAGTAATAATAGATCTAAGAGGAGCCCCTCAATAAGGACAGAGAACAAGCACCACATATTTTTGTGTTAACCCAATATATGCCAATGATTTTAGTGACAACAGCAATAGCCAAATTAGCACATTTTCTATTCATCATGTGGAGTTTCTTTAAGTGGTGATGAAGCAAGTTACTCCCTCCGTTGCATAGTACGAGAGCGTTTTTAGCACTAGTATAATGTCAAAAACACTCTTAAGTTATGGGATGGATGGAGTATTTTTTTTAACCTTTTTTATGAAAATGAATAACTTTGTGTTGAAAAACAACATTATGCTAATAAAATGAAGTTTTGGTAATACCATGGATTGTATGTTCATGGGTTAGCCCACTGAATTTCTTGAGGGTGTACAAACAGAAGAAAAGAAAAGGCCCAATGCACAATGAAGGACTAAACGGCAAGGCAAAGCGCGTCTTCAGCTTCTAGCACTAGTTAATGTGTGCGTGCAATGCACGTTAATTTGAAAGTATATTAAGTGCATGCGGATATTAAGTAGGATACTATTTGCATGTTATTATGCGATTAGCACTATTTTTTCATGAAATTAACTGCACGCTAAACGTGTTGAGCGCTCGACATTGAAGCAGTCTAGGTCATTGGATTTACATGATTTGATGGCCGAGATTAATTGGATCTGCCTCTTTGGATCTTTTTATATTGGTATAGATACAACATTGTTACCAAAACGTAAGACTTTTTTGGTTTTGCATAGGGCATAAAAAACATCTTACATAATTCTTATGGAGGGAGTACATTATTTTCAGAATTTCATAGCCGTGATGCATACAACGTCGGTACTTTGTAAAATCAAGGGGCCCGATAAATCTCGAACGTCCGGATTTAAGCATGTCATCCCGAACATTTTTTCATGGCAAGTTTAGTTGACCCGAGGTGGCAAATTTAATTGTTAAAACATGACAACTTTGTTCCAGTTCGGGTTTTTTTCCAGAAAATTGTCATGTTTGTGAACCTCGCGTGAACTAAAGTTGTGATGAAAAACGTTCGGATTGCCATGCTTTAAAATTCAAACGTTCGGAATTTATCATTCTCAAAAATCAATCATCAATATGCTGCATATATTCCAAAAACAAAATCCACTACGTGCCTTTTAGAACACGTTTGTGGCAGAGATGGACGCGGAAACAATATTTACCATGGTTCACAAACATGCAACGCGCATTAATTCCAATTTTGTTAACGCCGAAACCAAAAGTAATTGGTACTCGTAGGAGCCTCCGCGATCCGAGCCCAAACCCACGCGGTTGAGAGAGCCCTATATCGACCAGAGCCCAAAACCCCACATCGCAACACACGGAAACGCACGCCGCACGGAACCCACCTAGCTCAATCGATCACCATGGGTCAAGCTGTCTCCGCCGCTTCTTCCCCCTTCCGCCGCAAATCGCAGCCGCCGCCGGTTCCTCGGGCCACCGCCCCTCCAGCAGCAAAGGACCACGACACGGAGCTCGTCCGCATCTTCCGCCGCTACGACACCGACGGGGACGGCCGCATCTCGGCCGCGGAGATACGCGAGATTTGGGGCTGCACGGACGCGGAGGCGCAGGAGATGGTCGCCCAGGCGGACAGCGACGGGGACGGGTTGATCAGCATCGAGGAACTCGGGGCGCTGCTGAAGGGCGGGGGCTCGGAGGACTTGCCGGCGGCGTTCGCGTTGTTTGACGAGAACGGCGACGGGGTGATCACCCCCGATGAGCTGCGCCGAGCGTTTCTCCAGCCGCTGCTCGGCCGGGAGAAGCACACGATTGAGGAGTGCTCCAGGATGATCGCGGCGGTTGACCAAGACGGCGACGGCGTCCTCTCCTTCGACGAGTTCAAGGCCATGATGGCGCCCAAGAGCGCGTGATCCGTTCGCGCTGTGATCTGTCTATGCTTCTCCTTCGTTCATCGATGCTTGTAGTTACCGGCAAGTGTAAAGTGGGACCAGTTTTTTACGTTACAAGTTGTAATGGGATTAGTTAGTTTCTGGGCAGAACTTGAGAGGATGATCCGGGAATTTAATTCCACCAAATGTTTCGATGTGATTTTCCTATGCAAACTCACCTAGATATTCATATTGATCAATCTTGATCCAAGGAAGTTATCTTGTACGATCGATCGCATTAGGAAGATATGAATCTCATAAGAGAGGCGTTAGCGCCGACACATATTTTCTTTCTGATTTTCTCGAATGTGAAGCAGTGGTATGTTAGAATGTATATCCTTTTATAGGTCTATACGTGTATGGCACTTGCGTTAGCACAAGGAGTTTTAGGCTTCTAGCTCCGGGGTGCAATCACACAATATGTACATGTTCGAGTGCTTCTAAATATTCATGGCAAAAGAAGTTTTTTCTACGTGAACTTTGAGAGCTTTTTTTTTAATGGAACACCCACGATTTCATAAATCACACGGGCTCAGTAACAATATTGGTCCGTACGAACATTTACATCATCAGCTAAATCTTCAGGCCAAACTTGGCCGTCATGGTGTCGACGAGCACCAAATGCCGCTAATGCATGTGAACTTTGGAGCTTTACTAATTGATAGCAAGTCGATTACAATCAGTTCAGTTAGGATACTATTCACAAGGAAGTCCAGGCTTTCACTGAACCAGCAGTCGCACACCATCAGAGTGAAAGCTTGGCGGCACGGAAAGATATGCCGAATTATTAGCATCTCTCCTAGCATGCCTAATCGAAAAAGAGGCAAAACATGGAGATCTCTCCCTATTTCAACTAAGATAGGTGTCACGATCCATCTGGAGTTGTGACGTGTATACCGGAGGATGATGGTCTCTAAGCAATCCATCTCCATCACCACTTGCGCCCTCTAAGTTGTGCAAAAACCACTCCTTCATGTAGGGCAAATATTGTGGTGATGAGTGGATCTGTAACCCCTCGGAAAGGAAATGTGAGAGCGACTGACACCGCCTCTACCTCCTTCGGTGTTGATCATTATCCACCTAGATCCGGCGCACGCCAACATTGACATGTCGGATTTTGATTTGATTGCTTGGCAGCTCCAGCAATGCCCACTTGAACAGGGTTATAGGCATGAAAGGAGTTTAGTACAACGGAGTTTGAACATTGTTATAGCCCTAGGAGCATGATCCTCTTCCAGTGATCGTGAGCACCCCTACCCTTCTGCAACTAGGTCATTAGACTTTGTGTTTGTTATCGTTCTAGTGTGGACTTGCCATTGCTTTACAACCGTAACCTCTTTGGTGAGGTCATCATCTTTGGCTTGTGTCGACTTTGACTCCACCTCTTGATCTACCCACACTATAGGCGAAGACGAAGGAGCTCGAATCACACCAACATACTAACGACAATTGAGTCACACGGTCACAATCAAAACACGGTGTTAGACTCCAAGATGAATACACATTGAAGGGGGCTTGCTTGTTCAATCGTCTCCATTGGCAAGCAACGGAAGCATCTGTTTCTAATGGCCCTTGATGAGCAAGATTAGGAAATGAGCAAAGGGTGAATCCCAAGTATTATCGAGTGGTTATGTGGGCCGTTGGGTTTTTGTATATCTCCATGTCAATAAAAAGGTAAAGTCTGGAGAAACAAAGCAAGTGAAAGCGGATTATGAGGAGCAAGCTATTGGGCACGTGCACATTAGTCGTATTTAAAATGCTAGCACTCCAGAGGCAAAAATCATTGTTCTAATTTTTAATGAGAAGATTAGCAAGAAATGTGTTCAAAAGTATTTTTCGATCTACCCATTCTGCTACCACCACACATAGTGTCTGACGATCATTAGGCATCTAGCTAGTCGCTCAAAATTGTTAAACAATTAATTATTATGCTCATATGAAAACATGTCTGGATTTATTACATACATTGGGCAGTGCACAACAACAATGCATAAGAAAGGTTAATTAATTACGTACATGTTGGGGAACGTAGTATTTCAAAAAAAATCCTACGATCACGCAAGATCTATCTAGGAGAAGCATAGCAACGAGCGGGGAGAGTGTGTCCATGTACCTTCGTAGACCGAAAGCGGAAGCGTTTAGTAACGCGGTTGATGTAGTCGAACGTCTTCGCGATCCAGCCGATCCAAGTACCGAACGTACGACACCTCCGCGATCTGCACAAGTTCAGCTCGGTGATGTCCCTCGAACTCTTGATCCAGTTGAGGCCGAGGGAGAGTTTCGTCAGCACGACGGCGTGGTGACGGTGATGATGAAGTTACCGGCGCAGGGCTTCGCCTAAGCACTATGACGATATGACCAAGGTGTATAACTGTGGAGGGGGGCACCGCACACGGCTAATAGATTGTTTGTTGTGCATTTGGGGTGTCCCCTTGCCCCCGTATATAAAGGAGGGGAGGAGGAGGCCGGCCAACAAGGGGCGCGCCAGGGATAGGGGAGTCCTACTAGGACTCCATTCCTAGTAGGATTCGGCCCCACCCTTTTTTCCTTCTACCGAAGGGGAAAGGGGGAAGGAGATGGAGTAGGAGAAGGAAAGGAGGTGGCGCCCCCTTCCCAAGTCCAATTCGGCCTCCTCCCTTGTGGGAGGGGGCGCACCAGCCCCTTGTGGGCTGGTTAGCCTCCCTCCTATGGCCCATAAGGCCCATATCTTTCCCCGGGGGGTTTCGGTGACCTCCCGGTACTCCGGAAAAATGCCCGAATCACTCGGAACCATTCCGATGTCCGAATACAACCTTCCAATATATCAATCTTTACCTCTCTACAATTTCGAGACTCCTCGTCATGTCCGTGATCTCATCCGGGACTCCGAACAAACTTCGGTACATCAAATCACATAACTCATAATACAAATCGTCATCGAACGTTAAGCGTGCGGACCCTACAGGTTCGAGAACTATGTAGACATGACCGAGACACATCTCCGTTCAATAACCAATAGCGGAACCTGGATGCTCATATTGGCTCCTACATATTCTACGAAGATCGGTCAACCCGCATAACAACATACGTTGTTCCCTTTGTCATCGGTATGTTACTTGCCCGAGATTCGATCGTCGGTATCACTATACCTAGTTCAATCTCGTTACCGGCAAGTCTCTTTACTCGTTCCGTAATGCATCATCCCGCAACTAACTCATTAGTCACATTGCTTGCAAGGCTTATTGTGATGTGCATTACCGAGAGGGCCCAGAGATACCTCTCCGACAATCGGAGTGACAAATCCTAATCTCGATATATCCCAACTCAAACAACACCATCGGAGACACCTGTAGAGCATCTTTATAATCACCCAGTTACGTTGTGACGTTTGATAGCAGACTAAGTGTTCCTCCGGTATTCGGGAGTTGCATAATCTCATAGTCAGAGAAACATGTATAAGTCATGATGAAAGCAATAGCAACAAACTAAACGATCATAGTGCTAAGCTAACGGATGGGTCTTGTCCATCGCATCATTCTCTAATGATGTGATCCCGTTTATCAAATGACAACACATGTCTATGGCTAGGAAACATAATCATCTTTGATAAACAAGCTAGTCAAGTAGAGGCGTACTAGGGACACTCTGTTTGTCTATGTATTCACACATGTACTAAGTTTTCGGTTAATACAATTCTAGCATGAATAATAAACATTTATCATGATATAAGGAAATGTAAATAACAACTTTATTATTACCTCTAGGGCACATTTCCATTAGTACACTGGTAGTAATAGCTCAGTCGACCCCTAGTGTCTCAGTGTGCTCAGGCTGGCCATAGTGGTGGTATTATAGCCGGTATCATGCACTCGGGAATAGCAAACACGCTAATGTGGCAAAGAATTAAAGAAGAGAGAGAGGGTTAGAATAACATACGTAGATATCGTATCATGTTAAATGTTATGGTACTTTGTGTCATGCATGGCAATAAATATGATTATCTATGATACTACTCTATGATACTATGCACTATGGAGGTAGTATCACACACTATTATCATATGCATATATGATACTAGTGTATGATACTCCCCACTATGAGTAGCCTCACGGCTTGCTGGGGATGAAAGAACAAATGCATGCATCAAATTAAGAACATTGTACATGTATTACTAGGGACGCGTGTTATGTTATTGTGTGCAATGTGGTGTTTTTTGCTCATCAGCCATAAACAAATGAGACTTAGGGCATGTTTTGTTGCTCGCACCCACTCCAAATAGGCTCAGTGGGTGCAAAAATAACCCGTCTGGTTGCTCGCGCGAGGCATAAGCCCGTACTCGCACGATACTTAAAGTATCGTATATCCTAGCCCACAGGTAAAACTCGAATCCATCGTATCCTTGGAGACACGATAAGGTGAGCACAAGGTGGGGAAACGACGTACACGGGGAGCATGCATGGAGGATGGCGAAAGACGAAAATCTTCTGTTGCAAAATGTTGTCTCACTTCCTTTTAGTTGCTCATCTCTAGCGGGAGGGAAAATCGAACCTCTGTTATCGGCATCGTCGGTGGCAACAACTTAGATTTAGAGTGCCAATAGCAGCGTGAACCAAGATCTCATAGACCGGACGTGCTCGTGTCCTCGATCAGCTGCTTGTCCCCTTCGTCCATCTCTGACACCGGCAGGTTCTCGTTATCATCTCCCATGGAGGTAAGCAACATACAACCACCCTCCATGCCTCTACTTTTAGGTCTTTAGGTAAGGTGTAAGGTCGATTTCACTGTTACTTACCGCAACATCGATTTCACTAGGACAAACAGATTAAGATTTACATTTAAGTAGCACACTCATATATGTGATTACGGTTTGGCTCATTGATACGTCTCCAACGTATCTATAATTTTTTATTGTTCCATGCTATTATATTATCCATGTTGGATGTTTTATATGCATAAATATGCCATTTTATATTATTTTTGGGACTAACCTATTAACCTAGAGCCCAGTGTAAGTTTCTGTTTTTTCCTCGTTTTTGAGTTTTACAGAAAAGGAATACCAAACAGAGTCCAAACGAGCTAGAACTTTACGATGATTTTTTATGGACCAGAAGAAGCCCATGGAGTATCGGAGATGGCCCAGAGGAGCCACGAGGCATCCACAAGGGTAGAGGGTGCCCCCCCTAGGGCGCGCACCCCTGCCTTGTTGTTGCCCCGTGGACCCCCCCTGACGTGAAACCGACGCCAAAAAATCCTATAAATCAAGAAATCCCTAGAAAGAAACCTAGATCGGGAGTTCCGTGGTGCTACCTCTTGAGCATGCGTTGGTTTTCCCTTGAAGAGGAAAGGGTGATGCAGCAAAGTAGCATAAGTATTTCCCTCGGTTTTTTAGAACCAAGGTATCAATCCAGTAGGAGACTACATGCAAATCGCCTAGTACCTGCACAAACAATCAAGAACCTTGCAACCAACGCGATAAAGGGGTTGTCAATCCCTTCACGTCCACTTGCAAAAGTGAGATCTGATAAAGATAATAAGATAAATATTTTTGGTGTTTTTGTTGTATAGATTGAAAATTAAAGATTGCAAAATAAATAGTAAACTAGAATTATAGATCGGAAACTTATATGATGTAAAGTAGACCCGGGGGCCATAGGTTTCACTAGTGGCTTCACTCATGATAGCATATATTATGGTGGGTGAACAAATTACTGCCGAGCAATTGATAGAAAAGTGCATAGTTATGAGAATATCTAGGCATGATCATGAACATAGGCATCACGTCGGTGTCAAGTAGACCGAAACGATTCTGCATCTACTACTATTACTCCACACATCGACTGCTACCTAGCATGCATCTAGAGTATTAAGTTCATAAGAACAGAGTAACGCATTAGGTAAGATGACATGATGTAGAGGGATAAACTCAAGCAATATGGTATAAACCCCATCTTTTATCCTCGATGGCAACAATACAATACGTGTCGGTTCCCTTTCTGTCACTGGGATTGAGCACCGCAAGATTGAACCCAAAGCTAAGCACTTCTCCCATTGCAAGAAAGATCAATCTAGTAGGCCAAACTAAACCGATAATTCGAAGAGACTTGCAAAGATATCAAATCATGCATATAAGAATTCAGAGAAAAATCAAATATTGTTCATAGATAATCTTCATCATAAACCCACAATTCATCGGATCTCGACAAACACACCGCAAAAAGTATTACATCGAATAGATCTCCAAGAACATCGAGGAGAACTTTGTATTGAGAACTAAAGAGAGAGAAGAAGCCATCTAGCTAATAACTATGGACCCAAAGGTCTGTGGTAAACTACTCACACATCATCGGAGAGGCTATCGTGTTGATGTAGAAGCCCTCCGTGATCGAATCCCCCTCCGGCAGATCGCCGGAAAAGGCTCGAAGATGGGATCTCACGGGTACAGAAGGTTGTGGCGGTGGAAAAGTGGTTTCGTAGCTCTCCAGGATGTTTTCAGGGTATAAGAGTATATGTAGGCGAAAGAAGTAGGTCGGTGGAGCTACGAGGGGCCCACGAGGGTGGGGGCGTGCCTACCCCCCTGGGCGCACCCTCCTGCCTCGTGGCCGCCTCGTTGCGTCTCTGACTTCCACTCCAAGTCTCCTGGATTGCGTTTGTTCCAAGAAAGATCCTCGCGAAGGTTTCGTTCCGTTTGGATTCATTTTGATATTCCTTTTCTGTGAAACACTGAAATAGGCAAAAAACAGCAACTGGCATTGGGCCTCCGATTAATAGGTTAGTCCCAAAAATAATATAAAAGAGCATAATAAAGCCCATTAAACATCCAAAACAGATAATATAATAGCATGGAACAATCAAAAATTATAGATACGTTGGAGACGTATCAACATCTCCAAGCTTAATTCCTGCTCGTCCTCGAGTAGGTAAATGATAACAACAGAATTTTTGATGTGGAATGCTACCTAACATAATTTTTAATGTAATTTTCTTTATTGTGGCATGAATGTTCAGATCCGAAAGATTCAAGACAAAAATTTAATATTGACATAAAAATAATAATACTTCAAGCATGCTAACTAAGCAATTATGTCTTCTCAAAATAATATAGCCAAAGAAAGCTCATCCCTACAAAATCGTATAGTTTGTCCATGCTCCATCTTCGCCACACAAAATGCTCTCATCATGCACAACCCTGATGACAAGCCAAGAAATTGTTTCATACTTTAGTATTCTCAAACTTTTTCAACTTTCACGCAATACATGAGCGTGAGCCATGGACATAGCACTATGGCTGGAATAGAATATAATGATGGAGGTTGTGTGGATAAGACAAAAAGGGTGAAAGTCTCACATCGACGCGGCTAATCAACTATGGAGATGCCCATCAATTCATGTCAATGCGAGGAGTAGGGATTGCCATCCAACTTGGTTGCTCACGAAGACCTAGGGCATTTGAGGAAGCCCGTTGTTGGAATATACAAGCCAAGTTCTATAATGAAAAATTCCCACTAGTATATGAAAGTGACAAAATAAGAGACTCTCTATCATGAAGATCATGGTGCTACTTTGAAGCACAAGTGTGGAAAAAGGATAGTACCATTGTCCCTTGTCTCTTTTTCTCTCATTTTTTTTGGCCTTTCTCTTTTTTTTCCTCACACGGGACAATGCTCTAATAATGATGATCATCACACTTCTATTTATTTACAACTCAAGGATTACAACTCGATACTAGAACAAAATATGACTCTATATGAGTGCCTCCGGCGGTGTACCGGGATGGGTAATGAATCAAGAGTGATATGTATGAAAAATTATGCATGGTGGCCTTGCCACAAATACGATGTCAACTACATGATCATGCAAGGCAATATGACAATGATGAAGCGTGTCATAATAAACGGAACGGTGGAAAGTTGCATGGCAATATATCTCGGAATGGCTATGGAAATGCCATAATAGGTAGGTATGGTGGCTGTTTTGAGGAAGATATAAGGAGGCTTATGTGTGATAGAGATTATCATATCACGGGGTTTGGATGCACGGGCGAAGTTTGCACCAACTCTCGAGGTGAGAAAGGGCAATGCACGGTACCGAAGAGGCTAGCAATGATGGAAGGGTGAGAGTGCGTATAATCCATGGACTCAATATTAGTCATAATGAACTCACATACTTATTGCAAAAATCTACAAGTCATCAAAACCAAGCAGTACGCGCATGCTCCTAGGGGGATAGATTGGTAGGAAAAGACCATCGCTCGTCCCCGACCGCCACTCATAAGGAGGACAATCCAAGAAACACCTCATGCTTCAAATTTGTTACATAACGGTTACCATACGTGCATGCTACGGGACTTGCAAACCTCAACACAAGTATTTCTCAAATTCACAATTACTCAACTCGCACGACTCTAATATTACCATCTTCATATCTCAAAACAATCATCAAATATCAAACTTCTCATAGTATTCAATGCACTCTATATGGAAGTTTTTATTATAGCCATCTTGGATGCCCATCATATTAGGACTAATTTTGTAGCCAAAGTAAATTACCATGCTGTTCTAAAAGACTCTCAAAATAATATAAGTGAAGCATGAGAGATCAATAATTTCTATAAAATAAAACCACCACCGTGCTCTAAAAGACATAAGTGAAGCACTAGAGCAAAATTATCTAGCTCAAAAGATATAAGTGAAGCACATAGAGTATTCTAATAAATTCCGATTCATGTGTGTCTCTCCCAAAAGGTGTGTACAGCAAGGATGATTGTGTTAAAAAGCAAAGACTCAAATCATACAAGACGCTCCAAACAAAACACATATCATGTGGTGAATAAAAATATAGCCTCAAGTAAAGTCACCAATAGACGAAGACGAAACAGGGGATGCCTTCCGGGGCATCCCCAAGCTTAGTCTATTTCCACTCCTTATTCCAAAATCCATCAAATCTTTACCCAAAAACTTGAAAACTTCACAACACAAAACTTAAACAGAATATCTTATGAGCTCCGTTAGTGTAAGAAAACAAACCACCACTTTAAGTTACTGTAATGAACTCATTATTTATTTATATTGGTGTTAAACCTACTGTATTCCAACTTCTCTATGGTTCATACCCCCCGATACTAGCCATAGATTCATCAAAATAAGCAAACAACACACGAAAAACAGAATCTGTCAAAAACAGAACAGTCTATAGTAATCTGTATCAAACGTATACTTCTGGAACTCCAAAAATTCTGAAATAAATTGGTGGACGTGAGGAATTTATCTATTAATCATCTGCTAAAAGAATCAACCTAAAATCACTCTCCAGTAAAAAAATGGCAGCTAATCTCGTGAGCGCTAAAGTTTCTGTTTTTTACAGCAAGGTCGCAAAGACTTCACCGAAGTCTTCCCAAAGGTTCTACTTGGCACAAACACTAATTAAAACATAAAACCACATCTAAACAGAGGCTAGATGAATTATTTACTACTAAACAGGAACAAAAAGTAAAGAACAAAAATAAAATTGCGTTGCCTCCCAACAAGCGCTATCGTTTAACACCCTAAGATAGGCATTGAGATTTCGATGATGCTTACATGAAAGACAAGAATTGAAGCGCAAAGAGAGCATCATGAAACACATGAAAAACACATC
Organism: Aegilops tauschii subsp. strangulata; assembly: GCF_002575655.3. Taxonomy (NCBI): domain Eukaryota; kingdom Viridiplantae; phylum Streptophyta; class Magnoliopsida; order Poales; family Poaceae; genus Aegilops; species Aegilops tauschii. The sequence continues at coordinate 410,225,765 of NC_053040.3, read as the reverse complement.
TAAGTCTAACATACTTCCTATGCATAGGAATTTTATAGGAAAAAATTTAGCAAGACAAGCAAGATCTAGCATATGCAAGGAAGAAGAAAGAAACAATAGCAATCTCAGCATAACGAGAAGAAATTTAGTGACATGAAAATTTCTACAACCATATTTTCCTCTCTCATAATAATTACATGTAGGATCATAAGCAAATTCAATAATATAGCTATCACAAAACATATTCTTAACACAATCCACATGTATGCAAAGTTGACACTCTTCCAAAATAGTGGGATGAACATTAACTAAAGTCATGACCTCTCCAAACCCACTTTTATCAAAAACTTCATAAGATTGAACATTCTGCAAATATGTGGGATCTAAATTTGACACTCTTCCAAACCCACTTTCAATATTATTGCAAACATTATTAGCAATCTCATATTCATCATGAGGCTTAAATAAATTTTCAAGATCATAAGCACTACAAGAAATATGTCAACTTGTGACCTTCTGTCAGTGACCCTGGAAGAATTGGTCATAAATATACGACCATTTGAGACCAATTGGTCAAAGGCTGTTCGGGGGGCTCCAAGCCCTAAACTATAACGACCATTTTGGTCAGAAAGGTCGTAATTTCCTTACATGAAATGGTCATGAAGCAGACAACACTGGTCCGTTTCCTTATTTCTAGCTGATCACAACCAATATAGATGGTCATAACCTTGTAAATTGTGGTGGATTGCTATGACTAGGCGCCACCTCATCAGTTTTGCCTATGTATCATGTCCATGTGTCAATTTTTACCCTAGGTTGTGAAGCAACCTATATTTTGAAGGAAATATGCCCTAGAGGCAATAATAAAGTTGTTATTTATATTTCCTTATATCATGATAAATGTTTATTAATCATGCTAGAATTGTATTAACCGGAAACTTAGTACATGTGTGGGTACATAGACAAACAGAGTGTCACTAGTATGCCTCTACTTGACTAGCTCGTTGAATCAAAGATGGTTAAGTTTCCTAGCCATAGACATGAGTTGTCATTTGATTAACGGGATCACATCATTCGAGAATGATGTGATTGACTTGACCCATTCCGTTAGCTTAGCATTTGATCGTTTAGTATATTGCTATTGCTTTCTTCATGACTTATACATGTTCCTATGACTATGAGATTATGCAACTCCCGAATACCGGAGGAACACTTTGTGTGCTACCAAATGTCACAACGTAACTGGGTGATTATAAAGGTGCTCTACAGGTGTCTCTGATGGTACTTGTTGAGTTGGCATAGATCAATATTAGGATTTGTCACTCCGATTGTCGGAGAGGTATCTCTGGGCCCTCTCGGTAATACACATCACTATAAGCCTTGCAAGCAATGTAACTAATGAGTTAGTTGCGGGATGATGCATTACGGAACGAGTAAAGAGACTTGCCGGTAACGAGATTGAACTAGGTATTGAGATACCGACGATCGAATCTCGGGCAAGTAACATACCGATGACAAAGGGAACAACGTATGTTGTTATGCGGTTTGACCGATAAATATCTTCGTAGAATATGTAGGAGCCAATATGAGCATCCAGTTTCCTTTGTTGGTTATTGACCGGAGATGAGTCTCGGTCATGTCTACATAGTTCTCGAACCCGTAGGGTCCGCACGCTTAACGTTCGGTGATGATCGGTATTATGAGTTTATGTTTTTTGATGTACCAAAGGTTGTTTGGAGTCCCGGATGAGACCAGGGACATGACGAGGAGTCTCGAAATGTTCGAGACATAAAGATCGATATATTGGAAGGATATATTCGGACATCGGAAAGGTTCTGAGTGGTTCGGGTATTTATCTGAGTACCGCAGAGTTACGGGAATTCACCGGGGAGTATATGGGCCTTATTGGGCTTTAGGGGAGAGAGAGAGGAGCTGCCTAGGGCAGGCCGCGCGCCCCCCAAGGCCTAGTCCGAATTCGACTAGGGGAGGGGCGACGCCCTCTCCTTCCTTCTCTTCTCTCTTCCCCTTCCTTCTCTCCTACTCCTACTACTTGGAAGGGGGAAATCCTACTCCCGGTGGTAGTAGGACTCCCCAGGGCGCGCCATAGTAGAGGGCCGACCCTCCCCCTCCTCCACTCCTTTATATATACGGGGGAAGGGGGCACCTCATAGACATAAGTTGATCATTGATCTCTTAGCCGTGTGCGGTGCCCCCTCCACCATAATCCACCTCTGTCATATCGTCGTAGTGCTTAGGCGAAGCCCTGCGCCGGTAGCTTCATCATCACGCTGTCGTGCTGACGAATCTCTCCCTCGAAGCTCTACTGGATCGTGAGTTCGTTGGACGTCACCGAGCTGAACGTGTGCAGATCGCGGAGGTGTCGTACATTCTGTACTAGGATCGGTCGATCGTGAAGACGTACGACTACATCAACCCCGTTGTCATAATGCTTCCGCTTACGGTCTACGAGGGTACATGGACAACACTCTCCCCTCTCGTTGCTATGCATCACCATGATCCTGTGTGTGCTAGGAAATTTTTTGAAATTACTACGTTCCCCAACATATTTCTGTCATTCCCAAAATTCCCCAAAAAATTGGGCATTCTTTACTATCCAAATCATTGCCTCATGACAATATTCAACTCCATTTGCGTGGTAAATCTTCCTCGGCAAATTTCCAAAGTTTTTGTTCAGCTCGAACTGATGTGAAGGAAGTACTAGCTAGGCATATCCTAATGAGCTGAATTTTTGCCACGTCTTCTATATTCCCAAATCATAGCTCTCCACAAAAATTGAGCCCCATCTAACAATACATGTGATCTCAGCATCCAATCTTTGTTTCTGGTGATATTTTCAGTTTCTGAAGCAACTATATTTTATGTTAATTTATAATTGCTGAAAATTTACCACGACATGAACCTTCCCATAGAACCTCCCTCCCCCAAATTTTAGCTCATTTATTCTAGCCAATTTCCCTGAGCATTTTTCCCAATTTTCTGTTCAGTGGAGAGCACTCTGAAGGAAGTACCATTTTTATTTATCCAAATGGTATGAAAATTTTAAAGTGCCTTCATATGCCCAAATTATCATCCTCCTCCAAATTTCAGATCAATCCATGCATTCATTTGAGTCTAGCTTCAACATTCATATTTCTGTCCAGTGTGGTACGTTGCAAAGCAAGCGACACCTAGGCTCCTCCATTTGAGCTGCAAATTTTGCAAGATAGTGTCCTTAGTAGATGATCATCCTCGGCCAAAACTCAGGCCCATTGGCCATGTGCATTTTCCCCACCACTAATCAAACACTTGGGTGCTAATTCATGTTTGAGCTCAGTTCAGTCTCCTCATGAGATTCTTCTATTGCCTTCTTCTTCCTGACACCTATCGGGGGAGTGCCCAACCCACTAGACATGCCTAGGCCGAACGGAACGCGTGGAAACACCACAGTCATGCGGTAACCATGCGGCGGGCATGCAAGTTTACGCGCTCCGGAGTTGCGGCCCTCGGACACCATCCAAACCTCAACATATCACCACCAAACCATGTAGTTCTAATTAAATAGATACTTATGTACCTAGAAATGATTTTTGGAAAAAATAAAGACCAAACTATGAGGCAGGTACAGTTCAAATTTGACCTGCTTCCAGCTGAATCGGTGGAAATTTGTCTTTTTCACGAGAGGTGTATAAATACTTTTGACGACCAACCATTTTGTTAATTCTACATTAAATATGGCCTAATATATTATAAAAATGATTTGGTCCAATATTACAACAAATATATGGTAGGTCCTTCAAAAAAACTCATTTTGGGCACTCGAAAAATATAAAATGAATTTTTCATCCAAAGAAAATGAAAACTTCCTTAGGCAACATTGTTTGCCATCCCAGGATGCACCCTTGTGCACAATATGAGATCATTTGAACAAACTATGCCATGAATGTGGCCATAAGATTGATCATTTGGCTTGAAAGCCATGCATCTTCACACATGATAGCTCGTTTCTGAGAACACCTTTTAAAAATAATTACCATATTACAAGTTTATTATTTTTTCTGGTAACTTGGTCACATATAATGACACAATGTGAAGGTTTTCCAATTTGTTGATTTTTTTTTGAATTTTTTATGCTCGTTTCAAAATGCGGTCAAAACGGCGAGAATGACCGTTCAAGCTATTAGTTGAATCTTGGAATTTTTTTGGTGTTTATATAATTAAATAGATACTTATGGACCTAGAAATGATTTTTGGGAAAAATAAATAGCAAACTATGAGGCAGCTGTAGTTCAAATTTGACTCGCTTCCTACTGAATCAGCGGAAATTTGTCTTTTCACGAGAGGTGGATCAAAACTTTTGGCACCCAACAATTTGGTCAATTGTGCATTAAATATGGCCTAGTATTTTACAAATTTGATTTCATACAATTTTGCAACAAAAATATGGTAGGTCCTTCACAAAAAAAACTCATTTTGGGCACTCAAAAAATGGAAAATGAATTTTTCGTCCAAAGAAAATGAAAACTTCCTTAGGCAACATTGTTTGCCATTCCAAGATGCACACTTGTGCACGATATGAGATCATTTGAATAAACTATGTCATGAATGTGGCCATAAGATTGATCATTTGGCTTGAAAGCCATGGATCTTCACACATGATAGCTCATTTCTGACAACACTTTTTTAAAAGAATTGTCGTATTACAAGTTTATTATTTTCCTGGTAACTTGGTCACATATAATGACACAATGTGAAGGTTTTCTAATTTTTTGATTTTTTTTAATTTTTTATTCCCGTTTCAAAATGCGGTCAAAACGGCGGGAATGACCGTTCCTAGCTAGTGGTTGAATCTTGGACTTTTTTGGTGTTTCTCTCATTAAATATATACTTATGTACCTAGAAATAGTTTTTAGAAAAAATAAAGAGCAAACTATGAGGCAGCTGCAGATCAAATTTGACCCGCTTCCTACTGAATAGGCAGAAATTTGTCTTTTTACCAGAGGTGGATCAAAGCTTTTGACACCCAACCATTTGGTTAATTGTGCATTAAATATGTCCTAGTATTTTAGAAAATTGATTTCGTCCAATTTTGCAACAAATATATGGTAGGTCCTTAACAAAAAGAACTCATTTTGGGCACTCGCAAAATGGAAAATTGATTTTTCGTCCAAAGAAAATGAAAACTCCCTTAGGAAACATTGTTTGCCATTCCAAGATGCACCATTGTGAACAATATGAGATCATTTGAACAAACTATGCCATGAATGTGGCCATAAGATTGATCATTTGGCTTGAAAGCCATGAATCTTCACACATGATAGCTTATTTCTGAGAACACTTTTTCAAAAGAATTGTCGTATTACAGTTTTATTATTTTTCCTGGTAACTAGGTCACATGTAATGACACAATGCGAAGATTTTCCAATTTTTTGATTTTTTTTTCGAATTTTTTATGCCCGTTTCAAAATGCGGTCAAAACGGCGAGAATGACCGTTCCTAGCTAGTGGTTGAATCTTGGACTTTTTTGGTGTTTCTCTCATTAAATATATACTTATGTTCCTATAAATGATTTTTGGAAAAAATAAAGAGCAAACTATGAGGCAGCTGCAGTTCAAATTTGACCCGTTTCCAACTGGATCGGCGGAAATTTGTCTTTTTCATGAGAGGTGAATCAAAAGTTTTGACACCCAAGTATTTGGTTAATTATACAATAAATATGTTCTAATATTATATAAAATTGATTTGGTCCAATTTTGCAACAAATATATTGTAGGTCCTTCACAAAAAATGCTCATTTGGGGCACTCAAAAATGGGAAATGATTTTTTCGTGCAAAGAAAATGAAAACTTCCTTAGGCAACATTGTTTGTCATTCCAAGATGCACTCTTGTGCACAATATGAGATCATTTGAACAAACTATGCCATGAATGTGGCCATAAGATTGATCATTTGGCTTGAAACCCATGAATCTTGACACATGATAGCTCATTTATGAGATCATTTTTTTAAGAATTGTTGTATTACAAGCTTATTATTTTCCTGGTAACTTGGTCACATATAATGACACAATTCAAAGGTTTTCCAATTTTCTAATTTTTTTAATTTTTCATGCTCGTTTCAAAATGTTGTCAAAACTGCGGGCATGACCACTCCTAGCTAGTGGTTGAATCTTGAAAAACTTTTGGTGTTTCTCTGATTAAATAGATACTTATGTACCAAAAAATAATTTTTGGAAAAAATAAATAACAAACTATAAGGTAGCTGCAGTTCAAATTTGACCCGTTTCCAGCTGGATCGGCGGAAATTTGTCTTTTTCATGAGAGGTGAATTAAAACTTTTGACACCCAAGTATATGGTCAATTATACATTAAATATGTTCTAATATTTTAGAAAATTGATTTGGTCTAATTTTGCAACAAATATATTGTAGGTCCTTCACAAAAAACTCATTTTGGGCACTTGCAAAATGGAAAATGAATTTTTAATCAACCTCGACCAATTGTTTAGTCAACTACGACCAATTTAGATGGTCATGACATCGTACCTATGTGCTGCATTTTGATCGGTCTGTGGGCGTTTCACGCGGATCGTGGATGGAACACCGTCGGATGCTCGCGGATCCAACGGCTGTCCTCACCCCAAGCCCACTGCTACCTCTTGAGCACTGCGTTGGTTTTTCCCTTGAAGAGGAAAGGGTGGTGCAGCAAAGTAGCGTAAGTATTTCCCTCAATTTTTGAGAACCAAGGTATGAATCCAGTAGGAGGCCACACGCTAGTCCCTCGTACCTACACAAACAAATAAGAACCTTGCAACCAACGCGATAAAGGGGTTGTCAATCCCTTCACGGCCACTTGCAAAAGTGAGATCTGATAGAGATGATAAGATAATATTTTTGGTATTTTTATGATAAAGATTAAAAGTAAAGAACGTAAAATAAAGTAGATGTAAACTTATATGATGGAGAAGACCCGGGGGCCATATGTTTCACTAGTGGCTTCTCTCAAGATAGCATAAGTATTACGGTGGGTGAACAAATTACTGTCGAGCAATTGATAGAATTGAGCATAGTTATGAGAATATCTAGGCATGATCATGTATATAGGCATCACGTCCGTGACAAGTAGACCGACTCCTGCATGCATCTACTACTATTACTCCACACATCGACCGCTATCCAGCGTGCATCTAGAGTATTAAGTTCATAAGAACAGAGTAACGCATTAGGCAAGATGACATGATGTAGAGGGATAAACTCAAGCAATATGATATAAACCCCATCTTTTTATCGTCAATGGCAACAATACAATACGTGTCGTTTCCCCTTCTGTCACTGGGATCGAGCACCGCAAGATTGAACCCAAAGCTAAGCACTTCTCCCATTGCAAGAAAGATCAATCTAGTAGGCCAAACCAAACTGATAATTCGAAGAGACTTGCAAAGATAACCAATCATACATAAAAGAATTCAGAGAAGATTCAAATATTGTTCATAGATAATCTTGATCATAAACCCACAATTCATCGGATCTCGACAAACACACCGCAAAAAGAGTTTTATTAAATAGATCTCCAAGATGATCGAGGAGAACTTTGTATTGAGATCCAAAGAGAGAGAAGAAGCCATCTAGCTAATAACTATGGACCCGAAGGTATGTGGTAAACTACTCACACATCATCGGAGAGGCTATGGTGTTGATGTAGAAGCCCTCTGTGATCAATGCCCCTCCGGCGGAGCGCCGGAAAAGGCCCCAAGATGGGCTCTCACGGGTACAGAAGGTTGCGGCGGTGGAAATAGGTTTTCGTGGTGCTCCTAGATGGTTTCGGGGTACGTAGGTATATATAGGAGGAAGAAGTAGGTCGGCGGAGCCACAAGGGGCCCACGAGGGTGTAGGGCGCGCCCAGGGGGTAGGCACGCCCCTGCCTCCTGGCCTCCTCGTTGATTTCTTGACGTCCACTCCAAGTCCTCTGGATCGCGTTTGTTCCAAAAATCACGCTCCCGAAGGTTTCATTCCGTTTGGACTCCGTTCGATATTCTTTTTCTGCGAAACACTGAAATAGGCAAAAAAACAGCAATTTGCACTGGTCCTTGGGTTAATAGGTTAGTCCCAAAAATAATATAAAAGTGTATAATAAAGCCCATTAAACATCCAAAACAGAATATATAATAGCATGGAGCAATCAAAAATTATAAATACGTTGGATACGTATCAAGCATACCCAAGCTTAATTCCTGCTCGTCCTCGAGTTGGTAAATGATAAAAATAGTATTTTTGATGTGGAATGATACCTAGCATATTCTTCAATGTAATTTTCTTTATTGTGGCATGAATGTTCAGATCCGAAAGATTCAAGATAAAAGTTTAATATTGACATAAAAATAATAATACTTCAAGCATACTAACTAAGCAATTATGTCTTCTCAAAATAACATGGCAAAAGAAAGTTCATCCCTACAAAATCATATAGTTTGGTCATGCTTCATTTTCGTCACACAAGAATGCTCTCATCTTGCACAACCCCGATGACAAGCCAAGCAATTTTTTCATACTTTAGTAATCTCAAACTTTTTTCAACTTTCACACAATACATGAGCGTGAGCCATGGATATAGCACTATGGTTGGAACAGAATATAATGATGGGGGCTGTGTGGAGAAGACAAAAAAGGAGAAAGTCTCACATTGACGCGGCTAATCAACAGGCTAGGGAGATGCCCATCAATTGATGTCAATGCAAGGAGTAGGGATTGCTGATGACCCACAAGTATAGAGGATCTATCATAGTCCTTTCGATAAGTAAGAGTGTCGAACCCAACAAGGAGCAGAAGGAAATGATAAGCAGTTTTCAGCAAGGTATTCTTTGCAAGCACTAAAATTATCGGTAACAGATAGTTTTGTGATAAGGTAATTTGTAACGAGTAACAAGTAACAAGTGTAAATAAAGTGGAGCAAGGTGGCCCAATCCTTTTTGTAGCAAAGGACAAGCCTGGACAATTTATTATATGAAGGAAAATGCTCCCGAGGACACATGGGAATTATCGTCAAGCTAGTTTTCATCATGCTCATATGATCCGCGTTCGGTACTTCGATAATTTGATATGTGGGAGGACCGGTGCTTGGGTGCTGTCCTTACTTGGACAATCATCCCACTTATGATTAATTCCTATTGCAAGCATCCGCAACTACAAAAGAACTATTAAGGTAAACCTAACCATAGCATGAAACATATGGATCCAAATCAGCCCCTTACGAAGCAACTCATAAACTAGGCTTTAAGCTTCTGTCACTCTAGCAACCCATCAACTACTTATTACTTCCCAATGCCTTCCTCTAGGCCCAAACAATGGTGAAGTGTCATGTAGTCGACGTTCACATAACACCACTAGAGGAAAGACGACGTACATCTCATCAAAATATCGAACGAATACCAAATTCACATGACTACTTATAGCAAGACTTCTCCCATGTCCTCGGGAACAAACGTAATTACTCACAAAGCATATCCATGTTCATAATCAGAGGGGTATTAATATGCATAATGGATCTGAACATATGATCTTCCACCGAATAAACCAACTAGCATCAACTACAAGGAGTAATCAACACTACTAGTAACCCACATGTACCAATCTGAGGTTTGGATACAAGAGATGAACTAGGGTTTTAGAGGAGATTGACCCCCTCCTGATGAGAGGATCGTTGGTGATGACGATGGCGATGATTTCCCCCTCCCGGAGGGAAGTTTCCCCAGCAGAACAACTGTGCCGGAGCCCTAGATTGGTTCCGCCTCGTGGCGGCGGAATTTCTTCCCGAAAGCTTGCTTATGATTTTTTTCTCGGACGAAAGACTTCATATAGCAAAAGATGGGCACCGAAGGCCTGCCAGGGGGCCCACGAGGCAGGGGGCACGCCCAGGGGGTAGGGCGCGCCCCCCACCCTCGTGGCCAGGGTGTGGGCCCCCTCTGGTATTTTCTTCGCTCAGTATTTTTTATAAATTCCAAAAATGACTTCCGTGAAGTTTCAGGACTTTTGGAGTTGTGCAGAATAGGTCTCTAATATTTGCTCCTTTTCCAGCCCAGAATTCCAGCTGCCGGCATTCTCCCTCTTCATGTAGAGCTTGTAAAATAAGAGAGAATAGGCATAAGTATTGTGGCATAATGTGTAATAACAGCCCATAATGCAATAAATATCAATATAAAAGCATGATGCAAAATGGACGTATCAACTCCCCCAAGCTTAGACCTCGCTTGTCCTCAAGCAGAAGCCGATAATGATAAATATGTCCACATGTTTAGAGATAGAGGTGTCGATAAAATAAAATACGGACATGCGGGCATCATGATCATTCTTATAACAGCAACACATATATATAGTCATATGATTTCTTATGCTCAAGTAATAATCTATTCACAATGTAAAGTATGAATCAGAGACTTCATTGAGAACTAACAAACTATAATCTCAGTCATTGAAGCAATTGCAATTTATCATAACATCAGAAAGAGTCAATATAAGAGCTTTTAGTATTTCACAATTGCTAACACTCACGCAATACTTATGGGTATGGAGTTTTAATCAGACACAGAGAAAGATAGGGGCTTATAGTGTTTCCTCCCAACCTTTTACCTCAAGGGTAATGTCAACAATAATGATTCATGTTAACTTACATCCAATTGGATATATATATCAGGATCTTTCCAACACAATGTGCTTGCCAAAGGATAAAATGTAAAAAGGAAAAGTGAAGATCACCATGACTCTTGCATAAGGGATAAGACAAAAGTAAAAGATAGGCCCTTCGCAGAGGGAAGCAGAGGTTGTCATGCGCTTTCATGGTTGGATGCACGAAATCTTAATGCAAAAGAACGTCACTTTATATTGCCACTTGTGATATGGACCTTTATTATGCATTCCGTCGCTTTTATTTCTTCCACATCACAAGATCATATAAAGCTTATTTTCTCCACACTAATAAATCATACATATTTAGAGAGCAATTTTTATTGCTTGCACCGATGACAACTTACTTGAAGGATCTTACTCAATCCATAGGTAGATATGGTGGACACTCATGGCAAAACTGGTTTTGAGGGTATTCGGAAGCACAAGTAGTATCTCTACTTGGTGCAAAGAATTTGGCTAGCATGAGAGGGAAAGGCAAGCTCAACATGTTGGATGATCCATGACAATATACTTTATTTCAGATATAAGAGAACATAACCCATTACGTTGTCTTCCTTGTCCAACATCAACTCTTTAACATGTCATATTTTAATGAGTGCTCACAATCATAAAAGATGTCCAAGATAGTGTATTTATATGTGAAAACCTCTCTTTCTTTATTACTTCCTATTAATTCAACGATGGCCAAAATTGGGTTTGTCAACTCTCAACAACTTTTATTCATCATACCCTTTGTATGTGAAGTCATTACTCTCCATAAGATCAATATGATCTCTTTATTCTTTTTATTCTTTCTCTTTTCTTATTATTCCCTCAAGATCATAGCAAGATAACCAAAGCCCTTGACTCAACACTAATCTTTATTATAGCTCACGGACTCGATTACATAGAGAGATCATAAAGCAAAACTCGAAACTAAATCACACTAAAACTTTATTCTACTAGATCAAGATATTACAAAAAGATCAAACTAAGAAAAAGGTAAAGATAGGAGTGTGATGGTGATACGATACCGGGGCACCTCCCCCAAGCTTGGCAGTTTCCAAGGGGAGTGCCCATACCCATGTGATTATATCTCCTTTGCTGAGGAAGAAGATGGTGGTGATGATGGATAGTCGCACATCGAGTGTAGCAGATCTTCCAGCTTACGGATGGTGCCCTTGAGTGCGACGATATGCTCCTTCAACAAAATATTTTCACGTGTGAGATACTTGTTTTGTATACGAGCTAACTCAATCATCTTGAAAGCTTCAATCTCAGTTGGAGTAAAGAGAGGTGGGAGGATGTCTTCTTCTTCTGATGTCGGGGCCTGATCCTCCACGGCCTTCTTGATCCTATCATCCTTATTAATCTCCCCGGGTTCTTCTCTCTTCAGCTCTATCTTCATTAGCCAAGCATCGTTGCCCTGATTGTTGGAGGAGGGGGACGACATGATGCCTGGCCTTCACGACTCTGACAGAAAACAGCTCGAAATGAAAACAGAGGATATATGCGTGATACGGTGGTCAAAACCTTCGGGAGATTATATAATGAATTTTTACCGACCAAAAGAAGTATCGTGCAAGAAAACGGAGTCCTGAGAGCACACGAGGTGCCCACGAGGCAGGGGGCGTGCCCAGGAGGGTAGGGCGCGACTCCCGCCCTCGTGGAAGCCTCGTGTCCTTCCTAGACTACTTCTTATTTTCCTATTTTCTTAAATATTCCAAAACGCAGAAAAATTGCCATTAGAACTATTTTGGAGTCGGTTTACTTACCGTACCACGTACCTATTCCTTTTTGGAGTCTGAAACATTCTGGAAAGTGTCTCTTATGTATTCCTCCGGGGTTACGGTTTCAATAACATTAGTTTCAACATTTATAGGATTACCTGAGATATAATGTTTGATTCTTTGACCGTTCACCACCTTCGGATTTGTGCCTTCGAAGTTGTTGATTTTTATGGCACCGGAACGATAGACCTCCTCGATAACGTAAGGACCTTCCCATTTAGAGAGAAGTTTTCCTGCAAAAAATCTTAAACGAGAGTTGTATAACAATACATAATCACCTACATTAAACTCACGCTTTTGTATCCTTTTGTCATGCCATCTTTTAACCTTTTCCTCGAACAGTTTGGCATTTTCATAGGCTTGGGTTCTCCATTCATCAAGTTAGCTAATGTCAAATAGCCTCTTTTCACCGGCAAGTTTGAAATCATAATTGAGCTCTTTAATAGCCCAATATGCCTTATGTTCTAGTTCGAGAGGTAAGTGACATGCTTTTCCATAAACCATCTTATACGGAGACATACCCATAGGATTTTTATATGCAGTTCTATAGGCCCATAATGCATCATCAAGTTTCTTGGACCAATTCTTTCTAGATCTATTAACAGTCTTTTGCAAAATTAATTTGAGCTCTCTATTACTCAATTCTACTTGACCACTAGACTGTGGGTGATAAGTGGATGCAATTCTATGATTAACATCATATTTAGCAAGCATTTTACGAAAGGCACCATGAATAAAATGTGAACCACCATCGGTCATTAAATATCTAGGGACTCCAAACCTCAGAAAAATAACTTCTTTAAGCATCTTAATAGAGGTGTTATGATCAGCACTACTAGTTGGAATAGCCTCTACCCACTTAGTAACGTAATCAATAGCAACTAAAATATGTGTATACCCATTAGAGGAAGGAAACGGTCCCATGTAATCAAAGCCCCAAACATCAAATGGTTCAATAACAAGTGAATAATTCATAGGCATTTCTTGACGTCTACTAATATTACCAATTCTTTGACATTCATCAGAAGACAAGACAAACTTACGGGCATCCTTGAAGAGAGTAGGCCAATAAAAACCGGATTGCAATACCTTATGTGTAGTTCTATCTCCAGCGTGGTGCCCTCCATAAGCCTCAGAGTGACACTTGCGTAGGATCTGTTCCTGTTCATGCTCAGGTACACAACGTCTAATAACACCATCTACTCCTTCTTTATAAAGATGTGGGTCATCCCAAAAGTAATGTCTCAAATCATAGAAAAACTTTTTCTTTTGCTGGTATGTGAAATTAGGTGGTATAAATTTAGCAACAATGTAATTAGCATAATCAGCATACCATGGAGCAGTTCGAGAAGCATTTATGACAGCCAATTGTTCATCAGGAAAGCTATCATCAATAGGTAGTGGGTCATTAAGAACATTCTCTAACCTAGACAAGTTGTCTGCAACGAGGTTCTCAGCTCCCTTTCTATCAATAATATGTAAATCAAATTCTTGTAGCAAGGGAACCCATCTAATAAGTCTAGGTTTAGCATCTTTCTTTTCCATAAGGTATTTAATAGCAGCATGATCAGTGTGAATAGTTACTTTAGAATCAACAATATATGGTCTGAACTTATCACAAGCAAAAACAACTGCTAAAAATTATTTTTCAGTAGTAGCATAATTTCTCTGGGCATTGTCTAGGGTTTTACTAGCATATTGAATAACATTTAATTTCTTATCAACTCTTTGCCCTAAAACAGCACCTACAGCATAGTCACTAGCATCACACATAATTTCAAAAGGTAAATTCCAACCAGGTGGTTGAACAATAGGTGCAGAAATCAAAGCTTTCTTAAGTATTTCAAATGCTTCTACACAATCATCATCAAAGAAAAAAGGTATATCTTTTTGTAATAGATTAGTCAGAGGCCGAGAAATTTTTGAGAAGTCCTTAATGAACCTCCTATAAAAACCGGCATGACCAAGAAAACTTCTTATACCTTTGATGTCCTTAGAACACGGCATCTTTTCAATAGCATCAACTTTAGCTTCATCAACTTCAATACCTCTTTCATAAATTTTATGTCCCAAGACAATGCCTTCATTAACCATAAAGTGGCATTTCTCCCAATTCAAGACAAGATTAGTTTCTTCACATCTCTGCAAAACTCGATCAAGGTTGCTCAAGCAATCATCAAAAGAGGATCCATAAACGGAGAAATCATCCATGAAAACCTCACAAATCTTTTCACAAAAGTCAGAGAATATAGCCATCATGCATCTTTGAAAGGTAGTAGGTGCATTACATAAACCAAAAGGCATACGTCTATAAGCAAAAGTACCGAAAGGGCAAGTAAAAGTGGTCTTTTCTTGATCCTCAGCTGACACTGGTATTTGAGAGAAACCAGAGTAACCATCTAGAAAGCAAAAATGTGTATGTTTGGATAATCTTTCTAGCATTTGATCAAATAAAAGGCAAAGGGTAATGATCTTTTTTAGTAGCTTTACTTAATTTGCGGAAATCAATTACCATCCTATAACCTATAATAATTCTTTGCGGGGTCAATTCATCTTTATCATTAGGAACGACAGTAATACCTCCCTTCTTAGGGACACAATGGACAGGACTTACCCACTGACTATCAGCAATGGGATAAATTATACCTGCCTCAAGGAGCTTTAATATTTCCTTTCTTACCACTTCTTTCATCTTAGGATTTAGCCGTCGTTGGTGATCAATAACTGGTTTGGCGTCTTTCTCCAAATTTATTTTGTTTTGACATAGAGTGGGACTTATGCCCTTAAGATTATCAAGAGTATATCCAATAGCAGCACGATGCTTCTTCACAGTTTTCAATAATTTCTCTTCCTCCTTCTCTGAAAGGTTAGCACTAATAATAACAGGATATATCTTCTTTCCATCAAGATAAGCATATTTAAGAGTATCAGGTAATGGTTTAAGCTCAAACACGGGATCACCCTTGGGTGGAGGAGGATCCCCTAGAATTTCAACAGGCAAGTTGTGTTTCAAAATAGGTCCCTGTTTAAAGAATACTTCATCTATTTCCCTTCTTTCATTCATAAACATATCATTTTCATGGTCGAGCAAATATTGTTCTAAAGGATCATTAGGAGGCACGGCAATAGAAGCAAGACCAATAATTTCATCTTTACTAGGCAATTCCTCATCACAGTGTTGTCTACTAAATTTAGCAAAATTAAACTCATGAGACATATCACCCAAACCAATAGTAACAACATCCTTTTCGCAGTCTACCCTAGCGTTAACAGTGTTCAAGAAGGGTCTACCAAATATAATGGGACAAAAGCTATCTTGTGGGGAACCAAGAACAAGAAAATCAGTAGGATATTTAACGTTCCCACACAAGACTTCAACATCTCTAACAATCCCAGTCGGTGAAATAGTATCCCTATTGGCAAGCTTAATGGTAACATCGATATCCTCTATCTCAGCAGGTGCAATATCGTGCATAATTTCTTCGTATAAGGAATGAGGTATTGCACTAGCACTAGCACCCATATCACACAAGCCGTGATAACAATTATCTCATATTTTAACAGAAATAACAGGCATGCCTACCACAGGTCTATGTTTATCTTTAGCACCAGGTTTAGCAATTCTAGCAGTCTCATCACAGAAGTAAATAACATGCCCATCGATATTATCAGCCAATAGATCTTTAACCATAGCAACTTTAGGTTCAACTTTAACTTGCTCAGGGGGTTTGTGTGTCCTAATATTAGTTTTGTTGACTACAGTTGAAGCTTTAGCATGATCCTTTATTCTAACAGGGAAAGGTGGTTTCTCAACATAAGTAGTAGGAACAATAGGATCATTATAAGTGATAGTCTTTTCTTCAACTTTAATAGGTGCAACCACTTTTACTTCAATGGGAGGATTATATTTAAACCACTTCTCCTTAGGGAGATCAACATGAGTAGCAACTGATTCACAGAAAGAAGCTACTATCTCAGAGTCAAGTCCATATTTAGTGCTAAATTCACGGAAAGCATCGGTATCCATAAAAGATTTAACACAATCAAACTTAGGTGTTATACCTGACTCCTTACCTTCGTCGAGGTCCCAATCGTCAGAGTTGCATTTAATTCTTTCCAATAAATCCCATTTGAATTCAATAGTCTTCATCATAAAAGAGCCAGTACAAGAAGTATCGAGCATGGAGCGATTATTGAGAGAAAGCCGAGCATAAAAATTTTGAATAATCATTTCTCTTGAGAGCTCATGATTGGGGCATGAATATAACATTGACTTAAGCCTCCCCCAAGCTTGAGCGATGCTTTCTCCTTCGCGAGGCCAAAAATTATATATATAATTACGATCACGATGAACAAGATGCATAGGATAAAACTTCTGATGAACTTCCAATTTCAATGGTTTGTAGTTCCATGATCCCATATCATCACATAGCCTAAACCATGTCAATGCATCTCCCTTCAAAGATAAAGGGAAAACCTTCTTCTTGATGACATCCTCAGGCATACCTGCAAGCTTAAGTAATCCACAAACTTCATCCACATAGATTAAGTGTAAATCGGGATGCAATGTTCCATCTCCTGCAAAAGGATTAGCTAGCAGTTTCTCTATCATACCCGAAGGAATTTCAAAGTAAACATTTTCAGTAGGTTCAGTAGGTTGAGGGGTAGCTAATTGTGGTTCCGGACGGGGTGAAGATACCCCGAACAAACCCCTCAAAGGATTGTTTTCCGTAGTAACAAGTGACAGTAAATTTCAGCACACTATATAAATTTTTCCTTACCAAATTCCACCTACCAAAGGCGCTTCACTCCCCGGCAATGGCGCTAGAAAAGAGTCTTGATGACCCACAAGTATAGGGGATCTATCATAGTCCTTTCGATAAGTAAGAGTGTCGAACCCAACGAGGAGCAGAAGGAAATGATAAGCAGTTTTCAGCAAGGTATTCTCTGCAAGCACTGAAATTATCGGTAATAGATAGTTTTGTGATAAGGTAATTTGTAACGAGTAACAAGTAACAAGTGTAAATAAAGTGCAGCAAGGTGGCCCAATCCTTTTTGTAGCAAAGGACAAGCCTGGACAATTTCTTATATGAAGGAAAACGCTCCCGAGGACACATGGGAATTATCGTCATCCTAGTTTTCATCACGCTCATATGATTCGCGTTCGGTACTTTGATAATTTTATATGTGGGTGGACCGGTGCTTGGGTGCTGTCCTTACTTGGATAATCATCCCACTTATGATTAACTCCT
The DNA here is from genome assembly GCF_002575655.3 of Aegilops tauschii subsp. strangulata. Lineage (NCBI taxonomy): Eukaryota > Viridiplantae > Streptophyta > Magnoliopsida > Poales > Poaceae > Aegilops > Aegilops tauschii. Next base: position 410,208,090 of record NC_053040.3, on the reverse strand, counting down.
ATTGCAAGCATCCGCAACTACAAAAGAAGTATTAAGGTAAACCTAACCATAGCATGAAACATATGGATCCAAATCAGCCCCTTACGAAGCAACTCATAAACTAGGGTTTAAGCTTCTATCACTCTAGCAACCCATCATCTACTTATTACTTCCCAATGCCTTCCTCTGGGCCCAAACAATGGTGAAGTGTCATGTAGTCGACGTTCACATAACACCACTAGAGGAAAGACAACATACATCTCATCAAAATATCGAACGAATACCAAATTCACATGACTACTTATAGCAAGACTTCTCTCATGTCCTCAGGAACAAACGTAACTACTCACAAAGCATATCCATATTCATAATCAGAGGGGTATTAATATGCATAATGGATCTGAACATATGATCTTCCACCGAATAAACCAACTAACATCAACTACAAGGAGTAATCAACACTACTAGTAACCCATAGGTACCAATCTGAGGTTTGGATACAAAGATTGGATACAAGAGATGAACTAGGGTTTTAGAGGAGATGGTGCTGGTGAAGATGTTGATGGAGATTGACCCCCTCCTGATGAGAGGATCGTTGGTGATGACGATGGTGATGATTTCCCCCTCCCTGAGGGAAGTTTCCCCGGCAGAACAGCTCTGCCGGAGCCCTAGATTGGTTCCGCCAAGGTTCCACCTCGTGGCGGCGGAGTTTCTTCCCGAAAGATTGCTTATGATTTTTTTTCTCGGACGAAAGACTTCATATAGTAGAAGATGGGCACCGGAGGCCTGCCAGGGGGCCCACGAGGCAGGGGGCGCGCCCAGGGGGTAGGGCGCGCCCCCCACCCTCGTGGCCAGGGTGTGGGCCCCCTCTGGTATTTTCTTCGCTCAGTATTTTTTATAAATTCCAAAAATGACTTCCGTGAAGTTTCAGGACTTTTGGAGTTGTGCAGAATAGGTCTCTAATATTTGCTCCTTTTCCAGCCCAGAATTCCAGCTGCCGGCATTCTCCCTCTTCATGTAGACCTTGTAAAATAAGAGAGAATACGCATAAGTATTATGGCATAATGTGTAATAACAGCCCATAATGCAATAAATATCAATATAAAAGCATGATGCAAAATGGACGTATCAATTGCCATGCAACGGATGCACTAGAGCTATACATATATGAAAGCTCAACAAAAGAAACTAAGTGGGTGTGCATCCAACTTGCTTGCTAACGAAGACCTAGGGCATTTTGAGGAAGCCCATTGTTGGAATATACAAGCCAAGTTCTATAATGAAAAATTCCCACTAGTATATGAAAGTGACAAAACAAGAGACTCTCTATCATAAAGATCATGGTGCGACTTTGAAGCACAAGTGTGGAAAGAAAGGATAGTAGCATTGCCCCTTTTATATTTATTTTTTTGGGCCTTCCTTTTTTTATTTGGCCTTTCTCTTTTTGGGGGGGGGGGGGGGGGGGGCAATGCTCTACTAATGATGATCATCACACTTCTATTTATTTACAACTCAATGATTACAACTCGACACTAGAACAAAATACGAATCTATATGAATGCCTCCGGCGGTGTACCGGGATGGACAATGACTCATGAGTGACATGTATAAAAATATGCATGGTGGCTTTGCCACAAATACGATGTCAACTACATGATAATGCAAGGCAATATGACAATGATGATGCGTGTCATAATAAACGTAATGGTGGAAAGTTACATGGCAATATATCTCGGAATGGCTATGGAAATGTCATAATAGGTAGGTATGGTGGCTGTTTTGAGGAAGATATAAGGAGGTTTATGTGTGATAGAGCGTATCGTATCACGGGGTTTGGATGCACCGGCGAAGTTTGCACCAACTCTCAAGGTGAGAAAGGGAAATGCACGGTACCGAAGAGGCTAGCACTGATGGAAGGTTGAGAGTGCGTATAATCCATGGACTCAACATTAGTCATAAAGAACTCACATACTTATTGCAAAAATCTACTAGTCATCAAAAATCAAGCACTACATGCATGCTCCTAGGGGATAGATTGGTAGGAAAAGACCATCGCTCATCCCCGACCGCCACTCATAAGGATGACAATCAAAGAACACCTCAGGTTTCAAATTTCTTACACAACGTTTACCATACGTGCATGCTACGGGACTTGTAAACTTCAACACAAGTATTTCTCAAATTCACAATTACTCAACTAGCACAACTTTAATATCACTATCTCCATATCTCAAAACAATCATCAAGTATCAAACTTCTCTTAGTATTCAACGCACTTATATGAAAGTTTTTATTATACTAATCTTGGAGCCTATCATATTAGGACTAATTTTATAACCAAAGCAAACTACCATGTTGTTCTAAAGGATTGTGACGCCCCCGATTCAATCGTACACTAATCATGCACGCAAACATGTACGATCAAGATCAGGGACTCACGGGAAGATATCACAACACAACTCTAAAACATAAATAAGTCATACAAGCATCATAATACAAGCTAGGGGCCTCGAGGGCTCGAATACAAGTGCTCGATCATAGACGAGTCAGCGGAAGCAACAATATCTGAGTACAGACATAAGTTAAACAAGTTTGCCTTAAGAAGGCTAGCACAAATGGGGATACAGATCGAAAGAGGCGCAGGCCTCCTACCTGGGATCCTCCTAACTACTCCTGGTCGTCGTCAGCGGGCTGCACGTAGTAGTAGGCACCTCCGGGGTAGTAGGAGTCGTCGTCGATGGTGGCGTCTGGCTCCTGGGCTCCAGTATCTGGTTGCGACAACCAGGTAGAAAGGAAAGGGGAAAAGAGAGAGAAAAGCAACCGTGAGTACTCATCCAAAGTACTCGCAACCAAGGAGCTACACTACATATGCATGGGTATATGTGTAAAGGGCCATATCAGTGGACTGAACTGCAGAATGCCAGAATAAGAGGGGGATAGCTAATCCTGTCGAAGACTACGCTTCTGGCAGCCTCCATCTTGCAGCATGTAGAAGAGAGTAGATTGAAGTCCTCCAAGTAGCATCGCATAGCATAATCCTACCCGGTGATCCCCTCCTCGTCGCCTTGTTAGAGAGCGATCACCGGGTTATATCTGGCACTTGGAAGGGTGTGTTTTATTAAGTATCTGGTTCTAGTTGTCATAAGGTCAAGGTACAACTCCGGGTCGTCCTTTTACCGAGGGACACGGCTATTCGAATAGATAAACTTCCCTGCAGGGGTGCACCACATAACCCAACACGCTTGATCCCATTTGGCCGGACACACTTTCCTGGGCCATGCCCGGCCTCGGAAGATCAACACGTTGCAGCCCCACCTAGGCACAACAGAGAGGTCAGCACGCTGGTCTAAATCCTATGGCGCAGGGGTCTGGGCCCATCGCCCATTGCACACCTACACGTTGCGAGGGCGGCCGAAAGCAGACCTAGCCTAGCAGGCGTTCCAGTCCAATCCGGCGCGCGCCGCTCAGTCGCTAACGTCACAAAGGCTTCGGCTGATACCACGACGTCGAGTGCCCATAACTGTTCCCGCGTAGTTGGTTAGTGCGTATAGACCAAATGGCCAGACTCAGATCAAATACCAAGAACTCGTTAAGCGTGTTATTTTGAAGTAACCGCGGACGCCGTCCAGGGCCAGGCCCACCTCTCTCCTAGGTGGCCTCAACCTGCCCTGTCGCTCCGCCACAAGATCTACTCGCGGGTACTCCTACGAGCCGACCCGACTTTAGTCACCACAGGTATCATGTATAGAGTATATAAGTATATACCCGTGATCACCTCCCGAGTGATCACGGCCCGATAGTATAGCATGGCAAACGGACAAGAATGTAGCGTCACTGATGGAAAACTAGCATCCTATACTAAGCATGTAGGATTGCAGGTAAAGGTAACAACAGTAGTAGCAAGGACAGGCTATGCATCAGGATAGGATTAACGGAAAGCAGTAACATGCTACACTACTCTAATGCAAGCAGTATAGAGAAGAATAGGCGATATCTGGTGATCAAGGGGGGGCTTGCCTGATTGCTCTGCCAAGAAGGAGGGGTCGTCAACAGCGTAGTCGATCGGGGCACCAGCAGCGGTGTCGGTCTCGTAGTCTACCGGAGAGAAGAGGGGGAAGAAACAATGAATACAATGCAAACAGATGCATAACGATGCATGACATGACAAAGCGTGAGGCTAGGTGTGCCCAAACGCGGTACTAGGTGATACCGGCAAAGGGGGGAAACATCCGGGAAAGTATTCCCGGTGTTTCGCGTTTTCGGACAAATGAACCGGAGGGGGAAAGTTGCGAGTTCGATATGTTAGGGATGTGTGGCGGACGAACGGCTGCGTATCCGGATTCGTCTCGTCGTTCTGAGCAACTTTCATGTAGAAAGTATTTTCATCCGAGTTACGGATTATTTTATATGATTTTCTAAAGTTTTAATCATTTTCTGATTTTAATTATTTATTTAAATCCAACATTATCGAGAACAGTATGGGATGACGTCAGCATGACGTATGCGTGATGTCAGCAGTCAACAGTGCGCTTGACTGGAGTCAAAACTGACAGGTGGGTCCAGTGGGACCCACCTGTCATTGAGCCAGAGCTGAAATGGATTTGTTTTAAACTAACTATGATTAACTAAGTGCGGGCCCCATTAGTCAGTGACTAATTAGCCCAGATTAATTAGATTAACTAATTAATTAGTTTATAGTGTGGGGGCCACTGGTCAGCTGCTGGGACCAGCCCAGTCAGCACATTGACCCTTGTCAACTGGGCCAGCCGGGCCCACGGGGCCACCAGGCAGTGACCCAGGGGTGGCCCCAGGTGTGCCAGCTCAGCGGAGCCGCCGGAGTAGCTCCGGCAAGCTTGCGCGCAGCGGCCGAACACCGGCGAGCGTCGGGATTCGCCTACGGGGCACCAAAACGAGCGCCGTCTCTTGCGTTCGAACGAGGAGAGTGCCCCGCGTCTAGTGGTGGCGGTGGCGTGGCCGGAGGTGGCCGGAAGCGACGGCGGTGAGCACATCGGTGGACGGCCGGAGTCATACGTGAGGGCAAATGGTGGTATGGGGCACGGTTTTACGCGCGGTTGGGTGTGTTCGAACGCACACGACAGCGCGCGTCGAGTGGCTGTGGTCGCAGGCACGGGGGTGGCTCGAGACGAGCAGTACGACGTCGCCGGCGGCGGGGTGTTTCGGGCGAGCAACGGCAACGGCGATGTGGCGCGCTATTAGGCAAACGGGTGGGCTAGTCGGGCCCTACTCGACGCGGCGAGTTCAATGGCAACACGCCCATGACCATTTGGTCACCGGAGACTCGTCGGCGACGAGCTCCGCGGCGCTGCGTTCGGGCGCTTCGGCGGCAGCTAGCTAGGGCGTGCGAGAGAGAAAACGGAGAGCAGGAGGGGTGAAGCTCACCGAGCGGCACACACGAAAGGCCCTTGGGGGTTTAGGAGCTGCAGAGTCGACGGCGCTCGTCGGAGACGCGCCGGGGATCCGAGGAAGAAGACGAGGCCGGGGCAGCGTTCGAGGGTGCCCGGCGTCCTGCGGCTTGACGGGGAGGCGTAGTCGAGGGAGGCGGAGCGAGCGGACACGTCGTAGAGGCACGGAGGTCGCGGTGGCCGCGAGTTCTACGGCGGCGAGGCCATGGCGGCGCTCAGTTGCGGTGGGGGAACGAGGGGGAGTGGCGAGGTGGATCGGAGGGGAGAGGGAGAGGCGCAGGAACCGAGGGCGAGAGTGGGTGCGAGTGGGAGGCGGGATCGAGGAGGCGGGGGCGTGGCGGCCTTATCCTCTCCTCGACGCCGGCTAGGGGGGTTCGGTGGCGACGCGCCCCTGTTCTGACCCGGGTCGGGGGAACAGGGAAGGGAGACGAGGCAGGGGGGCTGGGCCGGCGGTTGGCAAGCTGGGCCAGGTGGGCCGGTCTGGCCTGTGAGCTGGGCCGCCTGGTCCAGTGGGGGGGTTCTTTTTCTTTTCTTTATTTTTCTTTTCTGTTTTATTTCACTTTAAAATATTTAGGCACTTTCTAAAAAATGTTTTCTCCACAATAATTACCAGTGCAATATTTGGCACCCACCGAACATTTTTGTTTTGACTTTTGAAAACTTTGTGTGTTTGTCACTAATTCATTTTTTTGAATTTGAAATGTTTTGAACTAACACTTGATTAGCAACAGTAACAGAGATGACATGGCATCATCAGGAGAGTTTTACTGTAGCCTAATTATCCGGGCGTTACAAATCTCCTCCACTACAAGAAATCTCGTCCCGAGATTTAGGAGGTAGAAGATAACAGTGCGGGGTATTCATCACGCAGGCGATCCTCGCGTTCCCAAGTGGCTTCATCTTCAGAATGGTGCGACCACTGGACTTTGAGGAACTTGATCGCCTTCTGACGTGTGCGGCGTTCAGCTTGGTCGAGAATGCGGACCGGATGCTCTTTATAGGAGAGGTCCTATCGCAATTCGAGCACTTCATGATCCGCTGCTCGGATTGGGTCCTTGAAGCAACGGCAGAGCTGCGACACGTGGAACACATCGTGAACCTGAGAAAGGTTCGGCAGAAGCTCCAGTTGGTATGCCACTTTTCCACGCCTTTCAAGAATAGTGAATGGGCCAATATAGCGAGGAGCTAGTTTGCCCTTGATCCCGAAGCGGTGAGCACCCTTCATTGGTGTGACTCGAAGATAAGCCTTTTCGCCAGGTTGATAGACCATGTCTTTATGATGACGGTCATACTGAATTTTCTGACGTGACTGGGCAGTCTTGAGATTCTCACGAATAATGCGGACTTGTTCTTCAGCATGTTGGATAATATCCGGACCAAAGAGTGGACGTTCCCCAGTTTCTGACCAGTTCAGAGGGGTTCGGCACTTTCGTCCATATAACACTTTGAAGGGGGCCATCTTCAGACTAGCTTGATAGCTATTATTATAAGAGAACTCAGCATACGGGAGAGATTCCTCCCATTTCTTGCCGAAGGAAATAACACAAGCTCGAAGCATGTCTTCGAGAACTTGGTTGACACGTTCAACTTGCCCTTGCGACTGAGGATGAAACGCAGTACTGAATGACAGTTGAGTTCCCATAGCTTCTTGAAAACTTGCCCAGAATCTTGAAGTGAATAAGCTGCCACGGTCCAAACTGATAACCAGTGGAATACCGTGAAGTGAAACAATTCTGGACATGTAGAGAGTTGCAAGCTGACTAGCAGTGATCGTTTCTTTGACTGCCAGAAAATGTGCAACCTTAGAAAGCCGGTCAATGACGACAAGAATTGCATCATTACCTTTCTGTGATTTGGGAAATCCAGTGACGAAGTCCATCTCGACATGGTCCCATTTCCATTCAGGAATAGAGATAGGTTGCAGAGTTTCAGCAGGCCTTTGATGTTCTGCTTTGATACGACGGCAAACGTCACACTCGGCAACATAACGAGCAATGTCTTGCTTCATATTAGACCACCAGAATCTCTGACGGATGTCTTGGTACATCTTTGTACTACCAGGATGGATACATAGAGGCGTATCATGAGCTTCTTTCATAACTTCCTGAGTCATATCCAGGTTTTTCTCTGCACATGGCACCACTAGGCGGCCCTTGAAGTACAAAGTGCCATCATCAGCAATAGTGAAGAATGAGGGCTTTCCTTCTGCGAGGTAGCGCTTAATCTTGTGGGCTTCAGAGTCATATCCCTGTATTCTCTTGATGGAGTCCAAGAGATCTGGTTCGACAGCCGGGGTATTGAGGGAACCCTGGGAAACAACCCGGAGGTTCATCTTGCGAAGCTCCTTAGGAGGGGGAGCGAGTGCACCCGGAGGAACAATATGGAGGTTCAGCTTTCTGAATTCTTCAATGAGCGAGGGCCGAACTTTGTGAACCTGGAGGTGGTTGCAGTAAGACTTGCGGCTCAAGGCATCAGCCATTACATTAGCCTTGCCTGGCGTATAGGAAATACCCAAGTCAAAGTCTGCAACAATCTCCATCCATCTCTGCTGACGGAGGTTCAGGTCTGGCTGAGTAAACAGATATTCAGACTTTGGTGGTCAGTGAAGATCTCGCAATGATTACCGAGAAGGTAATGTCGCCACTGCTTCAGCGCATGAATGATAGCAGGAAGTTCGAGGTCGTGAACTGGGTAGTTCTCTTCGTGAGGGCGCAATTGCCGAGAGGCATAAGCAATCACTTTGCGGTCTTGCATTAGGACACAGCCTAATCCTTGACGGGAAGCGTCGCAGTAAATGACGAAGTCCTTCTTAGTATCAGGTGGAGCTAGAACTGGGGCAGAAGTCAACCTGTCTTTGAGTGCCTGGAAACTTTCCTGACATTTGTCTGTCCATTCGAACTTGACGCCCTTATGCAACAGGTTAGTCAGAGGCCTGGCGATCTTGGAGAAGTTCTCGACGAATCGATGGCAATAGCTGGCGAGACCGAGAAAACTTCTGACTTGCTTAACGTTCTTGGGAGGAGTCCAATCAAGGATAGCCTGGACTCGTTCAGGGTTGACAGCAATACCATCCTTAGATATGGCATGCCCAAGATAGGTTATTTTGGGTAGCCAGAATTCACATTTGGAGAACTTGGCATATAGTTGATGCTCTCGTAGCTTTTCCAGCACAAGACGAAGATGTTCAGCATGTTCCTCTTCGTTCTTGGAAAATACCAGGATATCATCCAGATAAACCACGACGAACTTGTCGAGGAAATCCATGAATATATAGTTCATCAGACGAGAGAAGGTGGCTGGAGCATTGGTTAAACCGAAAGACATGACGGTGTACTCGTATGAACCATATCGAGTCACGAAGGCGGTCTTTGGGATATCCTCTTCACGAACACGGATCTGGTGGTAACCCAACCTTAAGTCGAGTTTAGAGAAGACTGACGAACCAGCCAGTTGATCATACAAATCATTGATCCGAGGAAGAGGATACTTATTCTAAATGGTAGCTTGGTTTATAGGACGGTAGTCTTGGACCAATTGGTTTGTCCCATCCTTCTTCTTGACACAGAGAGAAGGTGCTCCCCAAGGAGAGCAACTTGGGCGAATGAATCCTTTGCGAAGAGATTTGTCGATTTCCTCCTTAAGCTCAAGGAGTTCATGCGGCGGCATCTTGTAGGCTCGCTTGGCTATAGGAGTGGTGCCTGGTTTCAAGTCGATGATGAATTTGACAGCTCTAGTAGGGGGAATCCCTGGAAGTTCTGCAGGAAAGACATCAAGTAATTCATGCACGACGGGAATGTTTTCAATGCCCTCGAGTGGTGCAGCGTTCAATGCATTCAATGCATAGAGCCTTGCCTCGGCATTTTGCACCAGATGAGCTTGGTAAGTAACTATTTCATCTGAAGCGTGTAGCAGATGGACGGTCTTAGTGGCGCAAACGATTGAAGCAGTATGCGCTTTTAACCAATTCATTCCCAGAATGAGGTCAATGCTACAGGACTTCAGTACGATGGGAGAGACAAGAAACTCCAGTCCTTCGATTTCAACGGGGACGTCGTTGCAAATCATGGAGGTTCGACATTGGCCCGCAGGGGTGTGTACTAATAGTGAAGCATTCATGTCTTCGCTTTTAATGCCATGCATGAATGCAAAATCTTCTGACATGAATGAATGTGATGCACCTGTATCAAATAAAATGGATGCTGGTACTGAATTTACGAGGAGTGTACCATCACGGTAGCAGGCTGGTCTTGAGCTTCATTGAGATCAACATGGTTGGCATGGACACGACCATAGGACTTGGCATTGTTGTTGCGGGGCTGGTTGCTTCCATGGCCAGTTGCTGGAAGGGCCAGTTGATTCTGGTTCCGGTTGCATTCTCTAGCACGGTGTCCTGGTTGACCACACCTGAAGCACAAACCATTATTGGGAGTGGGAGCAGGAGCTCGGGTGGTGGTGCTGGAAGCCTTGGCTGCCTAGTTGGAGGAGTAGGCAGACGAGGTGCAGCATAGGTCTGCCTTGGGGCAGGTGCAGTTGGCTGGTACACGCTGTTGGGAATCCATATCTTACGCTTCTGCGAGGGCGGGCCCGAAGATGAGCCCGTGTCATGGTTGCGCCTGTGAGAGCTCTGGTATTCCTGCAGACCAGTTTCGACATTGATGGCCTTGTTCACCAAGGTGGCGAAATCAGTAAAGTCATGCACTAGAAGTGCGAGCTTGATGTCAGCTTGAAGGCCATCACGGAACTTCTCCTGTCTGCGTGCATCAGTTGCAATGTCCTCTTCAGCAAAGCGATACAAGTCCAGAAACTCCCGCTGATAAGCTTCAACGGTTTTGTTGCCTTGGGTGAGGTTACGGAACTCACGCTTCTTCCGGTCCATGACTCCCTGAGGAATGAAGCGGGCACGAAAAGCAGCTTGGAAGTCTGGCCAGGTGATGATTGTTCCAGCTGGCAGAGTACGCCTGTGGCTGTCCCACCATTGAGCTGCGGGTCCCTTCAGGAAGAAGGAAGCAAAGGTGACATAGCTGGCAGGGGCTACATCGGCAGACTCCATCTCATAGGTGATGTCACGGAGCCAGTCATCAGCATCCAGAGGCTGAGTTGAGCTACGGTACACAGTTGGGTTGAGGCGCATGAAATCCTGCAGAGTTACTGGGGTTGGCTGCTGGTCCATATTGGGGCGAGGAAACTGAGCCATCATATTTTCCATGAATTGGCGGTTCAGTTTGAACTGTTGGATCATACCAGCCATGTACTCAGGTGGTGGTGGGGCATTGCCACCACTACCACGACCACCTGGTCTAACCATCCTGCTAATATATAACAGGGGTAGTTCAGCATTGAGAAATTTGCAAAGACAAGAATCATTCATGATGAAACATGCATAATGAAAGGAGCACGATAGCTACTACATAGTAGTCGGCATAACTTACAAAAGGGGTCATGCATAGAGTTCAGTACATAGACTAAAACATCATAGGCGGCACACAGGCTCGCGGCGAATGCATCTAACACTAACAAGCAAGCCTACATCAGTCCCAAGAAGTACTGTGGAGGTAGGTGTAGCCTGAAAGCTGGTAGTGTCGCATCGGGAACTCCACGTCAGCAACCTGGGGTCCGCGAATACTCTGGTGCAGAACCTGGCACTCAGGTGGCAGAAGAGGACCAAGTGCGGGAGAGTAGCCTCCCACATCAGGCCAGCCGACACCCTGGGGCATCACAGTCCTGGCTGGGTAGATCGCAGAATGGGGCAGCTCTCTAGATCGGACAAAGGGGTGCAACAGCGTTAGAGCACGGTAAAGGTGCTGATGGGTGGTGTACAACTCGTGGCGAAGAGCTCGGTTAGCTCGATCCAGCTCATCAGCATGCAGAACTAGGTTCTGATGGTAGAAGGGCTCTCGGGTGAGAGTAGAGTAGGCAGCAGTATAGTATCCCTCCGCGCCAACATCAGATGCGATAGCAATGTGCCTGAAAGGGGAGGTGTCCAACTCCCGATACTCTCCACGAAGACGTGTCAGAGCAGCATAAGCAACATCGTGGACAGCCATATCGATGGTCACTCCAACACCATGAGCGGTGTGCAGCACAGTAGTGGAGTCATACTCCCGAGAGTAGAGGTGGACGATGGCACGGTACTGCTCCTGGTTAAAGTCCTGGTACTCCTCGTAGACGGTGTACTCAGGGTGCCAGCGATAACCCAAATATGTCATCATCTCAGCTAGCACATCAGGTGATCCCGAGGCACCAATGACCGTCGTGTGGCGCATGACCTGCCTCGTGGGTTCCATCTGAAAGCAAAGATGTTTCAAAGGAGTCAAATGACAGTGTGGGAATTGTTCAAAATACTATTCTAAGAAATAACTATGGCTTATCCAACTTTGGGGTGAATGTGGTCACGGGATCCTAGTGTTAGAGTTAGTAAATTCGTTTAACCCGAGTAGAAGAGAGTTCAGAGTCCCAGAGTAAAGGTCGAGGAGTAAAAGATCCTAGTACCACCCAATGGCGACGTGGGCCCGTAAGACACACAGCCATGTTAGTAAAAGTTTTGTAATGTCTAGACTCGACTTCGGCCAAGGAGTGTGGAAGGGGGATTCCTACAGGCAGTCGGCTCTGATACCAACTTGTGACGCCCCTGATTCAATCATGCACGCAAACGTGTACGATCAAGATCAGGGACTCACGGGAAGATATCACAACACAACTCTAAAACATAAATAAGTCATACAAGCATCATAATACAAGCTAGGGGCCTCGAGGGCTCGAATACAAGTGCTCGATCATAGACGAGTCAGCGGAAGCAACAATATCTGAGTACAGACATAAGTTAAAAAAGTTTGCCTTAAGAAAGCTAGCACAAACGGGGATACAGATCGAAAGAGGCGCAGGCCTCCTACCTGGGATCCTCCTAACTACTCCTGGTCGTCGTCAGCGGGCTGCACGTAGTAGTAGGCACCTCCGGGGTAGTAGGAGTCGTCGTCGACGATGGCGTCTGGCTCCTGGGCTCCAGCATCTGGTTGCGACAACCAGGTAGAAAGGAATGGGGGAAAAGAGGGAGAAAAGCAACCGTGAGTACTCATCCAAAGTACTCACAAGCAAGGAGCTACACTACATATGCATGGGTACATGTCTAAAGGGCCATATCGGTGGACTGAACTGCAGAATGCCAGAATAAGAGGGGGATAGCTAATCCTGTCGAAGACTACGCTTCTGGCAGCCTCCATCTTGCAGCATGTAGAAGAGAGTAGATTGAAGTCCTCCAAGTAGCATCGCATAGCATAATCCTACCCGGCGATCCCCTCCTCGTCGCCCTGTTAGAGAGCGATCACCCGGGTATATCTGGCACTTGGAAGGGTGTGTTTTATTAAGTATCCGGTTCTAGTTGTCATAAGGTCAAGGTACAACTGCGGGTCGTCCTTTTACCTAGGGACACGGCTATTCGAATAGATAAACTTCCCTGCAGGGGTGCACCACATAACCCAACATGCTTGATCCCATTTGGCCGGACACACTTTCCTGGGTCATGCCCGGCCTCGGAAGATCAACACGTCGTAGCCCCACCTAGGCACAACAGAGAGGTCAGCACGCCGGTCTAAATCCTATGGCGTAGGGGTCTGGGCCCATCGCCCATTGCACACCTGCACGTTGCGAGGGCGGCCGAAAGCAGACCTAGCCTAGCAGGCGTTCCAGTCCAATCCGTTGCGCGCCGCTCAGTCGCTGACATCATGAAGGCTTCGGCTGATACCACGACGTCGAGTGCCCATAACTGTTCCCGCGTAGTTGGTTAGGGCGTATAGACCAAATGGCCAGACTCAGATCAAATACCAAGAACTCGTTAAGCATGTTATTCTGAAGTAACCGCGGTCGCCGTCCAGGGCTAGGCCCCCCTCTCTCCTAGGTGGCCTCAACCTGCCCTGTCGCTCCGCCACAAGATCCACTCGCGGGTACTACTACGAGCCAACCCGACTTTAGTCACCACAGGTATCATGTATAGAGTATATAAGTATATACCCGTGATCACCTCCTGAGTGATCACGGCCTGATAGTATAGCATGGCAAACGGACAAGAATGTACGGTCACTGATGGAAAACTAGCATCCGATACTAAGCATGTAGGATTGTAGGTAAAGGTAACAACAGTAGTAGCAAGGACAGGCTATGCATCAGGATAGGATTAATGGAAAGCAGTAACATGCTACACTACTCTATGCAAGCAGTATAGAGAAGAATAGGCGATATCTGGTGATCAATGGGGGGCTTGCCTGATTGCTCTGGCAAGAAGGAGGGGTCGTCAACAGCGTAGTCGGTCGGGGCACCAGCAGCGGTGTCGGTCTCGTAGTCTACCGGAGAGAAGAGGGGGAAGAAACAATGAATACAATGCAAACAGATGCATAACGATGCATGACATGACAAAGCGTGAGGCTAGGTGTGCCCAAACGCGGTACTAGGTGATACCGGCAAAGGGGGGAAACATCCGGGAAAGTATTCCCGGTGTTTCGCGTTTTCGGACAGATGAACCGGAGGGGGAAAGTTGCGAGTTCGATATGTTAGGGATGTGTGGCGGACGAACGGGCTGCGTATCCGGATTCGTCTCATCGTTCTGAGCAACTTTCATGTAGAAAGTATTTTCATCCGAGTTACGGATTATTTTATATGATTTTCTAAAGTTTTAATCATTTTTTGATTTTAATTATTTATTTAAATCCAACATTATCCAGAACAGTATGGGATGACGTCAGCATGACGTATGCGTGATGTCAGCAGTCAACAGTGCGGTTGACTTGAGTCAAAACTGACTTGTGGGTCCAGTGGGACCCACCTGTCATTGAGCCAGAGCTGAAATGGATTTGTTTTAAACTAACTATGATTAACTAAGTGCGGGCCCCATTAGTCAGTGACTAATTAACCCAGGTTAATTAGATTAACTAATTAATTAGTTTATAGTGTGGGGGCCACTGGTCAGCTGCTGGGACCAGCCCAGTCAGCACGTTGACCCTGGTCAACTGGGCCAGCCGGGCCCACGGGGCCACCAGGCAGTGACCCAGGGGTGGCCCCAGGTGTGCCAGCTCAACGGAGCCGCCGGAGTAGCTCCGGCAAGCTCACGCGCAGCGGCCGAACACCGGCGAGCGTCGGGATTCGCCTACGGGGCACCAAAATGAGCGTCGTCTCTTGTGTTCGAACGAGGAGAGTGCCCCGCGTCTAGTGGTGGCGGTGGCGTGGCCGGAGGTAGCCAGAAGCGACGGCGGCGAGCACATCGGCGGACAGCCGGAGTCGGGCGTGAGGGCAAATGGTGGTATGGGGCACGGTTTTACGCGCGGTTGGGTGTGTTCGAACGCCACGACAGCGAACGTCGAGTGGCGGTGGTCGCAGGCACGGGGGTGGCTGGAGACGAGCAGTACGACGTCGCCGGCGGCGAGGTGTTTTGAGCGAGCAACGGCAACGGCGATGTGGCGCGCTATTAGGCAAACGGGTGGGCTAGTCGGGCCCTACTCGACGCGGCGAGTTCAATGGCAACACGCCCGTGACCATTTGGTCACCGGAGACTCGTCGACGACGAGCTCCGCGGCGCTGCGTTCGGGCGCTTCGGCGGCAGCTAGCTAGGGCGTGCGAGAGAGCAAACGGAGAGCAGGAGGGGTGGAGCTCACCGAGCGGCACACACGAAAGGCCCTTGGGGGGTTTAGGAGTTGCAGAGTCGACGGCGCTCGTCGGAGACGCGCCGGGGATCCGAGGAAGAAGACGAGGCCGGGGCAGCGTTCGAGGGTGCCCGGCGTCCTGCGGCTTGACGGGGAGGTGTAGTCGAGGAAGGCGGAGCGAGCGGACACGTCGGAGAGGCGCGGAGGTCGCGGTGGCCGCGAGTTCTTCGGCGGCGAGGCCATGGCGGCGCTCGGTTGCGGTGGGGGAACGAGGGGGAGTGGCGAGGTGGATCTGAGGGGAGAGGGAGAGGCGCGGGAACCGAGGGCGAGAGTGGGGGCGAGTGGGAGGCGGGATCGAGGAGGCGGGGGCGTGGCGGCCTTATCCTCTCCTCGACGCCGGCGACGGGGGTTCGGTGGCGACGCGCTCCTGTTCCGACCGGGTCGGGGGAACAGGGAAGGGAGACGAGGCAGGGGGCTGGGCCGGCGGTTGGCAAGCTGGGCCAGGTGGGCCGGTCTGGCCTGTGAGCTGGGCCGCCTGGTCCAGTGGGGGGTTCTTTTTCTTTTCTTTTCTTTATTTTTCTTTTCTGTTTTATTCACTTTAAAATATTTAGGCACTTTCTAAAAAATGTTTTCTCCACAATAATTACTAGTGCAATATTTGGCACCCACCGAACATTTTTGTTTTGACTTTTGAAAACTTTGGGTGTTTGTCACTAATTCATTTTTTGAATTTGAAATGTTTTGAACTAACACTTGATTAGCAACAGTAACAGAGATGACATGGCATCATCAGGAGAGTTTTACTGTAGCCTAATTATCCGGGCGTTACAAGGAATCTCAAAATAATATAAGTGAAGCATGAGAGAACAAATATTTCTATAAAAATAGGACAACCGCCGTGCTCTAAAAGATATAAGTGAAGCACTAGAGCAAAAACTATATAGCTCAAAAGATATAAGTGAAGCACAAAGAGTATTCTAATAAATTCCGACTAATGTGTGTCTCTCCCAAAAGGTGTGTACAGTAAGGATGATTGTGGTGAACTAAAAAACAAAGACTCAAATCATACAAGACGCTCCAAGCAAAACACATATCATGTGGTGAATGAAAATATAGCTCCAAGTAAAGTTACCGATGGACGAAGACAAAAGAGGGGATGCCTTCCGGGGCATCCCCAAGCTTTGGCTTTTTGGTGTCCTTGGATTTACCTTGGGGTGCCTTGGGCATCCCCAAGCTTAGGATCTTTCCACTCCTTGTTCCATGATCCATCATATCTCTACTCAAAACTTGAAAACTTCACAACACCAAACTCAACAGAAAATCTCATGAGCTCCGTTAGCGAAAGAAAATAAAACACCACTTCAAGGTACTGTAATTAACTCATTATTTATTTATATTTGTGTTAAACCTACTGTATTCCAACTTCTCTATGGTTCATAAACTCTATTACTAGCCATAGATTCATCAAAATAAGCAAACAACACACGAAAAACAGAATCTGTCAAAAAGAGAACAGTCTGTAGTAATCTGTATCTAACGCAAACTTCTGGAACTCAGAAAAATCTACCAAAATAGGAAGACCTAGATAATTTGTTTATTGATCTACTTCAATTGGAATCAGTATTTTATCACGTTCTGGTGATTTTTAACAATTGTTTTCGTGAACAGAAAGTTTCTGGAATTTTCAGCAAGATAAAATAACTATTAACCAAGAAGATCCTATAGGTTTAACTTGGCAAAAACACTAATTAAAACATAAAAACACATCTAACCAGAAGCTAGATGGATTATTTATTCCTAAACAGAACCAACAAGCAAGAAATAAAAATAAAATTGGGTTGCCTCCCAACAAGCGCTATCGTTTAACGCCCCTAGCTAGGCATAAAGGTAAGGATAGATCTAGGTATTGCCATAATAATCGTAAGGAAAATCGTGAAAACTCCTTTCGTATTCTCTGCGTTCAGCAGCAAGTTTCCTTTGTGGCAAGCAAAAGTAATCAAAGGGGTTAAATTTAATAGGGCAAAAATCCCCAAAATCAAGCTCGGGAGGTATGGGTTCCTCCCTTGGCCCCTTATATTGCACAACCAATTCATCATTACAAGCGTTCTTTTGACAAAAAGTCCCGAGCCTTTGCTCAAGAGAAAAACCTAACCCATTATTCTGAATAGCAAAGTCATCATTAAGTTCAGAAATTCTATCAACTAGAACATCGGTAGGAACCTTTTTTCTAAGGTTTTCATTATAAGCAACATGATCCAAAGATTGTGAACGCATTATGTCTTCTTGATTAAAAAGGATAGCTTCTATGGGAGGATGGCCAGCATCCACCCTATAATGTGCAAAATTTTCTCTAGCCTCTTTCATTATAAATCTGAACTCATGAGCCAAAAAGATAGTAGCGGCACGCTTAACAGAAGAGTACTCAATATTATAAAATTCTAGGAAAATTCTTTGTATGCAAGGATGCATATGAAGAAATTGCCTTTCAAGTTCTACTACGAGCAAGGATATTGCATCCGCAAGACTACTAGTTCTATGAAGAATAGAACCACCCATAATGGGCAAAGCACCGGCACAAGTAAAGAAATCTTGAATAACTCCCTTCCCAATAATATTACCACTACCGACTCTAAGCTTTTTAGTATGCAAGATAGTGGGTTCCTCAGGAGGATCATTGAAAGCATCAAAAATTTCCATGTTATTATTATTGCCTTTATCAACGATAATGATGTCTACTACGCAACCTTCTTCTTGTAGACGTTGTTGGGCCTCCAAGTGCAGAGGTTTGTAGGACAGTAGCAAATTTCCCTCAAGTGGATGACCTAAGGTTTATCAATCCGTGGGAGGCGTAGGATGAAGATGGTCTCTCTCAAGCAACCCTGCAACCAAATAACAAAGAGTCTCTTGTGTCCCCAACACACCCAATACAATGGTAAATTGTATAGGTGCACTAGTTCGGCGAAGAGATGGTGATACAAGTGCAATATGGATGGTAGATATAGGTTTTTGTAATCTTAAAATATAAAAACAGCAAGGTAACTAATGATAAAAGTGAGCACAAACGGTATTGCAATGCTAGTAAACAAGGCCTAGGGTTCATACTTTCACTAGTGCAAGTTCTCTCAACAATAATAACATAATTGGATCATATAACTATCCCTCAACATGTAACAAAGAGTCACTCCAAAGTCACTAATAATGGAGAACAAACGAAGAGATTATGGTAGGGTACGAAACCACCTCAAAGTTATTCTTTCCAATCAATCCGTTGGGCTATTCCTATAAGTGTCACAAACAGCCCTAGAGTTCGTACTAGAATAACACCTTAAGACACAAATCAACCAAAACCCTAATGTCACCTAGATACTCCAATGTCACCTCAAGTATCCGTGGGTATGATTATACGATATGCATCACACAATCTCAGATTCATCTATTAAACCAACACATAGAACCTCGAAGAGTGCCCCAAAGTTTCTACCAGAGAATCAAGACGAAAATGTGTGCCAACCCCTATGCATAGGTTCATGGGCGGAACCCGCAAGTTGATCACCAAAACATACATCAAGTGAATCACGTGATATCCCATTGTCAGCATAGATACGCACGGCAAGACATATGTCAAGTGTTCTCAAATCATTAAAGACTCAGTCCGATAAGATTACTTTAAAGGGAAAACTCAATTCATTGCAAGAGAGTAGAGGGGGAGAAGCAACATAAGATCCAACTATAGTAGCAAAGCTCGCGATACATCAAGATCGTGCCAAATCAAGAACACGAGAGAGAGAGAGATCAAACACATAGCTACTGGTACATACCCTCAGCCCCGAGGGTGAACTACTCCCTCCTCGTCATGAAGATCGCTGGGATGATGAAGATGGCCACCGGTGAGGGTTCCCCCCTCCGGCAGGGTGCCGAACAGGTTCCCGATTGGTTTTTGGTGGCTACAGAGTCTTGCGGCGGCGAAACTCCCGATCTATTATGTTCCCCGATCGTTTTAGGGTATATGAATATATATAAGCGGAAGAAATACGTCAGGGGAGCCATGAGGGGCCCACGAGGGTGGAGGGCACGCCCAGCGGGGTCGGCGCGCCCCCCTGCCTCGTGCCTTCCTTGTTGCTTTCTTGACATGGACTCCAAGTCTCCCGGGTTGCTTTCTTTCCAAAAATAACTTCTCCAGAAGGTTTCATTCCGTTTCGACTCCGTTTGATATTCTTTTTCTTCGAAACACTGAAACAAGGGAAAAAACAGGAACTGGCACTGGGCTCTGGGTCAATAGGTTAGTCCCAAAAGTAATATAAAAGTGCATAGTAAAGCCCATAAAACATCCAAGATGGATAATATAATAGCATGAATACTTCATAAATTATAGATACGTTGGAGACGTATCAGATAACCTCCCCAGATTCAGACATAACGACAGCAATCTCAAGGTACACGAGAAAAGAGGGAGCGGAAAGAGAGAGCAAATAAGACGGCAAGGGTGAAGTGGGGGAGAGGAAAACGAGAGGAAAATGGCAAATAATGTAATGCGAGGGATAAGAGTTTGTGCTGGGTACTTGGTATGTCTTGACTTGTGCGTAGACTCCCTGGCAACGGCGCCAGAAATCACACGTTGGCGGGAGATCAAATCTTGACTTGACTTGGCGTAAGCCTCCCCGGCAACGTCGCTAGAAATCCTTCTTGCTGCCTCTTGAGCACTGCGTTGGTTTTCCCTTGAAGAGGAAAGGGTGATGCAGTAAAGTAGCGTAAGTATTTCCCTCAGTTTTTGACAACCAAGGTATCAATCCAGTAGGAGGCCACACGCAAGTCCCTCGTACCTACACAAACAAATAAGAACCTTGCAACCAACGCGATAAAGGGGTTGTCAATCCCTTCACGGCCACTTGCAAAAGTGAGATCTGATAGAGATAATAAGATAATTTTTTTGGTATTTTTATGATAAAGATTAAAAGTAAAGAATGTAAAATAAATTAGATGTAAACTTATATGATGGAGAATAGACCCGGGGGCCATAGGTTTCACTAGTGACTTCTCTCAAGATAGCATAAGTATTACGGTGGGTGAACAAATTACTGTCGAGCAATTGATAGAATTGAGCATAGTTATGAGAATATCTAGGCATGATCATGTATATAGGCATCACGTCCGTGACAAGTAGACCGACTCCTGCCTGCATCTACTACTATTACTCCACACATCGACTGCTATCCAGCATGCATCTAGAGTATTAAGTTCATAAGAACATAGTAACGCATTAGGCAAGATGACATGATGTAGAGGGATAAACTCAAGCAATATGATATAAACCCCATATTTTTATCCTCGATGGAAACAATACAATACGTGTCGTTTCCCCTTCTCTCATTGGGATCGAGCACCGCAAGATTGAACCCAAAGCTAAGCACTTCTCCCATTGCAAGAAAGATCAATCTAGTAGGCCAAACCAAACAGATAATTCAAAGAGACTTGCAAAGATAACCAATCATACATAAAAGAATTCAGAGAAGATTCAAATATTGTTCATAGATAATCTTGATCATAAACCCACAATTCATCGGATCTCGACAAACACACCGCAAAAAGAGTTACATCAAATAGATCTCCAAGAAGATCGAGGAGAACTTTGTATTGAGATCCAAAGAGAGAGAAGAAGCCATCTAGCTAATAACTATGGACCCGAAGGTCTGTGGTAAACTACTCACACATCATCGGAGAGGCTATGGTGTTGATGTAGAAGCCCTCAATGATCGATGCCCCCTCCGACGGAGCGCCGGAAAAGGCCCCAAGATGGGCTCTCACGGGTACAGAAGGTTGTGGCGGTGGAAATAGGTATTCGTGGTGCTCCTGGATGGTTTCGGGGTACGTAGGTATATATAGGAGGAAGAAGTAGGTCAGCAAAGCCACGAGGGTGGAGGGCGCGCCCAGGGGGGTAGGCGCGCCCCCTGCCTCGTGGCCTCCTCGTTGATTGCTTGACGTCCACTCCAAGTCCTCTGGATCACGTTTGTTCCAAAAATCACGCTCCCGAAGGTTTCATTCCGTTTGGACTCCATTTGATATTCTTTTTCTACGAAACACTGAAATAGGCAAAAAAACAGCAATTTGCACTAGGCCTTGGGTTAATAGGTTAGTCCCAAAAATAATATAAAAGTGTATAATAAAGCCCATTAAACATCCAAAACAGAATATATAATAGCATGGAGCAATCAAAAATTATAGATACGTTGGAGACGTATCACCCACCTAAGCCGAAACCCTAGTCCTCGTGGACATTTTCCATCCACCCCCCCCCCCGCCTCCTTTCTTTGTCCCTCCCTCCACAGTCCCGCGACCCCCGACCCCAACCCCTCCCTCCGGCGACATCCTCTCCCCCGATCCCATCAGCCGGCGCGACCTTCGCTCCACCAGCCCCGCCAGCGACCTGCTACCCCATCGCCGGCACGCGGCAGATCCAACCCAGCAGCAGCTCAGATCGAACCCCTACCCCGCGGCCATGGCAGGGGGAGCCCGAAACCCCTACCCCATGGCGGCTAGGGTTTCAGTCGGCTCCAACTCCAACGCTGCTCTGCCTCCGGCGACTCCCGAGCCCTCAAGCGCCACTCCGTCTCCCGTATGGCCTCGAGGACGGCAGGTTCTTCCTCAACCTTGAGGACACGCGCCGACAGCCGGCCATCTCCGCCGAGTCCACCGATGGCGACCTCTGTATCTGGTATGAATCCCCCCTCTCTCTCGATGTGTGTGTGTAGGCGCTTCCTCACCTCACCTTGTCTCCTTCCCAGAACGACCAGAACACGTCCGCCATGGGAGAGGAAGGCCTCGGGACGCCATGCTAGCTACTTCTCGGGACGCCATGGCCCTTCCTCCCGCTGGTTCTCCTCGCTCCTCAAGGTCTGCACATCTCCGGTCGATGGAGTCAGCTCGAGCGTCAAGGACACAACGGCGGCAGCAGCAGCAAGGTTCGCCCCGCCTCTCGATTTCATCTTCTTCCACTCCATTGCCTGCTGATGCTCGTGGACTCCTTCTACAACTTCTCATCATCTCCTATTGATGTGTGCTCGTATTGTGTCAAGGAAAGGAATTCAAGGCCATGGGAGCTGCTTCTAGTATAGGACGTGCTAGACCTGCTGCTGCCGGTTGTGTTCCCCGAATAAGTCCCCAAGCTGCATCCTGCTGCTCCTGCCCTGGCCGTCCTCAACTTGCTCCTGGACAGCTACTGCAGGTGAGACAATTGCCTCCATCTACTGCAGGTAGAACTACTATGTAGTTTGGTTGTAGCAGCAACTATTGTAGGTTGGGTGAAATCTTAGTTTGCCTGCCTTTAGATAATGAGATGGATATAGCGCATAACATTGCTTCAGACATTTGCAATACATCTCTTAATTTAACATCCATTGGAATAAATTAGATGGGAATATATATGTGGTTTCATAAGCTGGTGCTGCTAGTTGTTATGGGAATATATATATTAGTGCTTTTGGGGTTGTTGTTCCTGTGGATCCGGCGAGTTTAGATTGTGGTCGGTTTAGAGGGGTCTCAGATGCGTCAGCTACGGACGACGGGGGATCTGGCTTTGGTGATTGGTGCATCTGGATCACCGATTCCTCTATAGCTTCGGTTGGATTTGAAGTTCCTCAAGGGTTAGGATTCCACCGCGGTCCAACTTTATACTATAACTTTGTATTGCATATACTGCAAGTTTGTACAAGATTTTTGTTTGCTAGGAAACATGGACATATATTCAGCTTTAATGCTAGTTGTATTGTTAGCACATCCATATGTGCAAGAAAAGGGTTCAGACAGAGAGGGGTACCTGTTTATCATGATTTTTGCACCAGTTTATCATCTTTGTCTCCTGTATTGTACTTCGAAGTTTATCATGTTCTGAAGCTGACCCTTCAAATTGGGTTGCAGAGGAGGTATGGCTGCCGCGCTATGATGCTGGAGACTGTTGCCGCAGTGCTGGGGATGGAGACAGATTGCATTGAAAATATTCTGTTATTCCTTGCCTAATGTTCTTGTTGCTGATAATAGGGCATGTAGATAGCAAGTTATTTTCCTATTGGTTACTTATGCTTATTGTGTATCACATTTAAAAAGAAAATGCACAATGAGCTTGTTTGATCTTTTTATGCTTATGTATGCTTGATCAGGGTAGTTCTTTTTTAATTTGATGACAATGAACCAATATAACCAGTCATCAATAGCTAGTGTGCATTGCCAAGTACAACAGTTCTACATTGTATGGAATCATCTATAGATATTATTTCTTTAAGTGTTGCTGGCTATATTGAAATTATACTCTGAGGCGCTGTAGCATTAGTGTGTTGTTTTGCTTTTGGTCTTCTCTATCTATGTGCTTATAAGTCAGGTTGTTTTTGTGGCATCCAGGGGAACAAGCCTGGAGCTATCTCTCCCTGTTAATGATGTTAACTGATGTTAGTTTGTGCACTTGATGTTTTATACTTGGAAGACAAATGAACTTGTTTTGGTTATATCTCTCCCTGTTAATTATGGGTGATTTCCTTCTTGCAAATTATATATGTTCTGTTTTGAGCTATCTCTCTGCCTGGTAATAAAAGTATGTGCATTGGTTGATATTTAGTATTCGTATGTCTAGTTCACGATGATGGTCACTTGCGGCAGAGGCAGACGATGTTTCAACCTTCACTGTCGGGTTGCTGCTACTTGCCACACGACCCTCTGGCACCTCTCGTGTTTTTCAGTAATCTGAAAAGCATCTCCTACTTGATGTTTCGGTGTCTGGATATTCGTCGCCGATAACTACGGGCACACTGCTTGTATATACCCTGTTTTACTGCCTAGTACAGAACGTGCCTAGCCCCAGTTGCCTACCTCAATCAAAGAAACTAAGAATGTTCACAGTAATTTGAAAAGTATGTCCTGCTTAATATTTCAGTGTCTAGATATTCGCCGCCGATAACTAAGCACGCAATGCTTGTATATACCCAGTTTTTACTGCCTAGTAGTGAACACACCTAGCCCCAGTCACCTACTTCAATCAAAGAAACTAAGAATGTTCATAGTAATTTGAAAAGTATCTCATGCTTGATGCTTATACACTTGCATACACATCCCTCCTCCTCTTCGCTTCTTCTTCCTCCTCTCGTCTCCCCCAATCTGATGTGTGTGTGCATTTATTTTTGCAGGTTCATGAAGAGGCCAATCTGGTGTTGTGAAAGAAGGGGGCTGGCCATGGAGAAGATCCCGCGGCGAGCTCCTCAGGGCAGGTTATCCCACAGATCTCCTCAATTGGGATGTGAAGATGCAGAACTTCTGTTTATTCGGGAGCTGCTTTATTATATCAAATGCACCAGATACTTACGATTTCTTTTATGATCTTGTGGCTGGGCTAGAGCAAAAACAGAGTTGCATATGATTTCTAGGTACTAGTAGTCTAAAATGTTGGCCTATCTAGTGTACTGTAGGAACCTGTTGTAATCCCCCCCCTAGATGGAGGATTAGTTTAGTTGTTATGCAACCAATAACCCTTCATATATACTACATGTTGTTGTTTACTGAAACCAAATAAATTATCTACATGAAACAGAGCTTAAAATTTGCGCCGAAGATCACCATACTAGTATGAGGTGCCTTTTGCATTTCTCTATTTGTGCTGCTATTACTATGGCACGCATTGTCTGTGTTTAAATTTTGTGCTGCTGCTTCAGATCGCTAAGGATTGCTGGTACCTTTTTATGTCTTGTGTACTAGCGTTAAAATCTTACAGCAAAATACATCTTTATTTTGAATAACAGTATATGAGATTAGCAAGAAATTATATGGTTTGAAGTATTTTGGCGCTGACCTTGTTCTCAATTATTTTGTAGACTGCTTTCAATGGGGGAAGAAGCTTAGAGAACTTTAATTAAATAGAAGAATTATCCATGATTTCATTGCTGTGAAGGTGATTGAGTTGGTGTTCTATACCAGTTCCTTATTTACTTTGATGGTTCTTGATACGTGAACTATTTCATAGGGCATAGTTATCCATGTTGCATTCCAATTCCTTATTTTACTAGATGCTTCAAATGATGAGGCTAGTTGATTATCCATGTTGCATGTGAATGGGTTGAGTAGATAGAATTGGAGTGAGCATATCACTATAGGACTAAGGAAAAATCAGAAAGTATGTGTAGGACAATATCATCGATCTTGCTCACTTTGCAAAAATGACGAGTACTAGAAATTGTCCCCTTTCACTAATATGAGATGTTTGCTGATGGTTATGCTTGATCTATTATGATTCATGCACACAGGTTGGCTAGAAATAGCCCTGGTTATAGATATTTTTTATTATGTTATACATTAATGTATGCTGTTATTATTTGTATGTGTGATGCTTTCAGCCTGTTTTACTGTTTCCTCCTCGATTGATCTATTCATGTAATGTTCTGTTCTTGTAGAAAGGCAAGTTGTCGCACTTGGAGAACTTGCCCATCAGAGGGAGCAATGAAGACATTGTTAGGACAATACCAGATGTGCTCCTACGTGTTGAACAATGTTATGTAGTAGTGAGATAAGGCAAATTATGTAGACATTGTATTCCTGTGTAATGAAATTTTGTATTCCCTGTGTACATGTTGCTTTAATGCCAGATTGTGAAAATTACTCAATTGCCATGATAGTACCGGGCCTGAATAGGCCACGACACATACCAAGGTGGTACAAATGTGGTCTAGGGTGAAAAGGCCATGGCCCAAACAATATTTTTCTGGAAGGACAAAAACTAATAAGAAATGCATTATAAGAGGCCATGGCCCAGAAATAAAGAGGCTAAAATGTGGGCTTGGCCCATGTAGTCGGCCAAACTAATAGGGAAAAAATATTCTAAAAAGGTTGACTTGTTGGGCTAGGCCCATGTTGAACACCGAATTGGACCGGGCTAATTCTTATCAACAACATTTTCATTTGGTCGCAATTTTGCCACGTCAGCTTGCCAGGTCGGATCCGACGTGGCCAGGGCACACAGCCAGTGACCAAAACAGAAGGTCATTGAACTAGTGACCTTTTGTTTTGGTCGTGGAATTCCACGACCTTCTCACAGAGAAGGTCGTTAATTTCAGTTTATGACGGCCAGCTTTTGACCATCTGTTTTTGGTCACAAAAAGGTCGCAAATGAAAAACAATGACCTTTCAGCGACCAATAGTGATGGTCGCAAGTTGACATATTTCTTGTAGTGAAGAAGAATCACCCCAATCATGATCATTGCAACAAATAGTAGTCATAGCAAAACTAGCATCCCCAAGCTTGAGGTTTTGCATATCATTAACACAATTGACATTAAGAGAATTTATAATAACATCATTGCAATCATGCTTTTCATCAAAGGAACTATCAAGTATGGGTGCAATAGCAACGATCTCATGTTTAACATAAGGAACTATAGCAAATTCATCTTCATAAATATTGGCATCATGGCCACAAGAATAGCAAGCATCATGTTCATCAAGTTCAATCAAATCATCGGAATCATAATTATCTATAGATTCATGCATATCATTATTTTCTTCAGAAGCAATGGTCATTCTTTCAATAAATTCTTTGACATAGACATTATGAGCATAGTTTTCATAGCAATATTTAAGTATGTCAAAATTTTCAGATTCGTAGAGAGTAATATCATACTTTTCAATCAAAGAAGAAACTTCATAAGCACCCTTAAAAGAAACAAGTTCTTCAATTTGTTCGATACCGTAGTAACTATAAACACCCTTTGCATAAGAAGATAAGATTTCATTATCATTAAACTCACATAGGTAGGTGAGGTGTTTTTTAGGGTTCTTAGAGCAACAAGTAAAATCATGAATTTCACAAAGATTCCAAGCATAACACAACAATCTATTTATTTGATCCCATAAGAGTCTCCCTTTTTCAGACAAACGGTGACGCACAAAATGAGCATGCTCATCTAAAGATTTCCCATCAACTAGGCTAGTTCGGGTTTCAGCACGAGCGCATAAGGATCGAAGATGATCCAAGTAGAACACTTTAAGTGGATCCATATCAATAGATTTTTAGCAAGCAAAGATGCAAGCAAATAGAAGGCACATGGAAACACAAACAAAGATACATATGGGAAGAAGGCGAAGAAAAGGCAAAGGTTTTCGAAAATCGTTTTAGAAGTGGGGGAGAGGAAAACGAGAGGCGAATGGCAAATAATGTAATGCGAGGGAGAAGAGTTTGTGATGGGTACTTGGTATGTCTTGACTTGAGCGTAGATCTCCCCGGCAACGGCGCCAGAAATCCTTCTTGCTACCTCTTGAGCATGCGTTAATTTTCCCTTGAAGAGGAAAGAGTGATGCAGCAAAGTAGCGTAAGTATTTCCCTCAGTTTTTGAGAACCAAGGTATCAATCTAGTAGGAGACTACAAGCAAATCGCCTAGTACCTGCACAAAAAATCAAAAACCTTGGAACCAACGCGATAAAGGGGTTGTCAAACCCTTCATGGCCACTTGCAAAAGTGAGATCTGATAAAGATAACAAGATAAATATTTTTGGTATTTTTGTTGTATAGATTGAAAAGTAAAGATTGCAAAATAAATAGTAAACTAGAATTGTAGATCAGAAACTTATATGATGTAAAGTAGACCCGGGGGCCATAGGTTTCACTAGTGGCTTCTCTCATGATAGCATATATTACGGTGGGTGAACAAATTACTGTCGATCAATTGATAGAAAAGCGCATAGTTATGAGAATATCTAGGCATGATCATGAACATAGGCATCACGTCCGTGTCAAGTAGACCGAAACGATTATGCATCTACTACTATTACTCCACACATCGACCACTATCCAGCATGCATCTAGAGTATTAAGTTCATAAGAATAGAGTAACGCATTAGGCAAGATGACATTATGTAGAGGGATAAACTCAAGCAATATGATATAAACCCCATCTTTTTATCCTCGATGGCAACAATACAATACGTGTCGGTTCCCTTTCTGTCACTGGGATCGAGCACCGTAAGATTGAAGGGAGTAGTTCACCCTCGGGGCTGAGGGTATGTACTAGTAGCTATGTGTTTGATCTCTCTCTCTCTCTCTCTCTCTCTCGTGTTCTTGATTTGGCACGATCTTGATGTACCGCGAGCTTTGTTGCTATAGTTGAATCATATGGTGTTTCTCCCCCTCTACCTTCTTGTGATGAATTGAGTTTTACCTTTGAGGTTTCACTATTATCGGATTGAATACTATTATGGATTTGAGAACACTTGATGTATGTCTTGCGTAGGATACCCGTGGTGACAATGGGGTGTTCTATTGATTCACTTGATGTATGTTTTGGCACTCAACTCGCGGATTCCCGAGGTGACATTGGGGTAATCTATGCATAAGGGTTGATGCATGTTTTCGTCCTTGTTTCTCCGGTAGGAATCTTGGGGCACTCTTTGAGGTTCTTTGAGTTGGATTGAATATTATAAATTTGAAGTTGTTTGATGCATATCGTATAATCCGCCCATGGATACTTGTGGTGACAGTGGAGTATCTAGGTGACATTAGGGTTGATTGATGTGTGTCATATGGTGTTATTTTACTAGGAACTCTAGGGATGTTTGTGACACTTGTAGGAATAGCTCAATGGATTGATCGGAAAGAATAACTTTGAGGTGGTTTCGTACCCTACAAGAAATTTCATCTTATGTTCTCCGCGATAGGAACTTTGGAGTGACTCTTTGTCGCACGTTGAGGGATTGCCATATGATGTAATTATGTTATCATTGTTGAGAGAACTTGCACTGGTGAAGTATGAACCCTATGCCTTGTTTCCAAGCATTGTAATATCGTTTTTGCTCACTTTTGTCACTTGCTACCTTGTTGTTTTTATATTTTTCAGATTACAAAAACCTATATCTACCATCCATGTTACACTTGTATCACCATCTCTTTGCCGAACTAGTGCACCTATATAATTTACCATTGTATTGGGTGTGTTGGGGACACAAGAGACTCTTTGTTATTTGGTTGCAGGGTTGTTTGAGAGAGACCATCTTCATCCTACGCCTCCCACGGATTGATAAACCTTAGGTCATCCACTTGAGGGAAATTTGCTACTATCCTACAAAACTCTTCGCTTGGAGGCCCAACACGAGTCTACAAGAAGAAGGTTGCGTAGTAGACATCACTCATGTTGATCCACAAGAGAGTGGTTCATCGCAATTACAGGCACATGGTTACATGTTCTCCAATGTTTCCCGATACATAGGGAGAAGACGATGAATCGGAACTACATCTGCAGATGTAATAATGTAGAGGCTGTGAGTAGGGAGAGTGGGTGCTAAAATATAGCATTCACACCTCTCTGGGATAGTAAGTAGCAAAGTTCCCTCTTGTTGTAGGTCATAACTAGAGGTTCTGAGTGATTCACAACACATTCAAGAGATCCAATGAGACAAGTTCCTGGTGTTTCAAGAAAGTCTTGTATGTGATTGGAGAGCCCAGAGGAGAGAAGTCACCTACCGGTCAAACTCCTTCGAGGATACATATGAGATATAGATGGTATCCATATTTCTAGGTGAGTGGTACTAACTTCTAGTTCAAGACATGGCATGATTGTATTGTTGTCAAACATAACAATTTGTTCATGCCATCATAGGATTGAATTGGTGCAATTGATGGTACACATGTGACTGTTAGAGTGTCGAGGTCACAGGCTACAACATACAAAGGTAGAAAGCACTATACAAGTCAAAATGTGCTTGGTGTTCTTGATTTCAATCTCAAGTTCACGTATGTGTTAGTTGGCTTGGAAGGATCAACCATGATGCAAAAAATCTTGGTGACAGCATGACTCAATCTGATGGGATCACTATTCGTGGTGGTAAGTTCTACCTAGCAGATGTTGGATATGCTTGTCAGTCTAGGGTTCTTCTATCCTTCCGGAAACCAGATACCATCTTCGTTAGCTCTCTACAAAGAACTTTCCTAACACTGCCATGGAATTTAACTTAGTTAGGTTGTCAGAATCATGATTCTATTGTGCGATTCTATGACTTTACGATCCAAACTAACCACTATGATTCTATGATTTTGGTTAGTAGAATCTATGTTTTTACGATTCTGATAGTTCAGATTCTACGATTTGTGATCATACCATCAGAGCTCCGAGCCGATTCAGAATCACAATTCTGACAACCATTTCCCAGACACTCTAGCCTTAAGATACGGTTGAGAGGGCATTTGGTGCTTTGTGGAACCAATTTAAGATCCTTGATTAGAAGCCATTCAACCCTTTCTCCACCCAAGTTAAGCTTGTTCTTACATGTTGCATTCCTCATAACTCTTGAAATTGGCTTTCTCCCCACTTTATAAATAAAGCAACCATGTTCTTGCATCTTGCATTCTTCATAACTGGATCTTAGGGTTTGGTCTTGATGAGTATGTGCCCGATGAGGATGATGTGACCGCTGATGATATTGACCAAGGCCATGGTGTGAAGGCACATGATAATGAAGCTTGGAAGTGTAAAAGGTTGGAGTGGGCTAAGCCAGTGTGAGCTGCTAGAGATAATACAAAGATCTAGATAATAATAAGAAGTAGAGGAGGATGGTGAACTTCCCCTTGGATTGCATTGATGAACCTCCCCCTATCCCTATAACTAGCACTAGTTAGTAGATGGGCCTATCAGGAGAAACTGCCATTTGCTTAGTAGTTAGGACATAAACTATGTTTGATGTTGTCTCTATAGTTGTAGTTTGTAGTAAGGTCACCACTGGTGAAGAAAAGTGGCCACAATATTAGGCCGTGAGCAATCATACGCCAGGTATTTGCATCTTTCAGGCTGCAACCAAACAACATATATGAAACCATCTCTTGATATAATGCGGCAGTAACACTCCCGATCAGGATGGGCGAAAACGTGAAAACTGAACCAAGCACACCCCTAACCTGATCGGGTGGCTACCGTCGGAGCCTTCAGCGGTAGGGGTGCGAAGGCTACCGTTGCGGCCCTTGAAGTTGGTGGTAGACTCCTTTCATGTGCTCACTGTCTGTAAGCCTAGGGCTACCACCGCTGACTATAACGGTAGTTTGTATGTCATACCGTTCTAGTGTCGGGCGGTAGCTAAATGGTCAAATCGTTGAAATGTTTTGGAAGAAGGGTCGTTCTTTTGCTAATATTATCATCGAAGGGTGAAAACAGTGACTCTAGCCCTCAGAGTAAACTGTAGCTCCTGGTCATATCGATGGCCACATCCCTTTTCAAAAATAAAAATATATATTGGGTGGCCACACAGTGCCAAGTGCTCAGGAACAGTAGAGTCAAAGCACGCCTCGGAAGTCGCTTAATATAATCAGCCTACGCTAAACGCCTTTGCAGGTTTTGCTTGTACCCTTCCCCACCCACACACAACAGTCAAAAGCTCAGGGCTCGAGCATTCACTCACTCGTCTCAACGGTCACGGACAGGGGCCGGCCGCCGCAGGGCTCCCTTGACCCGCTGCTGCCCTGGCGCCACTGCCACCACCTGCGTCTGCGTCTCGCAGCGCATAAAAGCAGCACCGTCCCGGCCCGCGAATCTCCCCGCCCTCGACGCCGGAGGGGACAAATCTTGCAAGTACATCCATCGCCCACTACAGTGTCACGCCCACTGCCGCAGAGCATCGCAGCGTACGTTCTCGCCGGAAGGGGAGGGAAGGAAGGACGCCGATGGACAACGACGCCGGCATGATCCCCTCCTCGCCCTCCGCCGAGTCGTCGTCCTCTTCCTCCGACATCGACACCGAGGTGCGCACGCGCTGAGTCAATCTTGTTGGTGTTCATGCTCCGATGCTCGTGTTCCATTGACATGCGCGGTTTAATCCGTTCGGCGCAGTCCACATGCTCGTTCTTCCGGGACCGGAGCACGACGCTGGGGACGCTCATGGGCGTGTCCTTGGCGGACGGGGAGGACCGGCCTCCGGAGACGCAGCAGGCGGCGGGCGAGCAGGAGAGGCCCCGCGAGCCGGCGCCGGGGGAGGAGGGCTGGACGTGGCGCCGGAGGTGGAGGCCGCGCCGCGGCGCCAGCTGGTGGCGGCTGTGCAGGGACGACGTCGGCGGCACGACGTCGCTGGCCCACTTCCTGCACATGGAGAGGCAGCTCTCCGGCGACGGCGGGGAGGTGACGGTGCCGCTGTTCGAGAACGGGAGGGTGCTGCCGTCGTCGTCCGCGACGGCTGCCGCGGTCGTGGAGGATCAGAGGGCCAAGTGGAAGCTGCGGAGGTCCGCCCAGGGGTCGTTGTCGCTGGCGAGGCTGCCGGTGCTGCTCACCGGCATCTGTAGCGGCGGAGCTTGAGTTCTTACCATTGAGTGGAACTGTGGAAATGGTTTCTGCGGGGCACGCTGTTTTTTTCTTTTTCTTCTGTCATTTTTTCTCTCCGTTTCCCTCCTTAACTTTCACACGCGGATGCAATTGATGAGCGATGATTGTACTGATGAATGGAATTACTGCTACATCAAGTGCCATGGCGTGATCCCATTCTTCTGTCTCGCAAGTCGCAAGACATGTACAGGGATCAGGTGACATGCACTCACCGTGTGACTTGCGGCTCAAATTCAAATTTAAATATTGCAAAAAAATCTGAAAAAAATCATGTATGTTCACAGCACATATTAAGATAATCCCTAAAAAATTCAGATCAAAATTCAAAACATACATCAAGAAGAAAAAAAGAGAAACTCAGATATGAATAGTATACAGAGAACCATTCGCAACTATTTATGACAGATTTCTCTTTTTTGCTTCGTGATGTATGTTTCGAATTTTGATCTGAATTTTTTAGGAATTATCTTAATATGTGTTGTGAACATGCATGATTTTTTCAAATTTTTTCGCAATGTTTAAATTTAAATTTAGGCCGTAAGTCACACGGTGACATGCAAAGATGCATATCAAGACATCATACAGCAGCAGAATTTCATTGCATTTGCACTGCAAGATGCAAGATCCTGATGACCTGATCATGCCGTCAGTGTATCACATCATAAAAAAGAGGGCTACCAGGAAGCAAGAGACAAAAAAGTACTCTACGCACACCAGAAAGACTCATCAAAGTGCATCCTCGATCGGTAGCCACCCGTGAACAGAAGCTTGCCATGTGATCTCTACGGCTGATAGTTGCCATCATCATCTTTTTCTCTCTATGGCCCTGTTTGGTTCGGCTGTGGATTTCTACAGCTGTGGAAAAGTAGTTGTGGAAAATCTAATGTGAAAGAGATGTAGGTCATTTGGCAAACCAGCTGATAAAGCTTTTTCAGATTTTGGCCCGCAGCGGAATCAGATTTTGGAAAGCACGTCCTGGGCTGCTTCCACTTTTGGTTCAGATTTTGGCAGCGGATTTCTGGAATCGGATTCTGCTGGGTTCGCCCTTTGGTTCAGATTCTGCTGCGCGGCAGCGGAATCCGTCGATAAAAGCTGAACCAAACAGGGCCTATATCTGTTGAGATGCAATGGCCACCCGTGAACATTTCCTCGGAATCGTCAGAGGAACTAGAAGCTTTGTTTATATTCCACTTGCTAAACATTTCCTCTTTCTTTTTTGAGTTGACTTACTAAACATTTTCACATTAGACTTAAGCTTTTTGGTCAGTCGATTTTGAGATGGCCGAAGAACTTCGCCGGAGGAAGGCCGGAGGGAAGTAAGGAGCTCGGTGGCACCATACACCCACCATCTATCTATGGGTGGGGTGTGGGGCGGAAGAACGGTGGTGGTGCAACTTCGCCAAAGAAAATCTGCATTGGCGCCAGGCCTAGAGGGATGGCTTGGGGCGGTAGCACGGCGGTGGGCTACTGTTGGGGGGAGGGGGACGGTTGGGGGAGCGCTACCGACCGCGGGCGGCGGAAGCAGGCGGCTAGGCAGGCAGCGGCGAGGCGGTTCGAAGGAAAGAAGAAGACCGACCGGAGGAGGAAGAAACAGACATGGACCATGATCTTGTATCGGATGGCTAAAAAAAATCTACTGGCCCAAAAAAATCCGGCGATTAGCATATAGCCAGACCCAAACATTTTTAAATGGTGCTTCTAGTTCCTCTGCTAAGCTACTACTGGTGCAATATACTTAGCCCAACTCTAACTGATCCCTTCAAAATGGAGGAGCAAATCGGCAGACTAAACTTTAATGGAGGAGTTTTACTGCACTAAATTTTGGTCGGACCAAGCCTGACTCCTAAGTTTAATGAAGTAAAATACAATTTTTTATAAGTTCAACAAAGATGCGACTTAAACAACTGAAATTGGACACATAATGTATGTAATCATCCGCCAAAACATAGTTTAGTTATTAAACCTAAACTTGAACTTGTGTTTAAAAGTAAACATGAATTTGAACTAAAACTAAACATCATCGTGATCCTTATAGAGGGCGAGCCAATCCACCCGCAACATCCCACCGACCATGGAGTCTGGCCCTGCGACGTCGTCGCCGCAATCGGGGAAGATGCGACGTCATTCTTCAATGTCGAAGTCCTCATCGTCGTCCACGCTGTCGTCTTTCTCGCCACCCTCTATGTCGCCGTCCTCTTCATTGTCTGAGAGGATGATGACCTCCCCGTCAGCCCCCTGCTTCACCTTCGCGAAGATCTTGCGCTCCGCCTCCACCAGCTCGGGATACTTGCGGCGGAGGTCCGCCATGTACTCCTCATTGGCGGCCTCCGCCGTGATGCGCTCCCGATCCTCCCTAGCGAGCATGACAGTCACCCCCCTCCCCCAGCGACGGAGGTTACAGTGGACCACAGCCTCACGCAAAGTTGAGGCGGGTGGCGGCCCATGCATTTGGACCTGCCACCGGTCGTACTCCTTTGCGGCGAGCTCGACGATGTGAAAAGAGCCCGCCCAATGCTTCTTGTGGGTCTCCCAGTCTGTGATTTCGGCCACCCACGTCCCCAAATGACCGATGTCAGATACCGAAGTACTTCCTCTACGACGGTGGCGAGGCGACGAGGTTGGGAAGCCGGCAAGCCTGTCGGAGGGGGTGTAGTGACGCGGCGGCGGCGAGACAAGGACGCGCTAGGTTGCGCTCGTGGTGGCGTGGATCCGCGCTGCGGATGGGCGACGGGGACTGGGTATAATCCGGTTTTACTTCTTTAACCGGGACTTAGCCGAACCCCTAAAACCAGAGAAGTAAAACTCACCATCTGCCATGTGATCTCATCGGCTGATATTTGTGGTCAGCAACTTTTTCTATCTGTCCGTAGCCACCCGTAAACATTTCCTAGACGTCAGAGAAACTAGAAGCTAATAAACATTTTACATAGTGCCAATATTCTACTCCCTCCGTTCCTAAATATAAGTCTTTGTAGAGATTCCACTATCAACCACATACGGATGTAGATAGATGCATTTTAGAGTGTAGATTCATTCATTTTGCTCCGTATGTGGTTCATAGTGAAATTTCTATAAAGACTATATTTAGAAACGGAGGGAGTAGCACACCTAAGTCTTACAAGTATAACATTGCAGATACAGCCTATACACCCCCTGATCTTTTCTTTTTCGCAGGAGAGGAAATGGCTGTCGATAATAATAGTAATTTGTTACAGTTAAACCAAACAAACAAATGAATGATGCATCTTAGTACTAGTGCACTACTCCTGCAGCACGCCGAAGTCAGTCAGAGGCATCTTTTTTTTTCATATATATATCATCCTCCTGCTGCCGGGTTTTAGTCGTCGGCCCACTCGGCGGGGTTGGGGTGGGCGGAGAAGTAGGCGAGGAGGCCCATGAGCGGCGCGTTGATGTACGTGGTGGGCTCGGACTGCTGGAACACGGCGCGCGCGTCGGGGAAGGCGTCGGTGGCGTCGCTGGGCCCGCCGACGACGGCGCCCACCAGCAGGTTCGGGTTGGGCGCCGCGCTGGCGTAGTAGGCGGCGCCGGCCTTGCACCCGATCCTCGCCGGGTGCGCCGCCACCGACGGGATGGAGCTGCCGCGGTGGTGGATCCGGCGCGGGAACCGCGGGCCGTAGCCGACCATGTAGGACATGCGCAGCGGGTTGTCCCCGAGGATGTAGTCCACCTGCCGCTTGGCCACCTGCCGGAGCTTCGTCGGCGGCGCGGACCTGCCGCCGCCGCCGCCGCAGGAGACGTGCGCGCCCGCGTGGCTCAGGTAGTTGGAGTAGGCCAGGATGAGGAAGGAGAGCGACGTCACGTGCTGCATGTTGCTGCCCCCGACCTTGAACAGCAGCCCGCCTGCATTCCATTTCACATTTGATTACACTCCAGTTCACTGGAGAAGAGATCATTTTCTTGATGTGTTTGATGCGACGAACCTGGGGAGTACTGGATCTGGGGGTGGTCGGAGATGCCGGGGAGGAGGGTGCACATGAAGTTGTTGGCGTTGGCGCGGAAGGACTGGAAGTACTCGTCCTTCCCCATTAGAACCTCCTGATCAGTCAGGATTACGAGAAAATATTACTCATTGGCAACAAGTTCAGGCATGATCTAGTAACTTTGATTCAACTGGCAGGAAGAACATGGGGGATTCAGATTCTGGACTGGCATGACAAGTCAAGAGTGAGGACCCGTGAGCCCCTGAAAAGTGCTGCTACCGCTTGCTGCGCCGGCAGCACGCGGAGCACAGGGGCCTAGGCAGGAGAGGCCAAGATAGAACAGACAAGCATCCTCCTCGTCCCCTATTCGGTGGTACGCCACCACGGTGCACGGCCTGACTACCATAATCTAGTCCCCCGTGCACACTCCATTAGTTTACACTACTGCATGGTCATTGATTAATCTAATCTGAACCGGGGCATCATGCAGATTCGGTAATCAGTAGCATCTGCCGTCAGGGTAATTTCAGAATGGCTGATCCGCTGGCAAGATTGCCCATATGCATATGCATCATCAGAGACTAACTGAATCCACATGCAAAGCTTAAAGGTGTAAAGCAGCAGGCAAGACAGTCCATCATTAGATCGAGTGGCTTGCTAGCTTATGTGTAGTACTCTTTTATCATTATCATAAGTAGCTGTACTGCATACAAAGGCCAAAGTTGCATTCGGAAGGAATATCGCATAACTTGCGCTGCGGGGAAACCAAAGATCCATAGTGGAAACAGCCAAAGTGCCAATGCTTCTTATTCTCAGGAAATGTTGTGTCGCATGGAGAGGAGACAGTGGAGTGGTGATGCAGTATGATACCTTGGAGATGAGGACGTTGATGCCGGCGTGCTTGTTGTCCCAGCCGAACTCGTTGATGGAGTCGCTGGCGCCGAGCACCACCTCGTTCCTCTTGATGTACTGCCGGTACTCCCGCCTCCGGGACGCCTTGTGCAGCCACGCCGCCGCCCACAGCAGCTCGTCCTGGTACCCGTCGAAGTCGCAGTAGCAGGGGCACACCGCCGCGTGGAGGCTGCTGCTGTAGGCGCCCCGGTACCTGTCCGCGAACTTGAACACCTGCTCGTTCGTTTGATTCTTTCAT
Organism: Aegilops tauschii subsp. strangulata; assembly: GCF_002575655.3. Taxonomy (NCBI): domain Eukaryota; kingdom Viridiplantae; phylum Streptophyta; class Magnoliopsida; order Poales; family Poaceae; genus Aegilops; species Aegilops tauschii. Next base: position 410,170,652 of record NC_053040.3, on the reverse strand, counting down.
GTCAGAGTCTGAGCTGACACACACAGTGCATTCGAGTCGTCGGAGCAGAGGGACGGCTTGCGACGACTTACGGCCATGGCGCGGTCGAGGAGGCGCTGGGAATAGACGGGGTCGGCGTCGCGGAAGACGATGGAGCCGGCGGCGAGGGCGGCGGCGGTCTCGGCGGCGACGTCGGAGCCCGGGTGGGAGGGGTCGACCTTGTAGACGGTGCGCGGGGTGTCCATGTCCTCGGGCCGCTCCCAGCAGGAGTGGTCCTTGGAGGCGTCGCCCACCTGCACGTACACCGTGTTGCGCTTGGCCGTGGCCTTCATGAAGTAGTCCGTCGCCCACCGCACCGCCTTCCTCGCCTCCTCCTTGTGCGGCCCGAAGCTGCGGCCGAAGTCGATCAGCCCCCACGACATGAGCGTCGCCGTGAACGCCATCGGGAACCCGAACTTCACGTTGTCGCCGGCGTCGTAGTACCCTCCCGTCAGGTCCACCTGCAGCAGCAGCAGCAGCATGGCGCATTGCCATGGACCCATGAACATCTTTGTACAAAAGAAAATATAAAGCAGAACAATGTAGTAAGATGAGATGAGAGTCGTACGCCAGCGGCGGCGCCGTCGTGGAGGCCGGAGTCGCGGCGCCAGCGGAGGCGCTGGTCGGGAGGAAGCCTGCCGGAGCGCTGCCCCTCGAAGAAGAGTATGCTCTTGTGGAGGGCGTCGCCGTAGTCGTGATGCCCAGCCGACGCCACCGCCGGCAAGAGCAGCAGCGCCAGCAGAAGCACAGACGACAGCCCCATTGCTGCCCTGACCGGCAACCGCTACGAAGCCGGCGTTGCGGCTGACCGGAAGTAATTAAGCTAATGCAGTGGCAATGCAGCACTGGCTAGCTACTGATCGGTGCTTCGGCCGCTGAGCGACAGAGTGAGGAGAGTGAGGTGTGTGTCTACTGGAGTCAGCAGCAGGCCGTGGTTTAATAGTGGCCGGAGGAGGCGAGGCGAGTGAGGTGGTGTCGGAGCCGAACGGGCGGGAGGTTAAATACGGCATGTGACGGGCGCAGGCGTGAACCGATGGAGTGACCGGAGGGGAAGGAGGCCTAGGATGCCGGGCAGAGGCCAATGCGGCGGCGGCACGTGGACGTGGCGAACGTTGCGGCGCCGGTGGCTTGGTTGGCCTGGAGCCGAAGGCTTGAATGTGCAGTAAGGACTACTATTACTCTCCCTTTGCAGTTGCAGACATGTGTGCCGTCGGCTGGTTTGTTCGTTTCGGCCGTTGCTCCACCGGAGTAAGTGTGACGTGACACTCCTGAAGTGGTTACCAACGGCTTAAGCTCCTTCATTTAGCCAGATCGAACGGATGAGATGGTTTCGCAATGTCTCTTCTTGCGGGGATTGGGAAGAGCTTTGGTGTGATCAAAGAAAGTTCAGGAAATATTCCGGTTCTCCCTCCTTTTGAGGGGAAAAAAAATTCCACTTCTCGTCTGGCGACGATGGATCGGCGATCGACGCAGCATGCATGGCACTCACTCATCACAGCAGGAGCACAGGACGGCGGTGTTGTAGATGGGAGAAACGGTCATCCGGGGCAGCAGTTACGACGGCGGGGCCCGGTTCTCAGCGTGCCCTGTCCGTGCCGGTCAGTGATTCATCACTGCTCTTCTCTCTCGGGCTCCGCCGTCACTTCTGGTCTCTGAAACAAAGCTCGCTAGCTATAGTTACCAGGCTGACTAGCGGTACAGTTTTTGTACTGTTACGGATAAAATGTCGTCATGACTAGCGTGGTTTTCGGCTCTGAGCCCAGCCTCACCGAATGATCCATGGTCCATACAAAGTATGGTACAGACGGACTCCGGGAGGATCGACCCGTGCGTTGCAATCTACTACTACGTTGCCATGACGACAAACACGACGATCTTGTCATTAGCGCGCTCATCACTGGCGCATCCGTAGCAGCTTCGCCGAATCTGACCGTTGGGCCTGGTGGAAAAAAGGGACCATAGCCCGTAGCTACGGCCTACGGCACGATGCATGGGGCCGCCCGAACGCAAGGGGGCGAGGCCGACGGGAGGAGAGCCGTTAAAGCGTAGTAGTACGTGCTGTGCTGGCCGCAAAGAAGAAGAACCTGTAGAAGAGAAGCGTGGCAACTGACAGAGCTGCAGATCGATGCTACGTGCCTACGTGCGTGCTCTGCCGTGCGCGAGGGGGAATTCAATGGTTGGATCCTTGCGGCCATGGCTGCCGATCGATCGATTTTCTAACGGCTAGGGGGAGGGAGATGGTGTGGCCGGACGGACGGGAAGGGACGGGGGCGTCTCGTCGTCCACTTTGCGTGCCAGTCCCGACGGCCGGAGCCACATGGCCAGCATGCGCGCGGGCGGCGGCTGCACCCGTGGTGCTATGGTTTGCTTACTTGGGAATGGCCGCGCGTCGCATGCCTTTGGCGTTTGCCAGGTGACCGGCCGGAGAGCCGGAGATGGGGGAGACTTTCGTGCTGCGGCGACAGGGGAATCACGGAAGGTAGTACACTATTACAAGTAACGGCCGTCTGAGAGAGTGAATGCCGCTCAAGTTGCATGCTGCGGGTGAGTGAACGGAACGAGTTTACTGCCTAGACGGCCAACGGTCTGATCGGACGCTGAAATGAAATGGGCGCCGGGCCGCTTCTTTGCACAAGAATAGCCGTGCCATCCTTGTCATCGTGTCCGTGGTTCCGAGAAGAATGGAGGACCAAAATGGCACGCATCGATAATCCAAAACATAGCTGCAGAGCAAGCATACGAACCAGCAAAGAGTTTCTACGTTAACGCATCTCGAACAAGGACTCCCAAAACCGCCCTGGCCATCTGGGCCGAGTGGTGACACAGTTAGCTATCCAGTGTGGTACCTCATTAGTCTGTGCACCGGTCTAGTTGTTTATTTTTTTCGCAAGCCGAATGCAAGTCAGGGGGCTTTGCAGGCATCCGGACAGCAGCCACATACGCGTCTGACGCCCTAGTGTCACCAAAACCCTCTCTGCTCGAAAGACCTTCTCCACACGAAGCGGTCGCCGCACTTTCATGTCAGTGAGCGCAACACCAGAGCACATGTGACTCCACGGCGTTGATGCTAGTTAGAGCGACGCGACCGGATAAGCAGTCGTCACCGGTTCGAACCAACCACATGGGCCATTCCACATGAAAGAAGAGAACTCATGCTATTTCCACATGGGTCACTCCACATGAAAGAAGAGAACTCATGCTATTTCCACATGGGCCACCTGTTATGCCCAGGCCAAGAGATAGAACCAACCACTCGAACGAACCTCTGGAACCCAACTCCTATTTGGCGCCCGTAGTATCAGTTACAGCCTTGTTCGTAAACCGCACACACACACACCTCGCTTCGATACGTGTAGAATGGATCGGCCCGTTGGGCATGAGAGGGAAGCTTCCGGCTTTGGGGAGCTTTTGAAGCTTCCGTCTTTTTTTGGTTTTCTGGACTATTTTAATTCTATTTTTTTCCTTTTCTTTTTATTGTTTTCTTTTTTTACATGCATGAACTTTCTTCCAGTTCAAAAACTTTCTTCAAATATGTGAACTTTTTTGAATTCATTAAACTTTTATTCCAAAACGCATGAACTTTTCTTCAATTCAGGACTTTTTTTATCATCCAAGAACTTCTTTTTTCAGAATGCATGAAGTTTTTCAAATTCATAAATTTATTCCCCGAAAGCAATAAAAATTTCAAATCCGCAAACTCTTTTCAAATAGTTGTTTTCTTTCGAAAATCAATGAACTTTTCAAATCAGAGTTTTTTTAGAAATCAACGATCTTTTTTGAATTCATGAACTTTTTTAAAATCACAAGATACCTTTGAATTTGATGAATATTTTGATTCCTTTTAAAAATGAATGTATTGGAAATGTCAATGGTGGACCGGTTAACCGCACCCAGCGAACCAGGAAAACTGATGAGCGAGCGATCGATCACCTCTTTGTTGGTTCCGCCCATGAAGGGTGGCGCTGGCTACTCTCCATGGCGCTTAAGGCGCGGGGAGGAGGAAAGATCATATTTGACGCTTACAGCGTCAAACTATCGAGCATTCGCACAGGCGATCCTCTCTCAAGTGCGAGAATTAGGCCGGCCCACTTTCGCACAATGAGGCAGCCAAAAATTTGAACTGATAGGGTTTTATAGAGAGCAACTAATTAATGAGCACTCCTTCAGGAGCCTCGCAACGATCAGCGCCACTTGGCACGCTCTCAGCCATTCGCCACGTGTCGCGCTCCCTTTGGATTTTTTTTATTTTTCCGCACGCGTTTTCGGCTTTTTAAACGGTTTTTTTACATTTCGGTTTTCTACCGGTCTTCCTTAGCTTTTGGGTCAAAAGAATTTCGAAAAAAATTTGTAAGAAAAAATGCGCTTTTTTTTCTTTTCACGAGAATCACGGCCGTGCCTTTCCGAAACCGAAAAAAACACGTTTTCTGTTTTTATTTTGCTTCCACAAGAGGCACGGTTTTGCTTTCGTGAGAGGCACGGTTGTGCTTTCGCGAGAGTCATGGCCGTGCCTTTCGGAAACGAAAAAAAACGTGTTTTCTGTTTTTTTTTCCTTCTGCGAGAGGCCCGGTTTTGCTTCCACGAGAGGTACGGTTGTGCTTTCGCGAGAGTCACGGCCGTGCCTTTCGGAAAACGCGTTTTCTGTGTTTTTTTCTTCCACAAGAGGCACGGTTGTGCTTTCTCAAGAGTCACAGCCGTGCCTCTCGGAAACAAAAAAAACGTGTTTTCTGTTTTTTTCCTTCCGTGAGAGGCACGGTTGTGCTTTCGCGAGAGTCACGACCGTGCCTCTTGGAAACGGAAAAAACACGTTTTTTTCCTTCCGCGAGAGGCATGGTTGTGCTTTCACGAGAGGCACAGGCGTGAGTTTTGCGAGAGGCACGGGCGTGCCTCTTTCGGAAAGGAAAAAACCGTTGCTCCCGGATCGGTTTTTTAGTCCGGTTTTTTTCATGATAAAAGAGTTCGTCAAAATCTATCAACATGGGATCTAGTTTTGACGATCTCGACGCGAGGAATCCAACGGTGAAAACGGTTCAAGATTTGAACGCACGGTTTAAGAGATAAAACGTTTTGAATAAAAGGATTTACGGAAAAAGGAAAAACTTTCAGGTTGCGACAAGTGGCGCACATGCGGCGCGCCACTTGTCGCAACCTGGGGAGGTGGGAGTGATCTTTGTAACGAGTATTCCTCAACTAGTGATTTCGGGTTTTATATACCGGTTACTGTTTGGTTTCCTTTTTTTGTTATTTTCTGTTTCTTTATTTATTTATTTTTCCTGTTTCTTTTTAAACTTTAGATATATTCTTTCTGCTTTTCTTTTATTTGTTATTAAAAATCACAAATTTAAGAAAAAAATCAACATATGAAAAAATTGTTCATTTTTATGAAAAACATACAAAAATTCCAGATTTTGTTCATGTTTTCAAAAATTATTCTCCTTTTCAAAAAATGTCCGTAATTTCAAAATTTGTTCACCTTTTAAAAAAGATTTGGAGTTCCGAATTTTTTTGATAAAAAATGTTCACAATTTCAAAAAATATTGGAATTTCAAATTTTTTGCGCATTTAAAAAAGTGTTCAAAGTTACAAATTTCTGTACATTTTTTCCAGAATGCTTTCAATTTGAAAATTTGTTCTCGGCTTCAGAAAAAATTGGTGTTTCAAAATTTGTTCTCAGTTTTAAATTTTTTTTCATAATTTTCAAAATGTGTTTCAAGATTGTTCGTGTTTTGAAAAACGTGTTCATATATTGAAAATTTTATTCACAAATTTGAAAAATGTTCATGTTTCAAAATTTATTCAGTTTTTTCATAAAAAAACATTCAAAATTTCAAAAGACGTTCAAGTGTACGGCTGATCAGAGTTCTTAACACTCCGCGCTACTCATTAGTCACAAAAGTTCGTTAGATTCAGTTGCTAGGCTCGCCAACGATCGCCCGGCTGCTAATAGGAGCTCCCGGGGAGGAACTCTCCCTCCGGAATTCATTTTGCTGGTTTCGTCGATCAAACCTGGAACCAGGTGCTCCTCATTCCATAGTTTCATACCATGGACAAGCAAACCAGTGTCTGCCCGCATTGCACAACTCGACGCATCACATATTTCATCACACACACCATGCCATGTTTCGCTAACATCACAGTGAAGCGAGGACGGACCGCCGAAGCAGCAGTCAGTCGTAGTACCATCCTCACATGGCCTACTGTAGTACTCCTACTGAACTGTAGTCAGCTGCGGGGTGCACGGTGCAGCAGTTCTATCCTACCGTGCGCCCGGTGGCCCTGGCAGCCGCTGGACGTCCGGGTCTCGCCGCTCGTCGTCGTCCCCAACGCCACGCGCGCGCCTCGCCGAGCAAAAAGAAACAAAACCATCGTGCGCCGCCCCGGAGCTCGGCCGTGCGCGTCGCGTCGGTGATCCCACCGGCGGGCTTCCCGGGCAGGCCGAGAAAACAAATGATAAAAACGGGAGATGAGAGTACGGCGCCAACTTTAACGAGCCCCAACGCTGCATCCTCTCCCGCCCCAATACAAAAAGCCGCCCCAACCGCCGCACAGCGTTCACAAAGAAATACCATAGCACACTCGCCATCCCAAGCTCAGCTCAGCTCGTTTCCCTCCTCCCGGCCCGCTCGGCAACCACGCTCCCGGCGCCAAGGGAGGCAGGGTTGTGGCTTCTGAGACGCGAGAATGAGGGAGCAGGGGCGCCGGGGCGGCGTCATCAGGTCGCTGCTCGGCGTCGCCAGGCTCGCGGAGGACGACGGCGCTGGCGCCGGGGAGGGCGGCTCGAAGAAGGAGGACGGCGGCGGCGCGGAGAGGAAGGCGGTGGTGCGGGTGGTGGCGGCCGACATGCCGCCCGCGCTGCAGCGGCGCGCGTTCCGCTGCGCCCGCGACGAGCTCGCCGGGATGCCGCACTTCCCGCGCCGCCTCGAGCCCAAGCGCCTCGCGCTCGCCCTCAAGAAGGTAACTAACCATGACTGGAACTCCATTGCCGTCTCCCAGATTGCTAGCGCACAGCTTGGCCGGGAACCGGCCGCGTTGTCCTCTGCTCCCAAAAAAATGCACCGTCAGACGCGGCGGATTGGCAGTACGTACGTACTTACATGATTGCTAGTACTAGTAGGAGTATTTGCCCCTGTTGCCTTCTAGCCGCCGATTATAATACTCGTGATTGTGCAGCGAGTGCAGCATCTTGCTCGCTTGTGGAGCAAGTGTATGCATTTCGGCGACTGTGCTCTCGCGGCAATGCAGTCATAATTGATCGATGTACTTCTGCATTTGTATCCACCTTGAAGGATTGAGCTGCATTCATGTCGAAATTGCGGATAGATCCTCCGCGTTATGATCACCACACCACTCCCATTTTGTGTGTTACCACTACCTAGATGGAGTGTATCGAGTCGGCTGCCCTCTGCAGCTCTCTGAAAATGGGTTTGTTGTTTTGCTTGTCATCATTGGCAGTTGGAGCATCAGGCTCCCAACACCTAGGCGATGGGGTCAAGCCGAATGAAACGATCATTCGCGTAGCTAACCACCGATTAGAGCAATTAATAAATAGAACAATCCAAAGTTGCAATCATGCATGTGGCTGTCAGTGTCACCGCACAGAAGTTTGACCAGAAAATGCGCTTCAATCGACCGTTCTGTGGACGGAATACTCACATCTGCCGCGCCGAAACGCTCACCAATGCCTGCCAACTTCACCATTGCTTTTCTAATAATGCCACACACAATTTAACCAGACAACAATCGCATTATCTGCTGGAACATTCTCAGGCTTTGCGTTTCTGACGGGAGCTTGTTATCCTTTGCTGACAGGAGTTCGACACCGCCTACGGGGCGGCTTGGCACTGCATCGTGGGGACGAGCTTCGGTTCATACGTCACTCACGCCAAGGGCGGGTTCTTGTACTTTTCTGTTGATAAGGTCTACATACTGCTCTTCAGGACGGCGGTGGAGCCCCCGCCCCATTGACGACGGCCAGACAAATTGTCGTTCACTAATTGTATGCACCTGTGTGGGAGCATGAGGACGTCCCAGCTCCCAAATGCAAACGGTTCGGCTGAGCAAGCCCTTGTAATTAAATTGCGTTGTTTCTTCGATGACAATGGAGACTCCATTTTTGCGTCATGTCTACGGTTCGAAACTCCGAAAATTCGACGGCGTAATGTGTTCCAGTTGAACGCGGTCTGATCGTCGTGCTTTTCAGTGTGCGAGAGGTTTCCGATGTTCTGTAGATGTCCAAACATGCGCATAGTTTGGTGTATATTGAAGTGATGCAAGCTTTCAGAATGTACTAAACAGGATTCCTGTTGTGCAAGGCAGGAAATCACTGCATCTCTTGATTCCAGGCATGCATCCAATGTGTATTTCTTATTGGAAATAAAGCTAAATGTTACATGTTTCGATACAAATTTATTTGATTGGTGGATTTTTCATTTTCTTATAGTTTCACTCTGTAAAGATAATGATATACAATAAATGGTATTAATACTTCAAACTTTTGTTTTTTTGCTAATTGACTAGCATGTGGAAACAAAACAGGAAATGATAAATAATTGAAAATAGCTCAAAATAGTAAATGATAAATCACTGAAAATTGTTGTACTTGCAATCCCGTTGCAACGCACGGGCATGTTTCCTAGTGGTAGTACAATTCACCCACCATCTTGTCCTTAGACCTCGATCCCAAGACTATCAAAGAGCTTAGGTCATGGGATGAGTGTTGCATGAAGCTCTTGTATGTTTGTGGGCTCCAGTTGGAACATGAATTGGAGGTTAGGCTCATAGTTGACGATTTCATGGTAAGCCTTTATCTGACATTAAATTCCTTATATGTGGTTTCCTATGTGCGTAAATGACATAGCCCATGGTTTCGGTTGTGCCATGTGCCGGAGACATCTAACTCTAACCTCTCAAAAGGGTAACCTATTACTAGTGTTTTCATATTTTATTTTATTTTTCTTACAAATTTATGTCCTTACTTTTTACTAATTTTAAGCCTCCTAGTGTCTAATGAATGCTCGAAATTTGTTGATTGCCTCATCCCCTCTCTCACTCCATTGCTTCCATTTTGGAACTTAGGAACTACAATGTAGGATGCATAAATGATATCCTTGTCTATATGATCCATATGTGCTATAGATAAAACTATATGAGCATTATTATTTTCCCCAATTCTTGTTAGTTTGAAATATTCATGATTTTTACAATCTATTTTTCAAATAAAATATTTTCCTTTTGCATTTGCAATGAGATTTAAGTCATTGTGTTCGTACTTTGCCATATAGCCAATGTCATAAAAAGAGTAATTACTCTTCTTGTGCTTGCACACCTAGTTTTGGGGAGGAAAAAACAGAAAAAAAAATATTTAAAACATTTTCCAGTTATTATCCTCGGTGTGTGCTAATTCGCCACAATACCCCGCCTCGACTAAATTGTTGTTATTTTGTTCATGAATTAATACCATCGAGTTGATCCTTTTAAAGAACTTAATTAATATCGTTGATCCCTTCTTCAGCATGAATCATATTAATGTATTGCGATTAATGTGACCTTATCTTCATCGGTTACAAGTGTTTGCCCACTATAAAGGAAGCATCATTTGCCTTTCAATTCCACACTAGTAGTCCAAAGGGGCACAACAAGCACCATATTAGCAACTCAATCCTAGAGTTCAGTGTAGACCAAGAAATGAGGAGCACGCACATTCTATTCCTTGCATTTTCCCTCCTAATTCTATCATCGGGTATCTAATCGATCAATACCAAGCACTCTAGTGCCTAGTTATCTACACTAGTAATGCGTGAATTTTTGACATATGTATATATTGCATGATTGTCTAACATACCCTATTTTCCCTTTTGATATCTAGCTATGGCAGCTTCTAAGACCGTATGCAAACACATCATCAGGAAGGGCAAATGTAACAACGCCGAATGCCTATCTTACTGCAAGAAGTTTATCTCCGCACCCGGTGGCCCATCCGCCACGTGCGTACCCGAGGGATGCAAGTGTTATATGTGCGGAGGAATTCCACCGAACACACCATATAGCTAGATAAAAAAAATAGCATATGCATGGACTTATCACAGTTGGTTGAGTAATGAATAAAATAATTCGAGTAATATAGCATAGTATGAAGTTCAACAGTGCGAGAACAATGAGATTTTTTACTATGCCATAGCGAATACTTGGGTTCCCTTTATTGGAGCTATGTTCCTTCTTCTTCTTATTATTATTATTTTCAAATTGGTCTGGTGCTCTTTTACCTTGGAAAATTATTTGATTTATCAATGAATTTTTTTAATCCAATTTTGATCTTTTTTTTTTTTTGAGGAAGAAATCCAATTTTGATCTTCATCGATAAGCAAAAACAAATACCGATGACCAATGCTAACAGTTTCCTGAAAAGATAAAAGGATGAAAGACAAAACTTCAAGCATTATTTGCAGCACAAAATAGCTACTAAAAAATCGGCCACACTTATAATATGTCAATACTATTAGTGAACTAAAATTAATATATTCACAAGTTTTTTCAAAACATTCAGTAGATCACAGAAAATGTATGACATGGACACACAGTGAAAAAAGTAGAGCTATCTAAGAAAGTGTTTACATAGCTTGTAAGAATGTTTGCATTGCAACTGCAAAATGTTTTGTTTCTTGGATTAAAATGATTTTTTAAGGAAGTAGGAAAATGTTACAATAGTAGTTGAAAATATTCCAATAGTAGTTGAAAATATTCCATCAAGCTTACGAGGCAGTTACGATTATCATTTATTTTCAATTTCAATAGTACTACAGCGCTCACCATTGAAAGGCTTAAAGCGACTAATAGGATAGAAAACTATTAAATAAAATAAAAAACTTGGCTGATCATTTCATGAAAGTAAGTAGTGGAACTTCATTAAGAAAAAAAAAATCTGAACTAGAAATACTAGATTCTGCACTGGTTCTGAATTTGACACAACAGTGTTCATGTAGCACACCGCATCGTAAGACACATATCAGCATCAGCATGTGCGCCCCAATTCCATCGTTGTAAGTAGTGGCCACTGGCCATGACATTCCTCAGACAAAGAAACATCTGGTAAATGTTGATTCGCATCTGAAACAGACAAAATTTACCAGATTATCTGACTAAGCTAAGTTCCTGCTATATACATGGAGTAAGATAATAATGAACCTATGGTCAGCACGAATGGAGCTTGCGGTTTTCTTGACCTCAATCGTACACAACGTAAACACCACATTTCTGTTCAGACGACCATTTCAGCCTCTTTCAAACTGGAGGGAATCCCTATATCTAGCCTCATTGTGGCTTTGTACTTCTCCGGCACTTGTGCGCCGCCTTGAATGCATATCTCAACGACAGCCGGCGCCTGCCCATAGAAGATCTTGAGCTCCTTCTGCAACTCCCCAGATTCCGGCATGTGCCAGACGTATCTAGGGGGTATTAGGTCATCGAGCACCGCCGCCTGCCATCCATGCTGTCCATTCCTCTGCTGGTGCTTGAAGGCTCCACAGTTGCGCGCTTTATGACCACTCGCTCCAATGTGCACCTCAGGACAGTATCCACACACCCTCACTGAATACCTCTTCATGAGCCTCAAGGCACCGTTCCGGAGTGTCTCCCACATTTTGAGTGTTTCCTCGGCAAGAGCAGCCGTCTCCTCTGGGCTCGACGGAGGGGTAATCTCATCGTCGGATACTTCTTCGAGAATTGGCTCCTTAAATTTGTCAGGCTCCGGGTCAGGCAGGTCATCTTCATTTGCATCGACAAACTCTTTCCTTCCGATCTTAACAATTGGCTTTCTTCGGCGCTTTGTGGGGTACTCAGGGAGGTCGAGACCAGCTTGGATGCAAAGCTCCACAAGAGCAGGAATGCGGGGCACCTCAAACCTCTGGTCATGAGGGATACGCGGGCCTAGACGGTCCTCTAGGTGGTAAGCTTCAACTGGCAAGAAAACAGCTTCAACAAAAGTACTTCCCCAGTCATGTTCTCCCTTACGTTTATCAGAAGACATTCCTCGGCATGTTCTGAAAGGGTGTCCAACAGATCCAACGTGTATCTCACCGCAATATCTGCACCCAAAACAGGCATTATTTCCTCACATAGCAATAGTAAAGAAATCATAGATCTCACTGATAATCACGAGTGCACATGAGCGGCATAGTGGACTGAACAAATGCATAAGACAACCTAAGGGTACATAAGTTGGTAAATTGTAAAATAGTCATGTGTATCAATATAATTTTGTCAATGTGACATAACACAACATAAAAAACTAAAAAGCACAGGGCAACACAGCATTATGACTTATGAGCTAAATCATTTTCAAATTATCAAATACCATCACAGGATTAAATTTTAAAATGAACAGCGATTTCTTCAAGAAATAAACATGAAGTCCAAACTTCTGTCCTGACTTAATGCAGATGTCCGTTTTGACTCAATGGAGGCTTTGATAAAACCAAATGGAGGTGCCTTAACTGGATTCAGTAATGTACGCACACATGCAAATGTATGTATTCAACGGGGTACACAAGAAACAACCTTCTAGAATACTCTCAAGCAGACTACTTCAACTGTGCATCTAGATACCTCCATCCTACATGGTTCATGTCATATTACTAGACGAAAAGGTAAGTTAATTATATGCGTTGGCATAACTTAATTTTATTGCCAATGGAACACGTGTATGTGAGGTCAGGTACTTTATCTGTTGTTTATACAAATCCTATCATGCTATTGTGCTTTACAGATTATACAGCATGAAGACAGACCTCTTCTGTCCAGTGTGATAGATATGTAATGAGGAATTTTACCCTTAGCGTAATTTCAAGAGCATACTTATCAGAAAAAAAAACAGGACAAGATAATTACTTGCAGCCTTTCACTGGTACTACTTTCATCAGCCTCTTCAAGTTGTTGATCAGCGAAATTCTTGCGTTGTACACTCTGTATGCCTCTGGTATTAGTCTCTGGACCAGCAATCCATTTTTCGGAGGTGGCGGCGGCCCCCTAGGCTTCCCTTCAGCTTCCTTCATCCTCTGTCTCGCTCGGCGTCTTAACTCCAGTACTGGTATAGGAAATGGTTTCTTCTCCCTTTTGGAGTAGTTACGTGGAAAATCGGCATTTTGAGAATTGTCGTTTCTAATGACGATGGAGCTATAACAAGGCTGGGACGCACTGGAAGCAGGCGCTCTGTAAATTGTGAGAAAAAAAAAGGGGGATTCATCAGGGCACGAAATATATTGAACATTGGACACACTCAATAAAATGTGAGGAGTTCAATCAAGGTAAATTTTCACCAAGCATAGCCAAGCCAACTAGTCTCATCAACTTTTTTTGTTTTATCGCGAGTTTATGTTTCGCTACCAACTTAACATTACCTGCTCATGAACTGGACCGGCATCTTACTAACATCATAGTTTATCGCCCAAAGGTACTCAGTACTCACTACCAGTGGTACAAGTTACTTATGAGTCGTGACAGCATTTCAGAGTTGCAAATCATCAGAGCAACATCGGTACTGACCAACATTATTACTGTAATTTTGATTGTATTTTCAGCATTTTTTCCTAACAGCACCGGCATCATAAATAAAGCAAGCCTCGAACTAACCTGAATCGTCCACCGCATCCACGCGCACCACTGCCAATTCCTGCAACCGCGTCTAATTGCCTCCTGACCTGCGCCAGAGGGACAGCATAATAAGATTCAAAACCATCGCTCTTATCCAACCCTCTCTGCTCCTACAGCCGAACAACTAGCGCCAGGTTGAGGTTGGGGGCGGGCCTACCTGGACGCGAGGGGCGGAACACCGGAGGCCGACGAAGCAGCGGAGCTGGGGGAGGCGGGACGAGCAGGTCGGGGGAGGCGGGAGAGGGTAGGGGGAGGAGGAGGGTCTCATGGCCGCGGCCATTGGAGGGAGAGGGAGCGAGCGATGGGCGTCTGGCTGCTTCTCTCCCTATCCTCTGCGTTCGATAGGCTCTCTTTGCCTCGGGCTTCTTCGGGGCGGGGTGGCGTATTCGACTGTCGCAAGGAGCCATATCGACTGTGCTCCAAATTTAAAAAAAAAACATTCTTAAATCTACCAAAATATTTCACAAAAAATGTCAATGTTCACAAAGAATGTGACTACAACTCCTAAAAATTTCAGATCCAAACTCGAAATACACATTGAAAAACAAAAAAGTGAAATCCAGATATGAATAGTGTCAATGTTGCTTTTGTCTTTTTCTCTTACACTATTCGTGCTAGATTTTACATTTTTTTTTCTCAATGTGCGTTTCAAGTTTGGACCTGAAATTTTTAGGGATAGTAGTCACATTCCTTGTGAACATTTACTTTTTTTCCAAGAATTTTTTGTTACATTTAAGAAAGATTTTTTTTGAATTTGGAGCACCAGGAGTACCCCAAGGATGGGAGTACTTGATACTTTCCCGGTGAGATGGGATCTTGGTTACTGTCTCATTTTTTCATGCAATTTTGAAAAAAAAAGTTCATAACATAAAAAATGTAAAAATTTGTTCACCCATTTTTAGAAGTATTAATAACATATACAAAAAATTCGTGTCATTCAAAAAAAATGTTCATAAACATTTTAAAAATGCCTGCATGTTCTATGGAGATGTTAATAACATTCTTGAAAAATGTTCATCATGTGTTTAAAAATGTTCACTATGTATTAGAAAAATGTTCAATGTGAATTTTACAAATGTTCAACATATATTCAAATAAATGTTGAACATGATTTTATAAATGTAAACGAAAATGTTCAAGGTGTATACAAAAAGTCCACATGTATTTTTTACACCGGTTTTCTCGAAAAATGACTCGGCTGCCCTACTTCTTATCAAGTTACCAAATAAAAAATTTGTTGTAATCCAATAAATACTTACCAAATAAGTGTTTATCAAATAAGACATTTTTGCTATACAATCAATTTAATATGGGCAGGTAAATCACAAGCTAACCTACTAGAATATGTATACCCCCATTGCAACGTACAGACAGTTATATATTGATAAAATATATACTCAAATGTTAGGCTACGCGTGCGTGATCTGTCATCCCCTAGCGTCCAGACGCGAGTCGTCAGATCCGATGGGAAACCACACAAGACGTAATGCTGTTTTCACGCTTTGTGTTGAGTGGTAGTAATTATTTCCCTTTTTTTCACTGGATATTCCATGGTAGTGTAGCACCTTCGTGTAAGTATCTCAATAGTTATTGTCCCAACGAAGAGCGGATGAGAATATTATGACTGGCGTTTTGCTCACACACTAGTTGTCACAAGTGTCGTGTGAAGTAACTATCTGAAAATTGTAGATAGTATTTGAAAGTGCTAGTTATCGACCAGAGAAGGGGAGGGTGAATGTGAGATTTTTAGAAAGTCTTTGAAAAAGTCAATGTCTTCGAAGATGCGAAGCAATACTTAACTGAAGTAAAACTAAGCTAGTCATGCTATCAATGAGAAGACAAAAGTCATCAGAACCAAGGATGGCATGCAAACGAGGTAGTAGTATATGTAGAACAGACAAACATACAAGAATACAACCTTAAGCACAACTAAACAGAAGATGGAACAAAGCATGGTTTCAAATGCCTTCAAGCAAAGTCTTCACACATAAGAGCAAGCAAAGTCTTCAGAGTACAAAACAAAAAGTAAAGCAGTGAAGAGATGGAACCAGGTAATCGATGAAGACACAAGATTCATTCGACAAGTTCCAGTTGTTGTGACAACTGTTAGTGGCGGAGCTAGGTAGAAACTGCTGGGGGCAAGATTAAAACATGAGTGTTTGAGGGTGTAAAATGCTAAAAAAAGTCTCATCTAAGTCCTACCTAAAAAATTCTTCACAATTTGGTACAAAGTTTGGGGGGGGGGGGGGGGGCACAGCCCCCCAGACTTGTACACAACTCCGCCACTGACAACTGTACATCTGGTTGGAGAGGTTGAGATTTAACAAAAGACCAAGTCTTCACCTTATTCTCCTTGAGCTAAGATCACTTAGACCTCGTCCAATCACTCAGGTAAGTCTTCAAGATAGACTTCTGAAACCTTCACAAACTTATTCACCAGTGATCCACAATGACTCTTCGATGCTCAGAACATGACGCCTAACCGTCCAGAAGATCACAGTCTTAAAGTGTATTAAAGTCTTCCGTTCACTCAGAACAGAATGTGTTAGTAATGCACAATCACTTTGGGCTCTGGGAGTTTGGGGTTTTCCTCATGGGAATTCTCTCAAATACTTCGAAGGTGAGTTGCTCTAAAATGATAGAAGCTGTGTAATAACTCAGAGCAGTCACCAACTTATGTTGGAGGGGGCGGCTATTTATAGCCTATGTAAAAATCCAAAATGATATGACCGAATTGACCCTGGGTCTATTGCTTTAACCGACACGTGTTCCAATGGTCGGATTTCGAACACACGCGACAACTTCAAGCAAAACTGACTCAACCAACTCGGAAGAGATTTTCTCTCAAAAGTATTCATTGGAAGACATAGGATTTTAGGTTAGGCATCACGTCATTTTCTGACTTCGTATCGCCTTGACCCCATGAAAGAACATGTGGTGCCCCCATGTTTGGTTTTGGTAATTGATGACAATCTCTATGGACTAATGGTTGCCTTGAGTTATATTTGAAGGTTTTTTCCATAGGCTTTTCTTGGAGTACATGTGTTGGTTTCAAGGAGAGTTTGTGTCGACCAAGGTGCTATTCAAGGAATTACCTAAAGATTGGTCTTGTGAGAGGTTGATCAAGACAAAGTCCAAGAGTGAATCAAGTTGATCGACACACAAAGCATAGAAGATGTAACGAGAGGGATCAAGTGATCCCATGGTATGGTAAGCATTGTCAATTACGCTTTGTGTACTAACCCATGGTCTTCGTGAGAGTTCTTCGTGGGGTTAGGTTGCCGTGTGCAAGTTCAAGTGATGCATCACGAAGAGATCAAGTGCTTGAAGCTTGCCATCCATTGTGGTGACAATGGACTTGTGAAGATGTGTCGAAGAGTGGCTCACCCATAGTGGAGTATGGGGGAGCAATCTACTAGTCTTCACCAAGCCAACGCAATCAAAAAAGGTGGTCCAACTTGAGGAAGTCAAGATCGTCTACATCTAGCTCAAGTGGACTTTGTGCAAGGCAAAGGTTTGCCCTTTATAAGTTTTCTATTTTACCGGTCTCATGGTGGTAGTTGGGAGACCGGGTTATAGGATCGATTGCCGTACTATCAAGGGGGGCTCTTGATGAGTAGCTTGATTGTATCGTTCGCAGAGAGCTCAAACCATCGAATCATTGCATCGTCTTTCTTGGTTCTTGTTTGGTTCTCTTTGTGAGTCTTAGAGCTTATGGTCATCTTGATGACAAGCTCGAGTTCGTCGAAAATGGAGTTCTCATGCTTCTTATATTGCGTTTTCGGTGTTGGAGGTTTTACCGGTCTTATTCAAGGAAGGGTTCTCACCATTTTCTCTTGGGCCTTTCCTAATTTGCTTCTTATTGTTATTTCTATCAAGATTGTGTTAGCCCTTGTCGCTAGCTTTCCAACAAACTTGGTTTCGTTGAATTCGGAGTCCGTTTGCAGAAGTTGTGTCAGTTTTGGTGCCCTCAATAAGGCTGCAGCGGTACTACCGCCCATGGGAGCGGTACTACCGCTTGGAGGGGATGTAATTTTTTACTACCGCTCTTGGGAGCGGTACTACTGCAGCTACTTCGGTGGCTACTTCCACTCCGGACCAAAAACTCGTCATAAGTCCAACGATGGTAGGCACGGATGTATTTTTTTAGTACAGCTCGCAAGCAGTAATACCGCTAACCCTAGCGGTAGTACCGTGAGGACGAGCAGTAGTACCGCTCCGGCGGTTCTACCGGCCTTTTGCCTCCTCGCTGTTGTTTTTCAAAGGGCTTCCACCGCCCTAGCGGTAGTACCGCTCTATGCGGGCTGTGAGCATTACGGTTGGATTTTTTTCCCACCTATAAAAGGGGGTCTTCTTCCCCAATGAACCTTATCCTTTAAGCTCGTGTTCTTCCCCCATTGTTGACCTTCTTTGAGCTTGCTATCTCTCAATCCCTTCATGGATTCTTGCTAGTTTTTGGGGGAAAAAGAGAGGAGATCTAGATCCACATTTCCACCAATCACTTTCTCCTCTATGTGAGGGGAACCCCTTGGATCTAGATCTTGGAGTTCTTGGTGTTCTCCTTCTTGTTCTTCCACTCATTTCCTCCCTAGCATTAGTTGCTTTGGTGGGATTTGGGAGAGAAGGACTTGGGCACTCCGTGTGCCCTTGCCATTGCATTAGGTGCATCGGTTTGAGTTCTCTACGGTGATACGTGGAAGTTACAAGTTGAGAAGCCTATTACTCTTGGGTGCTTGGTACCCTTGAGCTTGTTCCTATTGGGTGCTTGGGCGCCCTAGATGGTTGGTGGTGTTCGGAGCTCAATCATTGTGGTGTAAAGCTCCGGGCAAGCGTCGGGGTCTCCAATTAGGTTGTGGAGACCGCCCCGAGCAATTTGACGGGTACCGGTGACCGCCCCCAAGGGTTGCCAAAGTGTACGGGTTCGGTGACCGCCCCCAAGGGTTGCCATTTTTACGGGTTCGGTGACCGCCCTCAAGGGTCCCTTAGTGGAATCACGGCATCTTGCATTGTGCAACGGCGTGAGGAGATTACGGTGGCCCTAGTGGCTTCTTGGGGAGCATTGTGCCTCCACACCGCTCCAAACGGAGATTAGCATCCGCAAGGGTGTGAACTTCGGGATACATCATCGTTTCCGCGTGCCTCGGTTATCTCTTACCCGAGCCCTTTACTTATGCACTTTACTTTGTGATAGCCATATTGTTTCTTGTCATATATCTTGCTATCACATAGTTGTTTATCTTGCTTAGTATAAGTTGTTGGTGCATTGTAGGTTTTGTTCTTGACAAATAAACCGCTATGTTTATTCCGCATTTGTTCAAGCCTAAACCGTAATTATTTGAAATCACCTATTCACCCCCCTCTAGGCGACATCCACAATCTTTCAATTGGTATCAGAGCCTTGCCTCTCTTTGTCAGGCTTAACCGCCTAGAGAGTAAAGATGTCGACTAGGGGATTAGGATTCTCTGACACTCTTTGTTTCGATGGCACAAATTTTGATGTTTGGGTAATTCGCATGCTTAATCTCTTTAGGGTCATGGACCCAAATTTAGAGCGAATTGTAGATATGGGTTTTTCTCCTCCAAAGGATCCCCAAAGATTATCTTTAGAGGATGAGAAAAACTCTTATCTCAATGCTCAAGCTTCTAATGTTCTTTTCGATGCTTTGAGCAATGTAGTTATATTTCAACTCATGCCGTTCCGGGATGCTCATGAGTTGTGGACAAAACTTCAAGATAAATATGGTGTGTCCAAGATTTGTGCGGATGATTGTTCTCCCTCCACCTCCGGCCTTGTTGCCTTCTCAACTTCTTACTTCACCTACATGTGTATTTCCATAAGGTAATGCTAGGGTGAGTAGTGTTGGTCATTGCAATGATGATAATGTGCTTGTTCTTGGTGATTCTTCATTACTATCTTATTGCAATGGTCCTTCTTTGGACTTTAACACTTCGAGCACCTTACATGTTTCACATGCTTGTGTTGGTAGTCCTTGCATATCATGTAGAAATTGCTTGCTCAAATCTCATGATGATATACTTGCTATGTCTTGTTGCCATGATAAAAATGTATCTATTTCCTCGAGTTGTTGTGCTAACAATGTAGAGGAAACTCAACACTCCATGGAACAAGATGTGGTATGAAATGGTGCTTCAAGGGATCCTACATCATCATCTATTGCTTTTTGCCTTATGGCTAAGGCTTCAAAGGTATCTCCTACTTTGAACCCCAATATGTCTCTTGATGATGATGTTAATGCTAATGATGATGAGGATAATGATGAAGAGAACGATAATGTTGCTTCCTTAAAAATCAAGGGAGAAATGATTTTTAAAGCTCTTCATAAGAATAAAATTGCTCGTTCCAACTTCATGGAAATCATGTCTATTGCCATTGAGGGCAAGAAATACATTTAGGAGTTGGAATGTCATCTCGAGGAGCATGAGGTCACCATTGATAAAATGGAAGGTCATGAGTGTGATTACGCTAATGAGATCGCAGACCTCTCTCAAGCTCTTGGAACAAACCACCAAGGAATCTCTTGAGGAGACCTTTGCTCTAGAATTATCTAGAATAAAGGAATTTCATGATAGAGCACTTGAGGTGGCAAATGATTTCGAAGCTAAAAATGCTAAGCTTGAAGTTGCTCATGGTAAACTCCTTAAGGATTTTGAGCACCTCGAAAATGGCTCAAGGGTCATCAAGGGTGAGCTCATCAAACTCACCGAGTCTCATGCTCAACTTGAAGATTCTTTTTTAAAAGAGCTTACCAAGTTGTCCTTTCCTCTTGTTGTTAATGATGATGATTGTGCTACTAACTCTATTACTTGTGAAGCATCCATTTTGAAGGAGAATGTTGAGCTACGGGCTCAACTTGAGTTGCTATCTAGCACTTATGGGAAATTGGAAGAAAGCCATGAAAAGCTCTCATGATGATCTTCTAGTATCCCATAATGTTCTAAATATAGCTGATGAGGCCGTAATTGCTAAGGTAACATCTAGTGAGCCTCATGTGGATACTAGCGCTACTTCAAGTCAAAATGCTATATTGCCATGTGCTAGTCCTTGTAATTCATCTAGTCGTAATGTTAGTACATCTTGTGATGAATTGCTTTCCTTGCCTTGTTGCTCTAACAATGAAGTTTATACTTCCTCTAGTACTTGTGTTGAGACTAACCATGTAGAGGAAATCAAAGACTCAAGGCCCAAGTCACTTCAGTAAAGAAAGACTTGGAAATGTGTCATGAAGGGAAGTCCACACTCAACAATATCTTGAGTGTGCAAAAATCCCCCAATGACAAAGGTGGACTTGGATTCAACTCCAATAAGAAGAATAAGTCCAAGATGAACAAGAAGAAGGGCCAAAAACAAGTCAAGAATTCAGCCAAGATTATTTGCTTCAAGTGCAAGATTGAAGGGCATCATGTTAGATCTTGCCCATTGAAGAAGAAGGCCATTATTGACAAGCAACAAGGGAAGCAGCCACAAGTTCATTCTCATGCTCAACCTCAAGTTGAAGAAATGCCTCTTCCCAAGAAAACTCAAGCTAATGCTTCTCAAGTTGATAAAATCAAGTGAGAAGAAAGTGAAGAGTAGACGTTGCTACCTATGTCGTGAGAAAGGTCACCTTGCTTCCTCATGCACTAGTGGTAACTTATCCAACCCAATTATTATTGATGATATCTATTCTCTTGGGAGGTATAAGGTTGGTAATGTGTTTGCCAAGTTTCTTGGCACTCAAAGTGGTTTCAAGCAAAGAACCATTTGGGTTGCCAAGCCTATTATGACTAACCTCTTAGGACCCAACTTGGTTGGGGACCAACAAGCTCAAACTTGATCAATAGGTGTTGTTGGAGGGCATTGGAGACTTGGCTACATTATGAAGAATTAAGGGGACTTCATCATTCTTATTGTCTCAAGCCAAGTCAATTGGGTTATCAAGTTTCTATACTATATCCAATGTGCCTCCTTCCGGTAACTTGTACTTAAATTGTTTACATTGAAAGTTACTTGCCCCTTTGCATATTTTGGTTTTGTTCCTTGCATGTGTTTGTATATGCTGTGTCTCCAAATTGCTTATATGTTGGTTTGAACATCATGTACATGTGTGTCGTATGTTGAGCCTTTGTGCATCTTGTTTGTATCTTAGTTGGCTCTTGTGAGAGATTAATGGAATATCCCATTGTGGGGGAGTGATGTGCTTTGTGCACCTCACAATCCTATAAATGTGTGTACATGAGGAATACCATCTAGTATTGATATTACAAGATTATCTAGTCACTATGTGGTATGTCTTCTCATGAGAAATTCAAATTCTAAATAGTCCATTAATTATTTCTTATTGGATCCTCTTATTGCCTCTTGTTAAGTTTTTATTGGTATCACATTATGGGGGAGTAATATGCTATGTGCGTATTACAAGCCTAGAAAATGTGTACATTTGAGATATTGTCACCTAGAATTGATATTGTAAATTATCTAGTTCCTAGGTGGCATGTTAGCTCTACAAGTTGCAATTTGCTTGTGTTTGGTGTGAAGATGATGTTGAATATCCTTGCTATCTACCAACGGGAATTATTTCCAAATACTTCTTGTTTTTTGAAAATTGGTACTCACTTATGTGTGGTAGAAATTATTGATCATCTTTACATTGGCCTTTGCTTTTATTTGTCTTATCTCTTGCCTAGGATTGTGTCAACTCCTATTGTATTCCATACCACTTGTGGATCTTGTTATTTCCTTGAGCTTGTCTAGTGTTTGTATAGATATAGTGAAAGTGGTGATCCCATCTTGTGATTTTTGTATTCAAATGCAAATTCTCTATAATGCACAATGCTTGGGGGAGCTATCCTATTTTTCTTAGAACGCTCACCTTGTGATCCTTATCAAGTATGTGTTGGTGGAATGCAAATGGTTTCTTTTTGGTACTTTGTGCCATCATGAAACTTTGTAGAGCACTTGGTTTGTTTGGAACCATTCTCTATTTTGGGAGTTTGACATCTTTGTTTTTGCGTGTATCAATGGATATCTCATTCCTTGATGTATCTTTCAGTTGATATCCTCCAAGTGTTGATTTACTCATTTGGTATCTTTTCTTCACTTGGTATTTCTTTGTCAATTGGTATCGGTTCTTGAAAGTCTTGAGCATGCATATTAACTTCATGTAGTTTCTTTGGCATGATTTCTTTCTTTCTTTGACCCAATATATAGGGGAAACTCCACCAAGTCTCAAATTGGGTGAGATGTGCATGAAATTATTTTTCATATTTATGTGGAGTTTGTCCTGTATATTGTTGGTTCTCTAACTCTTTGGTCCCAATGAGTTTGGGTACCATTTTGTTTGTGTTGTTGTTCTAGGAACAATTGGAGATGCATTGGATGCTCGGCTCACTCACAAGGAAGGTGTTGTCACCATGTGCTTATTGGAGTCAAGCTAGGATGATCAATGAACTACTATCTACCTTCAATTGGTATCTACTACATCCTTCCAATGTTAACTCCGTAACAAGTATCTTCATATACTTCATGCACACATTTCTTGCATCAACCTTGTGTAGGTTGTATCATGGCATGTTATTCATTCTTTCTTGTGATACTTGTTTCCTTTATCAAAGCATCCCAACAATGATCTCTTGTTGCTAGTTGTGATGTCTTTGATGTTCGTGTGGTTGGAATTCATTTATATACTATAAGACCACATCTATCCTTGTGCTATGCTCTCAAGCAAATTTCCTATTGGTATATTTATGACTTCCTTGTGGATATCTTGTTCTTTCCTTTTTGTAACTATTTCGTGTGTATATCCTTCTTTGTGGATTGATATCATCATGATTTTCATCTACCTAGAATCTTATACACTTGAGAGAAGTTACAACTGTAGTTGATATCCTTATTCTTTCACGTGCACCTTTCCTTGGTGGTTATGTGAAAGGATTTATCTTGAGTGTGGATCTTATATCGTTGCATCTTGATGCACTATGTTGTGGTGAAGATATTTTTTTCTCTTGCTTGTCTTGATGAGGCTTTTGCCATTTCGATTGGTATCCCTCCTCTTGACAAAGCTATCATTTTATTTCTTCACCATGGGTTGTCACAAGTGTTGGTTATTCATTGTGCATATTTAGTGTGCTTGTGAACCCATTTTCTTGGTGTGTGTGGGAAGGACATGTCATGCACCTTGTATCTCCACTATTCAAGACTATGTTGATGCTTAATGCTCACCCTTACATTAGTCTTCTCAGGTGCTTTGCCATGACTCACAAACATCATTTTGGTTGAGCCTACACTTAAGTTGCCTCTTTTATATGTTGCTCAACCATTTATTTGTTGCAAGTGCTAGGCTTTGTTTCCTACATGTCCACTTGCACTTGTTGTGAGTTTCTATTGCTTTTCGGGGAGTGATGATCCTATTTTTGTGCACTTGGTATCCTAATGCAAATATTCTAAGGAGTGCACAAATCATGGGGAGCTTCACTAGTGTCTTTAGAACACTCTGTTGCTCTCTTGCACTTGTCATGAGGTTCTATTGATCTTGGGGGAGTGACGATCTATTTTGTGCTCGTTGTATCCAATTACAAAACTAAATTATGCACAAATCATGGGGAGCTTCTCTAGTTTCTCTAGAACACTCCTTTGCTCATATCATAATATCTTTTATTCATGTGGCTCGTAGGATCTTTGGTCTAGTTGGTTCAATTGGTATCTTTTGATAGCTTTCTTCAATTGGTATCTTCTGATTGCTTGATTCCTTGTTTATCTCTTTGTTATGTCTTTGTGGCATATCTTTCTTTTGCAATCTTTGGGCCTCAATATAGTTTGTCTTCTTCCAAGTATTTACCGTTGGATATGTGTATTGTATTCCACTCTCTTGTGGAGAAATACACAATTTATGGAGAAACACAATTTATATTGGCCTTCTAAGCTTTTCTCCCATTTTGGCAATCGATGCCAATGAGGGAGAAGTTTCAGACAGTTTTGTGGAGAAGTTTAGAGAGTCATCTTTTCTTGCTTTGGTTGTGTTCCTAAGCGTTTGCACCTCATATGCATGCATTCTTGGTTGTTGCATTGCATGGTGATGCATAATTCCTTGTATAAACTCTCTTGAAAGTGATTGTCATCAATTGCCAAAATGGGGGACATTGAAAGAACATGTGGTGCTCCCATGTTTGGTTTTGGTAATTGATGACAATCTCTATGGACTAATGGTTGCCTTGAGTTATATTTGCAGGTCTTGTCCATAGGCTTTTCTTGGAGTACATGTGTTGGTTTCAAGGAGAGTTTGTGTCGACCAAGGTGCTATTCAAGGAATTACCTAAAGATTGGTCTTGTGAGAGGTTGATCAAGACTAAGTCAAAGAGTGAATCAATTTGATCGACACACAAAGCGTAGAAGATGTGCCAAGAGGGATCAAGTGATCCCATGGTATGGTAAGCATTGTCAATTACGCTTTCTGTACTAACTCATGGTCTTCGTGAGAGTTCTTCGTGGGGTTAGGTTGCCGTGTGCAAGTTCAAGTGATGCATCACGAAGAGATCAAGTGCTTGAAGCTTGCCGTCCATTATGGTGACAATGGACTTGTGGAGATGTGTCGAAGAGTGGCTCACCCATAGTGGAGTATGGGGAGCAATCTACTAGTCTTCACCAAGCCAACACAATCAAGAAAGGTGGTCCAACTTGAGGAAGTCAAGATCGTCTACATCTAGCTCAAGTGGACTTTGTGCAAGGCAAAGGTTTGCCCTTGATAGGTTTTCTATTTTACCGGTCTCATGGTGGTAGTTGGGAGACCGGGTTATAGGATCGATTGATGTACTATCAAGGGGGCTCTTGATGAGTAGCTTGATCGTATCGTTCGCAGAGAGCTCAAACCATCGCATCCTTGCATCATCTTTCTTGGTTCTTGTTTGGTTCTCTTTGTGAGTCTTAGAGCTTATGGTCATCTTGATGACAAGCTCGAGTTCGTCGAAAACGGAGTTCTCATGCTTCTTATATTGCGTGTTCGGTATTGGAGGTTTTACCGGTCTTATTCAAGGAAGGGTTCTCACCATTTTCTCTTGGGCCTTTTCTAATTTGCTTCTTATTGTTATTTCTATCAAGATTGTGTTAGGCCTTGTCGCTAGCTTTCCAAAAAACTTGGTTTCGTTGAATTCGGAGTCCGTTTGCAGAAGTTGTGTAAGTGTTGGTGTCCTTAATAAGGCTGCAGCGGTACTACCGCCCACGGGAGCGGTACTACCGCTTGGAGGGGATGTAATTTTTACTACCGCTCTTGGGAGCGGTACTACCGCGGCTACTTTCGTGGCTACTTCCGCTCCGGACCAAAAACTCGTCATAAGTCCAGCGGTGGTAGGCACAGATGTATTTTTTTAGTACCGCTCGCAAGCAGTAGTACCGCTAACCCTAGCGGTGGTACCGTGAGGACGAGTGGTAGTACCGCTCCGGCGGTTCTACCGGCCTTTTGCCTCCTCGCTGTTGTTTTTCAAAGGGCTTCCACCGCTCTAGCGGTAGTACTGCTCCCATGAGCGGTAGTACCGCTTTGTGCGGGCTGTGAGCATAACGGTTCGATTTTTCCCACCTATAAAAGGGGGTCTTCTTCCCCAATGAACCTTATCCTTTAAGCTCGTGTTCTTCCCCCATTGTTGACCTTCTTCGAGCTTGCTATCTCTCAATCCCTTCATGAATTCTTGCTAGTTTTTGGGGAAACGAGAGAGGAGATCTAGATCCACATTTCCACCAATCACTTTCTCCTCTATGTGAGGGGAACCCCTTGGATCTAGATCTTGGAGTTCTTGGTGTTCTCCTTCTTGTTCTTCCACTCATTTCCTCCCTAGCATTAGTTGCTTTGGTGGGATTTGGGAGAGAAGGACTTGGGCACTCCGTGTGCCCTTGCCAATGCATTTGGTGCATCGGTTTGAGTTCTCTACGGTGATACGTGGAAGTTACAAGTTGAGAAGCTTATTACTCTTGGGTGCTTGGTACCCTTGAGCTTGTTCCTATTGGGTGATTGGGCGCCCTAGATGGTTGGTGGTGTTTAGAGCTCAATCATTGTGGTGTAAAGCTCCGGGCAAGCATCAGGATCTCCAATTAGGTTGTGGAGACCGCCCCGAGCAATTTGACGGGTACCGGTGACCGCCCCCAAGGGTTGCCAAAGTGTACGGGTTCGGTGACCGCCCTCAAGGGTTGCCATTTGTACGGGTTTGGTGACCGCCCTCAAGGGTCCCTTAGTGGAATCACGGCATCTTGCATTGTGCGAGGGCATGAGGAGATTACGGTGGCCCTAATGGCTTCTTGGGGAGCATTGTGCCTCCACACCGTGATACGTCTCCGTCGTATCTACTTTTCCAAACACTTTTGCCCTTGTTTTGGACTCTAACTTGCATGATTTGAATGGAACTAACCCGGGCTGACGTTGTTTTCAGCAAACTTTCCATGGGTTATTTATGTGCAGAAACAAAAGTTCTCGGAATGACCTGAAACTCCACGGAACGTATTTTTGGAAAATATTAAAAATTCTGGAAGAAAAATCCATGTCAGGGGCCCACACCCTGTCCACGAGGGTGGGGGGCGCGCCTGCCCCCCCCGGGCGCGTCCCCTGCCTCATGGCCCCCCTGACGCTCCACCGACCTCAACTCCAACTCCATATGTTCACTTTCGGGGAGGAAAAAATCAGAGAGAAGGATTCATCGCATTTTACGATACGGAGCCGCCGCCAAGCCCTAAAACCTCTCGGGAGGGCTGATCTGGAGTCCGTTCGGGGCTCCGGAGAGGGGAATCCGTCGCCGTCGTCATCATGAACCATCCTCCATCACCAATTTCATGATGCTCAACGCCGTGCGTGAGTAATTCCATCGTAGGCTTGCTGGACGGTGATGGGTTGGATGAGATCTATCATGTAATCAAGTTAGTTTTGTTAGGGTTTGATCCCTAGTATCCACTATGTTCTGAGATTGATGTTGCTATGACTTTGCTATGCTTAATGCTTGTCACTAGGGCCCGAGTGCCATGATTTCAGATCTAACCTATTATGTTTTCATGAATATATGTGAGTTCTTGATCCTATCTTGCAAGTCTATAGTCACCTACTATGTGTTATGATCCGGCAACCCCGAAGTGACAATAATCGGGACCACTCCCGGTGATGACCGTAGTTTGAGGAGTTCATGTATTCACTATGTGTTAATGCTTTGGTCCGGTACTCTATTAAAAGGAGGCCTTAATATCCCTTAGTTTCCATTAGGACCCCGCTGCCACGGGAGGGTAGGACAAAAGATGTCATGCAAGTTCTTTTCCATAAGCACGTATGACTATATTCGGAATACATGCCTACATTATATTGATGAATTGGAGCTAGTTCTGTGTCACCCTATGTTATGACTGTTACATGATGAACCGCATCCGGCATAATTCTCCATCACCGATCCAATGCCTACGAGCTTTTCACATATTGTTCTCCGCTTATTTACTTTTCCATTGCTACTGTTACAATCACTACAAAACCCAAAAATGTTACTTTTGCTACCGTTACCGTTACTTCCATATTACTTTGCTACGAAATACTTTGCTGCAGATACTAAGTTATCCAGGTGTAGTTGAATTGACAACTCAACTACTAATACTTGAGAATATTCTTTGGCTCCCCTTGTGTCGAATCAATAAATTTGGGTTGAATACTCTACCCTCAAAAACTGTTGCGATCCCCTATACTTGTGGGTTATCAAGACTATTTTCTGGCGCCGTTGCCGGGGAGCATAGCTCTATTCTTTGAGTCACTTGGGATTTATATCTGCTGGTCAATATGAAGAACTTGAAAGACGAGAAAACAAAAATCTATCACTTAACTACGAGGGGAGGTAAGGAACTGCCATCTAGCTCTGCACTTGATTCACCTTCCGTTTTGAGTAAGCTTGCGACACCTAAACCTGCTTCTGCTATTCGTTCTGATATGTCGCATGTTATTGATGATGCCACTTCTGCTATGCATGATAATTATGATGAAACTACTTGTATGCTTGATACTATACTATGCCACTTGGTGAATTTCTTGATGAACAACTTGCCAGGGTTAGAGAGAATGAAATTATTGAAACTGATAGCATTGATGAAAGTGATGATGAAGACTCTCCCCCTAATAAATTTGAATCGCCTGTTGTTCCTGAGGGTTATGTTTTGGAAAAAGAAGCTGCTATAGCTATTTTAGCTTGCAAAGATAGATACGAGCACAAGAGGTTATTACCTAAATGGAAGCAGCAATCTCTTAATGCTAGAATGAAACCTGACCCTGCTTTTGCTACTTCACCTATCTGTATTACTGATAAGGATTATGAATTCTCTGTTGATCCTGATGTAATTACTTTGGTTGAATCTGATCCTTTTCATGGATATGAATCTGAAACTGTTGTGGCACATCTTATAAATTAAATGATATAGCCACCCTGTTCACTAATGATGAGAAATCTCGCTACCTATATATCCTTAAAATATTTCCATTCTCATTAAAGGGTGAAGCTAAGATATGGTTTAATTCTCTTGATCCTGGTTGTGTGCGTAGTCCCCAGGATATGATTTATTACTTCTCTGCTAAATATTTCCCTGCTCATAAGAAACAAGCTGCTTTAAGGGAAATATATAATTTTGTGCAAATTGAAAAAGTGAGTCTCCCACAAGCTTGGGGGAGGCTTCTCCAGTTACTTAATGCTTTGTCTGATCATCCTCTTAAGAAAAATGAAATACTTGATATCTTTTATAATGGACTAACCGATGCTTCCACAGATTACCTGGATAGTTGTGCTGGTTCTGTTTTCAGGGAAAGAACACCAGACGAAGCTGAAATTCTATTGAATAATATGTTGACAAATGAAAATAATTGGACACTTCCGGAGCCAACTCCTGAGCCAACTCCTGAGCCTATTCCTAAACCAACTCCGAAGAAAAGAGGTGTTCTATTTCTCAGTCCTGAAGATATGCAAGAGGCAAAGAAATCTATGAAAGAAAAAGGTATAAAAGCTGAAGATGTTAAGAATTTACCTCCTATTGAAGAAATACATGGTCTTAATTTACCGCCTGTTGAAGAAACATATGATCTTAATCCATTACCTATTGAAGAAACTCATGGTCTTGATAACCCGACACAGGTAGTAAAGGTAAATTCTCTCTATAGATTTGATGAAGGTGATATTCCTCACTATAAGTTTGCTAGACAATGCTTAGAAGAGTTTGATAATTTTATTGTCAAACAAGAAAACTTCAATGCTTATTTTGGTAGACAATTGAAATACAATTCCGATACGCTTGAACACTTGGGTGATTATATGTCTAGACTTAAAGGTGAACTTAAACTCATTAGTAAACATGCTTCTATGGTTACCACTCAAGTAGAACAAGTACTTAAAGCTCAAAATGATTTGCTCAATGAATTAAATAGTAAGAATAATGATTATGCTATTAGAGTGGCTACTAGAACTGGTAAAATGACTCAGGAAACTTTGTATCCTGAAGGCCACCCTAAGAGAATGGAGCAAAATTCTCAAAGAAATAATATTGATGCATATAGTCCTTCTAAAAAGAAGAAAAAGAAAAATGATAGGACTTTGCATACTTCTAGTGAACCTATTGCTGAACCACCTGAGAATCCAAATGATATTTTATTTCTGATGCTGAAACACAATCTTGTAATGAACATGAATCTAGTGATAATATTAATGAAGATGTTCATGATGATACTCAACCTAGCAATGATAATGATGTAGAAATTGAACCTGCTGTTGATCTTGATAACCCACAATCAAAGAATCAACGTTATGATAAGAGAGACTTTGTTGCTAGGAAACACGGTAAAGAAAGAGAACCATGGGTTCAGA
Source organism: Aegilops tauschii subsp. strangulata (assembly GCF_002575655.3). Lineage (NCBI taxonomy): Eukaryota > Viridiplantae > Streptophyta > Magnoliopsida > Poales > Poaceae > Aegilops > Aegilops tauschii. The sequence continues at coordinate 410,140,145 of NC_053040.3, read as the reverse complement.
AACCCATGCCTTTTCCTCCCAAACCATCCAAGAAAAAGGATGATGGGGATTTTGAGCGCTTTGCTGAAATGATTAGACCTATCTTTTTGCGTATGCGTTTGACTGATATGCTCAAAATGAATCCTTATGCTAAGTAAATGAAAGAAATTGTTACTAATAAAAGAAAGATACCGGAAGCTAAAATTTCCACCATGCTTGCTAATTATACTTTTAAGGGTGGAATACCAAAGAAACTTGGAGATCCAGGAGTACCAACTAAACCATGCTCTATTAAAAGAAATTATGTTAAAACTGCTTTATGTGATCTTGGAGCCGGTGTTAGTGTTATGCCTCTCTCCTTATATCGTAGACTTGATTTGAATAAGTTGACACCTACTGAAATATCTTTGCAAATGGCTGATAAATCAACTGCTATACCTGTCGGTATTTGTGAGGATGTGCCTGTTGTGGTTGCAAACGTTACTATTTTAACGGACTTTGTTATTCTTGATATTCCCGAGGACGATAGTATGTCTATTATTCTTGGAAGACCTTTTTTTAATACTGCAGGGGCTGCTATTGATTGCTTCAAAGGCAATGTCACTTTTCATGTTAATGGTAATGAGCATACGGTACACTTTCCGAGGAAACAACCTCAAGTCCACAGTATCAATTCTATTGGAAAAATTCCATCGATTATTTTTGGAGGTTTTGAATTTCCTCTTCCTACTCTCAAAAAGAAATATGATATTCTTATTATTGGGGATGTGCATATCCCCGTTGAGGTAACATAGTGTCATTCGAAATTTCTCCGATTCCATGTTATTCGGAATGAGTTTGTTAACAAGACTTGATCAACCTTGTTAATGGATTCCTTTTGATGAGCATGAGATGGATGAAACTAGAAGGCACAACCTTCTGTACCCTCTTTCTACTTTCTGTTATTTAGTTGAAATAAAGTAAAAATAGTATTTTTTCTGTCTGTTTTCTGATTTATCCGTGCAATATAAAAATACCCCGAAAATAAAAGTTCTCCAAATGCCCTGAAAATGAAATATGATTTTTCTGGAATATTTGAGAATATTTGGCACTAAGAACACAGCAGGGGGAGCAAGCACCTGGCCACGAGGGTCCAGGGCGCGCCCACCCCTACAGGGCGCGCCCCCTGCCTCGTGGGACCACGGTGGCTCCCCTCCACTTATTCCTGCACCCACACACTCCTTCTTCCTCCCAAAAAAATCACCATCCAACTCAAGCACGAGTTTTCTAGCTCATTTTGCTGCGATTTCCGATCTCCTTGCTCAAAGCACCTCTCACAAAACAGCTTGGGGGGATTGTTCCTTGGTATGTGACTCCTCCATTGGTCCAATTAGTTTTTGTTCTAGTGCTTTATTCATTGCAAATTTGTGCTGCCTAGGTGACCATGTTCTTGAGCTTGCATGTCAAATTTATATGGTTCCAAGTAGTTCTAATGCTTGATAAAGGCTCTAGGCACTTGTAGGAGTAGTTGCTATCAATTTTGTTGAGCTTGGTTCACTTTTATTTGAAGTTACTAAAAATTTCAGAAATTTTTCAGAGGAAGAAATATGCTTAGGAAAATGTTCCATGGTGGTCCTTCAAGGAAGCAAGGACCCAGGCTTTCAATGCGCGATGCTGATGATGAGCCACCAAGGGACGCTCCAGTGCGGCCTTGTGAATGGCCTTCAGAAAACTTTATGGATCGAGCGGGAATCAAGGAAGAATTTAACGCATATTTGCGTAATGCTGATCTTGTGAGCTTCGAGGAAGAAAAGTGCCGCCAGTACCACTATCTGACTAGTTCCTTTGTGAGGAGGTTTGAATTTTCATCTTCACGTAATTTTCATCTTGTGAGCGGGAATGTTTGATCTTTATGAAAAATCTTATACGATGGACTTAGAGGATTTTACCACTGCTTGCAAACTTCCACAATGGGGTAGTGCTAGTGAACCTCGCAAATCTGAATTTAGAATTTTTTTTGCTAGTATAACTATGGGGGAATCTAGAGATATAGCACAAGCTACCATAGGGAGCATTCATTTTCCTGCTATACATTATTTGGCTCTCTTCATAGGTAGGTGCATAAATGGTAAAGATGAAGCATGTCACATGTGTGTCCCCGACCTCAGTATTCTTAGGAGTGCTGTGTTAGGAGACAAATCTTATAATTTGGGAGCTATTGTTGCGCGTAGGTTGCATCACAATAGATTTAATGGAGATTTCTTTGGTGGAATTTATGCAACCCCCTTAGCTAATTTTCTTGGTGTAGACATACGTGAGGATGATATTGAGTTGCCTCCTACTTATTTAGACTTTAATGCTATGGTTCACCACCAGTTTGTCGAGAGGAATGAATCACCTCTCCGATATCGCTTAATCTTTGACAGACGTCGTGCTGTCCGTATTACACTCCCTGCTCCTGCCTTCTTTGATTATCAGGCAAAAGGAAGACATTTCATTACCAGAGAGGAGGCAGATGAGTACGAGAGGAGGGCGGAGGCAGCTCGCCGCCACGCTGCAGCTCAGGAGGCAATAACTGCCACAACTCAGTACGACCCCAGCTACAACTATGGATATCCGCTAGGCCATCCGTGGCAATAAACCAACTTAGGCCAAAAGCCTAAGCTTGGGGGAGTACGTATCTCTCACCGACATTACATTTATGTTCACACACTCATTGCTAGATGTCGGTGCTCTTACTCTTTCACTGTAATATCCATGCGAGTTTATTTTCCTTTTTCTTGCTTTCTTCTTGTGTGTTTAATAAACCTTAAGAAAACCAAAAAAAAATAGTTGTAGCTTTTAGCTAGTTTACTTTCTTGCTGTAGTAGTAATAATTAAAAAGAAAACCCAAAAAGATTTCCTGTTCTTCTTTTGCTTGTTGGGAGCTTTCCCGTGTAAATAGTTTTATTTCTTTTCTTTGGGGGTCAATAGGAGAAGACCATGATTAAATTGTTGAAGTGGCTCTTATATGCATTATTGTTGATTTAACCAAGAGCCCATATTGCCTTGTCTTCGCCTGCTTATTGAATGCTCGCAGATTCCAGCTTAGTCCAATGCACGTGCACTCTTATTATTTTCACATCGTTCGGTCATGCAAGTGAAAGGCAATTATGACGATATATGATGGACTATTTGAGATGAGAGAAGCTGGTATGAACTCGACCTCTCTTGTTTTTGTAAATATGATTAGTTCATCGTTCCTGATTCGGCTTATTATGAATAAACATGTTTGCAATGACAATTAGAGATCATAGTTGCTCGTGCCATCTTGATTAGCTATGAGTTATAATGGTTTACCTTGCATGCCAACATGCTATTAAAATGGTTGTGATGTGGTATAGTAGGGTGGTATCCTCTTTTGAATGATTTAAGTGACCCGACTTGGCACATGTTCACACATGTAGTTGAAACAAATCAACATAGCCTTCACGATATTTATGTTCATGGTGGATTATATCCTACTCATCCTTGTACTCAATGTTTATTAATTTTAATGCATGTTCATGACTGTTGTCGCTCTCTAGTTGGTCGCTTCCCAGTCTTTTGTTAGCCTTCACTTGTACTAAGCAGGAATACTGCTTGTGCATCCAACTCCTTAAACCCCAAAGTTATTCCATATGAGTCCACTATACCTTCCTATATGCGGTATCTACCTGCCGTTCCAAGTAAATTTGTATGTGCCAAACTCTAAACCTTCAAATGAAATTCTGTTTTGTATGCTCGAATAGCTCATGTATCAACTAGGGCTGTCCGTATCTTCCATGCTAGGCGGGTTATTCTCAAGAGGAGTGGACTCCGCTCCTCACTCACGAGAAAATGGCTGGTCACCGGGATGCCCAGTCCCATGCTTTATGCAAACTAAATCAAAATAATTGCAAACAAAACTCCCCCTGGGACTGTTGCTAGTTGGAGGCACTCGTTGTTTTGAGCAAGCCATGGATTGATGCTTGTTGGTGGAGGGGGAGTATAAACTTTACCATTCTGTTTGGGAACCGCCTATAATGTGTTTAGCATGGAAGATATCGCCATCTCTTGGTTGTTATGTTGACAATGAAAGTATGCCGCTCAAAATATTATTTATCTCTATTTCAAAACCGAGCTCTGGCACCTCTACAAATCCCTGCTTCCCTCTGCGAAGGGTCTATCTATTTACTTTTATGTTGAGTCATCACCCTCTTATCAAAAGCACTAGCTGGAGAGCACTGCTGTCATTTGCATCCATTACTATTAATTTATATCGGGTATGACCATGACTGGATCTTTTTTATCATGAATTACAATGTCTAGTCTGTCCTTGGTCTTTAAAGGTGCTCTGCATTTATGTTTTGCGGTCTCAGAAAGGGCTAGCGAGATACCATCTTATTATATCATACCATGATTGTTTTGAGAAAGTGTTGTCATCTGAGATTTATTATTATTGCTCGCTAGTTGATTATGCCATTGACATGAGTAAACATGAGACCTAAGAGTTATTGCGAATGTGGTTAGTCATAATCTTTGCTGAAAACTTGAATGCTGGCTTTACATATTTACAACAACAAGAGCAAACAGAGTTTGTAAAAGTTTTTGTTTATCACTTTCAGTTTATCAACTGAATTGCTTGAGGACAAGCAAAGGTTTAAGCTTGGGGGAGTTGATACGTCTCCGTCGTATCTACTTTTCCAAACACTTTTGCCCTTGTTTTGGACTCTAACTTGCATTATTTGAATGGAACTAACCCGGACTGATGCTGTTTTCAGCAGACTTTCCATGGTGTTATTTATGTGCAGAAACAAAAGTTCTCGGAATGACCTGAAACTCCACGGAACGTATTTTTGGAAAATATTAAAAATACTGGAAGAAAAATCCACGTCAGGGGCCCACACCCTGTCCACGAGGGTGGGGGGCGCGCCTGTGTGACGCCCGGATAATTAGGCTACAGTAATCCCACGTTAATGATGCCACGTCACCACGGTTACTGTTGTTAATCTCGTGATAGTTCAAAATCGATTCGAAATTCAAACTTAAAATAAAGTCAAACGGTAAAGATTTTCAAATATTGAAACAAAAATGTTCGGAGTGAACCAAATATTGCACAGATAATTATGGTGGAGAAACCACACCTTTATAAAATGTTTAAATACTATGAGATGAATAAAACAGTAGCAAAAAACAATTATATAAGTGTTATTAAATATAAACAAATATTAAACTAGTTTATTTAGTCACTAAAAACTTTTTACAACTCCAATTTAGGTGTGGGCTTTAACTTATTATAAAACTATAACTATTAAAGAAATAAAATAAAACAGTAAAGGAAAATAAATAAAAGAAAAGATATAAGATAAATAAAAAGGAAGAAAATACAAAAGAGAAAACAAACAGAAAAAAAGAGGGAAAAGGAGCCCCCCACTGGACCCTGGCCCAACTGGGCCAACCCCCAGGCCCAGCCGGCCGGCCCACTCCGCCCCCACTCCCTTATCCACTCCTCCCCCACTCCCCCCAGTACCCACCGACACTCCCCCCCCCCCACGAAATATCCCCCCCTCTCCCCCGATTGGATCGGGATCGAGGAGGAGGCCATCGCCCGTCGCGCTCGACCCCGCCGCCCCTGGACCTCTCCGCCGCCGCCCGGATCGTCGTCGCCCGGAGTCGCCTCGCCTCCTCCCCTGCGTCGCCTCGTCCCCGTCCCCCACCCCGAGCACCGCTGCCCCGTACCCTACGCCCCGCGGTGAGGCTCCGCCTTCCTCCGCTTCCCCCGCCACCGCAGCTCCGCCCGGCCTCGCCCCGTTCTGCCCCGTCGCGCACACCTGCACCTGGCCGCCGGCCCGCGGCCCCTTGCCCAGCGCTCCTCCCCGCGGGCGCCTCTCCACCGACCACGGCCAGCGCGCCCCGCTCCGGCCATGGACTCGCCGTGGCCACCGCCCCCCTGTCCAGCGCGCACACGCCGCGGTCGCCGCGCCCCACGCGCGCGCTCGGCCGCGCTCACCGCCGCGCCCGCACCTCCCGCCGTGCTCACCCCCCTGCCTTGGCCTCGCCCTGCACCCCTGGGCCGCGCACGCCTCCCATAGCCTCCGCCGCTCGCCCCCGCGCATGTCGGCGCGTCGCTGCCGCCCGGCCCGCGCACTGGCCGCACCGCGGCCGACCTCTGCCGTGGCCGGCGTCGCCGCCCCCTGGTGGCCTCGGGCGCACACGGGCGCCCACGCCTCGCCCGCTCCGCTAAGCCCCCTGGGCCACTGCCAGGTGGGGCCTCGCCCCCCCTGAGCCACTGCCCCTGGGCCCGAACCCCCTTGGGCCACAGACAGGTGGGCCCCCGCGCCCACAGAACGAAAAGAAAAATAATAATAATAATAAATTAATTAATAAAAATTAATAAATAAATAAAGAAAATAAAAATAAAAATACATTTAATTAATTAATTAACTAAATTAATTAAGTTAATTAATCCTGTTTAAATTAATCTAATTAGTTAATTAATTTAATTAAACAGTAGTTAATTAGCTAACAGCCCTGACAGGTGGGACCCACCTGTCAGGTTGACCAGGTCAACGGTCAACGTTGACTGCTGACGTCAGCATGACCTCATGCTGATGTCATAAATCCAAATTTCGAATTAAATTAAATAATTAATTAAATTCCAGAAATTATTAATATCTTTAGAAAATCATATCTTTTAATCCGTAACCCGGATGGAAATACTTTGTACATGAAAGCTGCTCAGAACAACGAGACGAATCCGGATACGCAGCCCGTTCGTCCACCACACATCCCTGACCTATCGAACTCGCAACTTTCCCCCTCCGGTCCGTCTGTCCGAAAAAGCGAAACAGCGGGAATACTTTCCCGGATGTTCCCCCCCTTCGCCGGTACCACCTACTGTCGCGTTAGGACACACCTAGCACTGCTCATTGTCATGTCACGCATCGTCATGCTTATGTTTGCATTGTATTTACTGTTTCTTCCCCCCTCTTCTCTCCGGTAGACTACGAGACCGACGCTGCTGCTGCCCAGTTCGACTACGGAGTTGACGACCCCTCCTACTTGCCAGAGCAACCAGGCAAGCCCCCCCCTTGATCACCAGATATCGCCTATTCCTTCTCTATACTGCTTGCATTAGAGTAGTGTAGCATGTTACTGCTTTCGGTTAATCCTATACTGATGCATAGCCTGTCATTGTTGCTACAGTTGTTACCCTTACCTGCTATCCTACTGCTTAGTATAGGATGCTAGTGTTCCATCAGTGGCCCTACACTCTTGTCCGTCTGCCATGCTATACTACTGGGCCGTGATCACTTTGGGAGGTGATCACGGGTATATACTTATATACTCTATACATGACACATGTGGTAAATAAAGTCGGGTCGGCTCGTAGGAGTACCCGCAAGTGGATCTTGGTGGCGGAGCGACAGGGCAGGTTGAGACCGCCTAGGTGAGAGGTGGGCCTGGCCCTGGACGGCGTCCGCGCTTACTTCGACATAACACGCTTAACAAGTTCTTGGTATTTGATCTGAGTCTGGCCATTTGGTCTATACGCACTAACCATCTACGCGGGAGTAGTTATGGGTATCCCGGCGTCGTGGTATCAGCCGAAGCCTTCGTGACGTCAGCGACTGAGTGGCGCGCGCCGGATTGGACTGGAACGCCACTAGGCTAGGTCTGCTTCCGGCCGCCCTCGCAACGTGCAGGTGTGCAATGGGCGATGGGCCCAGACCCCTGCGCGCATAGGATTTAGACCGGCGTGTTGACCTCTCGGTTGAGCCTAGGTGGGGCTGCGACGTGTTGATCTTCCGAGGCCGGGCATGACCCAGAAAAGTGTGTCCGGCCAAATGGGATCGAGCGTGTTGGGTTATGTGGTGCACCCCTGCTGGGAAGTTTATCTATTCGAATAGCCGTGTCCCTCGGTAAAAGGACAACCCGGAGTTGTACCTTGACCTTATGACAACTAGAACCGGATACTGAATAAAATACACCCTTCCAAGTGCCAGATACAACCCGGTGATCGCTCTCTAACAGGGCGACGAGGAGGGGATCGCTGGGTAGGATTATGCTATTCGATGCTACTTGGAGGACTTCAATCTACTCTATTCTACATGCTGCAAGATGGAGATGGCCAGAAGCGTAGTCTTCGACAGGACTAGCTATCCCCCTTTTATTCTGGCATTCTGCAGTTCAGTCCACTGATATGACCCTTTACACATATACCCATGCATATGTAGTGTAGCTCCTTGCTTGCGAGTACTTTGGATGAGTACTCACGGTTGCTTCTCTCCCGCTTTTCCCCTTTTCCTTTCTTTCTGGTTGTCGCAACCAGATGCTGGAGTCCAGGAGCCAGACGCCACCGTCGACGATGACACCTACGACACTGGAGGTGCCTACTACTACGTGTAGCCCGCTGACGACGACCAGGAGTAGTTAGGAGGATCCCAGGCAGGAGGCCTGCGCCTCGTTCGATCTGTATCCCAGTTTGTGCTAGCCTTCTTAAGGCAAACTTGTTTAACTTATGTCTGTACTCGGATATTGTTGCTTCCGCTGACTCGTCTGTGATCGAGCACTTGTATTCGAGCCCTCGAGGCCCCTGGCTTGTATTATGATGCTTGTATGACTTATTTATGTTTTAGAGTTGACTTGTGATATCTTCCCGTGAGTCCTTGATCTTGATCGTACACATTTGCGTGCATGATTGGTGTACGGTCAAATCGGGGGCGTCACAGCCTGCCCCCCCGGGCGCGCCCCCTGCCTTGTGGGCCCCCTGACGCTCCACCGACCTCAACTCCAACTCCATATATTCACTTTCGGGGAGAAAAAAAAAATCAGAGAGAAGGATTCATCGCGTTTTACGATACGGAGCCGCCGCCAAGCCCTAAAACCTCTCGGGAGGGCTGATCTGGAGTCCGTTCGGGGCTCCCGAGAGGGGAATCCATCGCCGTCGTCATCATCAACCATCCTCCATCACCAATTTCATGATGCTCAACGCCGTGCGTGAGTAATTCCATCGTAGGCTTGCTGGACGGTGATGGGTTGGATGAGATCTATCATGTAATCAAGTTAGTTTTGTTAGGGTTTGATCCCTAGTATCCACTATGTTCTGAGATTGATGTTGCTATGACTTTGCTATGCTTAATGCTTGTCACTAGGTCCCGAGTGCCATGATTTCAGATCTGAACCTATTATGTTTTCATGAATATATGTGAGTTCTTGATCCTATCTTGCAAGTCTATAGTCACCTACTATGTGTTATGATCCGGCAACCCCGAAGTGACAATAATCGGGACCACTCCCGGTGATGACCGTAGTTCGAGGAGTTCATGTATTCACTATGTGTTAATGCTTTGGTCCGGTACTCTATTAAAAGGAGGCCTTAATATCCCTTAGTTTCCATTAGGACCCCGCTTCCACGGGAGGGTAGGACAAAAGATGTCATGCAAGTTCTTTTCCATAAGCACGTATGACTATATTCGGAATACATGCCTACATTATATTGATGAATTGGAGCTAGTTCTGTGTCACCCTATGTTATGACTGTTACATGATGAACCGCATCCGGCATAATTCTCCATCACCGATCCAATGCCTACAAGCTTTTCACATATTGTTCTCCGCTTATTTACTTTTCCATTGCTACTGTTACAATCACTACAAAACCCAAAAATATTACTTTTGCTACCGTTACCGTTACTTCCATATTACTTTGCTACTAAATACTTTGCTGCAGATACTAAGTTATCCAGGTGTAGTTGAATTGACAACTCAACTACTAATACTTGAGAATATTCTTTGGCTCCCCTTGTGTCGAATCAATAAATTTGGGTTGAATACTCTACCCTCGAAAACTGTTGGGATCCCCTATACTTGTGGGTTATCACACCGCTCCAAACAGAGATTAGCATCCGCAAGGGTGTGAACTTCGGGATACATCCTCGTCTCCGCGTGCCTGGGTTATCTCTTACCCGAGCCCTTTACTTATGCACTTTACTTTGTGATAGCCATATTGTTTCTTGTCATATATCTTGCTATCACATAGTTGTTTATCTTGCTTAGTATAAGTTGTTGGTGCACATAGGTGAGCCTAGTTGTTGTAGATTTTGTGCTTGACAAATTAAGCGCTAGGTTTATTCCGCATTTGTTCAAGCCTAAACCATAATTATTTTAAATCGCCTATTCACCCCCCTCTAGGCAACATACACGATCTTTCACCCCACTTAACAGTACGTGGTTCCTATGACTCATGGAAGAAGAAAATAAAACTACTAGAAGACAAATTCTTCGCGTTCCATTATCTTCAAGCAAATTATTTACAAGCCACCAAAGTCTCCAATGTCTTCTAGACATTTTAGGGGTCGACTACGATGATTAAACCAAGTTTGTCGTCAATACTCCAAAGCCAACAAGGGGTGGCACTAGATGCACTTACAGTATTTTTATCCCTAGAAACAAATATACCACATTGGTAAAAAGAATTGATGGTTGCAGCGGAGTAGTAAAAACTTTCAAGTAAATAACATCCACACAACAAGAACCGAATCCACACCTCCACGGGCTATCACAAATCTTCAAATAAGATAACCTGGAAAAAAAGTCAAACACCACATCTCGAAACCCTAGAACAATTGATACCTCATAACAAAATAATTAAAGATAAATTAAGGGAGGGATGAAGGAGAAACCATAGAAGGAAACAAGAAATGATGAAGAAAGGAATGATAAAGGAAGAACCTAGCAATAAGATGCGGCGGAGATGAGGAGACCGGCGACAGAGAGTAGAAGAGGGAAGAAAATGAAGACATGAGAGAGTGGAGGAGGGGAGACGAGTGGATAATGAAGCGCGGGTCGCACGGGTGAAGAGAAAACCCGTCAAGCTGAACCGGACCCGGCAAGGGAAAAGAAAAGGAATACATGCAAAAGAATAAATATCCGGCACGAATCTACCCAAAGAATCGGATGGCCCACAATTCGACTGGAAGAACAAAAAAAAATTACCTGAAAAATAGGAAAACCGATAAAATATTATGTACAACAGGTTATTTTTTAGTCTTATCTTTGATAATGAGATATTTCTAACTTTGTGGTGAGAGGTATTGATGTTAAGAGATCATGTCATAATTAAGAGATGTCAAGCATTTTCCTACGAGCCACCCTAAGATAGCACCATTGTACATGCCCTAAGGCATGAGATTAACTAATTTGGACGATGGCTAGGACGACATCACTTCACCCACTTTTCTAAAATCAGTTACCCCCACTAACCTATTTATATTAATATGCAAGAATGCCACTTCATGGGAAACTCATATGGGGCATCTAGGTACAGGGGCACTAACTCGGTTGGCCGCATGATTCTTCACGATTTGAAAAATCATTTATCCGATTAGTCCTTAATTTCTATTCGTGGGTTCCATGCATGGCAACTTTTCTCAGCTCCACCTTTCGCACCTTCCATGGTTTTTTATTTTAACTTTAAAATTTGAATATATTCTATTTGTTGAACCAAAATTTCAATTTATGTTTCACTTGCATATTCATATTCTTTGCAATGAGGACTTCCAAACAAGACCACTTTTGATTACATTTTGACTATTTAAAATTTTCAAGTTTCAAAAAGTAAAATTTGATAGTTGTAGTATTAAGTTTTTACCCACTTTTATGAAGATCCATTTGCTTTTAGGGTGTAGAGTTTAGAGTTTAGGGATTAACCTTAGGATTTAGGGTTTAAGGATTAACGTTTAGGATTTAGGGTTTATGGTGTAAGGTTTAAGCTTTAGTATTTAAAACTTGTTGAATTATCCTTTGTTATATCAAGTTTTAATAATTGAAACTTGGCGGCTCATGTTTTTAGGTTTAGGGTGCGGGGTTTAAGTTCTATTAGTCGAACTTGTTGAATTTATCTTTTGCTTTTATCAAGTTTTAATAGTTAAAACTTTCTAATATTTTTAACACCTACAGCAACTTATTCAAGAGTGATCTTATTTCAGAGCCCTCGCTGCAAGGAACACAAATATGCAAATAAAAAATCATATTGATTTTTTATTCAAAAGATATAATAAATGAAAATTATAAGTAAAAAAGTCATGGGAGGTGGGATGGATGGTAAAAATGATTGGGCGTAAGGGGAAGAAACCCTCAGCTATTGATTAAGAGGTAAGTGTGTGTACAACCTATATTTACGAGCATAGTGGGTCAACTAGTAATTATCTGTACAACCCACATTTGCGAGTAGAGGAGCGAACGCGGGCGATCAAGGATTCAACCCACGTCTGCAAGCATGGAGGCCCAAAGGCGGGAGGGTGAGGAAGCATCAACACATCCTAGCCACCTGGGCTGTGCCAGGCTCGAATACAGGCGGGCGAGGACGCATCACCCATCGAGACACCCAGACTATGCCTCGGTTTGGACTATGCCTCGGTTCGGAGGTGGGTTGGATGAGGCTAACCATGGTGGGGGTATCATAGCCGGTATCATGCACTCGGAAATAGCAAACATGATGATGTGGCAGATAATTAAAGAAGAGAGAGAGAGAGGGTTAGAGTAACATAGGTAGATACTGTAACATAATAAATGCTATACTACTTTGTGTCATGCATGGCCATAAATAGGGTCATCTATGATACTAATTTATAATACTATGCACTATGAAGTTAGTATCATACACTAGTATCATATGCATGATACTAGTATATGATACTCCCCACTATGAGTACCCTGAAGTTACCAAAGATTACACACATTGATCCCATTTAAGGTAATTAAAGGCTAAGACACATGCAAGGATTTATCAATTTCTAATCACGAGACAATCATACGGTAGAAAAGTGTGGGAACTGCGTGCTCCCGCACTGCCATAAATCCCCTTCTACCACTTTATCATGTACTCCCTCCGGTTCTTTTACTACGCGTATTAGATTTTTGCCAAGTCAAAATTTACAAAATTTGATCAAATTATATTAAAAATATCAACATCTACAATACCAAATACATATACCATGAAACTAAATTTCATAATGAATCTAACAATATTGAATTAACATTGTGAATGTTGGTCTTTTTTTATAAGTTCTGTCAAAATAGGCATATTTTGACTTTGGACAAAACTTATATGCAGACTGGAAAGGACCGGAGGGAGTAATATGCATGGCAAAGAACCACCTCAATATGCATAAGCTCATGTAAGCTGGTTGGTGTCGGTGTATAAAAACAAGGGTGTTTTCATACCCTGACTTATGCATAGACGGTGATAGCTTTCTTGACGGTAAGGGCTTGTCAGAGAATGGTTCCGCTCAACATTCAAGACTTGGTTAATGAAACCATGAAGAAAACCTCAAGGCAGGTGATAAAGAAGTGCTGAAGAAATACTGAAGATCATAGTTGCCGGCAAGCAAGACACCGACAACCTCCCTCTACACCTCCGCCGTGCCACCTCAGCGACCAACTGCTACTTCTTGAGCTTGTGTTAATTTTTCCCTTGAAGAGGAAAGGGTGATGCAGCAAAGTAGAGATAAGTATTTCCCTCAGTTAGAGAACCAAGGTATCAATCCAGTAGGAGGCACAACCGAGTCCCCAATCTATCCACCTGCACAAACAATCAAACACTTGCACCCAACGCGATAAAAGGGGTTGTCAATCCCTTCACGTTCAATTTCAATGGTGAGATCTGATAGAGATGGATATAAAAGATTACTAAAACATAAAATAAAAGTAAAGTAAATAAATTGTAGCAAGGTATTTTTGGTTTTTTTGGTTTATATATCTGAAAATATATAATGGAAAATAGACCCGGGGGCCATAGGTTTCACTAGAGGCTTCTCTCTTGAAGGAAAATAATACGGTTGGTGAACAAATTACTGTCGAGCAATTGATAGAAAAGTGCAAAGTTTTGACGATATCCAAGGCAATGATTATGCATATAGGCATCACGTTCGGTCAAGTAGACCGAAACGATTCTGCATCTACTACTATTACTCCACAAATCGACCGACTCCTGCCTGTATCTAGAGTATTAAGTTCAAGAGAACAGAGTAACGCATTAAGTAAGATGACATGATCTATGATGTCTACTACGCAACTTTATTATTGTAGACACGTGTTGGGCCTCCAAGCGCAGAGTTTTGTAGGACAGTAGCAATTTTCCCTCAAGTGGATGACCTAAGGTTTATCAATCCGTGGGAGGCGTAGGATGAAGACAGTCTCTCTCAAACGACCCTGCAACAAGAAATCTCTTGTGTCCCCAACACACCCAATACAATGGCAAATTGTATAGGTGCACTAGTTCGGCGAAGAGATGGTGATAAAAGTGTAATATGGATGGTAGAAATATATTTTTATAATCTGAATAAATAAAAACAGCAAGGTAGCAATCGATAAAAGTGAGCACAAACGGTATTGGAATGCTTAAAAACAAGGCCTAGGGTCCGTACTTTCGCTAGCGCAATCTCTCAACAGTGCTAATATAATTGGATCATATAACCACCCCTCAAAGTGCGATGAAGAATCACTCCAAAGTTCCTATCTAGCGGAGAACATAAGAATAAATTGTTTGTAGGGTACGAAACCACCTCAAAGCTATTCTTTCCGTTCGATCTATTCAAGAGTTCGTACTAAAATAACATAAAGCTATTCTTTCCGTTCGATCTATCCTAGAGTTCATACTAAAATAACACCAAAGCAAATTCATATTCATAATACTCAATCCAACACGAAGAACTTCAAAGAGTGCCCCAAGATTTCTACCGGAGAAACAAAGACAAGAACGTGCATCAACCCCTATGCATAGATTACCCCAATGTCACCTCGGGAATCCGCGTGTTGAGTGCCAAAACATATATCAAGTGAATCAATATGATACCCCATTGTCACCACGAGTATTCAATTGCAAGACATATATCAAGTGTTCTCAAATCCATAAAAGTATTCAATCCGATAAAACGAAATCTCAAAGGGAAAACTCAATTCACAACAAGATAGAGAGGGGAAAACACCATATGATTCGACTATATTAACAAAGCCCGCGATACATCAAGATTGTGACATCTCAAGAACACGAGAGAGAGAGAGATTAAACACATAGCTACTGGTAAAAACCCTCAGCCCCGAGGGTGGACTACCCCCTCCTCATTGTGGTGACCGCCGGGATGATGAAGATGGCCACCCGAGACGATTCCCCCCTCCGGTAGGGTGCCGGAACGGGGTCTAGATTGGTTTCTCGTGGCTACAGAGCCTTGCGGCGGCGGAACTTCTGATCTAGGTTAGCCCCGAGGGTTTTTGGAATATTTGTGAATTTATAGGGTAAAGAGGGGGTGCGGGAGGCCAGCGAGGTGGGCACAACCCACCTGGGCGCGCCTAGGCCCCCAGGCGCACCCTGGTGGGTTGTGCCCCCTCGGGGCACCCCCCAGGTGCTGCTCTCGCCCATCTTGGGTGTTCTGATCCATAAAAAAGCTCCAAAAAGTTTCGCGGTGTTTGGACTCCGTTTGATATTGATTTCCTGCGAGGTAAAAAACAAGCAAAAAACAGCAACTGACACTGGGCACTGGGCCAATAGGTTAGTCCCAAAAAATGATATAAAGTTGCTATAAAATGATTGTAAAACATCCAAGAATGATAAAATAAAAACATGAATATGAGTGTTACAAGAGTTGATCTACCGGCGGATCTCGGGTAGGGGGTCCCGAACTGTGCGTCTAGGATCGATGGTTACAGGAGACAGGGGACACGATGTTTACCCAGGTTCGGGCCCTCTCTATGGAGGTAATACCCTACTTCCTGCTTGATTGATCTTGATGAATATGAGTGTTACAAGAGTTGATCTACCACGAGATCGTAATGGCTAAACCCTAGAAGTATAGCCTGTATGACTATGGCGATGAGTATATCCTTTCCGGACTACACCCTCCGGTTTATATAGACACCGAGGGGATCTAGGGTTACATAGAGTCGGTTACATAGGAAGGAATCTTCATAGTTGATCGCCAAGCTTGCCTTCCACGCCAAGGAGAGTCCAATCCGGACACGGATAGAGTCTTCGGCCTTCATGTCTTCACAACCCACCAGTCCGGCCCATGTATAACTGCCCGGACGCCCGAGGACCTGATAACCCACAAGTATAATAGACATACTATCGTCCTCAGGAATATCAAGAATAACAAAGTCCGTTAAAATAGTAACGTTTGCAACCACAATAGGCACATCCTCACAAATACCGACAGGTATAGCAGTTAATTTATCAGCCATTTGTAAAGATATTTCAGTAGGTGTCAACTTATTCAAATCAAGTCTACGATATAAAGAGAGAGGCATAACACTAACACCGGCTCCAAGATCACATAAAGCAGTTTTAACATAATTTCTTTTAATAGAGCATGGTTTAGTTGGTACTCCTGGATCTCCAAGTTTCTTTGGTATTCTACCCTTAAAAGTATAATTAGCAAGCATGGTGGAAATTTCAGCTTCCGGTATCTTTCTTTTATTAGTAACAATTTCTTTCATTTACTTAGCATAAGGATTCATTTTGAGCATATCAGTCAAACGCATACGCAAAAAGATAGGTCTAATCATTTCAGCAAAGCGCTCAAAATCCCCATTATCCTTTTTCTTGGATGGTTTGGGAGGAAAAGACGTGGGTTTCTGAACCCATGGTTCTCTTTCTTTACCGTGCTTCCTAGCAACAAAGTCTCTCTTATCGTAACGTTGATTCTTTGATTGTGGGTTATCAAGATCAACAGCAGGTTCAGCTTCTACATCATTCTCATTGCTAGGTTGAGCGTCAACATGAACATCATCATTAATATTATCACTAGGTTCATGTTCATTACCAGATTGTGTTTTAGCATCAAAGATAGAAATATCATTTGGATTCTCAGGTGTTTCAGCAATAGGTTCACTAGAAGTATGCACAGTCCTATCATTTTTCTTTTTCTTCTTTTTAGAAGGACTAGGTGCATCAATATTATTTCTCTGAGAATCTTGCTCAATTCTCTTAGGATGACCTTCAGGATACAAAGGTTCCTGAGTCATTTTACTAGTTCTAGTAGCCACTCTAACAACATAGTCATTATTTTTACTATTTAATTCATTGAGCAGATCATTCTGAGCTTTAAGTACTTGTTCTACTTGAGTGGTGACCATAGAAGCATGTTTACTAATGAGTTTAAGTTCACCTTTAACTCTAGACATATAATCACCCACGTGTTCAATCATATAAGCATTTTGTTTTAATTGTCTACCAAAATAAGCATTAAAATCTTCTTGCTTAACCATAAAGTTATCAAACTCATCCAAACATTGGCTAGCAAACTTAATAGGAGGGATCTCAGCTTTATCATATCTATAGAGAGAATTTACCTTTACTACCTGTGTCGGGTTATCAAGACCATGAGTTTCTTCAATAGGCAATGCATTAAGATCATATATTTCTTCAACAGGCGGTAAATTAAGACCATGTATTTCTTCAATAGGAGGTAAATTCTTAACATCTTCAGCTTTTATACATTTTTCTCTCATAGATTTCTTTGCCTCTTGCATATCTTCAGGAATGAGAAATAGAACACCCCTCTTCTTCGGAGTTGGTTTAGGAATAGGCTCAGGAATTGGCTCAGGAAGTGTCCAATTATTTTCATTTGTCAACATATTATTCAATAGAATTTCAGCTTCATCCAGTGTTCTTTCCCTGAAAACAGAACCAGCACAACTATCCAGGTGGTCTCTGGAAGCATCGGTTAGTCCATTATAAAAGATATCAAGTATTTCATTTTTCTTAAGAGGATGATCAGGCAAAGCATTAAGTAATTGGAGAAGCCTCCCCCAAGCTTGTGGGAGACTCTCTTCTTCAATTTGCACAAAATTGTATATATCCCTTAAAGCAGCTTGTTTCTTATGAGCAGGGAAATATTTAGCAGAGAAGTAATAAATCATATCCTGGGGACTACGCACACAACCAGGATCAAGAGAATTAAAACATATCTTAGCATCACCCTTTAATGAGAATGGAAATAATTTAAGGATATAAAGGTAGCGAGTTCTCTCATCATTAGTGAATAGGGTGGCTATATCATTTAATTTAGTAAGATGTGCCACAAGAGTTTCAGATTCATAGCCATAAAAAGGATCAGATTCAACCAAAGTGATTATATCAGGATCAACAGAGAGTTCATAATCCTTATCAGTAACAAAGATAGGTGAAGTAGCATAAGCAGGATCATACTTCATTCTAGCATTCAGAGTTTTTTGTTTAAGCTTAGCTAATAATTTCTCAAGATCACTTCTATCATCGCAAGCAAGAAAGTCTCTTTTAGTTTCTTCATCCATAACATAGCCCTCAGGCACAACAGGCAATTCATATTTATTAGGGGGAGAGTCTTCATCATCACTTTCATCAATATTATCAGTTTCAATAATTTCATTCTCTCTAGCCCTAGCAAGTTGTTCATCAAGAAATTCACCAAGTGGCACAGTAGTATCAAGCATAGAAGTAGTTTGATCATAAGTATCATGCATAGCAGAAGTGGCATCATCAATAACATGCAACATATCAGAATTAATAGCAGAAGCAGGTTTAGGTGTCGCAAGCTTACTCAAAATAGAAGGTGAATCAAGTGCAGAGCTAGATGGCAGTTCCTTACCTCCCCTCGTAGTTGAGGGATAAAATTTTGTTTTCTCGTCTTTCAAGTTCTTCATAGTGACCAGCAGATATAAATCCCAAGTGAGTCAAAGAATAGAGCTATGCTCCCCGGCAACGGCACCAGAAAATAGTCTTGATAACCCACAAGCATAGGGGATCGCAACAGTTTTCGAGAGTAGAGTATTCAACCCAAATTTATTTATTCGACACAAGGGGAGCCAAGGAATATTCTCAAGTATTAGCAGTTGAGTTGTCAATTCAACCACACCTGGATAACTTAATATCTGTAGCAAAATATTTAGTAGCAAAGTAGTATGGAAGTAACGGTAACGGTAGCAAAAGTAATATTTTTGGGTTTTGTAATAATTGTAATAGTAGCAACGGAAAAGTAAATAAGCGGAGAACAATATGTGAAAAGCTCGTAGGCATTGGATCGGTGATGGAGAATTATGCCGGATGCGGTTCATCATGTAACAATCATAACATAGGGTGACACAGAACTAGCTCCAATTCATCAATGTAATGTAGGCATGTATTCCGAATATAGTCATACGTGCTTATGGAAAAGAATTTGCATGACATCTTTTGTCCTACCCACCCGTGGCAGCGGAGTCCTAGCGGAAACTAAGGGATATTAAGGCCTCCTTTTAATAGAGTATAGGACCAAAGCATTAACACATAGTGAATACATGAACTCCTCAAACTATGGTCATCACCGGGAGTGGTCCCGATTATTGTCACTTCGGGGTTACCGGATCATAACACATAGTAGGTGACTATAGACTTGCAAGATAGGATCAAGAACTCACATATATTCATGAAAACATAATAGGTTCAGATCTGAAATCATGGCACTCGGGCCCTAGTGACAAGCATTAAGCATAGCAAAGTCATAGCAACATCAATCTCAGAACATAGTGGATACTAGGGATCAAACCCTAACAAAACTAACTCGATTACATGATAAATCTCATCCAACACATCACCGTACAGCAAGCCTACGATGGAATTACTCACGCACGGCGGTGAGCATCATGAAATTGGTGATGGAGGATGGTTGATGATGACGATGGCGACGGATTACCCTCTCCGGAGCCCCGAACGGACTCCAGATCAGCCCTCCTGAGAGAATTTAGGGCTTGGCGGCGGCTCCGTATCGTAAAACGCGATGAATCTTTCTCTCTGATTTTTTCTCCCCGAACACGAATATATGGAGTTGGAGTTGAGGTCGGTGGAGCTCCATGGGGCCCACGAGGCAGGGGGCGCGCCCAGGGGGCAGGCGCGCCCCCACCCTCGTGGACAGGTGGTGGGCCCCTGGCCTTGATTCTTTTGCCAATATTTTTAATATTTTCCAAAAATAAGTTCCGTAGAGTTTCAGGTCATTCTGAGAACTTTTGTTTCTGCACATAAATAACACCATGGCAATTCTGCTGAAAACAGCGTCAGTCCGGGTTAGTTCCATTCAAATCATGCAAGTTAGAGTCCAAAACAAGGGCAAAAGTGTTTGGGAAAGTAGATACGTTGGAGACGTATCAGGACCCCTTAGTCCAGGACTCCCTCAGTAGCCCCCGAACCAGTCTTCAATAATGAAGTGTTCGCCACACAAATTGTTTTCGGCATTGCAAGGCGGGTTCCTCCTCCGATGACCTCTAAGTAATATATTCGGCCGTTGATCAATGTCGCTCCCCTTGGCTTCTGCGCGTCAAATAACTTCATCTTCCACGCGTCGAGAGAATGCGGAAGGTCAGGGTATTTTTTCAAATAGCACCCTGTCCAGGCAAGGAAGAGCACCTATTTAAAGAGATTGGATCCTAGATCCATTCGGCACCAAGCAGAGAAAAATCCCCAGAGACTGCTAGGAGAAACCATTCCAACATGGCTAGCGTTCCCAGCTCCTCCTCCCGTTCTGGCCCAGAGAAAGGCGGGTGGGAGAGGTGTTTTGTGTCCCACAGTCAATTGACCAACCCGCAGACGCAGGGATTCCTTCCCCCTGCGGATCTAGTCCTTGTTCGAGCGAGGCTAGCTTCCTTCAATGGTGAGACTCAGGCAGAGGGCTTCCCCAATCCGTCCGAGGGAGAGCGGGTGTGTTTCGTCCCCTACCTGCTAAGAGCCGTCGGATTTCCAATTCATCCGTTCCTCCGAGGGCTTCTGGAATATTACGGCCTCCAGCTGCACAACTTCACCCCTGCCTCCATTCTGCACATCACGGGTTATGTCACCTTATGCGTATTATTTCTGGGCATTGAGGCCCATTTTAAGCTGTGGAGGAAGTTGTTCTGTCTTGTCCCGCGCAATCATGAGGGGTCAATATTTGAAGTGGGCGGAGCCGAAGTATGGCGTATCGCCGATACTGGATATCTGTCCGGCACACCAAGGAAGGCATCTGAAGAATGGCTTTCCAAATGGTTCTACATTGAGGACGTCGCGCTTCCTGACCCAGTTCGAAAGGGTCTTCCTGAATTCGCGAGTATTCCGCTGAAGAAACGCCATAGTTGGCGTCCCCAGAGCCTTGAAGAGGATGACAGCGCAGAAGTTCGTTAGCTTATGAGCAAGATAAAGATGCTCGCTCAGTCTGGACTCACAATAATCGAGGTAATGGCGACCTCCATAGTGCGAGGGGTTCAGCCGCTACAATACAGAGGGCTGCCAATGTGGCACTATAATGGAGAGGATGACACCTCCCGCTGTGGCCGGAAAGGTCCGGATACCCCCGTCGCTCTGGCCAAGATATTGGCCGAGCTGTTTAAAGGGGAGGAAGAGGAATTTCTTCACATTAAGCGCAGAGATGGGTATTCTATGTATGATCCTCCCAGTTGGGTAAGCCCCACCCCCTCTGTTTCACTCATTCCACTTCCGGATTACTTTTGATAAATTTCAAATCTGTTTGTTATGACAACACTGGCGAAAGGTCACCGAAGGACTTCATAGTCCCGCCCCACAGCCGGAGAATCACAACCGGGAGCTTGACCCCGGGTTTGAAGAGGATCCAGATATATATGTGGTGCTCGCGGAGGGGGTGTTTTACCAGGCGAGCTATGATGGCACAGAAGTGGCCATCACCGCCGACTACCCTGGCCTCCTTCCTTCTTCACATGTAAGTGATCAAGAGACACCTCCTCTAAAAGAAGGCTCTTATTCTGCCTCACCCACCGCACTGTCTTGTGCTCCAAAGAGGAGGCGTTCGGCAATTCCGAAGAGATCGGCTCCCACGCTGGGCAAGCCTTCGAAGAGGAAGGCCGGAGAAGACACAGCCAGGATTTCATCGAAGAGGTATGGATTCATAAATATGTTTTTCAGCGGCCGCACCCGACTGTGACTTTGTGCGTTTGTCTAGTTCCAGGAAAAGGGTCCGCCGAACTATGTCCGGGGGCCCGGCCGGCCGAGATCCTGACAACCGGGATTTAGATCCTGCCGGAGAGACGGGGGCC
Source organism: Aegilops tauschii subsp. strangulata (assembly GCF_002575655.3). NCBI lineage: Eukaryota > Viridiplantae > Streptophyta > Magnoliopsida > Poales > Poaceae > Aegilops > Aegilops tauschii. The sequence continues at coordinate 410,118,134 of NC_053040.3, read as the reverse complement.
GGTATGAGGACAGCGCCGGATTGTCCTTCGGCCGAGGGTTCGGAAGACATGTCCGTCACCAACTCGGAAGTAGAGAGCGCTATGAACCATCGGCGCTGTAGGGCTGTCTTGCGAGACCCCAAGTTCTCGGAAGAGGCATTCAATGCCTTCAGCTCGGGTGACGCATACATCCGGGCTACTTGAGATGGACTTAGAGAAGCCACGTAGCAATATTTGACAGATGTGCAGGTAAGTATTTTTTGTCCAAAAGAGGATAACCATATGCCCGTAGCCCCCGGGACTGAAAGCAGTTGATACAACTGATTTAAGGATCGTTGTATAACCAGGTCCTTATAGAGAAGAATGGCCTGCTAGCCCAAGAGCTGGAGCAGTGCCGGGCGCAACTGAGTGCCGCTACCGCCGAACTAGAAGACTTCAAGAAGGCGTCTTCTGGTAACGTTCCCCTCCATCGAGGAACAATAATTGTATCCCCACTATACTAAGACTGTGGCTGATCGCATAATAGGGTCGCCCGATCAACTTGAAAAGAAGTTGAAGATCGCCCAAGAGGGAGAAAAAGAGGCGAAAAGACTACACGCCGCAGGCGAGCGAGTGCTGACCCGAGTCAGAGGGGAGAAAAACAAGCTACAGGATTCCAACACTACGTTGGGTGAACAATTGAAAGATGTGCGAGCCCAGCTAGCCGACTCCGTAAAGGAGAACAAGAAGCTGCGGGGCGGCATATTCAGTATGTGTCGGAACTATTTTTAAAGTAGTCCGGAGATAAATGGAACTGATATGGTTCCGATTGCAGGTATATTGACGGGCCGTCCTGAAGAGGAGGTGTCCGGATCATCAAATGATCTGCTGCAAAGACTGTCGCAAGTGCACGAGCATGCTCGGCTGGCCATGCGGAGTGTTGCCAAGGCCTTATGGCCATCCGCCTCCCCTCCAGGAAGTATGGATGAGCTTGTAGAGCTGTTCAAGGGAGCGCGGCGGCATATCCGACTATGGAAGATATCGGCCTGCCAAGAGGGTGCGCGAGAGGCCCGGGCCATGGTGAAAACGCGATATACCAAGCTGGATCCTAATCACATGTCCCGGGTTGGACCGCTAGGGTCAAATGGGGAAGAAATTCCCGTTAGTTTAGTATATGACCAAGTAGAGGTGGCCGCCAAATATTCCCAACAGGATTGTAAGTTAGACTGCCTGTTGGACGGTGTAGAGGAAGAAGTGTTTGAGTCCAAGTGACTATGTACTTTCCTCGTCATGTGGAACTCTAGCTGAATTGTATATCATTTGTCATGGCGGACCTTTTCGCTTCAACCTCCGGACCCGAAGGTGCGGAGTGTTTCCGAATACCGTCGCGGCCGAATAGACCAGGGTCCGGGGTATGCATGGAAAACTAGGCGTAGGGGTCATAGTTGCTTGAACAGACAAGTTGTATCCGGCTAGCTACGTTATATTACATTGAGATTGTAAGAAACATCTTCCAGAGAGAATAGTTCCGTTAAGGGTTCCTTTCCCTAGGTGTGCATGCATTTAATGTGCATGTCCGAATTGTGATGGGAAAATCACAGTGTATGTAACTTCTGGGGGTTCGGAATGGACTAAATGAAAAGACGTCTTCACCGAGCGAATATTCCCTTAATAACGCTAGCTTTCGGCTTCACCCAGTCTGAGGTACACATCCGGATGACCCGGCAGTAACAATCGCAGAGGTGCTCCCTCTATGCCCTAGCCGAACTAATGGGAACGCGGGGCATAAGCATAGGAGCCAGGCAACCTAGCTTGGCCAAAACTTAAGTCATATCGATGCATATAATGGTGAAGAAAATGTGCATATGGAAAAGCTCATATGTGAATGTGACGCCCCCGATTTGACCGTACACTAATCATGCACGCAAATGTGTACGATCAAGGTCAGGGACTCACGGGGAAGATATCACAACACAACTCTAAAACATAAATAAGTCATACAAGCATCATAATACAAGCCAGGGGCCTCGAGGGCTCGAATACAAGTGCTCGATCACAGACGAGTCAGCGGAAGCAACAATATCTGAGTACAGACATAAGTTAAACAAGTTTGCCTTAAGAAGGCTAGCACAAACTGGGGTACAGATCGAACGAGGCGCAGGCCTCCTGCCTGGGATCCTCCTAACTACTCCTGATCGTCGTCAGCGGCCTGCACGTAGTAGTAGGCACCTCCAGTGTCGTAGGTGTCGTCGTCAACGGTGGCGTCTGGCTCCTGGACTCCAACATCTTGTTGCGACAACCAGATAGATAGGAAAGGGGGAAAGAGGGAGAGAAGCAACCGTGAGTACTCATCCAAAGTACTCGCAAGCAAGGAGCTATACTACATATGCATGGGTATATGTGTAAAGGGGCATATCAGTGGACTGAACTGCAGAATGCCAGAATAAAAGGGGGATAGCTAGTCCTGTCGAAGACTACGCTTCTAGTCATCTCCATCTTGCAGCATGTAGAAGAGAGTAGATTGAAGTCCTCCAAGTAGCGTCGCATAGCATAATCCTACCCGGCGATCCCCTCCTCGTCACCCTGTTAGAAAGCGATCACCGGGTTATATCTGGCACTTGGAAGGGTGTGTTTTATTAAGTATCCAGTTCTAGTTGTCATAAGGTCAAGGTACAACTCCGGGTCGTCCTTTTACCGAGGGACACGACTATTCGAATAGATAAACTTCCCTGCAGGGGTGCACCACATAACCCAACACGCTCGATCCCATTTGGCCGGACACACTTTTCTGGGTCATGCCCGGCCTCGTAAGATCAACACGTCGCAGCCCCACCTAGGCTCAACAGAGAGGTCAGCACGCCGGTCTAAACCTATGCGCGCAGGGGTCTGGGCCCATCGCCCTATGCACACATGCACGTTGCGTACGCGGCCGGAAGCAGACCTAGCCCCCTTAATACAAGCGCGAGCTTACGGTCCAATGCGGCGCGCGCCACTCAGTTGCTGACGTCAAAAGAGCTTCGGCTGATACCACGACGTCGGGATACCCATAACTACTCCCACGTAGATGGTTAGTGCGTATAGACCAAATGGCCAGACTCAGATCAAATACCAAGATCTCGTTAAGCGTGTTAAGTAACCGCGAACGCCGACCAGGGCCAGGCCCACCTCTCTCCTAGGCAGTCTCAACCTGCCCTGTCGCTCCGCCACAAAGATCCACTCGCGGGTACTCATACGAGCCGACCCGACTTTAGTCATCTCATGTGTCATGTATATAGTATATAAGTATATACCCGTGATCACCGCCCAGGTGATCACGGCCCGATAGTATAGCACGGCAGACGGACAAGAATGTAGGGCCACTGATGGAAAACTAGCATCCTATACTAAGCATGTAGGATTGCAGGTAAAGCTAACAACAGTAGTAGCAAGGATAGGCTATGCATCAGGATAGGATATCGGAAAGCAGTAACATACTACACTACTCTAATGCAAGCAGTATAGAGAAGAATAGGCGATATCTTGTGATCAAGGGGGGGGGCTTGCCGGGTTGCTCTGGCAAGTAGGAGGGGTCGTCAACTCCGTAGTCGAACTGGACAGCAGCAGTGTCGGTCTCGTAGTCTACCGGAGAGAAGAGGGGGGGAAGAAACAGTAAATACAATGCAAACATAAGCATGATGATGCGTGACATGACAATGAGCGGTGCTAGGTGTGCCCTAACGCGACAGTAGGTGGTACCGGCGAAGGGGGGGAACATCCGGGAGGTATTCCCGATGTTTCGCGTTTTCGGACAAACGGACCGGAGGGGGAAAGTTGCTAGTTCGATAGGTTAGGGGGTTGTGGTGGACGAACGGACTGCGTATTCGGATTCGTCTCGTTGTTCTGAGCAACTTTCATATAGAAAACATTTTCATCCGAGTTACGGTTTAAAAGATATGAATTTTCAAAGTTTATTTGAATTTCTGGAATTATTTAAATTAAGCAAAAATGAATTATGACGTCAGCATGAGGCAATGCTGACGTCAGCAGGTCAACAGGTCGGCTGACCAGTCAAACCAGACAGGTGGGTCCAGTGGGACCCACATGTCAACATCTGTTAGTCTAATATTAATTTAAACTAAACTAACAGTCTAATTAGAGGGGTGGGCCCCATATGTCAGTGCGTGATTAGTTAATCTAATTATTTTTATTTATAAAACATTTTCCTTTTCTCTTTTTTTTTAATTTTTGCGGCGGGGCCCGCATGTCAGTGGTTGGGCCTGCCCAGTCAGTAGTTGACTGGGTCAACCCAGTCAACTGGGACCCACGGGGCCCACTGGCAGTGGCCCTGGGGTGGCCCCAGGCCAGCCACGTCGGCGGCCGGCGCCGGAGCAACTCCGGCGACCAAAACAGCGGCGGCCCCTCGCCGGAGTTGGCCGGAATCGCGCTACGGGGCTCGGGGAGGAGCGGGGCTAGGCCCATTCGAAAGGGCTCGCAGCGCCGCATCCAGGGGTGGCCGGGGCTTCGCCGGACTTGGCCGGAATCGGCGCCGGCGAGCGGCGGAGGCGGCGGCGCGCACGGGTGCCCGACGGAAACGAGGCTACGGCGGGCTATCGAGCAAGCGGAGGGGCTGGGGGGCATCTACGCGAGGTGGGGAGTGCAACGGGCTTGAGCCCGTGACCAACAGGTCACCGGAGCCTCGCCGGCGGCGAGCTCCGCGGCGCGGCGTTCGGGCGCGCGTGGGGAAGCAGCTAGGGGGCGCGCGAGAGAGAAAAGACAGGGAGGAGGGGGGAGAGGCTCACCGCGCGGCACACGGAGGCCGGTGAGAGGCTTAGGAGCAGCAGGTCGGCGCCGGGAAAGAAGGGGGTCACCGGCGTCCGAAGTTGAAGACGAGCTCGGTGTGCTCGTTGTAGGGGCTCCGGTCTCCAACGGGCTGCACCAGACGAAGCAGCGGGCGACGGCGGTCCTTGGAGACAACGTGGGGCGGCGAGGTGGGCACGGTGGCCGTGTGAACGACGGGAACGACGGCGACCGCGTCGGGCGTGGGAAAGGAGAGAGCGGCGCGGATCTGGGGGGGAAAGAGAGAGGCGCAGGGGCCGAGAGGTGAGCGGGGGGCGAGTGGGAGAGAGGCCCGAGGAGGCGGGGGGAGCTGGCGTCCTTATCCTCCCCGTCGCCGGCGAGGGGGTGCGGCGGGGACTGCCCCTGTTCCGACCCCGGTCGAGGGAACAGGGAAGGGGGCGAGTGGGAGAGGTGGGATGGGCCAGGGGTCGGCCCAGTCGGGCCAGGGGTCCAGTGGGGGGGAGGGCCTCCTCCCTTTTTTTTTCTTTTTCTTTGTCTGTTCTGTTTTCTGTTGTATTTTCTTTTTATTTATTTATTTTCTTTTCTGTTTTATTTCATTTAAAAGTATTTAGGTATTTTATAAAAATGTGTTTTCTCCACCATAATTATCAGTGCAATTTCTGGCATGGCCCGAACATTTTTGTTTAAATATTTGAAAACTTCTATTGTTTTCTTTTATTTAAATTTTGAATTTGTTTCAGTTCTGAACTATCGAGAGTTTATCAACAGTAACCGCGGTGACATGGCATCATTAGCAGGGGATCACTGTAGCTTAATTATCCGGGCGTCACAATTCTCCTCCACTACAAGAAATCTCGTCCCGAGATTTAAGAGGGGAGTAAGGGGGGAAGGTTTGGTAACGAATCTAGCGGGTCTTCTCATCCTGGCTTGCACTTCTGGAAGAGGCTGGTCCAATACATTGATGTCTTCATTTTTCTGCTGCGGTCATCATGATGAAGTCGGCGTCCTTTCTTCAGGAACTCCATCGTACTTACGAAAGAATAAGGGGTGGGCATTCTGGGAGAACGGGCCTCGACAAGGTTGTCTATCGGGTCGACAACATCGAGGAAGGTGGCGAAAAGTAACCCTCGAATCGAAACTTAAGAAAATATCGAGAGCAAAGTAAGGAGGTAACCTGGGAAGTTTCGAGCGGGCAAGCAATCGTTCGATGCCTGTTATAGGGCGTGAAAGGGTCAAAGCAACGGGAATAAGTATTGTGTCCGATATCAGACCTGAAGGTGGCTCGTGAATTACATACGAGGCCAGGTGCGAGGAACAACCTCGGAAACAGGGGGTGCACAGGAGAGTCAGGTTTCGATCCTGTGGAACTGTGGGTTATGGGCCCACTATGTGGGTTAAAAGTAGGAAGGCGGAGACGTCTTGCGTGATCAGGCAAGCAAGGCATGTCAGAGGGTAGCCTGTCAGTTATGTCGGCAACAATGTCGGTACCAAGGGCGAGGGACAAAGAGAACCACTTTCCTACTCGTTGAACGAGGCGGACCAGTAGGCAAAGTTCTCGTCCATCAGTGGTTAACGAAATGTCACCAACAATATTAACAAGGTCTTACTGACAGAGTTGTACACCGAGGTGTTTACATAAGCAGGAGAATATTACTGCTTAGATCATATAGATCACCAGAAAGGTTAAATCAAACAATGGAAAGGAAAATATGATTATCAGATTAAACAGAAGAATGGAAAGGAAAATGTGTTAAAACACATATTTCAAGGGTATATTCTTCCCAAGGGTAAGCAGAGCATGATATCCATGACGGGATATAACGTAGAAAACTCTTTAGGTACGGGAGAGAAATTTCATGACATTACCCATACAACGGTGTGTGGATAATTGAGCAGAAAACAATTAGCTTTGGGCTTCAAATGTTCCAATTTAAAATCAGAGTACCATAGACATGCTTCGAGATAGCACTGACATGGTCAATAGGTGAAGACCAGACTTTGGAAACAAAAAGGATCCATCAGGAAGAACTTATAGAGTAAGTCTTACAATTTCCTCAAGGAAGAATAGCTAACCTTGCTAAAAAGTAAAACTTATAACAATAGGTCCTCCCGCCAGGTGTGTTAGGCATGACATCACCTTACCGGGTCATAAATAGGCCAATGTTATAACTCTTGGAAATATGTTCCAACCATCATATCTGACCGAGACTCAGATCTGATTGATGTCAAGATAACTCAGACTCAGGATGCCTGAGAAGAAAGGTGCAACACAAATTGTCGAGGTGACATTGTATGATTCTCGGGAATTAAACTATGGAAGCGAGTTCCGAACAAGGGTTCATAATTAAATCAAGGAGAGGTGAGGAGGTGACTGGTTGACGCAGCGACAATCCAGTGAGATTTCCAAAGGATGGATTTCCACAACTATGTGAACAAGGAAATAACATTAGCTAGATCGAATGACTTAATGATGTATGCTCGAGGAAAACATACACAGTTAATATTGGTTGAAATGTGCACCCAAAATATGGGCTAGGTAGCACGATCAATGTTCGAATGATGATTGATTAAGCCATAGACGTAGAATGAAACTATAGACCAATGACTTCAAAGCAATAGGGTTGCTAGAAGTTTAGAATTTACACATCACAGACCATTTGTTGGTATTCCTTTTAGAAACAACACGGGGACCAAGAAGAATGGTGATGGGGAGAAGTATCACTGTACCAAGATGTCATGCGAGGTGGTGAAATTCTTACGACATACTTGACATAAAAGATGGTATTACTCCAAGGTAAAGAAGAACAATTTCTGGATAGCAAGGAACTCAAGGTATAACACCAAACACGAACAAGCTTGTGTTGGTGGGAAGGCAATAAAGTGGTCGATGATAACACAGATCATCGAGGGCAAGGATGGTATTTCTCATCATGAACTCAATCGATATCCTGGAAGAGCGCATAAGGTTGATGATGATCACGACACATTTGTCGAGGGATTTCATGAAGATGTAATCAATCAGCGACGACATCAAGTCAAAGGAATGATGAAGCAGACGGTTATTGGAACCATGGGTAGGACATACGCTTAAAATCAAGCTAGTTGTTCCAGGTGAAATGGTATGAGAGGAAGATCGGCGTAAGCTTAGCTCATCATCGAAGTTGTGCTCCGGGGTTAAGGACCAGGTAGCACAGTTAAAATTTAGCACGCTAATGATATAGCCGATCAGGCTAGGAATGACTTAATGATTATTAAACTCGTAAGCAACGAAAATTACCTAGAGTTATTGAATCGGAGTGCGGACTTGATTCACTATTCGGTGTTCTCGGTTGTCAAACAACCCCGAGCCCATGAAGTGACAAAGACAAGGTAAGGTAGTACTTCATCAAAGTTTATAAGATGTAGTGCAATGGTAAGATATCCCCGAGATATCAGGGGTAATACTCAAAGGTAGATCATAATAGAGGCTGGGCAGGCGTATTGTCCTGCAGAAGACAAGTGATTTAACTTGACCAAGAAATGGTATTTAAAGGAGAACATGGTCGGAACCACGATTGCAAAAGGCCAGATCCCAGATATAAGATGAACTTATACCAAGGGAATAATTAATTTAAGAGAAGCTTTTAATGATAAGATCTACATCGTGTCCATGGGCATGAACACAAAGTTCAAGGTCGACTCCCACTTCTTCAATGCATAACCTTCCCTTCGCCTCTCGTATTTTGATAATGACATTAGTTGTCGAAAGTTTTACCTGGTGCAATACCAGATAAGTATGTCCCGCGAAATCTTTCGGGTTCACACAGATTAAGGAAGGCATAGGTTCAACCCATCGGGGCATCGAAGAAAGATATACTACAAACTTCAGGAGTAAATAACACAAGCTCAGAAGTAGAGCATGGTCGACAAAGCAGAGGATACAATTTACCAAAGGCATCATGTATCCGAGGAAAAGCTCACAAGCTTATTTAATATGGAGGACATTGTCGGATAAAATCCGACAAAAGGGTCTGGTGGTCCACAAGGGATCTGATGTGAGCATCAGTACTCAACCAGAGGAAGAAAGAATGCAAGGAGATCTGATTAAAGAAACAACTGACTAACTCAAAGTTCAAATGCAAAAGAATTATGATTTCCAAATCATGGGGTCAGAAGCAACGCTCTGATCAAGGATGGATAAGTTGAGTAGGCTTAGGGGTACAATCGATGGCAATTTGATAGGTCGAGATCCAGCTCATGTTTAAAATGTCGTCTGAGCCGGAAGAATGAATTCTAGGGTATGATTGAGGATTGCGAGCATTCGCAACAAATTGAATCAACGGACTCAAAATGATAATGACAAGAGATGCCAATAAGATTACGAGACTTATGGGATTAACCATAAAGCAAGCAAACAAGAATTTCAAGAGCAATAGGCTCCTGAGGATTTTCGAAAGATCGAATAGTATTTTGAAGACTATTGTGGAATACTTGAATCAACTGGGGATGACCGGATACTCGGTAAGTGCTAGAAATTATCCGTAGTGGTATTCATGTGGCAAAGAACAGCAAGGCAGTAAGCTCAAAAGATTCTCGGAGCAGCAAAGAGAATTTCGGGGTATCTCGAAATAACAAGATCAACTGGGAAACATTGTATGAATGGCGAGTATACGTGGATATCCATAGGAGTTTATCGATGAAAGGGAATTGTAAAAGCGATGAACACAAGTTCTCGGGTTATCAGCGGAGAGTATCTTCAGGGTCCTCACGTGCAACAGACGATCATCAGTAATAAGGGGCTTTCCGGGTGAAAGTGATAACGAGATCCTAATGTTAGATTTAGAAAAATCATTTAACCCGAATAGAAGAGATGACAGAGTACCAGAGTATAGGTTGAGGAATAAAAGATCCTACTACCACCCAATGGCGACGTGGGGCCGTAAGCCGCACAGCCATGTTAGTAAAAGTTTTTTAACGACTAGACTCGACTTCGGCCAAGGAGTTGGAAAGGGGGATTCCTACAGGCAGTTGGCTCTGATACCAACTTGTGACGCCCCCGATTTGACCGTACACTAATCATGCACGCAAATGTGTACGATCAAGGTCAGGGACTCACGGGGAAGATATCACAACACAACTCTAAAACATAAATAAGTCATACAAGCATCATAATACAAGCCAGGGGCCTCGAGGGCTCGAATACAAGTGCTCGATCACAGACGAGTCAGCGGAAGCAACAATATCTGAGTACAGACATAAGTTAAACAAGTTTGCCTTAAGAAGGCTAGCACAAACTGGGGTACAGATCGAACGAGGCGCAGGCCTCCTGCCTGGGATCCTCCTAACTACTCCTGATCGTCGTCAGCGGCCTGCACGTAGTAGTAGGCACCTCCAGTGTCGTAGGTGTCGTCGTCGACGGTGGCGTCTGGCTCCTGGACTCCAACATCTGGTTGCGACAACCAGATAGATAGGAAAGGGGAAAGAGGGAGAGAAGCAACCGTGAGTACTCATCCAAAGTACTCGCAAGCAAGGAGCTATACTACATATGCATGGGTATATGTGTAAAGGGGCATATCAGTGGACTGAACTGCAGAATGCCAGAATAAAAGGGGGATAGCTAGTCCTGTCGAAGACTACGCTTCTGGTCATCTCCATCTTGCAGCATGTAGAAGAGAGTAGATTGAAGTCCTCCAAGTAGCGTCGCATAGCATAATCCTACCCGGCGATCCCCTCCTCGTCACCCTGTTAGAAAGCGATCACCGGGTTATATCTGGCACTTGGAAGGGTGTGTTTTATTAAGTATCCAGTTCTAGTTGTCATAAGGTCAAGGTACAACTCCGGGTCGTCCTTTTACCGAGGGACACGGCTATTCGAATAGATAAACTTCCCTGCAGGGGTGCACCACATAACCCAACACGCTCGATCCCATTTGGCCGGACACACTTTTCTGGGTCATGCCCGGCCTCGTAAGATCAACACGTCGCAGCCCCACCTAGGCTCAACAGAGAGGTCAGCACGCCGGTCTAAACCTATGCGCGCAGGGGTCTGGGCCCATCTCGCTATGCACACCTGCACGTTGCGTACGCGGCCGGAAGCAGACCTAGCCCCCTTAATACAAGCGCGAGCTTACGGTCCAATGCGGCGCGCGCCACTCAGTTGCTGACATCAAAAGAGCTTCGGCTGATACCACAACGTCGGGATACCCATAACTACTCCCACGTAGATGGTTAGTGCGTATAGACCAAATGGCCAGACTCAGATCAAATACCAAGATCTCGTTAAGCGTGTTAAGTAACCGCGAACGCCGACCAGGGCCAGGCCCACCTCTCTCCTAGGCAGTCTCAACCTGCCCTGTCGCTCCGCCACAAAGATCCACTCGCGGGTACTCATACGAGCCGACCCGACTTTAGTCATCTCATGTGTCATGTATATAGTATATAAGTATATACCCGTGATCACCGCCCAGGTGATCACGGCCCGATAGTATAGCACGGCAGACGGACAAGAATGTAGGGCCACTGATGGAAAACTAGCATCCTATACTAAGCATGTAGGATTGCAGGTAAAGCTAACAACAGTAGTAGCAAGGATAGGCTATGCATCAGGATAGGATATCGGAAAGCAGTAACATACTACACTACTCTAATGCAAGCAGTATAGAGAAGAATAGGCGATATCTGGTGATCAAGGGGGGGGGCTTGCCTGGTTGCTCTGGCAAGTAGGAGGGGTCGTCAACTCCGTAGTCGAACTGGACAGCAGCAGTGTCGGTCTCGTAGTCTACCGGAGAGAAGAGGGGGGAAGAAACAGTAAATACAATGCAAACATAAGCATGACGATGCGTGACATGACAATGAGCGGTGCTAGGTGTGCCCTAACGCGACAGTAGGTGGTACCGGCGAAGGGGGGAACATCCGGGAGGTATTCCCGATGTTTCGCGTTTTCGGACAGACGGACCGGAGGGGGAAAGTTGCTAGTTCGGGGGGTTGTGGTGGACGAACGGACTGCGTATTCGGATTCGTCTCGTCGTTCTGAGCAACTTTCATATAGAAAACATTTTCATCCGAGTTACGGTTTAAAAGATATGAATTTTCAAAGTTTATTTGAATTTCTGGAATTATTTAAATTAAGCAAAAATGAATTATGACGTCAGCATGAGGCAATGCTGACGTCAGCAGGTCAACAGGTCGGCTGACCAGTCAAACCAGACAGGTGGGTCCAGTGGGACCCACATGTCAGCCTCTGTTAGTCTAATATTAATTTAAACTAAACTAACAGTCTAATTAGAGGGGTGGGCCCCATATGTCAGTGAGTGATTAGTTAATCTAATTATTTTTATTTATAAAACATTTTCCTTTTCTCTTTTTTTTAATTTTTGCGGCGGGGCCCGCATGTCAGTGGCTGGGCCTGCCCAGTCAGCAGTTGACTGGGTCAACCCAGTCAACTGGGACCCACGGGGCCCACTGGCAGTGGCCCTGGGGTGGCCCCAGGCCAGCCACGTCGGCGGCCGGCGCCGGAGCAACTCCGGCGACCAAAACAGCGGCGGCCCCTCGCCGGAGTTGGCCGGAATCGCGCTACGGGGCTCGGGGAGGAGCGGGGCTAGGCCCATTCGAAAGGGCTCGCAGCGCCGCATCCAGGGGTGGCCGGGGCTTCGCCGGACTTGGCCGGAATCGGCGCCGGCGAGCGGCGGAGGCGGCGGCGCGCACGGGTGCCCGACGGAAACGAGGCTACGGCGGGCTATCGAGCAAGCGGAGGGGCTGGGGGGCATCTACGCGAGGTGGGGAGTGCAACGGGCTTGAGCCCGTGACCAACAGGTCACCGGAGCCTCGCCGGCGGCGAGCTCCGCGGCGCGGCGTTCGGGCGCGCGTGGGGAAGCAGCTAGGGGGTGCGCGAGAGAGAAAAGACAGGGGAGGAGGGGGGAGAGGCTCACCGCGCGGCACACGGAGGCCGGTGAGAGGCTTAGGAGCAGCAGGTCGGCGCCGGGGAAGAAGGGGGTCGCCGGCGTCCGAAGTTGAAGACGAGCTCGGTGTGCTCGTTGTAGGGGCTCCGGTCTCCAACGGGCTGCACCAGATGAAGCAGCGGGCGACGGCGGTCCTTGGAGACAACTTGGGGCGGCGAGGTGGGCACGGTGGCCGTGTGAACGACGGGAACGGCGGCGACCGCGTCGGGCGTGGGAAAGGAGAGAGCGGCGCGGATCTGGGGGGGGGGGGAAGAGAGAGGCGCAGGGGCCGAGAGGTGAGCGGGGGGCGAGTGGGAGAGAGGCCCGTGGAGGCGGGGGGAGCTGGCGTCCTTATCCTCCCCGTCGTCGGCGAGGGGGTGCGGCGGGGACTGCCCCTGTTCCGACCCCGGTCGGGGGAACAGGGAAGGGGGCGAGTGGGAGAGGTGGGCTGGGCCGGGGGTCGGCCCAGTCGGGCCAGGGGTCCAGTGGGGGGGAGGGCCTCCTCCCTTTTTTTCTTTTTCTTTGTCCGTTCTGTTTTCTGTTGTATTTTCTTTTTATTTATTTATTTTCTTTTCTGTTTTATTTCATTTAAAAGTATTTAGGTATTTTATAAAAATGTGTTTTCTCCACCATAATTATCAGTGCAATTTCTGGCATGGCCCGAACATTTTTGTTTAAATATTTGAAAACTTTTATTGTTTTCTTTTATTTAAATTTTGAATTTGTTTCAGTTCTGAACTATCGAGAGTTTATCAACAGTAACCGCGGTGACATGGCATCATTAGCAGGGGATCACTGTAGCTTAATTATCCGGGCGTCACAGTGAAGAGCTTGATGCTCGAGGAATAATAAAAAGCTTATGTACAAGAAGCCCCCAGGTATAATGGACATACATATTTAAAGATGTATGTGTGAAGGGTGTGCGGTCTAGCCGTACCAAAGCTTTAAAGCGAGAAAGAAAAAAAAGTAATCAGAAAAGAGAGAAAGAATGATGGAAACTACAGGGGAGAAGGAGACGAACAAGGAGTTCGGCGCTAGGCATAGAATCTTCGGAGTCTGGCCGCGTTCCAGGGGTTCGGCTCGAGGCGATTGTCTGATGCATCACGAAGATGGTACGCTCCTCCGGTGAGAACTTCGTCAATTATGAAGGGACCCTCCCATTTGGGCTTGAGTTTGTCCTTTTTCTTCTCCGGCAGGCGTAGAACGAGTTCGCCAACGTTGTAAGTGTTGGCCCGTATTTCTCTGCTTTGATATCTTCGAGCCTGCTGTTGGTAAAATGTTGAACGGGCTTTTGCGTCATCGCGTTCCTCCTCCAGGGCATCTAGGTCGTCCTGCCGATCAAGCTCGTCTTTTCTCTCTTCGTACATACGTACTCGAGGTGAGTCGTGAATAATATCGCAGGGCAACACGGCCTCTGCGCCATACACCATGAACAAAGGCGTGTATCCGGTAGTACGGTTGGGTGTGGTCCGCAGCCCCCAGAGTACGGAGTCGAGCTCCTCAACCTAGTGCTTGTCTGATTCTTTCAAAGACCTCACTAGTCTAGGCTTGATGCCGCTCATAATAAGACCATTGGCTCGTTCGACTTGACCGTTGGTTTGCGGGTGGTAGACGGAGGCGTAATCGAGTTTAATGCCCAGATTAGCACACCAGGTTTTTACCTCGTCGGCTGTGAAATTAGAGCCGTTGTCGGTGATGATGCTATGTGGGACACCATAACAGTGCACAACACCGGATATGAAGTCTATCACCGGGCCGGACTCAGCCGTTTTGACCGGTTTAGCCTCTATCCATTTAGTGAATTTGTCTACCATGACCAGCAGATATTTTTTCTTATGGCTTCCCCCTTTAAGGAGTCCAACCATATCCAGTCCCCAGACCGCGAAAGGCCAAGTAATGGGGATAGTTTGTAAGGCAGTTGGGGGCATGTGGCTTTGGTTGGCGAAGAGCTGGCATCCGACACAGTGTTGGACAAGGTCCTGCACGTCTGCTCGGGCTGTCGGCCAATAAAACCCAGTACGGAAGGCCTTGCTAACAAGGGCCCGAGCTACGGCGTGGTGTCCGCCGAGACCAGCGTGAATTTCCGCTAAAAGCTGCCGCCCCTCTTCCTCGGAGATACATCTTTGAAGTACTCCGGTAGTACTTTTCTTGTAGAGTTCTCCGTCGTGAACCTTGTAGGCCTTCGAACGCCAGACGATGCGGCGAGCCTCGTTCTGGTCTTCGGGAAGCTCCTTCCTATTAATGTAGGCCAAGAAGGGTTCGGTCCATGGGGCAATGACCGCCATAATGAGATGGGCCGACGGTGTTATTTTGGTGGCTGAGCCCTCGATACTATCGATGTGTTCGGGATTTGGGGTTGTATT
Organism: Aegilops tauschii subsp. strangulata; assembly: GCF_002575655.3. Classification (NCBI taxonomy): domain Eukaryota; kingdom Viridiplantae; phylum Streptophyta; class Magnoliopsida; order Poales; family Poaceae; genus Aegilops; species Aegilops tauschii. Next base: position 410,103,122 of record NC_053040.3, on the reverse strand, counting down.
CGGATCTGGACTGTTGTTGCCGCCCTCCCCTTGCCACACCACGGATGGCTTAAAAAGCCTTTCCAAGAAGATGTTAGGTGGGACGGGGTCGCGCTTAGCGCCAATGCGAGCAAGGACGTCCGCCGCCTGGTTACTTTCTCGGACGACGTGATGAAATTCCAGCCCCTCGAACCGAGCCGACATTTTTAAGACGGCATTACGATAAGCTGCCATCTTTGGATCTTTGGCGTCAAAGTCTCCGTTTATTTGAGATATTGTGAGGTTCGAGTCCCCGTGCACCTCCAGGCGTTGTATCCCCATGGATACAGCCATCCGAAGACCATGCAATAAGGCCTCGTATTCGGCTACGTTGTTGGAGTCTGTGTATAATATGTGGAGTACATACTGGACGACATCTCCAGTGGGGGACGTTAGTACGACACCCACTCCCAGCCCCGCCAACATTTTGGAGCCTTCAAAATACATAATCCAATTGGAATATGCCCCGTACTCTTTAGGGAGTTCGGCCTCTGTCCATTCGGCGACGAAGTCAGCCAACACTTGGGATTTGATGGCTCGGCGTGGCTTGTATGTTATGTCAAATGGAAGTAGCTCTATGGCCCATTTGGCGATCCGTCCCGTGGCATCACGGTTGTTTATTATGTCATTGAGTGGGACTTCAGAAGCCACCGTGATTGAACACTCCTGGAAGTAGTGTCGTAGCTTTCGGGATGCCATGAAGATCGCGTATGATATCTTTTGGTAATGGGGGTACCGGGATTTGCATGGTGTGAGGACAGTAGATACGTAGTATACTGGTTTTTGAAGCAAAATTCTTCATCGTCAGCCCCTAGTTCGAACCGGACATAGTTCAGCTATGAGTCCCCCGCCAAGGACAGGTTTTTTAATGAGTTTAACACGTCGCCCAGGGGCGAGTGTCGGATGATGTCTGCGGTGTCGAATTCGAGAATCGATAACCGATCCAGCTCGGTGTCCGCAGGCGTACGTGGTTCAGAACTTATAGCCGGAGACGAGTCCGGAATTCCGTTGACGCAAGTATTGCAAGGTGTCGAGTCTGTGCACGGCTCCAACGCCGCGGACTCCGTGGCTTCGGATGGCGCAATCTGCTCCGGATTAAAGGCCGTTGCAGCAACAGGAACCATCTCCTGGATGTGATCCGATGACAGATTTAAGCCATGTTGATTGGAGCGAGGGGGAGCAATCGCCGCAGTCTCGAATCCGTGGAAGATCAGGTCTCCACGGATGACCGCGACGTAGTTCAAGCTTCCAAATCTGACTTGACGACCAGGGGCGTAGCTGCCGATCTGCTCCAGACGGCCAAGCGAGTTGGCCCGCAGTGCGAAGCCGCCGAATACGAAGATCTGTCGGGGGAGGAAGGTTTCTCCCTGGACAGCGTCACTATCGACGATTGAAGGGGCCATCAAACCTTCCGTCGACGACACAGTGGAACTCTCAATGAAAGCACCAATGTCGGTGTCAAAACCGGCGGATCTCGGGTAGGGGGTCCCGAACTGTGCGTCTAGGATCGATGGTTACAGAAGATAGGGGACACGATGTTTACCCAGGTTCGGGCCCTCTCTATGGAGGTAATACCCTACTTCCTGCTTGATTGATCTTGATGAATATGAGTGTTACAAGAGTTGATATACCACGAGATCGTAATGGCTAAACCCTAGAAGTCTAGCCTGTATGACTATGGCAATGAGTGTATCCTTTCTGGACTACACCCTCCGGTTTATATAGACACCGGGGGGATCTAGGGTTACATAGGAAGGAATCTTCATATTTGATCGCCAAGCTTGCCTTCCACGCCAAGGAGAGTCCAATCCGGACACGGGTAGAGTCTTCGGCCTTCATGTCTTCACAACCCACCAGTCCGGCCCATGGATAACGGCCCGGACGCCTGAGGACCCCTTAGTCCAGGACTCCCTCAATGAATACCTCATAAATTATATATACGTTGGAGACGTATCAGCATCCCCAAGCTTAGTTCCTACTCGTCCTCGAGTAGGTAAATGATAAAAGAAATAATTTATGAAGTGTGAATGCTAGCAAAGTGCACAAGTTTGATCAATGATAATTTAAATCACTTTTCCTAGCATCATAATATCAATTCTTTCTCATATAACTTCTCATGTTAAAGTAGCAACCAATTCACATGTTAAGGTTCAAACAATGAACTCTCTTGAAACTCAACAGCCTATGTTCTTAGTCACCAAGCAAATGCAATTCAACTTATTCAACGGAGTTTAAGTAAGAGCTCCACATACTCAACCATCTTATAGTCTTCTATGATTGCTAACAGTCACCGCATACACATGAGCAAAACGTTTCAACCGGACACATAGAAAGATAAGGACTTATTGTTTTACCTCCCAACGTATTCACCTCAAGGGTGATGTCAACAATAATAACTCATGCCACCCATATCCAACTGGATATATGTGCCTAGATCTTTCCTCACCACATGATGCTTGCCAAAAGAGAAAAATAAAAAGGAATAGAGCGAAAAACTTTGACTCTTTGCATAAATGTAAATACTGAAAAGTAAAAGATAGGCCTTTCGCAGAGGGAAGCAAAGGTTGTCATGCGCTTATTTGTTTGTATGCTCAACCCCTTAGTGCAATAGAACGTCATGTTATATTGCCCCTTATGATAGCAACCTTTATTATGCAGTCTGTCGCTTTTATTCTTTGCCATCACAAGTTCGTACAACGCTCAATTTTCTCTTACACTAAATGATCTAACACTTTTAGAAGCAATTTTTATTGCCTTATTGCACCAATGACAACTTACTTGAAGGATCCTGCTCAATCTTAGGTAGGTATGGTGGACTCTTGAAAATAAGATTTGGGTTTAAGGGTTTTTTTCATGCACAAGTAGTATCTCTACTTGGTGCGGAATTTTTGGCTAGCAAAGATGGGGGGCAAGCACCACATGTTGAAGGATCTATGACAATATAACTTTTATGTGAATATGAACAAACATAAACCATTACGTTGTCTTCCTTATCCAATGTCAACAATTTTGACATATAATATTTTGATGGGGGCTCACAATCACAAAAGATTTCCAGGATAGTGTATTTGCATGTGAAGGTTCTCTTCCTTATACTAATTATTCGTGAATTGCTTGTATGACCAATATTGTGATTGTCAAGCCTCAAAATATTTCACTTTCTAAACCCAATGTGAAGCTACCTCTAGGCATGATATAATTTCAACTTCATGATATTCAATTCATTCAACAATTTACTCATAGGATATAAGTGAAGCACAAGAGTAAATGACAAATTAATCCAAAAAGATATAAGTGAAGATCATGAGCATAATATTTCTTTCTCTCAAATTAATTTAAGTGAAGCAAGAGAGAGTTTCTTCAAAAATACTAAAGCACACCGTGCTCAAAAAGATATAAGTGAAGTACTAGAGCAATTCTACAGAAAAGAGCTTCGTTGACGGGATGTGCGTGCCGCTTACCTAGCCTCCCTGAAAATTTTTAAGCTGACATTAAGGAGGCAGATAGGTCTGAACTGTTGAATCCGTTCGGCGTCCTTAGTCTTTGGCAACAAAACAATCTTGCCAAAGTTAAGCCTGTATAGGTCTAGTTGGCCGACATGAAAAAAAATTGAACAACTCCATTAGATCAGTCTTGATGACATCCTAGAAGTTTTGATAGAACTCCGCGGGGAAACCATCAGGGCCTGGAGCTTTGTTATGTTCCATTTGGAACACCGCAGCTCGCACCTCCTCTTCAGAGAAACGTGCCGTCAGGATGTCATTCTCTTTTGCCGTGACTTGTGGAATGTCATCTGTTCGGGTCTCATCTAGAGTGAAGTCCCTTCATCTGGAGCCCCAAACAAACACTTGTAGTATTTGGTTATATAACACTTGAGCTCTGCCTGACCCTCGATCCGCCCCTCATCTTGTTGGAGGCTAAAAATACACTTCTTCCTATGACGCCCATTGCCGACCATTTGGAAATATCGTGTATTATTGTCTCCCTCCAAAATGAATTGGGCACCTGATCTTCGATACCATTTGATTTCCTCTTCTCGCAATAGACGTGCAATTTGCTCATTGGATTGATTTTTCATATCAATCTCCTGTTGAGACAAAAGGCGAGTCTCTGCTATTTTGTCGAGGTCATCTATAATAGTGGAAAGGCGTTGCTTTTCTTTTTTTTTATATACCACTGGTGTGTTTGGCCCATCCAGTTAGGAACCGCCTCATGGCTCGAATTCTGAAGTTCCATCTTTGAATCGGTCTGCGACCAATGGCAGGCCTCTCCCATAAATTCTTAACTATATCTGCAAAGTCATCCCGATGTAACCATCCCAATTAAAATTTGAATGGGCGGCGAACGGTGGAAGAGGTAGTAGAGTTAGAATCAAGAATGATGGGTGCATGGTCCGAAAGTAACTCAATACGCTCTAGGACACGCACCGTTACCATAGGGAATTTTAATTCACATTCGGTATCCATGAGTACCCGATCGAGTTTCTCGTATGTCGGCGCCGGACGGTTGTTGGCCCAAGTGAACTGTCGCCCCGATATACTAGCTTCTCGAAGATTCAAACTGTCAATTACAGCGTTGAATAAGAAAGGTCAATGTGTGTCAAAACGATCATTATTTTTCTCTTCCTGGTACCTAAGAATATTGAAGTCGCCTCCAATAAGCATTGGATGCGGGTTATCCTTAGCCAGGTTCACCAATTCCCAAAGGAAAGCGGATTTATTCTCATCTTAGGCAGCCCCATAGACTGCGACCAGGCTTCATGTATAATTATCAGCTCTATTTCATAGGTGGAATTTAATATGAAATTCACCAACCAAAAAAGCTAACAAGTCCATGGTTGTGGTCTGTATCCCAAGTAAGATTCCTCTGGACCTTCCACGTGATGGTAAGCAATGCCATGTGTAGTCCAAACCACCTGATAGGTGATCAAAGAGATGTGCACAAAAGTCACATTTACCAGCCTCAAAAATCGTCACAAAATCTAACCCATGGTCACGCACACAGTCACCGACATGTTTATGCTTAGCCAAGTGTGTAAGACCTCTGCTATTCCAAAACATGCCTCTCATGTGGAAACTCGAGTCAGGGTGGGTGGTTTTTGTTTCTTTTGAGGAATGAGATTTTGATTTACGTGAGGACGCAGTGAAGTCACAAAACAAGGACCCAGGTCTTGCATCATCTAACCCTACCTTAGTTACCGCACCAAGGGTAAGGTAGGGGGCTTGAACACTTTGGAGAAACCTTTAATCGGTCTATCTCCATCGGTTTTAGCACCCCCACCAAAATGCACACATCATTATTATTATTTTCAATTTTAATTCCAACATTATTTAAACTATAGGAAATACGAGAACCAGAAAAAGAAAGAAATGATTTATTGAGGGTCGAGGTTTATGCTCCGCCTAACACCGCATCGCCTTGAAGAGGGAGCACTCATCCGTGGCCGCTAAGGCTTTAGTTAGTCTTTTTCTGGTAAAGAAGAGACTTAACCGAGTCTGAGTCAATTTAGATTTAGTAACACTAGATGACCCGGTTGCGCTAATGGCGCAAGAAGCCAATTAGAAGCAATGTTAGTAGTGAGTAAGTAGGAGATATCGATGGAAAGATAATGCAATGTGGATTGTATTACAGATGGTAGAATGACTTAAATTGGTTTACATATAGTACAATGACTTAGAAATACAATTATATATAGGCAGCCTCACAGCTTATTTAGGCATCTTCTTAGTCTGATTAAATCAGCACTCCTGCCCCTAGTGCCATCAAACCACATAATTCTTGGACACCACCTCCCGATCCCATTGCCAATTCTATCGAACACACTCCTACAAATTTACTGGCCGTCAACAAACAGTCAAGCACAAAATTATTATCACCTAGGATTTTGGCGCTTCTGGACAACAAAGAAATTTTACCTTGATACTAAAGTAACCTAATTCAAATTCATTTCAGATATATTTGAGATAGTGGAAGCAACAATCATATAGAGAAATAACATCAAAAAATGGTGCTACTAAATTAGGGTAGAGAGGACAAAAATATACATAGCAAAAAAGAGATATCAGATATATTTTATGTGCCCTGCACAAGGTATGTCATGAGTAATTAAAGCATGGTATTTCTCAACCTCATGTCAGGTGCCGAATATTAATCCTACAACATGAAGCTGAAAAGCTGAGACGTAACAACATATTCCTGAATCTAATCAGCATGTCTTGTTGGAAGAAATTTGATGTGAATTGCAAAATTCTAAACCAGGTGCTAGCCTGAGAACATCTTCCACTATGGACTATGGCACCTACGAGGATTTATAGTCAGCTAAACAAAACAGACACATATTTTCAAAAGTGAAAAGACAGAACCATCTAAAATAGAGGAACTTGTTGGCACACAACATAAAGAAGCGGATATTGCACATGCTCACTTAAGGCAACATCTTTAAATAAATATAGCTGCAGAATTTTCCAAACCCTAAAAACAAACTACAACAAGCAACCAAGAAAAATATGATGTTCTACATACACTGGAAGCATGGATGTTATTGAAAAAAAGGAAGGCATCGACAAGCGTAATTATCTCAATTTTAGCTACCAATCCAGAAGACAAGTCTGTTGTTCTACAATAAATATAGCTGCAGAATTTTCCAAAACCAGAAAAGAAACTACAACAAACAGCCAAGAAAATTCTGATGTTGAACATACGCTGGAAGCATGGATGTTACTGCAAAAAGGGAAGGCATCGACAAACATAAGTATCTCAATGTTAGCTACCAATGCAGAAGACAAGTCATGTGCTTTTACTCAAGCTATGCGTACATGAACAATCATATATTTCTTTACCCACAGGAATAACAATCACAAGGTAGTCTAATTATTAGCAAATATTCTATTATGGGAAACAACAATACAGTTAAATGGTAGAAACCCTCAAAGGGACAAATGCCAAATAGTCATTTGTTTGACATCATCATCTTGCTAGTGAGCAAATAAAAACTATTGTTTCATTATCTCATAACAAGCTAGCTCAAAAGCATTAACCAACTTAGGGTGTGCCTAGCCTTATAGAATATCATAGCACACACATTGGGTGGAATAGACAGATAATTATAAGCTGTTAGTCATGTCACACTACCACAAAAACCATGACAAACTTCGAAAAAAGACCAGGTCAAACATATGGAGGCAAAATCATCAAAGAGGTATATGGGTAAGAACTCATGAAGCAAAGCAAACAGAACAATTAGTAGATCCCGCTTACATGCAGCGCCAGTAAAACCAATAATAAATTTGGACCGGTGCTTCGGCAAGAAATTACTGCACAACAATGGTGACCAACCACAAGCCTTTAAATAAGGCCATATGTATTAACACAGCAGCAGTTTAGTTTCCACAAGCGAAACAATGAAGAAGCATCTTGTATAAGTTTACTTCATTTGGTCACAATACGTAACCATAAGTATTTATGTGCACAAAACAGGGAAGCACAATTACTTCAGGCCTAATTTTCACAAATTAGTTCTTATTGATTACTAAATGGCAGCTAAGCATGTAGGTGGTCTGACTATCGCAACTGCTAGTAAACTAAGTAACTAACTATATTTACCAAAATGTACAATGCTCAAGGTCAGGTTTTTTTTTGGAGAGATGCTCAAGGTCAGCTAGGAAGACAAACACAAGGAATAGAGGATGCACAACTGATACCTGCTGAAGTTTGCTTTGGTCTCCTTCTCAAGGGCCAATCCAGAAACATAATCAGCAGCCTATGTGCCTCCATGCCAGGCTTTCCACCTATAATTGAGAAGCACCTGAAAAGATGAAATTGACATCAGCCATATATCACAAGTTCTAGACAAAGAGATCTCTTATAAAGTATACAAATTTTGCTCACTTCAAGATACTGCAAACAAGGAACCATAGTTTTGAATATGACAACAGAACAGAACTTCGGTTAAACATGACAATGGAAAAAAGCACCATTTTCCTTACCATTTCAAACAACATTGTTACAATTTCCCCTAAAGAAATCCCAATACCTTCATCAAAGATAAAAGGAGTCATCATATGCACACGTGCTAGTCTGCTAGATAGTACATTTGAAGTCTGGTAAAGTGAAGAAGGAAACCTGTCCTGCAAGGCATGCAATGTATTCTTTATAAGGAAGAGGTGGTACAATACAAATAAAGAAGCAACGATCCCTGTAAAGTGATCTACGTTTTGGGAAGGCTTATCCGAACATAATGCATATTTGATACTTAGCTGTGGCAGTACCTCACCGCAATATCCTATAAATAGGCATATTCCCCAGCATAGTGAAATAAATCATTGTTTTTAAGGCGGTAAGGCGTCCTAAGGCGAGCACCACCCGCCTTAGCGCCTAGGCGACGCCTAAGCGCCTAAGGTGGACGCCTAAGCGCTTAAGGCGGGCATATTTGTAAGGCGTTGCCAGGGCGCCTTATCGCCTAAGCGTCTAAGGCAGGACGCCTTAAAAACAATGAAATAAATACCTAACTACCTTCCACTGAAACTATTGCAACATAAGTAGTTTTTTGTTCTTGGTCTGCACAAATGAACCCAAGGTATCATGCTCTTGTGTGAAAGAATACCGTGTTTTCCTTTTTAATCTTAGTTTATCTAGCCATGTGAAATGCAATTCACCACAAGCATCAGAAGGCTAACATAAAGAAAAGGAGGCAGCAATGAACTAAAAAAAGGACATGCTAATGAATTAGAAGTAAACATATGGAAATATTCCTAATGGTAGATCTCTCACGAGAGAGTTTCTTATGAATCTTTGTAGCATATATTTTCTTTTAAAATAATAGATACGGTCAACCTTACTATTTCAAAACTGGCCTGAATCATAACATAAGAGAATTCAAGTCCATATTTTCGAATATACAGGAAAACGAAATAATCGCATAATCGAAGAGCAGACATCTTACCTTCCAATTGGCCCCTAGATCAGACACTTGGGCGGAGCACTCCAGCATCACGAGCTTGGCGACGGGCTAGGATTGGCGGCGGCTCACATCAGTTTGGTGTACTCGTCCATGTCATAGTAGGCACCCCCCTGCCCTGGTCGATGGGCACGGCCCTAGGCACCTCCCGCTGGGGCCACAGGCCCAGTCGAGATGATGGCTTATTGCATCGAGCCATCCTCAGCATGGTTCTTTGCAACACACCGTGGATTTCTGCCGCTGCTCACCTGACCTGAGTGGCCTCCCCTACTGCACCGCCGATGGCCGCGTGGATGGCGGAGAGGAGGAAAGCTTGGGAGGGCAAGTCGTGGTGGGGGTCAATGGAGCTTACCTCGACAGCCCCTACGGCGCTGCCGAAACATGAATATGCAAAATAAGAAGAAAAATGTTTCATCTTTCCGTGTATGCTAAGCAATGGATGGTACTCATATGCATTATGAAGGCATTGTAAAGCTCGTCGCAGTTCATACAAGTAGGATTAACCTTTCTTGGTTGCTCCACGACGGACTTGTAGACAAGAATAGGTAAACAGTTAACTCATGCCATGACATGAAGAACATATATAGTTTGTTCACATTTTCTCAGTAAGTAATACAACATCATATCATGTGCTTCATTACTGCTCCAGTTTTCTCAAATAACTATCTCTCCATTTCAGCTAAATTCTGTTTGACTATTTATGTAAACATGCAAGTAGTTCATTAGTATTAATTTCTCTAGAGAAGGCTGGCAAACAAATCTAATGTAACCAACATGGTGCTTTACCATTATTCATTTCAAGAAGCAGAAAGTCTAACTACAACCTATATCAAACTGAAATATTGTAGAGTTCAGGAGGGATGCAGGCAAATGTTACTTCTATGATATCATAAGCAGGTTGCACGGTACCTCTTATTATGGAGAAGCTCCAGAATATACTAATTTGCATGTATGGAGAAATAAAACGAAAGAAAGCAACACAATTGGGTTACCGGACGAGGAAGCAATCCCTTTTCTCCGCTTTGTGTTCACAGTAGATGCTACAGATCTTGCCATTGTGCCCAATTTCATCGTACCCTGACCAGGAACGGGAAAGTGCATCAGAGCATAAACCAGAACACAGTGTATCCAGTTGGCAATAACAGTTCTTTCGATCAATGCTTCATTCTAGGATCTGCCTAATCTCCAAGACAAGTGCTTCATTCGATCAGGAAAAAAGATGAAATATGCATGGCTACATAGTTATATAAATGTGGACATATCAAACACACCTTTTGTGAATATATTAAAATACCATACTATACTAAAAGGCTAATCTCCAAATAAATCAATAAGATATTTCTTTCTTATACATCATAATGTATAGAATTCCTACGTGTAAATACAAATCCTTAGATGTGTACACGACATGTTTAGGAAAAAAACATATAATATCAAATATAGATGTGAGTGGTGGAGAACGTAATAGGAAAATAGAGACATTAGAGGCACCTCGGCAAGACTTTCGAGCTAAATTCTTCTTCTTCTATTTGGCCTTCTTCTCAACCACAGAGAGAGAGAGAGGAGATAGAGGTTAGCCATTGACCACCGTTGGCTCCTTACTCCTGCTGCTCCGGCCGTCGAACGAACTCAACCTTCCATTCCTCGTGGCGCCCCTGCAGCCGAAGCTCTCGTCAATGAGAAAAGGGGGAGGCGTGTGTGAGATACGGAGGATGAAAAGGCAAACCGTGAACCAACCCGAGCTCCCAGCCTCCGTCAACGACCCCGTCAGAATCCGCCAAATCCACCGACTCCTGCTGCTTCAGCCTGCAGGCGCCGGATCCGTCCAGCATCCTTCCCTCCGCTGCAGCTCCACCCCGCCACGAAGACCTTGGTCTCCACTACGACGAGCTGCACTGGAGGTGGGCGGGGAGGAGGAGGCTGCATGGTGGAGCAAAGAGGGGGCGCGGAGCGGTGCGGGTGTGCGGAGGCTGCCACACCTCCCTCTCTCTCCTGCAGATCGAATCCAGCGCCGCCGCCGGGAAGCTCGCCTCCGCACCCGGGGCGGACGAGATGCGAGGGGGGGACGCGACTGAGGTGGGAGGCGGCGGCTAGGGGGAGGCGATTGAGGTGGGAGGAGGAGGAGCGGGGCGGCGGTAGGGTTCGTGAGAAGGACGCGAGCTCTCGAAAAGGATGCGAGCTGGCTCGTTCCTTTTTCGCTGCCCTGCTCTTTTTCTTTCGCTCGCTGCTGCCCTTTCCGCCCTCGCAATTTTTCGCTGCCCTGCTCTTTTTCTTTCGCTCGCTGCTGCCCTTCCCGCCCTCGCCGAACTATTCACATACACGTGGATGGCGCGGTTGTGCCTAGCTACCCTCTCATCCTTTGTAAGTTCAATTTCAAGAAGCAGAAAGTCTAACTACAACCTATATCAAACTGAAATATTGTAGAGTTCAGGAGGGATGCAGGCAAATGTTACTTCTATGATATCATAAGCAGGTTGCACGGTACCTCTTATTATGGAGAAGCTCCAGAATAAACTAATTTGCATGTATGGAGAAATAAAACGAAAGAAAGCAACATAATTGGGTTACCGGACGAGGAAGCAATCCATTTTCTCCGCTTTGTGTTCACAGTAGATGCTACAGATCTTGCCATTCTGCCTAATTTCATCGTACCCTGACCAGGAACGGGAAAGTGCATCAGAGCATAAACCAGAACATAGCGTACACAGTTGGCAATAACAGTTCTTTTGAACAATGCTTCATTCTAGGATCTGCCTAATCTCCAAGACAAGTGCTTCATTCGGTCAGGAAAACAGATGAAATATGCATGGCTACATAGTTATATAAATGTGGACATATCAAATACAGCTTTTGTGAATATCTTAAAATATCATACTATACTAAAAGGCTAATCTCCAAATAAATCAATAAGATATTTCTTTCTTATACATCATAATGTATAGAATTCCTACCTGTAAATACAAATCCTTAGATCTGTACACGACATGTTTAGGAAAAAAACATATAATATCAAATTTAGATGTGAGTGGTGGAGAACGTAATAGGAAAATAGAGACATTAGAGGCACCTCGGCAAGACTTTCGAGCCAAATTCTTCTTCTTCTATTTGGCCTTCTTCTCAACCACACACACACACACACATAGAGAGAGAGAGAGAGAGAGAGAGGAGATAGAGGTTAGCCATTGACCACCGTTGGCTCCTTACTCCTGCTGCTCCGGCCGTCGAACGAACTCAACCTTCCATTCCTCGTGGCGCCCCTGCAGCCGAAGCTCTCGTCAATGAGAAAAGGGGGAGACGTGTGTGAGATACGGATGAAGAGAAGGCAAACCGTGAACCAACCCGAGCTCCCAGCCTCCGTCAACATCCGCCAAATCCACCAACTCCTGCTGCTTCAGCCTGCAGGCGCCGGATCCGTCCAGCATCCTTCCCTCCGCTGCAGCTCCACCCCGCCACGAAGACCTTGCTCTCCACTACAACGAGCTGCGCCGGAGGTGGGCGAGGAGGAGGAGGCTGCATGGTGTAGCAAAGAGGGGGCGCGGAGCGGTGCGGGTGTGCGGCGGCTGCCACACCTCCCTCTCTCTCCTGCAGATCGAATCCAGCGCCGCCGCTGGGAAGCTTGCCTCCGCACCCGGGGCGGACGAGATGCGAGGGGGGGACGCGACTGAGGTGGGAGGCGGCGGCGGCGGCTAGGGGGAGGCGACTGAGGTGGGAGGAGGAGGAGCGGGGCGGCGGTAGGGTTCGCGAGAAGGACGCGAGCTCTCGAAAAGGATGCGAGCTGGCTCGTTCCTTTTTCGCTGCCCAGCTCTTTTTCTTTCGCTCGCTGCTGTCCTTTCCGCCCTCGCCGTTTTTCGCTGCCATGCTCTTTTTCTTTCGCTCGCTGCTGCCCTTTCCGCCCTCGCCGAACTATTCACATACACGTGGATGGCGCGGTTGTGCCTAGCTACCCTCTCATCCTTTATAAGTTCAATTTCAAGAAGCAGAAAGTCTAACTACAGCCTATATCAAACTGAAATATTGTAGAGTTCAGGAGGGATGCAGGCAAATGTTACTTCTATGATATCATAAGCAGGTTGCACGGTACCTCTTATTATGGAGAAGCTCCAGAATAAACTAATTTGCATGTATGGAGAAATAAAACGAAAGAAAGCAACACAATTGGGTTACCGGACGAGGAAGCAATCCCTTTTCTCCGCTTTGTGTTCACAGTAAATGCTACAGATCTTGCCATTCTGCCTAATTTCATCGTACCCTGACCAGGAACGGAAAAGTGCATCAGAGCATAAACCGGAACATAGCGTACATAGTTGGCAATAACAGTTCTTTTGATCAATGCTTCATTCTAGGATTTGCCTAATCTCCAAGACAAGTGCTTCATTCGGTCAGGAAAACAGATGAAATATGCATGGCTACATAGTTATATAAATGTGGACATATCAAATACACCTTTTGTGAATATCTTAAAATATCATACTATACTAAAAGGCTAATCTCCAAATAAATCAATAAGATATTACTTTCTTATACATCATAATGTATAGAATTCCTACCTGTAAATACAAATCCTTAGATCTGTACACGACATGTTTAGAAAAAAACATATATTATCAAATTTAGATGTGAGTGGTGGAGAACGTAATAGAAAAATAGAGACATTAGAGGCACCTCGACAAGACTTTCGAGCCAAAATCTTCTTCTTCTATTTGGCCTTCTTCTCAACCACGGAGAGAGAGAGAGAGGAGATAGAGGTTAGCCATTGACCACCGTTGACCTCTTGCTCCTGCTGCTCCGGCCATCGAACGAACTCAACCTTCCATTCCTCATGGCGCCCCTGCAGCCGAAGCTCTCGTCAATGAGAAAAGGGGAGGCGTGTGTGAGATAGGGAGGATGAAAAGGCAAACCGTGAACCAACCCGAGCTCCGAGCCCCGTCAACGACCCCGTCCGCATCCGCCAAATCCACCAACTCCTGCTGCTTCAGCCTGCAGGCGCCGGACCCGTCCAGCATCCTTCCCTCCGCTGCAGCTCCACCCCGCCACGAAGACCTTGCTCTCCACTACGACGAGCTGCGCCGGAGGTGGGCGGGAAGGAGGCGGCTGCGTGGTGGAGCAAAGAGGGGGCACGGAGCGATGCGGGTGTGCGGCGGCTGCCACACCTCCCTCTCTCTCCTGCAGATCGAATCCATCGCCGACGTCGGGAAGCTGGCCTCCGCACCCGGGCCGGACGAGATGGGGGGGAGGGGGGACGCGACTGAGGTGGGAGGCAGCGGTGGCGGCTAGGGGGGTGACTGAGGTAGGAGGAGGAGCGGGGCGGCGATAGGGTTCGTGAGAAGGACGCAAGCTCTCAAAAAGGATGCGAGCCCTGCTCCTTTTCTTTCGCTCGCTGCTGCCCTTTCCGCCCTTGCCGTTTTTCGCTGCCCTGCTCTTTTTCTTTCGCTCGCTGCTGCCCTTTCCGTTTTTCCGCTGCCCTGCTCTTTCTCTTTCGCTCGCTGCTGCCCTTTCCGCCTCGCCTAACTATTCACAGACACGTGGATGGGGCGGTTGTGCCTAGCTACCCTCTCATCCTTTCCTTTATAAGATCAATTGTTCGCGAAATGTGGAGTCGCCGACAGTGCAGCAGCACATAACAGTAGCACTCTACAACCTAAGCGCAAATAAATAAATAAAGAAGAAGCATAGTTTTATTGTCCATGAACAAACCATAGTTCTCGAGATGACTGGATACATATGTACAACACCATCACGTGTCACGTTCGCGAAACATCGACCGGCTTCCAGAAAAAGTGCAGCCGATCTGACTATTGAAACGCAAAGCTAGCTAGTTAACGCAAGAAAGGGAATGAAGCTGATGCGTCCTGCCTGCCCCTCCTCTCCGAAATTAAGCGGTGTTCTTCTTGAAGATCCTGTCGAGGACGCCCTCCCTGCTCTGCTCGGGGATCCCCGGCGGGTCCACGCCGACGTCCTTGAGCGTCACCGCCTTCCTCGCCCTGAGAAACACAAGTTATCCAACATCAGTCACGTACATCAATCAAACCACCACTCTGCGCGCAGGAAGTGATAACCAATCGATAGGAACGAGGAACGGCGTGGTCGTACGGGTAGTCGGCGACGGGGTCGGCGACGCCGGCGGTGAGGGAGCGGTCGTCCTGGACGTGGGCGACCTTGCGGAACACGGAGCCGCCGACGAAGCGCTCGGCCTCGTCGAGGGCGAGGTCCGGGTCCGCCACCTCGGGCACCGCCTCGCGCTTGCGCTTGTCGACCCAGACGTTGGGCGCGTGCGCCAGCTGCTGCCGCGCCGTGTGCAGCCCCAGCGCCCCCGCCAGGCCGATCATCCCCAGCGCCACGTACACCGGCACGTAGTCGCCCATGGGCTTGGCCTTGGGCCTCTCGGCGTGCGCGGCCGCGGTGGAGGCCGACCTCCGGAAGTAGCCCTGCAGGGCGGCCGTGCGGAGCGCGGTGGCGGCTCGTGAAGCCATCATGGCTGCTAGCCTGGGTGTGATATCAGCAGAGAATGGCGACGATCGAGTGTGGTTTGGATTTCTCTGTGTGAGTGCTTCTTCTGTTTCGCTTTGAGCTGATGGGAGTCTGTGACGGTGGCTTATCTTATAGGGGCGGCTCGGTGGTGTCGTGGCGAGTGGCGAAGAGTCTGGAACGGGCGGGAGCAAGGTGGCGACGCGCGGCAGGGCGGCGACGCGCCAGCGTGACCCTGCCGCGTTTGGAGGGCACATGCGATTAGTTACGTGTACCTCGTTCGTGCACACGGCCGTATACATCTATCATGCAGTTTGTTCTCGATAGCTACTGCGTACACTTTTTTATTTTTTTCGAAAAGGGATCTCCCCGGCGCGTACACTTTTTTATGGAACACACTAGACGTATTAAGACCATGAAATTCCTGTGAAATACACTAGAGTATGGATGAAAGTAGAGTGAAAGCTTTCCGCTTATCTTAAAAAAATGGAAATTAAGAGGAAAAATTGAAGTGGAAATGAAAAATTGCAAGACAAAAACGAAAACAGAATTATTTTTTAGGGCAAACGAAAATGGAAACAGGATGACGTTTTCCGATGAAACATGCACGGAAACATGAATTTCTATTTCGTTACTACGGAACTTTCCGTTTTGAATATGACACATGACTGTTTCTAGCCCGACTAGGAGTTGGGCCATCTGAGCCATTCTACGTATCCATTGAACAATCTTGTTGGTTTTCCTTCTTTTGTCTACTGTTCAAGGGGTCTTTACTTTCGGTGTACACTCTGCTTTCGTCTTCGTGTATGTGCCGTATTTGCTCCATTTTCATTTCTGATAGTATCCATCTTTGTATTTGTTTTTGGGTTTTTTATTTGTTTTGGCTTTCACAAAAAAACTGAAAACAAATGTGGCAGCGTTCAATTCCGCTCTGTTTTTATCCCTACATTAGAGCGATTAAGGCTAGGGCGTTTCTTGAAATTTTATTCATTCGAATGTAGTTCTTGGCAGAAAATAAGGTTTGCTGATGATCCGATTGTTTGCGGCGCAGCAGATAATAACGCTGATGATATCATAGCACAAATTATTAATTAATGTCGTGTTATTTTGGGTCAAACCTCGAAATTAAATAAATCTGCTATCTTTTTTAGCAAACACGGTGATGAGCACCATAAGACTTGCATTAAAATTATTGTTTCAGCTCCTGACATGAATTTCAACACTTTATATCTTGCCTATCCTCTTATTTTTCTGGGCAGGAAAAGAGTTGTTGCTTATAATTTCATCATTGACAAGTTTAAGGCCAAGTAAAATAGTTATAAGGCCAATAGATTTTTTCATGCAGGTAGACTTACTCTCGTTAAATCTATTTTTGTGTCTTTGCCTGTTTACTATATGACCATGATTCTTATGAGCAAAGATGTTGTTGCGAAACTCACTTAAATTGTACGCAAGCTTTGATGGATAGGGATTCAAAAGGACGTTATGTTTTAGGCTTTCTTTGATTCACGGGGGAGGAGTATCATTGGAATAGGAAAATTATAGAAAATGTGATGACATGTATCGCAATTTCTATAGAAAAATATCATTTCATGCATGGCATACGAAATTGTTCATTGAGTCTAGGCTTATATTTTTTTCCTTTGAAATGTGAAAGATTGGTTCCTATCCTACATAGAAATAGAAATCAATTCCTACAAATCAAAGGGTTTCAGGAAAGTTCTTTTGAAAATCCTATCCTATGGAGTTCCGACAAATTTCTTACAAACCAAAGGCTTAGAATTTGGAAAGATATTAGCAGACCCATGCACGAAGGTGGATTAGGCATCCGAGATATTTTTTTAATGAATAAGTCCCTCGTAGCCACAACAGCTTGGCGAATTATGAAATATCCTTCCTCTTTGGTAGCCAAAATCCTTGAATTGAAATATTTGCATAACATCTCTATTTGGAAAGCCCTACATCTGTTCTTAAATCTACATTTTGGCCTCTGTTATTAGAATACTTCCTCAGATGCTTAAGTTCTGTCAGTTTCAAATTGCTAATGATAATTCTTGCATAAGAGCATCTCCAGTCGCGCCCCTAACAGGCCCCCCAAGGCCATTTTTTAGCGCCGACGCCCAAAAATCGGCCCAGTCGCGCCCCCAGGAGCCCAATTTTCTCCGGTTAGGGCCGAAACTGGCGTCGGCGGACCCAGGCCGAACCCGACGCGCTGGACGCGCCTGGGGTGCCGGTCAATCGTTTTTTGGCGCGAAAGAACGGCGGGCCCGCCGAGTCAGCGACCCCCCGCCTCGTCGTCCTCATCGCCTCGGTTTCCCGTGGGGAATCAATGCCAAGGCTGCCGCCGCTCAGTCTTCCATTGATTCCTCACGGGCGGCGCGGTGAGGCGACGCGCCCCTTCCCGCCACGCGTACACACGACGCCGTCCCCCCGGCCGCTATATAAGCCACCCCTGCCTCGCCGGTGAACGCACCCCGCCCGCAGCCCCCCTCTCTCCCCGTGCACGCACAACCCCCGCCGCCGAACTCTCTTTCCCTCTCTCCCCGTGCGCACAGACGATGGGCGAAAGGTTCCCCGGGGATGGGGCGGCGGCCAATGGCTTCGGCCGCCACTCTCTGCACGGGTGGGAAGCCCATTTCCTCCACGAAGCGAACTACCCGGCGCCTCCCGACATGCGCGCGCCGGGGGCGTCCCCGTCCCCCCGCTGCCCGACGTCGAGCACCCACACTACTTCTAGGCCGAGATCGACCGTGTGCGGGCGTCTTTGTCGGAGGAGGAGGGAGCCCTCCCGGAGTACGACGCCGGCAACCACGAGGCGTGGGCGGCGTACTTCGAACGCCGGCAGGCGGAGCGGCTGGCCTCCACCAACAACGCGCCACTGGTGAGGGGGCGCAACAACAGCGACACCCGCCGCCTGTGGTAGGGCGCCCCCGGCCGCACACTACACGCCGTCCTCGAATACCTCGAGGGCGGCAACGATCCGCCACTGACATACCCGGCCACCCGCCGGAGTTGCGGTCCATGGCTACCGAGGAGGATGGGCCGGTCCTCCTCCTCCTCCCGCTCCTCCTCCCACTCCTCCGGGTCGCCGGCGCTCTTAAGCGTCAAGGCCGAGCCCGTGGCAACGCCGCTCGGCCGACGCAATCGCGGCGTCGTCATCAACGAGGGCGTCGGCGGTTCCTCGGGTCCAGCCTCCCGCCTCGTTAGGCTGAAGACGGAGCCGGGGCTCGGCCCCGTGAGGCGCAAGCACAACGACGAGGCCGCCTTCGACGATGAGGCCACCATGAAGTGGGCGCGAGAGGACTGGGCACGGACGGAGTTGGAGCGCCAGCGCCACGCCCTGGAGGAGATCGCCGCTCAGCGCCGTGGCAGCGACGAGGGAGGCGTCGTCGTTCTCGACGACAGCGACGACGAGGTTCCACCGCCGGCGCCGCCAGTCGGCCAGGGGACCCCGGGCAGGGGTCCAGCAGGGACGGCCGCGTGAAGGAGGAGAAGGATGACGACGATGGTGGCGACTTCAGCGTGTTCGGCGAGTTCTTCAGCCTGTAGGCGCGGCCGTTTTTTTCCTTATTTTTAGTAGACTTATTATTATGTTTCTATATGTAAAAAAACTGTTAACGACCTAAATATCGCCGAATGTATGCCGTGTTCGCCAAAATTTACCCAATTATGTTTTTATTTATTTTTTAAAAAAAGAGCGTCTGGGGCTGACCTGGGGGCGGCGGCTTGGAAGCCGATCGCCCCCACCCCGAAAATATTGCCGGTTCGCCCCAATTGGCGCTTTTTTCTAGCCCGGGGGGGGGGGGCGAACGGCTGGAGATGCTCTAAGAACAAGTCCTTGGTACAAGGAGTGGAAGAATATTCATGATCACTTGAAACCGGATGCATGGAACTTGCTGAAGGAAATATGCCCTAGAGGCAATAATAAAGTTATTATTTTATTTCCTTGTATCATGATAAATGTTCATTTTTTATGCTAGAATTGTATTAACCGGAAACTTGATACATGTGTGAATACATAGACAAAATAAAGTGTCCCTAGTATGCCTCTACTAGACTAGCTCGTTAATCAAAGATGGTTAAGTTTCCTGACCATAGACATGTGTTGTCATTTGATGAACGGGATCACATCATTAGGAGAATGATGTGATGGACAAGACCCATCCGTTAGCTTGGCATAATGATCGTTTAGTTTTAATTGCTATTGCTTTCTTCATGACTTATACATATTCCTATGACTATGAGATTATGTAACTCCCGAATATCGGAGGAACACCTTGTGTGCTATCAAACGTCACAACGTAACTGGGTGATTATAAAGATGCTCTACAGGTGTCTCCGAAGGTGTTTATTGGGTTGGCATAGATCAAGATTAGGATTTGTCACTCTGTGTATCGGAGAGGTATCTCTGGGCCCTCATGAGTTAGTTGCGGGATGATGCATTACGGAACGAGTAAAGAGACTTGCCGGTAACGAGATTGAACTAGGTATGATGATACCGACGATCGAATCTCGGGCAAGTAACATACCGATGACAAAGGGAATAACGTATGTTGTTATGCGGTTTGACCGATAAAGATCTTCATAGAATATGTAGGAGCCAATATGAGCATCCAGGTTCCGCTATTGGTTATTGACCGGAGATGTGTCTCGGTCATGTCTACATAGTTCTCGAACCCGTAGGGTCTGCACGCTTCATGTTCGATGACGATTTGTATTATGAGTTATGTGATTTGATGACCGAAGTTTGTTCGGAGTCCCGTATGAGATCACAGAGATGACGAGGAGTCCCGAAATGGTCGAGAGGTAAAGATTCATATGTTGGAAGGCTATATTCGGACATCGGAAAGGTTCCGAGTGATTCGGGTATTTTTCGGAGTACCGGGGAGTTACGGGAATTCACCGGGAGAAGTAATGGGCCTTATTGGGCCATACGGAAAAAGAGGAGGCATGCTAAAGGGGAGGTGGTGCGCGCCCCCCATGGGTCCGAATTGGACTAGGGTAAGGGGACGGCGCCCCCCTTGCCCTTTCCTACTCCCTCTCTCTTTCCCTCTTTCCTTCTCTCCTACTCTGAAAAGGAAAGGGATTCCTACTAGGACTTGGAAGTCCTAGTAGGACTCCATACACTTGGCGCGCCCTAGGGGGGGCGGCCTCTCTCCCTCCCTCCTTTATATACATGGGCAGGGGGCACCCCAAAGGGAGACAGACAATCTCTTAGCCGTGTGCGGTGCCCCCTCCACAGTTTAACACCTCGGTCATATCGTCGTAGTGCTTAGGCGAAGCCCTGCGCTGGTAACTTCATCATCACCGTCGCCACGCCGTCGTGCTGACGAAACTCTCCCTCGAGCCTCTACTAGATCAAGAGCTCGAGGGACTTCATCATGCTGAACGTGTGCTGAACACGGAGGTGCCGTACGTTCGGTACTTGGATCGGTTGGATCATGAAGATGTTCGACTACATCAACCGCGTTACTAAACGCTTCCGCTTTTGGTCTACGAGGGTACGTGGACACACTCTCTCCGCTCGTTGCTATGCATCTCTAAAAGGATCGATATAGTTGACTAGACGGGGGTGAATAGGCAACTAACAATTTTTAGCTTTTCTTTACCAATTTAAACTTTGCATCAAAGTAGGTTGTCTAGATATGCAACTAGGTGAGCCTATATGATGCAACAACACCAAGCACACAAGCAAGCAAGGGATAAAACACAAATAAGCTTGCACAAGTAAAGGCACGAGATAACCAAGAGTGGAGCCGGTGAAGACGAGGATGTGTTACCGAAGTTCCTTCCTTTTGAGGGGAAGTACGTCTCCGTTGGAGCGGTGTGGAGGCACAATGCTCCCCAAGATGCCACTAGGGCCACCGTATTCTCCTCACGCCCTCACACAATGCGAGATGCCGTGATTCCACTATAGGTGCCCTTGGAGGCGGCGACCGGACCTTTACAAACAAGGTTGGGGCTATCTCCACAACTTAATTGGAGGCTCCCAACGACACCACGAAGATTCACCACAATGGAATATGGCTCCACGGTTACCTCAACCGTCTAGGGTGCTCAAACACCCAAGAGTAACAAGATCCGCAAAGGATTAGTGAGGGGAATCAAATTTCTCTTGGTGGAAGTGTAGATCGGGGCCTTCTCAACGAATCCCTAAAGAATCAACAAGTTTGATTGGCTAGGGAGAGAGATCGGGCGAAAATGGAGCTTGGAGCAACAATGGAGCTTGGGGATGGAAGAGGTGGTCAACTCGGAGAAGAAGACTCCCTTTATATAGTGGAAGAACAAATCTAACCGTTATCCACAAAAACAGCCTGCGAAGCGCGGTACTACCGCACCGGAGACGCGGCACTACCGCTAGGGCATACGGTACTACCGCAAGGCATTGCGGTACTACCGCCCATGCAGCAGAGTCTAAAGCAGCCCCAATGCGATGAAGCAGAGGGCGGTAGAACCGCTGGCGCGGTACTACCGCTCCCCCTTGCGGTACTACCGCAAGGCAGGGATAGTCCAGATTTGGGAAGGCACGGACATATAAAAATACATCCGTGGCAACTTCCGCTGTGTTGGGGTCCGTGCAAAAATCCGACACGGTAGTACCGCAAACCTGGAGCGGTACTACCGCGTATGGGGTGGATGTAAAAAATTACATCCTCCCCTACTACTGCTCATGCTGCTGAGCCTGGCCAGAGCGCACGGTACTACCGCGCCCAAGGAGCAGTACTACCGCGTAGGGCGCGGATGTAAAAAATTACATCCGCTCCTACTACCGCACTAGCAGCAGCACCTGGCCTGAGGCCACGGTACTGCCGCTCCCAAGGAGCGGTACTACCGTGAGTACCTGCGGTACTACCGTGCCTACGGCCAGTCTACCGCAAGGCCCCGCAGTACTACCGCTCTGTAGAGCAGTACTACCGCGTGCCCCAGATCAGCAACACTAGGAGTTCTTCATTTTGCAAAGGCATGGAGAGACGGAGGATGCTCCAAAGAGCCAAAGGAAAGGCGGTGGAAAAGGAGTAGACGTGTACGTGATGATTCCACCCAAACCTTTCCAAAGCGGACCCCTCTTAATAGTGCGGCTTTCCTACGACTCAAATCCACCGAAAAGAAACATAGAGAAACGCCGTCTTCAATAGTCTTCGAGGGGCACCAAATCGTCTTGTGCCTAGTCATGATATGTCTGAAATACTCCATGCACACGATTAGTCCGCAAAAGCATTGTCATCAATCACCAAAACAACTAAGGATAAATATGCCCTTACAATCTCCTACTTTTTGGTGGATTGATGACAATACGGGATTTGCACAAAGGGAGATAAAAAAAGAACATGGGAAAACCCCACATCTCTAAAATATAGACGGGCTCCCCCTAGATGTGTGTTATCTAGAGAAGTGCTTTGGACTGCACGGCACACATACTAGGATCAACACTCCCCCTATATTTTATAGACAAGGCATACCTTGCAACAATAAAGCTAACACTAAGAAAGATAATAACTAAGAGCACAAGATAGCATAGGCTCAATAAGGTACGCTAGAGTGCATATGTCTTACACCATATGATAGAAAGGTCTCACAAGCACAAACCAAACCAAAGCAAACGAGGTTCAACGGAACGAAAGCAAAGCGATAAGACGAAACACGACACACAACTCGCAAATCCTACACTCTCTCCCTCTTTGGCATCGAGACACCAAAAAGGCAGAGAGGACACCTACAACACAAGTGGTGGCTCAAGCTGAAGCGATCACTCGTCACGTTCCTTGTCAGACTCGGCAGCGGGGATGGTCTCCTCCTTGTCCTCCTCAGAATTAGTCCACTTGTAGCCCTGCTTCGCCATCCATTCTGCCTCTGGCATGATGTGCTTCTCAGACCCGCTGGATATCTCCTCACCAAACGTCCTCAAGATCCGCTTGTCGTGGCGGCGACTCTCCTTCTGAGCAACATGAGACCTGTACTGCCCCTTGGCCTGCATGCAGAACAGAGCCTTCATCTTGTTCTTCAGCTTCTTAGCCCAAGAGGGCTCAGAAGATGAAGGCGAGTAGCCAGCAGAGCTGTCCTCATCCTCAAACTCATCCTCATCCACATCCATCTGAGCAACCCCTGCCTCAGCACGGGTAGTAGTGTTGGCCCACTTGGTCTTGACACAGAGCTTGATGGGCTCATGAAGAGTCCAGTCAGGGGCAAGAAACTCATCATCGGGATAGAGCTTCTCCCAAGTCTTCAAGATCAACAGAAACAGGTAAGGTCCATAGATGGGTACCTTACGGTTGAACACCGCAAACCGAAGCTCGCACCACATGATATGTGAGACATCAAGTGGTTGCGTCTGAGAATGACGCGCCTCCTCACAAATGAGCATCATATCCACAAGATAGGCATGCACTTTGTCCTTGTCACCAATGCTAGGAAAGAGGGAGTTGCAGAAGATGCCATACATGATGTCAAGGAATGAGTTCAGCACCCACGCCTTCTTGCCACTGGAAAGCAACTTCTCAACATAGTAGGGCCGAAGCTTGTTCTTGTTGGCGGACTTGGGATTGGCATGAGGGGGTACACCAACGGGTGTGTAGAGCCCTCATCAGGAACCTGAAGCAAGTCCATGAAGTCCTTCCATGTAGCAGTCATCCGCTGTGCATTGGTCATCCAGATCATGGTCCGTTCCTCAACAGGATGGAAATGTACCGAGGCAAAGAACTGAGCCACAATCTCAGGGTCAAAGTCCAGGTGGAAAGAGATCACATCCTCAATGCCAAACTGCTCCACCAGATCCAGAGCCTCACCAAAATAGGCACGATTCTTATCCTGCCTTATATGATTCATGTCAATCCAGTGCACATCCACATGGATGTTCTGCTTGGCCTTGATCACATCCAGATAAATGAGATTCTGCTGCTTGGTCCAGAATAGGTCATTCCCTCTGAAGTTGGCATGAGGACTCACATAGGGGTTGATCTTCCTTCGTGTGACAAACTCAGCAAGGGGTATCTCATCCATGCCCATGGCGGGCTCCTTGTTCTTGGTGGCGGTGGTCTTGGTCCTGTGTTGGGGGGCATTGGAGACCTCTGGAGCTTCATCTTGGTTGCACAAACGCTTGGAGCACGTGTCACGGCTGGGATTGGAACGGCGTGCATGGGCACCGGAGCCACCACCTATGACACAAAAACACAAAAACACGCAAGAGAAGCGAGAAGGATCAATGCGACGGCCACAACAAAACAGGTGAAACAAGTAGAACTAGCATTGTGTAATTGCCACTTGAGAAATTTGACACCAACGGTAGTACCGCATGTATGCGCAGAACTAAAACTTTAGTACCGCTCCTAGTCACGGTAGTACCGCGCCAGGATGGCACGGTAGTACCACGCCTTGGAGCCAAAGTAAAATTTTAGTGCCGCGCCTCGCGCGGTAGTACCACTCCTGAGGAGCGGTAGTACCGTACAGGCGGTAGTACCGCAAGGGTGGTGCGGTAGTACCGCACGGGGCCAGATCCAAACCACAAACGGATCTGAGCACAACCGTGACAACGAAGCGGTACTACGGTTGATCAAATCTACCAAGGGGTAACATACCAAGTACCAATTCTACGCATTACTACTCTCGTACATCCTACTCTTGCAAAGATTTGACCGAAAATCTCAAGAACAACATGCATCTCCCCAAAAACCTAGAAACGAAAGAATGAACCAAAGAGAGAGGGATTTGGGGAGAAACCTTGTTCCATGGCAAGAGGATGTGGTGGGGAACGATCCCACCGGACGGAATGCGAGGAGAGCGGCCGGAGACGGAGATCCGGCGAGGTTCTCCGGCGCCGTTCTTGGGCAGGAGAGAGAGACGGCATGGGGAAAAAGAGTTGAATGGGTATGGGGGAGTTGGAACTCCCCCTGCCCACTCTTAACCCCCATGCGCTCGCAACTGCACGGTAGTACCATGTGTCATCGCGGTAGTACCGCCCGGGCGGAAGTACCGCACCGTGGGCGGTAGTACCGCTCCTCCAGCGACAGTAAAAAATTACTGTCGTGCTGGGTGCGGTAGTACCGTGTGCAGCTCCTGCGGTAGTATCATGGCAAGCCGCGGTAGTACCGTGTGTCCATGAAAATGCAAGTTTCAAAAACAGAGAAGAAAAGGGCCTTTGCAATGCAACCTTCAAGCAAACGGACACACCAAAGAGCTAACCCACGAGACAACACACGCAAGCTCGGCACGAAGAAGGAAAGGCAAGAGACAACAAGGACTAAACACGCAATACAACCTCTCCAAAGAGAGGGCGGTGGCCGAAGCCACCTATGTTTGAGTCAATTGGTATGGCACCGCAAAGAATTATCCTTGGGCCCAGGACCAAAACTCGTCTTTGAAGCACAAGTACCATCAACAATGGCTAATGTGAAAGAGTTGATCAATTTATGTATAATGGGGGGAGGGAGAGTTCATTGAGAGAACAACACTCCCCCTATGTCCATGCCTACACCTAAACAAGATAACAAGTTGAGTATGGTGGGGTGTGCAAGGGTTCAAGCAACATTGCTCGAATCAATGATATTTAGCTCATGCCTTAACTCGCGAAATCTTGCTTCATCCAAGGGCTTCGTGAAAATTCTGCAAGGTTATCATGAGTGTTGACATAGTTGAGCTCGATCTCCCCTTGCCTAATGTGATCCCGGATGAAGTGATACCGAATCTCAATATGCTTCATCTTGAAGTGTTGAACTGGGTTGAGAGAAATCTTGATGGCACTTTCATTATCACACCAAAGAGGCACTTTGTCACAAATGACACAGTAATCCTTTAAAGTTTGCCTCATCCATAGAAGTTGTGCACAACAACTACCGCAGCCACATACTCCGCTTCGGTGGATGAGAGAGACACACAACTTTGCTTCTTGGAAGACCAACTCACCAAAGAGCAACCAAGAAATTGGCACCCCGGAAGTGGACTTCCTATCCACTTTGTCTCCCGCCCAATCGGAGTCCGAATAGCCCACAAGGTTGAAGTTAGATCCTCTTGGATACCATAAGCCAAAGTTTGGGGTATGAGCCAAATATCGAAAGATTCTCTTGACCGCCACAAAGTGGCTTTCCTTAGGTGCGGCTTGAAACCGTGCACAAATTCCCACACTCAACATGATATCCGGTCTAGATGCACAAAGGTAAAGCAAGGAGCCAATCATGGAGCGATATACCTTTTGATCCACCGCTTTACCATTGGGATCTATGTCAAGTTGGCATTCGACGGGCATTGGAGTGGAAGCCGGCTGACATCACTTAGCTTGAATCTCTTAAGCATGTCTTGAGTGTATTTGGCTTGGTTGATGAAGGTTCCTTCTCTTCGTTGCTTGACTTCGAACCCGAGAAAGAACTTCAACTCTCCCATCATGGACATCTTGAACTTGGAGGTCATAAGTGCGGCAAATTCCTCATTGAAAGCTTTGTTAGGGGAACCAAAGATAATATCATCAACATATAGTTGGCACACAAACAACTCCCCTTTGACCTTCTTAGTAAAAAGACTGGGGTTGATTTTCCCAATTTCAAAACCACGATCTTGCAACAACTCGGTAAGGTGGTCATACCACACACGTGGGGCTTGCTTAAGGCCATAGAGTGCCTTTATCTAATTGATACACATGATCGGGAAAATAGGGATCCTCGAACCCGGGGGTTGTTTGACATATACCAACTCATTAATAGGACCATTAAGAAAAGCACTCTTCACATTCATCTGTTGCAACTTAAAGTTATGATGAGAAGCATAAGCAATCAACATGTGAATGGATTCAAGGCAGGCAACGGGAGCAAAGGTTTCACCGTAGTCGATACCCTCGACTTGGGAGTAGCATTGTGCTACCAAACGAGCCTTGTTGCGAATGATAATTCCATGAGCATCTTGCTTGTTCTTGAATATCCAGTTCGTTCCAATGACATTATGGTTCCCCGTTGGCCTTGGCACCAACCTCCACACCTTGTTGTGCTCGAAGTTGTTGAGTTCTTCATGCATGGCATTAAGCCAATCTGGATCCTTGAGCGCCTCATAGACCTTTTGGGGTTCAACACAAGAGACAAACGCATGATGTTCACAATAGTTTGCTAATTGTCTACGAGTGCTTACCCCCTTTCTTAATCTTCCAAGCACATTTTTCATGAGATGATCTTTGGTGGATAGCTTGGATGCAATCTTAGCGGCACGACGCTCTAATTCCTCTTCAGGAGTGAGTTGAGGAGCGGAAACTTGATCATCTTGAGCGTCGTCTTGAGCTTGTTCTTGATCTTGAACTAGCTCGGTGGAGAGAACTTGACCTTGAGCATCACTTGGTGATTCATCACCATCTTGAGGTTGATCTTGCCCTTGATCTTGTTCATTTGGTTGAGGGCCTTCACTTTGTTCTTCGGAAGCGTGTGGGTCTTGAGTTGGTGACGGTTCCACCTGAGTAAAACATTGTCCTTCTCCTTCGGCCACAAGGGGTTCCTCAATTGGTAGGATAAAGCCAACACCCATTCTTCTTATGGCTTGAGGAGGAATTTCATCACCTACATCACAAGTACAACTTTGATCCACTTGGGAGCCGTTATTCTCATCAAACTCCATGTTACATGTATCCTCAATAAGTCCCGTGGACTTATTGAGGACACGGTAAGCATGAGAGTTTGTAGCATAACCAACAAATATGCCCTCTTGAGCTCTAGCCTCAAATTTAGACAAACGAACACCTTTCTTGAGAATGAAACACTTACACCTGAACACCCGGAAGTACTTGAGGTTGGGCTTGTTACCGGTGAGTATCTCATATGGAGTCTTGTTCAAGCCCTTGCAGAGGTAGAGCCGATTGGGTGCATGACATGCGGTGTGGATGGCTTCAGCCCAAAATATGTAAGGAAATTTGAACTCCGCCATCATGGTCCTTGCCGCATCCATCAACATCCGGTTCTTCCTCTCTGCTACACCATTTTGTTGAGGGGTGTATGGTGCGGAATATTGATGCTTGATCCCCTCATCACTAAGAAACTCATCTAAGGTGTAGTTCTTGAACTCGGTGCCGTTGTCACTTCTTATTGTCAAGATCTTTGCATTGTGTTGCCGTTGAGCTTCATTTGCAAAGTCAATGACGGTTTGTTGGGTCTCGCTCTTCCTCTTGAAGAAATATACCCAAGTGTATCTTGAATAATCATCCACAATCACCAAGCAATACTTTCAACCCCAAGACTATCAAAGGATGGAGGCCCAAAGAGATCCAAGTGAAGGAGCTCCAAAGGCCTCTTCGAGTAAATGATAGTCGTGGGAGGGTGAGCCTTTTCATGTAGCTTTCCTTTGATACAAGCACTGCAAGCACGATCTTTAGCAAAACTAACATTTGCTAGTCCACGGACATGATCCCCCTTGATAAGACTTTGCAAAGATCTCATATTGACATGGGCTAAACGGCGATGCCAAATCCATCCCACGTCAACTTTAGCCATTAGGCTTGTCGCAGTCTTAGTGGGTCGCTCCGAAAAGTTAATCACATAGAGACCGTTCTCGACATGCCCAACAGAGGCTACTTTAAGAGTATTGCTCCACAAGAGGGCCATGGTATCAATATCAAAGAAAGTGGCAAAGCCCATGAGTGCAAGTTGACGAACGGAAAGTAAATTGTATGCAAGGGACTCAACAAGCATGACCTTCTCGATCGTGAGATCATGAGAAATGACAACCTTGCCAAGTCCCAATACCTTAGAGGATGAGGCATCACCCCACTCGACATTGGTGGGCATAGAAGGAATCTTGTGTACGTCCACCACCAAGTCCTTGCTTCCGGTCATATGATTAGTGGCTCCACTATCGAGCAACCATGATCCCCCACCGGAAGCAAACACCTACAAGAGATCAATGCTTGGTTTTAGGTACCCATTTTGTAATGGGTCCTTTAATGTTAGTAACAAGGGTCTTAGGAACCCAAATAGACTATTCAATGTACTCATAAGGAGAACCAACAAATTTGTCATAAACATGTCCATCACTAGCACGGCATAACACATAAGAAGGATTAAAGTCACCGGCTTTGTTGGGAGGGGTAGCATTGCCCTTCTTGGCATCACTACCCTTCACATTGTTCTTCTTATTCTCCTTAGAAGCACCCTCTCCCTCCTTCACAAAGGTTTGCTTGAGAGGAGGAGGTCGTTTGGCCTTGTCATTCTTCTTCTTGTTCTTGGACTTGGGCGCGTACCCAATCCCTTCCTTGGCCACAACTTCCTTTTGATTGCTCAAAAGGTCGTTGAGATTCTTCTCGCCTTGTATGCATGACACAAGGCCTTTCTCAAGTTGCTCCTTCAACTTTGCATTCTCCTCAACAAGATGCACATGCTCACAACACGGGTTAGTAGCATTTGCATTATCAATTAAGACCATATGAGGAAAAGTGTCTTTCTCCTTGGTTAGCTTTACTTGGAGTTGATCATGAGACTCTTTGAGGCTAGCATGAGTACCCTTCAAGACCTTGTGAGCCTTGTCAAGTAAGTCAAACTCCTCTTTGAGTCGAGCAAGATCAACCCCAAGCTTCGCCTTCTCGGAGTTTAGCACACGAGATACAACAAGAGCATGATCAAGATCTTTCTTTAATTTAGCGTGGTCATTGTTGTATGACTCCTCAAGAGCCAAACGAAGACCTCGCTCTTCCTTAAGAGCATTGGAAAGATCCAAAATCTCATCAGCATAGTCACGACTATGCCCCTCCATCTTAGAGATGGTATCTTTGTGAGCCTCGATCATGTCATTGGCTTCACCAAGTTGTTCGAAGAGAGCAACGAAGTGCCTCTTGGACTTACCCTTGAGTTTACTCATAAAAGACTCAAATTCATTCTCCTCCACATTAGACCCCTCATGTTCATCAATGCAATCTGTCAAAGAAGGATTATTAATGATGGTAGTTTTGATGTTGGGGGTTACCTTGTTAGTGGCTTTAGCCATGAGGCACTTGGCGGTGATGTTCTCATTGGGTGAGTCGAAGAGAGACACCCGTGGAGTTGTCGCAATGCCAACGGAGGCCATGGCAACCGACTCACTGTCTTCATCATCATCATCCTCATTGTACTCTTCTTGTGCCACCAACCCCTTGGGAGGAGTCTTCTTGGTGAAGTTGCTCTTGTTGGGGAAGGACTTGGCCTTGTCTTTTCGGATGAGCTTGCCACCATTGTCTTCCCTCTTCTCATAAGGGCATTCCGCAACAAAGTGGCTCACATTGCCACAATTATAGCAAGTCCTCAGTCGTTGCTTGACCTTTGCGCCACTTGAGGTGTTCTTGTTGAAGTTGGGTCTTGTGTTCTTCTTACTCCAAAATTGCCTTGAAGCAAGAGCCATGTGTTCATGATAAGCATACTTTGTATCTTCGGGATTGCTCTCCTCTTCTTCCACACTAACCTTGGCCTTCAAGGCAAGGTTAGGCTTCTTTGCTCTTTGAGAACGTAACACCGCATTGTCGGCGGTCTTGTCCAAGATACTCATAGCCACAAACTCATCCAACACTTCACTTGAGGGCAAGGTGTGGAAATCCGGCCTTTGACGAATGACGGAGGACATGGCCTTGTGGTAAGGCATCATGGCCTTGACGAAATTTGCGCTTGATCCAATTGTCATTCGTATCCTTGCTCCCATGGTCTCGGAGTGAGATCGCAAGAGTAGTTAATCTCCGATAAAGCTCACGAAGTTCTTCATCTTCTTTCATTGCAAGCTCATCGGCTTCATCTTGCACCACTTCATAGTTGGAGCGTTGAATGCTTGCGCTTCCCCTGTAGAGGGACACAACATGGCGCCAAGCATCCTTGGCCACGGTGAATGGCCGGAGATGAGCAAGATCTTCGGGTGGAATTGCATCTTGGATGATGAAGAGAGCATTCTCATTGAATTGATTATCCGTGGCTTCTCTAGGGGTGAAGTTGCTTCGGTCATGCGGATAAAAACCTTCTTCAATGATTCTCCAAAGATTAGTATTAACATGGTTTAAATGATGCTTAAAGCGATAAACCCAAGAATCAAAGTCCTCATTTTTCACAATCTTAGGGGGAGGACCGGCATGATTCAAATGAGTGGAAGGAATCGGTCCACCATAAGTAAGAGGAGGTTCCACATGGGCAAAGATGTCGTTGCCATTTTTACCACTAGAAGAAGGAGCCTTTTCACTAGTAGATTCTCCCTTGTCGGAGTTAGCATCCTTCACCTTGTTAGTGGGTTCACCCACTTTCATCGGTGCGGTGGATAATTTAAGCCCTTCTAAGAATTTGTTAAACATGCTTTCAACCTCGTACGTCATGGAGGTTTTCAATGTGTCCAACGCCACATTGAATTCCTCACGAGAGACCGCGGTTCCCCCATCGGCCATAGACGAGACCGGATTCACACCGGAGTGCTCCTCCCCACCGTCTATGGTGTCAACCATACTCTTCGGATGGCAAAGTCCTTAATAAATAGATGAGGCTCTGATACCAATTGAAAGGATCGATATAGTTGACTAGAGGGGGGGTGAATAGGCAACTAACAAATTTTAGCTTTTTTACCAATTTAAAATTTGCATCAAAGTAGGTTGTCTAGATATGCAACTAGGTGAGCAACCTATATGATGCAACAACAACAAGCAAGCGAGGGATATAACACAAATAAGCTTGCACAAGTAAAGGCACGAGATAACCAAGAGTGGAGCCGGTGAAGACGAGGATGCGTTACCGAAGTTCCTTCCTTTTGAGGGGAAGTACATCTCCGTTGGAGCGGTGTGGAGGCACAATGCTCCCCAAGAAGCCACTAAGGCCACCGTATTCTCCTCATGCCCTCACACAATGCGAGATGTCGTGATTCCACTATTGGTGCCCTTGGAGGCGGCGACCGGACCTTTACAAACAAGGTTGGGGCTATCTCCACAACTTAATTGGAGGCTCCCAACGACACCACGAAGCTTCACCACAATGGAATATGGCTCCACGTTGACCTCAACCGTCTAGGGTGCTCAAACACCCAAGAGTAACAAGATCCGCAAAGGATTAGTGGGGGGAATCAAATTTCTCTTGGTGGAAGTGTAGATCGAGGCCTTCTCAACCAATCCCTAAAGAATCAACAAGTTTGATTGGCTAGAGATCGGGCAAAAATGGAGCTTGGAGCAACAATGGAGCTTGGGGATGGAAGAGGTGGTCAACTCGGAGAAGAAGACTCCCCTTATATAGTGGAAGAACAAATCCAACCGTTATCCACCAAAACAGCCTGCGAAGCGCGGTACTACCGCACCGGAGACGCGGTACTACCGCTAGGGCATACGGTACTACCGCAAGGCATTGCGGTACTACCGCCCATGCAGCAGAGTCTAAAGCAGCCCTGATGCGATGAAGCAGAGGGCGGTAGAACCGCTGGCGCGGTACTACCGCTCCCCCTTGCGGTACTACCGCACGGTAGGGATAGTCCAGATTTGGGAAGGCACAGACATATAAAAATACATCCGTGGCAACTTCCGCTGTGTTGGGGTATGTGCAAAAATTCGACACGGTAGTACCGCAAACCTGGAGCGGTACTACCGCGTAGGGCGCGGATGTAAAAAAATTACATCTGCCCCTACTACCGCTCATGCTGCTGAGCCTGGCCAGAGCGCACAGTACTACCGCGCCCAAGGAGCGGTACTACCGCGTAGGGCGCGGATGTAAAAAATTACATCCGCCCCTACTACCGCACTAGCAGCAGCACCTGGCCTGAGGCCACAGTACTACCGCTCCCAAGGAGCGGTACTATCGCGCCTACGGCCGGTACTACCGCAAGGCCCCACGGTACTACCGCTCTGTAGAGCAGTACTACCGCGTGCCCCAGATCAGCAACACTAGGAGTCCTTCATTTTGCAAAGACACGGAGAGATGGAGGATGCTCCAAAGAGCCAAAGGAAAGGCGGTGCAAAAGGAGTAGACGTGTACGTGATGATTCCACCCAAACCTTTCCAAAGCGGACCCCCTCTTAATAGTACGGCTTTCCTATGACTCAAATCCACCAAAAAGAAACATAGAGAAACGTCGTCTTCAATAGTCTTCGAGGGGCACCAAATCGTCTTGTGCCTAGTCATGATATGTCTGAAATACTCCATGCACACGATTAGTCCGCAAAAGCATTGTCATCAATCACCAAAAGAACTAAGGGATAAATATGCCCTTACAATCTCCTTGATTGATCTTGCGTGATCGTAGGAAAATTTTGAATTACTACGTTCCCCAACAGTGGCATCCGAGCGAGGTCTATGCGTAGATGATATATGCACGAGTAGAACACAATGAGTTGTGGGCGATAATAGTCATACTGCTTACCACCAACGTCTTACTTTGATTCGGCGGTATTGTTGGACGAAGCGGCCCAGACCGACATTACATGAACGCGTTCATGAGACTGGTCCTACCGACGTGCTTCGCACACAGGTGGCTAGTGGGTGTCTGTTTCTCCAACTTTAGTTGAATCGAGTTTGACTACGGCCGGTCCTTCTTCAAGGTTAAAACATTACACTTGACGAAAAATCGTTGTGGTTTTTATGCGTAGGTAAGAACGGTTCTTGCTAGAAGCCCGTAGCAGCCACGTAAAACTTGCAACAACAGTGTAGAGGACGTCTAACTTATTTTTGCAGGGCATGTTGTGATGTGATATGGTCAAGACGTGATGAGATATAAATTGTTGTATGAGTTGATCATCTTTTGTAAAAGTTATCGGCAACTGGCAGGAGCCTTATGGTTGTCGCTTTATTGTATGAACTGCAATCGCCATGTAATTGCTTTACTTTATCACTAAGCGGTAGCGATAGTCGTGGAAGCAATAGTTGGCGAGACGACAACAATGCTAGGATGGAGATCAAGGTGTCAAGCCGGTGACGATGGAGATCATGACGGTGCTTTGGAGATGGAGATCAAAGGCACAAGATGATGATGGCCATATCATGTCACATATTTTGATTGCATGTGATGTTTATCTTTTTATGCATCTTATTTTGCTTAGTACGACGATAGCATTATAAGATGATCCCTCACTAAATTTCAAGGTATAAGTGTTCTCCCTGAGTATGCACCATTGCGACAGTTCGTCGTGCCGAGACACCACATGATGATCAGGTGTGATAAGCTCTACGTTCACATACAACGGGTGCAAGCCAGTTTTGCACATGCAGAATACTTGGGTTAAACTTGACGAGCCTAGCATATGCAGATATGGCCTCGGAACACTAAGACCGAAAGGTCGAACGTGAATCATATAGTAGATATAATCAACATAGAGATGTTCACCATTGAAAACTACTCCATCTCACGTGATGATCGGACATGGTTTAGTTGATTTGGATCACGTGATCATTTAGATGACTCAAGGGATGTCTATCTAAGTGGGAGTTCTTAAGTAATATGATTAATTGAACTTAAATTTATCATGAACTTAGTCCTGATAGTATTTGCATATCTATGTTGTAGATCAATAGCTTGCGATGTAGCTCCCCGTTTTATTTTTGATATGTTCCTAGAGAAAACTAAGTTGAAAGATGATAGTAGCAATGATGCGGACTGGGTCCGTGATCTGAGGATTATCCTCATTGCTGCACAGAAGAATTATGTCTTTGATGCATCACTAGGTGATGGACCTATTGCAGGAGCAGTTGTAGACGTTATGAACGTTTGGCAAGCTCAGTATGATGACTACTTGATAGTTTAGTGCACCATGCTTTACGTCTTAGAAATCGGGACTTCAAAAATGTTTTGAACACCACGGAGCATATAAGATGTTGCAAGAGTTGAAATTATTATTTCAGACTCATGCCCGTGTCGAGAGGTATGAGACCTCTGACAAGCACTTTGCCTACAAGATGGAGGAGAATAGCTCAACTAGTGAGCATGTGCTCAGAATGTCTGAGTACTTCAATCGCTTGAATCAAGTGGGAGTTAATCTTCCAAATAAGATAGTGATTGACAGAATTCTCTAGTCACTATTACCAAGTTACTGGAACTTCGTGATGAACTATAATATGCAAGGGATGACGAAAACGATTCCCGAGCTCTTCGCGATGCTGAAATCGGCGAAGGCAGAAATCAAGAAAAAGCATCAAGTGTTGATGGTTGACAAGACCACTAGTTTCAAGTAAAAGGGCAAAGGAAAAGAAAGGGAACTTCAAAAAGAATGGCAAGCAAGTTCTCTAGCCACTATCACCAAGTTACTAGAACTTCGTGATGAACTATGATATGCAAGGGAAAGAAAGGGAACTTCAAGAATGACAAGCAAGTTGTCACTCCCGTGAAGAAACCCAAAGCTAGACCCAAGCCTGAAACTGAGTGCTTCTACTGCAAAGGAAATGGTCACTGGAAGTGGAACTGCCCTAGATACTTGGTGGATAAGAAGGATGGCAAAGTGAACAAAGGTATATTTGATATACATGTTATTGATGTGTACTTTACTAGTGTTTATAGCAACCCCTCAGTATTTGATACTGGTTCAGTTGCTAAGAGTAGTAACACGAAAACAGGAGTTGCAAGATAAACAGAGACTAGTTAAGGGCGAGGTGATGATGTGTATTGGAAATAATTCCAAGGTTGATAAGATCACCATCGCACACTCCTTTTACCTTCGGGATTAGTGTTTAACCTAAAATAAATGTTATTTGGTGTTTGCGTTAAGCATGAATATGATTGGATCATGTTTATTGCAATACGGTTATTCATTTAAGTCAGAGAATAATTGTTGTTCTGTTTACATGAATAAAACCTTCTGTGGTCATACACCCAAAGTGAATGGTTTATTGAATCTCGATCATAGTGATACACATATTTATAATGTTGATGCTAAAAGATGCAAAGTTGATAATGATAGTGCAACATATTTTTAGCACTGCCGTTTAGGTCATGTTGGTGTAAAGCGCATGAAGAAACTCCATGCTAATGGGCTTTTGGAATCACTTGATGCTTGCGAACCATGCCTCTTGGGCAAGATGACTAAGACTCCGTTCTCCGGAACAATGGAGCGAGCAACTGACTTATTGGAAATAATACATACTGATGTATGCGGTCCGATGAGTGTTGAGGCTCGCGGCGGGTCATTATTTTCTAAACCTTCACAGATGATTTGAGCAGATATGGGTATGTCTACTTAATGAAACACAAGTCTGAAACATTTGAAAAAGTTCAAAGAATTTCAGAGTGAAGTGGAGAATCATCGTAACAAGAAAATAAAGTTTCTACGATCTGATCGCGGAGGCAAATATGAGTTACGAGTTTGGCCTTCATTTAAAATAATGTGGAATAGTTTCACAACTCACGCCACCTGGAACACCAAAGCATAATGGTGTGTCCGAATGTCGTAATCATACTTTATTGGATATGGTGCGATCTATGATGTCTCTTACCGATTTACCACTATCATTTTGGGGTTATGCATTAGAGACAGCTGCATTCACGTTAAATAGGGCACCATCTAAATCCGTTGAGACGACACCGTATGAACTGTGGTGTAGCAGGAAACCTAAGCTGTCGTTTCTTAAAGTTTGGGGTTGCGATGCTTATGTGAAAAAGTTTCAGCCTGATAAGCTCAAATCCACATCGGAGAAGTGCGTCTTCATAGGATACCCAAAAGAGACTGTTGGGTACACATTCAATCACAGATCCGAAGGCAAGATCTTTGTTGCTAAGAATGGATCCTTTCTAGAGAAGGAGTTTCTCTCGAAAGAAGTGAGTGGGAGGAAAGTAGAACTTAATGAGGTAATTGTACCTTCTCTTGAATTGGAAAGTAGTTCATCACAGAAGTCAGTTCCAGTGATGCCTACACCAATTAGTGAGGAAGCTAATGATTATGATCATGAAACTTCAGATCAAGTTACTACCGAACCTCATAGGTCAACCAGAGTACAGTCCGCACCAGAGTGGTATGGTAATCCTGTTCTGGAAGTCATGTTACTAGACCATGACGAACCTACGGACTATGAGGAAGCGATGATGAGCCCAGATTCCGATAAATGGCTTGAGGCCATGAAATCAGAGATAGGATCCATGTATGAGAACAAAGTATGGACTTTGATTGACTTGACCGATGATCCGCGAGCCATTGAGAATAAATGGATCTTCAAGAAGAAGACGGACGCTGATAGTAATGTTACTATCTACAAAGCTTGGATTGTCGCAAAAAGGTTTTCGACAAGTTCAAGGTGTTGACTACGATGAGATTTTCTCACTCATATCGATGCTTAAAGTCTGTCCGAATCATGTTAGCAATTGCCGCATTTTATGAAATTTGGCAAATGGATGTCAAAACTGCATTCCTTAATGGATTTATTAAAGAAGAGTTGTATATGACGCAACCAGAAGGTTTTGTCAATCCTAAAGCTGCTAACAAAATGTGCAAGCTCCAGCGATCCATCTATGGACCGGTGCAAGCATCTCGGAGTTGGAATATACGCTTTGATGAGTGTTGGAAATATGCCCTAGAGGCAATAATAAATGGTTATTATTATATTTCTTTGTTCATGGTAATTGTCTATTATTCATGCTATAATTGTATTGTCCGGAAATCGTAATACATGTGTGAATACATAGACCACAACGTGTCCCTAGTAAGCCTCTAGTTGACTAGCTCGTTGATCAACAGATAGTCATGGTTTCCTGACTATGGACATTGGATGTCATTGATAACGGGATCACATCATTAGGAGAATGATGTGATGGACAAGACCCAATCCTAAGCATAGCATAAAAGATCGTGTAGTTTCGTTTGCTAGAGCTTTTCCAATGTCAAGTATCTTTTCCTTAGACCATGAGATCGTGCAACTCCCGGATACCGTAGGAGTGCTTTGGGTGTGCCAAACGTCACAACGTAACTAGGTGACTATAAAGGTGCACTACGGGTATCTCCGAAAGTGTCTGTTGGGTTGGCACGGATCGAGACTGGGATTTGTCACTCCGTGTGACGGAGAGGTATCTCTGGGCCCACTCGGTAATGCATCATCATAATGAGCTCTATGTGACTAAGGCGTTAGTCACGGGATCATGCATTGCGGTACGAGTAAAGAGACTTGCCGGTAACGAGATTGAACAAGGTATTGGGATACCGACGATCAAATCTCGGGCAAGTAACATACCGATTGACAAAGGGAATTGCATACGGGATTGATTGAATCCTCGACACCGTGGTTCATCCGATGAGATCATCGTGGAACATGTGGGAGCCAACATGGGTATCCAGATCCCGTTGTTGGTTATTGACCGGAGAGGCGTCTCGGTCATGTCTGCATGTCTCCCGAACCCGTAGGGTCTACACACTTAACGTTCGGTGACGCTAGGGTTGTAGAGATATGTGTATGCGGAAACCCGAAAGTTGTTCGGAGTCCCGGATGAGATCCCGGACGTCACGAGAGGTTCCGGAATGGTCCGGAGGTGAAGAATAATATATAGGAAGTCAAGTTTCGGCCACCGGGAAAGTTTCGGGGGTTACCGGTATTGTACCGGGACCACCGGAAGGGTCCCGGGGGTCCACCGGGTGGGCCCCGTGGGCTGAAAGTGGAAGGGAACCAGCCCCAAGTGGGCTGGGCTCCCCCCTGGGCCTCCCCCCATGCGCGTAGGGTTGGGAACCCTAGGGTGGGGGGGTTCCCCCTTGCCTTGGGGGGCAAGGCAACCCCTTCCCCCCTTTGGCCGCCGCCCCCCATGAGATCTCATCTCTAGGGCCGGCGCCCCCGCCCCCCAGGGGGCCTATATAAAGGGGGGGAGGGAGGGCAGCTACCTACAACCTTGGGCGCCTCCCTCCCCCCTGCAACACCTCTCTCTCTCTCTCTCGCAGAAGCTCGGCGAAGCCCTGCCGGAGACCCGCTACATCCACCACCACGCCGTCGTGCTGCTGGATCTCCATCAACCTCTCCTTCCCCCTTGCTGGATCAAGAAGGAGGAGACGTCGCTGCACTGTACGTGTGTTGAACGCGGAGGTGCCGTCCGTTCGGCACTCGGTCATCGGTGATTTGGATCACGGCGAGTACGACTCCATCATCCACGTTCATTGGAACGCTTCCGCTCGCGATCTACAAGGGTATGTAGATGCACTCCTTTCACCTCGTTGCTAGTAGACTCCATAGATGCATCTTGGTGAGCGTAGGAAAATTTTAAATTATGCTACGATTCCCAACAATGTGTTGATCAAAGCATATAGTTTTATATAGACATGCGGTGAAGCCTGTATTTACAAGAAAGTGAGTGGGAGCACTACAGCATTTCTGATAAGTATATGTGAATGACATATTGTTGATCGAAAATGATGTAGAATTTTCTGGAATGCATAAAGGAGTATTTGAAAGGAGTTTTTTCAAAGAAAGTGTTGGAAATATGCCCTAGAGGCAATAATAAAATGGTTATTATTATATTTCCTTGTTCATGATAATTGTCTATTGTTCATGCTATAATTGTGTTATCCGGAAATCGTAATACATGTGTGAATACATAGACCACAACATGTCCCTAGTGAGCCTCTAGTTGACTAGCTTGTTGATCAATAGATGGTTACGGTTTCCTGACCATGGACATTGGATGTCATTGATAATGGGATCACATCATTAGGACAATGATGTGATGGACAAGACCTAATCCTAAGCATAGCACTAGATCGTGTAGTTCGTTTGCTAAAGCTCTTCTAATGTCAAGTATCATTTCCTTAGACCATGAGATCGTGCAACTCCCGGATGCCGTAGGAATGCTTTGGGTGTACCAAACGTCACAACGTAACTGGGTGGCTATAAAGGTGCACTACAGGTATCTCCGAAAGTGTCTGTTGGGTTGGCACGGATCGAGACTGGGATTTGTCACTCCGTATGACGGAGAGGTATCTCTGGGCCCACTCGGTAATGCATCATCATAATGAGCTCAATGTGACCAAGTAGTTGGTCACGGGATCATGCATTACGGAACGAGTAAAGTGACCTGCCGGTAACGAGATTGAACGAGGTATTGGGATACCGACGATCGAATCTCGGGCAAGTAACGTACCGATTGACAAAGGGAATTGTATACGGGATTGCTTGAATCCTCGACATCGTGGTTTATCCGATGAGATCATCGTGGAACATGTGGGAGCCAACATGGGTATCCAGATCCTGCTATTGGTTATTGTCTAGAGAGGCGTCTCGGTCATGTCTGCATGATTCCCGAACCCGTAGGGTCTACACACTTAAGGTTCGATGACGCTAGGGTTATAAGGAAGGTTTGTATGTGATTACCGAATGTTTTTTGGAGTCCCGGATGAGATCCCGGACATCACGAGGAGTTCCGGATTGGTCCGGAGGTGAAGATTTATATATGGGAAGTCATCATACGGTCACCGGAAGGGTTGGGGGGTTTATCGGTATTGTACCGGGACCACCGAAGGGGTTCCGGGGGTCCACCGGGAGGGTCCACCTGCCCTGGAGGGCTCTATGGGCTGTTTGTGGAAGGGAACCAGCCCCTAAGTGGGCTGGGCACCATCCCCCTAGGGCCCATGCGCCTAGGGTTGGGGGGACCCTAAAGGGGGCGCCCCCTTGGCTTGGGGGGCAAGCCCCCTCCCCCTTGGCCGCCGCCCCCCCTCTAGATCCAACTGGAGGGGGCCGGCCCCCCTTCCCCTTCACCCTGTAAATAGAGGGGTAGAGGGAGGGCAGCCGCACCACATCCAAGGCGCAGCCCCTCCCCTCCCCAACACCTCTCCTCCTTCGCGTGAGCTTGGCGAAGCCCTGCCGGAGAACTGCCACTCCACCACCACCACGCTGTCGTGCTGCTGTTGGAGCCTTCTTCCTCGACCTCTCCCTCCTCCTTGCTGGATCAAGGTGCGGGAGACGTCACCGGGCTGCACGTGTGTTGAACGCGGAGGCACCGTTGTTCGGTGCTTGGATCGGATTCTGCCGCGATCTGAATCGCTACGTGTACGACTCCTCCAACCGCGTTCTTGCAACGCTTCCGCATCGAGATCTTCAAACGTATGAAGATGCACTCCCCTCTCTTTGCTAGTAAACTCCATAGATTGATCTTGGTGATGCGTAGAAAAATTTTAATTTCTGCAACGATCACCAACAGAAAGACCTCAGTAAAGCTGCTGACATATTGGGCATTAAGATCTATAGAGATAGATCAAGACGCTTGATAAGATTTTTTCAATGAGTACATACCTTGACAAGAATTTGAAGTAGTTCAAAATAGAACAGTCAAAGAAGGAGTTCTTGCCTGTATTGTGATACGTCTCCAACGTATCTATAATTTTTGATTGTTCCATGCTATATTATATTCTGTGTTGGACATTATTGGGCATTATTATACACTTTTATATTATTTTTGGGACTAACCTATTAACCGGAGGCCTAGCCCAGAATTGCTGTTTTTTGCCTATTTCAGAGTTTCGCAGAAAAAGAATATCAAACAGAGTCCAAACGGAATGAAACCTTCGGGAACGTGATTTTTGGAACGAACGTGATCCAGAGGACTTGGACCCTACGTAAAGACATCAACCAGGAAGGCACAAGGTAGGGGGGCGCGCCTACCCCCCTGGGCGCACCCTCCACCCTCGTGGGGCCCACGTTGCTCCACCGACGTACTTCTTCCTCCTATATATACCTACGTACCCCCAAACTACCAGATACGGAGCCAAAAACCTAATTCCACCGCCGCAACCTTCTGTACCCGTGAGATCCCATCTTGGGGCCTTTTCCGGAGCTCCGCCGGAGGGGGCATCGATCACGGAGGGCTTCTACATCAAACCATAGCCTCTCCGATGATGTGTGAGTAGTTTACCTCAGACCTTCAGGTCCATAGTTATTAGCTAGATGGCTTCTTCTCTCTTTTTGGATCTCAATACAATGTTCTCCCCCTCTCTTGTGGAGATCTATTCGACGTAATCTTCTTTTGCAGTGTGTTTGTTGAGACCGATGAATTGTGGGTTTATGATCAAGTTTATCTATGAACAATATTTGAATCTTCTCTGAATTCTTTTATGTATGATTGGTTATCTTTGCAAGTCTCTTCGAATTATCAGTTTGGTTTGGCCTACTAGATTGATCTTTCTTGCAATGGGAGAAGTGCTTAGCTTTGGGTTCAATCTTGCGGTGTCCTTTCCTAGTGACAGTAGGGGCAGCAAGGCACGTATTGTATTGTTGCCATCGAGGATAACAAGATGGGGTTTATTTCATATTGCATGAGTTTATCCCTCTACATCATGTCATCTTACTTAAAGCGTTACTCTGTTCTTTTGAACTTAATACTCTAGATGCATGCTGGATAGCGGTCGATGTGTGGAGTAATAGTAGTAGATGCAGGCAGGAGTCGGTCTACTTGTCGCGGACGTGATGCCTATATACATGATCATACCTAGATATTCTAATAACTATGCTCAATTCTGTCAATTGCTCAACAGTAATTTGTTTACCCACCATAATACTTATGCTCTCGAGAGAAGCCACTAGTGAAACCTATGGCCCCCGGGTCTATTTTCCATCATATTAATCTCCCGTCAACAAGCTATTTCTGGCGCCGTTTTTATTTTGCTTTCTTTACTTTGCATCTTTATCATAAAAATACCAAAAATATTATCTTATCATATCTATCAGATCTCACTTTCGTAAGTGACCGTGAAGGGATTGACAACCCTTTTATTGCGTTGGTTGCGAGGATTTTATTTGTTTGTGTAGGTGCGAGGGACTCGTGCGTGGCCTCCTACTGGATTGATACCTTGGTTCTCAAAAACTGAGGGAAATACTTGCGCTGCTTTAATGCATCACCCTTTCCTCTTCAAGGGAAAACCAACGCAGTGCTCAAGAGGTAGCAAGAAGGATTTCTGGCACCGTTGCCGGGGAGTCTACGCAAAAGTCAACATACCAAGTACCCATCACAAACCCTTATCTCCCGCATTACATTATTTGCCATTTGCCTCTTGTTTTCCTCTCTCCCACTTCACCTTGCCGTTTTATTCGCCCTCTCTCTTTTCCGTTCGCCTCTTGTTTGCTTGCTTCTTGTTTGCTCGTGTGTTGGATTGCTTGCTTGTCACGATGGCTCAAGATAATACCAAATTGTGTTACTTTACCAATACCAACAACAATGATTTCCTTAGCACTCCGATTGCTCCTCTTACCGATACTGAATCTTGTGAAATTAATGCTGCTTTGTTGAATCTTGTCATGAAAGATCAATTCGCCGGCCTTCCTAGTGAAGATGCCGCTACCCATCTAAATAGCTTCGTTTATTTGTGTAATATGCAAAAGAAGAAAGATGTGGACAATGATATTGTTAAATTGAAGTTATTTCCTTTTTCGCTTAGAGATCGTGCTAAAGCTTGGTTTTCATCTTCGCCTAAAAATAGTATTGATTCTTGGAATAAGTGCAAAGATGCTTTTATCTCTAGGTATTTTCCTCCCGCTAAGATCATCTCTCTTAGAAACGATATCATGAATTTTAAGCAACTTGATCATGAACATGTTGCACAAGCTTGGGAGAGGATGAAATTAATGATACGTAATTGCCCTACACATGGTTTGAATTTGTCGATGATTATACAATTTTTTTATGCCAGATTGAATTTTGCTTCTAGAAATCTTTTAGATTTGCCCGCGGGAGGCACTTTTATGGAAATCACTTTAGGAGAAGCTACTAAACTCCTAGATAATATTATGGTTAATTATTCTCAATGGCACACCGAAAGATCGACTAATAAAAAAGTGCATGCGATAGAAGAAATTAATGTTTTGAGTGGAAAGATGGATGAACTTATGAAATTATTTGCTAATAAAAGTGTTTCTTCTGATCCTAATGATATGCCTTTGTCTACTTTGATTGAGAATAATAATGAATCTATGGATGTGA
The DNA here is from genome assembly GCF_002575655.3 of Aegilops tauschii subsp. strangulata. Classification (NCBI taxonomy): domain Eukaryota; kingdom Viridiplantae; phylum Streptophyta; class Magnoliopsida; order Poales; family Poaceae; genus Aegilops; species Aegilops tauschii. The sequence goes on along the minus strand of NC_053040.3, from coordinate 410,058,890 downwards.
ATTTTGTTGGTAGGAATAATTTTGGTAACAACGCGTATAGAGGAAACTTTAATCCTAGGCCGTATCCTAGTAATTCCTCTAATAATTATGGTAATTCCTACAACAATTCTAATGGAAATTTTAATAAGATGCCTTCTGAATTTGAGACTAGTGTTAAGGAGTTTATGAATTCGCAAAAGAATTTCAATGCTTTGCTTGAAGAAAAAATGCTTAAAGTTGATGAATTAGCTAGGAACGTTGATAGAATTTCTCTTGATGTTGATTCTTTGAAACTTAGATCTATTTCTCCTAAGCATGGTATCAATGAGTCTCTCAAGGCCATGAGAATTTCCATTAATGAGTGCAAAGAAATAACCGCTAGGATGCGTGCTAAGAAAGATTGTTTTGTGAAAGCGTGTTCTTCTAGTTTCTATGAAAATAAAGATGAAGATCTAAAAGTTATTGATGTGTCCACTATTAAATCTTTGTTTTGCAATATGAATCTTGATAATGATGGGACTGAATATGATCCACCTTTACCTAGAAGGCGTTCCAAAAATTTAGAGTTTTTAGATCTTGATGCAAAAATTGGTAAAAGTGGGATTGAAGAGATCAAAACTCTAGATATTAATGAACCCACTATCTTGGATTTCATGGAACTTAATTATGATAATTGCTCTTTGATAGATTGTAGTTCCTTGTTGCAATCCGTGCTAAATTCTCCACATGCTTATAGTCAAAATAAAGCCTTTACCAAACATATCGTTGATGCTTTGATGCAATCTTATGAAGAAAAACCTGAGTTGGAAGTTTCTATCCCTAGAAAACTTTATGATGAGTGGGAACCTACTATTAAAATTAAAATTAAAGATCATGAATGCTATGCTTTGTGTGATTTGGGTGCTAGTGTTTCCACGATTCCAAAGACTTTGTGTGATTTGCTAGGTTTCCGTGATTTTGATGATTGCTCTTTAAACTTGCACCTTGCGGATTCCACTATTAAGAAACCTATGGGAAGAATTAATGATGTTCTTATTGTTGCAAATAGGAACTATGTGCCCGTAGATTTTATTGTTCTTGACATAGATTGCAATCCTTCATGTCCTATTATTCTTGGTAGACCTTTCCTTAGAACGATTGGTGCAATTATTGATATGAAGGAAGGAAATATTAGATTCCAATTTCCGTTAAGGAAAGGCATGGAACACTTCCCTATAAAGAAAATAAAACTACCTTATGAATCTATTATGAGAGCCACTTATGGATTGCCTACCAAAGATGGCAATACCTAGATCTATCCTTGCTATTATGCCTAGCTAGGGGCGTTAAACGATAGCGCTTGTTGGGAGGCAACCCAATTTTATTTTTAGTTTTTTTGCTTTTTGCTTCTGTTTAGGAATAAATATTTGATCTAGCCTCTGGTTAGATTACCTTATGAATCTATTATGAGAGCCACTTATGGATTGCCTACCAAAGATGGCAATACCTAGATCTATCCTTGCTATTATGCCTAGCTAGGGGCGTTAAACGATAGCGCTTGTTGGGAGGCAACCCAATTTTATTTTTAGTTTTTTTGCTTTTTGCTTCTGTTTAGGAATAAATATTTGATCTAGCCTCTGGTTAGATGTGTTTTATGTTTTAATTAGTGTTTGTGCCAAGTTTAACCTATAGGATCTTCTTGGATGATAGTTATTTGATCTTGCTGAAAATTCCAGAAACTTTCTGTTCACGAAAATAATTTTTAAAAATCACCAGAACGTGATAAAATATTGATTCCAATTTATGCTGATCAATAAACAAATTGTATAGGTCTTCCTATTTTGGCTGAATTTTTTGAGTTCCAGAAGTTTGCGTTAGTTACAGATTACTACAGACTGTTCTGTTTTTGACAGATTCTGTTTTTCGTGTGTTGTTTGCTTATTTTGATGAATCTATGGCTAGTAAAATAGTTTATAAACCATAGAAAAGTTGGAACAGAGTAGGTTTAACACCCATATAAATAAAGAATGAGTTCATTACAGTACCTTGAAGTGGTGTTTTGTTTTCTTTCGCTAACGGAGCTCACGAGATTTTCTGTTAAGTTTTGTGTTGTGAAGTTTTCAAGTTTTGGGTAAAAGATTTGATGGATTATGGAACAAGGAGTGGCAAGATCCTAAGCTTGGGGATGCCCATGGCACCCCAAGATAATCTAAGGACACCTAAAAGCCAAAGCTTGGGAATGCCCCGGAAGGCATCCCCTCCTTTCGTCTACTTCCATCGGTAACTTTACTTGGAGCTATATTTTTATTCACCACATGATATGTGTTTTGCTTGGAGCGTCTTGTATTATTTGAGTCTTTATTTGTTAGTTTGACACAATCATCCTTGTTGTACACACCTTTTGAGAGAGACACACATGATTCAGAAATTGTTAGAATACTCTATGTGCTTCACTTATATCTTTTGAGTTATATAATTTTTGCTCTAGTGCTTCACTTATATCTTTTAGAGCACGGCGGTGGATTTGTTTTATAGAAACTATTGATCTCTCATGCTTCACTTATATTATTTTGAGAGTCTTAAAACAGCATGGCAATTTGCTTTAATTATAATATCATGAGAAATTTGATGCTTGATAATTGTTTTGAGATATAAAGGTGGTAATATCATAGTTGTGCTAGTTGTGTAATTGTGGAATTAAAAAAATACTTGTGTTGGAGTTTGTGATTCCCGTAGCATGCACGTATGGTGAACCGTTATGTAACGAAGTCGGAGCATGAGGTATTTATTGATTGTCATCCTTTGTGTGGCGGTCAGGATTGCGCGATGGTTAACTCCTACCAACCCTTCCCCTAGGAGCATGCGTAGTAGTACTTTGCTTCGAGGGCTAATAAATTTTTGCAATAAGTATATGAGTTCTTTATGACTAATGTGAGTCCATGGATTATACACACACTTACCTTTCCGCAATTTTCTAGCCTCTTCGGTACCGTGCATTGCCCTTTCTCACCTTGAGAGTTGGTGCAAACTTCGCCGGTGCATCCAAACCCTGTGATATGATACACTCTATCACACATAAACCTCCTCATATCTTCCTCAAAACAGCCACCATACCTACCTATTATGGCATTTCCATAGCCATTCCGAGATATATTGCCATGCAACTTTCCATCATTTTGTTTATCATGACACGCTCCATCATTGTCATATTGCTTTGCATGATCATGTAGTTGACATTGTATTTGTGGCAAAGCCACCATTCATAATTCTTTCATACATGTCGCTCTTGATTCATTGCATATCCCGGTACACCGCCGGAGGCATCCACATAGAGTCATATTTTGTTCTAAGTATTGAGTTGTAATTCATGAGTTGTAAGTAAATAAAAGTGTGATGATCATCATTATTAGAGCATTGTCCCAAGTGAGGAAAGGATGATGGAGACTATGATTCCCCCACAAGTCGGGATGAGACTCCGGACAAAAAAAAGAGGCCATAAAAAAATAGAAAAGGCCCAAATAAAAAAAAGAGAAAAAGAGAGAAGGGACAATGTTACTATCCTTTTACCACACTTGTGCTTCAAAGTAGCACCGTGATCTTCATGATAGAGAGTCTCTCGTTTTGTCCTTTCATATACTGGTGGGAAATTTCATTATAGAACTTGGCTTGTATATTCCAATGATGGGCTTCCTCAAATGCCCGAGGTCTTCGTGAGCAAGCAAGTTGGATGCACACCCACTTAGTTTCTTTTGTTTGAGCTTTCATACACTTATAGCTCTAGTGCATCCGTTGCATGGCAATCCATACTCCTTGCATTGACATCAATTGATGGGCATCTCCATAGCCCATTGATTAGCCTCGTTGATGTGAGACTTTCTCCTTTTTTGTCTTCCCACATAACCCCTACCATTATACCTATTTCCACCATAGTGCTATATCCATGGCTTGCGCTCATGTATTGTGTAAGAGTTGAAAAGGCTGAAGCGCGTTAAAAAGTATGAACCAATTGCTTGGCTAAAACCGGGGTTGTACATGATATGAATATTTTGTGTGGGTAAGATGGAGCATAGCCAGACTATATGATTTTGTAGGGATAACTTGCTTTGGCTATGTTATTTTGATAAGACATAATTGCTTGGTTAGCATGCTTGAAGTATTATTGTTTTTATGTCAACATTAAACTTTTATCTTGAATCATATTAAATCTGAACATTCGTGCCACAATAAGAAGAATTACATTGAAATTATGCTAAGTAGCATTCCACATCAAAAATTCTGTTTTTATCATTTACCTACTCGAGGACGAGCAGGAATTAAGCTTGGGGATGCTTGATACGTCTCCAACGTATCTATAATTTTTTATTGTTCCATGCTATATTATATTCTGCTTTGGACATTATTGGGCTTTATTATACACTTTTATATTATTTTTGGGACTAACCTATTAATCGGAGGCCCAGCCCAGAATTGCTGTTTTTTGCCTATTTCAGAGTTTCGCAGAAAAAGAATATCAAACAGAGTCCAAACGGAATGAAACCTTCAGGAACGTGATTTTTGGAACGAACGTGATCCAGAGGACTTGGACCCTACGTCAAGACATCAACCAGGAAGGCACGAGGTAGGGGGCGCGCCTACCCCCCTGGGCGCGTCCTCCACCCTCGTGGGGCCCATGTTGCTCCACCGACGTACTTCTTCCTCCTATATATACCTACGTACCCCCAAACTACCAGATACGGAGCCAAAAACCTAATTCCACCGCCGCAACCTTCTGTACCCGTGAGATCCCATCTTGGGGCCTTTTCCGGAGCTCCGCCGGAGGGGGCATCGATCACGGAGGGCTTCTACATCAACACCATAGCCTCTCCGATGATGTGTGAGTAGTTTACCTCAGACCTTCGGGTCCATAGTTATTAGCTAGATGGCTTCTTCTCTCTTTCTGGATCTCAATACAATGTTCTCCCCTCTCTTGTGGAGATCTATTCGATGTAATCTTCTTTTGCGGTGTGTTTGTTGAGACCGATGAATTGTGGGTTTATGATCAAGTTTATCTATGAACAATATTTGAATCTTCTCTGAATTCTTTTATGTATGATTGGTTATCTTTGCAAGTCTCTTCGAATTATCAGTTTGGTTTGGCCTACTAGATTGATCTTTCTTGCAATGGGAGAAGTTCTTAACTTTGGGTTCAATCTTGCGGTGTCCTTTCCTAGTGACAGTAGGGGCAGCAAGGCACGTATTGTATTGTTGCCATCGAGGATAACAAGATGGGGTTTATTTCATATTGCATGAGTTTATCCCTCTACATCATGTCATCTTACTTAAAGCGTTACTCTGTTCTTTTGAACTTAATACTCTAGATGCATGCTGGATAGCAGTCGATGTGTGGAGTAATAGTAGTAGATGCAGGAAGGAGTCCGTCTACTTGTCGCGAACGTGATGCCTATATACATGATCATACCTAGATATTCTCATAACTATGCTCAATTCTGTCAATTGCTCAACAGTAATTTGTTTACCCACCGTAATACTTATGCTCTCAAGAGAAGCCACTAGTGAAACCTATGGCCCCCGGGTCTATTTTCCATCATATTAATCTCCCGTCAACAAGCTATTTCTGGCGCCGTTTTTATTTTGCTTTCTTTACTTTGCATCTTTATCATAAAAATACCAAAAATATTATCTTATCATATCTATCAGATCTCACTTTCGTAAGTGACCGTGAAGGGATTGGCAACCCCTTTATTGCGTTGGTTGCGAGGATTTTATTTGTTTGTGTAGGTGTGAGGGACTCGTGCGTGGCCTCCTACTGGATTGATACCTTGGTTCTCAAAAACTGAGGGAAATACTTGCGCTGCTTTAATGCATCACCCTTTCCTCTTTAAGGGTAAACCAACGTAGTGCTCAAGAGGTAGCAAGAAGGATTTCTGGCACCGTTGCCGGGGAGTCTACGCAAAAGTCAACATACCAAGTACCCATCACAAACCCTTATCTCCCACATTACATTATTTGCCATTTGCCTCTCGTTTTCCTCTCCCCCACTTCACCCTTGCCGTTTTATTCGCCCTCTCTCTTTTCCGTTCGCCTCTTTTTTGCTTGCTTCTTGTTTGCTCGTGTGTTGGATTGCTTGCTTGTCACGATGGCTCAAGATAATACCAAATTGTGTTACTTTACCAATACCAACAACAATGATTTCCTTAGCACTCTGATTGCTCCTCTTACCGATACTGAATCTTGTGAAATTAATGCTGCTTTGTTGAATCTTGTCATGAAAGATCAATCCGCCGGCCTTCCTAGTGAAGATGCCGCTACCCATTCGCAAGCAATGTGACTAATGAGTTAGTTGCGGGATGATGCATTACGGAACGAGTAAAGAGACTTGCCGGTAACGAGAGATTGAACTAGGTATGATAATACCGACGATCGAATCTCGGGCAAGTAACATACCGATGACAAAGGGAACAACGTATGTTGTTTTGCGGTTTGACCGATAAAGATCTTCATAAAATATGTAGGAGAAATTATGAGTATCCAGGTTCCGCTATTGGTTATTGACCGGAGATGTGTCTCTGTCATGTCTACATAGTTCTCGGACCCGTAGGGTCCGCACGCTTAACGTTCGATGATGATTTGTATTATGAGTTATGTCATTTGATGACCGAAGTTTGTTCGGAGTCCCGGATGAGATCACGGACATGACGAGGAGTCTCGAAATGGTCAAGAGGTAAAGATTCATATATTGGAAGGCTATATTCGGACATCGGAAAGGTTCCGAATGATTCGGGTATTTTTCGGAGTACCGGGGAGTTACGGGAATTCACTTGGAGAAGCAATGGGCCTTATTGGGCCATACGGGAAAAGAGGAGGCAGGCTGAAGGGGAGGTGGCTCCCCCCCATGGGTCCGAATTGGACTAGGGGAAGGGGGCGGCGCCCCCCTTTCCCTTTCCTACTACCTCTCTCTTTCCCTCTTTTCTTCTCTCCTACTCCGAAAAGGAAAGGGATTCCTACTAGGACTAGGAAATCCTAGTAGGACTCCATACACTTGGCGCGCCCTAGGGGGCCGGCCTCTCTCCCTCCCTCCTTTATATACATGGGCAGGGGGCACCCCAAAGGGAGATAGACAATCTCTTAGCCATGTGCGGTGCCCCCCTCCACAGTTTAACACCTCGGTCATATCGTCATAGTGCTTAGGCGAAGCCCTGCGCCGGTATCTTCATCATCACCGTCGCCACGCCATCGTGCTGATGGAACTCTCCCTCGACCCTCTACTGGATCAAGAGCTCGAGGGACGTCATCGTGCTGAACGTGTGCTGAACATGGAGGTGCCGTACGTTCGGTACTTGGATCGGTTGGATCGTGAAGACGTTCGACTACATCAACCACGTTACTAAACGCTTCCGCTTTCGGTCTATGGGGGTATGTGGACACACTCTCTCCGCTCATTGCTATGCATCTCCCAGATAGATCTTGCGTGATCGTAGGAACATTTTTCAATTACTACGTTCCCCAACACTTGCCCTAGCATTATCAATGATCTTTGGCAGCCCAATTCTAAGCCTTGGGATGAGGTGAAAATCAGCTCTTTCTTTGACGAGTCCTTTAAAAACGATATTCCAAATATCCCCATTATTAATTCTATTTTTAATTATAATATTTATTGGAATCACACTCCTAGTGCACATTGTACTACAAAGAGTGCCTATAAAAATTCTTGCAGGATGATCAATCTCCCTTTACAAATCTGAACGGAGCAATGTCGAATCATGGAATCGATACTCTCAATTAGGATTGAATTAACAAAGTTGTTGTGCCTAGATTCAAAACTTTTGCTTGGCGTCTCATAAGAAGGGTTATCCCATCTGGATTAAGGGCTTCTAGATACTCCAAACATATTAAGAAAGAATATTGCAGGTGTGGACAAATCGAAACCGACTGACATTGTTTCTTGCATTGTAGTTTTGCAAAGTTGGTTTGGTTCAATTATGGCCTCAAAACAGATGCATTAGACCTACTTTATTTCCCTCCTCTATTATCCAGTTAATCTTGTTCTCGTAGCATTGTTATCTATTAATATCCGATGAAGAAATTTCTTGTTCTAATCATGTTCGCAATGTTGATTGACGACTAACCAATTACTCAGAAGTTATATGTTTAGTTCAATTAGTTTTGTACACTTTATGCACATAATTTTGTACCAATTTGAATTGGCATTGCCTTACTGTAATTTTTCTAAGCCAAGTAGTGTTGTAGTGAACATTGTATGTGTTGGGAAACGTTGCATGGAAATAAAAAAAAGCTATGCACACGCAAGATCTATCAAGGAGATGCATAGCAACGAGAGGGGAGAGTGTGTCTACGTACCCTCGTAGACCGTAAGCGAAAGCATTTAGTAACGCGGTTGATGTAGTCGAACTTCTTCGCGATCCAACCGATCGAGTGCCGAACGTACGACACCTCTGCATTCAGCACACGTTCAGCTCGGTGACGTCCACGCCTTCTTGATCCAGCAAGACGGCGAGGTAGTGGATGAGTTTCGGTAGCACGACGGCATGGTGACGGTGATCGTGATGCTATCTCTGCAGGGCTTCGCCTAAGCACTACGAAAATATGACCGAGGGTGTAAACGGTGGAGGGGGGCGCCGCACACGACTAAGAGATTGTCGTGGTTATGTGTGGCGCCCCCTCCCACATATATATATAGGTGGGGGACAAGGGAGAGGCCAAGGGGCGCCCCAAGTAGGGCCGAATCCTACTTGCGGTCTTCGCCAAGCTGTGTCCCCTCCTTATTTGAGTGCGGGAGGAAGGCAGGGGGAGGTGGCGCCCCACCCTTTCCTTTCTCTCACAAGGAGGGAAAGGCAGGAGGGGCCACCCCTCCCCTTTCCTTCCCTAGGGCCGGCCGGCCAGGGAGAGGGGCGCGCCACCCCCCTAGTGGGCTGGTCTATCCCCCCCCCTTTGGCCCATTAGGCCCATACACTTCTCGGGGGTGTCCGGAACCCCTTCCGGTGCCCCGACGACTACCCGGTCCACTCCGAAACTCTTATGGTGTTCGAATACTGTCGTCCTATATATCAAACTTTACCTCCGGACCATTCTGGAGCTCCTCGTCATGTCCGTGATCTCATCCGAGACTCCGAATAACATTCGGTCACCAAATCATATTACTCATATAACACTATATTGTCAACTAACGTTAAGCGTGCAGACCCTATAGGTTCGAGAACTGTGTAGACATGACCGAGACACCTCTCCGGTCAATAACCAATAGCAGAACCTGGATGCCCATATTGGCTCCTACATATTCTACGAAGATCTTTATCGGTCGAACCTTATGACAACATACGTAATTCCCTTTGTCCATTGGTATGTTACTTGCCCGAGATTCGGTCGTCGGTATCTTCATACCTAGTTCAATCTCATTACTGGCAAGTCTCTTTACTCGTTCCGTAATACATCATCTTGCAACTAACTCCTTAGTCACTTTGCTTGCAAGGCTTGTTATGATGTGTATTACTGAGAGGGCCAGAGATACCTCTCCGATACTCAGAGTGACAAATCCTAATCTCGACCTATGCCAACTCAACAAACACCTTCCGAGATACCTATAGAGCATCTTATGATCACCCAGTTACGTTGTGACATTTGATAGCACACATGGTATTCCTCTGGTATTCGGGAGTTGCATAATCTCATAGTCGAGGGAATATGTATTTGGCATTAAGAAAGCAATAGCAATAAACTGAACGATCAATATGCTAAGCTAACGGATGGTTCTTGTCCATCACATCATTCTCCTAATGATGTGATCCCATTATCAAATGACAACACATGTCTATGGTTAGGAAACCTTAACCATCTTTGATCAACGAGCTAGTCTAGTAGAGGCTTACTAGGGACAGGGTATTTGTTTATGTATTCACACATGTATTTAAGTTTCCGATCAATACAATTCTAGCATGAATAATAAACCTTTATCATGAATAATGAACTATAAAATAACAACTATATTATTGCCTCTAGGGCATATTTCCTTCAGTATGTTCCTTGTATTTAAGAAAAAGATGGTAGCAAGTCATTCCTGGCAGAACTGAATTCATCAGTCATTGAGTAATTACTAGTGGACCCAATGCACCAAATGGCGCAGAGGTACACTAAATCCATGTGTGTGGTGAAAAAATATTAATGGTTTAATCCCCTTTAATAGGAAACATGGTGGATTGTTGTCTATAATGAGATGCATATACACATTTTAATTTGATAGCACAAAATACTTGCTAACATGCTCGCAGAGACCCATTTGAAATCATGTTCTCATTGAAAACATTTGTATTTTTTAGTGGCTCTGTTTTTTAGAGAGAAGAATACATAGGCTCTTATTCAAAAATATATTTACCTTTAAAGTGATGAGTGCTTTCAGAATATTTTCACTAGTTAGAACCTTTAGGTTTGAGTAAACATGTATGATTGGAGCTTTAGCCCTTATGTATAAAATAATGAAGGAGCATCAAACATTGAATAGTGGATGAATAATAGTTCGAAATGTCTCCATAATAGCAATAGCTATCGCCTATAACATTTGTTTCATAACTATCAAACATGCCTAAAACATCAATCCACATAACAAGTATATATGGTAAGGGACACCATCACATAGATTAAAGAAAAAAGAGGGACTAATCAATACTTCAACACTAAAGCATGGACCACTTGCATGGTGGTAGGAGCAAGTGACACTGTGTCCAGTCGCTAAGTTGCAGTACATATCCTGAAGCCTTGCAGTGGTCCATGGCCAGCAATACATCGTAATACGCACATCTTTGCTACAACTATGCATGCGCCATAAACATGCTGGTGTTTTTACCTCACAAAATAGATAGTGATACAAATTTATTTGTCAATTGTACCAGCGACTTCTATGAATAAAATGCAATGTTTCATTAAGATCACTATCCAACTATTTTTACAAAAGAACCAAAACGGAATCCAGAAAACAAATGTTTGTTTTCCCCTGTAATACCTAAATGAGCCAGTCCATAGATTTTATCTGAATTCAACACCAGAAGGGCTTCTATTCAATTTTGTGTGCATGTTGAACACAACATACTATATAGTGACAGTCGATAAGCTGTCAAAGTAAACAATTCAAGATTTGCATAGGTACAAACATAGATAAAATCTTTTTTTATATAAAGAGCAATGTGACATAAACTAACCTTAGTGAACTAAAAATTATTTTCCATGCTAATAAATAGATTCAATCAAACAACATAGAAGAGCATATTGCCACCGTAAGCAATTTCCCTTATGGTGATAGCAAGACGAAGTTGCTCATAAATAAAATGACAATCTGTATGTAAACCGTTTGAAAATCATAAAAAGAAATAGCCACAATGTATCAAATCTTAAATCTCCGGTCATATATTACAACTAGGTCATGCAGATAACAAAGATGAGCCCATGTACCTTTATATTTTCTACAGATAATGATACATATTGAGTGAAGTTTTATGGAATATGAAAACAAACATACTGAAATTATCACCCTATTTCCCAGAAAAAATTATTTTGGAACCAATACAATATTTTAATCAATTTCTTGCCCACGATAGAAGAGGCTGTAGATGGCAAGTAAAACCAAAATCAGTGTCACCTTAACGGATATGCAGAATTTGGCATGTGTTGGCAATTGAAAAACATTCATTTGAAGTTGGCCATTCATTTTAGCTGAGAAGTTGCAAATTCATGCATTCATTCTCTGCTTGATCTAGAGGAAGGTTGATTGATTTGTCAAATTCAGTAAGTAAGGAAGGTTCATTCAATCATTTGGCAAACCACAACAACATTGTATGTAGCGTATTGATCCATGAAAGAAGGTGGGGGAGCAGGAAGGGACCTTGTGTGTGGGGTGGTCGTGACCGTGGTCGGGCTGGACGACGTCTTCGTCAAGCTCGTCCATGATAGGAGGGAAGGAGCTGTTGCAGGTTGCCTACTGCTGCTGCTCGGGACCGAATCGAACAGAAAAAGAAATAAGGGGTCCGATCCAATTTGATGTGATGTGAGAGAGGAGAGGAGAGGAGTCGGGGAAAGGGAGATCTCACCGCTGCAACTGGGTGGCCAAAGAGGTGGGCGATGGAGGCGGAGGAGGGGATCCACGTCGGTGAGCCGTCACGCCATCGCATCCATGGACACACTGGTGCGGACCGAGAAAGCAAAGAAATTAGGGGAAGGATGTGTGAGAGAAGGAAGGACAGGAGAGGTTAGGGAGAGCCTCGGTACTCTGGCACTAGTGAAGCATCTTTGCTCCGGCACGGGGAGAAGGGAGGGGCCCGGTGGCACGGGTAGGAAAGGAGGCGGCTGAGGCGAGTGGGGAGAGGGCGCGGCGGCGTTGGACAGGATGGAGCGGGGAGGAGACGAGGCGAAGGGGGCACGGGGCTCGGGACGAGAAGGTTTGGCGGCTAGGATTTGACCATTTTTGCTTGTTCTGCAGGTTGAGCATGGCGCATGGGCGGAGGGGATTGTCGAATCCCTCATGGACATGGGAAAGCCACACCCAGCCAATGAGCGCACGAGACGAGCCCGCCCGTCATTGGCCTGTGAAAAAGACCTCGAGCTAAAAATTGGATTTGACCACGAACTGAAGGTCTCACGGTCCAAGTGCGCTTGATGGCCGATCCGACGACCAGAAGTGGACCAAATCGAGGGAGCTTCCTGGAGCCAAGTTGGCTAGCAACCTTATATGTTAGAATTATCCTTCCAAAATTTCTTCTTAGCCTTAATTTTTTTTTCACTTGTACTGTTCCAAGCTCAAGTTGCCCTTTAGTTGTTCTCATGTTGATTCCGTGGACCTACTGAATATAATTTTGTATCATATGATTTTTTACGGGTAGACACGTTGTGGATTATGTTTTTGCATAGTTTTGCATGTTATGGAGTATATTTGACTGATTTTACATGATACTACCTCCGTCCTGGTTTATTTGGTCCGTATTGTATTTTGTGTCAAATTTTAACCGCAAATTTAACTAATAAAATGTTCATGCATGTCATAAAAAATTATGTCATTGAAAATTATGTTCAAATATGAATCCAACGATATAATTTTTGTTGACATGCATTAACATTTTGTTAGTTAAATATTTGATCAAAATTTGGCACAAATTACAAAGGGAACTAATAAATCAGGACGGAGGTAGTACTGACCAGTTGATTTTTTGGGCGGAATATAGCATTATAGATTTGTACTTAATCTAGCATTTAACATTTCTGAAATATGTTTTGTATCCATGCATCACACGCGCACATTGAAGAAGAAATTCCCAGTCTGTTTTCTGTAATCTTCTATTCATAACTCCTTTTAATCCCTGGGAAGTATGCTTGGCAACATGATTTTTCAATAGTAGAACTTTTGGTCCCAGTCTGTTGTGATTATAGACAGATATACTGACTGGCAATATGTATAATTGGTCAATGTGCAATTGTTATATTGAAATACTTCCAAAAATCATGCACCGCTCAATTGATGGAATACAAATTATTATTGTGCTCCTTCCTCCTCAGATATTTCTCTGGTACAAAAAATATTTGCTTCACTTTCTCAATCATTTGCCAGGCCACTACACATAGTTGATGGCCCATGGCGATGCAGTTTATCTTCCTTACTTACACAGGTTGAAGTTGATAGTGAGTTCACATGTGGACTCACAACCTTCGAAATACTCACTCCGTTCCAGAATATAAGGTGTATTAGTTTCCGTGCAAGTCAACAATTTGAATGTTTGACCAAGATTATGGAATAATATATCAACATCTGCAATACCTAATAGATAAAATATGAAACTACTTTGCGTGATGGACCAAATGATATAAATTTGGTACTGTGGATTGATATTTTTTCTAAAAACTTGGTCAAACATGCACATATTTGACTTTTGCAAAAACAAATACACCTTATTTAAAGGAATGGAGGAAGTAACTAAATACATTCCTCACCATAACCTTCCAAGCGACATAAACAATTATACTTAAATCACATGTGAGACCTAACATAAATGGACAAATACTTTAACGTAAGACCAACATTTTTGTAGAAGACAAATAAGAAATAAAAAATGTGACTCCAACTCAAAACTGTGACAATAGTTTTAGTTTCTCTTCTCAACCAATCCTTCAAGTTATATACCATAACATAAGAGAGCAATTTCTTTAAAAAAATCTAACGCGGTGATAGATTTTATCCTCCTTCCCAATGTTTTAAATTTAAAATGTTATCTCATTTCAAGTCTGCCATCCTCCTTCCCAATGTTTTAAATTTAAAATGTTATCTCATTTCAAGTCTGCCATCCTCCTTCCCAATGTTTTAAATTTAAAATGTTATCTCATTTTAAGTCTTGCAGAGGACCGACTACGGTCACTTAAAATTCCCTGAAGCCTACCGCACCCGTCTAATCATAATTTTGGGATATCTATACCTAATACACTCACATAACACGAGCACACAAGCAGCTAAATGGCTAAGACGTTAGTCTACTAGATGGGAGACCAGGGTTTGATCCCTGGTACTACCCCGTTTTCTCCCCTTTTTTCTCTGTTATACTAACAAGCACGCATCCTTCTCCCGCACGCGGTAATGGCCCGGACCATGTGCGGGTCCTGGCGCCCTTGTTTTCTATTTTGTTTTTTTGCTTTTTACCTTTCTATTTTTCCTTCTTTAAATTAATTCGGGATTACCAAAAGAACCACATTTCAAAAATTTGCGAGTTAAAAAAATGAGAAATCATAACTGTTTATGAATTCAAAAAACATTCGGAAAATCATAAAATATTCATGATTTGAAAAGTTCGAATATTATAGAAAGTTCATGATTTCAAATAAATGTTCATGAAAAAGAAAATGTTCACGATTTTTAAAAAATAATCCAGTATTCAAAACATATTTGGGAATTTGGAAAAAAATGTACATGAAATTTTAGAAAATGTTCACAAAAGTTAAAATAGATCTGTACATAATTAACAAAACAAACTGTCATCTATGTAGAGGTTTTCTTAGGTGATCTATAGAGGTTGTTTTATGATTTTTAGTCCCTTGCGTCGGGTAAAAAATATTTTTTCCGTGTTTCGTTCAGCGCTGAGCCACAAAAAAATTGACACAACTTTCTTTGCGTTAGTTTTTGTAAGCTATATAAAAATGACTAAATGTCTGTTTTGCCTCCGTATAAAGCTATGTTTATTCTGATACCACTGTGCTGGTTACAATAAGCAGCGCTATGCTCGGTCAAGGCGGGACACATCATCCATCCGTCTAGCTTAGGTAGGGTCTATCAATGTAGTTTGCTCAGCCAAAAAATATTTCATTGTGGCGCCTTAGGAAATCAAATCGGGATGAGACCATCACATTTTTAGTTTTTGAAATGACTTTTGAGAAGTCTCTTATCTCATCATGACATCACTCAGACATAGTTTGTGAAATGACATTTTAAAAGTCCTTATGTCATGCTCGCATTTGATTTAGAATTTTTTTAATATCTACCACACCTGCATAATCTAATAGTTTTTCTCCCGTTGCAACACACTTGCATATTTCCTATAATAATAAAGTAAGGAATGCTTCTGGCGGTCCGTCTCCCAATTTTGCATAAAATCCCCTGCATTCTTTGTGAATTAACCCGCGGTACACACTTAAGTCACAACGAACAGTTATTTTTGCATTTGTGGAACCCCCCTAACTTTTTAGATAATTCACCCACGGATCATATTTAAGTCCAATAAATGCTTTTCTAAATTATCCATAAGTTTTAAACCTTAACTTTGATTGTAACATGTTATATATAATTTTTTTAGAAAAATGTGTAGAATCTGAATATGTTATTATTTTTACATGTTAAATATTTTTTAAATATTACTTTCGAAGCAAACTTGTAATCAATAGCGCACGGTCCGTCTTTCTTTTGTACCGGCGACGATCCATATTGCAAATAAGCACCCACTAAAATCATATAGAGACGAAAAAATATCGATAACCACAAATGCACAGCTCTGAAAAATCTCGCAGGGGAAAAACAACAGATTTCTTATCGCGAGAGGGATGGGGGGGGGGGGGGGGGGGGAGGAGGGGGCTTAGGATTAACCATATTCAAACATGTTTTGGTTTTTGTAAACACTGAATCCACCGCCGGTGAATATGTGAAGGAGGATAAGTGGCAAAACAATTGTGATGCCCGGCTAAAATAAAGAACGTGGACCTATTATGGTCTTAAGTAATGCTTATTGGGTTAAGAGTTTGTGTTATTTTTCCACACGTTGCAAGGTACTGTCTCTTTTGCTAGTTAAATTAATAAACGGATACTGATAACATCCAAAACAGGGCAGCAACGCGCGTGTTTGCTTCTAGTACATTATTACATACCCATGGTCCATGGATGATGGATGGGATCCATCCGGTCCCTTATTTTGAAGCAACTGCTGCAACAGAAGCCTTAGACGAACCACTAAAACAGCAAGGACGACCGACATGACAAACCTAGACGAAATCTAAAACAACCACGATGACCGACACGACAACATGACATGAAACAAGCAAGGGAAAAGTGCGTGGAGCGTGTGCCTCGGCTCTCCCCCCGTTTGAACTCGACTAGCTAGCTACAGTAGTAGCTACTTCTTCTGGTGCGCGCATCCCGTCTCGCAGTCTTGGAGCCCGCCACAACTTATCGGGTCCCCCTGGCATGTTTCCCTGCATTTGTTAACGCAGGACAGGCACTTCGCCTTGGTTGGGCCGCAAATGTCCTTCGCCGGCGGGCGGCTCGCCGTCTGAATCGCGCATCCCGGCTCGCAGTAGATGGTCATACGGCACTGCGTCGGGTCCCGCCGGCATCTGTCCCCGCACTTCTTCACGCAGGCGACGCACTTTACGTTGGTTGGGGCACAAGTGCCACTCTCCCGCGGCGGCGGCGGCGGGGGGCTGGACGTCTGTTGCGCGCATTTCGGCCCGCAGAGGAGGGTCGCACGGCACTGGGTCGGGTCCCGCCGGCAGGGCTCCACGCACTTGTTATAGCAGGCCAGGCACTTTGCGTCGCCTGGGGCGCAGCTGGTCGGCGGCGCCGGCGTGGCCGTGGGGAGCAGCTGGCCGGCGAACAGGAGCAGCGTGCAGACGGCCGCCGTCTGGAGCGCCGCGGTGGAGGCCATTGGTCTCAGGAGCAAAGCTTCCAAGTCGCAAGTGAAAGTGAACAAAGCTTGCTAGCTACACTTAGGGCAGAGCAATGGAGGCGTGTGTCGTGTTGGGCGCTGGCTTGCCATGAGAGTGGAAATGAGGGTCTTATTTATAGGCGGCCGGCGAGCGAGTGGAGATGTCAAGACAAAATAGGTAAATTTGACAAATTTGACCTGTGGACGAAATTAAAATCACAAAATAAACTGTTCGTGAAATTATTTCACGCGGCTGACCTTTTTGTGTGACGCCCGACACGAAGGCGCCATCCTACACTGTGCAACTCCTCATAGATAGACGCTACACGGCCAGCGTCGCACCCGTGTGATCCGAAAATTACTAAGTCAGTGTGCAGCGCCTGAGAGCTAGGCGTCACACTATACAGTATAGCGCCTAGCTTCTAGGCGTTGCACTAGTGCAGCGCCTGAAAGCTAGGCGTCACGGGTCAGCCGCGTAAAATAGTTTCACGGACAGTTCATTCTATGATTTGATTTCGTCTATAGGTCAAATTTGTCAAATTAATTCATTAGTCGCACGTTTATATCACGGTCGACCGTGGTATGTCGGCAGGCTCTCTCTCCTTCACGGTCGAACAGAAGGCTGCTGCATGCATTGCTGGCTCACCCGTGATCGTCACTGCTTGGCTGGTTTTTCTCTGCGCGGCATTGATGCCACATAGCGGCGGGACCGGTTTCTTTTGTTTTTGTCGGTTGTGCTGAATTTTTTTTTAAGAGTATGCAAAATGCGTACCTAAGCTTTATAGAAAGCAAAGGTTTGAGTACAAGAAAATGACAGCCCCTTGCACTCAACGCTGTCACAACACTCCACACCGGCTAGTCCGAAGACAGCCCTACACACACACCAACAACAACAAGAAACTCCTATCCTAAACTGAGCAACAAGGCCGCGTCTCAACCAATGCCGCCGCCTCCAAGAAGAACATCTCCATTTTGACTTTCCTCGTTGACGCGCCATCCTAAAGGAGGTGGATGGCGGAATTTAGTCCGTCCCGAGAAAGGTGTCGTCTTGGATGCGCTAGCGAAGGTGTGCATAGCGCCCCTGCAGAACAATCTTGGATAGCAACGAGCGCCGGAGGAAAGCAACCTAGGACCTCCAAGCCGTGTCTCCAAACACGATACTCCCAACAGAGGGACGACGTCGAGGACACCGCTATCGCGCCGGTCCAACTCCAAACCTAGGCTTTCGCCCGGAGACATCAACCAAACCGGAATGAAGCGAGTACGGTGTCGACACACCTAGACGACGCCTCCAAGGAGGGGAACGACACCCACGGGCGCCGTCATCGCCTGCCCCGACCGAAGACGAGCAGGACTTTCGTCTGTAATGTCGCACACCATCCTCCTCGCCCACCGGAATGGGACAACCGTCCACGTTGTTCACACCGCCGCCGCCGCATCAATTCAATGTTGTGGCCGATGCGTCATGGAACACCGACGACCCGCATGACGAGAGCCCACCTATCTTCCAACTCCGAACTGGCCGAGCACCCGCAGCCCCCACCTTCGAGCACCTCCTGTGAGGATATGGAACCGCTGCACCGCTGCTGTCACGCCCGACAGCTGCCGTACAGGCCGGCCCCCAGCCCAGATCAGGCCCTGGCTGGGCCCAGATCTAGCCCGTAGCACCCTCCATGGCCGCCGGCGGTAGCTCCACCGCGGATATCGCCGCCTCCAGGAAGCACCACCGACGGCCGCAGCGCTGCCAGCTCCGCCTACACGGCCCCAGGAAGCCGCACGGACGCAGACCTCGCGCCGCATCTCGTCGCCTCCAGGCCCGCGCCGCCGCTCCCATGGCCGCTCACCCCTCCGAGCTCCGGATCCCCTGCCAGCCATCATGCTACTCCGCCACGACCCTCCTCTCGCCGCCCGCCGCCTCTCAGCTCCGCTGCCATGCGCCGCCCGATGAGCCTTCCTCCGCGCGAAGTCAGGGCCACCAGGCGCACTCTCCTCCCCATCGCCTTTGGCGGTCAGGGGGCCGCCACCACCGCCAAGTCCGGCGGCGGCAGCGGCCGGGTGGATCCGGGGTAGGAGTGCGCTAGCTAGGGTTTCTGCCCCACGGAGTCGCCCGCGCGTGCGACCCGGGAGGGGGAGGGGAGCGTCGATCCGGTTGTGCTGAATTTTAAAATGGAAGCATGCAGTATGAATGTGCGGACTATTTTAATTTGAGCTAAAATGGAAGCATGCAATTTCTTTTTGCCAGATTAGGGCATCTCTAACGGTGATCTGCAAATCGGACAACACATCCGTTCGCGGACAGGGAGAATCGCTATCGGCAACATTTCAAATCGCATTTCAATTAACCGGATGAAATTCATCAAACATGACGGAATTCATTAAAGTCCGCACAAACCATTCATACATAGCATTGCAAATAAGTCTGTACAAGTTCAAATTCAACGAGAAATAGTTCAAATTCAAATGCTTAACCGGATGTTCAACACTTTTTTCATGAACGGATCATGTCGTGCCACTCATACTGTCCCTTGAGCTTCACCCAAAAGTGTATGTGCGTAAATGGTCTGCCCTTTACCCTGTGGTACATCACGACAACGCGTACATGCTATACAATGTGCAAACACTGAGTAAATGAATGAATCAAGCAACAAGAAGCAAAACTTACTATCTCCAAGGCTGCTACACGCAATGGCCGCATTGCCTTCAGCCGGTCCGATCAACCGCCGTATAAAACTTGGCAACGGTGGTCTAGATATTGTACCGTCGATACACTAACGACTGCACATTGCGTTCATGGATGATGTGCATGTCGTAGTGTGCAATGTGCTTTCGAGCGTGAAATGAACCATGCACACGCTACCGGAAGAGCCCCTTTCTGCTCATGCCTACGAAATCCGTGGATACAGCCAACCTCGCATCACATAGCAACTCGTCCTCCATGACCGAGTACCCCCGCCATCATTCGTACTCTAAAAAAACGACGTGAAGTTCCAAAATAAGCTCAATGGCATTTGACCGAACACCTGTTGGGCGTGGTGACTGCCATGGATGTCGTCGATGGGGGCGGAGGGTGCCTGGTTGCGGATGGATCCTGGGAGGATGGCGCCGTAGTACAAGGCGAGTGGGCGCGTGGGTGGTGATTGCGAACGTCCGGCAATGTCTGGGTGGCGGCGAAGAGGTACAACGGCGGCAAAGAGGAGGAGAGCATGGATGCAAAGTAAGGGGAGCAGGGGCAGAGTGGAAGAGAATGGAATCGGGACTGGGGTTTGAGTGGGTCGGGGGTGGTGTAGTCCTATGTGGCTGTTGTTCGGACTCCTGCAAAGCCCACCAACTTGCTTCAAATTTGCGGGAAAAAGCGTGTTCGGACCGGTCGGCGGATCGATACAGGACCGCGTTGGATGGCAAAGCACGTCCAGACAGCATGATCCGGACAGATGAGGGCGGTTTGAGGTTCGCTTTGGAGATGCCTTTATGTGCCGGGAGAATATCTGTGCTAGGCCCAGGTGCTATCGCGATATGGGTTGCTGGGCTGACGGATCTAAGATCTGAGGACATATGTGAGCTGCTGGCTCTACTGGACCTATGCACAATTTTCAAACTCCTAGTGGCTTTTTTGCAAAATTGCAGCCATTCCAGGAGTTCATATCACCGTAGCACCTGAGGTGTCGGAGGACCAGCTATTCTCCCCTTCTATGCCCTTATTAAGAACAGTAGCAAGGCAGAGGTGAGGCGCCGCGACCATGTATTACAACATCTACAACCGGGCTCCCTAAACTGTCCGCCCGCCCGGTCAATGCCTGGTTGTTGGGAAACATGGTAGGTAACAAAAAAATGGCCCTACGATCACAATCCCATGAACACTATAATGATGCATTAGAGGCAGATCCCACTGAGGGGCTCCCATAGCCGCAATCGCTATAGTTTGCCAGCGTGGGCCTAGTCCACCTGTGTGGGAGGGAGGAGTAGCAGAGTGAGAGGGAGGACCCACAGCAGAGTCGGGGGCGCAGGGAGGCGACAGCTTTGTGGAGGTCGGGCTGGATAATGGGAACGAGAGAGAGAAAGAGAGAGAGGGGGGGGGGGGTAGACGTGCTGATCGCTTCACTACTTTTTTTGTTTTACATATAAGCCCTACCTTGTTTTCTCGGCAGTTCTGCCAACGTGGCGCTGTCAATTTAGCGGTCAGCGTGGTCAAAACCGGTTGAGCATCCCAAAACCAAGACTAGGGTGTTCTGAACCTCAAGGTTAGTTGGAGTGTATTTCAACCGGTTTTGTAGTTCAGGGTTGTAAGTTAAAACATGTGGTTAGTTCAGGGTTGAAATGCAGACTTTTCTCTAGTATAAATAACATTTAAATCATGCTTTAATGTGATTACAAAAAACTACTCCCTCTGTCCCAAATTACTTGTCACACGAATGGATGTACCTAGACGTGTTTTAGTTCTAGATACACCCGTTTCTATCTTTTTTGAGACAAGTAATTCCGGACGGAGGGAGTATAATTTATCATTGGCTACTGTATACTAAACAATTCTATCAAAGGGGAATAATAAAATTGCAATAAGAAGTTTATGGTAGGTATAAGAGCAACTGTCAAAACAAAGCACATTGTAAAGACGTAAACAATATTCCTAACAAAGCATTTACGTATCCCCGCATAAAAGAAGCACTTATCTATGTTTATTGTGTAAGAAACCTGACAAAATAAAACATAGCAGGAAACTTTTTGTTTCAGCACAACAACTCACTGACTTATAAACTTAACATTGTAAAGGCACTCCTTGGCACTTCATTAAGAAAATAAAAAATAAAAACATAGTGGTTACAAAGAGCAACATCTTTTTTTTTTACGAAGAGCAACATCATCATTGGCACACAAAGGAAACAAAAGCATAACATGGTTGCCTCCCACATGCTCTGTCTTTAATGTCTTTTAGTTAGGCAAGACAATTTACTAAGTCTTCTCATCAACATTTTCCAAGGAATCCTTTACGTTCAATTAGGAGGGTATAATGATTTTCATCCTTATCTTCCTTCTCATAAATAGAGTGCACAGTCTCAATGGAAGGATTGATGACAAGTCCCTTTTTCCGACCGTATTTACCGTATTTACTCTTTCACAAGAGAAAAAGAAATCTGGAGTTTTCTCGTTTGTCCGGTTGCAGCAGGTTTGCAACGTTCGCACCCACCACGGAACTGTGTTTTTCACGTTCTCGATGCAAAGCAAAGCAAAACTGCTTCCAGCAACAACGTACGCAGTGCAGCGCGTTATTCTTCTTCAACCACCTCAGCTACCACGTCTGCTCGCACGGCCAACTCCTCTGTTTTCTCGTTTCCCCGCACGGCCGCCACACTCGGCTAGCCGTGAGCACGCAGTCCTGCGGTTCATCGCACTACACTCAACTCAAGCTGGCCGGAAAACTATAGACCGCTTCACTACAATAATAACCCGACCTTCTAGACGAGCCACGGTTTTGTACCGCACTATAAATCGGCGCCGCCCCGCCATGCAAATCAGCACCAACACACAGACGCTTGTGTGTGTTCTTCGGTTTGGGAGTACTGCACCAAAGCAACAAGCAATGGCAGCTCTCCGCGCGCTCGTCGTCGGCATCGCCATCGCCGCCGCACATTGTTGGGTCGCCGGCGGCACGGCGACCAAGGGCCCGGTGACGTACGTGTTCGGCGACTCGATGTCGGACGTGGGGAACAACAACTACTTCCAGCTCTCCCTCGCCAGGTCCAACTACCCCTGGTACGGCATCGACTACCCCAACGGCGTCGCCACCGGGAGGTTCACCAACGGCAGAACCATTGGAGACTACATGGGTAAGTCACTACTGACTGTCAACGTTACTACTTAGTTCATGAACCGTGTATGTACACGTGCGACGCGATCGAGTGGCATGACCGAAGGATGTTTGGACTGATGCAGCTGCCAAGTTTGGCATCCCACCCCCGCCGCCGTTCCTCTCCCTGTCGATGGCCGACGACGACTTCCTCGCCGGCGTCAACTTCGCGTCTGGTGGCGCCGGCATTCTGAACGAGACCGGCGTCTACTTTGTAAGCCGCATTGCTAATCACTTCTCCTCTGCAGAAACTGATCGGTAGCTCCCGTGGAGAGTTTTCTGACACGGTTAAATGAGGCATTGCAATTGGCAGGTGGAGTACTTCTCGTTCGACGAGCAGATATCGTGCTTCGAGACTGTGAAGAGGGCGATGATAGCCAAGATCGGCAAGGAGGCCGCCGAGGAGACCGTCAACGCAGCGATGTTCCAAATTGGTCTCGGTACGTCGTTTGCCTTCGTCTCAGTGCGTGAAGTACGAGCTCATGGATTCAAATATGTGCATCATAAATTAATTTGATCGTCTGAACTAGGGAGCAACGACTACATCAACAACTTCCTGCAGCCGTTCATGGCGGACGGCACCACGTACACGCACGACCAGTTCATCCGCCTCCTCGTCGCCACTCTAGACCGCCAGCTCAAGGCAAGAACACATCTGATCACTGTCCCAGACTAGAGACATGCACAAAGCTAGAGTCGATTATCAAGTCGGGAATGCATCGATTTCACAGACAGACGACTGATGAACTATGCAGAGGCTGTACGGGCTCGGGGCGCGGAAGGTGGCGTTCAACGGGCTGCCCCCGCTGGGCTGCATCCCGTCGCAGCGCGTCAAGTCGGCCACCGGGGAGTGCATAGCCCAGGTGAACAGCTACGCCGTGCAGTTCAACGCCGCCGCCAAGAAGCTGCTCGACGGCATGAACGCCAAGCTGCCCGGCGCGCAGATGGCGCTCGCCGACTGCTACTCCGTCGTCAAGGAGCTCATCGACCACCCAGAGAGAAACGGTACGGTAACATCGACGGCGCCGGCCAAGCCGTTCCGGTGCGTCGTGGTCCGTGCCTGACCTCCTCTTCTTTTCTTCTGCGCTGGTGTTCGTTGCAGGGTTCACGACGTCCGACACGTCGTGCTGCGGCGTGGACACCAAGGTCGGGGGCCTCTGCCTGCCGGATTCGACGCCCTGCCGCGACCGCAAGGCGTATGTGTTCTGGGACGCGTACCACACCTCCGACGCCGCCAACCGGGTCATCGCCGACCGCCTCTGGGCCAGCATGACGACGGCGAGCGCTCCGGCTCCGGCTCCTGCTGCTCGCGCCGGCGCGCCAGGGCCAGCCGCGGTGCCGGCGCCTTCTCCTTCTCGGGCTTAAAGAGTTAAACCCGAATTGATGTTGATCGATTTCGCGTGTTTACTTCGGACAGTGTTTTAGTTTACGGATTTGCAGTCCCTTAGTTTAAGCTGTGAGATGTGGGTGAAATACCGCAATATACGATTTTTTTACATCAATTTATACGAGTTGTTGTTTGGTAGCGAAGGGGACGAAATGTGTACGAGGATCACTTACACGGGGCCTGTTTCCACACGTGGATCATTCTGAGATTCGGTCCTACACGTGTCTATAAATACTCAAATTTGTGCCACTGTCATGTGTGGCGGCGTAGTGCACTCGTGTGCCTGCAAAATTATACTCAGAGTGCTGCTATACGGACCACGATGTCCAGCCGATTCTTGCACGATGGCATGGATCCAACCACACATGAACATGAACAAGTGTAGCACACCCGCTGTATTAAGAGTCGGCTGCAAATCAGGCAGTAAGCGTAGGTTGCAGAGTAGTTCCGATTATATTCCTTCGGTTTCATGATATAGTGCATATGAATTTTCTGATAAGACAAACTAAGGAAAGTTTGACAAAGTGCATTTGGTACATATTCGGAAATATCAACACTAATGTAGCACCAAATTATAAATTGAATGGTAGCTAACAAAACAATAATTGATAAATCTAGCCGCGCAAATGCATGGGTCACCCAGCTAGTTTATATCTACAATACCAAATGTATACAATATGAAAAATTAATTCATGATGTATCTCATGATATGCATTTAGTACTCAAATGTAAATAGTTTTCTCTTTAAAAATGGTCAAACTTTATGAATTTATGGTGTCCTAGGAGTGGTGTACTACACGTATAAAGAAATTATCAATTCTTGTGGTCTTTTGATGGTGAAAATCACTTCGGGTCATTCGGTTAGATTGTCATGTCAGATTTTATTTTGTTATTCATATGCCAAATCTTTCCATAATAATAAAGCGGCTAGTGGTTCTGCCAGCCCGCTCATCGTCACGCATTTTTTGCAAAAAAGCCCCTGTGATTTTGTGTATTGAACCTGCAATCCATCATTAATCTGCGAAGAAAAAACGGTTCGCTGGAAAAAAATACCCGTACGCTTCCCTCGCCTCGACCCTGCCTTGCCGAGCCAAATCCCCTAGCCGCCGCCGCACCACTCGCCGCCGCCGCCGCCGCCGCACCTCTGCCCGCTCGCCGCCCCTGCCGCAGCGCTCGAGCGCAGCTTCTGGCTCAGGTCAGCGCGGCGGCTCGAGGGGCTGGGGACGATGCGTCTGCTCGGTGCAGACCGGCGGCGGCGGGATCCAGCGGGCGCGGGAGAAGGAGGTATCCGGCGCGGCGGGAGAGGTCCTTGCAGGTGGAGGCAGGCCTCCATGGCTGGCAAGGAGAGCTCCAAGGTCATGGCGGGGCTTTGATTTTTCTGGTATAAAAGAGAGACAGAGGGGGATCCAGGGAGGAGGAGAGGTAGGAGAAGAAGGACGGGGAAGAAGGAAGGGTGCGGCAGGGGTGCAGCGGTGCGAGGGCACTGGTCTCGCGCGTGAGGAGCGCCTCTCCTCGGGAGGATAGGGAGGGAGCGAGTGAAACTCAAATCCACTTCAGATCAAGGTAATGTTGTAGAAGTACGAAGAAGCAAGCTGACCAGATGTACACGTACTAGCCGGCAACGACGATGAAGCAAGCCAACCAGATGTGCACGAAACTACCATACATCATGCCTGATTGATCTTCCGGTACGTGTTCCATTGGCTAATAGCCCATGCTAGCTAGCTAGCAACCATGTAAATTTCCCACGCTTGATCGATTCCTTTAGCACTTTATTAATTTTATATGTTCTCATGGTTATCTAGATAATACTAACTGTTGATGTTTCTTTCACGCATACATGGCTTTGCTAGGAGTTTTTCCACTGGTGAGGTCTGAACTCTGAATATTATGAACTTATAAGGATAAATCTTATAGCAGATCAAAATCATAGTCCACGCAAAAAAAGATCAGAATCATGGTTGTGCTGATTCTATAGGGGCCTCATGATGGTTTGTGTTCTTTTATTCAAATGAAAAAACCAAGATTATTATTGTAACTGTTACAGTTGTACTAGCAGGATTATCCTAGAAGCTGTGTCAATTTTTCATCAATTGATAACACAATAAGGTAGTGAATCATCTTTATAGACTGTACCATGCCTAGATTGGTTGACTTGGATCATGTGTATGTCTTAAACTTTTAGAAAATTCTGACTTTTTATGCTAAGCTCGTATTTGAAGATACAAGTTGAGGTCTGTCTTGGGACAGTGTGACTAAAAAACGAACCTTCAGTTTCTGCAATCTGAAGAAAAGTGAGTGATTTTTCAATGAAAACATAATACTTCTGAGCATAAGCATGATAAAGTGCAGCAACTGACTTGGCTTATTGTTTTGGAAATCGCAACCGGTACTCACCTAATTGTTTTTGTGATCACTGGTGTTGTTACTGCCTCCAGAAGCTGCAATCTAAAGCCTTCTATAAGAATATCATCACAGAGTAGATCAAAAAGTTGGAGCGGCGAGATAACAGTACTGATTGGTTGGTATTAACTTTATAAAATAAATTGATTATTTTGTCTAACATATATTGTTGCTAATGTGTTCATGCTTTCCTCAGATTTTGATATGCTGAAAATTTGCCAAAGTTGAGTCGCCAGGAATTTGACGTAGCGTGTGAGGATTTTAGCAACATAATTGGCTCAACTCCGGAGAATGTAGTCTACAAAGGAGCAATGAAGGATGGACCTGAGGTTTCTTTCATATTACTATTCTCCTTTGAAGGTCATTGGACTAGCCAGCATGAGCTCTTTTACCAAAACAAGGTAGTTCATTTGTCTAAAATTGTGACTCAAAAACACCTCTTAATTCAAATAAAATGGGATGAACATTGTAGGTTATTGATATGGCAAGGTTGAATCATGAAAACATAGCAAAGTTTCTGGACTATTGCAGAGAGAGTGACCCATTCTCGAGGATGTTAGTCTTTGAGTACGCATCAAATGGGACCCTGTATGAGCACCGTACCTACACTGTAGGTCTATCTCTTCAGTTTCGTTACGACAGACTAAATATTTGCATTTTCTATGTGTCGTAGATTTGATCTCATTTGTTTTCTTTCTTTAGATGGGGAAGTGGCCCAATTCTCTTGGCTCAGACGAATGAAAATAGCCATCGGCATCGCCCAAAGTTTAAGGTATCTGCACACCGAGTCGCGGCCTCCTTTCGCTATATCAGAGCTGAAATCCAATTCAGTATACGTTCCAGAAGATTTTACCCCCAAGGTATTTACATGGCTTTTCTGTACAAACTGAACTTTGAAATCCACTTTAGACAATTGCTCATGACTTGACAGAAATCATTCTTATGAACAGGCTGACGACGTCATCTACTGAAGCCCCACCGGCGACGCGATGGGAGAGCTCCAACCTGTACGTGGGTGTGGGGACGCAGATCCGCGTCGCCAGCCTACACAAGGCCATGGTCAAGGTGCCGACGCAGGGTTCATCATCCGTCTTCGTCAGGTAACCAAAGTGATCCACCTTTCCTCTTTCTCATCAGATCCATTTTATTGTGATATTGCATTTAAGTCAATCAATTTTTATGATTCTTTCAGTGTTAAAGAAGATGGATTTTTACCTGAATAAATTGCGTGTATAGATATGTAGAGGATGAACTCAACAAGCGGATCTTTCAAGGTTAATTAGCTTTGCACATTTTATTAAATAGATGCAATGGCATAGCACCTTCAATATCATGCTTGCACTCACATGTTGTTCCAACAGCACCATAAATGCTGCCCAGAATTGCCATGCCTTCAGCTTTCGCTATAAGTTCATATGCTGCTCCTTTTCAGGTGACTTTGTATGTGATTTCTACTTCTAAAAATTAGAAAATACCTTCAGATCAAAGCAGCGGATTTGTAGATTTCTGGGTATTGGTTACTCCATCTCCATCCAGCTTACGGTCTTTGGTCACTGATTCTAAGGTACGACACTGTTATACTTTTATGTTAAATCCCATTTAGCTCGACACTGTTAACTAAGGGTAAATGGTGGATTTCTTTTTGGTGACAAGCATTGGGAATGGCTGAACAGGGGACGACCAGGATTACGATGAGGGCGAGACGTTGAAGCTGGCGTCGGCAACTTTGACCGCAACCGCGACCTTAACATCGACCATGGGAGCGAGGCGTCAGCCCTTGACATAGACCGTGTTGGCCCCTTGTGTTTCTGACCAGCCGCGCTCCGGTTCCGGCAGCTCCCATTCCAGTCGATCCCTTCCGGGTGCCTTCAGGTGAGCGAGCAACTTCCATTCCACCGAAGCAGACATCTAGAGGTTCCACTGCTTGGGCGGAAGCTTTGCTGGATTGATATGCATATGCATTTTTCATCCTCTTTTAATGCAGGCAATGAAAATAGGTCTCTTTCAGTTACCACATATTTTAGTTTTTTTCTACTTACTGTCATCTCTACTTTCTTGTCAAATTAAGTAACTAATAAATGAATATGTGCACAGTCCTAGCATTTTTGCACTCAGTTATGGGGCCATATATATGTTAAACCAAGACTAAGTGTGCTCTGCTATTCGGCAACTTAATGCAGTCTCATGTGATCATTTCATTGCTAATGTTGCTTTTCTCTCTCCAGATCGCTAATGATACTAAGATTGCATGAGTCCATGAAGCAAGCAATAATCTATCTCAAAATATTGTGTCCAAGCATATAACGGTTCATCAATTTTCGAAATGAGACTATTGCTATGTAGCACGCTGACAAGACAAGAGAATAATTCTTGTAAGGTTCTGACTATGAGTTTCGTGAGTTAGCAAAATTTTGTTCTCATGGATAACTGCAAATATGAGAAGTTTTTACATCTTTTTACTGATGCAGGCATATGTCTGAGCTATGCCGCCTCCCACCAAACTCGAGCTCGGCGCTCTCGCATGCAAGGCTAAGCTATCTCCACCGACTCCTTTTTCTGTCCGAGCTCCTCCCTACCCTGGCAAAACCAAATGCTACAATCTCCTTTTTTTGGGATTCTAAAACTTATGTCAGTTCACTGTCATGGATAGATTAGTGATAATGAGGTTAGGATCACTACATTGGAGAGGATGAGGAGCTATACTGGCTACGAGATGTTGCTTGAGGTGTGGTTCTGGGACATGCTGCTGTTCAAATTACAGTTTCCTTATTTACTAGTACTAGCCATTCCCACTAACACTGACGATACGTGCAGCATTTCCAGCAGTGGCAGTAGACACATGTGGCAGCACTTCTGGGTAGATTTTGTCCATTTACTTTTTGTATCCTTTGAATTTGAATATTCTGTGC
Source organism: Aegilops tauschii subsp. strangulata (assembly GCF_002575655.3). NCBI lineage: Eukaryota > Viridiplantae > Streptophyta > Magnoliopsida > Poales > Poaceae > Aegilops > Aegilops tauschii. The sequence goes on along the minus strand of NC_053040.3, from coordinate 410,029,220 downwards.
AATTGAGTCTAAATATGCTCAAATTAATCTTGTACACTCTGAATAAAATTAATGTTTTGTATCTTACTAAATTTTGTTTTGTAATGGAAGTATTTTTTTTCTTCAAATTCCCTTATGATTTTGGAACATACTGATAATTTTTGCAGGGTTCTATTGTACAACATCAAGTTATACTCTTACACCGATAATAAACTTTTACCTATCAATAATCGCATATTTACTCTCCAATGGATCAGCCTATAAATAAGCGAGCAACTGACCTAGATGTTCATTGTCGAGTGCCCAAACCCAGGCTCAAAGTCAACTTAGGTCTGAGTTTTCTTAAATTGGCATTATGGAAGTTGAGTACCTTAATTATTCTCCATATTTGTGATACACTAAATGTTTTATCGTGATGTTCTTGCCGTTGATGCATTTGAGAGGGGGAAAGAACGTCAATTTTGCTTTTTAAAGGGAAGACAAAGAAGAACTCCCTCCGTCCCATAATATAAGAACGTTTTTGACATTAGTGTAATGTCAAAAACGTTCTTATATTATGGGACAGAGGGAGTATGTTATTGATGGGATATGGACCCTGGCTTCTAGCGATGATCAATGTTGCAAGGCAACAAAGGCCATGGTTATTGAAGAGACGAAAGCTCTAGCAAAGTTCAGTTGGCAAATAATTGAAGCGATTGGATGAAATTAACATGCTAATGGCTTGCATTGTCCTCAGCTTTCCCATGAAACATTTTCTGATTCATGGCTCATGGCTAATAAAATTTCATCATCTTGATACCTTTATATGAAACCATAAAAAATGATACATAAATATGCAGTAATGCTTTTCTTCAGAGGTACAAGTGAAAAACATAGGTCAAAACGTGTTTGGATTGTTAAGGCAAAGTAGTGGATAAGGAAGGAAAACATGAGGATGCTAAAGCTATATGTTTGATACAACTGATGTTGAACCAGTATAATATTATACCCCCGTTGCAACGCACGGGCTCTTTTGCTAGTGGATACTAACATGATTACCAGTACCTGTCATGATTACACGAACAACCCAAATCGATCCCACAGGCAGCAGCTCGTCCATGGATAAGGGTCATTATAGTGCACGTACGCCCAAACGTGTTGAGATGGCAGCGTGTTAGCTTGCCCACGCCTCTTGGTGGCTTGGCGTGCGAGGACTAATTAGCAGTTGAACTCTGACGGGCTCCATTATGTGACCGGGATTGATTGGCATGCTCTAACCAGCTGGAACGTACGCGTACCAGTCTCAACCATGTTCTTTTTGTAAAGTCTCAACCATCATCTAGTCAGTCAATAGAAATAAAATACGGATAATGATAGCCCCATTTGCCTGCCAACTCTTCGAACCACAAGCACGCGTATTCTGGCAGACAAACGTGCCCTTAAGATACGTCTCTCTCTTATTTTTTTTTTTTTTCTCTTTTGGCACAAGCCAGGCCTTCTAAGATGAATGGGGAGGGAGTACTCTACATCTTGAAATCGGATTATCAAAATACAGTGCTCTATATTTACTCAATTTGCATGAGCCAAGCCCTAGGGAGGGTGAAGTCACTTCGACGACTTGCCTTGTGGGCGTGGTCAAGTATTTGTGCAGAGGAAATCATTGGGTTTTCCTATCCTGATATTTTGCTCCTGCAAATAGCTCGTGATGGCGTTCTTTTGCCAGCCCTTGAAGCTCCTGCAAAGCAAGCACCAAAAACATCAGACTACAACACGATCAAGGTAGCATTAGCACACAAAAAAGGTGGCATTAGCAAATGTTCATCGCTGTCGCCATCCAAATGAACCCTACACTAAATAGGCTTGCAGTAAATCATAAATGAACCTTTGAAGCAGAATTTTCATTGTGATTAAAGCTATACAAGAACAAATTTGGGCAAAATGCCTCCCAATGAAACATCATATGATTATATATGAAGTGAAAGGCGAGTATGATGAGATAGTCATGGACAAAAGTTATTAAACAGTTGCAGAAAACTTCAGCTGTTAATGTTGAACTTAAGATAAATGCGGACCGTCCAGCAGAAAAGAAGAGGGAAAATGAAAAATGTGATCACAACTATTACTGCTGCCAAGAGTGTCACTCAACAATGTTCGATGGACATTGATATCAAGAGACTCTAGACAAACAGTACAAGCTAGTATGAACCAAAAGAACGTATATGATATCAAGGAAAGCTTATCATGCTCATTCAAGATTCAACTAGCGTAATATTTAGGTGCTTGAACTAGTCAGAGATTTTGAATTATATGGAGGGTATAACTAGGTTAATAAATGATTTAGCCATATACATCAAATAAAACCAAATGCCAGAAAAAGTATTGAATATTCATTTCATAGATTGTGATGGCATGCAGTGCACAGGAACCGCACTGAGCAACATTGAAAGATCACAAGAGTTCCAATACGACCTATTTGCAAGAAAGATTATTTGAGATTTTGCTGTTTGGGAACCGAAACAAGCTTGTTTTCACCTTAAGGTGGGTTGGTTGCTGCTAATTAACCCAGTTTATGAAACTGCTACTACAATTATGCAGTCTTTTTATAAGAGGTGTCCCAGAAGAAACTGGTTATGCTACTTACTTCTGATCAAGATGTGCTATAACTTCACCACCAGGAAATCCTGCCTTCGTGGCTTCATACGAAACTTTGATGGAATGCATCCACATCCCACCAACCTCACCAGAACTCTTTCCATTTACTTGAGGCGGAGCGTCCATTGGCAAAGAGTAACCAGACAGGAGATGACCCACCCAGACACCATCTTTGCTGATAAAAATTGAGGATGTAAACAATATCAGACTACTAATATTGTTCAAGCATGAATGGAATGCTCACATCTCTGCCAGTTTGCCCCTCACTAAATAAGTATATACATAAACTGAGAACACATAGCTCGGAAAGAGTAGTCACTTAGGAATAGGGCTGCATACACATTCGCTTCAGCATAAGAGATACGGAATTTATCGGCAATTAGGTAAAAGTCAGAACCGATCAAACAGTACAGAACAAACTGTTTTCTTTCTAGTATGGTTATCCATTTCAACGGTATGCTTTGTATAATAATAACATTTAAACTAATAACTACATAATCATGTTACAAACAAGTTATAAGATGTTCAAGAATGCATTTTTGCACACTGGCATTAGAGCACTTCATAAAGGCCACATATTTTGCTTCGAGATCCATGTATGGTATATTTGGTTGTACTATTGGTGAATTTATCTTATGCTGCTGTGACAGGTGGAACCACGTGTATTACCTCTCCCCCTTCATCTCTCTATGTGTTCCAGGTTACCGAAATAGGCTTGCGCCCGCTATATTAATATAGCAACCACCCGATACAGCCAGAAGTTCGACACTGGGGCAAACAGCACAATCATGCCCAAAAGAAAAACAAGAGAAAAGCAAGAGAAAGAAATGCCGGCAGCACCGGATGAACGAAAGCTGAAGCACCCCGCAACCGCTGCGCCCACCGGAAACATCCACCACGCTCCAATGCCATCGAGCCGCCGCGAACCAAGCAACACCCTCAATAAGGACTGCGACGACGACGACGCTGCTGCCCGGACGAATCCTAGGATTTCTCCCGGTACACGGAGGGAAGCGGGTGAGAGGTACTCCCGACGCCCTTCAAGAAGGTTGATGGCGCCCGCAGGCGTCACCGCGTCGGTGCCGGGCGGACACGAGAGGGATTTCGCCCTGCCCCTCATACCCACAACCCAGGACCAACCGGCGGCTCCACCACGCCAACCGCCCACCAACCTGCGCCACCACAGTCACGAGGACACCACCGTCGTCTCTCCACCACAGACGCTGCGAGGCCGGCCGAACCAAACGAGACCACCGCCGATAGGGACCGGGAGCACCACAGCCACGTGGGAGGGGACAACCTCCACTGGCACAAGCCGTAGCAGACCGGACGCAGGCGCGGGAGCACGCCGGACCCCCTGCCCAGCCGGGCCCAGATCGGGCCCGTTAAGCTCCTGCTGCCGCACTGCAGCCGACGCAGCGCAGAGCCGCCGATCCCAACGACCTCATCCCGCCAGCCCAGCCGAAGGAGACCCGTCGGAGGCCAGAGTCCAGACCAACCCCCCGCCGGCCAAATCTGGGCCTGCAGGGCTCCGCAGGCCAACCCCCCGCCGCCAGCCGCCGCCGTATCTGCGCCCGATCTACACCGGAGCAGCGGCGGGAGGAGGGGTGGGAGGTGGGGGCTGGGCGGCGAGGGGAGGGAGGGCCGCCCCGGTCGCCCCGCTCGGGAGGGCGGCGCGGGGGGTACGGGGAGGGGTGTTCCAGGTTTAAGAAGGAAGGAATCACAAAATGCAGGTATTAGGTGATCTAAGGTGAATCTCATGGATGTTCCCTCAGATAATATCATCATGATTCATGATCAATATCAGGGAGCAACTTCACTACATAACATGAGCATGAAAAGAAACAGCCAGTCATCTATCTGTAACAAAGTGGGTTGGCTTAGGTCATACACTTTTATACTGAATCATTACAACTACAATAAGCATTATAAGTCCAGAATTCGAGGGGTGGCAATGCATCGTTAGAAACTGCTGCAATGATAATTTCACCTCAGGGCTTACATGACAATATCCATATGACGAGGGGCGTAGTGACCACCACCGATACCTAGTAGAACCTTTTCACCACTCCTGCATAACCAGAAATGAGGTTTGGAGCCTTAAGAAGAGCAAAAGTAATGATTGAATACTTGAAACAAAAAAGGGAAGGTTGCCATTTCAAATACCAAACAAGTATGACAGTGATAAGATGCAGCCCTGGTATGCAAGAGCATAACAGAACTTAATTATGCCAATGCAGAATGATACAGGTTTCACAAACCAAGGTCAACTGAATTGTGGCACATATTGCTAAAGGACCAATGTTTGTGACTTGTAATTTCAAACTTTTACTGTCTGGACCTCTCCTACAGTTTTCAGTTCAAAAGAAAAATTAATTTGCGAAGCATAATATATTGAAAGTGAAATTATTTTTCGTTTATCATAACACTGATCCATCTATGTCCTGGTCTGTCGAGAAGTAACATTTTTACATACTGACAAAAATAAGTGCTTGACTGCATGCATTTAAGAAAACCTATATTTAGTGATGCAGGGAGTATAGAAGACTGTTAAGTCATAAATCTTTTGACTAATACATCGTTGCAGATGATCTAACATTTTATTCGCACAATCTTGAATTCGAGTTGTTAAATTCCAATCATCCTAATTCCCAGAGCGGTTTAAAGTTCCTGTTAGAATTCTTAATTAAATCACTGCTCACCCCCATAAAACATAATAAATTACTGCAAAGATTCTAACCAGCCATGCAACCACCTCATTGTTAGACTCCATAAAGAGAAAAGAATATGTCAACATACCCCAGCCAAGTTCCAACAGCATTTCCTTCCTCAAGACCAAGACCTTTCCATAGAACCTGAAATGATTGGAGAGCTCAGTTTCATGTTCTCCTATGTTTTGTTTTTACTTTTGAAACAAATTAGTCGTCAAATGTACATTTGATTAATATTTAGAGAATTATGAGCCTGCGGTTACTTTAAACAGTGATAAGAGTGCATTTTTTGCAAGTTCTTACCTGCTTCTACCACATTAGGACTTATGGTGACAATTAAAACAAAGTTCTGCACATTGGGTAGTTGCCTAATTGGTACTGCTCCAACAGGTACTATGCATAATTAAAACAAAAGAAAGTTTGACACTCAAGAAAAAGGATGAAAGCTGACATTTTAGCTGAAAGGTATTGAATATGGGCAATGCGCCAATAAATGTCAATGCTTTGCTGTACTAATTTCAACCTATACATGCATTATGATCTTTTTCTGGAGGGGGGAGGGGGGGTGGCATGAGATCTTGCAGTTCGAACAATAAAACCCTTCGGGTTCTCTTGCAAATCCACAAGGAACAAAGTACATGACGAGAGAGAGAGAGAGAGAGAGAGAGAGAGAGAGAGAGAGAGAGAGAGAGAGAGAGAGAGAGAGAGAGATAGAGCAATGGCCTGCGCAGCATCTTGTCTACCCCAGTATTCTTGTGTACTTCCTGTCATACAAACATTCACATTAGCTATTCTGGTACAACATACTCATTGACAATAGCGTAGACTTGCTTGTTTTGCATTTATATGTAAATCAACTGCACGAGTGGCCATCTGCTGCTTTTATATCAGGAAATTCATATGAACCCAATGTAACCACTTTATTGCATCTCGATCAGCCAGTTTTTTCTGTGCAGCATCTTTTGGAGGAGTTGATTATTTGGTTCATTAGTTTTCATGTCAAATGCAGGATGTTTTACAGAGGTGGGTTGTCTGGCTGCTTGGGCTGCACAAGTGTGAATCTTTTGATATGATAAAATATAGTCCAAATAATAAATTATCTATCTTTTGGATTTTTAAGATTCGGAAGTTCTAATATAATAATATAAATGATTGTTGGCATTTATAGACTAAATGCTTCAACAGAGATACTGTGGTATCCTCATTATAGTTCGTGTTTGTCTGTTTTGTGAAAGAAACGGTAGAGGAGAGCCCAACCCTACATATCATATGTTAAATAGGCCCTTGTCCCTGAATTTATGTGTAATTCTTAAATAACAAACCACCGATCCTTTGGCTGCGCTAAGCGATAAAAATTAGCTTGTATGAGTTTATCCAAAAGAATGCACAAAAAATGTAAGGAACTAAGGATGGATATAAATGTGTACCTACCTCAACAAACATCGTGGGTGTACTGGTAAGTGGTCCATGGTGAGTAGCTTCAAGTGTGATCTTCAAAAACAATCAGTATTAAAATCAGTTGATTCAGAAATAGAAAAGGCGTCAAGGAAGCAACGTACCTCAAACTCTGGAACAAGACCTTGGTCTGCAGCAACCTTTTGCATCAACCGGAACCATGGGCCAATTCGAGGGTCTGGCACCGCTGCCCATCCAGGCCTCCCACCTTGAGGGGGGGTCTCATCCTCCCTCAGATGTGGCACACCTTCAGAAGTAGATTCACAAGAACGAGCGAACCATCAATTATAAAACAACGATTGTGGTAAGAAGGAACCACTAATTAGTAATCAACATGTCTGTATGCATGTGGATTGAAAAGCACGGACATTGCTCACAAATCATGAAACTAAACAATCGCAGGCTCACAGTATACAGGGAAATCAGGAAAATTATAGAATATAATTAACTGCCTGTATGCTAGAAGAATAAGTGCAGTACCTTTCGAATGTATTAACAATTTGTATGTGGTATCATATTTACGCATTTAATAGGATTTTACACATAACATATCGAGGTTTGATTGCACCTGTGCGTTAAACAAGATACAGACAGATGAATGCAGAACCAACCGATTGGATGGACAGTGAGCGCAGGGCGGTTGGAGACTGCAGTGTGTTTGCTGAGGAATATGACCTCGGAAACAGCTTCTCCAGTGGCTTCCTGCCACCGACGGTCAAGATCATCCTCTGCAACAATGCTGCGTTCATGCTTCAATAACCTAACATTCCCATTTGTAAAGCTCTCCATCCCCTCCTAAAAACAAATATCAGCAACAGTTAGTTGGGAACTATGCCACAAACACATTTGTCAGATACCTTACAAATAAATAAAATAAGGATAAAAGTTGCAGGTAACTTTAACTGAGATCAGAGTGGAACATGATGGACCATTGTTTTGTTACATTACATGATCCTAGATCTCTGTACACCAGTGAGGTATGCAATTTACTAGGGTATACTCGTGGATAAAATTCTAGCAACAACGCACCTAATAAACAGTTAGCTTGTTACTCCCAGATTACAGCCACTGCCACTATGTTGCCAGCAACAGCAGTCATGCCTCGGGTCACAAGTGTCATTCCAGACACCGTAATAATCTCAATAACACAGCTTTGGCAACAAATTTCTATTTAACATATCAAAACCTAGAGAGTATAGGTTGAATCTATTCTTCAAGACAAATCTAACCAAAATAATGATACAGAATACAGTCAAAATAATTTTACTGCACGCATTCTAAGATGACATCTATTCCCACATGGAGGTTTTTCAGTAGACAAACAAAAAGCGAAATTCTGCCCTTCAAGAAGCAAATCGTGAGGCAGAGATTTTTCTCATCGAAAGAGCTTCCTGCTTCACAGTCGCAACTACTCCTAAACGCTAGGTACTGTGCCAACCCTAACCGGCACCACACTTCGTCGCCTACTAATCATCCTTAGTCAATGGCAAAGTTAATCTTGCGATTGATGCATACAGATTGCCAAGAACAGCGTCTACAGCCGAATGTGCTCGAAACTCAAAGGGGTTAGATTGATGGGTGATAGGAAGAGCTTCCTCACGGGGATGGGCGGGCCGGGGGACCAGCCAGGCATAGCCAGGAACGCGGCGGCGGGGCCGATGGACGCCGGGTCGGACGCCGTCGCTACCACGAGAAGAACCATCTTCTCCGATTCCCCTCCTCCTCCGGCTCTGCTTCTCGCCGCCTCAAAGCTGTGGGAGTTTATTAAAAAATAAATTGAGACGGTAGTTTACGGAAGAAAATCTTATACGACCCTGGTCGTACGCTCTCAAACGTGAGACCCTCTCCAGCGCTTGACACCTGGACGAACGAATCTTAAAGCAATGTGAATCCCCTTTTTGTTCCTGACTCGGAGCCGCCGCCCACGCTCGCCCGTCGTCGTAGCCGCCGCCGCCGCCGCCGCCGCCGCTGCAACTCTTCCTGCTCGCTCTATCCCTGAAGCACCGGCGCCCCGTCCCCGCAGCTCTTCCGCCCTGTCCACGACCACGCTCCTCGGCGCCCCGGCAGCTTGACCATGGAGGCACATCAAATTCGTTTAGGCCACATCTTGTATGAGAACAAATTCAGAAGAAAGCGATGTGCCTTTGTTCAGATTTTTACAGCTCAAATTTAAGCATCAACAATGTACAGGGAGCACAGGGAAAATGTTGATTGACTCATCTAGTGAACCCAGGCGAGAAGACGGAGCTAGCTTCGCAACACACCGTCGCCGTCGGCTAGAAGCTTGGCAGCCAAGGAGTGCGTACAGCCTGCGTAGTGCGCCGGCGGTGCCGCAAGTGGAGGCGGACAGAAGCATCGCCGTGGCCGGCGGGGACGAGCACACCGGCGGCGATATGGAGAGATTGAGCTGGATAGAAATCACGATTTGGAGATGAGGAGGTGGGGCAAATTTGACAATTTTGACCTTGGGACGAAATCATTTCACAGAATGAACTGGGTGCGAAACTATTTCACTTCCCTGATCCTTTTGTGTAGCGCCCGCCACGCCGGCGCCACACCCTACTGTGCAGCGCCTAGCGCGGCAGCGTTGCACTCCTGTCCACCGTGGCAGCCCCTGGGCCCGCACCCAGCAGTGTAGCGCCTCCGAGCTACGCGCCACACATGTAAAGTGCAGCGCCTAGCCGTCGGGCGCTGCACTGTGACTTAGATCCAGCCGCGCCAGCCCTCTCCTCCCCCACCCACCCCCATTGCCAGTTACAGAACAGAACAGGGCGGCGGCCCTCTCCACTCCCCCTCTCAATCCCCTCTCCCACATCCTTCAGATCCGACGATTTGGTCCGTGCATTTCTTCACCAATCCACCCTAGAAGGTACTCTCCTCCGATCCCCTTCTTTCTATCCATAGAAAATATGATATTTTGAAGATTTGGGAAATCCTTGTTTGATTTGATTAGATTTGAATCTTGCATGTGTTAGAACTTTGCATGTATTACAACCCTTGTTTGTTTGATTTGTGGAACCCTAGTTTAGTTTATGGAAAAGTTATTTTATGAAGTTATTTGTATGAAATAGGCCTAGTTTATGGAAAAGTTATTTGTATGTAGTTATTTGTATGAAGTAGGCCTAGTTATTTGTGGAACCCTAGTTTATTAGTTTTGTTTGATTTGATATGGTTGGATACATAGATTGATATGGTTGCATCTAGTAGGCCTACTTTAGTTTTTTTGAATTGAAAAGATAATCGTGTTGACAAGAATGCTTTGTTGAAATTGTTAGGATGGTTTGGCTTCTCGATGATCATTGGGACAAACAACACCGGTCGTACGCTATGTCGGTGGAGCAGCGGGTAATACTAAAAGTGGCCGGTCGTACCCTAACCATAACCATAACCCTAGCCCTAAACCTAACCCTAGCACCAACATAAGAACACCCATAAGAATAACCCTAGCATACTAACAAAGCCTAATCATAGAAATTGGCAAACAAACATCTCACATCTCCATCCAAATGTCTAGATCCAAACAAAACTAGGGTTTCCCCAAACTAGGAACAAATGAGCAATGGGAGAACTTTACTTGGATCAAAACAAATGGATCGGAGAATATTACCTTGAGGGAGGGTTTGACTTCGAAATCCACGGACAAATTCTTCAAATTTGCAAGATTTGGAAGAGGATTTGAGAGGGGGAGAGAGTGGGAGAGGGGGCAAAGCTCGGGGAGAGAGTGCGAGAGTGTGTGGTGTGGGGGGGTGGGAGAGGGGGGCCAACCAAGTGGTTGGATAAGTCACAGTGCAGCGCCTACGCGCTAGGCGCTGCACATTACATGTGTGGCGCCTAGCGGCTAGGCGTTGCACTTTACATGTGTGGCGCTGTGACGCCCGGATAATTAAGCTACAGTAAACCTCTGCTACTGATGCCACATCATCTCGGTTACTGTAGATAAACTCGCGTTAGTTCAAAACGATTCAAATTCAAATTTAAAATATAGGCAAACAACAAAAGTTTTCAAATATAAGAACTAAAAATGTTCGAGATGTTGCAATTTTTTCACTAATTGACATGTAGAAACTAACATCATTTGACTCACCGATTAGTCCCTAGTAAAATTTAAAGTGGCCCAGCAACAACTAAAATAGCCTTTTAAAAATAAACAAATGTTTATGTATTTTCCAAATCACTTGAAATCTTGTGTGCTAGCTCAAAACATTGCGTACTAATTATGTGACAAGTTTTAGTTTCAAGAAAACTTTTGGGGTATTAAATTAAAATACAAAGCGATGAAGAAAATTACAAGACAAAATATATAAAAGAAAAATAAACAAAAAAGGAAGACCACCGTGCACTATAGGCCTAGTTATAGGCCTAGTGCTACAGTGGGCAGCCCAAGCCCACCACCAGCCTTTTTCTCCCTCCTTTGTACAGTACAGAGAGGAGGCAGAGGCTTGTGCGTGGCGGCCATCCCCACCTCCATGGCCATCCTTGCCGCCGTGTCGTGCATCCGGCGAACCCCTAGAGATGTATAAGAACACGCCCACGCCCCCGACGAACCCTAGCTTCCCCCTTTCTCCCCACACGCGTCGCTGCTCTCTTCGCCATCCACACCCGACGCCACCGTCGCCGTGCCGTCGTCGTTCGCGCGCACCGAAAGCTCCACGCGCCACCTGGGGACGTCCAGGAGGACCGCCACTCTCTCCTTCGTCCATCCCGGGGGCCAGCTCAAGCTAGGACACCGCATAGCCTCGCCATCGCCTCTTCTTCCCGCCACGGCCGTCGCGCGTCCCCGCCATCGATCTCCACCACCGGGCCTCCCCGGCCATCTCGAGCTCGTCTACGACCTCCCGGTGAGCTGCTCCTCCATTCCCCCCTACTACCCCCTTGCTTCGTCGCCGTATCGTCGTCCTCGTGCTTGGTCGCCATGGCCGAAGCTTCGCATCCGTGCGCACTAGCCTGAGTAGGGCCCCGTCCGCGTGCACCCCTGCCTGCCAGCCCGCGCCCTGGCCATGCCCCGCGCTCGCCTGCTGCCTTGGCCGCCCGCACCCCGTGTGCCGCGCGCGTCCGCAGCCGTTCGCTGCCGGCTCCCCTGCTGCGCCCGCCTGCTGCTGCTGAACTGCTCCTAGCCACGCTGCTGCTGTTGGCTGTGTTGCTCATGCTTAACTGCTGCTGCTAATGCGTTGCTGCTGCTTGCTACTCCGCTGTCGTTTGCTGCCGCTGCTTGCTGCCTCCAACGTCGTTGCCTGATACTGCCACTGCTGTTGGCCATGGTCATGGTCATGGCCGGGTTGTGTGTGTGTGTGTCGTGTGTGGCCGTCTGTGCCACGGCTGTGTGCCTCTGGCCGGCCCTGTGCAGTGTGCCGTGTGTGTGTGTGAGGCCATGTGTGTGTGGCCGGCTGGATCTCTGGATGAGGCTGGCCCTGTTTAGGTTAATAGCTAATTAGTACTAGTAGTTAGGCTAATTAGTGGTTAGGTGTAGTATATAGGCCATATGGTTAGATAAGATAAATTAGATAAAAATATCTAAGCCTATGACACGTGGGTCCCATTTAATTAGGTTAGTTTTATTTATTTTTAGGTACAGCCTGTGACATGTGGGCCATGCATACGCTTTTGACTAGTCAAATTGACTTGGTCAATTCGGATTAAACTAAATATAATAAATCCAGAAATTTCAGAAAATACTTAAAACTTTGGAAAATCATATAAAAAATAACCGTAACTCCGATGAAAATACTTTGTACATGAAAGTGTCTCAGAATTTCGAGACGAATCCGAATACGCAGTCGGTTCGTCCGCCACACGTCCCTAGCATAGCGAACATGTAACAATCCCCCTCCATTTCATCTGTCCGAAAATGCCAAACACCTGGAACACTTTCCTGGATGTTTCCCCCCTTCGCCGGTAGCACCTAGTACTACGTTAGGTCACCCCTAGCACCGCGTATTGCCTTGTTATGTTTTGTGATGCTGTGTTTGCTCCGTATTTACTGTTTCTTCCCCCTCTTATTCTCCGGTAGACTACGAGAATGACGTCGTTGCTGCCCCGATCGACTACGTTGTTGACGACCCCTTCTTGCTAGAGCAACCAGGCAAGCCCCCCCCCTTTGATCACCAGATATCGCCTATTCCTTCTCTCTACTGCTTGCATTAGAGCAGTGTAGCATGTTACTGCTTTCGGTTAATCCTATTCTGCTGCATAGCCTGTCATTGTTGCTACAGTTGTTACCCTTACCTGCAATCCTAAATGCTTAGTATAGGATGCTAGTATTCCATCAGTGGCCCTACACTCTTGTCCGTCTGCCATGCTATACTACTGGGCCGTGATCACGGGCATATACTATATACTGTTACATTACTTATGATACTGTACGGAGATGGGGGCTGAAGGGGCAGGTGGCTCCATCCCGGTAGAGGTGGGCCTGGGTTCCCGACGGCCCCCGAATGTTACTTTGTGGCGGAGCGACAAGGCAGGTTGAGACCACCTAGGAGGTGGGCCTGGCCCTGGTCGGCGTTAGCGGTTACTTCATAATAACACGCTTAACGAGATCTTGGTATTTGATCTGAGTCTGGCCACTGGCCTATACGCACTAACCAACTACGCGGGAACAGTTATGGGCACTCGGCGTCGTGGTATCAGCCGTAGCCTTGTGACGTCAGCGACTGAGCGGCGCGTGCCGGATTGGACTGGAACTCCTCCTAGGCAAGGTCTGCTTTCGGCCGCCCTCGCAACGTGCAGGTGTGCAATGGGCGATGGGCCCATACCCCTGCGCCATAGGATTTAGACTGGCGTGCTGACCTCTCTGTTGTGCCTAGGTGGGGCTGCGACGTGTTGATCTTCCGAGGTCGGGCATGACCCAGGAAAGTGCGTCCGGCCAAATGGGATCGAGCGTGTTGGGTTATGTGGTGCACCCCTGCAGGGAAGTTTATCTATTCGAATAGCCGTGATCTTCGGTAATAGGACGACTTGGAGTTGTACCTTGACCTTATGACAACTAGAACCGGATACTTAATAAAACACAACCTTTCAAGTGGCAGATACAACCCGGTGATCGCTCTCTAACGGGGCGACAAGGAGGGGATCGCCGGGTAGGATTATGCTATGCGATGCTACTTGGTGAACTTACCATGTACTCTCTCCTAGATGCTGCAAGATGGAGGTGGCCAGAAGCGTAGTCTTCGACAGGATTAGCTGTCCCCCTTTTATTCTGGCATTCTGCAGTTCAGTCCACCGATATGGCCCTTTACACATATACCCATGCATATGTAGTGTAGCTCCTTGCTTGCGAGTACTTTGGATGAGTACTCACGGTTGCTTTTCTCCCTCTTTTCCCCCTTTCCCTTCTACCTGGTTGCCGCAACCAGATGTCGGAGCCCAGGAGCCAGACGCCACCGTCGACGACGACTCCTACTACACTGGAGGTGCCTACTACTGCGTGTAGTCCGCTGACGACGACCAGGAGTTGTTTAGGAGGATCCCAGGCAGGAGGCCTGCGCCTCTTTCGATCTGTATCCCAGTTTGTGTTGGGGAACGTAGCAGAAATTCAAAATTTTCCTACGTGTCACCAAGATCAATCTAGGAGACTTCTAGCAACGAGAGGGAAAAGAGTGCATCTACATACCCTTGTAGATCGCGAGCGGAAGCGTTCAAGAGAACAGGGTTGATGGAGTCGTACTCGTCGTGATCCAAATCACCGATGATCCTAGCGCCGAACGGACGGCACCTCCGCGTTCAACACACGTACGGAGCGGGGACGTCTCCTCCTTCTTGATCCAGCAAGGGGGGGAGAGGTTGATGGAGATCCAGCAGCACGACGGCGTGGTGGTGGAAGTAGCGGGATTCCAACAGGGCTTCGCCAAGCGCCGCGGGAGAAGGGAGATGTGTCACGGGAGGGAGAGGGAGGCGCCAGGGCTTGGGGTGCTGCTCCCATGCGCCTCCCCACTATATATAGGGGTGGACGGGGCTGGTTTCTTCTCCAAGTCCATTGGGGCGTTGGCAAAGGTGGAGGAAAGAAATCCCATCATTTCCCTTCCCCACCGATTGTTATCCCCCCTTTTTAGGGATCTTGATCTTATCCCTTCGGGATATGATCTTATTCCTTCTAAGGTGGGATCTTGGTGCGCCTTGACCAGGGGTGTGGGGCCTTGCCCCCACTACCCACGTTCATGTGGGTCCCCCCATGCAGGTGGGCCCCACTTCGGAACCTTCTAGAACCTTCCCGGTACAATACCGAAAAATCCCGAACATTTTCCGGTGGCCAAAATAGGACTTCCCATATATAAATCTTTACCTCCGGACCATTCCGGAATTCCTCGTGACGTCCGGGATCTCATCCGGGACCCCGAACGACTTTCGAATTTCCGCATACTAATATCTCTACAACCCTAGCGTCACCGAACCTTAAGTGTGTAGACCCTACGGGTTCGGGAGACATGCAGACATGACCGAGACGACTCTCCGGTCAATAACCAACAGCGGGATCTGGATACCCATGTTGGCTCCCACATGTTCCACGATGATCTCATCGGATGAACCATGATGTCGAGGATTCAATCAATCCCGTATACAATTCCCTTTGTCAATCGGTACGTTACTTGCCCGAGATTCGATCGTCGGTATCCCAATACCTTGTTCAATCTCGTTACCGGCAAGTCACTTTACTCGTACCGTAATGCATGATCCCGTGACCAAACACTTAGTCACATTGAGCTCATTATGATGATGCATTACCGAGTGGGCCCAGAGATACCTCTCCGTCATACGGAGTGACAAATCCCAGTCTCGATTCGTGCCAACCCAACAGACACTTTCGGAGATACCTGTAGTGCACCTTTATAGCCACCCAGTTACGTTGTGACGTTTGGTACACCCAAAGCATTCCTACGGTATCCGTGAGTTGCACAATCTCATGGTCTAAGGAAATGATACTTGACATTAGAAAAGCTCTAGCAAACGAACTACACGATCTTGTGCTATGCTTAGGATTGGGTCTTGTCCATCACATCATTCTCCTAATGATGTGATCCCGTTATCAATGACATCCAATGTCCATGGTCAGGAAACCATAACCATCTATTGATCAACGAGCTAGTCAACTAGAGGCTTACTAGGGACATGTTGTGGTCTATGTATTCACACATATATTATGGTTTCCAGTTAATACAATTATAGCATGAACAACAGACAATTATCATGAACAAGGAAATACAATAATAACCATTTTATTATTGCCTCTAGGGCATATTTCCAACAGTCTCCCACTTGCACTAGAGTCAATAATCTAGTTCACATCGCCATGTGATTAACACTCAAAGTTCACTAGAGTCAATAATCTAGTCCACATCACCATGTGATTAACACTCAATGAGTTCTAGGGTTTGATCATGTTATGCTTACGAGAGAGGTTTTAGTCAACAGGTCTGCAACATTCAGATCCGTGTGTGCTTTACAAATCTCTATGTCATCTTGTAGATGTAGCTACCACGCGCTACTTGGAGCTATTCCAAATAACTGCTCTACTATACGAATCCGGTTTACTACTCAGAGTCATCCGGATTAGTGTCAAAGTTTGCATCGACGTAACCCTTTACGACGAACTATTTTACCACCTCCATATCGAGAAAATTCCTTAGTCCACTAGATACTAAGGATAAGTTCGACCGCTGTCATGTGATCCATTCCCGGATCACTATTGTACCCCTTGACTAACTCATGGCAAGGCACACTTCAGGTGTAGTACACAGCATAGCATACTGTAGAGCCTACGTCTAAAGCATAGGGGACGACCTTCGTCCTTTCTCTCTCTTCTGCCGTGGTCAGGTCTTGAGTCTTACCCAATACTCACACCTTGTAACACAGCCAAGAACTCCTTCTTTGCTGATCTATTTTGAACTCCTTCAAAATCTTGTCACGGTATGTATTCATTTGAAAGTACTATTAAGCGTTTTTGATCTATCCTTATAGATCTTGATGCTCAATGTTCAAGTAGCTTAATCCAGGTTTTCCATTAAAAAACACTTTTCAAATAACCCTGGATGCTTTCCAGAAATTCTACATCATTTCTGATCAACAATATGTTAACAACATATACTCATCAAAAATTCTATAGTGCTCCCACTCACTTCTTTGGAAATACAAGTTTCTCATGAACCTTGTATAAACCCAAAATCTTTGATCATCTCATCAAAGCGTTCATTCCAACTCCAAGATGCTTACTCCAATCCTTAGAAGGATTGCTGGAGCTTTGCATACTTGTTAGCATCTTTCAGGATTGACAAAACCTTCTAGTTGTATCAGATACAACCTTTCCTCAAGAAAATCGTCGAGGAAACAATGTTTTGACATCCTATCTGCAAGATTTCATAAATAATGCAGTAACTGCTAATATAATTCTAACAGACTCTTAGCGTCGCTATGAGTGAGAAAGTCTCATCGCAGTCAACTCCTTGAACTTGCCGGAAAACATCTTAACGACAAGTCGAGCTTTCTTAATGGTGACACTTACCATCATTGTCTGTCTTCCCTTTAAAATCCATCTGTACCCAACAGCCTTACGACCATCAAGTAGTTCTTTCAAAGTCTATACTTTGTTTTCATACATGGATCCTCTCGAATTTTATGGCCTCAAGCCATTCGTCGGAATCCGGGCCCACCATCGCTTCTCCATAACTCGTAGGTTCATTGTTGTCTAGCAACATGACTTCCAAGACAGGATTACGTACCACTCTGAAGTAGTACGCATCCTTCTCGTCCTATGAGGTTTGGTAGTGACTTGATCTGAAGTTTCATGATCACTATCATAAGCTTCCACTTCAATTGGTGTAGGTGCCACAGGAACAACTTCCTGTGCCCTGCTACACATTAGTTGAAGTGACGGTTCAATGACCTCATCAAGTCTCCACCATCCTCCCACTCAATTCTTTCGAGAGAAACTTTTCCTCGAGAAAGGACCCGTTTCTAGAAACAATCACTTTTGCTTCCAGATCTGAAATAGGAGGTATACCCAACTGTTTTGGGTATTCTATGAAGATGCATTTATCCGCTTTGGGTTCGAGCTTATCAGCCTGAAACTTTTTCACATAAGCGTCGCAGCCCCAAACTTTTAAGAGACGACAACTTAGGTTTCTCTAAACCATAGTTCATACGGTGTCGTCTCAACGGAATTGCGTGGTGCCCTATTTAAAGTGAATGCGGTTGTCTCTAATGCCTAACCCATAAACGATAGTTGTAATTCGATAAGAGACATCATGGTATGCACCATATCCAATAGGGTGCAGTTATGATGTTCGGACACACCATCACAATATGGTGTTCCAGGCGGTATTAGTCGTGAAACAATTTCCACAATTTCTTAATTGTGTGCCAAACTCGTAACTCAGATATTCATCTCTATGATCATATCACAGACATTTTATCCTCTTGTCACGACGATCTTCAACTTCACTCTGAAATTACTTGAACCTTTCAATAATTCAGACTTGTGTTTCATCAAGTAAATATTCTCAGCATCTACTCAAATCATCTGTGAAGTAAGAACATAACGATATCCACTGCGTGCCTCAGCACTCATTGGACTGCACACATCAAATGTGTTACTTCCAACAAGTTGCTCTCTTGTTCCATCTTACTGAAAACGAGGCCTTTCAGTCATCTTGCCCATGTGGTATGATTTGCATGTCTCAAGTGATTCAAAATCAAGCGAGTCCAAATGATCCATCTGTATGGACTTTCTTCATGCATATATACTAATAGACATGGTTCGCATGTCTCAATCTTTTCAAAAACGAGTGAGTCCAAAGATCCATCAACATGGAGCTTCTTCATGCGTTTTATACCAATATGACTCAAGTGGCAGTGCCACAAGTATGTGGTACTATCATTACTATCTTATATCTTTTGGCATGAACATGTGTATCACTACGATCGAGATTCAATAAACCATTCGTTTTAGGTGCAAGACCATTGAAGGTATTATTCAAATAGACAGAGTAACCATTATTCTCCTTTAATGAATAACCATATTGCGATAAACATAATCCAATCATCTCTATGCTCAACGCAAACACCAAATAACAATTATTCAGGTTTAACCCCAATCTCGATGGTAGAGGGAGCATGCGATGCTTGATCACATCAACCTTGGAAACACTTCCAACACATATCGTCATCTCACCTTTAGCTAGTCTCCGTTTATTCTGCAGCTTTTATTTCGAGTTACTAACACTTAGCAACCGAACCGGTATCTAATACCCTGGTGCTACTAGGAGTACTAGTAAAGTACACATTAATATAATGTATATCCAATATACTTCTGTCGACCTTGCCAGCCTTCTCATCTACGAAGTATCTAGGGTAGTTCTGCTTCAGTGACCGTTCCCCTCATTTCAGAAGCACTTAGTCTCGGGTTTGGGTTCAACCTTGGGTTTCTTCACTAGAGCAACAACTGATTTGCCGTTTCATGAAGTATCCATTCTTGCCCTTGCCCTTCTAGAAACTAGTGGTTTTACTAACCATCAACAATTGATGCTCCTACTTGATTTCTACTTTCGCGGTGTTAAACATCGCGAGTTGCTCAAGGATCATCATGTCTATCCCTGATATGTTATAGTTCATCACGAAGCTCTAATAGCTTGGTGGCAGTGACTATGGAGAACCATCACTATCTCATCTGGAAGATTAACTCCCACTCGATTCAAGTGATTGTAGTACTCAGACAATCTGAGCACATGCTCAACGATTGAGCTTTTCTCCCTTAGTTTGCAGGCTTAAGAAACTTGTCAGAGGTCTCATACCTCTTGACGTGGGCACTAGTCTGAAATCCCAATTTCAGTCTTTGGAACATCTCATATGTTCTGCGACGTTTCAAAACCGTCTTTGCTGCCACAATTTTAAACCGTTCAACATGACGCCCTGAACTATCACGTAGTCATCAAAACGTGTATGTCAGATGTTCGCAACATCCACAAACGACGCTCGAGGTTCAGCACACCGAGCGGTGCATTAAGGACATAAGCCTCCTGTGCAGCAATGAGGACAATCCTCAGTTTATGGACCCAGTCCGCATAATTGCTACTATCAACTTTCAACTAAATTTTCTCTAGGAACATATCTTAGTAGAACTAAAGCGTAAGCTACGACATTATTTGCAAAGACCTTTTGACTATGTTCATGATAATTAAGTTCATCTGATTATTTAATGAACTCCCACTTAGATAGACATCCCTCTAGTCATCTAAGTGATACATGATCCGAATCGACTAGGCCGTGTCCGATCATCACGTGAGACGGACTAGTCATCATCGGTGAACATCTCCATGTTGATCGTATCTACTATACGACTCATGTTCGACCTTTCGGTCTCTTGTGTTCCGAGGCCATGTCTGTACATGCTAGGCTCGTCAAGTCAACCTAAGTGTTTTGCTTGTGTTCCGAGGCCATGTCTGTACATGCTAGGCTCGTCAACACCCGTTGTATGCGAACGTTAGAATCTATCACACCCGATCATCACGTGGTGCTTCGAAACAACGAACCTTCGCAACGGTGCACAGTTAGGGGGAACACATCTCTTGAAATTTTAGTGAGGGATCATCTTATTTATGCTACCGTCGTTCTAAGCAAATAAGATGTAAACATGACAAACATCACATGCAAATCACAAAGTGACATGATATGGCCAATATCATCTTGCGCCTTTGATCTCCATCTTCGAGGCGCGGCATGATCACCTTCGTCACTGGCATGACACCATGATCTCCATCATCGTGTCTTCATGAAGTTGTCTCGCCAACTATTACTTCTACTACTATGGCTAACGGTTAGCAATAAAGTAAAGTAATTACATGGCGTTTTCATTGACACGCAGGTCATACAATAAATTAAGACAACTCCTATGGCTCCTGCCGGTTGTCATACTCATCGACATGCAAGTCGTGATTCCTATTACAAGAACATGATCAATCTCATACATCACATATATAATTCATCACATCCTTTTGGCCATATCACATCACATAGCATACCCTGCAAAAACAAGTTAGATGTCTTCTAATTGTTGTTGCATGTTTTACGTGGCTGCTATGGGTTTCTAGCAAGAACGTTTCTTACCTACGCAAAAGCCACAACGGTGATATGCCAATTGCTATGTAACGCCCGGATAATCAACCACAATAATCCCATGCTAATGGTGCCACGTCACCATAGTTACTGTTGCTAATCTACCGTTAGGTCAAACCGTTTAAAAATTCAAATTCAAATTAATGTAACGATAAAAGTTTTTCAAAATTTTAAACAAAAATGTTCGGGAGATGCCAAATAAGGCATAGTTAATTATGGTGAAGTAAACACATTTTTAGAGAATGCCTAAATATTTTAAATTGAAATGAAACAGTAAAGAAAATAAATAAAAGAAAGAAATTACAAAAAAGAAAACAGAACAAAAAAAGGAGGAAGAAACCCCCCCTACTGGGCCATCTGCGGCCCAGCTGGCCAGCCCAACTGGGCAAGGGCCCAGTCGGCCGGCCCACCCCGCCCCCACTCCCTTATCCACTCCCCCAAACCCTAACCCTCCACCGACACCCCCCACTCCCCCCCTCCCTCCCCCGATCCAGATCGGATCGGACTCGTCCCCGTCGCCCCGCTCGTCCCCGTCGCCCCGCTCGCCCCGACGTCGCCCCGCTCGCCCCCAACGCCTCCTCGACGGCCCCGTCGCCCCGCTCGCCCCCGACGCTGCCCCGACGACCCCGCGCCCCGCGACCACGCTACGTCGCCACGCCGGAGCTCGCCCTCGCTGGACCTCCCCGCCGGCCTGCTCCCACGTCGCCGTCGTCCCCGTCCCCCACCTCGAGCCCCGCTGCCACTCCCCTACGGCCACAGTGAGCCGCGCCCCTCCCCTCTCTCCCTCGCCCCGAGCTCGTCCCTTCCCCTGCTCGCCGCGGTCGCCGCGCCCCGCACGCGCTCGGCCGCGCTCGTCGCCGCGCTCACCGCCTCCACCACCGCGCCCCCACGGCCCCCCTCCGTTCGCCCTGTCCCTGGCACTGGCCGACGCGTTCCTCCGCCCCCGCCGACGCCAGGGACCAGTCGGGCTGCAGCGCCCCGTCGCCACGGTGGCCTCGCCCCTCTGCGCCACCTCCGGCGGCTGGCCGCGCACCACCGCGGCCTCGCCCCGCTCCGGCCATGGCCACGCCGTGCCGCCCCCGCGTGCTGGTCGCCGCTCGGCCACTTCCTCCGCCCGTGGCGCTCGTCGCCGGGTCCGCCCGCACCACGCCCGTCGCCCGCGCCGCACACGGGCGCCCACGCCCGCACCGGCCACCCGCGCCCCCGCTTTGGCCCCCTGGGCCACTGCAAGGTGGGGCCTCGCCCCCCTGAGCCACTGCCCCTGGGCCCGAACCCCCTTGGGCCACAGACAGGTGGGCCCCCGCGCCCAGAGGACGAAAAGAAAAAATGATTTAAAAAATAAAATAATAAAAATAATAATTAATTAATTAATAAAAATTAATAAATAAATAAATAAAGAAAATAAAAATGAATTTAATTAATTAATTAATTAACTAAATTAATTAAGTTAATTAATCCTGTTTAAATTAATCTAATTAGTTAATTAATTTAACTAAACAGTAGTTAATTAGATAACAACCCCTGACAGGTGGGACCCACCTGTCAGGTTGACCAGGTCAATGGTCAACTGCTGACGTCAGCATGACATCATGCTGATGTCATAAATCCAAATTTCGAATTGAATTAAATAATTAATTAAATTCCAGAAATTAATAAATTCTTTTGAAAACCATATCTTTTAAACCGTAACTCGGATGGAAATACTTTGTACATGAAAGTTGCTCAGAACGACGAGACGAATCCGGATACGCAGCCCGTTCGTCCACCACACATCCTTAACCTATCGAACTCGCAACTTTCCCCCTCCGGTCCGTCTGTCCGAAAACGCGAAACAGCGTGAATACTTTCCCGGATGTTCCCCCCCTTCGCCGGTACCACCTACTGTCGCGTTAGGACACACCTAGCACCGCTCATTGTCATGTCACGCATCGTCATGCTTATGTTTGCATTGTATTTACTGTTTCTTCCCCCTCTTCTCTCCGGTAGACTACGAGACCGACACTGCTGCTGCCCAGTTCGACTACAGAGTTGACGACCCCTCCTACTTGCCAGAGCAACCAGGCAAGCCCCCCCATTGATCATCAGATATCGCCTATTCTTCTCTATACTGCTTGCATTAGAGTAGTGTAGCATGTTACTGCTTTCCGTTAATCCTATACTGATGCATAGCCTGCCCTTGCTTCTACTGTTGTTACCTTTACCTGCAATCCTACATGCTTAGTATAGGATGCTAGTTTTCCATCAGTGGCCCTACATCCTTGTCCGTCTGCTGTGCTATACTATCGGGCCGTGATCACTTGGGCGGTGATCACGGGTATATACTTATATACTCTATACATGACACATGTGATGACTAAAGTCGGGTCGGCTCGTAGGAGTACCCGCAAGTGGATCTTTGTGGCGGAGCAACAGGGCAGGTTGAGACCGCCTAGGTGAGAGGTGGGCCTGGCCCTGGTCGACGTTCGCGGATACTTAACACGCTTAACGAGATCTTGGTATTTGATCTGAGTCTGGCCATTTGGTCTATACGCACTTGCCATCTACGCGGGAGTAGTTATGGGTATCCCGGCGTCGTGTTATCAGCCGAAGCTCTTTTTGACGTCAGCGACGGAGCAGCGGGCGCCGGATTGGACTGGAATGCCACTAGGCTAGGTCTGCTTCCGGCCGCCCTCGCAACGTGCAGGTGTGCAATGGGCGATGGGCCCAGACCCCTGCGCGCATAGGATTTAGACCGGCGTGTTGACCTCTCGGTTGAGCCTAGGTGGGGCTGCGACGTGTTGATCTTCCGAGGCCGGGCATGACCCAGAAAAGTGTGTCCGGCCAAATGGGATCGAGCGTGTTGGGTTATGTGGTGCACCCCTGCAGGGAAGTTTATCTATTCGAATAGCCGTGTCCCTCGGTAAAAGGACGACCCAGAGTTGTACCTTGACCTTATGACAACTAGAACCGGATACTAAATAAAATACACCCTTCCAAGTGCCAGATACAACTCGGTGATCGCTCTCTAACAGGGCGACGAGGAGGGGATCGCCGGGTAGGATTTATGCTATGTGATGCTACTTGGAGGACTTCAGTCTACTCTCTTCTACATGCTGCAAGATGGAGATGGCCAGAAGCGTAGTCTTCGACAGGATTAGCTATCCCCTCTTATTCTGGCATGCTGCAGTTCAGTCCACTGATATGCCCCTTTACACATATACCCATGCATATGTAGTGTAGCTCCTTGCTTGCGAGTACTTTGGATGAGTACTCACGGTTGCCTTTCTCCCTCTTTTTCCCCCTTTCCTTTCTACCTGGTTGCCGCAACCAGATGCTGGAGCCCAGGAGCCAGACGCCACTGTCGACGACGACTCCTACGACACTGGAGGTGCCTACTACTACGTGCAGGCCGCTGACGACGACCAGGAGTAGTTAGGAGGATCCCAGGCAGGAGGCCTGCGCCTCGTTCGATCTGTATCCCAGTTTGTGCTAGCCTTCTTAAGGCAAACTTGTTTAACTCGTGTCTGTACTCAGATATTGTTGCTTCCGCTGACTCGTCTATGATCGAGCACTTGTATTCGAGCCCTCGAGGCCCCTGGCTTGTATTATGATGCTTGTATGACTTATTTATGTTTTAGAGTTGTGTTGTGATATCTTCCCGTGAGTCCCTGATCTTGATAATACACATTTGCGTGCATGAATAGTGTACGGTCAAATCGGGGGCGTCACAAGTTGGTATCAGAGCCGACTGCCTGTAGGAATCCCCCTTTCCACACTCCTTGGCCGAAGTCGAGTCTAGACATTACAATTTTTTTACTAACATGGCTGTGTGTCTTACGGGCCCACGTCGCCATTGGGTGGTACTAGGATCTTTTACTCCTCGACCTTTACTTTGGGACTCTGAACTCTCTTCTACTCGGGTTAAACGAATTTACTAACTCTAACACTAGGATCCCGTGACCGCATTCACCCCAAAGTTGGATAAGCCATAGTTGTTTCTTAGAATAGTATTTTGAACAATTCACACACTGTCATTTGACTCCTTTGAAACATCTTTGCTTTCAGATGGAACCCACGAGGCAGGTCGTGCGCCACACGACGGCCATTGGTGCCTCGGGATCACCGGCTGTGCTAGCTGAGATGATGACCTATCTGGGTTATCGCTGGCACCCTGAGTACACCGTCTACGAGGAGTACCAGGACTTTAACCAGGAGCAGTACCGTGCCATCGTCCACCTCTACTCGCGGGAGTATGACTCCACTACTGTGCTGCACACTGCTCATGGTGTTGGTGTGACCATCGATATGGCTGTCCACGATGCTGCCTATGTTGCTCTGACACGTCTTCGTGGAGAGTATCGGGAGTTGGACACCTCCCCTTTCAGGCACATTGCTATCGCATCTGATGTTGGTGCGGAGGGATACTATACTGCTGCCTACTCCACTGTCACTCGAGAGCCCTTCTACCATCAGAACCTGGTTCTGCATGCTGATGGTCTGGATCGAGCGAACCGAGCTCTTCGCCACGAGATGTACACCACCCGTCAGCACCTTTACCGTGCTCTGACGCTGCTGCACCCCTTTGTCCGATCTGGACAGCTACCGCGTACTGCGATCTACCCAGCCAGGACCGTGATGCCCCACGGTGTCGGTTGGCCAGAGGTGGGAGGCTACTCTCCCGCACTTGGTCCTCTTCTGCCACCTGAGCGTCGGGCTCTACACCTGAGTATCCGCGGCCCCCAGTCTGCTGACGTGGAGGGCTATCCGTTGCCTCACTACCAGCTGTCGGGCTACGATTACCTCCACAGTACCTCTTGGGACTGATGTAGGCTTGCTTGTAGTGTTAGATGCATTCGCCGCGAGCCTGTGTGCCGCCTATGTTGTCTTAGTCTGTGTACTGAACTCTATGCATGACCCCTTTTGTAAGTTATGCCGACTACTATGTAGTAGCTATCGTGCTCCTTTCATTATGCATGTTTCATCATGAATGATTCTTGTCTTTGCAAATTTCTCAATGCTGAACTACCCCTGTTATATATTAGCAGGATGGTTAGACCAGGTGTTCGTGGTCGTGGTGGCAATGCCCCACCACCACCTGAGTACATGGCTGGTATGATCCAACAGTTTGAACTGAACTGCCAATTCATGGAAAATATGATGGCTCAGTTTCCTCGCCCCAATATGGACCAGCAACCAACCCCAGTAACTCTGCAGGATTTCATGCGCCTGAACCCAACTGTGTACCGCAGCTCAACTCAGCCTCTGGATGCTGATGACTGGCTCCGTGACATCACCTATGAGATGGAGTCTGCCGATGTAGCCCCTGGCAGCTATGTCAACTTTGCTTCCTTCTTTCTGAAGGGACCCGCAGCTCAATGGTGGGACAGCCACAGGCGTACTCTGCCAGCTGGAACAATCATCACCTGGCCAGACTTCCAAGCTGCTTTCCGTGCCCGCTTCATTCCTCAGGGAGTCATGGACCGGAAGAAGCGTGAATTCCGCAACCTCACCCAAGGCAACAAAACTGTTGAAGCTTATCAGCGGGAGTTTCTGGACTTGTCTCGCTATGCTAAAGAGGACATTGCAACTGATGCAGCAGACAGGAGAAGTTCCGTGATGGCCTTCAAGCTGACATCAAGCTCGCACTTCTAGTGCATGACTTTGCTGATTTCGCCACCCTGGTGAACAAGGCCATCAATGTCGAAACTGGTCTGCAGGAATACCAGAGCTCTCACAGGCGTAACCGTGACACGGGCTCATCTTCGGGCCCGCCCTCACAGAAGCGTAAGATATGGATCCCGAACAACATGTACCGTCCAAATGCATCTGCCCCAAGGCAGACCTATGATGCACCTCGTCTGCCCCCACCACCATCTAGGCAGTCAAGACTTCCAGCTCCACCATCCCAAGCCCCTGTTCCCACTCCCAATAATGGCTTGTGCTTCAGGTGTGGTTAACCAGGACACCGTGCTAGAGAATGCAACCAGAACCAGAATCAACTGGCCCTTCCAGCAACTGGCCGTGGTAACAACCAGCCCCGCAACAACAATGCTAAGTCTTATGGTCGTGCTCATGCCAACCACGTTGATCTCAACGAAGCTCAAGACCAGCCTGCTACTGTGATGGGTACACTCCTCGTAAATTCAGTACCAGCATCCGTTTTATTTGATACAGGTGCATCACATTCATTCATGTCAGAAGATTTTGCATTCATGCATGGCATTAGAAGCGAAGACATGAATGCTTCACTATTAGTACACACCCCTGCGGGCCAATGTCGAACCTCCATGATTTGCAACGACGTCCCCGTTGAAATCGAAGGACTGGAATTTCTTGTCTCTCCCATCGTACTGAAGTCCTGTAGCATTGATCTCATTCTGGGAATGAATTGGTTAAAAGCGCATACTGCTTCAATCGTTTGCACCACTAAGACCGTCCATCTGCTACACCCTTCAGATGAAATAGTTACTTACCAAGCCCATCTGGTGCAAAATGCCGAGGCAAGGCTCTATGCATTGAATGCATTGAACGCTGCACCACTCGAGGGCATTGAAAACATTCCCGTCGTGCGTGAATTCCTCGACGTCTTTCCTGAAGAATTTCCAGGGATTCCCCCTGCTAGAGCTATCGAATTCATCATCGACTTGAAACCAGGCACCACTCCTATAGCCAAGCGACCATACAAGATGTCGCCGCATGAACTCCTTGAGCTTAAGGAGGAAATCGACAATTCTCTTCGCAAAGGATTCATTCGCCCAAGTTGCTCTCCTTGGGGAGCACCTTCTCTCTTTGTCAAGAAGAAGGATGGGACAAACCGATTAGTTCAAGACTACCGTCCTATAAACCAAGCTACCATTCAGAATAAATACCCTCTTCCTCGGATCAATGATCTGTATGACCAACTGGCGGGTTCGTCAGTGTTCTCTAAGCTCGACTTGAGGTTGGGTTACCACCAGATCCGTGTTCGTGAAGAGGATATCCCAAAGACCGCCTTCGTGACTCGGTATGGTTCATACGAGTACACCGTCATGTCTTTCGGTTTAACCAATGCTCCAGCCACCTTCTCTCGTCTGATGAACTATATATTCATGGATTACCTCGACAAGTTCGTCGTGGTTTATCTGGATGATATCCTGGTATTTTCCAAGAACGAAGAAGAACATGCTGAACATCTTCGACTGGTGCTGGAAAAGCTACGAGAGCATCAACTATATGCCAAGTTCTCCAAATGTGAATTCTGGCTACCGGAAGTAACCTATCTTGGGCATGTAATCTCTAAGGATGGTATTGCCGTCAACCCTGAACGAGTCCAGGCTATCCTTGATTGGACTCCTCCCAAGAACGTTAAGCAAGCCAGAAGTTTTCTCGGTCTCGCCAGCTATTGCCGTCGATTCGTCGAGAACTTCTCCAAGATCGCCAGGCCTCTGACTAACCTGTTGCATAAGGGCGTCAAGTTCCAATGGACAGACAAATGTCAGGAAAGTTTCCAGGCACTCAAAGACAAGTTGACTTCTGCCCCAGTTCTAGCTCCACCTGATACTAAGAAGGACTTCGTCATTTACTGCGACGCTTCCCGTCAAGGATTAGGCTGTGTCCTAATGCAAGACCGCAAGGTGATTGCTTATGCCTCTCGGCAATTGCGCCCTCACGAAGAGAACTACCCAGTTCACGACCTTGAACTTGCTGCTGTCATTCATGCGCTGAAGCAGTGGCGACATTACCTTCTCGGTAATCGTTGCGAGATCTTCACTGACCACCAAAGTCTGAAGTATCTGTTTACTCAGCCAGACCTGAACCTCCGTCAGCAGAGATGGATGGAGCTTGTTGCAGACTTTGACTTGGGTATTTCCTATACGCCAGGCAAGGCTAATGTAATGGCTGATGCCTTGAGCCGCAAGTCTTACTGCAACCACCTCCAGGTTCACAAAGTTCAGCCCTCGCTTGTTGAAGAATTCAGGAAGCTGAACCTCCATATTGTTCCTCCGGGTGCACTCGCTCCCCCTCCTAAGGAGTTTGGCAAGGTGAACCTCCACGTTGTTATCCAGGGTTCCCTCAATACCCTAGTTGCTAAACCAGATCTCGTGGACAGCATCAAAAGGCTACAGAAGTATGACTCTGAAGCCCACAAGATTAAGCGCTACCTCGCAGAAGGAAAGCCCTCATTCTTCACTATTGCTGAAGATGGCACTTTGTACTTCAAGGGCCGCCTAGTGGTGCCATGTGCAGAGAAAAACCTGGATATGACACAGGAAGTTATGAAAGAAGCTCATGATACGCCTCTATGTATCCACCCTGGTAGTACAAAGATGTACCAAGACATCCGTCAGAGATTCTGGTGGTCTAATATGAAGCAAGACATTGCTCGTTATGTTGCTGAGTGTGACGTTTGCCGTCGTATCAAAGCAGAACACCAAAGGCCTGATGGAACTCTGCAACCTATCTCTATTCCTGAATGGAAATGGGACCATGTTGAGATGGACTTCGTCACTGGATTTCCCAAATCACAGAAAGGTAATGATGCTATCCTTGTCGTCATTGACCGGCTTTCCAAAGTTGCACATTTTCTGGCGGTCAAGGAAACGATCACTGCTAGTCAACTGGCAACGCTCTATATGTCCAGGATTGTTTCACTCCACGGTATTCCATTGGTTATCAGTTCAGACCGTGGCAGCTTATTCACTTCAAGATTCTGGGCAAGTTTCCAAGAAGCTATGGGAACTCACCTGTCATTCAGTACTACGTTTCATCCTCAGTCGCAGGGGCAAGTTGAACGCGTCAACCAAGTTCTCGAAGATATGCTTCGAGCTTGTGTTATTTCCTTCGGCAAGAAATGGGAGGAATCTCTCCCGTATGCTGAGTTCTCTTATAATAATAGCTATCAAGCTAGTCTGAAGATGGCCCCCTTCGAAGTGTTATATGGACGAAAGTGTCGAACCCCTCTGAACTGGTCGGAAACTGGGGAACGTCCACTCTTTGATCCGGATATTATCCAACATGCCGAAGAACAAGTCCGCATTATTCGTGAGAATCTCAAGACTGCTCAGTCACGTCAGAAGAGTCAGTATGACCGTCATCATAAAGACATGGTCTATCAACCTGGCGAAAAGGCTTATCTTCGAGTCACACCAATGAAGGGTGCTCACCGCTTTGGAATCAAGGGCAAACTAGCTCCTCGCTATATTGGCCCATTCACTATTCTCGAAAGGCGTGGAAAAGTGGCATACCAACTCGAGCTTCCGCCGAACCTTTCTTAGGTTCACGATGTGTTCCATGTGTCACAGCTCCGCCGTTGCTTCAAGGACCCAATCCGAGCAGTGGATCATGAAGTGCTCGAATTGCAGCAGGACATCTCCTATAAGGAGCATCCGGTCCGCATTCTCGACCAAGCTGAACGCCGCACACGTCAGAAGGCGATCAAGTTCCTCAAAGTCCAGTGGTCGCACCATTCTGAAGATGAAGCCACTTGGGAACGAGAGGATCGTCTGCGCGAAGAATACCCCGCAATTTTTCCTTCTACCTCCTAAATCTCGGGACGAGATTTCTTGTAGTGGAGGAGTTTTGTAACGCCCGGATAATCAAGCCACAGTAATCCCACGCTAATGTGCCACGTCACCATAGTTACTGTTGCTAATCTACCGTTAGGTCAAACCGTTTAAAAATTCAAATTTAAATTAATGTCAACGATAAAAGTTTTTCAAAATTTAAAACAAAAATGTTCGGGAGATGCCAAATAAGGCATAGTTAATTATGGTGAAGTAAACACATTTTTAGAGAATGCCTAAATATTTTAAATTGAAATGAAACACTAAAGAAAATAAATAAAAGAAAGAAATTACAAAAAAGAAAACAGAACAAAAAAAACAAAAGGAGGAAGAACCCCCCCCCCACTGGGCCATCTGCGGCCTAGCTGGCCAGCCCAACTGGGCAAGGGCCCAGCCGGCCGGCCCACCCCGCCCCCACTCCCTTATCCACTCCCCCAAACCCTAACCCTCCACCGACACCCCCCACTCTTCCCCTCCCTCCCCCGATCCAGATCGGATCGGGCTCGTCCCCGTCGCCCCGACGTCGCCCCGCTCGCCCCCGACGCCGCCCCGACGGCCCCGTCGCCCCGCTCGCCCCCGACGCCGCCCCGACGACCCCGCGCCCCGCGACCACGCTACATCGCCACGCCGGAGCTCGCCCTCGCCGGACCTCCCCACCGGCCTGCTCCCACGTCGCCGTCGTCCCCGTCCCCCACCTCGAGCCCCGCTGCCACTCCCCTACGGCCACAGTGAGCCGCGCCCCTCCCCTCTCTCCCTCGCCCCGAGCTCGTCCCTTCCCCTGCTCGCCGCAGTCGCCGCGCCCCGCGCGCGCTCGGCCGCGCTCGTCGCCGCGCTCACCGCCTCCACCACCGCGCCCCCACGGCCCCCTCCGTTCGCCCTGTCCCTGGCCCTGGCCGACGCCTTCCTCCGCCCCCGCCGACGCCAGGGACCAGTCGGGCTGCAGCGCCCCGTCGCCACGGTGGCCTCGCCCCTCTGCGCCACCTCCGGTGGCTGGCCGCGCACCACCGCGGCCTCGCCCCGCTCCGGCCATGGCCACGCCGTGCCGCCCCCGCGTGCTGGTCGCCGCTCGGCCACTTCCTCCGCCCGCGGCGCTCGTCGCTGGGTCCGCCCGCACCACGCCCGTCGCCCGCGCCGCACACGGGCGCCCACGCCCGCACCGGCCACCCACGCCCCCCTTTGGCCCCCTAGGCCACTACCAGGTGGGGCCTCGCCCCCCCTGAGCCACTGCCCCTGGGCCCGAACCCCCTTGGGCCACAGACAGGTGGGCCCCCGCGCCCAGAGGACGAAAAGAAAAAAATGATTTAAAAATAAAATAAAATAATAGTAATAAATTAATTAATAAAAATTAATAAATAAAGAAAATAAAAATGAATTTGATTAATTAATTAATTAACTAAATTAATTAAGTTAATTAATCCTGTTTAAATTAATCTAATTAGTTAATTAATTTAACTAAACAGTAGTTAATTAGATAACAGCCGGGTCAACTGCTGACGTCAGCATGACATCATGCTGATGTCATAAATCCAAATTCCGAATTAAATTAAATAATTAATTAAATTCCAGAAATTAATAAATTCTTTTGAAAATCATATCTTTTAAACCGTAACCTGGATGGAAATACTTTGTACATGAAAGTTGCTCAGAACGACGAGGCGAATCCGGATACGCAGCCCGTTCGTCCACCACACATCCCTAACCTATCGAACTCGCAACTTTCCCCCTCCGGTCCGTCTGTCTGAAAACGCGAAACAGCGGGAATACTTTCCCGGATGTTCCCCCCCTTCGCCGGTACCACCTACTGTCGCGTTAGGACACACCTAGCACCGCTCATTGTCATGTCACGCATCGTCATGCT
This sequence comes from Aegilops tauschii subsp. strangulata, assembly GCF_002575655.3. Taxonomy (NCBI): domain Eukaryota; kingdom Viridiplantae; phylum Streptophyta; class Magnoliopsida; order Poales; family Poaceae; genus Aegilops; species Aegilops tauschii. Next base: position 409,996,965 of record NC_053040.3, on the reverse strand, counting down.
TATGTTTGCATTGTATTTACTGTTTCTTCCCCCTCTTCTCTCCGGTAGACTACAAGACCGACACTGCTGCTGCCCAGTTCGACTACGGAGTTGACGACCCCTCCTACTTGCCAGAGCAACCAGGCAAGCCCCCCCCTTGATCACCAGATATCGCCTATTCTTCTCTATACTGCTTGCATTAGAGTAGTGTAGCATGTTACTGCTTTCCGTTAATCCTATACTGATGCATAGCCTGCCCTTGCTTCTACTGTTGTTACCTTTACCTGCAATCCTACATGCTTAGTATAGGATGCTAGTTTTCCATCAGTGGCCCTACATCCTTGTCCGTCTGCTGTGCTATACTATCGGGCCGTGATCACTTGGGCGGTGATCACGGGTATATACTTATATACTCTATACATGACACATGTGATGACTAAAGTCGGGTCGGCTCGTAGGAGTACCCGCAAGTGGATCTTTGTGGCGGAGCGACAGGGCAGGTTGAGACCGCCTAGGTGAGAGGTGGGCCTGGCCCTGGTCGACGTTCGCGGATACTTAACACGCTTAACGAGATCTTGGTATTTGATCTGAGTCTGGCCATTTGGTCTATACGCACTAGCCATCTACGCGGGAGTAGTTATGGGTATCCCGGCGTCGTGGTATCAGCCGAAGCTCTTTTTGACGTCAGCGACGGAGCGGCGCACGTCGGATTGGACTGGAACGCCACTAGGCTAGGTCTGCTTCCGGCCGCCCTCGCAACGTGCAGGTGTGCAATGGGCGATGGGCCCAGACCCCTGCACGCATAGGATTTAGACCGGCGTGTTGACCTCTCGGTTGAGCCTAGGTGGGGCTGCGACGTGTTGATCTTCCGAGGCCGGGCATGACCCAGAAAAGTGTGTCCGGCCAAATGGGATCGAGCGTGTTGGGTTATGTGGTGCACCCCTGCAGGGAAGTTTATCTATTCGAATAGCCGTGTCCCTCGGTAAAAGGACGACCCGGAGTTGTACCTTGACCTTATGACAACTAGAACCGGATACTAAATAAAATACACCCTTCCAAGTGCCAGATACAACCCGGTGATCGCTCTCTAACAGGGCGACGAGGAGGGGATCGCCGGGTAGGATTTATGCTATGCGATGCTACTTGGAGGACTTCAGTCTACTCTCTTCTACATGCTGCAAGATGGAGATGGCCAGAAGCGTAGTCTTCGACAGGATTAGCTATCCCCCTCTTATTCTGGCATGCTGCAGTTCAGTCCACTGATATGCCCCTTTACACATATACCCATGCATATGTAGTGTAGCTCCTTGCTTGCGAGTACTTTGGATGAGTACTCACGGTTGCCTTTCTCCCTCCTTTTCCCCCATTCCTTTCTACCTGGTTGCCGCAACCAGATGCTGGAGCCCAGGAGCCAGACGCCACCGTCGACGACGACTCCTACGACACTGGAGGTGCCTACTACTACGTGCAGGCCGCTGACGACGACCAGGAGTAGTTAGGAGGATCCCAGGCAGGAGGCCTGCGCCTCGTTCGATCTGTATCCCAGTTTGTGCTAGCCTTCTTAAGGCAAACTTGTTTAACTCGTGTCTGTACTCAGATATTGTTGCTTCCGCTGACTCGTCTATGATCGAGCACTTGTATTCGAGCCCTCGAGGCCCCTGGCTTGTATTATGATGCTTGTATGACTTATTTATGTTTTAGAGTTGTGTTGTGATATCTTCCCGTGAGTCCCTGATCTTGATCGTACACATTTGCGTGCACGAATAGTGTACGGTCAAATCGGGGGCGTCACATGCTATTTACCCTTCATAAGGACTCTTTTCATCGAATCTGATCCAACTAAAGTGGGAGAGACAGACACCCGCTAGCCACCTTATGCATCAAGTGCATGTCAGTCGGTGGAACCTGTCTCACGTAAGAGTACGTGTAAGGTCGGTCCGGGCCGCTTCATCCCACAATGCCGCCGAATCAAGATAAGACTAGTAACGGCAAGCAAATTGAACAAATCATCGCCCACAACTACTTTGTGTTCTACTCGTGCATAGAATCTACGCATAGACGTGGCTCATGATGCCACTGTTGGGGAACGTAGCAGAAATTTAAAATTTTCCTACGTGTCACCAAGATCAATCTAGGAGACTTCTAGCAACGAAAGGGAAAAGAGTGCATCTACATACCCTTGTAGATCACGAGCGGAAGCGTTCAAGAGAACGGGGTTGATGGAGTCGTACTCGTCGTGATCCAAATCACCGATGATCCTAGCGCCGAACGGACGGCACCTCCGCGTTCAACACACGTACGGAGCGGGGACGTCTCCTCCTTCTTGATGCAGCAGGGGGGAGGAGAGGTTGATGGAGATCCAGCAGCACGACGGCGTGGTGGTGGAAGTAGCGGGATTCCAACAGGGCTTCGCGAAGCGCTGCGGGAGAAGGGAGATGTGTCACGGGAGGGAGAGGGAGGCGCCAGGGCTTGGGGTGCTGCTCCCATGCGCCTCCCCACTATATATAGGGGTGGAGGGGGCTGGTTTCTTGCCCTCCAAGTCCATTGGGACGTTGGCAAAGGTTGGGGAAAGAAATCCCATCATTTCCCTTCCCCACCGATTGTTATCCCCCTTTTTAGGGATCTTGATCTTATCCCTTCGGGATATGATCTTATTCCTTCTAAGGTGGGATCTTGGTGCGCCTTGACCAGGGGTGTGGGGCCTTGCCCCCACTACCCACGTTCATGTGGGTCCCCCATGCAGGTGGGCCCCACTTCGGAACCTTCTAGAACCTTCCCGGTACAATCCCGAAAAATCCCGAACATTTTCCGGTGGCCAAAATAGGACTTCCCATATATAAATCTTTACCTCCGGACCATTCCGGAACTCCTCGTGACGTCCGGGATCTCATCCGGGACCCCGAACGACTTTCGGATTTCCGCATACTAATATCTCTACAACCCTAGCGTCACGGAACCTTAAGTGTGTAGACCCTACGGGTTCGGGAGACATGCAGACATGACCGAGACGACTCTCCGGTCAATAACCAACAGCGGGATCTGGATACCCATGTTGGCTCCCACATGTTCCACGATGATCTCATCGGATGAACCATGATGTCGAGGATTCAATCAATCCCGTATACAATTCCCTTTGTCAATCGGTACGTTACTTGCCCGAGATTCGATCGTCGGTATCCCAATACCTTGTTCAATCTCGTTACCGGCAAGTCACTTTACTCGTACCGTAATGCATGATCCCGTGAACAAACACTTGGTCACATTGAGCTCATTATGATGATGCATTACCGAGTGGGCCCAGAGATACCTCTCTGTCATACGGAGTGACAAATCCCAGTCTCGATTCGTGCCAACCCAACAGACACTTTCGGAGATACCTGTAGTGCACCTTTATAGCCACCCAGTTACGTTGTGACGTTTGGTACACCCAAAGCATTCCTACGGTATCCGGGAGTTGCACAATCTCATGGTCTAAGGAAATGATACTTGACATTATAAAAGCTCTAGCAAACGAACTACACGATCTTGTGCTATGCTTAGGATTGGGTCTTGTCCATCACATCATTCTCCTAATGATGTGATCCCGTTATCAATGACATCCAATGTCCATGGTCAGGAAACCATAACCATCTATTGATCAACGAGCTAGTCAACTAGAGGCTTACTAGGGACATGTTGTGGTCTATGTATTCACACATGTATTACGGTTTCCAGTTAATACAATTATAGCATGAACAACAGACAATTATAATGAACAAGGAAATACAATAATAACCATTTTATTATTGCCTCTAGGGCATATTTCCAATAGTTTGTGCTAGCCTTCTTAAGGCAATCTTGTTTAACTTATGTCTGTACTCAGATATTGTTGCTTCCGCTGACTCGTCTATGATCGAGCACTTGTATTCGAGCCCTCGAGGCCCCTGGCTTGTATTATGATGCTTGTATGACTTATTTTATTTTTAGAGTTGTGTTGTGATATCTTCCCGTGAGTCCCTGATCTTGATCGTACACGTTTACGTGTATGATTAGTGTGCGATTGAATCGGGGGCGTCACAAGTTGGTATCAGAGCCGACTGCCTGTAGGAATCCCCCTTCCACACTCTTGGCCGAAGTCGAGTCTAGTCATTACAAAACTTTTACTAACATGGATGTGTGTCTTACGGGCTCACGTCGCCATTGGGTGGTATTAGGATCTTTTATTCCTCGTCTATACTCTGGGACTCTGATATCTCTTCTATTCGGGTTAAATGATTTTGCTAACTCTAAAACTAGGATCTCGTAACTACTTCCTCCCGGAGAGCCCCTTCATTCCAGATGATGGCCTGATTCATTAGAAGACCCCAATGATACTCTCCGATGTTATCCCGAGAACTTGTGTTCATTGCGTTTGCAATTCCCCTTCCACCGTCAACCCCTATAGATAACTACATGCACTTGTCATTCTTACATTAGTCCCCAGTTGCTCTTGCTATTACAAGATACCCCGAAATACTCGTTGTTGTTTCGAGAATCCTTTGAGCTTACTGCCCTGCAGTTCTTGCCTAATGAATACCCCCACGGATAAATCCTCGCACTTATCGAGTATCCGTTCTTTCCCCATTGTTCGTATGATTCACAAGATACATTGAAATACTACCCGATCTCCCGATAATCCTCTACCCGCTATTACTCTACAAATACTTGTCTGATTGCATTATGGATGCGTTCCATATGACTAGCAATATTCATAGTATCCTTCGTCATTATCATTGCGAGTCCCTTGATTCAATATGTTGCGAATTCTCGCAATCCTCAATGAGGTCTTAGATTCTTCCTTCCAGCTCAAACATCATTTTAAACATGAGCTGGATCTCGACCAATCAAATTGTCGTCGTTTGTACCCCCAAGCTTACTCAAGTTATCCATCCTTAATCAGAGCGTTTGCTTCTGATCCCTTGATTTGGAAATCATAAATTCCTTTACATGTGAGCTTTGAATTAGCCAGTTGCTTCTATAATCCAATGCCTTCACATTGTTTCATCCTCTGGTTGTGTGCCGATACTCATATCAGCTTCGCTATGGACCGCCGGATCCTTTGTTGAAATATCATCCGACAGTGTCCTTCGTATACAAAAACATCGAGAAGTTCTTTCCCTGATATATAATGCCTTTGGCAATTTGTATCCTCAGCTTTGATAACCATACTCTACTTTCGAGCTTGTACTATTTACTCCGAAGTTTGTGGTATCTGTTCCTAAGATGCCACGATGGGTTGAACCAACGCCTTCCCTAATCTGTGTGCACCCGAAAGATTTCACGGGTCATACATATCTAGTATTACACTAGGTAAAACTTTCAACAACTAATGTCATTTTTGAAATACGAGAGGTGAATGAATGATTATGCATTGGAGAAGTGGGAGTCGACCTTGAACTTTGTGTTCATGCCCATGGACACGATGTAGATCTTATCATGGAAACTTCTCTTAAATTAGTTATTCCCTTGGTATAAGTTCATATTATATCTAGGATTTGGTCTTTTGCAATCGTGCTTTCGACCATATTGTCTTTTTTGGGTCCCATTTCTCGGACGATTTAAATACTTGCCATCTCAGATCAGTACGCCTGCCCAACCTCTATTTTGATCTACCTTCGAGTATTACCCCCTGGTATCTCGAGGATATCACCCCCATTGCACTACATGTTATGAATTTCTGATGAAGTAGTAGCTTTCCCCGTCATAGTCACTCCACGAGTTCTGGGTTGTCGTCAACCGAAAGCACCGGGTTGTGAATCAAATCAACACTGAGATTCAGTACTCCCAGTACTTTGTTGTTGATAATTTTAATACTCAGTCACGTCATTCCTAGCCTGATCGGCTACATCATTATCGTGCTAATTTTAACTGTGCTACCTGGTCCTTCTTCTCGGAGCACAATTTTTGACGTTGAGCTAACCTTACGTCGATCTTCCTCGTCTTATCATTTCACCTCAAACAACAAGCCTGATTCCGAGTTGGTGTCGTATCCGTGGTTCCAATAATCTTATGCCACATCAGTCCTTTTGCTTGTTTTAGTCGCTGTTCGATTACTTCTTCGTGGAGCCTCTCGACAAAATTTGTCGTGATCATCATCAACATTTTGAATCTTTCCAGGATACCAATCGAATTCATGATGATAAGTACCACCCTCGTCCCTTGGTAATTTGAGTTACCATCGACAACATCCTTACCTTCCTTCCGTCACAAACTTATTCATGTTATGGATGCAACTTGATATCCAGCTTGTAATATGTTCTACCTTGAAGTATTACCATCCTTTACGTCAAGGATGTTGTGAGAATTACTCCACCTCTTAAGAATTCTTGATATAGTGATACTTCTCACAAGCACCATCCTTTCTTGATCCCCATATTGGCTAACTGGGAATATCGACAAGTGAACGATGCTGCTTGGACTCTGTAATTCAAGCAACCCCGTTGCTTTGAAATTAATGGCCGATAGTTCATCCTCAGACTATTGGTTATTGAATCACCATTCTAACATTGATCATGCTACATAAGCCCATATTCCGGGTGCACTTTTCAACCAATGTTTAATTGTGTATGTTTTCCTCGAGCATACCTCATTATATCATTTGATCCAACAAATGTTATCTCCCTGATCACATAATTGTGGAAATCCAACTTGTTGGAATTCTCGATGAATTGTCGCTGAGTCCATCAGCCAACTCCTCACCCTCTCCTTGATTTAATGATGAACTCTTGTTTCGAAACTCGCTTCCATATTTAATTTCCCGAGAATCTTCGATGTCATCTTGTCAACTTGTGTCGCACCTTTTCTCCTCGGGCATCCTGAGTCTGAGGTATCCTGACACCAATCAGATCTGAATCTCGGTCAGATATGATGGTTGGAACATATATCCAAGAGTTATAACATTGGTCTTTATATATGACCCGGTAAGATGATGTCATGCCTAGCACACCTGGCCTGAGGCCCTATTGTTATAGTTTCCTTTTTAGTAAGATTATCCATTTCTCCATGAGGAAATCGCAAGACTTACTCTATGAGTGTTCCTGATGGATCCTTTGTGTATGCAAAGTCCAACCTTTGCTTGAAGACCATGTCAATGCTATCTCGAAGCATGTCTGTGGTACTCCGAATTTCAATAAGAACATCTGAAGCACAATGCTAAATTTTATTTATCAATTATCCAAACACTGTTGTATGGGTAATGGCATGCAATTTCTCTCCCCTTACCTAAAGAGTCTAATACATTATATCCTGTCATGGATATCATGCTCTGCTTGTCCTTGGGGAGGATATACCCTTGAAGTATGTGCTTAAACACATTTTCCTTTCCATTGTCCTGTTTAAACTGAGAATCATAATTTTCCTTTCCATTGTTTGGTTTAACCTTTCTTGTGATCTATATGATCTAAGCAGCAATATTCTCCTGCTTATGTAAACACCTCGGTGTACAATTCTGTTAGTAAGACCCTGTTACTATTGTTGAAAACATTCCGGTAACCACCGATGGACGAGAACTTTGCCTATTGGTCTGCCTCGTTCGACGAGCAGGAAGATGGTTCTCTTCGTCCCTCGCCCTTGGTACTGATGTTGTTGCCGACATAACTGACAGGCTACCCTCTGACATGCCTTGCTATCATGACCATGCAAGATGTCACCACTCCTCCTACTTTTATCCCACATGGTGGGCCCATAACCCACAGTTCCACAGGATCGAAACCTAACTCTCCTGTACACCACCTGTTCCCAAGGTTGTTCCTCGCGCTTGACTTCGTATGTAATTCACGGACCACCTGTCTAGTGATCTATTCTGGTATGAGGCGCAATACCTATTCTCGTTGCCCTGAAACCCTTTCACCTTCTGATTAGGCATCGAACGATTGCCTATCTGTTTGAAACTTCTCATGGTACCTTCTTACTTTGCTCTCGATATATTCTTAAGTTTCAAATTGAGAGATACTTATGCTTCTTCCCTGAGTTAACCGTCTGATGCTCGATCTTGTTAGAATCCATCCATATAGAGTTTTCCCTTCTTACCCCTTCGTAAGTACGGTGAAGATCCTGAAGGAAGGACGACAACTTCACCATGATGACCTGAAGCAGAGAAATGAAGACGTCAATGTAATGGATCGACCTGTTCGAGAAGAGCAACCAAGACCGAGAAGATCCGTTAGATTTTTCGTAACCCAATCCCTTCCCCCTTACTCCCCTCCTAAATCTCGAGACGAGATTTCTTGTAGTGGAGGAGAATTGTGACGCCCGGATAATTAAGCTATAGTAAACCTCTGCTACTGATGCCACGTCATCTCGGTTACTGTAGATAAACTCGCGTTAGTTCAAAACGATTCAAATTCAAATTTAAAATATAGGCAAACAACAAAAGTTTTCAAATATAAGAACTAAAAATGTTTGAGATGTTGCAATTTTTTCACTAATTGACATGTAGAAACTAACATCATTTGACTCACCGATTAGTCCCTAGTAAAATTTAAAGTGGCCCAGCAACAACTAAAATAGCCTTTTAAAAATAAACAAATGTTTATGTATTTTCCAAATCACTTGAAATCTTGTGTGCTAGCTCAAAACATTGCGTACTAGTTATGTGACAAGTTTTAGTTTGGGGTATTAAATTAAAATACAAAGCGATGAAGAAAATTACAAGACAAAAAATATAAAAGAAAAATAAACAAAAGAGGAAGACCACCGTGCACTATAGGCCTAGTGCTACAGTGGGCAGCCCAAGCCCACCACCAGCCTTTTTCTCCCTCCTCTGTACAGTACAGAGAGGAGGCAGAGGCTTGTGCGTGGCGGCCATCCCCGCCTCCATGGCCATCCTTGCCGCCGTGTCGTGCATCCGGCGAACCCCTAGAGATGTATAAGAACACGCCCACGCCCCCGACGAACCCTAGCTTCCCCCTTTCTCCCCACACGCGCTGCTGCTCTCTTCCCCATCCACACCCGACGCCACCGTCGCCGTGCCGTCGTCGTTCGCGCGCACCGGAAGCTCCCCGCGCCACCTGGGGACGTCGAGGAGGACCGCCACTCTCTCCTTCGTCCGTCCCGGGGGCCAGCTCAAGCTAGGACAGCGCATAGCCTCGCCATCGCCTCTTCTTCCCGCCATGATCGCCGCGCGTCCCCGCCATCGATCTCCACCACCGGGCCTCCCCGGCCATCTCGAGCTCGTCTACGACCTCCCGGTGAGCTGCTCCTCCATTCCCTCCTACTACCCCTTGCTTCGTCGCCGTATCGTCGTCCCCGTGCTTCGGTCGCCATGGTCGAAGCTTCGCGTCCGTGCGCACTAGCCTGAGTAGGGCCCCGTCCGCGTGCACCCCTGCCTGCCAGCCCGCGCCCTGGCCATGCCCCGCGCTCGCCTGCTGCCTTGGTCGCCCGCACCCCGTGCGCCGCGCGCGTCCGCAGCCGTTCGCTGCCGGGCTCCCCTGCTGCGCCCGCCTGCTGCTGCTGAACTGCTCCTAGCCACGCTGCTGCTGTTGGCTGTGTTGCTCATGCTTAACTGCTACTGCTGATGCGTTGCTGCTGCTTGCTACTCCGCTGTCGTTTGCTGCCGCTGCTTGCTGCCTCCAACGCCGTTGCCTGGTACTGCCACTGCTGTTGGCCATGGCCACGGTCATGGCCGGGTTGTGTGTGTGTGTGTGTGCCGTGTGTGGCCGGCTGTGCCACAACTGTGTGCCTCTGGCCGGCCCTGTGTAGTGTGCCGTGTGTGTGTGTGGGTGGAGCGTGTGTGTGTGAGGCCATGTGTGTGTGTGGCCGGTTGGATCTCTGGATGAGGCCGGCCCTGTTTAGGTTAATAGATAATTAGTACTAGTAGTTAGGCTAATTAGTGGTTAGGTGTAGTGTACAGGCCATATGGTTAGATAAGATAAATTAGATAAAAATATCTAAGCCTATGACATGTGCGTCCCATTTAATTAGGTTAGTTTTATTTATTTTTAGGTACAGCCTGTGACATGTGGGCCATGCATACGCTTTTGACTAGTAAAATTGACTTGGTCAATTCGGATTAAACTAAATATAATAAATCATGAAATTTCAGAAAATACTTAAAACTTTGGAAAATCATAAAAAAATTAACCGTAACTCCGATGAAAATACTTTGTACATGAAAGTGTCTCAGAATTTCGAGACGAATCCGAATACGCAGTCGGTTCGTCCGCCACACGTCCCTGCATAGCGAACATGTAACAATCCCCCTCCATTTCATCTGTCCGAAAATGCCAAACACCGAGAACACTTTCCCGGGTGTTTCCCCCCTTCGCTGGTAGCACTTAGTTCTGCGTTAGGTCACCCCTAGCACCGCGTATTGCCTTGTTATGTTTTGTGATGCTGTGTTTGCTCCGTATTTACTGTTTCTTCCCCCTCTTATTCTCCGGTAGACTACGAGACTGACGCCGCTGCTGCCCCGATCGACTCGTTGTTGACGACCCCTTCTTGCCAGAGCAACCAGGCAAGCCCCCCCTTTGATCACCAGATATCGCCTATTCCTTCTCTCTACTGCTTGCATTAGAGTAGTGTAGCATGTTACTGCTTTCGGTTAATCCTATTCTGCTGCATAGGCTGTCATTGTTGCTACAGTTGTTACCCTTACCTGCAATCCTAAATGCTTAGTATAGGATGCTAGTATTCCATCAGTGGCCCTACACTCTTGTCCGTCTGCCATGCTATACTACTGGGCCGTGATCACTTCGGGAGGTGATCACGGCCATATGCTATATACTTTATACTGTTACCTTACTTATGATACTGTTCGGAGATGGGGGCTGAAGGGGCAGGTGGCTCCATCCCGGTAGAGGTGGGCCTGGGTTCCCGACGGCCCGCGACTGTTACTTTGTGGTGGAGCGACAGGGCAGGTTGAGACCACCTAGGAGAGAGGTGGGCCTGGCCCTGGTCGGCGTTCGCGGTTACTTCATAATAACACGCTTAACGAGATCTTGGTATTTGATCTGAGTCTGGCCACTGGCGTATACGCACTAACCAACTACGCGGGAACAGTTATGGGCACTCGGCGTCGTGGTATCAGCCGAAGCCTTCGTGACGTCAGCGACTGAGCGGCGCGCGCCGGATTGGACTGGAACGCCTGCTAGGCTAGGTCTGCTTCCGTCCGCCCTCGCAACATGCAGGTGTGCAATGGGCGATGGGCCCAGACCCCTGCACCATAGGATTTAGACCGGCATGCTGACCTCTCTGTTGTGCCTAGGTGGGGCTGCGACGTGTTGATCTTCCAAGGCCGGGCATGACCCAGGAAAGTGTGTCCGGCCAAATGGGATCGAGCGTGTTGGGTTATGTGGTATACCCCTGCAGGGAAGTTTATCTATTCGAATAGCCGTGATCTTCGGTAACAGGACGACTTGGAGTTGTACCTTGACCTTATGACAACTAGAACCAGATACTTAATAAAACACACCCTTCCAAATGCCAGATATAACCCGGTGATCGCTCTCTAACGGGGCGACGAGGAGGGGATCGCCGGGTAGGATTATGCTATGCGATGCTACTTGGTGAACTTACCATGTACTCTCTCCTACATGCTGCAAGATGGAGGTGGCTAGAAGCGTAGTCTTCGACAAGATTAGCTATCCCCCTTTTATTCTGGCATTCTGCAGTTCAGTCCACCGATATGGCCCTTTACACATATACCCATGCATATGTAGTGTAGCTCCTTGCTTCCGAGTACTTTGGATGAGTACTCACGGTTGCTTTTCTCCCTCTTTTCCCCCTTTCCCTTCTACCTGGTTGTCGCAACCAGATGCCGGAGCCCAGGAGCCAGATGCCACCGCCGACGACGACTCCTACTACACTGGAGGTGCCTACTACTGCGTGCAGTCCGCTGACGACGACCAGGAGTTGTTTAGGAGGATCCCAGGCAGGAGGCCTGCGCCTCTTTCGATCTGTATCCCAGTTTGTGCTAGCCTTCTTAAGACAATCTTGTTTAACTTATGTCTGTACTCAGATATTGTTGTTTCCGCTGACTCGTCTATGATCGAGCACTTGTATTCGAGACCTCGAGGCCCCTGGCTTGTATTATGATGCTTGTATGACTTATTTTATTTTTAGAGTTGTGTTGTGATATCTTCCCGTGAGTCCCTGATCTTGATCGTACACGTTTGTGTGTATGATTAGTGTACGATTGAATCGGGGGCGTCACATGCGCCTAACTCGGAGGCACTGCACTGCTGGGTGCGGGCCCAGGGGCTGCCACGATGGACAGGAGTGCAACGCCGCCGCGCTAGGCGCTGCACAATAGGGTGTGGCGCCGGCGTGGCGGGAGCTACACAAAAGGGTCAGGGGAGTGAAATAATTTCGCACCCAGTTCATTCTGTGAAATGATTTCGTTCCGAGATCAAAATTGTCAAATTTACCGGAGTTGGGGAATGAGACGGCTGCTGTTTTACGATTCGTATCACCAGGTGTCGCCTTGGGAAGAGGGTCGCACGATCAGCTTTGTACGACCCGGTCGCATAGGAAAAGCTTCGCGCCGCAGCCCGCAGGGATTGGTTTTCAGGGGGCGGCGCACACGCCTGTGACGGCTCAGGACAATACGGGCCGTTTGATTCGACGTTTAATGGCTGAGATTAGATTAACGAAACTCCGATGTGTCCCGTGCAAGTCGCAAACAAGCTACTCATATTCCTCGTACCATCGTATTTGGGGTCGATTTACTAACAAAAAGAGTCCCTGCATTGCAACGAGAGAAGAAAAATACCACGCGACATGCACAAAGCTAGAGTCGATTATCAAGTCGGGAATGGATCGATTTGACAGACAGAATGTTAACCTGTCGACTGATTAACTATGCGGAGGCTGTACGGGCTCGGCGCGCGGAAGGTGGCCTTCAACGGGCTGCCCCTGCTGGGCTGCATCCCGTCGCAGCGCGTCAAGTCGGCCACCGGGGAGTGCATAGCCCAGGTGAACAGCTACGCCGTGCAGTTCAACGCCGCCGCCAAGAAGCTGCTCGACGGCATGAACGCCAAGCTGCCCGGCGCGCAGATGGCGCTCGCTGACTGCTACTCCGTCGTCAAGGAGCTCATCAACCACCCTGAGAGAAACGGTACGGTAACATCGACGGCGCCGGCCAAGCCGTTCCGGTGCGTCGTGGTCCGTGCCTGGCCTCCTCTTCTTTTCTTCTGCGCTGGTGTTCGTTGCAGGGTTCACGACGTTCGACACGTCGTGCTGTGGCGTGGACACCAAGGTCGGGGGCCTCTGCCTGCCGGATTCGACGCCCTGCCGCGACCGCAAGGCGTATGTGTTCTGGGACGCGTACCACACCTCCGACGCCGCCAATCGGGTCATCGCCGACCGCCTCTCGGCCGGCATGACGACCGCCAGCTCCGGCTCCAGCTCCTCGCGCCGGCGCGCCAGGGCCAGCCGCGGTGCCGGCTCCTTCTCCTTCTCGCCGGGCTTAAAGATTTAACCCACATTGATGTTGATGGATTTCGCGTCTTTACTCCAGACAGTGTTTCAGTTTAAACTGTGAGATCTGGGTGAAATACCGCAATTTATACGAGTTGTTTCATAGCGAAGGGGACGAAATGTATACGAGAATCACTTTTACACGGGGCCTTTTCTCATACATGGTTCATTTTGAGAATCGGTCCTGCATGTGTCTATAAATAGCTTGCAAATTTCTACTCTCTCCGTCCCATAATATAAGAACGTTTTTGACACTACACTAATGTCAAAAACGTTTTTATATTATGGGACGGAGGGAGTACTTCCTCTGTTTCATAATCCAGTGCATATAAATTTTTCTGATAAGTTAATCTTAACAAACTTTTCTTGGCAAAAAAAATTTCTTAACAAACTTTGACAAAGCTTAAGAAGGAAATTATCCATATCTACAATGCCAAACATATATAATATGAAAAGTTAACTCATGATGTATCTGATGATTGCATTTAGTATTCCAAATGTAAATATTGGGTCTGTCTAGGGCACATCTAGATGTGCCCTAGTTATTGCACATCTAAGTGACTCACTCAAACTAGAAAGAAAAAGAAAAAAGACAAGAGAAAACGCTTGCACGAATCTTAGCATAAAATCAAAGACACAAGACTTAGGTGTGCGATATTTAGAGCACATCTAGATGTTACTCTTTAAAAATGTTCAAATTTAGAATGTTTGACTTTTGAAAAAAAATCTATAGGCACCACATTACGGAACAGAGAAAGTATGATAACTTTGTTTGAATTGTGATCTTAGTCGTGAAAGAAAAAGAGTGATTTCTCGAGAAAATATCCGGTAAAAACCAAATTACAATAAAAATAATATCCGAACAACACTTGGAAGTTTTTCAGAAATTCTGGGAAAAAATAATATGTTAAGAGGGTGATGTTTTATTAGCATGTGAAATTCCAAGTTCAAACATAAATTCATTTATGAGGTATGACAAAACAAATTCATTAATGAACATTGATGTTTACTGTTCAACACTATTCATTGTTGAATTTGTCCTTTTCAGATCGCGTAAATGAATTTGTGGCTGAGTTTGGAGTTTACATGTCTATATGGTTGTTTTTATCCTGACACACCTAGTCTATGGAGAGATTCTGATGGGTTAAACATTGCCCAATGGTAGGCATGGTCCTCTGTAAGGTATGGGGGCGCTCGCCATGACTTTGTGATTACTGTATCCACTACATTTGAGTAGTTTGGTTGCCCTAAATCTCGCCTTTGGATTATGATGCCAACAGTGGCGGGTCTATAGGGTAGACAGGGTGGGCCGCCGGCCACCCTGAAATTTTGAGTCGACCCATATATATACCATAGCCCATAAGAGATTAAGGGATGGGCCCGAAGAAAAGAAAAGCCCAGTAAACACAATGGCAACTCGTCGCACGGTCGCTCTCGCAGTAGTTTTCGCCGAACATGAAGAATAATTCTAATATCTTTTTTTCCGTTCATTCATAGGCACATTGCAGATTTAGGGATGATTCCCATCAAGAGCTCAACAGTAAGTGTGGGCTCTTCTGCGACTGATATGAAGTGGAACCCTCCATCGAGTGGATTCGTAAAGATTCATGTTGACGCAGTAGTGGAAGGCATGGTGATTGAGGTGCATTTGATGATGTATATCGTTCGAAGAATGGTGATTATTTAAGTGCTTCGGCTGTGGCAATCCCAGACTTGACAGACCCGGAGATATCGAAAGCGATGGCTTTGCAATGAAGCTTGTTGCAACAGACTGTATATCCACTCTGAAGCATGTTAATGGAATATACAAGAGGCCATCTGAAACTATTGTCAGAGAGATCAAAATTGAAGTGCTCAGGCTTTGCTTCAGTGCAAATTATTCATGAGAAACGAAGTTTAAATGTTGAAGCACATAGTTTAGGTAGAGTTGCTACTACTCTGGATTTTGGTCGGCATGTTTGGCTGACAGAAAGACCAGATATTACTGTAAGTCCTAGTGGTCGCATTTATCCTGGATTTATTTCAGAATTTCTGGCGATACGCGTTCGGCGGGAGAAGATGTTTCCATCGACTACGAGGCGCTTACGGTGATTTCGTAAAATCTCAAGATGATATGCCGGGTCAGTCTCTCAAAGGTGCTTATAGGGATAGGGTGTGCGTGTGTGCGTTCATAGGGGTGAGTGTATATGTGTATATATGAGCGCTTGCGTCTGTACTGTATTAAAAAGAAAAAAAATTCAACCCTTCAAAAAAGAACCGCGGTAGCCTTTTGCTCAAAAGGAAAAAAAAGACCCTGATAAATCTCAAATGTTCGGATTTTAAGTAAGTCAACCTGAATCTTTTTTCATGACAACTTTAGTTGTTAAAACACGGCAATTTTGTCCTGGTTCTTTTTTTTCAGAAAATTTTCATGTATGCCAACCTCGCGTGAATTAAAGTTGCGATGAAAAATGTTGGGATTGCCACGCTTAAAATCTGAAGGGATTTATCATTTTCGAAAAAAAAATGCCGCGGTAGCCGGGGGAAGCCGCTGCGCACTGCCTCCCGTCCCCCTGATTCCCCTCGCGACTGCTCTGCACTCCCACCGATCTCGCCGCCCTAACTCGCCGGCGACTCTACTCGACACGCCCCGCCCCTGCCCGTCGCCAGCGCGCCCAGCCGGCAGCCCGCAGCCGCCCAGTCCACGCTCGGCAGTGGGTGCCCCGTGCCCGGCACCCGGCCTTGTGTAGCTGCAGCAGGCCAGCAGTCAACCGCCCGGCCCGATATGAGGTATACGTTTGATGAGATTTCTGCATGTCCCTATTTCTGTTTACTCGTCACTCATTGCTCGTCGTGCTGCCACCTGCCAGTACTTCTCGGTACGAATTTAGGTGCAAATAGCCTGCTCCCTATGCGTGGAGAGGAAGAGGAAGGACACTAGGAACAGAGAAAGAGATGGGGAATTCAGAGTACATGTATACTCATATTAGTGGTGTATTCTTGCTTTGGTATGAGCACTCTGTGAAGAAGATGGACCAGCACTCGAAGGAAGAGCCCTTGTACCAGATAAGGTTGCAGCTGTAGGAGCTGATGATGAATTTAATTTCTCCTTTGTGTTTCTTCTATTTTGTTGAAACGCAAAAATAAAATGGATGCATTAGCGGAACACATTGACAGTAAAACAAAAAATAAACATGCTTAATACCTTGTGTTTATGTTTTCTCAACTGCAGTCCCCACCTCCATGGAACTTCATAACTGGTGTACATATATGGCTTTGTCTCTTGTCGTTACTACTCCCTTTGATCCATATTACTTGTCGCTCAAATGGATGTGAGTATAAATTATTGTTCCTACTATAGATGTATCTCTGGGTTTTGGGACTTCAAATTGTCCCTTCCTTCATCTGGTTCGCTCTATGCCCTTTTCCTCTTTGAAAATAGGAGGGTCAATGTCTCTCGTATCAGTCTTCGTCCATGCATCTGGTCTAGGCACATGGTATATCAGTGGCTTGTATGCTTTCAAGTATGTACATTAGACTTTTTAATAACTCATGGACAAAGTCTTGAGGGTGCTGGTTTGATTTATATATGGCTTAAACCAACATGGTGATAAGGTGTTGTTATCATGTCTCATTTCCTACATCTTTTTTAGGGGCATTTCCTACATCCACATGTTCTTTCTACCAGATTCACAAAATATGTTTTTCCCCCACTGTTTACTTGCCACGCATTAGGACCAGCACACAAACACTTGTAGTTCCTAGTCCCCTTGGCCTCTTATGATTTTTCTATGTATAAGTAGAGGTTATTATCTACTCCCATCTAGCATTTTCTCCATCAATTTTCTTCCCATTGGACTTAACCATCATCTTTGCCCTAATGCATGCAACCATTATCTTAATTGGTCTCCCCCTAACATCCAAGGTCATCCTGTTGAACAACTCATTTAGGTTGTTAGCAACTATATCAACTGAAGGTTAGTAGACATAGCAACAATATGTGGTACCTAGTGTGTAATAATGAAACCCGACACAATTTCTTACTAGACGTCTCTTTGTTTAGCCACATAGATATACATTTTTCTTTTTGTAAAGGGTGATTTTATTGACTTATAGAGTCGCATCAAGGGGATATAAGCATAACGAGTTCACACCCGGACTCTATAATTAGGATGCACACAACCGACATCTCGCATACACGCCAAGAGGAGGCAAAACACATAGCCAACATGACTAATAAGATGACTACAAGGGAGGACAGATCCACATACATATCTTCTACATATGGAGTACATTCATTCTGCCCCATAGACGTATGTTTGCACGCCCATCAAATCCATGAACCAACACATGAAGTCTTCGGCATGCATGATGCACATATCTACATGGACCCTTTGTGCACACAAGCTGTCCGCTTGCCCTGTAAATTTATATTTCATACGTGATACCAACCTTGAGCAGTTGCCCGCGTGGAATGGACAACATCTTCTCCCCTTTCCGAGAGTTCTTCCGTAGGAAGTCGAAGATGTAGTTTACGGCAATCTTTTTAAGGAGGTTGGAGTGAGGCTTGGCCACCACTTCAGTCTCCCCAAGTATGTACACCACACCATTATCCACCTCCCGTTGGATCACCTTTTGGTCCTCCTCTATTCTTAGCATCTCCTCTAGGTTCATCTTGGCCGTCTAGTTCACGTGAAAACAAGTAGTAGTAACAATCAGATCCAGCCAAGTTCAAAAACATATAGTTTGTAGTACGTGTTTTGATTGTTCACCTGAAATTGCGGCAGCCGGTTGCTCATACCAACTTGATGCATTGTGAGCTCAGAGAAGGACTGGATTGGTGTAAGCATCTCCTCGGCATGGATGCCATGGCCATGCCCCGAGCGCCCCGAGCGCCCCGAGGGCTTCTTCTCCCATCTAAAGCTATCGATCCGAATGCTAGGGTAGCTTGTCCTGAGAGGCTCGGCCGTACAGTAGAGGCTGAGGTCCCGGACATAGTACTGGAGGTACTCGACGAGGGTGGCCACGAAGTCACCGGCCATCTCGAGGGTGTCCCGGTAGCCGTACCGAGCGACGCACCGGAACACCATGCTCTCCTTGGGCTCCACTTGCCGGAAGAGGAAGCGCTCCTGAACGTCGACGTGCGGGATGGGCAGGTGCTTGACGGAGATGAAGACGATGACGGAGTGGACGGTGGGGATCTTCTCGATGAGGTGGGGGAAGATGGGCGGGATGCCCTGCACCAGCTCCGTGTAGAAGAGGCCGAGCCCCGGGACCCGCTTGAGGTCGTGGCGCTCGAGAAGGTGCTTCACCTCGTCGGGCGACACCGTGTGCTGGAGCTCGTACTTGTACCGCTTCACGTGCACGTAGTGCCACACGATCATGATCACCATGAGCACCGCCGACATGGCCAGCGGGAAGTAGGGGCCCTGGGTGAACTTGTACAGCACCGCCGACAGGTAGACGGTCTCTGTGGACATGAAGACGACGAAGAAGGCGGCGATCCACCAGATGTTCACCTTCCACACCAGGAGCATCACGATCGTCATCAACAGCGTCGTGATCACCATCACAAGAGCCACACAGATCTCTGTTCAAGCACGCGTCATGTCCGTTAGGCCACTGAGATAAGCATGCATAGATTTCTGTCATGGTTTAAATAGCGCGCTATAGCGTTTAGAAGTGATCCTGGGCTAAGTGACTTTGGTCCAAACACATGAACAAACATTTTAAATAGCACACGTAACGTTTAGATGAGGTCCACCGCTATGAGGCATGACCCGCTATTTAAAAATATTTTTTCTGTTCAAGCATGTGTTGGATGCAATTTTTACCATGTGCTTTGGCGATGAAACCGGTTGTCCTGAAGCTTATGGTGACGATACAAGAAGCCACGCAGAGGAAGAAGTTGACTTCAGGGATGTAGAGTTGGCCCGAGTAACGCCTTGACGTGTGCAGTATCTTCACCCTCGGGAAGCAGCTAAGTGTTTGCAGATGTGACATAGTCGCGAAGGCGCATGAGACCATGGCTTGGCTTCCGATGACCGAAGCCAGAAGCGCGAGGACGAACGTCGGCCAGAACAAAGTGCCTGCAATTGCTCAGGAAATTTTATTTAGTTTCTCATGCATAACCTCAGGATGCATAACTTATACTCCAGGCACTTATGGAGTAGAATAGTAGTAGATTAGTGAGGTATCTTGTCGATTACATACTTGGAATGGAATTGAAGAAAGCGTTGGATATTGTCATGTCCATGTGCGTCCGGAGGTAAGCTGCTTGCCCAATATAAGTGAGCAACACGGAGGGGAGTAAGCCAAAGCTAAAGCTCAGCTGAAACAGGGAAAAGGTTGTTCAGTTCAGTCTTCATATATATTCTTGGAAAATACTAGAATTTCCTACATACAGTTCACCATGTAGAGGTCAGTATAAGAAACTCCACTAATCATATTGAAAAGGTGACGGTCATATTTAGGAAATAAACAACTTGATATATGGTATACAAAGTCATAATAGTTCTACTACCCCAATCTAAAATACTCCCTCCGTTCCGAATTACTTGTCACAAAAATTGATAGAAATGGATGTATCTAGAACTAAAAATACGTCTATATATATCCATTTATGCGACAAATAATTCCGGACGGAGGGAGTAGATGGCATTCTAGAAAGTTGTAGTCAAACTTCTTTAATTTTCACTGTCGCTATTGAAAAGGATTATTGTGATTTCCAAACGAATATATTTTTTGTAAATTTTTCAAAGAAGTATTTTGTAGTTATGAAGTTTACATGTTTGGGTTAAAAACAATAGCCAAAGTTCCATCTGATAGACTCTATCCATACCAAAAACCTCGTGGAACGGTGGGAGTATCTTCAGAACTTTGGCAGTCAAAGGAAATCTTCCTATTCATCTTTTTTACAGTTATAAGAAGAGAGCTTCAAACTTTGAAGTGGTCAAGGAATCTTCTGTCTAAATATATATCATTATCCCTCAACATTGTGTAGTGCATCATGTAGGGGTCTCCCTGACAGTTTTGTTTCAAAAACACATGGCATAATGTGTAATTGTGGCAGTCAGAGAGGATGTTATTTATACCTGAATTGACTTTATGCTGAAGTAACCTAGATCAGCAAAGAGGGCTTCCGTGCCTGTCACAAAAGAACAACTCTGTCAAGTTCAGTAAATGCCCCCCACAGAAAGAAAGTTCAGTGTGTGCAAATTGTGCTTTCATAAGATTTTTTGCTAATAGTACAACACCACCTGAAACTGGCCAGTGTGGAATTTTGTGAATGCAGTACCATATATGCTATCATCAGAATGATAGGTGCCTTTTTTACCTGTAAAGCAAAGAAGGATTTCACCGAGCGAAACCCATCCCTTCTTCTTGTTCCTTCGGAAATAGTCGAAGATGTACTTGGGGTTGAAGGCCCTCAGGGTGCCGATATCGTACTTGATCAGGTTGTAAAGCCCGATACCGGCGATGAGGAGAAGCCACACGACGACGAGCGGAGCAAACGTGTAACCGATCTTGTCGGTCCCGAGGTGTTGCACCGCGAAGAACAATATCAGAATGCCCACTGTGATCCACACTATCTGATCTGTTCAGAGTAACCAAATCATATCATCAGGAATCAAATTCTGAAAGAAGAAAAAAAAATGCAATCTGTAGAAATGCAGGTCTTTATCGAAAAAAAGAAATGCAGGTGAAAGTCGGTCAAAGTCGTTTCTTTCCCAGATCTTTGGGGATTCATTTGCTTGTTTTTTACACTACCAAGGGGGGTCAGCAGCAACAGGCTGGCGCTCAAAGTCCTATGTCAAACTTGATCCTGATCTGGCTTTTTATTTTTATTTCTTGACAGCTCGGTCTAGTTCTGGTTATTAATAACATGAAGACTAGTTTGCGAGCTAAACGTGGAGAGGAATTAATAGCCAGTTGAAACGGTCAGAAACTGCAACTAGTTGGTTTAAACTGAACTGTCGTAGCTTGCAATTTTGCTCTCATGGGAAACGTGATCTGAGACTGTACGTGTCATGTGCAAGCAGTCTCCATACAGGGCAGGCTATGGCTGACAGTAGCCATGAGCTGGGCACATTTCCCATTTGACTTCCCAGGTTTAACTGATTACGCACACACTCACATATAAATCGATTGAAAAGGGGAGAGAATGCGTGTAGTACACATCTCAGTACTGCATTTCTGTGTACCTGTTGTCAGGTGAGGCGCTCTCAGTCGCAGACCGTTGACCGCAGATAGTACTGAAACATTTACACGAGCAAATTCGTTAGAAAAACGTACAAGGTTATTAGGCGGCCCCTATCATATTCTGATGATAAGAAAGCGAGGAGGAGTACCGGAGATGGGAGGGGTTAGCATGCAGTCGCTGATGGCGAGCGCCGTGGCGAAGATGGTGAGGAAGAAGAGCGTGAGCTTGGCCGGCTTGCTCGTCTCCAGCAGGTTCTTCATCCACTGCGCCCTCCTCCTCGTCGCCGACAGATGCCGGTGGCTAGACACGAGGTCGTCCTCCGCCTGCTGGTTCGGGATCAGCGCCACCCTCGCGTACCTCGAGATCAGCGAGTAGAGCGCGAACGTTCCCCCTGAAGAATTGAGAGTTCAAAGTTCAGACTGATACGATGGTCTCAGATGAGTGACACATTGATTGATTGATTGATTGATCTGTGTGTGAGAGATGATGGTTGGCACGCACCATCCCCGTCGTCGTTGGCGTAGAGCGCGATGAAGATGATCTTGACCATGGCGAAGAGCAGGAAGCTGTAGATGATGAGGGAGAGGACGCCCAGCACGTCGTCCTTGTGCCCGACACCGTACTTGAAGGTGTTGGAGAAGACGTAGAGCGGCGACGTCCCGAGGTCGGCGTAGAGGATCCCCACGCACTGGAAGCCCAGCCGCAGTGTCCTCACCCAGTTGTCCTGTTGGTGCGCAGGAGTAACATTTACAGTATGAAAGCTTGGACTTCGATCGACATATTATTAACAATTCTTCTACCTAGAAACTAGAGCATGCATATGCAGGTGTACTACATACAAACAACTTGATAAGGCTGTGTCTGTCCGAGTAATCCAACTTGATAGATAGGAGTAACATTTACAGTAAGTGCTGTAAAGCTTGGACTTGGATCATCAAGATGTTATATTAGAGCAACAACTTGACAAGTCTGTGCCTGTCCGAGTAGTTCAACTTGATAGGTAGGAGTAACATTTACAGTATGAAGCTTGGACTTGGATCCCACATGTCAATTCTTCTACTCCCTTGCATATGCAGGTGGTATAACATATAAAGAACAAACAACAACTTGATAAGTCTGCCCGATCGAATAGTCCAAGTCGTGGAAAACAACGTACGGCAACTCTGAGAAATCTCCTTGCTTGCTCAACCACGTCGAACAGCAGTAGGAACGCACTATATGCTTCCTCTCCACGTACCACCGTACGTACCATGCTCGGTCACACGCTCGTTCCTCCTCCACCCAGCAGCAGAGACAGGATAGGAACATTTCAGTATCAGGCTTGGACTTGGATCGACATATTAATTCTTCTACGGGAGTACGTACCTAGTACTACTAGAAGGTAGAGCATGCATGCATATGCAGGTGGCATGACATAAAGAAGAACAGCAACTTGATGCTACTAAGTCTGCCCGAGTAGTCCAAGTGATGGAAAACAACGGTACGGCAGGTCTGACAAATCTCGTTACTTACTTCTTCAACAACGTCGAACAGCCGTAGGAACGTGCTACCTATGTATACGTGCCACCATGCTCGGTCACACGTTATCTCCTTCCTCCTCCTCCCAGCAGCTTCAGCTAGGGCGCGGAGGCGGGAGCATGGTGGTGGTGCCGTTCATCGGTGGCACTGTACGTCGTGGATTCAGTTACGTACTACATAACCGCGCGACGGGCGGCGGCGGCCAGTCGGAACGGCGGGCGAGGAGGATGAGGAGAGAATGCTAGCTTAATTTGACGGAGCAGCGCATGCGCAGAGGAGGAAGAAGCCACAGCCCACAGTGGGTGCTGCGGTGATTCGCCGTCAGGTTAGGGAGGTGGAAGCTACGGCCAGGCGGACACAGCGAACTCGGATGGGCATGCATGCGGTGATTCGCCGTCAGGTTAGGGAGGTGGAAGCTACGGCCAGGCGGACACAGCGAACTCGGATGGGCATGCACCATGGCGCCATGCAGATTTGCAGTCCGACTAGCCGAGGCGATGAACATAGACAGTAGCTAGGATAACAGCGCGCTAGCAAGTTCACCAACGGCGTTGCCATGCATGCATACCTGTCCATGGTGTCCGCCGTGCGCGGGCCTGGTGGCGTCGCGGTAGAGCGAGTCCTGCCGCGGCACGTCCGCCGGCGGCACCTCGAGGTCGCCGCTGTGGGGCACGATCTCCAGGGTGCTCCTCGCGCTGGCCATCGCCATCTCCCCTTTCCCGCCGCTGCGTACTACCTCCCCTGCCCGCGCGTGTGCCACCACTTATAATGGCCTTTATCTGCTGCTTTGCTTCGCTTAGCTTACGTCCCTGCGGAGCTCATCCCGTTTCGGGCTGCTTATACCGCCCTTTATAAGCGCAGGCGGCCGGCCGGGAGGCCGTGCACTGACCTCTCGTTACTGACTTGTCTCGCTTCGCTGGCTGCTTTTGGGTTGCTTGCTTGCCGCAACAGTTTACCAGCCGATCGATCGATCGATCACGCACGTCGGTCCAGCGTCAATGTTGACTTGCTCCACGACTCATTAATTTTGGACGGAAAGTCGCCAATGGCGATGTATCGGCCGACGCCAGCGCGCGGGCGACGTGGCGCTCCGTCGCTCGACTGACTCGCCCGCGGCGTCGTCTGCGGCGAGAATAGTAGCCAGCTCTAGAGACTGAAATCACGCGTGCCCGTGCGCTCCCGTTGGATCAGAAATCTGCGGCTGGTTCACATGCATGTGTTAATTTTTTTTTACTAGTAGTAGTATAATCAGAAGGAAGCGTGGATAAGGGTCCAAAACTAAATTTCGTCCTGCCTTCCGTTTCGAGGAAAAGACGATCGTCCTGCGTGTACCATGGGCTGCTAAGCCGCCGCTTATCTATGTGGTAAGTCAAGATAAACTGTTGCGACCTGGCTTGACGGGACTTCTAAAAGTGACAATTGTATATGTTTATGTTTTTCTGTGATTTTGTTACAGGTTTGCAAAAAGAAACTCAAAAAAGGTTTACTAAAAATGACTTCAAACAAAACTTGTATACGTTGTAATATAATATGATAAGGAGGGACTGCATGGTCTAACCGAATGAAGTGTGGCATAAGTTTTTTGTAATAAGTAGACTTAAGATGAAACCGACTTCAAATTAACAAAATCACCAACCAACCAAGATGTCTTGGTGGCGTCAATGGTGGAGGACCTGCCAAGGCTCACGTAGGTGGAGGTCGTCGTTTGGCGTCGTGGTGGCGTCGATGGCGGAGGACCTGCCAAGGTTGTCACCTCAATCTGCTCTGAAGATGGACCAGGGGAAGACGGCGGTGGCGACACATGTGAGTGCGCCGGACCGGTTTGAGCCCCGGACCTGGCAGATGGCTCGGTCGGTGCCTCCGACTTTAGATGTTAGGCTTATGTGAGAGGTCTGGGTATGTGGCCCAGCTTGCATCCCTTCATCATTTGGATTGGAGTAGCGGTTGATGTTGCCAAGAAGGCGGGCATATTGTTGTTTTACTTTGTAAGGTCCTCGAGAATAATTAATAAGCCGCATGCATCTCCCAGATGCAGAGGCCGGGGGTCATCCTCCTTAAAAAAAACCAACCAAGATTACAACTAACAACAAAAGATAAGAAATCGCAACACAAAATGCTTGAACAGCTTATAGATTAGCGCGTTGTGGGCAAACAGAAAGAAAGAGAGTAAACCCAAACTCCACCACCAGAAGGGAGGTGAAGATCAATGAAGGAGCCACTGACACTAGAAGAAAACGCATCCTCGCGTACACCCTAAAGGTCACGAACACTATTCGACAAGTTGCCTACGCCAACTTTATCACCCCCCTTTTTGTTTGCGCCCTAGATTGAAATTACACGTGCCCATGTGCTCCTGTTAGATCAGAAATCTGCAGTTCACATCTGTTACATATATTATTACATATAACCTGGAAAAAGGTCCACAACTTCACTTTAGTCCTACCTTCCGTTTTGAGAAAAAAATATATATAATCATGTGTGTACCATGGGCTAAGCCGCCACTTACATATGTGATAAGTCAATATAGTATATATATATACAAATGTTCCAGATACTGTTGTGACTTGCGGCTTGATATGACTTCTAATGGTGACAATCTTTTACGTTGAAACAATACCATTAGATTCACAATGAAATATATTTTCATATGATATAGATTTGGTATCATAAATACTCATGTATTTCTTTCAATAATTTCAGTCAAAATTGACCAAGTTCGACTTCGGATAAGACTTATATGCACTTCACAGAGAGGAAAAACACAGTCCAATCAGAGGCGTGGCGTATGTGTTAACCACGTACCGGCCGGTGGGATATAGTACGTGCCGGGACATATAAATGAAACGAAGTGCTTCCCTCAAAAAAAAGAAAAAAAGAAACGAAGTGCTTTTCGCAAAAGAAAATGAAATGAAGTGCTGGCACAGGACAATAAATTGACAGAAAACGACATGAACAAATTTTCAAGTCTTGTGTGCGAACAGAGACGAGTTCTTCTTGCGGCGTGGACCAAGAGAAAAAAAGGTCTAGTAAGCAATAGGTCGACCTACTCGGTATAGATAGACAGCATATGAACCTCAGAATAGTATGTGGAGTGGCTATAGAACTTTCCTGTGGAGTAACTTGCGCATGCCTAAATTTGAGTTCTTGATGGTTGCAAGAAGATTCACTCTTTAAAGTGTTATAACCGCGTGCTGGTGGGAAGACTCCAGAAGTGTAGTGCGTACAGGGACATACGTATAAAGGAAACGAAGTGCTGACACAGAACGAAAAATTTACAGAAAATGACATGATGCAGATTTTCAAGTCTCGTGCGCGTAGAGAGAAGAGTTCTTCCTGCAGCGTGGACCTGGAGAAAAAGAGGTCAAGTAAGCAAGCCTACCTGCTAGGTACAAAGACCAGATATCAAACTCAGAATAGTAGGCGGTGTGAATTTTTGAGACATGGGTCTAGACGCAGCACCCGATTTAGCAAACACAATTTAAAGAAAGTATTAGAAAAAGTCAAATATTTCTGAAACTCTTTTGCAGCAAATCTAGCGTTATACTTCCTCCGTACCTAAATATTTGTCTTTCTAGAGATTTCAACAAGTAACTACATACGGAGTAAAATGAATGAATCTACACTCTAAAATATGTCTATATATATATATATATATATATATATATATATATATATATATATATATATATATATATATATATATATAGGTAAGAAAATGGTCTATTTGAAATCTCTAACAAGACAAATATTTAGAAACGGAGGAAGTACATGTATGTAACGTTTCGCACAAAATGCATTACGTGAAAATCCTGGCAAAAAGACAAAATTACAGGTAAGAAAAAATGTGACGGTAACTTCACTACTAGAATCCACAAATAGCCCTATAGCTAAATTGGTTCCCTGCAGCCCTTTGTGAAGCTGGTGGTGGAGGGTAGAGAGACTCTTAAGGCGTGTACAATTATGGCATATGGATACATATGCCCCATGAGAAAAAGTAGCTTGATGCAACTATATTGATTTTTTCTCTCCAACGCAAGCTACTACTAGTGGGTCTCATCAAGAAATAAAAAATAGAAACAGAAACTTGAATACATATGCATCTCTACTCTTCACTTCAACTTTTTCAGTTTTTTTACATCGAACCACATTTTTTCTCGCCAAGCACCTGCCTCTTGCATAGGATCCCGCTTCCCTATCCGAACTTACTTTCCCTGCCATCCGATCCTACATGGCACATGGGGCATCACCATGAGGCTATGCATTGGCCATGCCCTTAGAGCATCTCCAGTCGCGCCCCCAACAGGCCCTCCCCAGGCATTTTTTCCGCGCCGGCGCCGAAAAATCGGCCCAGTCGCGCCCCCAGGTGCCCATTTTTCGCCGGTTGGGGCCGAAACTGGCGCCGGCGGACCCAGACCGAACCCGACGCGCTGGGGGGGCGCCCGGGGGCGCCAGGGCGAGTGGTTTTGGCGCGAAAGCGGATGGGCCCGTCGAGTCAGCGAGACGCCGCTTCGTCGCCCTCATCGCCTCGATTCCCGCGGGAATCAATGCGAAGGCTGTCGCGCCGGTCAGCCTCCATTGATGTCTCTCACGGGCGGCGCAGTGAACGCGCCGCGACGCGCGTCAGCCACGCGTCGCCCGGCATGCAGCCCGTCACCGCCCCGCTACCGCTAGAAAAGGCGACTCCCCGCCGATGGACGCCACAGCTCTCATTTCCCCCCTCTCCGACGTAGATAGCAACACTCCTCTCTTCTCGCCGACGAGAAACATGGCCGAGAGGTACCCAGGCGACGGCGCGGCGGCGAACGGCTTCGGACGCCGCCACCTCCAAGAGCAGGAGGCGTGCCTGCTCTATGAGGCCGAGTACCCGGCGCCTCCGGACATGCGGGTGCCGGGGACGCGGCGGCTGAGCACCGGCGGCGTACCGGTGCCACCGGTGCCCGAAGGAGCGGCGCGGCGTGCCGAGATCGCCCGCATTCGCTCTTCCCTGACGCAGGCGCAGAGGGACGAGCCGCGCTATGCCGCCGACAGCCACACCCTCTGGACCATGTACTTCCAGCACCGCCGCGAGGAGCAGATCGCCGCCACCAACGGCGTCATCCCCCGCGGCCGTGCTACCTCTTGAGCACTGCGTTGGTTTTCCCTTGAAGAGGAAAGGTGTAACACCCTGAGGATCATGCTACAGTAACCCTCTGTGATTAAGCTAATCATGTTGCTAAACAGGGCTTGATCACATTTGGAACACATTTCTTTTCAAACTCCTAGTTTAAACTTCAATTAAAATCAAAGTGGAAAATAAAAGTTTTCAAAAATTTGAACAAAAATGTTCGGTGGGTGCCAAATAATACACTGGTAATTATGGTGGAGAAAACACATTTTTATAAAATATCTAAATACTTTTAAATGAAATAAAATAGAAAAGAAAATAAACAAATAAAAAGAAAACAGAAAACAGAACAGACAACGAAAAAAAAAGAGAAGGCCTTTCCCCCCCGCTGGACCCCTGGCCGACTGGGCCGACCCCCGGCCCAGCCCACCTCTCCCGCTCGCCCCCTTCCCTGTTCCCCCGACCGGGGTCGGAACAGGGGCCGTCCCCGCCGCACCCCCTCGCCGGCGACGGGGAGGATAAGGGCGCCAGCTCCCCCCGCCTCCTCGGGCCTCTCTCCCACTCACCCCCCGCTCTCCCTCTCGGCCGCTGCGCCTCCCCCGTCAGATCCACCTCCCTCTCCCCTTCGATCCCCACCGCCCGACGCGCTCGCCGCCGTTCCCGTCGTTCACACGGCCACCGTGCCCCAATCGCCACCTCACCGTGTCATACGCCGACGCCGCCCTCGACTACACCACCTCCGCCTCTCCGTTGAAGCTCGGAGCCACTGCAACGGCCTCCCCGAGCTCGTCTTCAACTTCGGACGCCGGCGACCCCCTTCTTCCCCGGCGACGACCTGCTGCTCCTAAGCTCTCACCGGCCTCCGTGTGCCGCGCGGTGAGCCTCTTTCCCCCTCCTCCCCTGTCCTTTCTCTCTCGCGCGCCCCCTAGCTTCTTCCCCGCGCGCGCCCGAACGCCGCGCCGCGGAGCTCGCCGCCGGCGGGTCTCCGGTGACCTTTTGGTCACGGGCTCAAGCCCGCAGCACTCCCCACCGCACGTAGAAGCTTCCCAGCCCCTCCGCTTGCTCGACCGCCCGCCGTAGCCACGTTTCCGTCGGGCACCCGTGCGCGTCGCCGCCTCCGCCGCTCGCCGGCGCCGATTCCGGCCAAGTCCGGCGAAGCCCCGGCCACCCCTGGATGCGGCGCTGCGAGCCCTTTCGAATGGGCCTAGCCCCGCTCCTCCCCGAGCCCCGTAGCGCGATTCCGGCCAACTCCGGCGAGGGGCCGCTGCTGATTTGGTCGCCGGAGTTGCTCCGGCGCCGGCCGCGGACGTGGCTGGCCTGGGCCCCCCCAGTGCCACTGCCAGTGGGCCCGTGGGCCCCGTTGACTGGGTCCACCCAGTCAACGTGCTGACTGGGCAGGCCCAGCCACTGACATGCGGGCCCCGCCGCAAAAATTTAAAAAAAGAAAAAGAAAAAGAAAAATGTTTTATAAATAAAAATAATTAATTAATCTAATCACTCACTGACAGGTGGGCCCAGTAGTTAATTAACTAAAAATTAATTAGTTTAATCTTCTGTTAACCCACTGTCTATGACAGGTGGGTCCCCCGTGTCAGTTTTGACCAGTCAACCGGTCTGTTGACCGCTGACGTCACTCATACGTCATGCTGACGTCATATCCCTTTTCTGTTAATTAAATAATTCCAGAAATTCAAATAATCTTTGAAAATTCATATCTTTTAAACCGTAACTCGGATGAAAATGTTTTCTATATGAAAATTGCTCAGAACGACGAGACGAATCCGAATACGCAGTCCGTTCGTCCACCACACCTCCCTAACCTATCGAACTAGCAACTTTCCCCCTCCGGTCCGTTTGTCCGAAAACGCGAAACATCGAGAATACCTCCCGGATGTTCCCCCCCTTCGCCGGTACCACCTACTGTCGCGTTAGGGCACACCTAGCACCGCTCATTGTCATGTTACGCATCGTCATGCTTATGTTTACATTGTATTTACTGTTTCTTCCCCCTCTTCTCTCCGGTAGACTACGAGACTGACACGGCTGCTGTCCAGTTCGACTACGGAGTTGACGACCCCTCCTACTTGCTAGAGCAACCAGGCAAGCCCCCCCCTTGATCACCAGATATCGCCTATTCTTCTCTATACTGCTTGCATTAGAGTAGTGTAGCATGTTACTGTTTTCCGATATCCTATCCTGATGCATAGCCTATCCTTGCTACCACTGTTGTTACCTTTACCTGCAATCCTACATGCTTAGTATAGGATGCTAGATTTCCATCAGTGGCCCTACATTCTTGTCCGTCTGCTGTGCTATACTATCGGGCCGTGATCACCTGGGCGGTGATCACGGGTATATACTTATATACTACACACATGACACATGTGATGACTAAAGTCGGGTCGGCTCGTAGGAGTACCCGCAAGTGGATCTTTGTGGCGGAGCGACAGGGCAGGTTGAGACCGCCTAGGTGAGAGGTGGGCCTGGCCCTGGTCGGCGTTCGCGGATACTTAACACGCTTAACGAGATCTTGGTATTTGATCTGAGTCTGGCCATTTGGTCTATACGCACTAGCCATCTACGCGGGAGTAGTTATGGGTATCCCGGCGTCGTGGTATCAGCCGAAGCCTTCTTGACGTCAGCGACTGAGCGGCGCGCGCCGAATTGGACTGGAACGCCACTAGGCTAGGTCTGCTTCCGGCCGCGTACGCAACGTGTAGGTGTGCATAGGGCGATGGGCCCAGACCCCCTGCGCGCATAGGGTTAGACCGGCGTGCTGACCGCTCTGTTGTGCTTAGGTGGGGCTGCGACGCGTTGATCTTACGAGGCCGGGCATGACCCAGAAAAGTGTGTCCGGCCAAATGGGATCGAGCGTGTTGGGTTATGTGGTGCACCCCTGCAGGGAAGTTTATCTATTCGAATAGCCGTGTCCCTCGGTAAAAGGACGACTCGGAGTTGTACCTTGACCTTATGACAACTAGAACTGGATACTGAATAAAATACACCCTTCCAAGTGCCAGATACAACCCGGTGATCGCTCTCTAACAGGGCGACGAGGAGGGGATCGCCGGGTAGGATTATGCTATGCGATACTACTTGGAGGACTTCAATCTACTCTCTTCTACATGCTGCAAGATGGAGATGGCCAGAAGCGTAGTCTTCGACAGGACTAGCTATCCCCCTTTTATTCTGGCATTCTGCAGTTCAGTCCACTGATATGCCCCTTTACACATATACCCATGCATATGTAGTGTAGCTCCTTGCTTGCGAGTACTTTGGATGAGTACTCACGGTTGCTTCTTTCCCTCTTTTCCCCCCTTTTCTTTTCTATCTGGTTGTCACAACCAGATGTTGGAGCCCAGGAGCCAGACGCCACCGTCGACGACGACACCTACGGCACTGGAGGTGCCTACTACTACGTGCAGGCCGCTGACGACGACCAGGAGTAGTTAGGAGGATCCCAGGCAGGAGGCCTGCGCCTCGTTCGATCTGTACCCCAGTTTGTGCTAGCCTTCTTAAGGCAAACTTGTTTAACTTATGTCTGTACTCAGATATTGTTGCTTCCGCTGACTCGTCTGTGATCGAGCACTTGTATTCGAGCCCTCGAGGCCCCTGGCTTGTATTATGATGCTTGTATGACTTATTTATGTTTTAGAGTTGTGTTGTGATATCTTCCCGTGAGTCCCTGATCTTGGTCGTACACATTTGCGTCCATGATTAGTGTACGGTCAAATCGGGGGCGTCACAAAAGGGTGATGCACTAAAGTAGTGTAAGTATTTCCCCCAGTTTTTGAGAACCAAGGTATCAATCCAGTAGGAGACCACGCTCGAGTCCCACGCACCTACACAAACAAATAAGAACCTCACAACCAATGCGATAAAGGGGTTGTCAATCCCTTCACGGTCACTTACGAGAGTGAGATCTGATAGATATGATAAGATAATATTTTTGGTATTTTTATGATAAAGAGAAATAAAGATGCAAAGTAAAATAAACGGCGCCACAAATAGCTTGTTGTTGGGAGATTAATATGATGGAAAATAGACCCGGGGGCCATAGGTTTCACTAGTGGCTTCTCTCAAGATAGCATAAGTATTACGGTGGGTAAACGAATTACTGTCGAGCAATTGATAGAATTGAGCATAGTTATGAGAATATCTAGGTATGATCATGTATATAGGCATCACGTCCGTGACAAGTAGACCGAAACGATTCTGCATCTACTACTATTACTTCACACATCGACCGCTATCCAGCATGCATCTAGAGTATTAAGTTCATAAAAATAGAGTAATGCTTTAAGTAAAATGAAATGATGTAGAGGGATAAACTCATGCAATATGATATAAACCCCATCTTTTTATCCTCGATGGCAACAATACAATACGTGGCTTGCTGCCCCTGCTGTCACTGGGAAAGGACACCGCAAGATTGAACCCAAAGCTAAGCACTTCTCCCATTGCAAGAAAGATCAATCTAGTAGGCCAAACCAAACTAATAATTCGAAGAGACTTGCAAAGATAACCAATCATACATAAAATAATTCAGAGGAGATTCAAATATTGTTCATAGATAAACTTGATCATAAACCCACAATTCATCGGATCTCGACAAACACACCACAAAAGAAGATTACATCGAATAGATCTCCAAGAAGATCGAGGAGAACTTTGTATTGAGATCCAAAGAGAGAGAAGAAGCCATCTAGCTAATAACTATGGACCCGAAGGTCTGAGGCAAACTACTCACACATCATCGGAGAGGCTATGGTGTTGATGTAGAAGCCCTCCGTGATCAATGCCCCCTCCGGCGGAGCGCCGGAAAAGGCCCCAAGATGGGATCTCACGGGTACAGAAGGTTGCGGCGGTGGAAATAGGGTTTTGGCTCCGTATATGATGTTTCCAGGGTATATGGGTATATATAGGAGGAAGAAGTACGTCGGTGGAGCAACGAGGGGCCCACGAGGGTGGAGGGCGCGCCCCCTGCCTCGTGGCGTCCTCATTGATTGCTTGACGTCCACTCCAAGTCCTCTCGATCACGTTTGTTCCGAAAATCACGTTCCTGAAGGTTTCATTCCGTTTGGACTCCCTTTGATATTCCTTTCCTTCGAAACACTGAAATAGGCAAAAAAACAGCAATTTGGGCTGGGCCTCCGGTTAATAGGTTAGTCCCAAAAATAATATAAAAGTATATAATAAAGCCCATTAAACATCCAAAATAGAATAATATAGCATGGAACAATAAAAAATTATAGATACGTTGGAGACGTATCAAGCATCCCCAAGCTTAATTCCTGCTCGTCCTCGAGTAGGTAAATGATAAAAATAGAATTTTTGATGTGGAATGCTACTTAGCATAATTTTCAATGTAATTCTCTTATTTCTGGTATGAATATTCAGATCCGAAAGATTCAAGATAAAAGTTTAATATTGACATAAAAGTAATAATACTTCAAGCATACTAACTAAGCAATTATGTCTTCTCAAAATAACATGGCCAAAGAAAGTTCATCCCTACAAAATCATATAGTTTGGTCATGCTCCATTTTCGTCACACAAGAATGCTCTCATCATGCACAACCCCGATGACAAGCCAAGCAATTGTTTTATACTTTAGTAATCTCAAACTTTTTTCAACTTTCACGCAATACATGAGCGTGAGCCATGGATATAGCACTATGGGTGGAATAGAATATAATGATGGGGGTTATGTGGAGAAGACAAAAAAGGAGAAAGTCTCACATCAACGCGGCTAATCAACGGGCTATGGAGATGCCCATCAATTGATGTTAATGTGAGGAGTAGGGATTGCCATGCAACAGATGCACTAGAGCTATAAATGTATGAAAGCTCAACAAAAGAAACTAAGTGGGTGTGCATCCAACTTGCTTGCTCACGAAGACCTAGGGCATTTGAGGAAGCCCATTGTTGGAATATACAAGCCAAGTTCTATAACGAAAAATTCCCACTAGTATATGAAAGTGACAAAACAAGAGAC
Organism: Aegilops tauschii subsp. strangulata; assembly: GCF_002575655.3. NCBI lineage: Eukaryota > Viridiplantae > Streptophyta > Magnoliopsida > Poales > Poaceae > Aegilops > Aegilops tauschii. The sequence continues at coordinate 409,962,750 of NC_053040.3, read as the reverse complement.
TATCTATCATAAGGATCATGGTGCTACTTTGAAGCACAAGTATGGAAAAAGATAGTAGATTGCCCCTTTTTTTGGGCCTTTCTTTTTTTTTTGGCCTTTCTTTTTTTTTTGGGGACAATGCTCTATGAATGATGATCATCACACTTCTATTTATTTACAACTCGATACTAGAACAAAGTATGACTCTATATGAATGCCTCCGGCGGTGTACCGGGAAATGAATCAAGAGTGACATGTATGAAAAATTATGAACGGTGGCTTTGCCACAAATACGATGTCAACTACATGATCATGCAAGGCAATATGACAATGATGAACGTGTCATGATAAACGGAACGGTGGAAAGTTGCATGGCAATATATCTCGGAATGGCTATGGAAATGCCATAATAGGTAGGTATGGTGGCTGTTTTGAGGAAGATATAAGGAGGCTTATGTGTGATAGAGCGTATCGTATCACGGGGTTTGGATGCACCGGCGAAGTTTGCACCAACTCTCAAGGTGAGAAAGGGCAATGCACGGTACCGAAGAGGCTAGCAATGATGGAAGGGTAAGAGTGCGTATCATCTATGGACTCAACATTAGTCATAAAGAACTCACATACTTATTGCAAAAATCTACAAGTCATCAAAAACCAAGCACTACGCGCATGCTCCTAGGGGGATAGATTGGTAGGAAAAGACCATCGCGCGTCCCCAGCCGCCACTCATAAGGAGGACAATCAAAGAACACCTCATGTTTCAAATTTGTTACACAACATTTACCATACGTGCATGCTATGGGATTTGCAAACTTCAACACAAGTATTTCTCAAATTCACAACTACTCAACTAGCACAACTTTAATATCACTACCTCCATATCTCAAAACAATCATCAAGCATCAAACTTCTCTTAGTATTCAACACAGTCATAAGAAAGTTTTTACTAATCTTGAATACCTAGCATATTAGGACTAATTTCTCAATTAAAGCAAATTACCATGCTGTTTTGTAGGACTCTCAAAATAATATAAGTGAAGCATGAGAGAACAATAATTTTTATAAAACAAATCCACCACCGTTCTCTAAAAGATATAAGTGAAGCACTAGAGCAAAAACTATATAGCTCAAAAGATATAAGTGAAGCACATAGAGTATTCTAATAATTTCCGAATCATGTGTGTCTCTCTCAAAAGGTGTGTAAAGCAAGGATGATTGTCGTAAACTAAAAAACAAATACTCAAATCATACAAGACGCTCCAAGAAAAACACTTATCATGTGGTGAATAAAAATATAGCTCCAAGTAAAGTTACCGATGGACGAAGACGAAAGAGGGGATGCCTTCCAGGGCATCCCCAAGCTTTGGCTTTTGGTGTCCTTGGATTTACCTTGGGGTGCCATGGGCATCCCCAAGCTTAGGCTATTGCCACTCCTTGTTCCATAATCCATCAAATCTTTACCCAAAACTTGAAAACTTCACAACACCAAAACTTAACGGAAAATCTCGTGAGCTCCGTTAGCGAAAGAAAACAAAACACCACTTCAAGGTACTGTATTGAACTCATTCTTTATTTATATTGGTGTTAAACCTACTGTATTCAAACTTCTCTATAGTTTATAAACTATTTTACTAGCCATAGAGTCATCAAAATAAGCAAACAACACACGAAAAACAGAATCTGTCAAAAACAGAACAATCTGTAGTAATATGTTACTAACGCAAACTTCTGGAACTCAGAAAAATCCACAAAAATAGGACGACCTAGATAATTTTTTTATTGATCTACTGCAATTTGAATCAGTATTTATCACGTTCTGGTGATTTTTAACAATTGTTTTTGTGAACAGAAAGTTTCTGCAATTTTCAGCAAGATCAAATAACTATCATCCAAGAAGATCCTATAGGTTTAACTTGGCACAGACACTAATTAAAACATAAAAACAAATCTAACCAGAGGCTAGATCAAATATTTATTCCTAAACAGAAGCAAAAAGCAAAAAACTAAAATAAAATTGGGCTGCCTCCCAACAAGCGCTATCGTTTAACGCCCCTAGCTAGGCATAAAAGCAAGGATAGATCTAGGTATTATCATCTTTGGTGGGCAATTCTTCAATAAGACACCTATAACCCCTAGGAGTTTATTTCTTTTTATTAATTATCAAACTCCAAGGCACAAAATCAAGAAAATCATTTGTAGCAAACGGTTCCTTAATGATAGCAAAAAGATTGGGATGAACACTTATTGATTTTAAATCCGCAGTTTCCTTACTAGAGGATTCACCCTTATTTTTAGGAACATAAACAAGCTTGGCAATTTTGGTAGGAGGATTTGGAGTATTTTTAACGGAAGAAAAAGCGGACCCCAAGTTGGTGATAATTCCCTCAAGTTTATCGATTCTAGTAGAATCTTGATCTATTCTTTCATTAACTATGGGTTCTTTTTCCGTAAAACTTTTCAGAGTAACTCCCACCTTAGATCCATATTGGGTAATTTGGTTGTGGATATTTTTATCCAAATTCTCAATCAACTCTACAATAGCAACATTATTTTCAATAATTTCAAGCCTTTGCATCACATGTTCCAAAGTTAACATAGTTCCATTAACCAAAAGAGGTGGTGAGCCAAACAAATCTATCATAGCATTATAAGAATCAAAAGTATGGCTACCCAAGAAATTCCCTCCGGTAATGGTATCAAGAATATATCTGTACCAAGGAGTAGCGCCTACATAAAAATTGCGGAGAAGAACGGAAGTAGATTGCTTCCTGGTAGATCTATTTTGAGCATTGCAAATTCTATACCAAGCGTCTTTTAGATTTTCTCCCTCCCTTTGCTTAAAATTAAGAACTTCATTCTCGGGAGACAACAGAGAAGATAAGGGACTAGCCATAACGACAAGGCAAGCAAGAAAGCGACGAACAGAAAAGAGAGGGCGAATAAAACGGCAAGGGTGAAGTGGGGGAGAGGAAAACGAGAGGCAAATGGCAAATAATGTAATGCGAGGGATAAGAGTTTGTGATGGGTAATTGGTATGTCTTGACTTGTGCGTAGACTCCCCGGCAACGACGCCAGAAATCCTTCTTGCTACCTCTTGAGCATTGCGTTAGTTTTCCCTTGAAGAGGAAAGGATGATGCAGTAAAGTAGCGTAAGTATTTCCCTCAGTTTTTGAGAACCAAGGTATCAATCCAGTAGGAGACCACGCTCGAGTCCCACGCACCTACACAAACAAATAAGAACCTCACAACCAACGCGATAAAGGGGTTGTCAATCCCTTCACGGTCAGTTATGAGAGTGAGATCTGATAGATATGATAAGATAATATTTTTTGGTATTTTTATGATAAAGAGAAATAAAGATGCAAAGTAAAATAAATGGCGCCAGAAATACCTTGTTGTTGGGAGATTAATATGATGGAAAATAGACCCGGGGGCCACAGGTTTCACTAGTGGCTTCTCTCAAGATAGCATAAGTATTACGGTGGGTAAACGAATTACTGTCGAGCAATTGATAGAATTGAGCATAGTTATGAGAATATCTAGGTATGATCATGTATATAGGCATCACGTCCGTGACAAGTAGACCGAAACGATTCTGCATCTACTACTATTACTTCACACATCGACTGCTATCCAGCATGCATCTAGAGTATTAAGTTCATAAAAACAGAGTAATGCTTTAAGTAAAATGAAATGATGTAGAGGGATAAACTCATGCAATATGATATAAACCCCATCTTTTTATCCTCGATGGCAACAATACAATACGTGGCTTGCTGCCCCTGCTGTCACTGGGAAAGGACACCGCAAGATTGAACCCAAAGCTAAGCACTTCTCCCATTGCAAGAAAGATCAATCTAGTAGGCCAAACCAAACTAATAATTCAAAGAGACTTGCAAAGATAACCAATCATACATAAAAGAATTCAGAGGAGATTCAAATATTGTTCATAGATAAACTTGATCATAAACCCACAATTCATCGGATCTCGACAAACACACCACAAAAGAAGATTACATCGAATAGATCTCCAAGAAGATCGAGGAGAACTTTGTATTGAGATCCAAAGAGAGAGAAGAAGCCATCTAGCTAATAACTATGGACCCGAAGGTCTGAGGTAAACTACTCACACATCATCGGAGAGGCTATGGTGTTGATGTAGAAGCCTTCCGTGATCAATGCCCCCTCCGGCGGAGTGCCGAAAAAGGCCCCAAGACGGGATCTCATGGGTACAGAAGGTTGCGGCAGTGGAAATAGGGTTTTGGCTCCGTATATGATGTTTCCAGGGTATATGGGTATATATAGGAGGAAGAAGTACGTCAGTGGAGCAACGAGGGGCCCACGATGGTGGAGGGCGCGCCCCCCTACCTCGTGGCTTCCTCGTCTGTTGCTTGACGTCCACTCCAAGTTCTCTGGATCACGTTTGTTCCGAAAATCACGTTCCCGAAGGTTTCATTCCGTTTGGACTCCGTTTGATATCCTTTTTCTGCGAAACACTGAAATAGGCAAAAACAACAATTTGGGCTGGGCCTCCGGTTAATAGGTTAGTCCCAAAAATAATTTAAAAGTGCATAAATAAGTCCATTAAATGTCCAAAACAGAATATATAATAGCATGGAACAATAAAAAATTATAGATACGTTGGAGACGTATCAGGCCGCTTCAACGCCGATGGTCGACGCGAGTGGTGGGGCGTGCCAGGCCGCACCCTCGAGGCAGTCCTCGACCACATCGAGATCGGCAACGTGCCGCGCCTCGAGTACCCGCCGCGGCCGTCCTTCTCTCGATGCCGTGGTAGCTCTTGGACCCCGCGGTGGATGGAGCCGGGTTCGTCCTCATCGTCGGGTTCCGGCTCACCGGCCGCCCTCTGCCCCGTCAAGCCCGAGCCGGAGGAGACGCCGCTCGGGCGCCGCACCCGCAGCGGTGCCCTCGTCATCAACGAGGGTGCCCGGCCCTCCCCGCCTGGTCCGGCTCCGGGGAGGCGTTCCTTCCGCCTGGTCCGGCCGAAGCCCGAGCCGGGACTGCTCCCGGTGAAGTCGGAGCACGTCGAGATGGCAGCCCCGACGACGAGTCCGCCCTCAAGTTGGCGAAGGAGGACTATGTCCATGAGCAGGTTCGCCGCCAGCGCTGGGCGTATGCGGAGCTCCATGCCCGGCGCGCGGGCGCAAGGAGGGCGGCGTCATCGTCCTCGACAGTGACGAGGAGGGCGAGGCTGGGCCGTCCAGCGCGACACCGCGCGTCGCCAACCCCGGCGAGGGCTGCAGCAGGGAAGTCGCCGGCCCAAGCCAGCCGCGCGACGATGACGACGACGACTACACCCGCTTCTACAGGCTTCTCGACATGTAGACGGCGGCGGCGGACGGTGGCGGCTAGGCATAGTTTAGGCGTACTTTAGTCGTAGTTTGCATGTTTTATGTATAAATTTGAATGAAGTTTCGCCGAGTTCGTGCAAATGTCGCCGAGTTTGCATATATTTTGTACACAACATCTGCACCCGGGACGACCGGTGGGCCGATGACCGGGAGCTAGGTCGCCCCCACGCGCCAATCTAGCACCGGCTCGCCCCCAGGGGACTCTTTTTCGCCGCCCTGGGGGGCCGAACGGCTGGAGATGCTCTTAGGAAGATGCAGATCAATGGGCACCACTAAGGATCAGACTACTGATCCCTAGCAGTATATTAGACCAGTGGACAACCATTAGATTGATTACACTTAAAAGGCATGATTAGGTGCCCAGCGTGTGGCCCACTTCCCTCTAGTTAGTTTTCAAATTATACCCCTGTGATTACGATGCTTCCATATCTATTCCTATTTGCTTCCTCGAATTAACTTGTTCAGAAAATAACGCAAGGATATAATTTAAAGTCCATCTAAATTCTTACGTTTTCACACTTTATTCAACATCTTTTCTAGACAACTATTATTTTTTGCTTCTAGTGCATAGCAAATTTGCTCGATGAAAAATGCATCACATGTGCATTTTATTTTGTTTATAATGCAGCAAAACCTTGCTTCCACCAATGTGATAATTTGCTTCGATCTCAACCAAACTTTTTTGGACGTAACAATTTTTTTCCAAATACTTACTTCCATGTAACAAAATTTTGCATCTAAGAATATGTTTCCATATCATAAATTTGGGTCCCATGTATCTTTTTATCAAGTTTCCAACAAGAAACTTTGCTTCCGTCCAATAATAAAAGTGCTTCCATGGTAAAATTAATTTGCTTCTACTCGAACATAAGTTTGTTTCCCTGCTTTGTTCGTTCTTACAATAAGTTTCAGACATGGTACAAATTTATTTCGTTCAAATCACCAATAGTGTGTACTATGCTTCCATAAGTCAATAATTGTATGTTCCCTATAAACCGTAGACATGATTCCCTTCGCTTGCGGTCGACCTCATTGCAGGGCAGATCCAAGTGTCATGAGTCATCACATTTCCTAGTGCATGCATCAACCACCTCCATATATGTCACCGCTTGCGCCCATCAGTCCCAAAGCCAACACACAACTGCTTGAGATATACTCCCTCGGTCCCATAATGTAAGACGTTTTTGCAAGCTAACATAATCAGTTAGACATGATGCATAAGTATAGAAGGTATATAAGTATGAAGCAACAACAAGTATTACATGTATGGTATGGTAGTGATGAAGTAGAGATTCTCACATTCCCATGTAAGGAAGCATGAACTGTCGTTGATTTTTTGGATTTGATTTGGCAACAAGAAAAAACAAAAAAAATTGACTTGCCACTGTCAACCTGTAGATGAAATATAGGAAATATGATGGTTTTTTTTAAACACAAAATAATTCTCTACAACACAAATAGTACAAGTGTGTCTCTATTGCCCCAAACTATCTGGACTGAAGAATACATACAACAAATTTAGCATGGATATTAAGAAGCATCAATTTGTTGTTATCTCAACATAATTCATGCCTAGTGGGAGCATATAATGTTGTAACTAGAAACTAGCAATGAATGTTGCCACCATGTGTGTGCATCAATCAATTTGTAATCTACAAACCAATTTCACCCGAGATTCAAACAAAATGGGAAAGCACATATCTGATGCTTACAAAGCATGGTTACTAGAAATATCATAATGATAAGAATATGTGCGTGGGACATATGATGATGATGGGATGAAAGTTGGTTCAAGCAATGCAACGTGTCCTCACTCTCATATCGTTCTAGTAGTATCATGCTCATCATTAATAATCAACCTGTAAATGCCATGCTATTGTTTGTCTTGATTGCTGTCAGCTTGCGAGTACATTCAAAGTACTCACCTGGCATGTCATGCTAGATTGCAGGTGATGCCCATTGCTTGTCGAGGATCCTGATTCTGTGAGCTAGGTTGTGCCCCAGCCAGTGTCCTTGCGGAGTGGAGTCCTCCACCGTCGTCACCACTCCACTGCTATGAGTTATTCCACTGCTATGACGTTGTTTCACTGTTAGCATAGAGCTACCTTAGCAGGCGTAGTGTCACCGTGCCCCTGTAACCCTTGTAATATCAGAACTCTTGTACCCCTATTATTTCTAAAGAGTTGTTTTTGTATGCCAAGCAGTGTCATATTTCAGAAGACTGGATCTCTGGGTTGGAATGCGGGGTGTTCCGGTTCCTCTGGGCCGGGGTGCCATACCTGAGGCCGAATCCGAAGTAAGGTCCGACTCGAGGTCGAGTTTCGATGGGACAGCGGTCGGATCCGTACTCAAGGCGGGGTCCGATGTGGGGTCCACCCCTGATTCTAGATCAGAGGTTGGTTCGGAGATTGAGGTCGTGGTGTCCGAGGAGATCCCAAGCCGATCTGGACTCCAGCTAGAGAGGACGAGGTTGTTGAGTGAATCGACAGTGTATTCCAAGCTGCCAAACATGATGACTTGATTCATGACGAAGCTCTCGACGCAGTCGATGACCGGTCGTGTTGGCGTAAAGAACAATGTTGCCAAACGCAAAGAGCTGGCTGGGGACAAAGATGTCACCACAACCGATGTCTTTGTTGATATGGAGATGAGCCATTGATCATTTTCGACCACATAGCGAAACCTATATGGCCACCAATTTGGTACTAAAACAGGCAGATCTCGGGTAGAGGGTCCCAAGCTATGGATTTGGAATGATGGATAACAGGAGACGAGGGACACAATGTTTACCCAGGTTCGGGCCCTCTCGAAGAGGTAAAACCCTAATTCCTACTTTGATTGTACTGATGATGAAGTATCGAGTACAAGATGATCTACCTCGAGATCGTATGTTGTGTTCTTAACCCTAAGGTTGGTAATTGTGATTGTCCCTCTATGGACTAAATCCTCTGGCTTATATAGGCACCAAGGGTATCTAGGGTTACATATGATCGGTTGGCAACTAGGAATAAACACGCCGATAGCTGGAGTTATCCTTGAAGTATACGCCAAGTCTTCGGTAGTGTCCATCTTGATCATGCATGTGTTCGAGGCATCCGGAGTCCTTCCTTATTGAGATCGGCGGGTCATGAGGTCGGGCCGTGGACTGTGGGCCAACTAGGTTAGTGTTGGGGAACGTAGTAATAATTCAAAATTTTCCTACGTGTCACCAAGATCAATCTAGGAGATTCTAGCAACAAGAGAAAGGGAGTGCATCTTCATACCCTTGAAGATCGCTAAGCGGAAGCGTTACAAGAACGCGGTTGATGGAGTCGTACTCGCGGCGATTCAAATCGCAGAAGATCCGATCCAAGCACCGAACGGACGGCGCCACTACAAGAAATATGTCAACTAGTGACCTTCTGTCAGTGACCCTGGAAGAATTGGTCATAGATCTATGACCATTTCAGACCAATTGGTCAAAAGCTGTTCGGGGGGCTCCAAACCCTAAACTATAACGACCATTTTGGTCAGAAAGGTCGTAATTTCCTTACACGAAATGGTCATAAAGCAGATAGCACTAGTCCGCTGCCTTATTTCTAGCTGATCATGACCAATATAGATGGTCATAACCTTGTAAATTGTGGTGGGTTGCTATGACTAGGTGCCACCTCATCAGTTTTGCCTATGTGTCATGTCCATGTGGCAGTTTTTGCCCTAGGTTGTGAAGCAACCTATATTTCTGTCATTCCCAAAATTCCCAAAAAAATCTCATAAATTCTTTGGGTCATATCTTCGTCAAATATGTAAAAAACCTTCCTTGCCTAGTTCAATAATATTCATTTTCCTATTCTGTTCAGAAAAACACTTTGTGAAGGAAGTACCACTTTGGCATGTCCAAATGGTATCCATTTTCTACAGTGCTTTCCTATGCCCAAATAACCATCCTCCACCAAATGCCAGCTCAATCCATTCATTATTTTGAGCCCAGCTTCAACATTTATATTTATGTCTAGTGTGGTACTTTGCAAAGCAAGTACCACCTAGGCTCCTCCTTTTGAGCTGAAAATTTGTGAAGATGGTCTTCTTAGTAACTGATCATCCTTAGCCAAAACTCACGCCCATTAGGCATGTGCATTTCCCGTACCGCTAATCAAACACTTGGTTGCTTATTCATATTTGAGCATCGATCGGTCTCCTCGTGAGAATCTTATGTTGTGATTTTCTTCCTAACACCTACCTGGGGAGTGCCCAATCCACTAGACATGCCTAGGCCGCCCAGAACACATGGCAACGCCATGGTCACGCGGTGACCACGCGGCGGGCATGAGAGTTTACGCGCTCTAGAGTTGGGGCCCTCGGCCACCGTCCAAACCTTGACATATCGCGAACAAACCATGCATTTATGATTAAATAGGTACTTATGTAACTAGAAATGATTTTTGGAAAAAATAAATAACAAACTATGAGGCAGCTGCAGTTCAAATTTGACCTGCTTCCTGCTGAATCGGCGGAAATTTGTCTTCTTCACCAGAGGTGGATCAAAACTTTTGACACCCAACCATTTTGTCAATTGTGCATTAAATATGGCATAGTATTTTAGAAAATTGATTTGGTCCAATTTTGCAACAAATATATGGTAGGTCCTTCACAAAAAAACTCATTTCAAGCACTCGGAAAATGGAAAATGAATTTTCCGTGCAAAGAAAATGAAAACTCCCTTAGGCAACATTGTTTGGAATTCCAGGATGCACCCTTGTGCACAATATGAGATCATTTGAACAAACTATGCCATGAATGTGGCCATAAGATTGATCATTTGGCTTGTTAGCCATGAATCTTCACGCATGATAGCTCATTTTTGAGAACACTTTTTTAAAATAATTTCCGTATTACAAGTTTATTATTTTTCCTGGAAACTTGGTCACATATAATGACACAATGCGAAGGTTTTCCAATTTTTTTTTGAATTTTTTATGCCGGTTTCAAAATGCGGTCAAAACGGCAGGCTTGATCATTCCTAGCTAGTGGTTGAATCTTGGAAAACTTTTGATGTTTCTCTGATTAAATAGATACTTATGTACCTAGAAATGATTTTTGGAAAAAATAAAGACCAAACTGTGAGGCAGCTGGAGTTCAAATTTGACCCGCTTCCTACTGAATCGGCGGGAATTTGTCTTTTTCACCAGAGGTGGATCAAAACTTTGGACACCCAACCATTTTGTCAATTGTGCATTAAATATGGCCTAGTATTTTATAAAATTGATTTGGTCCAATTTTGCAACAAATATATGGTAGGTCCTTCACAAAAAAACCTCATTTCGGGCACTCGAAAAATGGAAAATGAATTTTTCGTCCAAAGAAAATGAAAACTCCCTTAGGCAACATTGTTTGGAATTCCAAGATGCACCATTGTGCACAATATGAGATCATTTGAACAAACTATGCCATGAATGTGGCCATAAGATTGATCATTTGGCTTGAAAGCCATGAATCTTCACACTTGATAGCTCGTTTCTGAGAACACTTTTTAAAAATAATTGCCGTATTACAAGTTTATAATTTTTCCTGATAACTTGGTCACATATAATGACACAATGCGAAGGTTTTCCAATTTTTTGATTTTTTTTGAATTTTGTATGCCCGTTTCAAAATGCGGTCAAAATGGCGGGAATGACTGTTCCTAGCTAGTGGTTGAATCTTGGAATTTTTTTGGTGTTTCTCTGATTAAATAGATACTTATGTACCTAGAAATGATTTTTGGAAAAAATAAAGAGCAAACTATAAGCTAGCTGCAGTTCAAATTTGACCCGTTTCCAACTAAATTGGCGGAAATTTGTCTTTTTCACCAGAGGTGGATAAAAACTTTTAACACCTAACCATTTGGTCAATTGTGCATTAAATATGTCCTAGTATTTTAGAAAATTGATTTGGTACAATTTTGCAACAAATATATTATAGGTCCTTCACAAAAAAACTCATTTTGGGCACTCGAAAAATGGAAAATGAATTTTTCGTCCAAAGAAAATGAAAACTCCCTTAGGCAACACTGTGTGCCATTCCAAGATGCACCTTTGTGCACAATATGAGATCATTTGAACAAACTAAGTCATGAACGCGGCCATAAGATTGATCATTTGGCTTGAAAGCCATGAATCTTCATGCATGATAGCTCATTCTCTGAGAACAGTTTTTTAAAATAATTGCCCTATTACAAGTTTATAATTTTTCCTGATAACTTGGTCACATATAATTACACAATGCGAAGGTTTTCCAATTTTTTGAATTTTTTTTGAATTTTGTATGCCCGTTTCAAAATGCGGTCAAAACGGCGGGAATGGCCGTTCCTAGCTAGTGGTTGAATCTTGGAATTTTTTTGGTGTTTCTCTGATTAAATAGATACTTATGTACCTAGAAATGATTTTTGGAAAAAATAAAGAGCAAACTATAAGGCAGCTGCAGTTCAAATTTGACCCGTTTCCCGCTGAATCGGCGAAAATTTGTCTTTTTCACCAGAGGTGGATAAAACCTTTTAACACCTAACCATTTGGTCAATTGTGCATTAAATATGTCCTAGTATTTTAGAAAATTGATTTGGTACAATTTTGCAACAAATATATTATAGGTCCTTCATAAAAAACTTATTTTGGGCACTCGAAAAATGGAAAATTGATTTTTCGTGCAAAGGAAATAAAAACTCCCTTTGTCAATATTGTTTGCAAATCCACGATGTAAACTGGTGCAAAATATGATATCATTTGAACAAATATTTGATAGGACTTTCACAAAAAAAACTCATTTTGAGCACTGAAAAATGGAATGAATTTTTTTTATCTTGAATCGATCACGACCAATTTATATGGTCATAAGGTCATCAAATGGTTTGCTGCATTCTGATTGGACCATGAGCATATCATGCGGATCACGCATCAACCACCGTCGGATGCTTCCGGATCCAACGGCCCAAACCCACCCAAGCCGAAACCCTAGGTCAGTCCTCATGGACATTTTCCACCCACCCCCACCTCCATTCTTTCTCTCCCTCCCTCCCCCGCCTCCACCAGCGAGCCCCTCTGCTCTCCCTCGCTCTGATCTGGTGGAGCCGCCGCCCCCAACCTCTCTCCGACTTTGATCCGCCGCCGCCTCTAACCGCTCCCACCCCACTCCTCTTCCCCTCCTCCTCGGGCAGCCCAGTCATCGTCGCGACCGAGGACCAGAGACGCGGGCGGGGAGCTCAAGGCGGAGGAGCAGCAGCAGCGGCGGCGGCGGCGAGTCAGGGCAAGGCCAGAAGCGATGGGGTTCGTCTCCTTCGTCGGGAGGGTGCTCTTCGCCTCCGTCTTCTTCCTCTCCACCTACCAAGAGTATGTGCGCGTGCACCCCCCTCTCCCCCCTCTCTCCCCGCCAGATCTCGCTCCTGCCGCCTCCCAGGGATGCCCGCGTGGGCCTCCGGCGGAGCTAGGCCCCGCGCTCCTATTCGTCGGCACCTGCGCTTGGGAGAATCGAGGGCTGGCTCGCGCCGACGCGGCGCCGTGGCGAGATCCGGCCGGGCGCCACGTCGCTGGATCCCTCCCGGCGCGGCAGATCTGGCCGACGTAGGGTAGGTGTCGGCCCGCCGTGGTAAATCGTAGAGGCTCAGAGGCGCACGGGGAGCACGCTGATGCAAATCATACATACACCTTACATATTTTTCCTGTTGCGTCGAGTGTTGACACATCAGTGGCAGGTTCACATCAGCGCCAACTAGTGCATCCGTTTGTGTAGGTCGCTCTCTGTGAATTGTCTTGGCCCCGTAGTGGGTTTGGTGATGCTTACCAGTTGCTCATGCGCATAGTTGGACTCTCTTTCCTCCACATGCCTGTGATGGAAAAGTATTACCGGGGCTTGTGGATCAGAATATTAGTTTAACCTGACAGCCCCTGTACTGTTTTAACCGAACGTAGACTAATCCCTGCACAGGTTTGTTAATAGAGTAGTAGGTTATTGGAGGAGACAGGCCCTGGTAGCTTTCAGTGGCACCGGCTGTTGACTGCTCTCCTGTCTGCACGTTAATGGCCGTCCCTTTCGGTTCGCATATATACACACGCACAAGAGAAGGCAAAGGCAAAGCACCAACCCCTCAAGAGACACATCCTTGCCTGCCTCTTGCGTTCTCTTCTCCGTAGCTTGTAGATAAGTAAGCTCGATTATGTGCTAGTCACTTCCTTCTGTCTTCAGTGTTTGCTCGGTGTCGTGATGACAATGTGATCGCCCCTGTGTTGGTTTCCGTGTCAGTTTGGCTAGTGCTCCACCTAGTTTGTCAGTTAGATTTTGAATTCAGTCGCTATGCAATGGCAGATCTATTGCCTGTGCTCAATTCGGTCGTATAAATCAAATATGATTACTGCTGGCTGTGGAGGGGCTTTTTTCTGGAGCAATCAGTCAGTCGGAGGGGCTTTTTTCTGCTGCTTGTTTTTTGCTTCAGTTGGTACATGAATCTCTGGTTATAAGGATTTCAGAGCCAGGACTTGTTCTGAATCTCTGGTTGTTTCATGATGCTAGTCCGCACTTGCAGTATATACTCCTAAGGTTATGCATGCCTGATCAGTACCTGTGTGAGATGTTGATTCATGTATCCTTGTTTGGTGCGACATTCATGCACCTCGTCGTGTGTAATTATTCAGTGTGTACGAGACCTACGGTATATACTTACCAGTACTGTCTACTGTGATTGAGTAATTATTGATGGTGCTCCGACTGCGTATTATTTACCCATTTGCATCTTCTTAATCTAGCATCAAAGGCCCCCCAAAAAACAAATAATCCTTTAAATCCTTATTTGTTCTATATGTATGTACTGTTGGCTGACATACTTACGTGTTCTTTTTTGTGGATTAACAGAGGAGGAAGCAAACTTGCTGAAGCAAACTTGCCCGGCAAGAAGGGACCCCTCAAGGTAACCCCAACATCTTCCAGTTTGCACTTTGCTCACCAACAATACTGATCGATCGATAGGTAGATGCTGACCCTCTCTTTTTGTGATGTGTGGCTATTGCAGCTGGACGAATGGGTGCTGTGCCGGCTGTACAAGAAGAAGAACAGCTGGGAGAAGGTCAAGGTGGAGCAGGACATGGCTGTGGAGGCATGGCCTGGACACTCGTCAACCTCGGCCACTTCTTGGTACCCGCCTCTCCCCCTCCCCTCCCTCCCTCGCTTACACATCCTCGACTCCCATGGATCTGAAGGCTTGCGGTTTGTGTTTGTTTACCTCGATTGCTTGCTTCGTGTAGTCAGGAATTGGGGTAGATCGTTCGCATCTGCTCACCCTTCGCCTCCCCTAGCTACAAATTGCTACGACACATTCGCCAATCCTGCCAACTAATAAAGTGTATTCTAGTTTGAAGGTTTACTGTTTCATAATAGCCAAATAAATAGCCTGCATTTAATCATTCTTTTGCTACTTTAAATATAATAATGTAGTGGCAAAATTCATGAAATCATTATGGTAGTAAATACTGCAGTTCTAGTTGGCCCAACCTCAATTCTGGAAGTACAAATTATTGCTATTTTTCTCATAAGATTATAGCATGAAACATACTATCTAGAAATTATTTCTCTATTGTCATTACTTTCCTAATCGAATCTTCATTTCAGATTACATACCACTTCTTCCCCTGGAAGAAGGGAACTCGATTCGCTGATGATCAGGGGATGTATAATAGATTGACTTGGTGGGAGCAAATGGACAACGGCAAGCAGCTTACTCGCAACAAAAAATTTCTTGTTATGGTTCCTGTAGTCCTGTATGTGTTATTCTGTTTCAATTTTATTAATACTGCTTTTGGGAGCTTACTTGGCAAGGAACAACATGGCAGGATGTATGCACAAAGATTGATTCTGGCTAGTCAGAAATACTACACTTATTCATTAATTATGCAAAGAACACTTGTTAGTAACATCTAGGTCTAACTTGCATATTCACGCCATTATACATGTGTAAGGATTGGGCATTGCTCTATTGCTCTATTCACGCCATTATACATGTGTAAAAATTGTTCAAGTAACTTCATTATCTTTAATAATTGATTATTCACTTCCGGTTAGTAGTAACTTAAACTTGGCGGCAAACTAGTTAAATACTTGGCTGTGATCACGTTTGTGGTTGGTGTGCGAGCAAGCAAAATCAGAAATGATCCCAACTGATCATATTATTTTTGCGTTTGCTAGAATTGTCCATGGACATTTAATCTATTTTGTGTATAGTAGGTAAAATAGCACAGTACACTAATTACCATTTTGTCTGCTGACATACACTTCCAAAGACCTTTTAGCGCAGAGTTCATATAGTTACACAATGCTTTTTAGCTTACATATCATACAGCTATGCAGTGCTCCCTACACTGTCTGTTTACTATATATATCATTCATGTATTCTTGGATAGTACTGACTACATACCAGGGCAATTAACCACAATTTGCCACAATTTGCAGCGGCCGTGCTCCACCAGCTGTTTTGTGGTTCTTGCAATCAGGGGAGTTCCTCGCAAGACAGGGCCCTCCCTCTTCTGCTTCTTCTACTACCTACTGTTGCTGCTGTTGCTGATTGGTCTATGCACGGTGGGTAATCCATTAATGTTTGTTTGCTACTGCTGTAGTAGCTGGTATGCTTGATGCGTGTATCTCTGTCTCCTTACTGTTTTGCTAGAACCATAAATCCTGATGCATGATGATTATAGTCTGGTTTGCTAGATCTGTTCTATTGGTGCTTAAAATTTGACATGCCTAGATTCTGAATGAACTTGTTCTTACAGTTCTTTTCATTTCTATGATCAATTTAGTTAGAGTTGCACATGTCAGTATACTATATACCAAAAAAATCCTAGCTAGTGAGAACATTTCACTCCATGAACATGTACTGGTTAGTGTTAGTCATACTATTTATCTACATGGCATTTGCTGTCAATTCTTGCTTATAAGTTATTGGATTCCTCATTGGCTATTGTTTGATGTTCTGTACACATTCTTATTCTTATATTTTCATTCTTATTCTTTGCACAGGTGAAGTGCGAATCAAAGTCCGAAGCTGTGAAGCATATCAACAAGTAGTAGCATATTATGTGTTGTAATTGTAGGCAGTAGTAGGCATATCTGGCTTGTAGTATATTGTAATGATTGTAATAGACTAATGTAGTGTTGTTTTGGATGAATTTCGATTGCTCTCTGGTCTGATAATTATTGTGTATGTGGTTTGAATACCTGTGAAATGGAAACCTGACAATGGAGTCCAAGATATAATGGTTGTTTGGCAAAGTTCAAATTTTTTGATGTGTGGGACCAATTTTGGGATAAGCATGACAAGTGGGACAAATCTGTGGTGGGACCAGCTGCAAAATAAAATGGCTGAAAATAGAAAATCAATAGACCGGCAAAAGGCCATGCCCTAGAAAATAAAAGGCCAAATTGTTGGTCCAGGCCCATGTAGCTAGAGAAAATTAACAGAAAAATATATATTAAAAAGGCTGAATTAATGGGCTCGGCCCATCTAAAGCACCGAAAATGGACCGGGCTGATTCCAAGTATCGACCTTTTCAGTTGGTCGTAATTTTGCCACATCAGATTGCCATGTCGGATCCGACGTGGCCTGGGCAGACAACCAGTGACCAAAACAAAAGGTCATGGGTTCAACGACCTTCTGTTTTGGTCGTAAACGTCTACGACCTTCTCACAGAGAAGGTCGTTAATTTCAGTTTACGACCGCCAGCTTTTGACCTTTTGTTTTTGGTCACAAAAAGGTCGCAAATGAAAAACAATGACCTTTCAGTGACCAATAGTCAAGGTCACAAGTTGACATATTTCTTGTAGTGCGCCTCCAAGTTCAACACACGTACAGCCCGGGGACATCTCCTCCTTGATCCAGCAAGGGAAGAGGAGAAGTTGAGGGAGAGCTCCGGCAGCACGACGGCGTGGTGGTGGAGCTTGCGGTTCTCCGGCAGGGCTTCGCCAAGCACTACGCAGGAGGAGGAGTTGGAGGGGGGAAGGGCTGCGCCAGGGGTAGGGTGCGGCTGCCCTCCCACCCCCACTATTTATAGGGTGAAGAGGAGAGGGGGCCGCCCCCTAGATGTTGGGGAACATAGTAATTTCAAAAAAATTCCTACGTACACGCAAGATCATGGTGATGCATAGCAACGAGAGGGGAGAGTGTTGCCCATGTACCCTCGTAGACCGTAAGCGGAAGCGTTATGACAACGCGGTTGATGTAGTCGTACATCTTCACGATCAACCGATCCTAGTACCGAAAGTACGGCACCTCCACGATCTGCACACGTTCGGCTCGGTGACGTCCCACGAACTCATGATCCAGCAGAGTGTCGAGGGAGAGCTTCGTCAGCACGACGGCATGATGATGGTGATGATGAAGCTACCGGCGCAGGACTTCGCCTAAGCACTGCAACGATATGACCGAGGTGGATTATGCTGGAGGGGGGCACCGCACACGTCTAAGAGATCAATGATCAATTTGTGTGTCTATGGGTGCCCCCTCCCCCGTATATAAAGGAGTGGAGGAGGGGGAGGGCCGGCCCTCCTATGGCGCGCCCCATGGGGAGTCCTACTCCCACCGGGAGTAGGATTCTCCCCTTCCCTAGTTGGACTAGGAGTGGAAGGAAGGGGGAGAGAGGGGGAAGGAAAGGGGGGGCACCCAATTCGGATTGGGCTTGGGGGGGGGGGCGTGCCCTCCTAGGCCTCCCTCTCTCTTGTCTCCCACTATGGCCCAATAAGGCCCATATACCTCCCGGGGGGTTCCGGTAACCTCCCGGTGCTCCGGTATATGCCCGAACTCACCCGGAACCATTCCGAAGTCCAAACATAGTCATCCAATATATCGATCTTTATGTCCCGACCATTTCGAGACTCCTCGTCATGTACGTGATCATATCCGGGACTCCGAACTATCTTTGGTACATCAAAACACATAAACTCATAATACCGATCATCACCACACCTTAAGCGTGCGGACCCTACGGGTTCGAGAACTATGTAGACATGACTGAGACTCATCTCCGGTCAATAACCAATAGCGGAACCTGGATGCTCATATTGGTTCCTACATATTCTACGAAGATCTTTATCGGTCAAACTGCATAACAACATACGTTGTTCCCTTTGTCATCGGTATGTTCCTTGCCCAGATTCGATCGTCGGTATCCCAATACGTAGTTCAATCTCGTTACCGGTAAGTCTCTTTACTCATTCCGTAATGCATCATCCCGCAACTAACTCATTAGTCACATTGCTTGCAAGGCTTATAGTGATGTGCATTACCGAGAGGGCCCAGAGATACCTCTTCGACAATCGGAGTGACAAATCCTAATCTCGATCTATGCCAACTCAACAAGTACCATCGGAGACACCTGTAGAGCACCTTTATAATCACCCAGTTACATTGTGACGTTTGGTAGCACACAAAGTGTTCCTCCGGTATTCGGGAGTTGCATAATCTCATAGTCATAGGAACATGTATAAGTCATGAAGAAAGCAATAGCAACATACTAAACGATCAAGTGCTAAGCTAACGGAATGGGTCAAGTCAATCACATCATTCTCTAATGATGTGATCCCGTTAATCAAATGACAACTCATGTCTATGGCTAGGAAACTTAACCATCTTTGATTCAACAAGCTAGACAAGTAGAGGCAAACTAGTGACACTTTGTTTGTCTATGTATTCACACATGTACTAAGTTTCCGGTTAATACAATTCTAGCATGAATAATAAACATTTATCATGATATAAGGAAATATAAATAACAACTTTATTATTGCCTCTAGGGCATATTTCCTTCAGTCTCCCACTTGCACTAGAGTCAATAATCTAGGTTACACAGTAATGATTCTAACACCCATGGAGTCTTGGTGCTGATCATGTTTTGCTTGTGAGAGAGGCTTAGTCAACGGTCTGCAACATTCAGATCCGTATGTATCTTGCAAATCTCTATGTCTCCCTCATAGACTTGATCGTGGATGGAATTGAAGCGTCTCTTGATGTGCTTGGTTCTCTTGTGAAATCTGGATTCCTTTGCCAAGGCAATTGCACCAGTATTGTCACAACAGATTTTTATTGGACCCGATGCACTAGGTATGACACCTAGATCGGATATGAACTCCTTCATCCAGACTCGTTCATTTGCTGCTTCCGAAGCAGCTATGTACTCCGCTTCACACGTAGATCCCGCCACGACGCTTTGCTTAGAACTGCACCAACTGACAGCTCCACCGTTCAATATAAATACATATCCGGTTTGTGACTTAGAGTCATCCAGATCAGTCTCAAAGCTTGCATCGACGTAACCATTTACGACCAGCTCTTTTTCACCTCCATAAACGAGAAACATATCCTTAGTCCTTTTCAGGTATTTTAGGATGTTCTTGACCGCTGTCCAGTGATCCACTCCTGGATTACTTTGGTACCTCCCTGCTAAACTAATAGCAAGGCACACATCAGGTCTGGTACACAACATTGCATACATGATAGAGCCTATGGCTGAAGCATAGGGAACACTTTTCATTTTCTCTCTATCTTCTGCAGTGGTCGGGCATTGAGTCTGACTCAACTTCACACCTTGTAACACAGGCAAGAACCCTTTCTTTGCTTGATCCATTTTGAACTTCTTCAAAACTTTATCAAGGTATGTGCTTTGTGAAAGTCCAATTAAGCGTCTTGATCTATCTCTATAGATCTTGATGCCCAATATATAAGCAGCTTCACCGAGGTCTTTCATTGAAAAACTCTTATTCAAGTACCCTTTTATGCTATCCAGAAATTCTATATCATTTCCAATCAACAATATGTCATCCACATATAATATTAGAAATGCTACAGAGCTCCCACTCACTTTCTTGTAAATACAGGCTTCTCCAAAAGTCTGTATAAAACCATATGCTTTGATCACACTATCAAAACATTTATTCCAACTCCGAGATGCTTGCACCAGCCCATAAATGGATCGCTGGAGCTTGCACACTTTGTTAGCATCCTTTGGATCGATAAAACCTTCAGGTTGCATCATATACAACTCTTCTTCCAGAAATCCCTTCAGGAATGCAGTCTTTACATCCATTTGCCAAATTTCATAATCATAAAATGCGGCAATTGCTAACATGATTCGGACGGACTTAAACATCCCTACGGGTGAGAAGGTCTCATCATAGTCAACTCCTTGAACTTGTCGAAAACCTTTTGCAACAAGTCGAGCTTTGTAGACAATAACATTACCGTCAGCGTCAGTCTTCTTCTTGAAGATCCATTTATTCTCGATGGCTTGCCCATCATCGGGCAAGCCAACCAAAGTCCACACTTTGTTCTCATACATGGATCCCATCTCAGATTTCATGGCCTCAAGCCATTTCGCGGAATCTGGGCTCATCATCGCTTCCTCATAGTTCGTAGGTTCGTCATGGTCAAGTAACAAGACCTCCAGAACTGGATTACCGTACCACTCTGGTGCGGATCTTACTCTGGTTGACCTACGAGGTTCGATAGTAACTTGATCTGAAGTTACATGATCATCATCATTAGCTTCCTCACTAATTGGTGTAGAAGTCACAAGAATAGATTTTTGTGATGAACTACTTTCCAATAAGGGAGCAGGTACAGTTACCTCATCAAGTTCTACTTTCCTCCCACTCACTTCTTTCGAGAGAAACTCCTTCTCTAGAAAGGATCCATTCTTACAACGAATGTCTTGCGTTCGGATCTGTGATAGAAGATGTACCCAACAGTCTCCTTTGGGTATCCTATCAAGACACATTTCTCCGATTTGGGTTCGAGCTTATCAGGTTGAAGCTTTTTTCACATAAGCATCGCAGCCCCAAACTTTAAGAAACGGCAACTTGGGTTTCTTGCCAAACCACAGTTCATAAGGCGTCATCTCAATGGATTTAGATGGTGCCCTATTTAATGTGAATGCAGCCATCTCTAAAGCATAACCCCAAAACGATAGTGGTAAATCAGTAAGAGACATCATAGATTGCCCCATTTCTAGTAAAGTACGATTACGACGTTCGGACACACCATTACGCTGTGGTGTTCTGGGTGGCGTGAGTTGCGAAGATATTCTGCATTGTTTCAAATGAAGACCAAACTCGTAACTCAAATATTCACCTCCGTGATCAGATTGTAGAAACTTTATTTTCTTGTTACGACGATTTTCCACTTCACTCTAAAATTCTTTGAACTTTTCAAATGTTTCAGACTTATGCTTCATCAAGTAGATATACCCATATCTGCTCAAATCATATGTGAAGGTGAGAAAATAATGATACCCACCGCGAGCCTAAACATTCATCGGACCACATACATCAATATGTATGATTTCCAACAAATCTGTTGCTCGCTCCATTGTTCCGGAGAACGGAGTTTTAGTCATCTTGCCCATGAGGCATGGTTCGCAAGTACCAAGTGATTCCAAAATTCCATCAGAATGGAGTTTCTTCATGCGCTTTACACCAATATGACCTAAACGGCAGTGCCACAAATTTGGTGCACTATCATTATCAACTCTGTATCATTTGGCTTCAATATTATGAATATGTGTGTCACTACTATCGAGATTCAACAAGAATAGACCACTCTTCAAGGGTGCATGACCATACAAGATATTAATCATATAAATAGAACAACCATTATTCTCTGATCTAAATGAATAACCGTCTCGCATCAAAGAAGATACAGATATAATGTTCATGCTTAACGATGGCACCAAATAACAATTATTCAGGTCTAAAACTAATCCCGAAGGTAGATGTAGAGGTAGCGTGCCGACCGCGATCACATCGACTTTGGAAGCATTTCCCACGCGCATCGTCACCTCGTCCTTAGCCAATCTTCGCTTAATCCGTAGTCCCTGTTTCGAGTTGCAAATATTAGCAACAGAACCAGTATCAAATACCCAGGTACTACTGCGAGCATTAGTAAGGTACACATCAATAACATGTATATCACATATACCTTTGTTCACCTTGCCATCCTTCTTATCCGCCAAATACTTGGGGCAGTTCCGCTTCTAGTGACCAGTCCCTTTGCAGTAGAAGCACTCAGTCTCAGGCTTAGGTCCAGACTTGGGCTTCTTCACTTGAGCAGCAACCTGTTTGCCGTTCTTCTTGAAGTTCCCCTTCTTCCCTTTACCCTTTTTCTTGAAACTGGTGGTCTTGTTGACCATCAACACTTTATGCTCCTTGTTGATTTCTACCTCCGCAGCCTTTAGCATTGCGAAGAGCTCGGGAGTTGTCTTATCCAGCCCTTGCATGTTATAGTTCATCACGAAGCTCTTGTAGCTTGGTGGCAGTGATTGAAGAATTCTGTCAATGACACTATCATCAGGAAGATTAACTCCTAGTTGAATCAAGTGATTGTTATATCCAGACATTTTGAGTATATGCTCACTAACAGAACTATTCTCCTCCATCTTGCAGCTGTAGAACTTATTGGAGACTTCATATCTCTCAATCCGGGCATTTGCTTGAAATATTAACTTCAAGTCCTGGAACATATCATATGCTCCATGACGTTCAAAACGTCGTTGAAGTCCCGGTTCTAAGCCGTAAAGCATGGCACACTGAACTATCAAGTAGTCATCAGCTTTGCTCTGCCAGACGTTCATAACATCTGGCGTTGCTCCTGCAGCGGGTTTGGCACCTAGCGGTGCTTCCAGGACGTAATTCTTCTGTGCAACAATGAGGATAATCCTCAAGTTATGGACCCAGTCCGTGTGCTACCATCATCTTTCAACTTAGCTTTCTCTAGGAACGCATTAAAATACAACGGAACAACAGCATGGGCCATCTATCTACGACAACATAGACATGCAAAATACTATCAGGTACTAAGTTCATGATAAATTAAAGTTCAATTAATCATATTACTTAAGAACTCCCACTTAGATAGACATCCCTCTAATCATCTAAGTGATCACGTGATCCATATCAACTAAACCATGTCCAATCATCACATGAGATGGAGTAGTCTTCAATGGTGAACATCACTATGTTGATCATATCTACTATATGATTCACGCTCGACCTTTCGGTCTCAGTGTTCCGAGGCCATATCTGCATATGCTAGGCTTGTCAAGTTTAACACGAGTATTCTGCGTGTGCAAAACTGGCTTGCACCTGTTGTATGTGAACTTAGAGCTTATCACACCCGATCATCACGTGGTGTCTCGGCACGACGAACTTTCGAAACGGTGCATACTCAGGGAGAACACTTGTACCTTGAAATTTAGTGAGAGATCATCTTATAATGCTACAGTCGAACTAAGCAAAATAAGATGCATAAAGGATAAACATCACATGCAATCAATATAAGTGATATGATATGGCCATTATCATCTTGTGCCTTTGATCTCCATCTCCAAAGCACCGTCATGATCACCATCGTCACCGGCGCGATGCCTTGATCTCCATCGTAGCATCGTTATCGTCTCGCCAACTATTGCTTCTACGGCTATCGCTACCGCTTAGTGATAAAGTAAAGCAATTACATGGCGATTGCATTTCATACAATAAAGCGACAACCATATGGCTCCTGCCAGTTGCCGATAACTCCGTTACAAAACATGATCATTTCATACAATAAAATTTAGCATCATGTCTGGACCATATCACATCACAACATGCCCTGCAAAAACAAGTTAGACGTCCTCTACTTTGTTGTTGCAAGTTTTACGTGGCTGCTACGGGCTGAGCAAGAACCGTTCTTACCTACGCATCAAAACCACAATGATTTTTCGTCAAGTATGTGATGTTTTAACCTTCAACAAGGACCGGACGTAGCCACACTCGATTCAACTAAAGTTGGAGAAACTGACACCCACCAGCCACCTGTGGGCGAAGCACGTCGGTAGAACCAGTCTCGCGTAAGCGTACGCGTAATGTCGTCCGGGCCGCTTCATCCAACAATACCGCCGAATCAAAGTATGACATGCTGGTAAGCAGTATGACTATTATCGCCCACAACTCACTTGTGTTCTACTCGTGCATATAACATCTACGCATAGACCTGGCTCTGATGCCACTGTTGGAGAACGTACTAATTTCAAAAAAATTCCTACGCACACGCAAGGTCATGGTGATGCATAGCAACGAGAGGGGAGAGTGTTGTCCACGTACCCTCGTAGAATGTAAGCGGAAGCGTTATGATAACGCAGTTGATGTAGTCGTACGTCTTCACGATCGACTGATCCTAGTACCGAAAGTGAGGCACCTCCGCGATCTGCACACGTTCGGCTTGGTGACGTTCCATGAACTCACGATCCAGCAGAGTGTCGAGGGAGAGCTTCGTCAGCACGACAGCGTGATCACGGTCCTAATGAAGCTACCGGCGCAGGACTTCGCCTAAGCACTGCAATGATATGACCGAGGTGGATTATGGTGGAGGGGGGCACCTCACACGGCTAAGAGATCAATGATCAACTTGTGTGTCTATGGGGTGCCCCCTCCCCTGTATATAAAGGAGTGGAGGAGCGGGAGGGCCGGCCCTCCTATGGCACGCCCCATGGGGAGTCCTACTCCCACCGGGAGTAGGATCCCCCTTCCCTAGTTGGACTAGTAGTGGAAGGAAGGGGGAGAGAGGGGGAAGGAGGGGGGGGGGGGGGTGGGCGGCCCCCCACCTAATTCGGATTGGGCTTGGGGGGGGTGTCCCCTCCTAGGCCTCCCTCTCTCTTGTCTCCCACTATGGCCCAATAAGGCCCATATACCTCCCGGGGGGTTCCGGTAACCTCCCGGTGCTCCGGTATATGCCCGAACTCACCCGAACCATTCCCAAGTCCAAACATAGTCATCCAATATATCGATCTTTATGTCTCAACCATTTCGAGACTCCTCGTCATGTCCGTGATGATATCTGGGAATCCGAACTATCTTTGGTACATCAAAACACATAAAATCATAATACCGATCATCACCGAACGTTAAGCGTGCGGACCCTACGGGTTCGAGAACTATGTAGACATGACCGAGACTCATCTCTGGTCAATAACCAATAGCGGAACCTAGATGCTCATATTGGTTCCTACATATTCTACGAAGATCTTTATCGGTCAAACCGCATAACAACATACGTTGTTCCCTTTGTCATCCGTATGTTACTTGCCCGAGATTCGATCTTCGGTATCCCAATACCTAGTTCAATCTCGTTACCGGTAAGTCTCTTTACTCGTTCCGTAATGCATCATCCCGCAACTAACTCATTAGTCACATTGCTTGCAAGGCTTATAGTGATGTGCATTACCGAGAGGGCCTAGAGATACCTATCCGACAATCGGAGTGACAAATCCTAATCTCAATCTATGCCAACTCAACAAGTACCATCAGAGACACCTGTGGAGCACCTTTATGATCACCCAGTTACGCTGTGACGTTTGGTAGCACACAAAGTGTTCCTCCGGTATTCGGGAGTTGCATAATCTCATAGTCATAGGAACATGTATAAGTCATGAAGAAAGCAATAGCAACATACTAAACGATCAAGTGCTAAGCTAACGGAATGGGTCAAGTCAATCACATCATTCTCTAATGATGTGATCCCATTAATCAAATGACAACTCATGTCTATGGCTAGGAAACTTGACCATCTTTGATTCAACGAGCTAGTCAAGTAGAGGCATACTAGTGACACTCTGTTTGTCTATGTATTCACACATGTACTAAGTTTCCGGTTAATACAATTCTAGCATGAATAATAAACATTTATCATGATATAAGGAAATATAAATAACAACTTTATTATTGCCTCTAGGGCATGTTTCCTTCACTAGATGCATCTAGAGGGGGGGCGGCGGCCAGGGGGGGAGACTTGCCTCCCAAGCAAGTGGGAGGCGCCCCTACCCCTAGGGTTTCCAACCCTAGGCACCTTGGGCCCTTGGGGGGAGGGGGGGCACCAGCCCACTAAGGGGCTGGCCACCCATATTCAGCCCAGTAAGTCCTCTGGGGCAGGTGGCCCTACCCGATGGACCCCCGGACACCTTTCGGTGGTCCCGGTACAATACCGATGACCCCGAAACTATTTCGGCGACTGAAACTGGACTTCCCATATATAAATTTTCACCTCCGGACCATTCCGGAACTCCTCGTGATGTCTGGGATCTCATCCGGGACTCTGAACAGCCTTCAGTAGCCACATACAATTTCCCATTACAACTCTAGCGTCACCGAACCTATAGTGTGTAGACCCTACGGGTTCGGGAACCATGCAGACATGACCGAGACATCTCTCCGGCCAATAACCAATAGCGGGATCTGGATACCCATATTGGCTCCCACATGTTCCACGATGATCTCATCGGATGAACCACAATGTCAGGGATTCAACCAATCCCATATACAATTCCGTTTGTCCATCAGTATGTTACTTGCCCGAAATTCGATCGTTGGTATCCCCATACCTCGTTCAATCTCGTTACCGGCAAGTCTCTTTACTCGTTCCGTAACGCATGATCCCGTGACTAACTCCTTAGTCACATTGAGCTCATTATGATGATGCATTATCGAGTGGGCCCAGAGATACCTCTCCGTCAGACAGAGTGACAAATCCCAGTCTTGATTCGTGTCAACCCAACAGACACTTTCGGAGATACCTGTAGTGCACCTTTGTGGTCACCCAGTTACGTTGTGATGTTTGATACACCCAAAGCATTCCTACGGCATCCGGGAGTTGCACAATATCATGGTCTAAGGAAATGATACTTGACATTAGAAAAGCTCTAGCAAACGAACTACACGATCTTGTGCTAGCTTAGTATTGGGTCTTGTCCATCACATCATTCTCCTAATGATGTGATCCCATTATCAACGATATACAATGTCCATGGTCAGGAAACCATAATCATCTATTGATCAACGAGCTAGTCAACTAGAGGCTCACTAGGGAGATGTTGTGGTCTATGTGTTCACACATGTATTACGGTTTCAGGTTAATACAATTATAGCATGAACAATAGACAATTATCATGAACAAGGAAATATAATAATAACCATTTTATTATTGCCTCTAGGGCATATTTCCAACAGTTAGTAACCCCTAGTCCAGAACACCGTCAACATTGGAGACGTATCAGGCTTCAGATATATTCAAGGGTTCAACGACAACGACTGTGACTCAAGGGCGCTGGTTCTTAGGGCACGTGCATGAAGACTTCCGGTTGTCATCGACAAGGTCAAGTCGGCTCCGGTAAGGAAGCAGTGACAACGGTGCATTGACGCCTCGTTATGGTAACGATAGCGGTCGTTCGTGGTCTCACAATCTCAATGTAATTTTTATAACATTTGAGGTGCTTTGTATTTTCTGGTGAACTTTGATCTGGATCATTTTTGTAAAAAAAATGTAAATAGAGGAAGGAAGCTGATAAATTTGTAAGGCCAACTCCAACGAGGCGACTGTCGGTGTCAAAACCGGCATATCTCGGGTAGGGGGTCCCGAACTGTGTGTCTGAGGATCAATGGTAACAAGGGACGATGGGGACACGATGTTTACCCAAGTTCGGGCCCTCTTAAAGGAGGTAAAGCCCTACGTCCTGATTGATTGTATTTGATGAGTATAGGGGTTACAAGAGTTGATCTACCTTGAGATCGTAATGGCTAAACCCTAGCATTCTAGCCTATGCATGAGAATTCTGATAGCCTCTACGGACTAAATCCTCTGGTTTATATATACACAAGAGGGGCCTAGGGTTGTACAAAGTCGGTTTACAGAGAAAGGAAACAACATATCTAGACACCAAACTTGCCGTCCAAGCATATAGGAGTCCTACCCGGACACGAGGGATAATATTCTACTTTATCTTCACGGCCCATCAGTCTGGCCCATATCAAATAGTCCGACACCCGAGGACCCCCTAATCCAGGACTCCCTCAGTAGCCCCTGAACCATTCTTCGATGATGATGTGTTCGGCTCGTGTATTATCTTCGGCATTGCAAGGCGAACTGTATCCGGCTCTGCACAACCCTTAGCCACGAAGGCAAGATGTCAAAATAGGAACAGTGTCTTTTACTAACAACTTTTTTGGCGAAGCGTCACACTTGATTCTTTAACAACTTGAACCGTTTTCACGCCTCCCATTTCGCGTTTCGAGGCCTAGCCCTCATTGGCACGTCTTGTCAAAGTAGAGATCATGCCCGCCCATTACGGGATTCACATCAATGTGGTTTGGGTAACCCAACCGCGCCTTACGCACGATCTTGTTGGGAACAGGTGAGTTTTACGACTCGATAGGGGGACGTTTGGCATTTTTACTGTCTATAAGAGGAAAAATGCCTTCTTCTAGCTCCTGCCTTCCCACCTTTGAGCTCTAGCGCCCAAAACTTCAACCTTTGCCACCGCCACTACCCTTCTTAGCCATGGCCAGATCCGGTTCCAAGGGCAAGTGGGAGGCCTTTTTCGTCAATGAGAAGGACATCAAAGATCTCTGGAGGGTGGGCTATCTGTCGGCGGACATCGCAAAGGCTCCCTGACAAAGATCAGGTTATCCCCACTCCGGAGCCTAGCGAGAGGGTCGTGTTCATCCCTCATTTCCTCCGAGGGCTTGGGTTTCCCCTCCACCCCTTCGTCTGGGGCCTCATGTTCTACTACGGGCTAGATTTCCATGATCTAGCCCCAATTCTTTCCTCCACATATCGGCGTTCATCGTCGTGTGTGAGGCTCTTCTCCACATCCCCCACACTTCGGACTATGGCTCAAGGTCTTCAATCTGAAGCCGAAGGTGGTCGACGGTCAGCATGCGGACTGCGGCGGGGCTATGGTAAGCAAGCTCCCCAACACCGTCTGGCCCAAAGGGGCATTTGTCGAGAATGTGAAGGTGTGGCAGCAGGAGTGGTTCTATATCACCGAACCCCGCGACGCCAACTGGGCGGCCACACCTGATTTCAGATCCGGCCCCCCCCACGAGACTCACCTCGTGGACTGCCAAGGGCCTTGATTGGGGGTCTAAACCGGAAGTGCAGATGCTGCACAAACGCATTTCCAGCGTGCTGGGCAAAAACACCAATCTCACAAACGTGATTCAGGTGATGCTCGTCCGCCGCACCCTTCCATGCCAACTCCGGGCCTTCCCCATGTGGGAGTTCAATCCGGAGGAGCCCCGGACCTTGAAGCGCTTCTTCGGTGCTACGCACGAAGATATTTGGAAATAACTCTTCAAGGCCTAGAAAAACTGGCCGCAGAAGACCGAGGACATTGGACTTGACATTAAGAATCCGGCCTCAGCGGTGAGCATAATCCGTCCAAAGACTAATCCGGTTAATACTTTGGATTTAACAAAGTTTATAATACCTATTTTCCGTACAGGGCTGGACGGCGAAGGCGGAGCGGATCAACTGTCCGGCACCGCTACCTGAGAACCCGTCCACACCCCAGCTAACAGAGATACTGGTCCCGACACCGTATCAGGCGCCGGAGAAGAAGGCCAAGAAGAAGAAGGGCAAGGAGGCCAAGGGCGGCCCCCGGCACAAAGGTCCTTCAGACAGTCCGGAGAGACCGAAGCCCTGTCCTCCCACGAGGGAGACGAGGAAGAAGATGAGGAGGAGGTGGAAAGCGACTCCCCTCGTAAGGGGAGGAAGAAGAAGAGGGCGGCCTCCGAGGACCCAGAGGGGGAGGCGCCCAAGAGAGGAAAGGTGATTGTCGGTGTCAAAACCGGCGGATCTCGGGTAGGGGGTCCCGAACTGTGCGTCTAAGGCGGATGGTAACAGGAGGCGGGGGACACAATGTTTACCCAGGTTCAGGCCCTCTCGATGGAGGTAATACCCTACTTCCTGCTTGATTGATCTTGATGATATGAGTATTACAAGAGTTGATCTACCACGAGATCATAGAGGCTAAACCCTAGAAGCTAGCCTATGATTATGATTGTTGTTGTCCTACAGACTAAACCCTCCGGTTTATATAGACACCGGAGGGGGCTAGGGTTACACAGAGTCGGTTACAGGGGAGGAGATCTACATATCCGAATTGCCAAGCTTGCCTTCCACGCAAAGGAGAGTCCCATCAGGACACGGGACGAAGTCTTCAATCTTGTATCTTCATAGTCCAACAGTCCGGCCAAAATATATAGTCCGGCAGTCCGAGGACCCCCTAATTGATACGTCTCTGTCGTATCTACTTTTCCAAACACTTTTGCCCTTGTTTTGGATTCTAACTTGCATTATTTGAATGGAACTAACCCGGAATGACGCTGTTTTCAGCAGACTTTCTATGGTGTTATTTATGTGCAGAAACAAAGTTCTTGGAATGACCCGAAACTCCACGGAACATCTTTTTGGAAAATATTAAAAATACTGGAAGAAAAATCCACGTCAGGGGGCCCACACCCTATCCACGAGGGTGGGGGTGCGCCTGCCCCCCTGGGCGCGCCCCCTGCCTCGTGGCCCCCCTGACGCTCCACCGACCTCAACTCCAACTCCATATATTCACTTTCGGGGAAAAAAATCAGAGAGAAGGATTCATCGCGTTTTACGATACGGAGCCGCCGCCAAGCCCTAAAACCTCTCGAGAGGGCTGATCTGGAGTCCGCTTGGGGCTCCGGAGAGGGGAATCCGTCGCCATCGTCATCATCAACCATCCTCCATCACCAATTTCATGATGCTCACCGCCGTGCGTGAGTAATTCCATCGTAGGCTTGCTGGACGGTGATGGGTTGGATGAGATCTATCATGTAATCGAGTTAGTTTTGTTAGGGTTTGATCCTTAGTATCCACTATGTTCTGAGATTGATGTTGCTATGACTTTGCTATGCTTAATGCTTGTCACTAGGGCCCGAGTGCCATGATTTCAGATCTGAACCTATTATGTTTTCATGAATATATGTGAGTTCTTGATCCTATCTTGCAAGTCTATAGTCACCTACTATGTGTTATGATCCGGCAACCCCGAAGTGACAATAATCGGGACCACTCCCGGTGATGACCGTAGTTTGAGGAGTTCATGTATTCACTATGT
This sequence comes from Aegilops tauschii subsp. strangulata, assembly GCF_002575655.3. Classification (NCBI taxonomy): domain Eukaryota; kingdom Viridiplantae; phylum Streptophyta; class Magnoliopsida; order Poales; family Poaceae; genus Aegilops; species Aegilops tauschii. The sequence goes on along the minus strand of NC_053040.3, from coordinate 409,931,459 downwards.
GTTAATGCTTTGGTCCGGTACTCTATTAAAAGGAGGCCTTAATATCCCTTAGTTTCCATTAGGACCCCGCTGCCATGGGAGGGTAGGACAAAAGATGTCATGCAAGTTCTTTTCCATAAGCACGTATGACTATATTCGGAATACATGCCTACATTACATTGATGAATTGGAGCTAGTTTTGTGTCACCCTATGTTATGACTATTACATGATGAACCACATCCGGCATAATTCTCCATCACCGATCCCATGCCTACGAGCTTTTCACATATTGTTCTTTGCTTATTTACTTTTCCGTTGCTACTGTTACAATCACTACAAAACTCAAAAATATCACTTTTGCTATCGTTACAGTTACTTCCATATTACTTTGCTACTAAATACTTTGCTGCAGATACTAAGTTATTCAGGTGTGGTTGAATTGACAACTCAACTGCTAATACTTGAGAATATTCTTTGGCTCCCCTTGTGTTGAATCAATAAATTTGGGTTGAATACTCTACCCTCGAAAACTGTTGCGATCCCCTATACTTGTGGGTTATCAAGACTATTTTCTGGCGCCGTTGCCGGGGTGCATAGCTCTATTCTTTGAGTCACTTGGGATTTATATCTGCTGGTCACTATGAAGAACTTGAAAGATGCAAAAACAACCGTTTATCCCTCAACTACGAGGGGAGGTAAGGAACTGCCATCTAGCTCCGCACTTGATTCACCTTCTGTTTTGAGTAAGCTTGCGACACCTAAACCTTCTTCTGCTATTAATTCTGATATGTCGCATGTTATTGATGATGCCACTTCTACTATGCATGATACTTATGATGAAACTACTTCTATGCTTGATACTACTATGCCACTGGGTGAATTTCTTGATGAACAACTTGCTAGGGCTAGAGAAAATGAAATTATTGAAACTGATTATATTGAAGATAGTGATGATGAAGACTCTCCCCCTAATAAATATGAATTGCCTGTTGTGCCTGAGGGTTATGTTCTGGATGAAGAATCTGCTAGAGCCATTCTTGCTTTCAATGATAGAAGTGATCTTAAGAGGTTATTAGCTAAACGGAAGCAACGATCTCTTAATGCTAGAATGAAACCTGACCCTGCTTTTGCTACTTCACCTATCTGTGTTACTGATAAGGATTATGAATTCTCTATTGATCCTGATATAATTACTTTGGTTGAATCTGATCCTTTTCATGGCTATGAATCTGAAACTGTTGTGGCACATCTTACTAAATTAAATGATATAGCCACCCCGTTCACTAATGATGAAAAATCCCGCTACCTTTATATCCTTAAAATATTTCCGTTCTCATTAAAGTGTGATGCTAAGATATGGTTTAATCCCCTTGATCCTGGTTGTGTGCGTAGTCCCCAGGATATGATTTATTACTTCTCTACTAAATATTTCCCTGCTCATAAGAAACAAGCTGCTTTAAGGGATATATACAACTTTGTGCAAATTGAAGAATAGAGTCTCCCACAAGCTTGGGGGAGGCTTCTCCAATTACTTAATGCTTTGCCTGATCATCCTCTTAAGAAAAATGAAATACTTGATATCTTTTATAATGGACTAACCGATGCTTCCAGAGATTACCTGGATAGTTGTGCTGGTTCTGTTTTCAGGGAAAGAACACCGGATGAAGCCGAAATTCTATTGAATAATATGTTGACAAATGAAAATAATTGGACACTTCCTGAGCCAATTCCTGAGCCTATTCCTAAACCAACTCCGAAGAAGAGGGGTCTTCTATTTCTCAGTCCTGAAGATATGCAAGAGGCAAAGAAATCTATGAAAGAAAAGGGTATTAAAGCTGAAGATGTTAAGAATTTACCTCCTATTGAAGAAATACATGGTCTTAATTTACCACCCGTTGAAGAAATATATGATCCTAATCCACTACCTATTAAAGAAACTCATGGTCTTGATAGCCCGACACAGGTAGTAAAGGTAGATTCTCTCTATAGATTTGATGAAGGTGATATTCCTCACTATAAGTCTGGTAGACAATGCTTAGAAGAGTTTGATAATTTTATTGTCAAACAAGAAAACTTCAATGCTTATTTTGGTAGACAATTGAAATACAATTCTGATACACTTGAACACTTGAGTAATTACATGGCTAATGTTAAAGGCGAACTTAAACTCATTACTAAACATGCTTCTATGGTTACCACTGAAGTAGAACAAGTACTTAAAGCTCAAAATGATTTGCTCAATGAATTGAATAGTAAGAATAATGATTATGCTGTTAGAGTGGCTACTAGAACTGGTAAAATGACTCAGGAACCTTTGTATCCTGAAGGCCACCCTAAGAGAATTGAGCAGGATTCTCAAAGAAATAATTTAGATGCACCTAGTGCTTCTAAAAACAAGGAAAAGAAAAATGATAGGACTTTGCATGCTTCTAGTGAACCTGTTGTTGAAACACCTAAGAATCCAAATGATATCTCTATCTCTGATGCTGAAACACAATCTGGTAATGAACATGAATCTAGTGAAAATGTTAATGATGATGTTCATGATGATGCTCAACCTAGCAATGATAATGATGTATAAATTGAACCTGCTGTTGATCTTGATAACCCACAATCAAAGAATCAAGGTTATGATAAGAGAGACTTTGTTGCTAGGAAGCACGGTAAAGAAAGAGAACCATGGGTTAAAAAACCCATGACTTTTCCTCCCAAACCATCCAAGAAAAAGGATGATGAGGATTTTGAGCGCTTTGCTGAAATGATTAGACCTATCTTTTTGCGTATGCGATTAACTGATATGCTCAAAATGAATCCTTATGCTAAGTATATGAAAGAAATTGTTACTAATAAAAGAAAGATACCGGAAGCTGAAATTTCCACCATGCTTGCTAATTATACTTTTAAGGGTGGAATACCTAAGAAACTTGGAGATCCAGGGGTACCAACTATACCATGCTCCATTAAAAGAAACTATGTTAAAACTGCTTTACGTGATCTTGGAGCCGGTGTTAGTGTTATGCCTCTCTCTTTATATCGTAGACTTGATTTGAATAAGTTGACACCTACTGAAATATCTTTGCAAATGGCTGATAAATCAACTGCTATACCTGTCGGTATTTGTGAGGATGTGCCTGTTGTGGTTGCAAACGTTACTATTTTAATGGACTTTTTTATTCTTAATATTCCCGAGGACGATAGTATGTCTATTATTCTTGGAAGAACCTTTTTGAATACTGCAGGGGCTGTTATTGATTGCAACAAAGGCAATGTCACTTTTCATGTTAATGGTAATGAGCATACGGTACACTTTCCGAGGAAACAACCTCAAGTCCACAGTATAAATTCTATTGGAAAAATTCCATCGATTATTTTTGGAGGTTTTGAATTTCCTCTTCCTACTGTCAAGAAGAAATATGATATTCTTATTATTGGGGATGTGCATATCCCCATTGAGGTAACATAGTGTTATTCAAAATTTCTCCGGTTCCATGTTATTCGGAATGAGTTTATTAACAAGACCTGATCAACCTTGTTAGTGGATTCCTTTTGATGAGCATGAGATGGATGAAACTAGAAGCACAACCTTCTGTACCCTCCTTTTAATTTCTGTTATTTAGTTGAAATAAAGTAAAATAGTATTTTTCTGTCTGTTTCCTGAATTATCCGTGCAATATAAAAATACCTCGAAAATAAAAGTTCTCCAAATGCCCTGAAAATGGAATATGATTTTTTCTGGAATATTTGAGAATATCTGGCACTGAGAACACAGCAGGGGAGCAAGCACCTGGCCACGAGGGTCCAGGGCGCGCCCACCCCTACATGGTGCGCCCCCTGCCTCGTGGGCCCATGGTGGATCCCCTCGACTTATTCCTGCACCCCCACACTTCTTCTTCCTCCCAAAAAATCACCATCCAACTCAAGCATGAGTTCTAGCTCATTTTGCTGCGATTTTCGATCTCCTTGCTCAAAGCACCTCTCACAAAACTGCTTGGGGAGATTGTTCCTTGGTATGTGACTCCTCCATTGGTCCAATTAGTTTTGGTTCTAGTGCTCTATTCATTGCAAATTTGTGCTTCCTAGGTGACCATGTTCTTGAGCTTGCATGTCAAATTTATATGGTTCCAAGTAGTTCTAATGCATGATTTAGTCTCTAGGCACTTGTAGGAGTAGTTGCTATCAATTTTGTTGAGCTTGGTTCACTTTTGTTTGAAGTTACTAAAAATTTCAGAATTTTTTAGAAAATAATGAAGAGATTTTTGAGGGTCTCATCGAGCCGAAGCTCGAAGGAAAAGCAAAGTGAAGAGGCACAGAGGCCCAAATATAATTTGCCTCGCACCGCGGAGGTTCGGCCGTGTGAATGGCCTTCCAATGATTTCTTGAGAGCAGCCGGGATTTATGATGATTTTTATGAATTGGCTGAGAATGCAGGCCTCGCCGACTTCCTCCGCGACCAACGCAAACAGTATCTCTTACTCACCAATACTTTTGTGCAAAACTTCTACTATTATCCTAAGGAATCACCTCCTTCAGTAGAGTTTCATTTGTATGATGTGGTTAAGAAGATGCCACTAGATGAATTTTGCAAGATTTGCAAAATACCTTTTGAGGGTAGTTTAGATGAACCACATCGTAAAGATGTGGATGGGTTTATTGACACTATCACTGTAGGGGAAACAAGGAAGGTTTCCGATGCAAGAATCACTAGCATACATTTTCCTGTTTTACGCTACTTTGCCATATTTTCTAGTCGTTGCTTAATTGGTCGCGGAAACTGTGGAAATCTTAGTGTTCCTGATATTATTTTTTTGTTCCATGGTTTATTCTGTGATAATACTGTTAGTATGGGCGGTATTGTTGCCAAACGGTTAAGTTTGAACCGTACAAAGGGCCCCATCTTTGGAGGTATTTACGCTTCACGCCTTGCTGCACATTATAACATACCTATTAGGCACTATGAAAAAGAAGAAAAATTGTTGCCCACTGTTTATTTAGATTATAAGAGTATGGTAGCACATGACTTTATTGTTAAGAATAGGGAAGGGGCACTTAAATACAAATTGTTCTTTGATAAACATCACCCTGAGACTATTACCTTGCCTTCTCCTTCCTTGTTTGATTTATCTGCAGGTCCGTATCTCGTTCCGCTGGTGGCCATTCACGCCTACCGGAACCCTACATCAGTCACGGAGCCGGAACCACAATTTGAACCTCCACGACAGTCTAACTACCAGTGGGATCCGGAGATGATTGCCAACCAGTGGCAGTCAGAGTCTTCTTCATCTCAGTACGACCCCGGCTACAACTATGGATATCCGCTAGGCCATCCGTGGCAATAAACCAATTTAGGCCAAAAGCCTAAGCTTGGGGGAGTACGTATTCCTCACCGACATTACATTCATGTTCACACACACTCATTGCTAGATGTCGGTGCTCATACTTTTTCACTGTAATATCCATGCTAGTTTATTTTCTTTTTCTTGCTTTCTTCTTGTGTGTTTGTTAAACCTTAAGAAAAACCAAAAAAATTAGTGTAGCTTTTATCTAGTTTACTTTTCTTGCTGTAGTAGTAATAATTAAAAAGAAAACCCAAAAAGATTTCCCGTTCTTGTTTTGCTTGTTGGGAGCTTTCCTGTGTAAATAGTTTTATTTCTTTTCTTTTCTTTGGGGGTCGATAGGAGAAGACCTTGATTAAATTGTTGAAGTGGCTCTTATATGCATTATTGTTGATTTAACCAAGAGCCCATATTGCCTTGTCTTTTCCTGTTTATTGAATGCTCGCAGATTCCAGCTTAGTCCAATGCACGTGCACTCTTATTATTTTCACATCGTTCGGTCGTGCAAGTGAAAGGCAATTATGACGATATATGATGGGCTGACTGAGATGAGAGAAGCTGGTATGAACTCGACCTCTTTTTTTTGTAAATATGATTAGTTCATCGTTCCTGATTCAGCCTATTATGAATAAACATGTTTGCAATGACAATTGGAGATTATAGTTGCTCGTGCCATGCTTGATTAGCTATGAGTTATAATGGTTTACCTTGCGTGCCAACATGCTATTCAAATGGTTGTGATGTGGTTTAGTGGGGTGGTATCCTCCTTTGAATGATTTAAGTGACTCGACTTGGCACATGTTCACACATGTAGTTGAAACAAATCAACATAGCCTTCACGATATTTATGTTCATGGTGGATTATATCCTACTCATGCTCGTACTCAATGTCTATTAATTTTGACGCATGTTCATGACTCTTGTCGCTCTCTAGTTGGCCGCTTCCCAGTCTTTTTCTAGCCTTCACTTGTACTAAGCGGGAATACTACTTGTGCATCCAATCCCTTAAACCCCAAAGTTATTCCATATGAGTCCACTATACCTTCCTATATGCGGTATCTACATGCCGTTCCAAGTAAATTTGTATGTGCCAAACTCTAAACCTTCAAATGAAATTCTGTTTGTATGCTCGAATAGCTCATGTATCAACTAGGGCTGTCCGTATCTTCCATGCTAGGCGGGTTATTCTCAAGAGGAGTGGACTCTCCTCCTCACTCACGAGAAAATGGCTGGTCACCGGGATGCCCAGTCCCATGCTTTATGCAAATTAAATCAAAATAATTGCAAACAAAACTCCCCCGGGGCTGTTGCTAGTTGGAGGCACTCGTTGTTTCGAGCAAGCCATGGATTGATGCTTGTTGGTGGAGGGGGAGTATAAACTTTGCCATTCTGTTTGGGAACCGCCTATAATGTGTGTAGCATGGAAGATATCGCCATCTCTTGGTTGTTATGTTGACAATGAAAGTATGCCGCTCAAAATATTATTTATCTCTATTTCAAAATCGAGCTCTGGCACCTCTACAAATCCCTGCTTCCCTCTGCGAAGGGCCTATCTATTTACTTTCATGTTGAGTCATCACCCTCTTATTAAAAAGCACCAGCTGGAGAGCGCTGCTGTCATTTGCATCCATTACTATTAATTTATATTGGGTATGACTGGATCTCTTTTACCATGAATTACAATATTTAGTCTGTCCTTGATCTTTAAAGGTGCTCTGCATTTATGTTTTGCGGTCTCAGAAAGGGCTAGCGAGATACCATCTTACTATATCATATTATGATTGTTTTGAGAAAGTGTTGTCATCCGAGATTTATTATTATTGCTCGCTAGTTGATTATGCCATTGACATGAGTAAACATGAGACCTACGAGTTATTGCAAATGTGGTTAGTCATAATCTTTGCTGAAAACTTGAATGCTGGCTTTACATATTTACAAAAACAAGAGCAAACAGAGTTTGTAAAAGTTTTTCTTTATCACTTTCAGTTTATCAACTGAATTGCTTGAGGACAAGCAAAGGTTTAAGCTTGGGGGAGTTGATACGTCTCCGTCGTATCTACTTTTCCAAACACTTTTGCCCTTGTTTTGGACCCTAACTTGCATGATTTGAATGGAACTAACCCGGACTGACGCTGTTTTCAGCAGACTTTCTATGGTGTTATTTATGTGCAGAAACAAAAGTTCTTGGAATGACCTGAAACTCCACGGAACATCTTTTTGGAAAATATTAAAAATACTGGAAGAAAAATCCACGTCAGGGGGCCCACACCCTGTCCACGAGGGTGGGGGGCGCGCTTGCCCCCCTGGACGCGCCCCCTGCCTCGTTGGCCCCCTGACGCTCCACCGACCTCAACTCCAACTCCATATATTCACTTTCGGGGATAAAAAAATCAGAGAGAAGGATTCATCGCGTTTTATGACACGGGGCTGCCGCCAAGCCCTAAAACCTCTCGGGAGGGCTGATCTGGAGTCCGTTCGGGGCTCCGGAGAGGGGAATCCATCGCCATCGTCATCATCAACCATCCTCCATCACCAATTTCATGATGCTCACCGCCGTGCGTGAGTAATTCCATCGTAGGCTTGCTGGACGGTGATGGGTTGCATGCGATCTTTCATGTAATCGAGTTAGTTTTGTTAGGGTTTGATCCCTGGTATCCACTATGTTCTGAGATTGATGTTGCTATGACTTTGCTATGCTTAATGCTTGTCACTAGGGCCCGAGTGCCATGATTTCAGATCTGAACCTATTATGTTTTCATGAATATATGTGAGTTCTTGATCCTATCTTGCAAGTCTATAGTCACCTACTATGTGTTATGATCCGGCAACCCCGAAGTGACAATAATCGGGACCACTCCCGGTGATGACCGTTGTTTCAGGAGTTCATGTATTCACTATGTGTTAATGCTTTGGTCCGGTACTCTATTAAAAGGAGGCCTTAATATCCCTTAGTTTCCATTAGGACCCCGCTGCCACGGGAGGGTAGGACAAAAGATGTTTTGCAAGTTCTTTTCCATAAGCACGTATGACTATATTCGGAATACATGCCTACATTACATTGATGAATTGGAGCTAGTTCTGTGTCACCCTATGTTATGACTGTTACATGATGAACCGCATCCGGCATAATTCTCCATCACCGATCCAATGCCTACGAGCTTTTCACATATTGTTCTTTGCTTATTTACTTTTCCATTGCTACTGTTACAATCACTACAAAACCCAAAAATATTACTTTTGCTATCGTTACCGTTACTTCCATATTACTTTGCCACTAAATACTTTGCTGCAGATACTAAGTTATCCAGGTGTGGTTGAATTGAGAACTCAACTGCTAACACTTGAGAATATTCTTTGGCTCCCCTTGTGTTGAATCAATAAATTTGGGTTGAATACTCTACCCTCGAAAACTGTTGCGATCCCCTATACTTATGGGTTATCACTAATCCAGGACTCCCTCAGTAGCCCCTGAACCAGGCTTCAATGACGATGAGTCCGGTGCGCACATTGTCTTCGGCATTGCAAGGCGGGTTGCTCCTCCGAATACTTCCTAGAAGATCTTGAACACAAGGATCATGTCCGGCTCTGCAAAACAAATTCCACATACCACCGTAGAGAGTATAATATTTTCACAAATCTAATCTGCCGACAACTTTTCATAACGTGGCATCCTGATGTGGTTCGGTCATTACGGACCGTTTTTCCCAGCCTGCCACTCCACGTGTTGCGAGGCATTTTTCTTGGCACGTCTTGTCGAAGCAGAGATCGTGTCCCCTTATCACGGATTCTCATCAATACGGGTGTGGGTAACCCAATCGCGCCTGCTGGTATGACTCCTCGATTTTAGGCAAGTTCCGAACGGCCACGCGGAGGACGCTTAATATTCACCCTCTTTATAAAGGGGCCAAGGCCTGTCCTTTTCTTCTCGCGTTCGATCCTTCCCTTCCCCCACCTCGAATTCCCACACCCAAGGCTCAGGCTAAGCACTTCGGACCTTCAACCATGTCCGGATCCAACCTTCAAGGCCGGTGGATGGCCTCCTCTGTCACAGAGGAGGACATCAAGAAGCTAAGAGAAGCCAGGTATCTGACCGCCGAAATCTCGCACAGACTGCCTGCTCAAGGGCAGGTCATCCCCACTCCCGAACCCAACGAGAGTGTCGTATTTGTTTCCCACTTCCTCCGAGGGCTAGGCTTTAGTCTTGATCCCTTTGTTAGAGGGCTTATGTTCTATTACGGGCTCGATTTCCATGATTTGGCTCTGGATTCCATCCTTCACATCTCGTCGTTCATCGTCGTATGTGAGGCCTTCCTCCGCATCACCCCACACTTCGGCTTATGGCTCAAGACCTTTAATGTGAAGCCGAAGATGATTGATGGGCGACACGCAGAATGCGGAGGTGCCATAATAAGCAAAGGCGCCGATGCTCCATAGCCAAAGGGTTCCTTCCCGGAGCTGTCCAACTTATGGCAGCGGGAGTGGTTTTACATCATAGCTCCCTGAAGTGCTAAGTGAGTAGCTGCCCCCGCCTTCCGTTCGGCCCCCCCGCCGCAACTGGCGTCATGGGTCAACAAGGGGCTGGACTGGGGGCCAGTCAATGACGTGCCGACATTGCAGAGTCGCATCCGAGATCTCCTCCAGTGAGATGTCAGCCTTGTCAAGGTAATGCAAGTCATGCTAGTTCGTCGGGTCCTGCCATGCCAACGTCGACCTCTCCGTATGTGGGAGTTCAACCCGGAAGGACCGCGAACTATTCAACAATTCTTTGGCGTGACGCTCGAAGAGATGTATGGATTGTTCTTCAGATCACGAATAAAGTGTCCGGACACCATCGAGGATGCGGGTCTGAACTGTAATCGTCCAGATACCCACGTAAGTAATTCTGCGGCCCAAAATGCTGTCTTTTTATTTGTCACAATATCATTCTGAAAAAATCACTCTTTAACCAGGACTGGATAAAAAAGGCGAAGATGATCAGGTGTTCGGCCCCCCTTCCCGAAGGCTCACCGGATCCTGTACTAGCCAGGATGCTTGAGCCCGCACCTTATCAAGTGCCATGAGGGGAAGATAAAGGGAGGAATAAAGAAGCCGAAAGCGGGCCTCATGCATTACTCATCCAAACCAGGGGAATTAACGTCTCCGCGAAGGAGGATAATCGGGAAGAAGATACTAAAATTCCCTCTCCCCAAGGAAGGAAAAGGACCGCCTCTGAAGACTTGGAAACAAGGGTTTCCAAACGAGGGAAGAAACCTTTGCCAGGGGGCCCTGCCCCGGAGGGCATCCTTATCGCACACTGCCCGCAAGGGGATCAGCCCTCCACCAAGCTGTAAGTGAACAAAAGTACTTTTGGTAAATATATCCTGCTTCATCGCCAAGGACAATAACCGAGACGTATGTCTTGCAGTTCGGATCATAGCCCTTCTCGACAGAGTTCGTCTTCGGGGGATCTTCTTCCGGAGATGATGGAGAGCGAAACGCCTCCCCCTGTCTCCCCGCCTCATGAGGCGGACGACCCTGAGGTATCGTCACGGAGGATTTCTCCTGATCCGCCAAGGCCAACAGGTGACCCTTCGGCCACCCGAAGTCCGGAGTATTCAGCTCCTAAGGAGAGCAACAGAAAGAGTCCGGGATTGTCCGGTACACGACCGGACGCACTGATGGGTCTTCTGGAGCAAGCGGCTATCTCAGAGGCGCATCGTACTTTAATGGGTGCGGTGGTTGAGAGGATTTCATCCGCCAAAAGCGAGTTGCATGAAGCTTTTATAAGCCTGCTAAGAGGCTTTGAGGTATGCAAAGTAATATATGTATTTTTGACGGTACCGCACACACTAGGCGTGCCCTATACAGATAGTAGCCCTTGAGACTCTGGTTGCTGTCCAAAGGCGGCAAACAGAGGATCATAGTCCCAGGTAATGATCATGCTGCTTCAATGTGCAGGCGGCTGAGGGTCCGGTGGCTGGCCGGATTGGTGAGTTTGCCGAACTGAGGCGGCAACTTGATGTGGCAGATGCCGACATCGTGCTTGTAAACAAGCGGCTTGACGAGGCACAGGGTATGTATTCTCCGGTGGTCAACAGATATTAAGAGGAGCATGATGCTAGTATCTATAATATGCTGTGACTGCAGATGGAGCTGCCGCCGTGGAGACCCTTCGGGCGGAGCTTGCCCGAGCCAAGGAACAAGCCAGGAGAAGTGATGCGGCCGCCCTAAAGGCGGCTGAAGAGTTAAGAGCCGAACAGGCTGCTCATCGCCAGAGCGAAGATAAAATAGCCAAGATGGCTGTTGAGCTGAAGGATGCCGCCGACCGGTATGAGATTCTTGAAAAGGAAAGCCAAGTGAAAGCGGCGGACCTGAAGAAAGCCATGGTAGCAGCCAAGGAAACCCGCTCTAAAATTAGAGCGGCGAAGGAGGAGCTTCGTCAAGCCGAAGATATCACGGCTGGGAAGCCCTTTTTGTTGCGGACGAAGTTCGAAGATCCGAAGTATGCCCCTCTGGATCAATTATGGAGTGCTGCAGACGCATACTTGGACTTGGCAACGAGTGCTGCTGATGCGACTGAGTTTTTCAAAGATCAAAAGGATCACGAAGTGGAGAAGTTGTTGTGGTCGCAGTTCAGTGCTCCAACGCGTCCGCTGCTGTTAAATGAGCAAATGGCCGAGTGGGCTGAGCTCCATAGGTTCTCCGGGCTTGCCATGAGGTCTGTCGTGGATCATCTTTGGCCGGAAGGACCAAGGCCGAATAGTTATTTTGGTTTAGTGCAACGGTTCCTTGGTGCTGTGCCGCATATCGATGCTGTAAAGAGGTCAGCATGCATAGAGGGTGCATGGATGGCTCTTGCCCGTGTTAAGACATACTGGGCAGAGATGGAGGCCACCGCTATTGCAACCCGGGGTCCGGCCGTAGGCCAGGTCTCGGCCGAGCACTATTTTGAAGAAGTCCTAGAAGGCGCTCGTTTAATGGAGGCTCAGTGCTCGAAGAGTATCGTGTTCGAGTGACATGTATCCCAATTGTAAAAATAATGCTATTTGGATTATAAAGGCTGTGTTTATACTTTTGCCTGAAAGTATTATGATGCCTCCTGTGCGGCCATTTATGTATGTATATAACCTGAAAGTTTGCAGTCGTCGGCTTCAGCCCCCCCCCCGCATATAATGCGGGGGTGTTCGGAAAAGCACGTATTCACACTTGATCCAACGTCTTGGTCCATTAAGGAGGTGATGGCGCAGCGAACAAGGCAATCAGACTATATAGCTTTAACACTTGCACTTAGCCATAGGAGTTTGACGGTGGGGCTACTATATAGCCCCTGGTACGTCCACGCTCATCCGAATATGGGGCGCGTACATACATGACCGGGAAACCGGCCCTTCGTTAATGCGGAGGAATCGCGAAGATTCCGCTGAGTCATCGAGTGGTTGACCAGTCTCGCGCTTTATCATAACAGTCAGTTTTCGGCTTTCTCTACTGAGGTGCTCGTCTAGATGAACCAGGGCACAATCGCAGTAGTTCTCCTGGTGCCACCTTAGCCGATAGAGCGGAACGTAAGGTAGCAAAACACGGGAGCCGGGCAAACCCAACTATTGACCAAAGACATGATTAGGAGCTGATGCATATAAAGCCAAACTCGCGACGCCGAACACTCCCTAAGGTATTCGGTTTTTACAACGCATACTGGGCTGAGTAACGCCCTCGATAATAAGCCCTGAATTTCCAGGTACGTGCATTAGTCTGACGTGACGAAATGCCAATAACGCCAGCATCCCTCTTGGTTATGTTGAGTATCCGGAGGGTGTGAAGCAACAAGAGACAGTAAAAAAGGTTTACACAGGGTCTTAATCTAAAAAGAAACCTTTGAACGGGGCCCTGCTGCACGTCCGCGCCTATGTCTCTGTTGTGCCGTATCCTGGAAGGGTGTAGCACGTTGATCATCTGCAAGAGAGAAAAGCCCAGGTGAAAGTTTTCGTGCGGAAAATTGGTTATTCTTAATAAACCATTAAAATTCAATCTAAATAAGGTCAAGCCGAACTGTAGTGCTTTTTACATGCGGGAAGCCCCTAGCGCCACCTATGGGGGTATATCCATCGACCCAATCTCAGGTTTATCCGAGCTGTTTTAGCTAGTGGTGTGCTGGACTCGTCTAGCCATGTCCGCGGTCTTGACGACCGATCATTTATTCTGGTTGGAGAGGCCATTCAGTGTTCGGCTGCTAGAGCCGCCACACATTCTTCCGCATGTAAGGAATGCTCTGTGTTTCCGCTAACTATAATGATGCCACGTGGAACGGGCATCTTAAGCTTAAGATACGCGTAATGCGGTACTGCATTAAAACAAGCGAAGGCCGTTCTTCCGAGTAGTGCTTGATAGCCGCTTCGGAATGGAGCGATGTCGAAGGTTAACTTTTCACTTAGGAAGTTGTCGGGAGAACCGAATACAACCTCTAGTACTAGAGAGCCCGTGCAACGGGCCTCTGGGCCTGGTATTACTCCTTTAAAGGTAGTATTGCTTTGGCTAATTCTTGTCGGGTCTATCCCCATTTTGCGGACTGTGTCCTGATATATCAGATTAATACTACTGCCGCCATCCATAAGGACCCGGGTGAGATGGTATCCGTCAATTATTGGGTCTAGTACCAAGGTAGCCGATCCTCCGTGCCGGATACTAGTCGGGTGATCCCTGCAATCAAAAGTGATCGGGCAGGCCGACCAAGGGGCGAACTTGGGGGTGACGGGCTCCACGGCGCATACGTCTCAGAGTGCGCGTTTGCTCCTCCTCTTCGTTACGTGAATCATGTTCATTGTTTTGACCTCTGGTGGAATTTTTTCTGTCCCCCAGTGTTTTTCTGGCGAGGCTCATCCTCGTCTTCACTTGGTGTCTCCCTCCCCTTGTGTTCGGCGTTTAGCTTGCCGGCCTGCTTGAAGACCCAACATTCTCTGTTGGTGTGATTTGCAGGTTTGTCGGAGGTGCCATGAATCTGACATAATCTGTCTAGATCTTGTTTAGGCTGGACGGTCCATCTCTGCTGCCTTTGAATGGCTTTTTCCGTTGACCGGGTCGAGAGCCCCTGAATCCGGCGTTTACCACCGTGTTGTCTGGGTTGTCTTCATTGCTTCGACGCTTGCCTTTATTGCGTCATGGTTTTCCATTCCCACCCCTGACTTCAGATGTGCCTGGGTCGCTGGTGCCGCTACGGGACAGCCAACTATCTTCGCCCGCGCAAAAGCGGGTCATAAGGCTTGTTAGGGCTGCCATTGTCCTTGATTTTTCTGGCCGAGGTGTCTGGCGAGCCATTCGTCCCGGACACTGTGTTTGAAAGCCGCTAAGGCTTCGGCGTCCGGGCAGTCGACAATCTGATTCTTCTTAGTGAGGAATCTGTTCCAAAGCTTTCAGGATGACTCTCCGGGCTATTGAATTATATGACTTAAATCGTCTGCATCCGGAGGTCGGACATAGGTCCCTTGAAAATTAGCCCTAAAAGCATCCTCAAGCTCTTCCCAACTTCCAATTGTGTTTTTGGGGAGGCTCTTCAGCCAGTGCCGAGCTGGTCCTTTCAACTTGAGGGGCAAGTATTTGATGGCGTGGAGATCATCTCCGCGAGCCATGTGGATATGAAGGATAAAGTCCTCAATCCAGACCCCAGGGTCTGTCGTTCCGTCGTATGCCTCTATGTTCACGGGTTTGAATCCCTCTGGAAATTCGTGATCCAGCACCTCATCGGTGAAGCATAGGGGGTGCGCGGCACCCCTATATTTGGATGTGTCATGGTGTTCTGACGGTTGTAGTGTTCGGTTTTGATTCTGTGCCGGAGCGCGCTTCCTAGATCCATAGATGGACCTGGTCATACCGGCTTTTTGGTGCAAGTCCTCACGTAAATCGTGTGCTGACTTATGTGCGACATCGTTAGCCGCCCTATCGCGGCCACGAGGTGGTCGATCCGGCTGATTGGCCGTTTTATTTTACGGCTGTATAGGCTCTAAAGCCTCGTCATCGAATTCAGGCAGCAACTTGCGCTTTGGATAGCTCTTTGTGTGTCGACTGCCACCGTACTTTTCTTCAGTGTCGAGCACTTTGTTCCATCCACTGTTGAGTGTATTTTGCGCGGCCTTAAGCCTTTGCTTCTGCTTCTTTAGACTCCTTGCGGTGGCAATAAGCCTTCTATGGAGGTTCTCTTGCTCCAAGTGCCTTTCCGGGATGATGTGTGCATCATCGTCCGGACTGTTCTCCTCTCCGGAGACATGTTGATTAGCTTTACCCTCGGCGTCGCCGTGATCGGACAGTGGCTCCGTACTATGTTCGCCGTCCGCTGGTTCATCCTGCTCTGTCGCTGGGTCCATGTGGTCGTCGTTTCCTTTCGAGTCGGCCGGGGTATTATTCTTTCTTGCGCTGTTATCGCTGTTTTTGCCGAGGTGGGATTTGGAGCGGCGCCTACGTCGTCGCTTTGGTTGCTTCTCGAGGGGATTATCCTTCGCTGCATCCTTCCGTTCCTCGTCATTGTTTTCTTTGGGTGTATCCACCATGTATATATCGTTTGATGAGGTGGCTGTCCAGCGCCCTGTGGGCGGTGGTTCCTGTTCCTCTCCCACATCGTCGTACATACCGTCGATGTCTTCGGAGTCGAAATCGAGCATGTCGGTTAAGTCGTCGACAATGGCTATTATGTGGGTGGTGGGTGGGGAATGAATTTCTTCGTCGTCTGCTTCCCACTCGAGCCGGACATAGTTCGGCCAAGGGCCTCCTAACAAGGAGAGAGACCTTAATGAATTTAGCACATCGCCCAAGGGCGAGTGCTGAAAGATATCCGCGGAGGAAAACTCCATGATCGGCGCCCAATCAAATTCGATAGGCACGGACGCAGGAGGTTCAGAGCCCGTGGCCGGGGACGAATCCAAGGATCCGACAACACAGGTCTCGTATGAGGTGAAGTCAGTATTCGGCTCTATCGCCGCTGAGTGTGCGGTCTTCGCGGCGGGTCCATCCACCCGTCCACGGACGGCGCAATCTGCTCCGGATTGAGGGCCAGAGTTGCCACAGGTGTGATCTCTCGAATACCGTCCGACGGCAGAGCTAAGTCATGCTCGTCGTGACTGTGCGGCGCACCTGACATGGGCTCGAATCCGTCAAAGACCAAGTCTCCGCGGATGTCGGCGGTATAGTTTAAGTTTCCAAACCTGACCTGACGGCCAGGGGCATAGCTCTCGATCTACTCTAGATGGACAAGCGAGTTGGCCCGCAGCACGAAGCCGCCGAATACGAAGATCTGTCCGGGGAGAAAAACCTCACCCTGGATCGCATCGTTGCTGATGATCGAGGGAGCCATCAAGCCTTTATCGCGACGGCACAGTGGAACTCTCAATGAAAGCACCAATGTCGGTGTCAAAACCGGCGGATCTCGGGTAGGGGGTCCCGAACTATGCGTCTAAAGAGGATGGTAACAGGAGGCAGGGGACATAATGTTTACCCAGGTTCGGGCCCTCTCGATGGAGGTAATACCCTACTTCCTGCTTGATTGATCTTGATGATATGAGTATTACAAGAGTTGATCTACCACAAGATCGTAGAGGCTAAACCCTAGAAGCTAGCCTATGATTATGATTGTTGTTGTCCTACGGACTAAACCCTCTGGTTTATATAGACACCGGAGGGGGCTAGGGTTACACAGAGTCGGTTACAGGGGAGGAGATCTACATATCCGAATTGCCAAGCTTGCCTTCCACGCAAAGGAGAGTCCCATCCGGACACGGGACGAAGTCTTTAATCTTGTATCTTCATAGTCCAACAGTCCGGCCAAAATATATAGTCTGGCAGTCCGAGGACCCCCTAATCCAGGACTCCCTCAGTGATCCTCCAGGATAGTTTGGACTCAGATGTCGAACCAGTCCCCAAAAGACCTCCCAGGGCGAAGCCCCTGGCCGAATCGTAAGTATTCAAATACTCACTGTTTATCTTCGGTCTTCCCCTTTCCATTATATAAGTTATTTTGCTATGTGCCTTTAGCCCTCCCCGCAAGCTCCGGCACACTCCGTTATCGGAGGGGAACTCTCTGCCTCCCGAGATGGCAGAGAGCGAGACGCCGCCACGAGCCCCCTCGCCTATCACCATGGAGGACACCGTGGTGTCGTCCCGAAGGACCTCTCCTAACCGAGGGGGGGTGAGAAAGGTCGTCGAGAAGGCGCCCAAGGTTAATACCTCGGTCGCCGAAGAGCTAGGGAAGGCGGCCCCTATGCCCACCGACAGCGGGGAGCCCGAACAATACGACCCCTAGCCGAACACCATTCCGGAGACCAACACGGCTCCGGGATTGGATAAGCAACCCCCTTCGAAAGAGGGGGGAGGAGCATCAGCTCCATCGGCGGCCTCCACTAATCTGGAGGCGCCCAACGCTCTGGAGGAAGGACTGCAACGTGCTTCCATCGTGGAGGAGCACCGCACCCTGATGGGTGCAGTAGTGGAGAAGGTTCAATCTGCTAATAGCGGACTGAACGAAGCCTTTCACAGCCTACTGACAGGCTTTGAGGTACGCGACGTAATGTTCAAAAAACTTTTCATATAGAGGAATATACCTGTGTACAGACCGTAGCCCCTGAGGCTATGTCCGATTTGAAAGAAACCGGACCGAGGATCCACATAGTATTTGGGAGAGTAACATGATGTGTTGTTATTGTGACAGGCTTCCCTGTTGGCGGCAACCACCCAGGCCGCAGAAGTTTTCGGACTCAATCGAAAGCTTCAGGTGGCCGGTGATGAAATCGACCGCATTAATAAGCGATTCGATGAAATGCATGGTATGCGTATAGAGGTTTAACTCATGGAATGCTTTGATGATGATCAAAGCGGCGCATCCGAGGTCGAAACCCTCAAAGGCGCCCTTGCCCAAGCCAAGAAAGAGGCGGAGGCGAATAAGGCAGCCGCTGATAAAGCAGCTGCTGAACTGGAGGCCGAGCAGGTCGCCCGTTGTCGTCATGAAGCTCGGGTGGCCGAAGTCGAGCAAGAGCTGCATGATGCCATCTGCAAGTGCGAGACTTTGGAGGAGAAGACTTCGGCCTAGTCCTCGAGCTTGCCAAGGCTCTCCGTGATGCCAAAGAGGCATGGAGCGAGTCCCAGAGCGCTCGCGAAGAGATCCAACAAGTAAGGCAGATAGCAGCTGGTAAGGCCTTTCTTTTGCAAAGTATCTTTGGGGGTCAGAGGTACGCTTTGCTCACACGAGTGTGGAGTTCTCCAGGCATGTTTGCGGATCTTCTGAAGAGTGTCACCGATGCCACATAGTTCTTTCGAGCCCAGGAGGGGAACTCGACGGAGAAGCTGTTCTGGTCGCAATATCTTGCACCAGAACACCCGCCACTTCTGAACGACCAGCTGAAGTAGCTGACGGAGCTTCATAGGGTGGCTGGCCTGGCCATGAAAGACTTAATAGTCCAACTCTGGCCGGCCGAGCCTATTCCTAGCAGCTACTTCGGCCTGGTTAAGCGGCTTGTCGATGCGCGGCCACAGATTGAAGCTATAAAGTGCTCAGCCTGCATAGAGGGTGCTCGGATGGCCTTCGCCCGCGTCAAGATGCAATGGGCGAAGATGAAGGCCACCGAAGTAGCAACCGCAGGCCCGCCCGAAGGCAAAGTTCATCGGAAGCCGGAGAGGTACTTCGACGACGTCCTAGAAGGGGCCCGAATAGTAGAGGGCCAATGTTCTAAGGACATAATATTTGATTAAGTGTGTTCGGGTTGTACAAACTATGTGATGAACCCACGATGTGATATATTTATCCTTGCGCCTTTTGTTTCAAGCAATATTTCCTCCCGTGCGGCCGTTTATTATTATATTTCTGAAAGTTGCTATTCGCCAGCTTCAGCCCCCACGTAGATGCTACCGGGGTGTTCGGCATAACGCGTGACCATGCTTTATCCAACGTCTTGGTCCATAAAGGAGCTGTACGCGAGGTGAACCAGGCAATCAGACTATGCGGCTTTATTACTTTCACTTAGCCATAGGAGTTTGATGTGGAGCTAAGTACTAGCCCCTGGTGCGTGTGCGGCTATCCGGACTACGGTGCCTTTTCCACGCGGCCGGACGAAGACCAGCCCCTCGTATAACACGGGGTGAATTACTAACGATATGTAGTATAATACTAACTCACCGAATTGCCGACCAGCTCTCGCCTATCACGATAGTCAGTTTTTGGCTTTCTCTACTGAGGTACTTGACCGGACGAACCGGAAATACAATCGCAGTACTTCTCCCTTTACTACCTTAGCCGAATGGGCGGAACGTAAGGTGGTAAGCACAGGAGCCGGGCAACCCAACTATAGACCAAAGACATGATTCGGAGCCAATGCATATAATGCAGTATCCGGGACGCTGAAGAGTTCACTATAGGTGTTCGGACTTTGAAGTGTGCAGGGCCGAATACAGCCCCCGGTGTGAAGGCCGGACTAAAGCACGTGTGGCAGCCTGAAGCAGGGAGGGAATACAGATGATAAGAAAAAAATGAAGTGAAGTCCAAACAAAAGTGGAGATCAACTGTTTCCTTTATACCATGATTAATACGTCGAACCGTGTTTTTATAGATAATGCCGTGAATATCTAAGCCATTTTACATGTCGAGAGTTTACACAAGGGAAAGTTTTACACATGGCCTAAAAGTAGTTGTTTGAAGATCCCATGCCCTGCCGCACGTCTGCGTTGTTTCTCCTTGGTGAGAAATCCTTTGAGAGGAGGAGTCGATGGTAGTCTGCAAGAAAGAAGGACCTAAAAAAGGGCCCTTGCACAACCATAGAGTAGGCAAATTTTTAGCGAACCTGCAGTGGGGAAATATTAAGGTCCGAATAGTGTCAAGCCGTACTATAGACCTTTTCCGCGGTGTGCCTCCGGCGCTACCCAAGGTATTTTAAGTGCATAATTACATACGCGCGGTACATATGCCGCAACCTTATGGGGCGATCGGCGGAGGCTAAATTGCTATTCAAGCTCCGGATCCACCGAGCTATCGCTCTATAATGCGGATCGAACTCGCTTAGCAGTGTCATGGGTCTTGACGGCCGATGAGCTATTCGGCTTAGTGAGGCCGACCTATACCTCAGCTGCTAGGGTCGCGGTATGCTCCTCCGTATGGAGGGAGTGCTCCATATTTCCATTTACTGTGATGACGCCACGCGGTCCGGGCATTTTGAGCTTCAAATAAGCATAGTGCAGGACTGCGTTAAAGCGGGCGGAAGCAGTTCGTCCAAGCAGTGCATAATAACCACTGCGAAAGGGGACGATGTCGAAGACCAATTCTTCACTTCGAAAGTTGTCTGGAGAGCCAAATACTACCTCCAGTGTTAAGGAGCCGAATACTACCACGCCGGGTATCACTCCTTTAGAGGTAGTGTTGCTAGGCCTGATTCTGGATAGGTCGATACCCATCTTACGGACAGTATCTTGATAAATCAAGTTGAGACTACTGCCGCCGTCCATTAGGACTCGGGTGAGATGGTGTCCGTCGATGATGGGATCGAGCACTAGGGCCGCCAAACCTCCGTGACGGATACTGGTTGGGTGGTCCCTGCGATCAAAGGTGATCGGACAAGCCGACCATGGGTTGAATTTTGGGGCGACAGGCTCTACAACGTGGACGTCTCTTAATGCGCGTTTGCTCTCCCTCTTGGGGATGTGAGTGACATATATCATGTTCACTGTTTTCACCTCGAGGGGAAACTTCTTCTGTCCCCCGGTGTTCGGGCTTGATAGTTGCATCATCTTTTGTTTTAGGAATCAGAGTAACCACCCCATAATTAAGTCTTCTAAGTTGCAACTCCTCAGCATGCGGGCTATCAAGCATTCTTTTGACCATCTCTTTAACCATCTCCCAAATTTTTTTCTAAAAGGGCGGGGCTCATCATCGTCCTCGCTTTGAGGTCCTTTCCCCTTGTGTTCGGTATTTAACTTACCGGCCTGATTAAAGACCCAGCAGTTTCTGTAGGTGTGGTTGGCTGGTTTGTCAGGGGTGCCATGGGTCTGGCAGGGCCTATCTAGTATTTTGTTCAAATTGGATGGACCGTCTCTATTTCCTTTGAACGGCTTCTTTCGTTGATCGGGTTTTGAGCCACTGAATCCGGTGTTTACTGTTGTACCCTCTGTTTCTTCAATGTTGTTCCGACGCTTATTTTTGCTGCGACGTGGCCTTCCGTTGCCATCCCTGGCCTTAGAGGTGCCGGGGTCGCCGATACTGTTGCTTCTACGAGCCAACCAGCTATCTTCGCCCACACAGAAGCGGGTCATGAGTGTAGTAAGAGCTGCCATAGTCTTCGGCTTTTCCTGGCGGAGGTGTCAGGCAAGCCATTCGTCACAGATGCTTGTGCTTAAATGCCGCTAAGGCCTCGGCGTTCGGACAATCAACGACTTCGTTCTTTTTGGTTAAGAACCGATTCCAAAGTTTGCGGGCCAACTCTCCGGGTTGCTGGACTATGTGACTTAGGCCATCAGCATCCGGTGGCCGGACATAAGTGCCCTAAAAGTTGTCCCGAAAAGCGTCCTCTAGTTCTTCCCAACTTCCAATGGAGTTCTCTAGGAGGCTGTTCAACCAGTGTCGTGCTGGTCCTTTTAGCTTTAGAGGGAGGTATTTGATGGCGTGGAGATCATCTCCGCCGGCCATGTGAATGTGGAGTAGAAAATCTTCAATCCATACAGCGGGGTCTGTCGTTCCATTGTAGGGCTCGATGTTTATGGGTTTAAACCCTTCCGTAAACTAGTGTTGCATTACCTCGTCAGTAAAGCACATGGGGTGTGCGACACCTCTATACCGGGCGACATCATGCCGGAGTTCGGATGACATATGAGTTCGGTGCTGATCCTGGATTTGATTATGTTTGTCGCGCCAGGCTTGATGGCCGTCATCTCGTGTTGGGGCACGTCCTGTTGATCCGTAAATTGATCTGGTCTGGCCGGCTCTATTGGTCAAGTCCTGACGTAAGTTGTACGTGTAGCCTGGAGCCACTGTCTCTCTGCCTCTAAGGCGAGGGGGCGCAAGCTGGTATTCGACATAATTGGTTGTTTTATCCCATCCATGTGGTGGTCGGTCCGGTTGATCATCATGATTGTATTTTGACGGTATTGGCTCAAGGGCTTCGTCGTTGAATTGTGGCAGCAACCTGCGTTTGGGGTAACTTTTTGTTTGGCACTCAAGATCGTATCCTTGTTCGGCGGCCAGGACCTGGGTCCATCTGTCGTTGAGCGTATCCTATTCGGCTTGGAACTGCTGCTGTTTCTTTTTCAGGCTCCACGCGGTGGCGATCAGCTGTTGCTTGAAGCGTTATTGTTCAAGGGGTTCCTCTGGGATGATGAATTCTTCGTTACCGAGGCTAACATCCTCTTCGGAGACAGGTAAGTAGTTGCTATCTTCCGAATCCTCGTGATCGGCGAGTTCATCAGGGTTGACTTGACCCTCTTCCATCTCATCCTGCTCGAACACTGGCTCCACGGGGTGGTCGGAGTCTTCGGTGTTGTCCGAAGTGTTATTATCTCCGGTGCCGGTGTTGCTTTCTGATGTAGGGTAGAACCCTAGTGGCCCGATCTTTCACGATTCGAGGGGATCCTATGAAGAACACGAGGGGAAAACACGAGGGGAAATACGAGATAATCACTCAAACCAACAAATTCGCTTACACATGCGCTAGATCCTTAAAACACAAAGAGATACACGATCCAAATCCAACAAAGGACGATACAAGAGGTAACTAGTTCATATCCATGAGGAGGCCTTGAGGGGGGTCTGTCGGCGTTCTGGGAACGGGGGTCCCCGGACTTGCCTACCTGCGGCCCACGGCGTGGCTCAACCAGCGGGCCCGTACGGCCCATCTTCATCAACATGCACTCAAGACCCTCGCGAGGGGCCAAGCCTCGCGAGGCGGACGACGCAAGACCTCCTCAGGAGCGGCCTCACCAGGCTGGCTCGCGAGGAGCAGAGAGATCAAGGCAGGGCGAACCTCGCGAGGTTCCAATGACGCAAGCAATGACGACCGCAACCAGGCAGGCGCCAGGCGGGCGCCCGCGCGCGCAGTGTCCTTGTTCCCTCTTTGGTCCTAAAGGGGCAAGCATAGGCGCGGAGTCCCGAGGCATCAGGGAAAGGTTTCGATATCGGTGCAACGAGACCAAGACCAGCAGGATGGCAGGACGGAGGTCGCTGTGGAGCTAAAGACGGCGTCACCACCAGAGCCTTTGGCAGGCGAAGACCGCTTTTGTCAGGATAAACTGTACTAGTTGTTCCCCATCAAAATTGGCCGTTGTGGGATCCCTTCCCGCTCAATATTTGGGAAGAGGACCCGAGCCCCTATAAATAGGACTAGCCACCACAGAAGAGGGGGACGAACCCTTCTCCAGCTCACCAGCACAAGAACACCTCGCCTCAGGAGGCTGTTCTTCCCCTTGTACTGTTCATCCCCAGCCCAAGAGGCAATCCACCACACACACTGGAGTAGGGTATTACACCACATCGGTGGCCCGAACCAGTATAAATCTTGTGTCTCTGTGTTCTTTTGGTTCGGCGAGTTAGTCCGCTAGATCGTGGAGTGCGAGAGCTTGGGAGAGGAGAGATCTTCATGCGCACCCCAGTGTTTGAACCTTGAGGGTTTTGCCGGAACCCGTGATCCGACATTTGGCGCGCAAGGTAGGGGTGCGCTGAAGCTTTCCTCTCGTCAATCCGTGTTTTGCCGCTCCACCACAACCATGTCGGACGCTCGTCGCACCTGCGCCGAGCATTGGGCCGCCCTCGCCGCCCGCATCGCTCAAACGGTGATACGTCTCCAACGTATCTATAATTTTCTATTGTTCCATGCTATATTATATTATGTGTTGGATGTTTAATGGGCTTTATTATATACTTTTATATTATATTTGGGACTAACCTATTAACCGGAGGCCCAGCCCAAATTGCTGTTTTTTGCCTATTTCAGTGTTTCGAAGGAAATGAATATCAAACGGAGTCCAAACGGAATGAAACCTTCAGGAACGTGATTTTCGGAACAAACGTGATCCAGGGGACTTGGAGTGGACGTCAAGCAATCAACAAGGAGGCCATGAGGTAGGGGGCACGCCTACCCCCCTGGGCGCGCCCTCCACCCTTGTGGGCCCCTCGTAGCTCCACCGACCTACTTCTTCCTCCTATATATACCTACGTACCCCCAAACCATCAGCAGAGGAGCCAAAACCCTATTTCCACCACCGCAACCTTCTGTACCCGTGAGATCCCATCTTGGGGCCTTTTCCGGCGCTCCGCCAGAGGGGGCATCGATCACGGAGGGCTTCTACATCAACACCACAGCCTCTCCAATGATGTGTGAGTAGTTTACCTCAGACCTTCGGGTCCATAGTTATTAGCTAGATGGCTTCTTCTCTCTCTTTGGATCTCAATACAAAGTTCTCCTCGATTCTCTTGGAGATCTATTTGATGTAACTCTTCTTTTTGAGGTGTGTTTGTCGAGATCTGATGAATTGTGGGTTTATGATCAAGATTATCTATGAACAATAATTGAATCTCCTCTGAATTCTTTTATGTATGATTGGTTATCTTTGCATGTCTCTTCGAATTATCAGTTTGGTTTGGCCTACTAGATTGATCTGTCTTGCAATGGGAGAAGTGCTTAGCTTTGGGTTCAATCTTGCGGTGCTCGATCCCAGTGACAGTAGGGGAAATGACACATATTGTATTGTTGCCATCGAGGATAAAAAGATGGGGTTTATATCATATTATATGAGTTTATCCCTCTACATCATGTCATCTTGCTTAAAGCGTTACTCTGTTCTTATGAACTTAATACCCTAGATGCATGCGGGATAGCGGTCGATGTGTGGTGTAATACTAGTAGATGCAGGCAGGAGTCGGTCTACTTGTCACGGACGTGATGCCTAGATACATGATCATACCTAGATATTCTCATAACTATGCTCAATTCTATCAATTGCTCGACAGTAATTCATTTACCCACTGTAATACTTATGCTATCTTGAGAGAAGACACTAGTGAAACCTATGGCCCCCGGGTCTATTTTCCATCATATTAATCTCCCGTCAACTAGCTATTTCTGTCGCTGTTTATTTTGCTTTCTTTACTTTTACTCTTTACCATAAAAATACCAAAAATATTATCTTATCATCTCTATCAGATCTCACTCTCATAAGTGACCGTGAAGGGATTGACAACCCCTTTATCGCGTTCGTTGCGAGGTTCTTATTTGTTTGTGTAGGTGCGTGGGACTCGAGCGTGGTCTCCTACTGGATTGATACCTTGGTTCTAAAAAACTGAGGGAAATACTTACGCTACTTTACTGCATCACCCTTTCCTCTTCAAGGGAAAACCAACACGGTGCTCAAGAGGTAGCAAGAAGGATTTCTGGCGCCGTTGCCGGGGAGTCTACGCACAAGTCAAGACATACAAAGTACCCATCACAAACTCTTATCCCTCGCATTACATTATTTGCCATTTGCCTCTCATTTTCCTCTCCCCCACTTCACCCTTGCCGTTTTATTCGCCCTCTCTTTCCCTTCGCCTCTTTTTCGCTTGCCTCTTGTGTTCCGTGTGCCATCATGGCTACTTCTTTATCTACTCCTTTGTCTCCCGAGAGTGAAGTTCTTAATTTTAAACAAAGGGAGGGAGAAAATCTAAAAGATGCTTGGTACAGAATTTGCAATGCGCAAAATAGATCTACTAGGAAGCAATCTACTTCCGTTCTTCTTCGCAATTTTTATGTAGGCATCACTCCTTGGAATAGATATATTCTTGATACCATTACCGGAGGAAATTTCTTGGGTAGCCATACTTTTGATTCTTACAATGCTATGATAGATTTTGTTTGGCCCATCACCTCTTTTGGTTAATGGAACTACTTTAACTTTGGAACATGTGATGCAACGGCTTGAAATTATTGAAAAAAAAGTTGCTACCATAGAGTTGATTGAAAATTTGGATAGAAAGATCCACAACCAAGTTACCCAATACAGATCTAAGGTAGGAGTGGCTCTTAAATTTTTTAAAGAAAAGGAACCTATGGTTAATGAAAAGATAGATCAAGATTCCACTAGAATTGATAAAATTGAGGATATTATTTCCAACCTAGGGTCTGCTTTTTCTTCCGTGAAAAACACTCCTTCTAATGCTAAGATTGCCAAATTAATGTATGTTCCTAAAAATAAGGGTGAAACTTCTAGTAAAGGAAATGCGGACCTCAAATCCATATGTGTTCACCCCAACTTTCTTGCTATCCTTAAGGAACCTTTTGCTACAAATGATTTTCTTGATTTTGTGCCTAGGAGTTTGATAATTAATAAAAAGAAAGAGACTCCTAGGGGTTATAGGTGTCTTATTGAAGAATTGCCGACCAAAGATGGCAATACTTAGATCTATCCTTGTTTTCATGCCTAGCTAAGGGCGTTAAACGATAGCGCTTGTTGGGAGGCAACCCAATTTTATTTTAGTTTTTTGATTTTTGCTCCTGTTTAGGAATAAATTTTTGATCTAGTCTCTGGTTAGATTTGTTTTTATGTGTTAATTAGTGTTTGTGCCAAGTGAAACCTATAGGATCTTCTTGGATGATAGTTATTTGATCTTGCTGAAAATTTCAGAAACTTTCTGTTCACGAAAACAATTGTTTAAAATCACCAGAACGTGATAAAATACTGATTCCAATTGCAGCAGATCAATAAACAAATTATTTAGGTCGTCCATTTTGGCAGATTTTCCTGAGTTCCAGAAGTTTGCGTTAGTTACAGATTACAACAGACTGTTCTGTTTTTGACAAATTCTGTTTTCCGTGTGTTGTTTGCTTATTTTGATGAGTCTATGGTTAGTAAATAGTTTATAAACCGTAGAGAAGTTGGAATACAGTAGGTTTAACACCATTATAAATAAAGAATGAGTTCAATAGAGTACCTTGAAGTGGTGTTTTGTTTTCTTTCGCTAACGGAGCTCACGAGATTTTCTGTTAAGTTTTGTGTTGTGAAGTTTACATGTTTTGGGTAAGGATTTGATGGATTATGGAACAAGGAGTGGCAAGAGCCTAAGCTTGGGGATGCCCAAGGCACCCCAAGGTAAATCTAAGGACACCAAAAATTCAAAGCTTGGGATGCCCCGGAAGGCACCCCCTCTTTCGTCTTCGTCCATCGGTAACTTTACTTGGAGCTATATTTTTATTCACCACATGATATGTGTTTTGCTTGGAGCATCTTGTATGATTTGAGTCTTTGCTTTTTAGTTTACCACAATCATCCTTGCGGTACACACCTTTTGAGAGAGACACACATGATTCGGAAATTATTAGAATACTCTATGTGCTTCACTTATATCTTTTGAGCTATATAGTTTTTGCTCTAGGGCTTCACTTATATCTTTTAGAGCACGGCGGTGGTTTTGTTTTATAGAAACTATTGTTCTCTCATGCTTCACTTATAACATTTTGAGAGTCCTACAAAACAGCATGGTAATTTGCTTAAATTGAGAAATTAGTCCTAATATGATAGGCATCCAAGATTAGTAAAAACATTCTTATAGGTGCGTTGAATACTAAGAGAAATTTGATGCTTGTTGATTGTTTTGAGATATGGAGGTAGTGATATTAAAGTTGTGCTAGTTGAGTAGTTGTGAATTTGAGAAATACTTGTGTTGAAGTTTGCAAGTCCCGTAGCATGCACGTATGGTAAACGTTGTGTAACAAATTTGAAACATGCGATGTTCTTTGATTGTCCTCCTTATGAGTGGCGGTCGGGGACGAGCGATGGTATTTTCCTACCAATCTATCCCCTAGGAGGATGCGCGTAGTGCTTGGTTTTTGATGACTTGTAGATTTTTGCAATAAGTATGTGAGTTCTTTATGACTAATGTTGAGTCCATGGATTATACGCACTCTCACCCTTCCATCATTGCTAGCCTCTTTGGTACCGTGCATTGCCTTTTCTCACCTTGAGAGTTGGTGCAAACTTCGCCGGTGCATCCAAACCCCGTGATATGATACGCTCTATCACACATAAACCTCCTTATATCTTCCTCAAAACAGCCACCATACCTACCTATTATGGCATTTCCATAGCCATTCCGAGATATGTTGCCATGCAACTTTCCACCGTTCCGTTTATTATGACATGTTTCATCATTGTCATATTGCCTTGCAGGATCATGTAGTTGACATCGTATTTGTGGCAAAGCCACCATGCATATTATTCATACATGTCACTCTTGATTCATTGCCCATCCCGGTACACCGCCGGAGGCATTCATATAGAGTCATACTTTGTTCTAGTATCGAGTTGTAACCATTGAGTTGTAAATAAATAGAAGCGTGATGATCATCATTCATAGAGCATTGTCCCAAATAAAAAAAGAGAAAGGCCAAATAAAAAAAGGGAGGCCCAAAAAAAAGGAAAAAAAGAAAAAAAAGAACATAAAGAAGGGACAATGCTACTATCCTCTTTTCCACACTTGTGCTTCAAAGTAGCACCATGATTTTTATGATAGAGAGTCTCTTGTTTTGTCACTTTCATATACAAGTGGGAATTTTTCATTATAGAACTTCGCTTGTATATTCCAACAATGGGCTTCCTCAATTGCCCTAGGTCTTCGTGATCAAGCAAGTTGGATGCACACCCACTTAGTTTCTTTTGTTGAGCTTTCATACATTCATAGCTCTAGTGCATCCGTTGCATGGCAATCCCTACTCCTTGCATTGACATCAATCGATGGGCATCTCCCTAGCTCGTTGATTAGCCGCATCAATGTGAGACTTTCTCCTTTTTTGTCTTCTCCACATAACCCCATCATCATATTCTATTCCACCCATAGTGCTATTTCCATGGCTCACGCTCATATGTTGCGTGGAAGTTGAAAAAGTTTGAGATTACTAAAGTATGAAACAATTGCTTGGCTTGTCATCGGGGTTGTGCATGATGAGAGCATTCTTGTGTGACAAAAATGGAGCATGACCAAACTATATGATTTTGTTGGGATCAACTTTCCTTGGCCATGTTATTTTGAGAAGACATAATTGCTTAGTTAGTATGCTTGAAGTATTATTACTTTTATGTCAATATTAAACTTTTATCTTGAATCTTTCGGATCTGAATATTCATACCAGAAATAAAAGAATTCCATTAAAAATTATGCTAAGTAGCATTCCACATCAAAAATTCTGTTTTTATCATTTACCTACTCGAGGACGAGCAAGAATTAAGCTTGGGGATGCTTGATACGTCTCCAACGTATCTATAACTTTTGATAGTTCCATGCTATATTATATTCTGTTTTGGATGTTCAATGGGCTTTATTATATACTTTTATATTATTTTTGGGACTAACCTATTAACCGGAGGCCCAGCCCAAATTGCTGTTTTTTTTACCTATTTCAGTGTTTTGAAGGAGTCCAAACGGAATGAAACCTTCGGGAATGTGATTTTCGGAACAAACGTGATCGAGAGGACTTGGAGTGGACGTCAAGCAATCAACGAGGAGGCCACGAAGCAGGGGGCGCGCCTACCCCCTGGGCACGCCCTCCACCCTCGTGGGCCCCTCGTAGCTCCACCGACCTACTTCTTCCTCCTATATATAACTACGTACCCCCAAACCATAAGCAGAGGAGCCAAAACCCTATTTCCACCGCCGCAACCTTCTGTACCCGTGAGATCCCATCTTGGGGCCTTTTCCGGCGCTCCGCCGGAGGGGGCATCGATCACGGAGGGCTTCTACATCAACACCATAGCCTCTCCGATGATGTGTGAGTAGTTTACCTCAGACCTTCGGGTCCATAGTTATTAGCTAGATGGCTTCTTCTCTCTCTTTGGATCTCAATACAAAGTTCTCCTTGATTATCTTGGAGATCTATTTGATGTAACTCTTCTTTTTGCGGTGTGTTTGTCGAGATCCGATGAATTGTGGGTTTATGATCAAGATTATCTATGAACAATATTTGAATCTCCTCTGAATTCTTTTATGTATGATTGGTTATCTTTGCAAGTCTCTTCAAATTATCAGTTTGGTTTGGCCTACTAGATTGATCTTTCTTGCAATGGGAGAAGTGCTTAGCTTTGGGTTCAATCTTGCGGTGCTCGATCCCAGTGACAGTAGGGGAAACGACACGTATTGTATTGTTGCCATCGAGGATAAAAAGATGGGGTTTATATCATATTGCATGAGTTTATCCCTGTACATCATGTCATCTTGCTTAAAGCGTTATTCTGTTCTTATGAACTTAATACTCTAGATGCATGCGGGATAGCGGTCGATGTGTGGAGTAATTGTAGTAGATGCAGGCAGGAGTCGGTCTACTTGTCACGGACGTGATGCCTATATACATGATCATACCTAGATATTCTCATAACTATGCTCAATTCTATCAATTGCTCGAGATTAATTCGTTTATCCACCGTAATACTTATGCTATCTTGAGAGAAGCCACTAGTGAAACCTATGGCCCCCGGGTCTATTTTCCATCATATTAATCTCCCGTCAACTAGCTATTTCCGTCGCCATTTATTTTGTTTTCTTTACTTTTACTCTTTACCATAAAAATACCAAAAATATTATCTTATCATCTGTATCAGATCTCACTCTCGTAAGTGACCGTGAAGGGATCGACAACCCCTTTATCGCGTTGGTTGCGCGGTTCTTATTTGTTTGTGTAGGTGCGTGGGACTCGAGCGTGGTCTCCTACTGGATTGATACCATGGTTCTAAAAAACTGAGGGAAATACTTACGCTACTTTACTGCATCACCCTTTCCTCTTCAAGGGAAAACCAACGCAGTGCTCAAGAGGTAGCAGACGGCTCCTGTCGGCGGGCCTCCCCGTTGTTCTCCGTCACCCGCCGCCAATGCTGCCAGTGGCCCGGCCAGAAACAACAGCAGGCGTCCTCGCTGCACCCCTCGGTGCGGCGGGACGGCCGCACCGCCACTCCGTCGCTGACTCCAGTCGGCTCGTCGTCTCACGCCCGTCGCGCTCCTACGGACACGCAGGCCACGCTGCTCATGGCGTGCGAGCTCCTGCGTTACCGCCCGGTCGACGACCTCTACAAGGACTGGCTCGACCGCATCGCCGAGCTCGTCAGCGCTGCAGGGGGCTCCCCAACGCCGTCCCTCTCGCTTCCTTGTGCACCGCCGGCTACGGGCGACGTAGCTCACGGAGCACCTCCACCACCTCCGCACCAAGACGGTATCCTGGCGCCAAGACACGCGGCCCCGCGGTGTAACCCACCGCGCCCGGCGCCCGCACATGAAGAAAGAAGCTGCCAAGAAGTTCCTCGACCGCAAGAGAAAGCTCCACCACTCCCGACACCGCCACGTCAGGATCACTTGCCGTGGCAGGGCCATGCGCCACTTGCCATGGCGGCGCGAGGCCACCAAGATCTAGCTCCGCTCCCACGGCGGGCCCCGGTGGCGACGGCAGGTTGCCGCACCTTCACTCCGGAGCTGCGCAGTGTCGTCTGGCGGGGCAAGTTCAAGCTAGACCTGCCTCCTCGCTACGACGGCAGCCCTGACCATGCAGAGTTCTTGCAGCTCTATGAGCTGAGCATCGAGGCGGCCAACGGTGACGAAAAAGTCATGGCGAACTGGTTTCCCATGGCTCTCAAGGACGGCGCACGCTCTTGGCTCCTGAACCTGCCCGCGGGATCCGTCTCCTCCTGGGGTGAGATGTGTGACCGCTTCATCGCCAACTTTCAGGGCACTCGCGACCGGCCGCCGGCCGCGGGTGACCTGCGCCGCGTCAAGCAGCAGCCTGGAGAGACTCTGCAGAAGTACATTCAGCGCTTCAACTGCGCCCGCCTCAAGATCCCCAAGGTGACGGACGAGGCCATCATCTCCGCGTTTTCCGATGGCATCCACGACATCAAGATGAAGGAGGAGCTCGCTATCCATGAAGGCCTGTGCACGGCTCTGGAGTTGTTCAACCTGGCGACCAAGTGCGTGAGAGCCGAGGAGGGGCGTCTCTCCCTCGTCGAGCTCCCGACGGCAGATCCAGAAGACAAGAAAGCCAAGGCTAAGGACGTGAAGTGCAAGGGAGTAGCCGTACTCGCAGCAGAGCCGGATACGAAGCGCGGCCGGGACCTTCCTGAATCGTCCAAGAGCATCCGACCGTTCTGCGCCTTCCACAACGTGCACATCCACAACACAAATGACTGTCAAGAGCTCAGGGCCATTCGGGATGGACGCTTCGGTCGATGCCCCGAGCGCAACGACCGGGGCTACGGCCGAGGAGGAGGACGAGGCAGAGGACGTTGGGACGACCGCGGCCTTCGCAAGGAGTGGCACGACCGACCTCGTGAGGACCGCTGGCTGGACCAACCTCGCGAGGACCGCTGGCTGGACCAACCTCGTGAGGGCCACTGGAGGGATCAGCCTCATGAGGATCGCCCTCAGGGCAACGCTGGCCTTCCTCCGCTGGCACCACCACCAAGGAGGAACGACGACCACCATCAGGATGAGGGGGCTGGGGGATTCAAGGAACCTCGCGCCATCACCTGCATCTTGGGCGGAGCTCAAGCCCCAGCCTCCCAGCGAATCTTCAAGCAGTTTGCTCGTGAGGTGAACGCGGCTCTTCCCTGGCTCGAGGCCACACGCCCGCTTAGGTGGTCCAAGTGTGCCATCACCTTCAGCTCAGCTGACCAGCTCAAGTGTGCCGCAATTGCCGGCGCCCTCCCGATGCTCTGTTCGCCCGTCATCAGCAACATTCAAGTCACCTAGACCCTCATCGACGGCGGAGCAGGACTCAATGTCCTGTCTGCCGAGACATTCGACAGCCTCCAGGTGCCATATGAACAGGTGCAGCCTACCAAGACGTTCTGAGGGGTGACTGACGGCTCCACCACCCTATAGGGCAGGTCCGCCTTCCTGTCACCTTTGGAGAACGCAAGAACTACCGCACCGAGCTCATCGGCTTCGACGTCGCCCATATCCGCCTACCGTACAATGCCATCCTCGGGTACCCAACATTGGCCAAGTTCATGGCGGTCACTCATCACGGCTACAACGTCCTCAAACTACAAAAAATACACTTCCGTGATGATACGTGTTTGTCACAGTAGGTCGCGTTTTTTGTCATGCATGTACATCCATGACGATTTTATGACAGAATCAAGATAGTCATACCTATGCTGTCGTAGAAGTGTTCCATGACATTACCAAAATTATCATCACCGAAGTGTCCACTTCCATGACAATAAATCGCGCGTCACAGAAGTGCTTTTGTCAAGGGTGACCGACACGTGGCATCCACCATAACAGAACGCCGTTAAGCTATCGGGTCGGGTTTTGGATCCGATAACCCGTTAACAGCCCCGACCAATGGGAAATTTCCACGTGTAAAATTCTTATTGGCCGGACGAAACACGTGTCAGCTCGTCAGTGGGTCAGATAGGCGCCTATGATATGTCGACACGTGCCACAGCCCACCACTGGCCCATTTAGCTTACAAAGCCGGCCCGTTTGACTTGGTCAAAAGTTAACAGGCTGGCCCATGAAAAGCCTATTAACGGTCTCTTCGCAAATAGCCCATTTTACGGCCTGTTAACTCATGGCCCGTTAGTCCCTAAAGGAAATCAGCCCAACAACGTCATGTGGGCCGTCGAATATAACACCAACCCATTTCACTTTCGTCCCATGTATGGCCCACGACGTCTTTCGGCCCATATGAGGCCTTCGTATCTTTCGGCCCTTTACAGGCCCACGGTGACTCTAGCCCATAATGAACAGTAATTTTCTTTATACCCGTTAACGGCCCATGATTTAAATGGGCCGTTTCCAGCCCGTGTTAGCTTTCGGCCTATTGACGGCCGATACATTCTTGGGCTCCTTTTCGGCCCTCGATTACTTCCGGCCCGTTACTGGCTTGTTCCCCTAATGGGCCAAATTCGTCCCATGGCAAGAGTCGGCCCGTTACTGGCTTGTTCCCCTAATGGGCCAAATTCGGCCCATGGCAAGAGTTGGCCCGTTACTGGCCTGTTACCCTAATGGGCCAAATTCGGCCCATGGCAAGAGTCGGCCCGTTTCTGGCCTGTTAACCCGTTGCGCCGTTTCCAGCCCGTCCTATATTCTGGCCCATTAACGACCCGTTATGCCTGTGACAGAATTAAGCCTTTGCTGTCCTACGGCCTGTTAACAGCCTGTTACCATGCTGGGCCGATACCAATTATGCCCGATTACGGCCCATTTAGACCCATATCCGACGGCCCGAGGCCCACCGATTATAGGCCCATTTATTGACGGCCCGTAGGAGACCCATGGATCCTACGGCCCGTATATGGCCCATGTTAGTTGCGGCCACTAGCAAACCAGGGAAAAAGAAGACTAGGAAATAAATAAGGCCGAAACTAACGCTAGGCTATTAAGGCGATTGCACAGATTACATCCACTCGGCATCAAAGATCGCCACCAGTGAAAATATAGGGAACACCCTACACTATACAAAAATGGCTTGCTGTTTTCTTCAGCCGGTGGCTGCACGTTAAGAATAAATTTTGTATCGCACCAAAAGAAATTACAACTATATAACAGAAGGAAGGTTGGCATAAAACTTAACAGTCTAGCAGATAAATGCACCACCAGAAGTTTAGAAGCTCAGTTCATTTGACCTGACTGTTACGTTTTCATGCTGTATTGTCCGATTGAGCACCATAACCCTCGCCTTCATTTCCCCTAGGCTCCTGAACAACATAGCAAATGTCTGATAGTCTAGTTTCAAAACCATGCATATCTTGACGACATTGAGCAATGTTTCTCCTTGTTTCACAAAGGGTCTCTGTTAGGGAATGGACTTGTGTCTGGAGCGCAGATACAACATTGCTTTGAGCTTGCATATCTTGATCATGAGGCAGTTTGGACGATATTGCCTTAACAACCAACCTAGTATTACGCAGGAACGTGCTTTTGGCACTGTTAGTGGACATGTACTGACCCACTGCAGCAAGAGCTGACATTGCGGTTATAGTTGCCTCGCCACCTTCAGAAGGTGGCGGTTCCACCATTTTTTCCATAGCTTGCTGAAAAGTTGAGGTTTTACATTAGTAGTACTAGAACAGAAGATATTAAGGAGGCAGCAAAACCAAACAAAATAGCTTTGGTCTATATACAGAACTTATTCTGGTGAAGCCATGTAAAATATTAGTTGCATTTTATTGCAAAGTACATAATAAAACCAGGTTCCAAACATATGACCATGTACCATCGCTAATGTATTGTCTATTTCTTCACATTGTATTGAGGGCTAAGGATAAAGAGACGGAGTTTATAATACGGTAAGCATAGTATGACATCATTCATATCACAAAACAACTGAGAACAGACAAACATGCAATTGTAACGTTGTGTGGGCAAGTCCAGCACGGAACTAGATTACGGGTCAAGATCAAAGGAACATCACTCCTCTCTTTTAAACCTTGTAAGGTGCAATGGTACGCTAAGACAATTATGTATAAAATTGAAAACAATAATAGACATTGGCTGCAAACCATGCAGTTCAAGGCACAAGTCAGTGTAAGTAGTAGTTAAAAGGCATGAGGATTAAGGACTTACAACAGCGGCTTTGACTGGTGTAGTCATGCCCTTCTTCTTGCTGGTGTGACAGTCTTTGAAGATTTCCACAGCATTTGGTTCAGGTACTTTTTGGTCCTTGCGGGCTTTCCTCTACATTTTGAACAAGTCAATATAGATGTGATAATATGGTACAACAAAAAGAGTGAAACAGGAGCTAATTACAAGAGCCTCGCAGTGTGCAATATAGCTACGAGATCCTGTCGTCTGTTGGAATTTCACTTTCGTACGGTTGGCCTTGTTCTTTGAGCAGTTCACCTACAAGAAGATAGATTTGTGTGGCACATGCGTAAATAGGACTTCAACATGTGATCTGATCACATATATATATATATAATGTACCTGATACTTCGGATCAGACCAGTGTTTAACAAGGCCCCTCCAGTCTTCATCCGATATATTTTCCACTTGAGATGTTTGGGAAAGTTCACCGTTAGCCTTGCCTTCAAAGTGAGTTTTACTCAAGTTATACCGATACTGTCACAGAGCAGACTTGAAAACATGGGTGCAAGCTTGTCTGGTTGCATCATCTTCGCTATCCAACTTGAACCTCATCTGTTGAAAATTATGGGAGTCTCATTATCAGCAACCTAGAAAGTATGGGACAGAGCAAGACGATATTACTAGTTTCCATACATAACCATACTTACAGATAAATGGTCGAGGAAGGTGTTGAACTGGGTTTCGTCTTTGTCATTCCTGTACTGAATCCATGTTGGGAGGATACGTACATGACACCTAACGGCAACCGCTGCCTCTGATACTAACTTGGCTGACTCTGTAGCATCACGTGGCCTTTTTAAACCTGCCTCAAAACGGATCTCCATTCTTCCTCCTCTAGATTTAGTTAACCTATCAAGCATTATCCCTGATGTTTGTTTCCTCTTGCGCCTAGGTGCTAGTCCAACAACGAACATAGGAAGTGTTAGTGTACATCAAACTGTGAGACTACATATAAAGAAGCATGCAACTGTAACTTGACTCCAGCAACTACCTTCTTGCTGTTGAAGCTCACAAGGTTCATCTGATATTGCCAACTCGTCTTGTGTCAAGAGTGCTTGGGAAGTAGTGTCAGGTGGCAAGGGAGCTTGGGAACGTGCTGCTAGCTCAGTTGACGCACGAGTAAGTCGTGCAGCTGGTAGTACTGTGGTAGGTGTTGCAAGAACTAGGGTTGTCTCTGCTTGTTTGGTGGCAGCTATTTGTTTCTGTTTGGCTTTTTTTGCAACTCGTGTAGCATGGGATGCCGTGTTTGTAGAATTTTCTGCTAGACTTTGACCTTCTATTGCACCATCAGTACCAGCAGAATCTGCAGGATTCATCCGCTTCTCATTCCCTGCCATTCTGTGTTTCTTCCTCTTTCTCTGTGCCATGTTAAGTCAAGCCGACAAGAAAACGAATAAAAATTTAGTTCTTCAGAACAAATTGATGCGTGATGCAGACGAACTGAACTTTGATGTTAGACAACCACATGATAGGAGGATGTAATATGTATGAAAAACAGGACGGAAGAGATAACCAGAACTATGATGTGTAAACTAAGAAGAAGACATTTCACCAAATTAGAAGCAATGCAATGGAAGGTAGACACCATATGAAAGATGCTACAAATATCGCTCTGCCAAGTTAACAGTGTCTCATCATAAATGGCGTTTAAACAAATGTGAAGCAGTACAAGAAATAAATCATATGCAAGATGCAAACAACATCACACTACCATGTTAGAGGTCTCTCGTCATTAGTGCCATGGCATATTCACAGCATTGCATATTCACAGCTTATGATGTGTAAACTAAGGAGAAGGCATTTGAACAAATTAGAAGCAATGAAAGCTAGACACCATATGAAAGATGCAACGAATATCACTCTACCAAGTTAAAACTGTCTCCTCATAAGTGCCATTTCAACAAATTAGTAGTACAAGCTAGAAAAGAATATGAGATGTAACCTATATCACACTCCAAAGTCAAACATGTCTTATGATAAGTGATTGTTGCAGGTTACACAACAGTAGTAATTTGATGTAAGAACATGGTGTGATAGACAGATATTGTATATTCTAGAAACAGGAACACGTGTCTTATTCAAGTATAATGTGTAAAGTAAGCAGATGGAATTCAACAAAATTAGAAGCAATACAAGCTAGACATCACACATAACATGCAACCACATATAACAGTGCCAAGTTAGAGGGAGCACCGGTGATGCTGCACTAGGGGAGACGTGCTCATCATAAACACATCTTTGTTGAGTGTCTATGCATGTGTTGCCTTGGAAATCATCTTGGGGATGTGGAGGAGTAGAAACTGTAGAGGCCCTCCGTTCGGAAGGAGCACCTTTATCCGCTGCCTTGCTAACTTCCTTCCGCTTTATTGATTTTGAATTGTCAAGTAAAACCGACAAGAAAAAGCAATAAAATTCTCTCTTCAGAACTCATTCATGCATGATACTGACAATCACTACTTTGATGTAAGGCAAACACATGATACCAGGATGGAATATGTACAAAAAACAGGACGGCATGGCATGTTCACAACTGTTTGTGTAAACTAAGCAGAAACCATTCCAACAAATAAGAAGCAATGCAAGCTAGACACCACATGAAAGATGCAACCAATATGACTCTGCCAAGTTAAAAGCGTCCCATCATAAATGGAATTTCAACAAATTAGAAGCAGCGCATGCTATAAATCATATGAAAGATGCAACTAATATCGCACTGCATATACTAAAGGTGTCTCGTCATGTTGATTGATGCGGGATACAACAAAACAATAGTTGTATGTAAGGACATGCTTAATAGACAGATGTACTATGTACTAAATACAGGAAGGCATGTCACATTAACAGGTATAATGTATAAGCTAAGCAGACTAGCACATGCAGTTTAACCAGATTGGAAGAATTACAATCTAGACACCATATGCAACATGCAACCACATATCACGCTGCCAAGTTAGAGCAAGCACCTGCGATGCTAGTGTAGGGGAAATGCTGTAATCAACTACAGAGCTACGTTCACTATCTTCATCTAGCATTTCTGTTTCTTGAGAATCATGTCGGGAGGCTGACGCTGCATTCCTTAAATGAGGAGTAGTCCCCTTGCCTGCCTGCCTCGTCATAAGTGATTGATGAGGGATAGACAAGAACATTAGTTTGATGTAAGAACATGGTTAATACACAGATGTACTAGTATGTACCAAAAACAGAAAGGCATGTCATATTCAAAGGTATAATGTGTAAGCTAAGCAGATGCAATTTAACCAAATTGGAAGCAATACAAGCTAGACATCTGGCTGGAGTGGTGAGCATGATCATCTAGGACCCGAGAGCCTGGTGGGAGGCGGGCTGCTTCGCCACCATCGCAGCTTTTTAGTTGGCTTCCAGGTGATGCCTATCTTTGCTGGGCTTGTCACTGGCTCGGCCAGTGCCCTTACTAGCTATTTGTCTTCTGGTGCTCACGGGATGGTGGTTCATGTAAAAAAATATCTTTCCTTATCTTATCGACTTCGGCCTTTCGAATAATAGCTAGACACCATATGGAACATGCAACCACATATGACACCGCGAAGTTAAAGCAAGCACCTGGGATGGTGGTTCATTGCGAGCGAGGTCATCAACTCCAGAGCTACGTTTACCGTCTCCATCTGCTGACACTGCGCCCTTTATAGCGCTGTAACGTGTCTTGCCTACCCGCACACGAAGCTGGAGCGACTTCTCTCTTTTCTTTTTGGCTTCTCTCATGGCAGCAGAGCCTGAAATACCCTTGCATAAAAACACAATAGTGAGAGTAAGGGTGAAGTGTGTGCAGAACTAGTGCACTGTAAAAGTAGCAGATAGCAGGTGGCTGAAAAATAAATGACAGGAGACATATGATAGCTCTACAACATTGCATGGCAAACAAAATTAGATTCTACTCCGTATGATTTTGTAATATATAAGCATAGGAAATGCAGGTACTCCTCCAGCACACCACCACATGTGGTCATATCTAAGATAACAGTCGACTGAAAATAAATAGGCCAGTCGATTTTTTTAATGAACCGTCCGATCTATAAGGAACGGGCAGATGGCCTTCGTCTACCTCCCGCCAGTCACTGTTGATGATCTTTCTCGAACCGCCAGCCACCATCGGCCCAGACCCCTGCCTCCGCCGCCCCGCCCTCCCATCGACCTCACACCACCGCCGTGCTTGGCAGCGCCCCCAGGCCATCCCTTTAATCCCGGCCGACCTCCAGATCGGGCGCCAGTAGCTCTAGGCCGCACACGCCCCTAAGATAAACACCAAGGCACTGCTTCCCCGGTGTAATAGGCGTACTAGCACCTGTTACGCCAGGGAATGCTTCCGTTAATTGGGAATCAACTGGCCAGAAATTGAAATTCAGGGGGGCGACGGACCTCTAGCTAAGGTGAAATAGTATATGAGGAGAAACCTTGTGCATCGCGAGTTACTAGGAACATCTAGTATCAAGAAGAAGCGGTCAACTAGTGGCTTCTGTGGGATGAATACCGTGCAAGCAGAGACGTAAGATTTGCACGAATAAGGGAAGAGGAGTACCTTTTTCGGTTGCCGGTGTGGTCACCTCCACATGTCGCGCCGATCTTCTTCTTTTTACCGGGGAAACCGATGTTCTGGAGGGTGCAGGCTTGGACGAACCCATGGCCAAATTGTTGACTGTGTTGCCGTGGCCGTATGTCGGCGGAGGGGAAGCAGATCCGAGGCGGCGAAGGACTGCGTAGCAGGAACAACTCCGGTGCGGTGGAGGGTGGCGAAGTTGGAGCGGCAGCGGTGAGGTGCAGGATGGCGTGGTTGAACTGGCTCGGGTATGGACGGCTCGGCCTCGACTTCAACTACTAGTCGTGGAGGGCGTTGTGGTTGAGGTTGCGGTGGACGACGACGTCGGGGTATCGGCTCCGGCGTGATGGAGGAGGGCGGCAGTTGATGGGTGGGATGGAGTGGCGGACGGAGGACGCCGGGGTTTCGCGGCTGGTGGAGAGGTAGTTTTGGCGCCTACGGAGTACGAATGGGGAACCGGACGGGTGGGGGGAACCATGTTTCTGTCTGGGACGCGCTTGTTTTTGGCTTTTTTGAATAGAAGATGGGATGCGCTTGTTTGAAATTTGGGGAAGTACAAACTTTGCCCCCCTCTTAAATTTCGGACCTAGTGTGGGTCGGGGGTAGGATAGTAATCCCAGGTGTCCCAAATAGTGGGCGGGAGCGATTTCGGCCGCGCGCATGTGTGCTTAGGCGGCCATTGTGTATGAGTGTTTTTCGGATGCGGTTGCGTGGCGTCTAGATGAGGCTACAAACCTACCCCGGTTTAGACCTTTGGACATCGGGCCGGTAGGTTTCACAGGTCGGAGTTATTAGAAAAGTAATTCCCTTGTACTACCAACCATTGGTCTCACGCAGTTTCGGGCGAGTAGAGGCTCTTTTGGCGCTTCGTTCGAAATTTTGAAACACAAGCATTCACGTTTAGAGTACTCTTGAACTATGAGGATTGACCTAAATAGACAACGTTATATTTGACCTTGTATGTTTGAAAACCTCATTAAATTATCCGCTTCTTTTTGAAATTTTGACACTTGAAAATCCTATAACTACGATTATTTTGGAATGGAGGAGCTAAATTTGAATCTATTTTGTACACGACTACATATGCTATTATGTACAAAATCAGAGCAAA
This sequence comes from Aegilops tauschii subsp. strangulata, assembly GCF_002575655.3. Taxonomy (NCBI): domain Eukaryota; kingdom Viridiplantae; phylum Streptophyta; class Magnoliopsida; order Poales; family Poaceae; genus Aegilops; species Aegilops tauschii. Next base: position 409,889,939 of record NC_053040.3, on the reverse strand, counting down.
GATTGGTGCCCCCATAATTTAGGTATGGTTTACAAATGCCATGATATCAAATTCAAATAATTGAATGGACTTCATGTTGAATTCGATTTTTTTAAACCACCTTAAGTTGAATTCAAATGTATGCTAGTTCATAGGTAGCTATTTATAATGTCCATTGTGTAACTTTCGTATGTATAATGTGCTTTACACACACAACATGAACTCTACTCACGTTTATATTCAATTGCTAAAGCGATGCATTGTCTGGAGTTCAAAATACTAACTATGTGGATCAATTGTGTCGAATAATAACATAAACATGCTCAAATTCGATAGAATCTAGATGTCTGATGGATCAATGACCGCTCCTTACGCGAATTGCAAATATCATGATCCCATCCTAATATTTGGATACAATTTATATCTTTAATCAATGTGTAGAGCAGTCTTTTACGTGTAGTTTCACTCTCCATCGGTGGTCTCGCACACATGCTCACACACTCTCTCCCGAGGTGTCTTTCTCGCACACATGCTCTAGATATAACCCTCCCTCCCTCTCGTAACCATTTACAACTGTTTTCACTAACCTTTATCACAAGCACTCTTCCTCTCGCAAACATACAAACGCACAATCCTCATCGACCCTTTCTATATACATGGACCTGCCTACGTGTCTCATGTACGCACATTATCTTTACGCCTGTCTCTCACGCATTATCTCACACCTCTCTTACTAATCGACGAGTATGATTCTAGCAGATCATTCTGTAGGATGCCCCTTAAAGTTAGGTTGGATGAATAGTAATATCAGAGTTAAAGGGGTTACCTTAGTCCGAGAACCTAGGGTTACAAATCCTAGCCGGCTTTGTCAGTGGACATAGAGTCCTTCACAATTCTGCTATCTTTGTCTTGTACGACTAGTCATCCATGGGTCTTCCTAAATGCGTCACGGGCCGACCAATGTGGCACAGGTCGGAACCGAACGAAGGGCCTCACCTCGACCCACCGGACCTCATGCGGTGACACACCCTCTGCCCCCACGTCTCATTATCTTCTCACACCCACACATACCAACACAAACACCACACACACAGAAAATTTCTCCTGGTGCCTCTGTTCCCTCCCCCTTGCATATACACACTCAAGGGAATGGAATCTCTTGTCGTGACGTCATATTCGTCTCTCTGTCTCTCTAGACCACTCTCATTTCTCGTGCTATCTCTCCCACGCCCCCCATCGGCCCCTCTATCCATGCCTCTCTCGAATACGTAACACACACACATACCTCTCTAGGCCCCGCCAAATGCATCAACTACACATTCACACATGTTACATCACGTACCCCATTGATCTAAAAAGCCCTCTCTTCACGTTTATTTCGCATACAACATTCCTTTTGAATAAAGTGTGGCCAAAAAATTATTTTATAGTTTCTACATATATACAACATTACAAAGTTATATGGAGGAGTATGAACGCTAATTTGCATTGCATGGTGCCCACAATGATATTTATTCCGCACTGTGAATTTGTATATTTTTATACTATATACAAAGTTAGTCATAATAAAGAGAAATGAAGAGCATCTCTCTCTCCATCGCATACCCCTCCTGTACGCCCCTTTCACGTATGCACACAAAACTATCTCCAGGTCCTCTAAAAGTAAGCCCCCAGAAAATTCACGCATGTTTCATCTTTCTCTCGCGATATATGCAATGACGATCATTGTATTTGAAGCGAAAGCACGATACATACATTGGACTTCAGAATCCACTCATTACGGTCACCATTTACGTTTAGTGGTTATTATACAGTCACGGGCACACCGTACAACTCTGTATTTGCTCATGACATGACTAGTTGACCAGTTAAACGCTCCACGTGGCACCTCTAGTGTTGCATCACATTATCTCACTACCATCGTGCCCACCTGTCGACTTGTATCTACTCTACATCTACACTCTTATAAAATACATAAAATACACTCTTATAAAAAACAGAGTTGGTGATGATGGTGTGCCTGCCATCCTGCAATATAGGCCGTCCGATTTATATCTGACGGATTGGAAAGAAACTATGGCAATTTTGCAAAAAGGTACCCACACACCTCTCCACATTTCCAAATAAGGCCTTCCTTCATTCATCCTTTTCTCTCACAAGATAAACAAGTCATACATCTGCATCTTGATGTTACGTGCAACGCACGGGCATCTTGCTAGTAAGAATGAAAACAAACGACAAAAAATATATTTGGACGGTGGTTCGAAGTCATGACCGCGGGCACAGCGGACAAGGTGGCCTTGTATTGGTATGCTGAGCCGTCTGTTTTAACACACAGGAGCTGGTGTGGTGATTATACACACATGCACGCATGCACACGAACTGCATCCACGCAACACTCACACAAACACATGCACCCACGCACGCACGCAACACTCACACGTACACACGCAGCCACGCACGCACGCAACACTCACACGCACGCACGCAACACTCACATGCACACACGCACGCATGCATGCACACACCAGTACACCACACGACCAACACACACTCTCATGCTCAAGTGCTCAACCTACACGTGCATGCGCACACATCAGGCCCTGACAGACACATACACAACCAGGTGATTCCCGCGCACGGGTTGGAGCCTTGTCGCGCCTGCGTAAATTTGTGTTTATCTGACCTTTTGCCTATGCGAATTGATAGGTGGGACCCACAAGGTACATGGTCAATTTAACTAGTCAACATGGCACCACGCGCACTATTTGGCCGGTCAACAGAGTGCAATCCGATGCTGAACTATGAGCAAGTGACCGTATAATCACCACAAAACGTATATAGTGACCGTAATCAGCTTATTCTGAAGTTCGGTGACCGTATTACGCTTTTCTCTCCGTAGGCCCTCCAAAACTACATCTCTACACGTTCTCGCATGTTACATCTAACAACTATGCAATACAGCACTACTACTACACTCTAACACAATAAATCATATGTGTTTTTAGTTTTACTAGATATCATATTGTTACTTATAATTATTCAGTTTGCATACATTAAAATTGCCTTTGAAATGTATGGCCAGTATCATCTACCGCGCGGGAAAAACCCCGCCCTTTCCTGTTTAATCGGGTTTGTATCGATGGATCGTGCGAAACAGCAAAACTATAGTACTATACAGTACTACAAGTGACAGTTCACTGGGCCGTCGTGTCGTCTACTCCTCCGTCGTAAGAGTGGAGCGCTCGCTTTCATAAATCTTCTAGTCCCTTTCACCGACATGTGGGACATCAAGCTACCGGGTCCACGTGCCATACCGGAATACAGTGCAGAGCAGCCGGGGTGAAGCACCCCAGTCATGGCGCCGACGTAGTAATGAGCAATGAGGCGTCAAATCACAAGCTGCACCTTTCCCGCAGTTAAGTTGGAGGGACGAAGCAACCATCATTTCACTCGTTGCTGAATCCGCTTCTCCTTCATCTTCTTCAACTTAACCACGTGTTGCTTCTGCCATTGTTCTGCCTCATGTGGGATGCGGATCGGCTTGGTAAAGCACTGACACGTGGGACCGCATGTTAGCGAACCGCCAGGACAACGTCCTCCGAAAATAAGAAGCCTAATCCTAGACTTACAAAGGGCTACATAGCTGCTACGTATACTTTCCATCTAATCTATATATGCCCCCCTGATTTTCAGGTGGGGTGGGCCTAATCCTCTCCTTTAATCCAATCAAATAGTCCCACATCACATAAGTTCGTAACTTTACGTAAACCATTACGTGGATGTAGCATTGCTCAAATAAGAAACCTCCCCCACCATCCGCGCGGCAAAATCACCTCCTTTTTACTAATCTTGATTCTACAATTTTTTAGATCAATATAATTGAGATTTGTATAGATAGCACACAGGAGCAAAACCAAGTGGTACGGTTAAGGTCATCCACAATGTGTAGCCAAATGTGAAAATAGCTTTTGGCATCGTGGGAACCATTGTGGACGGTGTTGCCAAAGCCAAAAACATGGAACCGAAGCCCCCTGATTGATTGATTGATTGAAGGAATAGAAAAATGCAACGTCTCTCCTCTTTCTCCCATGCTTGGACGCATGTAGTACAGTATAGAGCATAGAGTCTACTCCCCTGTCCCTTCTATCACAAATCACAAAGCAGTGAGGCGTCAAATCACAAAAGCACGGACGAAGCAACCATCATTTCACTCTTCGCTGACTCCGCTTCTTCATCGTCTTCTTCGAGAAACCATCTCACCGCACTAGTACTCCTAGTAGTACTAGTAAAGGACTTCCTGGATGCAAATAAGGCGGTTGTCTCGGCTTGCAGGCGGCACTTGCGAACGACTTACCGTGGTCTCCCTCAATGGTGTTCTCCGTCGAACGCACTTCGCCAAACCACCAAAAAAAGAAATCGTCGATGTCACCGCAATGGGGAAGGAAGTCAAATATAGTTACTACCTCCATTTTTTTTGTACACAAGGCCAGTATATCAAAATTACAATTTGCAAAGGGCCACTAACACTAATCGAGGCAAAATTGATGGGGTTAGCAACCAAGGACATTAATATCCCCTGCATGCATGCGGAAGTGAGAAGGTTGGTTTGCATGGCGCTGCATTAATCAAGCGATGAGGAGTGAGATGGTTAGCTCTTTGGTCTTTGGAGAAAAAAAATACGCATTAATTGACACGTGAAACGAGGATTTTTATCGATTAAATCCCGTGAAGGAAAACCCCGCCTTTTCATTTTTAACACTAGTACTCCTAGTACGTACGTACTTATCCTGTTTGGGTCTAGGCCTTGCATTGCCAAACTTCACCACACATTTTTGCCAAGCTTGCCTAAAGTTTTCAAAATGAGAAGGAGGTACACTTGCGCACGGCTGTCGCGGTCGCACCGCACCTTCACACGGTCGCTCCTGCACGCCGCGGTCGCACCGCACCCTCACACAGTCGCTCCTGCACGCCGCAAACCCAACCAAGGGAACGCACCCTCACTGACACGTGCTGTCGCATGTGAACAAACCAAACTCAGCCATCCTATCGCTGACACATAATTTTCGTTCATAGAGTATGTTTATCCAACCGCATGTTGGGGAGTATCCGTACGGCCCGTGCGGTGGTCTGTTGGGGAAGAAGAAGAGGCGAGGAAGAAGGAAAGAAGGGTTAGGAGAGGTAGGATATTCATCCAACCGCCTGAAATGGTAGACTGACCCAAGTCAGGCGACTTGCATAACAAATATATGTTTTTACACAGCAAAAGATCCATAAAAACAACAACATAAAGAAAAACTATCACTGCTCGTGTAAAGAGACGGCCTCGTCGTCTTTGGCCGCCGGCGCGAACCAGCCGTCGCTGCCAACGTGTGTCTCCGCACCGTGGTTGTCCTCGGCCTCCAGCTACTCGTTCAAGCAGAGCGTGCGGGCGCTCTGCACGGACGAGAGCACAGCCCGGTTCAAGTCGAGGACGTCTGGTTCCGCCTGCAGGAGGGCCTCGGTGGCAGCGGCATCCGCGCGCTCTGCGTCGAGTCGAGCCTCCGCCGCCCGGTTCAAGTCCAGGACGTCCGGTTCCGCCTGCAGGAGGGCGTCGATGAGAGCGGCATCCGCGCGCTCTGCGTCGAGTCGGGCCTCTGCCGCCCAGCTCAAGTCCAGGACGTCCGGTTCCGCCTGCAGGAGGGCCTCGATGGCAGCGGCATCCGCGCGCTCTGCCTCAAGTTGAGCCTCCCCCGCCCGGTTCACATCCACGACATACGGTTCCGCCTGCAGGAGAGCCTCGATGGCAGCGGCATGCGCGCGCTCCGCGTCGAGTTGAGCCTCTGCCTCCCGGTCCTCCTTTAGTATCGCCATGTTGAACCGCTGGTCCGCCTGCACCATGGGGGACTCGGACGCCGGCACGAAGTCGACGTCCATCGTCTCATACCCATCGGGGGTCTTCTGCGCTGCGACCTCCGCCATGAACATTGGATCGGCTTCCTCCTCCTTGTAGCTTGGCTCCAGTGAACTCGGGGATTGGCCCGCCGCAAAGCGAGCTTGGGAACAGAGGTCTGTGGCGCCGACCGCCGCCACGATTTCTGCGCGGCGCTCCGGCGTCAGCATCTTGTAGTAAGTGATCTTGCGGCGCACCATGGCTTTCCGGCGAACTAGGGGACGCTTGATGTGGGCTAGGGGATCGAAAGGTGGGGGAATGGGCTGGAGATTTGGTGTGGTTTTAGGGCAGTGGCTGGCGTAGGCCGAGCAGCGAAGGTTCTGGTGTGAACAGTGGTTCCGGTGACGACCGGTCAATCGGTTTTGACTGTACATCGCTCTTGTCGCGTTCGCGTTGAAGCCCGGCACGCTGGACCCTCCACGTTGTTCACCGAATGGAACGCGCTTCGTCTTGTGTTTTCGCTCGCTTGTGGGACCGCAGTTGAGAGCAAACTGACTTCCCTCCCCCTCCCCCGCCCGTGTCATTTATTATACCACCACTCCCTCCGTTTTATGTGGAGTAAATAAAAATAGAGGGAGTATACTACGGATGAGGATCCCCTGACGTGGCCGAACCCATTGAGTAACTGACATGCGGGGCCTAGCAAGCATGGGGTCCACCAGTAAGTGACCGAAAGGGAGGGTAAGGCAGGGATACCTACGTCATAGGATCCACTTCCACTATACTACTTTGACCAAATGTTAGAGTAATAATATATGACATGCAACTTACACAAATGTTAGAGTAATAATATATGACATGCAACTTACACAAAGCATACAGGGTCTAATGCGTTTTTCGAGGCTAACTTTGACCAAATGTTAGACTAATAATATATGACATGCAACTTACACAAAGCATACGGTCAAATTCGTATGTGAAAGGAGTTTCCAATGATATAATTTTCACATTATACATCTCATGTACTATTAATCTAGTCAATAGTCAAATTGGAAACCATTTCGAGTACAAATCTAGGAGTACGTACGAATCTAACAATATTGATTGGGCATTGTTGAATGTTGATACCTTTTTGATCAAAGTAGAGATACTTTGACTACACATAAAACTTATATGTAAACTTGAAAGGACAGGGGGAGTATATTGTATGTTCAAAAACGAAACGAGCATTGAATACCCTTTATATATGATTTGCGGATGCTATGATCACCGGTTCAAAATTTTGAATCCGCCTTAGGTATCACGTGCCCCCACTCGTTCCCTCTCGATTTTATCTCGGGGTCCGGAGATCTATTGAAAGAGGACTAGGGTGGGTACATGCGAATGATACTCGGCGGAATGTTCAAATGAGGCATGCGGGAGGATGGACTCGACTGGAGGGCGACATGATCGATGGAGAAGAGGGTTGGAGAGGAATGAGAAATAAGCAAATGCCACATGATTATACTTGAACGGCTCAAATAAATAATAAGTTGTCTCGCTTGGCCTACATAGTGAAAGGCCTAATGCGCAATGCGGAGCACTGACGCTCGAATATGGCCGGGAAAACAGGGAAACCGACATGTGGGGCACACCCGTCGGGACGATGTAGCGCAGACTAGTCCAATGGAGGAGCTGGCCCACGACCACCTCGCCACCGACAACCGTTCATGTGGGTCGTTGGGGCCAACAACGGGGCGCAGCTCCAGCACCGCCTCTGGACACGGCGACCGCGGTGAGCGACACGCTCATATCGTCGCTAGACACGGTCGGTTTCAGTGTGCCGAGGGTGGCGTTAGTGCTGTGGCACGACCAACGGTATGTTTGGTTTGTGCCCAAGGTTGCCCCATTAAAGCATTGGGTAGCCAAAATTTTGGTTGAGGTATTGGTTGCCCATGATTTGGCCGACATTGGCAAGAAAAATGAACTAGAGTTGGCTAGAGTTCATTGGCATGCCAAAGAAATGGCAACCATCCAAACAAAGACCAATCTTTGGGTCATGACCAAAATTTTGGTTGAGGTATTGGTTGCCCATGATTTGGCCGACATTGGCAAGAAAAATGAACTAGAGTTGGCTAGAGTTCATTGGCATGCCAAAAAAATGGCAACCATCCAAACAAAGACCAATCTTTGGGTCATGACCAAAATTTTGGTAAGGTGCACTTTGGCCACAATCCAAACACACCCCAACACCCGGCTCGTCGTGGATGCACGGGGCGCCGCGACGCGTCCGCGAAGTGGTGTAGTGCGGCCAACTGCATCCTCTGGACCTGAGACCATGCCGGGTCGTCTTGCTTTTTCAATGACATGCGGGGATCGCATGTGAGCAAAGGGCATCTCCAACGTTGCCACGACCGCAGCTGACTACCCTGGCACACCAAAACCCTCGTCCCTCGCGCCATCGCGCGGTGCGTTCCCAGCCGGCACCAGCTGCCCGCGTTCATGCCGTCCGTTTGTATGTCGTCGTTAAGAGGCTCGGTGCCCGAGGAACCAACTCCGGTGACTTAATGACGCACCCGGACGCTTGGCCTCACCGGAATGCGCTACTTAAAGCGGCAACGCCCAGCTAACCTCCACACCATAACGCATCGTCCTCCTACCTGGCACCACATCCGCCATGACCGCAAGTGCGAACGCTCTGCGGGAGAGCTTGTCTTCGGGGATGAAGCTGGAGGTCGCCGCCCTCGCTCAAGTCGCCTCTCGCGACGCAATAGCGGCGTAGCTGGACGCGGACGCGACCGCACAAGCGGTGGCCACCCTGGTGCCCGATGACGGGAGCACCGTCAGCCACGCGTCCTACTTGCCGCCGTCCAACGTCCGGCACCGCCGAGGTCGGGGACTCCTCCGAGGATGAGTAGGGCATGGGAGGCGGCAGGGCATGGTGTGCCAACTGGCCGGTCCGTATCCTGTGTTCTACTCTTCCTCGCCGGAGACCGCACCTTCACTTCACGGGTCTTGAACCCCGCCCCCGTACATAGAGATCGCAGATGGAGGACGTCGGTCACCGCCGTAGAATAGGTTTAGGGTCGGGTTTCTTTTATTTTTCTGTCCTATAAGAGTTCGAAATGTAATGAAAATCTGCCGTGTTTGCATTAATCTCGGCCGGTGTATATGAACTTTCACAATAATATACATATTGTAGGAGTACTAGTAAGATGCCCGTGCGTTGCACGGAAGATCAAGATCTTGTGGGAGAAAAGGATGAACGAGGGAAAGCCTTATCTGCAAATGTGGAGAGGAGTGCGGGTAAATTGTCATAGTTTCCTTCCTATCCGTTAGATATAGATCGGACGGCCTATATTGCAGGATGACAGGCACACCATCATCACCAACTCTGCTTTTTATTGAACCGAGACAAATCTAACATGCGAAGTAAAATAAACACATAGGGTCTATACATACACAAATTATCTTAGGCACTCCAATAGTACGTCCACTACACATTCACGCATTTCACATCTTTCTACATCTACGGGAACCTACGAAAGGGTTAACATAAATTGCCTCTCTCTCTCCTCCCCTGATTTTCATGGTGGTGGGCCCCTCCCTCCCCCCAATCTACAATCAACAGCTCACACATTTCACATTACGTTAACTACGTAACTGGGATTACGTAGGTGTAGCATTACTCGTCCTAAAAAACCCAACTAAGCCAACCTCCCAGCATATCGCGCGGGAAAAGACCCGGCCGCGCCGTTTTAGTCAGGATTACCGGATTACTAGTAGTAGTATCGATGGATCGCGCGAAGCAACACATTTTTTTTGAGGGGGCGAAGCACCTAGTTTAAAAGGAAAAAAGGCGGTACACTCACAGCACTCCTGTCGCGGTCGCATTGCACCCCACACACGTTCGGTCCTGCACACGGCTCACGCAAACGGAACGTGCTTCGGCTTGCCTCTTCACTGACACGTGGGACTGCACTTGGAGAAACCAACCATGCGCCAAACTCCCCCCGCCCACTGCGCAAAAATCCTCCCCCCCCCACACCCAAAAATTCCCCCCAAATCTGATTCAACCGCCCTTCGGCCAACTAGCCAATAATATTCTCCAAACCCCCCTCCCCCCTGTCCCCCTCCACTCCATTCGCTCCACCAAAGCCGCCCTCCCCGCCGCGCCGATACGTCGGCGCCGCGGCTCGGCGATCCTCTCGCTCCCACAGTATGCTCTCGTAGACTGCCGTCCTCTAGCCGCGCCGCCACCTCTGGCTACGTTCTTGTGGAGGCGCACGGCGGTCAGCGCCGCCACCGCTGGCGACGTTCGTGTGGAGATGCACGGCGGTCAGCTTCTCCCGCGGTACGCGCATTCTAGACTGAGGCCTCGTTCATGTCGGTGTAGCGCTGAATGTTAGCTGATAGACGCTGTTAATCTCACTGTTTGCCGAAGTAGTTTACTGTCAATATGCTCTGCTTAAGAAGCTTCCTTGCCCTGTTCTGCACTCAATTTGCTTAGCTGAGATGGCATGCCAAGGCCGATTAGTTGCTAAAATATCCTGCCATATATTTATTGTGACGTAGATTGCCATGGTCTAGTAGCCAATCTGTTAGGTGAAATAGCTCTACACCGTTTTATACTCGATCTTTGTTGCTGCGATGGCCTTCGATAGTTCGATGGCTGTGTGCTCGGCCTCATTGACCGCTGAAACAGCCTGCCATAATTTGGCACTCAAATCTGTTTGGTGAATTAGCTTTACATATATTTCGTTACTTAGATCTGCTCGTCCAAATATCTTGCCATAGCTTTGGACATCGACCTAGGTATTTTTTTCTGGACTTCATAAAAAAGCATATATGTTTTTCCTGTAATATCTAGTAGAAGAACTAATTTGTATGTCCAACAGATGGACAAGACTTGGATAACTTTTGCTCGAAGATTCTCCGATGCATATGTCGAGGGGGTTGAAAACTTCATGAACTTTATCAGAGCTGAGTACGGTGGTCCAAAATCAGATGTGCTCTGCCCGTGTAGCAGTTGTATGAATTCGGTTACAAGACCCCAGTCAACTGTGCAAAATCATCTACACTTGTATGGGATGTCGATCACATATACTAGGTGGGTTCATCATGGTGAAGCTGTGAACGTCAATGTTATTGACTACGTGGAAGCAGCAGATCACCATCTTGATCTGCCTGATGCTCAGGTGGAAGAGGAGGAGGAGATGGTGGTGGCAGAGCTAGTGAGTTTGACCAACATTGAAACAATGCTACAAAATGCTCGTGCATTTCGTGAACTTTCACCTGCAGAAGAAAAACGGTGGGCCCGCATGTTGGAACAATGCAACGTTGCTGTCACCCCAGGAAATAAGCTGTCAGTATTCTCAGCTATGGTCACCTTTCTTCAGGTGAAGACATCTGAGCGGATGACCAACAAATCATTCGATGCGATGTTGGCTGCTTTCCGTGAATCTTTCCCAGATGCGTCTGAGCTGCCACACACCTACAGTAAAATGAAGAATTTCCTGCGTGCAGTTGGAATTGGATATGATATGATCCATGTTTGTAAGAATAATTGTGTGCTGTTCCGGAAGGATTATGCCAACTTAAGTGAATGCCCAAAATGCAAATCATCAAGATGGAAAGATGGCGATGCTGTGAAGAGGATTCCTCATAATGTTCTGAGACATTTTCCAATTATACCAAGATTGCAGAGGTTGTTTCATGATGCTGAAACAAGAGAGGATGTATTGTGGCATTCTAGGAACCAGGAGTACAGAGATCAGAATGTAATGAGCCATCCATCTCATGGTAGTGAGTGGAAAAGCTTCAATGATAAACACAAAGAGTTTGCTACTGACCCGAGACACATTAGACTTGGCTTAGCTTCAGATGGATTTAACCCATTTGGCCACCAGAGCGCCACATATAACATGTGGCCAGTGCTTGTTATCCCTTACAACATGCCTCCAAATGTCTGCACCAAAGAATCAAACTACATGATGGCCTTGCTCATCCCAGGTCCAAGAAGTCCTGGAAAGGATTTTGATTTGTTCATGGAGCCTCTTGTGGAGGAACTTCAACAGCTATGGAAGGGTGTTCTCACTCGAGACCTATATAGCAGCCCACCAGCTGATTTCTTTCTGCGTGCTGTTATAATTTGGTGCATCCATGATTATCCGGCTTTGGGCACTATGTCAGGGCGAATGACACATGGTTACAATGCATGTGTTCGCTGTGACAGGAATCCGCTGTCATACGCAATACTTAGCAAGATCTGTTACATTGGACACCGCCGTTTCCTTGCCAAGGACAAGCCGCATCCTAGAAAATACCGAAGACATGTGTTCAATGCAAAGCATGAAAACCGTGATGCGCCAAAGAGGCTCACCGCCGATGAGTTGCAAGTGGAATTAGAGAAGGTCAGGCATATTACACCAGGAAACCATCCTGGTAATGGTAGCGGGAAAAGGAAGCGTGGCAGGGTAGAAGAGAGATTATTGTTTACCTGCAGGTCCACTTTGTGGGACTTGGAGTATTGGAGAGATTTGGATCTGCGGCATAATCTTGATGTGATGCACATCGAGAAAAATATATGTGACAGCATTATCGGCACACTTCTTAATATTGAAGGCAAGACGAAAGATACCTTAAAATCTAGGATTTATTTGACACACCTGGGTATCAGAAAGGATTTGCAGGTGCAAGATGAAGGTAAACCACGGGATATGGCACCAGCTGTGTACGTCTTGGACAAGGTAAAAAGAAAAGAATTCTGCGAGGTCCTATCACGTGTGAGATTCCCACATGGATTTGCTTCCAACCCTGAAAGGAGAGTCAGTGCAGATGGAAACAAGGTACAAGGGTTGAAAACTCATGACTGCCACGTCCTACTTCAAAGGGTTTTACCTGTTATCCTTAGAGGATTGGGCCGCCCTGACTTATACAAAGCAGTTGCAGAGTTGGGACAATTCTTCAGGGAACTCTGTAGTAGGAATATCAGGATAGATGCTTTGGAGCGTCTTAGAGACAAGATACCAACTATCCTATGCGACCTTGAGAAGATATACCCTCCAGCCTTCTTTGATGTGATGGTGCATTTGGCTGTTGAAAGAACATGCGGTGCCCCCATGTTTGGTTTTGGTAATTGATGACAATCTCTATGGACTAATGGTTGCCTTGAGTTATATTTGAAGGATTTGTCCATAGGCATTTCTTGAAGTCCATGTGTTGGTTTCAAGGAGTTTATGTGGTGACCAAGGTGTTATTAAGGAATTATCCAAAGATTGGTCATGTGAGAGTAGAACTTATTGCAAGCATGTCTTGAAGAAGAAGATTGTGTGATCATTCATGTTTACCTTCAAGACATCATCCAAATGAAGAGAGTTGGAAAGAGTCAAGGTTGATCAAGACTAAGTCAAGAGTGAATCAAGTTGATCAACACACAAAGCGCACAAGATGTACCGAGAGGGATCAAGCGATCCCATGGTGTGGTAAGCATTGTCAATTACGCTTTGTGTACTAACCCATGATCTTCGTGAGAGTTCTTTGTGGGGTTAGGTTGCGGTGTGCAAGTTCAAGTGAAGCATCATGAAGAGATCAAATGCTTGAAGCTTGCCGTCCATTGTGGCGACAATGGACTTGTGAAGATGTTGCGGTGCGCAAGTTCAAGTGAAGCATCATGAAGAGATCAAATGCTTGAAGCTTGCCGTCCATTGTGGTGACAATGGACTTGTGAAGATGTGCGGAAGAGTGGCTCACCCATAGTGGAGTATGGGGGAGCAATCAACTAGTCTTCATCGAGCCAACACAACCAAGAAAGGTGGTCCAACTTGAGGGAGTCAAGATCGTCATCATCTAGCTCAAGTGGACCATGTGCAAGGCAAAGGTTTGCTCTTGATAGGTTTTCTATGTTACCGGTCTCATGATGGTAGTTGGGAGACCGGGTTATAGGATCGATTGCCGTACTATCAAGGGGGGCTCTCGATGAGTAGCTTGATCGTATCGTTCATAGAGAGCTCAAACCATTGCATCCTTGCATCATCTTTGTTGGTTCTTGTTTGGTTCTTCTCTTTGTGAGTTTTGGAGCTTATGGTCATCTTGATGACAAGCTCGAGTTCATCGAAAACGGAGTTCACTCGCATCTTCTATGATGTTTTCGATGTTGGAGGTTATGCCGGTTCTTCTCGGTTGGAGGTTTCACTCCTCTATTTTTTGGCATACCTCCCCTGCCTGTTTTGATGCTACTCGTCTTTCTCAATCCAACAAGCTTGAGTTTGCTCAATTCGGAGCTCATATGCAGAAGTTATGGCAGTTTTGGTTTCCTAGCGGTAGTACCGCGGCCAGAGCGGCAGTACCGCTTATCGCCCCAAGCGGTAGTACCGCTGTCCAAAGCGGTAGTACCGCCTATGGCCATAAGCGGTAGTACGGCTACGGTTCCGCGCTGGTACCGCCTCGATTTTGGGTCTTGCTTTTTTTGTGTCGAGTTTTGCAGTAGTTGCACGGCAGTTCCACCTATAAGCGGTAGTACCGCTCCGGTCGGGCGGTAGTACCGCTACTGCATTTTTGGTCCCGTGTTCTGCTCCTCCGGCGGTAGTACCGCTGGGGTGCGCGGTAGTACCGCTTATAAGCGGTACTACCGCCCCAAGGTTCATGTTTGGTTGCTCCTTTTCCCTGCTTCTTCCGCCAGAGCGGTAGTACCGCTCGTGGAGCGGTAGTACCGCTCGTGTGCGGGCTGAGCACATAACGGTTGGATTTTTCCCCTTCTATAAAAGGGGGTCTTCTTCCCCATTGAACCTTATCCTTTGAGCTCGTGTTCTTCCCCCATTGTTGACCTTCTTCGAGCTTGCTAACTCTCAATCCCTCCATGGATTCTTGCTAGTTTTTGAGGGAAAAGAGAGAGAGGAGATCTAGATCCACATTTCCACCAATCACTTTCTCCTCTATGTGAGGGGAACCCATTGGATCTAGATCTTGGAGTTCTTGGTGTTCTCCTTCTTGTTCTTCCTCTCATTTTCCTCCCTAGCATTAGTTGCTTCGGTGGGATTTGAGAGAGAAGGACTTGGGCACTCCGTGTGCCCTTGCCATTGCATTTGGTGCATCGGTTTGAGTTCCCCACGGTGATACGTGGAAGTTACAAGTTGAGAAGCTTATTACTCTTGGGTGCTTGGTGCCCTTGAGCTTGTTCCTCTTGGGTGCTTGGGCACCCTAGACGGTTGGTGGTGTTCGGAGCTCAATCATTGTGGTGTAAAGCTCCGGGCAAGCGTCGGGGTCTCCAATTAGGTTGTGGAGATCGCCCCGAGCAATTTGACGGGTAACGGTGACCGCCCCCAAGGGTTGCCAAAGTGTACGGGTTCGGTGACCGCCCCCAAGGGTTGCCATTTGTACGGGTTCGGTGACCGCCCTCAAGGGTCCCTTAGTGGAATCACGGCATCTTGCATTGTGCGAGGGCGTGAGGAGATTACGGTGGCCCTAGTGGCTTCTTGGGGAGCATTGTGCCTCCACACCGCTCCAAATGGAGATTAGCATCCGCAAGGGTGTGAACTTCGGGATACATCGCCATCTCCGCGTGCCTCGGTTATCTCTTACCCGAACCCTTTACTTATGCACTTTACTTTGTGATAGCCATATTGTTTCTTGTCATATATCTTGCTATCACTTAGTTGTTTATCTTGCTTAGCATAAGTTGTTGGTGCACATAGGTGAGCCTAGTTGTTGTAGGTTTTGTGCTTGTCAAATTAACCGCTAGGTTTATTCCGCATTTGTTCAAGCCTAAACCGTAATTATTTTAAAGCGCCTATTCACCCCCCCTCTAGGCGACATCCACGATCTTTCAGCTGTTCATCTACCTGATGAGGCACTACTTAGAGGTCCAGTACAGTATGGCTGGATGTACCCTATTGAAAGGCGGCTAGGCACTTTCAAGGGCTATGTTAGGAACAGAGCTAGACCCGAGGGTTCCATTGCAGAGGCCTACATTGCTACAGAAGCGTTGACATTCTGCTCAAAATACATTGAAACAGCTGATCAGCTTAGCAAAGAGGTGGGTGAAGACAATCCCGGGCTCAATGTTTTCGATTATTCTGTTCGAGTTACAGGGAAGAGTCGACAAGAGGACAAACCTAAAGATTTGGACAAAATGGTTTGGTATGTGTTGAATAACTGTCCTGAGATACTACCTTATATCAAGTAAGTGCAGTACTGCAGCTTATACATCGTAATCTACTAAACTTGCATCACATTCTTATATATTTAGATGTTTGACGCGATCACTATGTTGTGCAGCATCTACAAAGAGGAGTTACTGCCGCAAAATCCAAGAAACATTGACAAACTGGTTATGGCAGGATTTGTGAAATGGTTCAAGAACCATGTAAGCTATTGAAGTGCACTGTTAGTTTTTTTAATATATTGAGTACATAAGATGATCAGCTTGTCTATTTTCTAACCATAGGTTAAGAAGATGCGGGAGGATGGGAAGGCAGTTGATGACGCCCTTTACTCACTAGCAATGGGTCCTGATACTCGGGTAAGACATTATGAATCTTGCGTTGTTGGAGATGTGCGCTACAACACCCTTGCACGAGACGAAGGCAGGAAGACACAAAACAGTGCCATCATGAGCACGGATACGTATGACAAAGAGACAACTGAAATGTATGCTAACATAACAGACATTGTTCAGTTGCAGTATATCTCCAGTTTCGAGGATCATCGGTGTGTGGTTCTGTTGTGCTGTCGTTGGTATAATCTGTTTTCCAGGATCGCAAAACCCAGAGCTAATGATTATTTCAAATCCATCAATGTCAAGGCGGCGTACCAGACCAACGAGCCTTTTATTTTGGCAAATCAAGCAACACAGATATTTTTCTTGGAAGACACATTTGCACGTAGCGATGACTGGAGAGTATTGCAAAGGTTTGAGCAGAGGAGTTCGTTTAATGAAGTTGCACAACAAGATGATGCTTACACTGCTCCTGATGTACAAGATAACACAGATATTCCTAATATCTTTGAGAACCATCACGTCAATGACGCCGGCGAAAAGATTGCCTGTCGTGCTGTGGACATACAAGAGTTGATCAAGAAGAAGCCAACGTTCGAGGACGTTGAGGATGAAGAAGAAGATGACACTGTGGGGAATTACGATTCAGACTGATACACATGGCAAAGATGTTGATGCTGCTGCTGCGGATGATGATTACATTGCTTTTGTCGTATTTGCCTGTCAGAAGACGTTTTTTTATCTACTATGTGAAATTGTGTTTGCTATGACAACTGAAACCTGATGAACATGTTTTTTAGTATTTTGCTGTGAGAACATCACTTGTTACGTATGCTGATTTGTGTTTGGTGATTGTATGACAACTAAAACATGATGACATTGTTGTTTAGTTGTACTCATATTTGGTTGTGAAACTTGAATTTGATGGCATAGTTTGCTGTTGGACTGCAATTTGCTCGACGTCTTCGAATGAGAACAAAGCTGACCCGACAGGGCCTCTGCTATTTTTTTATTTATATGAGCAAAAGGGGATACCCCCTGATTTCCGTTAACAGAAATCATTAGATGTTCACAACACTACGCCCAGCCTGTTACACAGGTTTCATTCATTACTAGTTTCAGCAAAGTGCTCATGTCGTAGCCACTAAATACATCACGAGTGCTACATACACTGCAAATAAAGAGACAATCATCCTACAAAGCACATCGATTTTGCCCATTATCTTCGCAAGCTCTTTCATCTCCTCATTGCTGTCAAGGCCGTTCAGCAGCTGTTGCTTGGCCATGATCAGAGGAACTGCATCTTTAACCTTCTGCTCTGCATCTTCCTCATCTGCCGTTCCTTCAGTTACTTGTCCAACACCCCAACCTGCTGGTATTGGGATTCCTCGGCTAACCAAATAATCAGCGTAGTTGCATTCCCCCACATCAGCAACTTCCCAGAAATACAAATCACACGAATCTTCCCTTTTCTGCACGAATCAAATTGGAAGATCATCAACCAAACTATTAAAAAAATCAGCAACTAAAAGCAGCAGAACAACACTTAAACATATTATTACCCCATGATTCGAGCATTTGTAGAAGACTCGGCCAGGGTTGCGGATTGTGGTTGAGACGCGACGGATGACTCTGCGTGATTTGCAGCAGTGGTACCACACCAACGACAGCGGGTTGCGATGAGCAATCGGCTGCGGTGCGCGTGCCGGCGGGGGTGTGATGAGACCCACAGCCGATGGTACGGGTGGCGACTTGGCGCATATCTGGTTGTTGCCTGCTGAAGAGCAGGTGGATGAGCAGCCAGCGGACATGGTTGCTGCGGCCAGAGTTTCTGATGCTAGGAAGAGTAAGTAGAGAAGAGGAGAAGCGAACGTTGGATATGTCAGTTTCATTACTTGCAGAGTAGCATAGCACCATATATAGTCATAGTCTATGTTTGGATTCGAACCAGCTACAGGAGGGACCTCCTTGTTTTGCGAAAAAAATTATTTCTCCACCTGACAGCTGGGACCCACCGGCTGTATCTTCGCACGGAAGGAAGTGCCTCCTTGTTTTGCGAAAAAAATTATACATCCCATTGACAGCTGGGACCCGTCAGATTTGGTGACTGACTTGTGGGCCTACTAACCGGACGACTTTGTCAACTTAATCAACAAATGATTCTACCAGCTGGACCGTTGGATGTTAATCCAACAGCCGTGCTCCTTCTTCAACCTCTGTTATTGCTCCTGTCTCCCGTGGGCGGCACCGCGGCTGTGCTGCCACGCACCCGAACCAGTGATGTTTCCCACTCCTCTCCATCTGCGACTCCACTGCCCCGTCTTCCCCATCTCTGGGTCGTTCCAGTCTGGGTGCGCTCGGCACAGTGTGGCCAACGTGGTCAACAACCGAGAGTCATCAGAAGATGACTGTATGTGAGAGGCTGACAGTGGGGACGCACCACGCCCATGGACGCATGCATGCAATGGAACGCGGCGAGGTCAACGTGGTCAAGGAACGACTTCCATCGGAAGTATACTATACGTGGAGTGTCTCAGCTGGGTCCACGGCCGCAGCAAGTAAGTGCCTCCTTATTACGCGGAAAATAATGATTCCTCCAACTGACAGCAGGGACCCACTGGACGGGCCACTGTATTTTGCGAAAAAACGTTTGCCCCCTGACTGCTGGGACCCACCTGACGGGCCACCGTATTTCACGAAAAAAACGTTCCCCCCACTGTCAGCTCGGACCCACCGGAAGTGCCTCCTTATTACGCACAAAAAAAATGAATACTCCCCCGGCTAGCTGGGACCCACCTTGGTGGGAGGCTGACTTGTGGGCCTACTAAGTTGACAGGGACGAAGGGCTTTGTCAACTTAGTCAATCTGAACGATTCTAGCTCCAGTGACCGTACGATGTCCATCCAACGGCCGTAGTGCTTCTTCAACCTCTGGTCTTCTTGCTCCAGCCGCCCAAAGCAGCGCCGGTCGTGCCGCATGCTCCTGCCTCCCGTGGCCGGCTGTGCTGCCGCGGAGGCCTCACCGCCCCCTACTATTCCCACCGCTGGTCAGGCCCTGCGGCGACGACAACCTCAAACCGCAGCCGAACCAGTGAACCCTCGTACTCCTCTCCGCGCGGGCTTCCACTGCCGCGTCTTCCCCGACTCCGCATTGTCCCCTTCCTAGGCCTCACCGTCTTCCACCGCCATGGTGCTCTCCGCGCGGTGTGGTCAACGTGGTCAAGGAACGACTTCCATCGGAAGAGTACTGTACGTGGAGAGGCTGACAGCTGGGTCCACGGCCACAACCCAGTTTTTTTGTGATTTGCCAAGTAAGTCGCTTTGTCAGGCCTGTTGGGCTGCAAATCTTTCAAGACGAGGAGAGCTTTCATTCGGCGGGCCGAGAAAATGGCCCGTCAGTAATGAGAAACGGGCTGTACATTTTTAGAACACATCAAACCGGCAATTAGTTTCAAATATCTTTTTTTTCATTTCGAGATTTTAAATTACATTAATTTTTATGCGTGGAGAATTTCTTGGATTTTATATTGATATACATTTATTTTTAAAATCAGTTTGAATGTGAGTCGAAATTTCGAGATTAAAAATAGTTCGGACCGCACCGAAATATGCAAAATTTCGTATAATTTTTTAACCGTGGCCACAATATGGGCTGTAATGCTAACAAAAAGAATATGGGCTCCAAAAAAACCTTAATAATTAGCAAATGGGCCGTAAATTATTAGAAATAATGGCAGATGAGCTGTATGCTGTTTTCCACAGATTTGAGGCTTTCCTAAAAAAAGGTTGACGCACAAGCAGTGACTGTTGGATGGCCATCCAACGGCCGTCGTGCTTCTTCAATCTCTGCTCTTCCTGCTCCAGCCGCTCAAACAAGCGCTGGCGGGACTGCCTGCTCCCTCCTCCCCACGGCCGGCTCTGCTGCCGCGCAGGCCTCACCGCCCCACCGTACTCCCATCGCTGGCCTAGCCATCCCTCTACTCACCCACACCTGCTGTTATTCTCCGGCGACGGCAGACGAACCAGTAAACCCTCGTACAGTCGTACTCCCCTCCGCGTGGGAAACAACTGCCGAGTCTTCCCTGCCTCCGTGTCGTTCCCTTCCTAGGCCTCGCCGTCGTCCACCGCCCTGGTGCTCTCGGCGCGGCCTGGTCAACGTGGTCAACGACCAACATGCATCTGAAGTGGACTGTACGTGGAGAGGCCGACAGCTGGGTCCACGGCCGCACGCAAGGAAATACCTCCTTATTACGCGCAAAATAATGATTCCTCCACCTGACATCAGGGACCCACCAAAAGGGCCTCTGTATTTCGCGAAAAAATGTTACCGCCGCTGACAGCTCGGACCCAGCAGCTATATCTTCGCACGCAAGGAAGTGCCTCCTTATTACGCACAAAAAAATGAATACTCCCTCTGTTAGCTAGGACCCAGTATAGTGGCAGGCTGACTTGTGGGCCTACTAAGTTGATGGGGACGGAGGGCTTTGTCAACTTAGTCAATATGCACGATTCTAGCTCTAGTGACCGTACGATGTCCATCCAACAGTCGTAGTGCTTCTTCAACCTCTAGTCTTCTTGCTCCTGTCGCCCAAACCAGCGCCGGTCGTGCCTCGTGCTCCTGCCTCCCGTGGCCGGCTGCGATGCGGCGGAGGCCTCATCCCCTACTACTCCCACCGCTGGCCAGGCCATCCCTCTACTCACCCACACCCCCTGTTATTCTGCGGCGACGGCAGCCTCACACCGCAGCGAACCAGTGAACCCTCGTACTCCTCTACGTGTGGGCATCCACTGCCGCGTCTTCCCCGGCTCCGCGTTATCCCCTTCCTAGGCCTCGCCGTCGTCCACCGCCTTGGTGCTCTCGGTGCGACGTGGTCAACGTGGTCAAGGAACGGCTTCCATCGGACGTGGACTGTACGTGGAGAGGCTGACAGCTGGGTCCACGACTGCAACAAGGAAGCGCCTCCTTATTACGTGCAAAATAATTATTCCTCCACCTGACAGCGGGGACCCACCGGACGGGCCACCGTATTTCGTGAAAAAAACGTTTGCCCCTAACTGCTGGAACCCACCAGCTACATCTTCGCACGCAAGGAAGTGCGTTCTGGCAAAAAAAAACGATTCGCCCCCCTGACTGCTGGGACCCACCAGCTACATCTTCGTAGGCAAGGAAGTGCCTGACAGTCGGGACCCACCTGGTCGAAGCATACGTAGCGTTGTCATTCTGGTCACGAACGTGTACGTACATATATACTGGTGGATGTAGAGGCGCGCACGTGTCGTAGTAGAGGCGCGTACGTGTCGTAGTAGAGGCGCGCACATAGCATGTACACGTACGTACAGCGGCCAGGGTGCAAGAAAGAAAATATGGCCACGTATGTGTACATACGGGTGGGGTCTCGAACGCCTACTCGCGCATACGTACGGCCAGGGCTCGTGTACATGGCTGGGTCAGAACGGAGAAACATCGTCGTCGTCGTGTTCATGGGGAGGAAACGGAATGCGTCGTGTTCATGGGGAGGCAACGGAATGCGTCATGTTCATGGGGAGGGGTGTGGCGTACTGCAAAACGGAGGAAACGGACCTCCTACGGTAGAAATGGGGGTCCTGTTGATCGGGAGGAGTGTGGCGTACCGCAAAACGGAGGAAACGGACCTCCTATGGTCAAAACAGGGGTCCTGTTGATCAGGAGGGGTGTGGCGTACCGCAAAACGGGGGAAACGGACCTCCTACGGTCGAAACGGCGGTCCTGCTGATCGGGAGGGGTGCGGCGTACCGCAAAACGGAGGAAACGGACCTCCTACGGTCGAAACGGGGGTCCTGCTGATCGGGAGGGGTGTGGCGTACCGCAAAACAGAGGAAACGGACCTCCTACGGTCGAAAGGGGGGTCCTGTTGATCGGGAGGGGTGTGGCGTACCGCAAAACGAAGGAAACGGACCTCCTACGGTTGAAACGGGGGTCCTGTTGATCGGGAGGGGTGTGGCGTACCGCAAAACGGACGAAACGGACCTCCTACTGTCGAAACGGGGGTCCTGTTGATCGGGAGGGGTGTGGCGTACCGCAAAACGGACGAAACGGACCTCCTACAGTCGAAACGGGGGTCCTGTTCATCGGGAGGGGTGTGGCGTACCGCAAAACGGGACTCCACGGGATACTGTTCATCTCTACCGTCGACCTCCTCCAGCCTCCACGGGCTACCGTCGACCTCCTCCAGCCTCCACAGGCTCCTGTTCATCAAGCCTCCACCGCGCGCTACTCCACCGGCTACTGTTCAACCACCCCTCCATGGGCACCCCTCCACTGCTTCGCAAGGAGACGAGTACTGAGAGAGCTGCTTCTAGAGAGGAGGCTAAGCTGGAGCAACTGGTGATAGACTCGAACACTCCATTGTATGATGGTTGCAATCCTGAGGTGACCCGCTTGAGTTTCACACTCCAACTCCTTAAGACGAAGGCTAAAAACAAATGGACCGACACTAGCCTCGATGAGCATCTCAAGTACCTAAAGGATGTTCTTCCCGCGGGGAATCTATGTCCTACTAGTGTTGATGAGGCCAAGAAGATCGTGTGCCCTCTTGATCTGCTGCACGTTAGATACCATGCATGCATCAACGATTGCATAATTTATTGGAAGGAGCATGTGGAAAAAACAAGTTGTCCGGTGTGCAATGCTTCTCGATACAAGAAGGCCGGGAAGAAATGTCCCCAGAAAGTTGTATGGTACTTTCCGATCACTCCCCGTCTCCAGCGGTATTTCGTAGATCCCAAGGAAGCAAAGCTAATGCGCTGGCACGCGGAGAGGAAGAAGCCCGACGATGGAGATGATCCGAAGTTGAGACACGTCAAGGATGGAAGCCAGTGGAGAGCGTTGAATAGCTTCTATCGGTATTTCGAATGTGATGCAAGGAACATTGTGCTCGGCGCGTGTACCGATGGCATGAATCCGTTTGGCAACCAGAACACCAACCATAGCACATGGCCTGTGTTTGTATGGATGTACAACCGCCCCCCTGGTTGTGCATGAAGTCGAAGTACATTCACATGAGCATGCTTATTCAAGGGCCGAAACAACCAGGAAATAATATTAATTTGTATCTGGGGCTACTTCAAGAGGAGTTAGACACGTTATGGAAAACACCGGCCAAGACATGGGACGCCAGCAAAGGCGAGTATTTCTACATGAGAGCCACGCTGATCACGACAGTGCACGACTATCTCGGTTACGGATATGTCGTAGGCCAGGTGTGCCATGGATATTACGGATGCACGCGGTGCATGGATGATACGACGTCTCAACAGCTAACGGCAAGGAAAGATGGCGGGTCTGGGAAAATCGTGTACATGGGGCATAGAAGATGGCTCGAACAGGACGACCCATGGAGAAACCGTGGAGATCTATTCAATGGTCACGCTGAGCATCGAGGACCTCCACGTAAGTGGAGCGGTGCTGAAATCGATGAGCTGTTGAAAAACCGGAAGGAGTGCCCCGCGCCGGGAAAGACGATGAAAAAGGCGCCGGAGCCGCCGCTGAAGGTATGGAAGACGAGGTCTGTGTTCTGGGACTTGGAGTACTGGCACAAACTCGATACACCTCATTTCCTTGATCAAATGCATATCTGTAAGAATGTCCTTGAGAGCTTGCTCGCGACACTGATGAACATGTCGGATAACACCAAGGATGGGCCGAAGGCAAGAAAAGACTTGCAAGATTTGAAAATCAGGGAAGATCTGCACATACCGCCCCATAAAAAGTCAGACGAGACAGAGACGGAGACAGAGGCGCGGGAGAAGAAGGGCAAGAAAATAAAGAAAGAGGATTATTAGCCCCCTTCTTGCTTCACCTTAAGTCAGGCTAAGATCAATCAATTCTTTAAGTGCCTTACCGGAGTCAAAGTTAGTTCCGGTTACTATGGCAAGATAAGCAGATATGTAGACACGGACAAGAAAAGGTTCAGCAGGATGAAGTCCCATGAATGTCATGTGATGATGACGCAGATACTACCTGTTGCCCTTAGAGGGATAATGGACAAGCACGTCCGTGACACGCTTATTGGTCTCTGCAACTTTTTCGATGTCATCTCTCAAAAGTCGATCAGTCTGAAGCAGCTCCGAAGGCTACAGGAAGAGATCGTTGTGCATCTGTGTGTCCATATTTTGGACGACATAATAGACCCAGGGCCGTCCGGATGGAAGCATCGTCTAGGGCTATCTGACACAAGAGTGCATCTCTTTCTGCGAGAATTTTCTATATGGCGCAGACCAGCCGCCTAGTGTTAGTGTTGGTTTGCCCGTTAACAAGCACGATGGGAGGCTCGAAGGAGAAGGTCACTCCAACGGTCGCAGGGAACTGCACGTGGCATACTCAGATCGACGCAGCGACGTTGACATAGCAAACTTGGTAGTGCTACAACACCTAGACGAGGTAGATCCTTTCGTGGCACTACACAAACAAATTATCGCAAAGAAGTATCGTGACCGGGGGGTATGCAGGACGGACGCCGAAGTTACTAGAGAGCACAACTCCACTTTCCTGCATTGGTTCAAAGAGCATATTATTGCTAATCCCCCGGAGCAGGGCTGTAAGGATGGATTGCTCATATACGCCTTAGCACATGGCCCCTCGCCCAACCTCCTAACCTATAAGGCATACGATATCAACGGATACACATTCTACACGGAGGCCAAAGATATGGACAGTGATGATCAGAACTCAGGGATGACGATGGAATGCATGACTGGCAGCGACAACAGCGCAACTGAAAGATTTTAGGGAAGGGTCGAAGAGATCTGCGAGCTTGACTACTCTAGACTGCACAACACGACGATGTTTCGTGTCAGATGGGCTAAGAATGTCAAAAGAGAAAACCGGAATTTCACTACCATGACTATACCCGACGCCAAGAGCGCTACCTTGAACGCTATTGCAAAAAACGAGCCATGGGTACATGCTAAGCACGTGACACAATGCTTCTTCATAACCGACCCGCGCAATCCCAGTCGTTTTGTCGTGAGGAGAGGCAAAAGGAACATCATTGGAATGGATGAAGTCGCCAACAAGGAAGACTACGATCAGTACGGCAACCCAATGAGGGAAGATGATGATAATGAAGTATACGTCAAAAGAAGAATCAATACTACATTACCTAAGAAAAATCATACTCCATGGAAAAGGCAAAGTCACAATGAGGGGCTCAATTATTCTTCAACGAACAAGAAGGGAAAGAAGCGGACTCAAAAACGAAAACGTCAACGCTGAGGAACAGTATGTTATCCGTCAAATGATGTAATATATATGTTCTTATTTTGTATACACACTTAGCCATTATTATGCATGGGTCTAATGGTGTAATATATATGTTCCTACTTTTTATACATATTTAACCGTCAAATGATGCAATATATATCGCCTTCAATTCCCTTCGTTCACTGCTCTCGGAAAAAAGAAAAGAAAAGTGAGAGAAAATAAAGGAAAAGAAAATAGAAGGAAACAAACAGGAAAACTGTTATATAGGTACTGGTTATGGTCGCAGCACTTTTGTGAGAAAAGAGCTACAACTAGTCAAGATAACAGTAGCGCTTTCTACACGAAACCGCTATAGCTACCTGGAGTACCTATATCGCGTTTTGCCTAAACGCGCTACTACTATGGCCACTTAACCCCCAAAATCCCCACTCCTCTCTTCATCCCGCCTCTTTCCCCCAAATCCCCACACTCTCTCTTCCCCCGTCGCGCCGCCGGAGCCCTGCCCTCGCCGCGCCTCTGCGCTCGCCCCCGACCCCGACCGACCCCTGCGCCGGCTCTGGCCCCGGACCCCGACCCCGACCCCGACCCCAGCCTCGACCCCGGCTCCGGCGCTCTCCCACGGCCCCGGCCTCGACCCCGACCCCGACCCCTCCCAACCTCGGCCGTCGTCGGGCCTGCACCCTCTGTAAGCCCCCCACCGCTCCTCCTCTCTCTGGTAGCTAGGTTTTTTGGTTAATTTACTTAGGTTTTAGTTAGGGCAGATGGTTA
Source organism: Aegilops tauschii subsp. strangulata (assembly GCF_002575655.3). Lineage (NCBI taxonomy): Eukaryota > Viridiplantae > Streptophyta > Magnoliopsida > Poales > Poaceae > Aegilops > Aegilops tauschii. The sequence goes on along the minus strand of NC_053040.3, from coordinate 409,863,606 downwards.
ATTAGGCTATATATTTAGTTATGAATTTAGCTAGGTTTTTTCTTCAAGTTCTATATTTTTCTTCCTTTTATATGCAAATTTGAAGTGGACATGTGATATGTGGACATGTGATGTTTTGGACATGTCATATTTGGAAATTTGGACATGTCATTTGGACATGATGATTATGTGCAGGGTAAATGATCTGACTGGCCTATGTTACGCCGAAATGTTGATTCATTTCCGTTCCGGTGAATTTCAGGCGCTCGATATGTCCATTTTTTAGCAAAGGTCATGCCGAAATTTTCCGTGAATTTTGGCATGATTTGTGCTACATAGTAGGCATGTCGAGTGCTGGGAAACGACATTCCGGCAAACATAGATTTCTTTTTTATGTCATTTCTCATTTTTTCATTGTTTTAGAATTAAACGAGGAGACTTAATCATAGGAAACATGTCGAACAACGAAGAAACTGGGCCTTCTGACCAAGATGCAGACGAGATGGATTATGAGGGTGAACAAGAGTACCTCGACTATTTGACTGCTAAGAAATCGCATAGTCAAGGTTTGCAGGTCGGCCTCGATGATGGTACTGACGCCGACATCGACACCGACAGCGCCGAGACCGATGGCGGCGCCAACAGCGGCGGGGAAGATACCGGCGGGGAAGGTACCGGCGCCAATGCCGCTACCGAAAAGAAGAAGCATAGGATACGAAAACCTAACAAACTAGGGATTGGATGACTGGTGATCACAAAGATGGCACCTGGCAAGTTTGAGCCATTAGAGCCGGAGGAACCTCGCAAGTGCTATGGGAACCAAGTAGGATGCATCCTACGGGAATGCACGAGCATCAACGACGATGACTTAAGGAGTAAAGAACATTTGACGCAGTTGCTCCTGACGAAGTTGCACAAGAGATTCAAGTTCCCCGACCGGGATGATAACATAGAACAACCGTGGGATGATCCGAAGATGAAAAAGATTAACAATCACGCCATGGGCATGTTCAGCAATGATTTGGCCTCATAGAAAGGGAGGGTGAAACGAGCTATTGAGGCTGAGGAACCCCTGTCCAAGATTCTAGAGGAAAATCCGACACTTACGGAAGAGGAGTTCGAAAAGTTCAAGGACACTTGCGCTACTGAGGCAGCCAAGGCTAAGGCTGCGAAATTCAAGAGCCTTCAGCAAAGGAACACGGGGAAGCATCGCCTCCGAAGCCGTGGCTACCTTGGTAAAAGGCCCGTATGGGATAAGGAGGATGCAGAACGTGAAGTCGCGGGTATCCCAAACCCCTTCGCGAAGTTCACCAACCCCTTGGAGCGTGACTTCATCAGGGCCCGCTACAAGTGGGACAAGGAAAAGAAGGTTTTTTACATGGACCAGATCACGAGGAAATTGATTAGACTACTGGTAATTATTCTTTTACCACCTTACATTTAGCTCCAGATCTAGTCGACTACACATTCCTAAACGGTTCACGCTCCTTCTACAGGAGAAGCAACACCAACTTGTAGCCGAAAGCCCTACTTCTCCGATGAGGCCCAAGTGGGGCACCCCTCTCAACTGGGCCTTGAACGAACTTAAGGGACTCCCTTTGGGCCGGCGGCCGCAATATGGTCGTGTGCACGGCGCTGGAGACGGCGCCACCTGGAAGGTGTTTTACAACGAGGGCCCAGAGGCCAAGAAGCAGAAAAAGAAGTTTAGTCAGGCGGACATCGACGAGAAGGTGAAGCTTGCGCTCGAGAAAAAGCAGCTGAGGATGCGAAAAAAACAGCCGAGGAGAAAAATGAGTTGCTACAGCAGGCAGTCAATGCAGCTGTAACTGCCTGCAGAAATGATTTTGCTACTAACTTGGTTCCAGCTATCATCAACTGGATGAAAGAAAATCCAGACAAGACGGTACATTATTTCCCGTTGCCCAGTTTATCACGAGCAACTCCATGAACAACAACAACACCGCACCATCACTTGCTCACGCAACCGGGCCTCCTCTTGCAGTCGCTCCCGCTCATAGCAGCCCGTCCCCAGTCTCTGGCACGCTAGGTGGGCCTTCGTCTTTGGCTGAGCTCGACGCCCTCACGGTAATTACATGTCGCACCAACACACACACACACACACACATATATATAGGGAAATTCATCCTACTACCTAGTGGTATTTACCCCATATGTCTCATATACTACCATGTGGTACTATATATACTATATTATCATTTTAAATATGTTCATATACTATATCTAAGATATTTCAAAGCAAGTTACATGAAAAATTGCATATGAACCCATAGTTTTTGTTATATTTATGAAATACGTACATATTTATACGTAAAAAAGAGCATACTCAAAATATGATACGTACTACCTAAAAATTAGTATACATACTACCTAATCATTATTATACACTACATACTACACGCACATACTCTCGATTTTGACAGATACTACATACAACATACAAAACGCAAGTGGTGGTAACTACCACTGCTTGTAGTAAACATTTGTCCTATATATATACATATATATAGAATATTCCATTTTCGTTGCCTTTCGGATGTTTTACGCCACAGACATATGTGTTTGCAGGCCGAAGAAACCCCGTGCACCATACTCTACTTGATCAAAGGCCAGAAGGTGGACGTGGGAAAGGGGATGATAATGAACCCCTTGCAACCCATGTTCCACAACCAGCCGATCCCTGCTGGGCACTTCAGGGTTAACTTGTCCAGTGTGAAATCAGGGCACGAGGCTTTGCCTCCTCCAGTACAGCATGTGGGAGAGGACGATGAGACCCCGCCGCGGATTGGAAGCTGCAAGGGTTGGGTGCTGCTATGGCCGAAGAATCTTATTCGTCTGGAGCCGGCCGAGAGCACACCAATAACCACACATCAACAAGCATGTGCGGAGACCACCACCCCGCCTACGCAATTACCAGCTCCTATAGTGTCGGGTGAGAGCGGCGGACGACGTGATGAAGGGGGTGCAATAGTACTGGCTGATGTAATCGGTCCTGTAGAACAGAGAATGGATGATGAGACGGAGGTCGACCCAATGGGTTTCCTCAATACAAACGCGTATGACAGTGACTTAGATATGATGAGTCAACCATATGATGAATCGGGCTATCAGCATGCTAATGAGGATATGGATGATCTGCCCGGGCAGGAAGGTCGTAGCAGGGATTGCAAAAAGTCTCTCTTCATGAAATCCTCACAGGACACGCCTGAAGATGCTGCCTCAACACAGGCTCAACTAGCGGGGGGTCGTACAGTGCTTAGCCTGGGGACACTGGGGCAGGGGTTAAGGAAGGGTCTGGAAGGTGTGCCCAAGAAAAAGGAGAGGAAGAGATCTTGAAAGAAAGCTGCCTCCAAACAAGCCAGAGCACATAGCAGCTAGACGATGGATTCTGAAGAGCGTGTACCCGTGAAAGGTGCGGCCATGTTCCATCTCACGGGCGAGCCGATGCTACAGCCGAAACCGCTGGAGGCACTATCAGAGGATCTCAGGAGGCTGCACGACCATGTGCTGTCGACTGAGAAAAGCCTACTAGCCTCGAAGGATCCAGGATATTCGACATACGCGGCTAGTGTGCCTGAGGGGAAGTGCTACGTCGACACACGACCCGTGGAGGTGTTCTTCCTATAGTTTGACCATATCTTTGAGATGTTTCTGACAAGGCGGCTCGATTTTACAATCGTCCGCCTTTTTGGGCTACATATGAGCTCTTTCATGAAGAGAGAAGAAGTCTCGCAAATCTGTGTGGCGGATCCGTACTACATGCACGAGTCTTTCTTGAGTCTCGGCGACTTTGAGCGTGAAACTGCTAGGGACAACCTCCAAAACTTCATGGTACAGAATAAGGACCAGGAAATTGTCCTCCTGCCTTATCATCCAAAGTAAGTCAGTTCCGGACAACCCTTTCGTACATTTCAATCATTCCTTCTCGCTCATATGGAGAATAATTTGAGGTGTCTTTTCCCCGCAGCAACGGGCGCACCGTCCTTATCGTTCTTTACCCGCGAGTCTCCTACGCCGTGTATTTCAACCCTTCCAGAGACTACGAGAAGAAGGACTACACCCACATAATGAATATTCTAGATGATGCTCTCCAAGGCTTCAGCATTAGAGGTGGCCACATGCAGATCAGGAAACAAAGGAACAAGAAGATGGGTTTCGCGCATAAAACTAACTTCAGCTGCATCCATGTCCCAAAACCAAGCAAGAAGGATGGATTCTACATCCTCCATCTCATGATTGAGTTCAGCACGGATCACAAAAAGCTTCACATGACAAGTAGAAATGATGATCATATCCACAAGTGGCTAGAATCTCATGGAGAAGCGGATTATAAACTTAGAGATGACTTCTTTCGCATCCAAAGGGAATTGCGATGATCATCATGAAAGAAGTCGTCGATGAGAAGGGGATGTTCCACCACGGCCCTATATTGCGAGCTGATGTCCGAACTCGCATAGGCATGCAACGTCAAGACCTCACGCCGTTCAAGAAGCTAGGGTCCATCCTTGATGATATGGAAGGATGGAACTTCTAGTGATTTACGATGCCGATGATATGTGTCGGTTGAACTTGTATACTTTCTGTAGCGATGAAACTTTGTGATGTCCATGGTCCCTGCCGAACTTGCGTAACGCTACTTTGTTAGTTTGGGTACGATGACCTGTGTACCTCTAGTTAATTAGTTTGCGTACTGTATGTTGCATCTAGTTTCTAACCCTTTCTTTTTCGTGTTGCTCTAGTATATTTTGTTGCATATGATTGACATCCTCTTGATGAAGCTGCATCTCTAACAGGTACCTAGTTTCTTGATGGCGAGACGACAGTGCTATGTCGTGTACAAAGGGAAGGTTCCGGGGGTTTACAACGAGTGGCCTGAGTGTCAGGCGCAAGTGAATGGGGTCTCGGGCGCCATCCATAAAGGCTTCAAAAGCAGACAAGAAGGAGAAGCTAGTTACTTGAGGTTCACGCTAGCGCGAGAGAGGACTCGTAACCGCTGCCTCATGCACTGCATAGTTCGTCTCTCACTCATAGTGATAGCTCTTCTCGCGTATACCATTGTTTAGATGGATGACGTTGTAGTTGCAAGTATTTGAGACTTGCATGTATCGCTATTTTCGAGATGATGACGAGATACCACTTTGTGTTGGATGATGATTATGATGAGACTATTTGTATGTATATGCTATGATTACATTTGTGGTCTCGTAGCCATTTGTATGTGTATCATGATGACATTTGGATCTGCTAAAGATTCTTGTATAAATCCTGTTCAAATACAAAACAAATATGTAGAAAAAAGTCAAAAACTACTAAAATTAGCAGTAGCGAGTGGAGAAAAGTTAGCAGCAGCGTGACAGTAGCAGTAGCGCGTCCAGGCAAAGCGCGCTAGAGCTATTAGCAGTAGCGAGCTTCCAGGCAGCACGCTGCTGCTACACTTGTATAGCACTAGCGCGAGCATGCACACGCTGCTGCTACGGGTTAGCTGTAGCGCCTTATTAGTAGCGCAGGTCCCCGCGCTACTGATATACCTAGAACCTGCGCCGCTGCTAGGCTTTTCCCTAGTAGTGTGTGGATGGTATGCTGTGGAGAATAGTAGCTTGATTCCGAGCTTGGCGTATAAGGTCTTCCAAAGTAACTCAAGAACTTGACGTCGCGGTCCAAGACAATCGTCTTTGGCACTCCATGTAGGCGCAAGATTTCCCTACAAAAAAGATTTGCAACATGTGAAGCATCGTCTATCTTGTAGCATGGTATGAAATGCGCCATTTTAGAGAATCGGTCCACAACAACAAACACGGAATCCTTTCCATTTCTAGTCCTAGGCAAACCAAGCACAAAATCCATGCTAATATCTTCCCATGGGTGATATGGAATTGGAACGGGTGTATATAGACCATGCAATTGAGCTTTGGACTTAGCTTTGCGACATGTAGAGCATCGGTTGGTGAAGCGTGAGACGTCGCGGAACATCTTGGGCCAAAAATAGTTCTTAAAGAGCGTAGCAAATGTCTTGTCGCGTCCAAAGTGTCCCATTAGTCCTCCTTCACGGCTTTCTTGCAAAAGTAACAAACGAAGAGAAGACTTAGGGATGCAAAGTTTGTTAGCTCTCATAAGATAATCATCTTTGATGTAATAGCGTTCCCAAGATGTATGCGTCAAACATTTGGCATAAGGAATAGCAAAAGCAGGATCATGCGCATACAAGTCTTTTATGTGCTCAAAGCCAATGACATTCAATTCAAGTTTAGTAACAAGCATGCATATACGGGAAAGCGCATCCGCCACAACATTTTCCTTGCCTTTGATATACTTGACGACATAAGGAAAAGACTCAATGAATTCACTCCATTTAGCATGACGCTTGTTCAACTTAGTTTGACCCTTAAGATACTTAAGCGTTTCATGATCAGCATGAATGATAAATTCATGATGACGAAGATAATGTTCCCATTCAGGCAAAACTCGCACTAAAGCATATAACTCTTTGTCATAGATGGGATAATTGAGTTGCGCTCTGGAAAGTTTCTCACTAAAGTATGCTATGGGGCGCTTCTCTTATGTTAACACACCTCCTATGCCATTACCACTAGCATCGCAATGAACTTCAAAAGGTTTGTCAAAGTTGGGTAATGCAAGCACGGGAGCATGAGTAAGCAAATTATTAAGCTCATTAAATGCGGTGTCTTGGGATGGTCCCCAAACAAATGGTGCATTTTTCTTACTCAAAGCATGCAAAGGGGATGCAATGGTGCTAAAATCCTTGACGAACCTACGATAGAAACCGGCTAAACCAAGAAAACTACGCACTTGTTGCAAGTTGGTTGGTTGGGGCCAAGTTTTAATAGCATTGATCTTAGATTCATCAACATGAACACCCTTAGAATACACAATGAAACCCAATCAAACAAGCTTATCAACACCAAAAAGGCATTTGTCCATATTAGCATAAAGGCGCTCTTTCCTAAGGGTTTGCAACACGGTTCTAAGATGGGTGAGATGATCTTTGAGAGATTTGCTAAACACAAGAATATCGTCAAAATAGACCACAACAAATACGCCAATATAGGGTCGAATAAGAAAATGCATGACTCTCATGAAAGTGTCGGGTGCTTCAGATAAACCCATTGGCATAACAAGACATTCATATAAGCCAAATTTGGTCTTAAACGCGGTTTTCCATTCATCACCTTCTTGGATGCGTATTTGATAGTAGCCACTTTTAAGATCAATTTTAGAGAAATGGTGGCTCTGCTAAGCTCATCTAGCATATCATCTAGGCGTGGAATAGGGTAACAATAACGCATGGTAATAGCATTGATAGGATGACAATCGGAACACATGCGATATGTACCATCTTTCTTGGTAACAAGGATTACCGGGACGGCACAAGGGCTCAAACTTTCTCGTACATGGCCGTTGTCGATGAGGTGTTGTACTTGCCGTTGGATCTCCTTGGTTTCCTCGGGGTTGACGCGGTAGGGAGCCTTGTTAGGAAGGGGTGCTCCGGGGATGAGGTCTATTCGGTGTTCGATGCCTCGTAGTGGAGGTAGACCCGGAGGTAGCTCGTCGGGGAAAACATCTTGGAATTCCTGCAATAGAAGATAACACTAAAGGTAGATTGTGAGAGTTGCTAGTTTTTGGTGCTTCGTCCTTGCACAAAAGGACATAGTGCATGACACTTGATGGGTTCTCACACACTTCTCTTATCTCACTTTTGGTGGCAAATAGCACTAAGTTTTTCTTGTCGCTCATCATGGAGGCACTCAATTTGGGCTTGTGGCGCTCACTCTCTTTTGGGTGGTTTGCTCTCTTGCTATTCTCTCCATGATGGGTGGCTTGCTTGTCGGCGATCACTTGGCTTGGAGACATTGGTCGTAGCACATATTCCTTTCCTTTCATCTTGAAGCTATAGTGATTTGTTCGCCTGTTGTGGATGACACCTCAGTCAAATTGCCATGGTCGTCCAAGAAGGAGGTGGCAAATGGACATCGGAACGACATCACACTCCAAAGTGTCTTCGTAAGCTCCGATCTTGAAGGAGACTTGCACCATATGCTCGACTTGAATAGTGCCGGAGTCGCTAAGCCATTGAACTTTGTAGGGATGTGGGTGCTTCATCTTGACCAATTGGAGCTTGGAACATAGTTCTTCACTTGCCAAGTTATGACAACTCCCTCCATCGATGATGACCTTCACGGACCTTCCATTGATGCCGGCTTTGGTGTGGAAGATATGGCATCTTTGGTCTTCGTCTTGTTGATGTTGAAGTGTCAAGACCTTGGAGACAACAAGAGCGGGACTTGAATCTTCATCACAAAAGACTTGATTATCCTCATCGTCATTCACTTGCCGGTGCATGGCCACTTGCTCAAGGGCTTTCATTTCCTCTTCACTCATGGAGTCATAGGTTACGTCGTCGTTGAGGATCATGGTGCGCTTGTTGGTACACTCGAATGACTTGTGGCCTCGGCCGCCGCATGTGAAGTACTTGAGTGAACTTGTCTTAGTGGTCTCATCGGTTGGAGTAGATGATGATGAAGCTCTCGGCTTGAAGTTGCTTGTAGTAGGAGGACGACTTGAGGTTGTCAAAGTTTTCTTGTAACTTGACTTGTCGCTGTTGCTTGTAGATGGCTTGGTTGGGGTAGAAGGTGTTGGACTCGTTGAAGCTTGGTTGTTGGAGAAGTTGTAGCTATTGGAAGAGTACTTGGCTTACTTGAAGTCATCTTGCACTTGGTGTTCCTCCTTGGTAGCTTGATGTACTAGCTCGATGAGCTTCGAGTAAGGTTGGAAGTCGGCGATCTTCTTGATAGGATGATTGAGTCCATTCAAGAAACATGCCATAGTTTGCTCATCATCTTCCGTGACATTTGCTCTTATCATGGAAATCTCCATTTCCTTGTAGTATTCTTCAACGCTCTTGGTTCCTTGCTTGAGGAGTTGGAGTTTCTTGAAGAGGTCGCGGTTGTAGTATGTTAGCACGAAGCGTGCTCTCATGACATCCTTCCTTTGATCCCAAGTGGTGATAGGTGATTCACCTCTTACCTCTCGGCGCTCAATGACTTGTTCCCACCAAATGAGGACGTAATCTTGGAAGTCAAGGGATGCCATAGCGATTTTATTCTCTTCCTCATAGGTGTGGAAGCGAAAGATCTTGTCGACCTTCAATGCCCATGAAAGGTACTCTTCGGGATCATTGCTTCCAGTAAATTTGGGCATGGTGAACTTTAGTTTGCCGTAGCGTTGCTCTTCATTGTGTTGGGGTCGAGGGTGATGACGACCTTGACAAGGAGGATTGTCTCCCTCAACTTGCTCTTATCATGGAGGGTTGTCAACCTCATTTTGTTCTTGGCGAACTTGAGGTTCTTGTCGAGGAGCTTGTGGAACTTGACGATGCAGTCGAGCTTGATGGTTCCTCTCTTGAACTTCCTCGCGAAGCGCTTCTTGTTGCTCGCGCGTGTGACCGTTGCGGTCGGCGATGGCGCGACTTGTTTCATGGAGGGCACATTGGGCCTTGAGTGCTTGAGCTGCACGTCGTTGTTGTTGTTGTCGGAGCGCCTCGGTGTCTTGCTCCTCTTGATGTCGGCGCGCTCGTTCTTCCTCTTGTTGGTGTAGACGTTGACGTTCTTGTGCTTGCGCGAATGTATCTTGGTTTTGACGATGTCGATGCTCTTGCGCGTTGCTCTTGATGATCGGTGTCGTGTAGGGGATTGCGATCTGCATGACGATATTGATGCATGGCTCGTCGAAGAGTGTTCGATGTCAGAGTACTTGAGCCAGTGATGGTGTCGTCGGAGTGTCGACTCAAGCGGCTCCATCTTGAGTAGGACGAAGAGGTAGAAGAGCGGTTGACCAACAAGGCGTGAATCTCGTCCATTCTTGCATTGCTCTCTTGCTTTTGTTTGTCGAGCTTGTTGTCGAAGTAGTCTCTTGTACGTTGCTCGGAGAGTTGCAAGTCGGTGGCGAGGTTGTCGATGCGGTCGCTCATTGCTTGTTGTTCTTGATGCAAAGCTCGTTGTGTGCCAAATAGGTGTATCTTGGTGACTTAGTTGTTCGGGTCGTCGTCTTGTTCTAGGAAGAGTGGGTTGGTAGAAGAACTTGACCTATCCATCATTCCAAGCAAATATGTGAGTGGGAGAAAGATAAGAACTTATACCAAATGTACATTGACCGATGTTGAAGATGGATCAATGATCACTCAAATGTGTAATAAGGAAATAGCACAACTGGTACCAATTCTTGTCGGTTCTCACACCTACACAAATAAAGCTTATAGTGGAGCTCAGTTAGGATTGTGGCACAAAATTTGATGCAATTGTTAGTGAGCCTCAATAATGTTGGAAAAGATTCACAAATTTGCAAATGCAATAAGTAGACCAATAGCAAGATATGGTACACGGAAACACACACGCAAATAGATAAGTGGGTTGTGCAACCAAGGAATGAGCCAAAATGTGGAATCCACGAAAATGCTCTTGTTGCACAACACTAGAGAGACGCTAGCACGATTGCACAATAGGCGGATACGAAACTTATGCACAACCTACTAAGCAAAAATGCAACGACTTCTATCCCAAGTATGCTATATGCATGGTATTTTGATGATATGATCCAAGATGATCGAGTATGAAAATCTTAATGTAGTGTGATTGTAAGTGAATCTAGTGCCACCCCTAGTTGGTTTCGGAGTACGACAAACTTGGTTGAGGGACTAATGTGTTTGTGAGAATTGCAGGATAACACAGGTAGTAGTCCCTTATTGATTCGGTTTACCTACCAGAGATGACCCCTAAAAATGTGTGAAGACATTGAAGACAATGGTGGTTCGTGAAGACATTCATGATGAAGATTATGACTTGTGAAGACATTCACTTGAAGAATATGGAGTGCGAAGACATAGTTGTTTCGTAGTTTTCTTTTCTTCTTTGTTGAGTCATAGGAACCACCGTACTGTTAAGTGGGGTCCAAGTGAACAAAGTCAGAGTGACTGAAGTGATGCTCAACCAAAATCATATGTCTTCGAGCGAAGACAGTGAGAGCAAATCTCATCCAGAGCTAGATGAGTCAGCTTTGCTTGTAGCCCAAGTAAAGGTGCCACGGTGTTTTGATACGTCTCCGTCGCATCTATAATTTTTGATTGTTTCATGATAATATTATACAAGTTTCACATATTTTTGGCGCCTTTTTTATATGATTTATTGGACTAACCTATTGAACCAGTGCCCAACGCCAGTTCCTGTTTTTTTGCATTGAAAGTGCTAGTTATCGACTAGAGGGGGTGTGAATAGGCGATTTTTATGAAAGTCTTCAACACATGGGAGTTTCGAAGACAAACAATAGAAATGAACCTATTTACATGCAGCAGAAGGTAGACTACACTAGACAAACCATAGTCAAGTATTCAATGAAGTGAGAGCACGAAGACTCTTAGCAGCTCGGTAGTATGGATCAGGATGGAAGATAGTGTGAAGCCAAACAACAATAGTCGTCACACAGTGAAGTCAAACAGATAATGCAAGCAGGCAATGACTTCACAATTACAAACTGTGAGTAAAGAGAAGTAAGAGATAGAACTAGTTGCTTGGTGAGGACAGTGATTTGTTGGACCAGTTCCAGTTGCTGTGACGACTGTACGTCTAGTTAGGGAGACTGAGATTTAACTCAGAAGACCGCGTCTTCACCTTATTCCCCTTGAGCTAAGGACACTTAGTCCTCGCCCAATCACTCTGGTAAGTCTTCAAGGTAGACTTCCAAACCTTCACAGACTTCGTTCACCGGCAATCCACAATGACTCTTGGATGCTCAGAACGCGACGCCTAACCGGCTGGAGGATTCACGGTCCTCAAGTGTAACAAGTCTTCAGATCACGCGGACAGAAAGACTTCTGTGATGCCAAACACTCTTTGGGCTCTGGGTGGTTTGGGCTTTGTCCTCGCAAGGATCTCTCTCTCAAATGCTTCGGGGGTGGGTTGCTCTCAAACGACAAAAGCCGTGCACTAACTCTAAGCAGCCACCAATTTATGGTGTAGGGGGTGGGCTATTTATAGCCAGGAGGCAACCCAACCTGAGTTGTCTGAAATGAACCTGGGTCACTAAGGAACTGACACGTGTCCAACGGTCAGATTCAAACACACGCGGCAGCTTGACTTGGGCTACAAGTAAAACTGACTTATCCGACTCTGGATAAGATTTGCTCTCATTGTCTTCGCTCAAAGACATAGGATTTGGTTGAGCATCACTCCAATCACTCCGACTTTGTTTACTTGGACCCCACTTAACAGTACGGTGGTTCCTATGACTCAACAAAGAAGAAAAGGAAACGACAAAACAACTATGTCTTCGCTCTCCATAGTCTTCATGCGATGTCTTCTTATGTCATAGTCTTCAATGTGAATATCTTCACAGACCACCATTATCTTCAATGTCTTCACACATTTTTAGGGGTAATCTCCGGTAGGTAAACCGAATCAATGAGGGACTACTACCTGTGTTATCCTACAATTCTCACAAACACATTAGTCCCTCAACCAGGTTTGTCGTCAATACTCCAAAACCAACTGGGGTGGCACTAGATGCACTTACATGCATGTTTTTTGTATCGCAGAATATCCATATCAAACGAAGTCCAAATGCAATAAAATTTCATAGAGAATTATTTTGGAATATATGTGATTTTTGGGAGTTGGAATCACCGCAAACGGAGGCCCACACAGGGCACAAGACACCAGCGCACCACCCCTGAGCCACGCGCGTGGTGGTGGGTTGTGCTCAATTCGTACGTCGGTTGGAGCTCTACTTCGGGTGCAAGGAAGCTTATATCCAGAAAAAAAATCATGTTAAAATCTCAGTGCAATCGGAATTACAGATCTCCGGGAATATAAGAAACGGTTTTCGGCTAGATCAGAGGAACGCGAAACAGAAGAGAACAGAGAGGGAGATCCAATCTCGGAGGGGCTCCCGCCCCTCCGCCTCCATGGATGCCATGGACCAGAGGGGGAACTCTCCTCCCATCTAGGGGGAGGCCAAGGAAGAAGGAGGAGGGGGGATCTGTCCCCCTCGCTTCTGGTGGCGCCGGAGTGCCGCCGGGGCAACGATCAGGACGGCGATCTACATCAACAATGTTGCTACCGTCAACACCAACTCTCTCCCCCTCTATGCAGCGGTGTAACTGTCGGTGAGAAACGACACCTATGGGATCACAAGAATCCCTACTACGGTTGCCGGGGCGCAGGGTTGTGAGAAGAGCAGGATTAGCAGTCAACACAAGGATCGTTTACCCAGGTTCGGGCCGCGAGGATGCGTAATACCCTAGTCCTGCTTGGGTGGCTGTATTTCAGAGAGTTCTTGAGCTCTCGAACTAGCTATGGTGGCTGCATGGTCCAAAAGAGCTGAATCCCTCTCCAGTACGCCATGGGCCTCCTTTTATAGTCGAAAGGGGCTGCCACAGTGGCACACAGGAGGTGGAAAGGCATACAGTACTGGGAGCTTATCGCCCGTATTACAGGATAAGACGCATTTAATGCTCCACTGAGGTGTCCCCTAGCTTTATCGGGGACGGGAGCGCGGACCGTCCCGTCCGTCGCCGCTCCTCCTCGCTTCGACACGTGCCCTGGCCAGCGATGTGTGTTGCGCCATGTAGGCAGGCAGGCAGCTGAGGTGGCGCGGTGGTAAGATCTTAACGAAGATCTGCATGCCGCCACGCAGGCGCTTGCCGATCGGGCCTGGAAGCAGCATGTTGCCACGCAGGTGCCAGCCCAGCTGGTTGGGCTGGCAGCTGCATGCGAACGGCGGTGGAAAACTTTGGCTGGCGCGGGCCTGGCAGTGGCCCCGCTGTTGTCCTCGGCAAGGGCCTTGCTGGGGGCCCGACAAGGGTCTTGCCGAGGCGCGCAGTCATCCCCGGCAAGGATCTTGCCAGGGGTCTTGTGGCTTCCCTCGGCAAGGATTCCGCCGAGGGTCGCCGTCTTCTAGTCCTCATCTGATCTCATGTACTTATGATCTTGACGAAGATCTGCATGTCACTTACAGAGGTGCCTCCCGAGCCTGGGTTCCAACACAGCTGTTGGTGATACTTGGAACCCCTGGGCTCAAGGGTGGCTCGCTCTGTGGGTGCTGGGCAAGTTGCCCCGGCAAGGCTCTTGCCGGGGCCGCGGAGGCCGCCCCGGCAAGGATCTTGCCGGGGGAGTCCACCTCACCCCTTTGCTCTCAGTGCTCCTGGTCCTGGCGTTGTCGTGGTTGTCTTGGGCTTCGGCTTCTCTCCGGCTGCCCTCCTCTGCCCTGCTTAGTGTGGCTGTGGCGCGTGGCTCCGACTGCCCGCGCACAAGTAAAGGGGTACAAAGGTGTGCCCCTACTTTTGTACACCGACAGGAGCCCCCGGGCCTGGGCCACACATAAGCACGACACGTTGTTGGGCCAGGCCTAGAACGGTGCGCGGGCAGGCGGGGCGGATTTTACCGCAGTAACTGCTCATCCGCTGCGCTTCCCCAATGCCCGCGTGCAACATGGAGGGTCGTGCGTGACGTGGGGGTCATGCGTGATGCGGTTTCCGCACGCATGCGTCACGTCGTAGTTAATGGGAAAGGAGGCGGCCCGCGCCTTCCCTGTAAAAAGGAATAACCGCGGGCGCGCTGCTCACTTTACCCCTTCCGCGCCTTCTTCCAATCTCAGAGCCGCCGCCCCCTTCTCCTTCCTCCCTAAGCTTCGCTCTTGCTCGCCACCGCCGTGTCCCCGTCGTCTTCTACCTCTTGCTCCCCTAGCCGCCATGGCGCCCAAATCCACCAAGGGCAAGGCCAAGGACGCCGGAGCGACGGAGCCGCCGGAGAGTGCGCTGGCGGCGCAGCGGACGCAGCTCGCCTGCTTCCCCTCGACGGTCGACGTGTTCGAGCTCTGGGAGGCCTTCAAACCCTTGTGGGGGGTCAATACGGGGGAGAGAAGACAGGGCATCCAGCCACGCGCGTCATCCCCGCCAATTGCACCGAGGCCGCTCCAAATCGGTACCCTTTCTTCATCGACTACTTCTCCTGCGGGCTATGTCCCCCCTTCTCTGATTTCTTCAGCGACGTCATGCACACCTACGGCTTCCACCTTTTGGATTTTACTCCAAACGTCGTGGTGTGCATGGCTCTTTTCGCGCACCTCTGCAAGGGCTTCGCCGGGGTGCACCCCAACCCGGCGCTTTTCCGCCACTACTTCTCCCCTCGGATCCAACCGGGGGGCGCCATCTCTCGCTGCATCACCTGGATCCCACGGTCCAAGGGGGCATACCCGGAGGGCGCCATGAAGGAGAGGTGGGAAGAATGGCGGGGCCGGTGGTGCTGGATCGAGGGGAAGGACCCGCCGGCGTTCTGTGAGGTTCGCCAGGCGCCGCCGGTCCGCAAGAGCGACTGGAGCGACGTCGACTCCAACGACGAGAAGCTCACGATCGCTACCACCAGGATCCTTCAGCTTACTGAGGCCGGGCTCACCCTCGAGATGATCGGGGCAGATTTCATCCGCCGCCGGATCACTCCACTGCACAACAAGGGTAGGCCGGCCTGGCTCTTCACGAACACCACCGACATCATGACGCTTCGCCCTGGCCTCGACCACAACTTCACAGTGATGGGGCACGCTCACTTCTGCCAGCAGCTCTTCCAGCTCGACGTGAACCGCGATGGTGAGGTCGAGCGGACCAGCAAGGCCGCGAGGGCCGCTGCGAAGGCCGGCAAGGTCGCCAAGGGGCCCTTGTTGAAGTTGCCGGCAGGAGTGGTCCCGCTGAGCAACAACTCGCGCCGGACCGAGATCATTGCCATGATGCCGGACTTCAGCGCGCATGGCCTTGATCCGAGCTGGGTCGAGCCGGAGGTGATTAAGGTGCAGGAGTTCTTCGACACCTTGCATGAGGGGTACGTCACCGCCGAGCCGTGGCTTGTCCAGGACACCACCCAGTGGAGCTAGACTACATGGCCGCGGAGGAGGAGGAGCTTGCCCGGTGGGCAGAGGCCGCTGGGGAAGCTAGCAGCGCCGGCACCGAGGCTCCTCTTGTTGAGGATGCGGCCGACGAGTCGTCGTCGGAGGAGGCCGGGGCTGTTGACCCTCCGGCCATGGGGAGAGGGCGAGTCCTACGGCGGGCCACTTCTGGCGAGCCGGTACGGCCCGTCAAGGCCGCACGTGGGCCAAAGTCTCCGGAGGAGTCCGCACGTCAGACGAGGGTTGCGGCGGCAAAGAAGGTGGTGAAGGCCGCTGTGGCGAAGAAGAAAGCATCTGCCTCCTCTTCGTCCAAGCGCGCCCAGACTCCGCCCTCCTCCCCTCTTCCGGCAGACACCGACGTGGGGGTCACCTTTGACTTCGGGTCACTCAGCCCCAGAAGAAAGAGGTAGGCAACAGAGGAGGAGGTGTACGACGAGTGAGTATCCTGTTCCTCTCTGTCATCTCCGTCTCCTCAATCTATGCCGCTTGTGTTGATTTGTTTCCGCCTTCGCAGGGACGCGGAGACGCTGGCCCAGAGGGTGAAGAGGGCCAAGGCCTCGGCGGGCGGCCAGCCCCCGGCGGGTACTTTGAGGGCGCCATTGGTGGTGCTGAGCAGCCCGGATAGCAGCCCCCGGCACAGCCCCCAGCGTAAGTTCATCACTCTCCCCTCGTCGACATGTGTCGGGGGTATGACGCTTTGGTACTGACCTTGCCGGGTGTGCAGGAGGAGAGTAGCAGCAAGAGGAGCCACAGAGGGCTACTCCCAACACGCCGCCCCCATCGACCATGCTGCCCGAGGGGTGTCCCCGGCAAGGGCGCCGAGCACCGAGCCCACGCACATGGAGGAGGAGGAGAACTCGGGCGCCGGTGGCTTCGCCTCGGCGCCAAACATTGGTAGGGAAGGGACTTCTGCTTCCCAGCCTGGCACTGGTAAGTTGTTCGCCTTTCGTCCCTGTTCTTTTTTCTTTCCGACCCTTGGTCTTGGCCTTGCCTCACTCCCTCCTTTGGTGCCCAGATCCCTCCTCGACGGACCCAGGGGACGTGGACGCCATCATTGAGGACATCGCCAAGGCCGCCGCGGGGGAGGCCGAGGAGATCACCACCGAGGAAGCCGCCAAGGGCGCTGCTGAGGACGCCGCCAAGGACGCCGCGGCAGAAGCCGAGAAGGTCGCCACCGAGGAGTCCGCCAAGGGCGCTGCCAAAGACGCCGCCGAGGAGCCTGCCGTGGAGCCCAGCAAGGGGTCTGCCGGAGCCTGCCGGCAAGGCCGCCACCGAGGAGGAGGTGGTCGATGACCAGCCCTCCTCCTCTGCTGCCTCCGGCTCCGGCAGGTATCTGAGGGTGACCGACGACCTCTTCGTCCACCTCCCAGGGGCGTCCAGCTCCAGGGCGCCCGTCGAGGGAGAGGTGTTTGACGAAGAGGTGCTTGCCGCCGCCGGGCTCGAGGTCGTCGACGAGCCGAGCGCTGGCGGCGATGACTCTTAGGAGGAGCGGCTTCTCCAGGCCATGGGTGCCCACTTCCGCAAGCTCCAAGCCCTCCACCGCGCCCGCCTGGACAAGGCCAAGTCCAGGATGGCAACGGTGGACCAAGCGGAGGCGGACCTCAAGGTGCGCATCGCCGAGGCGCAGGCTTGGTTCCGCCAAGCTAGCAAAGAGCTGAAGACCTCCTAGGGCGAGCTGGCCAAGCGCGACGTGGAGCTCACCATGAAGCTGGCCGACATCGAGAAGGCCCTGGAGACGGTGGAGGGCTTGGCCGCAGCAGCCGAGTGCTACCTCTTGAGCAGTGCGTTGGTTTTCCCTTGAAGAGGAAAGGGTGATATAGAAAAGTAGCGTAAGTATTTCCCTCAGTTTTTGAGAACCAAGGTATCAATCCAGTAGGAGGCTACGCGCGAGTCCCTCACACCTACACAAAACAAATAAATCCTCGCAACCAACGTGATAAGGGGTTGTCAATCCCTACACAGTCACTTACGAGAGTGAGATCTGATAGATATGATAAGATAATATTTTTGGTATTTTTATGATAAATATGCAAAGTAAAATAAAAGCAACGGAAATAACTAAGTGTTGAAAGATTAATATGATAAAGATAGACCCGGAGGCCATAGGTTTCACTAGTGGCTTCTCTCAAGAGCATAAGTATTTTACGGTGGGTGAACAAATTACTGTTGTGCAACTGACAGAATTGAGCATAGTTATGAGAATATCTAGGTATGATCATGTATATAGGCATCACATCCGAGACAAGTAGATCGACTCCTGCCTGCATCTACTACTATTACTCCACACATCGACCACTATCCAGCATGCATCTAGAGCATTAAGTTCATAAGAACAGAGTAACGCCTTAAGCAAGATGACATGATGTAGAGGGATAAATTCATGCAATATGATAAAAACCCCATCTTGTTATCCTCGATGGCAACAATACAATACGTGCCTTGCTGCCCCTACTGTCACTGGGAAAGGACACTGCAAGATTGAACCCAAAGCTAATCACTTCTCCCATTGCAAGAAAGATCAATCTAGTAGGCCAAACCAAACTGATAATTCGATGAGACTTGCAAAGATAACCAATCGTACATAAAAGAATTCAGAAGATTCAAATATTGTTCATAGATAAACTTGATCATAAACCCACAATTCATCGATCTCAACAAACACACTGCAAAAGAAGATTACATCAAATAGATCTCCACGAGAGAGGGGGAGAACATTGTATTGAGATCCAAAAAGAGAGAGGAAGCTATCTAGCTAATAACTATGGACCCGAAGGTCTGAGGTAAACTACTCACACTTCATCGGAGAGGCTATGGTGTTGATGTAGAAGCCCTCCGTGATGGATGCCCCCTCCGGCGGAGCTCCAGAACAGGCCCCGAGATGGGATCTCGTGGGTACAGAAGGTTGCGGCGGTGGAATTAGGTTTTTGGCTCCGTATCTGATCGTTTGGGGGTACGTAGGTATATATAGGAGGAAGGAGTACGTCGGTGGAGCAACATGGGGCCCACGAGGGTGGAGGGCGCGCCCCCCTACCTCGTGGCTTCGTGGAAGCTTCCTTGACGTAGGGTCCAAGTATCCTGGATCATGTTCGTTCCGAAAATCACGTTCCCGAAGGTTTCATTCCGTTTGGACTCCGTTTGATATTCTTTTTCTGCGGAACTCTGAAATAGGCAAAAAACAGCAATTCTGGGCTGGGCCTCCGGTTAATATGTTAGTTCCAAAAATAATATAAAAGTGAATAATAAAGCCCAATAATGTCCAAAACATAAGATAATATAGATGGAGCAATCAAAAATTATAGATACGTTGGAGACGTATCAAGCATCCCCAAGCTTAATTCCTGCTCGTCCTCGAGTAGGTAAATGATAAAAACAGAATTTTTGATGTGGAATGCTACTTGGCATAATTTCAATGTAATTCTTCTTAATTGTGGTATGAATATTCAGATCCAAAAGATTCAAGATAAAAGTTCATATTGACATAAAAATAATAATACTTCAAGCATACTAACTAAGCAATTATGTCCTCTCAAAATAACATGGCCAAAGAAAGTTCATCCCTACAAAATCATATAGTTTAGTCATGCTCCATCTTCATCACACAAGAATGCTCTCATCATGCACAACCCCGATGACAAGCCAAGCAATTGTTTCATAGTTTAGTAATCTCAAACTTTATAAACCTTCACGCAATACATGAGCGCGAGCCATGGATATAGCACTATGGGTGGAATAGAATATGATGATGGGGGTTATGTGGAGAAGATAAAAAGGAGAAAGTCTCACATCAACGAGGCTAATCAATGAGCTATGGAGATGCCCATCGATGGATGTTAATGCAAGGAGTAGGGATTACCATGTAACGAATGCACTAGAGCTATAAATATATGAAAGCTCAACAAATGAAACTAAGTGGGTGTGCATCCAACTTGCTTGCTCACGAAGACCTAGGGCACTTGAGGAAGCCCATTGTTGGAATATACAAGCCAAGTTCTATAATGAAAAATTCCCACTAGTATATGAAATTGACAAAACAAGAGACTCTCTATCATGAAGATTATGGTGCCACTTTGAAGCACAAGTGCGGTAAAAGGATAGTAACATTGTCCCTTCTCTCTTTTTCTCTCTTTTTTTGGGCCTTCTCTTTTTTATGGCCTTTCTCTCTCTTTTTTATTCCTCACTTGGGACAATGCTCTAGAAAATGATGATCATCACACTTCTAGTTATTTGCAACTCAATGATTACAACTCGATACTAGAATAAAGTATGACTCTATATGAATGCCTCCGGTGGTGTACCGGGCTACGCAATGAACCAAGAGTGACATGTATGAAAGAATTATGAACGGTGGCTTTGCCACAAATACTATGTCAACTACATGATCATGCAAAGCAATATGACAATGATGAACGTGTCATGATAAACGGAATGGTGGAAAGTTGCATGGCAATATATCTCAGAATGGCTATGGAAATGCCATAATAGGTAGGTATGGTGGCTGTTTTGAGGAAGATATAAGGAGGTTTATGTGTGAAAGAGTGTATCATATCACGGGGTTTGGATGCACCGGCGAAATTTGCACCAACTCTCAATGTGAGAAAGGGCAATGCACGGTACCGAAGAGGCTAGCAATGGTGGAAAGGTGAGAGTGCGTATAATCCATGGACTCAACATTAGTCATAAAGAACTCACATACTTATTGCAAAAATCTACAAGTCATCAAAAACCAAGCACTACGCGCATCCTCCTAGGGGGATAGATTGGTAGGAAAAGACCATCGCTCGTCCCCGACCGCCACTCATAAGGAGGACAATCAAAGAACACCTCATGTTTCAAATTTGTTACACAACGTTTACCATACGTGCATTCTACGGGACATGCAAACTTCTACACAAGTATTTCTCGAATTCACAACTACTCAACTAGCACAACTTTGATATCACTACCTCCATGTCTCAAAACAATCATCAAGCATGAAACTTCTCTTAGTATTCAACACACTCATAAGAAAGTTTTTACTAATCTTGAATACCTAGCATATTAGGAATTTTTTAAGCAAATTACCATGCTATTTAAGACTCTCAAAATAATCTAAGTGAAGCATGAGAGATCAATAGTTTCTATAAAACAAATCCACCACCGTGCTCTAAAAGATATATGTGAAGTGCTAGAGCAAAAACTATATAACTCAAAAGATATAAGTGAAGCACATAGAGTATTCTAATAATTTCCGAATCATGTGTGTCTCTCTCAAAAGGTGTGTACATCAAAGATGATTGTGGTAAAATAAAAAGCAAAGACTCAAATCATACAAGACGCTCCAAGCAAAACACATATCATGTGGTGAATAAAAATATAGCTCACAGTAAAGTTACCGATGGAAGTAGACGAAAGAGGGGATGCCTTCCGGGGCATCCCCAAGCTTTGGCTTTTTGGTGTCCTTAGATTATCTTGGGGTGCCATGGGCATCCCCAATCTTAGGCTCTTGCCACTCCTTGTTCCATAATCCATCAAATCTTTCACCCAAAACTTGAAAACTTCACAACACAAAACTCAGCAGAAAATCTCGTGAGCTCCGTTAGCGAAAGAAAACAAAAGACCACTTCAAGGTACTGTAATGAACTCATTCTTTATTTATATGGGTGTTAAACCTACTGTATTCCAACTTCTCTATGGTTTATAAACTCTTTTACTGGCCATAGAATCATCAAAATAAGCAAACAACACACGAAAAACAGATTCTGTCAAAAAAAGAACAGTCTGTAGTAATCTATAACTAACACAAACTTCTGGAACTCCAAAAAATCAGCCAAAATAAGAAGACCTAGACAATTTGTTTATTGATCAGCATCAATTGGAATCAATATTTTATCACTATCTGGTGATTTTTAAAAATTATTTTCGTGAACAGAATGTTTCTGGAATTTTCTGCAAGATCAAATAACTATCATCCAAGAAGATCCTATAGGTTTAACTTGGCACAAACACTAATTAAAACATAAAAACACATCTAACCAGAGGCTAGATCAAATATTTATTCCTAAACGGAATCAAAAAGTAAAAAACTAAAAAATAAAATTGGGTTTCCTCCCAACAAGCGCTATCGTTTAACGCCCTTAGCTAGGCATAAAGGCAAAGATAGATCTAGGTATTGCCATCTTTGGTGGGCAATCCATAAGTGGCTCTCATGATAGATTCATATGGTAGTTTTATTTTCTTCCTAGGGAAGTGTTCCATGCCTTTCTTTAATGGAAATTGGAATCTAATATTCCCTTCCTTCATATCAATAATTACACCAATCGTTCTAAGGAAAGGTCTACCAAGAATAATAGGACATGAAGGATTGCAATCTATATCAAGAACGATAAAATCTACGGGCACATAGTTCCTATTTGCAACAATAAGAACATCATTAATTCTTCCCATAGGTTTCTTAATAGTGGAATCCGCAAGGTGTAAGTTTAAAGAGCAATCATCAAAATCACGGAAACCTAGCAAATCGCACAATGTTTTTGGAATCGTGGAAACACTAGCACCCAAATCACACAAAGCATAGCATTCATGATATTTAATCTTAATTTTAATAGTAGGTTCCCACTCATCATAAAGTTTTCTAGGGATAGAAACTTCCAACTCAAGATTTTCTTCATAAGATTGCATCAAGGCATCAACGGTATGTTTGGTAAAAGCTTTATTTTGACTATAAGCATGGGGAGAATTTAGCACGGATTGCAACAAGGAAATACAATCTATCAAAGAGCAATTATCATAATTAAATTCCTTCAAATCCAAAATTGTGGGTTTATTAATATCTAGGGTTTTGTTCTCTTCAATCCCACTTTTATCAATTTTAGCATCAAGATCTAAAAACTCCGAAGTTTTGGAACGCCTTCTAGGTAAAGGTGGATCATACTCAGTCCCATCATTATCAAGATTCATATTGTAAACAAAGATTTAATAGGGGACACATCAATAACTTTTAGATCTTCATCTTTATTTTCATAGAAATTTGAAGAACACGCTTTTATAAAGCAATCTTTCTTAGCACGCATCCTAGCATTTCTTTCTTTGCACTCATCAATGGAAATTCTCATGGCTTTGAGAGACTCATTGATATCATGCTTAGGAGGAATAGATCTTAGTTTTAAAGAATCAACATCAAGAGAAATTCTATCAACGTTGCTAACCAATTCATCAACTTTAAGCAATTTTTCTTCAAGCAAGGCATTGAAATTCTTTTGCAAATTCATAAACCCCTTAACACTAGTCTCAAATTCAGCGGGCATCTTATTGAAATTTCCATAAGAGTTGTTGTAGGAATTACCATAATTATTAGAGGAATTACTAGGATAAGGCCTAGGATTAAAGTTTCCTCTATACGCGTTGTTACCAAAATTATTCCTACCAACAAAATTCACATCCAGAGATTTATTATTATTCTCAATCAAAGTAGACAAAGGCATATCATTAGGATCAGAAGAAACACTCTTACTAGCAAATAATTTCATAAGTTCATCCATCTTTCCACCCAAAACATTAATTTCTTCTATCGCATGCACTTTTTTATTAGTAGATCTTTCAGTGTGCCGTTGAGAATAATTAACCGTAATATTTTCTAGGAGTTTAGTAGCTTCTCCTAAAGTGATTTCCATAAAAGTGCCTCCCGCGGCCGAATCTAAAAGATTTCTAGAAGCAAAATTCAATCCGGCATAAATTTTTTGTATAATCATCCACCAATTCAAACCATGTGTAGGGCAATTACGTATCATTAATTTCATCCTCTCCCAAGCTTGTGCAACATATTCATGATCAAGTTGCTTAAAATTCATAATCTCGTTTCTAAGAGAGATAATCTTAGCGGGAGGAAAATACTTAGAGATAAAATCATCTTTGCACTTATTCCAAGAATCAATACTATTTTTAGGCAAAGATGAAAACCAAGCTTTAGCACGATCGCTAAGCGAAAAAGGAAATAGCTTCAATTTAACAATATCATTATCAACATATTTCTTCTTTTGCATATCACACAAATCAACGAAGCTATTTAGATGAGTAGCAGCATCTTCACTAGGAAGGACGGTGAATTGATCTTTCATAACAAGATTCAACAAAGCAGCATTGATTTCACAAGATTCAGTATCGGTAAGAGGAGCAATCGGAGTGCTAAGGAAATAATTA
This sequence comes from Aegilops tauschii subsp. strangulata, assembly GCF_002575655.3. Lineage (NCBI taxonomy): Eukaryota > Viridiplantae > Streptophyta > Magnoliopsida > Poales > Poaceae > Aegilops > Aegilops tauschii. The sequence continues at coordinate 409,839,492 of NC_053040.3, read as the reverse complement.
TTGTTGGTATTGGTAAATTCACACAATTTGGTATTATCTTGAGCCATCGCGACAAGCAAGCAATCCAACACACTAGCAAACAAAAAGCAAGCGAAAAAGAGGCGCGAAAAAGAGAGGGCGAATAAAACGGCAAGGGTGAAGTGGGGGACAGAAAAACGAGAGGCAAATGGCAAATAATGTAAAGCGGGAGATAAGGGTTTGTGATGGGTACTTGGTATGTTGACTTTTGCGTAGACCTCCCCGGCAATGGCGCCAGAAATCCTTCTTGCTACCTCTTGAGCACTGTGTTGGTTTTCCCTTGAAGAGGAAAGGGTGATGCAGAAAAGTAGCGTAAGTATTTCCCTCAGTTTTTGAGAACCAAGGTATCAATCCAGTAGGAGGCTACGCGCGAGTCCCTCGCACCTACACAAAACAAATAAATCCTCGCAACCAATGCGATAAGGGGTTGTCAATCCCTACACGGTCACTTACGAGAGTGAGATCTGATAGATATGATAAGATAATATTTTTGGTATTTTTATGATAAAGATGCAAAGTAAATTAAAAGCAAGGGAAATAACTAAGTGTTGAAAGATTAATATGATAAAGATAGACCCGGGGGTCATAGGTTTCACTAGTGGCTTCTCTCAAGAGCATAAGTATTTTACGGTGGGTGAACAAATTACTGTTGAGCAATTGACAGAATTGAGCATAGTTATGAGAATATCTAGGTATGATCATGTATATAGGCATCACGTCCGAGACAAGTAGACCGACTCCTGCCTGCATCTACTACTATTACTCCACACATCGACCGCTATCCAGCATGCATCTAGAGTACTAAGTTCATAAGAACAGAGTAACGCCTTAAGCAAGATGACATGATGTAGAGGGATAAATTCATGCAATATGATAAAAAACCCATCTTGTTATCCTCGATGGCAACAATACAATACGTGCCTTGCTGCCCCTACTGTCACTGGGAAAGGACACCGCAAGATTGAACCCAAAGCTAAGAACTTATCCCATTGCAAGAAAGATCAATCTAGTAGGCTAAACCAAACTGATAATTCGAAGAGACTTGCAAAGATAACCAATCATACATAAAAGAATTCAGAAGATTCAAATATTGATCATAGATAAACTTGATCATAAACCCACAATTCATCGGTCTCAACAAACACACCGCAAAAGAAGATTACATCGAATAGATCTCCACGAGAGAGGGGGAGAACATTGTATTGAGATCGAAAAAGAGAGAGGAAGCCATCTAGCTAATAACTATGGACCCGAAGGTCTAAGGTAAACTACTCACACTTCATCGAAGAGGCTATGGTGTTGATGTGGAAGCCCTCCATGATGGATGCCCCCTCCGGCGGAGCTCCGGAACGGGCCCCAAGATGGGATCTCGTGGGTACAGAAGGTTGCGGCGGTGGAATTAGGTTTTTGGCTCTGTATCTGATCGTTTGGGGGTACGTAGGTATATATAGGAGGAAGGAGTACGTCGGTGGAGCAACATGGGGCCCACGAGGGTGGAGGGCGCGCCCAGGGGGGTAGGCGCGCCCCCTACCTCGTGGCTTCCTGGAAGCTTCCTCGACGTAGGGTTCAAGTCTCCTGGATCATGTTCGTTCCGAAAATCACGTTCCCGAAGGTTTCATTCCGTTTGGACTCCGTTTGATATTCTTTTTCTGCGAAACTCTGAAATAGGCAAAAAATTAGCAATTCTGGGCTGGGCCTCCGGTTAATAGGTTAGTCTCAAAAATAATATAAAAGTGAATAATAAAGCCCAATAATGTCCAAAACAGAAGATAATATAGCATGGAGCAATCAAAAATTATAGATACATTGGAGACGTATCACCGAGGCTGCCCGGACCCAGCACCAGGCCACGCCGAACTCCCAGGAGGAGGACCTCGCCAAGCGCGAGGCGGACTTCGACACCAAACTCCACGCCAAGGACAAGGAGGTGGAGAAGCTTGCCGCGCAGTGGACCCAAGAGCTAGAGCAGAGGCACAAAGAGACACTCGATGCCCAGGCTCTGGTTCACGCCGGCAAGGTGAAGGAGCTGGAGGTGGAGCGGGATGGGCTAAAGGAGCAGGCCTTGAAGCTGTCCCAGGAGAAGGACACGCTCAATAGCGCCTCGACGGAGGCGCAGGGCGCGGCCGTCAGCAGGGGCGGGGAGCTCTCCGAGGCCAACAACTCCATCAAAGACCTCAAGCTGAAGCTGGAGGGTCTCGAGAAGATGTTGTTGGAGGCCAGGGCCCGGGAAGGGACCCTGACCAAAAACCTGGAGACCGAGAAGTAGCTGCGGAAGAACGAGGCCCTCAACTTCAAGGAGCACGTGGAGGGCGAGAACCGCTGGCTCGATCACCTCGCCGCCGTCGCCAACCAGGCCGCCGCGCAGCTGGCCACCATGGGGATGCCGGACGTGAGGTACGCCCCGGAGCGGAGTGTGAGCGCCAACTGTAGCCTGACCTAGTTCTTTGAGAAGGTCATCGGCGCTTTGGAGCGTCTTCACACCAACCAGGTGAGGGAGTCCTGGATTAGGGGGTCCTCGGACAGCCGGATTATATACTTTAGCCGGACTATTGGACTATGAAGATACAAGACTCAAGACTTCGTCCCGTGTCCGGATGGGACTCTCCTTTGCATGGAAGGCAAGCTTGGCAATATGGATATGTAGATCTCCTCCCTTGTAACCGACTCTGTGTAACCCTAGCCCCCTCCAGTGTCTATATAAACCGGAGGGTTTAGTCCGTAGGACAACAACAATCATAATCATAGGCTAGCTTCTAGGGTTTAGCCTCTACGATCTCGTGGTAGATCAACTCTTGTAATACTCATATCATCAAGATCAATCAAGAAGGAAGTAGGGTATTACCTCCATTGAGAGGGCCCGAACCTGGGTAAACATTGTGTCCCCCGCCTCCTGTTACCATCCGCTTAGACGCACAGTTTGGGACCCCCTACCAGAGATCCGCCGGTTTTGACACCGACATTGGTGCTTTCATTGAGAGTTCCATTGTGCCGTCGCGATAAAGGCTTGATGGCTCCCTCGATCATCGACAACGATGCGATCCAGGGCGAGGCTTTCCTCCCCGGACAGATCTTCGTATTCGGCGGCTTCGTACTGCGGGCCAACTCGCTTGGCCATCTGGAGCAGATCGAGAGCTACACCCTTGGCCATCAGGTCAGGTTTGGAAACTTGAACTATACTGCCGACATCCGCGGAGACTTGATCTTCGACGGATTCGAGCCCATGTCAGGTGCGCCGCACAGTCATGACGAGCATGACTTAGCTCTACCGTCGGACGGTGTTCGGGAGATCACACCTGCAACTACTTCGGCCCTCAACCCGGAACAGATTGCGCCGTCCGAGGACGGGTGGATGGACCCCGCCACGAAGGCCGCGCACTCAGCGTCGATAGAGTCGAATGCTGACTTCACTTCCTATGAGACCCGTGTTGCTGGACACTTGGATTCGTCCCCGGCCACGGGCTCTGAACCACCTGCGTCCGTGCCTATCGAATCTGATTGGGCACCGATCATGGAGTTTTCCTCCGTGGATATCTTTCAGCACTCACCACTGGGCGACGTGCTAAACTCATTGAGGTCTCTCTCCTTGTCAGGAGACCCTTGGCCGAACTATGTCCGGCTAGAGTGGGATGCGGACGACGAAGAAATTCGCTCCCCGCCCACCACCCACTTAGTAGCCACTGTCGACGATTTAACCGACATGCTCGATTTCGGCTCCGAAGACATCGACGGTATGGACGACGATGCAGGAGACGAACAGGAACCACCGCCCACAGGGCGCTGGACTGCCACCTCATCATATGATATATACATGGTGGACACCCCCAAAGAAGGTGATGGCGATAAGGCAACGGAGAATAATCCCTCCAAGAAGCAATCCAAGCACCAGCGTCAGCGGCGCCGCTCTAAGTCCCGCCATAGCAAAATCAGCGATACCGGCACAAGAACAATAACGCTCCGGATAGTGCCGAAGACGAAGACAATCCCCTCCAGCCAGACCTCGAGCGGGAGGATGAACAAGCTAGCCCTCAAGAACAGGCAGCAGACGGAGAATCAGAGGATGACAATTACATGCCTCTCTCTGAAGACGAGGTGAGCCTCGGCGACGAGGATCCCGTCGAGCAGGAGCGCTTCAAGCGCTGGCTTATAGCCACAGCAAATAGCCTGAAGATAAAGCAACAACAGCTTCGAGCTGATCAAGATCTGCTAGCGGATAGATGGACTGAGGTCCTGGCGGCCGAGGAATACGAACTCGAGCGCCCAACCAAGAGTTACCCAAAGCACAGGTTGCTACCCCAACTCGAGGAGGAAGCATTGAAACCTGCATTACCAGCGTATCATGCGGCTGATCGGCCACCTCGTGGCCGAGACAAAAGGGGTATATCAGCCCGAAGTCCAGCCCGCACCCCGTCGCCAGACAAACAAAAACACCAAGGCCCGGGGCAACACGCAGGACCTGCGTGACGTATTGGAAAACAAAGCAGGACATACAAGATCGATCTACGGATCACGGGGGTGCGCCCCAATGCGTGACCATGATCGTCACGCCGGATACACTAAAAGCAAATCCGGTCGGGCTGAATACAACAGACAAGACTCATATGAACTGCGTCGCGACATAGCCCGACATAGAGGTGCCGCACACCCCCTATGCTTCACTGATGAAGTAATGGATCATGAATTCCCAGAAGGGTTTAAACCCGTAAACGTTGAATCATATGATGGTACTACAGACCCCGCGGTATGGATAGAAGACTTCTTCTTCCACATTCACATGGCCCGCAGGGATGATCTGCACGCCATCAAGTATCTCCCGCTAAAACTGAAAGGGTCAGCTCAGCATTGGCTGAATAGCTTGCCGGCAAACTCCATTGGATGTTGGGAGAACCTGGCAGACGCATTCCTGGACAATTTCCAGGGCACTTATGTGCGACCACCGGATGCTGACGATTTAAGTCACATAACACAACAGCCCGGAGAGTCAGCCAGGAAATTCTGGACTCGATTCCTAACTAAAAAGAACCAAATTATCGACTGTCCGGATGCCGAAGCCCTAGCAGCCTTTAAACATAACATCCGTGACGAGTGGCTTGCCTGACATCTCGGCCAAGAGAAGCCAAAATCCATGGCAGCCCTCACGACACTTATGACCCGCTTTTGCGCGGGCGAAGATAGCTGGTTGGCTCGTAGCAACAACACAGCAAGCAAACCTGGCACATCTGAGGCCAGGGATAGCAACGGCAAACCACGACGCAACAAACACAAGCGCCGCAAATATGGTGAAAACACCGAAGATACGACAGTTAATGCCGGGTTTAGTGGCTCAAAGTCCGGTCAGCGGAAAGGGCCACTCAAAAATAACAATTCGGGTCCATCCATTCTGGACCGCATACTCGATTGCCAATGCCAAATTCATGGCACCCCAAGAACGCCAGCCACCCATACCAACAGAGAATGCTGGGTCTTCAAACAAGCCGGCAGGGCAGGCGCCAAAAACAGAGAAGGGTGGTCTCAAAGCGATGATGGCGACGAAGAGCCCAGATCATCGAACACAAGAGGGCAAAAGAAATTTCCCCCGCAAATGCAAACGGTGAACGTGGTAGACACCACCCAAATTCCCAACCCGGACCGGATACGCACCCTTAGGGATGCCAACTTAACGGAACTAGTCGTCCCACAATATAAACTAGGGCCGGTCACCTTCAACCGCATGGATCGTCCGGTTAACGCCAATCAGGGCAATCCAGCTGCACTAGTCCTCGACCCAACAATTGACGGGTTCCACCTCACACGAGTCCTTATGGACGGAGGCAGCAGTCTAAACCTGCTTTACCAGGACACAGTGCGCAAGATGGGCATCGATCATTCGGTGATCAAACCCACTAAAGCCACTTTAAGAGGCATTATACCAGGTGTGGAAGCCAGCTGTACAGGCTCCATCGCCCTTGAGGTAGTCTTCGGATCACCAGACAATTACCGTACCGAAGAGTTAATCTTCGAAATCGTCCCTTTCCGCAGTGATTATCAGGCACTGCTCGGACGAACCGCGTTCGTTCGATTCAACGCGGTGCCACATTATGCCTACCGTAAGCTCAAAATGCCCGGTCCACGCGGCGTCATCACGGTTAATGGCAAGGACGAACTTTACTTCGGCACCAACGAGTACACCGCTGCCTTAACAGCAGAAGCAACGAGCAGCACCTTGCATGTAGCGACCAGACCTCAAATGGCCTGTGCTGCTGTGCACCAGTGTCATCCCTGGATCAGTAATGCTGACACGCACAGTACAAATGGAGGATTTATAACAGAGTAGTAATCACACACTTATTACATCGAATATCTCCGAAGAGATTAAGTATGATAAACATGGCTTAAGGCCATCTAATAACGATAACAGCGGAAGACTTGGAAGATAAGTGAGTCCATCAACTCCAGCGGCATCACTGAGTATAAGACAACGACCTAAGGCACCTTACTCGTCGTCTGAAAAGTCTGCAACATGAAACGTTGCAGCCCGAAAACGGGTCAGCACATAGGATATGCTGGCAAAGTAACACATAGAGAGCAATGAACAATAATAATGCTATACTATATGCATGTATGGCTGGTGGAAAGCTCTATGGTTACAGTTTTGCGAAAAGCCAATTTTATCCTACTTCAAAGGAATAAATTTTATTTAACTATCATGGTGGTTGTGAAACATTGAGAAGGTACCTCCAACTCAATCCCAATTAAGTGTCATCATTAACCCAACAAAATTAATTATAAGTAACATGGTGATGAGATTCAAATAATAATCCAGGTACTAGATACTCAAGTTGTCCATAACCGGGGACACGGCTAACCATGATTAGTTTGTACACTCTGCAGAGGTTTGCGCACTTTTCCCCACAAGACTCGATCGCCTCCGCTTGATTCTCGCACTGCATGATGTTTGGGAAACGGATGACCGAGACACAGCCTTTCAGAAACAATCACTCTTTACTCTGGATGGACCGGTACACCTACTTTCCCCTACATCTGCTAGCCCACCTCTTCAAGAGATCTTGTAACCTACTCAACTATGCTAGAGCCCATAATAGCTTGTGGTTGCACACGGAAGTTTCTAGCATGAATAATCTTATGATCCCTTTGAGCCTGGGTGGCGGTCCTTATACAAACAGACAACACTGGGTTCTCCAGGTGCCTCAATCCACCCAGATGTGAGTTTTAGTTGCCACCTTAAGTTGAACCATTATTAACAATCTCACATCTGTCGTGAATATCACTCAAACCCAAATCCACATCTACGAGCATAGCACGGCAATAATAAAAGCAACGTAGAAGTAGATCCCAAGAGTTTGATAGGAAAAACAGGTAATAGGTACTACCTCAACTACTTCCCAATACCCTCAATTTAATTAGATCCTAACCATGCAAGTGTTTGAGGAAAACAGATCTAATGCAGTAAAACTGGGTATGAACGGGATATGATCAAAGTGTTACTTGCCTTGCTGATGATCCGCAAAACCTAGCGAGTCGAAGTAACAAGCGGCACACTCCGGGTACTCTATCGCAAACAAACAAGCATACAATCAGTACTCATCTAATGCACAGGTAAAACTCGAATGAAAGATCCAACCAGAAAGTTCAACTTAAGAACTCCGGTTTGCAAATAGAATCAACTCGAAAGAAGCAACGAAAGTCAAACGGCGAAAGAAAGAAACTTCGTTTGCTAATCTGGATCTAGGTCAAATTTTACTGTAGCAAAAACTTGTTTGAGTAGGTTAAACGGAAAGAGAATTTCGAGACGAAACTCTAGACGCTTGAATCGCCTGATTCCGATAACAGAGCGAGAAGTTAAACAGAATCGAAGATTTGATCAGAAATCGAATCTGAGAAAATAACGAGAAAAATCCGACGAAAAAGAAAAACGGACGAACGGTTAAATAACGGACGTTCGTTAACAGAGAAAAACCGACGAACGCGTTCGTTAAAACGAACGGTTCGGTGAACGCTCGCAAAATAATAAAACCGAAAAAAACCGATCTAGGTTTTTTTTAAAACGAACGTGTTTTTTAAAAGAAAACCGGCAACGGCGAGGTGCGGCTACCTCGGGGACGGGCTCCGGCGAGGCTCCGGCGACGGGGCTGCGGGGCTCGGGGCTCGGGCGGCTCGGGGGCGAGGGGCGGGGCTTCGGCGGCGGCTCCGGCGAGCGGCGGCGGCGGCGCAAGGCGGCGGCGGCGCGGATCCCGTGCGGGCGGCGGCGGGCGAGGCGAGTGCGGCGGCGGCGGCTTGTGGTGAGGGAGAGGGGGGGGGGGGGGCGGCGGCGGTATAAATAGGGGGGGTGGAGGTGACTTGGGGGAGGGGGTGGCCGGCGGGAGCCGTGCGGGAGCCGGACTCGGCCATGGCGGCGGCGGCGTCTCGTGCGCGAGGAGGAGAGGGGCGCGGGGTGGGCCGGCGGCCTGGCTGGGCTGCGGCCCGGTCGGGCGCGCGCAGTTTTTTTTTTAAAAAAAATTCCGCGGAAAACAATTCGTAGAAAAATAAATAAAAATCAGAAAAATATGAAATAAATTTTCCCCGTTTAGTTAGAAAATCTAGAATAGGCTGAACATTTTTTAAATCAAAATAAATATTTTGAAAACATGCAATATTTCTAATGCAATAAAAATTGCAAATAAAATCCAAATGAATTCCAATAAATGATTTTATCATTTTTCCTCCAGTATTTCAATTGTTTTGGAGAAGTCATGTTTTCTCCTCTCGTTTAATTTAAAATGAAATATTTTTCCGGAGAGAAAATAATTAAAACCAAAATCCTCGTCTTATTATTTGATGAAAATCAAATATGAAAATTTAAGAAAAATCCTCAACTCTCTCCGAGGGTCCTTGTGTTGCTTAGGATTTATCGAGGATTTGTCAAAATGCAATAAAACATGATATGCAATGATGATCTATGTATAACATACCAAATTGAAAATTTGTGATGTTACATTGCAGCCGAACTTCGAGTCGACGGCCAGGTTCCCGGACACCGTCAAAGGACTCCGAACTACTTCGCGGCAGGATAGCCCGGCTCGTCTAGAGCTCAATTAAACACTCCGGCGAAGGCCAGGACAGGCCGCACTCTACGGCTCAACCGCTCTCCGGCACGCAAACATTTCTTACATTTCCTTCGCAGGTTCACCTTTGCGCCGACCAGGACGGGCGATGTGGAGGCAGCTCGAACGCGCAAGGGAATCTGTAGATATTCCCTGCGATGACTATCCGACTATACTCCGGATCCGCACACAACTTCTTCCCCCCTGGTCTCAGCAGGTTCCACAGTCATGTCTCCTTTTTATCACATTACCTGTACTTATACGCATCGACGTACTATTCAAATACAACATATGGATTCATATGACGCTTATTTGCTGCTATTTCTTATTAAAATTCTTTTGTCAAGTGGCATCCGTACACAACGATATGCCTTCAAATATGCCAGGGGCTTCATTTTACCCATAATACGGCAATAAAGTCCGAACACCTTCACGGAAGTTCGGCACCCCGAACCTATAGCATTATATGCATCAGCTCCGAATCATGTCTTGGGCCAATAGTTGGGTTTTCCCGGCTCCCACGTTTTGGTACCTTACGTTCCGCTATATTGGCTAAGGTAGCACTGGGAGAACTACTGCGATTGTGTCCTGGTTCTTCCGGACGAGCACCTCAGTAGAGAAAGCCGAAAACTGACTGTCATGATACGGCGAGAGCTGGTCAGCTGTTCGAGAGGTTGTAAAATCTTTAAGGATTTCTCCCGCATAATGCCATAACCAATGCAGCGTGCGATGGATCGGTTTTTTCTTCCTATCAGGTGCTTATAGAGCCCCTCGTGCGGTCTTCGGAACACCAGGGGCTGCGCCTACCTTCCTAAAGCTCCTATGGCTAAGTGAGAGCGATAAAGCCCTATAGTCCGATTGCTTGGTTCGTTGTGCTGAACACCTCCTTCGAAGGACCCAAAACTGGGATAAAGAGTGATCAGGTCTATCCCGAGCACCCCCGTACTTCTTACGTGGGGGCAGAAGCCGACGACTGGCCAACTCTCAGTATTAATATATAAAACGGTCGCGCAGGAGGATAAACTTTTATATAACAGGCAATAAATAATATGAATGACCTTGTTCAAACATTACAGAGGACAACATGATTTGCATTCATGGAAATATAATGTCCTTGGTACATAGCTCCACTGCAAGGTAGGATCCTTTCAGGACACTCTCATAATATAATTCGGGCTTGCGGTGCTCCTTCCCCTCTGGCGGTCCTTCGGTCACCAGCTTTTCAGCATCCATCTTCCCCCAGCGCACCTTTGCGCGGGCGAAGGCCATTCGCGCACCCTCTATACAGACCGACTGCCTGATGACATCAAGTCAAGGGCAAGCACTCACAAGCTGCTTCACGAGCCCGAGGTAGCTGCTTGGAATCGGCTCGGCGGGCCATAGCTGGATAATCAGATCCTTCATGGCTAGTTCCGCCGCCTTATGCAGTTCGATCAGCTGTTTCAGTTGATCGAGAAAAGGCACCGGATAATTCGGTGCCAAATACTGCGACCAGAAGAGCTTATCCGCAGTGTTCCTTTCTTCGGCTCGGTAGAATTGGGCAGCATCTGATATGCTGCGTGGCAGCTCGGCAAATACCCCTGAGAAATCCGAATTCAAAATTAGAAACATGATTTTCTCCTCAAATACTTGCTTTACATGGAAAAAGCCTTACCCGCCGCGATCTTCCTTGCCTCTTGGATCCCCTGCAGGGCGCTTTGGGTTTCCCCCCGGGCATCGCTCGTGGCCTGATGCACCTTGGTGAGTTCGGATTCTTTCTCCGTTAAACTCTGCTCCAAGGTCTCGCATTTCTTCACGGCCTCTTGCAACTCCTGCTCAGCTTCAATAACCCTGGCCTCATGCTTCTCACGAAGAGCCTGCTCTGTGGTTGCCTTTTTCTCGGCCTCGGCCACAGCCTTCTTAAGAGCCTCGACTTCGGTCATCATCCCTAGCGCAAATCATGAAACATATTTTATCATACTGAAAATTCATTCGCAATAAATGCGAACAAGACTTGCGCATACCTTGTTTATCTCCCAACTGCATTTTCAACTGGCCAAGTTCTTCTTTGGCCCGCTCCAGACTTTGATTCAGTCCGGAGACCTCCGCAGTATGAGAGGCAACAGCCGCTACAGACGCCTGCTTATAACAGAAGAGAAATAGATGTCATCCAATGAGTCTTCCTGTGAACATAAATTTGATCCTCTGTCCGGTTCTTTCTTTCACCGAACAGTGTATCAGGGGCTACTATCCATACCATGACACTCTTCGAAACCTCATAAAACATACCTCAAAACCTCCTATAAGGCCGATACAGGCTTCATTCAGTCTACTCTCAGCAGACTGAATCTTCTCAATCACAGCACCCATAAGGGCACAGTGTTCATCGACGATGGAGGCGCTCTTCAGCGCCACCAACAAAGCATCCGACACCTCTGGTTGGACAGAGATTGTCGATGGAACAGGCATGCCCCCTCCAGCTGAGAGAGGCTGTCTGCTTGATTCTGGAGCCGTATTGGTCTCCGGAATTACATCCGGCTGGGAGCCGAATTCAAGATGGCCCCTACCGTCAGCTCCCATGGGAATTTTCTCCCCCATGTGTCCGGCCCCTGAAGTTTGACCTCCAGGCGCCGCCTTCACGGTCTTTCCCTCTCCTCCTTGGCCGGGGTCCCTCTGGGACGAAGCCTCGGTGTTATTCACCTGTTTGGAGGAAGGGGCCTTCGGGGGCGTCCCGCTCTCCATAGCATCCGAGCTCAGCGAATCCTCTGAGGAGGATTGTTTGGTACGGGACCTCGCCGGACTACAAAAAATATGGCTCAGGTTAAAATATTTGCCATGATGAGTCTAGACGCATAAAACGTACTCGGATTCAATATACTCACGAAATCACCAAGGGCTGGGCCCTGGGATCCCATGCCGGGCCGCTGTCGGCGGCGGTAGTAGACTCCTCCGGAAGAGGAGCTTTTCCCCTTTTAGGCGACTCGGCCTCCAAGTGTGCGAAGGCCGTCCTCTTCTTTCTTCCCCCCGCAGGGGATTCATCTTCCTCCTCCTCCTTGTCCTCTTCGGAGGCGGAACGGGCATCAGAGCCTTCGGATATTGTGTCCGAAGTGCCGCGGCGACGAAGGCCGCCCCGGGTCTTTTTGGCCTCCTTCTCGGCCGTCTTCTTTGGCACCTTGTAAGGCGCCGGGACCAGCATCTTCGTCAGATGGGGGACGGCCAGTTCTTCGGGCAGCGGGGCCGGACAATGGATCCGCTCCGCCTTCTTCGTCCAGCCCTAGGAGGGTTGTTGAAAACACATTAAGCGCTTCCTTTGGGTTATGCGGATAAAAAGTATGATGACTTACCGAACTTCGGGGCGGGACAGTTGGTACCCGCGGTCTTCGGCTGAGTCCGGCCATGATTTGCTGGACTTGAAAAGCACCTTCCAGATGTCTTTGTGCGAGGAGCCGAAAAGCTCTCGCAGGGTTTGGTGCTTGGCCGGATCGAATTCCCATAGATTGCAAGTCCGGTGTTGACAAGGCAGGATCCGGCGAACTAACATCACATGGACTACAGTGACAAGTTCAATGTTCTTGTCTCCCATATCTTTTAACGCGCGTCTGGAGCACCGACAATTCGTCGGACGAAGACCAGTTCAGGCCCTTCTTGACCCAGGATGTAAGCCGCAAAGGGGCTCCGGATCGAAACTCGGGAGTAGCGGCCCATTCCATGCCGCGCGGCTCGGTGATGTAAAACCACTGCTGTTGCCACTCCTTGACAGAATCGTTAAAGGTGCCTGTTGGCCATGTGACGTTGGGCATCTTGCTCACCATAGCGCCCCCGCACTCGGCGTGCTCGCCGCCCACTACCTTGGGCTTCACATTAAAAATCTTCAGCCATAAGCCGAAGTGTGGCGAGATGCGGAGAAAAGCCTCGCACACGACAATGAATGTCGAGATGTTGAGGGATGAATTAGGGGACAGATCGTGAAGATTGATCCCATAATAATACATGACGCCGCGAACGAACGGGTGGAGGGGAAACCCTAGCCCGCGGACGAAGTAAGGGAGGAAAACAACTCTCTCGTGGGGTTCCGGAGTAGGGACGATCTGTCCCGCCGTCGGGAGACGGTGGCTGATTTTCTTGGCCAGATACCCGGCTTTCCGAAGCTTTTTGATATCCTTCTCCCGGATGGTAGAGGCCATCCACTTGCCTCCTGCTGCGGATCCGGACATTTTCGGAAGGCCTTTGTGGGCAGAGAAGATGAATGCTTGGGCGTTGGAGCTCGAGCGAAGGGGAATGGATCGGGAAGAAGAAAGCGTGGGTGCGAAAGGGAGTCCTTATCCCCTTATAAAGGCAGCTGGGATTCTGCGCCTCCCCACTTGCCTGGTAAACCCGCTTATTCCCCAAGCGCCGTAATTGATGGCGCAGTTGGGTTACCCACACCCGTATTGATGAGAATCCCGTGATAGGGGGACACGATCTCTGCTTCGACAAGACGTGCCAAGAAAACCGCCTCGCAATATGTGTAGTAGCTGGTTAGGAGAAACGGTTCGAATAATGACTGGGTCGTGGCGTGATGTCACACTATGAAACTTGTCAGCAGATTAGATTTGGGAAAATATTATACTCTCTATGGTGGTATGTGGAATTTATTTTACAGAGCCGGACACGATCCTTGTGTTCAAAATCTTCTATGGAGTATTCGGAGGAGGAACCCGCCTTGCAATGCCGAAGACAATCTGCGCGCCGGACTCATCGTCATTGAAACCTGGTTCAGGGGCTACTGAGGGAGTCCTGGATTAGGGGGTCCTCGGACAGCCGGATTATATACTTTAGCCGGACTATTGGACTATGAAGATACAAGACTCAAGACTTCGTCCCGTGTCCGGATGGGACCCTCCTTTGCGTGGAAGGCAAGCTTGGCAATACACATATGTAGATCTCCTCCCTTGTAACCAACTCTGTGTAACCCTCGCCCCCTCCGGTGTCTATATAAACCGGAGGGTTTAGTCCGTAGGAGAACAACAATCATAATCATAGGCTAGCTTCTAGGGTTTAGCCTCTACGATCTCGTGGTAGATCAACTCTTGTAATACTCATATCATCAAGATCAATGAAGCAGGAAGTAGGATATTACCTCCATCGAGAGGGCCCAAACCTGGGTAAACATTGTGTCCCCCGCCTCCTGATACCATCCGCCTTAGACGCACAGTTTGGGACCCCCTACCCGAGATCCGCCGGTTTTGACACCGACACCAGGCGGCCTCGCTGGCCGACGAGGCCCGGAGGCTTTGCCAGGGCGCCATGACCAAGGTTCTCACCAAGGTGGCGTACTGGTACCCGGAGCTCGACTTTGACGCCGCGCTGGAGAGCTTCCGGAGGATACTGACCTCGCGCCGCTCAGGGAGCGCATCAAGCCCGTCATCAGCGGTGTTGGCGGAATTCTGAGGGTGGAGGGCCAGTGCCGGGACAAGGCACTCCGTTTCTTTTCGTCGGTGCAAGTTCACAACCAAGACGATTTTCATCTTTAGTTAGAACTGCGGCAACAAGTGATGTAATAGTACTTCTGCAGTACTTTTGATATTATGCATGTCATTCTCCTGTTTGATTTTCCTTTGTATGTCCACCCTACGTTAATCGGGTAGGCTCGCTGGTGCGTAAACCCAGGGCGGCGTCTTGAGGATGAATCCCCATTGGCCTGCCGGGTGTGCTTGCTGCCGGGCGAACCACCTTATCGCTCTTAGCGCGGCCGCTCGAACTATCGATCTTGACTCGAGTCAGAATCGAGAGCGTTGCTAATTGTGGAAGGCTACCCTGCCACTCTCGACGCGGCCACTCGAGCTGTTGAGCGGACTCGAAACAGAATGAGGGCGTTGCCAATTGCGGGAGGGCCCCTTTGCGTACAGGTTTTCCATACATAGGCAGGATCTCTGAAGACAATAACCTTACGTATAAAAGGAAATAGCTCAAGGCTCGGAATGACTTAGCTTTTCTTCTTTTGGTTGCCGCGCTGGCGTCCTTCGCGCTCGCAGGCGGCGCCGTTTTCTCCTGGCCGTCTTCTTCTTCAAAAACCGCGGCGATGAAGAACTGCTAGGCCAACTACCAGACCAGATTCTCACAATTGCGCCCCCTACCTGGCGCGCCAAAGATGTCGGTGAGAAACGACACCTATGGGATCACAAGAATCCCTACTACGGTTCCCGGGGCACAGGGTTGTGAGAAGAGCAGGATTAGCAGTCAACACAAGGATCGTTTACATGGGTTCAGGTCGCGAGGATGCGTAATACCCTAGTCCTGCTTTGGTGGCTGTATTTCAGAGAGTTCTTGAGCTCTCGAACTAGCTATGGTGGCTGGGTGGTCCAAAAGAGCCGAATCCCTCTCTAGTACGCAATGGGCCTCCTTTTATAGTCGAAAGGGGCTGCCACAGTGGCACACAGGAGGTGGAAAGGCATACAGTACTGCGAGCTTATCACGCATATTACAGGACAAGACGCATTTAATGCACCACTGAGGTGTCCCCTAGCTTTATCGGGGACGGGAGCGAGGCCCGTCCCATCTGTCGCCGCTCCTCCTCGCTTCGACACGTGCCCTGGCCAGCGATGCGTGCGGCGCCATGTAGGCAGGCAGGCAGCTGAGGTGGCGCGGTAGTAGGGTCCTCACGAAGATCTGCATGCCGCCACGCAGGCGCTTGCCGATCTGGCCTGGAAGCAACATGTTTCCACGCAGGTGCCAGCCCAGCTGGTTGGGCTGGCAGCTGCATGCGAACGGCGGTGGAAAACTTTGGCTGGCGCGGGCTTGGCAGTGGCCCCGCTGATGTCCTCGGCAAGGACCTTGTAGGGGGGCCGGCAAGGGTCTTGCCGAGGCGCGCAGTCGTCCCCGGCAAGGATCTTGCCGGGGGTCTTGTGGCTTCCCTTGGCAAGGATTCCGCCGAGGGTTGCCGTCTTCTAGTCCTCATCTGATCTCATGTACTTATGATCTTGACGAAGATCTGCATGTCACTTACAGGGGTGCCTCCCGAGCCTGGGTTCCAACACAGCTGTTGGTGATACTTGGAACCCCTGGGCTCAAGGGTGGCTCACTCTGTGGGTGTTGGGCAAGTTGCCACGGCAAGGCTCTTGCCGGGGCCGCGGAGGCCGCCCCGGCAAGGATCTTGCCGGGGGAGTCCACCTCGCCCCTTTGCTCTCAGTGCTCCTGGTCCTGGTGTTGTCGTGGTTGTCTTGGGCTTCGGCTTCTCTCCGGCTCCCCTCCTCTGCCCTGCTTAGTGTGGCTATGGCGCGTGGCTCAGATTGCCCGCGCACAAGTAAAGGGGTACAAAGGTGTGCCCCTACTTTTGTACACCGACAGTAACACCCCTTCTCCCCGTTGTAATCTCTACTTAAACATGGTGCTCAATTCCATATATTATTTCCCAATGACATTGGCTATCCTATGATGTTTGAGTAGATCTGTTTTGTCCTGTGGGTTAATCGTGATCTTGGTTGGTATGATTGTATATTTTATTTATGGTGCTGTCCTATGGTGCTCTCCGTTCTCGTGCAAACGTGAGGGGCCCCCGCTGTAGGGTGTTGCAATATGTTCATGGTTCGCTTATGGTGGGTTGCGAGAGTGACAGAAGTTTAATCCCGAGTAAGTGGGGTATGACGTATGGGAGTAAAGAGGACTTGATACATAATGCTATGGTTTGGTTTCACGACCTTAATGATCTTTAGTAGTTGCGGATGCTTGCTAGGGGTCCAATCATAAGTGCATATAATCCAAGTAGAGAAAGTATGTTAGCTCATGCTTGTACCTCATATAAAATTACAAGAATGATTACCGGTACTTGTTACCGATTGCCTAGGGACAAATAACTTTCTTGTTGACACAGACCCTTTTACTAAACACCTAACTTTTATTATCTTGCAAAGTACTTCTAGTTTTATTTTTGCAAAGTAGTTCTAGCATCACTCCTAAAAACTAGTTTCATACTTGTTTTCGGTAAAGCAGACGTCAAGTGTGCGTAGAGTTGTATCAGTGGTCGATAGAACTTGAGGGAATATTTGTTCTACCTTAGCTCCTCGTTGGGTTCGACACTCTTATTTATCGAAAAAGGCTACAAACGATCCCCTATACTTGTGGGTAATCAAGACCTTTTTCTGACGCCGTTGCCGGGGAGCAATAGCATGGGGTGAATATTCTCGTGTGTGCTTGTTTGCTTTATCACTAAGTAGTTCTTATTTTCTGTTCTAAGTTGTTCTCTATCTCTAGTTATGGATATGGAAAACGAAACACCAAAAAAATTAGTTGTACTTGCTACTCATGGAGATGGGGAACCTCCTAAAACCCTCGATGCTCATTATTTGAAAGATATTATGCACTATTTGATAATCCTGAGAAAACCCCATTCAACATGATAATGGGAGTAACGTTGGATCAATGTGAATACTTTAGGGATTATCGATTGACACAAAAAGGGAAACTTTTATGGGATCAAATTTATATGTTGCATTGGTATGCTCGGGATTTATGCTTGAGATATGATTTTACTTGTTGCTCTAGGATGAATGCTCCACACATTCCGTTTTCATGCAAATTTAATGATAATGAAACCTTAGCTTCTTATGCTAATGGTATATATGATTTCTATGATGTGGAAAGAATAGAAGAATTTGTTGCTTTTAAGGGTGTTATGAAATTGAATCTTTGTTTGAAAAGTTTGAAGCTTTTGATGATGATGTTTATAGACCTGAAAATTTTGCCATCCTTAAATATTGCTATGATAATTATAAATATAATTCCGATATTGATGAATTTATTGAGAAAGTCTCCGTTGTCCAAGAAGACACTAATATTTTGCAGGAGTCTATGGAAGAAGAAATTGATGAAACTATGAGCTCATTAGATGAAAAAGATGATGAGGAGGGCGAAGAACAACAGGAGGAAGAGCGGATTAGCTACCCGTGCCCACCTTCTAATGAGAGTAACTCTTCAACTCATACATTATTTAATGCCCCTTCGTTCTTACCGAAGGATGAATGCTATGATAATTGCTATGATCCCGTTGATTCATTTGAAATATCCCTTTTTGATGAACTTGATGTTTGCTATGCTTGTGGCCAAGATGCCAATATGAATTATGCTTATGAAGATGAACTTTCTATAGTTCCTTATGTTAAGAATGAAATTGTTGCTATTGCACCCACACATGATAGTCCTATTACCTTTTTAAATTCTCCAAACTACACTATATCGGAGAAGTTTGCACTTATTAAGGATTATATTGATGGGTTGCCTTTTATCATGGCACATGATGATTTTGATGAATATAATATGCATGTGCTTGCTGCTCCTACTTGCAATTATTATGAGAGAGGAACTACATCTCCGCTTCTTTATGTTTCCAACACGAAAAAATTGCAAGAAACTGCTTATGCTATGTATTGGCCTTTACTTGATGTTTATGAATTGTTCTTGTATGACATGCCGATGCACAGGAAGAGAGTTAGACTTCGTCATTGCTTGACATATGTTGCTTTGTGCTCACTACTAAATGCCAAATCATTGTAATTCAAATTGGCTTTGATATACCTTGGGATCCTGGTGGATCCATTACTTGAGCACTTTATGCCTAGCTTAATGGCTTTAAAGAAAGCGCTGCCAGGGAGACAACCCGGAAGTTTTAGAGAGTCATTTATTTCTGTTGAATGCTTTTATATAGTTTAAAAACAAAAAATGGGGGAACCTTAAAACTTCAGAAAAAGAAAAGCAAAAGTGAGAGAGAGGAGCATTGTGAAAGTGGGGGGACGTCCTTGAACTTTGTTCATGCTCATGGAAACTTTGTGAATCTTAATTACAGAAATTTTTCAACAAAAATAATTATCCCCTTGTACAATTCCATTGTATTATAAAAATAATGTGCCAAGGTTTGCCTTTAGGATGTTTAGATTGCTTGTTGGTTTGTGCGGTGCAAAACAGAAACTTTGGCTGTAGTGCACGATTTTACATTTTTACTGGAACATCAAACGGTTCTGAAACTTTTTACACTGTCTTTATATACAATTTTTTATTTTTCCTAATTTTCTCAGAATTTTAGAGTTACAGAAGTATGGTGGATGTTCAAATCTTTAGACTGTCCTGTTTTCACAGATTGCTGTTATAGCTTCATTATTTGCGTTCGTTTGAATTCTTGTTGAAGCCTCCTTGACTTGGGGCTATAGAGTTGTGATAGCATATAGTAGGTAATGTTTGTTTATAATTATACAATAATGTTACAGCAGTACATGATGGGATTTCATTCCCATATTCACTAACCCCGCCACTAAAACTTTGGTTAAGTTTTGTGTGGATGAAGTGTTCAAAGATCGAGGAGGTCTCGATGTGAGGAGAAGGAGGAGAGGCAAGAGCTCAAGCTTGGGGATGCCCAAGGCACCCCAAGTAAATATTCAAGGAGACTCAAGCTTCTAAGCTTGGGGATGCCCCGGAAGGCATCCCATCTTTCTTCAACAAGTATTGGTATGTTTTTGGATACGTTTCGTTCACATGATATGTGCAAATCTTGGAGCGTCTTTTGCATTTAGTTTTCACTTTTCTTTTATGCACCATGCTGGTATGAGATAGTTCATGGTTGATTTATAGAATGCTCCTTGCACTTCACTTATATCTTTTGGGTGTGGCTTTATAGAATGCTTCATGTGCTTCACTTATATCATTTGAAGTTTGGATTGCATGTTTCTCTTCACATAGAAAACCGTTGTTTGAAGAATGCTCTTTTGCTTCACTTATATTTATTAGATCATGATCTTTTGTAGAAAGAATTAAACTCCCATGCTTCACTTATATCTATTTAGAGAGTCAAAAGGAATTGGTCAATTGCATGGTTAGTCATAAAATCCAACATAAAACTTATGGATCACTGAATATGATATGTTTGATTTCTTGCAATAGTTTTGCGATATAGAGATGGTAATATGTGGGAGGTACTAGTAAATTGTTGTGTTTAGTAGGAATATTGGTGTTAAGGTTTGTGATTCCCGAAGCATGCACATATAGTCTCTCGTTATGCTATGATGTTGGAGCATGATTTATTATTGATTGTCTTCCTTATGAGTGGTGGTCGGGGACGAGCGATGGTCTTTTCCTACCAATCTACCCCCCTAGGGGCATGTGTAGTAGTACTTTGCTTTGAGGGCTAATAAACTTTTGCAATAAGTATATGAGTTCTTTATGACTAATGTGAGTCCATGGATTATACGCACTCTTACCTTTCCGCAATTTGCTGGCCTCTACGGTACCATGCATTGCCCATTCTCACCTCGAGAGTCAGTGCAAACTTCGCAGGTGTATCCAAACCCCGTGATATGATACACTCTATCACATATACGCCTTATTATATCTTCCTCAAAACAGCCACCATACCTACCTATTATGGCTTTTCCATGGCCATCCGAGATATATTGCCATGCAAGTTCCACCGCTTCCGTTTAATGACTTGAGCATTCATTGTCATATTGCTTTGCATGATCATATAGCTGACATAGTAGTTGTGGCTCAGCCACCGTACATCATTTTTTATACATGTTACGCTAGATCATTGCACATCCTGGTACATTGCCAGAGGCATTCATATAGAGTCATATTTTGTCATAGGTATCGAGTTGTAATTTTTATTTCTTTTGAGTTATAAGTAAATAGAAGTGTGATGATCATCATTATTCATTTTTAGAGCAGTGCCCCAGTGAGGAAAGGATGATGGAGACTATAATTCCCCCACAAGTCGGGATGAGACTCCGGACAATGAGAGAAAAAGAAAAAGAAAAAAAGAAAAAAAGAAAAAAGAAAGAGAAAAGAAAGAAAAAGAAAGAAAAAAAAGAAAAGAAAAAAAAATTAATTAACAAAGAGAGAAGGGGCATTGTTAGTATCCTTTACCACACTTGTGCTTCAAAGTAGCACCATGTTTTTCATATGGAGAGTCTCCTACGTAGTCACTTTCATATACTAGTGGGAATTTTTCATTATAGGATTAGATGCACACCCACTTGGTTTCATATTGAGCTTTCATACACTTATAGCTCTCAGTGCATTTGTTGCATGCCAATCCCTACTCTTCACGTTGATATCAATTGATGGGCATCTCCATAGCCCGTTGGTTAGCCGCGTTGATGTGAGATTTTCTTACTTTTTTGTCTTCTATATATTTACCCCTATCATCATACTCTATTCCACTCGTAGTGCTATATCCATGGCTTGCACTCATGTATTGCGCGAGGGTTGAAAAAGCTGAAGCGCGTTAAAAAGTATGAACCAATTGCTCGGCTTGTCATCGGGGTTGTGCATGATAAATACTTTGTGTTAAGAAGACAGAGCATGACAAGACTATATGATTTTTTAGGGATAACTTTCTTTAGCATTGATATTTTGAAAGACATGATTGTTTGTTGGGATGCCTGAGTATTGATGTCTTTATGTCAAATTATAGACTATTGCTTTGAATCACTTATGTCTTAATATTCATGCCATGACTAGATATATGATCATTTTTATGCTAGGTAGCATTCCACATCAAAAATTATCCTTTTTATCATTTACCTACTCGAGGAAGAGCAGAAATTAAGCTTGGGGATGCTAATACGTCTCCGTCGTATCTATAATTTTTGATTGTTTCATGCCAATATTATACAAGTTTCACATATTTTGGCACCTTTTTATATGATTTATTGGACTAACCTATTGATCCAGTGCCCAGTGCCAGTTCCTGTTTTTCTGCATGTTTTTTGTATCGCAGAATATCCATATCAAACAAAGTCCAAATGCAAAAAAAATTGATAGAGAATTATTTTGGAATATATGTGATTTTTGGGAGTTGGAATCACCGCAAACGGAGGCCCACACAGGGTACAAGACACCAGCGCACCACCCCTGAGCCAGGCGCGTGGTGGTGGGTTGTGCTCACCTCGTACGTTGGTTGGAGCTCTACTTCGGGCGCAAGGAAGCTTATATCTGGAAAAAAATCGTGTTAAAATCTTAGCGCAATTGGAGTTACGGATCTCCGGGAATATAAGAAACGGTTTTCGGCTAGATCAGAGGAACGCGAAACAGAAGAGAACAGAGAGGGAGATCCAATCTCGGAGGGGCTCCCACCCCTCCTCCGCTTCCGGTGGCGCCGGAGTGCCGCCGGGGCAATGATCGGGACCAAAGGGGGAACTCTCCTCCCATCTAGGGGGAGGCCAAGGAAGAAGAAGGAGGGGGGGATCTCTCCCCCTCGCTTCCGGTGGCGCCGGAGTGCCGCCGGGGCAACGATCGGCACGACGATCTACATCAACAATATTGCTACTGTCAACACCAACTCTCTCCCCCTCTATGCAGCGGTGTAACACCCCTTCTCCCCACTGTAATCTCTACTTAAACATGGTGCTCAACTCCATATAATATTTCCCAATGATATTTGGCTATCCTATGATGTTTGAGTAGATCCGTTTTGTCCTATGGGTTAATCGTGATCTTGGTTGGTATGATTGTATATTTTATTTATGGTGCTATCCTATGGTGCCCTCCATTCTCGCGCAAACGTGAGGGGCCCCTGCTGTAGGGTGTTGCAACATGTTCATGGTTCGCTTATGGTGGGTTGCGAGAGTGACAGAAGCTTAAACCCGAGTAAGTGGGGTGTGACGTATGGGAGTAAAGAGGACTTGATACATAATGCTATGGTTTGGTTTCACGACCTTAATGATCTTTAGTAGTTGCGGATGCTTGATAGGGGTCCAATCATAAGTGCATATAATCCAAGTAGAGAAAGTATGTTAGCTCATGCCTCCCCCTCATATAAAATTACAAGAATGATTACCGGTACTTGTTATCGATTTCCTAGGGACAAATAAGTTTCGTGTTGACACAAACCCTTTTACTAAACATAACTTTTATTATCTTGCAAAGTACTTCCAGTTTTATTCTTGCAAAGTAGTTCTAGCATCACTCCTACAAACTAGTTTCATATTTGTTTTTGGTAAAGCAGACGTCAAGTGTGCGTAGAGTTGTATCGGTGGTCGATAGAACTTGAGGGAATATATTTTCTACCTTTAGCTCCTCGTTGGGTTCGACACTCTTATTTATCGAAAAAGGCTACAAACGACCCCCTATACTTGTGGGTTATC
This sequence comes from Aegilops tauschii subsp. strangulata, assembly GCF_002575655.3. Taxonomy (NCBI): domain Eukaryota; kingdom Viridiplantae; phylum Streptophyta; class Magnoliopsida; order Poales; family Poaceae; genus Aegilops; species Aegilops tauschii. The sequence continues at coordinate 409,816,310 of NC_053040.3, read as the reverse complement.
GTGTTTGAAATCCGACCGTTGGACACATGTCGGTTCCTTAGTGACCCAGGGTCATTTCGGACATATGAGCTCGGGTTGCCTCCTGGCTATAAATAACCCACCCCCTACACCGTAAATTGGTGGCTGCTCAGAGTTAGTGCACGGCTTTTGTCATTTGAGAGCAACCCACCTCCGAAGCATTTGAGAGAGAGATCCTTGCGAGGACAAAGCCCAAAACACCCAGAGCCAAAGAGTGTTAGGCATCACTGAAGTCTTTCTGTCTGCGTGACCTGAAGACTTGTTACACTTGAGGACTGTGAATCCTCCAGCCGGTTAGGTGTCGCGTTCTGAGCATCCAAGAGTCATTGTGGATCATCGGTGAACGAAGTCTGTGAAGGTTTGGAAGTCTACCTTGAAGACTTACCAGAGTGATTGGGCGAGGACTGGGTTTCCTTAGCTCAAGGGGAATAAGGTGAAGACGCGGTCTTCTGAGTTAAATCTCAGCCTCCCTAACCAGACGTACAGTTGTCACAGCAACTGGAACTGGTCTACCAAATCATTGTCTCCACCAAGCAACTGGTTCTATCTCTCACTTCTCTTTACATTTCAGTTTGTCTTCATGAAGTCATTGCTAGCTTGTCTGATCTGATTGACTTCACTGTGAAGACTATTTCTTGTTTGGTTTCATTCTGTCTTCCATCCTGATCCATACTACCTAGCTGCTGATAGTCTTCATACTTCCACTATATTGTTTACTTGACTATGGCATGTCTAGTGTAGTCTATCTTCCGCTGCATATCAATAGGTTCATTTCTACTTTTTGTCTTCAAAGACCTCGTGTTTTGAAGACTTTCATAAAAATCGCCTATTCACCCCCCTAGTCGATAACTAGCACTTTCAATTGGTATCAGAGCAAGATGCTCCCTTGTTTTGTGTGATTCGGTTTAACCACCTGGAGTTTTAGCTATGTCGACTGCAGAGATAATCAAGGTCTCCGCTGCGTGCCCCATTTTTGATGGTCATGATTATCCCATATGGAAGGCTATGATGAGGAAGCGCCTCCTTGCGATGGACAGTGAGCTTTGGACTGTCACGGAGATTGGTCTCACCGACTTATGCAAGACGGCGCATGCTGACGATATTCAGAAGTACACTCTTCTTGATATCAAGGCGAAGGCTGTTATATGCTCCTTCCTGTCCAGGGACGAGTTCAGGCGCATCATGCAACTATGCAATGCAAAGCTTATATGGGACCGGATCTTTGATGTTTATGAAGAGCATCGAACATGTCAGGACCCCTGGTTCCTCGAATTCAAAGAGTCATTCAAAACGATGACTCCCGAACCCGAGCCATCTTCTCCGACCTACTGCTTCATGGAACATGGTGCCAAGGTAAACTCACGCGATGCTTACTTTCAAACATCCAGTGAAGATGACTCTGAGTGTGAATCCAAACCTAGCTACAAAACACTTGCTAAAATTGCAACTGAACAACAAACTGTTATGGAACATATTCAAAAGTTGCTAGACAAAAGCGATGGCCTATTGGACGCGGAAATGAATCGAACTCAGTCCTTAATTGAAGACATTAAAAATCTTCACGTTAAGTACGAGGAACTTGAAAGTCATCATGAAACTCTCTTAGCTGCTCATGAGAAGCTTTCCTATGATTATCTTCAAAGGAAGCAAGAACTTGAGAATCTGAGAGCGTCTCATGAAGATCTTCAAAAGGAGAATGATTCACTTTGCACTCAACAGATCGGTTCCGCTCAGGAAGACTTTGAGCCACCATGTTTAAAATGTCTTGAGCGTGATAATGTTGTCTCTGTTGCTGAATGTTTGACTGCTGCTACTGTTGCAATATCTTCAACTGCTAATGTGGTAACTAACCCCTCTTCTGAGGATACCACTACTATTGCTGATGAGAATGCCAGGTTGAACACATTACTTGAAACAGGGATGTACAAAAGCCTCAAAGGGCATCAGACAATGTGTGATGTCCTCAAGAAACAGATTCTGAACCGAAACCCTAGGAAAGAGGGTGTTGGGTTCGAGAGGAAAATGAATGTTGATGGTTCATACTGGAAGCCTGAGCAGTACCCCAAAACCACATGGGTTGCTGCAAAGGGACCTTTAGTGGATCCATATACCTTATCTGGCTTCACTTGTGCTAACCCTATTATCATTGATGAATACTTTGATGCAAATTACAAACTGTTTAAGAATCAGAATGGTGAAGTGTTTGCCAGTATATTGGTACTAACTACAGGAATGGACCACCTTTGAAGAAGATCTGGGTGCCCAAGAGTTGTCTTGAGAAGCTTCCTGTGAATGTCATCATGACACCACCTGGGAAGAAGACAAACCCCAGACCAAAGGCTTCAAGTGGTCCAAAGGCTTCATACAGACAAAGGACCCACCAGGGTCACCCTAACGCCAATGTTTTGCAAGGAAACCATACTCAGACTTATGAATATGAGCGTGTTTCATCAAACTGATATGTTCATAAGACCCATAACTTTTCTGCTTATTCTTATGAGTATTATTCACCTCCTGCAAGGCTATTTGCTAGGGCTCCAAAGCCAAAGTTCTCAGATGCTGCACTTAGACTCATTGCTTCTAAGCCACCCCTGAAGATGTGGGTGGTTAAGAAGAATTAACTCTCTTTTGCAGGAAATGGTCTCCAGCCGAAAATCAAAAGCTTCTGACGCTTATGCTTGGGACCTAAAACATCTTGTGGGATGCAAGATAAAATGCAAAAATGGACTTACTATGTATTTCGTCCCAGGATTTCTTGACAATCATCCTATCTACCCTAACAATGATCTGAACTTTGATAATATGCTTGTTCATCAAATGTTTATGCTTCACACTTCTCTTTGTGAAGCCTATCCCCCAAACTGCACTGTAGGGTACAACTCTGAAGGCTACTGAGTGGATTATGGACAGTGGATGCACTAACCACATGACTGGTGATCGAAGTCTTATGATGGATTCAACTCTACGTCCGTCTGACAAAAGTCACATCACATTTGCTGATACTGGTAAAAGCAAGGTATTGGGCCTAGGTAGAGTTGCAATCTCAAAGGATCAGCACATGGATAAAGTGATGATTGTTCAATCACTTGGTTTCAACTTAATGTTTGTCTCAATGCTTTATGAACTGAACATGATTGTGATATTTGGAAAATATCGTTGCCTTGTGCTTATGGAATCTGACAAATCTCTAGTCTTCGAAGGGTATCAAAAAGATGATCTGTATATGGTGGATTTCTCCGCAGGGCCACAGCTGGCCGTATGTCTTCTAGCAAAAGCTTCAGAGTGCTGGCTCTGGCATCAGAGGCTAGGGCATGCGGGAATGAGGAACTTGCACACTCTCGCAAAGAAGAAGCATGTCATAGGCATCGAGGGCATCAAGTTCAAGAAGGATCATCTATGCGGTGCCTGCGAAGCTGGAAAGATGACTAGGGCCAAGCATCCCTCGAAGACAATCATGATGACTACGCGTCTGTTCGAGCTGCTTCACATGGACTTATTTGGCCCTACTCACTACTCTACCCTCACTACCACTGCACGCCTCTATGGTTTTGTCATTGTTGATTATTACTCAAGATATACATGGGTGCACAAAATTGTCTACAAGACTGAAGTGCAGGATGTCTTCAGACGATTCGCCAATCGTGCCATGACCAATTACGGCATCAAGATCAAGCACATCATAAGTGATAACGGCACATAATTCAAGAACATAGGCCTCGACACTTATCTTGATACATTGGGCATCACACATGAGTTCTCTGCTCCATACACACCTCAGCAAAATGGCATCGTGGAGCGCAAAAACAGAACTCTCATTGAGATGGCATGAATGATGCTTGATGAGTACAAGACTCCAAGGAAATTCTGGCCTGAAGCCATTGATACTGCATGCCACATCATCAACCGTGTTTATCTTCACAAGTTCCTAAAGAAGACATCATATGAGCTCCTGACTGGTAAGAAGCCAAACGTTAGCTATTTCAGAGTCTTTGGTGCTAGGTGCTAGATCAAGGATCTGCATCACACATCAAAATTTGCACCGAAAGCACATGAAGGTTTTATGCTTGGCCACGGAAAGGATTCGCACTCCTACAGAGTCTTCAACTTCTTTCACTACAAAGTGGTTGAAACTATGGATGTGCGGTTCAATGAGACTAACGGCTCGCAAAGAGAGCACCTGCCAAATGTGCTAGATGAAGCTACACCAAGTGAATCTACCAAGCTTATGGGTACTGGAGAAATCATAACTTCAGAGGAACAGGCTGAAGAAGAAATCATCATTTCTGCACCTAATCAGCATGAAGACAATGCTCAGCCTAAAGCCAATGCTAAAGACGAAGACAATGACCAGCAAGGGAAAAATCTTCGTCCAGTTCATCCTCGCGTTGCAAACGAAGTCCAGATTGAGAAGATAATTGATAGCATCAATGCACCTGGTCCACTCACTCGTTCTAAAGCAACACAGCTCTAGCAAATTTTTGTGGGCACTTTGCATTTGTCTCTATATCTGAGCCCAAGAAAGTTGATGAAGCCTTCATGGAACCTGAATGGATTCAAGCTATGCAAGAAGAGCTTCAACAGTTTGAACTAAACAATGTATGGGAGCTAGTAAAGCGTCCAGATCCTTGCAAGCACAATATCATAGGCACCAAATGGATCTATCACAGCAAACAAGATGACCATGGTCAGGTTGTCAGAAACAAGGCTCGTCTCATTGCTCAAGGTTACACTCAAGTTGAAGGGATTGACTTTGATGAAACCTTTGCTCCTATGGCTAGGCTTGAAGCCATTCGCATACTTCTAGCCTATGCCAATCACAACAACATTCTTCTGTACCAAATGGATGTAAAGAGTGCCTTCCTCAATGGCAAAATTGAAGAAGAAGTGTATGTTGCACAACCACCTGGCTTTGAAGACCCAAAGCGTCCTGATATGGTATACAAGCTCAACAAGGCAATGTATGGCCTCAAACAAGCCCCTCGAGCTTGGTATGACACACTCAAAGACTTCCTGAAGAGCAAAGGCTTCAAATCTGGTTCCCTAGACCCCACTCTCTTCATGAAGACATATGATGGTGAACTGTTTGTGTGCCAAATCTATGTGGATGACATTATCTTCGGCTGCACTGACAAGAGATACAGTGATGAATTTGGGCATATGATGCAAGAGCAATATTAGTTGTCCATGATGGGTGAGCTGAAATTCTTCCTTGCTCTTCAAATCCGTCAGCAGAGAAATGGCATCTTCATATCACAAGAAAAATACCTCAAAGATTGCCTGAAGAAGTTTGGAATGCATGACTGCAAAGGGTACACGACGCCAATGCCAACCAAAGGCCAATTGGGCCCCGACGACAATGGTAAAGAGTTTGATCAAAAGGTATACCGCTCCATGATTGGTTCTTTGCTCTACTTATGTGCATCTAGGCCTGATATAATGCTTAGTGTTTGCATGTGTGCCCGATTCCAAGCGGCACTAAAGGAATCGCATCACCTAGCTGTGAAGCGAATTCTTCGATATTTGGCTTACACCCCAACACTAGGATTATGGTATCCAAAGGGCTCAGAGTTTGATCTAGTTGGATTCTCATTGCTGATTATGCTGGTGACAAGGTTGATCGCAAGTCCACATCAGGCACATGTCACTTTCTTGGACGATCTCTTGTCTGTTGGTCTTCAAAGAAGCAGAAGTGTGTATCACTCTCCACTGCTGAATTCGAATACATGCTGCTGGATCTTGCTGCGCTCAGCTTCTATGGAAGAAGCAAACTCTCAAGGACTATGGCATCCACCTGAAGCATGTGCAACTCTACTGCGACAATGAAAGCGCCATCAAGATTGCCAACAATCCAGTTCAGCACTCGAAGACAAAGCACATTCAGATTTGTCATCACTTTCTCAGAGATCATGTCATGAAGGAAGACATTGATATCATTCGTGTCAACATTGAAGAGCAATTGGCAGATATCTTCACAAAGCCCTTGGATGAGAAAAGGTTTTGCAAGTTGCGGTGTGAGCTAAATATCTTAGAATCCTCAAATGTCCCGTGATTGGACACACATCCTAACGCTTGTGCATGTTGATGACTTAGATGTGCAACACACGAAGTAACGTATATCCTCAATCAATGAAGACATACACCCTAAGTGTGAATACATTAACGCGGAATTTGACTTCGGAGCGCCATGATAATTGTGCGTCGTGTCTAGGTCTAATACTTCTTATACGGTGGGTAACGCCACCACCAAACTTTTCTGAAGATTTTCATTTGGCGTTATAACTGCATTATCTTCATATTTGGTTTGTCTTCAACATTGATTTGTCCTTTGTCCTCAAGGTTTATCTTCGCAATGTTGATTTGGTCTTTTCTGATATATATATATATATATATATATATATATATATATATATATATATATCTATCTGTGTGTGTGTGTGTTATGTCCTCTACATCATTCACGTATAGCTATGTCTTCAAGCTTGCCATTTTTTGAACTAAGTGAATGTGATCGGACCCTAACCTCTTCTGTGCTTCTTCCTCAATTCTGTCTATCCGGTCATATGCATTCTATTGAAACGTGTCAAATGTCTTCACTACATCCTTGTCAGCTGAAGATAAAGAGACACACATTTAAACCCGCTTTCAATGCTATATCTCTTTTGCCTGAATACCGGAGAAGCCGGGACGACCACCCGACAAACCAGGCATGTGTGGGAACATGGAACAACTTTCAATGAGTTGCATGCATGCCATGTGTCCATCAGATGTGAACTGCCAGGGGCACCTGCGTAATTGCGATGTTGTAGGATCGAAAGTATGTCTAGAGGGGGGTGATTAGACTACTTGACCAATTAAAAATCTAGCCTTTTCCCAATTTTAGTTCTTAGCAGATTTTAGCAACTTAGCACAAGTCAAGCAATCAACCTACACATGCAATTCTAAGAGTATATCAGCGGCAAGTAAAAAAATTGCATATGAAGGTAATGGGAGGAGATTGAGGGAGCAAACGCAATGTTGACACGGAGATTTTTTATCTGTGGTTCCGATAGGTGGTGCTATCATACCTCCACGTTCATGGAGACTTCAACCCATGAAGGGTAACGGTTGCGCGAGTCCACGGAGGGCTCCACCCACGAAGGGTCCACGAAGAAGCAACCTTGTCTATCCCACCATGGCCGTCGCCCACGAAGGACTTGCCTCACTCGGGTAGATCTTCACGAAGTAGGCGATCTCCTTGCCCTTACAAACTCCTTGGTTCAACTCCACCATCTTGACGGAGGCTCCCAAGTGACACCTAGCCAATCTAGGAGACACCACTCTCCAAGAAGTAACAAATGGTGTGTTGATGATGAACTCCTTGCTCTTGTGCTTTAAATGATAGTCTCCCCAACACTCAACTCTATCTCATAGCATTGGATTTGGTGGAAAGATGATTTGAGTGGAAAGCAACTTGGGGAAGGCTAGAGATCAAGATTTATCTGGTTGGAATGGAATATCTTGACCTCAACACAAGTGTAGGTGGTTCTCTCTCAGAAAATGTATATTGGAAGGTGTAAGCATGTTCTGATGGCTCTCTCCACGAATGAAGAGTGGGTGGAGGGGTATATATAGCCTCCACACAAAATGTAACCGTTACACACAATTCACCAAACTCAGTGGGACCGAATCGTTAAACTCAGTCAGACCGATTTAGTTCATAATGTGACCGTTAGGATTTTCGGTGGGACCGACACGTCAACTCGGTGAGACCGATTTCGTTAGGGTTAGGGCATAACGTAATCTCGGTGAGACCAATTACACAAACTCGGTGAGACCGATTTTGGTAATAGTCAAACAGAGAGTTGGTCAGGCAAACTCGGTGGGACCGATTCGCTCATCTCGGTTGGACCGAAACATTACGAAGGGGTGACACAGAGTTTGCATTGCAATCTTGGTGGGACCGATTGCTCATCTCGGTTTGACCGAAACGTTACGAAGGGAAACAGAGAGATTACAATCCCATCTCGGTGAGACCGAGATCCCTATCGGTGAGACCGAAAATACTAGGGTTTCTGGCAGTGGCTATGTCAATTGAACTCGGTGGCGCCGGATAGAAAGTTTGGTGGGGCTGAGTTTGACTTTTGGTTTGGGACATATGTGGATGTGAGAAAGTAGTTGAGGGTTTTTGGAGCATATCACTAAGCACTTTGAGCAAGAAACTCATTAAGCAACACCTCACCCCCTCTTGATATTATTGGCTTTTCCTATGGACTCAATGTGATCTTCGATCACTAAAATGAAAATGTAGAGTCTTGTGCTTTGAGCTTGAGCCAATCCTTTGTCCTTAGCATTTGGGGGGTCCACTTTTCTCATCCATGCCATGCCAATCATTGAGCTTTCCTGAAATGTTTATCTTTAAATAGCATTAGCTCAATGAGCTATATGTTGTTAGGAATTACCAAAACCACCCAGGGATAGTTGCATTTTCAATCTCCCCCTTTTTGGTAATTGATGACAACATATAGATCAAAGCTTCGACAAATGAAAATAAGATTGAAAAACATCGTCGCTTTGAGAAGTATGTGATAAGCAAGAGCTCCCCCTAAATTTGTGCGTTATTTAAAAATTTGCTTTTGAATGCAAATGCACAATCGATTAGGATCATGGGTTACTCTTCCATGTCACATACATCTTGGTGGAGCGCTCAAAATGATAGAAGTTAAAAGCATGCACTCATCACCAAGCAAGTGAATGATCATATAAGGATATAAGAGATGATATCATCCAACAAGCATTAAGGGTAGCATATGATCAAACACATGATCAAACAAGTATCTCACAAGCACACAAAGTATCTCACACAAGCACACAATAAAAAAGTTTCAACCAAAAAAGCAAGAGAGATAAAATGCAACACTCTCTCTCGAAGCCTCTCGAAGCCTATGATCTATACATTTTTCTCCCCCTTTGGCAACAAGTTACCAAAAAGTTCAAAAATGCATAGTGCTAAACGACTCTCAGGCTTGATCTTCGGTAGGTGGTGTAGAGATGACTCCAAGGACAAAAGCTTCTGTTGATGTAGCTGGAGCTGGTGGCACTGAGGCTGTGGCTGCTGGAGCTGATGCTGTAGCTCTAGTATCTGTGACTGGCACTGCAGCAGACCTCTGGCTTCTGGGCACTCTAGCAAAAGCATCTGTAGTAGACTTGCCCTTCTTCTCCTCTGCTTCCTCCTGTAGCTGCTCAACTGCAGTGTGGATCTCAGTTACCTTGACATCCAGATCATAGAACTTCTGCTCAATGATCCTCTCCAAACTTTCCTGGTTTTGAGTCAGGGTGGCCAAGCCCTTCTCAATCCTCAAAGTGGATTGGATCAGATATCCAAGTTGATCTTGCTTGGATTTCAAGAACACTTGAGATGCCTCTTCAATAGTTGGCATCTTTGTAGCTTTCTCTGCCCTTGCCTTCTCTCTCTTCTCATGTGCTTGAGCTGAAGATGGTTCATTCTCATTCATGACAACTGTGTTGTCTTCAAATTCAGGGTAGATGGGCAGGTGCTCCTTGTCTAGTAGATATTTGCGTTTGCCCATCTTGGAGTTGATGAGCTCCTGAATGTGTGGGGCATACCCACAACTTCTCTTCTGATAAGTTGCTGTCCTCTTGATTGTCTCCACAATCAGACTCATGACTTTGAACTTTTGAGGCACATCAAACAAATGTAGCAAGTTGATAGCATGTCCTCTGATCATCTTGTGGTCACCTGACTTGGATAGTAGTGTGTGCCTTAGGATCCAGTTGATGGTTGGTAGACCAGACAACAAGAAGTGGACAGATCCAAACTTATGAGTATCCAAAGCATCATCTGGGATCTCTCTATACATGTTGGCCATCGTGTTGTGGTCTTTCTTCTTTTCATCATAAACATCCAAGTCATCCTCACTTTCTTCTGGAGCATTGATCAACTGAGCCCATTCTTCAATAGAAGATTGGTACCTTGTACCTTCGGACATCCAAATGATCTTTCCATCTGGGTAGAAGTGGGCAGTGGAGTAAAACTGCATGATCAGCTCATCATTCCATGGTGAGCTTCTGGGCAACAAATGTATCAACTCCACATGCCTTGAAGCTGTCATATACACCTGGATAGTGATCTTCATTCTCGTTGATGTACTCCCAGTCAACCCATCTCATGTCACACACTATGGGCTTCTTGTCAAGCAGAATTTTCTCATAAAATCTTGCTATTCCTTAGTGTGAAACCTGTAGTCAACAACAGTTCTCCTCCTGACAGTATATGGATCAGACTGTCTCCATAGTCTCAGTCCTGAATCCTTCATGATTTTCATGTTTTCTGCAACAGGGTGTGCATCATTGTGGTCAGGGATCTTGGGCTTCAGCTTTCTCAAAACAGATGAGTCTTCTTCTTCTTCTTCAGAAGCTTCAGGCACTGGGGCCTTGTTCTTCTCCTCAGCAGGGATGTTCCTGGTGCTTCTCTTTGGTTTTGGGGGTTTCTGAGCTGGAGCAGCAGCCTTGGGAGCAGCTTTGGGCTTAGATGGAGCAGCCCCTGATCTGATTGCATCTCCTATGAGCTTCCGAGTTTTGGGTGCTGGTGCAGCATCCTCTTCCTCTTCCTCTTCTCCTTCAGAATCTTTCATCATTGAGGGCTTGCCAAGAACTCTGGCAGTAGTGGTTCTTGCCCTCTTCTTCTTCTTACCATCACCTGCTGCTTCACCATCATCTGATTCAATGGTGAACTTCATAGTTTCACCTGTGGCAACTTTCTTTGGCTTGGAAGCTTCAGCAGTTGAGGCTTTGGCTTTTGACATTGGAACTCTTCTTGCTGGAGCCTTTGTTTTCATTCCAGGCTTTGTTGCAGCAGCAGTGCTATATTCCTTCTTCAGCACTTTCTTTCTTGAAGTGGCCTCATCCTCAACAGCCACATAATCTTCATCTTCAGAATCTGAGGTTTTGTTCTTCCTTGTCCTGGTAGCTACCTTTGGCAAGTTACTAGGTGTGCTCCTGCTGCCCTCATCATAGCTGCCCGAGGGACTAGTGCCCTCACTCAACTGAACCTACTCTTCTGACTTGTTCTGACTGTCACTTTGATCAGACATTTCTTCAAGCTCACTGACATCAGACCCTGTGAATAGGTTGTAGATGAGGTAGAGTAGATGAGCATCACAAAGTATAGAGGTTTTGCAAAATAATTGAGTCAAAAAGCTTAGTTTTAGTTCTCTACAGAAGTGATCTCGGAGCTACCGAATTGACAGATTCGGTGATAGCGAAGCAACACTTGGAACCTAAACTAGTGAACTCGGTAGAGCCAAGTCACCGTTCGGTGGCACCGAGATTGCTAGGGTTTCACAGAATCCTGAACTCGGTCACACCGATTTGCACGTTTCGGTTAGACAGAGAAGCACATGTGCAATGGCCAAGGCGAAATCGGTGAGACCGATTTCTGCAGTTCGGTCGGTCCGAGATGAGTTCTGTGGAGAGCTAACCCTAAAATTTTCGAATCAAACTAGACCTAAGGAAGTTTTTGCTAGATGGATCAATCTCAATCGTGGCAAGAAACATGGCATTATCCTTGTGCTAGGAACCGGAGTGAAAAAGACAGCACAAGGGGTCGAACACTTACCCTAGAGCGGCGAGTGTTTGCTACGGCGGCAACGACGGAGCAGATTGCCGTTGACGGCAGCGGAGACCAGCGGCGGGAGGTCGCTGGCGGCGAGAAGACGATCCGGAGACCCGAAGAGGCAGAGCAGGTTACGCGTGGGTGAAGGGTTTCGGAAAAATTTCCAAAATTTGACCCGTCGGTATATATAACCTAACCCTGTCGGTGTAACCGAGTGGAACAACTCGGTGGCACCGAGATGCAAAACTACAGGCAGTTACTGCAACTCGGTGTGACCGAAAGGTTCTAATCGGTTGCACCGAGATTGAAAACCTAGATCAACTTAGTGATCTCGGTAGGACCGAAAAGGATGAATCGGTCAGACCGAAATGCACAAAGAGGTTTTGGAAGTTTAAGTCTATGACGAATCGGGGACTCCGAGTGCTCCTCACACAGAGTGGTTCGAATCTGACTTGATCAAACTTTGTGATGTAGCATGAATAGAGTTTGAGACGAGGAAAGCATAGATAGCTAGAGGGAGTTCTTAGGCATTCTTGTCCATCCATTTGGCAAAAGAGAAAAAGCCAAACAATCAAAGCAACAAATGGATGTCCTCGAATGAGAAAAATATGCATTCAACATGCTCACACAATTAAAATGGCAAATGAAATATGTGACAAAGCATGCACAAACACTCTAGCATCTATCAAGCAATTGGCGATGACTAGGTCATCTATATATGAGTATATTGACTTAGGAGTCAAATGAGAACATTTGATCATAGGTCATACTCATCGTTTAAGCACAAGTGGGGTTACCACTTTTACATAAAGCATTGTTGTGCTCACACCATTAGAGTTGCTTTAGCTCAATTGATTAGAGAAAAGCTCCCCCTAGATGTGATATCCCCCCTAAGAGGGATGAACTAACCTTGGGTTTTGTCGATGATGACTTCATGTAGGTGTTGAAGATGTGGATGCTCAAGGTTGATGTAGATCATTCGGAGCGATCCATTGGAATGAGTTGCACTTTCAATACCTACACGGGTTAGTCCCACAAGGAACAAACAAGGATATCCATAGACATAGAGTGATGTATACACAAGATGTTGTCCATGAAAGCATTAGATTACCTTGTCCCTTGTCTTACCAACAAGAGGGTTTGTGACTCCTTGGACTAGTGAAAGATGTGAAAGTTGTTTGCACTTGTCATTGCCAAAAGATAAGAGTGAAGTATGTTGGCGGAGTCACCCTCAAGAACTCTCTAGTTCTTCTTCTTCGGGATCCACACCATCTTGATGGGAATCCTTGGAGTTGTAGTCGTACTTGATGAAGTCGAACTCGATGTAGTCTTGGGAACCTACTTGACTAAGGCCTTAGGTGCTTCTTCAAATGCATCAATTTCCTCTTGAAGCTTGTCCTTGCCTTTTTGCTTGTGGTCTTGTGGTGGAAGATCATCTTGAGCTTGTGTTCCTTGGAAAGAAGTAGGATCATACTTCTCTTGTTGAAGAACAAACTTTGTCTTGGGGTATTGATCTTCTTCCCACTCAACTCCATTGGCATTGAACTTTCGTTCAAAACCAACACCTTGATTCTTCTGGTGCCTTCCTTGCTTGCATACAATTTCTTCAAATTTCTTACTTCCGGCAAGGCTCTTGTAAACACCTTTCTCTATATTTCCCTTCAATAAGCTATTTTCTTGCTCAAGTGTAACTTGGCTAAGAGAATCATTAGTGAAATCAAGAGAACTACTAGAAGTAACAACATTGGATTTAGCATGATTGTTGTTACTACTAGAGGAAGAATCTTTCTTGTTCTTATTGTTAGATTTAACTTGTGGCATGTAAGTAGACAAGAGTAAACGCTTGGCAATGTAAGAAGAACTTTTCTTACGAAGATCATCATTGATTGCCTTTAAAAATGCATGCTCTTGCTCAAGGTTGAGCTTTTCAGAGCGTAGCTTCTCATGAGTCTTTAAAAGTTCTCGATGATCTTCCAAGGTAGTTTCATGAGCTAACTTAAGAGTGTTTAGTTCTTTAGTTAGGATCTCAATCTCCTTCTTATCATCATCATTCGTTTTATCTTGATTAGCATGATTAATAGCAAATTCATCACAGTTTTCATAACTAGAGTTGTCAATAAGTAAATCATCATCTCCTAGCAAATCATCTTCATCACTATTGAAATCAACATACTCGGGGTGTGTTACCTTTCGACCTTTGGCCATGAAGCATCTCCCAATTCCTTCATTTGGTGATTCAAATATGTCGTAGGAGTTGGTTGTCACAAGTGCTAGTCCGGCAACACCTTCATCTTGAGTATATTCGGAGTCGGAGTGATAACTTCTTTCGGAGTGATTGTCGGAGTCGGAGCCGGATACCCATTCACCAACATGAGCTTGATGTCTTCTTTTTGTGTAGCTCCTTGATGACTTATCCTTTCTTTCCGAATCCTTGCTTCTCCGAGAGGGTCTTCATTCATAACGATCATCTCTACTCCTTCTTTCTCTTGATGGTGATTCTTCTCTTCTACTCCTTCTTTTGGGAGAATCTTCTCTTCTTTTGTAGGGAGCCGTACACTCATTGGAATAGTGTCTGGGTCTTCCACAATTGTAGCAATTACGCTCATGACTAGAAGATCTTTTGTCATTGTAGGACCTTGACTTGGAACTTCTTTCCTTGCTTCTACTTTTGTAGAGCTTGTTGAAGTTCTTCACCATTAGGCTCAATTCTTCATTGAAGGTTTGTTTCTCACTTGATGATGTGGGAGCTTCACATCAGGCTTTGTAAGCACCACTTGACTTGTTATGGAGCTCTTCCTTATCCTTGAGTGACATCTCATGAGCAACAATTCTTCCAATGACTTCCGTTGGCTTGAGATCTTTGTAATTGGGCATCATTTGGATCAATGTGCACACGGTATCATATTTTCCATCCAAGGCTCTTAGGATCTTCTTGATGATGAATTTGTCGGTCATCTCTTCACTTCCTAAGCCGGCAATCTCATTTGTGATGAGAGCAAGCCTAGAGTACATTTCAGCGACGCCTTCACCATCCTTCATTTTGAACTTGTCAAGTTGACTTTGAAGCACATCCAATTTGGATTCCTTGACGGAGTCGGTACCTTCGTGCATATCAATCAAAGTATCCCAAATTTCCTTTGCATTCTCAAGACGACTGATTTTGTTGAATTCTTCGGGGCACAATCCGTTGAAGAGAATATCACAATCTTGAGCATTGTATTGCAGCATCTTCAACTCTTCCGCGGTAGCTTCACGGTTTGGTTCTCTCCCATCGAAGAATTCACCTTGCAAGCCAATACACACATAGCCCAAACGGCGGGGTTATGTCCAAGAATATGCATTTTCATCTTATGCTTCCAACTAGCAAAATTTGTACCATCAAAGTAAGGGCCTCTACGGTGGTAATTTCCCTCGCTAGACGCCATACTCGCCTAGGTTGTGAAACCAAGGCTATGACCACCAAAAGCTATGGAAATCAAAGCAAATGGAGACCAAAGCTCTGATACCACTTGTAGGATCGAAAGTATGTCTAGAGGGGGGGTGATTAGACTACTTGACCAATTAAAAATCTAGCCTTTTCCCAATTTTAGTTCTTGGCAGATTTTAGCAACTTAGCACAAGTCAAGCAATCAACCTACACATGCAATTCTAAGAGTATAGCAGCGGAAAGTGAAACAATTGCATATGAAGGTAATGGGAGGAGATTGAGGGAGCAAACGCAATGTTGACACGGAGATTTTTTATCCGTGGTTCCGATAGGTGGTGCTATCGTACATCCACGTTGATGGAGACTTCAACCCACGAAGGGTAACGGTTGCGCGAGTCCACAAAGGGCTCCACCCACGAAGGGTCCATGAAGAAGCAACCTTGTCTATCCCACCATGGCCGTCGCCCACGAAGGACTTGCCTCACTCGGGTAGATCTTCATGAAGTAGGCGATCTCCTTGCCCTTGCAAACTCCTTGGTTCAACTCCACAATCTTGACGGAGGCTCCCAAGTGACACCTAGCCAATCTAGGAGACACCACTCTCCAAGAAGTAACAAATGGTGTGTTGATGATGAACTCCTTGCTCTTGTGATTCAAATGATAGTCTCCCCAACACTCAACTCATCTCATAGCATTGGATTTGGTGGAAAGATGATTTGAGTGGAAAGCAACTTGGGGAAGGCTAGAGATCAAGATTTATGTGGTTGGAATGGAATATCTTGACCTCAACACAAGTGTAGGTGGTTCTCTCTCAGAAAATGTATGTTGGAAGTGTAAGCATGTTCTGATGGCTCTCTCCACGAATGAAGAGTGGGTGGAGGGGTATATATAGCCTCCACACAAAATCTAACCGTTACACACAATTCACCAAACTCGGTGGGACCGAATCGTTAAACTCGGTCAGACGACTTAGTTCATAATGTGACCGTTAGTATTTTCGGTGGGACCGACACGTCAACTCGGTGAGACCAATTTCATTAGGGTTAGGGCATAACGTAATCTCGGTGAGACCGATTACACAAACTCGGTGAGACCGATTTTGGTAATAGTCAAATAGAGAGTTGGTCAGGCAAACTCGGTGGGACCGATTTGCTCATCTCGGTTGGACCGAAACGTTACGAAGGGGTGACAGAGAGTTTGCATTGCAATCTCGGTGGGACCGATCGCTCATCTCGGTTTGACCGAAACGTTACGAAGGGGTGACAGAGAGTTTGCATTGCAATCTCGGTGGGACCGATCGCTCATATCGGTTTGACCGAAACGTTACGAAGGGAAACAGAGAGATTACAATCCCATCTCGGTGAGACCGAGATCCCTATCGGTGAGACCGAAAATACTAGGGTTTCTGGCAGTGGCTATGTCAATTGAACTCGGTGGCGCTGGATAGAAAGTTTTGGTGGGGCCGAGTTTGACTTTTGGTTTGGGACATATGTGGATGTGAGAAAGTAGTTGAGGGTTTTTGGAGCATATCACTAAGCACTTTGAGCAAGAAACTCATTAAGCAACACCTCACCCCCTCTTGATAGTATTGGCTTTTCCTATGGACTCAATGTGATCTTGGATCACTAAAATGAAAATGTAGAGTCTTGTGCTTTGAGCTTGAGCCAATCCTTTGTCCTTAGCATTTTGAGGGGTCCACTTTTCTCATCCATGCCATGCCAATCATTGAGCTTTCCTGAAATGTTTATCTTGAAATAGCATTAGCTCAATGAGCTATATGTTGTTAGGAATTACCAAACCCACCCAGGGATAGTTGCACTTTCAGATGTGCAGCCCTCTACCTTATAAATATACACCCATGCGCGGTCATTATCTCCTCTTCCACCTCGCCATCTCGCACAAACCCTAGCGCCACCGCTAGCTCGCGTCGACTCCGGAGACAAAGCACTTAGCTGCCGCGACCTCTTCAACACCGTCCTCACACCGGCCGCGGACCTCGTCCTCTCCGCCGGCGCTGTAGGTGTCTTCAGCCGCCAAGTTACGGTGCGGGAGATTGGACTGGTCGGCATCCGTTCTGCCTCATCTAGCAGTTCGTCTGTGGTAAAGAAATCTCACTTTTTACAGCCTTTTCGATCTGTCAAATCCATCCACTTCAACCAAAAGTGGTTTCTACACTTCCAAATCTGGATCTTTCTCTTTCAGAATCTCATATTCTTCAAAGTATGTTCACTTATGCTTCATAACTAGTTAGATTCCTCACTTGTACTTATTCATGGATTCGTACAAATCTGGAACCAACTCACTTCTAATAAGTGAATGTCTTCAAACTGATTTATCTTCAAAATCTTCTGAGAATGCATATGACCTCTTCCCCTTCCCTTGCATCTCTAATGCTGTCACAGGTACATGTCCGTGGGAGAATCCCTTGGTTCTCATAGTCTGCATTCATTTGCAGAATTCTTATAGCATCGTATTGACTCTCCTGAAGCCAGTTCTTGTTTGACAAGTAGACGGAAGCCTTTCACTGTTTTGAAGCCTCTCTGTCTGAATATTATGGGTACTGAAAAATCTGCAAGGAAGGGTGGCAGGCAACGCCGTGAAACACAGCTCTGGATCTGCCTCCTGATTTGTTTGAACTGTACAAGACAGATCCTGAGGAGAATTACAATCAGCGCAAGACCAGAATTCAGTGGATCCGAAGATATTGGGCTGAACAGTGGTTCAAGTACAACTTCGTCACTCCTGAATATGCTGAGAAGAACGCTATCAAGCGCCCGTGGGGCGATATTCTTTACAAGAATCTGCAACCCAAGTTGAAGCCTAAAGCTATTGCCTAAGGCTTCTATCCTTGCATGGTCAGAGGACCTCAGCCAGAAAGTGCCGACCCATCATCTCTTCTATGGTGTCGTGATGACAATCTCTTAAAGCGCAACTTTCAGTTTGCAAAGGAGTCAGCTGCAAAGAACAGGAAGGATCTCGGACTCAACTTCAACCCTGGTCCATCTGCTCCAAGGCAGGATGGCACACGTGACGCCAATCCCAATGTCATCGGCCCCTTCAATAGCTTCGATGGGCTCCTCTCCCATATTGCTGCTCAGAGGGCCACAGTGGAACAATCTGCAGAGGATGCAGACTCTGAAGATGCACCTACACCACCGAAGCAGAAGAAGAAGACAAAAGCTTCAAAGCCCTCTGCTGCACCAAAAGCTTCGACAGTGAAGCCATTGAAGGCTTCACCTCCTGAACCCAGTGTGCACTCTGAAGACTTGTCTCGTGTCTCCAAGAATCCCAAGAAGATTTCAGAGCATGACCTGACTCCTGCCGCCGTTTTGCGCAATGAGGAAAACACCAGTGATCTGTCCAGTGATGAAGCTCTAGAGATGTTGATCAAGAGCAAGCAAGAGGCAGAGATCTTCAGTGATCTGCCTCTCTTTGATGTTGATATCCTAAACAACTTCATAGATGAATGGTTTGAGGACCAAAGCATCAGCATTGATGATCTGCAGCTGCCAGTGGACATCAGCATCACCTTTCACGGAGCCGTTGCAAATGAACTTGATCCGACTCAGAGAATCGTCGAGGTCAAGAACAAGATTGTCTGTGAGAAGGCACATTTCAAGAAGAACGTTGAAAAGCTCAGTGTTGCTGATGTGCATGATCTCAAGGCAGAATTCCAAAAGAAGCGTGAAGAAGCCAAAGGCTCACGCAAGCGCATGAAGTACTATGCTCAGAAGTGTGTGCAAGCGCACAATGAAGCTGAAAAGAGAAAGGCTCTTGGGTGTCCTGGCATCGACCCCATGATGGCTGCCAAGAAGAAGAAGTCTGCTGAAGCCATACCCGAAGCTCAATGGCAGGGACAACCCAGCATTGTCTTCCCTGCCAGTATGACTGGCTCGAAGCCAAAGGTCCCCTCGCAGCTTCCAAACTGAAAAAGACAAGGCAAGCCGAAGCCGAAGCCAGGCAGAGGAAGCTCAAAGATACATCTGATGATGCTCCCTCCAAGAAGAAATTGTAGACAAAGGCTTCAAAGTCTTCAAAGAAAGAGCGTGTTGCTACCCCAGAGCCCCTCAACATCGAACCAATCTATGTTGCTCTCCCTGCATCTACCAACCAAGAGCGTCGCCTGGTGATTCATGAGCCTACTTCCACAGAGGCTCCAGTAAGTGAAGAGATTCCAGCTACTGACCCCAATGCAGCTAAAGACATTGGTCGTGAAGACAATGTGCATCATGATGAAGTCCTTCCTCAGCTTGAACTCCAGTTGTTATCATCGCCTGCTCTCATGAGCAGTGAACTTATTAGCATTGGTCGTCCATTGATGCCAATTGCTCAAGATGACTCATGGGTTGAGCAGCAACAACTAGACACACCTCTGCAAGACGAGACACCGCGTACTCCACCACCTCAAGTCACCACTCTGGTGCTTGATGATGACAACTACATGGAACACACCACTCCCTCTCCAAAGGCGTCGCTAGCATTCCGCAGGCTTCGCAAAGGCCTCAGGCCTCAGGTCTCCATGTCAAGCATTCCAGAAGAGGATGTGCAACACTATAGCTCAGTAGCACGTCAAGTGTTCCCTGAAGCCACCCCTTCTACGTCTGAAGCCAAAGCTGCTGAAGACATTCTGGCTGCATCAGCCGATGATGGAAAAGAAGAAGAGAAAGGAGAAGAAAGAGAAGCCACACCCCCTGCCAGTGATCCAGTTCTAGAAGAGAATGTGATCGTGCCCGACCCTCCAGTCGTTGAACAGATGGAGGTTAAAAACACTGAGGCTACCACAAACAACACTACTGAAGCCAATGACACTGTCATGGCTGAAGACAATGTGGAGCCCAAAGACAATGCTGCCACTAACACCATTGTACCACCAATCATCTCGAATGATGCTGTTCCTCCCCCAAGGCCTCATACGAACATTCATTCATTCGTGGCGGTGAGCTTGTCATGGTCAAATGGCCAATCATGGTTCCACCCACTGCTCCCGGGCCACAATATGATTATCATGTGGAGCAGAGGCCTCAGGTTCAGAAGCCAAAGCCTAGACTGCCAAGACTTCCAAGTGCTACAAGGCTCTTTCAGCATGCTCAGCTTCAGAGAGCACAATACATTCTTTGTCAGCGCCAAGAGCCCTTACACGAAGCCCAAGATCTCCTCTGGCAGGTTTTGGAGCCATCAGCAGCGAAGCTATTACTCATGCATCTTATACAACCAGGACCAGAGTTTTCCACATGAGCGTCTGGATTGTGATGCTATGGCTGGGCTGCCATGCCTTGAGGAAGCCCTTGACTGCTTTAGGGACGTTGGGCTTCTTCCTTTTGTGACTGACAAGGAACATTGGAACGAAGAGATTCTGCTGCAGTTCTATGCTACACTACACATTCGAGGCTACAACAGGGATCCGAAGACTTGGATCCTTGAGTGGATGATAGGTGATGTTCATCATGAAGCCAAAGCTTAGGATATCATCGACCTTACTTCCCTGCCCACTCCAGGTGAGTTGTATGAACCTGGTTTACAGCTTCATCCAAACGAGCTGCAAATCATTTTCCAGATGCCAGAGCCCAACATGAGCCAAATGTTAAGCATGATGAAGTCATTGCCCTGACGCCGAAAACCCAAAGGTGTTCTTTGTGAAGGACCATGAGTACTTGCCACGCACAGTGTACCATATTCTGAGGCGTACTCTCTGGCCTATCAAAGGAAATTCTTCTGAAGCTAAAATTGAAGGCACCATGAAGACTTTGGTATTCTATATCATCAATGGCATCAGATTCAACACTCAGGATTTCTTCATCCAACAGCTTGCTGCTTCTGGGATTGATCTGTTTGGCCTGGAATTTTATGCTACATGGGTGATGCGCTTGATTAAGCTTCATTCAACCATTGACTATCAGCCTTCAGCATGCAACCATATTGTCTTTCTGCCTGATGTTGATATGTACATTGAAGCCATCTACCCCGAGCCAGCAAAGAAGCCACTCCACCTTCAGAATGCAGAATTCCAAAGCTTCACGCAGCCTATTGCATGGATTCATGTGCCAAATGCTGCAACACCTGCTTATCCTCTGGCTGGCAACTTGCGCATGCCACATCGAGCAAACACTGAACCCACTGCCAGCACAATTTCTCAAAGGCCTCAGAAGCGTTCTCGTGTCCTCAACGACCGTGAGCTTCTGGCGTCTTTACATCAAAAGCAGAATAGGCATCATGAAGGGCAGAAGCGTCAGATGCAGAGTCTCTTCGTGGATGTTAATCGCATTCACAACTTGGCCACCAATAACTCATTTGTTGCACATGAAGCCTGTTGGCGGTCCTAGAAGAGCCTCACATTGCTCTGTCCTGAAGAAGACCTTCGCGAAGATGGCTTCACAGAGAGCTTCAAGTTTGACTCCAGGCCCCACAAACTGCAAGCTAGTGTCGCACACCCTGTATTGAAGATTCTGAACATTCATCTTCGGCTGCTACTGTTGTTGCTAGAGTCGTCAATGAAGAAGACGACGCCACTTCACCAACCTTGGCTGCACTGCACCACGATTCTGCGTCAGGCCCGTCTGCACCACCAAACTCCAACGTCGACCCTGCTCCATCTTCTACTCCAACTGGGAACAAGCAGATCCTCTATGTCTTCAAACCTTTTTGGTCATTACTGACAAAAGGGGGAGACGCATATGAGGTTGATAGTCTTCAAGCGGGTCCATATGGGTGGTTGCATTATTTTTGCTAAGTTCTTACATCTCTCGTTTTGAAACTATCTGGCTTTTGAGTTGTAATACTTAAACTTGATGGTCGTCTGCTACTTTTGGTGCTACTTTGTGATGCGATGATAAATTCCGCATGAAGTCATTCTGCAGACGCCCATTTCTCATTATGCATGTCATTATCTTCATTATTCTTATATATATGCATGATCAATTGTCTTCGTATGTTGAAGAGGATCTCCACCAAGTAAAACTTGCCATGTGCATTTCCATTCAAAAGCAAACTACTTATATGCACATCTTCAGGGGGAGCCTCCTACAACATATGAAGACAATGTCTTAATCCTTAAGTTTCACATACTTTTATCCCCGTTGAAAACTTCAACCAGTTTGTCATCAATCACCAAAAAGGGGGAGGTTGTAAGTGCATCTAGTGCCACCCCTAGTTGGTTTCGGAGTATTGACGACAAACTTGGTCGAGGGACTAATGTGTTTGTGAGAATTGCAGGATAACACGGGTAGTAGTCCCTTATTGATTCGGTTTACCTACCAGAGATGGCCCCTAAAAATGTGTGAAGACATTGAAGACAATGGTGGTTCGTGAAGACATTCACGATGCAGATTATGACTTGTGAAGACATTCACTTGAAGACTATGGAGTGCGAAGACATAATTGTTTTGTAGTTTCCTTTTCTTCTTTGTTGAGTCTACATGTAGTGACCAGACCTCAAATAGCCTGTGCTGTTGTGCACCAGTGTCATCCCTGGATCAGTAATGCTGACACACACAGTACAAATGGAGGATTTATAACAGAGTAGCAATCACACACTTATTACATCGAATATCTCCAAAGAGATTAAGTATGAAAACATGGCTTAAGGCCATCTAATAACGATAACAGCGGAAGACTTGGAAGATAAGTGAGTCCATCACTCCAGCGGCATCCCTGAGTATAAGACCACGACCTAAGGCATCTTACTCGTCGTCTGAAAAGTCTGCAACATGAAACGTTGCAGCCCGAAAACGGGTCAGCACATAGAATATGCTGGCAATGTAACACATAGAGAATAATGAACAATAACAATGCTATACTACATGCATATATGGCTGGTGGAAAGCTCTATGGTTACAGTTTTTGCGAAAAGCCAATTTTATCCTACTTCAAAGGAATAAATTTTATTTAACTATCATGGTGGTTGTGAAACATTGAGATGGTTGACAGCATTCAATCCCAATTAAAAGTCATGAATAACCCAACGAAATTAATTAGAAGTAACATAGTGTTGAGATTCACATGATAATCCAAGTACTAGATACTCAAGTTGTCCATAACCGGGGACACGGCTAACCATGATTAGTTTGTACACTCTACAGAGGTTTGTGCACTTTTCCCCACAAGACTTGATCTCCTCCGTTGGATTACTCGCACTACATGGTGTTTGAGTAACGGATGACCAAGACACAGTCTTTCAGAAGTGTTTGCACCTTACGTATGGGTAGACAGTTACACCTACTTTCCCCTACATCTGCTAGTCTACCAATGTAAGAGTTCACACAACTTAGTCAACTATGCTAGAGCCCATAATAGCTTGCGGCTGCACACGGAAGTTTCTAGCATGAATAATCTTATGATCCCTTTGAACCTGGGTGGCGGTCCAAAAGAAAAACAGGCAATCCTGGAATACCCAGGTACCTCAATCCACCCAGATGTGAGTTTAAGTTGCCACCTTAAGTAAACCATTAATTAACAATCTCACATCTGTCATGAATTTCACTCAAACCCAATCCACGTCTACAAGCATAGCATGGCAATAGAAAAGCAACGTAGAAGTAACTCCCAAGGGTTTGAATAGAAAACAGGTAATAGGTTCTACCTCAACTACTTTCCAATACCCACAATTTAATTAGATCCTAATCATGCAAGTGTTTGAGGAAAACAGATCTAATGCAATAAAAACTGGGTATGAACGGGATATGATCAAAGTGTTACTTGCCTTGCTGATGATCCGCAAAACCTAGCGATTTGAAGTAACAAGCGGCACACTCCGGGTACTCTAACGCAAGCAAACAAGCATACAATCAGTACTCATCTAATGCACAGGTAAAACTCGAATGAAAGATCTAACCAGAAAGTTCAGCTTAAGAACTCCGGTTTGCAAAAAGAATCAACTCGAAAGAAGCAACGAAAGCCAAACGGCGAAAGAAAGAAACTTCGTTTGCTAATCTGGATCTAGGTCAAATTTTACTGTAGCAAAAACTTGTTTGAGTAGGTTAAACGGAAAGAGAATTTCGAGACGAAACTCTAGGCGCTTGAATCGCCTGATTCCGATAAACGAGCGAGAAGTTAAACAGAATCGAAGATTCGATCAGAAATCGAATCTGAGATAATCGCAGAAAAATCCGACGAAAAAGAAAAACGGACGAACGGTTAAAGAACGGACGTTCGTTAACAGAGAAAAACCGACGAACACGTTCGTTAAAACGAACGATTCGGTGAACGCTCGTAAAATAATAAAACCGAAAAAAACTGATCTAGGTTTTTTTTAAACGAAGGGTTTTTTTTTAAAAAAAAACCGGCAACGAGGCGAGGTCTACCTCGTCGGGATAGAGCTCCGGCGGGGCTCCCGTGCTCCGGTGAGGGGCGGCGAGGGCGGCGGGGCTTGGGGGACTCGGGGGGGTGCGAGGCGGCGGCGGGGCGACGAGGTTCGGCGAGCGGCGGCGCGGGCGGCGGCGGGATGAGAGGAGGAGGCGAGGGGGGTATAAATAGGAGGGGGGGAGACCGGCGGCTTGGGGGAGGGGCAAGCCGGGCGGGGCGGCTCCCGTGTCCGCCATGGACACGGCGCAGGGGCGCGCGTACGCGGGGAGGAGAAGGCGCGAGCGGGCCGGCCTGGCTTCGGCTGGGCCTTGGCCCAGTCGGGCACGCGCGTTTTTTTTAAAACGTTCCGCGGAAAAATTCGTAGAAAAATAAATAAAAGTCAGAAAAATATAAAATAAATTTTCCCCGTCTAGTTAGAAAATCTAGAATAGGGTGAACATTTTTATAATCCAAAATAGATATTTTGAAAACATGCAATATTTTTAATGCAATAAAAATTGCAAATAAAATCCAAATAAATCCCAAATAATGATTTTAACATTTTTCCTCCAGTATTACAATTGTTTTGGAGAAGTCATATTTTCTCCTCTCGTTTATTTAAAATGAAATATTTTTCCGGAGAGAAAAATAATTAAAACCACAGTCCTCGTTTGAAAATCAAATTTGAAAATTCGAGAAAATCCCCAACTCTCTCCGAGGGTCCTTGAGTTGCTTAGGATTTATCGAGGATTTGTCAAAATGCAACAAAACAAGATATGCAATGATGTTCTATGTATAACATTCCAAATTGAAAATTTGGGATGTTACACTACACTAGTAGAAAAAGGGCCTTTAGTCCCGGTTCATAAGGGCCTTTAGTCCAGGTTCTGGAACCGAGACTAAAGGGTCGTTACTAAAGCCTCCCCCTTTAGTCCCAGTTCTTACATGAACCGGGACTAAAGGCCCTCCACGTGGCCGCTGCCTGGAGGTCCACCTTTAGTCCCGGTTGGTAACACGAACCGGTACTAAAGGAAATTTTATGATTTTTTTTGAATTTTTTTGATTTTCAAATTTCTGAATTATTTTAACCTCTAATCTCTAATCACCCCTCATCACTGCTTAATTTAACCTCTAATCTCTAATCACCCCTCATCATTCCAAATCATCTAACTTCCCGGACGGTCACCCATCCTCTCACTACTCCAGCCTGAGCACGCTTAGCTTCCGGGTTCTATTCTCCCTCGTTTCCAAGTCTACACTTGTTGTTTTCCTGACAATAGTAAGATGTCAATCCTATTAACCCTCAGGAATTCAGCTTGAGCATGAAGTCACACATTTCACTGTTTGAGTTTGAAACTATTTTTCTAAAAAACAATAATTATTTAGTAACACTAATATTTCTTAAATAAGTAGTTTAACCATAGTTTAACCACAGTTTGACCAGATTTGACCAAAATTCAAAAAAACTGAAATAATTATTTCGTAATAGTAATATTTCTTGAATAATTAGTTTGACCATTGTTTGACCACACTTTGACCACAATTTGACCAGATTTGACCAAAATTCAAAAAAACTGAAATAATTATTTAGTAACACTAATATTCTTGAATAATTATTTAGTAACACTAATACTTCTTAAATAAGTAGTTTGACCATAGTTTGACGAGATTTTAAAAAAATTCAAAAAAACTGAAATTTGAGCATAACTTTTTTTCCTTTTAGAATTTGAGGATTCTAAAAATTTGCAAACAGGCCGTAGGCAGTCAAAATCGGATGCGGATTTTCGTGCTGAACATTTTGATATATTATACATTTTTTCTGACATCGTATGCAAAAGTGATAGCCGTTTTACATTTTCCCTACACTTTTTGCAAAACATGTCCAAATTTAAGTTTTTAAATTTTCCTAACTAGTACATGTAGTAACATAACTACGTCTGGAAGGATTTTAATTTTTGAAGTTTTTATCATTTTATTTTGCTTTTTACAAAACTGAAAAGGCGATCCACAGGGGGGGTGGCAGAGTTTGAAAATGGGACCTTTAGTACCGGTTCGTGCCACGAACCGGTACTAATGCCTCAAACCCCATTAGTACCGGTTGGTGGCTCGAACAGGGACTAAAGGTCTAACCTTTAGTACCGGTTGGTGCCACGAACCGGTACTAATGGGCATCGCACCCTTTAGTCCCGGTTCGTGGCACCAACCGGGACTAAAGGTCCCATTTGAACCGGAACTAATGCCTGTACGGTGCCCTAGCCGCTCGAACCGGGACTAATGCTCACATTAGTCCCGGTTCGTAATGCAACCGGGATTAATGCTCTTTTCTGGCCGAACCAAAGCCC
This sequence comes from Aegilops tauschii subsp. strangulata, assembly GCF_002575655.3. NCBI lineage: Eukaryota > Viridiplantae > Streptophyta > Magnoliopsida > Poales > Poaceae > Aegilops > Aegilops tauschii. The sequence goes on along the minus strand of NC_053040.3, from coordinate 409,789,636 downwards.
TGTTTTCTACTAGTGCTAGAAACCACTGTACTGTTAAGTGGGGTCCAAGTGAACAAAGTCAGAGTGACTGAAGTGATGCTCAACCAAAATCCTATGTCTTCGAGCGAAGACAATGAGAGCAAATCTTATCCAGAGCTGGATGAGTCAGCTTTGCTTGTAGCCCAACTAAAGCTGTCGTGTGTGTTTCAAATCCGACCGTTGGACACGTGTCGGTTCCTTAGTGACCTAGGGTCATTTCGGACATATTAGGTCGGGTTGCCTCCTAGCTATAAATAGCCCACCCCCTACACCATAAATTGGTGGCTGCGCAGAGTTAGTGCATGACTTTTGTCGTTTGAGAGCAACCCACCTCCGAAGCATTTGAGAGAGAGATCCTTGCAATGACAAAGCCCAAAACACCCCAGAGCCAAAGAGTGTTAGGCATCACTGAAGTCTTTCTGTCTGCGTGACCTGAAGACTTGTTACACTTGAGGACTGTGAATCCTCCAGCCGGTTAGGCGTCGCGTTCTAAGCATCCAAGAGTCATTGTGGATCGCCGGTGAACGAAGTCTAAGGTTTGGAAGTCTACCTTGAAGACTTACCAGAGTGATTGGGTGAGGACTGGGAGTCCTTAGCTCAAGGGGAATAAGGTGAAGACACGGTCTTCTAAGTTAAATCTCAGCCTCCCTAACCAGACGTACAGTTGTCACAGCAACTGGAACTGGTCTACCAAATCATTGTCTCCACCAAGCAACTCGTTCTATCTCTCACTTCCCTTTACATTTCAGTTTGTCTTCATGAAGTCATTGCTTGCTTGTCTGATCTGATTGACTTCACTATGTGAAGACTGTTTACTGTTTGGTTTCATTCTGTCTTCCATCCTGATCCATACTACCTAGCTGCTGATAGTCTTCATACTTCCACTACATTGTTTACTTGACTATGGCATGTCTAGTGTTGTCTATCTTCTGCTGCATATCAATAGGTTCATTTCTACAGTTTGTCTTCAAAGACCTCATGTTTTGAAGACTTTCATAAAAATCGCCTATTCACCCCCCCTCTAGTCGATAACTAGCACTTTCAATGATGCTATGGTTCTTGCTTAAAAGCTCTTTGCTTATCTTTCCTTCTTGCTTAAAAGCTTGGTTGGCTCTTTCTCTTTTGCAAAACTTCACGAACCAAGATAGCAATTGTGTGTGCGATGACAACCTTGTGACACAAGAGATGATACCAAGATATGCACCACAATGGTATGGTATGTATGCTATGGGAGGTATGATCACTAATGTGCACAAGTAATGTTGCCGGCAATACTCAAAGGCTAGTCTCGATAGGAAGGGTACGCAAAATTGGCCTATGGGGTTATCAATGCAATGGCAAGGAGTAAACCAAGATGTCGTCGAGATTACCGTCCTTGCTTATGGTTGAAGGTGTCAAAGTGGTGAAGTGGTCGATGTCGAGTCCTTGACGAAGATGTGAGGCGGTGATGTCGATGTCGAACCGTTCCTAGTTAGCCGAAACACTCTAGGAAACGATGAACCGCAACTCAAATCTCAAAACCCAGATGTGTCAAAATTGTGTTGGAGTGCGAAGCGAGTAAGCAATGGTGTTTGCGGCAAGCGATGGTGGTATCGGGGTGCATTTGCAGAAGTGGAATGGGTATTGGAGTGCGTATGCGGAAGTGGGGCGGTGGCTGAAAACTTTCGGGCGAAAATTTTCAGTTTCGTCAGGAAACGTCAGAAGTCCGGTTGGTGCCGGACAACCGGCGGTCGGACATCCGGTAGCTGGCGGACGTCCGGCGCCTGGGCGGTTTCGGGCACGGGATGAATAGCTAGGGTTCGTGGTGGAGGTGACAAAATTTGTCAAATCCGAGCGATTTTGTGGATGGAAATGGTTGAGACGAAGGGGAAAAGCTAGATCCACTCATGGTAAAGCAAATCCATGGATCAAATCCAACAAAACTTAATCACACCAACAAATTACAGAATAATTGGGGCTATTTTTGGTGGGGATTTTTGAAATTGGGGAAGAACAGAACAAAATCAAGCTAGAAAACAAGGTGTAGGGGCTCCAAATCCGTGATCAACGTGGCTCATGATACCAAGATGATGTAGGGTAGAACCCTAGTGGCCCGATCTTTCACAATTGGAGGGGATCCTACGAAGAACATGAAGAACACGAGGGAAAACACGAGGGGAAACATGAGAGAATCACTCAAACCAACAACATTCGATTACACATGTGCTAGATCCTCGAAACACAAAGAGATACACGATCCAAATCCAACAAAGGACGATACAAGAGGTAACTAGTTCATCTCCGTGAGGAGGCCTTGAGGGGGGGGGGGGGGTCTTCCCGTGAGGGGTCTTGAATCCGCCTGGGGGATCTTCTCCGAAGAGGTCGTGAACTCCAATGGAGAAGTAACAAAGTGGATGAGCAAAGCTCTATCTCTCAAATGAGCTAATCCTTTGCTAACCCTAACTAGGAGGAGGAGGTCTATTTATAGTCTTAGTGCAAATGGGGGCGAAGTGAAGGGGTACATGGGCCTCGGGCCCGAAACTGTGCGTAGACACGCACCAGACGTCTGGTGGGTTCCGGTCGTCCGGTGGCTCGTGGGCGTCCGGGCGTCCGGAAGTCGCCGAACTTCCGTCATTTCGGCTCGGTTGAAGTGGCACCGGATTTCCGGAGACGGCCAGTCGTCCGGTCGCTTTGGACTTCCGTTGATTTCACCTCTATTAGGGACCTACCAGTTTTCCAGTGGAGCCCAGTCGTCCGGTCGCTGGGAGTTGTCGGTCATCCGGTCTTGGACGGACGTCCGGCCGCTGTAGCGTTCACTGGCCTAGCTTGCGCTGGCTGGCGTGGCCTCGAAGGACCGGTCGTCCAGTTTGGAGCGGTTGTCCGGTGGCTGTAGCTCTTCTTGCAGCTCTTCTTCTTGTCCCTCATACTTGGTGTCCACGCCGTCTTGTCCGTTGGATGTAGCTGCTCCGTGGCCTTCCTCCTTGTACCTGATCACACATAGTGTTTCCGCTTGAGGTAGTAGCCATGTCGCATGTGTAGAAAGTGGTAGTTCAGAGAGGAGCGAGTTCACCTTATCTTCAATAGCCTTTGCTCGAGCTCTTGTCATTGGTCCAAGTGGTGTCGTGGGAGACGTCGATACGTCCATGGGGATGACCGTGGGATGCTCTGATACGTCCATTTTGCATCATGTTTCCTTACTATTATTTATGATGTTTTTATCCATAATAATGCTTTTTAAAGTAATTCTAATGCCTTTTCTCTCTTAATATGCAAGGTATACACAAAGAGGGAGAATTCCGGCAGCTGGAAATCTGGACCTGGAAAAGCTACGTCAGGCCACCTATTCTGCACAACTCCAAACAAGATGAAACTTCACGAAGAATTTTTATCAAATATATGATGAATATTGGAGCAAATAACTACCAGAGGGGGCCCACGAGGTGGGCACAACCCACCTGGGCGTGCCAGGGAGCCCACGCGCGCCCTGGTGGGTTGTGCTCACCCAGGCGCACCTCCGGTGCCCATCTTCTGGTATATAGGTCATTTTGACGTAGAAAAAATAAAGAGAGGACTTTCGGGACGGAGCGCCGCCGTCTCGAGGCGGAACTTGGGCAGGAGCACTTTTGCCCTCTGGCGGAGCGATTCCGCCGGGGGAACTTCCCTCCCGGAGGGGGAAATCATCATCATCATCATCACCAACAACTCTCCCATCTTGGGGAGGGCAATCTCGATCAACATCTTCAACAGCACCATCTCATCTCAAACCCTATTTCATCTCTTGCGTTCAATGTTGTTACCGGAACTATAGATTGGTGCTTGTGGGTGACCAGTAGTGTTGATTACATCTTGTAGTTGATTACTATATGGTTTATTCGGTGGAAGATTATATGTTCAGATCCAATATGCCATTTAATACCCCTCTGATCTTGAGCATGATTATTATTTGTGAGTAGTTACTTTTGTTCTTGAGGTCACGGGAGAAATCATGTTGCAAGTAATCATGTGAATTTGATATGTGTTTGATATTTTGATAGTATGTATGTTGTGATTCCCTTAGTGGTGTCATGTGAATGTCGACTACATGAAACTTCACCATATTTGGGCCTAAGGGAATGCATTGTGGAGTAGCAATTAGATGATGGGTTGCGAGAGTGACAGAAGCTTAAACCCCAGTTTATGCGCTATTCCGTAAGGGACCGATTGGATCCAAAAGTTTAATGCTATGGTTAGAATTTATTCTTAATACTTTTCTCGTAGTTGCAGATGCTTGTGGGAAGATTAATCATAAGTAGGAGGCTTTTTCAAGTAAGAACAACACCTAAGCACCGGTCCACCCACATATCAAATTATCAATGTACCGAATACAAATCGAACCAACATGAGGAAAGTGACTAGATGAAATTCCCGTGTACCATCAAGAACGCTTTGCTTATCATAAGAGACCGTTTTGGCTTGTCCTTTGCCTCAAAAGTATTGGGCTATCTTGGTGCACTTTTGTTACTACTATCGTTACTCGCCCATTACAAATTATCTTGCTATCAAACTACTCAGTTACTTACAATTTCAGCACTTGCAAACATTACCTTACTGAAAACTACTTGTCATTTCCTTCTGCTCCTCGTTGGGTTCGACACTCTTACTTATCGAAAAGAGCTACAATTGATCCCCTATACTTGTGGGTCATCAAGGATATTTTCTGGTGCCATTGCCGGGGAGTGAAGCGCCTTTGGTAAGTGGAATTTGGTAAGGAAACATTTATATAGTGTGCTGAAATTTTTTGTCACTTGGTACTATGGAAAACAATCCTTTGAGGGGTTTGTTCGGGGTATCTTCACCTTGACCGGAACCACAATTAGCTACCCCTCAACCTACTACACCTACTGAAAATATTGAATATGAAATTCCTTCGGGTATGACAGAACAACTGCTAGCTAATCCTTATGCAGGAGATGGAACCGAACATCCTGATATGCATTTGATATATGTAGAACAAATTTGTCGATTGTTCAAGCTTGCAGGTTTACCCGGGGATGAAGTTATGAAAAAGGTTTTCCCTTTATCTTTTAAGGGAAAAGCATTGACATGGTGTCGGGGATATACCCCATGGTGTGACCCGGCCTGATGTATGACCCACCCGGAGCTTGGCGACTCACATGTGACCCCCACGGGGATTGGCGACTTGTTGTGGCGACTCACTGATGACCCCGACGACGGGTCAGATGGATGACAAGGCCAAAGGTCCAGAAGGCCGGCTTATGTTATGGTGGGCCGGCTTAAGAGGAAAGGCATAAGGGATATTTCCCTTACAAGGAATCAAGACCCGGACTTGTATCCGTCTTGTATTAGAAGATAGACTAGTCCTAATCCTACTGGGACTCCACACGTAACCCGCCATCCAACTTATATAAGGAGGGGCAGGGCACCCCAAGAAGGGTCGAAATAATCTCGAGGGCTAGGTACAACTAGAGGAGAGCCGGCTTATACAGCAACTCCCTCCTGAGCATATTGAATAAGACCTAGCCACAAACAACATGTAGCGTTATTATCGGATGATGTTTCCTGGGGCCCGAAGCTGTCTAAATCTTGTCTCGTGTGCTAATCTGCTTCAACGATCTACACACATCTCTCGTCCGGATCAACCCCTCTCAAGCTACTACCTAGTTGCGTGGGCCTCACGACAAGTCCTCACACTAGGACATATGCCGTGACAAATCCACGACATTTGGCGCCCACCATGGGGCCTGCGCATGGTGGTGTTGAGTTCTTGGAGGGACCTTTCCTAGTGATCGAGAGTTCACAATTTTCCATATGAAGAAGAGCCGGTTGGAAAGGGTCTGCGTCAGCATCAAGTTCGTAGGACCAGATTTATGATCGATGAGGTTTAAAGGTTAAAAAAACTTTAGGGCAGCGTCGCGAGCCGCCGCCTTTGCAAGTCGGATCCGAGAGGGGATCCATTTCCACTATTGCTACCGCGCAACACCGAGACCAACATGCATTGTTCCCTGTGCAATTAAGGAATCTGAGCCAGATCGATCTTGGTGCAAAGCGCCAGGAACAAAGGCCAAGACCAAAAGAGTTGACATCAGACAAAAGAGACATCTATAGACCCGGCTTAGGATGAGGAAAACGTGGAAGTAAAAACCGACAGCGGCTTGGAGGAGGACCCGGGGGTGGCTTGGATTCCTCCACGGCCTTGCCTGCGAGTGACCTCGTCCTTCCAAGCCGCAGCAATCGGCCCGCCTCGCCACTTCATCCGCAGTCCAGCCGGCCTCGCCGCCATGGTCACGCACCAGGCCGGTCTTCCCTCCACCGTGAATCGCAGTCCATGAGTCGCCGTCGCTGACTTCTCGGTGCCACTGCAACCCGCCTCGTTCCATCCGTGTCGGATGTAGCAACCGAATCACTTTCCTTCGCGCTCCACCAGCGTGGTCCGTTGCAAGCCACCGCCTTTACCTGGCCTTGAAGCTGCCTCTGCCGGCCGCCGCCGCGGGTCTTTATGCCCGCACGCTTGTCGCCTGAGCCGCTCGCCAGCCGGCTTTGAGCCCTCATGCTGAGTAGCTTGAGCCGCCGTCGACGGCCTCTGCATCTGCAGCCATTCTTCTTCAACCCGCTGGCGTGCCTCTGCCACCAGGCTGACGTCGTTGATGCACCGCCGCGCCTGCGGTGCTCCTCTGGCGAGCCGCCCAGCTCGGGCCCTGCTGCGAACCGTCTCCGTCACCTGGAGCCGCCGCTGCGGGCTCACCGGCGCGCTGCCGTTCCTCACGGCCATGGCTCCTCTTCTACCTGTACGACCCGGAGGAGGATCGGACCGCAGGGACTTGGACTCTGACACCGATGCGGTCTCTACCTCTGCTGCAGCTACGGTTGCACCTCGACCCACCCGGTTCGCCCGCGCCGCCGACCCACCAGTGTGTGCTGGCTGCTGTACTCCAACGCCGGCTCGCCTGCGGCCGTCGGCTCGTCTCTACCTCCATACGTCTTCGCGTTGATCTGCCGCCAGGCAGCATCTAGCGGCCTCGAGCCGGCCGAAACTCCGTCGTTGAGCCGTCCCGCACGGACCCCGCGTCCGCTTCCACTTCCACCATGGGTGAGCCGCCGGCCGTCTCTTGCACCGGGTGTGCCTGCCGTGACCCGCCGGCCGCCTCGCTCCCCCTTTTCCGTAAAGCCACCTCATCGGCCTCTGACTTTAACCGGCCACCGGGTTGCTGCGCCGTTGAGCCGTCCGCGCGCGACCCCGCTGTCGTGGTCTCAGCTGCTCTGACCCGCTGTTGTGGTTTGCTGCATTCTCCCCACACACCGCGCTAAGTCGCTGGCTCAATTGGAGTGATTAGTGCTTCCTACAGTCATTGCAGCTGTCAACAATCAGCTTTGCAGCTGATTACAGTGAGAAGGATGTGAAGAAGTATGACAAGCTGAATAATAATTGGGTCGCTCTTGGAAGTTGCCTGAACGGTGTGTATCGATGATGCCCGGCTGATACGTTTCCAACGTATCTATAATTTTTGATTGTTCCATGCTGTTATATTATCAATCTTGGATGTTTTATAATCATTTTATAGTCATTTTATATCATTTTTTTGGTACTAACCTATTGACATAGTGCCAAGTGGCACTTGCTGTTTTCTGCATGTTTTTTTACATCACAGGAAACCAATATCAGACGGAGTCCAAATGCAACGAAACCTCACGGAGATTTTTTTGGACCAGAAGGACAGTAATGGGCCCTGGCTGCGCCTGGAGGGTGTCTCGAGGAGGGCACAACCCACCAGGGCGCCAGGAGGCCCAAGCGCGCCCTGGTGGGTTGTGCCCACCTTGGGTGCCCCCCGGACCGCTTCTTTGCTATATAAATAGCCCAATATTCCATAAACCCTAGGGGAGTCGACAAAATATTCATCCAGCCGCCGCAGAGTCCAAAACCACCAGATCCAACCTAGACACCATCTCGGATGGGGTTCACCACCTCCATTGGTGCCTCTCCGATGATGCGTGAGTAGTTCTTTGTAGACCTTCGGGTCCGTAGTTAGTAGCTAGATGGCTTCCTCTCTCTCGCTGAATTCTCAATACAATGGTCACTTGGAGATCCATATGATGTAACTCTTTTCCGGTGTGTTTGTTGGGATCTGATGAACTTCGAGTTTATGATCAGTTATATCTTTTTATATCCATGAAAGTTATTTGAGTTTCTTTGATCTCTTATATGCATGATTACTTATAGTCTCGTATTTCTTCTCCGATATTTGGGTTTTGTTTGGCCAGCTTGATCTATTTATCTTGCAATGGGAAGAGGTGCTTTGTAGTGGGTTCGATCTTACGGTGCTTGATCCCGGTGACAGAAAGGGAACCGACACGTATGTATCGTTGCTACTAAGGATAAAACGATGGGGTCTATCTCTACATAGATAGATCTTGTCTACATCATGTCATCGTTCTTATTGCACTTCTCCGTTTCTCCATAAACTTAATACAATAGATGCATGCTGGATAGCGGTCAATGTGTGGAGTAATAGTAGTAGATGCAGGCAGAAGTCGGTCTACTAATCTTGGACGTGATGCCTATATAATGATCATTGCCTGGATATCGTCATAATTATTTGAAGTTCTATCAATTACCCAACAGTAATTTGTTTACCCACCGTTTGCTATTTTTCTCGAGAGAAGCCACTTGTGAAATCTATGGCCCCCGAGTCTTCTTTCTCATATTTGCCTTTGCGATCTACTTTTTTCTTGAATTTATTTTCAGATCTACTAAACTCAAAATACAAAAATACTTTGCTGCACTTTATTTTATTTGTGATCTATTTATTCAATCTAATACAACTTTCTCCCGTCTGCACGCCGTTTCTGGCGCCGTTACCTGAAAGGGATTGACAACCCCTTTAACACGCCGGGTTGCGAGGTGTTGTTATTTGTGTGCAGGGGATGTATACGTTGTGTTGCTTGGTTCTCCGACTGGTTCGATAACCTTGGTTTCATATCTGAGGGAAATACCTAACGTCGTTGTGCTGCATCATCCCTTCCTATTTGGGGAAATACCGACGTAGCTTCAAGCGACATCAAAAGGAATTTCTGGCGCCGTTGCCGGGGAGGATCTTCAACATATACCAGGTTCCTAATCACAAATCTCATCTCTTCGCAATTTACATTATTTGCCATTTGCCACTCGTTTGCATCTCCCCCACTTCGGATATGTAGATCTCCTCCCTTGTAACCGACTCTGTGTAACCCTAGCCCCCCCTAATGTCTATATAAACCGGAGGGTTTAGTCCGTAGGACGACAACAATCATAATCATAGGCTAGCTTCTAGGGTTTAGCCTCTACGATCTCGTGGTAGATCAACTCTTGTAATACTCATATCATCAAGATCAATCAAGCAGGAAGTAGGGTATTACCTCCATCGAGAGGGCCCGAACCTGGGTAAACATTGTGTCCCCTGCCTCCTGTTATCATCCGCCTTAGACGCACAGTTCGGGTGTGACGCCCCCGATTCAACCGTACACTAATCATACACGCAAATGTGTACGATCAAGATCAGGGACTCACGGGAAGATATCACAACACAACTCTAGACACAAAATGAAATAATAAAAGCTTCATATTACAAGCCAGGGGCCTCGAGGGCTCGAATACAAGCTCGATACACAAGAGTCAGCGGAAGCAACAATATCTGAGTACAGACATAAGTTAGACAAGGATGCCTTAAGAAGTCTAGCACAAAAGCAACACGATCGAAGAGGCAAGGCCTCCTGCCTGGGACCTCCTAACTACTCCTGGTCGTCGGCGGTCTCCATGTAGTAGCAAGCATCATCGGGTAGTAGTAGACGTCGGCGGTGGCATCTGGCTCCTGGGATCCACCATCTGGTTACAAGAACCAGAAAGAAGAAAGAAGGGGGAAAAGGGGAAGCAAAGCAACCGTGAGTACTCATCCAAAGTACTCACAAGCATCAGATCTATACTAAGTATGCATTGGTATCAAAGAAGGGCTGTATCTGTGGACTGAACTGCAGAATGCCAGAATAGAGGGGAAGGCCTAGCCTATCGAAGACTAGCATCTTCAGGCAGCTCCAAGCATCTTGCAGCATATAGAAGAGTAAAGAATAGCAGTTTAATTAACAAGCATGTTGTAGCAATAATGCCCAGAGATCCTTCCTCGACTCCATGCGAGAAAGCAATCCCGGAGCCACATATCTTAAGTATCCATTTCTAGTTGTATTAGATCAAGATATAAGTCTGAACGTCCATTACCATGGACACGGTATTCGAATAAAGATCTTCCCTGCAGGGGTGCACCACGTTTTCCAACACGCTTGATTACTCTGGCCGGACACACTTTTCTGGGTCAATGCCCGGCCTCGGAAAATCAACACGGCGTAGCCCTAACTAGGCTCAGTAAAGAGGTCCCCGCCGGTCTACATCCTAAGCACTCCGGGGTCTGGGCCCATCGCCCGTTGCACTCCGGATCGTTGCGCGCAGGGTGAATACCAGCACCGCCTCGGATGGCCAGCACGATCCTACCGTGTCGCAATGCTGAACTGGACGTCTGACAAAGCTTCGGCTGATACTACGTCGTCGAGGCCCATAACTATTCTCGCGTGGTGGTTAGTGCGTAAAGGCCAAAGGCCAACTCAGAACAAATACCCAAACCATAGTGTATTATTAGCTTGCGGAGACGAGCAGAGACTCATGATGATGTGACACCGTCGCCCCGTCTCGAGGAAATACGGCAAGGGCAAGCCCGGCCCACTCGAGGGCTGCCTGACTTCCCGGCCGTGCCTCGTAACCATCTTGCGGGTGCTCTCCGGGCCCACCCGACTTTCCCAAAGGTCTCAAGTAATGTCAAGGTATCCGTGTGTCCAAACATCAAGGGGAAAGCCCAACGAATCACCCTCGGAGGATTCCACTCAATGTAATCATCAAGGTGAACGTAAGAGGGACCACCCTCGAGGTTCACACTTGAGGTGTTGAACGACAGAGCCGTATCGGGAATGGTGAAAGAGGAAATCACCCTCGATGACCACGACCGAATAGCTACACTACAGAATTATCATCAGGAGTGTGTTATGAGGGATCACCCTCGGCACTCGATAGTAGCTCTGTAGAGTCGAGCAACAAAAGGGGCGTGATGTGATGTGAGGTGTCGGGCTCTGGTCGTCGATCACGTTGACCGAGTCGTCGATGATGAATCAGGGCAACAAGGACAAGTGGGGGTCACTGATGGATCACTAACCAACCTATACTAAGCAGTTTAGGAGAAGCTGGTAGGTAACAATAGCAGGTACAAAAGCAGGCTATGCATCAGAATAGGAGCAATCAAATACAGTAGCAAAATCTAATGCAAGCATGAGAGAATGGAATGGGCGATATCGGGATGATCAAAGGGGGGGCTTGCCTGGTTGCTCAGACAAAAAGAAGGGGTCGTCGTCGACGTAGTCGATCACGGCGGCAGTCTCTGGGTCTATCGGAGAGAAGAGGGGGGAGAAACAGTAAATACATAGCAAGCAAGAGCATAACAGGACAACAGGCAGAGCTAGACGTGTTCTAACGCGGTACTACACGATACCGGCGAAGGGGGATAACATCCAGGAATGTTTTCTTGAAGTTTGTATTTTCCGGACAAATGAAACGAAGGGGGAAAGTTGCATGTTCGCTATGCTAGGAGTGTGTGGCGGACGAACGGAGGGCATATTCTGATTCGTCTCGTCGTTCTGAGCAACTTTGATGTATAAAACTTTTTCATCCGAGTTACGGATTATTTTATATGATTTATTAAAGATTTAGCAATATTCTGAAATTATTAATTTAATTCGAATTAAAAGGCAAAAATGCTATGTGCACCCAGATCTGTGTACACAGAGGTGTACCAGAGGGTGACATGCGGTTCCAGGGGGTCCCAGTTGACCAGTCAACATCTACTGGTCAACAGGGGGTGGGGCCCCCTGTCATTGACAGCAGCTAAACTAACAGGATTAGTTAGTCTAATTAGTTAGTTAACTGGTTAATTAAGCAACATTAATTAAGTTAATTAACCATTAAATTAACTAATTAATTTAATTATATATATATATATGTTAATCATTTTCAGGGCGTGGGGCCCGTTCGTCAGTGGCACTAGGCCAACTTAGCGGGGCGGGTTAACGGGCGGAACCCCGGGGTCGGGCGCAAGCCTCCGGGCAGAGAAGTGGGGCGGGCGCCCGTGGAGGCCGCAGCCTGCCTAGGGCGGGGCGAGGCCGACGGGGCGCCGGCAGCTGCCAGCAGCGGCGAGGGACGGCAGTGGAGGGCGGCGACGAGCAAAGGCGCGAGCAGCAGGCGGGGCAATGGCGGACGGCGCGGGCATCGGGAGCGAGCGCCCATCGAGGACGAGGCTGTGGCCTCGGCTGGGCTTGGGCAGGAGCGGACAGAGGCGCGGGCGGCGCCGGGCGCGCGCCTGGGCGCGTCCAGGGAGTAGCGCGCGTGGCCGGGGGGCAGGCGCGTGCGCCAGCGCGGTGGCGCCCGGGATGACGGAGAGAGAGGGGGAATGGAGGGGGCGAAGCAGGACGCGGCCGGCAGATGCAGCGTCTGCGGGGGCACGCGAGGGCGGCGGTTGGCAGTGGCGTGGTCCCGAGCAGTAGCAGGGGACGGGGACGGCGGGCGAGGCTTGAGGCGGGGACGGGGCCCTACGACGGAACAGAGCGGAGAGGAGGGAAGCGCTCACGAGGGGAACATAGGGCACAGGGCAGTGGGCTCGGGGAAGGTTGGGGTGGTCTGACGACGGCGGGGACGAGGCAGACGACGACGGGGACGAGGCAGTCCGGCGACGGCGCGCTCGCGGACGAGGCGGCGGGGGACGGCGATGAGGTTCGGCGTCGATCCGCTTGATGCGCCGACTCCGAGCTCCATCCGAGGCTTGTACCGACGTGGAGGAGGCCGGTGGAGCCGTTGGACGCGTCGACGTGGTGAGGGAGGGGGTCGAGGCCGCGGCAATGGCGCCGACGGTGCTCCGGCAGAGAGAACTGAGAGGGAGAGAACCGAGCGAGGGGGGGATATCTGGGGCTGACGAGGACGAGGCCGAGGGGGAGACTTATCCCCTCGGCGGCGTGGGTGGTTCGAGTGGGTCGGCCTGGCCGACATCCAGCTGGGCCACGAGGCCCACTAGGGGGTGGTGGCCTTTTCTTTTCTTTTATTTTTTTATTTGCCTCTGTTTCCTATTTAAAAGAGCTACTGAATTATTTTTGTTAAATGTGGCACTTTGCACAAAAATAGATAGGAACAATGTGAAGTTGCATAAAAAGTTTGGGGTCACAAGGAGTTGGCTAACCATTTTTAGAAATTGGAAAGGCCAATTTAATTATTGTTGGACCACAAGATAAAAACCTAGGGGCATTTTGGGAACTCAAATGAGGTTGGTTCCAACATGACAAATATCCAGGGATTGTTTGCCACACTTTGAACATTTTAGTTTTCATGTTTGGCAATTTGAATTTTGGACTTTGATTTGAATTTGAAATTTGAACCAGTTTTGAACCAATGTGAGTTTAACAACAGTAATCATGATGATGTGGCATCATTAGGAGGGAATTACCGTAGCTTAATTATCCGGGCGTCACATCGGGACCCCCTACCCGAGATCCGCCGGTTTTGACACCGACATTGGTGCTTTCATTGAGAGTTCCACTGTGCCGTCACGATAAAGGCTTGATGGCTCTTTCGATCATTGGCAATGATGCGATCCAGGGTGAGGTTTTTTTCCCCCGGACAGATCTTCGTATTCGGCGGCTTCGTTCTGCGGGCCAACTCACTTGGCCATCTGGAGCAGATCGAGAGCTACGCCCCTGGCCGTTAGGTCGGGTTTGGAAGCTTGAACTATACTGCCGACATCTGCGGAGACTTGATCTTCGACGGATTCGAGCCCATGTCAGGTGCGCCGCACAGTCACGACGAGCATGACTTAGCTCTGCCGTCGGACGGTGTTCGGGTGATCACACCTGTGGCTATTCTGGCCCTCAATCCGGAGCAGATCGCGCCGTCCGAGGACGGGTGGATGGACCCCGCCACGGAGGCCGCACACTCAGCGGCGATAGAGCCGAATAGTGACTTCACCTCCTATGGGACATTTGTTGCCGGACCCTTGGATTCGTCCCCGGCCACATGCCCCGAATCGCGTGCGTTCGTGCCTATCGAATCTAATTGGGCACCGATCATGGAGTTTACCTCCGCGGATATCATTCAGCACTCACCCTTGGGCGACGTGTTAAATTCATTGAGGTCTCTCTCCTTGTCAGGGGACCCTTGGCCGAACTATGTCCGGCTTGAGTGGGAAGCGGACGATGAATAAATTCATTCCCCACCCACCACCCACTTAATAGCCACTGTCGACGACTTAACTGACATGCTCGATTTCGACTCCGAAGACATCGACGGTATGGACGACGATGCAGGAGAAGAACAGGAACCACCGCCCACAGGGCGCTGGACTGCCACCTCATCATATGATATATACATGGTGGACACCCCCAAACAAAGCGATGGCAATAAGGCAACGGAGGATAATCCCCTCGAGAAGCAATCTAAGCACCGGCGTCATCGGCGCCGCTCTAAGCCCCGCCATAGCAAAAGCAGCGATACCGGCACAAGAGACAATAACGCTGCGGATAGTGCCAAAGACAAAGACAATCCCCTCTAGCCAGGCTTCGAGCGGGAGGATGGGCAAGCTAGCCCTATGGAACAGGCGACAGACGGAGAATCAGAAGATGACAATCACATGCCCCTCTCCGAAGACGAGGTGAGCCTCGGCGACGAAGAATTTATCATGACTGAGGATCCCGTCGAGCAGGAGCGCTCCAAGCGCCGGCTTATAGCCACAGCAAAAAGCCTGAAGAAAAAGCAACAACAGCTTCAAGCTGATCAAGATCTGCTAGCGGATAGATGGACCGAGGTCCTGGCAGCCAAGGAATACGAACTCGAACGCCCAACCAAAAGTTACCCAAAGCGCAGGTTTCTACCCCAACTCAAGGAGGAAGCATTAAAGCCTACACTACCAGCGTATGATGCGGCTGATCGGCCACCTCGTGGCCGAGACAAAGCGGCATATCAGCCAGAAGTCCAGCCCGCACCCCGACGCCAGTCAAACAAAAACACTAAGGCCCGGGGCAACACGCAGGACCTGCGAGACGTATTGGAAAACAAAGTAGGACATACAAGATCGATCTACGGATCACGTGGGCGCGCCCCAACGCGTGACGACGACCCTCACGCCGGATATACTAAAAGCAAATCCGGCTGGGCCGAATACAGCAGACAAGACTCGTATGAATTGCGTCGTGACATAGCCCGGCATAGAGGCGCCGCACACCCCCTATGCTTCACTGATGAAGTAATGGATCATGAATTCCCAGAAGGGTTTAAACCCGTGAACATTGAATCATATGATGGTACTACAGACCCCGCGGTATGGATACAGGATTTCTTCCTCCACATTCACATAGCCCACGGGGATGATCTACACGCCATCAAGTATCTCCCACTAAAACTCAAAGGGCCGGCTCGGCATTGGCTGAATAGCTTGCCGGCAAACTCCATCGGAAGTTGGGAGGACCTGGCAGACGCATTCCTGGATAACTTCCAGGGCACTTATGTGCGACCACCGGATGCTGATGACTTAAGTCACATAACACAACAGCCCGGAGAGTCAGCCAGGAAATACTGGACTCGGTTCCTAACTAAAAAGAACCAAATTGTCGACTGTCCGGATGCCGAAGCCCTGGCGGCCTTTAAACATAACATCCGTGATGAGTGGCTCGCCAGACATCTCGGCCAAGAGAAGCCAAAATCCATGGCAGCCCTCACGACACTCATGACCCACTTTTGCGCGGGCGAGGATAGCTGGTTGGCCCGTAGCAACAACACAGCAAGTAACCCTGGCACATCAGAGGCCAGAGAGAGCAATGGCAAACTCCAACGCAACAAACACAAGCGCCGCAAAAATGGTGAAAATGCCGAAGATACGACAGTCAATGCCGGATTTAGTGGCTCTAAGTCCGGTCAGCGGAAAGGGCCATTCAAAAATGACAATTCGGGTCCGTCCAGTCTAGACCGCATACTCGACCGTCCATGCCAAATTCATGGCACCCCAGGAACACCAGCCAATCATACCAACAAAGAATGCTGGGTCTTCAAACAAGCTGGCAAGTCAGGCGCCAAAAACAAAGATAAGGGGTCTCAAAGCGATGATGGCGATGAGGAGCCTAGACCACCGAATACAGGAGGGCAAAAGAAATTTCCCCCACAAATCCAAACGGTGAACGTGGTAAACGCCACCCACACTCCCAACCCGGATCGGATGCGCACCCTTAGGGATGTCGACTTAACAGAACCAGTCGTCCCACAATACAAACTAGGGCCGATCACCTTCAACCGCACGGATCGCCCGGTTAACACCAATCAGGGCAATTCAGCCGCACTAGTCCTCGACCCAATAATTGACGGGTTCCACCTCACACGAGTCCTTATGGACGGAGGCAGCAGTCTAAACCTGCTTTACCAGGACACAGTGCTCAAGATGGGTATCGATCATTCGATGATCAAGCCCACTAAAGCCACCTTTAAATGTATTATACCAGGTGTGGAGGCTAGCTGTACAGGCTCCATCGTCCTTGTGGTAGTCTTCGGATCACCAGACAATTACCGTGCCGAAGAGTTAATCTTCGACATCGTACCCTTTCGCAGTGATTATCAGGCACTGCTCGGACGAACCGCGTTTGCTCGATTCAACACGGTGCCACATTATGCCTACCGTAAGCTCAAGATGCCCGGTCTGCGCGGCGTCATCACGGTTAACGGCAAGGCCGAACTCCCCCTCGGTACCAAAGAGTATACCGCTGCTTAAAAGCAGAAGCAACGAGTGGCACCTTTCAATCGAACCTCGAGTCAACGGCCAAGCTCCCGGACACCGTCAAAGGAGTCCGAACTACTTCGCGGCAGGATAGCCCGGCTTGTCCAGAGCTCAATTAAACACTCCGGCAAAAGCCAGGGCAGGCCACATACTGCAGCTCAACCGCACTGTGGCACACAAACATTTCTTGCATTTTCTTTATAGGTTCATTTTTTCCCAAGCCAGGACCGACGATATGGAAATAGCACGAACGCGCAAGGGAACCCTTAGATATTCCCCTCGATGACCATCCGACTGCACTCCGGATCCGCACACAGCTTCTTCCTGCCTGGTCTCAGTATGTTCCGCAGTCATCTTGTCTTTTTGTTACATTACATGTACTCATACGCATCGACGTATTATTCAAATACAACATGTGGATTTATATGACGCTTATCTGTTGTTATCTCTTATTGAAACTCTTTTGTCAAATGGAATCCGTACACCGCGATATGCCTTAATATGTCAGGGGCTTTGTTTTACCCATAATACGGCAATAAAGTCCGAACACCTTCATGGTAGTTCGGCACCCCAAACTTATAGCACTATATGCATCAGCTCCGAATCATGTCTTGGGTCAAATGTTGGGTTTGCCCGGCTCCCATGTTTTGCTTCCTTACGTTCCGCTATATCGGCTAAGGTGGCAAAGGGAGAACTCCTGCGATTGTGTCCCGGTTCTTCCGGACGAGCACCTCAGTAGAGAAAGCTGAAAACTGACTCTCATGATACGGCGAGAGCTGGTCAGCTGTTCGAGAGGTTGTAAAATCTTTAAGGATTCCTCCGGCATAATGCACAAACCAATGCAACGAGTGATGGATCGGCTTTTCTTCCGATCAGGTGCTTATAGAGCCCCTCGTGCGGTCTTCCGAACACCAGGGGCTGCGCCTACCTTCCTTTTCTAAAGCTCCTATGGCTAAGTGAGAGTGATAAAGCCCTATAGTCCGATTGCCTGGTTCGTTGTGCTGAACACCTCCTTCGAAGGACCCAAAACTGGGATAAAGAGTGATCAGGTTTATCCCGAACACCCCCGTACTTCCTACGTGGGGGCAGAAGCCGACGACTGGCCAACTCTCAGGATTAATATATAAAACGGCCGCGCAGGAGGATAAACTTTCATATAACAGGCAATAAATAATAGAAATGACCTTGTTCAACATTACAAAGGACAACATGATTGTATTCATGGAAATATAATGTCCTTGGTGCATTTCTCCGCCGCAAGGCAGGATCCTTTCAGGACACTTTCATAATATAACTCAGGCTTGCGGTGCTCCTTTCCCTCCGGCGGTCCCTCGGTCACCAGCTTTTCAGCATCCATCTTCCCCCAGTGCACCTTTGCGCGGGCGAAGGCCATTCACGCACCCTCTATACAGACCGACCGCTTGACGATGTCCAGTCGAGGGCAGGCACTCACAAGCCGCTTCACGAGCCCGGAGTAGCTGCTTGGAATCGGCTCGGCGCGCCATAGCCGGATAATCAAATCCTTCATGGTTAGCTCGGCCACCTTATGCAGTTCGATTAGCTGCTTCAGTTGATCGGCAAAAGGCACCAGATAATTCGGTGCGAGATACTGCGACCAGAAGAGCTTATCTACAGTGTTCCTTTCTTCGGCTCGGTAGAATTGTGCGGCATCAGATATGCTGCGTGGCACCTCCGGAAATACCCCTAGAGAAATCCGAACTCAAGATTAGAAACATGATTTTCTCCCCAAATACTTGCTTTACATGGAACAAGCCTTACCCGCCGCGATCTTCCTCGCATCTTGGATCTCCTGCAGGGCACCTTGGGTTTCCCCCCGGGCATCGCATGCGGCCTGACGATCCTTGGTAAGTTCGGATTCTTTCTTCGTTTGACCCTGCTCCAAGGCCTCGCATCTTTTCACGACCTCTTGAAGCTCTTGCTCAGCTTCAATAACCCTGGCCTCGTGCTTCTCACGAAGAGCCCACTCTGCGGCTGGCTTTCTCTCGGCCTCGGCAACAGCCTTCTTAAGAGCCTCGACTTCGGTCATCGCCCCTGGCGCAAATCATAAAACATATTTTAAATTCGTTCGCACTGAACATGAGCAAGGTTTGTGCATACCTTGTTTATCCTCCAACTTCCTTTTCAACTGGCCCAATTCTTCTGTGGCCCGCTCCAGACTTTGATTTAGTCTAGAGACCTCCGCAGTATGAGAGGCGGCAGTCGCTACAGACGCGTGTTTATAAAAGAAGAAAGGTAAATGTCATCAAGTGAGTCTCCTGCGAACATAGATTTGATCCTCTGTCCAGTTCTTTCTCTCACCGAACAGTGTATCAGGGGCTACTATCTATACCGTGACACTCTTCAAAACCTCATAAAACATAACTCAAAGCCTCTTATAAGGCTAATACAGGCTTCATTCAGTCCACTCTCCGCAGACTGAATCTTCTCAATCACCGCACCCATAAGGGCACGGTGTTCATCGACGATGGAGGCGCTTTTCAGCGCCGCCAATAAAGTATCCAGCACCTCTGGTTCGACAGAGGTTGCCGGTGGAACAGGTACACCCCCTCTAGCCGAGGGAGGCCGCCTGCCTGATTCTGGAACCATATTGGTCTCCGGAATTGCGTCCGGCTGGGGGCCGAATTCAAGATGGCTCCCGCCGACGACGCCCATGGGAGACTTCTCTCCCATGTGTCCGGCCCCTGAAGTTTGACCTCATGTCGCCACCTTTGCAATATTTTCCCTCCCTCCTTGGCCTGGGTCCTCCTGGGACGAAGCCTCGGTGTCATTCACATGTTTTTGGGAAGGGGCCTTCGGGGGTGTCCCGCTCTCCATAGCATCCGAGCCTAGCAAATCCTCCGACGAGGATTGCTCGGCGCGGGGCCTCTCCGAATTACAAAAAGTATGGTCCAGATTAAAATATTATGCCATGATGAGTCTGGACGCATAAACGTGTTCGGATTTTATATACTCACGAGTTCACCAGGGGCTGAGCCCTGGGATCCCACTCCGGGCTGCTATCAGTGGCGGTGGACTCCTCTGGAAGAGGAGTTTTTCCCTTCTTAGGCGACTCGGCCTCCAAGAATGTGGAGGCTGTCCTTTTCTTTCTTCCCCCCGCTGGGGATTCGTCTTCCTCCTCCTCATCCTCTTCGGAGGAAGAACGGGCATTGGAGTCCTCAGATATCGTGTCCGAGGCGCCACGATGACGGACGCCGCCCCTGGTCTTCTTGGCCTCTTTCTCGGCCTTCTTCTTCGGCGCCTTGTAGGGCGCCGGGACCAGCATCTTCGTTAAAAGTGGGTCGGCTGGTTCTTCAGGTAGCGGGGCCGGATAGTAGATCCGCCCCGCCTTCTTCGTCCAGCCCTAGGAGAGTTGTGGAAAACACATTAAGCGTTTCCCTTGGTTATGCGAATAAAACTTATAATGGCTTACCGAACTTGCGGGGCGGGACAGGTGGTACCCGTGGTCCTCGGCTGAGTCTGACCATGATTTGCCAGCCTTAAAAAGCACCTTCCAGATGTCTTTGTGTGAGGAGCCAAAGAGCTCTCGCAGGTCTGGTGCTTGGCCGGGTCGAATTCCCATAAATTGCAAGCCCGGTGTTGACAAGGAAGGATCCGGCGGACTAACATCACCTGGACTACATTGGCAAGTTTGATATTCTTGTCTTCCATATCCTTGACGCGCGTCTGGAGTGCCAACAGCTCGTCGGACGAAGACCAATCCAGGCCCTTCTTGGGCCAGGACGTAAGCCGCAGGGGGGCTCCGGATCGGAATTCAGGAGCAGCGGCCCATTTCGTGCCGCGTGGCTCAGTGATGTAAAACCACTGCTGCTGCCACCCTTTTATTGATAGTCCCTATTGGCCATGTAACGTTGGGCATCTTGCTCACCATGGCGCCTCTGCACTCGGCGTGGTCACTGCCCACTACCTTGGGCTTCACATTAAAGATCTTCAGCCATAAGCCGAAGTGTGGCGAGATGTGGACAAAGGCCTCGCACATGACGATGAACATCGAGATGTTGAGGAAGGAATTGGGGGATAGATCATGAAAATCGGTCCCATAGTAATACATGATGCGGCGAACGAATGGGTGGAGGGGAAACCCCAGCCCGCGGACAAAATGAGGGAGGAAAACAACTTTCTCGTGGGGTTCCGGAGTAGGACGATCTGT
Source organism: Aegilops tauschii subsp. strangulata (assembly GCF_002575655.3). NCBI lineage: Eukaryota > Viridiplantae > Streptophyta > Magnoliopsida > Poales > Poaceae > Aegilops > Aegilops tauschii. Next base: position 409,768,606 of record NC_053040.3, on the reverse strand, counting down.
CCTGCCGTCGGGAGACGGTGGCTGATTTTCTGGGCCAGATACCCGCCCTCCCGAAGCTTTTTGATATCCTTCTCCCGGACAGTAGAGGCCATCCACTTGCCTCCTACTTCGGATCCAGACATTTTTCGGAAGGCCTTTGTGGGCGGAGAAGATGAATGCTTGGGCGCTGGGGCTCGAGCGGAGGGGATGGATAAGCAGAAGAAGAAGGCGTGGGTGAAAATGGGGAGTCTTTATCTCCTTATAAAGGCGGCAGGGATCCAGCGCCTTCCCACTTGCCCGGTAAACTCGCTTATTCCCCAAGCGTCGCGCTGAAGACGCGGATGGATTACCCATACGCATATTGATGAGAATCCCGAGATAGGGGGACACGATCTCTGCTTCGATAAGACATGCCCATAAAACTGCCTCGCAAACTGCGCAGTAGCTGGTTAGGGAGAACGGTTTGAATAAAGACCGGGTCATGGCATGATGTCACATTAGGAAAAGTTGTCAGCGGATTAGATTTGTGGAATATTGTACTCTCTACGGTGGTATGTGGAATTTGTTTTGCAGAGCCGGACACTATCCTTGTGTTCAAAATCTTCTATGGAGTATTCGGAGAGGGAACCCGCCTTGCAATGCCGAAGACAATCTACGCGCCGGACTCATCGTCATTGAAGCCTGGTTCAGGGGCTACTGAGGGAGTCCTGGATTAAGGGGTCCTCGGACAGCCGGACTATATACTTTGGCCGGACAGTTGGACTATGAAGATACAAGATTGAAGACTTCGTCCCATGTCCGGGTGGGACTCCCCTTTGCGTGGAAGGCAAGCTTGGCAATTCGGATATGTAGATCTCCTCCCTTGTAACCGACTCTATGTAACCCTAGCCCCCTCCGGTGTCTATATAAACCGAAGGGTTTAGTCCGTAGGACGACAACAATCATAATTGTCGGAGTAAATGGCCACGGGTAGCCTAACCGACTCCCCCCTGGCTCTTTGAGAAATTATCAGGCCAATCGAGCCTTCAAGCATCCAGAGCATGGGGCCGCCTTCCTCTGGCCAGCTATCCCCAAGGCCGACTACCAGAAGGCGACCCGGCCTCAAAAACCTTCCCGAAGAAAGTTACGAGATGGCCGACTCCAGGAAGCCGGCCCCAAGAGGACCGACTCCCAGAAGCCGGCCATGAAGAAGGCCGACTCCCAGAAGCCGGCCAAGACTGCACCCACCAGGGCTGCACCCACATAACAGTGATAAGACGGGGCGTGGACGCAGTACAGCCTACCACCCCCGAATCCCGGAACATGCATGGCCACAGGGCGTCGTACGGGTCAGCCATCCCCCGTCTGGCGCGGCACTTTAGCCATGTTGACCTCGACGTCACCCACGATAGGCGCCAGTACGGCCCGCGGGCGGCGGGCCCCTTTAGCCAGAGAGACGCTCGAAGGCGGCCCGGCCTCCCCTAGTCGGCCTGGGGCGAAGCCGGCTCCCAATAGCCGGATACCTCCTTCCATCCAAACATGTGCATCATTAAGGAGACAAGACGAGGTGAGGCTACAGTGAGAGCCCGCTAGGCGGCGGCACTGTAGCCACGCTTACCTCGACAAAGCCCTCGTCATCAGGGGTGAGGCAACAGTAACCAGCCGCCGACAAGGCCCCCAGGCGGTGGGGCCGGCCTGTCGCCCAAGAGGCCGACAGCCGACAGGACCCACCAGTCGGCGGGCCCCAACGGCCGGCGGAGAAGCCGGCGACCACAGACACTGACGGCTGGGACCCGCACCCAGCCGGCTTACCATTGTACCCCTGGGGGGTAGGCTTATATAAATCCCCCGGGACGCCCATGCAAAGGGTGGACCTGATAGAGTTTTACACACCACATAGAGAAAAAGGAGAGCTAGCCTTGCCCTTCTTCCTCCCCTAGCCAAACAGCTATAGGAGCACTTGTAGCTGCTTGTGTTGATCTAGTGATCATGCGGAGACCCCGCAGAGCAGGACTAGGGGTGTTATCTCCACGGAGAGCCCTGAACCTGGGTAAGATTCGCCGGCGTGCATGTCTTCGCCTTATCCCGTTTCCAGGCACCGGCGATGTCTTACTGGCTCCCACCATGATAAGCCACCCGTTGGCATATGTCGCACCTACCACCCGACATTTGGCGCCCACCATGGGGCCAGGTGCACCGTTGTCCGAAGACCTGTTCTGGACGGGAACCCTTTTTCTCCCCCGCGAGCGTAGCCAGCCCGCTACGCCCGATGGCGTTTTCCTTGACGCGCTGTAAGGCGTCGATGACGCCTGCGCGGCGAGCTGCCTCGCCGACTTTCTTGGCGAGACACGCATCTCCGACGAGCCCGCGTCCGACGCGGGCACAGACTACCCCAAGAGCCGCCTCATCAGCCTCCTCGACCAGCTTCACGTCTCCAGCGAGCTTGCTGTGGACTTGGAGTCGGTCGGCTCCACCAACCCGATGCTTGTCGACTCCGACACGGCATCGCTTAACGCCTTCCCCACCGACGTGGTGATCATCGACGACCCTCTCCCTCGAGCCGACAGTGGCAGCAGCGCTGTCACTGAGGTGCTGGTCATCAGCCACGGCGCCGTCTTGGGCGAGAACGCCCACGACGCCCTACAAGAGGCGCTGCACGACTTGTCCGTCCCCATCCCGGCCGACGCCGACGCCGAGACTCTGGAGGCACGCCGCCTCACCCTCATCGCGGAGGGCTAGAAGATAGCATCCATGAGACGCCTCACTGAGGCTCACCAGTGCGAAGTCGACTGCGCCGCCTTTGGTACGCCGCCTCTTGGCGGGCCGAGCCGAGCCGGCCTCGTCAAGAAGCGCGGCGCGGCCATCGCCGGCATGCTGGGAGCAGACCGCCCAGTCTACGCCACGCCACTCGAGAATCTGCATGCCGCTCAGGTGGCCATAGACGAGCTGAACGGGCTGGGGCCTGATGAGCTCCCCTACATGACTAGACGCATCCAGCAGCTGATCGACGCAGCCGCAGAACGGCATGAAGCCGGCGCCCACGCCGAGAGTCCTCCCCCACGCCGATAACACGCCACGACATCCCGGACGCCGACTGCAAGCAGCGCCCGCGCGAGGAAAGACAAGGAGCCGGCTGCTAGCCGCAGCCGGACTCGGGTCACAATTGAGCGCGACGCAGAAGGCCGCCCCCGAGCGGTGGAACGACAAGGCAATCCGCCCCCCCCCCCGCCTCGTGGGGAGAGATATCCCACCCCGCCTCCTATCACACATCCGACTCTCGGTGGCCGACTAGGCCACCGCAAAGGAGTCGGCGAGAATGATGCCCGCCACCAGATCGACCGTCTAGCGTGATCCCTGGCGCTAGAAGAAGATGATGATGTCGGCCCGCCGTGCTTTGGCCCCCGCATCCGCGACGAGCCCTTCCCCAAAGGGTTCTCACTCCCAAGAGACACGCCAAAATAAAACGGCTCCGTGAAGCCGGAAGATTGGTTGATCGACTACTCTACCACAGTCAGCATAGCAAACGGCAACAAGCGCGTTGCCGTGAAGTACGTCCCTCTCATGCTTCAGGGAACGGCACGCACCTGGCTGAACAGCCTCAAGCCCTACAGCGTCAACAGCTGGCTAGACTTCACGGAAGTCTTCGTCCGCAACTTCACCAGCACATACTAGCGGCCTCCCAAGCCCCGCCAGCTCTCCTTATGCGTCCAAGGGCCCAGCGAATCGACTCGTGACTATCTCACGCGTTGGGCCGAGCTCCGCAACTCCTGCGAGGGGGTGCACGAGGTTCAAGCCGTAGAGTACTTCACCGCCGGGTGCCGAGAGGGCACCCTTCTCAAGCACCGACTCCTCTACGACGAGCCGACTACCCTCGACGAGCTGCTAATCATAGCAGACAAGTACGCCACGGCCTATTCCTCGATGAAGACCGAGCTCCGAGTGGACGCCTCTGGAAAGGTGCTCGCTCCGGCTCCCAAGACGCCGGCTGGTGACTCCAACCGACGCCCCTACCAGAACGACCATAAGCGCAAGGCCCCTATGCCGCCTTCCACCAGTCGGCAAGTAGCCACCGACGAAGACGAACAGCCCGAAGAGCGGCCCGCTCCCAAGAAGAAGGGCGGCAGGCCGGCTTGGCAGCCGGCCTTCTCCTATGAGCAAACTCTCGATGCCCCCTGCAAGTTCCACAGTGGCGCGAAGCCGTCCAACCACACGACCCGGAAGTGCCATTGGCTCACGCGGATCTCCAAGGGCGAGGGGCTGGTGCCGCCTCCGCCTCCTGGCCCGCCGCCTCCAGCCCCTCAGCAGCCGGCTGTTCGACCAGCAGTCGGAGCCATTCAGGATGAGTTCCCAAATGAGCACGCCGTCTACGTCATCTTCACGAGCCAGATTTAAGACAAGGGCAGTCGGCGCCGATAGCACCAAGAAGTCAACGCGGTTGCCTCCAGCAACCCCGAGTTCATGCATTGGTCTGAAATGCCTATCAGCTGGAGCCGGGCCGATCACCCAGAGGTGATGCCGTCTCCCGGCTCCTACGCATTGGTGTTGGACGCCACCCTCGCGACGGAAAGGCGAGCTGCCCGTTTCTCCCGCGTGCTGATTGATGGTGGAAGCAGCATTAACATACTGTACCGCGACACCATGGAGAAGTTGAACCTCAAGGCGAAGCAGCTCATGCCAAGCCGGTCTGTATTCCATGACATCGTACCCGGCCTATCCTGTTCCCCAATCGGCAAGATCAAGATGGATGTTCTCTTCGGAGACAAGGATCACTTTCGCCGAGAAGCGATCTGGTTTGAAGTAGTGGATCTAGAAAGCCCTTACCACGGCTTGCTTGGCCGACCTGCCCTGGCCAAGTTCATGGATGTGCCCCACTACGCCTACCTCAAGATGAAGATGCCGAGTTCAAAGGGGATCATCACCATAGCTGGAGACTACAAGAAGTCCATCGAGTGCACTGCGGCCAGCAGCCGACTGGCCGAGTCCCTCGTGATTGCTGAAGAGAAGAAGATGCTGGACCGAGTCGTGGCCATGGCCGACAAGCAGCCGGCCCTGTCCCCCAGCCCAAGGAATATGATGCTCAGGGCTCCTTCCAGCCGGCCAAGGAGACAAAGAAGATACCTCTGGACCCGGAGAACTCGGAGAGGTTTGCTGTCATTGGTGCAAACCTGGACAGTAAATAGGAAGGCGAGCTCGTCGACTTCCTCCGTGAGAATCGGGACATCTTTGCATGGTACCCAAAGGACATGCCGGGTGTTCCAAAGGATTTCGCCGAGCACAAGCTACACGTCCGAGCGGACGCGAAACCAGTCAAGCAGCCTCTCCGCCGACTGTCGGAGGAGAAGAGAAGGATCGTAGGAGAAGAGATAGCCCGGCTCCTGGCCGCCGGCTTCATTATGGAGGTGTTTTTTCCAGAGTGGCTTGCCAACCCAGTCTTGGTGTTGAAGAAGAACAATAAATGGCGTATATGTATAGATTACACCAGCCTCACCAAAGCCTGCCCCAAAGATCCATTTGCCCTACCACGGATCGATCAAGTGATAGACTCCACAGCCGGATGCGAGCTGTTGAGTTTCTTGGATGCTTACTTAGGATACCACCAGATCAAGTTGGACCCAGCCGACCGCCTGAAGACCGCCTTCATCACACCATTCGGAGCTTTCTGCTACCTGACTATGACATTCGGCTTGAGGAATGCCGGTGCCACTTTTCAGCGTTGCATGCAGAAATGCCTCCTCAAGCAACTCGGCAGAAATGCCCACGTCTATGTATAGACGATATTGTGGTGAAGATGGAGAAGCGCGGCACCCTGCTGGAAGACCTCACAGAAACATTTGCCAACCTGCGCCGATTCCAGATCAAGCTCAACCCTGAGAAATGCGTGTTCGGAGTACCAGCCGGCCAGCTTCTAGGCTTTTTGGTCTCCGAACGTGGCATTGAGTGCAACCCAGTGAAGATCAAGGCCATAGAGAGAATGGAGATTCCTACCAAGTTGCGAGACGTTCAGAAGTTTACTGGGTGCTTGGCCTCCCTAAACCGCTTTATCAGCCGGCTAGGGGAGAAGGCTCTCCCCCTGTACTGACTCATGAAGAAGTCCACCCACTTCGAGTGGAACGACCAAGCAGACCAAGCTTTCCACGAGTTGAAGAAGATGCTGACCACACCACCTGTCCTGGCAGCGCCGACTGAGAAAGAGCCCATGCTCCTTTACATTGCTGCGACTAGCCGAGTGGTCAGTACAGTCGCCGTGGTCCAGCGCCCAGAAGAAGGCCCAGCTCAGTTAGTCCAGAGGCCGGTATATTATTTAAGCGAAGTACTGTCCATCTCGAAGCAAAATTACCCGCATGACCAGAAGATGTGCTATGGAGTGTACTTCGCCGCCAAGAAGCTGAAGCCCTACTTTCAAGAGCATCCCATCACGGTCGTATGCACTGCCCCGCTTGCCGAGATCATAGGCAGCCGGGATGCATCCGGCCGGGTGGCTAAGTGGCCCATTGCGCTGGCTCCTTACATGATCTTCTACCAGCCTCGCACCGCCATCAAGTCCCAAGCATTGGCCGACTTCCTTGTCGACTGGGCCGAGACACAGTACCTACCGCCGGCTCCTGACTCCACTCATTGGCGGATGCACTTCGACGGATCCAAGATGCGCACCGGCTTGGGAGCCGGCATCGTCCTCACCTCTCCCAAGCGCGACAAGCTTAGATACACATTACAAATCCATTTTGCCGCCTCCAACAATGTGGCTGAGTACGAGGCGCTCTTACACGGGCTCCGACTAGCCAAAGAACTCGGCATACGCCGGATCCTGTGTTATGGCGACTCAGATTTGGTGGTCCAGCAGTCATCTGGCGACTGGGACGCCAAGGACACAAACATGGCGAGCTATCGATTCCTCGTCCAGCAGATCAGCGGATACTTTGAAGGGTGCGAGTTCCTCCACGTGCCACGGGCCGACAACGAGCAAGCAGATGCCCTGGCATGGATCAGCTCCACCCGACAAGCTATACCAACCGACGTCTCTCTCCAGCGCCTCCTCAAACCGTCTGTCAAGCCGTCTCCAGAATCGGACTCCATCTTCGTACTGCCTGCCCCTGATGCAGTCGGATCCGACTGGGGGAACCCAGCAGGCGGCTCGGGGACTTCGACAAGCGGCCTGGGGACTGCCATAGTCGCACCCGGCTCGGGGACTTCAGAACCCGGCCCGGGGACTGCAGCAGTCGGCCCGGGGACTGCAGCAATCGGCCCGGGGACTGCAACGACACAACAGGCGGTGGCCGACTCCAACTCTTCACCACCCAACCCACCCACCCGGGTCACTACATTTGATTCCCTATCTGGCACCGGGTTCGACTAGTCGGCCCGGGGACTGGCCGTCTTGAGTTATATTAAAAGTTCTACCTGAAGTCAGACAAGTAGTGTGCCAGCACCTGAGCCCTCTCTTGTTGTAAGTCGCAGCTCGAAGAACCAACTGTCCGACTGGAAAGAGCCAAAGGCAGGAAAGGATGCCCACACGAAAAACGGCTAAGGACTAACGAACTTATATAACACAAGCCGGCCTCCCACCACGCCTACCGGCTGTCAGAAACAGCCGGTTGGCCGGCTTCCCAGTCACTTCGCTACAATCCAAGAAAGCTAGAGTACTTGCCCTCCCAACCGGCCAAGCACTTCGCCAGCCACAGACTGCAGAGCAGCTATCCGGCTGGGAAGGCGGCAACCAAGGGAGGGCGGCAAAGGAAATAGCCAAAGGATGAAAAGCAAGAACAATGGAAAGCCAAACACATGCATGATTATATTTACACACAAGGCCTTCAACAGGCCGGCAGTCAATATAGTTTGAATACACCCCCAGTGGGTGGAACTGCGCAAACTTAACAAAATATTGTTCAAAGAGTAATAAAACAGGAAAGTAAAGGCGGAAGATTAGGCTAAGGGCGCAACAGGGGAGCCGGGCTGGTCGGTGGAGACGGCAGCGCCGGCTGGAGGAGTGGCCGGCTGGCGAGTCTCGGCTTGATCATCGCCGGCTGCAGGCGGTGCGCTCGCACGCGCCTTGTTGCTGGAGGCACGGTCAAGCTGAGGCTGGCTGGCTGCTCCACCATCTGGCACAACATCTTCACCCTCCTCCTCCTCCTCCTCGCCCTCTTCACTAGAGTCGATCTCCTCCGCCGAGTCTTCGCCATCTGGTGGGTTCAGCCCGAACACTCCTCCGGCTGGGCAACGCCATTATCATCCACCTCAGGAGCAAAGGCGCTGGTGTTGGTGTAGTCGGCGATCGCCGAGGCACGCTGGATGATAGCCGGCCGCGCCGGCTCCAGCTCCGTGTCGGCCTCCTGCCGCCAGGTGGCCAGCTGGTCCAAGCTCAGCTCAGGATACCAGGCTTTGACGAACTCCAGCGCCCGCCTGGCGCCTGACCGAGCTGTAGAAGCCTTCCAGGTCTCGAAGCGGCCGGCCGCTACCTCCAGCCAGTCGGCAGTCTGACTGGGGGTGCGGGGAATAACCTCGACGGGCCAGAGAGCGGCTAGCACCCGCGCCCCAACACGTTGAAGCCGGCGGAGCATGCGGTGAGCCGGCTGGAGGCGGGCTTGAATCGCCAGGAGCTGTTCCTCAACCGACCGGCGAGCGTTCGGCGCGATCTCTGCGCCAGCCTACCTTTGCGCCTCGCGGTGGGCCTCGACGACCTGGTTGGCGGCAGTAGACTAGCCAGGGAAGTACTCTGCACAAGAAAGAAAGAAAGAGAAAGGAGAGAAAAATACAAAGTTAGAGAATGAACCAAACGGCAAGCGGCAAGCAAGGAACGAAGAAGGCGGCCTACCGTCAACCAAGTCTTCGATCTGGCCGTAGCCGTTGATCAACGACTGCCTCGCCTCGGCCCAGCTCGCTGCCTCGGTCTCGTATTCGGCTTGGAGGGCGACCTCGCTATCCTACACCGCCTTCAGGGCCGCCTTGTGGCTCTCCTCCTGGTCGGCCAGCTTCTTGACCAGGCGGTCACGCTCCTGAGCCAAGGCGTCAAACTCGGCTTTGGCCGCTGCAGATATGGCAGAGAAGAAAAGAGCAATAAGAAAAAAGTCGTCAAGAAAGATCTGACCCGACTGCTCAGCAGTCGGCCCAGTGGGTGCGCTGACACGCCCCCACGTGAGATAAAAGATGAAACACTTACCCCGGCTCTCAGTTAGATCAGCAGTCTTTTGGGTCAGCTCCCGAGCCTGGGAGTTGAAGGCAGCCGCACGGAGGTTGTGGTAGTCCTGCAAGTCGGACAGAGAAGCAAATGAGAACAAGATAGCAAACAAAGCCTACCAAGAAGTTCCAAGCCGCCTGCTCAGCAGCCGACTCGGAACTCGGGGACTACACCCAGTGGGTGCGCTAACGCGCCCCCACGGAAGAAACCAAGATCAAGAAGCAAAAAACGGGAAGACTCACCCGAATGGCCGCCCGTGTCGCGAGGAACTCGTCATTATACTGCCTCAGCACTGCGGCCTAGGACTGAAGCCGGTTCCGGACTTCTTGCGCCGCAACATTCACCACGGCCGTCCCACACCTGGCGTCCACTCCGAGCTGGCGCTGGCCGTCTCCATGTCCTAGGCCGACGAGCTGGAGCCCGCGGCCTTCTGCGGGTCCGAAGCCGAAGTTTCCTTCCCCGTGCGCTGGCGCGATAGCGACCTGACCACCAGGTCCGTCCTCACAGCCGGCTCGCCTCCAGCCGATTGCGCAGGTGGCGCGTTAGGCCGGCTGCCTTGGGCCGCCCCAGTCGGCGAGGGCGGTGCCGCCTCCCTCTCCTGGACGACAACGTCGTCCTCCCTCTCCAACCCCGGCAGGTCGCCGCCGACTTCCTCCGACGGGGGCTCTGGGATCTCGGGCGCCGCAACACACAGGGGGGTGACAAGCAAGGCCCCCTCCGCTGTCGCTGCGCTGCAACCTCCGCCTGGGCCTTGGTCGCCGCATCGGCTCGTGCCTTCGCCGACTCCTCCGCCTCCTCCTATGCCGCCTTGGCGGCAGCCGCCCTCAGCTCTTCCGCCTCCCGCTCCTCCCGCGCCTCCCACGCATTTCGCTCCGTCGCCGCTTGAAGCTCGGCGCAGGGGTCCACACGGCGGGTGCTCCTGGATCCTCCCGGCGATCCTACCACGGAGGCGGCAACAACCCGCTCAAGAGAAAGCGGAGCCTTGATTTTTAAGACAAGACAAGGATTCAGAAATCGACAAGAAAAGAAGAAGGAATATGCAAGAGAATCTACAATTACGCCGAAACCGTTTGCGGCTACTTCACCACCTTGCGGAAGCGGGCCGCCTTCGCGGCCGCCTCATCCCGTCTGGTCGCCGCCGCCCCGCCCTTGGGCTTCTTCGGCCGACTGCCGAACAAGCCCGAAGCGGCCCGGCGCTTCTGTGCGCCGCCCCGAGCAGGCGGCGCGGTAGAGAAACCCGCGCCATGGTCGGACGCCGGCTGGCGGCGTGGGATGATTTTCGCCTCGTCGTCATCCGACCAGTCGTCGAAGCTGGCTCCAAGCCCGGAGCTGCCTGCTTCGCCGCCTCCCGCCTCGGTGTTGTCGTCCATGGCGGCCGCCCCCAAGTCGGGGTCCTCCAAGTCATGCTCCGCCCGGTCGGGGAGAAATCGGCGATCCGCCCCCGCTATCCCGGCCGCAGGTCGAAGGAGAGGGCTCTGCCAAGACATGCCGACTGGTCAGAGTCGGCCAAGAAAAACTTGGTGACAAAACTAAAAGAAGAGAAGATAAAGAAAGCATACCGTAGGTGGGGGATGAGAACGGGAGTCGGCTCCTTGCCAAACTGCCACTCTGCGGAGAGCTTGCAGTTCGCGAGATAATTCACCATATGAGCCACCTCGTCATGAGGCATCTCCTTGGTGCACATCCGACTCGGATTGAGTTGGCCGCTCATCTGACTGGTCAGATGAGGGCGGCTTTGAAGCGGGAGCACCCGGCGCACGACGAAGGTGGCCAGCAGGTCGGACCCAGTCAGGCCCTCCGATTGGATCATTACCCGGAGTTGGGCGACGGTGGCGGCTCCAGCCGGCGACAGCGTCCTGGCCCGATAGGACCACTAGGGCCGCCTCCCAGCCGGCGGGCCGGCTACGTAAGCCGGCAAGTTGATGTAGTCGGCTTGTGGGGCGACGTTCTTCACGTAGAAGTACGATTTCTGCCAGCGCTTCATCGACTGGATCAGCGTGATGACAGGGAAGGGGTTGTCAGCTGCCGGCCTTCGCATCGCGATGAAGGCGCCGCTCTGAGCCGGCACGCCCTGCATGCGGGTGCCGAGCTTGGTTTGGAAGAATTCCCCCCAGAGCTCGAGGGTGGGAAGAACGCCAAGAAAGCCCTCGCACAGAGTGACGAAGGCGGACAGCAGCACCACCGTGTTTGGAGTGAGGTGGTGCGGCAGGAGCTAATAAAAGTCGAGGAAGGAACGGAAGAAGGCGCTCGCGGGCAGACCGAGGCCGCGCAGGAAGTGCGAGCGAAAGATTACCCGCTCGCCTTCCTCCAGCACCGGCGTGATCTCCTTCTCCGGCGCGAGACGGACCTGCACCTGGTCCTTGCCGGGCAACCGCCGCGTCTTGCGGAGGAAGTCGATGTGGTCCGTATGGACGTTGGAGCCATCCCAGTCTCCGCCGTACTGCATGATGGGGAGAAGCTGGCGAGAAAGGGTCCGGCGGCGGAGAAAGCAGGGCCCCACGGCGGCGAAGCTACGGGGTGGTGCGAAGATTGGTGGGACGGCGCGGCGGCAAGATGCTGCAGCGATGGAAAGAAGGAGGAAGAAGATGGCGGAGAGAGGATGAGCGTGCGAGCGTCTGCCGCTCCCCCTCCTCCCCCTACTTATAGCCTCGTGCGGCGAAGCCGAGGAGGCGAGGCGTGGGGGAGAACGTGGTATTAACTGCGCCCACTCCCCCACGTCCCGCAATTATTGCGCCCTAACGACGTGTAGAAACTGCCGTCGGAAGGCGTGCGGCCCGCTTTGGGCCACAGAGAATCCACGCCTGGGCCTAGGCGTAGGAGTGATGGGCCCCCGGCCTGCGGTGACGTCCTGTCGCGCGCGTGGGTTGGCAGGCTTTTTTCAGCCGGAGGGTGCCACGTGGTACGCGGGCGGCGAGCGGCCGGCCCGCAACCCGGCGTGCGCACCAACCGACTCCCGCCTTCAGACTTCAGAAGTTTCGCCAAGACGGCGCACCCAACCGAAGCCGGCTCACAGCTGCTGGCTCGTCTAGATAAGAAGCTGACCGAGCTTCTCGACCTCCTCTCAGCCTCGAAGCCCAACCAACTTCGGGGACTACTGTCGGAGTAAATGGCCACGGGTAGCCTAACCGACTCCCCCTGGCTCTTCGAGAAATTATCAGGCCAATCGAGCCTTCAAGCATCCAGAGCATGGGGCCGCCTTCCTCTGGCCGGCTATCCCCAAGGCCGACTACCAGAAGGCGACCCGGCCTCAAAAACCTTCCCGAAGAAAGCTACGAGATGGCCGACTCCAGGAAGCCGGCCCCAAGAGGACCGACTCCCAGAAGCCGGCCATGAAGAAGGCCGACTCCCAGAAGCCGGCCAAGACTGCACCCACCAGGGCTGCACCCACATAACGGTGATAAGACGGGGCGTGGCCGCAGTACAGCCTACCACCCCCGAGTCCCGGAACATGCATGGCCACAGGGCGCCGTACGGGTCAGCCATCCCCCGTCCGGCGCGGCACTGTAGCCATGTTGACCTCGACGTCACCCACGACAGGCGCCAGTATGGCCCGCGGGTGGCGGGCCCCTTTAGCCAGAGAGAAGCTCGAAGGCGGCCCGGCCTCCCCTAGTCGGCCTGGGGCGTAGCCGGCTACCTCCCTCCCTCGAAACATGTGCATCATTAAGGAGACAAGACGAGGTGAGGCTACAGTGAGAGACCGCTTGGCGGCGGCACTGTAGCCACGCTTACCTCGACAAAGCTCTTATCATCAGGGGCGAGGCAACAGTAACCAGCGGCCGACAAGGCCCCCCAGGCGGTGGGGCCGGCCTGTCGGCCAAGAGGCCAACAGTCGGCGGGCCCCAACGGCCGGCGGAGAAGCCGGCGAGCACAGACACTGACGGCTGGGACCCGCACCCAGCCGGATTACCATTGTACCCCTGGGGGATAGGCCTATATAAATCCCTCGGGACGCCCATGCAAAGGGTGGACCTGATAGAGTTTTACACACCACATAGAGAAAAAAGGAGAGCTAGCCTTGCCCTTCTTCCTCCCCTAGCCAAACAGCTCAAGGAGCACTTGTAGCTGCTTGTGTTGATCTAGTGATCATGCGGAGACCCCGCAGAGCAGGACTAGGGGTGTTATCTCCACGGAGAGCCCCGAACCTGGGTAAGATTCGCCGGCGTGCATGTCTTCGCCTTATCCCGTTTCCAGGCACCGGCGATGTCTTACTGGCTCCCACCATGATAAGCCACCCGTTGGCATATGTCGCACCTACCACCCGACAATAATCATAGGCTAGCTTCTAGGGTTTAGCCTCTACGATCTCGTGGTAGATCGACTCTTGTAATACTCATATCATCAAGATCAATCAAGCAGGAAGTAGGGTATTACCTCCATCGAGGGGGCCCGAACCTGGGTAAACATTGTGTCCCCCGCCTCCTGTTACCATCCGCCTTAGACGCATAGTTCGGGACCCCCTACCCGCGATCCGCCGGTTTTGACACCGACAGCCATTATGGATAATTCCTCCTCTATTGCTTGCACTCCCGAGAACGAGGTTCTCAACTTTAAAGAAAGGGGAGGAGAAAGTATAAAAGATGCTTAGTATAGAATTTGCAATGCTGATAATAGATCTATCCGTAAGCAATCTACCATTGTTCTTCTTCACTATTTTTATGTTGGCTTCACCACTTGGTATAGATTCGTCCTTGATACGATTACCGATGGAAATTTCTTGATGTGTCCCTCTCTTGATGATTTTCATGCTATGGGAAATTTAGTGGCATCACCACCTCTCATGATTAATGAAACAACTTTGACTCTTGAGCATGTTATGGAAAGACTAGATGCTATTGAAAAGAAAATGCTCATTGAAGATCATATGGAAATTATAGATAAAAAGATGCATAATTTTGCCACTAATATTGGGTCAAAAGCGGGAGATATTTTTAAGTTGCTAAAAGAGAAGGGTACCATAATCCATGAAAGAATAGAAGAAAGTCCGCCTCGGATTGATAAATTAGAAGAAATCTTTAGTAATCTAAGAACGGCTTTTGCTTCCGCTAAAACTATCGAGAAAACTCCTGCAAAGAGTGGTTGAGCTACCCAAGTAACCAGGAACAAGGGTGCAACTCCTAGTAATAGTAATAAAGCAGATCTTAAGATGATTAGTATTCACCTGGATTTTGTTGAAGTCATAAGAGATCCTTTTTGCAAGAATGAAATATTTAAATTTACTCCTAGGAGTATTGCTATTGAAGGACTTTATGCTAAATCTTTGAAATTCTAAGTGTTTGATTGAAGAGTTGGATAAGGATGACAAAACTTAGATCCTTGCTTTATGCCTAGCTAAGGGTGTAAAAATATAGCGATTGTTGGGAGGCAACCCAATGAATAAAATTTATTTTTTCTTTTTACTTTCTATTTTTATGTGTTGGCACAATTATGCTGCTGGTATGATTGTGTTTTTTGTGTTTTAATTAGTGTTTGTGCCAAGTAAATCCTATAGGATCTTCTTGGGTGATAGTTTTTTGATCTTGCTGAAAAACAGAAACTTATGCACTCACGAAAATAATTTTCATAAATCACAAGTGCTTTTGCCCTGATTCTTTTTGTAGAAGATTAATATACAAATTACCCTGGTCATCCTGTTTTTTCAGAATTTTTGGAGTTATAGAAGTATTCAAAAAAGTCAGATTGCTACACACTGTTTTGTTATGACAAATTCTATTTTCTTTGCGTTGTGTGCTTATTTTGATGGCTCTATAGTTTTCTTTGATGAGTATTTGCCATAGAAAAGTTGGAATACATTAGATATAATACAAAAACAAAATATGAATTGGTTTGATACAATACTTATAGTAGTGGTTTGCTTTCTTATACTAACGGATCTCATGAAGGTTTTGTTGAGTTTTGTGTGATTGAAGTTTTCAAGTTTTGGGTTATCTTATGATGGATGAAGGGATAGAAGAGCCTAAGCTTGGGGATGCCCTGGCATCCCAAGCTATTATCCAAAAATGAGCAACCAACTAAGCTTGGGGATGCCCCCGAGTGGCATCCCCGCTTTCTTCCAACGACTATCGATATTTTACTCGAAGCTATATTTTTATTCGTCACATGATATGTGTTTTGCTTGGAGCGTCTTGTATGATATGAGTATTTGCTTGTTTTGTTTTGTGTTTTAAGTCATCAATCCTTGCTGGACACACCTATTTGAGAGAGCCAAAATTAAGTCATGACTTGTTATAATTGCTCTCTATGCTTCACTTAAATCTTTTATGAGCTATGGACTTGCTCTAGTGCTTCACTTATATCTTCTTGAGCACGGTGTGCTTTAGTATTTTTGAAGAAATGCTCTCTTGCTTCACTTATATTTATTTGAGAGTTAGTAAATTTTTCATGAAATTCTCTCTTGCTTCACTTAAATTATTTTGAGAGAAAGAAAAAATTATGCTCTTGATCTTCACTTATATTTGTTTGAGCTTATGAAAAGCAACACATGAAAAATTAGTCCCAAAGTGGTAGATATCCAAGAAGGATATAATAAAAACTTTCATGAAGATCATTGGACAAAATAAACTTGGTTCTTAGTAATAGTTTTGAGATATGATGATGTGATATGTGAGTTGTGTTGATGAGTAATTATGATTTAGTAAGAATATTGGTGTTAAGGTTTGTAATTCCCTATGCAAGTACGAAATTAAATAGTCATGCAATGAAATTATATCATACTTATGGTCCATTATTCGGTGTTAATTATGCTTAATGCTTACTTATGAGATTATTCATTTCTTGGTTGGTCGCTTCTCAATCTTTTGCTAGCCTTCATTTTGCACCAAGTATGATCTCTACTTGTGCGTCCAAAATCCTTCAAAGCAGTTTTGCCACATGAGTCCACTATATCTACCTATATGCGGTATTCTTTTGGCGTTCTAAGCAAATTTTCATGTGCCATCTCTAATTTTCAAAATAAACTTCTCTTTTGTGTGTTTGTTTCGCTCGCGGAGCGGTGACGGGTGGCTAATATTTTGCATGCTGGATGTGTTATTCTCACGATGAGTGTTTCTTCACTTGTCATTGCACGAGAGTAAGGAAAAGGTTTTAGGGATGCCTAGTCCTGAAATGCAAAAATGAATTTACTTTATGTTGTCAAATAATAAATTCCTTGGAAAGTGTTGGTATGGAGGGCAACCGTGGATACGGCTAGCCATGGAAAGTGAAAGTATGGTGGAAAAAGGAATAAACTTTATTTTCTGTTTGGGAACCGCCTATGGCATATCTAGCATGGAAAGTGTTGGGAACTCTAAGTCGTTTTCGTTGGTGGGATATCTACACCTCCCAAAATGTTTTATTCTCTAATTTTTCGCTTTGAGCTCTGGCACCTCTACAAATCCCTACTTCCCTCTGCGAAGGGCCTTTCTTTTACTTTATGCAATTTTTATTTTGAATTGGAGTCTCCATCTTCTCTTACAAAAGCACCAACTAGGAGGCAATATGATCGTACTTAAGTATTGGGTGTAGCTAATATTCGAGTGTGTTTCATGAATGGATCAATGGTTGAGCATGATGGGCTAGGGATAACTTATTTTAGCGTTGATATTTTGAAAGACATGGTTGCTTGTTGATATGCTTGAGTATCTAAATTATTATGTCAAAACTAGACTATTGCTTTGAATCACATAAAAGTCCCAGTGTCCATGCTATAAAGAAAAGAATATGATATGACATGTTAGGCAGCATTCCACATAAAAAATTCTGTTTTTATCACTTACCTACTCGAGGACGAGTAGGAGTTATGCTTGGGGATGCTGATACGTCTCCAATGTATCTATAATTTTTGATTGTTCCATGCTGTTATATTATCAATCTTGGACGTTTTATAATCATTTTATAGTCATTTTATATCATTTTTGGGACTAACCTATTGACATGGTGCCAAATGCCAGTTGCTGTTTTCTGCATGTTTTTTTACATCGCAGGAAATCAATATCAGACAGAGTCCAAATGCAGCGAAACTTCACGAAGATTTTTTTTTTGGACCAGAAGGAACGTAATGGGCACTGGCTGCGCCTGGAGGGTGTCCCGAGGAGGGCACAACCCACCAGGGCGCGCCAGGAGGCCCAGGCGTGCCTTGGTGCGTTGTGCCCACCTCGGGTGCCCCCGGACCGCCTCTTTGCTCTATAAATACCCCAATATTCCAAAAACCCGAGGGGAGTCGACGAAATATTCATCTAGCCACCGCAGAGTCCAGAACCACCGGATCCAATCTAGACACCATCTCGGATGGTTCACCACCTCCATTGGTGCCTCTCCGATGATGCGTGAGTAATTCTTTGTAGACCTTCGGGTCCGTAGTTAGTAGCTAGATGGCTTCCTCTCTCTCGCTGGATGCTCGATACAATGGTCTCTTGGAGATCCATATGATGTAACTCTTTTGCGGTGTGTTTGTTGGGATCTGATGAACTTCGAGTTTATGATCAGTTATATCTTTTTATATCCATGAAAGTTATTTGAGTTTCTTTGACCCCTTATATGCATGATTACTTATAGCCTCGTATTTCTTCTCCGATATTTGGGTTTTGTTTGTTCAACTTGATCTATTTATCTTACAATGGGAAGAGGTGCTTTGTAGTGGGTTCGATCTTACGGTGCTTGATCCCAGTGACAGAAAGGGAACTGACACCTATGTATCGTTGCTACTAAGGATAAAACGATGGGGTCTATCTCTACATAGATAGATCTTGTCTACATCATGTCATCGTTCTTATTGCATTTCTCCGTTTCTCCATAAACTTAATACAATAGATGCATGCTGGATAGCGGTCAATGTGTGGAGTAATAGTAGTAGATGCAGGCAGAAGTCGGTCTACTAATCTTGGACGTGATGCCTATATAATGATCATTGCCTGGATATCGTCATAATTATTTGAAGTTCTATCAATTGCCCAACAGTAATTTGTTTACCCACCGTTTGCTATTTTTCTCGAGAGAAGCCACTTGTGAAATCTATGGCCCCCGGGTCTTCTTTCTCATATTTGCCTTTGCGATCTACTTTTTTCTTGAATTTATTTTCAGATCTACTAAACTCAAAATACAAAAATACTTTGCTGCACTTTATTTTATTTGTGATCTATTTAATCAATCTATTACAACTTTCTCGCTTCCGCACGCCGTTTCTGGCGCTGTTACCCGAAAGGGATTGACAACCCCTTTAACACGTCTGGTTGTGAGGTCTTGTTATTTGTGTGCAGGGGCTGTTTATGTTGTGTTGCTTGGTTCTCCTACTGGTTCGATAACCTTGGTTTCATATCTGAGGGAAATACCTACTGTCGTTGTGCTGCATCATCCCTTCCTCTTTAGGGAAATACCGACATAGCTTGAAGCAACATCACCGGATGATTGTCATTGGAGGCCTGAGGATTTCTATTGGCTTTAACTGGACATATGCTGAGTGGCAGCATTCTGACCCAGAGGGTCCGTGCTGAGCCGCCCGGTTACATACCCCGCCATAATCGTGCTTCAAGCCCCCGCTTCCACCGTCATCACTGGGACCTCGTGCTGAGCCACCCCAATCAGCCTCGTTCTAAGCCATTGTGTTTCCACTTGCCGTGGTTGAAGCCCTTTTGCAAGGGTAGTGGAGAGTGGCTAAATTGCAATTGCAAGTACTGAAAGTTGTTCATGGAATGGATCAATTATCGCCCGGACAAATCAGGTGAATTCTGTCTAGTTAATTTCTATTGATATGTTTTTATTCTTTTAAGAACAAGTACTCGAGCTTGCAATATTTTTTGATGCAGGACAATCATTCACTGCAAGAGCGATGGTCGTATCATGGATATGTAGCTCACGCTGACATTGTCAGGTGCTCGCATCTGACCATGCCATGATGCTCGACGAATATATGTGCGAACCGCCGTTTTTACAGCCCAATTTACATCAATATGACGTGGTTGATTCGCCCGTCCGCGTAGCTTACCGTGCCTGCGATTGCCTTGCCCATCCACATTGGCTTACAACACCGCGGCTGGCTCGTCTATCTGCTCCCGTGGCCGACTCGGCCATGATTGATTTTGGCTTCACTGTGGTGATCATCCACTCCGCGGTGGATAAATTCTGGCCTAACATATCAGGTGAAATCCATCCAGTATATTTTTATATTACATATTGCTTTCTTTATAAGAGCAATTACTCTGGCTTGCGAGTTCTCCAATGCAGGACAAGTTGTCTACTGCAAAAGGGACTATTATATCACTGAGCTGTTGAATGACTCATACTTGTTTATATCACGGTCAAATATGGAGAATCTCAAGACAACTCCTCGAGTCATCTTAAGACTCGGGGGCTACAATGACATGACTCAGCAAATCTTGCCAGTTCCAGCAAATTCAAGAAGCCCAGGTCATTGGAGGGAAGAAAACCTGGTCCCGGAGGCTGCTACCATATTGATGAAAATTTAAAGGCCGTTAGAAAATTTCCGGCTTAAAATGAAGAGTTCCGGTTTCAAATCCGGCTCAAGGGAAATCTGTTTCTCACAAAGCTTTGAAGCTTTCATTATCCGGTTTAAGATTCCAGTTCAAAAAGAATCCATCTCCCGCAAGTTTGAGTTCTTAGGAAAAATTAAAGGTTGCCAAAGAGAACTTGCTGCCATGATGTGCGGTTCAAACATAGGTATCCTGCCTTATTGGCTTATCATATTATTGATCACTTGGGGACTTCCTGCTCACTGAGCATAGCTATGACTACCCTTTGATCCGGCTTATACGCCTTGTTACAAATAACATGGGGGCTTCCTGCTCACTGAGCATAGCTATGACTACCCTTTGATCCAGCTTGTACGCCTTGATTGCAAATAAACTTGGGGGTTTTCTGCCCAAGTTGAATTGTTACCAAAGAGAACTTGCTATAATGTGCAATTCAAACATAGATAACCTACCTTGATGGCTTGTTAAAGGTCACTTGGGGGCTTCCTGTTTCATGAACATAGCTATATTCACCTTTTTTGATCGGCTTGGACGCCATGTATATTCACCAAAAATCCGGGTTATCCTGCCTTTGTATGTCTGCCACTCCGCCCAGGTAATCCTGGAATGACTCACCATACTCTTGACAGTCAATCTTATAAAGACCCTGAACTTGTCAAAGTTAAAACGGCGATTGGTCATGTGAGGCCCAGCTTACAGGTTTGAATAAAGGACTAACTCAGTGGCTGTGTGGCCCCTGAATAGCACTTGACATTGAGGCTTGGCAGCCTATGAATGCCTTGGTTTTTTCCGATTTATATTGACTTTGAACATTGTTTGGGTTCATCCTTTGTGCCATATTGATATATGGTTGAATGTTGGTTACGACCATGTCGCCTTGACCTTTATGATTCATATTTGAGTCTATCCGGAATTTTGCTAACCCAACCTAGCTTTGGACGTTAAAGTTGCCAGTGTGTGATGATTATGCACTTGGAGTTCTGCACTCTAGGTTTTAGGATGTTACTCTTTGCTGCGTCTTGCATTGTAAGCCGGAGGTATGAATAAATTGAACAAAGCACTGTGCTCTAAATTTTTGGGTTGTTACCCTTACTGCATATGGCGCTGTAAGCCGGCAGTATGAACCAATTTCACAGGCCATGTAGCCTTGATTATATGACTCTTCATTGAGCATCTTTGGGTTTGATAACCCGCCCTGATAAGCAGACTTTAAGTCGCCACGATATATTGCCTTGATCAATCAAAATGATGATATTTCATGACTCCGGGTTGATACTGGCCCCGGAATATAATTATCACGGCATCACCATGGTATTAATCTACAGGTATGTCTTTCAATAAGGATATAAATATTTTGGGTTTGGTAAACCGCCCTGGCTCTGGACTTTAAGTCGCTAGTAGAATTTGGATTGCACAATTGGGATTATGCGGTTATGAATATTTGGGTTGTCACCCTCACTGGATGTGGCGATGTAAGCCGGCAATTTGGGCCAATTTTCCATGTATATTTTAAAATTGTTGGATGAATATGCGAGGTTTGATAACCCGCCCTGGCTTTGGACGTTAAGTCGCCAGTATATTTTGGATTGCGCCATTGGAATCATGCGCTTATAAATCATTGGATTATTGCCCTCATTGGATATGGCGATGAAAGCCGGCAATATGAGCCAATTCTACGGGTATGTTTTCCTGGTTATATAAATATGCGAGGTTTGATAATCCACCCTGGTTTTTGACTTTAAGTCGCCAGTATGTTTAGGCTTGGATGGCCTTAATTCTAGTCTTTTCCATAATTGCATAAGACTGTATTATGCTTGGATTGTTGCCCACCCTGGCTTTTGACGTTAAGTCGCCAAGGCATATGTTGTTTAAACTTTGTATAGGACATGCAGAGCTTTACACATAAGAATACTGCTATTGCTCATATGAATCATTGCGTTTAAACCCATCATCTAGCCATCTAAAGATATTTCTGGGTTATCCAGCTCCGGGTTATATTGTTCAATATTAAATTTATTGAGGCTATGAGCCGCCAAAGTGATCTTTTCAAAAACTGGACATGACTATGAGCCGCCATGGATGGGGTTATCAATTCCTGGTTTTTTGCAAAGGTTATAAGCCTTCGGGTTGCATCCCAGAGGACAATGGATGTGCATTAAGTCGCTATTGGCCAAGAGCTGCTGGATTATATTATTTCAATCTTTAATAGCCAACTTGGCTGGATTTTCATTATGATATTGAATGATTGAGGCCTTCAAAGTCGCTTTAGTGCAATGGCTATTATTCCTTTATCAATGGATATGATTTATTCTACAACGGAAGGAATAGTCCCGAGTCATTGCAGGCTTACGACCCGGCACTTGGGGGCTACATTATTCAAATCATGATTATATCAAATACGGAAGTCCCATGTCGCTGCAAGCATGCACCATGACACTTGGGGGCTAATGCAAGGTCATTTTTAACTTGTCTTATTGAAGACCTGACCCATCACATTGTGATGAGTTGGCCCTTGGGGGCTAATTGCTCCTGTCAAAGATCTACCAAAGTCCCTGCTCATTATTCCATAATGACCCAGCACTTGGGGGCTACACATGTGAAGTACAAAAAATTCAGTTTATGACTGGTGGCTTAGATGAACAACCTGGATATCTCCAAAGTTGCAGCATTAACATTAAAGCAAGTCTTAAGTTGTTACTACGCTCCCTTCTTAAGAATTGGGGGCTACAGGTGATATGCATATAAGGGAGGTACACTTTCAAGCTTGGTGTTAGCAACAGTTATGACCCTGTGCCATCAATATTTACAAGCCAACAGTTTTTGGCAATTATAACTCGGCAAGCTCTACATCTTTAAACCGGCAGAAAATCAGATGAGTATTTCAAGACCAATATTTTTGTCAAGCTAGAGCATTGGAAGCTGAGTCAAATGGATTATGCTTTATAATATTTTTCTGCAAGAAGCCAATGTCAACAAATTGACTATGAAGTTGGTCTATTGACTCGGAATTTTCAGAAGAAGTGCCCGGATTTGTTGCATTAGCAAAGTTTGAACATATCTGATAAAGGAGATTTGCTATAAGATAATGGACACGTATCAAGAAGCAAATGACAAGGACTTAAGGATGATCACGTACCGGTTCAGAAAAAGTTTTAACCCGGAGCACAACCTGTCAAATTTGTTCTGGTGTTTATTTCGCAGGATCAGTTTAACATGGATAAACCAAATTAAATTGGGGGCTAATGTCGGGGATATACCCCGTGGTGTGACCCGGCCTGATGTATGACCCGCCCGGAGCTTGGCGACTCATGGGTGACCCACCCGGGGCTTGGCGACTTACTGGTCGTGGCGACTCACTGATGACCCCGACGGCGGGTCAGATGGATGACAAGGCCCATGGCCTAGAAGGCCGGCTTATGTTATGGTGGGCCGGCTTAAGAGGAAAGGCATGAGGGATATTTCCCTTACAAGGAATCAAGACCCAGACTTGTATCCGGCTTGTATTAGAAGATAGACTAGTCCTAATCCTACTGGGACTCCACATGTAACCCGCCCCTCTAACCTATATAAGGAGGGGCAGGGCACCCCAAGAAGGGGCGAAATAATCTCGAGGGCTAGATACAACTAGAGGAGAGCCGGCTTATACGGCAACTCCCTCATGAGCATAATGAATAAGACCTAGCCACAAACGGCATATAGGGTTATTACCGGATGATGTTTCCCGGGGCCCGAAGCTGTCTAAATCTTGTCTCGTCTGCTAATCCGCTTCGACGATCTACACACATCTCTCGTCCCGATCAACCCCTCTCAAGCTACTACCTAGTTGCGTTGGCCTCACGACAAGTCCTCACACTAGGACATATGCCGTGACAAATCCACGACACATGGTATATGCTATGCGATGATATTGGATCTTGGAATTGTTTGAAATTGGAGTTCCACCAAAAACTTTATCCTATGCATCTAGTTCATCGTGATCGGAATTATATATATGAAAAAGGGTTTCCTCCGGCTTTGTATTATAAAGCAACCAGCCGATACAACCAATGATAGGTGCTGGGGCGGAAGCAGCACAGACATGCCCAAAAGAACCGAAAGAGAAAGAAGAAAAGAAAAAATGCCGACAACAACGGATCGACAGAAAAACAAAGAAGCCTCGCGACCACTGCGCCCACCGGAAATCTCCCACCGAGCTCTAGACTCCAAAGCGCCGGTACCAATCAACACCTCCAAGAAGGGACGCGACGATGACGACGCTGCTACCAAGGGTTTCCCCCGGTACGCGACGAGGAGAGAGGAAGGGTAGCCCCCAACGCCCTCCACGAAGGTCCGGTGGCACCCTCAGGCGCCACCACATCGGTGTCGGACAAGCCGACCTGGATTTCTCCCGATCCCAACCTTCACCTCGGGCACTCCGGAGCTCGCCGCCAAACCGACCACCACCCTGCGCCAACATGATCTTGAAACTTCCACACCGTCTCACCACGGCACCACAAAGAGTGGTCAGCACACCGAAGACGAGGAGCCGGGACTAGAGGCAGCAACACTGTCAGCACACGGGAGGGCTCAACCTCCACCGTCAATGATGGTAGCCGACCAGACGCAATAGCAGGAGCACACCAGGCCCGTGGGCCCATAGGCCCGGCCGGGCCCTCATAGGCTCGTAAATCTCCCGCCTTCGCGCTACAACAGGCACGCCGTCGGCGTCGCTGCCCTTGATCCGAGCTGCTCCTCCCCACCGTGTAGAAGGCAACACAACCGCGCTGGGGGCCAGCCTACTAGGACCCAAATGGGGCCCGCAGGGCCCAGATCTAAGCCAAGGGCGCGCCGCCGACCACCCCGCGCCACCAAGCTGCCCCACTGCCAAGGAGCCATGCCACCACCTCGCCCGCCGCCGGCCACCGCCGCTGGGTCGCCGGACCGCAGCCAAACCGAGGAGCACCGCTGCCGTCCCCTACCCCGGGAAGAGGAAATGAGCGCGCGGGGACAAGAGGTCCCGCCGCCACCGGCACCGCCCGGACCAGCGCCGGGGGCGACCGCCGGCAGCGACAGGGGAGGTAAGAGGAGTGGGCTGCCGAGCGGAAAAGGAGGCGCGCCGCCCCGGCCACCTCCCGGGGAGGCGGCGCAAGGGGCGGATCCGGGAGGAGGATGGAGGGGTGGGGCCGGGCCCCGGCGACCGACGGACGGTGGCAGCGCGGAGGCGGAGGACGGTCGGCGGCGGCGGGACGTGGGGAGAAGGAACCCTAGCGGCGCGGGGGCTGGGTCGGGAGCGGGCCTGTTTCCCCCTTCTATCGGAATTATATATATAATTTTTGGCCTCGTGAAGGAGAAAGTATCGCTCTAGCTTGGGGGAGGCTTAAGTCAATGTTATATTCATGCCCCAATCATGAGCTCTCAAAAGAAATTATTATCCAGAACTTTTATGCTCGGCTTTCTCATAATGATCAAACCATGCTCGATACTTCTTGTGCTGGTTTTTTTATGAAGAAGACTATTGAATTCTAGTGGGGTCGTTTGGAAAGAATTAAATGCAACTCTGAAGATTGGGAACTCGACGAAGGTAAAGAGTCAGGTATTAAGCTTAAGTATGATTGTGTTAAAACTTTTATGAATGCCGATGCTTTTCAAAAGATTAGCAATAAATATGGACTTGACTCTGAGATAGTAGCTTCATTTTTTGAATCATTTGCTACTCATGTTGATCTCCCTAAAGAGAAGTGGTTTAAATATCACCCACCTATTAAAGAAGAAATCAAAGAACCGATACCAGTTAAAGAAGAAACTATACTTTACAATGTTGATCCAGTTGTTCCTTCTGCTTATATTGAGAAACCACCTTTCCCTGTTAGGATAAAAGAACATGCTAAAGTTTCAACAGTGGTCAACAAGAGTTACATTAGAACACCTAAACCTGATGAACAAATTAAAGTGAAACCTAGTATTGCTATGGTTAAAGATCTCTTGGAAGAAAATGTAGATGGGCATGTTATTTACTTCTATAAAGAAGCTGCTAGAATTGCCAGACCTGTAAAAAGGATAAACATAGACTGTTGTTGGCATGCCCGTTGTCTCAGTTAAAATAGGAGATCACTGTTATCATGGTTTATGTGACATAGGTGCTAGTGTGAGTGCTATTCCTTATTCCTTATATCAAGAAATTATGAATGACATAGCACCCGCAGAGATAGAAGACATAGATGTTACTATTAAACTTGCTAATAGAGACACTATATCACCAATTGGGATTGTTATAGATGTTGAAGTCTTGTGTGGGAAAATAAAATACCCTACTGATTTTCTTGTTCTTGGTTCCCCACAAGATGATTTTTGCCCCATAATATTTGGTAGACCATTCTTCAACACCGTTAATGCTAGAATAGACTGTGAGAAACAAACTTTCGGTGTTAGTTTTGGTGATGAGTCTCATGAGTTTAATTTTTCCAAGCTTAGTAGAAAGCTTCATGAAAAAGAATTGCCTAGTAAAGATGAATTAATTGGTCTTGCTTCTATTGTTGTGCCTCCTACTGATCCACTAGAACAATATTTGTTAGACCATGAAAATGATTTACATATGCATGAAAGAAATAAAATAGATAAGATTTTCTTTGAACAACGTCCTCTGCTTAAACACAACTTGCCCATTGAAACTCTAGGAGGTTCTCCTCCACCTAAAGGTGATCCTGTGTTTGAATTAAAACAATTGCCAGACACTTTGAAATATGCTTATCTTGATGAAAAGAAGACATATCATGTTATTATTAGTGCTAACCTTTCAGAACATGAAGAAGAAAGATTATTGAAAGTTCTAAGGAAGCACCGAGCTGCTATTGGATATACTCTTGATGATTTAAAGGGCATTAGTCCCACTCTATGTTAGCACAAAATTAATATGGAACCTGATGCTAAACTCGTTGTTGATCACCAAGGTCCGTTAAATCCGAAGATGAAAGAAGTGGTAAGAACGGAAATATTAAAACTTCTGGAAGCAGGTATAATTTATCTTATAGCTGATAGTAGATGGGTAAGTCATGTTCATTGTGTCCCTAAGAAAGGAGGTATAATTGTTGTTCCTAATGATAAGAATGAACTTATTCCACAAAGATTTGTTACAGGCTATAGAATGGTAATTGATTTTAGAAAATTAAACAAAGCAACTAGAAAAGATCATAACCCTCTGCCTTTTATTGATCAAATGCTTGAAAGATTATCTAAGCACACACATTTTTGCTTCCTTCATGGATATTCTGGTTTTTCACAAATACCTGTTTCTGCAACCTGATCAAGAAAAGACTACTTTTACTTGTCCCTTTGGAACCTATGCTTATAGACGTATGCCTTTTAGTTTATGTAATGCACCTGCTACCTTTCAAAGATGTATGACTGCTATATTCTCTGACTTTTGTGAAAAGATTGTTGAGGTTTTCATGGATGACTTCTCTGTTTATGGGAAGTCTTTTGATGATTCACTACAAAAAAACACTTCCGTGATGATACGTGTTTGTCACAGTAGGTCATGTTTTCTGTCATGCATGTACATGCATGACGATTTTATACAGAATCAAGATAGTCATACCTGGGCTGTCATAGAAGTGTTCCATGACATTATGAAAGTGCATTATATCGACTAGAGGGGGGGTGAATAGGCGATTTTTATGAATTCTTCACTGAGGAATTTGCGGGTGAGGAAATTCCTTAGCGAAGAACTACTTGCAGCGGAATAAGTACTCAAGAGTAAGCATAGCAGAACATAGGCATGGTCATCATGATGAAATGAAGACAAACACAGAGTATAGAAAGCGTAAACACAGGATAGCACAGGATGAAGACAAACGGACTGAAGAAATTGAACTAAGGAAATTGAGAAAGTCTTCAGTCAAAGTCTTCAAACACAGATATGAACAAGTGCACAACACAGCTATGAGGAAATGAAAGAGTTGAGGAAATAGAACCAGTTGGCTTGGTGAAGACAATGATTTGGTAGACCAGTTCCAACTACTGTCTCAGTTGTACGTCTGGTTGGAGCGGCTAGGTATTTAAACCTGAGGACACCCAGTCCCGGAAACACAGTCCTCACCGTATTCTCCTTGAGCTAAGGTCACACACACCTCGCCCAATCACTCGTGGTAAGTCTTCAGGTGACTTCCAAACCTTCACAAACTCGGTCACTCGGCGATCCACAATTTCCTCTTGGATGCTCTAGACCATGACGCCTAACCGTCTGGAAGAAGCACAGTCTTCAAAGGTAACAAGCGTCGTATCCACGCAGGATCAATCTCTTCGGCGATGCTCAATCACTTGGGGTTTGTAGGTGTTTGGATTTGGGTTTTCCTCACTTGATGATTTTTGCTCAAAGTCCTTGGAGGATGGGATGCTCTCAAATGATAAGTGTCAGTTTCTCTCGGAGCAGCCAACCAGCTATTGGTTGTAGGGGGCGGCTATTTATAGCCTAGGGAGCAGCCCGGCATGATAAGACATAAATGCCCTTCAATGATATGACCGTTAGGTGGGTAGATATTTTGGGACAGCTGGCGCGTAGCACAGCAACGGTCGGGAAATTTGAGTATCAAATTCCTCAGGGCTATCATGTTCCTCACTGTGTAGGCAATCCGCACTGGCGAATTCCTAACTCCTCAGTCAGACCAAATTCCTCAGAGACTAGAAGAACTTCATCTCTGTCACTGAAGAATATGACTGAACTGTATGAGATTTCCAATGGCTTCACTCGAAGGGATTGGTAGGTGTAGGATTTTGAGTTGAGCATCACATGGAAATTTTTCCTTAGAATTTCCTCGACCCCCTTTAACAGTACGGTGTTTCCTATGACTCAAGAAAGGGAAAATGAAACTACGAAAACAAAAGTCTTCACGCTTCATGTTCCTCAAATGAATACCAAGTCTTCAAGGTCACACCAATTTCTTCACTTTCAAAGTCTTCAGAAATCCAAAGTCTTCAGTCGAAGAACTTCGTTTTTAGGGGTCGACTTTCTCTGTAAATATCAAACTCCTCATAGACTTATAGACCTGTGTACACTCATAAACACATTAGTCCCTTAACCTATAAGTCTTCAATACACCAAAATCACTAAGGGGCACTAGATGCACTTACAATCTCCCCCTTTTTGGTGATTGATGACAATATAGGTTAAGTTTTCAACGGGGATAAACATATGAAGTGTAAATACTGATATTGAGGAATTTTATTGCAAGATATGGAAGAACTCCCCCTGAAGATGTGCATAGTGAGGAATTTGCT
Organism: Aegilops tauschii subsp. strangulata; assembly: GCF_002575655.3. Classification (NCBI taxonomy): domain Eukaryota; kingdom Viridiplantae; phylum Streptophyta; class Magnoliopsida; order Poales; family Poaceae; genus Aegilops; species Aegilops tauschii. The sequence continues at coordinate 409,739,764 of NC_053040.3, read as the reverse complement.
TTTGAAGCAATGAACACTTGAAGAGTAAAATCATGGAGATCTCCCCCTATATCTTGTAATTCATACACGCATTTGACATAATATATGAAGAATTTGAAATGCATGATGAAATATGGTGACTGATGTAATTCAGCATGCGTGCAATAACATTAACGAGGAATAAGCATGCAGAAGAAACAACAAAAGTATCAGGCCACCATAGAGTTTAAGTTTACAACTCGATCCAACAAAGTCATCAGAAGAACGAGAGTTGTAACTTAGAAAAAAAAACGCCTTTAAAAGATAGACCCGCTTGAAGACTAACTCAAATTTCTTCCCCTTTGTCATCGAATGACCAAAAGGTTCAAAAATGAGGACTAACGCCCCTGAAGAATATCAAGTTGATGAAGGAGCATCAGCGTTGTTGGGGTCGTTTGTTGTAGTAGGGCCTGCCGCAGTGTCGTCCAAGTCTTCATGTTCATCAGTGTCACGTGATGAAGAATAGGAGCTGGCCACCAAGGAAGGAACCTTGACCTTCTTGTACTTCTTCGGAGGAGGTGCAGCCCAGTCAAAATCTTCCTTGAGACCCATTTTCTTCAGATCTTCTTCACCATAGATGTGCGACAGAACAGCCCAGGTGCGGTTGAGGGTTTCATGAAGGTAGTAATGGTTTTTCTTCACTGCATTGTGGGTAGCAGTCATGTTGTGAAGAATTGAACCAAACTGACGCTTGACCCATTTGTGATTGCGATCAACCTTCTGGTGAAAACTGAGGAGAAGCTCACGGTCAGTCATCACCCTGGGAGCTGTGCCTTGAGGATTTGGCTTGGTTGCGTTGGTGGCAGAGTCATGGGTGGCAGAGTCATCATTGGTGGAGTAGGATGCAGCCTTGCGAAATTGACCATCCAATGGACGAATGCCTTCATCAATAATAGTAGTAGCCTTGCCCTTTTCATCAGCTGAGGAAAATGTCCGTTTGAGGACTTCAATCGGGGGCAAGTAGCTGCAATGGTTCAGTGTATTAGCTTTGTAGTTGAGTGAAGACCTTGTTCTGATGAATCTCATAATCCACGGAGCATAAGGCTTCAACTCAAACGGTGACATTGCGACATTGGCCAGAGTCCTCATGAAGAAATCATGGAAGTTGACGGGAACGCCATGAATGATATTGAAAAGCAGATTCTTCATGATGCCAACGACTTCTTCTTCATCTGAGTCGTGGCCCTTGATAGGACTCAATGTCTTTGTCAGAATGTGATAGATAGTCCGAGGCACATATAACAATTCCTTCACAAGGAATTTTGTTCTTGGGGCCTGACCTGGCTTCAATGGCTTCATCAGCACTTGCATATAGTGATCTGTAAGCTCAGATTCACTGTAAGCTCAGGTTCACTGTAGACGCAATGAGCAGCTTCAAGGGGAGGACTGAGAGGCAAAGCACGAAGAAATTCAGTAGCTGGTGCCTTGTAGTGAGTATTTTCAGACATCCAGTCCAGCACCCATGAATTCACATCTTCAGAGTCTCCGGTCATGTGCAGAGTTGCATAAAATTGAAAAATGAGCTCTTCATTCCAATCACATATATCAGTGCAGAAATTTAATAGTCCAGCGTCGTAAAGAACATTGAGGACTGGCGCAAAGCATGGCAGAGATTCCATATCCATGTGAGGAATGTGCTCATGATCGAAGACTTTGTCTTTGTTGAACAGCACTGAGGAATAAAAATTTGCCTGGCTGGCAGTCCAGAAACGCCTCTTCCTAATGCAAGCAGAGTCATAGGGGTTGTAATCGATGAAGAATACGTGCTCGCCGAAGAAATCATCAGCCTTGAATTTTTGCTTCCTTGAGAATGGATCCTTTGGCTTGGGCAGAGGAGTGTCAGTGAGTTGCATCACAACCTCAGGAATCGCAATCTCAGGTTCTTCAGGCTAAGGAATTTCTGGTTCCTCTTCAGTGGCAGCCTGGTTCTTCAATTCTTCATTTTCATTTTCATCAGCACTAGCGGCTGGAATGTTTTCATGAGCTTCATCAGATCCCATCTGAACTGTAGTTGCTGGGGACTGAGGAATTTGTTGCAATGGTGTGAAGAGTGGAGAGTTGGGGTGCTGACTTTCCCAAAAGTCATCATTCATCATTGGTGTGGTACAGCCAATGTCCACATCTTCATCTTCATTTCTTCAACGCCGGCCTCTTCAGCAATAAACTGAGGCATAGGCGAGGAAACTATGGGGGTTCAAGGGATTTTATCCACTTCAATTTCTTCATCCATCTACTCTGACGAAGCAGCAGAAGGATTTTCTTCATCAGATCCGCTAGGGATCACATATTCTTCATCAAAAGGGACGATTTCCTTTGATGGCATGGGTGAAACAGGAACATCATCAATTGGATTAGCAAATGAGCTTGTCAATTTCTTCATCTTCTTCGGTGCTGAAGAATCTAAAGGAGCTGATGCTTTCCTTTTCTTCACTGCAGCATGCTCTGCAGCCTTGGTCTTCTTCACATCTGATGCAGATGGAAGGATTGGAGTTGGAGTAGGCGCAGGAGGAGCAGAGGAATGTGGTTGATTTTCTTCAGGCACAACTGATGCAGTTGCCCTGACCTCTTCATTTTCTTCAGGCGCACCACTAGCGGATGCCCTGGCAATTTCATCAGCGGCCGGAATGCAGTCATCAGCCCTGGAACTCACATTTTCTTCAGCAGCCTGATTGTCATCAGCGGTGCTGGCATGTTCTTCAGTTGGCTGAGCAGATGCTTCAGCCTGCGGAATTTCTTGTTGCGATGGGGCTGCAACATTGGAGGTGAACATCTTAGTCAGTTTAACAAACCTGACCTTGGCTCCTTTCCAATCAGCATAGTAAGCATTGAAATCATCACTGAGGACTTTGATTTCAGACTGGATCTTTACAAGTTCATCAGTTGTCATAGAGACAACGTTGTTCTTCAGGAACTTCTCCTTCCTGTACTGCGCTTTCTTGAGCTGCCTGGCCTTCTCAAATTTCCATTTCTCTTCTTGGATGAAGGCAGTCAGCATATGACTTTGGCCAGGAGTCAGCTTGAAATCAGGCATAGGAGTGTTTGGGTCCTTGTGCCAGAGATCAATGTAGTCGAGGATCAACTTTGGATCCAAAAGCAGAGGCACATTTGTGCCCTTGGCTCTAGCGGCCCTGGCTTGCCTATCTCTGATGATTTCAGCAAGTTCTTCATCATCAGCTTCGTCTTCTTCAGACGGCACTTGGAAGGTGACCTGCTTCTTGTGAGGACTTGGGCGAGAGCCTCGTCCAGCAGTGGTCTTTGTCTTCAGCAGAGAGGGTCCTGTTGAAAAATTTGGTGCAGCTAAGGAACTAGCTGAAGCTCCTGAGGCAATAGAGATGCATGTAGTCCTTTGGCACGTGGCAAGATGCACAGGTGCTGAGGATTTGGTCGGAGCAGTTGAGGACTTTGGAGGAGCAGGAGCAGCGTGAGGAATTTGCCGTGAGGGCTTAGCTGAGGAACTTGGCCGTGAGGGCATTGAAGAAGAAGCACTTAGCTTATGCGTTGTCTTCTTTGCCATGGATTTCTTCGGCCTTACAAAGGCCTCAGCAGCAGCAGCAGCAGAGTCTTCGTTGAATTTCCTCACTGCATCTTTTGCCTGTTTGGCCAGCTTGGCCTGGCGCTTGGCCCATTCTTCAGGATAGTCTTCACCATGCTTGAGGCTGGTGAGATCATCTTCTTGGACAGGTGCCAATGGAGGTCTTGAGCATGGAGGATTGAGTGCGAATTTCTTCATGTACTTGGGAGTCACATACCTGTACTCCCTCCATTCTCTTGCCCATCTCCTCTCTATCTTCTGAATTCGCACCTTGCGCTGATTTTTATCTTCCTCAGGGGGTGTGCAGTACCCAGCATAGATGTCCTCAGGGATCTCAAAGGCTGTATTGCTTTCAGGCCTCTTTCCTCCTTTCTGTGGCTTCTTTCCATCAGCCATTTTCTTCAATTGAGGAATTTGAACAATTGAATTTTTTGAAGAAGTATGCAACTTTTCTTCGAGGAACACTGCAAATGAGTTAAGTTGATGAGAACCTAGTGATTCAGCAGCTGACATGAGTACCTGTGAACAGAGTATAGTTGCGAGGAATTTGGAGAGGTCATATGCGTTCTCAGAAGGTTTTTCAAAAAGAACATGTTTGAGGAATTTGACCAGATGAGTCTTGAATAATTTCACTAAGCGTTCTTTGTCTTAGGTTCCAGAGTTGTATAGATCGAAGATCCACACAATTGAGGAACCTTGAAGAAAAATTATTGCTTAGAGAAATGAATCAAGAACAGATGACATGTGAGGTGTTTAGTGTGTGAAGAATTTGAAGAATAAACACCTTTGAAGATTTCGTAGAAATCATTTGAATCAATGAGGGTAGTAAAAGTAACTTTTAATTACCCTGAACGAAGAACACGACGAACTGTGAAGTAGAGATGAGAAGTTCGTCTGTGCAGATCTTCCACGCCCTAACTCGGCGGAGGAAGACGGCTACGGCAGCGGCGGAGTGAAGATTTCCGCGGCCGGCGTGAGTACGGCGGCGACGTGGTCGAGGCAGTGAAGCTCTTCCTCACTGGCGACGATAGTAGCGGCGGTGCTAGGGTTTGAGAAGCTCAAGCTGGAGAGAGGTCGAGCGGAGTAAAGGAAGTGAGGAAGGGGAGAGGGGGTGTTTATAGCCACGGTGAAAAATTGTTCGCCCGAAGAAATTGGACGAACATGCCCCTGACCCTTCTCATTCGCTTGACATGTGTCACCCACGTACTGAGAAGTGAAGATCATGTTAGATCGTGGGTGAATAGATAAGTATTTCGTGGGATGCGGAACGGTTTGAGCGGCAAAGCCGAAAATTTGGATAAGATAAGTTAAAAGTTCCGTTCGCAAATTCTTCAGCTGACAAGGACACAGTGAAGATTTTGAACGAGTTTCAAATATAATGCACATGAAGAATTTGTGAATAGATTGGGTTGAGTATAGCATAGAGGGGGAAGGGTCCGATCACATTCACTTAGCAGAAAAAACCAACTTGAAGAATTAGCCATAAGTGAATGTTGTAGAGGACATAAACTCATATATATATATATAGCCAATGAAGAAAAACGACGGAAACAGTGAAGAAAATGCAAAGTTGAAGAGCATGAACAACTGAGGAATTTCAAAACTGAGGAAAAACTCAAATTGAAGATTTTCAACTTTTGTGGTGGCGTGTCCCACCGTATAAGAATGATGATTTCAGACACCGCGTACAATTGTCGTAGGGCTCTGAGAATCAAATTCTTCATTAATTTCTTCACACTTAGAGTGTTATTCTTCATTGATTGAAGAAAACGTTTCTTCATGTGTTGCACATCTAAGTCATCAGTTTTGCATAAGTGTTAGGATGAGTGTCCTTTTCAAAGAACATTCAAAGATTCTAGGATATTTAGCTCACACCGCAACTTGATAAATCTCTTCTCATCCAAGGGCTTTGTGAAGATATCGGCTAGCTGTTCTTCAGTCTTCACATGCTCAATAGAAATGTCGCCCTTCAACACATGATCGCGAAGAAAATGATGACGAATCTGAATGTGCTTTGTCTTCGAGTGCTGAACTGGGTTGTGAGCAATCTTGATGGCACTCTCATTGTCACAGAAGAGAGGCACATTCTTCATGTTGACGCCGTAGTCCTTGAGAGTTTGCTTCATCCACAGCAATTGAGCACAGCAAGAACCAACAGCAATGTACTCAGCTTCAGTAGTAGACAGTGATACGCAGTTCTGTTTCTTCGAGGATCAACAGACCAAAGATCGTCCGAGGAAATGACATGTACCAGATGTTGACTTGCGGTCCACACGATCACCATCATAGTCAGAGTCAGAATATCCAATGAGATTAAAAGCCGAGCCCTTGGGGTACCATAATCCAAGTGTTGGTGTGTGAGCTAGATATCAAAGAATATGTTTCACAGCCTTATGGTGTGATTCCTTCGGTGTAGCTTGAAATCGGGCACACATGCAAACACTAAGCATAATATCTGGCCTAGATGCACATAAATACAATGAAGAACCAATCATGGAGAGGTCAACCTTTTGATCAAAGTCAATACCATTTCATTAGTGCACAGATGGCCATTTGTGGGCATCGGAATTTTGACGCCTTTGCAATCTTGCATGCCGAATTTCCTCAGTACATCCTTGAGGTATTTCTCCTGAGATATGAATATGCCATTGCGCTGTTGACGAATCTGAAGACCTAAGAAGAATGTCAACTCTCCCATCATAGACATTTGATATTCTTCACTCATCATATAGGCAAATTCATCACTATAACGTTGGTCAGTACAGCCAAAGATAATATCATCAACATATATTTGGCACACAAACAATTCACCATCATAAGATTTAGTGAAAATAGTAGGGTCGAGTGAACCGGGTTTGAAGCCTTTCTTCATGAGGAATTCCTTCAAAGTATCATACCACGCCCGAGGGGCCTGCTTGAGGCCATAGAGGGCCTTATTGAGTCTGAAGACTTTGTCAGGATGCTTAGGATCTTCAAAACCTGGGGGTTGAGCAACATATACTTCTTCCTCAAGCTTACCATTGAGGAATACACTTTTCACATCCATTTGATATAAAATGATATCATGATGGTTAGCATAGGCAAGTAATATGCGAATAGCTTCAAGTCTAGCAACAGGTGCAAAAGTTTCATCGAAGTCAATTCCTTCAACCTATGTGTAGCCTTGAGCTACAAGCCGTGCCTTATTCCTCACCACAAGGCCATTTTAATCTTGCTTGTTGCGGTAGATCCACTTTGTGCCAATGATATTGTGCTTGCGAGGATCTGGACATTTAACTAGTTCCCAGACGTTGTTGAGCTCGAATTGATGTAGTTCTTCTTGCATGGCCTGAATCCACTCAGGCTCCAGAAATGCTTCATCTACCTTAGTGGGCTCTGTGATAGAGAGAAAAGCATAGTGCCCACAAAAGTTAGATAAATTTGAAGCTTTTGAGTGTGTGAAAGGACCTGGTGCTTCAATGTCATCGATGATCTTTTCAACTTGCACTTCTTTTGCAATGCGAGGATGAGTAGGTTGTCGTCGAGGAATTTGATCAACATTTTCTTCAGCACCATTTTCTTTAGCATTTTCTTCAGGTGCATTAGCTCGACGTTCTTCACGTTCTGGAATGAATTCTTCAGCAAATTCTTCGGTAGGAATGACATACTCAGTAGCCTTGAACTTGATAGTTTCCTCAGGTGCTGGTTCATCTATCACAGAGGGTAGGTGCTCTCTTTGCAAGCCATTAGCTTCATCGAACCGCACATCTACAGTTTCAACAACCTTGTGAAGAACGTTGTTGAAGACTCTGTAGGTGTGCGAGTCCTTTCCGTAACCAAGCATAAAACCTTCATGTGCTTTCGGTGCAAATTTAGCATTGTGATGAGGATCTCTAATCCAACATTTAGCACTGAATACTTTGAAATAAGTCACATTGGGTTTCTTGTCAGTGAGGAGTTCATAGGCAGTCTTCTTGAAGAATTTGTGAAGATATACCCTGTTGATGATGTGGCACGCAATATAAATTGCCTCAATCCAAAAGTGACGAGGCATCTTGTACTCATCAAGCATAGTGCGAGCCATCTCAACAAGAGTTCTGTTCTTGCGCTCCACGACGCCATTCTGCTGAGGAGTGTAAGGGGCAGATACTCATGAGTAATACCAAGTTCATCAAGATAGTCATCAAGACCAGAATTCTTGAACTCAGTTCCATTGTCACTTCTGATGTGCTTGATCTTTACACCAAAGTTGGTTGAAGCTCTCGAGGAAAATCGTTTGAAGACCTCCTGCACTTCATGTTTGTAAGTAACAATGTGTACCCATGTGTATCGAGAGTAATCATCAACAATAACAAGGCCATAGAGAGATGCATCATTTGTGACTGATGAGTAATGGTTAGGACCGAAGAGATCCATATGAAGCAATTCAAATGGTCGAGTAGTGGTCATGATAGTCTTCGGTGGATGCTTAGCCTTGGTCATCTTTCCAGCTTCACAAGCTCCACACAAGTGATCCTTGAGGAATTTGACATTCTCAATGCCAATGACATGCTTCTTCTTCGCAAGCGTGTGCAAATTCCTCATGCCTGCATGACCAAGTCGTCGATGCCATAGCCAGCCTTCTGAAGCTTTTGCAAGTAGGCACACGGCTGGTTGCGGTCCTGTAGAGAAATCAACAATATACAAGTCTCCTCTCCTAAAGCCTTCGAAGACTTTGGAATTGTCAGCTTCCATAACCACAACACAACGATACTTGCCAAAGACAACAACCATATCAAGATCACAAAGCATTGAGACAGACATAAGGTTGTATCCTAAGGACTCGACAAGCATGACTTTGTCCACGTGTCGATCCTTTGTGATCGCAACCTTACCTAGACCCAATACCTGACTTTTGCCTTTGTCAGCGAAGATGATATGCTTCAGATGCGATGGTGATAGGGGAGCATCCATCAATAGATTCTTGTCACCAGTCATGTGATTTGTACATCCACTATCGAGGACCCACTCAGTGGCTTTGGGTTGATCATCCTGCAGATGAATTAGTGCAGCTTACGAACTTCATATACTTCATGAGTGAAGAATATGACATCACAATTCATCAGACCAATTTCATCAAGCAATGCAACAGTTAAAACAATATGAGGACGTGAGAAATGAAAGTCACGTCCTCATATTGTTTTAACTGTTTCTTCATGCTTAGCCTGCGTCCTTTCAGGCACTTTTCAGGTCTCCAGCAAATTCTTCAGACGTTTGAGCACGTCTGGAGACCTGACCCTGCATAAGAGATTAGTTCTTTTTCTTCACCACCCACATCTGAAGGGGTGGCAAAGAGTTCATCACTCTGCGAGCTCCATATGAGAAAGGTGGCATAGAAGCCAATCCATTCCGTTTCACATAAGAGGAGTTAGGGTAAGCATATGAATAAGCAGAGAAATTCTTCGAGGACTTATGAACATAATGATTAGAAGAATAATGCTCATATTCATAGCCCTTGGCTCTTCCCTGCGAAACAGAGTTGTTAGCACGATGATGTTCATATGAGGACTTTGATCCTTTTGAGGAATTTGGTCCACGTGAGGAATTTGATCCGTATGAGGACTTGGATCCATATGAAGAATTTGGTCCATATGAAGAATTTGATCTGGGGTTCCTATTCTTCACAGGTGGTGCCATGAGGACATTCACCTGAAGACTTTCAAGGCACCTTTTGGGAACCCAGATTTTCTTCGTAGGAGAACCGTTCCTACAGTTAGTGCCAACATATCTAGCAAATACTTCACCATTCTGATTTTTAAATAGTTTATAGTTGGAGTCAAATGACTCATCAGAAGAATGAGACGATTCACATGTAAAGCCAGATAAATTAGATGGATCAACTGGAGGTCCCTTTGCAGCAACCCATGAGGTTTTGGGCTACTGCTCAGGCTTCCAATATGTACCATCTGCATTGAGTTTCCTCTCAAAGGCAATACCCTCTTTCCTAGGGTTCTTGTTGAGGATCTGTTTTTTAAGCACATCACAAAGAGTCTGATGCCCTTTGAGGCTTTTGTACATGCCTGTCATGTACAATTCCTTCAGTCCTGCATCGTTAGTGATACTAGAAATGTCCTCAGATGAGGAATTAGTGATAGCAGTGATAGTTGAAGAATTTGTAGCATTAGAAGCATTTGAACATTCAGGTGAAGAATTAGCAGATTCACGTTCAATGCATTTCAAACATGGAGGAACAAATTCTTCTTGAGCAGCGCTGATTTGTTGAGCAGGTAATGAATCACGCTCCTTCTGAAGATCTTCATAACTCACACTTAGCTTCTCAAGATCTTGCTTTCTTTGAAGAAATTCATAAGAAAGCTTCTCATGATCAGATAAGAGAGTGTTATGATGACCTTGAAGGTTGTCAAACCTAGTCTGAAGTCTCTGAAGATTTCCAGTCAAGGTTTTAGTGCGATCCATTTCTTCACCCAACATATCATCACTTTTGTCTAGCATGTTTTGAACCTTTTCAAAAGCCCTTTGTTGTTTCACAGCAATCTTAGCAAGTTTAGAGTAGCTGGGCTTGAGGTTTTCATCAGATTCATTCTCACTTGATTCAGAGGAGGTATATTTGAGTACCTTGGCACCCTTTGCCATGAAGCAATAGGTGGGAGCGTAGTCATCATTGCCTTCATCAGCCTTGTTGGTGAAGCCATTTTCTTCAGTGTTGAAGATGGACTTGCTGACGAATGCAGTAGTGAGAGCTAAATTCGCCACACCAGACTCGGAATCCTCAGACGCCTCCTCTTCCTCATTTTCTTCAGATTCAGCCTCAGAGTCCATTTCCTTGCCAATGAATGCCCGAGCCTTCTTGGAGCTGCTCTTCTTGTGAGATGAAGACTTCGAGGATTTTGATGATGAAGATTTTGAGGATTTCTTCTTTTTCTTCGCATCATCAGAACTGTAATCCTTGTATTTCTTCTTCTTTGATTCCTTTTCCCACTGAGGACAATCTTGAATGTAGTGTCCAGGTTTCTTGCATTTGTGACAAAGCCTCTTCTTGTAGTCACTGGATGAGGAATCATTGCTCCTTGAGGGTTTTCCGAAGCGACCACGTCTTGAGAACTTCTGGAATTTCTTCACAAGCAGTGCTAGTTCATGGCTCAGTTCTTCAGGATCACCAAGGCTGCTGTCAAAGTCTTCATCTTCAGACTCAGAAACTGCCTTGGCCTTCAGTGCACGTGATCTGCCATAGCTCGAACCATAGAGATCTCTCTTTTCAGCAAGCTGGAACTCATGAGTATTTAGCCTCTCGAGGATATCAGCGGGATCAAGTGACTTGTAATCACCACGTTCTTGTATCATCAATGCCAGAGTATCAAATGAGGAATCAAGCAATCTGAACAATTTCTTCACCACCTCATGGTAAGTGATGTCAGTGGCACCAAGTGCTTGAAGCTCATTTGAGATGTTAGTGAGGCGATCGAAGGTTTGTTTAACATTTTCATTGTCGAGTCTTTTGAAGCGGTTGAAGAGATTGCGAAGAACATCAACTCGAGAGTCACGCTGAGTTGAGACTCCTTCATTCACTTTGGACAGCCTATCCCAGATAAGCTTAGCAGTTTCCAAAGCACTCACTCTTCCATACTGTCCTTTGCTCAGATGGCCACATATGATATTCTCTGCTTGAGAATCGAGTTGCCTGAATCTCTTCACATCGATAGCGTTCAGTGAGGGTGAGACAGAGGGAATACCATTTTCCACAACATACCAGAGATCGTTATCAATTGCCTCAAGATGCATTCGCATCTTATTCTTCCAGTAGGGGTAGTCCGTCCCATCGAAGGTAGGACACCCAGCAGAGACCTTGATCATACCTGCGGTCGACATAACTAAAACTCCAGGCAGTTAAACCAAAATCACACAGAACAAGGAAGTACCTTGCTCTGATACCAATTGAAAGTGCGTTATATCGACTAGAGGGGGGTGAATAGGCGGTTTTTATGAATTCTTCACTGAGGAATTTGCGGGTGAGGAAATTCCTTAGTGAAGAACTACTTGCAGCGGAATAAGTACTCAAGAGTAAGCATAGAAGAACATAGGCATTGTCATCATGATGAAATGAAGACAAACACATAGTACAGAAAGCGTAAACACAGGATAGCACAGGATGAAGACAAACAGACTGAAGAAATTGAACTGAGGAAATTGAGAAAGTCTTCAGTCAAAGTCTTCAAACACATATATGAACAAGTGCACAACACGGCTATGAGGAAATGAAAGAGTTGAGGAAATAGAACCAGTTGGCTTGGTGAAGACAATGATTTGGTAGACCAGTTCCAACTGCTGTCTCAGTTGTACGTCTGGTTGGAGCGGCTAGGTATTTAAACCTGAGGACACCCAGTCCCGGACACACAGTCCTCACCTTATTCTCCTTTAGCTAAGGTCACACACACCTCGCCCAATCACTCGTGGTAAGTCTTCAGGTGACTTCCAAACCTTCACAAACTCGGTCACTCGGCGATCCACAATTTCCTCTTGGATGCTCTAGACCATGACGCCTAACCGTCTGGAAGAAGCACAATCTTCAAAGGTAACAAGCATCGGATCCACGCAGGATCAATCTCTTCAGTGATGCTCAATCACTTGGGGTTTGTAGGTGTTTGGATTTGGGTTTTCCTCACTTGATGATTTTCGCTCAAAGTCCTCGGAGGATGGGATGCTCTCAAATGGCAAGTGTCAGTTTCTCTGGGAGCAGCCAACCAGCTATTGGTTGTAGGGGGCGGCTATTTATAGCCTAGGGAGCAGTCCGGCATGATAAGACATAAATGCCCTTCAATGATATGACCGTTAGGTGGGTAGATATTTTGGGACAGCTGGCGCGTAGCACAGCAACGGTAGGAAATTTGAGTATCAAATTCCTCAGGGCTATCATGTTCCTCACTGTGTAGGCAATCCGCACTGGCGAATTCCTAACTCCTCAGTCAGAACAAATTCCTCAGAGACCAGAAGAACTTCGTCTCTGTCACTGAAGAATATGACTGAACTGTATGAGATTTCCAATGGATTCACTCGAAGGGATAGGTAGGTGTAGGATTTTGAGTTGAGCATCACATGGAAGCTTTTCCTTAGTATTTCCTCGACCCCCTTTAATAGTACGGTGTTTCCTATGACTCAAGAAAGGGAAAATGAAACTACGAAAACAAAAGTCTTCACGCTTCATGTTCCTCAAATGAATACCAAGTCTTCAAGGTCACACCAATTTCTTCACTTTCAAAGTCTTCAGAAAGTCTTCAGAAATCCAAAGTCTTCAGTCAAAGAACTTCATTTTTAGGGGTCGACTTTCTCTGTAAATATCAAACTCCTCATAGACTTATAGACCTGTGTACACTCATAAGCACATTAGTCCCTTAACCTATAAGTCTTCAATACACCAAAATCACTAAGGGGCACTAGATGCACTTACACATTACCAAAATTATCATCACGGAAGTGGCCACTTCCATGATGATAAATGCCGCGTCATGGAAGTGCTTTCGTCAAGGGTGACCGACACGTGGCATCCACCGTAACGAGTCGCCGTTAAGCTATCGGGTCCGGTTTTGGATCTGATAACCCGCTAACAGCCCGGACCAATGAGGATTTTCCACGTGTAAAATTCTCATTGGCTAGAGGAAACACATGTTGGCTCACCGTTGGGACAGATGTCATCCATTCATTGGACAGGAGGCGCCTGTGATACGTCGACATGTGGCACGGCCCAACAGAGGCCCATATAGGTTAAAAAGGCCGGCCCAGTCAAAGGCTCGTAGTACTTACTCAGGTACTAGTCGGCCAGCCCAATAATGGCATGTTTAATAAAGGCCCATTTATGGCCCAAAGCCACATCTGGCCCGTTAATTGTTCGCCGAATATGGGCCCAATTACGGCCCAGTGACTTTTGGCCTGTTAGAGGCCCGATGTAGACATGGGCCCATTTCAGCCCGGTGTGTCTTTCGTCCTGGGAATGGCCTGTGCTGCCCATGGGCCATATATGGTCCGACGCGACATCCGGCCCACTAACGGCCCGTGATAAAGGTGGCAACAGTTCAGCCCAACATGACTTTGGGCCTGTTAAAGGTCTATCGTATAATTTGGCCCGTTGATGCATGTACTAAGCTTTCGGCCTGTTAAAGGCCAATGATATCAGTGGGCCAACTATGGCCCGAGATATGTTTTGGCCTGGTAACAGCTCGTCATATAACGGGGCCAAAAAAGGCCTGGTCTACATTTCAGCCTGCTGAAGGCCCGTCGACGACGAGTGAAAATTGAGGCCCAACATGCATTTCGGCCTGCTAAAGACCCATGGTTTCTTCTGGACTGAAAGTGCTAGTTATCGACTAGAGGAGGGTGAATAGGTGATTTTTATGAAAGTCTTCAAAACACGGGGGCTTTTGAAGACAAACGATAGAAATGAACCTATTGATATGCAGCGGAAGGTAGACTACACTAGACAAGCCATAGTCAAGTAAGTAATGAAGTGAAAGCATGAAGACTATTGCCAGCTAGGTAGTATAGATCAGGATGGAAGATAGTATGAAGCCAAACATCAATAGTCATCACACAGTGAAGTCAAACAGATCAAGCAAGCAGGCAATGACTTCACGAAGACAAACTATAAGTAAAAAGAGGGAAGAGATAGAACCAGTTGCTCGGTGAGGACAGGGATTTGTTGGACCAGTTCCAGTTGCTGTGACAACTGTACGTCTGGTTATGGAGGCTGAGATTTAACTCAGAAGACCGTGTCTTCACCTTATTCCCCTTGAGCTAAGGACACTTAGTCCTCGCCCAATCACTCTGGTAAGTCTTCAAGGTAGATTCCCAAACCTTCACAGACTTCGTTCACCGGCAATCCACAATGACTCTTGGATGCTCAGAACGCGACGCCTAACCGGCTGGAGGATTCACTGTCCTCAAGTGTAACAAGTCTTCAGGTCACGCAGACAGAAAGACTTTAGTGATGCCTAACACTCTTTGGCTCTGGGTGTTTTGGGCTTTGTCCTCGCAAGGATCTCTCCCTCAAATGCTTCGGAGGTGGGTTGCTCTCAAACAACAAAAGCCGTGCACTAACTCTGAGCAGCCACCAATTTATGGTGTAGGGGGTGGGCTATTTATAGCCAGGAGGCAACCCGACCTAATTTGTCCGAAATGACCCTGGGTCACTAAGGAACTGACACATGTCCAACGGTCAGATTTCAAACACACGCGGAAGCTTGACTTGGGCTCCAAGTAAAGCTGACTCATCCAGCTCTGGATAGGATTTGCTCTCATTGTCTTCGCTCAAAGACATAGGATTTGGTTGAGCATCACTTCAGTCACTCTGACTTTGTTCACTTGGACCCCACTTAACAGTGCGGTGGTTCCTATGACTCAACAAAGAATAAAAGGAAACTACGGAACAACGATGTCTTCGCACTCCATAGTCTTCACGTGAATGTCTTCTCGAGTCATAATCTTCGTTGTGAATATCTTCACATACCACCATTGTCTTCAATGTCTTCACACATTTTAAGGGGTCATCTCCGGTAGGTAAACCGAATCAATGAGGGACTACTACCTCTGTTATGCTGCAATTCTCACAAACACATTAGTCCCTCAACCAAGTTTGTCGTCAATACTCCAAAACCAACTAGGGGTGGCACTAGATGCACTTACAATCTCCCCCTTTTTGGTGATTGATGACAAACTGGTTGAAGTTTTCAACGGGGATAAAAGTATGTGAAATTGTAAGGGCTAAGGCATTGCCTTCATAAGTAGCAAAAGGTTCCCCTGAAGATGTGCATATAAGTAGTTTGCTTTTGAATGCAAATGCACATGGCGGGTTTTGTTTTGTGGAGATCCTCTTCAACTTTTGAAGACAATTCATCATGCATATAGAGATAAGATGAAGATAATGGCATGCATACTGAAAAATGGACGTCCGCGGAATGACTTCAAGCGGAATTTATCATCGCATCACAGAATAGCAGACATAGTAGCAGACGACCATCAAGTTTAAGTGTTACAACCCAAAGAACCAAATGTATCAAAAACGAGAGTTGTAATCACTTGGCAAAAAGATAAAGCAACCACCCATATGGACCCGCTTGAAGACTATCAACTCATATGCTTCTCCCCCTTTTGTCAGTAAGGACCAAAAAGGTTTGAAGGTATAGAGCATCTACTCGTTCCCATCAGGAGTAGATGAAGGTGTAGGGTCGACGTTGGAGTCCGGTGGTGCAGAGGGGCCTGGTGCAGTGTCGAGACGCGGCGAAGTCATGGTTGGTGAAGTGGCATCGTCTTCTTCATCGACGACTCTCGCAACAACAGTTGCAGCCGAAGGTGAATACTCCTAGTCTTCTAAGGAAGGAGTACGACGCAAGACGGCATTCCGGGGAGGCGTGGAATCAAATTTGTAGCGCTCTGTGAAGCCTTTTCGCGAAGATCGTCTTCAGAGCTTAGCAAAGTCAGACTCTTCCAAGACCTCCAACAGGCTTCATGTGATACGATTGCGTTCTTGGTGGCAAGATTGCGAATGCGATTAACATCCACCAAGAGGCTCTGCATCTGAAGCTTTAGCCAGTCATGGTGCCTATCCTGTTTTTGATGTAAGGCCACAAGAAGCTCTCAGTCATTGAGTACACGAGATCGCTTCCGAGGCCTTTGAGCAATGGTGCTTTCAGTGGCTTAAGTGTTTGCATGATGAGGTGCACGTGTATTTGTAGCCAGAGGATAAGCAGGAGTGGCAGCATTTGGAACATGAACCCCTTCAATTGGTTGCATGAAGCTCTGATGGTCAACGTTATGAAGATAAAGTGGTTCCTTGGCAGGCTCACGGTAGATGACTTCGATAGACATATCAACCTCAGGAAAGAAGATAAGATGGTTGCACGCTGATGGCTGATAGTTGACAGAAGAGTGAAGCTTGATTAAGCGCATCACCCATGGAGCATAAAACTTCAAGCCAAATAGATCAACTCCAGATGCTGCAAGTTGCATGATGAAGAAATCTTGAGCATTGAAGCTAATGCCATTGAGAATATAGAACACCAATGTCTTCATTGTGCCTTCAAGCTTGGCTGCAGGAGAATGTCCTTTGACGGGCCATAGAGTTCGCCTTACAATGTGATAAATGGTATGGGGCAGATACTCGAGGTCTTCGACAAAGAATTCCTTAGGATATTCAGCATCTTGTGGCAGTGGCTTCATCATGCTGAGCATCTGACTCATGTTGGGCTCAGGCTTATGAAATATGCTCTCCAATGCATTCCTGTGTAGCTGACAACCAGGTTCATAGAGCTCACCTGGAGTGGGTAGGGAAGTAAGCTCGATGATATCTTGAGCTTTGGCTTCATGGTGCACATCACCTGTCATCCACTCAAGGACCAAAGTCTTCGGATCCCTGTTGTAGCCACGAATGTGAAGAGTGGCATAGAATTGCAGCAGAAGCTCCTCATTCCAATGCTCTTTGTCAATTACAAACTGCAGAAGGCCAGCATCTCTGAAACAATCTAGAGCTTCTTCCAAGCAGGGCAGACCAGCAATGGCTTCACAATCCAGACGCATGTGAGGAAAGATTCGCCCTTGATTGTATGAGATACATGAGTAATAACTGCGCTGCTGATAGCTCCAGAAGTGATCAGATGAGATCTTTGGCTTCGAGTACGGATTCTTGGCACTGTCAAAGAATGTGTTGTGTGCCCTGAAGCTGTTTACATTGAACTATCCTGGTGATGTTGCAGCACCGGGAAATCTTGGCACTCTGGGCTTTGGCTTCTGGACCTGAGGCCTTTACTCCACTTGGTATTCAAATTGTGGTCCGGGAGTAGTGTGAGGAACCAGAACAGGCCATCGGACAGTGACAAGTTGGTCGCGATCATATGCCTGCTCAATAGTGTGAGGCCTTGGGGGTGGAACAGCAGCTTCGGCATTGACTGTGGCTTCAGGTTGCACACTAGCTTCAGGCGCAACATTAGCTTCAGGCGCCACAGTGTCTTCAGCCATGACAACGTCATTGGCTTCAGCAGAGTTGTTTGTGGCCGCCTCAATGTTTTCAACCTCCATTTCAGTGGCAGGAGGGTCGGGCATAGACATGTTCTCCTCGAGAACAACTTCTTGAGTAACAGGGGGTGTGGCAACTCTTTCTTCTTCTCTTGGTTCTTGATTGTCATCGGTTGATGCAGCCGGAATGTCTTCAGCAACTTTGGCTTCGGACTCAGAGACATTCATGGTAGGGGTGGCGTCAGGAAACACTTGGTGTGCCACTGAGTTTTGAGGCGCTTCCCCTTTCGGAATGCTCGACATGGCGACCTGTGGCCTAGGGCCTTCGCGAAGCCTGCGGAAAGCTAGCGATGCCTGGGGTGAGGGAGTGGTCTGCACCATGCAATTTTCATCGTCAAGCACCGGAGAGGTGACTTGAGGTGGTGGAGTACTGGGTGTGTCATCTTGACTTGGTGTGTCTTGTTGAGGGTGATCAGCCCATGATGCATCCTGAGCAATTGGCGTCAAGGGACGACCAATGCTGGTGAGTTTGCTGTTTGTAAGAACAGGCGATGATACTAGTTGGTGCTCGATCTGAGGAAGGACTTCATCATCTTCTACATTGTTGCCATGACCAATGTCTTCAGCTGTGATGGGGTCGACAACTAGAATTTCTTCATCTTCAGGAGCCTCTGTGGAAGCAGGCTCGTGAACTACAAGTTGACGCTCTTGGTTGGTGGAGGCAGGACAAGCAACTGAGATGGGCTCGACAACAAGTGGCTCTGTGGCAGCAGCACGCTCTTTCCGCAAAGACTTTGTCTTCGGCTTCTTTGTTGATGGAGCACCATCAGAGGCATTCTTGTGCTTGTGCTTCTTGGCTTCGGCCTCAGCTGCCCTTGTCTTCTTCAGTTCTGAAGCTGCTGAGGGGACCTTAGGCTTCGAGCCTGTCATGCTGGAAGGGAAGACGATGCAAGGTGCTTCCTGCCTTGATGCTTCAGCTTGGGCCACAGCAGGCTTCTTCTTTTGTTTGGCAGCCATCTTGGGGTCAATGCCTGGACGCACAAGAGCCTTGCGCTTTTCTGCCTCATTGTGTGCTTGAACACATTTTTTTGCAAAGTGTTTCATTCGCTCTCTTGAACCTTTTGCTTCTTCACGCTTCTTGTGAAATAGCTCTTTGAGCTCATGCAGCATTTTCTTGAAGCTTTGAACATCTGCCACGCTGAGCTTGGCCATGTTCTTCTTGAAGAGAGATTTCTCATAGTCAATCATGTTTTTCAGATCAACAATCTTATGAGCCAGAGCTAGCTCATTGGCATTGGCTCTATGGAAAGGTGACGCTTATGTCCACCGGGAGCTGAAGATCATCAATGATGAGGCTTTGGTTGTCAAACCACTCATCGATGAAGTTGTTCAGAATATCCACATCAAAGAGGGGCAGATCGTTGAAGATATCTGCCTCTTGCTTGCTCTTGATCAGCAGCTCAAGGGCATCATCACCAAGATCTTCATCGCTGGACAGATCAATGGTGGCATCCTCATTGCGCAGAACTATGGCACGGGTCAGTTCTTGAGCAGAACTCTTGATGGGCTTCTTCTTCTTCTTGGATTTCTCTATCTTCATGGAGATACGAGAAAGATCTTCAGATTGCACACTGGCTTCAGGAGGTGCAGAGGTCAATGGCTTCACCAAAGGGCTTTGAAGCCTTTGTTTTCTTTTGCTTTTGCGGCTTAGGTGGAGCTGGCGCTTCATCAGAATCTGCGTCATCCGTTGAGTGATCCATAGCGGCCCCATGTACTACTATGTGAGTGATGAGGCCTTTGAGGTTATAGAAGGGGCCGACGATGTTTGGATTTGCATCACGGGTGCCATCAGCCCTTGGAGCAGATGGACCAGGGTTAAAGTCGAGTCCAAATGCTTTCTTGTTCTTCACAGCAGAATCTTTTGCAAACTTATAGTTACACTTGAACAGATTGTCGTCGCGACACAATAACAGAGAAGATGGGTTAGCATTCTCTGGCTGTGGTCCTCGGACCATGCAAGGATAGAAGCCTTGAGCAATGGCTTCGGACTTGGACTTGGGCTGAAGATTTTTGTATAGAATATCTCCCCATGGTCGCTTGATGGCGTTCTTTTCAGCATATTCAGCAGTCACATATCTGTATAGGAACCATTGTTCTGCCCAATATCTTTGAATCCATTGGATTCGAGTCTTGCGCTGACCATAGTTCTCTTCAGGATCTGTCTTGTACAGTTCATACAGATCAGGAGGTAAATCCTTGGATGTATCTCCACGGCGCTGCCTGCCGCCTTTCCTTGCAGATTTTTCAGTTGCCATAATGTTCAGACTGAAAGGCTTCAATACAGGGAATGGCTTCCTTTTGCTGGTCAGACAGGAACTGGCTTCAGGGGAATTGATGTTTCGCTGTAAGAATTCTGCAAATGAATGCAGACTATGAGAACCAAGGGATTCTCCCACGGACATGTACCTGTGACAGCATTAGAGGTGCGAGGGAAGGGAAAGAGGTCATATGCATTCTCAGAAGATTTTGAAGATAAATCAGTTTGAAGACATTGACCTCATAGCGTGAAGGCATTCACTTATTTGGTGAGAGTCGGTTCCAGATTTGTACGAATCAAAGAATAAGTACAAGTGAGGAATCTAACTAGTTGTGAAGCATAAGTGAATATACTTTGCAAGATATGAGATGCAGAAGAAGATAGATCCAGTTTTGGAAGGTGAGAAACCACTTTTGGTTGAAGTGGATGGATCTGATGAATCAAAAAGGCAGTAAAAAGTAAGTTTTAATTACCGCAAGAAGAACTGCTAGACGAAGTTGAGAGGGAGGCCGAGCAGTTCAATCTCCCGCACCCTAACTTGGCAGCGGAAGACACCTACGGCGGCGGCGGAGAGGACGAGGTCTGCGGCCGGCGTGAGGACGGCGTCGAAGAAGTCGCGGCAGCTAAGCACTTTGTCTCTGGCGTCGATGCAAGCTAGCAGAGGCGCTAGGGTTTGTGCGAGGTGGCAAGGTGGAAGAAGAGATTATGACCGCGGTGAGTTGTGCATATATAAGGGACAGCACAGCATAATTACGCAGGTTCCCCTAGCGGTTCACATCTGAAGGACACATGGCATGCATGCAACGCATTGGAAGTTGTTCCATGTTCCCACGCATGCCTGGACTGTCGGGTGGCTGTTCCGGCTTCTCCAGGTTTCAGGCAATAAGGATATAGCATTACAACAGATTCAACTTTTGTCTCTGTATCTTCTGCTGACAAGGACGCAGAGAAGACATTCGGCAGTTTCAATAGAATGCATATGATTTAGATAGATAGAATCTGAGGTAGAAGCATAGAAAAGGGGTTAGGGTCCGATCACATTCACTTAGATCGAAAGATTCAAACATGAAGATATAGCCATAAGTGAATGCTGTAGAGGACAGAACACAAATATATGTATATACCAGAATAAGACCAAATCAACATTGTGAAGATAAACATGAAGTCAAATCAATGTTGAAGACAAACCAAATGCGAAGACTTTGCAAATGTGACGCCAAACAAAACACTTCAAACAAAAGTTTGGTGGTGGCGTGACCCACAGTATAGGAAGTATTAGACCCAGACACGGCGCACAATTATCGTGGCGCTCCGAAGTCAAATTCCACATTAATGTATTCACACTTAGAGTGTATGTCTTCATTGATTGAAGATATACTTTACTTCGTGTGTTGCACATCTAAGTCATCAACATGCATAAGCGTTAGGATGTGTGTCCAATCACAGGACATTCGAGGATTCTAAGATATTTAGCTCACACTGCAACTTGCAAAACCTTTTCTCATCCAAGGGCTTTGTGAAGATATCTGCCAATTGCTCTACAGTGTTGACGTGAATGATATCAATATCTTCCTTCATGACATGATCTCTGAGAAAGTGATGACGAATTTCAATGTGCTTTGTCTTCGAGTGTTGAACTAGGTTGTTGGCAATCTTGATGGCTCTTTCATCGTCGCAGTAAAGTGGCACTTGCTTCAGGTGGATGTCGTAGTCATTGAGAGTTTGCTTCATCCATAGAAGCTGAGCGCAGCAAGATCCAGCAACAATGTATTCGGATTCAGCAGTGGAGAGAGATACACAGTTCTGCTTCTTTGAAGACCAACAGACATGAGATCGTCCAAGAAAGTGACATGTGCCTGATGTGGACTTGCGATCAACCTTGTCACCAGCATAATCAACATCTAAGAATCCAACTAGATCAAACTCTGAGCCCTTTGGATACCATAATCCTAGTGTTGGGGTGTAAGCCAAATATCGAAGAATTCGCTTCACACCTAAGTGATGCGATTCCTTTGGTGCCGCTTGGAATCGGGCACACATGCAAACACTAAGCATGATATCTGGCCTAGATGCACATAAATAGAGTAAAGAACCAATCATGGAGCGATATACCTTTTGATCGAACTCTTTACCATTGTCGTCGGGGCCCAGATGACTTTCGGTTGGCATTGGCGTTGAGTAACCTTTGCAGTCTTGCATTCCGAACTTCTTCAGGCAATCCTTGAGGTACTTCTCTTGGGATATGAAGATGTCGTTGCTCTGCTGACGAATTTGAAGACCAAGGAAGAACTTCAGCTCACCCATCATGGACATCTGATATTGCTCTTGCATCATGTGCCCAAACTCATCACTGTATCTTTTATCAGTGCAGCCGAAGATAATGTCATCCACATAGATCTGGCACACAAACAGTTCACCATCGTATGTCTTCATGAAGAGAGTGGGATCCAGGGAACCAGGTTTGAAGCCTTTGCTCTTAAGGAAGTCTTTGAGTGTGTCATACCAAGCACGAGGGGCTTTTTTGAGGCCATACAGTGCCTTGTTGAGCTTGTATACCATATCAGGATGTTTTGGATCTTCAAAGCCAGGTGGTTGTGCAACATACACTTCTTCTTCAATCTTGCCGTTGAGAAACGCACTCTTCACATCCATTTGATACAGAAGGATGTTGTGATGGTTGGCATAGGCTAGCAGTATGTGAATGGCTTCAAGCCTAGCCACGGGAGAAAATGTTTCATCAAAGTCAATCCCTTCAACTTGAGTGTATCCTTGAGCAACGAGACGAGCCTTGTTTCTGACAACTTGACCATGCTCATCTTGTTTGTTGTGATAGATCCATTTGGTGCCAATGATATTGTGCTTGCGAGGGTCAGGACGCTTGACTAATTCCCACACATTGTTCAGCTCGAATTGTTTAAGCCCTTCTTGCATAGCTTGAATCCATTCAGGTTCCATGAAGGCTTCTGCAACTTTCTTGGGTTCAGATATAGAGACAAATGCAAAGTGCCCACAGATATTTGCTAGCTGAGTTGCTCTTGAACGAGTGAGTGGACCAGGTGCATTGATGCTATCAATTATCTTCTCAACCTGTACTTCATTTGCAACACGAGGATGAACTGGACTAAGATTTTCCTCTTGTTGACCATTGTCTTCTTCTTCAGCATTGGCTTCAGGCTGAGCAGTGTATTCAGGTTGGTTTGGCGCAGAAATGATAAGTTCTTCTTCAGCCTATGCCTCTGAAGGTATGATTTCTCTAGTTCCCATAAGCTTAATCGATTCACTAGGAGGGACTTCATCTAGCACATTTGGCAGGTGCTCTCTTTGCGAGCCGTTAGTCTCATTGAACCGCACATCCACAGTTTCAACCACTTTATAGTGAAAGAGGTTGAAGACTCTGTAGGAGTGCGAATCCTTTCCGTAACCAAGCATAAAACCTTCATGTGGTTTCGGTGCAAATTTTGAAGTGTGATGTGGATCCTTGATCTAGCACCTAGCACCAAATACTCTTAAGTAACCGATGTTTGGCTTCTTACCAGTTAGGAGCTCATAGGATGTCTTCTTTAGAAGCTTGTGAAGATAAACACGGTTGATGACGTGGCATGTAGTATCAATGGCTTCAGGCCAGAACTTCCTTGGAGTCCTGTACTCATCAAGCATCGTCCGAGCCATCTCAATGAGTCCTGTTCTTACGCTCCACGATGCCATTTTGCTGAGGTGTGTATGGAGCTGAGAACTCATGAGTGATGCCCAATGTATCAAGGTAAGTGTCGAGGCCTGTGTTCTTGAACTCTGTGTCGTTGTCACTTCTAATGTGCTTGATCTTGATGCCATAGTTCGTCATGGCACGGTTGGCAAATCGTCTGAAGAAATCCTGCACTTCCTTCTTGTTGAGAATTATATGCACCCATGTATATCTTGAATAATCATCAACAATGACGAAGCCATAGAGACAAGCAGTGGTAGTAAGAGTAGAGTAGTGAGTAGGGCCAAATAAGTCCATGTGAAGCAGCTCGAAGGGTTGAGATGTAGTCATGATTGTCTTCGAGGGATGCTTGGCCCTCGTCATCTTTCCAGCTTCGCAGGCACCACATAGATGTTCCTTCTTGAACTTGATGCCCTCGATGCCTACGACATGTTTCTTCTTCGCGAGAGTGTACAAGTTCCTCATGCCAGCATGCCCTAGCCTCCGATGCTAGAGCCAGCACTCTGAAGCTTTTGCTAGAAGGCATACGGCCAACTGTGGTCCTGCTGAGAAATCTACCATATACAGATCATCTTTCCGATACCCTTCAAAGACTAGAGACTTGTCAGATTCCATTAGAACAAGGCAACGATATTTTCCAAATATCACAATCATGTTCAAATCACAAAGCATTGAGACAGACATTAAGTTGAAACCAAGGGATTCAACAAGCATCACTTTACCCATGTGCTGATCCTTTGAGATTGCAACTCTACCTAGACCCAATACCTTGCTTTTACCAGTGTCAGCAAATGTGATGTGACTCTTGTCAGATGGACGTAAGGTTGAGTCCATGACTTAGATCACCAGTCATGTGATTAGTGCATCCACTGTCCATAATCCATTCTAAAGCATGTGGTGTCATACCCTACAGTGCAGTTAGGGGGATAGGCTTCACCAAGGGTATTGTGAAGCATAAACATTTGACGAACAAGCGGATTATCAAAGCTCAGATCCAGGTTAGGACTGATAGGATGATTGCCAAGGGATTCAGGAACAAAATACATAGTAAGACCATTTGGGCATTTTATCTTGCGCCCCACAAGATGTTTTAGGTCCCCAGCAACAGCATCAGACGCCTTTGATTTCCGGCTGGAGACCTTTCCCTGCAAAGTAGAGTTAAGTTTTCTTAACCACCCACATTTTCAGGGGTGGCTTCGAAACAATGAGTCTAACTGCAGCATCTGAGAACTTTGGCTTTGGAGCCCTAGGAAATAGCTTTGCAGGAGGTGAATAATACTCATAAGAATAAGCAGAATAGTTCTTGGTCTTATGAACATAGCGGTTTGAAGAAACACGCTCATATTCACAAGTCTGAGTATGATTTCCCTGCAAAACATTGGCGTTAGGGTGACTCTGGTGAGTCCTCTGTCTGTATGAAGCCTTTGGACCATATGAAGCCTTTGGTCCGGGGTTTGTCTTCTTCCCTGGTGGTGTCATGATGACATTCACCAGAAGATTCTCAAGACAACTCTTGGGCACCCAGATCCTCTTCAAAGGTGGTACATTCCTGCAGTTAGTACCAATATACCTGGCAAATACTTCACCATTCTGATTCTTAAACAATTTATAGTTTGTATCAACGGATTCATCAATGATAATTGGGTTAGCACAAGTGAAGCTAGATAAGGTGGATGGATCCACTGAAGGTCCCTTTGCAGCAACCCATGTGGTTTTGGGGTACTGCTCAGGCTTCCAGTAAGAACCATCAACATTCATTTTCCTTTCAAACCCAACACCCTCTTTCCTAGGGTTTCGGTTCAGAATCTGCTTTTTGAGGACATCGCATAGTGTCTGATGCCCTTTGAGACTTTTGTACATTCCCGTCTCATGCAATGTCTTCAACCTGGCATTCTCATCAGCAATAGTAGTGGTATCCTCAGCAGAGGGGTTAGTTACCACATCAGCAGTTGAAGATATTGCAACAGTAGCAGCAGTAGAACATTCAGCAACAGAGGTGGCGTTGTCACGCTCAAGGCATTTTAGACTGGTGGTTCAAATCCTTCCTGAGCAGGACTGATCTGTTGAGTGCGAAGTGACTCGTTTTCTTTTTGAAGATCTTCATGAGCCGCTCTCAATTTCTCAAGGTCTTGCTTCCTTTGAAGATAATCGTAGGAAAGCTTTTCATGAGTTGTTGAGAGCGTTTCATGACGACTTTCAAGTTCCTCGTACTTAACATGAAGATTTTTTATCTCTTCAATTAAGGACTGAGATAGGGTCATTCCGCGTCCAACAGGTCATCGCTTTTGTCTAGCAATTTTTGAATATGTTCCATCGCTTTTTGTTCAGTTGCAATTTTAGCAAGTGTTTTGTAGATAGGTTTGGATTCACAATCAAAGCCATCTTCACTTGATGTTTGAAAGTAGGCATCGCATGAGTTTACCTTGGCACCGCGTGCCATGAAGCAGTAGGTGGGAGCAGAGTCGTCCTTGTTATTTGCATCAGCGTTGGTGACGGAGCCATTGTCTTCAGTGTTGAAGATGGACTTGGCAACGTAGGCTGTTGCTAGAGCCAGACTTGCAACGCCAGAGTTGGACTCCTCCTCAGACTCCACCTCTGCCTCCTCAGAAGCAGACTCCTCCTCTGAATCCATCTCCTTGCAACAAAAGCACGAGCCTTGCCAGATGAGCTCTTCTTGTATGAGGAAGACTTGGACGAAGACTTGGACGAAGACTTGGAAGAAGACTTTGAGGATTTCTTCTTCTTCTTGTCATCAGAATCATATTCCTTGCTCTTCTTCTTCTTGTTCTCGTTGTCCCATTGTGGACACTCGGAGATGTAGTGACCAGGTTTCTTGCACTTGTGGCATGTTATCTTCTTGTGGTCATGAGTAGAAGCTTCATCATTTCTCGAGCTGGATCTTGAAGACTTTCTGAAGCCTTTCTTCTTGGTGAATTTCTGAAACTTCTTCACAAGTATAGCAAGATCCTTTCCAATGTCTTCAGGATCCCCAGAACTGTAGTCAGATTCTTCTTCAGATGAGGAAACAGTCTTTGCCTTCAAAGCGCGAGTACGGCCATAACTGGGACCATATATATCTCTTTTCTCAGATAACTGGAACTCATGTGCGTTGAGCCTCTCAAGTATGTCAGACGGATCGAGAGTCTTGTAGTCAGGACGTTCTTGAATCATCAGGGCCAGGGTGTCAAATGAGCTGTCAAGTGATCTCAGGAGTGTCTTGACGATTTCATGCTTGGTGATCTCAGTAGCGCCGAGTGCATGAAGATCATTTGTGATATCAGTGAGGCGATCAAATGTGATCTGGAAATTCTCATTGTCATTTCTCTTGAAACGGTTGAAGAGGTTGCAAAGAACACTGATCCTTTAGTCTCTCTGGGTTGAGACGCCTTCATTGACCTTGGAGAGCCAGTCCCAGACTAGCTTCACAGTTTCCAGAGCACTCACACGACCATACTGTTCTTTGGTCAGATGACCACAGATGATGTTCCTAGCAGTGGAATCCAGTTGAATGAACCTCTTGACATCAGCAAGGGTGACACCTTCACCGGCCTTGGGAACGCCATTCTTGACGACATACCAGAGGTCAACATCAATGGCTTCAAGATGCATGCGCATCTTATTCTTCCAGTAGGGGTAATCAGTGCCATCGAAGACAGGGCACGCAGCGGAGACTTTGATTATCCCTGCAGTCGATATAGCTAAAACTCCAGGCGGTTAAACCGAATCACATAGAACAAGGGAGCACCTTGCTCTGATACCAATTGAAAGTGCTAGTTATCGACTAGAGGGGGGTGAATAGGCGATTTTTATGAAAGTCTTCAAAACACGGGGGCTTTGAAGACAAACGATAGAAATGAACCTATTGATATGCAGCGGAAAGGTAGACTACACTAGACAAGCCATAGTCAAGTAAGTAATGAAGTGAAAGCACGAAGACTATTGGCAGCTAGGTAGTATAGATCAGGATGGAAGATAGTATGAAGCCAAACAACAATGGTCGTCACACAGTGAAGTCAAACAGATCAAGCAAGCAGGCAATGACTTCACGAAGACAAACTGTAAGTAAGAAGAGGGAAGAGATAAAACCAGTTGCTCGGCGAGGACAGGGATTTGTTGGACCAGTTCCAGTTGCTGTGACTATTGTACGTCTGGTTAGGGAGGCTGAGATTTAACTCAGAAGACCGCGTCTTCACCTTATTCCCCTTGAGCTAAGGACACTTAGTCCTCGCCCAATCACTCTGGTAAGTCTTCAAGGTAGACTTCCAAACCTTCACAGACTTCGTTCACCGGCAATTCACAATGACTCTTGGATGCTCAGAACGCGACGCCTAACCAGCTGGAGGATTCACAGTCCTCAAGTGTAACAAGTCTTCAGGTCACGCGGACAGAAAGACTTCAGTGATGCCTAACACTCTTTGGCTCTGGGTGTTTTCGGCTTTGTCCTCGCAAGGATCTCTCTCTCTCTCTCAAATGCTTCGGAGGTGGGTTGCTCTCAAACGACAAAAGCCGTGCACTAACTCTGAGCAGCCACCAATTTATGGTGTAGGGGGTGGGCTATTATAGCCAAGAGGCAACCCGACCTGATTTGTCTGAAATGACCCTAGGTCACTAAGGAACTGACACGTGTCCAACGGTCAGATTTCAAACACACGCGACAGCTTGACTGGGGCTACAAGTAAAGCTGACTCATTCAGCTCTGGATAAGATTTGCTCTCATTGTCTTCGCTCGAAGACATAGGATTTGGTTGAGCATCACTTCAGTCACTCTAACTTTGTTCACTTGGACCCCACTTAACAGTGCGGTGGTTCCTTTGACTCAACAAAGAAGAAAAGGAAATTATGAAACAACTATGTCTTCGCACTCCATAGTCTTCACGTGAATGTCTTCTCGAGTCATAATCTTCATTGTGAATATCTTCACATACCACCATTGTCTTCAATGTCTTCACACATTTTTAAGGGTCATCTCCGGTAGGTAAACCGAATCAATGAGGGACTACTACCCGTGTTATCCTGCAATTCTCACAAACACATTAGTCCCTCAACCAAGTTTGTCGTCAATACTCCAAACCCAACTAGGGGGTGGCACTAGATGCACTTACATGGACAGTAACAGGCCAGCAGAATATTCAGCTTGTTAATGGCCCAACGGTACATGGGCCAAACTAAGCGTTGGGTCCACAAAAGGCCCAACTAAAATTTGGGCCGAATATAGGCCGGAGTAAGTTGTGGGCCTGGGGCAAAGTGTGAAGGCCCCAATGGCCATTTGGGCCCAAGAAAGATGCAGGCCGGCCCAATTGTGGCCCACTAAAAAGCAAGCCCGTTAGAGGCAAATGTTTCGGCCCGGTTGACTACATCAGATTTTTTTTTCAGATAGCGAATGATGGCAGTAACTAGTAGGAATTAAGAACAAACCTACTCTATACAATAAAGAAATTATGGCATAGTAACTTAGAACAAACCTACACTATACAATAAAGGATTTATGGTATATTACATCCACTGGGCATCGAAGTTTGCCACCAGTGATCATAAAGTGCAACAAAGAAGCATATTACAAAAACTGGGCACCATTGCAGCGTAACAAAATAATACTAAACCGAGACCACATCCAAGACAGTTCAAGAAATGTTAGCCTTGCGCGGGAACTGCTGTGCAAGCTGCTGAGCAAGGCTGTGAGACCGGCCTAGCATGTCGGTCATAGCTTCCAGGTGTAGCTGTTTAGCAATGAGGTTCTCATTGGTGTTCTCCGCAATCTTTCTTAGAGATAGGACTTCAAGTCGAAGTTGAGTTGCAGAATGCCTTTCTACTAGAACTTGGGACTGAAGAAATCGAACTGATTCAGACAGCGAATTCTGTGAGCTTGTCTGACTGCTAGTCTCAAGTAACTTGAACACTGCATCAAGACAAGACTTTGGGGTTGCCTCGCTATCTTCAAGATGTTTTGCCTTCTTTGTTGCAATATATGTTGGGTTTGTCTCACAGCCTTCAGCAGACTTGTGCACGCCATCAGGCATATCACCCTGAAACAAGCAGAGAGATGACAGGTTTTGCACGTTTATAAACAAAGATGATAACTGTGATGTCAATTCCATCCAATTTCAAATTAGAAAATAAAGAGTAAGTTCAAAATATCAATAGCATAATTTGGCATTGTTCATAATGCGGGGACCTTCACCACACTACTGGATTACCATGTCAACATAACAATCATAGATGAAGGGCAAAGACAATCATTGAATTTATTTTGGTTAATGTGCATGGCATGTTGTTCATATCATCAGCCACATCGGTAAGATAAAATAGGAGATGACAAGGTTCAAATGTGGGCTGCTTCACCACACACTGGATTATAGATCCACAAAAACAAGCATACATATAGGGAGTATTGAGTAATGTGCATGGTATGAATAAGGAATTTGGTTTTACAAGTAAAACTTGGAACTTACGGTTCTTGCGAACATGCATTTTGATAGAAACAGCAAACTAAACAGCAGTAAACGATAGGGAGTATGAGCAAATTAAACAACAGTTGAGGATAAAGGATTTAGAATGACTAACTTACATTAACAGTTAACACCGGCTTTATAATGCCCTTCTCCATGTCAAGGGAAGGATAACTCAAGAATTTCGGCACAGAATCTTCTTCATAAGCATTGCCTGTAGTCTACATTTTGTAGAGAGTAATTATAGATATGATAATACTGGAAGGGATAGAGGATAGTGAAGATAAGATGCAGATTGATGCTACATAATCAACTACCAATCCCTGGAAGTACAAGCGTTACAGGACAAAATGTACTGACAAGAGCAATGGGCTACACTTCTGCACTGGCATTGTCTGTGTATTCAACTTTTTGGTAAGGTTAAATATAGATCTGATATTTTTTAGTAAATGGTGGGCGAGGGAGATAAGATGCAGAATGATGCACAATGAACCAATCCCTCTTCCCATAATACAAGAGTGTTTTGAACACTGGTGTACTATACAAAACGTTCTTGTATTATGGGACGGAGGGAGTAGTTGTTAATGTAAGTACAGTGATAGACGATGTTCAGTTCTTACAAGAGGACTGCAGAGCTAAACCTCTTCAAAAGCACTGGGTTGATTCCAAATTTATGTAAGAGTCCATACGGATCTTATAATGTCCACCAAATGGACGATAACGAGGCTAACATGTGCAGTGATGCTACATAATCAAACAGCTATGAAAGTAAGTATGGTCATACAGGGCAAGAGGTACTCACAAGAGCAATGCAGTGTGCAGTATAGTTGCGAGATTCTGTGGTCCCTTGAGAATGAATGTTCTTCTGCTAACAGTTTTCGTACAAGTGAGACATTAAGGCAAATGCAGAAATGTAGTTCAAATTGTGATGTGATATCATAGATAGTACCTTATGCCGCAGACGAGACCAATGTGTAACAAGATTATTCCAGTCACTGTCTGATAAATGTAGCACCAGAGACTTTACAGAAATTTTGGTTAGAGGCTTGCCATCGAAGTGCGCTTACCTCAGGTAGGAACGATACTTGATCAACGAGTGCTTGGAAAGCGCAACCAACCCTTGCTCATCTTGACAATCCAGTTTGGTCCTCGCCTATTTAAAAGAATGAAATCTTGTGTCTTCTGTCAGCAGAAACATATGAAGTAATTACCATGAATAACATTAGTGCATTACTTACGCGTAAGTTGTGGAGGAAGACTGGAAAATGTTCTTTGTCTGCGGTATAATCTTTCCATGAAGGAAAGATGCGCACAAAGTTCCTGACAACAATATAAGCTTCGTCTTCTAAACTGGGAAGAAATGAAACAGGGGTCCTATTTGCTGCAATTGGGGCTCTCTCTGGTTCAAAAAGGGATTTGGCAACTGGATTTGGTGTACTCTTTGCTGGAATGGGGTTTTTGCGTCGTAGAGCTGGTGCTATGTCAACTGGCATCATCATACTGTTTGCTGCAGTTAGGGTCTGCTGAGTTGGGGCATCAGAAATGACCAGTGTAGTAGGGCTAGAGTCTGCTAGAGCTGGGGTGTTTTGTGGGTCAGGTGATATTGCAACTACACCTAATGGGATATTTGATTTATCAGGTGTCACTACCTTTACCAAATACTTTGCTCGTGCTCTTCCGCGATCAGCAATCACCCTCTTCCTTTTGAACGTCTGATACACAAGAACATCATTTGAATGGATAAATATGGTATGATGACAGATGGAATATGTACTGAAAATGGATAGGCAGGGCGTATTCACATACACAATGTGTAAACTAAGCTAATGGTAGTGCAACAAAGTAGAAGCAATGCAAAGCATCAGTTGCAAGATATGTGCGACCAATATAACCTTGGAAAGTTAGAGCAAGCACCTTGATGTGTGAATAAGATAGGGCATCTGCCTCTGACTCCTCCACTAGGGAGCTACATTGACTTAGGTCTCCCTCTAGCTCAGAATCACTGTTAGGATCATATTCTGAGCATAAATCTGTAGGTGGAGAGCGTTTGCATTACATTGCATCCAGACTTGATTGCAGTCCCTTAATGCCAAGTTTGACAGCCATGGCATTGTTCTGCTTTATTCTTTTCATGCGCGCAAGCTCATAAACATTATGATGTTGTTCAGAATCTAAGATTCACGAAAACATAAAAAGTAGTCAGGTTATCTATGGAATGCATTGCGGATTAAACTCGAAGAGTGTCTCCCTATAAACCCCTGCATATGCAAAGTTCACCCCCAACCGTGCTGACCAGACCACACACGGAAATACAAACCTCTTATGTCTCTATAACAGGCACACACACATTTCAAAACTGAAGTAGGAACACTAGAATCATATCAAATTTGTATTTGAACAAATAAACTAAGGAATTATGAGTGGCATAATGTTGAGCTTCAAGGGTGGAGTGCTGGTAGTGCGACACAAAGCAAGTAGGCAGATTGTATTCCATGTAAAAGATTGGGGTCTATGTAAAAGCTGGAAATGAAACTTTCTTTCTATACAATGCAGTGTTCGTTGCCCACACACGATGGAAGAGATCACACAGAGAAATACTATTCACTCATGTCTACGGTTCCAGTATTTTGAAACAGGGTGGTCCACCCTAAAAGAATATGGACAACAAATATGACAAGGCAAGCATAGATGTAGTGAATCAATCATTTACTTGTGAGCTTACTAGGACAAGTATGCAGAATTGTAACTGCAGTAAGAGACCGTCCAAAATCTGAATCAAGAAGTTTGTCTAGCACTTATTGTTTGCAACTAATCGATGTGAATAATTGGATATCATATCGAATGAGTAAGAAAGACAAGTAAAATTGTCAACAAACTTGTCCTGCAGTAGTAATCTGGGTCAATGTCACTACGACCAACAATCCAAAATGACTAGTGTTTGTTCCTAGGGCCGGAATTTTGAAACCCTGTGAACTTTACAGGTACTAAAGATTACTGAAATGCATCTGAACCATTAAGTGTAGGTAGCACTTAGCACACAACAAACCCTAATGACAGTCCTGCCTAATGAGTAATGAATCAATTAGAAAATGGGTGATGAGGAGTGGCTACTGAGTGTTGAGGACGTATCTCAGGATAAATCGGGTTGGCTTAGTGGGTGTTGCACGCCTGAGCCCTGAACGGACTGGGAAGGTAGGCACGGCGGCGCGCTCGGGCAGCGGTGATGCTATTGGGCGAGCGGCTCCTGACCTCCTGTTAGTCTGGCGTCTCCTCCTAGAGTCATGTCGTCCGGGGACGGCAAGTCGCTGGCGAGGCAGGCGGCTGGGGGCGAGTGGAGATCGGAAGCGTGCAGCAGAACAGAGGGGAATCAGGGCCTCGGCCGACCCAAAATCCCAGGGCGGGCCGCGGCCCACCGTGGGCACCCTGTAGAGATACACACCCAAGCGGCAAACATGCATTTTCGAAACTAAATTAGGAACATTTAGCTGACCAATTAAACGACTCTGTTTTAATAATATCAGATTCGTATTTGAACAACTAAGCTTGTTTAGCTTGATGGGTGGAGCAGTGCTATTATGACACGAAGCACATGTGTTGATCGTATAGTGATCATAAAAGGGGGAAACCCTAAGCATTTTTTTAGAGCAAAAGAGGGTTTCCCCTCCGATTTCTATTGAAGAAACCACCACGGAACCAACATGATCAATTAAACCCTAAGCATGATCAATTAAACCCTATTATGACTGTGCCATGGCAGATTTAAAGCTGCAAACCGGAGAAATGCTATTTAGCATCCATTGTTTGCTTCGAACTAAGAACTAAATTCTAAGAGCTGAAAAGAAAGTATAGTAACCAAGTTACGATCTATTTTCTGGTTGAGATCAAAAAGTTGAGGAGATATGAAGTACCACCTCTCTTGCGGCGTCGTGTAGGCATCGGGGGTGTGATGGCTATCGGTGGCGTTGAAGCAGATCTACGATGGTAGACAGGTGCATCGGGGGATAAGTCCCATTGTGGTGGAAGAGAAGGTCGCGTGAGCGGCCCCGGCAAAGAGGATGACGGCGCCGATGAAGCGAGAGGACGCGATGCAAGGCTCTTGGCCCGTTGCCGTGGATGAGAATCGTCCATCTCTAGCAGTGGACGACGCGGTCTTGGTAGGCGCTCCGGCATGGTGGAGGACGATGGCGATGGATGGGGTGGAGGACAGCGATGATGGATGGGGTGGCGCAGTGGGACGGAGGAGGCTGGTGTGGGAATGGTGTTCTAGCGCGGATGGTGTATGAATGGTGTCGTGGAATTGTCACGGCAGATGTCCTAGTGTAAGGACTTAGTCGTGAGGCCAACGCATCTATGCGGTAGCTTGAGAGGGGTTGGACAGAATCGAGAGACACAACACAAGACAAGGATTTAGACAGCTTCGGGCCCCGGGAAACATCATCCGGTAATAACCCTACATGCTGTTTGAGGCTAGGTCTCATTATGATCATGAGTGAGTCGCCGGGAACCGGCTCTCGGTGTCTAGCCCTGGAGATTGTTTCTTGCTGCCTGTGTCTCTTGGGGAGCCCTGCCCCTCCTTATATAAGTTAGAGGGGCGGGTTACACGTGGAGTCCTAGTAGGACTAGGACTAGTCTATCTTTTCTTACAAGCTGAATACAAGTCCGGGTCTTGCTTCCTCGTAAAGGAAATATTCGTCATCCCTTTCTTCTTAAGCCGGCCCATCATAAACGTGAGCCGGCCTTCTGGGCCTTGGGCCTTGTCTTCTATCAGACCCGTCATCATGGCCATCCATGAATCGTCAGGCTCGTGAGTCGTCAATCCTCCGGCGGGTCATCGGTGAAGCGCCAAGTCCGGCCGGGTCATACCGCGGGGTATATCCCCGACATTAGTGCCCAGTTTAATTTTGGATTTATCCCTGTTAAACTGATCCTATAAAACAATCACAAGAACAAATTTGACAGGTTGTGCTCCAGGTTAAATATTCTTGTAAGCCGGCACCTGATCATCCTTAAGTCCTTGTCATTTCCTTCTTCTAGAAAATCCAGGTCAATAAGCCAGCTTCATACTCAATTTGCTGACATTGGTTTCTCACAGAGAAATATTGTGAAGAATAACTCCTTTGACCCAGCTCCCAATGCTTAACAAAAATATTGGTCTTCGAAATACTCATCTGATCTTCAACCGGTTTAAGAATGTAGAACTTGTCGGTTTATCAAGACAAAAATTGCAGGCTTATGAATATTGATGGCACCGGGTCATAATGATTGGTGACACCGGGTCAATAATTGTTGGTGACGCCGGGTCATAATTGTTGCAGACACCGAGTCAATCTGGTTAGCTCCAAACTGAAAATTTGGAAGATATTTCTCCCTTATATCCATTTTACTTGTAGCCCCCAAGTCTTGAACAGAACAAAGTGATGATTTGAGACTTGTTTCCATATAATTACTGCCACTTTGAAGAAATCCATGTTGTTCATCTCAGTCACTAGTAAAAACTGAATACTCCATATATGTAGCCCCCAAGTGCCGGGTTGTCATGCTTGCAGCAACCTGGGACTTGTAATTGCCTTATACTCATAAAAACATCTACCAGTGCAGCCCCCAAGGGTCGGGTCAAATAAGATAATATTGAGCTGGGACTTTATATATACTTCATTGAAAATAACTCATATAATGTAACCCCATCATGGGGCTTGAACCCACGTCCACAAGGTTAAGCGCTTTGTGCTTTACCAACTGAGCAATAAACCTTTCAATATAATGGATTAAAGCTTGTGTACCTTAAATTTTTTGACAGAAGCAGTTGGTAGCCCCCAAGGGCCGGCTCATTATGATATGATATGTCGGGTCTTTAATAAGGCCAGTAAGAATGACTTTGCATTAGCCCCCATGTGCCATGGTGCATGCTGGCAGTGACATGGGACTTGCATATTTGATGTGATCTCAATTTGAATAATGTAGCCCCCAAGTAACGGGTCGTAAGCCTGCGGCGACTCGGGACTATTCCCTCCATTGTGAAAATAATCATGTCCATTAATAAAATAATAATCATTGCGCTAAAGCGACTTTGAAGACCTCCATCAAAATATTGGCTATTGATAACCATAATAGAAATCCAGCCATGTTGGCTATTAAAGATTTGAATAATAGTATAATCCGGTTTGAAAAAACCGGTTCCTGTGATATTGAATCATACTGCCGGTTTAAGATACCTGTGTAGTAAGGGTGATAACCCAATTTTTAGAAGCCAAAAACTTCCAAATGTTTATGATTGTCATATATGGCGACTTGTCATTCAAAGTCAAGCCGGGTTAATCGAAACCACATATATGCTTCAAATATGAACAAAAAGGTCTCAAGATAAAACCAAAGATTGTTTTCAAAAAACTTAAGCCAAAAAGAAAGAAAAATCGAGGCTTCTGATTCGAATACGATCAGAAAACCGTCCCAAAGGTGTTAAGCTAAGATTCGAATACAATCATATAGCCCCCAGTGGCTTTGGCGTTGCCGATCAAGAGGGTACCGACAGCTATGTTCTCTTTGGTTCGAATACGACCTATGTTTGAACAGGAAGCTCCCAAATGACCTTGAGAGTTGTTTAACGACGCCGATTCGAATACGATCCACGTCGGTTCCCAAAGGGGGTTGAACTATGATTCGAATACGATCAAGAAAACCCCTCAGTGAGCTCGGCAGTATGCCGATCAAAAGGGTACCGACAGTTATGTTCTCTTTGGTTCGAATACGACCTATGTTTGAACAGGAAGCCCCCCAGTGATCATATAAAGTTTTGCCATCGCGCCAATCAAGAGGGTACCGATAGCTATGCTCGATGAGCAGGAAGCCCCCAAGTGACCATAATAAGATAAGCCGTAAAGCAGGATACCCATGTTTGAACCGCGCATCATGGCATCAAGTTCTTTTTGGCAACCTTTAATTTTCCTTGAGCCAGATGTTTGAACCGGATTTGAGAGCTTCAAAACTTTGCCGGAGAGAGATGTCTCTTGAACCAGATTTTAAGCCGGAATCTTTATTTTGAACCGACAATCTTCTGACGGCCTTTAAATTTTCATCAATATGGCGGCCTTTAAATTTTCATTAATATGGCGGTGTCCTCCGGAAACGGGTTATCATTCCTCCAATGACCCGGAATTCCCGAGTCATGCCATTGTAGCCCCCGAGTCTTAAGATGACTCAAGGAGTTGGCTTAAGATTCTCCGTAGTTGACCGTGATATAGACCGGTTTGAGTCCTGCATGGGAGAACTTGCAAGCCAAAGTAATTGCTCTTTTAAAGAAAATAATATGCAATATAAAATATACTGGATGGATTTCACCTGATATGCCAGGCTAGTGATTATCCACCGCGGAGTTGTAAGCCAGCGTGGACGGGAGAGTCGGCTGCGGAGGCGGACGGGTGAGTTACCTGTGGTGTTGTAAACCGGTGCAAACGGGAGAGCCGGCGCGGTGTTGTTGTTGTAGACTGAGCCACAAAGGCGGTGGTTTGCACCCACATTTATTCATAACATGACATCGCTTTTATAATGAACATCGGTCCTGCATGATTAAAATATACTGGCCGGAGTATTTGTTCCTTGAATAAAATAATATGTTATGAATGAAACAGTTTGGACAGATATCACCTGAACGGACGACAGATGATTTGGTCCAGGCGCAATTAGTAGTATGTATCAAGGTATTTTTGTGTTGACATGTGAGAATCCTGGCAGATACTGCCACCACTGACCGGCCACTGATTTTTGTCCTCATTGGAGCCAATGAACAATTTAATATTGTGCCCTTCGATGAAAACCTTGTAGGGCCCGCCTTGTCTGTTGATATGCTAATAGTATTGTCACCAGCAGCAAGAAGAATCTCCAATATATACCTTGTCTTAATTGGTTAATACATACCCAACAGTGCTGTAAAGTATTTTAACATGGTATTGGAAAGCTTGGACGTCATGATAGGAAGGCAATAGTTCTGCGGCAAAACCAGTATTTGCATCATGGGATCCTCCAGCAGGCAGCAGAATTTGTTCAAAACATCTTGCAATTGCACCGATTGCACTATGGTGTAGAGTGGCTCTCAGTAGGCCAAAGCAATGGCGTTGGAAGTAGCACGACCAGCCCGAGGTGTGACCCGCCCAAGATGCGGCGATTGCGCGATGCGCCGTGGTCACGGAGATAAGTCTCGGTGGGTTGACAGTGCCAGCTGGTCAGATGCGAGACACAGGGCGACCGCGTGACCGGAGCGGCGAAAGTAAGCAAGACGGCGGAGAACGAACATCGTCAGGCGTGGCAACTTGGCACGCCCGCGGCTGAGTAGGCCGCTTGGCAGAGGCAACTCCCATCGGCTCCAGAACCACGGCGGGTCAAAGAAGTGGCAGCCCAAAGTGCGGTTTTGACCGCAACAGTAGCTTACAAGGCGGACCGGCGGCTGTTAGTAATGGGAAGCAGTGCCTGCTTGCGGCAGAGACTCCGGCGGGTGGCGACTCACAGCAACAGCAATCTGCCCGGATCAGGCAACAGGCGAGGGCGACTTGCCAGCAAAGGCAGCGCGCCGGTGGCTTAGATAGTGGTGCGTGAGTCGGGCGACCGAGGCGTCTCAGGAGGCCGGCAGGGGCGGCTCTCTGCGAAAACCAGACGCGATGGCGGCTTAGCAATCCGTCAGGGCAGTGTCTCATGCGAGGACCCTAATCAAGCGGCTGGTGTAACCGCGGGTAATGGTGGCAACTCGGGGTGCACCTGCGAGCGGAGAGCAGAGGCAGAGGCCGGCTCAAGAAAGCGCCAGCGATGCGAGTATCTGCAGCGTGGCGACGGAAACAAGTCGGCGACGGCAACTCAGGGAAGGCGAGGCCCAACGGCGACTCTGCAAGGTGGCGACTCGCAGGTGGCGGCTGTGAACCCGACGCGACCTGCGAGGCGAGCAATATCAGCAGTGAGCCCGCGATGTGACGATTGGATGGAGGAGCTTGGCGACTCCCCGGATAGGACGCACCGGCAGGGTGGCTCGAGGCCTGCTCCGGCAAGGGCCGCGGCGGCTCTTGGCCACTGGGCGAGGCTGCAGCGGCTCGGCAAATTTGGAGGTGACCCGCTTCGCAGCTGAAGATGCGGCAGAAGCGAAGGCACGCCGAATCGGGGCGGCTCACGGGTAGCGCGAGGCCGAGCTAGAGACTCGGAGAGCCGGCGGGGACGAGAGCAGCCCAGCGATGTGCCTTGGCGGTGACTTGGAGAGAGGCCGCAAGGGCGGCTCATGGCCGGCTCAATGCTAATGGCGAGTTGGAGCCGTGGCCGTGAGGAGTGACAGCAGGAGGCCGGAGGTGCTCCGGCGAGGGCGAGTCATGGCCGCTCGTAGATGGTGGCGGCTCCGATTGAAGGCGGGTCGTGTTCTGAACCAGCGGGCGCAGTTGGCGGAGTGAGGCGGCGCTTGGCGGCTCGTCTCACGGCGGTAACTGCAGCAAAGGGCTGGCTCGAGGCACGACAGGGGTGACTCGGAGATCGCAGCAGGAACGACGGCTTGAGGCCAGGGAAAACCAGCCTGGCGCGGGCAGAACAGTGAGGCGAGGCCTACTCAGGCCCAGAACGGTGGCGGAAGGTGGCGGCTCAAGGCGGCGGAAACGGGTCGCCGGGGCACTGGCGGGTCGACGACGGAAAGCGGCCACCCGGACTCTGACCAGTGAGCTGTTCGAAGGCGGCTCAGATGGCGGGTCAACACGGCAACTCGAGGCGGCCTGCCGCGGCGGAATTGAGTCGGAGACGGGCGGGCTGTCTTGAGATGATTCCGAGGCTGAGACGGAATCCGGCGGGTTAAGGCACACTCTGGCTCCTCGATAAGCCGGCGAGGTGGGCTATTCCATGGAAGCGGCGACTCAACAAGCAGCCCGCAGTGGAGGCAGCAGCGTTCGGGCGGCACCGCAACACAGGATCAGCAAGCACGGCCGCTCGGCAACAGCCGATGAATTGGAGGTACGAACCGGCGGCGGTGGAGGCACAGCGAGTCTGAACCTGTGGACCGTCCGTGTCCGGGTCGTGGCCCTTTTCTTTTCTTACGCAGTTGAACAGGCTAGCTTAGATCGGTTTCCTCTGCTCTGTATATCCACTTTTTGCTAGTGATAATATGCCTTAGATGCATCAGTTGATGGTAAAAAACAAAGGTTGGACCAATACTCTGTACTGGTACAAATACTTGCGCCTTCCCACGTCATAGTAGATAACGGAGTAATAGTTGATGACTTGATTTTAGTCTTCATGAAAGGAATCAATCACCGGTCAAATCTGGAGTTGTGGCGGAAGAAAACAAACAGCCGCCTTGGGACTTGAATCTGCACATTGCAGCAGCAACTCTCGGATTCATCTCCGACTTACAATTATGTCTCTCTTTTTTGTCTGATCTCAATTCTTCTGGTCTTGGCTTTTGTTCCTGGCACCTTGCACCAAGATCGATCTAGCTCAGATTCTTAATGGCAATGCATGTCGGTCTCAGCAACACGCCGTAGTAGTAATGGAAATTTATCTCCTCTCGGATCCGACTTGCAAAGGCGGCGGCTCACGGCGCAGCCCTAATTTTTTTAATTAACCTTTAAACCTCTCCGATCATAAATCTGGTCCGATGAACTTGAAGCTGATGCAAATCCCTTCAAAACTGGCTCTTCTTCATCCGGAAAATCGTGAACTCTCGATCCCTAGGAGAGATCCCTCCAAGAACTCAACACCACCGTGCGCAGGCCCCACGGTGGGCGCCAACTATCGTGGAATTGTCACGGCAGATGTCCTAGTGTAAGGACTTAGTCGTGAGGCCAATGCATCTATGCGGTAGCTTGAGAGGGGTTGGGCAGAATCGAGAGACACAACACAAGACAAGGATTTAGACAGCTTCGGGCCCTGGGAAACATCATCCGGTAATAACCCTACATGCTGTTTGAGGCTAGGTCTCATTATGATCATGAGTGAGTCGTCGGGAACCGGCTCTCGGTGTCTAGCCCTGGAGATTGTTTCTTGTTGCCTGTGTCTCTTGGGGAGCCCTGCCCCTCCTTATATAAGTTAGAGGGGCGGGTTACACGTGGAGTCCTAGTAGGACTAGGACTAGTCTATCTTTTCTTACAAGTTGAATACAAGTCCGGGTCTTGCTTCCTCGTAAAGGAAATATTCGTCATCCCTTTCTTCTTAAGCCGGCCCATCATAAACGTGAGCCGGCCTTCTGGGCCTTGGGCCTTATCTTCTATCTGACCTGCCATCGGGGCCATCCATGAATCGTCAGGCTC
Organism: Aegilops tauschii subsp. strangulata; assembly: GCF_002575655.3. NCBI lineage: Eukaryota > Viridiplantae > Streptophyta > Magnoliopsida > Poales > Poaceae > Aegilops > Aegilops tauschii. The sequence continues at coordinate 409,698,513 of NC_053040.3, read as the reverse complement.
GTGAGTCGTCAGTCCTCCGGCGGGTCATCGGTGAAGCGCCAAGTCCGGCCGGGTCATACCGCGGGGTATATCCCTGACAAATGGGAAAATGGAGGGAGAGATACGGGGAACCATGTTTTTGGGACGCGCCTGTCTGAAATATGAGAAAGTTATGAACTTAGCCCCCATTTAAATTTTGGACGTCTCGTCGGTTGGGGATAGGAAGGTAATCTCACATCTCACAAATATTTGCCCAGAGCGATTTCGGGCGAGGAGAGGGTGTTTTGGCGCCCATGGTGTATGAACAGGGCTGACGGGTAGGGCGGTTGTGTCACATCTGAGTGAAGTTACAAACCTGCCCCTATTGAAAATATTTGCCTACATCGATTTCGGCCGAGTCGAGTTTGTTTTGCCGCCCACCGTGTATGAATGGGGAAATGGAGGGAGAAACAGAGGTCTTTTGGACGAGCTTGAATCAAATGTGTTTTTCCGCCCATGTTTGGCGCCCACCGTGTCGGAATGGGCTCATAGGCGCTCGTGTCACGTCTAATTGAAGTTACTAACCTACCCCTATTGAGAGCAGTGGAAATCGGGCCGATGGATTGTCCGTGTAAGGGGTAGAAAGTAATTTCCATCTCCCAAACACTTAGCTTCGGGCAGCCGACGTGGGAGTGGACATTTTGCCGCTTGTTTCGAATTTTGGGACAATAAGCATCCACGTTTACCCTGGCAAGTATATTCGAATCCATTTTGTATTCCTATACAAATCTTTATAAATCATTCTATGTGTTTTTATATATCTTCAAAAGCACGACAAAGATGTATTCCACTGTCATATATGAATATGATTTACAAATGCCCATACTCAAATTCAGAAGCTAGAATCCAGTTTAAGGTGAATTCGAATATTTGGAACACTTTATGTCCAACTCAAATGTCACGCGCAGCATAATGTGTACTCCCATTTAGATATGTACACAAGCGATGTATCAAGATTCAAATACCGAGTCAATCAACCAAGAATGTACAAAAGTAACAGACTTATAAACACTTATAGATATGGATCAATAATATTAACTAACATACATAAGCCAGGCCGCTGTACTTTTTTTGCTAGAAGAGCATCCTTTTTTAGCGAAGCTAGTACAACATCTTGGCCCTTTCCGATGCGTGCCACTTATGGTCCATCTATACTACTATTATTGCTGAATGCACATTCAGCCCGATTGGCATATTTGTAGGTCTGGCACAACAATCAAAATGAAATGTCTCCGAGTCTTATCAATTAATACAGACTTGTGCTCAAACAAAATTACAAACCAAAAAAACAAAAAACAATTATTACATGATCTCTAAAACGAATGGTTTGATCGATTACATGAACAAACAACACAAAGGTTATTCAACGATGGAAAGAACATTTCACCTATGATTTACCAAGTGGGAATTTAATTTCCTTTTTTCCTTCAGGACCTTAACAATGCGGTCAGTCTCAGCTTGCTTTGTTTTGAAATCCACCAAATATTTAATGGTTGTCTTGAGTACTGTTTGCGATTGTGTTGTTTGCTTCCTCAACATGTCAACTTCATCTCTAAGTGCAGAAGCAGAATCTCTTTCTACCACTAGTGTAGCCTCTAGAGCATCAGTAGTTGGCAATTCATGATCCATGATTGGGCCGGTGCCACTGCTGTGGGATGATACAACGTCCATGGGGACCTGGCTCTTTGATCTTGGGCTAACCTGTTTTGCCATTAAAGTTTCGACTGGATTCTGAAAAGTTGGAGTTAGCAAAACATCTCAACTGGGAGTTATAACAGCAAACCAGTTAAACAAGCAAGGAATTAAAGAGTTTCAATTGGATGCTGAAAAGTAGTTATTAACATCATTGTAACCGGTTGTTGCAGCAGCAAAGCAATTAAACAAACAAGTTTTGCAAAAGGTGCCTGTTGTGGCATTGGAGTTTCTCTTGGATCCTGAAAATTTGAGTAGCCAGTAACGTGATTAGAGCAACCGGTTGCAGCGGCAAAGCAGTTAAAAAACAAGTTTTGCAAAAGGAACCTGTTGTGGCATTAGAGTTTCTCTTGGATCCTGAAAAGTTGAGTAGTCAGTAACTTGATTAGAGCAACAAGTTACATCAGCAAACCTGTTACACAAATATATTTTTGAAAATATACCTGCTGTGCAATTGGACTTCCAATTGGATCCTGAAAACTTGAAGTTGGTAAGATGATTACAGCAACAAGTTACAGCAGCAAACCAGGTAAACAAAGAAGTTTCTGAAAACATACCTGTTGTGCCAACGGAGTTTCAGTTGGATCCTGCAAACTTGAATGTTAGCAATCAATAAATAAAGTTTTGCAAGAGCCGTAAGAAACTAACATCAAACTAGTAAAACTAACCAGTTTTGGCAACATATTTAATTACACATGAACTAGTAAAACTAACAAGTTCTTGGCAACGTATTAAAGTAACAAGTCGATACAGTCCAGCAACACAGACATCTGTAAATTTCTTTGATGTAAGCAAAATGATTCCAACACATATATAAGTTAAAAAGACGGTGCCCCTCATATAAACCTGACAGTTGTCTATCTATGAACATGCAAACATTAGTAGTGCAACAAGTGATAACGGCAAACCATTTAAACAAACGGGGTATTAGAACGTAAATTACACGTGAATTCTGTTGCACCCTAGAAGTACATATGACCAGCTATCTACGTGCTTAAGTAGCTATTTAAGTTCAGGCAAACAGGTAATTCTTAACAATAAGTATCAAACACATAGATAGGCGCAGTCTATAATAGGATTAATAGGCTATGGCATTATTTAATCAGTAGCAAACTAAATTAAGCCAAGCAACGTAATTGAACAATTTTGCAGTAAGTGGCTAACTAAAATTCCAAGAAGCAGGCAACTGAACTTACGCTAGCTCTTTGTACAGGCACACCGCAACTTCTTTTTCTCTTACAAGGTTATACGAAGGAGTCCATGGCATCAATTGCTTGGATACGCAGTCCCAATACTTCTTTCTTCCCACACTGCATTGGTAAGTCGAATGGTTAATCTGGTAAGATGGTGCGTCCTTGATATGTTATATGAGGACGTGTAGTCAGACTAGTTGTAGCCACACACATCACACTGGCTTTTACTGTATATTTCATGCGATTACATTTGGCATATCGAGATCTAAGCAATCTATAATAGGATGAAAAGACTGGCATCCTTCACATTATTGGCGAACTCAGTTCACAGAAACAAGCAATTCAACCATTCTGTGGGTAAATCAAAAGCACCACTGGAATATTTTTCACTACCCTAATCATACACGCAAAAAGGGGCGATGCCACCATAGGGGCTGGTATGGGCGGCCGCCTCGGGTGGCTAGAAAGTGTGCACCTAGTTTGAGTCATCCAGGTTGGCCCAGGCTAGTTTTGTTCATCCCAACGCACGAGTAGGCAATGTAAAAAATGAAGAAAAAAGTTTCAATTTGGATGGGAAAATAACGTAAGTGCAAGGCAGGCCCTATAGCAGGCTCGCGGCCCAAACGAGCGCCTCCCGTATCGATCGGCAGCAAGAAAAATCCCAATCCGTTCGCTCCAGTCTCCAGTCTGCTTCGCTCCTAACCTAGCCGCCGCCCTCGACACAGCACTTCCTCGCGCCCTCGTTGGATGGCTGTCGCCGAGCTTCAAGCGAATGGAAGGACAAGAAGATGAAGATCCAACCTTGGGTGTATCCTGCGTGGGAGGCAGCGGCGGCAGCACGGGCATGGCATTGAGCTTGCGCAAACGAACAGTCGTAGCTTGCAAGAGCAGCATGCACAACGAGCAGGTACATCACATCCCTGATTATATCTAATTCAACTATTCAGTTTTTGGCCAATAGTTAAACCTGACGGTGTTGTAAAACTGCTTGTATGTAGGGAATCTATGAGAAAATGAAACCAATTTCTGCTTATTTTATAAATCCCCCAATCAATACTGAACTGACTCAATCTGATGTATCTAATCAAGTTTCCGGTGCAAACATACAAGCTCATGTTGTTCTTGAGCCTGAAGTGTCTAATGAACAGACTGCTAATAAAGTATTTGATGCAAACATTTTACATGCTCCTGGTGATGAACATATAGTGTCTAGTGAGGGATCTAATGCAAGCATTTTGCAAGCTCCCATTGATGGATTTAGTGTCTAATGATGATCTGCTATGTTGAGAGAGACATAGAGATTTGCAGGCATTGATGACAAGCAAATTATAGTACATTTTCATGGCTTGAGGAAATGTCGAGGCCATCTACCAGAAAGTCCCCGTATCATGATAATGTAGCATAAATACTTTTCTAGTCTATTGTTTGAAACTATTGGCATACTTGTGTAGGATAGATATATTGATATGCAGTTTGCGCACTGGTTATAGGTGCAATTACACTTCGATATTTTCAGCCAGAGAACGAATAATTCAAGCAGGTACAGACCATGTTAGTAGTCCTTGTACACCATGTTGCATTTTGCGTTTTTTGGTGCTTACATCATTTAGTGTTTTATAATCTGAACTACTTTGGATCATTAGCTGGTTTTCAAAGTAAATATAGCTTCACATTTCTCAAGTTATGTTGATTTTCGGAGTGCAAGTGCCTTCGTATTTTTTAAGTTAAATGTTCGCCCCTGGTAACTTGAATTCGTGGATCCGCCACTGCACACAAATCATACACGCAGGCCAGTACGAATTAAATTAAATGCAGGGACTTACGCTAGCTCGTTGTACAGTCTCACTGCAGCTCTGCATGCGCTTGGGATGTTCCATGTACAAGTCCATGTTACCACTTGCTTGGATGTGCAGGCCTTGTGCTCCTTGCATCCCCCTATGCATTTTTGACACAGCGAATTGTTGATCAAATAAGAGGAATCGACCTCGCTATTGTACCGGAGGACAGATACTTACAAGGTTATACGGATGTGCAGGATGTGTACCAGATCCCGTAGTGCCTTCATGCTTCGCTAAAAAATGGTTTTGCTTGTTTCAGATGATATCTCCAGAAGAAATAAGAGTTAAAGTCAGAGTTGCATAGGCGTGTAAGCTAAGAGAGCAGTGAAAGGATATCCAAACATCGTCGGAATAGTGCACAAGGGAGTGATGTGTGGATACCTAGTTCGGGCCGGCATTTGGGCATGCTCGCCTAGCTAGAGTACGGGTCACTTCAGAGCCGTTGAGGGTGATGTGCTGGCGTTGGCTGGCCGCGCACGGATGCAGATCATGAGTGGCAGCGGAGCGCTACGATGCGGTGGACGAGACCGTTGGTGAAGCCCCAACGGCCTCGGGGAGCGGAGGTGCGACGATGTGCTCGGTGAAGTAGCCCCGGTGAGGTGGGAGACGGTGTCGGTGAAGCGCACCTGATGCGGTGGAAGTCGGTGTCTGTGAGGCACGTCGATTGCGGCGGCCGACGTTGTCGGTGGACCACCTAGTGCGGTGGACAAGGGCGTAGATGAGGTAGCTCCGGTGCGGTGGTGAAGCGCGACCATCGTCTTCGTCGCTGTCGTCCGGCACAGAGGTGGAGAAAGAGATGAGACGAGGGGCGATTCAAACTTTGCTCGGGTTGGCGGCAAATTACGGATTTGAGCAATCTGGGCGCGGAAGGGGACGGTGGAGAATGGAGATTTTGCAGGGCTGGAATTGGGGCCGCCAGATATTTCAATCCGAAACGTGGAAGCGCGAACTTATTTTGTCGTCGTTCTTTTTTGGGGGGAGGGAGGGAGAGGGGTGGGTGACTCGGTGCTAAGCGTTCGTACGACACACGCAACCACCACGACATGACCCTGGTCTGCCTGGTGCGCCTACATTTGAGAATGCAAACGAATTTTCTTTCATTTGCAAACGAATCTGTATGTATTACCATGCCCATGTTTTCCTTGCAAATAATTAGTCATTCGAAATGAGATACTATAAATTAATTAATGAGGAGTTATTTGAAAAAAATTGAAATGGTGTCCATGCTAACGTGGATTAGAGTGTGTGTCACATAATTAGTTATTTGAATTAGAGTGTGTGTCACATAGCGATCTCCAATTCTAACGTGGATTTCGCATTTCACGGTATCCGCGCTACTTTTTTAATACAAATTCATATGTATATGATGAACGCCATGGTAGTGAGAAAATTTTGGATGGATTCAAACATATGACCTACAAAATAGCACAACAATCGAGTCAATGTCAACTTTTCCAAACCTAGTATGCCACGAATTCGAAATAATTACCCATATGCATGGTCCTCGGTTCAAATCTTACAATGTACACCGAATTGAAACATCGATATTAAGTCTCGTACTATCTACATTCAAATGTTGTTTTTAGCCCCACCCCCCCCCCCCCCGGCACACACGCTACATACTTCTTGTATCGGTCAATCTTCCTCTCCTAACCACCTTAGGAAGCTATCGGTTTCCGACACACGTTCATTCTTTCTCTCCATGTTTCGATCTCTAACTCTCTCAACTACACAACCCCCTTTTCCACTCTGTTGCCAAATGTATTTACCTCACACACCCGCCATTGCACCCGATGCCGAGCTCTCTCTCTCTCTCCTTCCCACCCTCTCTCGCTAGATACATGCATTGCCTATCTAGCCCCCCAACCTCTCGTGTGCACGCACGCACGTTGTCTATCTAGGTCACTCCCTCGAGACTGTCTCACTCTTTCTTCCGCACGGCGGGCCACACTCGCTCAATCTCGCTCTCTTTATCTGAGTCTTGATTAACCTCATTTTCTTTCACACACAAATGATATATCTCCCTGTTCGGGCCTCGATCGACACACTCTATACTCTCTCACGCTGATCCAAGACGCCCCCACTCTTTCGACCTCATGGCGGGCAACGCTCGCTCAATCTCTCTCTCTCTCTCTCTCTCTCTCTTTTTGTATGTCTCGATTGACCTCGCTCTTTCTCAGACACAAACGATATATCTCCATGTTTGATCCCAATTCGATATATTCATATTGTATACTCTCTCACGCACATTGTCTATCTAGGTCACTCTCTCCAACCCGTCACACTCTTTTGATCGCACGACGACCCACACTCGCTCAATCTCTCTCCCTTTATATATGTAATCGATTGACCTTCCTTCCTCCCACGCACAAAATATATCTACATGTCTGTGACTAGATCATCTCTCAAGCTCTATCTTACAGCCCTCACCCTTCCCAAAAGCTCGATCGGAAAATATCTCTTCAAAGCATATATATCTTTTCAATGAATGTCGGACCACACTCACTTTGTCTCTCTATCTATATGTCTCTCAATTGACCTTGCTTTCTCATGCCGTATCTTCCACACATTGAAGCTACCTATCCATCCCTCGCAAAACCGGAGCTATTCACATTGCGAGGGGGACTCCAACCTTGGATTAATTTGTGTAGGCATTTATTTCGGTGGGTTTAGATTATATTTTCGTAGCATTCGGCCCACAACTACTCCAAACACCATTGCAACCCCTGCACCTCCCCCAATTGATTTCCCTCTGGCTCGGTCACCGCTCTCTCGCACGTCCTTTCTCGCCTTCAACATCGCACCATGGTATTATTGCAAAAAACTCTGTTGTTCTCTTTAATTATTACAAATAAGCTACAAAACTACACATCGATAGTCCACCTAGAATGGAAGAAATTTCGACCCACAAATTAAAGTGCTACAAACTATACACCGAGGGCCCCACCTATCATGAAACAAATTTGGACCCATATACAAATTAAAAAATAAAGGACGAGGATCAAACATGCGACCAGGGCCTTCAAGCCACACGTCAATACGCAACATACGTAGAACATCAATGTTTGTTGTACCCACCTTTGTTCATATAATGTTGTTATATTACCACAGCCTATTTAATGGATAACATGTAATATTATTTTTAGTACATTAGTGGGACCGGCTCATTAGTGGGGAGTTGTCAGGACCCGATTCCAAGTCACATCGATCTAGCCGGTAACACCTCATATCACTTTGCGGCCTCACGCACGGTATTCCCACGGGTGTCGCCTTACCATGGCCCGGGACCGTTTGCGCCTTTTGGCTCACGTATATGATAGTGTCGCTAGCATCCATATGACAGAGAACCCGGGCCGACATGACTAGTCGTGAACCCCAAGTGGCACTAACTTACGGGGACAGGCATACATGAATCAACATCGAGCATGTCGGTCAGCAGCGTGCAAATCCGGGCTGTAGCACTGGGCTAACAGGACTCCGGTGAACCGGGCTGTAGCAGGCTAGGCAGGACTCAGGATGTCACCGCGTGACATTTCCCCAAAGGGACAGACACAGGAACGAATTGAATCACATGCCAGCCAGTCAAGTGTTCCGGAGCAGTAGTGCTGGGCTAGCAGGACTCCGGTGAACCGGGCTGTAGCGAACTACTATGGCTCATGGAAGCACAAGACTACATTTCCCCATAAGAGAGGCTACCAAGGATAAACAACTAGGTTGTCAGATCCCACACATATCAAGCATTTCAATCATACACACAATATGCTCGATATGTGTAAATACAACATACATCACAACATAACTCTACGACTCAAGTATTTATTCATTAGGCTCCGAGGAGCGAGATATTACAAACATGGGTCTCATGACCCAACATTCAGAGCATACAAGTCAAAGCACATGCGGAAGCTTAACATGTCTGAGTACACACATCTACAAATGAAAAAGGCTGAAAAGCCTGACTATCTACCAGATCCTGCCGAGGGCACAAGATCGTAGCTGAGGTATCAAGCTAAACGTCGAAGTCCACACGGAACTACTAGCGAGACTCAAGTCTCTCTGCAAAAACATAAATTAAACAAACGTGAGTACAAATGTACCCAGCAAGACTTACATCAGAACTAACTACATATGCATCATTATCAACAAAGGGATGGTGGGGTTTAACTGCAGCAAGCCAGCTTTGACTCAGTGGCTAACCTGAACTACTACTGCAAGTAACTCTTTTGAGGTGGCGCACACGAGTCCACATATTCACCGTATCAATACACCACTATGGATCCGCTCCCGTCTCCCTACGAGAACGCCATCCATAGCACTCACGCTTATCTTGCGCATTTTAGAGTATCCACTTTCACTTGTCTATGAACTGTATAGGCAACCCAGAAGTCCATTACCGTGAACATGGCTATTCGAATAGATGATGTTAATCCTGCAGGGGTGTACTTCTTCACACATGCTCTCGCCACTTACCACCACGTACACGTCGTGTATCTCGGCAACCTTCAAGCGAAAGCCTGGCGAGGGAGTCGGCCACGACCTGACTAACCACACAAGCCTCTAGTCCAAGTTTATCGCCTATTCGGGTTCCATCCACAAGGAGATCCGGCCGGGGTGTCGCTCACGGCCCCAAACGATGTGAGCAGGGGTTCCCAAACCCACCATCCGGGTGCCACTTGGTACACCATGCCACTGTGCCTAGTCTGTCCCAATCCCACCTATATCGGGTGCCACTTGGTAGACTACTAACACTACCTACAAACACCAGAAACTAGTTGCAACTCCTGGACAGAGATCAGGTTGATTAATAAGTCGAGAGAGCTTGGAGCGCCCGGAGTCCAATGTGTGGTAGTAACTGTTCATGGATCACAAACACAAAACTCAGTTCCTAAGGATGGTTTCAATGAGACAACCCACCATGTACTCCTACATGGCCTCTCACCGCTACCTTTACCAAATCGTGTTCACACACTTAGCTCTCACACAGTAGGACATGTTCATCACCATTCCAATTCATTCCCGGTGAATCAGACCTGACTCAACTCTAAGTAGTAGCAGGCATGACAAACAAGCATGAATGAGTAGGCACATCAGGGCTCAAACAACTCCTACTCATGCTAGTGGGTTTCATCTATTTACTGTGGCAATGACAGGTCATGCAGAGGATAAGGGGTTCAACTACCGCAGTAAGTAACAGATGAATCGTTGTTGTCCTAATGCAGTAAAAGAGAGCAGGAGCGAGAGAGTGGGGTTGTATTGGAATGAACAAGGGGTTTTTGCTTGCCTGGCACTTCTGAAGATAATATAGTTCTTCATCGGTGTCATCGATCACATCGTCGAAGCAACGTCTACTGAGAGGGGACAATCACCGGCAACAAAGAAAGAAATCAATCAGTGCAATGCGCAATATGATGCATGATCATGACATGTCAACATGCTGTGATTTGAGCTAATGCAACTAGAACAGAAGGGTTTGAGCTTATTTGAACCAAGGGTTCAAATTCAAACTCAAGTTATGAGCACCATATAATGCATTATCATGTTTTGATCTAAACAGCAAGGTTAAGTTGCTTTATCATGCATGAAACCAGTACAAATGGATAGATTGGATTTTTCTGATCATTTTTCATATATAATTTATTTCATTCCGAGTTATGGTTGAATTTCTATGAATTTTTGAAGTTTTGGATTTTTCTGAAATAAATAAATCATTTCTGATTTATTTTAAATCCCATAAAACATTTACTGCGTCAGCATGATGTAGGTGTGACGTCACCAAGTCAACAGGGGCGGTCCAGGTCAAACCTGGGCTGTGGGTCCCACGTGTCCGTCTCTAAAGCTTTAATTAAAAAGGTTTAGTTTTAAACCATGGATTACCTGGGTAGTGGGGCCCATTGTCAGTGACACAGGATTTAGTTAGCGGGGTGGTTAAACCCTAACAGTGGTAATTAGCACTAATTATAGCCCTAAACTAATCAGTCAGAGGCCGGCCCCACATGTCATGGACACAGCGTGGGGTCCAGCCGAGGTCAAAGTGGGTCAAACCCACCGGCGTTTTAGCCGCCGGCGGGGTCAAACGCGGCGGAGGGAATCGAAAACACTCCTCCGACGACCATTTGAGCGGCGGAGCGGCTCTGCGGAACCAGTGCGCTGCGGCGCATCGAGTGGTGGCAGTGCGAGGTGCTGGGGCGGCCGAAGTTGAGCGCGGCGTCGACCTCGACGGCGGCTGAAGCTCGGACAACGACGGAACCGGCGCTACGGTGCACGGTAGGGGGAGGTGTTGGTGTCTATGAGCTTCTGGAGACGTGCTGAGCACGATGGGATGCTCGGACGCGAGCGGGGCCCGCTCTAGCCACGGTGGCTTCATGAACGGCGGCGAGGAGCTCTCGGCTTCGACGTCTAGTGCGGCTAGGGAACGAGGACGAGCTCGGGGAGCAGGGGGAAATACGGCGGGGCTCACAGCAGGGTCAAAGCGGAGCTCAGCAGACTCGGGGAGGCGTCGGGGACGGCGTACGGTCGCCGGCGATCTCGGTGCAGAGGCGGCGGGGTCGAGCTCGATGGCGAGGCTCCAGTGCTTCTGGATATGCGTGACTCGTCGAGGACGAAGAGGAGGTTGTAGCGGAGCTCCCGGACACGGCTCCAGGGAGAGGGGTGGCCGGAGAGCGCGGTGGCAGCGAGCGGTGGCGACGGGGACGTTCGGTGGTGCGTGCGAGAGGGACATGGGAGGGAATGAGCACGGAGGGAGGAGTGAGAGGGGCCCTGGGTGGCGTGTGGCGTCGTCAAGAGGGGTCGGGGAGGCCAACCAAGCAGGAGGTGGCGCGCGCGTGTGCGTGCACGGCGGGCACACGCCCTCCTGCCCACTGGCAGGAGGTTGAAGACGGTGGAGGGCCTGGTGGGCTGGGTCAGCAGGAGTTGTGCCAGGTGGGCTGCACAGGTAAGTTAGGTAGGTTTCCTTCCTTTTCTATTTTTCTTCTGTTTTCTATTTTGCTGTTACTTTAGGACTTTATTAAAAATGCCAGGGCATTTCCAAAAATCATGACTAATCATGGCTACTGTTTAGAATATATCCAACAGTAAACATTTTAGTTTATGATTATTTGAGCATTTAAAATATTTTATTGCATTTAAATGCCCAAATGCAAATAGAGTATGATTTAATTCAGAGCCCAAATATGTCATGGAAAAATGTGCATCACCTCTGGTTATTGTTTACAGCATTTTCCATAAATGATGAACATTTTTGAAAGCCATTTGGATTTACTGGAAATATTTTAGGTGAACCTAGTGAATTCCTTTGATGCTAGGGGTTTAGGCAATCCCCATTTCAAGTTTCTTTCAAGATTAAACATGATGCACACATGAGGCCCGATGAATCAGACCTGGCTCAACTCTAAGCAGTAGCAGGCATGACAAACAAGCATGAATGAGTAGTGACATCAGGGCTCAAACAACTCCTACTCATGCTAGTGGGTTTCATCTATTTACTGTGGCAATGACAGGTCATGCAGAGGATAAGGGGTTCAACTACCGCAGCAAGTAACAGATGAATGGTTGTTGTCCTAATGCAGTAAAAGAGAGCAGGAGCGAGAGAGTGGGGTTGTATCAGAATGAACAAGGGGGTTTTGCTTGCCTGGCACTTCTGAAGATAATATAGTTCTTCATCGATGTCATCGATCACATCGTCGAAGCAACGTCTACTGAGAGGGGACAATCACCGGCAACAAAGAAAGAACACAATCAATGCAATGCGCAATATGATGCATGATCATGACATGTCAACATGCTGTGATTTGAGCTAATGCAACTAGAACAGAAGGGTTTGAGCTTATTTGAACCAAGGGTTCAAATTCAAACTCAAGTTATGAGCACCATATAATGCATTATCATGTTTTGATCTAAACAATAAGGTTAAGTTGCTTTATGATGCATGAAACCAGTACAGATGGATAGATTGGATTTTTCTGATCAATTTTCATATATAATTTATTTCATTCTGAGTTATGGTTGAATTTCTATGAATTTTTGAAGTTTTGGATATTTTCTGAAATAAATAAATCATTTCTGATTTATTTTAAATCCCATAAAACATTTACTGCGTCAGCATGATGTAGGTGTGACGTCACCAAGTCAACAGGGGCGGTCCAGATCAAACCTGGGCTGTGGGTCCCACGTGTCAGTCTCTGAAGCTTTAATTAAAAAGATTTAGTTTTAAACCATGGATTACCTGGGCAGTGGGGCCCATTGTCAGTGACACAGGATTTAGTTAGCGGGGTGGTTAAACCCTAACAGTGGTAATTAGCATAATCATAATGAGCTCAATGTGACCAAGTGTTTGGTCACGGGATCATGCATTATGGTACGAGTAAAGTGACTTGCCGGTAACGAGATTGAACAAGGTATTGGGATACCGACGATCGAATCTCGGGCAAGTAACGTACCGATTGACAAAGGGAATTGTATACGGGATTGATTGAATCCTCGACATCGTGGTTCATCCGATGAGATCATCGTGGAACATGTGGGAGCCAACATGGGTATCCAGATCCCGCTGTTGGTTATTGACCGGAGAGTCGTCTCGGTCATGTCTGCATGTCTCCCGAACCCGTAGGGTCTACACACTTAAGGTTCGGTGACGCTAGGGTTGTAGAGATATTAGTATGTGGAAATCCGAAAGTCGTTCGGAGTCCTGGATGAGATCCCGGACATCACGAGGAGTTCCGGAATGGTCCGGAGGTAAAGATTTATATATGGGAAGTCCTATTTTGGCCACTGGAAAATGTTCGGGGATTTTCTGTATTGTACCGAGAAGGCTCTAGAAGGTTCCGAAGTGGGGCCCACCTGCATGGGGGGACCCACATGAACGTGGGTAGTGGGGGCAAGGCCCCACACCCCTGGTCAAGGCGCACCAAGATCCCACCTTAGAAGGAATAAGATCATATCCCGAAGGGATAAGATCAAGATCCCTAAAAAAGGGGGATAACAATCGGTGGGGAAGGGAAATGATGGGATTTCTTTCACCCACCTTTGCCAACGCCCCAATGGACTTGGAGGGCAAGAAACCAGCCCCCTCCACCCCTATATATAGTGGGGAGGCGCATGGGAGCAGCACCCCAAGCCCTGGCGCCTCCCTCCCTCCCGTGACACCTCTTCCTCCCCGCTTGCGCTTGGCGAAGCCCTGACGGGATCCCGCTACTTCCACCACCACGCCATCGTGCTGCTGGATCTCCATCAACTTCTCCTCCCCCCTTGCTGGATCAAGAAGGAGGAGACGTCCCCGCTCCGTACGTGTGTTGAACGCGGAGGTGCCGTGCGTTCGGCGCTAGGATCATCGGTGATTTGGATCACGACGAGTACGACTCCATCAACCCCGTTCTCTTGAACGCTTCCGCTCGCGATCTACAAGGGTATGTAGATGCACTCCTCCCCTCTTGTTGCTAGCATCTCCTAGATTGATCTTCATGACACGTAGGAAAATTTTGAATTTCTGCTACGTTCCCCAACTGTGGTATCAGAGCCAGGTCTATGCGTAGATTCTATGCACGAGTAGAACACAAAGTAGTTGTGGGCGATGATTTGTTCAATTTGCTTGCCGTTACTAGTCTTATCTTGATTTGGCGTCATTGTGGGATGAAGCGGCCCGGACCGACCTTACACGTACTCTTACGTGAGACAGGTTCCACCGACTGACATGCACTTGATGCATAGGGTGGCTAGCGGGTGTCTGTCTCTCCCACTTTAGTTGGATCAGATTCGATGAAAAGGGTCCTTATGAAGGGTAAATAGCAATTGGCATATCACCGTTGTGGCTTTTGCGTAGGTAAGAAACGTTCTTGCTAGAAACCCATAGCAGCCACGTAAAACATGCAACAACAATTAGAAGACGTCTAACTTGTTTTTGCAGGGTATGCTATGTGATGTGATATGGACAAAAGGATGTGATGAATTATATATGTGATGTATGAGATTGATCATGTTCTTGTAATAGGAATCACGACTTGCATGTCGATGAGTATGACAACCGGCAGGAGCCATAGGAGTTGTCTTAATTTATTGTATGACCTGCGTGTCAATGAAAACGCCATGTAATTACTTTACTTTATTGCTAACCGTTAGCCATAGTAGTAGAAGTAATAGTTGGCGAGACAACTTCATGAAGACACGATGATGGAGATCATGGTGTCATGCCGGTGACGAAGGTGATCATGCCGCGCCTCGAAGATGGAGATCAAAGGCGCAAGATGATATTGGCCATATCATGTCACTTTATGATTTGCATGTGATGTTTGTCATGTTTACATCTTATTTTCTTAGAACGACGGTAGCATAAATAAGATGATCCCTCACTAAAATTTCAAGAGATGTGTTCCCCCTAACTGTGCACCGTTGCGAAGGTTCGTTGTTTCGAAGCACCACGTGATGATCGGGTGTGATAGATTCTAACATTCGCATACAACGGGTGTTGACGAGCCTAGCATGTACAGACATGGCCTCGGAACACAAGCAAAACACTTAGGTTGACTTGACGAGCCTAGCATGTACAGACATGGCCTCGGAACACAAGAGACCGAAAGATCGAACATGAGTCGTATAGTAGATACGATCAACATGGAGATGTTCACCGATGATGACTAGTCCGTCTCACGTGATGATCGGACACGGCCTAGTCGATTCGGATCATGTATCACTTAGATGACTAGAGGGATGTCTATCTAAGTGGGAGTTCATTAAATAATCAGATGAACTTAATTATCATGAACATAGTCAAAAGGTCTTTGCAAATAATGTCGTAGCTTACGCTTTAGTTCTACTAAGATATGTTCCTAGAGAAAATTTAGTTGAAAGTTGATAGTAGCAATTATGCGGACTGGGTCCATAAACTGAGGATTGTCCTCATTGCTGCACAGAAGGCTTATGTCCTTAATGCACCGCTCGGTGTGCTGAACCTGGAGCGTCGTTTGTGGATGTTGCGAACATCTGACATACACGTTTTGATGACTATGTGATAGTTCAGTGCGTAATGAACGGTTTAAAATTGTGGCACCAAAGACGGTTTTGAAACATCGCAGAACATATGAGATGTTCCAAAGACTGAAATTGGGATTTCAGACTGGTGCCCACGTCAAGAGGTATGAGACCTCTGACAAGTTTCTTAAGCCTGCAAACTAAGGGAGAAAAGCTCAATCGTTGAGCATGTGCTCAGATTGTCTGAGTACTACAATCACTTGAATCGAGTGGGAGTTAATCTTCCAGATGAGATAGTGATGGTTCTCCATAGTCACTGCCACCAAGCTATTAGAGCTTCGTGATGAACTATAACATATCAGGGATAGACATGATGATCCTTGAGCAACTCGTGATGTTTGACACCGCGAAAGTAGAAATCAAGTAGGAGCATCAATTGTTGATGGTTAGTAAAACCACTAGTTTCTAGAAGGGCAAGGGCAAGAAGGGATACTTCATGAAATGGCAAATCAGTTGCTGCTCTAGTGAAGAAACCCAAGGTTGAACCCAAACCCGAGACTAAGTGCTTCTGAAATGAGGGGAACGGTCACTGAAGCAGAACTACCCTAGATACTTCGTAGATGAGAAGGCTGGCAAGGTCGACAGAAGTATATTGGATATACATTATATTAATGTGTACTTTACTAGTACTCCTAGTAGCACAAGGGTATTAGATACCGGTTCGGTTGCTAAGTGTTAGTAACTCGAAATAAAAGCTGCGGAATAAACGGAGACTAGCTAAAGGTGAGATGACGATATGTGTTGGAAGTGTTTCCAAGGTTGATGTGATCAAGCATCGCATGCTCCCTCTACCATCGAGATTGGGGTTAAACCTGAATAATTGTTATTTGGTGTTTGCGTTGAGCATAGACATGATTGGATTATGTTTATCGCAATACGGTTATTCATTAAAGGAGAATAATGGTTACTCTGTCTATTTGAATAATACCTTCAATGGTCTTGCACCTAAAATGAATGGTTTATTGAATCTCGATCGTAGTGATACACATGTTCATGCCAAAAGATATAAGATAGTAATGATAGTACCACATACTTGTGGCACTGCCACTTGAGTCATATTGGTATAAAACGCATGAAGAAGCTCCATGTTGATGGATCTTTGGACTCACTCATTTTTGAAAAGATTGAGACATGCGAACCATGTCTATTAGTATATATGCATGAAGAAAGTCCATACAGATGGATCATTTGGACTCACATGATTTTGAATCACTTGAGACATGCAAATCATACCACATGGGCAAGATGACTGAAAGGCCTCGTTTTCAGTAAGATGGAACAAGAGAGCAACTTGTTGGAAGTAATACATTTGATGTGTGCAGTCCAATGAGTGCTGAGGCATGCAGTGGATATCGTTATGTTCTTACTTCACAGATGATTTGAGTAGATGCTGAGAATATTTACTTGATGAAACACAATTCTGAATTATTGAAAGGTTCAAGTAATTTCAGAGTGAAGTTGAAGATCGTCGTGACAAGAGGATAAAATGTCTGTGATATGATCATAGAGATGAATATCTGAGTTACGAGTTTGGACACAATTAAGAAATTGTGGAAATTGTTTCACGACTAATACCGCCTGGAACACCATATTGTGATGGTGTGTCCGAACATCATAACTGCACGCTATTGGATATGGTGCATACCATGATGTCTCTTATCGAATTACAACTATCGTTTATGGGTTAGGCATTAGAGACAACCGCATTCACTTTAAATAGGGCACCACGCAATTCCGTTGAGACGACACCGTATGAACTATGGTTTAGAGAAACCTAAGCTATCGTCTCTTAAAAGTTTGGGGCTGCGACGCTTATGTGAAAAAGTTTCAGGCTGATAAGCTCGAACCCAAAGCAGATAAATGCATCTTCATAGAATACCCAAAACAGTTGGGTATACCTCCTATTTCAGATCTGGAAGCAAAAGTGATTGTTTCTAGAAACAGGTCCTTTCTCGAGGAAAAGTTTCTCTCGAAAGAATTGAGTGGGAGGATGGTGGAGACTTGATGAGGTCATTGAACCGTCACTTCAACTAATGTGTAGCAGGGCACAGGAAGTTGTTCCTGTGGCACCTACACCAATTGAAGTGGAAGCGTATGATAGTGATCATGAAACTTCAGATCAAGTCACTACCAAACCTCATAGGACGACAAGGATGCGTACTACTTCAGAGTGGTACGTAATCTTGTCTTGGAAGTCATGTTGCTAGACAACAATGAACCTACGAGCTATGGAGAAGCGATGGTGGGCCCGGATTCCGGCGAATGGCTTGAGGCCATAAAATCCGAGAGGATCCATGTATGAAAACAAAGTATAGACTTTGAAAGAACTACTTGATGGTCGTAAGGCTGTTGGGTACAGATGGATTTTAAAGGGAAGACAGACAATGATGGTAAGTGTCACCATTAAGAAAGCTCGACTTGTCGTTAAGATGTTTTCCGGCAAGTTCAAGGAGTTGACTGCGATGAGACTTTCTCACTCGTAGCGATGCTAAGAGTCTGTTAGAATTATATTAGCAGTTACTGCATTATTTATGAAATCTTGCAGATACGATGTCAAAACATTGTTTCCTCGACGATTTTCTTGAGGAAAGGTTGTATGTGATACAACCAGAAGGTTTTGTCAATCCTGAAAGATGCTAACAAGTATGCAAAGCTCCAGCAATCCTTCTAAGGATTGGAGTAAGCATCTCGGAGTTGGAATGAACGCTTTGATGAGATGATCAAAGATTTTGGGTTTATACAAGGTTCATGAGAAACTTGTATTTCCAAAGAAGTGAGTGGGAGCACTATAGAATTTTTGATGAGTATATGTTGTTAACATATTGTTGATTAGAAATGATGTAGAATTTCTGGAAAGCGTCCAGGGTTATTTGAAAAGTGTTTTTTAATGGAAAACCTGGATTAAGCTACTTGAACATTGAGCATCAAGATCTATAAGGACAGATCAAAAACGCTTAATAGTACTTTCAAATGAATACATACCGTGACAAGATTTTGAAGGAGTTCAAAATAGATCAGCAAAGAAGGAGTTCTTGGCTGTGTTACAAGGTGTGAGTATTGAGTAAGACTCAAGACCATACCACGGCAGAAGAGAGAGAAAGGACGAAGGTCGTCCCCTATGCTTTAGACGTAGGCTCTACAGTATGCTATGCTGTGTACCGCACCTGAAGTGTGCCTTGCCATGAGTTAGTCAAGGGGTACAATAGTGATCCGGGAATGGATCACATGACAGCGGTCGAACTTATCCTTAGTATCTAGTGGACTAAGGAATTTTCTCGATTATGGAGGTGGTAAAACAGTTCGTCGTAAAGGGTTACGTCGATGCAAACTTTGACGCTAATCCGGATGACTCTGAGTAGTAAACCGGATTCGTATAGTAGAGCAGTTATTTGGAATAGCTCCAAGTAGCGCGTGGTAGCTACATCTACAAGATGACATAGAGATTTGTAAAGCACACACGGATCTGAATGTTGCAGACCCGTTGACTAAAACCTCTCTCGTAAGCATAACATGATCAAACCCTAGAACTCATTGAGTGTTAATCACATGGTGATGTGGACTAGATTATTGACTCTAGTGAACTTTGAGTGTTAATCACATGGTGATGTGAACTAGATTATTGACTCTAGTGCAAGTGGGAGACTGTTGGAAATATGCCCTAGAGGCAATAATAAAATGGTTATTATTGTATTTCCTTGTTCATGATAATTGTCTGTTGTTCATGCTATAATTGTATTAACTGGAAACCGTAATACATGTGTGAATACATAGACCACAACATGTCCCTAGTAAGCCTCTAGTTGACTAGCTCGTTGATCAATAGATGGTTATGGTTTCCTGACCATGGACATTGGATGTCATTGATAACGGGATCACATCATTAGGAGAATGATGTGATGGACAAGACCCAATCCTAAGCATAGCACAAGATCGTGTGGTTCGTTTGCTAGAGCTTTTCTAATGTCAAGTATCATTTCCTTAGACCATGAGATTGTGCAAGTCCCAGATACCGTAGGAATGCTTTGGGTGTACCAAACGTCACAACGTAACTGGGTGGCTATAAAGGTGCACTACAGGTATCTCCGAAAGTGTCTGTTGGGTTGGCACGAATCGAGACTGGGATTTGTCACTCCGTATGACGGAGAGGTATCTCTGGACCCACTCGGTAATGCATCATCATAATGAGCTCAATGTGACCAAGTGTTTGGTCACGGGATCATGCATTACGGTACGAGTAAAGTGACTTGCCGGTAACGAGATTGAACAAGGTATTGGGATACCGACAATCGAATCTCGGGCAAGTAACATACCGATTGACAAAGGGAATTGTATACGGGATTGATTGAATCCTCGACATCGTGGTTCATCCAATGAGATCATCATGGAACATGTGGGAGCCAACATGGGTATCCAGATCCTGCTGTTAGTTATTGACCGGAGAGTCGTCTCGGTCATGTCTGCATGTCTCCCGAACCCGTAGGGTCTACACACTTAAGGTTCGGTGACACTAGGGTTGTAGAGATATTAGTATGCGGAAATCCGAAAGTCGTTCGGAGTCCCGGATGAGATCCTGGACGTCACGAGGAGTTCCGGAATGGTCCGGAGGTAAAGATTTATATATGGGAAGTCCTATTTTGGCCACTGGAAAATGTTCGGGGATTTTCTGTATTGTACCGAGAAGGCTCTAGAAGGTTCCGAAGTGGGGCCCACCTGCATGGGGGGACCCACATGAACGTGGGTAGTGGGGGCAAGGCCCCACACCCCTGGTCAAGGCGCACCAAGATCCCACCTTAGAAGGAATAAGATCATATCCCGAAGGGATAAGATCAAGATCCCTAAAAAAGGGGGATAACAATCGGTGGGGAAGGGAAATGATGGGATTTCTTTCCCCCACCTTTGCCAACGCCCCAATGGACTTGGAGGGCAAGAAACCAGCCCCCTCCACCCCTATATATAGTGGGGAGGCGCATGGGAGCAGCACCCCAAGCCCTGGCGCCTCCCTCCCTCCCGTGACACCTCTTCCTCCCCGCTTGCGCTTGGCGAAGCCCTGACGGGATCCCGCTACTTCCACCACCACGCCATCGTGCTGCTGGATCTCCATCAACTTCTCCTCCCCCCTTGCTGGATCAAGAAGGAGGAGACGTCCCCGCTCCGTACGTGTGTTGAACGCGGAGGTGCCGTGCGTTCGGTAGGATCATCGGTGATTTGGATCACGACGAGTACGACTCCATCAACCCCGTTCTCTTGAACGCTTCTGCTCGCGATCTACAAGGGTATGTAGATGCACTCCTCCCCTCTCGTTGCTAGCATCTCTTAGATTGATCTTGGTGACACGTAGGAAAATTTTGAATTTCTGCTACGTTCCCCAACACACGGTAGGGGGAGGTGTTGGTGTCTACGAGCTTCTGGAGACGTGCTTAGCACGATGCGATGCTCGGACGCGAGCGGCGCCCACTCTAGCCGCGGTGGCTTCATGAACAGCGGCGAGGAGCTCTCGGCTCCGACGTCTAGTGCGGCTAACGAGGACGAGCTCGGGGAGCAGGGGGAAATACGGCGGGGCTCACAGCGGGGTCGAAGCGGAGCTCAGCAGACTCGGGGAGGCGTCGGGGACGGCGTACGGTAGCCGGCGATCTCGGTGCAGAGGCGGCGGGGTCGAGCTCGATGGCGAGGCTCCACTGCTTCTGGAGATGCGTGACTCGTCGAGGACGAAGAGGAGGTTGTAGCGGAGCTCCCGGACACGGCTCCAGGGCGAGGGGTGGCCGGAGAGCGCGGTGGCAGCGAGCGGTGGCGACGGGGACGTTCGGTGGTGCGTGCGAGAGGGACATGGGAAGGAATGAGCATGGAGGGAGGAGTGAGAGGGGCCTGGGGTGGCGCGTGGCGTCGTCCAGAGGGGTCGGGGAGGCCAACCAAGCAGGAGGTGGCGCGCGCGTGTGCACGCACGGCGGGCACACGCCCTCCTGCCCACTGGCAGGAGGTTGAAGACAGTGGAGGGCCTGGTGGGCTGGGTCAGCAGGAGTTGGGCCAGGTGGGCTGCACAGGTAAGTTAGGTAGGTTTCCTTCCTTTTATATTTTTCTTCTGTTTTCTATTTTGCTGTTACTTTAGGACTTTATTAAAAATGATAGGGCATTTCCAAAAATCATGAAACTAATCATGGCTACTGTTTAGAATATATCAACCGGTAAACATTTTTGTTTATGATTATTTGAGCATTTAAAATATTTTATAGCATTTAAATGCCCAAATGCAAATAGAGTATGATTTAATTCAGAGCCCAAATATGTCATGGAAAAATGTGCATCACCTCTGGTTACTGTTTACAGCATTTTCCATAAATGATCAACATTTTTGAAAGCCATTTGGATTTACTGAAAATATTTTAGGTGAACCTAGTGAATTCCTTTGATCCTAGGGGTTTAGGCAATCCCCATTTCAAGTTTCTTTCAAGATTAAACATGATGCAGACATAAGGCTAGCCTAGTGCATTACCAGAAGCTAGGGATGTGACAACTCACCCCTACTAAACAAGAATCTTGTCCCGAGATTCAAGTCGTGAGGTAAGAAGACAGAGGGACACAAGCTAACACATTCTTCACGATCCAGATGTCTTTCTCGAGGATGTTGATTTGATAACTCAAGTCGATCTTGACATCTTTGCTTTCGAGATCTTCATCCAACACGATGACAAAAGAGCGAGACATGTCTACATGGATGGATCATCCTAATGATCACAAGATCAACTCACGGAATGAGACGTAGAAACATCTCTCGAGCTGAGACACGAAACATATATCCAAAGGGATGGAGTGAAGCGGATGACGAAGGTTCACTAGGTAGACAACAATTTCACACTTAAGGAGGTGGTGATCGGTTGTCAACGTAGCGAGGAGTTGATTTGCCATGATACCATAATGAGACATCTTAAGGAAGGTGACTCGCAGAAATATTCCCTTAAGTGGCAAAAAGAATTACTTTTGATTCAGAGATCATTGAAACTCTTCATACCAGCCTAAGGCAATCACAATCGATCATTTGAAGGAGTTCGAAAGAATGACATACTTGGACTAGAATGGATGATGTGGACTACCTTGTTGAAGACAACGCAATGGATGATTTTTGCTTATCATCGGAAAATGGATGGGACCCATGGTAGGACCACTTTTGGAGATGATCCTGTGCAGCAACTGTTGAGAAGGGCAACCCGTGGGAAATTGGCACAATGGCGGTGCAAGCTGGGAACAAAATGCAATTGTTGGGAATGTTCCAACCATCATACTGCCTGAGATTCAGATCTGGTTGGTAACAGGATATTTCAGACATCATGTCTGGAAAAGAAAGTTTGCAACACAAATCGACAAGACGATGTTGCGAGATTCTCAGGAAATGAACTATGATAGTAAGCTCCAAAACATGAGTTGGTTCTGCTACACACATGTGAACACACTGTCCCAGACAAGCATGATCACATGGTAGTCTTGCAATAAAACACTACCGAGTTCTGATTGGGAACCATCATTGGGATAACGAAGTCTTGTGCATATCCGTCCGGGCCCTTCAGGATTAGCGCATGAACTTCTTTTCTTTGGACAAATCAATCAGTGGCTTGGTGTGCTAGGAAATACCGATGGGATGGAGGTAGCTAATCTCTCAAGCCATAGTATACTTCGCACGTGCATGACTGACTTGGGATGATTCCAGAGGAAGCAAAACTAACTTTATCGAATTCACGACGGCAACTTGCACCTAATGCACGTGACTTTGAGAAAGCCACTTCTTGCACCAAACATATACCTCATGAACGCAACATGAAGTCAATGGTTACAAAGTTCCCAATACTAGCTGGATGTTCAACACGAATCATGGAAAAGATAACAATGTTACTGATGGGCTCAACAACAATTCATCCAGGTATCCATATAAGTGGAGTTCCACAATTATGTGAACAAGGTGATAGTATTGGTCAGACCAAAAGATATAATGGTGTATGCTCGAGGGGTCAAGCACGAGTAAGACAACATTACGAACATCGTTGGTTCTGATTTGACTTGACGATAGCCCATAATCAAGTCAAAGTTTGGACAAGACAATAGATCCAACAATTGATCACGAGGATTAATCAATGAGGATATCATCTTTCTTCAACACACACACACACCTAAGGATATCCCTTTGAATGAACCGGGTCAAATAAAGCTTTTATCTTCCAACTCTCCAAGTTATTGTTTAGCTTATCCAACTAGTTCTGGGGTATTCCAACACAGATCCTTGGAGAAAGGGTGGTTTATGGAAAAACCAACTTGATCACGAACCCAACATAGCGGTCAGGTGACAACCTGGTAATACTTCCGAGAAGATATTCAGAAAATCACGAACCACCGATATGTTATTAAGCTCAAGAACAATCTTGCTTTTCAAGGCAAGACGACATGATCAGAAGAGCAAGGGATGGATACAGTCCTAACTCATTGATCGAAGAGTGCACCAGGAAAAACGGACTAGGTAGCACGATCAATCTCAGGATGGTGATTCAGTAACCAACACACTAAGAATGAAATTATTGTCCTTTAACTACCAAGCAAGGGGGTTGCTAGGGTATTGATTTCACACATCACTATTCACTTGTCGGCATTCTGGTTGCGACAACACGGGACCGAGGAATGAATAATGATGGCGAGAAGTATCACTGGATCAAGAATTCATAAGAGGTTGTGCAATTCCCATGACATTCTTGACATAAGATGGCAATACTCCAGGGTAGAACAGAACAAAAACTGGATTGGCATTTTGATCTGCGGAATACAACTGCTTTGACCCAATCCCAGAGATGGACGAGGTACTGGAGTTTGTTTCTCCTAGTCATTCCGGAATAGAATGGCTTGACAGACCACAAGAATAATAGGCATCGACGGTGAATGCACGCATACTCTTGACAATCAAATGATAGACGGGGTCAGAATACAACTAAAGAGAACAACTTAAGGAACATATAACTTTCTGAGTTGTGGATTCATGGGTTAGTATGTCAAACGAGTTCAACATATTTCTTCTGGATAACCCATGCAGAATGATAGAACTGGCAGAGTCACAATATGAATGGAGTACACCTCAAGAGCACCCTGGTTGTGATCTTTTGGATCAAAAGAACTTCTGCCATGATGGTTCATGGTATTGGAAGAATGAGATACCATGGACCTCGAGGACTATCGCAAAGGTTACTAATATCTTAAGGGAACTAGCAAATACTAACAACATGAAGTAGGGTGAATCTCGGGTTCAAAAACCCAGGAGTAGAATACCTGCTACTAAGTAGCATCACGGGATGCTTTCGAGAATGGTGGCCAGAATCATCACACCGGGAACACAAAACATGGCTAGATTACTAGGTGACTCCCTAAAACACCTAGGGTCATAATAATAGCTCCAACATATATGTCGAGGCAACAGAGTACCTCAACTCACCGATTAGTGTGGTTAAACTGGCCCAAAGGAACGTCGGTAACGGGAAGAAGGAATTTCAAATGCATCAGACTAGTTAGAAACCTGGGATGACTCGAACAGCATAACGGCTGTAAATGCTCAAAAGGATTTGAGACATCGTGAAAAATGGTGGCATAACCACTTAACATCACAATATCAAGGTTTCGAGATCAACTGTCAACATACTAAAGTAGTAGAAATTGAACTGAGGCCTGGAACCAACAATCCTAAGATTCTATGGATTAGTAACACGTGAACCTGGTAGAGAGATGAGATCCTAGTCCTTGATCCCCGTAGAGAAGAAGAGGCTGACTCAGATCAGAAGGGCATAAGGTATAAGGAGTAAAAAGAGCCTTACGTTCCCTTGACCAATCAATTCCCTTACATAACTAAAGCATTTCTAGACACAACTTCGACCAGTTTGGCTTGGTAATCCTACAGGCAGTCAGGCTCTGATACCAAAGCTGTCAGGACCCCGATTCCAAGTCACATCGATCTAGCCGGTAACACCTCATATCACTTTGCGGCCTCACACACGGTATTCCCACGGGTGTCGCCTTACCATGGCCCGGGACCGTTTGCGCCTTTTGGCTCACATATATGATAGTGTCGTTAGCATCCATATGACAGAGAACCTGGGCCGACATGACTAGTCGTGAACCCCAAGTGGCACTAACTTACGGGGACAGGCATACATGAATCAACATCGAGCATGTCGGTCAGCAGCGTGCGAATCCGGGCTGTAGCACTGGGCTAACAGGACTCCAATGAACCGGGCTGTAGCGGGCTAGGCAGGACTCCGGATGTCACCGCGTGACATTTCCCCAAAGGGACAGACACAGGAACGAAGTGAATCACATGCCGGCCAGTCAAGTGTTCCGGAGTGGTAGTGCTGGGCTAGCAGGACTCCGGTGAACCGGGCTGTAGCGGACTACTATGGCTCATGGAAGCACAAGACTACATTTCCCCATAAGAGAGGCTACCAAGGATAAACAACTAGGTTGTCGGATCCCACACATATCAATCATCTCAATCATACACACAATATGCTCGATATGTGTAAATACAACATGGCATCACAACATAACTCTACGACTCAAGTATTTATTCATTAGGCTCCGAGGAGCGAGATATTACAAACATGGGTCTCATGACCCAACATTCAGAGCATACAAGTCAAAGCACATGCGGAAGCTTAGCATGTCTGAGTACACACATCTACAAATGAAAAAGGCTGAGAAGCCTAACTATCTACCAGATCCTGCCGAGGGCACAAGATCGTAGCTGAGGTATCAAGCTAAACATCGAAGTCCACACGGAACTACTAGGGAGACTGAAGTCTCTCTGCAAAAACATAAATTAAACAAACGTGAGTACAAATGTACCCAGCAAGACTTACATCAGAACTAACTACATATGCATCATTATCAACAAAGGGATGGTGGGGTTTAACTGCAGCAAGCCAGCTTTGACTCAGTGGCTAACCTGAACTACTACTGCAAGTAACTCTTTTGAGGTGGCGCACACGAGTCCACATATTCACCGTATCAATACACCACTATGGATCTGCTCCCGTCTCCCTACGAGAACGCCATCCATAGCACTCATGCTTATCTTGCGCATTTTAGATTATCCACTTTCACTTGTCTATGAACTGTATAGGCAACCCAGAAGTCCATTACCGCGGACACGGCTATTCGAATAGATGATGTTAACCCTGCAGGGGTGTACTTCTTCACACACGCTCTCGCCACTTACCACCATGTACACGTCGTGTATCTCGGCAACCTTCAAGCGGAAGCTTGGCGAGGGAGTCGGCCACGACCTGACTAACCACACAAGTCTCTAGTCCAGGTTTATCGCCTATTCGGGTTCCATCCGCAAGGAGATCCGGCCAGGGTGTCGCTCACGGCCCCAAACGATGTGAGCAGGGGTTCCCAAGCCCACCATCCGGGTGCCACTTGGTACACCGTGCCACTGTGCCTAGTCTGTCCCAAGCCCACCTGTATCGGTTGCCACTTGGTAGACTACTAACACTACCTACAAACACCAGAAACTAGTTGCAACTCCTGGACAGCGATCAGGTTGATTAATAAGTCGAGAGAGCTTGGAGCGCCCGGAGCCCAATGTGTGGAAGTAACTGTTCATGGATCACAAACACAGAACTCAGTTCCTAAGGACGGTTTCAATGAGACAACCCACCATGTACTCCTACATGGCCTCTCATCGCTACCTTTACTGAATCGTGTTCACACACTTAGCTCACGCACAGTAGGACATGTTCATAACCATTCCAATTCATTCCCGATGAATCATACCTGACACAACTCTAAGCAGTAGCAGGCATGACAAACAAGCATGAATGACTAGGCACATCAGGGCTCAAACAACTCCTACTCATGCTAGTGGGTGTCATCTATTTACTGTGGCAATGACAGGTCATGCAGAGGATAAGGGGTTCAACTACCGCAGCAAGTAACACATGAATCGTTGTTGTCCTAATGCAGTAAAAGAGAGCGGGAGCGAGAGAGTGGGGTTGTATCGGAATGAACAAGCGGCAGAGCGGCTCTGCGGAACCAGTGCGCTGTGGCGCATCGAGTGGTGGCAGTGCGAGGTGCTGGGGCGGCCGAAGTTGAGCGCGGCGTCGACCTCGGCGGCGGCCGAAGCATGGACAATGACGGAACCAGCGCTACGGTGCACGGTAGGGGGAGGTGTTGGTGTCTACGAGCTTCTGGAGACGTGCTGAGCATGATGGGATGCTCGGACGCGAGCAGCGCCCGCTCTAGCCACGGTGGCTTCATGAACGGTGGTGAGGAGCTCTCGGCTCCGACGTCTAGTGCGTCTAGGGAACGAGGACGAGCTCGGGGAGCAGGGGGAAATACGGCGGGGCTCACAGCGGGGTGGAAGCGGAGCTCAGCACACTCGGGGAGGCATCAGGGACGGCGTACGGTCGCCGGCGATCTCGGTGCAGAGGCGGCGGGGTCGAGCTCGATGGCGAGGCTCCACTGCTTCTGGAGATGCGTGACTCGTCGAGGACGAAGAGGAGGTTGTAGCGGAGCTCCCGGACACGGCTCCAGGGCGAGGGGTGGCCGGAGAGCGCGGTGGCAGTGAGCGGTGGCGACGGGGACGTTCGGTGGTGCATGCGAGAGGGACAGGGGAGGGAATGAGCACGGAGGGAGGAGTGAGAGGGGCCCGGGGTGGCGCGTGGCGTCGTCCAGAGGGGTCGGGGAGGCCAACCAAGCAGGAGGTGGCGCGCGCGTGTGCGCGCACGACGGGCACACGCCCTCCTGCCCACTGGCAGGAGGTTGAAGACGGTGGAGGGCCTGGTGGGCTGGGTCAGCAGGAGTTGGGCCAGGTGGGCTGCACAGGTAAGTTAGGTAGGTTTCCTTCCTTTTCTATTTTTCTTCTCTTTTCTATTTTGCTGTTACTTTAGGACTTTATTAAAAATGCCAGGGCATTTCCAAAAATCATGAAACTAATCATGGCTACTGTTTAGAATATATCCAACAGTAAACATTTTAGTTTATGATTATTTGAGCATTTAAAATATTTTATAGCATTTAAATGCCCAAATGCAAATAGAGTATGATTTAATTCAGAGCCCAAATATGTCATGGAAAAATGTGCATCACCTCTGGTTACTGTTTACAGCATTTTCCATAAATGATGAACATGTTTGAAAGCCATTTGGATTTACTGAAAATATTTTAGGTGAACCTAGTGAATTCCTTTGATGCTAGGTGTTTAGGCAATCCCCATTTCAAGTTTCTTTCAAGATTAAACATGATGCACACATGAGGCTAGCCTAGTGCATTACCAGAAGCTAGGGATGTGACAGGAGTACTATTCGCCTTCACTTACTGGTGGGTTCCATGTGTGCTCTCTCTCTCTCTCCTGCCCTTCTGCGTTTAGACGCACGGGCAAACACGAAGAACTCGCGGGCGATGTCGCCGTTGACCATATCTGGACGCATTCAAAAGTTACGGCACCAGTTTCACGTACTAGTAGTACTAGTCAATATGTACGTGCAATGCACGTTAATTTGGAAGTATATTAAGTGCATGCGGGTATTAAGTAGGATATTATTTGTGTGTTATTATGTGATTAGCACTATTTTTGGCATGAAATTAACTGCATGCTAAACGTGTTGAGCGCTCGACATTGAAGCAGTCTAGGTCATTGGATGAGAAGGAATACATGTGGCTTGATGACGTTTTATATTTAATTTGATACGGCTCTAGCAGAACATTCAATCGATCAAACCATAGATTTCATTCAGTCTGACTCCGACTTTACATTCATACGACAGTCGATCTAAAATAAACGGAAATGATAAACGTTCGGATTTTAAGCATGGCAATCCGAACGTTTTTCATGGCAAATTTAGATTACGCGGCGGCGGCGGCGGCGTCTCGCGGTGGGAAGCGGCTCCTCGTGTTGGGGTACGTAGTAATTTCGAAAAATTTCTACGCACACGCAAGATCATGGTGATGCATAGCAACGAGAGGGGAGTGTGTTGTCCACGTACCCTCGTAGACCGAAAGCGGAAGCGTTAGCACAATGTGGTTGATGTAGTCGTACGTCTTCACGATCCGACCGATCCAAGTACCGAACGTACGGCACCTCCGAGTTCAGCACACGTTCAGCTCGATGACGTCCCTCGAACTCCGATCCAGCCGAGCTTTGAGGGAGAGTTCCGTCAGCACGACGGTGTGGTGACGATGATGATGTTCTACCGACGCAGGGCTTCGCCTAAGCACCGCTACGATATTATCGAGGTGGACTATGGTGGAGGGGGGCACCGCACACGGCTAAGAGATCAAGAGATCAATTATTGTGTCTTTGGGGTGCCCCCCTGCCCCCGTATATAAAGGAGCAAAGGGGGAGGCGGCCGGCCTAGGAGGAGGGCGCGCCAAGGGGGGAGTCCTACTCCCACCGGGAGTAGGACAACTCCTTTCCTTGTTGGAGTAGGAGAAGGGAAGGGAGAAGGAGAAGGAAGGAAGGGGGCGCCCCCCTCCCTAGTCCAATTCGGACTAGTCCATGGGGAGGGGTGCGACCACCCTTTGGGGCCTTTCTCTCCTATCCCGTATGGCCCATTAAGGCCCAATACAAATTCCCGTAACTCTCCGGTACTCCGAAAAATACCCGAATCACTCGGAACCTTTCCGATGTCCGAATATAGTCGTCCAATATATCGATCTTTACGTCTCGACCATTTCGAGACTCCTCGTCATGTCCCTGATCTCATCCAGGACTCTGAACTCCTTTGGTACATCAAAACACATAAACTCATAATATAACCGTCATCTAACTTTAAGCGTGCGGACCCTACGGGTTCGAGAACTATGTATGCATGACCGAGACACGTCTCTGGTCAATAACCAATAGCGGAACCTGGATGCTCATATTGGCTCCCACATATTCTACGAAGATCTTTATCGGTCAAACCGCATAACAACATACGTTGTTCCCTTTGCCACCGGTATGTTACTTGCCCGAGATTCGATCGTCGGTATCTCAATACCTAGTTCAATCTCGTTACCGGCAAGTCTCTTTACTCGTTCCGTAATACATCATCCCGCAACTAACTCATTAGTTGCTATGCTTGCAAGGCTTTAAGTGATGTGCATTACCAAGTGGGCCCAGAGATACCTCTCCGACAATCGGAGTGACAAATCCTAATCTCGAAATATGCCAACCCAACAAGTACCTTCGGAGACACCTGTAGAGCACCTTTATAATCACCCAGTTACGTTGTGACGTTTGGTAGCACACAAAGTGTTCCACCGGTAAACGGGAGTTGCATAATCTCATAGTCATAGGAACATGTATAAGTCATGAAGAAAGCATTAGCAACATACTAAACGACCGTGTGCTAAGCTAACGGAATGGGTCAAGTCAATCACATCATTCTCCTAATGATGTGATCCCGTTAATCAAATGACAACTCATGTCAATTGCTAGGAAACATAACCATCTTTGATCAACGAGCTAGTCAAGTAGAGGCATACTAGTGACACTCTGTTTGTCTATGTATTCACACATGTATCATGTTTCCGGTTAATACAATTCTAGCATGAATAATAAACATTTATCATGATATAAGGAAATAAATAATAACTTTATTATTGCCTCTAGGGCATATTTCCTTCACCTCGGCCGTGCTCTGTGTGTCGTCGGGCCACTGACCGACGGCGACGGCGGTGTCTTGCGCCGTTGTTGGCATACTCCTGGACGTTGGCCCTAGCTTCAAGGAAGGCCACAATGTTCTGGACTTCGGTCTCCAGGAGCGAGTCAACTAGCAGGAGGAGGTGACTGGCGTTGGTGCAAGGAAGCGGTCGACGGCGGCCATCCATGCCGCTGAGGGGGGGCACTGGCACCCGCGGGGGGGACAGGCGCTGGCAACGGCGCGGCAGAGACATTCGTGTGCACCGGCACCGGCACGGGATAAGTTTGACCATTCACTTTGAGCTTTCTAATAACACATCTCACTCCCTCTCTTGTTTCCCTACATCAAATCCTAGAACCCCAAGGGATTTGGGAACATTTGATAGAAGTTCTCCAATCAAGTGATAGATCCACTCCTTCCCCTTGTTTGCACCAAAAGAATTCATGATTTGAGCAAGTCTTGAGCTTTTCCCCGTCATTCTTGTTACTCTTGGAGGTTGGAGACTCCTAGGCGGTAGGAGTCTTTCGGAGAGGAATCGACCTTTGTGATTACCCCTGGAAAAGTTTGTGAGGGTTTGGAGACCACCCCAAGGTCTACCACTAGTGGTTGAGAAACGCCTGTGTGGTGTTGTCTCAAAGGGAGAATAGGGTGAGCCTTCGTGGCGTTGGTGTGCCTTCGTGGTAACATCCACCTCTCTAACGGTGACGTAGCTTCCCTCCAAGGAAGTGAACATCGGCATACATCCTCGTCTCCCGGAGTTGCGGTTATTCCTAACCCTAACTCTCTACCTGTGGTTACTTGTCTCTTAGCACTTACTTATATCATATTGTGCTTTCTTACTTACATACTTGTGTTACTTGCTTAGCTCTTAGTACTACACTTGAAATTGTTAGGCTCACCTTCATATTCCGCATTATTGCCTAAAATTGCTAAGTCATAATTAAAATTTGTAATTGTACTTATTCACCCCCCCCCTCTAGGTCCATCTCGATCCTTTCAATTGGTATCAGAGCCTCGTGCTCTATTCTTGTGGCTTAACCACCCTAGAGCGAGATGAACCCCGATGGGACTCCCCTTGTTGCAGATCCGAAGGATAAAGGTGAGGCTTCTTCAGAAGTCAAGTCCTTTACTTCTGAGGATCTGGAACGGGCCCTTGCTAAGCAAAAAGAGGAGCATGATGCTTCTCTTTAGGCCTTGGTCCAAATGAGAATAGCCACGTTGTCCACGGTGCTTGCACCACTTTCGGGTGGTGCGGCTTCGAGGCCAACTCTGCCTACTCCGTCACTTGGTCAACAACCTCCTAGCAATGATCACTCCAGTGTCCCTTGGCTTCATGCAAGACCCCAAGTTGAGAAACCGAAATATAACCCTCAAGGCAAACCTCCTTTACTTGATGCCACTTCTGATTTTTCCTTGTGGAGAGTTGCTATGCAGGATCATCTTCGATATGGAAACGATGAGATGCTGGAGATCTTGGAGTATGGTTACCATGTGGTTGATCCAAAAAATCCTACACCAAGAGAAATTTATGACAAGAATCTCAATGACACTGCTACCATGTGTATAAGGAGAGGTATGGTTGAAAAGCAAAGGAGACCTTTCATACACATCACAAGTGCCAAGGAACTATGGGAAAGTATTATAAGATCCAAGACCGATACCTCCACCCTCCGGAGTGCTCAATATGAAATTGCCAAGGGGCAATTGCAAAACTTTTGTATGGAGAAAGGTGAAACTCCCAATCAACTCCTTGAGCGTCTCATGACTCTCACCGCTGACATTGAGTCATGTGAGTGTGACAAGACACAAGATGGATTCAACATGACTAAGCGATTCCTTGTGGACAAGTTGCTTCATGCTCTTGCCCCATATCACCATCAAATGGTGTGGGACTAAGACAACACCATGCCTTCAAGGAAATGACTACAGATGACATCATATCCACTTTCCAACTATTTGAAGAGTCAAAGGCAAATGCTACAAAACATCTTGCCATGCATGGTACTCCAACATCAAAGATCAATCTTGCATTGAAGGCCAAGCATGTATGTGAAGATGAGTAAAGTGAAGAAGAAGAAGAAGAAGAAGAAGAAGATGATGATGATGAAGATGGTGATGAGGTTGAATCCGATGAGGGCCCTTCATATGAAGACATGTCTCTCTTTGTCAAGAAGTTTAGCACGGGAAAATTAAAGGGAAGATTTCAAAAGAAGAAAGTAAGAAAATGCTACAACTGTGAAGAAACCAACCACTTCTCCAACGAGTGCCCTTATGAGAAGAGAGAGGATAAACCAAGGTTTCCCAAGACCTTTCCCAAGAAGAAGTTGCCAAATCCTTTGAACTCCAAGCTCAAGAAGAGAGATGGGAAAGCAATGATTGCTCAAGAAGAATCCAATCCGGATGATGTTAGTGGTGTTGCCGGAGTTGCTCAAGATTCTCAAAACACATTGAGGCTAGTCAACAAGAGTGGTGATGTTGTCACCTACAACTACATGAAGGACTACAAGGGCAACACTCACAAGTGCCTCATGGCAAAGGCCATGGTAGAAGATGGAGAGGACCAACACTCTCCTGACAAGGTCAAGGTAACCCCACGATCAAACCCTCCTCTTTTCACCCCTCCTACTCCTAGTGATGAGTATCTTCATGCAGAGGATTGCTATGAGGATGATGATATAGATGATCCTATGCTTGCTAAACTAAATAAGTTCATGTTCTCCCTCAAAGGAAAGAAGCT
The DNA here is from genome assembly GCF_002575655.3 of Aegilops tauschii subsp. strangulata. Lineage (NCBI taxonomy): Eukaryota > Viridiplantae > Streptophyta > Magnoliopsida > Poales > Poaceae > Aegilops > Aegilops tauschii. Next base: position 409,664,372 of record NC_053040.3, on the reverse strand, counting down.
CACTATGTTTCGTATGCTTATGGAGATGGTGAGTAAGCACACCATCACCATTAAGGAACTCGAAACCCTTGTTACCGAGGAAAAGGAAAAATATGAAATCCTTGAGCGGAAAGTCCAATATGAGGAATCACGAAATGATGAACTATGCTTGAAAATTGGTGCAAACATTGATGTTCATACTAAAGATCTTGCCTCCTTAAAAAAGGCTATTGACTCTTGCGAAGAGTTGATGAATGATAAAAGTAAGCTTGTGAAGTCTAATACTTCTCTCTCTAAGGATTGTGAGCTCCTATCCGTGTCCCTCAAGACTAAGGAAGAAGAGCTCACCCTTCTTAAAAAGAGTTTTGAGACGCTCAAGCTTACTTATCTTGAAACTCTAGCCAAGGCTTACTCTTCTCCTATTATCAATGTTGATGCATGTACTACTAACTTAGTAGTGATCTGGCATCTATTCTTGAGGAGAATCACTTTCTCAAGGCTCAAATCGAGAAAGGTCTCATGACATGTGCTCAAGGTCAAAAGAACCTTGATGAGGTATTGAGGCAACACAATGAGGTGTTTGCCAAAGAGGGGCTCGGGTTTGACCCAAGCGCAAGCAAGAAGAAGACGTCTTCTCAAAAGTGCACCACCCCTCTAAAAGAAACTTTTGTACGAGAAGGGCACAAGGAGAAAGGTAAGGTTGTTAGTGGGAAGGTCACAAGGGGCATACCCACTCTCAACAAGCCAAAAGAGTTCATGCCTCCATCCTATGTACTTCGTAAGACTAAGGATGGAGAAGTTTATGCAAAGTTTGTTGGTCCTCGAAATGCATTTTGGTTTTATGCTAATTGGGTCCCTAAGACCCTTGTGACTAACCTGAGAGGTCCCATTGCAAAATGGGTGCCTCTAACCAAGTCATAATTGTGTGTAGGTTGCTTTCTCTGGTGGAGTAAAATGGGTGATTGACAATGGACGTACAAATCATATGACCGGAGATAGCAAATTGCTCTACGATTTCATGGAAGCTATTCAACCATTTATGAGCATTATGTTTGGTGGAGGATCAAAAGGACAGGTACTTGGTTTGGGAAAGGTGGCTATCACAAATGACATGTCTCTTGCAAATGTCATGCTTGTCCAATCCCTTAAATACCATTTGCTTTCTGTTCGCCAATTGGCTTTCGTTGGTTATGATACACTCTTTGGACTAACGGATGTGAAAGTCTTTAAGAGAGATACTCTCGAAGTGGCCTTTGTTGGAGAGTTGGATGGCAACCTTTACACGGTTGATTTCTCGAAAGAGAGCACATTCCATGCAACTTGTCTAATGGCCAAGGCCGACAAGGGGTGGCTATGGCATCGCCGACTAGCCCATGTCGGCATGAGAAATCTTCAGGATCTCTTAAAGGGTAATCACATCCTTGGACTAACCAATGTCTCTTTCGAGAAAGATCGTGTGTGTAGTGCATGCATAGTCGGGAAGCAACATCAATCAAAGCGCCCACCCAAGAATATTGTGTCTACTTCAAGGCCTTTGGAGCTCCTTCATGTGGATCTTTTTGGGCCTCCTTCATGGGATAGTCTTGGTGGGAAAAGTATGGGCTTGTCATTGTTGATGATTACTCAAGATATACATGGGTTTTCTTCCTCAAGTCCAAGGACGAGACGAAGATCACCTTCATTGATTTTGCCAAGCAAGCACAACGCAAGTTTGAGAAAGAAACCTTGGCAATAAGAAGTGATAATGGCTCCGAGTTCAAGAACTACACCTTGGAAGGATTTCTTAGTGATGAAGGGATTGAGCATCAATATTCCGCTCCATACACACCTCAACAAAATGGTGTTGTTGAAAGGAAGAACCGAACACTTGTGGAGATGGCAAGGTCCATGTTGGATGAATACAAGTCGCCACATAGTTTTTGGGCCGAGGCTGTCAACACCGCATGCCATGCATCAAACTGGCTCTTCCTCCGCACAATATTGGAAAATACTCCATATGAACTCCTAACCGGGAACAAGCCAAATGTCAAGTACTTTCGCGTATTTGGGTGTAAGTGTTTCATCCTCAACAAAAGAGAACGGTTAGGGAAATTTCAATCCAAAACAATTGAGGGCATATTTGTTGGGTATGGATCAAACTCTCACGCCTATAGAGTCTACAACAAATCCTATGGATGTGTTGTAGAAACTTGTGACTTGGTGTTTGATGAATTTAATGGCTCCCATGGGGAGCAAGTTGATCTAAGTGATGTAGGTGAAGAAGATTCCTCTCAAGATATTTTGACCAGGGGTGTTGGTGCACTTCTTCCAATGGAACAAGAATCTCATGGCAATGAAGAAGAAGATGGAAGCTTCACAAATCATCAAACCACCTCAACACCCATACCATCACAAGCTCCCACTGCTCAACCAATGCCCACTGTTCAAGAACAAGAAGATGATCAAATCCCCCATCATGAGCATCTCCATGATCAAGATCATCACCAAGAGCAAGAACAAGAAAGTGCAATCATTAATGATGAACCTCAACAAATGCAATATGAAGAAGAAGATCTTCCACCACACATTAATGACCCATATGTTGAGGATGTGGATGATGGACATGCAGTTGAACCTCGTGAAACCCTAACCTCCATCATGCCCCATGTGGCCGGTCGTGTTGATGTTGATAAAATCCTCACCGGCATATCGGAAGGTAGAGTCACTCGTAAACAATTGACAAACTTTTGTGCTCACTTCTCGTTTGTGTCTAGTGTTGAGCCTCTCAAGGTACAAGAAGCGTTGATGGACAACGATTGGCTCATTGCTATGCAAGAAGAGTTGAATAGCTTTGAGCGCAACCAAGTGTGGTCATTAGTCAAGAGGCCAACTACGGAACACAACGTCATTGGAACAAAGTGGATTTTCAAGAACAAGCAAGATGAGAATGGTGTAATCATCCACAACAAGGCAAGGTTAGTGGCACAAGGGTACTCACAAGTTGAAGGTTTGGACTTTGGTGAGACCTTTGCCCCCGTTGCCCGTCTTGAATCCATTCGCATGTTACTTGCTTATGCTGCTTTCAATGGTTTTACATTACATCAAATGGATGTGAAGAGTGCTTTCCTTAACGGTCCTCTACAAGAGGAAGTATATGTATCACAACCACCTGGGTTCGTTGATCCCGATCACAAAGACTATGTGTATAAACTTCATAAGGCTTTGTATGGCCTCAAACAAGCACCTCGTGCTTGGTATGATCATCTTAAGAAGTTTTTACTTGCTGATGGTTTTGTGAGAGGGGTGATCAATCCCACTCTTTTTACTAAGAGGGACAAGGGTGATTTGATCTTATGCCAAATCTATGTAGATGATATCATTTTTGGTTCTCCTAACATTCATTTGTGCAAGAAGTTTGCGGCTTCAATGACCAAGAATTTTGAAATGTCACTCAATGCGGATTTGAAGTTCTTCCTCAGATTTCAAATTCAACAATTTCAAGAAGGAATTTTCTTGTCCCAAGCAAAATACCTCAAGGATATCCTAGAGAAGTTTGGCATGTCTGATGCTAGTCCATGTAAGACACCCATGCCAACCAAAATTGCACTCATTGAAGACACAAATGGTACTCCTTTCGACCCATCTATTTACCGCTCGATGATTGGTTCATTGCTTTATCTTTGTGCATCTAGGCTAGACATCATGTTTAGTGTATGCATGTGTGCTAGATTTCAAGCTTCCCCTAGGGAAAGTCATCATAAGGCGGTTAAGCATATTCTTAGATACCTTGTTCACACCCCAAAGTTGGGTCTATGGTACCCCAAGGATGCTAAGTTTGATCTCATTGGGTACACAGATGCGGATTGGGCTGGAGACAAAGTGGATCGTAAGTCCACCTCCGGTGCATGTCAATTTCTTGGATGCTCCTTGGTAAGTTGGTCCTCGAAGAAACAAAATTGCATTGCCCTCTCCACCGCCGAAGCTGAATACATTGCAATCGCCAGTTGTGCAACTCAATTACTATGGATGAGGCAAACTTTGAAGGATTACGGTATCACCTATAGACATGTGCCTCTTCTATGTGATAATGAAAGTGCCATCAATATTGCTGAGAACCCCAAAAATCATACCCGCACCAAGCACATTGATATTAGGTATCACTTCTTGAGAGATCATGTGGACAAGGATGATATTGACATTGCTCATGTTGGCACAGATATGCAACTTGCAGATATTTTCACGAAGCCATTGGATGAAGCAAGGTTTTGTCAACTTAGGCGTGAACTTGGTATCTAGGAGCTTGACAACATTATGTGAAAACTAGTATCCATGCATGCATTGTCATAATGTCTTGTCTCGATGTAGGCATATATTTAGGGGGAGACACTCAACTCATGGGTACTCTCACCCTATGAAATGCATAAAAAGAACAAACACTCTCAAAGCTACCATGTTATTCTAACTATGGAGCTTTCAATGATGGAGTAGTGATTATGCACCCAAAGTTCAAATTATTGCGGTGCCATCTCACGTATACTCAAACATGGGTTCGATCGGTGTGATCTCTGTTTGGTGTTGTTGTTTCATTGACATAGGATACTCACTACTTCAAAATTATACAAATTCTTCTTACTCCATACTGAAATCATTGTTGGTACTCTTACACGTGGGTTAGATCATCATTGTCATCATCATCTCCTACCTTGTCATCATCTCCATTGTCTTTTAAAGACAAATTTCTGTGTGTCGGTTGTCCGGTACTGTCCGGACGTCCGTAAAAAGCCTTCTGGTCACCCCCCTTCGGACGTCCGTAGTACTCCGGTCGTCCGTAAAAAGTCTTCTGTTGTCCTCAGGCCCGTCGTCCGGTCTATCCGGACCTCCGTTAATTTTTCTGGCCCAGGCACCGGACGTCCGTAGAACTCCGGTCGTCCATAAAAAGTCTTTTGTTGCCCTCAGGCCGGTCGTCCGGTCTATCCAGACTTCCGCTAATTTTTTCCCTGGTCCAGGCTCCGGACGTCCGTAGAACCCCGGTTGTCCGGGATTTTCTCGGGCACATATATATAGCGCGGGGTGCGGTTCGAGTCATTTTTACCCTAATCCCTTCGCTCCCCTCCTCTGTTCTCCACCGCCGCCGCCCCTGTCTCGCGGCTTTGTCGGCGTCCTGGGAACGGGGGTCCCCAAACTTGCCTGCCTGCGGCCCATGGCGTGGCTCCACAAGCAGGCCCGTACGGCCCATCTTCACCAGCAAGTGCCCAAGACCCTCGCGAGGGGCTAAGCCTCGCGAGGCGGACGACACAAGACCTCCTTAGGGGCGGCCTCACCAGGCTGGCTCGCGAGGGGTGGAGAGATCAAGGCAAGGGGTACCTCGCGAGGTTTCCCGTGATGTAAGCCATGACAATCAAGGCCAGGCGGGCGCCAGGTGGGCGCCAGCGATCGCAACGTCCTCGTTTCCCCTTTGGTGCTAAGGAGGCAAGCGCAGGCGAAGAGTACCGAGGCATCAGGCAAAGGTTTCCATATCGGTGCAACGAGCCCAAGACCAGCAGGACGGCAGGACGGAGGTCACTGTGGAGCCCAGGACGGTGTCACCACTAGAGCCTTTGGCAGGCGAAGACCATAGTCAGGATAGCTTGTACTAGCTGTCCCCCTTCAAACTGGCCGTTGTGGCATCCCTTCCCGCTCAATATTTGGGAAGAGGACCAGGGCCTCTATAAATAGGACTAGCCACCTCCATAGCAGGGGATCGAAACCTTCACCAGCTCACCAAGCACAAGAACAACCCACCTCAGGAGGCTATTATTCCCTTGTAGTGTTCATCATCAGCCTAAGGCAATCCACCACCACCACACTGGAGTAGGATATTACACCACAACTGTGGCCCGAACCAGTATAAATCTTGTGTCCTTTGTGTTGTGAGTTCATTGAGTTTAGCCCTAGAGATCGTGGTGAGGGTGAGGGCGTGATTAGGTAGGGGGAGATCTTCGTGCGCACCCCAGTGTTCGAACCTCAAGGGTTTTGCCGGAACCCGAAATCCGACATTTGGCACGCCAGGTAGGGGTGAAGGAGTCCGGGATTAGGGGGTCCTCGGACAGCCGGACTATATACTTCTGTCGGACTGTTGGACCATGAAGATACAAGACCCAAGACTTCGTCCCATGTCCGGATGGGACTCTCCTTGGCGTGGATGGCAAGCTTGGCAATACGGATATGTAGATCTCCTCCCTTGTAACCGACTCTGTGTAACCCTAGCCCCCTCCGGTGTCTATATAAACCAGAGGGTTTTAGTCCGTAGGACAACAACAATCATACCATAGGCTAGCTTCTAGGGTTTAGCCTCTACGATCTCGTGGTAGATCAACTCTTGTAATACTCATATCATCAAGATCAATCAAGCAGGAAGTAGGGTATTACCTCCATCGAGAGGGCCTGAACCTGGGTAAACATCGTGTCCCCCGCCTCCTGTTACCATGTGCCTTAGACGCACAGTTCGGGATCCCCTACCCGAGATCTGCCGGTTTTGACACCGACATTGGTGCTTTCATTGAGAGTTCCACTGTGCCGTCACCATAAGGCTTGATGGCTCCTTCGATCATTAGCAACGATGCGATCCAGGGTGAGGGTTTTCCTCCCCGGACAAATCTTCGTATTCGGCGGCTTCGTACTGCGGGCCAACTCGCTTGGCCATCTGGAGCAGATCGAGAGCTACGCCCCTGGCCATCAGGTCAGGTTTGGAAACTTGAACTATACTGCCGACATCCGCGGAGACTTGATCTTCGACGGATCCGAGCCCATGTCAAGTGCGCCGCACAATCACGGCGAGCATGATTTAGCTCTGCTGTCGGACAATGTTCGGGAGATCGCACCTGCAACTACTCCGGCCCTCAATCCGGAACAAATTGCGCCATCTGAGGACGGGTGGATGGACCCCGCCACGGAGGCCGCACACTCAGCAGCGATAGAGCCGAATACTGACTTCACCTCCTACGAGACCCGTGTTGCCGAACAGTTGGATTCGTCCTCGGCCATGGACTCCGAGCCGCCTGTGTCCGTGCCCATCGAATCCGATTGGGCACCGATCATGGAGTTTACCTCCGCGGACATCTTCCAGCACTCGCCTTTTGGCGACGTGCTAAACTCGTTGGACTCTCTCTCCCTGTCAGGAGACCCTTGGCCGAACTATGTCCGGCTAGAATGGGATACGGACGACGAAGAAATTCGCTCCCCACCCACCACCCACTTAGTAGCCACTGTCGACGACTTAACCGACATGCTCGACTTCGGCTCCGAAGACATCGACGGCATGGAGGACGATGCAGGAGACGAACAAGAACCACCGCCCATAGGGCGCTGGACTGCCACCTCATCGTATGACATATACATGGTGACACCCCCAAAGAGGGGGATGGCGATAAGACAACGGAGGATAATCCCTCCAAGAAGCAATCCAAGCACCGGCGTCAGCGGCGCCGCTCTAAGTCTCGCCATAGCAAAAGCAGCGATACCAGGACAAGAGACAATAATGCTCTGGATAGTGCCGAAGACGATGATAATCCCCTCCAGCCAGACCTCGAGCAGGAGGATGAACAAGCTAGCCCTCCGGAACAGGCAGCAAACGGAGAATCAGAGGATGACAATTACATGCCTCTCTCCGAAGACAAGGTGAGCCTCGGCGATGAAGAATTTATCGTGCTTGAGGATCCCGTCGAGCAGGAGCGCTTCAAGCGTCGGCTTATAGCCACAGCAAACAGCCTGAAGAAAAAGCAACAACAGCTTCGAGCTAATCAAGATCTGCTAGCGGATAGATGGACTAAAGTCCTGGCAGCCGAGGAATACGAACTCGAGTGACCAACCAAGAGTTACCCAAAGCGCAGGTTGCTACCCCAACTCGAGGAGGAAGCATTGAAACCTACATCACCAGCGTATGATGCGGCTGATCGGCCACCTCGTGGCCGAGACAGAGAGGCTTATCAGCCCGAAGTATAGCCCGCACCCCGCCGCCATTCAAAAAAAATACCAAGGCCTGGGGTAACACGCGGAACCTGCGATACGTATTGGAAAACAAAGCAAAACATGCAAGATCGATCTACGGATCATGGGGGCGCGCCCCAACGCGGGACGATGACCGTCACGCCGGATATGCTAAAAGCAAATCCGGCCGGGCCGAATACAGCAGACAAGACTCGTATGAACTGCGTCGTGATATAGCCCGGCACAGAGGCGCTGCACACCCCCTATGCTTCACTGATGAAGTAATGGATCACAAATTCCCAGAAGGGTTTAAACCCATAAAAATTGAATCATATGATGGTACTACAGACCCCGCGGTATGGATAGAAGACTTCTTCCTCCACATTCACATGGCCCGCGGAGATGATTTACATGCCATCAAGTATCTCCCGCTAAAACTCAAAGGGCCGGCTCGGCATTGGCTCAATAGCTTGCCGGCAAACTCCATCGGAAGTTGGGAGAGCCTGGCAGATGCATTCCTGGATAATTTCCAGGGCACTTATGTGCGACCGCCGGACGTTGACGATTTAAGTCATATAACTCAGGAGCCAGGGGAATCGGCCAGGAAATTCTGGACCCGGTTCCTAACTAAGAAGAACCAAATTGTCGACTGCCGGATGCAGAGCCCTTAGCGGCATTTAAGCATAATATCCGCGACGAATGGCTTGCCCGGCACCTCGGCCAAGAGAAGCCAAAATCAATGGCAGCCTCACGACACTTATGACCCGCTTTTGCACGGGCGAAGATAACTGGTTGGCTCGTAGTACCAATACAGCAAGCAAACCTGGCATATCAGAAGCCAAGGATAGCAACGGCAAACCACGACGCAACAAACACAAGCGCCGCAAATATGGTGAAAACGCCGAAAATACGGCAGTTAATGCCGGGTTCAGGGGCTCAAAGTTCGGTCAGCGGAAAGGGCCACCCAAAAATAACAATCCGGGTCCATCCAGTCTGGACCGCATACTCGATCGCCAATGCCAAATTCATGGCACCCCAGGAACGCCAGCCACCATACCAACAGAGAATGCTGGGTCTTCAAACAAGCCGGCAGGGCAGGTGCCAAAGACGGAGAAGGGGGGCCTCAAAGCGATGATGGCGACGAAGAGCCCAGATCACCGAACATAGGAGGGCAAAAGAAATTTCCCCCGCATATTCAATCGGTGAATGTGGTAAATACCACCCAAATTACCAACTCGGACCGGATACGCACCCTTAGGGATGCCGACTTAACGGAACTAGTCGTCCCACAATATAAACTAGGGCCGGTCACCTTCAACCGCACGGATCGTCCGGTTAACACCAATCAGGGCAATCCAGCCGCACTAGTCCTCGACCCAATAATAGACGGGTTCCACCTCACTCGAGTCCTTATGGAGGGAGGCAGCAGTCTAAATCAGCTTTACCAGGACATAGTGCGCAAGATGGGCATCGATCATTCGGCGAACAAACCCACTAAAGCCACTTTCAGAGGCATCATACCAGGTGTGGAAGCCAGCTGTACAGGCTCCATCGCCCTTGAGGTAGTCTTCGGATCACCAAAAAATTACCATACCGAAGAGTTAATCTTCGAAATCGTCCCTTTCCGCAGTGATTATCAGGCACTGCTCGGACGAACCGCGTTCGCTCGATTCAACGCGGTGCCACATTATGCCTACCGTAAGCTCAAGATGCCCGGTCCACGCGGCGTCATCACGGTTAGTGGCAAGGCCGAACCTTCCCTCGGCACCAGCAAATACACCACTGCCTTAACAGCAGAAGCAACGAGCAGCACCTTGCAGCCGAACCTCGAGTCGACGTCCAGGCTCCCGGACACCATCAAGGGACTCCGAACTACTTCGTGAAAGGATAGCCCGGCTCGTCCAGAGCTCAATTAAACACTCCGGCGAAGGCCAGGACAGGCCGCATTCCGCGGCTCAACCGCTCTCCGGCACGCAAATATTTCTTACATTTCCTTCACAGGTTCACCTTCGCGTCGACCAGGACAGGCTATACGGAGGCAGCTTGAACGCGCAAGGGAATCCTTCGACATTCCCCGCAATGACCATCCGGCTATATTAAGGATCCGCACTCAGCCTCTTCCACCTGGTCTCAGCAGGTTCCGCAATCATATTCCTTTTTTTATCACATTACTTGTACCCATACGCATAGACGTACTATTCAAATACAACATGTGGATTTATATGACGTTTACCTGCTGTTATTTCTTATTGAAATTCTTTTGTCAAGTGGCATCCGTACACAGCGATATGCCTTAAAATATGCCAGGGGCTTTGTTTTACCCATAACACGGCAATAAAGTCTGAACACCTTCATGGAAGTTCGGCACCCTGAACCTATAGCATTATATGCATCAGCTCCGAATCATGTCTTGGGTCAATAGTTGGGTTTGCCCGGCTCCCATGTTTTGGTACCTTACGTTCCGCTATATCAGCTAAGGTAGCACTGGGAGAACTACTGTGATTGTGTCCCGGTTCTTCCGGACGAGCACCTCAGTAGAGAAAGCCGAAAACTGACTGTCATGATACGGCGAGAGCGGGTCAGCTGTTCGAGAGGTCACAAAATCTTTAAGGATTTCTCCCGCATAATGCCATAACCAATGCAGCGTGTGATGGATCGGTTTTTTCTTCGATCAGGTGCTTATAGAGCCCCTAGTACGGTCTTCCGAACACCAGGGGCTGCGCCTACCATACTAAAGCTCCTATGGCTAAGTGAGAGTGATAAAGCCCTATAGTCCGATTGCCTGGTTCGTTGTGCTGGGCACCTCCTTCGAAGGACCCAAAACTGGGATAAAGAGTGCTCAGGTTTATCCCGAACACCCCCATACTTCTTATGTGGGGGCAGAAGCCGACGACTGGCCAACTCTCAAGTTTAACATATAAAACGGCCGCACAGGAGGGTAAACTTTTATATAACAGGCAACAAATAAATGACCTTGTTCAAACATTACAAAGGACAACATGATTGGCATTCATGGAAATATAATGTCCTTGGTGCATAGCTCCGCTGCAAGGTAGGATCCTTTCAGGACACTCTCATAATATAATTCGGGCTTGCGGTGCTCCTTTCCCTCTGGCGGCCCTTCGGTCCTCAGCTTCTCAACATCCATCTTCCCCGAGTGCACCTTTGCGCGGGCGAAGGCCATTCGCGCACCTTCTATACAGATCGACCGCTTGATGACGTCAAGTCAAGGGCAAGCGCTTACAAGCCGCTTCACGAGCCCGAAGTAGCTGCTTGGAATCAGCTCGGCAGGCCATAGCCGAATAACCAAATCTTCCATGGCTAGTTCTGTCGCCTTATGCAGTTCGATCAGCTGTTTTAGTTGATCAGCAAAAGGCACCGGATAATTCGGTGCCAAATACTGTGACCAGAAGAGCTTATCTACAATGTTCCTTTCTTCGGCTCGGTAGAATTGGGCGGCATCTGATATGCTGCGGGGTAGCTCGGCAAATACCCCTGATAAATCTGGATTCGAAATTAGAAACATAGTTTTCCCCTCAAATACTTGCTTTACATGGAAAAAGCCTTACCCGCCGTGATCTTTCTCGCCTCTTGGATCCCCTGCAGGGCGCTTTGGGTTCCCCCCGGGCATCGCTCGTGGCCTGATGGGCCAGGGTGAGTTCGGATTCTTTCTCCGTTAAACTCTGCTCCAAGGTCTCGCACTTCCTCACGGCCTCTTGCAGCTCCTTCTCAGCTTTAATAACCCTGGCCTCGTGCTTCTCACGAAGAGCCTGCTCTGTGGCTGCCTTTTCCTCGGCCTCGGCCACAGCCTTCTTAAGGGCTTCGACTTCGGTCACAACCCCTAGCGCAAATCATGAAGCTTAGTTCATACTGAAAATTCATTCGCAATAAACGCGAACAAGACTTGTGCATACCTTGTTTATCTCTCAACTGCATTTTCAATTGGCCAAGTTCTTCTTTGGCCCACTCCAGACTTTGATTCAGCCCGAAGATCTCCGCAGTATGAGAAGCAGCAGCCGCTACAAACGCCTGCTTATAACAGAAGAGAAATAGATGTCATTCAATGAGTCTTCCTGCGAACATAAATTCGATCCTCTGTCCGGTTCTTTCTTTCACCGAACAGTGTATCAGGGGCTACTATCTATACTATGACACTCTTCGAAAAATCATAAAACATACCTCAAAGCCTCTTATAAGGCTGATACAGGCTTCGTTCAGTCCACTCTCAGCTGACTGAATCTTCTCAATCACCGCACCCATAAGGGCACGGTGTTCATCAACGATGGAGGCGCTCTTCAGCGCCACCAACAAAGCATCCGACACCTCTGGTTGGACAGAGGTTGCCGATGGAACAGGCACGCCCCCTCCAGCCGAGGGAGGCTGCCTGCTTGATTTTGGAGCCGTATAGATCTCCGGAATTGCATCCGGCTGGGAGCCGAACTCAGGATGGCCCCCGCCGTCAGCTCCCATGGGAATCTTTTCCCCCATGTGTCCGACCCCTGAGGGTTGACTTCCAGGCGCCGCCTTCACGGTCTTTTTCTCTCCTCCTTGGTCGGGGTCCTTCTGGGACGAAGCCTCGGTGTTATGCACCTGTTTGGAGGAAGGGGCCTTTGGGGGGCGTCCCGCTCTCCATAGCATCTGAGCTCAGTGAATCCTCTGATGAGGATTGTTTGGTACGGGACTTTGCCGGACTACAAAAAATATGGCTTAGGTTAAAATACTATGCCATGATGAGTCTGGATGCCTAAAACGTACTCGGATTTTATATGCTTACGAGTTCACCAGGGGCTGGGCCCTGGGATCCCATGCCGGGCCGCTGTCGGCGGCGGCAGCGGACTCCTCCGGAAGAGGAGCCTTTCCCCTTTTGGACAGCTCGGCCTCCAAGTGTATGGAGGCCGTCCTCTTCTTTCTTCCCCCTGCAGGGGATTCATCTTCCTCCTCCTCCTCGTCCTCTTCAGAGGTGGAATGGGCATCAGAGCCTTCAGACATTGTGTCCGAAGTGCCGCGGCGACGAAGGCCGCCCCGGGTCTTTTTGGCCTCCTTCCCGGCCGTCTTCTTCGGCACCTTGTAAGGCGCTGGGACCAGCATCTTCGTCAGAAGTGGGACGGCTGGTTCTTCGGGCAGCGGAGCCGGACAATGGATCCGCTCCGCCTTCTTCGTCCAGCCCTGGGAGAGTTGTATAAAACACGCTAAGCGCTTCCTTTGGGTTACGCGGGTAAAAAGTTTGATGACTTACCGAACTTGCAGGGCGGGACAGTTGGTACCCGCGGTCCTCGGTGGAGTCCGGCCATGATTTGCTGGACTTGAAAAGCACCTTCCAAATGTCCTTGTGCGAAGAGCCGAAAAGCTCTCGCAAGGTTTGGTGCCTGGCCGGATCGACTTCCCATAAATTGCAAGTCCGGTGCTGACAAGGCAGGATCCGGCGAACTAGCATCACCTGGACCACATTGACAAGTTCAATGTCCTTGTCTCCCATATCTTTAACGCGCGTCTGGAGCACTGACAGTTCGTCGGACGAGGACCAGTCCAGGCCTTTCTTGACCCAGGATGTAAACTCGGGGGGAGACGGCCCATTCTGTGCCGCGCGGCTTAGTGATATAAAACCACTGCTGTTGCCACTCCTTGACAGAATCATTAAAGGTTCCCATTGGCCATATGACGTTGGGCATCTTGCTCACCATAGCGCCCCAGCACTCGGCGTGCTCGCCGCTCACCACCTTGGGCTTCGCATTAAAAATCTTCAGCCATAAACCGAAGTGCGGCGAGATGCGGAGAAAAGCCTCGCACACGACAATGAATGTCGAGATGTTGAGAAAGGAATTAGGGGACAGATCGTGAAGATCGATCCCATAGTAATACATGATGCCGCGAACGAATGGGTGGAGGGGAAACCCTAGCCCGCGGACAAAGTGAGGGAGGAATACAACCCTCTCGTGGGGTTCTGGAGTAGGGATGATCTGTCCCGCCGTCGGGAGTCGGTGGCTGATTTTCTTGGTCAGGTACCCGGCCTCCCGAAGCTTTTTGATATCCTTCTCTCGGACGGTAGAGGCCATCCATTTGCCTCCTGCTCCGGATCCGAACATCTTCGGAAGGCCTTTTGTGGGCAGAGAAGATGAACGCTTGGGCGATGGAGCTTGGGCGGAGGGGAATGAAACGGGAAGTCGAAAGCGTGGGTGCGAAAGGGAGTCCTTACCCCCTTATAAAGGCAGCAGGGATTCTGCGCCTCCCCACTTGCCTGGTAAAACCGCTTATTCCCCAAGCGCCATAATTGATGGCGCAGTTGGGTTACCCACACCCGTATTGATGAGAATCCCGTGATAAGGGGACACGATCTCTGCTTCGACAAGACGTGCCAAGAAAAACGCCTCGCGATATGTGCAGCGGCTGGTTGTGAAAAACGGTTCGAATAATGACCGGGCCGTGGTGTGATGTCATGCTGCAAAATGCGTCAGCAGATTAGATTTGTGGAAATATTATTCTCTCTACGATGGTATGTGGAATTTGTTTTGCAGAGCCGGACACTATCTTTGTGTTCAAAATCTTCTATGGAGTATTCGGAGGAGGAACCCGCCTTGCAATGCCGAAGACAATCTGCGCGCCGGACCCATCGTCATTGAAGCCTGGTTCAGGGGCAACTGAGGGAGTCCGGGATTAGGGGGTCCTCGGACAGCCGGACTATATACTTCTGCCGGACTGTTGGACCATGAAGATACAAGACCCAAGACTTCGTCCCGTGTCCGGATGGGACTCTCCTTGGCGTGGAAGGCAAGCTTGGCAATACGGATATGTAGATCTCCTCCCTTGTAACCGACTCTGTGTAACCCTAGCCCCCTTCGGTGTCTATATAAACCAGAGGGTTTTAGTCCATAGGACAACAACAATCATACCATAGGCTAGCTTCTAGGGCTTAGCCTCTACGATCTCGTGGTAGATCAACTCTTGTAATACTCATATCATCAAGATCAATCAAGCAGGAAGTAGGGTATTACCTCCATCGAGAGGGCCCGAACCTGGGTAAACATCGTGTCCCCCGCCTCCTGTTACCATCCGCCTTAGACGCACAGTTCGGGACCCCCTACCCGAGATCCGCCGGTTTTGACACCGACAAGGGGTGCGCCGGAATTTCCTTCCGCCAATCCGCGTCCCATCGCTTCATCGCCTCCATGTCGGACGCCCGTCGAGCCCGTGCTGAGTGCAGGGCCGCCCTCGCCACCCGCGTCGCTCAGACGGCTCCTATCGGCGGGCCTCCCCGTCGTTCTTCGTCGCCTGCCGCCAACACCGCCACCGGCCCGGCGGGAAACGAGCAGCAAGCATCCTCGCTACACCCCTCGGTGCGGCGGGACGGCCGCACCGCCACCCCATCACTGACCCTGGCCGGCTCGTCGTCTCACGCTCGTCGCACTCCCACAGACGCGCAGGCCGTGCTGCTCATGGCACACGAGCTCCTGCGCTACCGCCCCGTCGACGGCCTCTACAAGGACTGGCTCGACCGCATCGCTGAGCTCGTCAGCGCCGCAGGGGGTTCTCCCGTGCCATCTCTCTCGCTGCCACGTCCTCCGCCGGCTGCAGGCGACGTGGCCCACGGAGCGCCTCCACCACCTCTGCGCCAAGACGGTGTCTTGGCGCCAAGGCGCGCGGCCCCCGGCGTAACCCACCGCGTCCGGCGCCCGCACGAGAGGAAAGAAGCTGCCAAGAAATCCCCCGGCCGCGAGAGAACGTTCCCATGCTCCCCGCACCATTGCAGTAAGACCATGAGCCGCATGCGGTGGCGGCGCGCGGACATCAAGGGCAGGGCTCCACATCAGCAAAGGGTCCCGGTGGCCACCGCGGGCTGTCGCGCCTTCACCCCCGAGTTGCGTAGCGTCGCATGGCCGGGAAAGTTCAAGCCAGACCTGCCTCCACGCTACGACGGCACCCCCGACCCCGCGGAGTTCCTGCAGCTCTACGAGCTGAGCATCGAGGCGGCCAACGGCGACGAGAAAGTCATGGCGAACTGGTTCCCCATGGCTCTCAAGGACGGCGCTCGTTCGTGGCTCCTGAACCTGCCTCCGGGCTCGATCTCCTCCTGGGGCGACATGCGCGACCGCTTCGTCGCCAACTTCCAGGGCACTCATGATCACCCTCCGGCCACGGGTGACCTGTGCCACATCAAGCAGCGGCCAGGGGAGACCCTCCATAAGTACATCCAGCGCTTCAACAACGTTCGTGTAATGCCCACGATGCGGCTATATCTCTCACGTGTCGAGGCACGACTTGGAGGCATAACCGCATTGTAGGTTTTGTCGCAAGAAGGGTCATCTTCACACAATCCCATGTAATGAACAAGAATGGGATAAAGAGAGTTGGCTTACAATCGCCACTTCACACTATTCATAAATAAATTCATACATCATTCAAGATACACACATAGACCGACTACGGTCAAATCCAAATGAAAAAAAGATAACCCCAAATGCTAGATCCCCGATCGTCCCAACTGGGCTCCACTACTGATCATCAGGAAACGAAACATAGTAACGACCAAGTTCCTCGTCGAACTCCCACTTGAGCTCGGTTGCGTCGCCTGCACTGGTATCGTCGGCACCTGCAACTGTTTTGGTAGAATCTGTGAGTCACGAGGACTCAGCAATCTCACGCCCGCGAGATCAAGAATATTTAAGCTTATGGGCAGGAAAGGGGTAATGAGGTGGAGCTGCAGCAAGCACTAAGAAAATATGGTGGCTAACATACGCAAATAAGAACGAGAAGAGAAGCAATGCCACGGTCGAAAAGCTAGAAGTGATCAAGAAGTGATCCTGAAGCTACTTACGTTCATACATAACCCAAACCGTGTTCACTTCTCGGACTCCGCCAAAAAGAGACCATCACGGCTACACACGCGGTTGATGTATTTTAATTAAGTCAAGTGTCAAGTTCTCAACAACCGGACATTAACAAATTCCCATCTGCCACATAACCGCGGGCATGGCTCTCGAAAGTTTATACCCTGCAGGGGTGTCCCAACTTAGCCCATCACAATATTCCTTCTCCCCGGAAGACCAGATCAGGCTCGGAATCCCGATTACAAGACGTTTCAACAATGGTAAAACAAGACCAGCAAGACCACCCGACTGTGCCGACAAATCCCGATAGGAGTTGCACATATCTCGTTCTCAGGGCACACCGGATGAGCGAAGCGTACAGGTACCAACGTAACCCAAGTTGCCAAGGGACGGTCCCGCACAGTGCTCTAGTTTGGACCAACACTCAGAGGAGCACTGGCCCGGGGGGTTAAAATAAAGATGACCCTCGGGAGCGCGACTCCCAAGGGAAAAAGGCTTAGGTGGCAAATGTTAAAACCAAGGTTGGGCCTTGCTGGAGGAGTTTTATTCAAAGCGAACTGTCAAGGGGTTCCCATAACACCCAACCGCGTAAGGAACGCAAAATCAAGGAACATAACACCGGTATGACAGAAACTAGGGCGGCAAGAGTGGAACAAAACACCAGGCATAAGGCCGAGCCTTCCACCCTTTACCAAGTATATAGGTGCATTAATTAAAATAAGAGATATTGTGATATCCCAACATATCCATGTTCCAACATGGAACAAACTTCATCTTCACCTGCAACTAGCAACGCTATAAGAAGGGCTGAGAAAAAGCGGTAACTTAGCCAAACAATGGTTTGCTAGGAAAGGATGGTTAGAGGCTTGACATGGCAATATGGGAGGCATGATATAGCAAGTGGTAGGTAGCGCGGCATAGCAATAGAGCGAACAACTAGCAAGCAAAGATAGAAGTGATTTCGAGGGTATGGTCATCTTGCCTGAAATTCCGCTAGGAAGAAGATCAAGTCCATGAAGAAGACAAATGAACGTAGTCGAACGAACCCTCACAACTCCGGAACGAAACCGAAGCTAATGAGAGAAGCAAACCGGAAAGAAGCAAACAACATGGTAAACACACAAGCATAAACATGGCATGATGCACAATCAAGTATGATACATGTCCGGTTTAATGAGGCATGGCATGGCAAAGTGCAACAAACAATAATACAAATTAGGTGGAGTTCAATATGCAACGAGTTGCATATTGACGAAACACCACATGCATTTATTTAGTTCTCTCCCGATTATGTATCCAACTATTAAATGTTATTAAGCATGGCAAAGGGTGAAGCGTATGAAAACCACCTATCTAGGCAAGTTTAAATGAGGCCGGAACAACAAACAACAATTCTGGAAAATCCCCATGTGCATATTTTGAATTAGCTACTGTTCTGCCCTAAAACATATTTAAATGTTGTTAAACAGTAAAAACAAAGGGCACCATGTTAATCTATGCATTTTTTTCACCCCATTTACATATAAAGTTTATTAAATTCGGAGCTACGGTTAAATAGTTATAAAATAAATCATTTTAACATGGCATTTAAGCAAAATTAAACAAACAGCAAGTTTAAACATTTTAAACATGGATGAAAGTTGCATATTATGAAAGTACATGAAAAACTGAGCATCTTACATATATAGTTTATTTAATTCTGATGCATGGTAGTGAATTATGGATGCATGAACATCAAGGGGGTTTTCTGTAAAACAGTAAACTCTGCATAAATAGCCAAATTCGCGGGACTGGAAAAAAACAAGAACTGGGCCGAAACTGCAGGCTGGGCCAACAGGAGGAAAAACATAGGAGGGGCGCTGGGGCGCTCACCATGGGCTTTGGCCCGGGTCGGTGGAGGAGGCCCAAGAGGGGCCGGCTCGGGAGGAGCTGGGCCTTGAGATCGGGACGAGGCAGCAGCGCTGGGCCGGCGGCTTGAGGCAGCGACCCTGTCAACGCACGGCTGAATCGAGCGAAGCAGGTCGCGTCGTCCGGGACGAAGCAGAGGAAGCAGGGCGCTGGCAGCAGGGACTTGACGCGAAGGGGCTCGCGTCCATGGCGCATCACCGGGACGGCGCAGGTCTTGAGGAGGCCGAGGTCAACGAGCGAGGGCTCGTCTTCCTCGCAGAGAGACGAGGTCGACAGCGGCTGCGCTGGAACGGGGGAACGAGGGTGCCCTCCGGCGGGTGAGGAACGACGGGCGGAACTTGGCGAGGCGAAGGGACTTGACGGATCCAGGCGGAGGCGGCGCTCGACGGCAAAGGCTGGAGGCCGAAGCAGGGGAGGCCGCGACACAGAGGAGGCGACGGACCGAGCAGGGGCTGACGGCGCGGCTGCACATCAGCAACGCCGGGGCGAGGCAAGCGGCAGTCGCGGTGGCGCTGAGGACTCCGCCGGCGAGGAACTTGAGGCAGCGACGGGACTTGAGGACCTCGGCGAGGGGCTCAGCCATCCGTGGCGTGGGGTTCCTGAGAGATGTGAGAAAGAGAGAATCCGGAGAAGATGGAACGGAGAGAGAAAAGGAAGACGAGGCACAAGAGAAGGCCGGGTCAGGGCGGTGCTCATCTGAGGCGGCGACGGCGAGGTTGTTGTTGCTGCTGCTAGGACGGCAGGGGCACAAGGCCATGGGCGGGGTCGAGTTCGAGGCCGGGGTCAAGGGGATCGAGGAGCTCCTCTCCTGTGCGAGCTGGGCGCCTGGTGGATCGAGGCAAAGGTGACGGGCGAAGGGATTGGCTCGAGGATGAAATCGAGGAGGGAAGCTGTGGTCGGCTACGCTGGTTGGATCGGGAGGGATCCCGAGGAAGGTGTAGGCTGGTCAGGGAAGGATCCCGAGGAACATGCGAGAGTGGGTGGCGGCGCAAGGGGGAATAGGTTTAGGCTAGGGTTAGACTGATTTGGTAGGTGGGTGGACTATATAAAGGGAAATAGAATTAGGTTAGGACCCTCCGATTTAAATCGGACGGTCGAGAAAAATATAGGTTAGGAAGTTTAATTAAGAAAACGGAGATGTTTTATGTAGATGTTTGGGGATGATCCGGACCCAACGGTAATGAAAGTCCGATTCGGGTTCGGGGAAGTTTCGGACACGGGCGAGGGGTCGAAGCATTGTGCAAAGAGGGGTTAGGCGAACGAGGTCAAGAGGGAAGCGAAAACCCGATTGGTCTGGAACGGTCAACGAAGGCAGGGAACACGGCAACTACGAACGGATGCAAGCTATATGAAAACATGCAAATGCAATGCGCATGATGCTATGAGATGAGATGCAACAAACAAATAAATAACACAGCTGACTCGCAAAACAAGGAAGGCATTTGGAGCGTCGGTCTTGGGGCGTTACAGTTCGCCTCGAGATCCCCAAGGTGACGTACAAGGCCATCATCTCTGCGTTCTCTGACGGCGTCCGTGACGTCAAGATGAAGGAGGAGCTCGCCATCCATGAGGAGCTGTGCACGACCTTAGAGTTGTTCAACCTGGCGACCAAGTGCGCACGAGCTGAGGAAGGGCGCCTTTCCCTCCTCGAGCTCCCAGCTGCTGACCCCGAACAGAAGAATGCCAAGGCCAAGGACGTGAAGCGCAAGGGAGTGGTCGTGCTCGCGGCAGAGCCGGACACGAAACGCGGCCGAGACCAGCCCGAGTCATCCAAGAGAAGCCGACCATTCTGTGCCTTCCACAACGTTCACAGCCACAACACCAACGACTGTCAAGAGCTCAGGGCCATTCGAGACAGACGCTTCGGTTGACGCCCCGAGCGCAACGACCGGGGCTATGGCCGAGGAGAAGGACATGGAGGAGGACGTTGGGACGACCGTGGCTCTCGCCAGGAGTGGCGTGACCGGCCTTGTGAGGGCCGCTGGCAGGACCAGCCTCGCGAGGGCGCCTAGAGGGATCAGCCTTGCGAAGACTGTCCTCAGGGCAACGCTGGGCTTCCTCCACTGCCTTCACCGCCAAGAAGGAACGACGACCACCATCACGATGAGGGGGCTGGGGGCTTCCTGGAGCCGCGTGCTATCGCCTGCATCTTGGGCGGAGCACAAGCCCCAGCCTCTCAGCGTATCTTCAAGCAGTTTGCTCGCGAGGTGAACGCATTCCTCCCCAGTCTTGAGGCCACGCGCCCGCTCAGGTGGTCCAAGCGCCATCACCTTCAGCTCGGCAGACCAGCTCAAGTGCGCGGCCACCGCTGGCGCCCTCCCGATGCTTTGCTCGCCCGTCATCAGCAACGTACAAGTCACCAAGACCCTCATCAACGGCGGTGCATGGCTCAACGTTTTGTCCGTCGAGACGTTCGACAGCCTTCAAGTGCCATACGATCAGCTTCAGCCTACCAAGCCCTTCTCACGAGTAACCGACGGCTCCACCACCCCGATAGGGCAGGTCCGCCTCCCTGTCACCTTCGGACAGCGCGACAACTACCGCATAGAGCTCATCGACTTCGACGTAGCCCACATCCGTCTGCCATACAGTGCCATCCTCGGGTACCCAGCACTGGCCAAGTTCATGGCAGTGACTCATCACGGCTACAACGTCCTCAAGATGCCAGGGAGCGGCGGGATCATCACGGTCCCCTGTGAAGAAAGAGATGCGGTGTGCTCCCTCGAGCGCGCCTTCCAAGCCGCAGCAACCGAAGACCCGGACAACAATGCAGTGCAGTACCCTCCTGAGGTCGCCCCCAAGAAGAAGAAGCAGCTGCTCCGCACCGGGCCTCAGGAGAGCGGCGCCGCAAGTGGCACCTCGTCAGGATCGGCGCCCACACCTGGGGCGCCTCCCTCCCTCGCATAGGAAGGCGCGCCCAGCGCCCTCCTCGGGCAGGGATCGGGGGCTCTCTTCTGGAGGGCCTCCGACCTTGCCAACGTCACGAGGGAGGCGCTCGGGCACCACTTGGAGGCGTGCTTCGCGGCACGTTTCCCTCAGGAAGACATCGGGCGAGGAGCGTGATACGTCTCCAACATATCTATAATTTTTATTGTTCCATGCTATATTATATTCTGTTTTGGACATTAATGGGCTTTATTATACACTTTTATATTATTTTTGGGACTAACCTATTAACCGGAGGCCCAACCCAGAATTGCTGTTTTTTGCCTATTTCAGAGTTTCACAGAAAAAGAATATCAAACGGAGTCCAAACGGAATGAAACCTTCGGGAACGTGATTTTCGGAACGAACGTGATCCAGAGGACTTGGACCCTACGTCAAGACATCAACCAGGAGGGCATGAGGTAGGGGGCGCGCCTACCCCCCTGGGCGCGCCCTCCACCCTCGTGGGCCCCATGTTGCTCCATCGACGTACTTCTTCCTTCTATATATACCTACGTACCCCCAAACTACCAGATACGGAGCCAAAAACCTAATTCCACCGCCGCAACCTTCTGTACCCGTGAGATCCCATCTTAGGGCCTTTTCCGGAGCTCCGCCGGAGGGGGCATTGATCACGGAGGGCTTCTACATCAACACCATAGCCTCTCCGATGATGTGTGAGTAGTTTACCTCAGACCTTCGGGTCCATAGTTATTAGCTAGATGGCTTCTTCTCTCTTTTTGGATCTCAATACAATGTTCTCCCCCTCTCTTGTGGAGATCTATTCGATGTAATCTTCTTTTGCGGTGTGTTTGTTGAGACCGATGAATTGTGGGTTTATGATCAAGTTTATCTATGAACAATATTTGAATCTTCTCTGGATTCTTTTATGTATGATTGATTATCTTCGCAAGTCTCTTCGAATTATCAGTTTGGTTTGGCCTACTAGATTGATCTTTCTTGCAACGGGAGAAGTGCTTAGCTTTGGGTTCAATCTTGCGGTGTCCTTTCCCAGTGACAGTAGGGGCAGCAAGGCACATATTGTATTGTTGCCATCGAGGATAACAAGATGGGGTTTATATCATATTGCATGAGTTTATCCCTCTACATCATGTCATCTTACATAAAGCGTTACTCTGTTCTTTTGAACTTAATACTCTAGATGCATGCTGGATAGCGGTCGATGTGTGGAGTAATAGTAGTAGATGCAGGCAGGAGTCGGTCTACTTGTCGCGGACGTGATGCCTATATACATGATCATACCTAGATATT
Organism: Aegilops tauschii subsp. strangulata; assembly: GCF_002575655.3. NCBI lineage: Eukaryota > Viridiplantae > Streptophyta > Magnoliopsida > Poales > Poaceae > Aegilops > Aegilops tauschii. The sequence goes on along the minus strand of NC_053040.3, from coordinate 409,641,522 downwards.
CTCATAACTATGCTCAATTCTGTCAATTGCTCAACAGTAATTTGTTCACCCACCGTAATACTTATGCTCTTGAGAGAAGCCACTAGTGAAACCTATGGCCCCCGGGTCTATTTTCCATCATATTTAATCTCCCAACAACAAGCTATTTCTGGCGCCGTTTATTTTGCTTTTATTTTACTTTACATCTTTATCATAAAAATACCAAAAATATTATCTTATCATATATATCAGATCTCACTCTCGTAAGTGACCGTGAAGGAATTGACAACCCCTTTATTGCGTTGGTTGCGAGGATTTATTTGTTTGTGTAGGTGCGAGGGACTCGTGCGTGGCCTCCTACTGGATTGATACCTTGGTTCTCAAAAACTGAGGGAAATACTTACGCTACTTTGCTGCATCACCCTTTCCTCTTCAAGGAAAAACCAACGCAATGCTCAAGAGGTAGCAAGAAGGATTTCTAGCGCCGTTGCCGGGGAGGCTTTAGCAAAGTCAAGATTTGGACTCCCCACAACGAGCCATTTCTAGCGCCGTTGCCGGGGAGTCTACGCAAAAGTAAACATACCAAGTACCCATCACAAACCCTTATCTCCCGCATTACATTATTTGCCATTTGCCTCTCATTTTCCTCTCCCCCACTTCACCCTTGCCGTTTTATTCGCCCTCTCTTTTCGTTCGCCTCTTTTTTTGCTTGCTTCTTGTTTGCTCGTGTGTTGGATTGCTTGCTTGTCACTATGGCTCAAGACAATACTAAATTGTGTGACTTCACCAATACCAACAATAATGATTTCTTAGCACTCCGATTGCTCCTCTTACCGATACTGAATCTTGTGAAATCAATGCTGCTTTGTTGAATCTTGTCATGAAAGATCAATTCGCCGGCCTTCCTAGTGAAGATGTCACTACCCATCTAAATAGCTTCGTTGATTTGTGTGATATGCAAAAGAAGAAAGATGTGCATAATGATATTGTTAAACTGAAGCT